>NW_026606075.1:24080000-26480000 GCF_029834395.1 Sorex fumeus | reverse complement strand
GGAGCTGCAGGGATGGGTGAGAGTTTATGTATAATGAAATAGTATGTGCTGGATACTGGCACCCTGAAATTATTGAGGGGCTGTCTCTGTATGTCTGATACCTGGCACTTGGTCAGTAAGGGCTAGGACATACAGCGTGAACTGTGAGAGAACCCTGTAAGGGAAGAGGCAGAAATGCATTTAACCAGTTGCTCATGGTGATGGCTGATTGACCCTAGTCAAGGCCTAAGGATTAGGTCACACTGGTGCTTGTTCTATTTTATTTTATTTATTTATTTATTTATTTATTGGCTTTTTGGATCATACCTGGTGATGCCCAAGGGTAACTCCTGGCCCTGCACTCAAAAATTACTCCTGACAGTGCTTGGGGGACCATATAGGATGCTGGAGATCAGACCCAGGTCAACCCTGTGCAAGGCAAAGGCCCTAACTGCTGTGTTATCACTCCAGCCCCAGTGTGCTTGCTTTAAAATCCACAAAAATCTGTGATAACAAAAGCCTTAAAAATTAGAGTAAATAAATGGCATTATGCCTACCTCTAATTGGAATGTTTAAATAATTTGCCAACATAGCAATAATATGATTATTTTCATGGTTTGGTTGAAATCTATTATCTTGCCTTTAGTTTTCTATATTACTTGTTCATTTCAGCTCTTTTCCCACATTCTTTTAAGTTATTTAGTATGATCTATGATGCCATCTGCTCCCCATTATTGGTTTTTAAAAAAAATATTTGCCCTTGGGGCTTACAGTGTATGTCTTTAACTTATCACAACCTCCATGTAAATGAAAGCATATTTTACGACCTCCTCAAGAATTTCAGAATTCTTCTGAAAAACACTCATTTATTATCCCATCATCATAAGTTCTACTTTACATATGTTATGAACCCTGTATTGAATTTCAATATTTTAAAGTTGAAAAAATTATCTTTATTTTTCCCACACCCAGCTGTGCTCAGGGACCACACCTGGTTGTGCTCAGGGGATCACGAGTTTTTCTGGGATTCTTACCAGGGTCACGGCTGCAGATGTATGCTAAGCAAGTGCCTTAACCTTTGCTCTAGCTCTCTGTCCACTCCATTCCCCTTTCTTTTAAAGAAAAATTTAAAATAAACAAGTGTCTTCAGCAATTATCTAGATGTTTGAACTTACCCAAATACATTCCTGTATATAAATACAAATTTCCTTCTGGTGATCAATTTGCGTCCATTTGTTTTCCTTTAATGTATATTATATATCATATGTAATATATATGAATATATATTGTATTATAGGCCTTCTGATAAGAACTTCTTACGGTCTTCAATTCTTTCAAAAAGCCTTTATTTTGCTTTTATTTAAAACAGATATTTCTGGTTGACGTGAAATTCTCAACTGATTTTCCTCCTGTGCTTTGAAGATGTCACTTCAGTGGCCCTGCACAGTTTCTCATTAAAATCTACTTGAATTTGCATCTTTGTTGTATGTGTGCAATCTGTGTTCTTCCTCTGGTTGCTTTGAAGATTTTTCTTTTTTATTGTTAGCTATCAATTGAGATTTTTCTTTATGTTTCTTCCACTTGAATTTCATCAAGGTTCTTGAATTAGTTGTTGACAGTATTAATCAAAGTTGAAATTTGGGACTGTGGGAGGCCATTTCTTCCTCAAATATTTGTCTTACAACCTTCTCCCCCATTACATGTATGTTACACAGCTTGACACTGTCTTTGGATATGTTCAGGTTTTTTTTTTTTTTGGTTTCTCTAAGTTAGGACAGGTTCTATTACTATACCGCACATTCACTGATCTTTTCAGTATTTATTAGTTAATTGATCAGTATTCATCAGGCAATTCCACCTGGTATATTACTAATTTCAAATATTTTTGTATCTAAAAATTTTCATTTGATTTTTTCATCTTTTAATTCATCTTTTCAAGATGTCTGTACTTTATTAAATCCTTGGATACATGGAACATAATAACAACTGTTTTAATATCCTTGCTAGTTTCTTCATCTGAATTATAGTCTAGTCTTTGTTCCCATTATTTTATTATTTTATTTTTTTATAATTGAGGCATTTTATTTTTATTCTTCTAATGGTTACTCATTACTTTTTGGTTTTTTTTTAATTTATTTTTTTTATTAGTGAGACATCATGAGATACAGTTGAAGACTTACAAATTTTTGTGCTTGGGTTTCAATTATACAATGATCAAATACCCATCCCTCCACTAGTGCCCATTTCCCACCACCACAGATCCCAGTAACCCTCCCAACCCCCATCCCCTCCATCCCACCCTGCCTCTGTGGCAGTGCATTCCCTTTTGTTCTCTCTCTCTTATTGGGTGTTGTGGTTTGCAAAAGAGGCAATGGGTGACAATCATGTTTGGTCTATAGTCTACTTTCAGCATGCTTCTCCCATCCTGTGTTCCCATTATTTTAAAATGTTTGCCTCATTCCCTTCCCTTCCTTCATATTTGGTATCATGATGACTGGGGCTACACACATGCCTGGCTCTGGAGATCACACACAGTGTGGTGTTTGCTTGGGGTTCACATTAAGTGTGGTGTTTGCACACTCGCACTCTGTGCTGACCTTTCTTTGTGGTGCTCTTATAAGTGCTTGCTGGGAGTCAGGCTCTCGTTACATTCTGGTTGCAGTGCTTGGTGGGGTTCGCTGCAGTGATCACCACAGAGCTGCTTGCCACTTTCTGGCCATCGCACTCACATATAGTTTCAGTTGTGGTGCTTGCTGAGGTTGCACTCATTTTTTTTTTTGGTGGTTCTCATACACACCTGGCTGTAGTATAACCTGAAATCACTAGAGGGTCAAGGGCTTGAACAAGAGGTTCAAAGGTTCATAGACAGCAGAGCTGCCAGTATTGTGCTAGGTGCATGTGTCAGCACTGGGAATCAAACTTCTAACCTTATGCTTACGAGATAGGTATTCTAAGTCCCTGAACTATTGATTCTTCCAGTCACCTCTTATTTTTAATTACTGATTTTTCTTCAATTTATGGGTCTGGTTTTACATCAAGTTATGGGTCTGAATTTTTCCTGTTTTCTTTATGTGACAAGTAAGTTTTGACTAGAAGCCATACAAAATGTATTTTCTTTTCTTATTGGGAGGGTGGCAGGAGAGCTTGGGTCACACTCAGCAGAGGTCAAGACTTATTCTTGGTGGCACTCAGGGGACCCTACATAGGGTGGTGCTAGGGATAGAATTTGAGTCACCCAGATGCAAAGCAAACACCTTCATCCCAATATTATCTCTTTGGCTCACACCATTAGGTTTGCTTTTATTTAGTGCAAATAATTAAAAAGTTTTTGAAATTGAAGATCAATTAGCAGGGGCTAGAGCAATAGCACAGTGGGTAGGGCATTTGTTTTGCATGCGGCTGACCCGGGTTCAATTCCCAGCATTCTGTATTGATACTCCAAGCACTGTCAGGAGTAACTCCTGAGTGAAGAGCCAGGAGTAACCCCTGTGCATCACCAGGTGTGACCTAAAAAGCAAAAAAAAAGGTTATATTTGCAGAAATGAACAGTTCAATAAAAGATATCAAAGGAATAATTAAGGAAATTATCCAAACAACTCAACAACAACAACAACAACATAAAACCCCAAAGAGATAGAAAATACAAGAGACAAAAATCATAACAGAATTTGTTACAGAGGCCAATTTGGGGGAATCATACCTGGAAGTGCTCAGGGTTCTGTGCTCAGGGATCACTCATGGTGGGTTGGGTTTGGGGAACCACATGTGGAGCAGGGGATGGAATCCAGCTTGGCCCTGTGCAAGACAAGCGCCTCACCACTGCACCATCTCCCCAGCCCCTTAGAGGTCAAGCTGTTAATTTAAAGGATCACTGGAGCAGGAGCAATAGTTCAAGGGGCTAAGCTCATGATTCCATGTGGAAAGCCTGGTTCTGTCACCAGTAGAACATGGTTTCCAAGCATGGAGGGCAACCCTGAGCACTGAGCTGGGAGTAGCCCCTGAGCAACTCTGGGTGGGCCCCCCAGAATGGAGAGATGGTACAGGGCTATGGTGCTTACCATGTATGTAGCCAACCCTGACTCAATCCCCAACACCACATGGTCCCAGAGTATTGCTAGGTTGTAGCCCTGGAGGTCCCTGAGCACCCCTGGGGTAGTCCAAGTAATCCTTGGCACCTCAGACAGGACCAGATTAACACTGTAACCTCAGGCTTGCTGTTGAAACACCAGTAGGGGCCCCCAAGATCACTGAGCAAGAATTGAAGACTCCCCCTCCCTGCCAAATAAAGGTTCTCTATAGAAAAATTAGCTGATTAGAACGGTGAACAGCAAATTCTAGAAAAAGGACAGATTTCCCAAAAGAGTGTAAACACTGGATTTGTAATAGTAAATGAATTCAAAATAGATTCATAAAATGACAATTTACAACAAAATTCTGGGACAGGTGAACCCTCAGGGCAAAAAGGGCAACCCTCAAGAGCATCTAAAAAATCAGAACTCAGACCAGAGAGAGAGAAAGTCTCCTGCCTTTCATGCAGCAGACTCAAGTTCAATATTTGCATATTGATTGAGCACCACCAGGAGAGATCCCTGAACACAGAGCCCTGAGCACCCATGGGTGTGGCCCAAAAAACATAAAAGAAAGAAAAAACAAAAGATCAGAAATTAGAATCGCACAGCATGATAGGAAGTTAGAGGACATCTCCAAGCTTATGACTGTCACCCAGAATTTCTTGCCCTGACAATCAAGCGAATATGAAGAAAACTTAAGTCTGTAATAACAGGACTTTGCCTTCTATTCTCTCTTGTTGCAACAGAAGGATGGCTCTTTCAAGCCGGTGAAAATCCAGAAGAAGCCACAGGTCTAGAAAGCAGGGACTCTCAAGTGGGATTTGGTGGCAATCCCCTAAACGAAGTTGAAGGGCATGATAGCTGTGCAGTGCCCAGGGAACAGTCATGCATATTGAAGTAGGTGGTTCGCACACACCAGGTACCCATGTGGGAGGGGGGGTGGCCTCTTCAGAAGTGGGCGTGGCCTAAGGTGGCTGCTCACAGGTGCAGGAAAATTACTCATACCCAGCAGTCTCGTGTAACATCTCAGTCTCCATACCTCCACACCAACATGAAGAAACAATGCAAATCCCCACCACGAGGAGAGGATGATGAAAACAGTCCAGAAGCCTCATTAGGTGTTACTCACTTAAGGGACCTCTCTGATAAAGAATTCAGATATGAAGTAATGAAGATATTCAATGAACTCAATGAAACAGTGAGAGAGATATCCAGTAAATTAAAGGAGGACATGAAAGAAACAATTGAGAAAATGCAGAAAGAAATGAGAGCAGACATTGGAAAGCTACACACAGAAATGTCACAAATAAAAGATTCGGTAGATGAAATAAAAAACTCAGTGTGTGCCCTTAACAGTAGAATGGCTACAGCTGAAGACAGAATCGGTGAGCTGGAAGATGAGCTGCACGAAGCCTACAGGCAACAACAAATAATGGCAAGAGACCTCAAAATAGCTCTAGAATGAATCAGAGTCTAAGGGATGATTCCAAGAGGAACAACATTAGAATCATCGGAGTATGTCAGGGAAACAGTCCCAATGAAAAAGTCATGGTTAAACAAATCATTGCTGAAAAGTTTCCAGAGCTGGACATTGCAGGCATCCAGATTCAAGGAGCCAGAAGGGTGCCAGCTAAAAGTGACCTTAACAAAAACACTCCAAGACATATCATAGTTAGAATGATGGATGCCATGGATAGAGACACAATACTGCAAGCAACAAGGTCAAAGAAGGAAATCACTTACAAAGGAGCACCCCTTAGTTTCACAACGAACCTACCAGAGGAAACTCTCTAAGCCCAAAGGCAATGGTGGGGTATAGTGAAAAAACTCACTGAAATAAACACTTCACCAAGAGTACTTTATCTGGCTAAACTCTCACTCAAACTCGAAGGAATGGTACACTATTTTCTGGATAAACAACAGCTCGGGAACTTCATAGACTCAAAACCATACCTAAAAGAAAAGCTAAAGGGTCTACTGTAAGACAAGACTACCCCCTACAAGCACAACAAACCCTTACAGAAAGATGACACAAAACCCCATAACTATAATCTCTCTCAATGCCAGTGGTCTAAATTCACCAATTAAGAGACACAGAGTGGCAAAATAGATTCAGAGACAAGAACCCAACATTCTGCTGCCTACAAGAAACACATCTGAACAATCAGAACAAATATAGACTCAAAGTCAAAGGATGGAAAACAACCCTGTAAGCAAACAACCCCCTCAAAAAAGCTGGAGTGGCCTTACTAATATTGGACAACATAGATTTTAGGTTGAAAAAGATTAGAAGGGACAGTGAAGGTCATTTTTTATTAATCAAGGGATATGTACAGCAGGAAGAAATCACACTCTTAAATGTATTCGCACCCAGTGAGGGACTAGCCAAATACCTGCAACAGCTGCTAAGAGATCTTACGAAGGACATTACAGCCCTGCCACAGAGGCAGGGTGGGCTGGGGGAATGGGGGGTGGGAGGGATACTGGGATTAGTGGTGGTGGAGAATGGACACTAGTGGAGGGATGGGTACTCGATCATTGTATAACTGAAACCTAAGCACAAAAAATTGTAAGTCTACAACTGTGCCTCATGGTGTTCACTAATAAAAAATTTTAAAAAAAGAAGGACATTACAAGCAACACAATAGTAGTTGGAGGCTTCAACACCGCCTTATCATCCCTGGATAGATCAAGAAGATTAAAACTCAGCAAGGAAATAATGGCTCTGAAGGAAGAAATAGAAGACAGAAGACTAATAGATCTATGCAGAATTTTATACCTCTCCCTTCAAAAAAAAAGGATACGCATTTTTTTCCAGTGCACATGGGACATTTTCCAGAATAGACCATGCTTTGGACCACAAAGCATACCTTAACAGAATCAGGAAGATAGACATTGTATCAACTATTTTCTCAAAGCATGATGCAATGAAGATAGAAGTTAATCATGTACAGATGCAGAAAACTAAATCAAACACCTGGAAATTAAACAATTCAATGTTGAACAACGAGTGGGTCAAGAAAGAAATCAAGGAAGATATCAAAAGATACTGGAAACAAATGAGAATGAAGACATGAGCTACCAGAACCTATGGGACCCAGCTGGAGTAGGTGGTTTGAATATCAGGGGGGAGTCCTCATCAGTTCCTTGATGAGATGCATTGAAAATGGTTTTATTTTTCACACTGCTTAGAATTATGAAGGCAGCTTTTTTTATACAATAAAAAGTATTAAAAATGGTTGTGTCTGGGACTTTGACCGTGAGTGTGGAAAGGTTGGACTACAGCTGAATCTCACAAAGACAATCACAATCACAACCATCCTGTTATTCGTCGATTGCCTCGAGCAGGCCCCAGTAACGTCTCCTTCGTCCTAGCCCTGAGATTTTTTTTTTAAAGTGCCATATTCAAGGCTCTTTCAGAGTTAGGAGAATGAGACCCTTCATTGTTACTGCTATTTGGCATATTGGGTACACCACGGGGAGTTTGCCAGACTCTGCCGTGTGGGCAGGTTACATTTGGTAGCCTGCCAGTTTGTCCAAATCATCATCATGATAAGATGTCACGTGGCTGCAAATGCCGCCGCGCGCTTCCGGGAGCTGGGTTTTATAGTCTCTGAGTCTTGGTCGTTGATGGGATTACACGATGCCAGGGGGCCAGCTGGTGGGTGTGACTCCCGCCTACTGGAATTTGGAGGATCTGGGTGGAGGATGCTCAGCCCCGATCCAAGTAGGCTTGGAGATCTCAATCCCAGGACCCGCATGCCTTTGTTCCTCTGCCAGTACCTTCATGTGTGCCCCCGTGCCTGGCTGTCCTCACTGGGGCCCCTTGGAGGGGAGCGGGTTGAATTTTCCTCCCCGGCCTGACCAGGACTCCAGCAGCCGAAGACCTCCAGAACCAGCCACCACCATGCTGAGACCACTCTCCGCACACATGAAAGTACCGGCAGAGGAACAAAGGCACGTGGATCCCGGGGCTGAGATCTCCAAGCCTACTTGGATCGGGGCTGAGCATCCTCCACCCAGATCCTCCAAATTCCAGTAGGCGGGGGTTACACCCACCAACTGGCCCCCTGGCACCGTGTAATCCCATCAATGGCCAAGACTCAGAGACTATATAAAACCCAGCTCCCAGAAGAGAACAGCGCAGAGTCTCCTGCCCACGAAGACAATGTTTATGAGAAAAAGCCTCATTCCTGACACTCCATTCACTCTCAATGGAACAATCATCTCCGAATGCAACACTTATGTGTACCCAGGTCAAGAAGTCAACATGATAAAAGACCTGGCACCTGAGTTGCGCAGGAGGAAGAGAGCGGCTTGGAACGCCTTCAAGAGCATTGAAGAAATAGCTGAGAAGATAAAGAGCCCCTGGCTCTGGGCACATCTCTTCGATTCTACTGTTCTTCCTGCATTAACATACGCCTCAGAGACCTAGGCCCTACGCAAACAGGATGAGAACACTATTTGGGTCTCCCAAACAGGAATGGAAAAAGCTATGCTTGGAGTATCACGTTTCACTCAAATGAGAGAAAGAATCTGTAGTTCCGACCTTTGTCGATGATCAAGAATCAGGGACGCTGTTTCGTTTGCCAAGGCGTCAAAAATCAGATGGGCTGGACACGTAATGAGATTCGAAGATGACCGCTGGACTAGAGCCATTACCGACTAGATTCCATGGAATGTCAAAAGACCACGTGGCCGCCCAGCCTACCAGATGGTCAGACTTCTTCATCAAGACCCTGAAGGATTGGTTTGAGGCTCTTCGTGTTCCTAGAACGAACAGATGCCATTGTGCTACACTAGCACGCGACAGGGACAAAGGAAGATGTTACTGGCGCCCGCTTGACCAAATCGTTGATTAACGGGAAATCAAATGATCAAGTGATCAAGTGTGTCTGGGAACATGAGGCCTTCAATACAATTTTAAAAAATAGTGGAAGATGGAGCTGGAGTGATAGTATAGTAGGTAAGGTATTTGTCCTGCACGCGGCCAACCTGGATTCGATTCACGGCATCCCATAGGGTCCCCTGAGCACCACCAGAAGTGATTCCTGAGTGCAGAGCCAGGAGTAACCCCTGAGCATCACTGAGTGTGACCCAAAAAGCCAAAAAAAAAAAAAGAAAAGAAAAGAAAAAAAAACAGTGGAAGGGAAAGAGGTCTATATATGGATGTTCACAGATTCCTAACTCATTCCTGCACAAATTCTTTCCTGACCTCCCTTCCACCCTCTCAGGGAGGTGAGTATGTCTGCTCAGTGTGGTAAGAGCCCAGGTCTGTCACCTGCAAAAGTCAGCTCAGGTCCGCAGCATGTCTTTCAGCCCTGCACATCTGAACCTCCTATCAAGGTGACCTGAAAATTGGAGTAAACTAGAATCCCCTGGGTGAACTTCTGAGACCAGGCCTGAAGGCCAATTTAGTCATTGACGGTAAGATGGTAAGATGCTTAAATGTCAAGGCTGATGGGAAACCCCTGCCAGCCAGTCTGTACAATCTGTCTATCAAGAAGCCTCTTGCAAGGTCCGATTATATCCTGGAGGCTACTTGACTACTTGCTGGGGGAGAACTGAATGGCAGGGTCTTAAAGAGCCCCAGATGAATGTAAGGAGCCCGTGAGTGGCTGGTCAGTAAATCTTTGTTGATGCTTTCTAACATCAGGGAACTTGTAGCAAAGAGTTAGTCAATGTTTTTCACCTTGAAACCTTTCCTGTTGCAACCACTCAACCCAGATATTCCAGGGCCGCAGAGATGACAAGAAAAAAGCTGGGTGGACTTTCCTGGAACCTAGCCCTCAAGCCCAACCCTACCCTACATGCAGCTTTGTTACCCTTCCGGCTGGAGCAGTGCACCACTTCTGAGAAACCAACAAACTATTCTTTCCTGATTCTACTTTCTCTGACTTTTCCCTCCCTTTCAAGATATTTTATAATATGTTTAAATGGAGGCTGCAGAAAACCTGATCTGATTTTGAACAATAACATCTAGTTAGAGTGAGGGATTCTCCAAACCAGCCTGTATAAAAGTGATTTGGGGTGCTTGCTTTCCTTCACAGAGGCAATAGGAATGTAAATGCTGGGGTCTTTCATTCTCTCTCTCTCTCTCCTCTCTCCCTTCATACACCTCTGGATTTGGGGGTGGGAAGAGGGTGTCTCCCAAGCAGTGCTCGGAGCCTAGGGGCCCAATCAGTAACACACAGCCAATGGGCCCAATACAAGGACCAGAGGATGAAGTGCTGCTCCGAGCCTGCAGTGCAGGAGATCACCTGGCAGTACTGGAGGTTTACAAAGCTGTGCCAGATGATGCTTAGATGACTGTGTGATGCTGGAAATCCAGTATGGCCAGATACATGTGCCCTAATCACTGTGCTATCTCCTGGCCTTTGGTCTCTGTATTTTTTTTTTTTTGCTTTTTTTTGGGTCACACCCGGCAATGCACAGGGGTTACTCCTGCATCTTCACTCAGGAATTACTCCTGGTGGTGCTCAGGGTACCATATGGGATGCTGGGAATCGGACCCAGGTGGGCTACCTGCAAGGCAAATGCCCTACCTGCTGTGCTATCGCTCCAGTCCCGATAGACAGATCTTGATGATAAACACCTTATGATATTGAGTGTTGCTTGGACAACAGATTGACTTGCTTGTTGTGATCAGAATCGTGTGCGACCAGGGTTGTTGACCCGGGATTTGCAGCGAGGAAGCTATCCTCGCAGCGAGAAGCATCTGAGTTCCTTCTCGGGCCAGTGCCCTCGCACGCTGGAGAGCGATCATGCCAACACTTGCTCAAATGCTTCCTAAGCTGCTTTGAACTCCTAAGAGGGCAGGATGCTGTTTCTAAGTGATACACGAAAGTGCTTTCTTTATCCTCCTCAGCGCCAGAGCCTAAGTCAACGCCGGGCAAGTTTTCAGAGAAATGGCATCTAGCCAGGATAGCTCCAGAGTGGTGAACGTTCACTTTTCCTAATCCCCGTGCTCCTCACTATTGATTCCATAAACCTGCTTGCCTGGGTTTTTTATCCCAGGACTATCCAGGATATGTTTTTGAACCACTTACTCTCTTTTAGAAATTCATGTCATATTGATTCAGAGGGCTGGCTTTTCGCAGATCTCTGATCTGCATAAAAGATGTAAGTTTGAAGAGCATTTAGCTTATACAGCACCTTATTAACAGGCCAGGTGCTCAGGAAAAAGGAGAATGCATTGTTCTTAGAAGATGTATTTTAACAAGAGGGACAGGGGGTGAAGGGTGGGTAAATCAGGTACAGGGGGTCAATTATAAGCTGGTGAATAGAAACTAAATTCCTAGTAAAGATGCTACCACAGTATATACAGATGTTGAACTAGAATGCTGCTTACTTGAAATTTATATAATTTTATAAACCGATACATTTGATACACATACAATCTTATATACTTCAATGTGACGTTTTATATATGGAACCTTATATAAGCTTATTGCACATCTTTTTAAAATATCTACATTTAGGATGACGCTGTAGTAGACTAGGAGATTTTTTTTTTTTTGCTTCTTGGGTCACCCCCAGTGATGCACAGGGGTTACTCCTGGCTCATGCACTCAGGAATTACTCCTGGCTGTGCTCGGGGGACCGTATGGAATGCTGGGAATCGAACCTGGGTCAGCTGTGTGTAAGGCAAACACCCTACCCACTGTGCTATAGCTCCAGGCCCTGAACTGGATCTTAAGATCTTAATTCTTATGTTTTCCAATAAAATAACTATCTTTAAAAAAAAACACCAAAGCTGTGCTTTATGGTCATCATACGCCAAGCATTGTTTTAAGTAATAGGAACTTGCTACCAACAAAACAAAAAATCCGTGGAAACTTATGTTGTATGGGGTGGGAAGAAAGGGAAGATACGAAATAAATATAGTAATAAATCACGTGGTGATAAGAACAATTCGGTAAAAACAAAGTAGGACCCATGAGTCTCAATGGTTAGAGTTAGATGTTGTGGTTTGATGGGGGCAGGTCAGGAAAATGTTTGTGGGGGTTGAGGTTTGAGCAGGCAGGTTGAGGTTTGAGCAGGAAGTCAAGTAGACAAGAAGGGAGGAGTGTTCTGGGCAGAGGAAACAATGAGTGCAAAGAGCTTGCAGGCTAATTAGACTCATTATACTCAGGCATTTGAATTTGTGTAGGTGACTGAGTGCTGACACAGAAATACCAGACGCCATTTGAAGAAGAATTATTACAGCTCTAGGGGTAGAAGGCATGCTCTACCCTGCAGGTCTGCCTGGGGGAGCACCTGGACCAGTCTGGAGGCTGGAGGGGAACAAAGGGAAAGCCAGGATCAGGGCTTTGATAGCAGTTTCCGGAACAGAAGGCAAAGCAGAAGGAACCCTGTGGATTGATTCCTTTCGATCTTGCTGCTGGGTCTTGAGCTGTAGAGGTGGCTTCTAGTTGTCAGCTGCCCTAGTTGATCAAAAGAGAAGGAAATACTGACTTGGCATGTCTATGGCAGTAAGTAAAGATGCTGGGGTCCCTGACTCACTGTGGAGGTGTAAACAACTCTGGATGTTAGCCTGGCCCTGTGATGCAAGGACGTCAGGTAAACTGATACACTAAGAAAACACATCTAGAAGATGTGGTGTAGGTCTACTGGATCATAGTAAAATGTTACAGTGTGCAAGCCGGATGTGTGGCAGTGACAAGAGTCCTTCTGGTCACCACTGGGCCACCAACCACAGGACAGTCACAGGGTGTCTACTTTTTGCTAGGATTTCCATTCACAACACGATTTCTCATGGACTCTGTGAAAATGCATATGACCGAGTATAAGTTTTACCTCACCTGGCATTATTGCTGATATTACTTGGCATGTTTTGCCTTTTTATTCAAGTCCTATTTTATTTCTGTTCCAAGAAAAGTAATAGCAGGAATCATACCAACAAACTTCTACAACAAAATCAATTATGGCAAAGATGTCAGGGAGTCTATTCATTCTGATTTGTTACTAAGATTTTGCTTCATGGATGAATAGCTAATGAGATTTTTATTCACCAGGAGAATTTAAGGATAATTTGCTTTTTAAAAAAACTATTAAAGAGATTATCTCATAACCTAGATAGTTGATAACTCTTTTTTGTGTTTATTTATTTTCACCAAAAACCACTGTCACTGTCACTGTCCTCTCATTGTTCATCAATTTTGCTCTAGTGGGGCCCAGTAACGTCTTCATTGTGACAATTGTTACTGTGTTTGGCATATCAACTACCTCATGGGTAGCTTGCCAGGCTTTGCCATGCGGGTGAGATACTCTCAGTAGCTTGCTGGGCTCTCTGAGAGGGGTGGAGGAATCGAACTCGGGTCAGCCATGTTGGCCTCTTGCAAGGCAAATGCCCAACCCACTGTGCTATTACTCCAGCCCACCAAAACCAACAACAATTAAAATTGTTTTTAATCACAATTAAAGATGAAAACAATTATTCAAATGTCAGCGATTGAGACAGCAAAAAATAATGTTTGAATCCTGGAAAATGAACATTTTGCTTTCCATCTGCTCATGCCAGATGATTTAATCTACTGAAGGCAAAAAGTCAAAACATAAAAGAGCAATGAATAAAATTGAAGAAAATGCAAATAAACAGAATACATACTGTGCTTATAGGTTGGAATAATTAATATTGTTGAAATGCTCATAAAACAAAATGTCCATACTATCCAAAGAAATCTACAGACTCAATAGAATTGCTATTAAATTCCAATGACATTTTAAAGAATTAGAATAGACCTAAAATGTGTGTAGAATAACAAAAAGATGCCAACCAACAAAGCAGTACTGAGAAAGAACACAGGCATCACACTTTCTAATTTCAAACTACATTACAAAGCTCCAGTAATCAAAACAATATTGGACTGGGCTACAGACAGATGCAGATCTATGGAATAGAAAAATAATAAAATGCATGGATGTATGGCAAATTAAATTATAAGAAAGAAACTAAGAATAAACAATGAGGAAGAGGGAATCTCTTCAGTTAGTGGTGTTGGAAGAACTGGATAGCCATACACAAAAGAATACAATTGGACCACAACTATATGCCATATGGTCACGGTCATGGTCACAGTCCTCCCGTTATTCATTGATTTGCTTGAGCGGGCCCAGTAACGTCTCCATAATGAGACTTGGTGTTACTATGTTTGGCATTGAATACATCATGGGTAGCTTGCCAGTCTTTGCTGTGCGGGCAAGATACCCTTGGATATGCCATACATAAAAATTAAATCAGATGCATTTAAAACTTGAATATAAAACCTGAAATCATAAAAATAGAAGAAAGCGTGTGCAATATGCCCTTTGATCTTGGCAAATCAAATTTAAAACCAAATTTTAATGGTTTTTAAAATTTGACACCACAAAGCAAGGCAATCAATACAAGACAAGTAGGACTACATCAAATCAAAGACCTTCTGCCTAGCAGAAGAAATGCCCAACAAAAATGAAAAGACAACTCACCAAATGTGAGAAAAATATTTGCAAAATCACTTATCTGATAAGGGAAGTAAACATCTATGATATCTGAAGAAATATACCTCATATCCTCATATACCTCAACAAAACAATGAAACAGGACCTGGAGGATTAGTACAAGGACCAATAGCGACTGCCTTGCAAGCATATGTCAGAGGTACAACTCCCTGGGGTTCCACATGCACAGTTCGCTGTTGAACTCTGGCAACTCTCCTCTCAGTGAAAATGAACGGCACTGCAGCCAGGTATAAAGTTCACACTTCTTATTTTTGTTGTAAAGTTCACACAAAAAAGTGTGAACATAAATAAAATGGTATGTGGCATGAAATGCAAGCTCTGGGGCACACATACTGAACAGAGTCAGTCCCCTTGGGCACCATAACAGGAGTGCCTCATCTCAGAGCATGTGAGCAAACACCTACACTAGAGAAGCCTGGGTGAGCATCACAGACATCACAATAACAACAATAGCTCGTCAACAACTGCAAAGAAGGGGTAGGAGGAATAATTGAAAGAAAATCCATTTTCAAATGGGCAAAGGGGAGTGCGGATGGTTCAGTGGCTAAAACTTCTCCTTGAGAGCATGAGGTCATGAGTTTGAACCCCGGCACCTCCACATCCCCCTGTGGAATGATGACAACTCTGATGTCTGAGACAACCAGCATGAGAAGCTTGTCTGAGACAACCAGCATGAGAAGCTAACGATGTGTGTGTGTGTGTGTGTGTGTGTGTGTGTGTGTGTGTGTGAGAGAGAGAGAGAGAGAGAGAGAGAGAGAGAGAGCTGTGACAAAAGGGCATGGATTCATGCAAGCCCCACAATTAAAAAGTTCTGTGAGCATACTGCAGACAAGAGTGTGACCCACACAAACAAGTTTGTGAGCACTGCAGCAGGGACTACTGGTGAGTACCACAACCAGAATGTGTGAAAGAAGAACTACACATTCTACAAGGAAAGCAAACTCTGGCCAAGGCCACAGCCAATCATATGAGCCCTGTAACCTGGCCTGCAAACCCCGGTGTGCCAGCACGTGCATTCAAGAGCAGTGCCTGGTTATTGCAGTAAGACCACCCACAGCACAAAAATGGTTCATCGTAAAAAGATCATCAATAACAGATATTGACACAGTTGTGGGGGAAAGGAATACATTGTTGGTGAGAATGTAAATTGGTGCAGTCACTCTGAACTTTGTCTTGAAAGTGCCTCAAAATATTAAAATGAAAGAAAATAAACCTTTCTTGTAATCCAGCAATTCCACTTCTGGGTATTTATCTAAAGAAAAAGAAACCACTAACTCAAAAATATATATACACACCCACATGTCTGTTACAGCATGATTCACAATAACCCAAATTGGAAGCAACATAAATTACATCAATGGATGAAAGGATAAAGAAATCACTTGTATAACAAAATAGGAAACTAACACCCAAGTATGGCAGAGATTAGTACCAGGAATTTTACTCAATGACCCGGAGGACAACCACACATGTTAGGGGAAGGGGGAGCTCAGAAAGAGAAGGGAACACCAAATAAAGGGTGTTGGGAGGATCCGCCCACGATGGGAGAGCATGCTGAGGGTAGACTGTCGACCAAGCATGATTGTCACTCAATGACTCTTTTGCAGACCATGGCACTCAAAAGGAGAGAGAGGGAAGTGCCCTGCCACAGAGGCAGGGTGGGATGGGGGCGGGGGGGGGGGAGGGGATGCTGGGATCTGTGGTGATGGGAAATGCACACTGGTGGAGGGATGGGTGTTTGATCATTGTATAATCGAAACCCAAGCACAAAAATGTGTAAGTCTACAACTGTACCTCATGGTGCCTCACTATTAAAAAATAAATAAATATAAAAAAATAAAACAAATAAAATAAAATATGAAGAAAAAAATAAAACAATGTTAATTGTCAAAAAAAAGAAATCACTTTTATACAGAAAATAAAATACTTGTCAAAAATGCATTTGACTCATTAATGAAGGAAACAGCAAGATGGTAAAGTGATTTCAAAGGGTTACAGAAAAGACAAAAAAGGTTGTTGGAATAAGATTTCTAAGTGAGATACCAGGATGGAAATTACTATCTTGCAGAATAGGAAAACACCTGGAGTTCACCATTTTATGAGGCTCAATCATTTTAATGGTCAGCATTTCAAACAGGGGACAGTGATTATTTCTTCTCTACAGAGTGATTAAGGACATAGCAAGGAAAACTTGATTATCTGGGATGACCTCAAACGACTGGAACTGGAGCATCAGCTTTACATTTCCTTGAGTCTTTGTTTGGAGCCTGAGGTTCCAAAAAAGTATGTGCACGCCCTGATGCCATTACTGGGAATGGGCCCTTGTGGCTGTGAGAAAGTGCAGGATCCCAGGCTGAGGCCATCGTGGATTTAGGGTGGGCCCAAAGATTAAAAACAAAGATACAAATAAAAACCACCACTGATTCTTTCCTTATACAGGATGGAGGAGAGGGGCAGTTGGGAAGATAAGAAATACAGTGGAATCAGAGAACTAAAGAGAGAGAAAAAAGTAGGAGAAAGCACTGACCAGCTGAGGCAAGTCAAGGACTGACAGTTCCCACCAGAACTGAGGAGATCAGGCTGGCACATAATTTTCCTCAGGGACCTAGAAGGGACCAAATCCTGCTGACAGGCTGATTTCAGACTTCCAGCAGATTGTGGAGCTGCAAGAGAATGAATTTCTGTCATCTTCAGACTCTTTCTTAAGTTCTGAGAAAGAGCTTCCTGAAAACAAATGGCCCCAAAGTGGGGCCTTCAAGAAACCAGGAAAGAAGCTACAAGGCTTGTTCTGCTATGGCCAATGTGGACTTTGGAACTGCATGGTTTGAATTCCAGACTATTATTCTTTGCCACTAGCTGATAAGATTAAGCAAGTCAACTGGCCTCCTTATCACCCTGACTTGAATTGCGGCAGCACATATGGTTCCCTCAAGAAAAAGCCAGTAGTGTCCTGTGAGACAGAGCCTAGGTATGCTGAGCACCACTAGATGTGGTCAAGTCCAACTTTCAAATGAAATAAAATCTTTGGTCAATTTAATATAGTGAATATTTGATAACTTTTGATTCATAAAAACAGAAGTTTTATATAGTTTAATTTATGTATAGCAGTTAAATAAAAATACATCTAAGATTTTCTTTAAAAATATTTCTTGGGGGACTGGAGCAATTGTACAGCAGGTAGGGCATTTGCCTTGCATGCCGCTGACCCAGGTTCAATCCCCGGCATCCCATATGGTCCCCAACCACCACCAGGAGTAACTCCTGAGTGCAGAGCCAGGGGTAACCCCTGAGTCTAGCTGGGTGTGACCCAAAAAGCAAAAAAAAAAAAAAAAAAAGAAAGAAAAAGAAAACAATTTCTTGGAATCTGAGCACCATTGGATGTGTCCCTCTGCCATGCCCCCCAGAATTTCCCCCAACCCCCACGGTCCTCAGGCCTCCCAGCTCTGCCATGTGTGTCCCACATTTCAAAATGTATTTCTGTGGAGGGAAAGGGGTAGATAAAACAAGATTGTCAAAAGTGGATAATTGTGAAACCAGGTGTGCAGCTAAGGATCCTGTAGGCCATTCTCTCTGCTTTTGTGTTTGAAACTGTCCACAATAAAACTATTTAAAATTTGTGAAGATATTCAACTGAGTATTGTTCTGTAGTGATTAATAAAACAAAAGGAAATTTGATCTTGAAGACAGAAAAAAGGATTTAAATTGCATATTTAATGGTGTGACTGGTTAGAGCTCAGGGAGCTGTAGTATTGTAGCACTGTCCTCCCATTCTTCGTCAAGTTGCTCAAGCGGGCCCAGTAACATCTCCATTGTGAGACTTGTTACTGTGTTTGGCATATCAAATACATCACTCTGCCGTGTGGGCAAGATACTCTTGGTAGCTTGCCAGGCTCTCCGAGAGGGGCAGAGGAATCAAACCTGAGTCAGATGGGTCAGCACGTGCAAGGCAAACACCCTACTGATGTGCCATCACTCCAGCCCAGGGGGCTGATGTGGAAAACACTGGGCTCACCACTTTGAAAATCCTTTTTGCCTTTTTTTAATTCTGTTCTTTTTGTTACACTAACTTCATTGCTTGAGACAAACTTATTCAAGAAGAGGGACAGAGAGCTGCACACCTAGTAGGCCCACGTTCTTGGGTTTTGTGAGCAAAGATAAACATGTTCTTAGCAGATGGCAAGAATTTGTAGTCTCAAGATTCCCTCATTGACTTAAACTAGGTTATGTTCCCACTCTTTAAACCAATCACGGTGCCTGAGGTTGTGAAGGCCTGAGATTGGCTCATCCTGGGTCACCTGACCCATCTGTAACCAGAAAGGCTGTTTTCTGAGGATTTTGCAGAGAGGGAAGGGCTGAGTAAACAGAAAAAAATAGCCAACATTAAGGGTTCTGCTTATTTGTTCTGTTAGCATCTGAGCTGTTTTCAGCCATAGATTATCTTTTATTTTCTCAGTTATTCATTTGGTTTACCCCTAATTTTGTTTTTAATTATTATTATTTAAAAAAATTTTTATTGATTCACTGTGAGGTACAGTAACAAAGCTTTCATGTTTGAGAGTTAATCATACAGTCATCCAACAGCCCTCCCTTCACCAGTGCACATTATCTACCACCAAAATCCCGAGTATCCCCGCTCCCCCCATTCCATACCTCCCCCTGCCTGTGTGGCAGACAATTTGCACAATACTCTCTTTCTTTACTTTACTTACCTTTGATATTTTGAGACCAGACCCATCCCCACTCATACCGGGTGTTGCATCATCTCAGAGTCTTATGGGGAAGGGTGGGGTAGGAGAAGTGCCCACTCCTCCCCTGTCCCATGAGGCCTGGCGTTTGGCATCACCACTGCTCATACCTGGAGCTTATCGCTGACTTCTACTACCCCTAATTTTATAGTAAACTTCATAGAACACTTTGAAAGTCTTGCTGGAAAAAATCCTAAAATTCATCAGTTTCTGTCTCTTTCCTCATTTTTTTTCCTCAGAAGCAACTACTTTCAACATTCTGAACTGGTTCTTCTGGTTTTATTTCTACATTTCTAAACAACACCCTAATATTGCTAAAGTTATATTTTCAGTTTATTGATATTTTCAATCTATTGATTTCTACCTTGAGAGATGATTTGATATCTTTCTCACACACCCACACTCCCCACCCTACACATTCATCCTATCTTTCTTCCCAACCTCCTGGTAAATGTTATCAGTCATGTTGATTAGATTGGACTTGATTATGACTATGCAAACAGCATCTCCAGCTGAGCCAACACTAGTGACTTTCTGTTCTTCTTTCACCTCATGATTTTCCACCCCCACAGGCATTTAGCTCCTAATTCTCCAATGGTCCAATTTGCCTCAATGAATACATTTAAGCTTACAGATATTCCATGTTTTTCATCTTATGAAATCTCTCACACTTTCTGAGGGACTGCAATGTGGCTGATTGCCTCCCTCAGCCCTCAACTTGGGATGTTCTTTCACCATTCGCTTGGGAACCCTTTATCTTCTTTCCGTGTCAGGTTTCCTACTTTCTGAAGAAGTGATTATTCCAACAATAATTTGGACTATAAAATGCCTATAAAGCTGAAATAATAATAACCCAAAGATTAATTATAGTTACTAAGATGAAATTAAATCATGGGTGATTACTATTGCAAAGAAACTTACCTGTTCTAATACATTGGAATGTTTTTGCTTGAAACCCGACTGTTATCAATATTGTAAATCATGGGGCATAAAATAACCCAAAAATGAAAACCACAAAGTAATGGTGGCTGGAAGATAACTCAGTGAGTTGTAGTGCATGCTTTTTGCATTCAGGACATTGGTATCACATGGTTTCTGAGCACTGCCAGGAGTGACTCCTGAATATCTAGCCAAGAGTAACCCCCAAAACAAAACCAAAGTAATGGGGACTGAGGATGTAGCTTAGTGTCAGAACACATTGATTACCCACAGTAGTAGAAAATATTCTCTCCTTCTCCTTCTCTCTCTATCCCTCCCTCCTTCTCTTTCCTCTCTTTTCTCTTCTCTCTCCTTTCTCTTTTCCTCTCTCTCCTTCGTTTCCTTCATGCAGATATATTTTACTGAGTTTCTTTTTTTTAAATTTTTATTAGTGAAACACCAAGAGGTACAGTTGTAGACTTACAAATTTTTGTGCTTGGGTTTCAATCATACAATGTTCATGTACCCATCCCTCCACCAGTGCCCATTCTCCACCACCACTGATCCCAGTATCCCTCCCACCCCCCTTCCCCCATGCCACCCTGCCTCTGTGGCAGGGCATTCCATTTTGTTCTCTCTCTCCTTTTGGGTGCTGTGGCTTGCAAAAGAGGCATTGAGTGGAAATCATGTTCAGTCTATAGTCTACTTTCAGTATGCATCTCCCATCCTGGGAGGATCCTCCCAACACCCTTTATTTGGTGCTCCCTTCTCTATCTGAGCTGCCTTTTCCCCTAGCATGTGCGGCTGGCCTCTAAGACATGGAGTTTACTGAGTTTCTTGATCCTTTTTATTTTTTTTTAGTATCCACCTATGAAAATCAAATCTTGGAAGCTGTTTTGAGATGACTCACAACTATTTTACTTTGGCATTTCTGCAGTGACTTGAAGCAAGAGTTAAAAGGATATGATTTTCATTTTAATCTTTTTTTTTTTTTTGGCTTTTTAAAGACTATCCTACTGAGAGGTGCATCAAAAATTCCATCTGGATAATGCTCACAAGTACAGAGAGGGTAGGGGGGAAATTGTCTGCCATAGAGGCAGGGGAGGGTTCAAATGGAGAGGGATAATACTGGGGACATTTGTGGCGGAGAATGTTCACTGGTGGATGGGTGTTCAATCATTGTAAGACTGAAACTCAAACATGAAAGTTTTGTAACTGTATTTCACAGTGATTCCATTTAAAAAAAAATTCCATCTGGAGTTCCAGCTCCCCAGCATACACCTACCTTCGTTTTGTGGAACCGGCACTCACGTCTGAACTTAAGGGTTCACCGCCATTATTTCAAATCAGCAACAATACATCCCCACCAAACTCATTTGTTTTTAAATTGTTCCTTCTACGATAATTTCAGATAACCCAACAATGTGATTGAGAATAGTTCTCGGAGGACTCCAGATTCTGGAAATCTATGCACTCTAGTCATTCAGAAAATACAGTGACTTCTACTTTCAGCAATGTGGACAATCTAGAAATCAGAGCATAGAAATTCTGGACTTCTGACCACAGTGTTTTAGGATCTGGAGGTCAGTGTGCTTATTGTAACATTTGTGCTTTCTAAAAACTAACTTGGCCTAACATTTATAATGACAAAAAAGTAATTTCCAGGAAAAAATGTGGCCCCAAACAGCCTCACGGTGCCCTGGGATTTTGTTAGAACTGCAGAGTCACTTCTCCCCTTCTCTCCTACTTAATGAGGGAGCAATCGCCCAGAGAGGGAGTTGGAGGGAATATCTGTGCCTTAACTACCCCTCCAGGTCATTCTGATGCAGATTGAAGTTTGAATATTGTTCTAGAAAAACATTGCACAGCATCTCATCAAATAGCATCATGTCACCAAACATTGTTTTGTTATCAGATTGATGATAAAACAGCACAATAGATTTCCAGTCAGCACCAGTCTGTCCTGGGCTTGGCTGACATGTTCTCCCCAGGGATTTCCTCTGGGTACTTGTGTCCTCCTGAATCCCGAATCTCAAAGATATGCAGTTAGGGCCTAGGTGAGTCTGAGTGGTCCCAGCCTGAGTGAATGAGTGTGTGTGTGTGTGTGTGTGTGTGTGTGTGTGTGTGTATGTGTGTGTGTCTCCATGTCCCTGCACACACACCGTCTCATGGTATGAGGAAAGTAGCTTTTGCCTTTTCTCCCTTCTCACTCCTCCTTGGAAAAAAAGGCTGGAAAATAAGCTGTTTGTTGCCCAGAATGAAAAAACCCTGGAAGGCCAGAGGAATAAATACTGGGAGGAATTAGAAGCTTCAGACCCTTCTGAAGTGGAGTAAGTGCTCAAAGTTAAACTTTATTCTTAAAGAATAACTTACACTGAACACCTTTGATCTGTTAAAGAAATGGTTCCACCATTGCTTTAGGCAAAAACTTAAAGGGATATAGGTCAGTGGTAGAAAATTTCCCTGTACCATAGGACTGCAGACTTTGAATGCTTCAAATGCTGACCAACTTCGACCATGAATGTGGAAAGGTCGGACTGTAGCTGAATCTCACCAAGACTATGTTCATGAAAAACGAACTAGTCCCTGACGTTCCATTTGCTCTCAATGAAATGAACATCTCCTAATGCAGCAGCTATATGTACCTTGGTTGAGAACTCAACATGACAAACGACTTGGCACCAGAACTGCGCAGGAGGAAGAGAGGGGCATGAAACACCTTCAAGAGCCTCGAAGAAGTTGTTAAGAGGACAAAAAGCCTCTGGCTCCGGGCACATCTTTTTGACTCCACCCTTCTTCCTGCACTAACATAAGCCTCAGAGACCTGGGCCCTATGAAAACAGGACAAGAATGCTATTCGGGTCTCCCAAAGAGGAGTCGAAAGAGCTATGCTTGTAATATCACATTTCATTCAAGTGAGAGAAGGAATCTGGAGTTCCGACCTTCGCTGACAATCAAGAATCAGGGATGTTTTCTCGTTTTCCAAGTCATTGAAAATCAGATGGGCCATACACGCAATGCGCAATGCGATTTAGAGACAATGGCTGAACTAGAGCTGTTATTGACTGGATTCCACAGGACGTCAAAAGGACACGTGGCCGTCCACCTATGAGATGGTCAGACTTCTTCGTCAAAACCCTGAGCAAACGGTTTGAGGCTCTTTGTGTTCCTGGAGCGATCAGATGTCACTGGGCTACACTAGCATGAGACAGGGAAGAATGGAGATGTTACTGGCGCCCGTTCGAGCAAGTCGAAGATTAATGGGATGACAAGTGATGACAAGTGAAGTGATACTTTAGGGCTGCAAGTTCAATCCCTGACACTCCATATATGCCCAGAGCAATCCCTGCCACACTGCCATCTGTGATCCCCGACACCTCCACAAAGTGTTAGACCCCCAGAAATTACAACAACGTAAGAAAGGGGAAAAATAGAATGTCACTTTATTTATATAAAGAAAGAAAAAAGTAAATACATTTTTCAAATGGTTGATTCAGGGCCAGAGAGGTAGCTCAGTGGTCTGGAGTTCAAGCTTTTCATACGAGAGGTCTTAGTCAGAAGTGCCCCCAGAGCACCGCTGGCATGGACCACACAAACAAATTCACTGGGAAAAAAATTATATCTACATATTTATATCTATCTATATCTATATCTATATCTATGTTCTACTTACTTGGAGAATCCAGAATAGCCATTTTCCCTAATAAATAAATGCAGCTGATTTTACATAGCAGCTGTGGTTCATTTACACCAACCAGCATCCTATATAATACTTTGAGAGGGTGATATGTAACTTTAAAAAGGAATCAGTAAAAAGAAAACAAAAATCCATTCTCTTCGGGATTGTAATTCCTCTCCTAGAAATGTATGGTAAATGCTGTCCATTGAACAGATATTTGTTGCCACAATAACTATCTAGATATAATAGCTGGCAATACAAATGCCATACAACAAAGGAAAGGCAAAGTGAATTTTGAAACGGCTACTAGATATCCATAAAGATCATGTAGCAACCTGGGAAAGGAATTGCAAATATTGGCAGTGGGGACACAAAAAGTGTAATGAATATGAGCAAGATTAGAGGGGAACCCAGAGAACTAACCTTTGTTAGGAAGTTCAGATTGGGAATAGAAGTGGTTTCTGTGTAAGTTCTCTTTATTGTTCTGTACGAAACAACAGCAACAACAACAACAAAAAGTAGAATAAATGTACGCAGTTCAGTGAAAGTGACTTTTTAATCTTTTTTCCTGCTTTTCCGTCTGCATGATGAGATCCTACGTGGTCCCAGGAAGGTCAAGCCTGGGGCCTGGGGAACAATCCAGTGCTTTTTCCACACTCATGTTTGTGGACCCACTGATCATGTGATTGGAGTACAGCCTACTTGTTTGCTATGCAGAGTCAGATGAACTTTTTTCCCGGAGAGCAAATTTGTAATCTTCTTTCCAGGGTTTCCGCATTATCAGTCTCATGAAACTAGAAGCTGGTTGTCCCGGTTTAGACAGAGATTTGTAGATACCAAGGTGGAAAAAAAAATTTTTTTTATAGGAGCTCCACCCAGCAGTGTAGGGATGGGGCATGATGAGGCATGCAATGTCAGGAATTGAATTCAGGGCTATCTCCCTAGTGCTACAGGAAACTGTTTTGAAATATAAAACAGCTTATCTCAGAATCAGATCTACGGGTCTTTAGTATGATGCTGTGTTTCTTTCCACTCCATCACCACTGTCTCAGAAGTACAAATTCTTCCCTAAAATTACTGTGACTTTGCCTTGTAGTTCTCAAGAATTAGAATTAACTCCAAGTTAAAAACTGATATTAGATGATAGCTGGAAATGATCACTTTGGACGGGATTGAGTGCTGAAAGTAGATAAAGGGATATACATGATAAACTTTCAGTACCTTTATTGCAACCATAATACTGAGAGAGAGAGAGAGAGAGAGAGAGAGAGAGAGAGAGAGAGAGAGAGAGAGGAGGCAGACTGGGGGTGAGGGGGTGACAGAAAGGAAAATGGGGACATTGGTGGTGGGAAATGTGCATTGCTGAAGGGACGGGTATTGGAACATTGTATGACTGAAACCCAATCACGAACAACTTTGTAACTGTATATTTCATGGTAATTTACTTAAAAAAAAAACTGGTGTTAGGGGCCAGGAAGATAGCTCAACTGGCTGGCACAAGTGGGAGAGGCCAGTGTTAAGCCCCAGCACCAGCTGTCCTGTGAGCAACATCCTTCCCGCCTACCACCTCAGCAAACCTGTCAGACAGAAATAGCGCCTGATCCCACTGGGTATGATTCAAAAACCAAAAAATAAAAGAAGTGGTTTTTTGTGTGTTTACACAGATAGTACAGTGGGTAGAGTGTTTGCCTTGCTCGCAGTCAACCCGAGTTCAATTCCCAGCATCCCATATAGTACCCTGAGCACTGCCAGGAGTAATTCCTGAGTGCAAAGCCAGGAGTAAGTAAGCCCTGTGCATCGCCGGGTGTGACCCAAAAAGCCAAAATAAATAAATAAATAAATAAAATAAAATATGGTTAAATTGGGTGGTACGGGGGGGAGGGGGAGTCAGAGCACACTTAGCAGTGCTCAAAGGTTATTCTTGGCTCTGTGCTCAAGACTAAGCCTTGGTAGTATTTGGGAGGAACATACGTGGGATTTAAATCAGGGTCAACAATGTAGAAGGCAAGCACTTTAACCCCAGTACTATCTCTTCAGCCCAAGAGGTTAATTTTTATCGTTGGAGATCCCGAAAATGGCCTTACTTGTGGACATGGATCATGGTGTGCTACTGCGACATGCATAGTCCTTGGCAGCTAGGGAGGCTGGTGTCTGTGGCAGCTTTAGAAAGGATGATTGGGGGTATTCTAAGAGATGGAGAGAGGGGATCACCAATGCCAAATACTACCCAACTTAGTAGAGCTGGGAAAAGTATTGTCCAGGAGGAGACTCTCTAATGAGGGGAAGCTCATTTGTACTTACCAACCAAACCTGAGGACTCCATGTCCATGGGACTGACAACCGAAGCTGTCTTGGTGTTGCATAGAAAAAGAGTCTTGATTTTCTAGGGACTGAGGGACCTGAGATAATGGGCCCAACTTCTTCTAGTCACAACAAGCTTCCATAAAGTTAAGCACGCAAAAAAAAAAAAAAGAATATTTGTTCTAGTCACCCACAGAGGAGAAAACAAGCTAAATGAAGATGAGAATTTACAATATTCGAAGACCTTTTCCAAGTAAGCAACACTAATTCAAGTGCTTGAATTCTATGTATAATATACACACTGAATTTCTTTCACTCAGATGTGAAAATTAACTTCAAATACTGTGAAGTGTTAGAAACTAAAAGAGTCTTTCTGAGAAATTAGAACAACCAGAGAAAGGAAACACTGCAAATTAAACGGCATTGATTTTTGCAGCACATTTTATTTTACAATACCGGAAAAATAACATATAGCAGCAACTTATAAACATGTGTATAATTATCACAATTATTTTGTTAATTATACTCAGATTTAATACAAAAATGCAACACCAATCTATGACTCACACAATTGAAGATTATTTTTTGAAAATAATATGGACAAAAAAGGAAAGTAGTAAATTTGAAGAGACAAATGGAAAGTGTTAAGAAAAAACTCTCATTCACCATTAACAACAAAAAACATAACATACAGAGAGCACATTCAGTTCTCATTTCACTCTCAAAGAAAACTGTCGTTTTTGTTCTCTATAAAATATGTCAAAACTTGTGTACGCACATGTGTGTATAATATTCACATTCTGGAAGGCAAAAAAAGTGCTCAAATTTAAACATCCTATGTATATATATTGCCTAAAATAGTCAAAACATTAAAAATAATAAGCAACAATGATCTTGAAATATTTTATTTTAGCAGATTGTACATTTAGGTATATTTTGGTGGCTTTATTAATATTATATCACACAATTTTAATTATTTCATATAATTTTGAAGTGTTGGGCTTACCATCAAGTATAGAGTCTAGATTCAATAAATACTATGCAAATATAATAAAAACACAAACCATGGACCATTATAAGGTCAGAGAAAATCATACCAAATTTGTTTAGGGAAGAGTCTGGCTTGAAGGAGGATTGAAGTCATGCGGGGAATCCACGGGAGTTTCAGGCAAAAGAGAGGCCAGGGAGGGGAATCTGACAAGCTCCCTGAACTGTTGGGAATAGAGGACCCAGAACTGGATCAAAGAGCAAAAGAAGGCACTGCCAGTTGTTCATGTTCTGTGGGTTTTTTAACTACTCAATTGATCAACAACAGGAAATTTTCCCACTACACAAGACAAAATTCATTTCTCACCAGGAGGTTCGACAATTATGTTTCAGCATTTATATTTCTTACAAAGGCAAAGAAACTAAGACTTCAAAAAGATTTTGTGTTTTTAACACATCGATTCCAGAGCTGTGATTTGTGTTAATTAAGTTGCATCCAAGTGTGAGCCACTGGTGGTATGTGCCAGCATCAACATCCACCAGGGTGATAGAAAAAAGTCATTCTCTCACTCCCTATGTAACCAATAGGACCAATTTGCTCATGCCATTGTCTTAGAAAAAACCCCAAACCTGGTCTCCCTTCATACCTGGAATCCTTCTGTTCAACAACTCAGTCCCACCATTGGGCCTTGTCTCTATATTTGAAAGACTTTCCAGCAAGGGAAAATGATTTAGTCTCACAATAGGATGGGATCTATGTTTGCCTTTAAAAAGATGACACATAGACATTTTAATAGTTCATTCCTGCTCTCAAGCCACTTCAAATGTGATTTCAATAGATTCTCAGAAAATTTTTGTGAGGAAGTATGGACAGACCTCTAGGACCCAGGAACATAGGCTGAGACCAGTGACCTTGTTTGTCATGGTCACACACACTCATGAATAGGTGAGCATCTAAAGAACTTGGTTCTGTCCAACACAGTTATTTATAAGAGCACTGGCTAGGTCATGGTTGTTTTCTGAACATGTAATCAATGAGGGAAGAGAAAAAAAAGGGGGGAAATGAGCTCAAGAGAAAAAAGGGAGAGAAGAGGCATTACATGACCATTAGCATTATAAACTTTTTAAGACAAGCAAAGTGCATTTCACGGGTGGAATACAAATATTACAAAAGTGTTCACATACTTCAGTCTTGGTCTTGAGAATTATATAGTAATTATATAGACTACCCTCTGTAGTCACCATGGCTGAGGTTGAAATATGTCAAGAAAGATTTAAAAGTCTGAGAATTTCCCAAGAGGCTAATAAAAATATTTTACTCTATCCGCAGAACCCCACTGCTGCCCCATTTCACTTTCAGTACAATAAATTACAGTAAAATCTGGGTAAGGAGTCAGGATCTAGCTTAGTAGTAGGCCACGTGCTTCACATGTATAAGGTCCTGGGTTTGTACCCTGGAACTTCTCCCACTGAATACATATTTGATTCAATAGGTCATTTTCTAAGGTGAGGATATTATAGAATATCATTAATGAATATTCTTTATCTAACCTAAGGGAAGTAGTCTTTTCTCTCCAGACACAGGCTGAGAGGATGAGAAAACAAAAATAAAAACAAACCCAACTCAGAGCTCTTATAATCTTAAATTTGGATTTCACTTAGTTGCTGGAGAAGAAAAAAATCTTTAGTAATAATTCAGAAAATTGTCATATTTCACATAACCTTTTCAAGGAAATCTAGTCACCTCTAGCTTGATAGCATCATAAATAAAATTTATACTCATTTACAAAGATATACATATAATGATAATCTCTGAACTGACTTAATTTCAATATTCTACAGTGTGACACTGAACTTAATATGTTCTTTATAATCATTAAGTGCATTGTCAAGAAAGAGGTGAATTAAAAAGGAACCCATTCATGACACCATTGTGTGTCAAGATGCAACACTCATCCTTTTAGGTACCTCCTGACACACCCTGTCCCCTCTCCCAAGCCCTCCCTAACTTCCACACACTCTAAACGCCCAACCAACAGTCTCCTGATTTAGGATTACATGAGACATGTACCAAAAGTTAAATTATGCTTTTGCATCTGGATAATTCTTTGAGCTTTCCTGAGGTAGTGGGGGGGGGGGGGGTCTCTCCTATTATTCTAATAGCTGAGTCTAGAGAAATGATCTAAGAGAAAAGCAGATGGTGGTTCTTGTGCTTAAGTATTATTCTGAAGTGAGAGGCTTATATGCTTATCATCACTACATACTCCAAGCTTCTTCAGTAGAATCCTGATAGTTATGTGGAGAATTTAGCCTGTTGTACAATGACGGTAAGCTACAGTTTCTTGAAGGCACTGTCTAATTCATTATATCTTGGGTTTAAGTCCTCGAGTTTAAGGAGTCCTAAATTCTACTTAGCCCTAAGTTCCTAACATAGTGCCTGGCATACATTAGGAGCTCAACAAATACCTGATGATTGAATGATTAAGATCTTTGAATGTTTAAGACCTCTGATTTATCTCAGTGAAATTACAAGCAAAAGCAAAGAAACAAAAAACTCCACTCAACATCAGGCTAATTCCAAAGATCATGTCACTCTCCACTGTGTGCTGAATATTAGATCACTTTCAAAGTATGACAAAGTTAAGTGCAAATAGTACTGGGCATGGTGCAGTATTCACCTCCATGCTTAATTCCATAACTCCCTTTATCAGATACCTTAGTTCCAACATGATTTAATGTAACGGTGTGATTGTGGGAGTTTTATCCATAAATAACATTTCTGAAGACAGAGCGATCCACTCTCTCTGTTGCTCTTCAAGCTTTTCTGCCAAGCATTTAATTAGTATGGGGTCCACCTTAGAATCAAATTTATTGGCAAACCAATGTCCGTCTTTTATAAGCCACCTTAACTCTGCTGCCCCATAGATACACACACTCCGGAGGTGAGAACCAGTGCATTTGGGATAGAAAAGGCCTTCATAATAATTCCATTTGACAAGGCGGGTTTTACTTTGTAAGTCAGATACATCGTCAGCTAACCTAGAAATTTCTCCAGGTACTCCTGGTAGCCGAATTAAGGTAGCCCAAAAATGCTCATCAGGCGAGTATGTATCTTTAGACCAGGCAAAAAAGTCTTTAACAAGGGAACTGTTGAAAATATACTTAACAAATGCTCTACTTAAAACAAAATAAGCACTTCCAACAAAAATCTCAATGTTATGAGGAGGTGCTTCCTTGGAGATGTTTGTCCTTACCGGTAGCTTCACGTGCTCATTGGGTATTTCTCTGAGTTCATGGTGATACATGAATCTTTGCACTTTACTTCTAGGGGGTGTCACTGTCTCTAACATACTTGCTCCATTCAGTTTCTTCAGCTCTGACACTAATTCAAAGTTTGACTTCAAAGGAAAATCTTGCCCGCACAGATTGATGACATATTTCCATTGAACTGAAGATTTGAGAAGGTCTGACAAGCAATTTAAATCAGCCTGTAGCCTGGAAATGTGTGCATATTGCACAGTCTCTAGTTTTGAGGCAATAAAAACGTTGGTGAAGCAATTGGCTAAATTGTTCATGGCAACTTTGAAGGCATCAGGTGACTTGAGGTCATAATGGATGCAGTAAATATTGTGCCGGTTGTATATGGCATGGAGCAGCCTTTCCACCATAATTGCATCTTTGTGAACAACAAGAGAATAGGCTATTGGGAACTTCTCCTCCTCCTTTGAAACAAGCTTCTGATGGTAACTTCTTAGAGCTTGATAAATGTCACAGTTACTGGTCACAGCCATAACATCATCATCATCCAAGTCAATGATGTCTCTCCTTCTTATTTCCAGACTTTTGCCAATTTCCAAAGGCTCCTGTTCATAAACACCAGAACAATTAATTTCATACCCAGCTTCATCCTTCATATGGGTGTATCTGTTTCTTACAAAAGGTGAGGTACTTAGAGAATGTTCAACCAAGTAAATGCCCTTTTGAGGGAAGAGGAATCTTCCCACATTGAGAAGCTTCAGCAAGGAGAACAGCCAGAGGGTTAAAAACAGGATGAAAATTTTCTGCTGTAGGAGGTATTTAAAACAACATTTAAATTTCTTCATTCTATAAAAGAAAGAGAAATTTTGGTTTAAATAAAGAGAAAATTGATTCAGTTTAATCAAAATTCACTGGGTACCTACCACATGCCAGAAAGAAAGCTGGGCCCAAAGATGAGTCTGATCACTGGGAATATTTTCTTGCATTACTTTCACTTTTTTAATGTTTTTTTTTTCTTTCAGTTTTGGGGTCACACCTGGTGGTGCTCAGGGGACCATTTGTGGTTCCAGGGATCAAAGTGGGTCAGCTGCGTGCAAGGTAAGTGTCTTACCTCTTTGAACTATTTCTCTGATCCCCCCCTTTTTTTTAAAGCATTTCCGTGTTATCTATACCTAATATTGAGAGTTGTGGGACACCAAATAGAATAAGAAATAAGGTAAACTGAAGTATAGGTCCTGCATTCCTTACAAGTTTACTTGCATACTTTAGCATGTTTGGGGAGGGATTATCCCCCTCTGGGCAAAGTTCTAGAGATCCAAATGCCATCAAGAGGTCCGTGGAGATATAAATTGCCTACCTGAGGTGAAAAGGAACATCAATCTTGATTTACCTTCACATCCTGATGAGTTCAAGACTGAAAGGCAGATGGGAAAAATAAAACCCAGTAAATCCCACTGCTATAGAATGATGCACTCATATTTTGAACCCTAATCTGCTCTGCAATATTAACAGGTAGGGCATTGTGGAGATAATTAGGCATGAGGAGAGAAACTTCATGAGTGGATTCAAGTCTTTATAAAAGAGACTCAAAAGGCCAGGGATGTAGTTCAACAGTGGAGCACTTTTGTTTCGCATGTGTGAGATCCTAAATTTAATCCCTGACACTATCAACAATCTAGGAAAAAAAGAAAAAAAAAAAAGAGAACCTGCCCCTCCTACATGCATCCACTTACCCACACCCATACACATACATTCAGACACACCTACACAAGCTCCATTGATTTTTCTCCCCTTTTGCCATGTCAGGACACTTTGATGAGATCTTTGGCTATGAACCAGGAAGTGTTTTAGACACTGAATCTGCCAGAGCCTTGAGCTCAGACTTCCCAGCCACTGTGAGAAGGAGATTTCTGCTAATGGTAAGCCATTTCTGCTACTTTAACAACATATTTAACAGAGTATTCCTCAGGAACTAAGAGAGTCATCTTCAGAAAGAAGAAAAGGGTACAGAGGGTAGGGTGCTGGCTTTGAACATGGCCAACCCAGTTGGATTCCCAACACCCCATATGGTCTCCAGAGCCCTCCAGGAGTGATCCCTGAGCACAGAGCTAGGAGTAAGTTTTGAGGACTGCCACGTGTGACCCCCCACCCCCAAAAGCCAAAAAATGAGGGTGAGAGTAGCGGTGCAAATACCCCACAGAGGTAGGAGAGGTATAGAGAGATTAAGAATTTCCCTAATTTTTTAGCGTTAGCCTCATGTCATCACAGGAATTAGCTATTTGGCTTTTAGAAATGAAAAGAATCTGACTTACGGTGTGAGTGGGGGGATGTAAAATAATTTTTTTTTTGATGAAGCAAGGTAGTTTTTATTGAAACTTCTTTAGGTGTGAGGGGAGAGAAAGGGAGAAGTGTGTTCAAGAGATAATGGCGGGGTGGGGAGGGGGTGCATATGGTGCCACCAACAAGTCAACCTGTACCTGCAGGGTGAGTGCATCAGCAGCCTGATGATGGTGTTTTCAGGCTTTCTGACACCCCCAAATTGTCACTTTGCTTTTGGCTGAACCCCAAAAACTTGGGACTAAGTTTACCAAGAAATTAAATGGCCAAAAGTTACATATGTGGGAGCCATGCCCACAAATCACCTCCAGCTCAGCTATACAAGCTCAGTTATTGACCTTATTTCAGAGACCCATAATAAATCTTGAAAGAGATCAAACGCCACAGTTAATCTCAGACCCATGCATGGCTGAACAGACTGGGGTAAATTGGAGGGGGGCAGGTTGGCCTGTGCCTGCCCAAGCAGAGTCCCCAGCAGTCACTTGCTTCCATCCAAAATTGCCGTCATATCCCCAGCCTGACTGCATCATCTCAGGACAAACCTCATCAAGATATAACCTGCTGAAAATTCGGGTATGAGGGTTTTGTGACTGAAATCTCCAGTCTATCACTGAGTTGGGGTGGGATACCTTCCCTCACTTCCCAATACACATAGAAGCACTGGCAGCCACCCCGACGAACCAACTTCAATGCCACCCTGTAAATTCTTTTACTGGCCTTGCTTCAGAGACCCATAAATAAATCTTGAAAGATATCAAAAGCCAGAGACATAGCAGCGAGTCCTGGAAGACACTAAGAGTTGGAGATCTCTCTGGGCCCCATACTGAGCCAATTTCACTGGGTCACCCCAGAGGGAGCAGGTGCAGTCTCCCTGCCTGTTCCAGATGGAATCCTGGTAACCAAGAGCTTCCACAAGCAAGGTCCAGGTATGCGGGTTCCAGGACTAAACCTCCAGGCCGCATAGCAGCAGAGATGCCAGGCTATCCCTCCCCCACTTCCCATACACTCGTCGGCCTGGCTGTCACACCCACAATGTGCCTCTGGGCGGGTGCCATCTTAGCACACCAACAGCCCTGGTCCAGAGATGCCCAGTTGAATCCCAAAATGGATTAGTACCCTACAGAAATGTCTCTGGAACCCAACCATTTACAATCTGGGATTCCAGAAGCATGTGACCGTGACAGCCATGATTTTCAAAATGAGCAAGGGACAATAAATGATCTAGAATCTGCCCCTGGCAGGCAGGCTTGAATGGTGGTGGGAAAATTCGAGCAAAACATAATGCCCAAAAGGAGAGAGAGAGAGAGAGAGAGAGAGAGAGAGAGAGAGAGAGAGAGAGAGAGAGAGAGAGTGTATTGGGGAAATTGCCTGCCATAGAGGCAGAGAGAAGACTGGGATCGGGGGGGGGGGGATATACTGGGGACACTGGTGGTGGAAAGAGTGCACTGGTGGAGGGATGGGTGTTCGATTATTGTACAGCTGAATCTCGATCATGAAAGTTTTGTAACTGTATCTCATGGTGATTCATTAAAAAAAAGTAATGTGGAGTTCATGCCCAATTCAACCATCTTAATCAATAGCTGAATAAATAGCAGTACTCCTACATTTAAAACAGAGAGAGAGAGAGAGAGAGAGAGGAGAGAGAGACAGAGAGAGGCTTCTTCAGAGTGGAAATAGGCAAGCAAAACACGTTCAAGGGAGAACACGGGCTTGAAGAGCAATCCTGTAAAACCATTTTGGAAGCAATGGTTGTCTATTTTAAAGGCACCTCCCAGAAGAACTTCCTTATGGGTTAAGAATGTTCTCTGAAGTGAGTCACTGATTAGTTACATCTGCACTTGAGGAGAAGACCTGGGATAAACCTGCATGTGTCCATGAGGATTCATCCTCACCATATTGTGTGAAACAAAAATAAACAAAACACTGGGCTCTGTATGGTGTGTACACAGTTGAATCCCAAACAGGCTCTCCAGACCCAGTGGGAGCCATGCAAGGAACACTTGCTGGCACACTTCTGCTTCTTCTGTCATAACTAAACTACCCAAGTTTGCCATAGTACTGGGAATGAAGCCAGAGAAATGTGTAAATGAGTGGGCATGGCTGTGTTCCAATAAAACTTTATTTACAAAAACCGGCAGCTGACTGGATCTGGCCCATGAGCTGCCATTTTCAGAAGCACCCTGTGTAGACACAGCACTGGGAAATCCAGATGCTTTGCAGGGGGAAAGGCAGTGATAGGAGAGGAGGTTCAAATACCAAGAACTCGTGCGCAGTCTCCTAACATGTCTCGGTAGATCATAAATAAGGACACAATTATAAGTAATTTTCTTACAAAGAACAAGAGATTGGAACCAAATTTCCTTTTGTTAGTTTCTTCTGCATTGATCAGTTGAAAAAGACCTGGGATTGAGTCTCATCCACCCAAATTCGACTCTCTCCTTTAAAGAACAGTATCTTGGGGCTGGGGAGATAAGCTCAACAGGCTGAGGCATGCTTTGTGTGGAGGCTTGGGTTTGATCCTGAGCACCAAAAGGAGCAACTCCTAGAACTAAACAGGGAGTAACTGCTGAGCAACACCACGTGTAGCACCCAAACAATCATGGAAAAAAGATTAAATTAGATTAAAAGATTAATTATTAAAAAAAAAGACCCCTCGTCCACAGTGAGGGATCCTGAAAAATCTGGGTCAGAGGGTCCACATGTACGTGCCAATCTCTTCCCTGACTTTTCCTAGGGACCCACTCCTAGCCCACTGCTCTTCTTGCCCACACTCATCTTGCTCTTTGGATTTCAACTTCTACATATGCATATGAAATACCCTTATTTCCAGTCTTCACTTCCTGCCCAAATTTCTGATTGAAATATCTAATTGCTTTAGAGATGTCTCCAGTGGCTATTCCACAGGTGTTTGACCTCAGTGAGTCCAAAACAAAGTTGACCTCCTTCCCTTTCCTGGGCATTCGGTCCCAATTTATGATGAGGTCACAATCCAAACTTAGAATGTGAATGTCATCTCATTCTCTCATTTCCCTTGTAGAGAGCAAATCAATCACCTAATTATGCCTCCAGTCTATCCCATCTTCTCCACTCACTTGGAAGATCCAAACATTTTCTTTTTCTCTTTTGGTCATACCTGGTAGTACTCAGAAATGACCCCTGACTGGGGTTTGGAGGACCAAATGTGGTGTCAGGGATTGAACTAGGTCGGTCACATGCAAGGCAAGTGTCCTGCCCACTGTCCTCTTTCCAATCTCCAGACATCTGTACTGAATCAGCACCAGGATCAAGGGAATCCTAACTAGGCTCATGGCTCTGAGTCCTTTTTCTGGTCTCAGCTTTTGATTCCCAACAAAGCAAACTGAAGTGTGTTCTACTCACTCAGACTCAAGGCTGAGGTTCCTGCCAGTTGCTACACAGGATGGGAAACCTAACTTCTGTTGCTCAAAGCAACATAAACTATAACCCCAGAGTCCCTAGCACATGTTGAGAATTAGTTGCTGGGATGAAATAAGATTTAGAAAATGAATACATCCCAAATCACTCAGTCTGAATTGTCATCATCCTCATTCATAGAAATGAGGCTTAAATGGGAAGCAGTTTACATAAATGACTGGAATTAGAATGTATCTTAGCCAAAGTCAAAGTTTTCTCCCCCCTCCCCCAACACTTGATCAACTTGCAGAATCTCCTATTAGCATCAGTTATTGGTCTTCCTGATACTACAGTAATAAAGACTTCACATTTCTTAAAAAGTTTTTGAAGTCTTCCAGATTCTGATGTCAGTTATAGGGATCACTGAACTAACCTTTTCCCCTTATACTGAAATGTGGGGTTTGTCTGTGTTGCAGGCTCTTTTACTTTCCTTAAATGATCACTTCATATCAGCTCCAACAGAGTGCTTCCTTTTACCTTTTTAAACATGAAGGGATGGATGGAAGGAAGGAAGGAAGGAAGGAAGGAAGGAAGGAAGGAAGGAAGGAAGGAAGGTAGGAAGGGGCTGATCCAGGCTGACTAGGATTCGGACACCAGCCTGGTGGCAGAATCTGGGCTGTGCCAGGCTGACAGGGCTGCTTGACTGGGGAGGAAAGGTCATGGGGCACATGGATGGGGAAGGGAGAGTTGCCAGGCACACAGGGCAAAGTCCTGGGGAACTGACTCTGGGTCCCATGTCTGGGTCAAGATTCATTTTAGGGGAAAGAGAGGGTGTTGGGATGGCCCAGGCCCCTCACCCTGTAATCTTCGTTCTACATTCCACACCACCAGGGCATCATTAAGGGGTAGAGCAGCCTGTTTGTGGAGGAGAGCAAGCATGCTTGGGGAAAGCAGCCGTACTCTGATGCTCTCCCACCTGAAGTCAAGCAACCCCCACCTACTTCCTACGGTCAGTAAGGATGACCTGGACCACCCCGGCAGTGCTTGGGGGCCTCCAGGGATGCACCTAGAGATGTCCAAGACCATGCAGTGCCAGGGACAAAGCAAATACCTTCACCCTGTACACTCTCCCAAGCCCTGAGTGAAAGTATTTCCGGTCCTCTCCCTGTGGCTCAGGGTTAGACGTGAAAAGCGGTGAAGGTACAAGTCTCTTAGTGGAAGTGAACTGGCTGGTGGCCTCTTCCTGAACAGGTTCAAAACCACGGTCTGCCACCCAGCAGCACAGCCCAGGAGCTGCAGGGAGCAGAGGGAACCTCAGACCGTCACTCCCTGATACAGCGCAACCTCCATCTCTGCCAGCTGCAGCCCAGGCCCAGGAACGGGGCCTGGGCTGGGCAGTCAGGCAGGTGACACAGTTCCCAGAACACAGGGCAGCAAACGCCTCACCTGCTTTCCCCTCACAGGCCCACATACAGGAAGCAGGTAGGTGTATGACTGCCAGGAAGTGAACTTAAAATTACAAATCACTTCCCACCCATGACACACTTCCCCGCCCGTCTGCCCAGGGGAAAGAAAGCCTCACCTGCTTGGTTCATGGCCATAGAGATCTAACTTCCTAGTGGTCCTTGAGGGTTGCAGGAGTGAGAGCTGCAGTTTATTGGGATATTTCTATAAAAACCCAAGAGGGAGATTCAAGGAGGCCTTTTTCCCAAACCATCTTCTCTCCTCAGCCCTCCCAGGCACTGTTTACAGCCACAAAGGAAATGGAAGGTGCAGGGAGGAACTCTGCGCTAAGTGGCTCTAATTGCACTCAGGGCTAAGTGACCACGGCCATTAGCAGCTCTCCAACCAGCTCCCCTTAAATGAGCCACCGCAGAGCCTACCGCTGCAGAATTCTACTAGGCTTCCTTTCCCAGGATGGGAAGAGGGAGAGTGGGAGCAAAGTTCTGAAGGCGCAACCGAAAACCCACAGTCCATATTGCTCCTTGCAGGGGGTTGGGGCGGGGGGAGGGGAAAGGAAGGTGTCTCCCCCCCAACCCCGGCTCTTTCCCTTGGAGGTACCCTTCAGCTCCCTCCCTACTCACCTGCAATTCTCTCCAGTGCTCCCCAGGGAGACACTGAGGAGAGGTGAAGGAGCTTGGTGGGCTTCAGGTGCCCCAGGCCAGAGCTACTCTGACTTTTTTATCTGAACCACCTGGTGAGCGGTTAATGCATCTAGATCCTAACATCAGTCCTTCTAATCCTCCTAATAAGAGACCACGAAGGGCCATGACCCAGATCATCTTTCAAGGGATTCCAGGGGCACCCAGTCTTGAGAACCATTGCCCTAAATGAGAGTGTCTCAAACTTCTCCCACTCACAACCTTTTGGCCACACGTTGACCACTGCCAGAAGCTCCTTAGACTCACGACAATTGACTTTGAATGAACTTTTGGCCGCTGTGTACCCAGAGACCTTTTCCTGTGGCCTTACTTGCTGCCCCCGCCATATTCAGTTACCTGGCCTTCTGGGGTTCTAACTCACAGTTTAAGAAGATGAGTTCTATTTGTGGGGAGGGATTAAACCACACCCAGCTGTGCTGATGGGTTGCTCCTCTGTGCTCAGGCATCAATCCTGGCAGTGCTCAGACCACTCTCCACACGCTTGGATGAGCCTCACCCATGAGGGAACCAACAGAGGACCCGTGGCTGAGATCTCCAAGCCTGCTCAGATCGGGATTGGGCCTCCTCCATCCAGCTCCCCAGTTTTCAAGTAGCTTGGCAGTCACACCCACAAACTGCCCCTGGCACCATATAATCTCATCAATGGCCAAGATCCAGAGACTATAAAATAAAGCTCTCAAAAGAGAGTGATGCAGAATCTCCTGACCCCGTGCCTGGCTGTCTTCACCAGGGAACCTCAGAGCAGGGTTCCTGGGGTAGGATCAGGATCAGCCACATACCAGATCCTCTTATCCTCTATACCAGATTCTAAAACAGAGTTCGACTCTCTGGAGAAAGAGGGATAAAAAATTAAAAAGGGGTCAGGGCAGTATAGCAGGTAGGGCTTGCTGGACTGTCTGTTCTATGCTGTGTGGGTAGGGTTCAATCCCCAGCACCCCATATGGTCCCCCAAGCTTGCCAGGAGTGATCCCTGAGCACAGAGCTAGGTATAAGCCCTGAACACTGCCAAAAGAATGAGAAAAGGAGGTGAACTCCTCCCTCCCCCCAAATCCAGTTTCTCTCCTGAGAGGGGAGTTAAGAATCTTTCCCTAGGACAGGAGCAATAATACAGTGAGAGGTAGGGTGCTTTCCTGAGACACGAAAGACCCAGGTTCGATCCTCAGCATCTCTTACAGTCCTCGGAGCACTGCCAGGAGTGATTCCTGAGCATTGCCAAGTATGGCTCAAAAAACAAAGGAAGAATCTTTCCCTAGCTGCTGTGGGGGTTCTGGACACCCTGACGAGCAGGTCCACCCCAGAGGTTCTCTGTGCTCCAGACCTTTGCTTCCTTCTTTACCCAGTGTGCCTGTTCAAGCCTAGGGAAAGTGCGTGCATATGTGCGTGCGTGCGTGTGCGTGTGTGTATGTTTGTTTTAGTACATTACACAGGACGTGTGTTTGGGGGTATGTGTGTGTCTAAGAGTCACCAGAGAATTTTAGTCAACATTCAGGGAAACAGCTTCTCCTCACCTTTCTGACAGCAGGGGAAGGTGAGAGTGTCCTCAAAAAGGAGAGCACTGACAAGGACAAAGGCCTCACTCAGCAGATGAGCGGACAAAGGGGAGGACCCCAGGAGTCCCACAGTTCATGACCCTCCAGTCAAACAGCAGAGGAGTTCACTCGGGGACACCCCTGCCCTGAGCTTAGGCCAGTCAGGTGCTTGGACAAGCATCCCAACCTCTCCACTCCACCTCTATATTCTCATCACCAGGAAAGGGACTCTAATGAAAGCAACTGCCTCACCTTACAGGGATCCTCCTCTTCTTCTTCCTCACCTGTTTGCATCATCCATCCCACCCTCAAGCCTTCTTTTCTCCTCCTCCTCCTCTTTCTCATGACTCTATTAAAGCCCCTACTGAGACCTACAATTGCTCTTTTTTTTTTCTCCAATCAACCTCCTAAATCTTCTCCCAAGTCATAAACTGACTTAACATACATTAGTATTTTAGAATAAATGCCTATGGCAGAATATATTATCCTGCATATATTAATATTATTATTCATGTAGTTATTATTATTATTCACATCATTATTCATGTAGTAATATGTTTAATCATATTATTATTCATGTATTTACATATATACGAAGTTCGGACCTCCGTCGATGATCAAGAATCAGGGATACTGTCTCATTTGCCAAAGCATCGAAAATCAGATGGGCTGGATATGTAATTTGATTTGGAGATGACCGCTGGTCGTGAGTGGGAGAAGTTTAAGACACTCTCATCTAGGGCAATGGTTCTCAAGACTGGGTGCCCCTGGAATCCCTTGAGAGGTGATTCTGAGTCATGGCCCTTTGTGGTCTCTTATTAGGAGGATTAGAAGGACTGATGTTAGGATCTAGGTGCATTAACTGCTCACCAGGTGGTTCAGATAAGACGGGAAGTCAGAGTAACTCTGGCCTGGGGCATCTGAAGCCCACCAAGCTCCTTCACCTCTCCTTAATGTCATTTGGAGATGACCATTTGGAGATGACTAGAGCCATTACCGACTGGATCCCAAGGGACGTCAAAAGATGGTGTGACCGCCCACCTACAGGATGGTCAGACTTCTTCGTCAAGACCCTGAAAAATTGGTTTGAGGCTCTTCATGTTCCTGGAGTGAGCAGATGTCATTGGGCTACACTAGCACATGACAGGGATGAACGGAGATGTTACTGGCACCCGCTCAAGCAAATCGATGAGTAATGGGATGTCAAGTGATCAAGTGATTATTCATGTCGAATCACTGAGTAAAGAGCTATGACATGGGACAAAGTTCAAAGAAACTGGAGTAACTGTGTGTAGTAAATAATTCAAAAGGCAGGACCTATTCCCTTACAGCACAACACCGAGGCACCAGGAGACAAAGAAACAGCCAGAGGTTACAAAGCTACAAACTGGACCCACAGAATCTTGCTCTGTGGATGTGCTCCTAATCCTTTAGGCCAGAACTGCCTAAACTTATTTTTTTAAAAAAATGTCTACCTTCGTTAAGTAAACAAATGGAAATTGCCCCCAATTGCACTGAAGAGTCCTGCTACCCCTGGGTGTGGGGCATGGGTACAGCCTCTTTGGGAAAAACTGCTGGAGGCTGGAGGCAGGCGCTAACTTCTCACTGACCCCCACGTGTAGAACACAGTGTAAGGGTCTAAAAATGTTGGCAGCATCAAAGGTTTATAAACGCTCAATGACGAAATTTAAACTCAACCTTGGAATGAATGGAAGGTGCTTCTGCCAGCTCACCCAGCCACAACTCTCAGGCAAAAAGAAACTTCCAATGTGAGGGGGAGGGGATGGGGAAGAACAGAAGGGCTGCTCTAAGTAATGCAATCTCTTGGAAAATAAAGGAAACCTGCTTTATATTTTCCATGGCAGTCTCCATCCTTGACTTTAATTTCTCTTCACTGCGTCTTCTCTGGTGCTCCTAAAGCTGGAACAGAAACAAACAGCAAAGTACGTTGGATGTCCTGGCACCTTCCACCGAGTTGAAGGGATTACGATTTCCATGGAGACTCTGTGCAGAGGAGGTGGGGGTAGGCCATGTGCTAATGAAGAGACCAGACTTGCAGCCTAATGGAAGAGGCAGCTGGCACAGCCAAAGAAACCCTGTCACGAGGCTTCTCACTGATCCACACTTGGGGTCCCCTGAGAATCGCTGCTTAGTTTTTGTGATCCCTGGGACTGCACCCAGGGCCTAAGACATGCGGGTAAGTGCTCAACTGCAGGCCCAAACTGCTATTAAATTTAGAAATCTAAGTGAAATCTTTGTCCACGTGAAGAATATTCCTTCTCTGAGTCAGCCACCTCGAATTTCTTGAGCTTTGTATTAATAGAGGCCAGTTGGAAAAATATGACGTGAAGAGTTTATTGATTTAGAAATGTCAGGATTTTGTTTCTTTTGGAAGATTCATCCCTTGAGAATAGCACTGTAAGGATGAGATCACAAAAAATAAATAAAAAAGATTCCCACCTAAATGAATAAGATCACAAAAAATAAATAAAAAAGATTCCCACCTAAATGAATGAGCTCTACTGGAGCTCAGAGCTTTCAATACGCCCATTGATTCTCTCCGGGACAGACATGCTCCTCATCAACACCAGAGAAAGTCGAGGCCTCAGACCTTCAGTGGGAGGATGACTCAGCCCACAAGCGTTTCCCCTCTTCCCACAACACCTGAAGGACTGTGCAAAGGAGCAGAAGAGCAAGTTTCTGCCCAGATGACCAGACCTTCTCATTATTTTTGAAGAGAGTAAGGCAAGAGAGATAGTTCAGTAAGCCAGGGAGATAGTACAGCCAGAAGGGTACTTGCCTTGCATGTGCCCAAACGGGTTCAATTCCTGGCACCACATGAGGTTTCCTGAGCACAGAGCCAGGAATAATTCCTGAGCACAAAGCCAGGAGTAAGCCCTGAGCACCACTGGGTGTGGCCAAGGACTGCCTTTCCCACCCTCGAAACAAACAAACAAACAAACAAAGAGATCAGGCTCAAATCAGTAAACAGTTACTTTGGAAAACAAGAGCTCTGGCCTAGTATGGCACAAAGCACACCAAAGGGGACTGGAGCGTTAGCACAGCCGGGAGGGTGTTTACCTTGCACTCGGCTGACCCGTGTTTGGTGTTTGATTCCCAGCATCCCATAGAGTCCCCCCAAGCATGACCAGGAGTAATTCCTGTGAGTGCAGAGCCAGGAGTAATCCTTGAGCATCTCCAGAGTGTGATGCAAAAACAAACAAACAACAACAACAACAACAATAAAAAAACCCCAAAGCACACCAAAGATAAGCAGTTCTCAAATTGTGAGGGTACAGGCTAGAGGAGGAAAGGACTGCCCACTCGGTTCATGTTCTTTCTTGATTTTCTTCAGAAAGTCTCAGGCAGAAAATCAAGTCATATCCTCCCAGGATGGGAGAAGCATGCTGAACGTAGACTATAGACCGAACATGATTGCCACTCAATGCCTCTTTTGCAAACCACAATACCCAAAAGGAGAGAGAGAACAAAAGGGAATGCCCTGACACAGAGGCAGGGCAGGATGGGGGGGGGGGAGGGGGGAATAGGGGGTGGGAGGGAATACTGGGATCCGTGGTGGTGGAAAATGTGCACCGGTGGAGGGATGGGTATTTGATCATTGTATAATTGAAACCCAAGCATAAAAATTTGTAAGTCTACAACTGTACCTCATGGTGTTTCACTAATTAAAAAAAAAAGAAAAAATCAAGTCACCTGCCCCACCTGAAAGCAGCAAGAACTGGGCGTCCCTGGAGACTTGTTTGCAAACACACCCCTTGTGGGGCTATTTGACAGACACTCTCTTTTCTGTTTCTTCACTTCCTTCTAAATGACTTCTATTCTAATCGGCGGTTTGGAAACTTGTGGGAAGTAAACACTTCCTAACAGAGGCCAACGTGCTTCTCTGTGGAGTAAACAGTGAAATACTAGAATTTACTTTTCTGGTTCTGCTGCACGTATGCATAATGAATTTTCAATGCCTGAAGAAGCCCAGGAAATCCTAACCTCACAAGAACTTGCTTAGTGAGTGGGTCCAAATTCTTCCTCCTCCCCACACTGAAAGATAATAGAAGCTTCCCCATTGGCTAACAGGTTCACTGCTGAGAGGGTGACACACACACCCTGGGTCCCCAATTACATGTGGTTGGTACGTCCAGCTGCTCTTCTTCAAGGCAATGGACACACAGGGGACTTCTGCTCCTTAGAACCAGGAGGCGCTTCCAGCATCCAGTTCAACCCCTGTCAACTACCCATAGCCATCGTCCAGGGACACATGCTAGCCAGCCCTTCCTAGTAGTCTGTGTCCCATTCACATGACTCTTTTTCTTTTTCATCTTTATTGCTTGAGGTAATGTGACTTATATACTGTCAATGATGATTTCATGCATACATTATTCTAGCACCAGCCCCCCTCACCAGTGTACCCAACTCCCTCCCCCAAGGTGCATAAGGCCCTCCCTTTCAACTCCCTGACCCCTGCAAACTCAATTCTGTGGATCAATTCTCCTGTTCTAATAACACGATCTTTAGCCTCTTCAGAAAACCTGTGAAGCAGGTGCTACCATTATCTCCACTTTCTATATTTGGAAACTGAGTTACAAAGAGGTGAATGCATGTGGAGGAGCCAGCACTTTCTTCAGAACCTGGTGGTACTCAGTGCTTACTCCTGGCTCTGTGCTCAGGGATTACTCCTGGAAGGGCTCAGGGACCAAAGAAGGTGCTGGGGGTCAAATCCAGATTAGCTGCATGAAAGACAAGCACCCTATGCCCTCTATTATAATCTAGCCTCAATAAATTTTTAAAAAATTAAAATACCAAATAAATAAAAAGACATTAACGGAGGACAAGCACAACCAGTTCAGGTTTGCAGGGATGAGACCAGCACAGCAGCTCTGCAACTCTCTGCATAGCGGGAGTCCTCACTGTCCCCACGAAGTCCAGAATCTTCAGGGGCAGCTCTTACCAGAGGTGCAGGCTGGCATTCCTGCTGGGCAAAGTCCTCTCCAGGACAGGTAATGGGATGTTCTTTGGATTCACTAAGTGATGGTCCTTGGACCGTGGGGCCTCCAGGGATGGACCTGGTGGCGCTCAGGGGGACTTGTGGTGTTGGGGATGGAATTCCGGGCCTTGAACATGCACCACAGACCCCTCAGCCCTCTCCTGGCTTAGAATCATTAATCTTGATATTAAATCGCTAACTCCATATAGACGGCCCCAGGTGAATTACTCAAAGGGTGGGGTATTAGCCTCTGTGTCATGTGGGTCAGGTAAAGTAAAAGCTCTATCGATAGATAAATGGGACTATCTTAAACTAAGAAGCTTCTGCACCTCCAAAGAAACAGTGACCAAAATACAAAGACAGTCTACAGAATGGGAAAGGATATTCGCCGAATACACATCTGACAAGGGGTTGATATCCAGGATATACAAAATACTGGTTAAACTCCACAAGAAGAAAACATCCAACCCCATCCAAAAATGAGGCAATGAAATGAACAGAAACTTTCTCAAAGAAGAAATCCGAATGGCAAAAAAGCACATGAGAAAATGCTCTACATCATTAATCATCAGGGAGATGCAGATCAAAACCACAATGAGATACCATCTCACACCTCAGAGACTGGCCCACATTCAAAAGAACAAAAGCAACCGATGCTGGCGTGGATGTGGCGAGAAAGGGACACTCCTTCACTGTTGGTGGGAATGTCCACTGGTTCAGCCCTTCTGGAAAACAGTATGGATGATTCTCAAAAAATTAGAAATTGAGCTCCCATTTGACCCAGCAATACCACTCCTGGGAATATATCCCAGAGAGGCAAAAGTGTATAGTCGAAGTGACATCTGCACTTGTTTGTTCATTGCAGCACTCTTTACAATATCCAGAAACTGGAAGAAACCTGAATGCCCAAGAACAGATGACTGGTTAAAGAAACTTTGGTACATCTACACAATGGAGTACTATGTAGCTGTTAGAAAAGATGAAGTCATGAAATTTACATACAAGTGGTACAACATGGAAAGTATAATGCTAAGCGAAATGAGTCAGAAAGAGAGGGATAGACAGAAAGATTGCATTCATCTGGGGGATATAAAGTAACAAAATATGAGATTAATACCCAAGAATAGCTGAGATCAGCACCAGGAGGATTACTCCATAGCTTAGTGGCCAGTCGGGCATTCTAGAGGAAAGGGCAGCTCAGATAGAGAAGGGAGCACCAAATAAAGGATGTTTGGAGGATCCTCCCAGGAGGGGAGATGCATGTCGAAAGTGGACTATGGACTGAACATGTTTGCCACTCAATGCCTCTTTTGCAGACCACAACACCCAAAAGGAGAGAGAGAGAACACAGGGGATTGCCCTGCCACAGAGGGGGGGGGGGGGTATGGGGGGGTGGGGGTAGGGGGGGATATTATCCATGGTGGAAAATGGGCACTGGTGGAGGGATGGGTATCTGATCATTGTATAATCAAACCCAAGCACAAAAAATTGTAAATCTAAAACTGTACCTCATGGTGTTTCACTAATAAAAAAAAATTTAAAAAAATTAAAAAGAAATGTAAAAGCTCTATCATGCCCACTGCGGGTAGACCAGGCAGCGACAGACTATGATGCCCACTCTGCAGAAACCAGGCATCGACAGACAGATGGGAGCAAGGCAAAGGCCCCAAAGGCAGAAATGGCTTCCGGCCAGACCACACGGTCAGGGAATGGAGACGTTGCCACGCAACTCAGCTTGAAATCTTCCAAAGGGCCCCTTTGTTTGCTGGGGGCTGCGCAACAGAGGCGGGAAGCTGACTTCAATACGCTTCCGCTTCCGCACTTCAGTAAACTTTGACTGCAAAATGTGAGGCTGGCAAATTTGGCATGTCCCCCGCCCCGCCCCCGCCCCCCCCCCAATTTAGTTGAAGATCTACGTTGGCTGGTTCAAAATGTACATGTGTTTGTGAGCACTCGGGCACAATAAAATGAAGACCCAGGCACTAAAATTAAGTTAAAGGAGTGAGCAAAGAAAAACTGCAGTGCTGGGGCTGGAGCAATAGCACAGCGGGTAGGACGTTTGCCTCGCAGGTGGCTGACCTGGGTTCGATTCCCAGCGTCCCATATGGTCCCCCAAGCACGTCAGGAGTAATTCCTGAGTGCAAAGTCAGGAGTAACGGACTGGAGCAATAGCACAGCGGGTAGGGCGTTTACCTTGCACGCGGCCGACCTAAGTTCAATTCCCAGCATCCCATATGGTCCCCTGAGCACCGCCAGGAGTAATTCCTGAGTGCAGAGCCAGGAATAACACCTGTGCATTGCCGGGTGTGATCCAAAAGAAAAAAAAAGTCAGGAGTAACTCCTGTGCATCGCTGAGTGTGACCCCAAAAGCAAAAAAAAAAAAGAAAGAAAAGAAAAGCTGCAGTGCTCAGAAAAATTCTGCCAAAACAAGAATTTTGAAAGCAAAGATCTCACATAAAACAACTTCCCCAACATCAAAGCTAGAAATGCCTCCAGGGAGTTCTCCAGCTGGCATCTCCCACAACGATGCATTCTAGCAAGTGTTTTTATTGAGATAATCAGTCTCACCATAGGGGTGTTATTTTATTTTATTTTGATTGAATGATCATGAGATAGGCCATTACAAAGCTGTTCATGATTGGGTTTCAGCCATATAGTATTCCAACACTTGTCCCTCCACCACTGTACATTTCCCAGCACCAATGTCCCCAGTTTCCTTCCCTCCATTCCCCATATCCGATGGGGGTTATTTTATGTTAGTATAACAAGAAAATGAGCCTCAGAGATAATTCAAAGGGCTAGAGCACATGATTGTATGTGTGAGTCCTGGGTTCAGTCCTTCGCACTGCTTAGCCCCCTAAACACTGCTGGGTGTGATCTCTGAACATGAATGAAGATGGTCCTCCTCAAAAAATAGATTTTTACAGCAGGCAGGGTGCTTGCCTTGCACACAGTAGACCCAGGTTCAATACCTGGCACCCCATATCGTTTCCCAACGCCTACCAGGAGTGATCCCTGAGCTCCGCTGGATGTGGTCCCCTCCTAATAATCAACAACAAAAAGAAATACCTATGGTATACAATAAGAGAAAGTTATTCAGTAAAAATTAACATCTGAGCAAACATATGTCAGGAATACTGAATGTAAAAGCGAAACAAGATTTTTCCTGGGGCCGGAGCAATAGTACAATGAGTCTTGTGTGCGGTCAATCTGGGTTCAATCCCTGGCATCATATGATCCGCAGAGCCTGTCATGAATGACCACTGAGCACAGATCAAGGAGTAAACCTGAACACTTTCAGGTGTGGCCAAAACACAAAACAAACAAACAAACAAAAAACTCAGACTCTTCCAATTATCAAAAGAATCATGTGGCAATCATTAAAATGATGTGGTGGGGGTATCGTACTGCCAGCAGATCAACCTGTACCTGTGGGGTGAGTGCATCAGCAGTTAGATGGTGCCTTCTGACTTCCAGATAACCCAAAATTGCTGCTGTGCATTTGGCCAGACCCCAATAGCTTGGGGCCAAGTTTACCAAGAAAATAAACGGCCAAAAATTCGGTCATACCCATAAACCACCTCTGGTTCAGCTATATAAGCTCACTTATTGGCCTTATTTCAGAGACCCATAAATCTCGAAAGAGATCAAAAGACACAGTTAGGGCCTGTAGTGAAGAGGTAGGCAGGAACCCGTGACTAAGATCTCCAGGCCTGCTTGGATCCGGACTGGGCCTCCTTCCCCCAGGTTTCCAGTTTTCCAGTAGCTTGGCAGTCACACCCACAGACTGCCCCTGGCTCCATGCAATCTCATCAATGGCAAAGACCCAGAGACTATAAACTAAAGCTCCCTGAGGAGAATGATACAGAATTTCCTGAACCTTATATTCCATCCATAACAAGCAATACAAAACAAATTGTCTAGCATTGCCTTTTTGGCAAGTTTGAGTGGTGGTGAGACTAGTGTCAAAATATCAAATGTAAACAAAGTGGAGAGAGAGTATGGGGTAAATCGTCTGCCATACAGGCAGGGGAAGGGTTGGAACAAGGGTGGGGAAGGGGGATAGTGGGGATTTTGGTGGTGGAAAATGTGCACTGGTGAAGGGATGGGTGTTTGATGATTGTATGACTGAAGCTCAAGCATGAAAGCTTTGTAACTGTATCTCACAGTGAATAAAAAAAAGGAAAATTAACATTCTGAATAAAACAAGAAAAAGTGATGTGGAGTTCATGCCCAATTCAATCAGCTTAATTAATGGCTGAATTAATAGCAGTACTCCTACATTATAAAATAATAATAATAATAATAATAATAATAATAAAATGATGTAGTACTAGTATAAGCACAGACAGAGGCTGTGGGGCCTGAGAGATCTCAGGGGATAAGACTCTCGACTTGTAGGTGACCAACTCTGGTGGTTCAATCCCCGCATTTACTATGCTCCCCCCAGCACCAGGAGTAATCTCTGAGCGTAGAGCCAGAGGAGTAAGCCTTGAGAACTGGCATATATGGCCCCAAACCCCACCTTCGTGCCCTGCCAAAAAATAATAATAGGAATCACAGGAATGAAATTCCTATAGACCTAGTAGATAGTGTTTCCTTTGTGGCCTGGTAGACGTGCTGTTTTCTGACGCTTAGCCACTCTCTCTTCCCCACTAAGTGAGGGTGCACATGGCAGGAACATACCTCTCCAACCGCCTTTCAGTAGAGGAACAGTGAATAAACTATAATGCAGGCAATGCAGAAAATTCCTTTAAAGGAAACTGGTGCAGGGTAGAGGCTTTCTATTCATTCCTTCTCCCCCACTTTCCTCCCTTCCCTGTATCCCTTCTTATGCCTAGAACTCTGACATAATGGTTAGAGTTGTAGCAGTCCTCCTGGACCATGAGAAACAGTTCAGGAGAGTTATCACAGACTTCAGCCCTAAAATTCTAAAACCACTATCTCAGCCGCAGCAAACACCCATTGTGCATTCTTGATCTATGAGAAAAATAAGCCCTTATTTAAGTGACTTTACAGATATAGATTAGCTGACCATATACAAGAGGGTAATGCTGTGCGCGCACCGCACGCACACACACACTCACACTACATTATAAAGTCATAGAAAAAATTTTTTTTCTTCAAGGGCCTGAAAGATTGGATCATGATTGGAAGTCTGCCTAAAGTGCTGGGGAAGAAGGCCGTTGGGATAGAGAAGGAACCACTATGACAAAGATGATTAAAAATGATCACTCAGGATAAAAACTGCATGCTGAAAATAGGTAAAGGAACAAACATGATAACCTCTCAGTGTCTGTATTGTAAACCATAATGCCCAAAAGAGAGAGAGAGAGAGAGAGAGAGAGAGAGAGAGAGAGAGAGAGAGAGAGAGAGAGAGCCTGCCATAGAGACAGGCTAGTCGGGGGAGTGTTAGTAGGGGAGGTGGGAGGGAAATTGGGGATATTGGGGGTGGGAAATGTACACTGGAGGAGGGATGGGTGTTGGAATATTGTATGACTGAAATCTGACCATGAACCTCTTTATAATCGTATATCTCACAGTGATTAAAGAAAAACTTTCTATAACTTTTGACTTTTCCAAAAGTTAACCTCTGGGGGGATCAGTTTCTGGTCCCAGCCCCCCAAAAATCCAAAGTTGAGACAACTCAAGATGCTTTTATCTGGCTCTCCATGTCTGCATTGGCAAAGTCCTTTAACTGACATTCAGACTGACTTGGTGACTGCCGAAGTCACCGAAAAGACATTAAGCAGCGCCATCAGTGGACTTGTCAGCCCAGCCCATATTTGTTGAAAGTTGGCTGAAATGTATAACAGAACAGTTGTATAGAGAACCTTGCATAGAGCCAAAGCGCCAAGGCATGTCTCAGATGAGGTGAAAGTTACTCTCTGTCTGGTTTAGAGACCGATGCAGAGTTTGCAAAACACCTCAAGAAAACAGTCTTGACCAAAAGTCTCTAAATTGTCATACACTGCGTGGTGCTAAGTAAGCACAGGCAAAGTTGCACAAACCTGCCTTTGTTGGGTTGTTCTCAGCAGGAGAAGGTCACAGAAGCTCAGAGGGTCACCACACAGGTAGGCTGCCTTTTCAAAAGCTTTTTTGTCCCCAGCTTGCTACAGTTTTAAAAAATTCAGGAGGCTGGAGAAATAGTGGAGGTGGTTGGGCACTTGCCTTGCATGCAGCCAACCCCAGTTGGAAACCCTGCCACCTCAGACGGTTCCCCAAAGCACGGCCAGGGGGTCACTCCTGAGCACCGAGGCAGAAACAGTCCCTGAGCACCTCTGGATGTCACCCAAACAATGTAAAAAAGAGGTTGGCACCAGCAGGGTGAGGCGTCTGTCCCTCTTCACCCCACCACCCCCGCACCTCCCCCCCTCCAGCCTGAGCGTGCTCCTCTCCCTCCCAGATACCCTCCTTCTCAGGCCCCTCACTTGCCCTCTCTGCAACCTCACGGATTTGCAATTTAGAGCCGGCATTTCAGAATGTTAGTCCTGCTGCATGAGCGTGTGGATACAAATCTTTCTAGCCCTCTGCTTCTTCATCTGTGAAAAAGGGTCAAGGGCACAGACTCCCAAGGACCCTAGGCTGGCCAATCTCCTGTCCTGGAACATGCTGGCCAGAGAAGCAGGCTGGCACAAGGGATGCAGGATGGTAAGGAGTGAATTTAGACCAGCAGCAGTCCGAGCAGGGTGCCCGGAGAACACCGAGCAGGAAGTGTTTTGCCTGTCAAGGCTGGGTGCACATGCATGCCACTGGAGACCAGGGGAGTCAATGGTCAATGACTGGCGGGGGGGGGGTCCCCACACGCAGGAGAGGGCAGGGACCCATCCAATGCTTCCCTGCTCTGCTCTCATTAGTGAAGGCGTTCAGAATATGCCTGCATACCATTCTCGCAACTCTTCTGTCACTTTAAGCTGTTTTCAAAAGTAAAGTGAGTTATCAAAAGGAGAGAGTGAGAGTAGGAGAGAGAGAGAGAGAGAGAGAGAGAGAGAGAGAGAGAGAGAGAGAAAAAGAAAGAGAGAAAGAGAAAGAGAGACAGAGAGAGGACAGACAGAGAGACAGAGAGAGGAGAAAGAAAAGCAGAGAAAGAGAATAAAAGTGCCTGCCTTGGGAGGAGGGGTGGTTGCGGGAGGGAAACTGGGTGCATTGGTGGTGGGAAATGTACACTGGTGAAGGGACACGTATTGGAACATTATAAGACTGAAACTCAACCATGAACAAATTTGTAACTGTATATTTCATGGCTATTCAATTTAAATTTTTTGGGGGGGCTTTTCTGGGTCACACCCGGCGGTGCACAGGGGTTACTCCTGGCTCTGCACTCAAGAAACCATATGGGATGCTGGAATGGAACCTGGGTTCGAAGGGCCAGCTGCATGCAAGGCAAACACCCTACCCACTGTGCTATTGTTCCAGCCCCTCAATTTAAAACTTTTAAACTGTCACTGTCCACACTGTCCTCCCATTGTTCATCAATTTGCTCGAGCCGGCCCAGTAACATCTCCATTTTGAGACTTCTTGTTACTGTGTTTGGCGTATTAAATACGTCACGGGTAGCTTGCCAGGCTTTGCTGTGTGGGCGAGATTCTCTCGATTGCTTGCTGGGCTCTCTGAGAGGGACGGAGGAATCGAACCCGGCTTGGCCAGCTGGCTGCGCACAAGGCAAATGCCCTACCGCTGTGCTATCACTCACTTCGGCAGCACATATACTAAAAACTTTTAAAAGATAAATAAAAAATTGTTTAGAAAAGAAAAATAAAATCAAATTACTTGAAATAAACAATAAATAAAAATAAAATAAATTATAAAAATGAAAGTGGATTATTTAAAAAAGAGACTCATGGACAAAACTACAGGCCTTTGAAAGATGTGTGTTTAAGCATCTCTGAAGATGACCTGGTTGCCTTCTCTGTGCTCTCCATGTTTGCCAAGTTATTTACCTGAATTACTTCTTGGTAATAATAATGGCTTTGGGGCCCTGGGGTGTGGTGCAGTTACAGAGTACATGCATCGCCAGTGAATCCCTGATTCAGGCACGGGCACTGCAAAAGAGAGACAGAGAGACAGAGAGAGAGAGAGAGAGAGAGAGAGAGAGAGAGAGAGAGAGAGAGAGAGAGAGAGAGAGAGAGAGAGAGAAAATAGAAAGCCTTGCAGTATTGCTGAAGTTTCTGGATAAGTAGATAATCATGAAACCATTATTTATTTATTTATTTATTTATTTTGCCTTTTGGGTCACACCTGGCCATGCACAGGGGTTACTCCTGACTTTGAACTCAGGAATTACTCCTGGCGGTGCTCAGGGGACCATATGGGATGCTGGGAATCAAACCCGTGTTGGCCACGTACAAGGCAAACGCCCTACCCTCTGTACTGTTACTCCAGCCCCTGAAACTATTCTTATTGATGTCTTTCTCTCCCTTCACAGGGTTCCCAGACCATGAGTGGCCCGGGGCATTAAGCTCAGGACTTCACCCTGGTCAGAGGCACTTCCTGAGACACTCAGCCATCTCTTAGAGCCTCTCCTTTGGGGTAGGGTGCTCGCCTGGCACATGGTGACCTGGGTTTGATCCCCTGCATCCCATATGGTCCCCCAGAACACCCCCTGGAGTAATTCTTGAGTGCAGAGCCAGGAGTAACCTCAAGCACAAAAACAGATCCCCCTAAGCTTCATGATTTCCCCCGCCCCTATCCCTTCCACTTGCCCTGGTACTGGTGAGTACCACACTGGCAAAGGGTATGGAAGCATCCTGGAGGAAGCAAGCAGGTTGGGTTTGACCCCACTTTTCACAGTTGGATTCAAGGCTGCTCTTTCAAAGCAGGGGGAGGCCTCAGTGGCAGGGGAGGGGATAGGGGCTGCATAGATCTGAATTAGGATCAAGAATGACATAAAAGTGTAAGATTCCAGGCACTTTTTCACACTCCAGCAAGCATAGCTAAAAGCATTCTTGCCATTCTTGTTTATTTTCCGCCTCCTGAAGCTTTATTTTTCTAGTAGGGGTTACCTGCTAAGCCCAGCAACCCTTGGCCCCAAGATGTAGGTCTCAGAGAGTCTGTCTCATCCCCATGATGTGTGCCTGGGGACTACAAGGCCATGTCTGGTGGTGCTGAGGGTTCCATAAGATGCCAAGGAATGAGTAATACTCCTGAGTAAGGAAAACAAGGTATGTGCTCTATCATTTGGGCCATCTTCCTGGCCCCTTATTGGGGGAGGGGGGCCACCTCAAGGGGAGGGGGCCACGAGCCAGAATGATAAGGCACAGTTTTTGCTGCCTGTTATTTTGCAAATTCCGAATTCATCTTCTTCCACTCATGAGAAAATAGAAACTAACTTTGTGTCACCAACAGCAATAAGAAAACAAGCCGATGTGGGAACAAAATCAGGGATGGAGGCCGGCATAGGGCAGGAGGCTGGCATGGGTCAGGCCGCCTTGACAGACAGACAAGAGAAGTGACTGAACCCCTTTCCCACTGCGAGCCCAGTTCACCCCTAAGAAATGCGACTTAGATGGGCATTGCCAGATACACCTCAGATTTTGAATGAATTTCTGGTCACTGTGTGTTTAGAAACCTTTTAATGGCTCTCATGACCCCTCCCTCCACACTTAGTGATGCTGCCCCATATTTCAGAAGCTGGGTGCTGGGGATCCGCTGACAAGACAGTCACCCACAACCCAACAGGAAGGAACCCAAGGGGGTGCTTCATTAGAGCAGTCATTTAGAAATGAATGCTGATGGCATCCATGACAATGATTCTCCTGATAGTGGCTCCCCACAAGGACTGCAAAAAAAATTTTTTTTGCCATTTAAAATTTTTTTATTTTAATAAATGTACAGTTACAGACTTACAAATTTTTGTGATTATGTTTCAATCACACAACATTCAAGTTTAAAATTTTTCTTTTGCTGTTGTTTTGTTTTGGGGGTGCTTCCAAGCAGAGCATGGGGTGGGGGGAGGGCTGGAGCACTCAATATTAAGCTAACCCAGTCAGGGGGCTCAATGCTCGGAGCTAAGGATGTGGAATTATGTGTGTGTGTGTGTGGGGGGGTCTGTGCCAGGGACCACCGCTAGAAGCCATGGGGAGCCATGGGGTGCCAGAGTCCCAACTTCTTCCCAGAGCATAAGCCCTAACTCCCAGCTGCCAGCAGCTGGCTCCTGAAACCTCCTTAACTACAAGGAATGGCATCTCAAGAGACACCCAACTACTGTCAGTTCCTCCTGATCAAGACCCAACAAATGGATCAGCAGGGCACAGGCAGTTCACAGGGACGCAGGATAGAGTGGGAGAGCCGGATCTAGCCAGATGAACTTTGACAGAGTAGAAAGACGGACTTGCACTGTAGCTCCCAGACTGAATGTGAGAGGAGGGAAGAGTGCCTGGCTCAACAGAAGCACAGGCTGCCAAGGGCTCAGTGTTTGGGCTGGCTGTGTACTTGGGAGGAGGCAGTTTCTTTGGGATAAGATTGCTGAAAGATTTTTAACGGACAAAGAAGGCAGCAAAGCTACCCTGTAGTCTTGGGCAGCGTGAGAAGCACAGAGCTGCAGCGTGCAAGAGCCTGGAAGCTTAGCCTGCATCTTCCACCTGTTTGGGGCCAGATTGAGGAAGCACTGCATTGTAGATCACAGCTGTGACCTTCGCCAGGAATCTTCTGGGGGTAGCTGCATGCTGAAGAGCCAGTGACCACAAGAAGGACAAGGAAGGTGAAGGCTTAACAAGTGAAAATGCAAGAGTGATGAGCACTAGCTCTAAATATTAAAACAGACTTTGCAGGGCCCCTTTCCCTGGGCCATGGTTCTGATCCTACTCAGCATCCCCTCCCCCACACCCCCCCCCCCCCACCCTCTCTCTGCAACTGCAGTTCTTAGTTCCCAGGTAACCTTGGTGCTGTGAGTTCAGGGAGCACTTTGAGAACCACTGTTCAAAAGTAACAAAAAGTTCTTTCAAAAATGCATTTAGAAGACTTTCACTATGATGCAGTAGGTCCACTTGAGGCAGAATTTGTCAGTACGAAAGTCCCAGAATTTGTATTGAAGACAAAGTTCTGTTTAAGACTTCAGAGACTTCAGCCCAAGTTTCACCTCTGGTCTTTGAACCTCAGTGTTTCTCCTTGCTTCATTTTTGTCGACTGGACTTCTGTGTCAGTGTTGTTTCCCGGCACTTTACATAACTGCCTCTCTTTGGTCTCCTTCCACAGTTCCTGTATTTTTCTATTATGTTATTTTCAGTAGATCAAGTTTTAGAACATATAAGATGGGACCTGGTTTTATCAAAAGGTAGCTGGCTTCCCACATCCTCTAAAATAACAATCATCGATCCAAACTTTTTCCCTTGAAGACCCCAGTGACTGCCCGCCCTGCACCCCTCAAACCCCCAGGCCCAAACAGTTTTGAAGCTATGACATTCAATTTATGATTTGTTTTATTTTATCTTATGTAATTGAAGCTTCAGTCTTTGGATACCACTAGGAAAATTACCAGCATATGGAAATGCATATAAAATGACATGCAAAGCAATGCAAATTAATACAAAACATACATCTAAATTGTTTGGGAGAAGTCTGAGCTTTGACACTGAGAAAACCTGTTTTACTGCTCAACACCCGGGCAGATCTGAATTCGGGTTCAGACAGCTCCACAACTGGTGCTGGCACCTGCCCTGCCTGGGAGTCAGGTAAGGGGAATCCTGGCCTTAACTTGGCCCATCTGCCTTCTTGTTTGCTTGCTTTTTTCTTTTTAACTGAATCAAAGTAAAATACACAGTTACAAAGTTGTTCACGATTGGGTTTCAGTTATATAATGTTCCAACACTCGTCCCTTCACCAAAGTACATTTCCCACCACCAATGTCCCCAGTTTTCCTTCCTCCTACCCCCACCCCCCTGCCTGCCTCTATGACAGACACTTCTGCTCTCTCTCTCTCTCTCTCTTTCTCTCTCTCTCTCTCTCTCTCTCTCTCTCCCTCCCTCCCTCCCTCCCTTGTCTCCTTTTGGGCATTATGGTTTGCAATACAGATATCATTTCTAAGTATAATTGTCATATTGGTCCTAATTGCCTTTTGCACCCACCCCCCTCCAACTCAGCCCATTTGGCTCTATGACCTTGAACAGGGCCTCAAAGTCCTGTCAGATCTGGGAAAGAATTCAATGACTTCCTCATCATCAAACCACCTGCCCTATAAGAGTCTGATGGAGCACTTACTTTGCTCCAGGGCCACTGCAAAGAGCATGGCAAAAGGGCTTCGTGGACCAAGTTATGCAAGTGATACGTGCAATCTTGCACCCACTCACAAAGGGAGGCCATGGAGCATGTGTCCCTCCCTTCAGGCAGAAAGGCAAGGGGATTCTGGCAAAGCCACAGTCTGGGGAGGGACAGGGTCAGGTGGGTTACTGCATCAACTCCCCACAGGAACCCACTCAGGTCTGAGGTAGCTCACAGGTCTGATTTCCAACTTTGTTTCTCCTGGCCTTTAACTATCTGCAATCAACTGAATAAAACACAATTTCACATGCTGCACATTTGAGCTCTAGTAAGATGCTGATGGTTTATGATGTATGACCTGAGGTCAGAGAGCTGTACAGTCAGACTGTTGCTGTCAAGCACTCCAAAAACGGCAGGGGGTTTGGATATCCCAAAGGTTCCAGCTCTCCTTGACTCCCTCCATCCCATTCACATACAAATGCATGCGGCTTTTTCTGGTCAGAGAAAAACACATACAGGAATGCGCATAAGCAGACACACACACACACACACACACACACACACACACACACACACACAACACCATCCTAAGGCCCCCAGTGAAGATAGGATCCACATTTCTCCCTCACACATGCACCCGAGCTTTAAATGCCCCCCAAAACAGTTGACTCCCAACTTCTTTGGAGAACTCAAAAATTGGGGTCTCTTACATGCAGTCAATTATTATTTCTACTGGAGAACTTGAAAGGTAGCTCAGACTTGAGGTCCAGGATGCGTTGCAAGTGCTAGAGCAGTCGCTTGTGTGTACGAAACCCTGTATTTGGTCCCTGGCCACACATGACCCAAATTCTCCCCACTGGCACTAGCACTCTAGCAGATGTGGCTGGCCCAGGGGCACTGTCACGAATAACAAAAAATTAGTATTTAACTGAACTAAATGTGTCTTCTCTCCCCAAATCTCCCTTCTTCCCAGGCTCCTGTTCATCATCTACCCAGGTGTTGAAACCCCAACTTGTAGTCACCCCACTCACACACAAGTTGGCCACTGAGTCACCCTTGGATACACACAGAGTCAAACCCTTGGCCACAGTGCTCTGTGCAATTCCCTCAGCTTATATTGCCAGATCTTTTGTACCCGCTCAACCTGCCCTACTCAGGCACTTCTCAAACCCACAAAGCAACCACAGTTGAATTTTGCTTGGTTTTGTTTTGCTTGTTTTAAGGCCACACCTGGTGGTACTCTGGAATTATGCCTGGCGGAGCTCAGGGGCCCACATGGGGTGCCCGGGGATTGAACCTGGCTGAGCTGCATACAAGGCAAGTCCACTGCATACCTTCTGGTTCTAGAGTTTTATTTGGAATCTAAATCTCATCTGGATGCTCTCAGGTGTGAAACTGAATGGCCCGGCCCTCCGCCTTGGCATCCTTGAGCCCTGCTGTGCTCACCTGGTGCCAACTTCCTCTTGGGTCACCTGGACCTCTCCTGTTCTTGACCTCTCCTCGGTCACCCCTCCCATTCCCCAGGGTGGGGAATCCCCCCTTTTCCCCTTCTCCTTCCCCTTAGCTTACAGGGTTTCTACTCATCTTCCCACTATCAGTGCTGCCATGAAGGTGAGCCAGAGCTGTACCCCCAGAGTCCCTCCTGCCCCGCTTGGGCCTGACACACAGTGAGCATGTGGGAAGACTACCTGGAGGAATTGACTTCTCAACTTGACATCACAGAATCTGAGTCTTAGTAGGGCTTGTGTTGCACACCGATTCGATCTGCAGCACTGCATTTGGTCCCTGGAGCCCTGCCACGAGTGATCCCTGATCACAGAGCCGGGAGAAGGCCCCAAACACTGCTGGCTGTGGCCCAAAACAAACAAACAAGCAAACATTAGTCTTAGTGCTATCTTCCTGCTGATAGTCTTAGAAGGAAAATCTCTTGAAGCCGGCATAGTTTTACTTCTAGTTCATGGGGCTCTGCTAAGCTCCCCCACCCCAACCCTCCAACCCCCTAACACCAAGTCAAGCTTCCAACATGGGCTGCAGCAAATGCTGATGACTGCTGTCAGGGAAGAATCAGAAAAGTAGAATGTTTGAGTGGAGGATCGTGGGCGGATGGTGGCTGGAGGCCCTGGGACACTGACAAAGGGAAGCGGGCACTCTGGTGAGGTATAAGATGTTGGAAATGATGTATTCACGAAAAGTATAATTAATAGTATTGTAAATCCCAGTGCCTCCATAAAGAATGGTGACACGTACAGTTTCATATATGTCTCCTGGCACCCGAATGCACTCAAGGTCAGTTTTATAAATGATAACTATAACCTGTCTGTAGACAGGCCATAGATGATGTTAGCCTGCCTATCAGAGGGTGCTTAGCTTAATCAATGTCATAAAAGACTAAAGATCCTATCCTGCTATCCTGGCCTGGGTTGCTACCTACCTCTGCAGAGGACTGTAGTCTTTAGCAAATTACTGTAAACTGGCTCCCCGCTCCCCCAAGAAAAGTGTTTAAATAATACACAACAGGAAAAATTACTCCCTCATTCTTCATTCCTGAAAATTCTCCTTCCAGTCTTCCTGGACACTTGGAGGCACCACAACCAGTTCTTTGCCTGCTGTTTCTCTGCTAATATAGGTAATTCATTCCACAGCATATAAATTGTTGGTTTCTCAGAGAACTGTACTGCTCTGCAACTACTGATTTAAAAAAAACAATTTAAATAATATCTAAAAAAATAAATCTGTTAAGGCACTTATCACAGAAACTGCCAAAAGGGACAGTTCCATTCCAGAATGTCTCTTAGGTGGGTGGTTTTATTTCTAAGGGTATTCTAAGTTAAGAGCAAAAAGAGGGTCTGCTGTGGCTTACCAAACCGCACAAATCACATTAATATTTTGCCCAGCTCCCTTAATTTTCTGCTTTGCTGCTCTGGGACATGAAGGACTGGCTGGAGGTATCAACTCGTGCCTCGGGGCTACCACCACCTGGGGACAGCACGCAGTTTCCCAGACCGTAGCCGAGCGGAAAAAAATCTCCCCCTTGCGGGGAAGGCGCAGTTCTTCAATTTCCAAAACAATGCTCACTCCCGGGCGCCGCTGTCTGAGTTCAAAGAGGAGAAACCCGTGGAGTCCCAGTCTCAGCGCTCGGCTCCCCGAGGCTCTCCGGGCGGGATCACCAGGATCCACCACCTCCTCCACCCCCACCCCCGAGAGTTCGGTCCCAGTCAGCTCTGCGGCACCCAAACTTGACCTTTAAAAGCGCCGAAACTCTTACCTGCGGCTGACCGGTCCCGCAGCTGCTGGTCCCCCAACTCTGAAGAACACAGTCCCCCATCCCTCTCCACCTGCATCCCTTGGCCTAAATTGCAAGCTACGGGGTCCCCACGAGCGGCTTCTTCCTCCTGCTGCCCCGGGGCCCGCGAGTTTCAGGCCACGTCGCGGAGCCCAGGGGCTTCTGGCGGGTTCTTCAAAGAGGATGTCGGGTCCAGTCTCCGTAGTGCCGGGATGGGGAACCCTGCCTCGGTATCCCGGGACAGCGGGACCCTGCCCGGGAAACCCGCGCGCACAAGCTCCTGCTCCGCAGTCGGGGAGCATGCACCCCCCTCCATACACCCGGTGCAGACGCGCCGGGGCACCCCGGGCCTCCGCGGGACGCAGTCCCCACAGCGAGCCACCCGTGTCCCGAGCTCGCGTGGGGAACTTTGCAGCGTCCCGGGGCGTGCAAGTTGCAGGGTGTGCGTGGTGCGCGCCCAGGTCGCCCTCCCCCCAGTCCCCCGGTGGCCCCCCATTTCTCTCCCCAGGCCTGACAACGCAGAGCCGGGGCAGGAATGGAAAGTGGCGCGGTGGGATGCGGTGGAGAGGTAGGGGAACGGGGGTTGGGGGTCTCCTGCCCGGATCAAAAAGAAGCTTCCCCGGGGGCAACGCGGCGCCCAAGTTTTCCCCGCCGGTAAGTGAGTCACCCCACGGTTTGGGACACCCCTGCAAATCCTGCGCCCCGAGTGTCCCTTGCTGGAATGCGGGGCCAAGTCGACTTACGGATGGGGAGCAGGGGAGCCCCGATCGCGGCACCCGGCGGCTTGGAGAGGCTGCCCAAGCGGGAGCCCCGGGGCTGCTCTCCCGGCTCCCGGCCCCTGCGCGGCAGCCGCCTCCTCGTCCTCCTTCTCCTCCTCCTCCTCCTCCTCCTCTGCCTCCTCCTCCCGGGGACTTCTCCCTCGGCCGAGCGGCCCCCGTGACGTGGAGGGGGGAGGAGGAGCGTCGCCGCGGCGCTCCCGCAGGGGGAGCTCGGGGCCGCCGCTGCGCTCCGGGGTCCCCACTCCGCGCCCGGGACAAAGTTCCCAGGCGCGCTCGGCGCGCGGCGCTGGGTCCCGGCCCCGGGGCTCTCTCCCGGGCCGCGGCGCGGGCTGGGAACCCGCGGGGGTGAGAGCCACACGCGAAGGGACCTGCGGCGGCGAGCGCCCCAGTGGCCGGCCCAAAGTCGCTCAGAGGACGGTGACAAAGCAAACTCACCTCGGCGACTCCTGGCTTCCTCGCCGAGGCCGGGCGGGGCGACCCGCGAGTGGCCGAGCCGCCAGGGACGCTCGGGTCATCGCCCAGACGGGGCCAGAGTCCCACGCAGCCTGGGGAAATAGCACAGGGGAAAAGGCGTGGGAAAGCGCAGCCTCTTACCCCGTCAGTCGGTCCGAAGTTGTTTTATCCTTCGGTGCAAGCTTGTCAAACAGACGCTCGAGGGCTTCCTCTGAGCCGTAGGATGCGCGGCTCCGCGTCCAATCCCGCTCGCCTGCGAGCTGCAAAAGAACCAACAGCCCCTTGAGCCACCCGGCAACAGCCTGGACGCGGCGTTTGTTCACAGAGGGGTCAGGTGTCCACGCTAACTCCGTGTGTTGGCCGGGGACGGCCATTCCCGCCCTTCTAAACGCCCCCATAACCCCCACCCCCGCGGTACCTATCTAATGGTATGCTGCTCCGTTAGTTCCGTCTCTTCTTGACAGCCCCTCGTCAGAGGCCGGGTGGTGGGAAGCCCGGAGGCCGGGTGGGATCTGTCGGAACCCGGCTGGACCAGGGGTCCATTGAATTACAAACCCCGCACGGGACCCCACAGCCTTTAGCCCAGTACCCAGAGTCTGCCCGCAGTAGCAGTAGAGATAATGAACCTATCGAGCCTTACAAAATATATGTTCCCTATGCTGCAAGAGCAAAGATTTTTATTTGTGTGTTTATTTAGGCTTTTTGGCCACACCCTGCTGGGCTTACTCATAGTGGTGCTCTGGGGGCCATAGGCAGTGGGCAAGCAAGGATTCCTCCGCTTTCTTACCTTGGGGAGCCAGGATTTGAATACTCATTTTGCATTTTCCCACTGGCTGCTTTGGGTCCTCTCTGGGGCAGCGGAACTTCCCCTTCTCTGAAAAGTCAATAATTCCCCCTGTATGATGATGAAAATTAAGGCTGCAGAAGCCCAGCTTGGGTGCTATTCTAAAGTACCTTCTGTAGAGAACACTCTCCAGTCCCAGAGCTCCTTTGAGGGAGGTCTATTTTAATTTTAGGGGAGAAAGGAGGCAAATGCAGTGAAATAACTTGTAAGTGTGAGAGCAGAGAGGGTTGTCCTGCAGTCCCTGCTGGAGTGGCTGAGGACACTGAGGTCTTAGGCCTGGAACTCAGAAGGCCTCTAGACAAACTCAGGCCTGACTCTCACTGGGGCCTTCTGGTTATCTCAAGTTAGGGGTGTTAGAAACTGGCCCCCTAAACTCCAGCCTCCTGCCCCCCTGCCCAACTCTACACAAACACATATGCACAACACCTCCCAACTTCACTAACTGTAGTCTTTAGTTTTGTGGTGCCAGGAATTGAACTTAAGACTTCCCAGATGCAAGGCAAGTGCTTGACCACTGAGCTATATCCCCAGCTCACACTTTCTAGTTATGAATAATGTTGTTTTGGGGGGTTTTTTTGTTTGTTTTTTTGGTTGGTTGCTTTTTGGGCCAAACCCAGCAGTACTCAGGAGTTACTTCTGGCTCTGCACTCAAGAGTCACTCCTAGAAGTGTTTGGGGGAGCCTATGGGCTACCAGAAATGGAACCTGGGTCATCCATGCGCAAGGCAAATGTTCTACCTGCAGAATAATACTGTCTTAAGGTAGTTTCCTTTTGTTTACTTGCTCCCCGTCTCCCAATTCCCAAATCAACCTCATACAATTTTTTTTAACAGTGCTTTCCCCCAAGCACTGTTAGTTATGTCACACTAACACGCAGACCACCCACACACCACCCCAAATAAAGCAAACTGAAACAAGAGCAACTTTAACATAGTTTGTAAACTGTTCTCAATTGTTCTATATACTCTCTGTCACTGCTCCCGGTGACTCAATGTCCTTCTCTTAACACCCAGTGTTCATCAGTGCCCCACCCCCACCTTTAGAAGACCATTGCCCCCAAATTGAGCAGTGGTCCTCAAATGCAGATGCAATGCAGGCCCCTGCTACAGCATCTCAGGATTTGTTTCCTGTTTGGGGGAAAACTAAAAAAATAACGTGTGACTTGAGCAAGCAGAATGGATTCTTTCACAATACTGGAGGCCAGGAGCCAGAAATCAGGAAGCGAGGAGAACCAAGCTCCCTCAGAAGACTCAGGCGAGTTTCCTTCCTTTGACTTGGGCCAACTGTCACTATCCTTTCAGGACCCCAGATGTGACTTAGAGACACCTTCATCCACTATGTCTTTTTTTTCTTTTTTATAATTCAGGGAAGCATCTTTTTTTTAATTTATTTTCAACTTTTTAATTTTAATTATATATATATATATATTCATCCACTATGTCTTAACTTGGTTCTATCTACACAGACTTGAGCTAGGACTTGGTGGACCCGCCAGGCATTGTGGGAGTGAAGGGGAGGATCATCAGGGAGACTAGTAACTTAACTGGTCATTTTAAATGTCCTCAGTGAAAAAGGTATCCGGTCAACATAGATCATGGAATGACTGGGATTGGAGATATGGGAGATAAAAGAAATCTCTTTGCCACGTCTCCTCTGCCCACACATGAGAGGATAGGAGAGGCCACAGGCATGAGACCAGAGACCAAGGAAAGTGAGGGGACAGGAAGCTTCTGGAGTCCAGCTCTAAAGAGGCCTGGGGACAAGTTAGAGAGTGGTAGGCCCCAGCCTGGGTAATTATCCCAAAGGGTCCACTATAGATTTCAGGCCAGGATGCGGGCACTGGTCAAAAAATGGCACAGGAACAGGAACAGGACGCTGTATGCCAGAGGTGAACAGATGGTGCAGGAGAGGACCAGGGCATCATAAACGGGACTGACCATCGAGGGACAAGACAAGTGACATCATACACAGGCAACAGGAAAGATCTGGGCATAGGAAAAGGCTCTGGACACATCTATTTCAACTGCAGTAAACTGTAACTTAAACATCTGAGTTCTGTATGCAAACCTTTCACATAATACTCAAGAACCCAAGAGCTCAGGAATAAATCCACCTTTGCAGTAATAGTAAAAGCTTCAAAAGTCACTGTTAAAAAAATGTGCTGCTTGACCTGAGGAAGCAAGGAAGTAAAAAAAAAAAAGTAAATATCTCACAAAACTGGAGATTCTTCCAGCCAACCCTTTTGGACCAATCGACAGTTCTTGGCTAAACGTATGCTCTGTTCAAGGGATTCTGCCAAGGCAGCCAGCCATCCTTGTGAATACTAGTAAGAAACTTGTCTCCAAGTAGCAGGAGAGCCAAGAGCCTCCTGGAAGGAAGAGTAGGAGGGGCAGAAATAGAGGCTCAGCTCAACTGGAGACTGAGACTCAAAGGGGCAAAGCACGTACTTGCATTCAGGGCTCTGGGAGCACCATGGTACCTTGTGGGACCCTGAGCACAGCCTCCCAGGACTATCAGGACCACCCTGCCCATGCCTGAGGAGACCTTCTCCCTAGTAAAAAACTTAGGAGAAACATAATTTTTAAAATTGTAAACTTTTGGTTTCGAGACCAAACCTGGTGATGCTTGGGGTTACTCCTGGCTCTGAACTTAGGATTCACTCCTGGCAGTTTTAGGGAACCTTGTGGGATGCCAGGGATCAAACATGGGTAAGCAGCATGCAAGGCAAGCACCCTACTGGCTGTACTATTGCTCCAACTCAATAAATATTTTTATAAAGCACAATTTGCCCACAAAGGATGACATACTGGAAAGATTCTTTTTTCTGAGGTTGCATTGCCGAAATGAAGCTTCAAGATTACAAATATAAGTGAGCAAGCAATAGAGTTTGTCCTGTTCCTCACAGATGGTGGAATTTTTTTGGTGGGGGTGGAGTGACAGTTAAGGCCACACCCTGTGGTGTTCAGGAACCGCTTGTGGCTCTGCTCAGAGTGAACACCTGGAGGTGCCCTGGGATTAAACTGGGGTCAGGTTCTTGCAAAGCAGCGCTCTCACTCCTGTGTCACCTCCTCATTCTCACCACTCTATCTCTTATGATTACATTTCCCCTTGGCTCTTGTCCCGACTTCTACTCTTAAAAGGTACTCTCATGTGTTGTGTGTTTGATGCTTCCAGGTCCATTGAGGGATGGAGGGGAGACAGACAGGTGTGAAGCTTCTCACATTCCTTTCTCCACTTCCCGCAATTTCCCCCTAACCCACTCTCACACCCAGCCCAGCCCTCTATAAAGCACTCATCCCACCAAGGAATTTTTTTGGAAAGCAAGTCCACTATTTTCTCAGGGTGCTAGCACCTGAATACACTCCCCCCCCCCCACCAGTTCTTGAATTTTGGCCTTCAAGAGGTAAGCATCTGAACCATGCAAGCATTTGGTGACAAAAATAACTACCATATTAAGTACAAGAACACGGTGAATTACTGGACTACATTAATGACATGCTGAAATGGCACAGCCATGAACATGCGCATGAGCCAAAAGAGATGGGTTCTCTCTTTGCATTAATATTATTTTATCATTATGATGATTTTTATTGGTTTGTTCTTTTTTATTTTTCTTTTTGGGTCACACCCAGTGATACACAGGAGTTACTCCTGGCTCTGCACTTAGGAATTATCCCTGGCAGTGCTCAGGGGACCATATGGAATGCTGGAAATCGAACCCGGGCTGGCCACGTGCAAGGCAAATGCCCTACCTGCTGTGCTATCGCACCATCCCCTATGATGATTTTTAAAAATTTTTATTTTATGCACCCTGGTTTACAACACTGTTATTGGCAGAGTTTCTTGCACAAATCCTTCCAGCAATACCTCCCATCAGAGTGTCCGCTTTCCTTTAACTTTGGCCAGTGTTCTCCAATCCTATCCTCCCTTCCATTCCCCCCATAGTAAGCTCTGGGTGTCATCCAAGAATATCATAGCTTACTACTGAGACTCTCAGCTCAAAGGGACATAATACTTTCCCAGGTTAAGTCACGATCATGATCATCCTGTTGTTTGTTGATTACCTTGAGCAGACACCAGTAACGTCTCCTTCTTCCTAGCCCTGAGATTTTAAAAGAGCCATATTCAATGCTCTTTCAGGGCTAGGAGAATGAGACATATCATTGTTACTGGTATTCGGCATATTAAGTACGACACGGGAAGTTTGCCAGACCTCTGTCGTGCGGGCAGGATACTTTCAGTAGCCTGCCGGGTTCTCCAAAGTAAAAACGAGATAATAAGATGTCGGGAGCTGGGTTTTATAGTCTCTGGGTCTTGGCTGTTGATGGGACCACCTGGTGCCGGCGGCAGCTGGTGGGTGTAACGCCTACCTACTGGAAGATGGGGGATCTGGGTGGAGAAGGCCCAGTCCCGATCTGAGCAGGCTTGGCGATCTCAGCCTCGAGAGCCGCATGCCTGGGTTCCTCTGCCGGTTCCTTCATGCATGAGGCTTGTCTGGACATGTGGAGAGTGGTCTCAGCATGGCTGTGGCTGGTTCTGGAGGTATTCAGCTGCCGGGGCTCTGCTCGGGGGGGGGGGGGGGGTGGGAGGGAAACTCAACCCACACCCCCTCCAAGGGGCCCTAGTGAGGACAGGCATGGGGGCAGGAGACCCAGGTTAAGTAAAAAATTAATTATAGAATTGGTCCTTGTATTCCTCTTCCAACAATTTCCCCACAAAATGTAATTTCCTCCAGGGTCAGCCTTCCAGTATTTCTTGGCTGTACTTGGCCCAAGGCAAGCATTTGAAGAGCAGAGTACCCTGCAAGAAGATGAAACTTGGGGCCACAGTTATAGATAGTACAGTGGGTAAGGCATTTGCTTTGCACTTGGCCAACCTGGGCTCAATCCCTGGCTTCCCATATGGCCTTCTAAGCATATGGTTGCCAGGAGTAACCCCTGAGCATTGCCAGGTATGACCCCAGAACCAAAAAAAAATAATAATAATAAAGAAGAGAAAGTCTTCCAAAAAAAAAAGCTAGGAGAGCCCCAATAGAATTGTAATAAACCTCGCCAAGACATCTGAATTGGTTCATGAAATCCTCTGAGGATTTTCAAATATATTAAATCTCCTTGGGCCTTCCGAGACTTAAGAAGATCCTGGGGCAATAGAAATTAGCCGACAATCTTGGGGAAATAGGCATTGAGCAGAACTTGAAAGCACACAGATACGAGAAGCTGGAAGGACACTGAGTAAAAGTAACACATAACGACACCCTCAGGTGGCAGCCTGGAAGAGATTAGCAGCAAGTCTGTGTCTGAGCTCACCTGTGTGAAGATGACGCCAAATCATGCTTAAAGGACCCAATCTTGGCAAGCTTTGAAGAATTTCTGATGGAAATCTGTAACTATAGAACTGTAGAATGGCATAAACTAATGCTATCTCAAGTAACAACAATAACAACAACAATAATATTCTGTAATAGCAGCTAGATATATGTATATAATATTCTGTTACTAGCAGCTAGTTGTAAGAAATAAACCTAAGCACGGACATCATATCTAATTTTTTTTCTTTTAGGATCACACCTGGCGATGCACAGGGGTCACTCCTGGCTCTGCACTCAGGAATTACCCCGGTGGTGCTCAGGGGACCAGATGGGATGCTGGGAATCGAACCCAGGTTGGCCACGTGCAAGGCAATCACCTTAACCACTGTGCTATCACTCCAGCCCAGCATATCTAAATTTTAATGTTGTTTCCTTGGATTTTTATTTACTTAACAATCAGTGAACTTGCTATATTCACTGTTGACAGAATCTTCAACGTTATATTTAAGGATGAAATTCTTTGTGTGTCTGGGGGCCAGGGGTGCATATCCAGCTGCGTTGGGATTGGAAGTTACTTCTTATTTGGTGCTCAGGGGCTACTCCCAGCAGTGCTTGAGGGGAACCACGTGGTACCAGGAACTGAACTCAGGACCTCACATATGCCAGGCAAGTGCTGTGCCTCTAAACCGTTTTTCCTGCCCTTGGATGAAAACTTTTGAGGCTAGTGTGAGTTACTGAATCTGGCTTGTGCAAAGTGTTGTTGGTCTGGCAGCTATGGAACATACAAAAATATGACAATCCCTGACCCTGAGGAAAATGCAATCTAACTTAGGAGATAAGGAATAAAGATTCTGAGGCTGCAACGGAATTCATAAGCAGTGTCTCATCACTCAAGTTCTATTCAGATGGCCTGCGCATCCCATATTGTTCCTTGAGCACCACCAGAAGTAATTCCTTACTGCAGAGCCAGGAATAACTCCTGCACATTGCTGTGTGTGGTCCAAAAAAAAAGAAGAAGAAGCCTTTTTAAACACAATGGCTGCTGCATCTCCAGCTCACCCTTCTAGCCATTTCTCCTGCTCCAAATTAGTTTTTAAAAAGAATGGTCTTTCCATGATCCCAGAGGCACACACACCTATCTCAGAACCTAGGGACTTTTGACAGTAATCCCTCTAGGCTTATTACTAAAATATCAGAAATCCAAAATCACGTGGCAGCTATTGCAGTCACACGACATCATATGCTCTTCATAATCAGGAATAGAAAACAAATTATCTAATGATGTCTTTTTGGCAGGTCTCAATGTTGGGGAAAATTCCAAATACTAATGTTGGATCTTTTGTCGTAATATTGAGTGTGATCAACATAGAGAGAGAGAGTAAAGTGGAAATCTGCCACACAAGCGGGGGATAAGGGGTGGGAGGGGGGGTATACTGGGGTTCTTGGTGGTGAAAAATGCGCACTGGTGAAGGGACGGGTGTTTGATCATTGTATGGCTGACTGAGACTTAAACTGAAAGGCTTTGTGATTGTTCTCACGGTGATTCAATATATAAAACTTAAAAAAAAAAGAATGGTCTTTATGACATTTATTACAATCTAAAACTAAGTTTTTTGATTGCACTAGACATTCTCTTGACAAAAAACACAAACTTAGTTTTAATCTTCACTGTATTCTAGCACCTAAAACAATACTGGGCATAACTAGGTGCTCATTACAAATTAGTTAGCAAAATGAATAAAGTGTACATATTAGAAAATCAACTAAGAAAATTTGGTTAGTGTATTATTTCCCATGTTTGCCTGGAAGACTTTCCTAGGCACTTGCCAAAAATTTCCCTGGAGATTTTGATTCAGGAAACCTGGAATAGGGCCTAGGAAGCCTTTTTTTTTTTTTTTAACACATATTGCCACTGATAATTTTTATTTATGTACTGGGGAGAGGGTATTTGGCCCACAAGTAGCAGTGCTCAGGAGCTACTCATGGCTCTGGACTCAGGATCACTCCCGACAATATTCAGGGTCTATGTGTGGTGCCAGGGATTGAATTGGGATTGGCTACAAGAAAGCAAGCTCCCTAAGCCTGGCACTAACTCCATGATCCAGGAGATTCTTTTTAAAAACTAATTTGGGGCCTGGAGAAATAGTAGAGTGGGTAAGACTTTTGCCTTGGACACAAGTGACCCAGATTCAACCCCAGGTACCACATAGCCCTGCCAGCAATGATTCTTGAGCACAAAAGTACTTCTGGGGCAAGGAGTAAACCAGCGACCTCCCCAAACAAACAAAAAACCTGGGCCTCTCAAGTGATGCTTAGGAAGTTGGGGGCTGTGCGAGGGCTTAAGGATGTGAGTGCTGGAGCCTGTACTGCTGTGGACCACTAGGGTCACCCTGGCAGTGCACTGAGGCCTCCTGGCCTCCCTGCAGTGCTTAGGAGGCCACGTGGTGCTGTGTCTTGAACCTGATTGGATGCAGATAAGGTATTACCCTTAACCACAGTACTATCTCCATGGCCCCATCACAGGGATTCTTTTGATGGGGCAGTCTGGGACCCCCAGGGCATGCTGAAGGGAATGATGATGGGTGCAAAGAACAGTGCAGGAGTAAGGGCAGGTTCCAGAGGTCAGTGGCTACTCATGGAATCATCTTGGATAAAGTTAAAAAACTTTTCTGACACAGACACTCCACACTTCACATCAAAGAAACTAGAATCTCTGGCAATAGACTTACACTTGGGCCCCATTTTAAAGCTCATTGGGTGATTTTTTTAAAAATTTAATTTAATTTAATTTTTAAAAAATTTTTATTAGTGAAATACCATGAGGTACAGTTGTAGACTTACAAATTTTTGTGCCTGGGTTTCAGTTATACAACGATTGAGTATCCATTCCTCCACCAGTGCCATTCTCCACTACCACTGATCCCAGTATCCCTCTCACCCCCATCCCCCCCCCCCACCACCCTGCCTCTGTGGCAGGGCATTCCCCCTTTTATCTCTCTCCTTTAGAGTGCTGTGGTTTGCAAAAGAGGCATTGAGTGGCAATCATGTTCGGTCTATAGTCTACTTTCAGCACGCATCCCCCATCCTGGGAGGATCCTCCCAACACCCTTTATTTGGTGCTCCCTTCTCTATCTGAGCTGCCTTTTTCCCTAGCTTGTGCGGCTGGCCTCCAAGACATGGAATAAACCTCCTGGTACTTATCTTGGCTATTTTTGGGTGTTAGTCTCCTATTTGTTACTTTATGTTCCCCAGATGAATGCAATCTTTCTATGTCTGTCCCTCTCTTTCTGACTCATTTTGCTTAGCGTGATACAAATTTTATGACTTTATCTTTTCTAACAGCTTCATAGTACTCCATTGTGTAGATGTACCAAAGTTTCTTTATGGATGATTCTCAAAAAATTAGAAATTGAGCTCCCATTTGACCCAGAAATACCACTCCTGGGAATATATCCCAGAGAGGCAAAAAATATAGTCGAAGTGACATCTGCATTTGTTTATTCATTGCAGCACTGTTTACAATAGCTAGAATCTGGAAAAAAATCTGAGTGCCCAAAAACAGATGACTGGTTAAAGAAACTTTGGTATATCTCATTGGGTGATTTTTATGAACAGCCAAGACGTTGAAAATCCCCTAAGATCTGCAGAACCGTTTTATCAGCACTCACATCGTGTTGTCAGTTTATGCTCTAGTATCTAGCTTCCAGCTTCTTTTGTTTGGCTTTAATTTTATTAAAATACTGAATTTATTTTGCAAGCATATATGCATTTTTGTGGATTTTTGTTTCGTTTTGTGGGATTTTGGGTGGCAGGGGAACATCATATCTGGCAGTGCTCAGGGCTTACTCCTGGCCTTGTGCTTGTGGATCAGTTCTGATGGGGACAAAATGCGCCGGGGATCGAACTGGTGCTGGCCACATGCATGGCAAGTGTCGAGACTCCTCTACTCCTGTACTATCTCTCTGGGGCCTCATAAGTACATTGTTGTTTCCCCACAAATATATTGTGTTTCTCCATTTATATTTCACACCACTACTACTCACTATGTTCCATCATAACATTTCTTACATATTTAAAACCAAGCAAAGAGTGGGGTTGCATATTCAAAAACTAAACAGGCATTCTTGCCAATGGAACCTGGACAACACTTAATCAGACACAGTCAGAAAAGCCTTCCCATTGCATTATAAAAAGAACAGTCAGATAGCAACTATTAGAGAAATGAAGGAATTATTGCTATTATTATTTAGGCTGGGCCATCCGGCATGCAAGGCAATACCCTACCAATTGTACTATAGCTCCAGCCCCAAGAAGACATTTAAAAAATATTATAGTTAAGGTACTGTGTTCACAGTGGTGTTGACAATTATGGTCTTGGTGCACCCAGTTATCTTGCCATGTGGAAATCTTTTCATAAACTAGAAGTTTAAACTGTTTTCTGAGATTTCCCCCACTGCCAGAGATCTTGAATGAGTCTTGGGCAAACACTAGGAATAAATTCTTCCTTCACTGACAAACCAACAAAGCTTCTATTTGGGGAAGAAAGCCACCTTTTTCTATACTTTCATGCAGTTTTGCTTTTTTGGCGGGGAGGCCGGGCCACAGGTACAGTACTCAGGGGGCAACTTCTGTGCTCACGGGTTATACTCAGGGGGCAACTTCTGTGCTCACGGGTTACTCTTGAGGCTTCTAGGCTCTAACTGGGGTCCGCCACATTACCCTGTACTATCCCTCGGGACCTGCTATTTTTGCATTCATATCTTACTACAGAGTTTGGTCCTCTTAGTGTATTAGGAGGATTTTGTTTGTTTGTTTTTCTACTTTTACCTATAGAACTAAGTGCTAATGATTTTGTGTCTTTTCATTCTATTTTTATTTCTCTAATGAAGTTTTTATTTTTCAGTTGCCAAAATCATCATCATCATCATCATCATCACCTGTGTAATCACCAGACGACTGGGAAATCCCCCAGCTCTCTCTTGCTGCCTATGTTCGGTGGCCTTGCGCTGTTCCCCGATCCCATGACGGCCCAATCCTTGGGCAGATCAAAGAGGAAATGAGGACCAGGCTGGTTGGTGATTCGTTCCATTTATTCCATTCTCCCCATGCACCTGTTCCAATCTCACTGAACTCCCCATTTTAGTCTCACACTGCCCCTCATCCCTGTCTCCTCTTGTCCCCCATGCTAGTCTCTCCACGCTCCCTCTCCCCACTGCTTTGGTCTCTCTCTCTCTCTCTCTCTCTCTGGTCTCTCACCAGCTCTCAGATTGGGGAAAGCAACCACATACAGGTCCAATCAACATATGAAAGCCCTTCTTCCTCTCAAGGGAAAAATACCACTTAGGGATGTTTCTCCTCTCCTTAGTCCAATAACTTAATTAACATCTTAATTCTGCTTCTTAATATTAGTCATTCTGTATGGACACAGTAAGAGATATATTAAGCTTTCAGGGTGGCTCTCCTGGGGACATCTCGCTGCTCACCCAGACTACAGTGCTCAAACCAGATTAATCTTTCCTAACCTTATCAGGGTCCTAATCCAGATGTTACCTTATAGATCACGACAGAATGTGTCCATGACCATGCTCTTAACTTATAGCTAAGTATTATGGCACTTTGGCCTGGCCCATTCCAATGCCCAGGGGAGTTCACAGCTTGCCCTGGGTCCATCCAGTACCTTGTTGAGACCCTGCTTTTGGGGTGCTAGGAAGTAAGGGCACCTGAGGTTTAAGTCGAGAGAACAGATGCCCAGGAGTGAATATTATTCCGAGTCAATTAACTCCCAAGTTACAAAAGCATAGCATTAGCTGTCTTCTTGTGTCCATACAGAAAGGACACTGCTCTGAATTAACTGTGCAAAGAACTTAAGGAAAAGAGAAAAGCAATATTTACAAGTTAACAGAGTCTGATTAAGAGACAAAAGGTGATTGAAGCAGAGAACAAAGAAAGAGGTTACAAATAAACACAGAGGGATGGGAGCACTGTGATGGGAGTAACCCAATAAACCTAAGCTCCTTGTGGTGAGAGGCAGAAAGGACAAACCAATGTTATCCTACATCATCAATATTATCATCATTATCATCAATATCATCATTATCATCTTATTTGCTCGAGCGGGTCCAGTAACGTCTCCATTGTGAGACTTCTCGTTACTGTGTTTGGCATATTGAATACTCTCAGTAGCTTGTCAGGCTCTCCGAGAGGGGTGGAGGAATCGAACCTGGCTCGGCTTATTATTTATTTATTTAAATTTATTAATTGAATCACCATGAGAAAAGTTACAAAGCTTTCAGGTTTAAGTCTCGGTCATACAATGATCAAACACCCCTCCCCTCACCAGTAATTATTTTTCATCACCAAGAATCCCGATATAGCCATCCCTCCCACCCCTCCTGATGCCTGTGAGGCAGATGATTTTTACTTAACTCTTTCTCTACTTTGATTACATTCATTATTTCAACAAAAGATGCACCATTATTGTTTGGAATTTCCCCCCAACAATCAGAATGGCTGAAAAGGCATTGTGAAATAATTTGTTTTCTATTAGCGGTTATGAAAACCATGATATCGTGCAGCCACTATTGCGGCTGCACGATTTTGGATTTCTGATATTTTACTAATTAAGTCTGGAGGGATTTCTGCCAAGGGCTGGATAATTGCGAGATTGGTTTCTGTGCATCTGGTGCCATGGCCCTGCCAGAGAGTCGCTCGTGGGGGGCAACTCATGGCCTCAGTTGGGCGTGAAGGACGAGCCGGTTCCACCCTTCTTCCCATGAGGCTGCAGTTGCCCCGTCACTGCTGGCTCATACCTGGCTTTCCAATAAGCTCTGAGGCGGCAGCCACCGTGCTGCTGGGGGCGGGGGGGGGGGAGGGAGGCGGAAGAGACAGCCACCCTTTCCCTCTTGGGGGGCATGGCGCCTTAGTTTAATGCATAGTCTATTCACATTTCTGCTGCAAGCTGCTGGGCTCTGGATTAAGTCCGTATGCCTCTGATGCCTTGGCCATGCCGGAGAGCTGCTCATGGGGGGCAACTCATGGCCTTGGTTGGGCGTGAAGGATGAGCTGGTTCCACCATCATCATCATCTTTATTATCAGCATCGTCATTGTTGTTGTCACCTTCAGCAGTAGCATGTTTTGCTTTTCCATAAAGAACCTTGCTGCCATTCCTAGCAGGATGCTTTCCAGATAAACTCTGGAGTTTCCTGTTGTCTGCCTCTTCATCCCCCTTTGCAGCTACCAAGTACTGCCCGCTAAATAGTAAAGCCCTGGACCAGACTTCAACGTAAAGCTAAAAGGGTGTTATCAGAGCCCCCTGGGAAACTGCTGCCTCCACAGACATTTCAGAGTGGCCAATAGGGTTTGTGGGTGCCACCTTCATAACTCCTAAAGTCTGTGTCACCAGTGTGCAATTCATCACAGACACAGTCCCTTACTGGCCACTCATCAGGGCATCTGGTGCTCATGGCATCCTCTGCCACTGAAAGTGATTGTCTTTGTCGAAGACTCTGGGGGAGCCTTTTCCAAGCTCACTGAATCCTCAATAGGAAAGAACCCCACTTAGGAGGGAGAGAGAGTGCACCAAGACTCAAGATGAATGACATACTGGAGGAGCTCTGTGTAGACAAAGGCACATCAGGGACTTCTGATTTCTGTTCTCAGGCCACACTCAGAGGTGCCCAAAACTACTCTCAACTCAGTGCTCAGTTATCAGTTCTGGTGGTGCTGGAGAACACAAGGTACCAGAGATCGAATCCTGGCCTACTGCATGCCAAGCATGTCATCCTGCAGCAATTTGGAACCTACATAGCTTTCTGCTTCTTAATGTCTGAGGTGTTTTCCCCCTTGTGTTTTGGGGCCACACATGTAGTGCTTAGAGGCTGCTTCGAGCTCAGTGCTTGGGTTTTTTTTCCCAGCAGTATCCAGGGGACCATGCAAACCCAGGTTTGAGCGGAAACCCAGGTTCCCATCATAAAAACCAGGCTATGTGCTCGGCCCATTGGTCTCCCTCTCCAGTCCCTCACTGGAGATTCAGTCTTATTTTGTGAGGTCACACCTCTCTCTGCTCAGGTCTCACTCCTGGCTCTACACTCAGGAATAACTCCTGGAGGACTTGGGGGGCCACATGTGGTGCTGGGGATGGAACCCATGCCTGTTGCATGCAAGGCTCGCTGGGATTTAGGGGGGAAGCGGAATCTGGAACTCAGTCCTCTGAGAACATCAGCCCCTCTAAGGAATAGTCACTGTGCACAGGCCCGGGGATGCATGCCCTGTGCCAATGACCTAACTTGATCCTCACAAACACTGGAAAAAAGGCAATGAGGAGGGAGTCGGCAGCTCTGTCTACAGACATGGATTAGGACCCAGAGAGGGTCACAAGATCTCACAACTCCTAAGCACACACTTGCATTCTCTGTCCGGCTGTGCGGTAACTGAGTGAGAAAGCCCCAGGTCTCTCCTCTGGGAGAAAGTCCGGCAGCAGAGCTGGAACTGCTCCACAACAGCTGGGGAAGTGGTCTTTAGGAAAACAACTGCGCAGGGTGACAGGCATGAAGTAGAAGGACACGGGAGATGGTGCTGGTCCCTGAGCACTTTGGCCCAGGCACCAGGCTGACCATCAGGCTGATGGAGATGAATGGAAAAGTGGTCACAGAGGGATGATGTCAATACCTTTTTGGGAAAACTGTACCTAAATTCATCCTTCTGTCCTCTGAGGCACTCGTGTCAGTCCACGAGGTTTCTGAAGGAAAAGTGGGTCTGAAGTGTTAGCCAGCTAAAAGCCCTCTGGGCTGGCCTGATCACACACAAACTCAGCCAGGAGTCCCAACACCGACCATGTATATCTTGGCTATCTTATGTTTTTGGCTAACAGTCAACATTCTTAAACCTTTTCAGTTCCATTACCAGATTTCTTTTGGCACCATTGTTACTCGAAGAAACATCGTTTTGGACTTTAAAAAATCCATTTCATAAAGCTAATGAGGTGACAATAAATAAAGAGAAAATCTGTCTAGGAGGAAACTGAGACCACTGGGCACCCATCAATCAAGAAGTCACCTCCACCTTTGGAGGAACAGGATCCAGGTTCCTATTTCAGCCCAAGAACCAAAGGTCTGAACTTCAAAGAACTTCAAAGTGACTTGTGAGCTGCTGAAAACAGAAACACTTAGTTTTTATATGAGGCTCTTAAAAGCTACTATTTACATTGCAGCTTCAAATGTTTACACCTGCTGTTCCCACTTTAAAGCAAACTAAATGAGTGGATAAGAATTTTACCAAGAGGTCCAAGAAGTTTAAAGGTTGACCACACGGCCTTCACTAGGGGTTCCGGACAGAGGTAAGTTGCTTTGATGAGGCCTGTGTTCTGTTCCTCTTAAAAAGGTGGTAAAAAAAAGACCCCCAAACCTACATACTTAAAGAGAAACAAACTACAATCCCAGGCTCCTATGTAAGAAGGCTAGGTCTCTGTTCCTTCTATTAATTGGGTTCAATGAGGATGGGATGAACAAAAATAGAAGAAAATGTGGGGACTGGAGAGAGTACTGCTCATAAGGCACTTGTCTTGCACACAATGGATCCAGATTTAATCCTTCAATCCCTAGTACCCCAGAAGGTCCTCCAAGCTCTGCCAGGAGTGATCCCTGAGTGTAGAGCGAGGAGTAAGCCCTGAGAATTAGTAGGTGTGCCCCTTACTATCAAAACAGGAAAATATATCAAACCTGCATGAACCCTGATGAGCACCATGGAAGACTGTGTGTGCCACACAACCAACTCTGTGTGTGTGTGTATGTGTGTGTGTGTATGTGACAGAGAAATGAAGGGAGGGGGGTTGAGGGGAGAGAGAGAGAGAAAGGGAGAGAGGGAGGGAGAGTGAGAGCAAGAGAGAGAGACTTGTTGTCATAACAATAGCAGCAGTGAAGGTGTGAAGGGATGTACAATCAAGAAAAATATAGGCTAGTTCTTCTCCCCTCCCCCACCCCCCGAACTGAGTTTGGGGATCAAGCCCATCCAGGGATGCTAGAGGTGAGAAAAATGTGGTTTGTTGAGGGGTCCCTTGGTACAATGTGTTTGGTGGCTGAAAGCCACCTCCATGGAGGAACAAAGAGACGGGGACCATGGACTGATGGTCAGTGGATATTTAATTGAGAACTGAATAGCCTATTATACAGAATCTGAGGGGGTCCAAGATATTGACCTGCAGGTAGGTGTGATTGATCATTTATAGAGGTAAAGCATTTTGACAGAGGTAATTTGGGGAGGGGGGGTTAATTCAAGGAGACCTGTCTAGTGGCTTCTCTGAGAAATCAGGCCCAGGGCGACATTCCATCTATATTGCTTTTTTTTTCTTTCCCTTGCTGGTAGTATATGTTTATTAAACAATTAAGTTTACTTCTTATTAACATTTGCAGTTATTTGGATAAACACAGTAAGAAATATAGATTCCAAAAAATATAGATTCCTAGTTCTCTGGGCTCAGGGGCTAAGGTTAAAAGCTAGCTGGGCTTTCACCATAAATCCCAGACTAAGTCCTCAGGCCAGTTTAGCTTTTCTACCCCACGGGGTCCTGTCTTTTAGGTCATTACGGCTTGTATCAAGGCCATAATTTATGGTTTTTAGACTGTCCCATATAGAAGCCAGGGTAGCACCGCTGCTTGCCCTGGTTCCATCAAAGATCCCTTGGTGGGACCCAGCTTTTGGGGGTGTTAGGAACTATGGCAACTGAAGCCTGAGTCAAGTTATGAAGATGGATGCCCGGGAGTAGATACATTTCAGAGTCAATTAACTCCCAAATACTAGGAACAGAGCATTAATGGTCTCCTGTATTTAAGCAAAGAATATTTTTCTATAGTAAAATATGAAAAGGTTATAGGGGAAAAGATAAAAGCAAGCAATTCACTACCAATAAAATCCAGAGACACCAGAAGGTTTGTAAGTAACCAAGTTACTTTATAAGTAACCAAGCCTGACTTGGTGAATATAGTAGCTAGCGAAAAGAGAGGTGAAGCACAAAGATAAACTGCGGGGAATAGGAATGATCGTAAGAGCACTGTAAGCTTCTCTACAGGGAGCAAAGGGAATTCACTGATGAAGATTTGGTAGCAACTCAGATGATTTGTTCTTAGTAGCTGGAACTCTGCGCTGAGGGTAAGCGAGCCTCAGAAGCAGATACCAGTTTGTTCATAATGGGACTCACCCAGCAGGGCTCCTGGATTCCATTACCACTGCTGTCCATTCCATCTGCCTTGTCCACCTGCCTGCCCGTCACCGTCACCAGAGTGAGCCAACTTGGCGACTCTGAGAGTGTAGGTGGAGGGACTCAGCGAGGGCACTATCTTCCAGAATGTGGATGCTGCATGAAATATTATCTGTGCTCAGGCAGATCTTGACAGAGAGAGGGAACTCTATGGTATGACCAATACAAGTGCTACCGCCAGGTGATCAGGTTTGAATCCTGCATGACTTTTGGCCAACTTACTTCATCCTATGCCACAGTTTCCTCATCTATAATGGGGTAATATTTCCTGCCTGAAAAGGGAGTGATGAGATATTACAACAATTTCTGGTATGAATTAAGTGCTCAGTTAATGCCAGCTCTTTCCCTACTCCTCCTTCACAAGCACATATTTTTTTGGGTTTGGGGCCACACCCAGTGGTAATCAGGGCTTACTCCTGACTCTGTGTCCAGGAAATCATGTGTGGTACCTAAGAGAGAATCCAGGTCAACTACATGCAGGGTGAGCATCTATCTGCTGTGCCATCTCTCCAGCTCAACATATTGTTTTCTACCTGGCAGTCTGGAAATCTCCAAAGTGGCCTCCTACAGAGGTGGATTTCCTTCTCCCACCTAAAGCAAAGGAAACCCTCTACCTTGGGCAGTGACTGAATTGGAAATAAAGATGGAATATTTCTTTCCAATTAGACACAAGTTCTTTGGGGGAGTAAAATATCAGAATATCCGAGGTTTCTTCCTGAAAAGTGATTGGAAACAAAGTTTCTTCTAATGACACCATTTCTGGTGAGCACCTAATTTCTGAACCATCTTGTTACTGCCAACGGAGCTAGAAGAGAGTGGAAATGATTTTGGTTGAATTTTCCAACCTTGAAACCCCTACTATCCCTGGTCTTTTTTTACACAAAATACATTTTCTTACTGGTTTAGGCCACACCCAGCAGTTTTCAGGGTCACTTCCTGGCTCAATGCTTAGGGTTGCTCATGATTTTGGTGGGGTGGGGGTGGTATGTGGTATCAGGGATTGAACCTGAGCCCCCTGCATGTACTCAATCTCCTGAATCATCTCTCTGGTCACCTCCTTATTGTTAAAGAAATTTTGTGGTGGCCATATGTGGTGCCAGGGATTGAACCCAGAGTTGACCATGTGCGAGGCAAGTACTCTGCCCACTGTACTATTAGTCCTGCCCCATGTTAAAAGAAATTTTGAGTTGGGTGTGTTGGGTGCGTTACTATAGTGGACACTGAAATAATGAAAAAAAGAAAAAGGATATTTCTTGAACATTTACCATTCTGAAATATCTAATAGGAAATGCAAAGTATAGAACCCTGTACCTGATCCAGATAAGTCTTCCAGATAAGGTACAGAGAAAAAAGAACTGTCAATTAGTCGAAAATACCAAGTGCCTGGATTGGAGTTGTCTGGTCAAGCTACTTGGGGAGTCATCTATGAGGAGAGGGCTCCAAGAAGGAAAACATATGGGCAGAAAGGAGGAAAAAGTCTAGAGGAAAGCATGACATGTGAAATGTAGACTGATGCAGGGGAGAGTTGGGGCTTGAATTTGTTTGCTGGGGTATCATAACGAGTCCCCATGACCTGCATGCACAGAAAGGCAGATGGAGGGGTATCAAAGCCAGAGCCGGGCAGCAAAGCGGACTTCCTGTTGAGGAGCTTCCTTGGTTTGCAGGCAGTTGCCTTTCCACGGTGTCCTCACAGGGTTGTCATCTGGGCATGTGCATCCCTGGGGTCCCTTTGTGGGTCCCAATTTCTTCATGTGAGGTCCAGTCAGACTGGTAAGGGTCCACTCTACAGCTTTGATTGTGGTGACTGCCCTTTTCACAGACTTTTAAATCACCACACTCTGAGGTTCTGGGAGGTCAAGGCTTTAATATGTGAATTTTGAGGGGACACTTCAGCACGCAGGAGCTTAAGAGGGGATCAAGGTTCGCAATGATGGACTCATGAGGCTGGAGTGACTAGGATGTGTGAGCTAGAGAACTTGGATATTAGGTCTTGATCTTACTTGACCTTTTTATTTAAATGAATCACCATGAGTTACATTTACAGACTTACAAACTTTTGTGGTTACGTTTCAGTCAATGATTAAGTACCCATCCCTCCACCAGTGTCCATTCTCCACCACCAAAGTTCCCAGTAGGCTTCCCCCACCCCCACCCCCACCCGACTCTGTGGGTAGCGTATTCCCTTTTACTCTCTCTCCTTTTGGGTGTTGTGGTTTGCAATACAGGTATTAAGTGGCCATCATGTTTGGTCTATAGTCTACTTTCAGCAGATGCCTCCCATTCTGAGCGGGACCTCCAACCATTCTTTACTACCTCAATCTTATTCTTACAGCAGTGGGGGAATAACTGAGATCTTTAGTAAGTTTGGTGCTGAAGAGATAGTACAGAGGTTAGGCGCATATGCTGCTTGAGCCCATGTGCTGTTTGCGCCCATGTGACCGAGCACATGTGGTTCCCGAGCACGTCGGTCGCCCGCATCTCCCCTCTTGAGATGTGTACTTTCATGCTTTCGTGTCTAACTTTACTCACTCCCTCTCCCTCCCTCCATACCTAAAAATCCTCCAAATAAAATCTATTTACTTCAAAAAAAAAAGAGATAGTACAGAGGTTAAGGCATTTTCCTTTCATATGCTGACTGGTTCAACCCATTACCGCATATGGTCCACCCAGAACTGTCATGAGCGATACCTGAGCAGAGTCAGGAGTAAGCTTTGAACACAGCCAGGTGTGACCCAAGAATAGGAAAAGAAGGAAAAAAAGAGCATAGTAATTTAGAACGGTGTGTGACGTGTTGGCATACGGGAAAAAACTGGGTGAGAGAAATGGGAAAGGACTGCTGGTGCACATCTTAGACTTGTGCTGGCCAAGGACTTAACTTGGGAGGGGAAGGGGCAGATCTAAACAAAAGAGAAATGGAAGAGAAAAAATATGAGCACACTCCCAGCAATCAGGCCAGCAGAAGTTTGTGCCATGATTAAAGGGAGATGTTAAATAACAATAATATTTCTATCTAATATCTGGAGACCTGGCAGAAAGGGATTGGGGTTTCGTGGAAAATCCTGGAGGTGTTCAATAAATTTTCAAGGAAGCAGGAAATTATCAAGTAGAAGACTGGGTTATTACTCTTGGGAGTTCCTTATATGGCACAGGGTCAGATGCTTGTGGTTTTCACCTAAAACCCAGAGCAGGCAAAACTTTCTTCCAAGTTGAAATCACCCCATCCTTCAGGAGGGTGCTGGGTAAGGGGGATCAGGGACTCAAACTTGGCTGGAGCAGACCCTTTGTGTTGTTCAGTGTGGTTGTTCAGTAACTCTCACTGTGCCTTAGGAAATTGGGTTAGTTCCATAAGTTACCAATTACAATATGAAATTTTAAATGGACTTGGAGAATGAATTTTAATAATCCAAGCAATGGGTCAGGGAGCTAGAATAGTAGTAGGGGCGTGGGTGCTAGGTATAAACCCAACAAAATTTTGATGCCAGCACCACCTGGTTCTCAGCACCACTAGGTGAAGTCATGGAGGTTCCCTGAGCATCACTGGGGTGGCCCAGTTAACCCCTGGCACTGCAAATCTGAGCCTGCATCCTCAGTTTCTGCCATAGTTCTGGTTCCTGCCATAGTTCTGGTTAACTGAAGACTTCAAGTGGGCTTCTCAGGCCTCCTGTGTACCATTTAGGTGCCCTCCTCCTAAATAAAAAAATTAAGCAATAAAATTAAAATTTGATTACAAAATTTTTTGTATTATAGACTTACAATGCATGCCATTTGTAAATTAGATTAGACTTCCTGACTTTTCAGTTAGCTTTTTTTCAGGACCTCACCAATGCAAAGTGGTGTTTCATCACTGACCTATACCCCCAAACAGTAAAGTGTCTTAAATGACAAAAGAAATACATGTTTTTTTGTAAAAAGTGATATCCATATTATTTTTCTTTCTTTTTTTTGTGGGAATGCTCATAAAATCTGGGGGTTATGCCTGGTGATAGTTGGACAACCAGACGGGACAGTTCACTGCCAGTATCTAAGGATGTGTTACTGCACATGCCCTGCAGTCTTTACATATATGTCATAGGGGCTACCCCCATTAATGCATAGGGGATATCAGGACCAGACTTTCATGACAATGTCAAGGACAAATTATCTTTATTTGTATCTTCATTTCCCTAAAGGAACACTGTAATTTACACAAAGTACAAATGTGACATTATTCATATGCGGAGGTTTGTAAAGCTAAACCCCCAAATTCTATTATGAGTGAAACCAATGATAAGTCAGTGGGGAGAAAAGGAAAAACTGTGGCTTTACAGTTTTCCATTATGTTGGTAAAAAAGAAGCCAGTGAGTCAATATGGTTTTAATCTCTAAAATATTTATTTAAATGACAAAAAAAAATCATCAATACAGCAGCTGAAGTCGCACTTTTTCCTTCCAAAATAAAAAACACATTAACAATAAGTTGGTGTTGGCACATACCCCCAGCAGCTCACACTTGTACATCACACTGGACAGACTTCACCAGCAAGAATGGCTTCTGCTGCCAAAATTTCGTATTAGACTTTAGTTCTGTGCAGTCTGGTGTGGCAGGGTGCCAACTAATGAAGTGGCCGAACAGTGAGAAACACAGACTGTGGTGCTGGTGTCAGTATGTTAAGCAGTAACAAGTAAGACTGTATTCAAGGGGGTCCAGCAGACACACAAGAAAAAATATGAATGTTGGTCAACAATGCAGAAAAAAACCACAAATTACTCATTACAAAAGCAGGACACTAGAATGCTAGTTCATCACATTCCATATAGAACTTCCAGTGCTCATCCATTATATGGTGTGGGAGAAATTCTTGATCGTTAATTAATAATATTTCATTGATTTGAAGATAATGTGGAATGATTTGCATGGACTCTCTGGAAACTCCTATTCAAAGAAATACAACAAACCTGAATTACAATTTTTAAGATGACAATTTATATGTTATACATACATCTTAGATTTTAATTACATCTATGAGCACACATACAGGCTTTCTGACAAAGTCATTCCTCACTCACTCCTTTCAATACCTGAGATATTGCTGTGAAACGGTGTTAACTGATCTTGAGAGAAAAAAGCCTTGATGCAGCCTAAACATCAAGGTAAGAAAAGTATGACCAAGGCTTTTTTTTCTTTTCTTCTGTTTTATTTTTTGTCACACGCTGGTGGTGCTCAGAAATTACTCTTGCGTCTGTGCTCAAGGCCCACTCCTGCCAGGACATGGGGGATCATTTGGGGTGCAGGGGATGAAACCTGGGCCATCCTTACCGGCTATACTTTCACTCCAGTCCCCTATGGAGGGTTCTTAAGGTAGCTGGTACAGGTCCCATCTGTGACTCAGTTTACAATGAGTTGAAAATGAAATAGCTGCGAGGATTAAATGACACTGCATGCGAAATACTTAGTTCCTGATGAACACTTAGCAATCAATAAATATTAGCTGCTACCTACTGTCATTATTCATTACTGAAAAGGCTATCAAGCTGGAAGATCGATGATCCATTTTCTAGCCACACAAATTTGGTGCAATCTCAAGTAAATCACATGGCTTCCTCAGATCAACTCTTCTGAGTGGTGAAAGAACTAATGATCAGCAGGGACCTTTCAACTCTGCAGTCTTAAAAAGTCAATGATCTTAAAACTGGAGAGTCTTAGCAATTCCTTACTCAGAAACAATTTGAGCTACCTATCATTCAGCAAATTGAATCCTTTTCCACAAAAAACACCAAGATGGCTGTGAGCTGGGCCAGGGAGTTTCAAATAGGTATACCTTATAGTCCAAGATCTAGGTGCACAAGTTTAAGTAAATGTACATTATGTGAAATACAGGTATGTATGGTACTTACAATATCCAGTATTCTTTTTGCTTTCCATTGGTGAACCCCCCCCCCCACCCCTCCTCTTGCTTCCTGAGGGCTATCCCTTTTTCTACTTGGCCTACATGCTTCTACTAAAATATGCCTATTTAGGTTTAACTAGTAGATGACAGGTTTTCACTGATTAAATCAACTGATATTCATTCAGCAAGTACTATATCCCGGACACAAAGCTACAGGATGCTCCTGTGCTGGTCCAGGCATACTTTTTCACTTTATGACTCTTTGGCTTGATTCTGGAATGAGAATAACAACTCATTCAGAGAGAATGAGGGATGCAACGGAATATTTTGTTAGGTTTATTGAAAAAGTTCACATCCTACATGGAAATAACTCAAATAAATGTCCAATGACAGATGAATGGATAAAGATGTGGTGTATATATATATACACGCATACTCTATATACACACATACATACACACATATACACAATAGAATACTACTCTCCACAATAAAAGATAAAATCATGTAGCTTGCTACAACTTTAATGGAACTGGAGTGTATCATGTTGGCAAAAGTTAAGTCAGAGAGAGAAAGACGATTGGTTGATCTAACTTTGAGAAACAAAACAAGAAAATAATATTGAACAATAATAAGTTCTTGGCCTAGATTACAAAAATGAGATTACTATGCAGGCGTGGGGGAATGAAGACCAGCTGAAGGAACACAGGGACAGTAGGGGAAGGTGTTGGGTACACTGGTGATGAGGAAGTGTGAAAACTGTACAGCAAACCATGAATGTTAATGCAACCATAAATATCGTACTCATCAATACATTGGCTTGGCTCTTCACACGCTAGCTGTCTGAATGCAAGGTTCCATCCCAATGGAAAACCAGCAGGATTGTACTACTGTACAAGAAGGGAGACATCCACGACATTGGCAACTATCGCCCAATCTGCCTATTGTCTGTCATCTACAAGCTGTTCACACGAGTCATCCTGAATAGGATTGGCAGAACACTAGATGAAGGACAACCATGCGAGCAAACTGGGTTCCGCAAAAGATTGAGCATGGTTGACCATATCCACACGATAACCAAGCTCACTAAGGTTTCTCAGGAGTTCAAGATGCTGCTCTGTCTAATGTTCATTGATTTAAAGAAGGCCTTTGATTCTGTTGAGACGAAAGCAGTCATGGAAGCCCTAGCCAATCAGGGGATTCAAACTCAATACATCAGGATCCTCTGTGAGCTCTATTACGGATTCATTACCAGGATCTCATGATTCTACAAAGAAGTGATCATGGATGTCAAGAGAGGGGTTCAGCAGGGTGATATCATTTCACCGAAATTCTTCAGTGCCACCCTCAAGAATGTCATGCGATGACTGGAATGGGAAGGAATGGGAGTGAAGATAGATGGTTGGCAACTACACCACCTCTGCTTTGCTGATGACATTGTTTTAATAACACCAAACATTAGCCAAGCAGCACAAATGCTGGCCAACTTCAAACATGAGTGTGGAAAGGTCGGACTACAGCTGAATCTCATGAAGACAATGTTTATGAGAAACAGTCTCGTTCCTGATGTTCCATTTGCTCTCAACGGAATAACCATCTCCAAATGCAACAGTTATGTGTACCTAGGTCGAGAAGTCAACATGATGAACAGCCTGGCACCTGAGTTGCGCAGGAGGAAGAGAGCGGCTTGGAAGACCTTCAAGATCATCGAAGAAATAGCTAAGAGGATGAAGAATCTCTGGCTCCGGGCACACTTCTTCAATTCCACTGTTCTTCCTGCATTATCATACTCCTCAGAGACCTGGGCCCTACGAAAACAGGATGAGAACGCTATTCGGGTCTCCCAAAGAGGAATCGAAAGAGCTATGCTTGGAGTATCACGTTTCACTCAAATGAGAGAAAGAATCCGGAGTTCCGACCTCTGTCGATGATCAAAAATCAGGGACGCTGTCTCGTTTGCCAAGGCATCGAAAATCAGATGGACTGGACACGTAATGAGATTTGGAGATGAGCACTAGACTAGAGCCATTACCAACTGGATTCCACGGGATGTCAAAAGATCGCGTGGCTGCCCACCTACAAGATTGTCAGACTTCTTTGTCAAGACCCTGAATGATCAGTTTGAGGCTCTTCATGTTCCTAGAATGAACAAACTCCATTGGTCTACACTAACACATGACAGGGACAAATGGAGACATTACTGGTGCCCACTCGAGCAAATTGATGAGTAACAGGAAGTCAAGTGATCAACAGCAATAACAAAAGTTATGAAAGAGTTCTATCCTAATTCTTCCCTGTGGATTTGAACTTAAAGACATGCACCTTTGGGATGATGAGAGGAGGTGCTCTTGGATGGGGCTGAGAAGCAGAATATAAGAGAAACCAGGTGCCAATGTTTGAATATTGACTTCAAGATCTATTCCTGGCTTTCCATGTCAGAAATTAAAATTCTTTGGTGTGGGCTGGAGAGATAGTACAGTGGGTAGGACACCTGCCTTGCACACAGTTTAGATCTCTGGCATCCCATATGGTCCCCTGAGCACTGCCAGGAGTAATTCCTGAGTTCAGAGCCAGGAGTAATTCCTGAGCATCATCAAGTGTGGTCCCCAAAACCAAAATAAATAAATAAATAAACAAATAAATTTCCTTGTTGCATGTGAACACAGTGTTCATATGTAAACATAGTAACTCTCATTATCATTTTTGTTTTGTAGACTTTTAAAAAGTTTGGGCAAGCTCATTCTTCTCTCAAAATAATCCACAAAAGCAAGGCTTTAAATATTAAGCTAAATTCCTCTTACTGTGATGAGCTCAATTTCATCAGAGCAAGGGCCTGCATGCACAAAAATCTCTACTGCCCCTTTCTAAAGAATGAGTCTTCACTGGCGGAGGGATGGGTATTTGATCATTGTATGATTGAAACCCAAGAGCAGAAATTTGAGGGTCTACAACTGTACCTCATGATGTCTCACTAATAAAAATTTTAAAAAATAATTAAAAAAAAGAAAAAAAAAGAAAATCTATGAAGGGAAATGTCCGTTAGAGCAGTTTAAAATTTATTTTTTTAATCAGTCTTCAGGTGAATGAGACCAGTTGTAGTTACTGGTCTTATTTTTGAATTCTTGCAGTCATTTACGTGTTTCAGAGTTCAAGTCAATTTCTTTCCTATTACAGTATTCTCCAGTCCTCCATTTATTCCCTTTTCTGCAAAGTGCACAGAAGTTTTCTTTAAGGAATTCTCATTTATGAACTTAGTTTTAAATTGTCTTATTTTGTTTTTATTTTGAGCCACACTGGGAAGTGCTCAGGGGTAACTCCTAAAAGTTCTTGGAAATCACTCCTAGCTGCTCAGGTGACAAGATGGTACTTGGAATTAAACAGAATATTCCTATATGGAAAACAGGTACACCAGCTCATGAAAATATTTCTCTAGCCCTTGCCACTGAATTATATAGAAATTCTGAACCTTTCTTTGATATTGAAATTCTCAATGATCATTCTAACAACTATCTTCACTTCAAAAATAGAGTACTTCACTCTTGATACAAGTGTGTGTATGTGGGGGCAGCGTTGTATTCTGTCATTTCAGAAAATATTTCAGTAAACCAAATTTTTGAAAGTAAAGTCCTGTTGAATATTAACCCTATGTGTTTTAGGTTTCATCAGTGAATTGTCCATTTTCCTCATCTCAGATAAGCTTACAGGGCACTTACAAGCACCTTTAATCCCTGGAGTTTATCTTTTTGCATTTTTTTTTAATTAGTGAGACAGCATGAGGTATAGTTGTAGACTTGCAAGCTTTCGTGCTTCGGTTTCAGTTATACAGTGATCAAGTACCCATTCCTCTACCGGTGCCCATTCTCCACCACCAATGATCCCAGTAGCCCTCCCATTCACCCACCCCATCCCCCCACCCCTGCCCTGCCTCTGTGGCAGGGCATTCCCTTTTGCTCTTTCTTTCCTTTAGGGTGTTGTGGTTTGCAATAGAGGTATTGACCAGCAGCACATGTTGAGGGAAAAGGCAGCTCAGATAGAGAAGGGAACACCAAGTAAAGGGTGTTTGGAGGATGCATTTGGGATGCAAGATGTGTGCTGAAAGTAGACTCTATTATAGACCCCAGAGTTTATCTTTAACCTTTCTTTTGTACTTTACCTTTCATTGTTAGCTACTAAATTCCCCAAGTTAGGTTTGGTTACTTATAAAGTCAAACCTTCTGGTGACTCTGGACTTTGTATTTGTATTGAATTACTTGTTTTTCTCATTTCCTTTTAACCTTTTCATATTTTTCTGTGAAACAATGTTTATAATAAAACTAAGTTTCAGAATCTAAAAAAAAAAAAGAATGAGTCTTTCCTCAAAGTCACAGGCCCAAGAAAAAGGATGATCAACAGAGATCAGAAGCACCCACATTGTAACGAGACTTCATCATTGCACCAGATATTGTGGACAAAATTACAGACTGAATGGCAGACAGGAGCTCCACATGGGCACTAGCTGCCCATCTTTCCAGCTGAAATGTTGAAAATAGAGTGGCCTGGCTCTGTGCTTAGGGATCTCTCCTGGTGGGGCTTCCAGGGGACAATATATGGTGCTGGAAATGGAACCTGAGTCACCTGTGTGCAAGGCAATTGTGCTATCTCTCTGATCTGAGTTTTCTTAAAAAGTTAAACATATATACAGCACACAAAACCTACTTTATTTTGCTTTGGGGGGGCATCATCTGTGTTCATGGGATACTTCTGGCTCTGTGCCGAGGTGGGGTGTCACTGGTGATTCTCAGGGGACCATGCAGTGCACAGAGACTGAACCCAGATCTGCTGCATGCAAAACATTCACTCTAGCCCATCTAGCTACCTCTGTGGCTAAATTGTAGATTCTGGCATAAGTGCTCTGAGAAATAATGATCCGTAAATACTGAGCTGAGGGACACAGTTTAAAAATTGAGAATCTCACTGCAACAGAATTCTGGGCTTTGCTCTCTGGCTTCAAGGCTTCAACAGCTGAATCTTGTGCTCTGTGCCACACCCTCCAGGATGTATAAGATCTATCTCTCTCTCTCCAAGCCTCACTTCACCTCCTTCCCAGTGAGCCAAGGTAACAATTTAGAGTGATCTCCTGTAATCTGATTTTGTACATCAGTATCATCACACACTAGCCCAGTTCATTTTAAAATACTTTAATCCTCTTTCACAGGAGCTTGGCAAGAAAGGAATTCATGTAGATAGGAAACTATTTTCTTGGTTCCATAATTATTGATTGTACTCAATATATCCAATGAATTTAACAGGCTACAAAAAAACCAAGTAGGTACATAAAAAAAAAAGTCAAAGAATTTCCCTCCCAATCCAGTCTACTCTTCAACCCCTACTACTCCCAACAATCTTTGGAGCAGTGAGGATAAATGGAAACAAATAAAGGAGTTGTGAGAAAGACACACATATTGCCTCACTAGGTCAATCCCCTGCACTACAAGATCCCCTGAGCAAAACAGGGAGCTTCCCACTGGACAGCTGGGTGTGACCCCCAAAAGAAAAGAAGTTTTGCCTCTAAGTTTCAAGTTCCCAAACCTGGGCGAGTTTTATTTCCTCTTTGGCTTTGATAGTCATTTAAATGGGTAGGGAGCTGAAAGAGAATGAAGCAACAATATTCATGAATTCCATGAAAGATGATTAAGTAAGATCTCTCTCATCTTTAGAGATCTTACTCTGGGTGGATTAGTGATTGTTAGTTTGTTGGAAAGACCAAAGATGAACTAATCTGTTGTGATCTGGATCATGATGAAGTTAGAGGGAAAACTGCAATACTGGGAAAACACAAACACACAGACTGTTCCTGATTCTCTCACACCCAGGCTGTACACATTCCAGGTTCTCAATGCGCAGAGGATTAAAGCAGAAAGAACTGCAGCCCAGCTGACACACGTTCCAGTCCTCACTGCTGTGGAGAGGATTAAAGCAGAGCAGGGCTCTGTACAGTTCACTCAGCTTAAGGTCCAGTTCGGCTTAACATGCTGACACCTCCGAGCTCCTGACCCAGAAAGAAGTGAGGAGGACCAGAAGAATTTAAAAAGCAGTTCTATTTTTGAAGAAATTTTTGTGATTAAGGAGGGGGAAATATTAGAACCCTGAGACGTAGTAACCTAAGTCCTTCTTTGGTCAAGTAAATTGCATCTTTGCAATGTTAACCAAGGAACTCTACCTGTAGCTTTGTGCAAAGAAATTCTCCATCAAAAACTGGAGACCACCAATCCACTTCACGGGTTAGTTAGAAAATTGAAAACCTTCCATTTTTAGTTTTACTTGAGTCAGATTCCTCAGGCAAAGTCAGAGATACATATAAGTAAAATTTCTAGTAAGTACCATATATGAAGCCCAGGGCAACTTGGAAAATGGTTAATCATGTGGGTGGAGGTTTGATTCATTTCTGGTAAGAACTACAAAGAGAATCATTCTGCTCATGCATAAGGAAGAGAGAAATACATCTTCCATAATTAGTATCATCAAATATTAAATTATGTGCAAATCTACTTAAACTGAATTGTTAGATTCTTTACTGGGCTCTGTAAAGAATGTGCCCTTGCAAATATTCAAGTTATTTACTTGCCTAAATTAGCATTTCAAAGTGAAAAGCTAATTACTTAGATAAAATATAATTTTAACTTTTGCCCTTCTTTTCCCTGTGATTAAAAAACATTTCCCATAATAGATCAAAAGCAAAAAGATTTGCTTTTTTTTATATTTTTATTAGTGAAACACCATGAGGTACAGTTGTAGACTTACAAATTTTTGTGCTTGGGTTTCGATTATACAATGATCAAGTACCCATCCCTCCACCAGTGCCCATTTTCCACCACCATGGATCCCACCCCCATCACCCCCATCCCACCCTGCCTCTGTGGCAGGGAATTCCCTTTTGTTTCCTCTCTCCTTTTGGGTGTTGTGGTCTGCAAAAGAGGCATTGAGTGGCAATCATGTTCGGTCCATAGTCTACTTTCAACATGCATCTCCCATCCTGGGAGGATCCTCCAAACACCCTTTATTTGGTGCTCCCTCCTCTATCTGAGCTGCCCTTTCCCCTAAAATGCCCGGCTGGCCTCTAAGCCATGGAGTAATCCTCCTGGTACTGATCTCGGCTATTCTTGGGTATTAATCTCCTATTTTGTTACTTTATGTCCCCCAGATGAATGCGATCTTTTTATGTCTGTCCCTCTCTTTCTGACTCACTTTGCTTAGCATGATACTTTCCATGTAGTACCACTTGTATGTAAATTTCATGACTTCATCTTTTCTAACAGCTACATAGTACTCCATTGTGTAGATGGACCAAAGTTTCTTTGACCAGTCATCTGTTCTTGGGCACTCAGGTTTTTTCCAGATTCTGGCTATTGTAAAGAGTGCTGCAATGAACAAACAAGTGCAGATGTCACTTCGACTATACATTTTTGCCTCTCTGGGATATATTCCCAGGAGTGGTATTGCTGGGTCAAATGGGAGCTCAATTTCTAATTTTTTGAGAATCGTCCATACTGTTTTCCAAAAGGGCTGAACCAGTCGGCATTCCCATCAGCAGTGAAGGAGTGTCCCTTTCTCGCCACATCCGCGCCAGCACGGGTTGCTTTTGTTCTTTTGGATGTGGACCAGTCTCTGAGATGGTATCTCATTGTGGTTTTGATCTGCATCTCCCTGATGATTAATGATGTAGAGCATTTTCTCATGTGCTTTTTTGCCATTCGGATTTCTTCTTTGAGAAAGTTTCTGTCCATTTCATTGCCCCATTTTTTATGGGATTGAATGTTTTCTTCTTGTGGAGTTCAACCAGTACTTTATATATCCTTGATATCAATACCCCTTGTCAGATGTGAATTCGGTGAATATCCTTTCCCATTCTGTAGACTGTCTTTGTATTTTGGTCACTGTTTCTTTTGAGGTGGAGCGATAGCACAGTGGTAGGGTGTTCGCCTTACAAGCGGCCAACATGGCCGACCCGAGTTCGATTCCTCCGCCCCTCTCGGAGAGCCCGGCAAGCTACCGAGAGTATTCGATATGCCAAACACAGTAACAACAAAGTCTCCAATGGAGACGTTACTGGGCCCGCTCGAGCAAATCGACGATCAACGGGAGGGCCTTTACCTTTACCTTACCTTCTTTTGAGGTGAAGAAGCTTCTTAGTTTAAGATAGTCCCATTTATCTATCTCTGTTTTCACTTGCTCGGCCAGTGGTGTGACATCTTTGAAGATACCATTAGCTTCAATGTCATGGAGGGTTTTGCCAACTATGTCTTCAATGTACCTTATGGTTTCCGGTCTGATGTTGAGGTCTTTAATCCATTTTGATCTTACTTTTGTACATGGTGTTAGGCAGAGTTCTGAGCCCATTTTTTGCATGTAGCCGCCCAGTTTTGCCAGCACAATTTGTTAAAGAGGTTTTCCTTACTCCACTTCACATTTCTTGCACCTTTATCAAAGATTAGATGATCATATGATTGAGGGGAGATGTCAGTGTATTCAACCCTGTTCCACTGGTCTACAGCTCTGCCTTTGTTCCAGTACCATGCTGTTTTAATTATTACTGCTTTGTAGTAGAGTTTGAAGTTAGGGAGGTTGATTCCTCTCATTTTCTTTTTCCCAAGAACTGCTTTAGCTATTTGTGGGGGCTTATTGTTCCATATGAATTTCAGGACTGTTAGTTCCATTTAAAAGATCTGCTTTTAACTGATAGTTTGCTTTTGAATTCTCACTAACCTGTAATGCTTCTCATTGATCCCTCTCACCTCCCTGGTCAAGACTAGTGGATCTATAGGGTTCACTTCTTGTTCTTACAAAGGAAGGTTCTACACATATTTCATTAGGACTGGGGTACAAAACATTTCTTTAGGGCCTATTTTTAGACATCCCATTGGGTTTCTAAAGTTTTTTTAAAAATTTTTATTAGTGAAACACCATGAGGTACAGTTGTAGACTTACAAAGTTTTGTGCTTGGGTTTCAATTGTACAATGATGGAGCATCCATCCCTCCACCAGTGCCCATTTCCCACCACCACGGATCCCAGTATCCCTCCCACAGCCCATCCCCCCATCCCACCCTGCCTCTGTGGCAGGGCATTCCCTTTTGTTCTCTCTCTCCTTTTGGGTGCTGTGGTTTGCAAAAGAGGCACTGAGTGGCAATCATGTTCTGTCTATAGTCTACTTTCAGCATGCATCTCCTGTCCTAGGAGGATGGGTTCCTAAAGTTTAAGATGTTCTTAACCACACAGAATGGAAGAACTTGTCAATGTCTGTGCTCCATTAACTAAACTTTCATGAGATGAAGCATAATAAAACTTAAAAAATGCATAGGAAACAGATTATCATTACATGAACAACCAATTTCATTTGAAAAGGTTTTTTCCCCTGAAAAAGCCTATTCTATTTTCATCTAAATAAAAATGTGATAGGTCTTCATACAAGAAAATTACCTAATTACTATGTTTAAACAATGAATTGAGAACATAAAGACTTTAAGTAATACTTTTTTTTCCTTTTGCTTAAATGAATACATTTATAGTTTATATATTTTTTAGTGTTCTCATGCTAGGAAAAGAGATATAAATGTGTAAAACTGCCAGTTCTAGATAAATAATGGAAGACCATTTTAGAATTTAAGAACTTTATAAAAAAATTGATATAATCTGTATACACTGGTATAACTTAAGAGGGTATGACTATGCATGAGTTTGGGAATCTTAATTTTTCTCCTCTAAGGTATGCTAAAATATCACTGAAGAAACCCTCCAGACTACATAAAAGGTAAATAGGCAGAGAAGACAGAAGTTTGGGAGGAAGTAAAATTTCAAAGGAAAATATGCCATCGGACTCAGTCCATTTTATTTAACTGAGTGATTAATTTGTTCCGGTGGGCTGTCCCAAGGAGTATTCAGTGGGCCTGGGGGCCAAGTGCACAGTATTCAGCCAATCAGGGAGGGAAGCTCAACACTCAGACTCAAAGATGCCATGCTGCTCAGGCCCTGGGGGTAAAGGGTCAGAAGAGCCACCCCCAGCACAAAAGCCTTCACATCTACACCCTGTGAGTTCAGGAGGCAATCACAAGTCTGGTGCATGCTTTGACTACTGAGCTATCGACATCGCCCCGGTCCTTCTCACAGCATTTAAAACTTAGAACTCATTAGAGTTCAAGGATTTCATGACCATTTCATCAAAAAAATTTAACTAATTTTATTAGTTTGGGGGCCAGACTGGCATGGTTCAGGGGTTACTTCTAGCTCTGCACTCAGGAATCATTTCTTGCAGTGCTTGGGGAATCATCTGAGATATCAGGAATTGAACCTGTGTTGGTTGTATGCAAGGCAAACACCCTACCCACTGTGGTATCACTTCAATCCCCAATGAAATTTAATTTTTAAAGATCAGTGTTCATAGGTTTAAAACCTTGAATAGAAACAAAATATATCCTTTAACGCACTAATATGCCATATTTTAACACTTTGTAGTCTATATAAGTACATTGGCTTCAGTCACCAATAGAACTAGTTTTTGTGCAATACTCAGAATAAAACTCTTTTATAGTTGACTCACTGAAGAAAGTCTCATGATGACAAGATTAAACTTTGATTTTGATCCTCATTAATAAGTGTTAAATTGATACTGTGAATAAAATGGTATCTATAAATTAACAGGATACTGAAATCTTGCAATCTGTTCCAGGAAATGTTAATATCAGTTGATTAAATAAGTCTGAGAAATGCCAGTTAACAAACCTAAACAGATTTCTTTCATAATTTCTCTTTAGAGGGGGAAAACAGGGGAACAGAAGAGACACCCCTCTTTAAAATTTCTGTTGAGGAAATATGAAACAGATTAAAAGATGGAAATTCAGATAACGGATGTATCAATTAAACCAAAACCCTGTTTACTATTGTTTGTTAAATTCTTCACCACAATCTCCATTATAGCCCGTTATGTTTGTCTGCCTACTAAGACTCCTTATCTCAGTTTGTCAGCTTGTTAAGAGAGTCATTTATTGGCTGTGAGATGGTCAAAGGGATGGAGTAGATGCTTGGTATGCAGGAGTACTGAATTCAGTCCCTGGCACCACACAGTCTCCTCAACACCAATGAAAATGGCACCCCCTCATCCCACAAAGAGACAGTCAACCACCAGTAAGTATAGTTTTAAAATAGTAGCATTTGGATAATATTCCTACTTTCACTCAATGACAGTACATTTTCTAAGTTATCATGTGCCAAGCATTGGGAATATAACAGGAAGCAAAAGCCCATACAGGTCCCTGTCAGAAGTGATCCCTGAGTGCAGAGCCAGGAGTAAGCCCTAAGCACAGCTGGGTGTTGGCTAAATGCTCCCCCTCCCCCACACAGATACACACCACAAACAACCAAAATGTCCTAAGATATGGATAAGAAGTTGTTGTATATATACACAAAATGGGGATACTATGCACTAAGCTCTATAAAAACTATAAAACCTTGTAGGTCATCACAGTAGGAATTAAACTGAAAGGCAGCATATTAAATGAAACAAGCCAGAAAGAGAAAAACAAATTACCAGACACTCTCACTCACCTGTGGAGTACAGAGAGAAATAACAAAAGAATAGACAGTACCATGCAATGACAAACACTTGGGTCTTTACTTACAAAACCAATTACCAAGCAGGATGATGGACAATGGAGGGGTGGTTTTTTTGGGGGTCCCCAAACAAACAGAATGAGGTACTAATACATATTACAATGTGTATTATCTTAAAAATTTTATACTAAATGATGCCAAACACAAAAGGTCACATACGATTCCATTTATCCGATATATTCACAACCAGAGCATCCTTATGAAAAGCAGGGTAACTGAGAAGGGACTGAAAAGAATTAAGAATGGGGAGAAACTGATGAATAGCTACACAGTTTCTTTGGAGGATGAAATATTTTAGAACTGTATCAAAGTGGTATCCATCCAATACTGCGAGTGTACTCAACCAATGGTCTTCTCCTACAAGTCCACTGACCCGTTTTGGAGCACAGGTGTAGAAAAATTGGAAACTGCTGGTCTACCTCCCCCCTGGGTCATAACTGTTGGTTCAGACTGGTATGCAGGTCAGGTGCCTGTGTACAGGTATGAAAATGTGAACTAAATGCTATGGAATTATTCTCATTAATGGTTAACTATAAGCTACGTGACAATGAAAAAAGGAAGCCAAAAACAGAGTGCTCCCTCAGTGGGTTTGGAGGCTCCCCCACTATTGAGTGTTGCTCTGCACAAACCTGGGAGACAAAGCTGATGCTGTTGAGTCACAGAGCTGGCTTCTGGTGGTGCGGGCACTTCCTCAGAGACATACTTTAAAAGCTCCTTTCCTAGGTATGTTACCTGCACATAAAGAAGCACAAAACTTAAAAATCATGCACTGGTGGAGGGAAGTTGACACCAGTGTTGGGAGTGGTGCTGAAACATTGTAGGTCTAAATCTCAACTATGAAAAACTTTGTACATCAAGGAGCTTTAGTAAAATTCAAAATTAAAAATAATACATTTTAAATTAAAAGTAGAATTTCGTATGACTAAAAGAACAGATTTTATTTTTGAGACGTTTTCAGGTTATAGTAAAATTGCACATTAAATACAGGAAAATCACATATTTTATAAGCAAATACACCTGTCTCCGGAAAATTTGAATTTCTTCAGAGCAGTACCGATTTGTTACATATTACCAATTGGCAGATGGTCAAATCTGGCCTGTGACCGTTTTTTGGAGATAAAACTTCATTAGAACATAGTGGAATTTATTTGTTTATTATCACCACTTCTGTACATATCAGAACTGAACTGCTGAGATAGCTGGTGCATATCCAGGAAGTGCAAAATATTTGCAACTGGTCTTTTATAGAAAACATACTGACACTTTTTATATATCCCATGAGTTGTCCCATCATTTGTTTATGAAACAAACATCAATCTGGTAAAAACTACCTTAAAATTTAAAAAGATAAAAATTTAACTTAAAAAATTAAGCTTTAAATGGTACTTTTCAAGAAGTCAGATAAGTGATTACATCTACACTATTTTAGACATATGCACCCAAGCTTTTGGGGGGTTTGTGTGTTCATGAACTTATGCATTATTTATCAATCTAAAAGGTTAGACGTTGGAAATATTTACAATGAGTGGGTGGATGCTTGAGTACTGCCAGAAACTTCCTGGGACCAAGTGTCTTTGAGTTTCTACTCTTAGTTCTAGGGCAGTTTAGTAATATACCCCCAGGAAATAGATTCATTGTGGCTAAAGTCTGAGATCTCAACTTGAACTTCCTTCCCTCCATAATGTTTCCTGTGACCTCTAAGTTCAAGTATCCTCCCCTACTTCGTTTCTGATAAAATTAAATGAGTTATGTGTCAATTTTTCTATTAAACTATAAGCTCACTACAATCAAGGTCTGTGATTCATTTTTGTATTGTACATTTTACATTGTGCACAGTAATGCTGGGAAGATAGAAGTCATGACTCTTGAGTAAGATTCTTAAATTCCCTACGCTTCAGTGCATGTTTGTAAAACAGATACAGCTTATTTAGTGTTGTATTGAAAGATGTAATATATGAAAGGGGTGCTGGAGAGGTAGTACAGCTGGTAAGTTCTTGTCTTGCATGCTGCTGACCTGGATTCAATTCCCGGCATCACATATGGTCCCTTGAGCACTGCCAAGAGTGCTCCCTGAGCACAGATCCAGGAATGTTCTGAGCACCACTGGTGTGGACCCAAAACCTATTTATATAAAAAACTTGGCATATTATCTAGAGCATACTAAGCTTTCAATAAAATCTTATTAAACCAAATAAAACTGGAAAGGTCTAAGGAATATGAAAGATAAAGGCACTCTTTGGGCCAATTCTGTGACCAAATAAACCTTAATAATGGAAATGGAAGATACCTGGCTTTCTGAGTTTGGTGACCTCTCATCATTTTCTGTGAAGGGAGAGGGAATTCTCTGAAAGCCAGGTGTCAGTTCTCAGCCAAACAGCAATTAGAAACAATAGATTATGTCCCTGAAGACAGAACTGGGTTGGCTGTACGCAGGGCAAGTGCTCTATCTCCTATACTCTCTCCAGCCCCAGCCTCCAGGTATCTAGACAACTATTCTATCCAAAACCCATTTTGTTGAAGGGCAGCCTGGAGGGGTTGCCTCTGCCCTTAGACACAAGTAGAAGATCTGGTGCTTAGAGCAAGGCAGGTTCTGTAAGGTTAACTGTAGCTGGCTTTGCTCTTGCTTTCCTTCAGGGTAGAATTACAGGGGTGCTTCATTCAAAGTCAGCGATGCTTTTCTTGACACCATAAAATACAAAGCACTTATTTCTCAGAAATCAATCTATGCTAATTCCCTAACATCTATCCTTAAGAAAGAAGTGAGATGTGAGGGATGTATATGCACAGGTCTGGGGTAGATGGTTTCAGTCACTATTCTGAAAATGTAGTTCAAGAGCCCAATTATCAACCAAAGTAAATTTTGGTAAGGTCTCTGAATAAATAAACTAATTATTAAATTAATATTAAATTAATATCATAAAATATAATTATTATAATAATAAATGATTTATCTGTTATGCACTAACATGCAACAAGAAGTAAAACACAGAATCCGTCTTAGAATATAAAAGAAGCCCAAGACTTCCCTGCTTCCATTAATTTGAAAGTATCAATTCATTTTCATAGTCTTCAAAAAAAACATTTGCTGGTACTGTAAATGGAAATCTGTTCATGGAAGATCAAATGATTCATCTGTTTCCATTTCAAGTTTTAATATGTTTTAAGAAATTTTTAGTACCCCAAGAGGAAGAAATAAGAAAGCATAATTGTTTTTCATTTTCCTTTTTTAATCTCAGGGAGGCAAAAAAGTGGGGTGTGGATAAGAGAACAAAAGAAAACTATGAGTTTTCTTTTTAAAATTAACTGCAACACAAAAACACATTTATTTTCTTTTGGCTAAGAAAATAAATATATTTTTCAAATGCATTTCCAGTAATTTGAAAGACATGACAGAAAAATTCACAAAAAATGTAATTTTTACATAAGTGTAAAGGGAACTGTAGACAAGCTGAATATGGGGACATGGGACTGCAAATGTAGTTCATCTTCATCCTACCCCTGTTCCCAATCAAGAAGTTCCACCACTTTCTGTTATATTCTGACCCCAACCTTTTCATACCTTTGGCTGGAGAGAGTAATTTTCAAAAAGTATATAGGGTGAAGATGGAATAGTAGAGAAAAGTCAATACTAAATCCAAAAGAATAAATTAGTTAACATTGGTGGAAATTCACAATGGATTCAGACAGGAAATATGTTTACACAAGGCATGTCAGTACTCCTGTGTCACTGCTCACAAGGTTAGTCTGCTTCTCACATGCACAAATCCAGTAATGAGCACTCACAAAAATGAAAAGCACTGCCATTCTTCTGATTTTTCACACTGCAGACAACCTCAGAAAGGCATTCTTTTCCTGCGCAAGTGAGAAAGTTTTTGCTACACAGGAATGAGATTGCCCAAAATCACAAAGGTCTGAAAAGATATGCTCTGTATCCTTTTGTAGTTCAAGGCAAACTGCTTCCACTGAAAGGAATGTGACCTCTCTTGGGTCATTGTTACAAACATAAAGAATAGCAAATACGGAATCAGAAGATTAGGTTCTATGCCATGTTTTAGAACACACTGGCCTCGATGACAAATAGGTCACTTAACTGCCAGAAATCCTGCTTTCACATCCACAGAGGTGACAGAAACCTTTGTTCCAGGAGTGGTGCTCCTGGAAGAAGCCTGTGTGCTTGTGGAAGTTCATGAGTGTCCAATTTGGAGTTATCTTTACAGACCACATAGCACAATGCCTTAGTTTACATATAATGTAACTTTAGGTTCAGAAAGGTTAAATAACTTGATTGACTTTGAGCAATCATTTTGTGTGTGTGTGTGTGTGGTGGTGGTGGTGGGGGGGTGGTGGTAGGGGGAACAACACACCCAGTGGTGCTTAGGTCTTACAACCCTGAGCTCAGGGATCACTTTTGGAAGGGACTGGGGGAACCATATGGGGTGCTAAGGATTGACTCTTCTTAAATCAATCAATCAATAAATATATGTTGGCCAACTAGTTCTAAAACATATCTAGGATAGATTAAAAAATATTGCCCAGGTCATACAATTTACCCAGCATGGAATCAGGAATGAGTCTGACCTCCTGACTCCAACCCAGGGATTACTCTGCCACATCAAGATGACACCCAACAGCTAGGAGGTTGCAGCATCAGGAGTGAGGTAAGGTGGGAGGAAGCACTGGATTGCCTGACGTGGCAGAGCTGCTTATAGCAGCACAGCTTCTTGGGTTAGGAGGTGTGAGTCATCTCTGTGTCAAAAGGCGCTGTCACTGTCTGATGAAGGGAAAGACCTAGTTTCCTGGCATCTCTTGTCTGACAAATCCTCTTGATTTCATAGCACTACTACTCACCATTCTTAAGAACTACTCATTAGAAATAATCACATTTACTATTGTAGCAAAAAATTCCTTTCAGCAAGAAGGAGCCATGAATTCAGGAATACCCCCAGGACAAAGGAGACAAAGGTCTCTATGACAAAAAAAATTTAAATGAGTTAGACGTTGTAAAGAAACCCACTGGGTAGAGACTGTCAGCCTGAATATTTACCAGAAGTATAAGAGTATGCTATTTGAAAACGTTTTTGTTTTACGTAAAACTAGCAGTTTAAAGTTTTTGTTTTTAGGAGACTTTTTAAAATCCAAGCCTTTTCAGATAATCTGTATGAACACCTTGTATTCAAGAATTGCCCTGATTTCACTGTTCATATTTGCCTTCAGGAGCACAGAGGTGCTAAAGAATTTGATTCTATCTGAAAGGCTGATGAAAAAACCAGAAACAGTATGATATGTAATTAAGGCACAAGTACACAGCCAAAGGACCAAAGAATGTCCTATATTAAATGCATTCGTTCCTAAGGAGAAGTAGAGTGGGAGCACTGAGTCACTTGGGGCACACTGTAGTGGAGCATGCTGAGCTCTGAAGAACTTGAGCTACAGCAATCAGCACCACACTCATGCTGGGAGCACAGGCTGTTTCAGCAACAAGATATCATCTACCATGAGCCTCAGAAACATTATAGTGAAAAGAGATTTCACAGGTAAAATATTAACCACCAACATGCACATATTATTTCTAAATTCATAAAAAGATTAGACAAATTGCTAAACTGAAAGCATATGGTGCTTTAGGAGAAGGAAATGAAAAAAATTAGGACAAAAGAGGGAATAAATGGCAGAAAAAATTCAAAAATGTGTTGAAGTGAAGAAACTGAAATATAGCTCTGGAAGCACCTGTCGTATAAAGGAGATCCAGATCAAGAACTGAAGGGTGGGGGCAGTTGGTATGAGCTCACTTGGAACAGAAAAAGAAGAAAAGGACTAAGCCTATTATCAGGACTTTGGGCTCACTTCGATGGGGAGTAGAAGTTGCTGTGATACAGTAATAGCAGGTGGATATCCGATGAAACACACCATCTTGGGCAAGTCACTGTAACACTGTTCCTGAAGGGATGTCCTGAACACCTAGAGGTAGTGCATCACTGGACCTCAAAGATGTTTGTCATGAACAGTTTTCAAAGTGGTGGTTAAATTGAATTTTTAACTCAAAAGACAGAACAGCGGGGTTAAGTCAATCATGAGAAGTCTGAGTTAAAAGAAATACTTCTTTGCAGGGAGCTAGTGATTCATGATTAGGCTATGTTGAAACATAAAGTGCATTTGCCATGTCTATGGGTCTTGGGCCGTTGGCCATTCCTTTCAATTTTAGGGAAAGACTTGATTTTATTTAATTTGGTAACTATTAACACATTCACTAAATTAACAACACACCAGTGAGAAACGAGGAGGGAGAGAATCAGGCAGCTGTGCCAGCCTGCCCCAGAGAATTCAAAGAGCAACGTCTTAGAAAGTCAGCAGCCTACCACATGAAAGGGACAAATGAAGACAATATTTGGCCAGTACAAGTTTTCAGACTTGATTCAAAAAGAGCAAATCATTTACAATAAAAAATACACTTTATTTTAATATCAATTTAAAGATAAACTTAAGGCTTAACCTACCTTACTCCAAGCATAATTCCAGGTCACACATCTGTTCCCTCCTAGAAGATCCTTGAGCCAGGTGACTGGATTTTGATAAATCTGACCACTTTCTACTTTAATTTTTCCACTCAATAAAACACTAGCTTTGTGAGTAGTCTCCTGATATAAAAAAGAATTTAAAAATTATGATAAAATATATCTGTAATATGTAAATTGTGTTCTAGACATGATGTGCAAGATAAAAGATTTATCTTAACAGTCAAAACATCCGAAAAACAGACATTTGAAACAATGGTTTACAAAGTGTCAAACATGAGACAACAAAGTCTAATGTGATCCCTAAGTCTTAGTGATGCCTAAGATATGAGAAATTAATGAGACTACCCTCTAATTTTTCCAGCTCATTGCCTTGGGAGACCTTCGAGGTCATGGTGCAATGGGGAGGAATCCAAGCAAAGCCCAGAGACTCTAAGTGAAGGAGACAGAGCTGAGAGTCTAAGGAGGCAAGGAAACTACAATCTGCAGTACAGCTGGTTAATGGGAAGTTAAAGGGCAGCGAGAAACAGAAATCTGCGATCTTCTTAGGACCCTCTTCAACTATTAGTAGAAACAGAGTAGTGACTTGGCCATGAATATTAGGGAAATCATCCAGGGCCAGGGAAAGAAACACATGAAAGGATTAATGGTCAGAGGAAAAGGCATTCTCAAAGGGTGGAGGAGTGCCTGCTTCCAGCAGCAAACCAGAGCCACCTGGAAACAGATGGGGTATTAGAGGAGACAGAGGAGTATTATCTTAGTAAAGGGAAATGATTAGCTCTAATCTCAATCCTGCTCCAAACCTGCATAACAAACTTTCGAAGCAAGACTGAAAAGGCTCAAACTGCTTGCAAATAACTGATCCTAGAATAAAGGTCCAAAATATTTATAGGAATACGAATATATTCAGCATCCAACACAGTACATTTCACAAAATCTGGAATCCAATCCAATCCAACAAAATATCAGACCTGGAAATAAGCAAGAAATTACAATCCACCTAGAGAAAAATAAATCAGTCAACTGAAATTGGTGAGAATGACAAAGATGTTAAGAGTCAGTAACTGATTATTATAATCATGTCCCAAATGTTCAACAGTTATTTGGTGACAGCATAAAGTCCCAATTCAAACTTCTAGGTATGAGAATCCTGTGTAAGACGAGAAATACCCGCAATGGGATTCAAAACTGCAAACAAAAAAATAAAAGTCATAGCAATATAGCAATAGGAAGTACATACACACACACACAGAAAGAGAAAGAATTTAACAACACTAACAGATCATTAGTGAATCTTGGAAAAATCTCAAGCAACACTGAATGTTTAACTATTGTTTAAAAAGAAGAGAAGGGGGCAACGAGGGAGCCAGTCCAGAGATTAAGACCTGTTTTGTTCCTGGGCACCCCATGATCCTCTAGTCATCAATGGTGCAATCCTAGAGGTCCTTAGGCACCCCTGGATGCACCCAGGTGGTTTTGGGTATCACAAGGCCTGAAAAGCACCATAGCACCTTGGACCCAACCACTGAACCATTCAGCCAACTAGCAGTGGTTTCTGGACCCCTGAGTACTGTTTGGGATGCCCAAAACTTTAAAAGAAAAAGGAATAGAGAAAAATATTTTAAATAATGGCTGGACCTTTTCCAAATTTGAGGAAATGCACACCCAGAGATCCAAGGAGTTCAACAAGTTTTAAGCAAAAGACACATAAAAAACAGTATACTGTTACCAAAACTGTTTAAAACCAGACATAAAAAGAATACTGAAAAACAGCCCAAAGTGTCTAAAAGCATTGTTTAGAGAGGAACAAAGTTAAGAACAATAGCACAGACCTGAGAGATAGCCCAACACACCAGAGTGCATACTTTGCACGCAGGAGGTCCAGGTTCCATCCCTGACACCACGTGGTCCCCAAGCAGAGCCAGTAGAAACCTCTAAGGATAGAGCTGGAAAATAGCTTTTAAGAACCACTGGGTGTGGCCCCAAAACAAAATAGAACAAGAGATGTCTTTCTTATTGGTAATGAGACAATGAAGAAGATAGTAAAGACAGCATCTTTAAAGCACTCAATGAAAAAAAGCTCACAACTTAGATTCTGTATAGCAAAATCTTTCAAAAATAAAATAATGGATAATGGATAATGGGCACTGGTGAAGGTATGAGTGCTTCAGTGTATGACCGAGACTTAAACCCAAAAGCTTTGTAACTCCTCTCACAGTGATTTAATAAATAAAATTATAAAAAATGGAAAAAAAAAAGTAAGGTGGAGTCCATGCACAATTCAATCAGCCTAATCAGTGGCTGAATAAATAGCAGTACTTTTACATTAAAAAAAAAGAATTTTATACTTAAAAGTAATAATAATGTCTGATTCATAATATGTAAAAAAATATATGGTAATACAAAGGTCAGGCCTAGAAAAATAAAAGTAAGACTATTTTAAGGTTTTTATAGTACTAAACTAAATGGTATGTGATCACTTAAAAGTTGACAGGAAGAAGATAAAAATATCTGTTAAAAACCTCAAGTGAGGTTTTTACTAAGTAAATAAAACTAAGTAAATAAAAGTTACAATTAAGAAGTTAACAAAGGTAATAAAACAGGTGAGAAAAAGAACATAAGGAGAACTGAGCACCAGAAATGAGACCACCTGGTCAATTTAAACCGAATGCAGGTGTTATGCGACCAATTTCTGGCACAACACTATGAAGGCCTACTTTCAGGAAAATCTGGTTAACATATTTTTGCTTATTAAGATATGTTAACAAGAAAATATATGGGGTCACAACTGGTGGTGATCAGGGCTTACTCCTGGCTCTGCACTCAGGGATCACTCTTGGCAGTGCACCGGGGACGATATGTAGTGCCAGATATTGAACCCAGGGCAGCCATGCAGAGCAATAGGATGGCATGCTACACGATATACTATTGCTCCAGTCCAATGAAACATACTTTGAAGTCTTCAGAATTGGTCACAAAGGCACACAACAAATGGAAAAATACTGATTCAACAAAATCTATTAACTTTATGTTTTAGAAAGTTGAGACTTCACAAAATTTAAAGTGAGGCTACTTCCTCCTTCACTTCACCTCCAGGAGATGGGGAATACGCTCAGATTGCTGCAGTCACTGGTATAGCTCCCAGGCACAGGGTGTTTCCTGGGAAAGGGAAGGAAGTCAGTGTTTCTCACACAGCCCTGAGCTCTCTGTAGCTGACACTGAACTGTGAGTAGGTACGGAACCCCTTTTCTGTCTGGCCCACACACACTTAAAAGAAAGAGGCTCTTCCTTTGGCCTGGTACTACTGAGAAAGTAGGACTCCACTCACCCTGCTCCAAAAGCAAGTGGTGCTTTCACACAAGAAAAGACTGGCTGAAAAGTACAAAAACTCCATTCATAAAATACTCAGCTCTTCTCTCAAGGGTCTCGTTCAGGAGGAACCTACCATATGCGCACTTACAGCTACATGTGCATGGCTCAAAAATTTTCCCTGGGAAAAAGCAAGCCTTAAAACAGATACCAACTAATCTCACGCCCGCCCCTCAATAATGACTTCATTTGCAGCAGAGCAGAGAAGTTCAAACTCAAGGGCTTAAAATGCTAGAAGGTCATTAGGAGAAAACCAGTAGAACCATTGGAGACACAGGCACCTGAAAACTATAGGTTCTCAGAAGAGAGTCAGGAAAAGGCTCCCTCGGGTCAGAATGAACCTCAAGCAATGGTCCGAAGTCTAACTTCTTAGACAGAGGTAGTAAAAGGTTTCTGAATACTCAACCACGAAAAATTAATTCAAAATCAACCACATAATGAATCTGAGGTGCTTCTGGCAGTACTGGCCACTACTGAATTTCCTGGGCTAAAAGGGATTGTGAATAGAAAAAAGGTTTAAGAAAGCCTGATCTAAAGAACATCCCTTCAAAGATGCACATACTCAAAGGAATGATTCTATAGAGCAATTTAAGTTCCAGAAACTCTGAGCACCCCCAGTAGTAATTCCTGAGTGCAGAGCCAGGACTAAGCCCTGGTACTGTCAGATGTGTTCCAAACACCAAGAAAAACTAAAAAAGATGTAGTCGTCCACTGAAATCCCATTTCACTAATAATGCCAAAGCCTATACTCTGCGAGAGCTAACATTAACTTACTTATAAAATTTACATGCTTTTAGAGGGGAACAAAAAGAATACCTGTGTCTTGAATTCTAGAATGTTATTTCCGGGACTAATTCTTCCTAGCAATATGAGATCCTTTATTTGCACATGCTTCTTTCTTGGAGCCATGCTGTGGTTGGAAGGCTTGCTGATAGTGCGGGGAGGGCTCGAGGCAGAGGAGAGGCAGCCCTGGTTGTCATTCATGTGTGGTGCAGCAGAAGCTGATTTTTGAAAATACGGTTTCATCTGATGCCCAGCCTCCTCGCCTAAGACAGAAAATGTCTCATGTGCCCAGGATTCTGATGCCCCCTGAGGTGGTTGCTGGGAAACAGTGTTCCTATTCCTGTTTTTTGGATTACCACTAAAAAGAGTCTGATCACAAACTACAGTTGACGGATAGGCCTTGTTTTGGGTGAGCTTACATGTGGTTTCTGAAATACTTAATGTGCCGCTAACTGTAGAAGGACTACTGGACTCAGAACCTTTGGCTATAGTCTCTATGAGACCACTGCTATTTTGTGAATAGAGTTCTGCTTGAGTAATAAAAGAAAGAGGCTGGGAAAGTAACTCATTGCCGTCCGACTGTCTACGTTTTAAGGATCCATCTAGGGTATGCTTATCAATGTTTAGTTTAGAATTCAGCTCTTTTCCAGAAATTTCTCCTCTTCTCATTGCCTCTGCATCCAGACATGGGTTTGTAGGCTGGCTGTTACTCCTCATTTCCTGAGACAACTGTGTGTCGTCTTCCATGCTTCCACATAAAAGGCTGTCAGGAGAAAGTGCACATGACTGACATTGCACTGAATGTCCCAAACTAGGAAACTCTTGACTAGCCTTATAGCCTGAGACTTCTGAGCTGGAAGGCTGCTTCTTCAAAGTAAGACCCGGAGACAATGATGTGACATTCTTATAGTTTTGGATTTTCAGGCTAATTTCTTTCTGTTTTTGGGCCGCAACTAAAAGTTTCTTCTGTCTTGTGGCCAAGTTAGCCAGCTGCTCTCTTAGGACTCCATGCTTAAATGATTCTATAGACACCCTATAAAAAGGGAGGAAAAACAGCAGAAAACATTTCTATCCAATCATTTAACTTTTAAAAGTACAGTGTCTCAATTTCACTAGCTCAAATTACACACAGGAATCTAAATTTGAAATTTTGGGGGGATGGTGCTGCCAGCAGGTCAGTCTATACCTGTTAGGCGAGTGCATCAGCAACTTGATGGTGCCTTCAGACTTCAAGGTACCCCAAAATTGCTGCTGTGTCTTTGGCCAGACCCCAAAAACTTGGGGCAAAGTTTACCAAGAAAGTAAATGGCCAAAAGTTAGGTATGTGGGAGACATACCCACAAAGGTGGCCGGCTCAGCTATATAACTGGAGGCATGGCCTCTCTGGTTCCCGACTGAACTGCTTAATGGCGATGATCCCAGAGACTCAGAAATAAATCTTGAAACCCAACGGCTTTTGGCAGAAATGTGTCTGGTCCCTGCAGTAGGTTACCGGCGCCAGGCAACCTCAGGTGGGAATAGGTTTTGTGCCTTGGCCTCTTCCCCCTGGTGGCCCAGTGGCCACCATCCTCCAGAGGCCACTGGACAGTCAGGTTTGGGCCCACAGTGATGAGATGCAGGGCCTCACAGGATGTGGGTGGAACCAGCCCTTTCCTCCCTGCCCCAATGAGACCCTGAGTTGCTACCCACTAATGGCCTCTCTGGCTCCTGATCAAGCTGCTTAATGGCCATGATCCCAGAGACTCAGAAACAAATCTTGAAACCCAGCGGCTTTTGGCAAAAGTGTGTCCGGACCTGGCAGTAGGTTACTGTCACCGGGCCACTCCAGGGGGGAAAGGATGCTGTCCCTCCACCTGCTCCCTCTTGACGGCTCGGTAGTTGCCATCCTCCAGAGGCCACTGGACAGTCAGGTTTGGGCCCGCAGTGACGAGACATGCGGGGCCTCATGGGATAAAGGTGGAGCCAGCCCTTTCCTCCCCATCCCAATGAGACCCCGAGCTGCCACCCATGAACGGCCCCTCTGGCTCCTGATCAAGCTGCTTGATGGCCATGATCCAAGAGACTCGGGAACAAATCTCGGAACCCTGCATGTTTTGGCAGAAACCCCTCAGGATTTAACTTAAAATTTTGGAATTTCAAAATTGCATGGCCACTACTGCAGCTGCGTGACATCATATGTTATTCATAACCAGAAGTAGAAAACAAATTTTCCATTGTTGCCTTTTCGGCAGATCTGAGTGTTGGGGTAAAATCCCAAATAATAATGGTAGGTCTGGTGTCAAAATATTGAATGTAATCAAAGTAGAGAGAGAACAATGTGGAAATTATCTGCCCCACAGATAGGGGGAGGGTGTGGGATGGGGGTATACTGGGGTTTTTGGTGGTGGAGAATGGGCACTGGTGTAGGTATGGGTGTTTCATTGTATGACCGAGACTTAAACCCGAAAGCTTTGTAACCGCTCTCATGGTGATTCAATAAATAAAATTATAAAAAATGAAAAAAAAAGGTAAGGTAGAGTTCATGCCCAACCCAATCAGCCTAATCAGTGGCTGAATAAATAGCAGTACTCCTACATAAAAAAATTTTGAAATTTTATTTAACTTAAAAATTGAGTTTGCCTTTTTAAAGGACATGAGACAGTGTTATCCATATTCATATTCCTATCATTAGTCATTGGCTGTGAATCAACCCTAAAAGATAAACAATACTTGGATTATTTATCAAAATTTAAATATTGATTCTCTAGTTGAAAGGTAATAATTGGTGGCTGATGAAAAAAAATTCCTTGGCATTTACTTTCCTATAACAGCAGAAAGATGTAAAACTTTGAGAATAAGCTACATTCAAATTCTCTTAGTTACAGCGAAATGAGATTGTTTACTCATTGTTTACTCAATCAAACATCTTTAGGTGTTAAAAGGCCATTCACTTTATATATAGAGAAAAACAGAAAGGAATTTTCTGACACTTATTCACTGCAGAAGTAGGGATAAAAGGTATAATTTATAACCAAAAACTAGGAAACCTACTATTAAATAGCACTCTAGCACTGTAGAACTGTCCTCCCATTGTTCATTAATTTGCTCAAGCGGGCCCAGTAACATTGTGAGACTTGTTGTTACTGTATTTGGCATATCCAATACCTCACGGGTAGCTTGCCAGACTTTGCCGCCCTGGTAGATACTCTCAGTAGCTTGCTGGGTTCTCCGTGAGGGGCGGAAAAATCCAACTCGAGTCGGCTGGGTGTGTGGCATGCAAGGCAAATGCCCTGCATGTTATTCAGAAAAAACTGATTATGAAATAGCTGTTAGCTGATTGAGATAATCAAATAGAAACATAAAGAATAGAGGGCATATGGGGCTGGATATACAGTACAGTGGGTAGGGTGCTTGCCTTGCACACAACTGACCTGGGTTTGATCCCCAGCATCCCATATGGTCACCCAAGTCCACCAAAGAGTGATCTCTGAGAGCCAGTATAAGTCCTGAGAACTGCTGGTTGTGGCCACCCCCCACTCCCCAAATACAGAGGGCATATATAATTGCCTATGAAAACCAACAAAACTCACGCTCAAATGAGGAAAAGATCTATTATTTATTTTCTAAAAAAAATGGTGAGAAGAGGCATATAACCAATATAATTGCAATTATACTCCTTATGAACCCAGAGTTTAGAAGTATATAAAATAAATTAAACTGTTTAGTTCAACATCTGTAAAAGCACAAAGAGAAACTGTGATTGTGATGATTCCTTTCCTGCGGCCCCTTCCCTTGGGGTTGTCAGCACTGCTGTTGTGATGTCCAGGATACCATGGAGGTCACATATCAAGCTGTGGTACTCACATACCTTGTACATCACTCACCAGGGTCTACACCCCTTTAGCTGTGGTTCTTGCATACATGCTCACCAGGGCTCATCTAAATACAGATGTGGAGCTCACTGGGATTTGCTGTGGTGCACACTGATGTGCTTGCAAGAGGTCCCAATTCCTGGTCGTGGTGTGTGCATATATTTTTAGTTATGGAGCTCAATAGGCATTGCATCCTCTCATGTGGTGTTTACAGACACCAGATGTGATGTGGCCAGAACCACAAATAGCAGAGCTGCCAGACTCACAACGTGCAAGACAGCACTCAGCACATATGGGACACCAGGGGCTTGGTCTCATGACCATAAGCTTGCAAGGAAAGTGCTCCAAACCACTGTGCTATTTCTCCAGGACCCCGGAAAAATTCTAATGTCAAAAAAACGAGTTTACTAAAGAAGGAATTGAGTTATGTAATTCATGACCATAAAAGGCATTCATAAAATTATTTTTGTGTTTGTCTTTGAGCCACACTGGCAGTGCTCAGAACCTGTTCCTGGCTCTGCACTGAGAGATCACTATTGGTGGTGTTCAGGGAATCATATGGGATGCCAAAGACTGAATCCAGGTCAGCTGCACCCAAGGCAAAGGGCTCTGGCCCTTTCAGAAAATTTTTGACCATAGACAAGTTTTTAAGATATTTAAATGTCATTTTCTGAATATGTAAAGTAATAGAGTAATATCTTTCTAAGAAGTATATGTGGAGGTAATGAATTAGATGACCTCATAAAGTTAAATTCTGGTTCTAAGCCACCTTTGTATCCTTAAATTCTAGACTAAAAATGTAGCTAAAATTGAAAGCAGTGAAAAATCCTATTTTTCCACTCACCTGTATTTTTTAGCTAGATCATCCCGTTCTGCCTTCTGTTTGGCAAGCACACTATCCATTATTTCTTTTATTTCTGACATCTTTTCAATGTAGTCCTCTACAAACAAGAGTAATAAAAATGAAAGTCAGTTGATGTATAGCAAATGTTACATTTGGACATACAAAACTTATCCTTACCATGACTTTTAAAAGCCGTTACTTCCCTCTTTGCTTCTCCAGTTATCAATGACCCAGATATATAGTGTTGTTACCCTGTGGCAGTACCCTGTGGCTTAAAGGTAAGAACACTATACCAATAACGAACAGCCTGCGTTCTAAACCAGATACTCCACTACGTTCTGCAAATCTAGATGAGTCTCATGACTTCAGATCATCTTTTTTTTAAATCTGTGAATGATAATTTCTTGACCTTGATATTAGAACCAGTTCTAGGCACTAGTTGAGTGCAAACTCCCAGTCACCACAAAGGCGTACTCAAAGTGGGAACCACGGGCAGAACCAGGCATCTAAGGGCTGTGAATTTCCTGGATAGTGCAGATAGACTTGCTCCAATCTATACCCAAGCATGGCCCGGACCCAAACAGCATACCAAGGAGATGGAGGAGCTCACCTACACTGAAGGATCAACATCACAGCCTGAATCCATATATAAAACTCACTTGCCATACATGACTGAGTGCTTGGGCTTCATTCCCAGCATGTGAAAAACAAAATGGAACACCACAACCTTGAAAAAAACTCCAAAAAAAGACACTACCATGCAGTTGGTCACACAGGAAGACTTCAAACAGTCCTAATGATGCTCAATAGAATGAGATTAATGAGAGAACATCAATAGAGAAAATGTGAGAAAAGTCCAAAATCAAAGAACTAGAGAGCACAGTAGCTGAACTGAAGATATAATGGAAGGGATCAATAATAGAAATAAAAGAAGTCTAAAATCAAATTTAAAAGATTTTAAAATCCAATTAGTGAGTTTGAAGGTAAAGTAGTGGAAACCATCTAAAAAGATATCAAAGAAAAAGGAAGTTACAAAGAAACAGATGAGCCATATTGGAAAGCATAAGAGGAAAAATATTCACATTATATAGGAATTCCAAAAAAAAAACATGCTTTTAATTTTTTGAGGCTTAATTATGTAATTATGTGTAAAGCATATTATATATTTTTAAAGAAGACAAATATACCAAAATATGTGGTGAGCAAGTAGTTTTAGCATTTTTCTCGCTATTTTTGAAAAAATTATAATAAAAAATTTATAGGGTTAGAAAATTTATCTTAAATGCACAACATTATAAATATTACATAAAATACATAAACTATGTACATTTGATTGGATATATAAATTTCTAAAATTATTTTCTTTAAAACATAACATGTATCATGTGTTAGGCCAGGATAAAAAGGACAGTGGGTATAGTTCAAAAGGAAATTACTTTTTACAAAGTCTATACAAACATACATGTATATAAGTTTGCATATAAAAAATGTTAGGATAAATGTAAACTAACAAATATTTATATATCCTATTATACAAAATATTGGTGAGGATCTTTTTATAACTTTTTTTGTTTGTTTTGGGGCCATACTTGGCAGTGCTTAAGACTTATTCCTGGCTCTGTGCTCAGGTATGACTTCTGGCACAGAGATTAAAACCAGGTTGGCTGCATGCAAGGCAAGAGCCTTACCCCTGTGCTATCTTTCCAGCTCCTTAATTGTTAAACTACTTTAAACTACTTTCAATGGTGGAAATGCCGACTGGTCCAGCCTTTTTGGAAAACAATATGGACGTTTCTCAAAAAACTAGAAATTGAGTTCCCATTTGACCCAGCAATACCACTTCTGGAAATATACCCTGGGGGCCCAAAAATAAACAGCAGAAACACCATCTGCACTTCTATGTTCATGTCTATGCAGTTAGACTGAAAGATATGTGTGAGTTCAAGTGTGCAATGCATTCAGTAGCCTAGAGCCACCTCCCCAGGCCTACCCAGCAGAGGAACAGAGAGACAGGGGACTCACAGATAGATAGCAAAAATGGCCTGTTTATAGCAGAGCTATTAGCATACTTATAGAACATCTGCAGGGGTTTGAAGCATAGGACTATATATAGTTGTGAATGATAATTTACAGAGGTGAAACCTTTCTACAGAGGCAATTCTTTTGGGGGGATTAACTCAAGGAGACGTTCTGTCTCCCAAGGACATCTAGATTGCTTTTCTCTTTCTCATACTATTTAAAACTTGCAGTTATTTGGATAAACACAGCATGAGATATAGATTCAAAAACTTAGTTCTCTGGGCTCTGAGGGCAAGCAAGGCTTTTTCTGTAAATCCCAGACTAAGTCTTTAGGCCGGTTCAGTTTGTCCTTCCCCATTTGGTCTTCTCTCTTAAGTAATGTCTTACATCAGGACTATGCTTTTATGCTTTTTAGACTGTCCCATTTCAATGCTGGGGAGCTTTGCTGCTACAAGTCCTATGCTGGAACTACGGCAACTGAAGCTTGAGTCAAGTAATTATGATGGATAGTCAAGAATAGATATATTTCAGAGTCAATCAACTCCCAAATATTAGGAGCGTAGCATTAATGGTCCTTCTGTGTTTATGGAAATAACATTGCTTTGTAGTAAAATATGAAAAATTTAGAAGGGAAATGGGAAAACAAGTAATTCACTATAACTACAATGTCCAGAGTCACCAGAAGGTTTGGTTTACAAGTAACCAAGCCTGACTTGGGGAACTGTAACAATGAGAGGTAAAACACAACGGTAAACTTAAAGATAAACTTGGGGATTAGGGGTGCTCATAAGAACATTGTAAGCTTCTCTGAGGGGAGGAAAAAGGTCAATTCACTGATGAAGCCTAAAACACTTAGGTTATTATCAAACATAAGAGAACCTGCTGAACTTGTGTCATGATGACACAATCCTCTTCTTATTTTTAATTTTTTTAATTTTTTTTTTTTTTTTTTTGCTTTTTGGGTTACACCCGGCAATGCACAGGGGTTACTCCTGGCTTTGCACCTAGGAATTATTCCTGGCGATGCTTAGGGGACCATATAGGATGCTGGGAATTGAATCCAGGTCAGCCACGTGCAAGGTAAACACCCTACCCACTGTACTATATCGCTCCAGCCCCCACAATCCTCTTCTGATTTATTTATAAGGGTTATGAGATTGAGTGAAGTTGAAAGACCTGGAAAGTAGTATATTCTCATCTCTAGTCAGTATTTTATGCTTCTGTCATATCTTCGATTTAAGCGTATCACCAGGAGTAGTTTATCTCTGATCAAGGACCTAAACTTTTGTCAAATCAACTTAGGTTACTCCTTGAGTCTAGAAGTATCTTTATCAACAATAAATTGCTGGTTTGCACCACTGATTTCTAATGATTATTTTTTAGCACTTTTAAATATAGTCACATTTGGGGTACACGGGGCCTCTCAGGATGGGGGGGGGCAGAACCGGTCCTACCCCCCCCACCTGGACCACACCCCGAGTTGCCACCCACAAAGGCCTCCTTCGCTCCCAAATGGCCATGATTCCACAGGCACACAAACCAATGTGGGAACCTGGCCACTTCTGGCAGAAATGCCTCTGGACTTAATTACTAAAATGCCAAAAATCAATAATCGTGTGACCGCAACATCATATGCTCTTCATTTTCAACAACAGAAAACAAATTATCTAATGATGCCATTTCGGCAGGTGTGATATTTGGGGGGAAATTCCAAATAATAATAGTAGGTCTTTTCTTGAAAATTTGAATGTAATCAAAGTAAAGAGAGACTAAAGGAAAATCAACTGCCACACAGGCAGGGGAAGGGATGGGATGGTGGGTATACTGGGGTTCTTGGTGGTGAAACATGTGCACTGGTGAAGCGATGGGGTGTTTGGTCATTGTATGACTGAGACTTAAACCTGAAAGCTTTGTAACTATTCTCACGGTGATTCAATTAATATTTATATATATATATATAAATATATGTGTGTGTATATATATATATATATATACAGTCACATTAAAAAGAAAAAGGAAGAGATAACGAGAGGAGTTTAGAGAGCATGGAAGATCCCAATCTGACACCTGCTGCTGGCCCCTGAGCACTGCCAGATATGGTCCGTGAGGCCACTGAGCATTTCAGGGTAACCCTGATAATCCCCAGCACTGCATCCTTGGGATTATCTTTGTATTCAGTTGAGAATCACCAGCAGTGGCTTCCTGAGCACTGCTTGGGATTCTCCCTGCCCTCCCCGCCCCATTCCTGCCAAGAAAAGAAAACTCGTTCAACTTTTGTGAGCTTTAACATAAACATATCTTTAGAGGAAAATGAATTAACCATAATCTGGATGTCTGAAACAATTAAATTGGAGTACAAGTTCATAGCTACCTGCATCTTCAGGGGTTTTTATTTCAAACTCTAATAAATTTTCTTGCTTTTCTTCTATATCTTGCAGAATGGCACTGATTTTCTGATGCTATCAGGTAAAAACAAATTTAAAGTTTATTACAAAAGGATAGATGTTTCATGATACCACTACATAGTAAAAGTTCAATTCCCAGCACCAAATATGGTTCCTCAAGTACAGCCAAGATTGACCCTGATTATACAGCCAAAAGTAGCCTTTGAGCACCGTGGGTGTCTCCCAACAACCCTTCTCTCACTGCCCACCCCACAAATAAGTCCGGACAAGCCTCATGCATGAAGGAACCGGCACAGGAACTCAGGCATGCAGGTCCTGGGGCAGAGATCTCCAAGCCTGCTCGGATCGGGACTAGGCCTTCTCCACCCAGATCCCATTACACCTACCAGTTGACACCGGTGCCAGGTGGTCCCATCAACGGCCAAGACCCAGAGACTATAAAACCCAGCTCCCAGAAGCGTGAGGCCGCAAATACGTCTATGCGACATCTTATTATATCATTTTTACTTTGGAGAACTTGGCAGGCTACCGAAAGTATCCTGCCCGCACGGCAGAGGTCTGGCAAACTTCTCATGTCGTACTCAATATGCCAAATACCAGTAACTTGTCCATAGGCTGTAATGAAGGACTAAGGAGGCAGGGGTAGGAGGGAAGGTTTATGTTGGCTCCTCCTTGGAACTTGGAACTGGTACGGATGTAGTTCTTGGTGTCAGAGACTGGGAACTAGCTATATGACACAGAACAGAGAGCATGGTCACTCCCGAAAAAAAACATGTCTCATTCTCCTAGCCCTGAAAGGGCATTGAATATGGTTCTTTTAAAATCTCAGGGCTAGGAAGAAGGAGATGTTACTGGTGCCTGCTCAAGGCAATTGACGAACAACAGGATGATCGTGATCGGGATCGTGAAGTATTCAAAACCTCAGAAAGTATGTCCTGAAATTTTGTCAGTGCCCAAAAGTATGTGGAAAACGCATAACAAAACCATCCTATTATGTGTAAAAGCAACATCACTATTTCTTTTATTAAATGCATCAAAGTGAAACTATAATAAAATACCAATAACCAAAACAAATAAGATATATCTTTTCAGGCTGAATGACAAGAGGTTACAAAACCAAGCTAAAAGGACAGAATCTGTACCCTTGCTAAACAACTGCTTACAGATTAGAAAAAAAAAAACTGGTTTTTTTGGGAGTGACCATGCTCTCTGTTCTGTGTCATATAGCTAGTTCCCAGTCTCTGACACCAAGAACTACATCCGTACCAGTTCCAAGTTCCAAGGAGGAGCCAACATAAACCTTCCCTCCTACCCCTGCCTCCTTAGTCCTTCATTACAGCCTATGGACAAAAATCTTAACCTAAAACGTCTTTGGAAAGGTTAGTTTTAGACAGTTTATTTTGCCTGAGACCTTTTTCACAATTTTTTAAGATGTAGCAAAGTGCTAAGTGCAAGGGCTCTGGAACCTGACTGCCTAGAGTTTAATTCTGTGTTGCAATTTGCAAAAATGTGATTTGAATTGTAAATCTACAACTGTACCTCATGGTGTTTCACTAATAAAAATTAAAAAAAAAAGAAAAAAAAAGAAAAAAATTCTCTAATTATAACTTCCTTATCTCTAATGAGGAATCATTTGATCACTTGACTTCCTGTTACTCATTGATTTGCTCGAGCGGGCACCAGTAACATCTCCATTTGTCCCTGTCGCATGCTAGTGTAGCCCAATGGTGTCTGTTCATTCTAGGAACAGGAAGAGACTCAAAGTGATCGTTCAGGGTCTTGATGAAGAAGTCTGACCATCTGGTAGGTGGGCAACCACGCGGTCTTTTGACGTCCCATGGAATACAGTCAGTAATGGCTCTAGTTCAGTGGTCATCTCCAAATCTCATTACGTGTCCAGACCAACTGATTTTCAACGTGTTGGCAAAAGAGACAGCAACCCTGATTCTTTTTTTTTTTTTTAATTAGTGAAACACCATGAGGCACAGTTGTAGATTTACAAATTTTTGTGCTTGGGTTTCAATTATATAATAATCAAATACCCATCCCTCCACCAGTGCCCATTTTCCACCACCATGGATCCCAGTATACCTCCCACCCCTATCCCCCCATCCCCCCCTGCCTCTGTGGCAGGGAATTCCCTTTTGTTCTCTCTCTCCTTTTGGGTGTTGTGGTCTGCAAAAGAGGCAGTGAGGGGCAATCATGTTCAGTCCATAGTCTACTTTCAACATGCATCTCCCATCCTGGGAGGATCCTCCAAACACCCTTTATTTGGTGCTCCCTCCTCTATCTGAGCTGCCCTTTCCCCTAGAATGCCCGGCTGTCCTCTAAACCATGGAGTAATCCTCCTGGTACTGATCTCAGCTATTCTTGGGTATTAATCTCCTATTTTGTTACTTTATGTCCCCCAGATGAATGCGATCTTTTTATGTCTGTCCCTCTCTTTCTGACTCACTTTGCTTAGCATGATACTTTCCATGTAGTACCACTTGTATGTAAATTTCATGACTTCATCTTTTCTAACAGCTACATAGTACTCCATTGTGTAGATGTACCAAAGTTTCTTTGACCAGTCATCTGTTCTTGGGCACTCAGGTTTTTTCCAGATTCTGGCTATTGTAAAGAGTGCTGCAATGAACAAACAAGTGCAGATGTCACTTCGACTATACATTTTTGCCTCTCTGGGATATATTCCCAGGAGTGGTATTGCTGGGTCAAATGGGAGCTCAATTTCTAATTTTTTGAGAATCATCCATACTGTTTTCCAAAAGGGCTGAACCAGTCGGCATTCCCACCAGCAGTGAAGGAGTGTCCCTTTCTCGCCACATCCGCGCCAGCATCAGTTGCTTTTGTTCTTTTAGATGTGGGCCAGTCTCTGAGGCGTGAGATGGTATCTCATTGTGGTTTTGATCTGCATCTCCCTGATGATTAATGATGTAGAGCATTTTCTCATGTGCCTTTCTGCTATTTGGGTTTCTTCTTTGAGAAAGTTTCTGTTCATTTCATTGCCTCATTTTTTATGGGGTTGGATGTTTTCTTCTTGTGAGTTCAACCAGTACTTTATATATCCTTGATATCAACCCATTGTCAGATGTGTATTTGGCAAATATCCTTTCCCATCTTGTAGACTGTCTTTCTATTTTGGTCACTGTTTCTTTTGAGGTGCAGAAGCTTCTTAGTTTAAGTAGTCCCACTTTCTATCTCTGTTTTCACTTGCTCGGCCAGTGGCATGACATCTTTGAAGATACCATTAGCTTCAATTGTCATGGAGGGTTTTGCCAACTTGGTCTTCAATGTACCTGATGAATTCCGGTCTGATGTTGAGGTCTTTAATCCATTTTGATCTTACTTTTGTACATGGTGTTAGGCAGAGTTCTGAGCCCATTTTTTTGCATGTAGCTGTCCAGTTTTGCCAGCACACTTTGTTAAAGAGGCTTTCCTTACTCCACATTTCTTGCTCCTTTATCAAAGATTATATGATCGTATGATTGAGGGGAGATGTCAATATTTTCAACCCTGTTCCATTGGTCTACAGCTCTGCCTTTGTTCCAGTACCATGCTGCTATAATTATTACTGCTTTGTAGTAGAGTTTGAAGATAGGGAGGTTGATTCCTCCCATTTTCTTTTTCCCAAAAATTGCTTTAGCTATTCGTGGGGGCTTATTGTTCCATATGAATTTCAGGAGTGTTTGCTCTATTTCTTTGAAGAATGTCATGGGTATCCTTATAGGGATTGCATTGAATTTGTACAATTCTTTGGGAAGTATTGCCATTTTGACAATGTTAACTCTCCCGACCCATGAGCATGGGATATCTTTCCATTTTCTCATGTCCTCTTTTATTTCCTGAAGTATCGTTTTGTAGTTTTCTTTGTACAGGTCCTTTACTTCCTTAGTTAAGCTGATTCCTAGGTACTTGATTTTCTGGGGCACAATTGTGAATGGGATTGTTTTTTCATGTTGCTTTCTTCTCTCTCACTGTTTGCGTATAGGAAAGCCATGGACTTTTGGTTATTGATTTTATAGCCTGCAACTTTACAAGTCTATTGTTTCTAGGAGTTTCTTGGTGGAGGTTATAGGGTTCTCTAAGTATAGTATCATATCATCTGTGAATAGTGAGAGCTTGATTTCTTCCTTTCCTATCAGAATGCCCTTAATATATCTTTTTCTTGCCTAATTGCTATTGCAAGTACTTCCAGTAGTATATTGAACAGCAGTGGAGAGAGTTGGCATCCTTGACTCGTCCTTGATCTTAGAGGGAAGGCTCTCAGTTTTTCCCCACTGAGGATGTTGCTTGCTGTAGGCTTGTGGTAGATGGCTTTAACTTTATTGAGGAAAGTCCCCTCTACACCCATTTTGGCTAGGGTTTTCATCATAAAGGGGTGCTGGACCTTGTCAAATACTTTCTCTGCATCTATTGATCTGATCATATGCTTTTAATCTTTTCTTTTGTTGATATGATGGATTATGTTGATTGATTTCCCAATGTTAAACCATACTTGCATCCCTGGGATGAATCCTACTTGGTCATGGTGTATGATCTTTTTGATGAGTCATTGGATTCTATTTGCTAGTAGTTTGTTGAGGATCTTTGCATCTGTGTTCATCAGGGATATCGGCCTGTAATTCTCTTTCTCTGTGGTATCTCTGTCTGCTTTTGGTATCAGGGTTATATTTGCTTCATAGAAACTGTTCGGAAGTGTTTTTGATATTTCAATTTCATGGAAAAGCTCAAAGAGGATTGGGAATAAGTCCTCTTTAAAGATTTGGAAGAATTTACTAGTGAATCCATCCGGGCCAGGACTTTTGTGCTTGGGGAAACTTTTTATTACCATTTCAATTTCCTTGCTCGTGATAGGACTGTTCAGATATTCCAGGTCTTCTTGGTTCTGCCTTGGCGCCCCTGATTCTTGACCATAGATGGAGGTCGGAACACTCCGGATTCTCTCTCATTTGAGTGAAAAGTGATACTCCAAGCATAGCTCTTTAGATTCCTCTTTGGGAGACCCAAATAGCGTTCCCATCCTATATTCGTAGGGTCCAGGTCTCTGAGGCGTATGTTAATGCAGGAAGAACAGTGGAATAGAAGAGATGTGCCCAGAGCCGGAGGTTCTTCATCCTCTTAGCTATTTCTTCGATGATCTTGAAGGCGTTCCAAGCCGCTCTCTTCCTTCTGTGCAACTCAGGTGCCAGGTCAATTACCATGTTGACTTCTAGACCTAGGTACAGGCAACTGTTGCATTAGGAGATGGTCATTCCGTTGAGAGCGAATGGGGCGTCAGGAATGAGGCTGTTTCTCATAAACATTGTCTTTGTGAGATTCAGCTGGAGTCCAACCTTTCCACACTCACAATCGAAGTCGGCGAGCATTTGTGCTGCTTGGCTAATGTTTGGTGTTATTAGAACGATGTCATCAGCAAAGCAGAGGTGGTGTAGTTGCTGACCATCTATCTTCACTCCCATTCTTTACCATTCCAGTCATCGCATGATGTTCTCGGGGGTGGCACTGAAGAGTTTTGCTGAAATGGTATCACCCTGCCGAACCCCTCTCTTGACATGGATAATCACTTCCTTGTAGAATGGTGAGATCCTGGTAGTGAATCCGTAATACAGCTCACAGAGGATCCTGTTGTAGTGAGTTTGAACGCCCTGATTGGCTAGGGCTTCAGTGACTGCTTCCATTTCAACAGAATCAAAGGCCTTCTTTAAATCAAGGAATGTTAGACAGAGCAGCATCTTAAGCTCCTGAGAAGCTTCAATGAGCTTGGTTACCATGTGGATATGGTCAATTGTGCTGAATCCTTTTAGGAACCTGGCTTGCTCACATGGTTGTCCTTCATCTAGTGTTCTGCCAATTCTATTCAGGATGACTCGAGTGAACAGCTTGTAGACAACAGACAACAGGCAGATCGGGTGATAGTTGCCAATGTTGTGCATGTCTCCCTTCTTGTACAGTAGTATAGTCCTGTTGGTTTTCCATTGGGATGGAACCTTGCATTCAGACAGGTAGCGTGTGAAGAGCCGAGCCAGTGTATTGATGAGTATACTGATGGCAGGTTGTTCAGGTGTTTGGGTCTGACCTAGTCTGGGCCGGGTGTTGTTCGCTTCTTTACTGACGAAATGGCCTGTTGGATTTCAGAAGGGAGAACACTGGGAATGACATATCCATCCTGCGGAATTTGGTATGTGGGCAGGTGGACGTGGCTATCAAAGAGATCTGAGCAGAAGTCATGGATAATCTTCTTCATTGCCCTTCTGGAAGATGTGATGGATCCATCAGGATGTCAGGGGGCAGTCATCTTGGTCTTGTAGTTGACAAAGGACAGGCGGGCATTGCGAATGTTTTTCCCGGCTTTTGCCGCATCTGCCAGCACTGCTGCTCTTCTCTCTTTGAGGTCTTCCTTTATTGCTTCTCTGCACTGCTTTGTGAGCTCTGACGTTTGCTTGCAGTTGCCTGAGGCATGCACCAAACCACGTTGGCCAAAAACGTCAAGCGTTTTCGAAGACAGGCTTTTTTTGTGGCTATCTCTCTCTTGGCATTTCTTGCACAATCATGGAGGTACAGAACCAGTCGATCATATTCCTCGTCAATGTTGTCAACAACGGCATCTTCCCATGTTGCAGCAATAGTGCCAAAGAGCTCCCAGTTGGTGGTCATTCTGGGAGTTCTCTTCTTAGACTTTGCAGTCCTTTCTCCCCACTCTGTGAAGTAGAATTTTGCAGGAAGAAGATGGTGGTCAGATCCCGTTTGGAGTTTTGGGACAACATCAACATTGGTCAGGCAAAACTGTCGATTGAATATGATATGGTCAATTTCATTGTGGAACCGTCCACTGGGAGACTCCCATGTCCAACATTTAGATTCAGCCTTCTGGAACTAAGTTACCAGAAGGTAACCATGAGTTACCATGGATGGTCTTGGGCGACATGATGAACTCAGACAGTCTCTCACCCTGTTCGTTCCATTCTAGGCCATGGGTCCCGATGTGGAGTACTTCGGCTGATCTTCTCGGTCCTATCTTGGCATTAAAATCACTGACAATAATCTTGTAGAAGGTATGGTCTTCTTCATAGAACTTCTCCAGCTCCATGTAGAACTTCTCAATTTCTCCTTCATCATAATTGGAAGATAGAAACTGCCTGCAGTGAGCCACATCTATTCAAGTGTAATCACCAGATTTGGTTGTTAGGCATTTGAATGAATCAATGAATCAATGCTCATAGACTAATGAGGAAGGTAATGATAATTTGCTGGACCTTTTCTTTTTCTTTATTTCTCTTTTTGGGTGGTAGGTGGGTGCTGAGAATCTGAACCCATTGCTTAACACATTCTAGGAAAAGTGCTCTACTGAAGATATTATTATACCTGGCCTGGATGTAGTAATAACAATAACAATAAAAAGCCACATACAAAGGAATAAACGCATTAATCTTAAAACTCTTAAAGAATATCATCAAAATATTAAGTGAAGGTCAAATATCATTATTAGTGCTACTTCTGTAATATATGTTCTTCTGGCCACAGAGAAGGTTGCCTACAAGCTCTCATTTGTAACTGTTACAAGGCAGCACAAAACTAGAACTATCTCATTTCCTCTGCATCTGGTCACAGAATCATCCCCTCCCTTTTGATTCGAAATTTACAGCAGTCATTTATATCTACCAAAGATAAAACTGTAAAGTTCTCATTTTTCTTGAGCTTTTCCTTCTTAAAAAATTGGTTTTCCCATTTCATCCTTTCTTCCTGTGTTATCTCTATCTGTACACTATTATAGAAAAATATTTGAAATTCAGTAGTCGAATGCATGCCTTGAATTATGAGATGCCAAGTTCAATCTCTGCCTCCCTTTTCACCCTGCAAAAACTCATTAAAAATCGAACAATAAAACTTTTCTAAAATACGTAAAAAATTAACAAAAGGCTGTGGGTTTTTTGTAATCAATATATATCCTTTGTTACATTTTATCTGAGGTCTGGTATCTAAAAATATAGCTGAAAAAATTATATATACTTAACTAGAGCAGCTATCCATAATGTTCGAAATCTTCATATAAAATTATATTTGGGGGGCTAGAGCAATAGTACAGCAGGCATAGTGTTTGTCTTGCATGCAGCTGACATGGCTTTAATTTCTGGTACCCCATATGGTCCCCCCCCCCAAGCTCGCCAGGAGTGATTCCTGAGCACAGAGCCAGTAGTAAACCCTTAGCACCACCAGATGTGGCTCCAAATAAAAAAATTATTTAAAAAAATATATTGCCAGTGGGGGTGGAAAGATAGCATAGGAGTTAAGGCACTTGCCTTGCAGTTGGCACACCCAAATATGATCCCTCACACCATATATGGTTCTAAGAACACTGCTTGGAGTGATGTCTGAGCACAGAGCCTGGAGAAGCCCTGAACACTGCCAGGTATGGCACACCCCTCCCCCCTCAAAAAAAAGGGATAAGTAAAGTAAGTAAGTAAGGCCCTCCCGTTGATCATCGATTTGCTCGAGTGGGCCCAGTAACGTCTCCATTGGAGACTTTGTTGTTGCTGTATTTGGCATATCAAATACGTCACGGGGAGCTTGCCAGGCTCTGCCGTGTGGGCGAGATACTCTCGGTAGCTTGCTGGGCTCTCCAAGAGGGCAGAGGAATCGAACTCGGGTCGGCCATGTTGGCTGCGTGCAAGGCAAACGCCCTACCGCTGTGCTATCGCTCACAGCAGAGCCTGGCAAGCTCCCTGTGACGTATGTGATATTCGATATTCGATATGCCAAACACAGTAACAACAAAGTCTCCAATGGAGACGTTACTGGGCCTGCTCGAGCAAAAAAAAAGAGATAGAAAAAGAATATATAGATAGATCTATCTGTATATATACATAGATCTCTCTCTCTCTTTTTTTTTCGCTTTTTGAGTCACACTTAGTGATGCTCATGAGTTACTCCTGGCTCTGCATACAGGAATTACTCCTGGCATTGCTCGGGGGACCATCTAGGATGCTGGAGATTAAACCCAGTCAGCCGAATACAAGGCAAATGCCCGATCTGCTGTGCTATTGCTCCAGTCCAAGAGAGAATATATTTAAGAGATTGTTTTGGTCAATATGGTGGGTTGAACGAGTAAAAAGGGATCCCTGTTTACTCTAAGCACAGGGAAACATAAACAAAATATAGTGAACTTTGCACACAAATCTATTTATACCATCCCTCGTCATCCAAAGAATGAAAAAAAGTAAATTTCCTGATTTCAGAAACGAAGTTCCAAGTGGCTTATGTTGGATTTAGGACAAATAGAAGCTAAATTTTAATGTCCGTGCAGGAACAGTAGTTTAGGCCTCAGGCACACACTAGGAATTAGTTAGAATGGAATCTCTCGACAGGGATGTAATTCAACAGTACCTAAGCACGGAATAAAACAAAGAATGAGGTTCTGCATGAAGAAGTGGGTTTGAATGAGCACTTCATAAGATATTAGAAAAGGCTATTTGTTACTCAACCAAAGCTTTGGTAGAAAATCATAAACCCACACCAACACCACACATGTACATGAATAACTAAATTTGCATCATCTGTGTGCTTCAGGAAACCAAACTGAGAAATTAGCATTGAAACTCAGAAACCTTTAGTGCCCCAGTGGAGGAAATAACTAAATACAAAGTCAAGGCAAACCAAATTTCCCAGAGCTGGGTCAAGCGATAGTTCAGTCAGTAGGACACTTGCCTTGCATGCAACTGACTGGTTTTAATCCCTATATCACATATGGTTCCCCAAACCCACCAGGACTGATTCCTGAGCACAGAGATAGGAGTAATCCCTGATCACTGCTGGGTGTGACCTCTAAACTAAACAATAGGATTCCAGAATGAACAATCTTCCATAAAATGATATTATAATATGAAAATTACAAACCCAAGAATACATCATCATAAGAAAGATGAGTTTTAAATTCCTTTAAAAATGTTTGTAAAGTTATTACATAATTTTATCAATTCTGTAAGGCAATAGTAAAATTTTTTATTCTATGTCTTATTATTTTAAGTATCCCGCCTGCATGGCAGAGCCTGGCAAGCTATCCATGGTGTATTCGATATGCCAAAAACAGTAAATACAATGGGTCTCATTCTCCTGACCCTGAAAGAGCCACCAATATGGCAGCGTTAAGAAGGATGAGGAAGGAGAGGCTGATAAAATCTCAAGGTCGAACTAGGCTGCCAAAACGAAGAAGGACTAAAATGACTGTCTGTACTTTCAATGCATGTACACTGGCATTGGATGCATCCATCGAGGACCTGACTGTGCAAGCACAAAAGATCAAGTACGACATCATTGGTCTGACTGAGACGAGAAGGCATCAACCACATCACACTATTTTTTACACTGGAGAAGAACTGTTCCTCAGAACATGTGACAAAAGAGGCATCGGTGGTATCGGTGTCCTTGTCAACACAAACTTGGCCATGAGCATTGATTCATTTGAATTTCTAACAATCCAAATTGGACACTTGAATAGATGTGGCTCCTGCCAGCAGCTTCTATCTTCGTTGTGTATGCACCAACATCCAATTATGATGAAGAAGAAACTGAGAAGTTCTACATAGAGTTGGAGAAGTTCTATAAAGAAGACCACACCTTCTACAAGATCATTGTTGCTGATTTTAATGCCAAGGTAGGACCAAGAAGATTGGCCAAAGAACTCCACATCAGGACCCATGGCCTCAAAAGGAACGAACAGGATGAGAGACTGTCTGAGTTCATCATGTCGACCAAGACCATCCATGGTAACTCATGGCTATCTTCTGGTAACTTAGTTCCAGAAGGTCGAATCTAAATGTTGGACATGGGAGTCTCCCAGTGGACGGTTCCACAATGAAACTGACCACATGATATTCAATCAACAGTTTTCCCTGACCAATGTTGCTACTGTCCCAAAATTCCAAATAGGATCGGACCAACATCTCCTTCAGGCAAAATTCTACTTCACGGAGTGGGGAGAAAGGGCTGCAAAGTCTAAGAAGAGAACTCCCAGAACGACCACCAACTGGGAGCTCTTTGGCATGATCGCAGCAACATGGGAAGATGCTATCATCGACAACATTGAGGAAGAAAATGATCGACTGGTTCAGCACCTCCATGATTGTGCAAGGAATGCCAAGAGAGAGGTAGCCACAAAAAGATGCCTGTCTTTGAAAACTCTCAAGCCCATTTGCCAACGTGGCTTGGCATGAGCCTCAGGCAACTGCAAGCAAACGTCAGAGCTCACAAAGCAGTGCAGAGAAGCAATAAAGGAAGACCTCAAAGAGAGAAGAGCAGCAGTGCTGGCAGATGCGGCAAAAGCCGGGAAAAACATTCGCAATGCCCGCCTATACTTTGTCAACTACAAGACCAAGATGACTGCCCCCTGACATCCTGATGGATCCATCACATCTTCCAGAAGGGCAATGAAGAAGATTATCCATGACTTCTGCTCAGATCTCTTTGATAGCCACGTCCACCTGCCCACATACCAAATTCCGCAGGATGGATATGTCATTCCCAGTGTTCTCCCTTCTGAAATCCAACAGGCCATTTCGTCAGTAAAGAAGCGAACAACACCCGGCCCAGACTAGGTCAGACCCAAACACCTGAACAACCTGCCATCAGTACTCATCAATACACTGGCTCGGCTCTTCACACGCTACCTGTCTGAATGCAAGGTTCCATCCCAATGGAAAACCAACAGGACTATACTTCTGTACAAGAAGGGAGACATGCACAACATTGGCAACTATCACCCGATCTGCCTGTTGTCTGTTGTCTACAAGCTGTTCACTCGAGTCATCCTGAATAGAATTGGCAGAACACTAGATGAAGGACAACCATGTGAGCAAGCCAGGTTCCTAAAAGGATTCAGCACAATTGACCATATCCACACGGTAACCAAGTTCATTGAAACTTCTCAGGAGCTTAAGATGCCGCTCTGTCTAACATTCCTTGATTTAAAGAAGGCCTTTAATTCTGTTGAAATGGAAGCAGTCATTGAAGCCCTAGCGAAACAGGGTGTTCAAACTTCATACATCAGGTTCCTCTGTGAGCTGTATTACAGTCACTACCAGGATCTCACCATTCTACAAGGAAGTAATTATCCATGTCAAGAGAGGGGTTCAGCAAGGTGATACCATTTCATCAAAACGCTTCAGTGCCACCCTCAAGAACATCATGCGACAACTGGAATGGGAAGAAATGGGAGTGAAGATAGACGGTTGGCAACTACACCACCTCTGCTTTGCTGATGACATCGTTCTAATAACACCAAACACTAGCCAAGCAGCACAAATGCTGGCCAACTTTGACTGTGAGTGTGGAAAGGTCGGACTGCAGCCGAATCTCATGAAGACAATGTTTATGAGAAATGGATTCATTCCTGACTTTCTATTTGCTCTCGATGGAACAACCATCTTCGAATGCAACAGTTATGTGTACTTAGGTTGAGAAGTCACATGACGAATGACCTGGCACCTGCGTTGTGCAGGAGGAAGAGAGTGGCTTGGAATGCCTTCAAGAGCGTTGAAGAAATAGCTAAGAGATGAAGAACCTCTGGCTCCAGGCACATCTCTTCGATTCCACTGTTCTTCCTGTATTAATATACACCTCAGAGAACTGGGCCCTATGAGAACACTATTCAGGTCTCCAAAAGAGGAACTGAAAAAGAGTTACGCTTAGAGTATGACGCTTCAGTCAAATGAGAGAAAGAATCCGGAGTTCTGACCTCCATCAATGATCAAGAATTAGGGATGCTATCTCGTTTGCCAAGGCGTCGAAAATCAGATGGGCTAGACACATAATGCGATTTGGAGATGACCACTGGACTAGAGCCATTAATGACTGGATTCCACAGGACGTCAAATAATCGTATAGCTGCCCACCTACGAGATGGTCAGACATCTTCGTCAAGACCCTGAATGATCGTTTTGAGGCTCTTCATGTTCCTGGAGCGAGCAGACACCATTGGGCTACACTAACACCTGACAGGGACAAATGGAGACATTACTGGTGCCCGCTCGAGCAAATTGATGAGTAATTGGATGTCAAGTGATCAAGTAATTATTTTGTGCTGGGGATCAAACTCAGGATTTTGTATTAATAAGGTGAAGCAAGCACCTTACTACTGAGCTATATTCCTAAGCCACTTTTTAAAAGTTAAGGGGAAAAAAAAACTTTCTAGGAAAAAAATGGTCATCAAAATTACAGCTGGTATATCGGTTAAATATATTAACCAATTCTTAAATTTGTATATCTTAAAATGCTTGAAATGAAAAGCAATCTGTCAATTACCAATTGGCTGTTCCTAAGTATGCCATTTTCTAGGCTGAAGAATGGAAGGATTTTAACTTCACTCACCACAGGATGGATTTGTCTTGTCCGTCTTTGGCGTGTAAGAGAAGGTGGATCAATAGTTTGGTGATCATCACAAATACGCTGCTTACATTTTTTTGACTGAACAGAAGGAATTTGTACTTTGAAAATAAAATTAGAGAGCATAAATAGAATGCACAAAATTTTAGTTTCACTCTAACAACTGTAATAGTGACAGGAAAAGAAATAATAATGTCTAAAATTATAAAATGTTAGTTTGTTAGCACCTTAGTTATTATTATCAGTTAACTAATTATAGCGAACACTGACTGACCTTTCATCACACTCCTTAACATCAGACGCTTTCACCTGGGTCACCGTACTCAATCTCTGGAATCCTTTATATGTGTATACTATCTACTGAAACATCACTTCTTTTGTTTCTGATGGTATCTGTGTTTTTCTCTTTTCATGGTGTACCTCATTAATATTTTATAGGTCTATTTTATTAATCTTTCCAAAGAATTTGCTCATTTCCCCCACCTGCAGTACCAGCTATAAAACTGGGGCCAGTGGCAAGCAAGGCAAGCATCTTAACCCCTTTACTCTCTCCCAAGGTATCTGTTATATTGTTTATGGGGCAGGCTTCTTCAGGTTGTTAATTAATCCTCTTGGGAGCAAAGTAAGAAACCTCTTTTACTGCCATTTTAGTGTTATTTTCTAATTATATTAAATACAAACTAATATAAAATTTATTACAAATGTGAAAAATTAGCTCATTAAAATTTAGTTGTACATTCTCTGGAAATATTTTTTTCACTACATGTTACACACAATATTATCTTGCTTAACAAATTCAACTTCTAGTATTAGAATATTAAGAATCTTTAAAATTGGCATCAATCTGGTTCGTTCATTAATCATTAGAAATCTCAAGTACTGGAACCTTGGTTGTAAAGACTTTAATGGAATGTCTTCCTTTTCCAGTCCCAGGAAAAAAAGTAATCTGTATAGTTTTAGTTACATACTTATCTCAGTCCCAATGTTGGCAAATTAAAATTTGCTTAATAAATTACTGAGTTTCATTATATAACTGCAATTCAACAAGATTATAAACATTCATAAATTACATAAAGCTTGGAAATGCTAAATCTGAAAATAAACAATGCTTTCCAAAAGTGTAATAAACAATGTATCCATTCAGTTATAAAATTATATACACCATAAATACAAAGATTTTTCTGAGCATAAGTACATAACTGCAGATAATAGCAAGCAATATTGACTTACGTACCAGTATCTATAGTATTACTCTCATCTCTGTTATCAGTCTCAGTAGCACCATAAGATTTTAGCAGCTCTTTCACTGTCACATTATCTATTTCATTCAAAGTAGCCTTCTGTTTTTCATCCTTCTGATTAGAGTTTGCTCCATGTTGCAGTAGAATCTTAGCTGTCTAAAAGGTATATTTACAGAATAACTATAATAAAAGCACTATTTTCAAACTCAGGGATCAAACTCAGGACCTCACACATGCAAGGGAAGCACTATGACTCAGACTCAAGTTATATCCCTGGCCCTGAAGTATCTACTTCTGTAGATAGTTAAGATAATTAATTTCTGCTTCCATTACAAGATACATCTACCAAGAATCAAAATTACTTCAAAAAAGAACTCTCAATGTCTGGCTAAGAAAACGTTTATTAAATCTGATATGACATAAACTGAATTACTGATTTGACTACCTTGTCTTTACAGGAGAACTAGATATAAAGACATGAAACAACTAGGTATGTTCCCTTCATCAAAAAGAATGGGTAGACACTGGTATGACTGATATGCAGGATTTAGTTTATCTCTTTGACAGAGTCTTTGGCACGCTTCCAAGCAACTAGACAGGAAGGTGAAGAAAATTAGTATCACTTCAGAAGTGACAAATTGTCATTAGACACAGTTGATTAAAGCTATATATAGGCAATTATATGTACATTAGCTCCAAATGCTTTTATGGGGCAGTCTGGGAACCTACTATCCACATAATAATGTCTACGGAAATATCTGAGGCCAAAGAAATAGCTCAATGGGCAGTGAGCTGCATGAGAACCAGGGTCTGGGTTAGATCCCTAGTACCACACAAATCCTCTGAGCATTGCCAGCAATGACATAAATACAGGTGAGGTCCCAAAACAAAACAAAACAAAGCAAATGCTATGTTTTATGTTACCTAAATAACAGATATTTCCAAAATGTTAGAGACAAAGGAAACTGGGAAGTAATCTATTCTTAGATCACATTTCTTATATAGGAAGGAAGAGGTAATTTATGAAAAAGAAACTTTAAGTTGATTCTTTTATTTTTAATTGAATCACTGTGAACTACAGTTACAAAACTTTCATGTTTGAGTTTCAGTCATATAATGATCAAACACCCATCCTCCACCAGTGTACATTTTCTATCACCAGTGTCCCCAGTATCCCTCCCTCCCTACAATCCCATCCCTTTCCCTGCTGCTATGGCAGACAATTTCCAACTCCGCCCCTCTCGGAGAGCCCAGCAAGCTACCGAGAGTACCTCGCTCTCATGGCAAAGCCTGGCAAGCTCCCCATGACGTATTCTATATGCCAAACACAGTAACAACAAGTCTCAAAAGAGACGCTACTGGACCTGCTCGAGCAAATCGATGAACAACAGGAGGACAGTGCTACAGTGCTACTCTCTCTCTAGTTATGGGTATTACGGTTTGCAATACAGATACTAAGAGACCATCATGTTTGGTCCTTTATCTATTTTCAGCACACATCTCCCATCCTGAGAGATCCCTCCTACCATCACTAATTTTAGAGCCAGAGTACAGTGAGTAAGGCACTTGCCTGTATGCAGCCAACTCAGGTTGAATCCCAGGCATCTCATATGGTCTCCTTAGTCCTACTAGGAGTAATTCCTGAATGCAGAGTCAGAAAACTTTTTTAATTATTTTTTTTTGTATTGAATCACCATGAATTACAAAGTAATTCATGACCAAGAAATTCTTAAAATTTTGTGATACAAATAATGGCTATTTTGCCTGTGTGGTAAAAAGAGGCCTTTCTAGGCTAGAAGAGATAACTCAAGTGGAAGACCATGTGTGAGGTAATGAGTACCTCTGGGTGGAACCGTGGTGGGCACTGAGCTCATCAGGGATGAGCACCAAAACCATCACTAAGAGTAGCCCCCTACACTCAGCAAAACTGGGTGTGCTGGGTGTGGCACTATTTTTAAGGGTTTTATTATAGGCCTACACCTTTAACACCCTCAATATATTTGGATTTTTTTTTTTTTAGTGTGGGGGAGACACATGGTGTGAGTTCAGGGCTTACTCTAACTCTGCACTCAGGGATCACTATATCATCCATTTCCCATCACCCTTTGCTTCTTGACAATCAGTGACCTAACTTAACCACTGTAAATTCTGCCTTTTGTGGGGCTCAGGGAACCATATGGGATGATAGGCATCAAACTGAAATCAGCTGTGTGCAAGATAAGTACTCTGCTCACTATACTATGTCTTTGAACCCTATATTTGAAATTATTAAATAGCTTATAAATCACAGAGAACTCAGCTCAGAGGAAAAGTGACAAAGAATAGCTTTTTTTTCTGTAGCATTGTACTCCGTTGTTCATCGATCTGCTCAAGTGGGCACCAGTAATGTCTCCATTGTGAGACTTGTTACTGTTTTTGGCAGATCGAATACGCCATACGGAGCTTGCCAGGCTCTGCCATGCGGGTGGCATAATCTCAGTAGCTTGCCAGGCTCTCCGATAGGGACGGAGGAATCAAACCCTGGTCTGCCACGTGCAAGGTAAACACCCTACCCGCTGTGCTATTGCTCTAGCCCGATTTTTCTGTAATACCCCATTAAGAGGGAAGAAAAACTGGGAAACTGCAATAGGCAACAGGCCTATACCATAAGGTTAAATCGCAAGTTGGGAGAGAGTTCCAGGCAATGTAATGGAATGGACTTAGGAATGAAGTATGTGGCAAAAATTACGTGACTTTAGAAACAGATTTGTCCCCTTGCCCATTCAAAAATCACTTAATCACTTAATCACTTAACTTCCCGTTAGTCGTCGATTTGCTCGAGCGGGCGCCAGTAACATCTCCATTTGTCCCTGTTGCGTGATAGTGTAGCCCAATGGCATCTGTTCGCTCCGGGAACATGATGGGCCTCAAACCGATCGTTCATGATCTTGACGAAGAAGTCTGACCATCTGGTAGGTGGGCGGCCACGCGGTCTTTTGACATCCCGTGGAATCCAATCAGTAACAGCTCTAGTCCAACGGTCGTCTTTAAATCTCATTACGTGACCAGCCCATCTGATTTTCGACACCTTGGCAAATGAGACAGCATCCCTGATCCTTGATCGTCGATGGATGTCAGAACTCCGGATTCGTTCTCTCATTTGAGTGAAACGTGATATTCCAAGCATAGCTCTTTCTATTCTTCTTTGGGAGACCTGAATAACGTTCTCATCTTGTTTGCGTAGGGCCCAGGTCTCTGAGGCATATGTTAATGCAGGAAGAACAGTTGAATCAAAGAGATGTGCCCGGAGCCGGAGGTTCTTCGTCCTCTTAGCTATTTCTTCGACGTTCTTGAAGGCGTTCCAAGCCGCTCTCTTCCTCCTGCGCAGCTCGGGTGCCAGGTCACTTGTCATGTTGACCTCTCGACCTAGGTACACATAGCTGTTGCATTCGGAGATGGTCGTTCCATTGAGAGCGAATGGGGCGTCAGGAACAAGGCTGTTTCTCATAAACATTGTCTTCGCAAGATTCAGCTGTAGTCCTACCTTTCCACACTCACAGTCAAAGTCGGCCAGCATTTGTGCCGCTTGGCTGATGTTTGGTGTTATTAAAACAATGTCATCAGCAAAGCGGAGGTGGTGTAGTTGCCGACCATCTATCTTCACTCCCATTCCTTCCCATTCCAGTCGTCGCATGATGTTCTCGAGGGTGGCACTGAAGAGCTTCGGTGAAATGGTATCACCCTGCCGCACTCCTCTCTTGACATCAACGATCACTTCTTTGTAGAATGGTGAGATCCTGGTAGTGAATCCGCAATACAGCTCACGGAGGATCCTGATGTATTGGGCTTGAATGCCCTGTATGGCTAGGGCTACAATGACCGCTTCAGTCTCAACAGAATCAAAGGCCTTCTTTAAATCAATGAACGTTAAACAGAGCGGCATCTTGAACTCCCGAGAAACCTCAATGAGCTTGGTTATCGTGTGGATATGGTCGATGGTGCTGAATCCTTTGCGGAACCCTGCTTGCTCGCATGGTTGTCCTTCATCTAGTGTTCTGCCAATCCTATTTAGGATGACTCGAGTGAACAACTTGTAGATGACAGACAATAGGCAGATTGGGCGATAGTTGCCAATGTCATGGATGTCTCCCTTCTTGAACAGTAGTACGGTCCTGCTGGTTTTCCATTGGGACGGAACCTTGCATTCAGACAGATAGCGAGTGAAGAGCCGAGCCAGTGTATTGATGAGTACTGACGGCAGGTTCTTCAGGTGTTCAGGTCTGACCTTGTCTGGGCCGGGTGCTGTTTGTTTCTTTACCAACGAAATGGCGTGTATTCGATATGCCAAAACCAGTAACTACAACCGGTCTCATTCACCTGACCCTGAAGGCTTCACCGACATGGCAGCACTGAGAAGGATGAGAAAGGAGAGGCCAACAAAATCTCAAGGCCGACCTAGGCTGCCACAACGAAGGAAGACAAAAATGATCGTCTGTACTTTCAATGCACGTACGCTAGCATCAGATGCATCCATCGAGGACCTGATGGTACAAGCGCGAATGATCAAGTACGACATCATTGGTCTGACCGAGACAAGAAGGCACGAATCTCACCATGCCGTTTTCGACACTGGAGAAGAATTGTTCCTCGGAACATGCGATAAAGAGGTGTTGGAGGCGTCGGTGTCCTTGTCAACACAAACTTGGCCAAGAGCATTGATTCATTCGAATGCCTAACAACCCAAATCGGACGTTTACATTTGAATAGATGTGGCTCACTGCCTGCAGTTTCTATCTTCGTTGTCTACGCACCAACAACTCATTATGATGAAAGAGAAATCGAGAAGTTCTACATGGAGCTAGAGAAGTTCTATAAAGAAGACCACACCTTCTACAAGATCATTGTGGGTGATTTTAATGCCAAGATAGGACCAAGAAGATCAGCTGAAGAACTTCACATCGGGACCCATGGCCTAGAATGGAACGAACAGGGTGAGAGACTGTCTGAGTTCATCATGTCGACCAAGACCATTCATGGTAACTCACAGTTCCAGAAGGCAGAATCTAAACAATGGACATGGGAGTCTCCCGGTGGACGATTCCACAACGAAATAGACCACATCATATTCAATCGATGGTTTTGCCTGACTGATGTCGCTGTTGTCCCAAAATTTCGAACGGGATCGGACCACCATCTCCTTCGTGCAAAATTCTACTTCACAGAGCAGGGAGAAAGGACTGCAAAGTTCAAAAAGAGAACTCCCAGAATGACCACCAACTGGGAACTCTTTGGTACTATTGCGGCAACATGGGAAGATGCCATTGTTGACAACATTGACGAGGAATACGATCGACTGGTTCAGCACCTCCATGTGCGAGGAACGCCAAGAGCGAGATAGCCACAAAAAATCGCCTATCTTCGAAAACTCTTGAGCTAATTCGCCAGCGTGGTTTGGCGCATGCCTCAGGCAACTGCAAGCTAACGTCCGAGCTCGCAAAGCAGTGCAGAGATGCGATCAAGGAAGACCTCAAAGAGAGAAGAGCAGAAGTACTGGTAGATGCGGCAGAAGCCGGGAAAAGTATTCGTAACGCCCGCCTGTCCTTCGCCAACTATAAGACCAAGATGACTGCCCTCCGACGTCCTGATGGATCCATCACATCCTCCAGGACGGCAATGGAGATTATCCATGACTTCTACTCAAATCTCTTCGATAGCCATGTCCACTTGCCGACATACCAAATTCCACAGGATGGATATGTAGTTCCCAACGTTCTCCCTTCCGAAATCCCCATTCAAAAATACAACACAAAACACCTGGCCCAGGGGACCAGGCGATAATAAAAGGACTAAGACACAGCCTAGCATGTACCCACCCTGAGTTTGAATCCCAGCACCATTGGGTGCAACCCTGTAGGGCCCCTAGCACCTCTAGGACGGCCCAAGCAATCCCTAGCAGTAAAGAGCCCAAAGAGCACATTCTAGTCCTGGCATTAAACTGCCAATGGTCAGTCTAGAATGGCCCTGAGACCACTGAGCATTGCATAGGAGTCCTCTCCCATATACACAAAAAATAAATATTTGCCTTACCCCAAAAACAACTTCATTGAAGTAGCACTACAATATGACTTAGGTACATTCAGTCTCTTCTCTCTTTCTCTCTCTCTCTCCTCTCTCTCTCTCCTCTCTCTCTCTCCTCCCCCCCGCAATCAAACCAAGTTCAATGAAGTATAAGACAAGCACCTGACCTGCTGTACCATCTTTCTGGCTCCTAATAAAGACATTTTTAAGAATAAAAACGGTTCCTTAGAGGCCAGAGCGATATACAGAGGGCATTTGGCCCTGCACACGGCCGACCCAGGTTTGATCCCCTGCCTCCCATATGGTATCCCCGAACACTGCAGGAGTGATTCCTCAGTGCAGAGCCAGGAGTAACCCCTGAGCATCGCTGGGTGTGACCCAAAAAGAAAAAAAAAAGGTTCCTTAACAATTTATTCATTTATCATGTTATTGTAGTTCTTAAAAGTTAATATTATTTGAGTAAAGCTGCTATAACATGAGTACTTGGGGGGGGGGCAGGGACCAATCCCAGGGCATCACAAATGCAATTTTGCAATCCATCACTGAATCATATCCTTGGCTCCTTGAGCACCTTATAATTTCTATCTCTTGGTTGAATCTCTGATTTTGCTCATGTGATATCTTCCTGATTTTCACTGAGTTCTATGTTCTCCTGTAGATGGATAGGCTGCCTTATAACAAATTTAAGTCATTTGTCAAGCAATTAATCTCAATTTCTTTGGGTACGTTACTGGAAAATTATTATGCTCCTTTGAAACAATCATGTTTTCTTGATTTTCATGCTCCTCAAAGTCTTGAACCACTTAAAGAAGTAATAACCTCTTCTAGTTTTTACTAACCAGTTTTAGAAAAGAGCAAACTTCAGGAACTGGAGCAATAGCAAAGTGGGTAAGAATATTTTCACCCAGTCTCTAGGGTATCCTTTTGTTTGGGTGACTGCTTCTTTGCCATTTTAGTTTGAGATCATTTCATGTAAATATTTCCCTGCCACTGGATTTCAATCTCTGAAGACAACCCAAAAACCAGTTTCCATGCAGTGTTTTCTGTATTTTCTTCTATGTATTTTGTGGTTTGATGTCTAACATCCAAATTTGTCGTGAATTTTGAGTCAAGTTTTGTGTCTCAAAATGTGGCATACCCTTGAGGATGTTCCACACATACTTGAGAAAAAAATGTTTTCAGCTTTTTGGAGGTGGAGAATTCTATAAATATCTATTAAGTACATTTGGTCCAGCCTCTTGCTTAAGAGTGTTCTTTCTTTTCTGGCTGGCTGATCTGTCATTCTTGTTATTCATGTCTCTGTCCAGGCCCCTTAATACTTACTTTGCATATTTTGATGCTCCTGCACTAGATGTGGATCTGTTAATTAAAGAAAAACTCCTTCTGATGAATCAATTTCTTTAATCCAAGAGACATAACTTCATCCCTGTCTCGACATATTTTTCAGTTAAACTATGTTAACTGAATACAGTGGTCCCTGTCTTTCTAAGACTACCATGTGCATGCATGATTGTTTTATTACCTTTTTCTTTGAATCTATGTTTGTCACTAGAACTCAAGTGGTTTCCTATAAACAGTAGACTAGATTCAGTTTTCTGATTCATCCCACCACTCTTTTGATTGGTAAATTTACTGGGCTATTGAAATTTAATAAAATCACTGATATAAAATAATTTGTCATTTTCTTTTTTTTTTCTTTTTGGGTCATGCCCAGCGATACACAGGGGTTACTCCTGGCTCTGCACTCAGGAATTACCCCTGGCGGTGCTCAGGGGACCATATGGGATGCTGGGAATCGGACCTGGGTTGGCCGCATGCAAGGTAAATGCCCTACCTGCTGTGCTATCGCTCCAGCCCCAATTTGTCATTTTCTATGTGGGTTCTGGGCTGGAGCGATAGCACAGCGGGTAGATCATTTGCTTTGCATGCAGCCAACATGGCCGACCTGAGTTCAATTCCTTCACTCCTCTCGGAGAGCCTGGCAAGCTACCTAGCGTATCGTGCCCGCACGGCAAAGCCTGGCAAGCTACCTGTGACGTATTCGATATGCCAAACACAGTAACAAGATATGCCAAACACAGTAACAACAAAGTCTCACAATGGAAATGTTACTGGGCCCGCTCAAGAAAATCGATGAACAACGGGAGGACAGTGACAGTGACAGTGACAGAGATTATGTGGGTTCTGGGAGTAGCTGTAATATCTGTTATTTTGCACTTTCTTCATTTTCTTCCCTTATTTTCCTCGAAGAGAGCGACGCAGATCTCCTGCCCACATGCCAGGTTGTCTTCACCGGGGCCCCTCAGAGGGGGGCATGTTGAGTTTCCCTCCCTGACCCGAACAGCCGCAGACCTCTGCAGACCTCCAGTACCCAGCCACAGCCATGCTCAAGGCCACTCTCCACATGCTGGGACAAGCCTCATGCATGAAGGAACCAGCAGAGGAAACCAGGTACCCGGGTCCCAGAGCTGAGATTTCCAAGCCTGCTCGAATCAAGACTGGGCCTCCTCCACCAAAATCCCCCATTTTCCAGTAGCTAGGACGTTACACCCACAAACTGTGTCATGAAACCCACAAAAGTGTCATGAAATCCCATCAACAGCCAAGATCCAGAGGCTATAAAACAAAGCTCCCGAAAGCGCACAGCCGCAAATGCTAGTCTAGTTCTCCTCAGAGAACCCCTGGCAAGCTACTGAGAGTATCCTGCCTGCACGGCAGGGCCTGGCAAGATCCTGTGGCATATTCAATATGCCAAAAAATAGTTAACAATGATGTGTCTCATTCCCCTGACCCTGAAAGAGCCTCCAATGCAGCACCACTGGGAAGGACGAGTAAGGAGAGGCTGCTCAAATCTCATGGCTAGGATGAATGCAGACGTTACTAGTGCCCGCTCGAGCAAATCAATGAATAATGGGATGAAAGTGATACAGTGATTTTGATATCTGTTGTCTGTGTGGCAATCAGATCCCATTTGCTGCTTTTTGTTAGTTTCTTCTAAGTACTTGTTTTGTGATTACCAAGAAATTAACATCTTGGGTCCTAAGTGGGTTTTGTTCATCTGTTTTTAGGACACATTCATAGTGTTCAGGGCTTATTTCTGGCTCTGTGCTCAGGGATCACTCCTGGCAGTGCTTGGTGGGAGGGAATCATATACAACCAAGGTCAGCCATGTAAAAACCGAGTGCCTTACCCACTGTGTACTCTCTCCAGTTCTAAGTTTAAGACTAGTTTAAATTGAAACCAAGTAGATCTTGAGTTCATTCTAAGAGTATGTTGTTAATTTTAGATTCTTTATATTTAACTTTAACAGATTCCTTTCTATCTGAGTAATCATTTTCTCCATTCCTTGAAATTACCAAATTACTATGAGGAAAGCTAATCTTCAAGATATGACATTTCTCATTCATGAAGCTCACTCATAAAATTTGATCCATCAAATGTTTCTCCCTGCTCCTTAACATGGTGTCTTTCATATCAATCAAGAATCAACATCTTTCTCTTAATTACTAATCAATTTGCCATTGGTCACCGATATTATAAATAAAAATAGATTCTGAATTTATATGATGTCAAAAGGCAAATGTGTATGATTTCTGATGTCATACACTAATATATTATTGGAGAAATGTTTGAAACACCTTGAATCCACTGATGAATTAGAAACTTACAGAAAAACTTCTAATTTAACAAAGAAAAATCATAAAGATTTGGATATGAGTTAATAGACAACCTAGGAAAAACTTATGATATCTTACAAAAATTTTGGGGAAAGGTCCTTTTTGAGGTAATCATACAACAATCATCTGTGAGACAAAGGGTGTCTGTGTGCCTTCATACAATACTAGCAAGAAAACGTATTTTTCATTCTAGAAATAGCAAGAAAATATAACTTACTTATTTTTTATTCTAGAAATTTTATTTATGTGTTTGAACTAAAATTTAAATTCAATGCTGTTTTTAAAAGGTGGGGGGAGTTAACAATTAAAGGCCTGAAACTGCTATCCAGATAAGCTGTTTGACAATTTCCTTTTACTGGGACCTATGAATGTAGTTGGTAATACCTTACATTGATACAAGTTTTTTCTATTAGGGATGTTTAAACTTTATACAAAAACATGGATAGTTTATGCTCTGGGAGGCTGGAATCTCCATATGTACAAGGTAAAGAGTATAAACATGATTCAATTCCAATACAAATACTTAACACTAAGCTTCTGAAGGACTTTCCAGGACAGAAACGTCACAGTTATGTGTCGATATTTTTAAATTGTGCTATATTTTTCTGGCTTGGGAAAGAGGAATCTCTGTGTAACCTCTCATGAGAAAGAAAGTATAAGACTTCACACAGAAACACCGAGATCTGTCTTTTTCTCTAATGATCCCAGCTGTGTATCCCTATAATATTGACATGATAAATCTTACCCATGACAATAATGTTATTAAATACTTTTAACAAATTTCCAAAAATATAAGTGGTATTGTGCCTTTTTAAAAAAAATATTCCATTTTTCAGAATACGGTCCCCCAACTAAATTTTTCCACTATGACCCTGGCAAGCCCAACCACTAAGAGTACAATACCAACTCAGACAATAACAGTACCAATTACAGCAGTGGGAAGGGGAAAACATCTTTAAGAGAGAGGTAACTGAAATACCTGATTGGCTGAGAGTCTCCAAGAGTGCTCCCTGGTCTCCTGAGCACCACTTGCAAGTTCTCCACCCCACAACACCCAAATAAAAAAGAAAGTGAGACTAATAGATGTTATCCAAATATCAAGGGCTTTAAAAATAAGCACACTGATCACTGATTTTATTTTGTTGCTGCTAGCTTCACTATATTCCAAAGCCAGTCATTATTCTTGAAGTCTGTGCTGTTAACAAGCAAAAGTTTCTCCCAAGGTTTGAGTTTTGAATTTCTTCCAAGTAACTCATCTAAATAAAAAGATGAATTTTAAAATATTAAGAAAATTTAAAATCTATATTTTAAATTTGGTATTACTGAAATAATGATCTTAGTGATTCGTCTGTGATGTTTTTACTACAACTACATGACTGTGAAAAAAAAAAAGTCAAAAAGACAACAAATCCTCAGGAAAGATCATCTGTGTTTCTCTGAAACCTCAAATCTACCATGTGATTTTGGAAAAAAAAAAAGATCAAGGGCTCAGGGGATGACTCAGGGGCTGAACGTTCCTGCCTTGCAAGTGTGAGATCATGAGTTTAATGCCAAGAGCCACCACCTTTCCAAAGCACAGTCCCATCAGCTTTGCTGTGTGGTAGCCCTGCATCCCTAGATGTGTGTAATCTCAGCCTGGTATGTTTGGACACTGAACCAAGTATGTGTTGGCGCTGTGGCAAGAACTTCCAGCAAGCATGTGTGAGAACTCTTGGCAATCTCTGGAGAGTACTAGAGCCAGAATGTGCACAAGCACCATGACTAAATCTGTCAGAACTCCAGCAAACTCTGTGGCCAACCATGTAGCACCACAAGAGTGGGAGCACAGCAACTCAGCATGTGTGAACCCCAGTCACCACCACAACAGTGGTTACAAAGTGGGGGTTATTTTAAAGTCTAAATGTCATTTGTATCATTATAGATTCTTTTATGTACAAAAATGAGTTTCCTCATCAACTGTCAAAAAGACCATTTTGGACTATGTTAAAGTTACAGCCTTTGTTTACTCAAATCCTTTATTTTAATCTGACATTCATAATTGTATGATAGAGAAAGAAAATATTCACTGCCACTTGTCACCCCGTTCTTCATTGATTTGCTCAAGCGGGCCCAGTAACATCTCCATTGTGACAATTGTTACTGTGTTTGGCATATCGAATACGTCACGGGCAGTTTGCCAGGCTTTGCTGTGTGGGCAGGAGATTCTCGGTAGCATGCCGGGCTCTCCAAGAGGGGCAGAGGAATCGAACTCGGGTCGGCCATGTTGGCCGCTTGCAAGGCAAATGCCCTACCCAAAAGAAAATATTAATCATTAGCAAATAAATTGGGTTTCCAATCTAGGCACAATATCATCTTCATCTGTAATATTATAGCATTGTATAGCACAGTCCTCCCGTTGTTCATCGATTTGCTCGAGTGGGCTCAGTAACATCTCCATTGTGAGACTTGTTACTGGTTTTTGGCATATCGCATACCTCACAGTTAGCTTGCCAGGCTTTGCCGTGCGAGCGTGATACTCTCGGTAGCTTGCCCGGCTCTCTGAGAGGAGCAGAGGAATTGAATCAGGGTTGGCCCATGTTGGCTGCGTGCAAGGCAAGTGCCCTACCTGCTGTGCTATTGCTCCAGCCCATCTGTAATATTAAGGTTTTAAAATCATTAAATTTTAATGAATCCCTTTAGTTCTCATTTTAAAATATCTTCATATTCTTAGAAAAAATTAATAACATAAACTATGTGCAATACCTTTAAATGATTATTTGAAACAGCATCATGTAAAGGCACTATTCCATCTATATTTTCACAATTAACATCTGCACCAGCTATCAACAACTCTCCAATTACGCCTTTGGCTCCCTCACTTGCTGCCTCATGAAATGGTGTCCAGCCTAAAAAGCAGGAAAAAGAAATGACAGAGCAAGCTGCAACTTACAAATTAACATTCATGCAATATACTAAGTTTATGTGCACGAGTGGAATATCTAAATTGGTTCAAGTATATGCTATAAGAATTGAAGTAACTACAACTGGTCTCATTCACCTGAAGAATTGAAGCAATAAAACTAAAATCTAAATGTGTGTAATTTTTATTTTTGAAAACAAATTGAACTCATCAAAATTATTTATTGGTACAAGCTTCAGAATCAAGGACCATAGGGCCAGAGCAATAGTACAGTGGGTACAGCACTCGCCTTGCACGTAGCCAATCAGTTTCAATCCCTGAGAGCCTACATGGTTCCCCAATCCCCACCAGGAGTGATTCCTGGGTGCAGAACCAAGAGTATACCCTGAGCACTGCTGGGTATGACAACAATAATAATAATAAAACAGAGTAACCAGACCAGATACTAGTCACCAATTTCTTTCAACTCAGATATTTAAAGTAAGATCAGGTGACTTTTTCATATTTGTATCTTGCACTGTGACATCTCTTTAAATGTCATTTGATAGAGTCAGTTTTTGAAGTCTTCCCTGAACATTCCTCACACAAGATTCTTTTGTACTTGAGTCAAATGTTAGCTCAATGTTACTAACATGTCTTTGCATATTTGGCTTTGGGACAGACTCGGTGCTACTTTAGGGCCCATGAATACTGGGCACTGATCCTGGGTCTTCCACAAGCAAAGCATAACTCAGTCTGATGAACTATCTTTCTCAACCCAGCAATGGAGGTTTAATATAAAAATAAGAAAAGGGGGGTTGGGGGGAAGAAATATTATAGAAAGAGGAAGAAGAGACAGGTAAATGGGAAATGTTTTCAAGTTCTTTCTAAAGTTAGGTAATGATGTTAAGACCTCTAATGTAATGGCCTAAATAAATTCTTATTTTCCATTCTTTACACGACCTTTAAATGCTCGCAAATGAATATTGGAAACCTTGAAAAGGAAGAGGGTTCTTTAGTAAATGGTGAGAGCCAAAACAAACCTTCCTTCCTTCTTTCTAATGACTTAAGTTTTGATTTCTGAGGAGGCATTCCTTTAAAGTACTCACTTGCACAAAAATGTCTCTAGAAACACATTGATAGGTAAATGTCAGAATTCCCACTCAGGTAGAACTTTCTTTACAGAACTTGGTTGGATCACTAATTAAACATCTTAGCTTTTTGTTTTTCTTTTTTAATGCTTAAAATTTTAGCTTTTGTTTTTAAATTGCCAATAATAAACATGAAAGAAGGAAGGAAGGTAGGAAGGAAGGAAAGGAAGGAAGATAGGAGAGGGAGGAAGGCAGTGAGGGAGACTGGAGACAAGGAGGGAGGGAGGGAGGGAGGGAGGGAGGGAAGGAAGGAAGGAAGGCAGGCAGGCAGGCAGGCAGGCAGGCAGGCAGGCAGGCAGGCTTTAGGGCTTATAATACTATACCACTACACTAACTATACCACTGAAACTATTGTCAAGTGATAGAAGTTTTTCCAGTCCTGAGCAAATAAAAGATAGTTCACTTTATGTATTCACCTAATAATCCTATTGTTTTATTATAATTGTTTATAGTTCTTATGTTAAAAATTCGGTTGTAAATAGCTATTTTCATAATAAATGATTAAATTACAAGCATTTGAAAAAAGCAAAATAAACCTTACTCTTCACTGAAAATTAGTTTTCAAAAGACAGTTCAATGTTAACAATTACATATTAGCCAGATCAAGAATCAAGGGTGAATGAAATGTGAATTTGAGAGTTCAAATTATAAAGGCAATTAAAGTTGAAAGAATACAAACCTGCATTATCTTTTAAATTCACATCTGCTCCAGATTCTATTAGCGTTTTCACCAGAGACACATTTCCTCTTCTGGCAGCAGAATGAAGCCGGCTTTCCCCTGTGGCATTCCTCTTACTCACCCCAGCTGTTTTCATTTCTGTAAATTTGCCAAGCAAAACTAAAGCTTTTCTGCCAAATACTGATTATTAGAATATACACAACTTCCTCAAAAATATTTAGAATGCACTACACAAAACAAATATCAATTAACCAGGCTACCGTCTATGAAGATTATTATACACCACCTACGTATGTCACTTCAAATTGATTCTGTTAGTTTAGTAAATCTATATATGCTCAATTAAAACAAACTTGCTTCAATTCTATGTTCATTTCACTTTCAGTAGTCCTTAGCAATGAGTACCTTTCTTTTGAATTATAACTGACATGCCACATTATATAAATTTTCGCATATATAACAACCAAATCAATATTCATTTATATTAAGTGAAAGTGATCACAATAATTCTAGTGAAAATCCATCACACACAATAATTACAAAGAAAATAATCTTTTCAGAGAAGATAATCATATTTATCTTTCACTGATATACAAAGGTAAAGGTAAAGGCCCTCCCGTTGATCGTCGATTTGCTCGAGCGGGCCCAGTAACGTCTCCATTGGAGACTTTGTTGTTACTGTGTCTGGCATATCGAATACTCTCGGTAGCTTGCCGGGCTCTCCGAGAGGGGCGGAGGAATCGAACTCGGGTCGGCCATGTTGGCCGCTTGTAAGGCGAACGCCCTACCCACTGTGCTATCGCTCCAGCCCAAAACAATGTTCTTTTAGAAACATGTGCTCAAAAATTCATTAGAATAAAGATGTCTATATGTCCTATACATATATACATAAAGAATTAAACATTTTCAATAATAAAATATTTAAGATGGCAGACCTATAGATTTACAATTTGAATCAAAAACCGCTACTAATAATTGTTACTATGGATGAGTACCTCTCACACTGCTTCTGATGTGTTGCAGCAAAGAAGATAGGCATATAATAAACATCTGTAGGGGAAAACCTGAAACTATTCAACATTACTGTCATGAATTACTATAGCATTCAGATGAAAACAAAATCAGACAGAAACTACAAAGGAAGCAAACAGTACTCAAACTAAGCTCACAAAAAAACTTCATGAAATCTACTAAGCGTTAAAGTATTAATAAGTAATCTACATTTAGTAAATAGTAATATGATATAATGTGGTTAAGAAATATTCTATTCCTTTGTATATAATGTTTCTTTCTTTTAAGGAAGCTTTTCCTTCTCTTCATCCCTGATCTAAAATTTCGTAAGATGTCTTGTTAATTCTTCATAATGAGATGTCTTGGTAATTAAAATAGAAGTCCCTGTCTTTTTTTCTTGTGTTATTTTTGAAATTATTTCTTCTATTTTCATTATTTTCTCTGGACATTCCAGAGTGATATTCTAATGTTCTTTTCTCTATTGTTTTTTCCTTTTTTCTTTTGGTAAGAGACTCGTCAAATTTTAAGAACTGTGCTCTAGATAAAAAGAGACAAAAATACACCATGCCTCTGCTTCAAGTGGTTTATGGTTTCTAAGTGGAATGACAGTCATTTAAAAAATGTATGAAAATGTGATTAAGTCCTACTAGGGAAATATGTATTTCCTGTGACAACTGTTAACAACTTATCACGAACTGAATGGCTAAACAAAATAGAAATCCATTATCTCAAATAATACTCTGGTCACTTCTGGTGACCAAAGTCCAAAACCAATGTGTTAGATAGGTTGCGCCCCTCTTGAAGTTATAAAGAAGAAACCTTCTCTGCCGTTTTTCTTTTGGGGTCGTACTTAGCTGAGCTCAGAGCTTACTCCTGGTTCTCTGGAGACTGAACTGGGATCAGCTGCATGCCAGGCAAATGCCCTATCCAAGCTGGACTCTCTCTCTCCAGCCCAGTCTCTTGCAACTTCTGATGTCTATCAACATTCTTTGACTTACATGGTTCTTGGCCTCTTGTATCCACTGTCACATTATCTTCTCTGTCTCAAACTCTGGTTTCTCTAAGTCACTAAGTCATTAGATTTGGGGCCCATATGGGCAGTCCGGGAAAATCTCTTATGATCCATAATTGCAACAATACTTATTTTAAATAATGTAATATGCACTCTCTTACAAGTTCCCAGGATCTGGGCATGGACTTATGTTCTGGGAGCCTATGTCATAATAGAGGAGGTATATACAGAACAGCTTTCATTTATTTCAGGGGGAGCAAAGGAACACTCTAGTATCTTCCCTTCCTTTTAGTAGGCAGTAGATAAATCAAACTTCTCAATGCTTGATAAATAACCTGATGGAATTTAGTATATTATTTACTGAAAATAAACAGCTCCTCGGGGTTGTTTGTTCATACTGCCAAACACATACTGTTCATTTACTTGACACAAAGAAATTAGTGCAATGCTTCTTTCACTTCCCTTAAAGAGCTTTGGGGTAGGCAATCTGACACAGTTCACACCCTGATGCCCTCGATAGTCATTCCTGCCATCTTTGCTCTTCATCTTATGTTCATCTAATATAGAAAATTGGAAGTCACAGGCACAAACATAACAGCAATATATCTGAGTTATGATAGATTTCTAATGGTGCTTCACAGTAAAACCAACTTAGCTGAAACAATCTTATGATTTAGTGAATGACCAAAATAAAGAGTATATCTGAAAGTTAAACATTTCCCTGAAACAGAGGCATGTTTAATCATGAAAATGTCCACTTGTACAAATAAAAGAATACAAACCTTGACTGCAGGTATCTTTCAAGAGATTTTGGTTTAGGCTGAAATTCTTAATTTTTTTGTGTTCTTGAACACAAGTGGGCATGTGAATTTCTGAATCTCTACTTACTTCTTCCACTTCGCAATTTTGTGAGGTAGAAGAAGTAATTTCATCTTCAACTGTATTAGTTAATTCTTCATCTGAAAAATGATCATTTTACATTATCAATGTATTAATGTAGTTCTCTTACTAGTTACATTAATAGAAATGCATCTAATTATACAGTGCTCTAAGTTTCTATTTCTACTTTGTCTTAAGAAAATGAAAGTTTTTATAAATTTATCTTTAAATTTAAAGGTCATTTTGTTTAAACGTTATACATAATTCTGATGGGATATAGTGAACTGCTGAAATCAATGGAGCTAACATTTTTCCTGCTGTGATGATGTTAACTATCCTACTGCACAGCACTTTTTAATAAAGTGGCACATTAAAAAAGAAACAAGGGTTGGGAATATAGCACAGAGCCTCATTTGATCCCCCCACTCCAATGCTCCCAGAGTGCTGCATAGTACCCACCAACAACAAGTGGTCCCTGACACAACAGGGCTGGAGTAGCACCACATCCTCAGGCCCTAAGATAGAACAGTTGGGTCCAGCTAGATGAGTAGTACCAAGAGGTGCCCCTTTTGAGGAGGCTACCTCCCACCAAAAGAAACTGAAAAATTGATAGAAATATTATTTAACTATCTTCTGCCCATATAAGTTTAACAAACATCTTTGATATTCATGGGTTTGAATGTTAATCATTATTAACTAATTATCACAGTATCCTTAAATCACTGTTGTCAGTTTTAGGCTAAGTGGAATTCAGTGATATTAGGCTGAATGGAAATTTCTACCAAATAAGTAAATCTAGGGCCAGAACATAGGCCATTTTTCTTGAGTGCAGTCAAGCCAGATTCAATTCCTGCCATCCCTTATGGTCCCCTAAGCACTGATAGGAATGATTCCTGAGTGCAGAATCTGGAGTAACCCTTGAGCATCACTGGCTATGCACCCCTTAATAATTGTAAATCTATTGGAAATGGGTTCAAATGCAGCAATACTATAATACCTGGTTTGTGAGATGCTTTCTTCGTTTCTCTATGATTAAGCTGGGAGTTGTTGGTTGAATCTTCATTCATATTATCAGTGGAATGAAAATTTATATTACATATGATTTCACTGTCTGGTAGGTCTTCTCTCCTCTGTTCAACTTTCATTGTTCCTATGTCTTGACCTGTGGATAAAGGCCTACTGGAAGAACCTGGATCTGGGCTTTTGTCAGTGTAATTCCTTTCGATCTCTTCTTGCTGATTCACCTTTTCCACAATATGTGTATCTGCTTGATTCGTTAAAGGAATTGTTATCATGAGACTACAATCCTGACTATTTTCAAATAGCTCCACCTGACTAGTCAACTCTGAAATTTCATGTGTTGAAAGTGTCCTCATATGAGCCAAGGAAGTATGCTCAAAATTGTTTTGTGAGTGATCCAAAGAAGTTCCATATACGTGTTGGTCAAAACGTACAACATGTTTTTGAGAAACTACTGTATTGTCTGAGTCAGAAAAATGAACAGCTTCCTGCTGTGGGAGTATGGTCAGGACATCTGCTTTGAACTCATTTTCCTGTGAAAAATGATCTTCCAAAAGTAAATGTGGTTGTAAATCCATTTCATCTCTATATGTCATATTCTCTTTGTAATCACAGTGGGTTTTGTGGTCAATAGAACTCATTACCATTTTAGATGTCACAGTCTCCTCAGAAGAACAGTGATAAATCTCATCATTATGCTTTTTCTCTATAAAGGATAGGAAAGACTTTTCCCATTTATTTATGCCCTCATCTTTTTGTCCTAAGTTGCTGCTTTTATAGGACTTACAAGAACTAATTTGCTGTTTCTCTTTGTGAGTATGAGACGGCTCTTCTGTAATAACCAATGATGACTCAATTTTTTTATGTGAAGAAATTCCTGAGAAAGAAATAGTTTCAGCTTGCTCAATAGATTTTAATTCCAAAATTTTTACTTCTTGACTATTTGATGAATCTAGGTCCTGGGAATATTTGTCTCTGGTATCGGAAAAAATCTCAATATTGTTACCTAATTCATTTTTCATGTTTGACACAGTTGAGCTGTCTGGCTTACAAGACTCTTCAGGAAAATCATCAAGGGTTTGGGGACTATGCTGTTGATCAATAATCAATCTCTTTATTCTGCCAGAAGATACAGTTAAAGTCTTTCTTGGACTAACTGCTTGGATTGTATTGTCCATCCGAGTCCGTTTATGTCGCGTGTTTCTTATTCCTTTATCTTTAGATAGGTCTGAGCTCGAATCTTTGACATAAGAACGATTATCTTTCCTGAGACTTCTAGACTTAGTATAGTTTAAAATTAATTCCTTATGCTTTGATTTACCAAGTCTTATGTTTGCAGAACCTTTTTGGTGATGCTCATATACATCTTCTTCATTTATAAGTAAGTATTCTTTACTTTCTCTATCTAAATTAACAAGTTCTGGCTTCTCTCTGTTGGCACTTTCATCAGAAGTAAACCCACTGGAACTGTATTTGGGTTTCTATAGGAACAACATTTATAGTTAGCCTTAATTTTTAATTGCAGTGTAGTTATTACTGCATTTCATTTCTGAAATATTAACACTCATAAATCATGTTGCTTTAATTTTAAAGACTAAAGAAAATTCTAAAATAAAAAATTTTACTTCTAATAGTAGAATTAGAACTAAAATTATTTTTGTTCTAATTTTGACAGTAAGTCAATTCATTTATTGATGAATCATGCTACTCTTCAGTTTTATAATTTGATCTAGCCTAGGAATTACTGGGATATATACCATATATAAAATACAAAAAATATATTTTTTGTTACTTGAGAGAAGATTTATAGAAAGTAAATACAACAGGATCAGTCTGTATGTCAACCTTTTTTGTTGTATATTCTAATTTTTCTTTTGCCATATTTTCACTATTAATCTCACAGAACATAAAAATTTAGTTGATCTTTATACTTTTAAAATGACTAGATAATAGCTTTAGTGTAAAGAAAGAATACTTTATAAGCAGTCCCTTCTCCCAGCTGTTACAAAGATAGAGCTAAAATTGTTTTTCTCCTCTAGTTGCATTGATATATGATAAGGGCAGAAAAAAATGATCTAAAAATAAGACAGAAATTTTCTCAAATTGGTTTATTTGCAAAGATTTATCAATGGCTGATATTAAAACAGAGATCTGCTTCATTTCATTCAACACAATTCAAGCACCAAGAAGAATAGCTACTACCGGGTACAGTTTGAAGGGATGGAAAGACCTTTGACTCCTCTGTGCTTAGGCCACAGTAGATTTGATATAGCTGGTAAACTTCATGCTGCCAAGAGGAGGAGGAATACACTGGCTACCAATACCTTAGGTTAACCACATATGCTATATTTACTCAACTGCTTCAGCCCAGAACCCTCTGACTCTTATGTAATTATTCCAAAGTGTCTTAAGAGCAAAGATGGAGTCACTGTTCATGATATTTTATGTCTTTTTTTCCCCATCTGCTGATCTACAAAATAGCCAGTGTATAGACTCTACAAAAATGTACATTATAAAAGGAGAACATACCTTGTGCTGGTGTGTATCTTCTACATTGACTAGGTCGAGGCTATTCTTCTGAGCTGTGAATACAAGAAAAAACGAAATTGAACCCTATGTTCTGATTCAAGACATAAAACCTACAAGTTCTTTGTCAGGAGAAAACTAAGTGCTTGATAAAATTAAGAAAGTACTCTCTATTAAAATTGGCACATACTACACAATCTATATTTCCATATTTATTAGAAACTAAATACTATCTTAAGCTGAATTATTTCCATAGGAAAAAATCCAACAAAGTAATACTAAGAAAGGGCACTGAACTCTGTTTTTTTATATTTTCAGCAGGTAAAACCAGATAAGCAACTGCATGCAAACTGCTTTCATAAGGCAAAAAATCCTTTCAACCAATTGAATTATCATAATTTCCTACTGTGTCTGCTTAGTAAGATTCTAGTTTGAATGCTTTTCTCTCTAAAAAGTGAAACATATAGGGATCAGAGAGATAGTACATCAGGTAGGGTGCTTTCCTTGCATGTGACTGAACAGGTTCGATTCCCGGCACCCCACAGAGTTTCCTGAGACCCATCAGGTGTGATCCATGAGTACAGAATCAGGTGTAAGCCCTGAGCATCAGTACGGCCCCCCATTTTTTTTAAAGTGAAAAATACACACTGAAAAGGCCATTTGGAGAATGCATTGGAAAGAAAAAGGATATGAGGAATGGGGTATATAGATTTATAATAGAGGAAAAAAGTATTTTCATGTTTTTAATGCCTCCTTAAAATACTTAAGGTGAATCTGAGGTTTATCAAGACACACTGAATCACAAAACGTAAAAGCCTATAGAAATAGTGTCTTGTACCTAGGAGGTAGTCAGTAAATATTTGAAAGAGAAAGGAATATGTGGGTGTACATCTTAGACCAAGAAATAAAGTATAGATTCCCTTAAATATATTATGAGTCAAATAAAAATGTTTAATAAGAATATAACTGAGAAAAAAAGCTCATTTCTTGGGAATAATTTTTGTGATAGCAATTAGATTACAGAGTTCACGAAGTGTGGCACTGACTCCTTCACCTCAATCAGTGACAGGAGGTACAGAGATTGTCCCTCACCCAAGCAAAGGGGCTAGGAGCACAGATTCTGGAACTTCCCACGGAGTCCCGGGCTTGATTTACCAATTTGCCAGCTGGGTGACCCTAAGTACATTTCTTAATGCCTCTGCCTCAGCTCCCCAAAATGAAGGTGTTAACAGTTTCATTAGTTAGACTTTTGTAATGATTATAATGAAATAATTCATGTCAGGAGTTTAGAGAAGTTCCTGGCTCATTAGAAAGTTAGCCATTATTACTTTTGTTATTATTACAAGAAAAAAGAAAGAACATGAGGCCTCCTCTGAACTCTGATGCGTAAATTAAAAAAGCAGAAAAAAAGACACAAACCACCCTATTAAGTATATTTATAAAAGAATCTGGAAGTGGGAAAGAGGCCTGGGGAAGAATTTGAAAGCAACAAAAGGGCTTTTGTTTCCTCTTAGTGTTAAAACTCTACATGCTTCAGGATAACTAATTTTGGGGAAAAGAACAACACAAATTCTGGAGTGATGAATTTTGGTGATGTATTTTTTTTTCTGATTATTTCTCTGATCTCCTGTCCTATGGCAGGCTCTATGTAGATGTATTTTGTATACATCAACTCCAACCCTCATAATAAAATTTCACATATGTATAGAGAAGTCATTATTATAATCCCAATTAAACAGATAAAAAATAAAAGGCAATATAGTAATTAAAGATCTCTTTGTAAACTAAAGTATATATATTTTACTCTAAGATAGAAAGGCAGCCAATATATTTTGAAAGAAGAAGATTTAAAACTCTCTAAACAGAGTTTAAAAAAAATAAAAATGAGAAAAACCTGGTAGGCTAACTGAAAAACTCAGTGAAAGGCCTCAGCAGCAGATTAACAGTTTCTGAGGACAAAATGAGAGATCTCAAAGATGAAGTCTAGAGGTTCTCCAAAAAAGAGCAGAAAATGGAAAAGAGACTCACAATCCAGGAATAGATGGCAAGAGAAGATCATGATGAAGTCAAGGGGAGTAACATAAAAATTACTGGAGTCCCAAAGGGACAGGAAGAAAACCCTGATGAAGAAGAAACTGTCAAAGACATCACTGCTATGACGTTTCCAGAGCTGAAGAAAACAAGCAACCATATTCAGGAGGCCCAAAGGGTACCAGCAAGAAAAAATCTGAATAAAAATACCCCAGGACACATCCTGATCAAAATGACCAAAACCTTAGATAGAGACAAAATTCTGAAATCAGCAAGATCAAAGAAAGAAATTTTCTATAAAGGAGCATCCTTAAGATCCACAGCTGATTTGTCTGATGAAACCCTCACAGCCCGAAAACAGTGGTGGGACATAGTGAAAAAGCCCAATGAAATAAATGCCTCACCAAAAATACTTTACCTAGTGAGACTCTCATTCATAACAGAAGGAACAACACACAGTTTCACAGACAAATAACAGCTCAGGAACTTCATAGACTCAAAACCATGGTTATAAGAACAACTAAATGGACTACTTTAAGACAAGACAGGCCCCTCAAATACACCAAATTTCAGCAGAAAAATGGGGCAAAACTCCATAACAATAATCTCTCTCAATGTCAATGGGCACCAATTAAAAGACACAGAGTGGCAGGATGGATTAGAAAATTAAATCCAACATTCTGCGCCTGCAAGAAACAGATCTCAATAGTCAGAGAAAACACAGGCTCAAAGTCAAAGGCTAGAAAACAATCCTACAGGCAAACAACTCCCATAAAAAAGCTGGGGTAGCCATCCTAGTATCAGACCACATTGATTTCAGAGTGAAGAAGGTCACAACAGACAGTGAAGGCCATTTCTTATTGATCAAGAGATCTGTACAACAGGAAGAACTTATAATACTAAATGTATATGCACCTAATGTGGGACCAGCAAAGTACTTAAAACAACTACTCATAGACTTGGAGAAAGACACTGATAGCAACACAATACTAGTGGGAGACTTCAACACCACTTTATTACCTCTTGATAGATCAACCAGACTCAAGCGTAGCAAGGATATACTTCATCTGAGAGGGAAAATGGAAGAAAGGGACTTAGTAGATATACACAGGACATTTCATCCTCAAAAAGCTGAATACACATTCTTCTCAAGTGTGCATGGAACATTCTCCAAGACAGACCACATACTGAGCCACAAAACATACCTCCATAAAAGTAAGAAGATAGAGATTGTATCAACAATCTTCTCAGACCACAATGCACTGAAATTAGAAGTAAATCACACACACAAACAGAAAATTAAATCAAACACCTGGAAGTGAAACAGCTCACTATTGGACAATGAGTCGGTTAGAAAGGAAATCAAAGAGGAAATTAAAAGATTCCTGGAAATGAACGAAAATGAGGACATAAGTTACCAAAACTTCTGGGACACAGCAAAAGCTGGGTTAAGAGAAAGTTTATAGCTCTACAAGCGTTCCTCAGGAAGGAGGAGTGAGCCCACATAAGTAACCTAACCTCACAGCTTAAGAACTTGGAGAAGGACCAGCAAAAGGAACCCAATCCGAATAGGAGGAAGGAAATAATAAAACTCAGAGCAGAGATTAACAAGATGGAAACCCAAAAAACAATCCAAAAAATCAATGAAACCGAGAGCTGGTTCTTCGAGAAAATAAACAAGATCAATAAGCCTCTAGCAAGACTCACAAAGAAAGGGAGAGAGAAAACCTTAATAAACCAAATCAGAAATGAATAGGGGGTCATTACAACAGAAACTACAGAAATTCAAAGGATCCTCAGGGAGTACTTTGAGAAGCTTTATGCCATGGAACACAAAAACCTCGAGTAAATGGATAAATTCCTAGATTCCTATAGCCTCCCAAGGCTGAACCAAGAAGACCTGGAATACCTTGAACAAACCTATCACCATCAAGGAAATTGAAACGGTAATAAAAAGTCTCCCCAAGCACAAAAGTCCTGGCCCAGACGGATTCACTAGTGAATTCTTACAAATCTTTAAAGAGGACTTACTCCCAATCCTCTTTAAGCTTTTCCATGAAACTGAAGTATCAAAAACACTTCCAAACAGTTTCTATGAAGCAAATATCACCCTGATACCAAAAACAGAGATACCACAAAGAAAATTACAGGCCAATATCCCTGATAAGCACAGATGTAAAGATCCTCAAAAAACTATTAGCAAATAGAATCCAACGACTCATCAAAAAGATCATACACTGGGCCACCCCAGGAGGGAAAGGGTGTTGTCCCTCTGCCTGCTTCCCCCTGGCGGCTCGGTGGCCGTCATCCTTCAGAGGCCATTGGACAGTCAGCTTTGGGCCCACAGTGATAAGACATTTTGGGCCTCACAGGATGGGGGTAGAGCTGGTCCTGTTCTCCCCACCCCAACGAGACCCCAAGTCATTGCTCACGAACGGCCTTTCTGGCTCCTGATCAAGCTGTTTAACGGCCATGATCCCAGAGACTCAGGAGCAAACCTTGGAACCCAGCAGGTTTTGGCAGAAATCTCTCCAGATTTAAGTGTTAAAATTTTGGAATTTCAAAATTGTGCAGCCACTACTGCAGCCATGCAACATCATATGTTATTCATAACCAGCAATAGAAAACAAATTGTCTACTGTTGCCTTTTCAGCAGATCTGAGTGTTGGGGTAAAATCTCAAATAATAATGGTGGGTCTGGTGTCAAAATATTGAATGTGATCAAAGTAGAGAGAGAGTAATGTGGAAATCATCTGCCCCACAGGTAGGGGGAGGGTGTGGGAGGGGGGTATACTAGGGTTGTTGGAGGTGGAGAATGGGCACTGGTGAAGGTATGGGTGTTTCATTGTATGACCGAGACTTAAACCCGAAAGCTTTGTAACTGCTTTCACGGTGATTCAATAAATAAAATTATAAAAAATAAAAAAGTAAAGTGGAGTTCATGCCCAATTCAATTAGCTAACCAGTGGCTGAATAAATAGCAGTACTCCTACATAGGAAAAAAAAAGATCATACACCATGACCAAATAGAATTCATCTCAGGGATGCAAGGATGGTTTAACATTCGGAAATTGATCAATATAATCCATCATATCAACAAAAGAAAAGATAAAAACCATATGAGCATATCAATAGATGCAGAGAAAGCATTTGACAAGATCCAGCACCAGTTTATGATGAAAACTCTCATCAAAATAGGCACTGAATAGTAATTCCTGAGTGCATGAGCCAGGAGTAACCCCTGTGTATTGCTGGGTGTGACCAAAAAGCACTGTAGCACTGTCCTCCTGTTGTTCATTGATTTGCTGGAGTGGGCACCAGTAACGTATCCATTGTGAGAGTTGTTGCTACTGTTTTTGGCACATAGAATACACACCGGGGAGCTTTCCAGGCTTTGCCATGCAGGCGGGATACTCTCCGTAGCTTGCCAGTCTCTCCGAGAAGGGTGGAGGAATCGAACCTGGGTCTGCCAGGTGCAAGGCAAATGCCTTACTTGCTGTGCTATTGCTCCAGCCCAAAAAGAAAAAAATATTTTTAAAAATTTTTCTCTCCTTTGTGGATTCTTCATAACTGAGCTCCCAAATGGCCACTTGAGGTCAATGATGACCTTTCTGTCCATATTCTTGTTCAGGAGAGCAGAAAACCTTTCTTCCTAGTATAGAATGCATGTACCCTTTCAAACTGATCTCCAAGGGGCTTCATCACATAAACACGAACACTAGCAATCTTTCAGAATTGGAAGGTAGGATAAACGGTCCCAAATGCCAATGTTTTCATTCTAAAGTTTTCCTCTGATGCTTCAACTGGCATTTTTCATCACTGTGCTTTAGCTGAAATAATACCTGGTGAAATAAAACCTATTGGTGGCTGATTATTGTGAACACAGCTTTCATAGTATGTGAGGCATACAAAGTAACCGAGAGAAGGCATCAATAATAATCTTGCCTTAATATCCTTTTATTTCTCGAAGTAAGTTTAACTATGTGCAGATTAATGATAAGCTAAATTAATGAATGCCTAGAAGCTCCTGGAAAAAGCAGAGAGATTTGCTTGATAGATTTGTTTCTCCCTCACTTGTTCTTTTCGGTTCACAAAACCCTTAGAAAATCTGAGCATGTCACACCACTGGCCAAGCAAGTGAAAACAAAAGCAAGTGAAATCTTCTGCACCTCAAAAGAAACAGTGACCAAAATACAAAGACAGTCTACAGAATGGGAAAGGATATTCTACCAATACACATCCGACAAGGGGTTGATATCAAGGATATACAAGGTACTGGTTGAACTCCACAAGAAGAAAACATCCAACCCCATCAAAAAATGGGGCGACAAAATGAACAGAAACTTTCTCAAAGAAGAAATCCGAATAACTAAAAGGCACGTGAGAAAATGCTCTACAGCACTAATCATCAGGGAGATGCAGATCAAAACCACAATGATATATCATTTCACACCACAGAGACTGGCCCACATCCAAAAGAACAAAAGCAACCAGTGCTGGTGCAGATGTGGTGAGAAAGGGACCCTCCTTCACTGCTGGTGGGAATGCTGACTGGTTCAGCCCTTTTGGGAAACAGTATGGACGATTCTCAAAAATTTAGAAATTGAGCTCCCATTTGATCCAGCAATACCACTCCTGGGAATATATCCCAGAGAGGCAAAAATGTATAGTCGAAGTGACATCTGCACTTGTTTGCTCATTGCAGCACTCTTTACAATAGCCAGAATCTGAAAAAAACCTGAGTGCCCAACAACAGATGACTGTTTAAAGAAACTTTGGTACAGCTACACAATGGAGAACTATGTAGCTGTTAGAAAAGATGAAGTCATGAAATTTACATACAAGTGGTACTACATGGAAAGTATCATGTTAAGCGAAATGAGTCAGAAAGAGAGGGACAGACATAGAAAGACTGCATTCATCTGGGGAACATAAAGTAACAAAATAGGAGACTAACACCTAAGAATGGCCGGGATTAGTACCAGGAATTCTGCTCCATGACTTGGAGGCCAGCCACACATGCAAGGGGAAAAGGGAGCTCAGACAGAGAAGGGAGCACCAAATAAAGGGTGTTTGAAGGATCCTCCCAGGATGGGAAAAGCATGCTGAAAGTAGCCTGTAGACCAAACATGATTGCCATTCAATGCCTCTTTTGCAAACCACAACACCCAAAAGGAGAAAGAGAATAAAAGGGAATGCCTTGCCACAGAAGCAGGATGGGATAGGGGGGATGAGGGGTGGGAGGGATACTGGGACCCATGGTGGTGGAAAATGGGCACTGGTGGAGGCATGGGTATTTGATCATTGTATAATTGAAACCCAAGCATAATTTGAAAGTCTAAAACTGTACCTCTTGGTGTTTCACTAATAAAAATTTAAAAAGAAAAGAAAAAAATAGGCACTGAAGGAACTTTCCTCAATATAGTCAAAGCCATCTACCACAAGTCCACGGCAAGTATCATTCTCAATGGGGAAAAACTAAAATCCTTTCTTCTAAGATCGAGTACAAGACAAGGTAGTCCACTTTCACCACTCCTATTCAATATAGTACTGGAAGTCCTGGCCATTGCAGTTAGGCAAGAGAAAGGTATCAAGGGAATACAGATAGGAAAGGAAGAAGTCAAACTATCACTATTTGCAGATGATATGATACTATACTTAGAATACCCTATAGATTCTACAGAAAAGCTCCTAGAAACAATAGGTCAATTTAGTAAAGCAGCAGGCTACAAAATCAACACCCAAAAGTCCAGGGCGTTCTTATATACAAATAACGAAAGAGAAGAAATAAACATTAAAAAAACAATCCCGTTCAAAATTGTACCTCAGAAAATCAAGTACCTGGGAATGAGCTTAACCAAAGAGGTGAAAGACCTATACAAGGAAAATTGGAAAACACTACTTCAAGAAATAAAAGAAGACACTAGGAAATGGAGACACATCCCCTGCTCATGGATAGGGAGGATTAACATTATCAAAATGGCAATACTTCCCAATGCACTATACAAATTCAATGCAGTCCCTATCAGGATACCCATGACATTTTTCAAAGAAATAGACAAAACACTTCTGAAATTTATAAAGGTAAAGGTAAAGGTAAAGGCCCTCCCGTTGATCGTCGATTTGCTCGAGTGGGCCCAGTAACGTCTCCATTGGAGACTTTGTTGTTACTGTGTTTGGCATATTGAATACGTCGCGGGGAGCTTGCCAGGCTCTGCCGTGCAGGCGAGATACTCTCGGTAGCTTGCCGGGCTCTCGGAGAGGGGCGGAGGAATCGAACTCGGGTCGGCCATGTTGGCTGCGTGCAAGGCAAATGCCCTACCGCTGTGCTATGGAAAAATAAACCCCCACAAATAGCTAAAACAATCCTTGGGAAAAAGAAAATGGGTGACATCACCCTCCCCAACTTCAAACTGTACTACAAAGCAGTAGTAACTAAGGTAGCATGGTAATGGGCTAGAAACAAACCTGCAGACCAATGGAACAGAGTCAAATATTCTGTCAGAGACCCCCAAATATATGACCACTTAATCTTTGACAAAGGAGCAAGAAATGTGAACTGGAACAAGGAAAGCCTCTTCAACAAGAGGTGCTGGGAAAACTACCTGCTACCTGCAAAGCAATGAACTCTGACCTCTGTCTAATGCCAGGCAGAAAAGTCAGATCAAAGTGGATTAAAGACCTCAATATCAGACATGAATCCACAAGGTACATAGAGGGAAATGTAGACAGAACTCTTCATGACATTGAGCCTAAAAACATCTTTAAGGATGAAACAGCACTGACCATGCAAGTGGAAGCAAATATAAACAAATGGGACTACATCAAACTAAGAAGCTTCTGCACTTCAAAAGAAACAGGGACCAAAATACAGAAAGAGCCCCCAGAATGGGAAAGAATATTTACCCACTACCCATCTGATAAGGGATTAATATCCAGGATATACAAGGCACTAGTAGAATTGTACAAGAAAAAATCTCCAAACTTATCAAAAAATGGGGAGAAGAAATGAACAGAATTCCCCCCCCCCCAAAATACAAATGGCCGAAAGGCACATGAAAAAATGCTCCACATTGCTGGCAAAACCCTCCATGACATTGAAGCTAATGGTATCTTCAAAGATGCCTTGCCACTGGCCGCGCAAATGAAAACAGAGATAGATAAATGGGACTATCTTAAACTAAGAAGTTTCTGCACCTCCAAAGAAACAGTGACCAAAATACAAAGACAGTCTACAGAAGGGGAAAGGATATTCGCCGAATACACATCTGACAAGGGGTTGATATCAAGGATATACAAAATACTGGCTGAACTCCACAAGAAGAAAACATCCAACCCCATCAAAAAATGGGGCAATGAAATGAACAGAAACTTTCTCAAAGAAGAAATCCAAATGGCAAAAAAGCACATGAGAAAATGCTCTACATCATTAATCATCAGGGAGATGCAGATCAAAACCACAATGAGATACCATCTCACACCTCAGAGACTGGCCCACATCCAAAAGAAGAAAAGCAACCGATGCTGGCGCGGATGTGGCGAGAGAGGGACACTCCTTCACTGTTGGTGGGAATGTCGACTGGTTCAGCCCTTCTGGAAAACAGTATGGATGATTCTCAAAAAATTAGAAATTGAGCTCCCATTTGACCCAGCAATACCACTCCTGGGAATATATCCCAGAGAGGCAAAAATGTATAGTCGAAGAGACATCTGCACTTGTTTGCTCATTGCAGCACTCTTTACAATAGCCAGAAACTGGAAGAAACCTGAATGCCCAAGAACAGATGACTGGTTAAAGAAACTTTGGTACATCTACACAATGGAGTACTATGTAGCTATTAGAAAAGATGAAGTCATGAAATTTATATACAAGTGGTACAACATGGAAAGTATCATGTTAAGCGAAATGAGTCAGAAAGAGAGGGATAGACATTCATCTGGGGAATATAAAGTAACAAAATATGAGATTAATACCCAAGAATAGCTGAGATCAGCACCAGGAGGATTACTCCATAGCTTAGAGGCCAGCTGGGCATTCTAGGGGAAAGGGCAGCTCAGATACAGAAGGGAGCACCAAATAAAGGATGTTTGGAGGATCCTCCCAGGAGGGGAGATGCATGTCGAAAGTAGACTATGGACTGAAAATGTTTGCCACTCAAAGCTTCTTTTGCAGACCACAACACCCAAAAGGAGAGAGGGAACACAAGGGATTGCCCTGCCACAGAGGCAGGGTGGGATGGGGGGCATGGGGATGGGAGGGATAGTGGGATCCATGGTGGTGGAAAATGGGTACTGGTGGAGGGATGGGTATTTGATCATTGTATAATCGAAACCTAAGCACAAAAAATTGTAAATCTACAACTGTACCTCATGGTGTTTCACTAATAATAATAAAAAAACAGCTCCACATTGCTAGGGAGATGAAAATCAAAACAACAATGAGATATCATCTCATACCACAGAGACTGGCACATATTCAAAAGAACAAAAGCAACCATTTCTGGCGTGGATGTGTGGAAAAAGGGACACTCTTTCACTGTTGGTAGGAACGCCCACTAGTCCAGTCTTTCTGGAAAACAATATGGACAGTCCTTCAAAAACCAGAAATTGAGCTTCCATATGACCCCAGAATACCAATTCTGGGAATATATCCTGAGGATGCATAAAAGCACAGTAGAAATGACATCTGTACCTATATGTTCATTGCAGCACTGTTCACAATAGCCCAAATCGGGAAACAACCCAAGTGCCCTAGAACAGATGACTGGTTAAAGAAACTTTGGTACATCTACATAATGGAATACTATACAGCTGTCAGGAGAGATGAAGTCATGAACTTTGCTTATAAATGGATAGACATGGAGAGTATCATGCTGAGTGAAATGAGTCAGAAAGAGAGGAACAGACATAGAAGGACTACACTCATTTGTGGAGTATAAAACAACATAACATGAGGCTGACACCTAAGGATAGTAGATACACGGGACAGATAGATTGCTCCATAGTTGGAAGCCTGCCTCATGAGCAAAGGGGAGAAGGAAGCTGGAACAGAAAAGGGATCGCTAAGAAAAAGATGGCCAGAGGAATCGATTGGGATGGGAGATGTATGCAGAAAGTAGATAAAGAACCAAACATGATAACCTCGCAGAGTCTATATTGCAAACCATAATGCCCGAAAGTAGAGAGAGATTATGGGGAATCATGTCTGCCATGGAGGCGGGGGGGTGGGGGGGTAAGAGGGGAGGTATACCAGGGATATTGGTAGTGGGAATGTGCACTGGTGGAGGGATGGGTGTTTTTGATCATTGTGTGATTGTAACTCAAACATGAAAGCTTGTAACTATCTCACAGTGATTCAATAAAATTTAAAAATTAATAAATAAGGGCTGGAGAGATAGCACAGTGGGTAAGACATTTGCCTTGCATGCGGCCGACCCGGGTTCGATTCCCAGCATCCCATATGGTCCTTTAAGCACTGCCAGGAGTAACTCCTGAGTTCAGAGCCAGGAGTAACCCCTGTGTATCGCCGGGTGTGACCCAAAAAGCAAAAAAATAATTAATAAATAAAATAAAAATGAATACTTTGGGGGGCCGGAGGGATAGTACAGGGAGTAGGGCATCTGCCTTGTACACAGCTGACCTGGGTTTGATCCCTGGCATCCCACATGGTCTCCCAGCACCACCGGGAGTAATTCCTGAGTAGAGAGAGCCAGGAGTAGAAACCCCTGAGCATTGCTGGCTGTGACCCAGAAGTCAAAAAAGCTACCAAAGAAAATAAAACTGTAGTGAAAGTATAGATGTCCTTTAAGTAAATGATTTTACACTGATATGGTATGTAGACTGATAATGACAAAATTTGAAAGTTCAAACTTTAATGTTTAAATTATCTGGTGAAGCACTGTAATGCAGCACAGTTTTTAACTGCCCTCATAAAGAAGAGTGGGATCTAAATTCTAAAAAAGAAAGGTTTCAGGTTCCTTTCCATGATGAAATTCCCTTGGGTAAGTACAGGTCAGAAATGGCCACCTGTGAATAGGAGATTCCAAGAAAGGGCTAGAATGCTAGACAAGGCATTCACAGAGTGCAAACTAATGCAAACTATAAGGAAAAACTGAAATGACCATCAAAGCAAAAGTCTAAAAATATTCACTTTAGTCTCCAAGGGTTATTTGCAATTTTTGGTGTAACTTGAAATGCAAGTATAAGTGCTTTTGTTTATTTTGTTCTGGGATCATGCCTACTCATTCTCAGGGATTATTCCTGGCTCTGTGCTCAGGAATGACCCGTGTCTGTGTTTACGGGACCATGTTTGGTGTCTAGTCGTTTTGGGGCCAGCCCTAGCAGGTTCAGAGCTTACTCCTGGCCCTGTACTCAGGGATCACTCCTGGCAAAGCTCGGGAGCCATCTGGGGTGCCAGAGATCTATCACGAATCTACCCACAGTACTATCATTCTGGCCCCTAAGTTTACAATGCATGACCTGGAGGGAAGTCTACTAGTATTTGATACTATCTTCTTTCTGGATGATTTCTTCCTTTTGTGCACTTGCAAACAAGTCAGTTCTTTCAAAACTTAAAAAGAAAAAATATTTTTATTTCTGTAATTCTAAATGCAATTTCTTTAACTCTTTCCAGTATGATGAACATATATAACAGGGTGGTTGAATCTCACCTGATCTAAGAGGTTTTCGATGTTTAGAAACATATCTCTCAAGGAGACGCTTCACAGGAGAATCTTTGGCTTCATCCAGTGCACACTTTCCACTATCACTTCTAAGTAATGGATCAGCTCCATTCAAGAGAAGTAATTCTGCCACCTAGAGGAAGATTGTGTGTGGGAGCCCAGATAAAAGATACTGTTTGTAAAGGGAATGCCCTGCCACAGAGGCAGGGTGGGATGGGGGATACAGGTGGTACGGGGGTGGGGGGTGGGTTGGGGGGATACTGGGATCAGTGGTGGTTGGAGAATGGGCACTGGCAGAGGGATGGGTACTCGATGATTGTATAACTGAAACCCAAGCACAAAAATTTGTTAAGTCTACAACTGTACCTCATGGTGTTTCACTAATAAAAATTTTAAAATATTGTATGTGCCTGAAAGCATACAACTCTAAAGCGTAGTATCAAATATTTTCCTCAACAATACAACAATACAGTTTGAATATGCCTACTACTCTGCCCAGAAATTATTAAAAATTTGTTGGAATCAGGAGATAGTACAGCACTTAGGGCACATGCCTAGCACCTCTGTACCTGACCTGGGTTCAAATCCCACAACACATGGTCCTCTGAGAACACCAAGTACAGTTCTGGAGCCCCAAGCACCTCTGGATGTGGCTCTGGAGGCCCGCAGTATCACAGGTATCCCCAACATCAGCAGGCCAGAGCAGCATGACATCCTCGGGCTTTTAAACTGAACCACTGCTTGGGAGTTTCCTCACATCACCTGTCACAACCCTCCTCCCCAAATTTGTCACTATATATTGTCACTTCTCTTACAAAGGATGAGGAACATAAGAAAGGAGAAAGGAAGAGAAAAAGGGAAGGAAAGAGGAAGGAAAGGAGGGAGGGATTAAATGTTTATGGTTCAGAAATGAATCAGAAGGAGATGAACAGATATAGAATGATTAAACTCATACGTGAGATATAAAAAAAATCCCAGTATGAGACTAATACCTAAGGAAAGTGGAAACAAGGGCCAGGAAGAATGGTCCATGATTGGAAACTTGACACAAGTGGTGTGTATGTGGTGTGTGTGTGGGGGGGAGGGAGTTAGGATGGAGAAGGGACAACTACATCAAAGATAGTTGGCAATGATCACTCTAGATCAGAACTGAGTGCTGAAAAGTAAAGGGACAAACATGGCAACCTTTCAGTACCTGTATTACAAACCATAATGCCCAAAAGTAGGGAGGGGAGAGGGTGAAGGAGAAGAGAAGAGAGAGGAATGGGGAGAGGGGAGAAAGGGGGGAGGGAAGAGGGGGGAGGAAAGGAAAGGGGGAAGAGAAGAAAAGTACCTGCCTTAGAGGTAGGCTGTAAAGAGGGAGGCAGCAGGGAAACTGGAAATATTGGTGCTGGAAAATGTACACTTGTGAGGAGACAAATGACAGAACATTGTATGACCTAATGCAATTATAAACAATTTTGTAACTCTGTGCCTTACAGTAATATATATAATTAGTATAATAATAATGTGTATTATATATGATGGATTTTTTAAGGAAAAAATGTTTATGGTTCAACTGTTAGTGAAACACAGCTAACTGACAGACTAGGAATTAGAACTGGGTTCTATAGTGGTAAGAGCTGTAGTCATCTTAACAGGTTCCAAGAGATGGTTATGTCATCAGATCCTTGATACCTCAGAACATCAAGGAAAAACAGGTCAATACTTAATCTGTTACTATGCCTCAAGTAGCCACTGTGAAGTTTTTTTTAATCTTCACAGTTGAATGAGAAGAATGACCCATTTCTTCTTTGGTGTATTACATTATCATTTCATATATATGTATATCACAGTCACAGTCCTCCCGTTGTTCATCGATTTGCTCGAGCAGGCCCAGTAACGTCTCCATCATGAGACTTGATGTTACTGTGTTTGGCATATCGAATATGTCACGGGGAGCTTGCCAGGCTTTGCCGTGTGGGCTCGATACTCTTGGTAGCTTGCCAGGCTTTCCGAGAGGGGCAGAGGAATCTAACTCAGGTCGGCCATGTTGGCATGTGTGCAAAGCAAACGCCCTACCGCTGTGCTATCTTTCCAGCCTGTATATGTATATATATATCCTATATTTTTAAGTTTTCTAAGTGGGTCTATATTTTAAAAATAATTATCTTAATAAGAATTTAAAGAAAATTATGTAAATATAGATGGCTCAATGAAAAATAAATCTCCCTGATTTATTTTTTGCTGGGTGTGGCCCATCACAGCTACATTTTGTGATGACTGGGAGCCATGAGGTACTGGGAGGTACTGGGGAATATTTCTAAGGGCCTCACATACCATTCTGTACCAGTACAGAATATGGGGATATTATTCAGCGTCTCAGACACCATATGGTACTGGGGATATTTCTCAGTGCCTCAGATATCATGTGGCATTGGGGATATTACTTACAGTCTCAAAGACCATGTGTTACTGATGAAAATATTCAAGGACTCAGATGTGCTAAAAAATGTGATGTAACTAGAATAAGTCATCTCCCTGGCCCACAGGCATTTCTTCTGGAAGTATGTGATACAGATCTTCCCAAGACAGCCGATTAGTCCCCTTTCCTACTCTAACAGTTTAGAACTCAGAAGCAACTTCCAAAACCTGAAATAAAAGACAAGGTATTTTCATAAAGTGCCTTAGTCCTATAATAGAGCCTGAAACATGAAATTATCTTGGAACATTCAGAGCAGCTGTGGTTTCTGAGAGAAATCCTATATGCTGGAATCTGTCATTTGAATTGCTATTATTTCAGATCGTATTAACCAGATCATATGGAACTGTAGTAACCATATGGAAACATAACCACTGGTACTTCTGTGCTAACATGCATGGACTAAAAGTTAAACCTAGTAGGGAGGTTCTCATGTCTTAAGCCGACTCTCAAAGGGATAACAGACTCTCTAATGTTATCAGTCTCCTGTCAGGACTAGATGCTACTGTTTAACACTGTCAGAAGGAATTCACCTGAAAGCTACAAAACACCACAGAAAAAAAAGGGTTTTAATTAAACACAATTTAAAAAGTATAGTAACTAAAACATGTTTTGTAGTTATTAAAAGGGACTGTATAAAATAGCATCTACCACATTAAGATAACATTACACTATTAAATTTTTTACAAATTCTGAATATTAATAAACAAAAAAATTCTTTTGTTTTGGGGCCACATACAGCTGCTCTCAGGGCTTACTCCTGGCTCTGTGCTCAGAGTGGTGAGCTCAGGGGACCAGATGAGGTGCTGGAGGACAAACCTAGGTCAGCTGTGTGCAAGGCAAGTGCCTTACCTGCTGTACCATCTCTCTAGCTCCATAAGCTAAAACAATTCTTGTGTTTTTCTATTGCTTAATTCCTGAAATGGACTTACAATTCTTTAAAAAGGAAAAAAACAGTCACAGTACCTTATAATGCCCATTCACCACTGCATCATGTAGGGGAGTGATCTGGTACTTTCCTTTGATATTTACATCTGCTCCACCTTTTATTAGTTCGCTTGCAGTCCGATAAAATCCTCCTACACAAGCTTCATGAAGTGCTGTCCAACCTATTACAGAAAAAGAAAATGGGATGCCAGGGATCAAACCCAGGCTGTCAGTGTACAGGGCCTCTGTACACTGTATAATGGTTTTTTTATAGTACAGTGTAGCAAATATCATTATATTAATTTCAGGCAAACAACAATTTGATATTTAATACTTATTACAAAATAATCACTGTAAGTCTAATTCACATATCTTATCACACAATTTTTTCCATTTTTTGGCTTTTTGGGTCATACCCGGTGATACTCAGGGTTTACTCCTGGCTCTTCACTTAAAAATCACTACTGGAGATACTCAGGGGACCATATAGGATGCTGGGGATCGAATCTGGGTCAGCCACATGCAAGGTAAATGCCCTACCTGCTACACTATCACGCTGGCCCCATCATCACACATGATTTTTTAAAAAATTTTTTTCAGGTCAGGAATATATAATGTAAGTGACAGAGCACATACCTAACATGTGTGCAAAGCCCTGAGTTTGACCCCTGGCACTGTATGCCCTTGATGAGCACCACGATGTGTAACCCTGGCAGATGGTGAAAATTACCCAGAGCCTGAGTTAATGACTTAGGTTTATTAGTGCATAGGTTGCTTAATATACTTCTCACATATCAATTTGTTAATGAATGTGAAAAGTACTTATAAAACATAAACTACTACCATGTCCTTAGTAGCTATAAAGAATTGTGTTCATTTAAATTATATGATTATTTTTAAAATTATCTGAAAAATTGGGGCTGGAGCAATAGTACAGCCAGTAGGGCGTTTGCCTTGCACGCGGCCGACCCAGGTTCGATTCCCAGCATCCCATATGGTCCCCTGAGCACCGCCAGGGGTAATTCCTGAGCACAAAGCCAGGAGTACCCCTGTGCATTGCCAGGTGTGACCCAGAAAAAGCAAAAAAAAAAAAAATAAAATTATCTGAAAAATTTGAGACTTGCCTGAAACTCACGTTGCCATATTTTCATAGGAGTTACTCATTTGAAACTACAAAAACTCAGGTAACCAAAAAAAACTTACCAGCATAACTTTGCTGATTAACATTTCCACCCTTTTTTAAACAACAAAGAACAAGATCTGCATCATCATGCAGAGCAGCCTTATACAGTAAGTTCTCTCCAAATACATTTCTCCGGTTAATAGCAGACAGAGGTATATTATCCAACTTCATTTTCTCTGAAATGAGAGAATCAATGAGAAAAATAAACAAACCCTTATTTTTAGTATCAGAGGAACTTAGGTATCAGAGTGAATCCAGAGAACATTCTGGAATAGATGTATATTATGAAAGCGTATTGTATCCATTAACTCAACTATGAGTTTTATTATCTGAATATAATCTGAAGATTAAAAGGGAAAAGAGACATATCTTTAAACTATTGTACTGAATTTTTTTTTGTGTATGTGTGAAGTAAGATGGTTTTCATTGAAATTTAGAAAAAAAGAAAGTACATGTTTAAGAGAGAACTTGGGCTACTCCAGTGTGGAAAAGCAAGCAAAGAGACATAGAGAGAAATAAAATATGATTCAAGGAAGTACACAGGCTTAAAGAGCAAGCCTACTCAAAAGATGGCTCACCATATTTTTTTGCAAGTGTTTTGCGTTTCCTGATCTGTTCTCTACTCTTGAGTCTAGATGAATGTATGTTCTTTCCTTTAGCTTCAATTATTAAAGCAGGATTCTGCATTCTTGAAAAAGAAAGGTTTTTAAAATTACTATCATTGGGGTCAGAGAGAGTACAGAGTGCAGGACACTTGCCTTGCACAGAGCTGACCTGATTCTATCCCTGGTACCCCATATAGTCCCCCGATCCCCATCAGGAATGATTCTACATGCAGAGCCAGGAGTAAGCCCTAAACTTCACTGGTGCAACCAAAACACAAAAAGAAAAGGAAATAAAATTAGCATCCGGTTGAAATACAAAAAATATTTCACTTATCAAGACTTAAAAAGTTTTAATGAGTTTTGATTTAAATATACTGTAAGGACTAAGAAGAAAGTTTAAAGTTGTGGAGCTTGTGCCCCAAATTCAATCCCCACCACATGGCTCTCTAAGAACCATCAGGTTGGGCCTAAGTACTAACCATCAGATTAGGAACTGACCACAAGTTCTCAAGCACTGCTGAGGAGATCCCACCCCCAAACTGTAAAATGAATAAAAGAACAACATTATAAACTAAAGTTCTTTAATTAGGGTTGATTGCACATAGACTCTAATGTCCCTAGCACTGAATCCTTTTTTTTTTTATCACCATGAGATACAATTACAAAGCTGTTCATGACTGGGTTTCATCCCTCCACCACCATTGTATATTTGTGTATTTCCCATCACCAACACCCCCAGTTTCTCTTCCACCAGCCCCCCACCCCCAGCCTGCCTTTATGGCGAGCACCTTTCTTCTTCTTTACTCTCTCTCTCTCTTTCTCTCCTTCTCCTCCCCCTTCTCTTTCTTTCTTCCTCCCTCTCCGTCTCCCTCTCCTTCTCTCTCTCTCTCTCTCTCTCTCTCTCCCTCTCTCTCTCTCTCTCTCTCTCTCTCTCTCCCCCTCCCTCCCTCCCTCCCTCCTCTTTTCAGCGTCAGGCTGGTTTCTTTTCCAGCACAGAATTCTTATCCAGAGCAATCATTTCCAAATATCATTGCCATATCCTAGCACTGAATTATCTGTAAGGTATGTAGCATTTCTGAAAAGAAAGATGTAAACTGACAGCATACCTAGAATTCTCATTTGAGGAGTTACTATTTGTTTGATCCTCACGGCCAACCATTTTTGGTAAAATCTTTTCTGGCATTGTACACCTTTTATCTCTGTGCTTCTTGTGTCTACCTATTTTCAATCTGGATGACCTCCTTAATACAACAGGAGTGTCCTGATCAGTGTTAATGTCCAATGGATTGGAATTTCCCTTGTTCTTTAGTGGATCACAAAAAGTGACATTTTGGTGCACCAAAGTTTGTAATTCAAATGGATTTTGGTCTTCTGTAGGCTGTAAATATACACATAATAAAAGGTAAATATACTACAATACTATAATCACTAAAAATATTAAAACAAGGCAAATTAAGTGTTACCCTGTCTTTTGATTACACCAAACTGCTTCATACGATAGAGGTAAAAAAAACACAGACATCACAGACATGTGTAAACATAATAAAAATTTATCAATAAATAATGCAAGTCTGAAAGCCTAAGAACATTAGGAAAATGATTATCAATACTCTGATCAATGGTCTGCTCTGCCCTGTATCTCATTATTTTGTAATAACAATGCTAATTTTTAATGGTTTGCATTGACTTGCAAGGGTTATGATAAATCATGAATGTACTAAAGGCACCCCTTGATAATTCATTATGAATTTAACTTTCAATGATGTACATATTATATAGATCGTATAAACCTTTACTGAATTTAATTTTCTACCAAGCTCACAAAGCTTCTCAAAGTAACAAATTCCCTATCTTAATTATAACTAAGTAAAAGAGTACTGAATTTGTTCTAAACAAATCTTTCTAGTTTTAAGAGTTTCCTTTTTCCTAAAGACTACTAAATTTGTGTTCACTTTATCAATCCCAATCATAATTTCCTATAATATAGTCCTATTATCTCATTTAGATTAAAATTCTGGAATGTTCAATTCAGTGTTCAACCTGTGCTGAGCTTCTCTTTTTCTGGATTATTTTAAATCCTATTATATCTGTTGGGGATATTTTAACCATAATTACGTGAAATATTCTAGTTGAGTAAATTGCAACATGAGTTCAATACATTATTAAATCTTCCCAGATATTTTCATAAGGAACTTTTTTTTCAATAACTAAAGGGAAAAAAATAAAAGAAAATATTCAAATGCCATGTGACCATGTATAATTTCTATCACTGGTTATAAATTACATGTATGTGTACATACATGTGTGTGCATAAACACACTAACTATATATTTACATAAATAGAGGGATACCACTCAGCAATGCTCCTGTTACAAGGGAAAAAAATTACTATAAGAAAAACACATTCACATGAAAGAAGAGTTTGGGCACAGAATTCTCTCTGTAATATGTGGGACATAAAGAACGGTGGAATAACAAAATACCCCAAAACAATGGAAACAAAGAACATGATAACTAGTATTCAGTAGGAAACACACCACTTTGGTGGGTACAGGGAGTGTTGGGGGATGGAACAGGGAGGGGGCAACGTCCACAATGAAGTATGTGTGTGAAACCCCATCAGCAACTTTACTATAAACCAAAAATGCAAAAATGTATTTAAAAATAAAAAGACAGGAAGCAAATGTGGGAGTGGGGAATTGATGGAGGGAAGTGGACCACTGGTGAAGGATCGGTGTTGAAACACTGTATGTCTGAAATCTAATCATAAATTTACTTTGAGATTTTACAGTGACTAAATTTAAAAAATAACAATTTAAAATTAAAACTGTTTTTCTTTATGGCAAAATATATAACTATATACAATTTACCCAAAAAATGTCAAAAGAAAAAAAGGCAAGTGGCCTCCGCAAGGGACTCCAATTATAATAATGTAAGAAGTCTAGATTCTAGGACACAGAAGGCAAAGTTCCACTTAAAAGGAATAATTTTTTATCTCTTCTGGAAGACCAACTATATATATTCTATGTCCAACTAAACATTTTTATGAAGATTATCATCTCTTACTGCACCCGATACAGTAATTTTCTGAGATACTGAGTAAACTCTCATAACAAAAAAACAAAATAGAAAACCTTTCCTTAACAGATGTAAGCAACCTAATGACAGGTCCTCTTAGGTTTTCTGGGTAGAAAATTACCTGACTTTTTTTTGTTTCGGGGCCACACCAGAAAAGTTCAGGGGTTACTTCTGGCTCTGCAGTGAGGGATCACTCCTTGTGGTGCTCAGGGGACCATATGGGATACCTGGAATCGAACCCGGGTTGGTCATGTGAAAGGCAGTCACCTGACTCCTGTACTATCTCTCTGGTCCCCTTAACTTTATAAACTCATTGAAAACTCTATCCCAGGAACCTCTACTAAAGAGATGACAATATGTTTCAAATTCAAGAAGTATCTTCTGGGTGTTGGTTGATAGTTTTGGAAGCAGGCTTGAATTTGAAATGAAAGTATATGAACAATCAAGACATTAAAAATTCCATAAGAAAGGCAAGAGAGACAGTACAGGGGCTAAGGTACTTGTGTTGCCTGTGCTGACCCTGGTTCAATACCCAGCATGACATACACTCCTCAAGCACCGCCAGGAGTCATCACTCAGTAAAGATCCAAGAAGAAGCCATGAGCACTACTGGGTATGGGCCAAATCCATAAAGATTTCTGCATGCATAAAGCCCTGAGCACAGTTCCTAGAACCATCAGACGGCCCTGGTAGCCCTACAGCCAAATAGCAAACCAATAGGCTCACACTGCAGGGTAATATCATAGAATGTGGTCCCTAGTCTCCCCAAGCACAATTCAGGAGGCCATTGTTTTGAAAATCACTATATCCTAGGGATAGCAGTTCCTGGGTGGTAGGTAAGGTGCAATAACACAGTATGCCTAAAGCATAAATATTGACCAAGAAAAAAAATCACAGACTCACATTTACTTGCACAAATAGATGCTCATCCTGCAGTTCAGCTAACTTGGAATCTTGCTCCAACAGTGCAGTATGGCCACAAGTATCAAAGCTCTCCTCTGCTATGTGTGTAGACTCTTCATTAGTCTGAGACAAAGCAGATCCAACCCCTAAACGTTTACTTTCAGCACTGACACTGTTGCCTTCCTCTTCTCTATGGCAAATGGGATCCACCTGGGATTCTGACATTGGGTTTAAAGATGATGATAACAACTCAGTTGGCAATGCACTATCGTTTGTGTTTTCTAGTAAATCTCTGTGACATGTCAGAGAAATTGGTATAGGATTTGGAGATTTATTCAATCGGTTTATTAACTCTGTAGGCTCAAAATCATTCGTCACTTCTAATAGTCTATCCTCTTCGGTAGTTTCTAGGGCAGACACAAAGGTTTCAAGTGAATTGTCTTCACTCTTCTCTTCTCCAGAAATCATTTCCAATGTGACTTCCATTCCAGGCTCAGAAAATGTATGTGATCCTGTTAACATCTTCTCTGGCTCTATTAACAATTTATCCTTGACAAGAGCCGTATCAGATACTGTAAGAAAAGTACCTGAAAGGAGGCTTATTTCAGCAGAGTCCATGTCTTCACTCAGTTCCTGCGTATTCCACATAAAATGCTATCATTATAACATACATCAAAGAGGTCTCTTAAATGAAAAAGTCGTAATTCTTATTTTTTATAAACTAGATTATCAAACTATAGTTTTATCATCTTAGTAAGTTATACCCAGTTTTATCAGTTTTCCTCCTTTACTGTAAATAAAAATGCCTTTCTACTTTTCTATACCTAATCACTAATAACTGAAAACCTGGTTAAACATATAACAGGAGCGCACTAGTAAAACTGGCAGAACAACAATAATAAATTATCTATCATATATTACCTGTGCTAAGAAAAGAGCCATTGGATTATTTGAAAACTTTACTGAACATAATGCTTGTAATATTCTCTCTTGCAAAAAAATTCTATTGATTTTTACCAAAAAATTAATCAGGAATAAAATCGGCAATTTCACCTTTCTATTCCTGAATTCTGTATAAATATATAAATGTGAAGTAAAAAGGATCAGAGGTGAATAGAAAGAAGACAGGAAAAAATAAAGCCACTATTTTATGCAAATACTATGAGCCCCTACTATAACCCAACTGTTCAGGGTTGAAAACAATTTAAACTTATTATTTAAAAAAATTTTTATTCCTGTATGAACCACCATTACAATTTTTTGGCATATATCCTGGAAACACAAAAACTTTGATTTTAAAGCATACAGGCACACCTATGTTCATCACAGTATATAGTATAATAGCCAAAATATGAAAATAGCCCATATTCCCAACTTACAGATGAATGTACCAAGAAGCTGTGATACACATACACAATATGCCTATGGAGCTCTAAGAAAGAACAAAATCATGCAATTTTGTGTAAGGATAGAGATGATATAATTTCACCAAGTAAAGTCAGAAGGAAAGGGTAAATACAGAATGGATACAGAATGATACCTATCACATGTGGGACTTAAGAGATATACAGCAAGGCAGAACAAAGGGCCAAAGACAACACAATGGGAGAGCTGATCCTCAGAACTGAATTTGTTGGGGGGGAGGCAGGGAGAGAAAGGTGGGCGCTCTGGTGATAGTTGTGGTGCTGGAATGATGTATACATGAAACCATAGTAACAGTACTGCAAGTCATGTTACCTTGAATCAGAAAGATAAAAAACAAAATTTGTTTGGGGCCACATCCAGCAGTAGTCAGGGGCAACTCCTGGTGATATTGCTGGATCAAATGGGAGCTCAATTTCTGATTTTTTGAGAATTGTCCATACTGTTTTCCAAAAGGGCTAAACTAGTCGGCATTCTCACCAGCAGTGAAGGAGAGTCCCTTTCTCACCACATCTGTGCCAACACCGGTTGCTTCTGTTCTTTTGGATGTGGGCAGGTCTCTGTGGTGTGAGATGATATCTCATTGTTGTTCTGATCTGCATCTCCCTGATGATTACTGATGTAGAGCATTTTCTCATGTACTTTTTAGCCATTTGGATTTCTTCTTTGAGAAAGTTTCTGTTCATTTCATCACCCCATTTTTATTTATTTATTTTTATTAGTGAAACACCATGAGGTACAGTTATAGACTTACAAATTTTTGTGCTTGGGTTTCAGTTATACAATGATCAAGTACCCATCCCTCCACCAGCGCCCATCCTCCACCACCACAGGTCCCAGCATCCCTCCCACCCCCCACTCCCCCATCCCACCCTGCATCTGTGGCAGGGCATTCCATTTTGTTCTCTCTCTCTCCTTTTGGGTCCTGTGGTTTGCAAGAGAGGCATTAAGTGGCAATCATGTTCGGTCTATAGTCTATTTTCAGCACGCTTCGCCTACCCTGGGAGGATCCTCCCAACACCCTTTATTTGGTGCTCTCTATCTGAGCTTCCTTTTCCCCTAGCACGCGTAGCTGGTCTCCAAGTCATGGAGCAAAATTCCTGGTACTAATCTTGGCCACTCCTGGGTGTTAGTCTCCCATTTTGTTGCTTTATGTTCCCCAGATGAACGCAATCTTTCTGTGTCTATCCCGCTCTTTCTGACTCATTTCGCATAACATGATACTTTCCATGTAGTACCACTTGTAGGGGAATTTCATGATTTTATCTTTTCTAACAGCTACATAGTACTCCATTGCGTAGATGTACCAAAATTTCTATAACCAGTCACCTGTTGTCAGGCACTCAGGTTTTTTCCAGATTCTGGCTATTGTAAACAGTGCTGCAATGAACAAACAAATGCAGATGTCACTTCGACTATACTCTTTTGCCTCTCTGGGATAAATTCACAGGAGTGGTATTGCTGGGTCAAATGGGAGATTAAATTCTAATTTTTTGAGAATTGTCCATACTGTTTTCCAAAAGGGTTGGACCAGTCGGCATTCCCACCAGCAGTAAAGGAGGGTCCCTTTCTCGCCACAACCGCGCAAGCACCGGTTGCCTTTGTTCTTTTGGATGTAGGCCAGTTTTTGTGGTGTGAAATGATATCTCATTGTTGTTTTGATCTGCATCTCCCTGGTGATTAGTGATGTAGAGCATTTTCTCATGTGTCTTATAGCCATTTGGATATCTTCTTTGCGAAAGTTTCTGTTTATTTCCTCGCCCCATTTTTGATGGGATTGGGTGTTTTCTTCTTGTGGAGTTCAACCAGTACCTTGTATATCCTTGATATCAACCCCTTGTCAGATGTGTATTTGGCGAATATCCTTTCCCATTCTGAAGACTGTCTTTGTATTTTGGTCACTGTTTCTTTTGAGGTGCAGAAGCTTCTTAGTTTAAGATAGTCCCATTTGTCTACCTCTGTTTTCACTTGCTTGGTCAGTGGTGTGACATCTTTGAAGATATCATTAGCTTCAATATCATGGAGGGTTTTCCCAACTTTGTCTTCAATGAACTTTATGGATTCCGGTCTGATGTTGAGGTCATAAATCCATTTTGATCTTACTTTTGTACATGGTGTTAGGCAGAGATCTGAGCCCACTTTTTTGCATGTAGCTGTCCAATTTTGCCAGCACAATTAAAGAGGCTTTCCCTGCTCCACTTCACTTTTCCAGCCCCCTTATTGAAAATTAGATGATCATATGCTTGGGAGGGGATGTCAGTATATTCAACTCTGTTCCATTGGTCTGCAGCTCTGCCTTTGTTCCAGTACCATGCTGTTATAATTATTACTGCTTTGTAGTAGAGTTTGAAGATAGGGAGGTTGATTCCTCCCATTTTCTTTTTCCCACGAATTGCTTTAGCTATTCGTGGAGGATTATTGTTCCATATAAATTTCAGGAGTGATTGATCCATTTCTTTGAAGAATGTCATGGGTATCGTAATAGGGATCGCATTGAATTTGTACAGTGCTTTGGGAAGTATTGCCATTTTGAGAATATTAATTTTCCCCATCCATGAGCAGGGGATATTTTTCCATTTCCTCGTGTCCTCTTTTATTTCCTGAAATACCGTTTTGTAGTTTTCTTTGTAAAGGTCCTTTACATCCTTAGTTAAGCTGATTTCCAGCTACTTGATTTTCTGGGGCACAATTGTGAATGGGATTGTTTTCTTCATGTCACTTCTCTTTCACTATTTGCGTATAGAAAAGCTATGGATTTTTGGGTATTGATTTTATAGCCTGCCACTTTACTATACAAGTCTATTGTTTCTAGGAGTTTCTTGGTAGAGGATGTAGGGTTCTCTTAGTATCATATCATCTGCGAGTCGTGAGATCTTGATTTCTTCCTTCCCTACCTGGATGCCCTTCATATATTTTTTCTTGCCTAATCACTATTGCAAGTACTTCCAGTACTATATTGAACAGTAGTGGAGAGAGTGGCCATCCCTGTCTTGTTTCTGATCTTAGGGGGAAGGCTCTTGTTTCCCCATTGAGGATGATGTTTGCTGTAGGTATGTGGTAGATGGCTTTAACTATATTGAGGAAAGTCCCCTCTATCTCCATTTTGACGAGGGTTTGCATAATAAATGGGTGCTGGATCTTGTCAAATGCTTTCTCTGCATCTATTGATATGATCATATGATTTTATCTTTTCTTTTATTGATATGATGGATTATGTTGATTGATTTCTGAACATTGAACCATCCCTGCATCCCAGGGATGAATCCCACTTGATCATGGTGTATAATATTTTTGATGAGTTGTTGAATTCTATTTATTTGCTAGTATTTTGTTCAGAATCTTCGCATCTGTGTTCATCAGGGATATCGGCCTGTAGTTTTCTTTTTTGTGGTGTCTTTGTTTCTTTTTGGAATTAGAGAGATATGGGCTTCATAGAAACTGTTTGGGAGAGCTTCTGTTTTTTCAATTTCCTGGAAAAGCTTGAGAAGAACTGGCAATAGGTCCTCTTTAAATGTTTGGAAAAATTCGCCAGTGAATCCATCTGGACCTGGGCTTTTGTTTTTGGGAAGACTTCTGATTGCAGTTTCAATTTCCTTGATGTTAATAGGTCTATGCAGGTACTCTATATCTTCTTGATTCAGCTTTGGGAGATGATAGGTAATCCAGGAATTTATCCATTTCTTCTAGGTTCTCTTGTTTCGTGGCATACAGACTTTCAAAGTAGTCTCTGATAAATCTTTTCAATTTCTTTGGTTTCTGTTGTGATATCCCCATTCTTATTTCTGATTTGATTTATTAGGGTTCTCTCTGTTTCTTTGTGATTGTTGCTAGTGATTTATCTATCTTTATTTTCTCAAAGAACCAGTTCTTGGTTTCATTGATCTTTCGGATTGTTTCTTTGGTTTCCATGTCGCTGATTTCTGCTCTAAGTTTCATGATCTCTTTCCTTCTGCCCAATTTGGACTCCTTCTGTTGATCCCTTTCTAAGATCTTGAGCTGTGAAGTCAAGTTGTTTATGTACATCCTTTCTTCTGTCCTGAGATATGCTTGCAGAGCTATAAATTTTCCCCTTAAAACAGCTTTCGCTGCATTCCATAAGTTCTGGTAGCTCGTGTCTTCATTCTCACTTGTTTCCAGGTACCCTTTGATTTCGTCCTTGATTTCCTTCCTGATCCACTTGTTGTTAAGCATTGAGTTGTTTAATTTCCAGGTATTTGATTTGGTTCTCCGTGTCTGTGTGTGATTCACTTCTATTCTCAGTGCATCATGGTCTGAAAAGTTTGTTGATACTATTTCTATCTTCCTGATTCTATTGAGGTATGTTTTGTGGCCTAGGACATGGTCTATTTTGGAAAATGTTCCGTGCACACTGGAGAAGAATGTGTATTCTTTTTTGGGGTGTAAAGCCCTGTATAGGTCTATAAGCCCTTTCCCTTCTATTTCTTCTTTCAAAGCCAATGTTTCCTTGTTTTGTTCTTGTTGATCTATCTAGAGGTGATTAAGGCTATATTGAAATCTCCACCTACTATTGTGTTGCTAGCAATGTCCTCCTTAAAATCTGTTAGCAGTTGTTTTAAGTATTTAGCTGTTCCTTCATTAGGTGCATATACATTTAAGAGTGTGATTTCTTCCTGTTGTACGTATCCCTTGATGATGAGAAAATAGCCTTCGCTGTCCCTTCTAATCTTTTTCAACGCGAAATTAATGCTGCCGGATACTAGTATGGCCACCCCAGCTTTTTTGAGGGAGCTGTTTGCTTGCAGGATTGTTTTCCATCCTTTGGCTTTGAGTCCGTGTTTGCTCTGGCTGTTGAGATGAGTTTCTTGTAGGCAGCAGAATGTTGGGTTCTGTCTCTGAATCCATTTTGCCACTCTGTGTCTCTTAATTGGTGAATTTAGCCCGTTGACATTGAGAGAGATTATTGTTATGGGATTTTGTGTCATCTTTCTGTAAGGGAGTGTTGTGGTTGTAGGGTTTGTCTTGTCTTATACTAGCCCCTTTAGCCCTTGTTTTAGGTTTGGTTTTGAGTCTATGTAATCCCATCAACGGCCAAGACTCAGAGACTATAAAAACCAGCTCCCGGAAGAGAAGAGTGCAGTCTCCTGCCCCCGCGCCTGACTGTCCTCGCCGCCAGGGCCCCTTGGAGGGGAGCGAGTTGAGCTTTCCTCCCCGCCCCGACCAGGGCTCCGGCAGCCAAAGACCTCCAGGACCTGCCACCACCATGCTGAGACCACTCTCCGCACACATGAAGGTACTGGCAGAGGGACAAAGTCACTCGGGTTCCGGGGCCGAGATCTCCAAGCCTACTCGGATTTGGGCTGAGCATCCTCCACCCAGATCCTCCAAATTCCAGTAGGCGAGGGTCACACCCACCAACTGGCCCCCTGGCGCCGTGTAATCCCATCAACGGCCAAGACTCAGAGACTATAAAAACCAGGTCCCAGAACCGCGCAGCCGCATTTGCCGCGACATCCTATTATGACATCTTATTATCTCATTCCTACTTTGGACAAACCGGCAGGCTACCAAATGTAGCCTGCCCACAGGGCAGAGTCTGGCAAACTCCCCGTGGCGTACCCAATATGCCAAATACCAGTAACAATGATGGGTCTCATTCTCCTAAAGAGCCTTGAATATAATCTCAGGGCTAGGATGAAGGAGACGTTACTGGGGCCTGCTCGAGGCAATCGACGATTAACAGGATGATTTGTGATTTGTGAAGTTCCTGAGCTGCTGTTTGTCTAGAAAATAGTGTACCATTCCTTCGATTTTGAGTGAGAGTTTAGCCAGATAGAGTATTCGTGGTGAAGCATTCATTTCAGTAAGTTTTTTCACTATATCTCGCCACTGCCTTCGGGCTTGGAGGGTTTCCTCTGATAGATCTGCTGTGAATCTAAGGGGTGCTCCTTTGTATGTGATTTCCTTCTTTGACCTTGGTGCTTCTCGTATTGTATCTCTATCGGCAGCATCAATCATTCTAACTATGATATGTCTTGAAGTGTTTTTGTTAGGGTCTCTTTTAGCTGGTACCGTTCGGGCTCCTTGAACCTGAATACCTGCATTGTGGAGCTCTGGGAATTTTTCAGCAATGATTTGTTTGACGGTGTTTTTTCCATTGGGATTGTTTCCCTGAGCTTCTGGTAGTCCAATGATTCTAATGTTATTCCTCTTGGAATCATCTGCTAGGACTCTGATTCTCTGTAGAGCTATTTTGAGGTCCCTCGCCACTGTTTGTTGTTGCCTGTTGGTTTGGTGCAGCTGATCTTCTAACTCACTGATCAGCTGCAGTCATTCTATTGTTGAGAGAAGAGACTGAGTTTTTCATTTCATCTACGGAATCTTTTAATCGTGACATCTCTGCTCTCATTTCTTTGTGTAACTTGTCGATTTTTTCTGTCATGTTACTGGATGTCTGTCTGACTGTTTCACTGAGTTGACTGAACATCTTCATGACTTTGTATCTGAATTCTATGTCAGAGAGGTCCCTTAGATGAGCAGTATCGACTGTCTTCTGGATTCTTTTCCTTGTCCTCCCCTTGTGGTGGGGATCTGAGTTGTTTCTTCATATTGCTGTGTAGGTTGGGGACTAGGTTCCTTGGGGACTAGGTTCCTAAACTACCTGCGGCCGATGAGCGCTGGCCTGCTGAAAATAGGCCACGCCCACTTCTACAGAAGCCACGCCCACTTGTGAAGTGGCCATGCCCCCAGAAACCTGGGTTTGGGAGATCAGCGCAGCATGAGGAGTGAAGAGGGGAAGGCAACGCTCAGAACTGTTTTTCTCCAGGCGTCTGGGAGGACACCTGTGGTCTTGCAGGGAGAGATCCAAGTCCCGGGTTCAAGTACCAGCGGATGGACTGACCTGGGTTTGGGACGAGATCAACAGTGTGGAGTGAAGAGGGAAAGGCAAACGCTCAGAACTGCTTTTCTCCAGGCGTCTGGGAGGACACCTGGCATCACCCCATTTTTTGATGGGGTTGGATGCTTTCTTCTTGTGGAATTCAACCAGTGCTTTGTATATCCTTGATATAAACTCCTTATCAGATGGGTATTGGGTGAATAAACTTTTCCATTCTGTAGATTGTTTTTGTATTCTTGTCACTGTATCTTTTGAGGTGCAGAAGCTGCTTAATTTAAGATAGTCCCATTTGTTTATCTGTTTCCACTTGGTTTGTTCGTGGAGTGTCATCTTTGAAGATACCGTTAGCCTCAATATTGTGAAGGGTTTTGCCGACCTTGTCTTCAATGTACCTTATAGACTTTGGCCTGATACTGAGATATTTAATCCATTTTGATCTGACTTTTGTGCATGGTGTTAGGGCGAGGTCTAAGCCCATTTTTTCTGCATGTGGTTGTCCAGTTAAGCCAGCACCATTTGTTGAAGAGGCTTTCCTTGCTCCACTTCACATTTCTTGCTCCCTTATCAAAGATTAGATTTTCATACATTTGGGGTTATGTGTACAGATATCCCACCCTGTTCCATTGGTCTGCGGTCCTGCCTCTGTTCCAGTACCATGCTGTTTTAATTATTACGCTTTGTAGTAGTTTGAGGTTGGGGAGGGTAATGCCTCCCCATGTCTCTTTCCCAAGATTTGCTTTAGCTATTCGTGGTTGTTTGTTGTTCCATATGAGTTTCAGGAGTGCTTGGTGTATTTCTTTGAAGAATTTCATGGGTATCCTTATAGGGATCGCATTGAATCTGTATAATGCTTTTGGGAGTATTGCCATTTTGACAATGTTAATTCTTCCTATCCATGAACAGAGGATATGCTTCCATTTCCTCGTGTCCTCTTTTATTTCATGGAGTAGGGTTTTGTAGTTTTCATTGTAGAGGTCCTTTACCTCCTGAGTTAGGCTGATTCCAAGGTATTTGATTTTCTGGGGCACGATTGTGAATGGGATTTTTTCTCCTGTCACTTTCATCTGTCTCATTATTTGCGTATAGGAAGGCCATGGACTTTTGGGCATTAATTTTATAGCCTGCTACTTTACTGTACAAGTTTATTGTTTCTAGGAGTTTTTTGGTAGAGGACTGGGGATTATCTAGATATAATATATCATCTGCGAATAGTGAGAGCTTGATTTCTTCCTTTCCTATCTGGATGCCTTCAATGTCTTTTTCTTGCCTAACTGCTATCGCAAGTACTTCCAGTACTATATTGAAAAGAAGTGGTGAGAGTGGGCATCCTTGTCTTGTCCCTGATCTTAGAGGGAAGGCCTTTAGTTTTTCTCCACTGAGGATAATGCTTGCCATTGGTTTGTCATAGATGGCCTTGACTATCTTGAGGAAAGTTCCTTTGAAACCCATTTTGGTGAGAGTTTTCCTCATAAACGGTGCTGGATCTTGTCAGAAGCTTTCTCTGTGTCTATTGATATGATCGTATGGTTTTTATCTTTACTTTTGTTGATTGATGAATTATATCGATTGATTTCCAAATGTTAAATCATCCTTGCATCCCCGTAATGAAACCCACTTGGTCGTGATGTATAATCTTTTTGATGAGTTGTTGGATTCTCTTTGTTAATATTTTGTTGAGGATCTTCACATCTGTGTTCATCAGGGATACTGGCCTATAGTTTTCTTTGTTGGTGGTGTCTTTTTTTTTCTTTTGGTATTAGGGAGATATGTGCCTCATAGAAGCTGTTTGGGAGAGTTCCTGTTTTTTCAATTTCCTGGAAAATCTTGAGGAGAACTGGCAAAAGGTCTTCTTTAAATGTTTGAAAGAATTTACTAGTGAATCTGTCTGGGCCTGGGCTTTTGTTTTTAGGAAGACTTTTGATTAGTTTCAATTTCCTTGATATGAATGGGTCTATTCAGGTATCCCAAGGCTTCTTGGTTCAATCTTGGGAGATTATAGGAATCAGGAATTTATCCATTTCTTCTATGTTCTCTTGTTTTGTGGCATACAGACTCTAAAGTAGTCTCTGACGATCTTTTGAATTTCATTGGTTTCTGTTGTGATGTCCCTTTTTCATTTCTGATTCAGTTTGTTAGGGCTCTCTCTCTCTCTCTCTTTCTCTCTCTCTCTCTCTCCTCATGATTCTTTCTAGTGGTTTATCCACCTTGTTTATTTTCTCAAAGAACCAGCTCTTGGTTTCATTGACTCTTCATAATTGTTTTTTGGGTTTCCATGTCATTAATTTCTGCTCTATTTTTTATTATTTCTTTCCTCAGCCAAATTTTGGTTCCTTTTGTTGGTCTTTTTCTAAGATCTTGAGCTGTGAAGTTAGGTTATTTATGTAGGCCCTTTCTTCCTTTCTTAGAAATGCTTGCAACGCTATAAATTTTCTCTTAACATGGCTTCAGCTGCGTCCCATAGATTCTGGTAAATTGGGTCTTCATTCTCATTTGTTTCCAGTTATCTTTTGATTTTGTCCTTGACTTCCTTCCTGACCCACTGATTGTTCAACATTGAGTTGTTTAATTTCCAGGTGTTTGATTTGTTTCTCGGTCTCTTTGTGTGATTCACTTCTATCTTCGGCACACTGTGGTCTAAAAAGATTATTGAGACTTTGGGGTGCACCTGCCGGAGCGCCACGGGAAACCCGGGACTCCCAATCCGCCTCATCGGCCCCTCCATTCCAGGTGGGTAGGAGGAGCCGGGACTGTTCCTCCTTCTGGAGCCCTGCGCACCTTTTCCAGCTGAACTGAACACCTTCCTCCAGGCAGGCAATCAGACCACTTTGGGGAACACAAGCCAGAGTGCCGCAGAACTCCCCATCCACCTCATCGGCCCCTCCATTCCAGGGGGGTACGAGGAGCTGGGAATACTCCTCTATCCCGAGCCCCCTGCGCCTTTTCCCGCCATACCGAACACCCTCCACTGGGCAGGAAATTGGGCCACTTCAGGGGACACCGCCCGGAGCACCTTGGGAGTCCCAGGACTCCCCATCCGCCTCATCAGCCCCACCATTCAAGGTTGGTAGGGGGAGCTGGGACTGCTCCTCCTTCCCGAGCCCCCCCGCGCCTTTTCCCGCCGAACCAAACACCCTCCACCGAGCAGAAAATCAGGCCAATTTCGGGGACACCAACCAGAGCCCCACGGGACTCCTGGGACTCCCCATCTAACTCATGGGCCCCTCCATTCCAGGTGAGTAGGAGGACCCGGGACTGCTCCTTCCTGAGCCCCGTGCACCTTTTCCCGCCAAACCGGACACCCTTAGCCAGGCAGGCAATCAGGCCACTGTGGGGGACAAAGGCTGGAGCGCGCGGGATTCCCAGGACTCCCCATCCACCTCATCGGCCCCTCCACTCCAAGTAGATAGGGGACTGCTCCTCCTTCCAGAGCCCCGCGTGCCTATGCCCGCCGAACCGGACACCCTCAGCCAGGCAGGCAATCAGGCCACTTTGGGGGACACCAGCCAGAACCCCGTGGAACTCCTGGGACTCCCCATCTGCCTCATCGGCCCCTCCATTCCAGGTTTGTGGGGGGAGCGGGACTGCTCCTCCTTCCAGAACCCTACGCACCTTTTCCAGCTGAATCAGACACCCTCTGCCAGGCAGGCAATCAGGCCACTTTGGGGGACACCAGCCAGAGCACCGCAGGACTCCCAGGACTCCCCATCTGCCTCATCGGCCCCTCCATTCCATGTGGTTAGGGAGAGCTGGGACTGCTTCTCCTTCGTCAGTCCCGCACGCCTTTTCCCACTGTACTGGATACCCTCCGCCAAACAGGCAATCAGGACACTTTGGGAGACACCGGCCAGAGTGCCGCGGGACTCCCGGGACTCTCCATCCGCCTCATCGGCCCCTCCATTCCAAGTGGGTAGGGGGAGCTGGGACTGCTCCTGCTTCCCGAGCCTCGCACTCCTTTTTCCACCAAACTGGACACCCTTAGCCAGGCAGGCAATCAGGCCACTTTGGGGGACACCGGCCAGAGCACGCTGGATTCCCGGGACTCCCCATCTGCTCAATGGACCCTCCACTCCAAGTGGGTAGGGGAGCCTGGACTGCACCTCTTCCCGAGATCCGCATGCCTTTTCCCACTGAACCGGAAACCCTCCACCAGGCAGGCAATCAGGCCACTTTGTGGGACACTGGACACAGCGCTGTGAGACTCCCGGGACTCCCCATCTGCCTCTCCATTCCAGGTGGATAGGGGTAGCTGGGACTGCTCCTCCTTCGTGAGCCCTGTGCATCTTTTCCCGCTGAACCAGACACCCTCAGCCGGTCAGGCAATCAGACCACTTTGGGGGACACCGGCCAGAGCACCATGGGATTTCTGGGACTCCCCTCCATATCATTGGCCCCTACACTCCAAGTGGGTAGGGGGAGCCCGGACTGCTCCTCTTTCCCGAGCCCCGCGCACCTTTTCCCACTGAACCGGACACCCTCCGCTGGGCAAGCAATCAGGCCACGTTGGGGGACACCAGCCAGAGTGCCGCAGAACTCCAGGTACTCCCCATCCGCCTCATCAGCCCCTCCATTCCAGGTGGGTAGGGAGAGCCAGGACTGCTCCTCCTTCGTCAGCCCCATGCGCCTTTTCCCACCGTACTGGACACCCTCCGCCGGAGAGGCAATCAGGACACTTTGGTTTTCCCACCGTACTGGACACCCTCCGCCGGAGAGGCAATCAGGACACTTTGGGAGACACTGGCCAGAGCGCCACGAGACTCCCAGGACTCCCCACTCGCCTCATCGGCCCCTCCATTCCAGGTGGGTAGGGGTAGCCGAGACCGCTCCTCCTTCCCGAGCCCCGCGCGCATTTTGCCGCCAAACCGAATACCCTCTGCCGGGCAGAAAATAAGGCCAATTGGAGGACACCGCCCGGAGCACCGCTGGACTCCCAGGAATCCCCATGCACCTCATCGGCCCCTCCATTCCAAATGGGTAGGGGGTGCCGAGACTGCTCCTCCTTTCCGAGCACCACGCTCCTTTTTCCGCCAAACTGGACACCCTCATCCAGGCAGGCAACCAAGCCACTTTGGGGGACACTGGCCAGAGTGCGCTGGATTCCCTGGACTCCCCATCTACCTCATCGGCCCCTCCACTCCAAATGGGTAGGGGAAGCCCGGACTTCTCCTCCTTCCCGAGCCCCGCACGCCTTTTCCCGCTGAACCGGAAACCCTCCACCAGGCAGGCAATCAGACCACTTTGGGGAACACTGGCCGGAGCACCGTGGACTCCCAGGACTCCCCATCCGTCTCATCGGCCTCTCCATTCCAGGTGGATAGGGGTAGCCTGGACTGCTCCTCCTTCGTGAGACCCGCGCATCTTTTCCCGCCGAACCAGACACCCTCAGGCAGGCAGGCAATCAGGCCACTTTGGAGGACACCGGCCAGAGCGCCACGGGACTCCCAGAACTCCCCATTCGCCTCATCGGCCTCTCCATTCTAGGTGGGTAGGGGTATTTGGGACTGCTCCTCCTTCCTGAGTTCCGCGTGCATTTTCCCACTGAACCAGACACCCTCCACCGGGCAGGCAATCAGACCACTTTGGGGGACACTGGCCGGAGCACCGCGGGACTCCTGGGACTCCCCATCCGCCTCATCAGCCCCTCCATTCCAGGTGGGTAGGGGGAGCCAGAACTGCTCCTCCTTCCCGAGCCCCGCGCTCCTTTTTCCGCTGAACCGTACACCCTCAGCCAGGCAAGCAATCAGGCCACTGTGGGGTACAATGGCCAGAGCGCGCGGGACTCCCTATCTGCCTCATCGGCCTCTCCATTCCTGGTAGATAGGGGTAGCCTGGACTGCTCCTCCTTCGTGAGACCCACACGTCTTTTCCCGCCGAACTGGACACCCTCCGCCGGGCAGGCAATCAGGCCACTTTGGGGAACACCGGCCGGAGCGCCGTGGAGTTCCCCATCTGCCTCATCGGCCCTTCCATTCCAGGTTCCTGGGTGCCTTCATTCCAGGTTCCTGGGTGGGAGTGACCCTGGGACTGGCCTGGGGCCTGGCCACTATGTAAGGGGCATGGCCTCCCAGAAGTGGGCGTGGATTTTTTCAGGGTGGGAGGCCGCTCATGCAATGGTAGTTTATTTCCCTATCTGAGCACCAGGACCTTCATCCCACCCTTTATCACCTAATACCGTACCGACCTAAAATTTCTGACCACCTCTACTACAATATTCCACTCACCTTCTCCATTTCTAACAAAAGACCAGTATGAAATATGCTGTACAACCTCAATATTAAAGAGCACCCCCTCCAAAGCTTCACTTAATTCCCGTTATAAACCAAAGAATAATGCCTGACTGAGAACGTCGTACTCTAGAAAGGGAGAAGGGTGACTGACCTTATCCAGAATCCTTTCCCACGATAAGAGGGAACAGTACCAGTGAATTTCAGGGTTCCTCCTCTAGACAACCAAAACAACATGAAGACACAGCACAAATCTCCACTACAAGGAGAATATAAAGAAAAGAATCCCGAATCCTCTACCAAGGTTATCCATAATTATGCTCCCTTCGATAAAGAATTCCGGGACAAAATTCAGAGGATGTTCAAAGATCTACTCAAAGAATCAATGGAAGAGATATCCAGAAAACTAAAGGAAGAAATGAAAGAAACAATAGAACAAATAGTCGAGAAAATACAGGAAGAAATGAGAGCAGAAATAAAAAAGCTACAAAAAGAAGTGTCACAAATAAAGGATTCAGTAGACAAAATTAAAAACTCAGTAAGTATCCTTAGCAATAGGATAAGTCCAGCTGAAGAGAGAATCAGCAAGCCTGAAGATGAGCAACAGAAATCCCATAGGAAACAACAAGCAATAGAAAAAGACCTCAAAATGGGTCTAAGGAGAATCAGAGACCTAGGGGATGATGACAAGAGGAGCAACATCAGAATCATTGGATTACCAGAAGGACAGGGAGACAACCCCAATAAAAAAGCCACAGTCAAAGAAATGATTTGAGAAGCAATGTGCTGAAAAGTTCCCAGAGTTAAGGAATGTAGAAATCCAGATCCAAGGAGCCAGAAGGGTACCAGCTAAAAGAGACCCCAGTAAAAACACTCCAAGGCATAGCATAGTCAGAATGATGTATGCTGTGAACAGAGACACAATATTACAAGCAGCAAGATCAAAGAAGCAAATCACATACAAAGGAGCACCCCTTAAATTCACAGAAGACCTATCAGAGGAAACCCTCCAAGTCTGAAGGCAATGGTGGGATATAGTGAAAAAACTCAATAAAATGAACACCTCACCAAAAATACTTTATCCAGCTAAACTCTCACTCAAACTCGATGGAACGATAAACCACTTTGTAGATAAACAACAGCTCAAGAACTTCATAGACTCAAAAAGAAATATAAAAGAAGAACTAAAGGGGCTCCTGTAAGATAAGAAAGATTAGAAGGGACAACAAAGGCTATTTTCTCTTCATCAAGGGATACGTACAACAGGAAGAAATCACACTCTTAAATGTATACGCACCTAATGAAGGAACAGCTAAATACTTAAAACAACTGCTAACAGATTTTAAGGACATTGCTAGAAACACAATAGTAGGTGGAGATTTCAACATCACCTTATCACCTCTGGATAGATCAACAAGAACAAAACAAGGAAACATTGGCTTGAAAGAAGAAATAGAAGGGAAAGACTTATAGACCTATACAGGGCTTTACACCCCAAAAAGAAAGAATACACATTCTTCTTCAGTGCACACAAAACATTTTCCAAAATAGAACATGACCTAGGCCACAAAACATACCTAAATAGAATCAGGAAGATAGAAATAGGATCAACAATCTTTTCAGAGCACGATGCACTGAGAATAGAAGTGAATCAGACATGGAGAACCAAATCAAACACCTGAAAACTAAACTACTTAATGCTGAACAACGAGTGGATCAGGAAGGAAATCAAGGACGAAATCAAAAGATACCTGGAAAAAAATGAGAATGAAGACACGAGCTACCAGAAATTATGGGATGCAGCGAAAGCCATATTAAGGGAGAAATTTATAGCTCTGCAAGCATATCTCAGGACGGAAGAAAAGATGCACATACACAACTTGACTTCACAGCTCAAGATCTTAGAAAAGGATCAACAGAAGGAGCCCAAATCGGGCAGAAGGAAAGAGATCATAAAACTTAGAGCAGAAATCAGCGACATGGAAACCAAAGAAACAATCCAAAAGATCAATGAAACCAAGAGCTGGTTCTTTGAGAAAATAAATAAAATAGATAAACCACTAGCAACACTCACAAAAAAAAAAAAACATAGAACTAGAACCCAAATAAACCGAATAGAAATAAGAATGGATATATCACAACAGAAACCAATGAAATTCAAAAGATCATCAGAGGGGCTGGAGCAATAGCACAGCGGGTAGGGCATTTGCCTTGCACACGGCCGACCCAGGTTCAATTCCCAGCATCCCATATGGTCCCCTGAGCACCGCCAGGAGTAATGCCTGAGTCCATGAGCCAGGAGTAAACCCTGTGCATAGCTGGGTGTGACCCAAAAAGCAAAAAAAAAAAAAAAATCATCAGAGATCACGTTGAAAGTCTGTATGCCACGAAACAAGAGAACCTAGAAGAAATGGATAAATTCCTGGATTCCTATCATCTCCCAAAGCTGAGTCAAGAAGATATAGAGTACCTGCATAGACCTATTAACAACAAGGAAATTGAAACTGTAATCAAAAGTCTTCCCAAAAACAAAAGCCCAGGTCCAGATGGATTCACTGGCGAATTTTTCCAAACATTTAAAGAGGACCTATTGCCAGTTCTTCTCAAGATTTTCCAGGAAATTGAAAAAACAGAAACTCTCCCAAACAGTTTCTATGAAGCCCATATCTCTCTAATAACAAAAGGAAACAAAGACACCACAAAAAAGAAAACTAAAGGCCGATATCCCTAATGAACATGGATGCGAAGATTCTGAACAAAATACTAGCAAATAAATAGAATTCAACAACTCATCAAAAAGATCATACACAATGACCAAGTAGGAATTCATCCCTGGGATGCAAGGATAGTTAAACATTCGGAAATCAATCAACATAATCCATCATATCAACGGAAGAAAAGATAATCATATGATCATATCAATAGATGCATAGAAAGCATTTGACAAGATCCAGCACCTTTTTATGATGAAAACCCTCGCCAAATTGGGGATAGAGGAGACTTTCCTCAATATAGTTAGAGCCATCTACCACAAGCCTATATAGCAAGCATCATCCTCAATGGAGAAAAACTGAGAACTTCCCCCTAAGATCAGAAATGAGACAAGGATGCCTACTCTCTCCACTGTTGTTCAATATAGTACTGGAAGTACTTGCAATAGAGATTAATCACTTAATCGCTTAATCACTTAACTTCCCGTTAGTCGTCGATTTGCTCAAGCGGGCACCAGTAACGTCTCCATTTGTCCCTGTTGCGTGCTAGTGTAGCCCAATGGCATCTGTTCGCTCCGGGAACATGAAGGGCCTCAAACCGATCGTTCATGATCTTGACGAAGAAGTCTGACCATCTGGTAGGTGGGTGGCCACGCGGTCTTTTGACATCCCGTGGAATCCAGTCAGTAACAGCTCTAGTCCAACGGTCGTCTTTAAATCTCATTACGTGACCAGCCCATCTGATTTTCGACACCTTGGCAAATGAGACAGCATCCCTGATCCTTGATCGTCGACGGATGTCAGAACTCAGGATTCGTTCTCTCATTTGAGTGAAACGTGATATTCCAAGCATAGCTCTTTCTATTCTTCTTTGGGAGACCTGAATAGCGTTCTCATCTTGTTTGTGAAGGGCCCAGGTCTCTGAGGCATATGTTAATGCAGGAAGAACAGTTGAATCAAAGAGATGTGCCCGGAGCCGGAGGTTCTTCGTCCTCTTAGCTATTTCTTCGACGTTCTTGAAGGCGTTCCAAGCCGCTCTCTTCCTCCTGCGCAGCTCGGGTGCCAGGTCATTTGTCATGTTGACCTCTCGACCTAGGTACACATAGCTGTTGCATTCGGAGATGGTCATTCCATTGAGAGCGAATGGGGCGTCAGGAACAAGGCTGTTTCTCATAAACATTGTCTTCGTAAGATTCAGCTGTAGTCCTACCTTTCCACACTCACGGTCAAAGTCGGCCAGCATTTGTGCCGCTTGGCTGATGTTTGGTGTTATTAAAACAATGTCATCAGCAAAGCGGAGGTGGTGTAGTTGCCAGCCATCTATCTTCACTCCCATTCCTTCCCATTCCAGTCGCCACATGATGTTCTCGAGGGTGGCACTGAAGAGTTTCGGTGAAATGGTATCACCCTGCCGAACCCCTCTCTTGACATCAACGATCACTTCTTTGTAGAATGGTGAGATCCTGGTAGTGAATCCGCAATACAGCTCACGGAGGATCCTGATGTATTGGGCTTGAATGCCCTGATTGGCTAGGGCTTCAATGACCGCTTCCATCTCAACAGAATCAAAGGCCTTCTTTAAATCAATGAACATTAAACAGAGCGGCATCTTGAACTCCCGAGAAACCTCAATGAGCTTGGTTTTCGTGTGGATATGGTCGATGGTGCTGAATCCTTTGCGAAACCCGGCTTGCTCGCATGGTTGTCCTTCATCTAGTGTTCTGCCAATCCTATTTAGGATGACTCGAGTGAACAACTTGTAGATGACAGACAATAGGCAGATTGGGCGATAGTTGCCAATGTCATGGATGTCTCCCTTCTTGAACAGTAGTATGGTCCTGCTGGTTTTCCATTGGGACGGAACCTTGCATTCAGACAGGTAGCGAGTGAAGAGCCGAGCCAGTGTATTGATGAGTACTGACGGCAGGTTCTTCAGGTGTTCAGGTCTGACCTTGTCTGGGCCGGGTGCTGTTTGTTTCTTTACCGACGAAATGGCGTGTTGGATTTCGGAAGGGAGAACGTTGGGAACGACATATCCATCCTGTGGAATTTGGTATGTCGGCAAGTGGACATGGCTATCGAAGAGATTTGAGTAGAAGTCATGGATAATCTTCTCCATTGCCGTTCTGGAGGATGTGATGGATCCATCAGGACGTCGGAGGGCAGTCATCTTGGTCTTATAGTTGGCGAAGGACAGGCGGGCGTTACGAATACTTTTCCCGGCTTCTGCCGCATCTACCAGTACTTCTGCTCTTCTCTCTTTGAGGTCTTCCTTGATCGCATCTCTGCACTGCCTTGCGAGCTCGGACGTTAGCTTGCGGTTGCCTGAGGCATGCGCCAAACCACGCTGGCGAATTAGCTCAAGAGTTTTCGAAGATAGGTGATTTTTTGTGGCTATCTCTCTCGGCGTTCCTCGCACATTCATGGAGGTGCTGAACCAGTCGATCGTATTCCTCGTCAATGTTGTCAACAATGGCATCTTCCCATGTTGCCGCAATAGTACCAAAGAGTTCCCAGTTGGTGGTCATTCTGGGAGTTCTCTTTTTGAACTTTGCAGCCCTTTCTCCCCGCTCTGTGAATTAGAATTTTGCACGAAGGAGACGGTGGTCCGATCCTGTTCGAAATTTTGGGACAACAGCGACATCAGTCAGGCAAAACCGTCGATTGAATATGATGTGGTCTATTTCGTTGTGGAATCCTCCACCGGGAGACTCCCATGTCCATCGTTTAGATTCTGCCTTCTGGAACTGAGAGTTACCATGAATGGTCTTGGTCGACATGATGAACTCAGACAGTCTCTCACCCTGTTCGTTCCATTCTAGGCCATGGGTCCCGATGTGAAGTTCTTCAGCTGATCTTCTTGGTCCTATCTTGGCATTAAAATCACCCACAATGATCTTGTAGAAGGTGTGGTCTTCTTTATAGAACTTCTCTAGCTCCATGTAGAACTTCTCAATTTCTCTTTCATCATAATGAGATGTTGGTGCGTAGACAACGAAGATAGAAACTGCTGGCAGTGAGTCACATCTATTCAAATGTAAACGTCCGATTCGGGTTGTTAGACATTCGAATGAATCAATGCTCTTGGCCAAGTTTGTGTTGACATGGACACCGACGCCTCCAACACCTCTTTTATCGCATGTTCCGAGGAACAATTCTTCTCCAGTGTCGAAAACGGCATGGTGAGATTCGTGCCTTCTTGTCTCGGTCAGACCAATGATGTCGTACTTGATCATTCGCGCTTGTACCATCAGGTCCTCGATGGATGCATCTGATGCTAGCGTACGTGCATTGAAAGTACAGACGATCATTTTTGTCTTCCTTCGTTGTGGCAGCCTAGGTCGGCCTTGAGATTTTGTCGGCCTCTCCTTTCTCATCCTTCTCAGTGCTGCCATGTCGGTGAAGCCGTCAGGGTCAGGTGAATGAGACCAGTTGTAGTTACTGGTTTTGGCATATCGAATACACAGCGGATAGCTTGCCAGGCTCTTCCGTGCGGGCGGAATACTCTCGGTAGCTTGCCAGTCTTTCCGAGAGGGATAGAGGCTTTTGGGGCGACCTCTAATCACCTTTGTAGGTGTTACCATATTTGAACCCTATCAAATATGGTACGACAATAGAGATTAGGCAAGAAAAAAATATTAAGGGCGTTCTGGTAGGAAAGGAAGAAATCAAGCTCTCACTATTCACAGATGATATGATACTATACTTAGAGAGCCCTATAATCTCTATCAAGAAACCCCTAGAAATGATAGATTTGTATAGTAAAGTTGCAGGCTATAAAATCAATACCCAAAAGTCCATGACTTTCCTATATGCAAATAGTGAGAGAGAAGAAAATGAAATAAAGAAAACAATCCCTTTTACAATTGTACATCAGAAAATAAACTACCCAGGAATTAGCTTAACTAAGGCAGGAAAGGACCTATACAAAGAAAACTACAAAACGCTGCTTCAGGAAATAAAAGAGGACACCAGGAAATGGAAAAATATCCCTGTTCATGGATCGAGAGAATTAACATTGTCAAAATGGCAAGACTTCCCAAAGCACTGTACAAATTCAATGCGATCCCTATAAGGATACCCATGACATTCTTTAAAGAAATGGAGCAAACACTCCTGAAATCTATATGGAACAATAAGCCCCACGAATAGCTAAAGCAATTCTTGAGAAAAAGAAAATGGGAGGAATCAACCTCCCTAACTTCAAACTCTACTACAAAGCAGTAATAATTAATGGCATGGTACTGGAACAAAGGCAGAGCTGCAGACCTATGGAACAGGGTTGAATATACTGGCATCTCCTCTCAAACATATAATCATCTAATCTTCGATAAAGGAGCAAGAAATGTAAAGTGGAGTAAGGAAAGCCTTTTTAACAAATGGTGATGGCAAAACTGGACGGCTATATGCAAAAAACTGGGCTCAGATCCCTGCCTAACACCATGTACAAAAGTAAGATCAAAATGGATTAAAGACCTCAACATCAGACCGGAATCCATAAGGTACACTGAAGACAAAGTTGGCAAAACCCTCCAAGACATTGAAGCTAATGGTATCTTCAAAGATGTCACGCCACTGACCAAGCAAGTGAAAACAGAGATAGACAAATGGGACTATCTTAAACTAAGAAGCTTCTGCAACTCAAAAGAAACAGTGACCAAAATACAAAGATGGTCTATAGAATGGAAAGGATATTTTCTGAATACACATCTGACAAGGGGTTGATATCAAGGACATACAAAGTACTGGCTGAACTCCACAAGAAGAAAATATCCAACCCTATCAAAAAATGGGGCGAAGAAATGAACAGAAAATTTCTCAAAAGAAGGAATCCGAATAACTAAAAGGCACATGAAAAAATGCTCTACATCATTAATCATCAGGAGATGCAGATCAAAACAACAATGAGATACTTCACACCACAGAGACTGGCCCACATCCACAAGAACAAAAGCAAGCTGTGTTGGTGCAGATACGGTGATAAAGGGACCCTCCTTCACTGCTGGTGGGAATGCCGACTGGTTCAACCCTTTTGAAAAACAGTATGGACAATTATCAAAAAACTAGAAATTGAGCTCCCATCTGACCCAGCAAAACCACTCTTGGGAATATACCCCAGAGAGGCAAAAAAGTATAGTCAAAGTGACATCTGCACTTGTTTGTTCATTGCAGCATTGTTTACAATAGATAGAATATGGAAAAAATCTGAGTGCTGGAGAACAGATGACTGGCAAAAGAAACTTTGGTACAACAACACAATGGAGTACTATGTAGCTGTTAGAAAAAATGAAGTCATGAAATTTACATACAAGTGGTACTACATGCAAAATAGCATGCTAAGTGAGATGAGCCAGAAAGAGAGGGACAGACATAGGAAGACTGCATTCATCTGGGAAACATAAAGTAACAAAAAAGGAGACTAACACCCAAGAATAACCCAAGAAGAGCTGTGATAAATACCAGGAGGTTCACTCCATGGCTTGGAGGCCATCTGCACACTCTAGGGGAAAGGCAGCTCAGATAGAGAAGGGAGCACCAAATAAGGGGTGTTGGGAAGATCCGCCTTGGATGGGAGATGCATGCTGAAAGTAAACTATAGACCGAACATGACTGTCACCCAATGCCTCTTTTGCAAAGCACAGCACCCAAAAGGAGAGAACAAAAGGGAGTGCCCTGCCACAGAGGCAGGGTGGGATGGGGGGATGGGGGAACGGGGGGTGGGAGGGATACTGGGATTGGTGGGGGTGAAGAATGGGCACTGGTGGAGGGATGGGTACTTGATCATTGTATAACTGAAACCCAAGCACAAAAATTTGTAAGTCTACAACTGTATTTCATAGTGTTTCACTAAAAAAATTTTTTTTAATTAAAAAAATAAAAAGATTGTTGATACTACTTCTATGTTCCTGACTATTGAGATATGTTTTGTGGTCTGGCATGTGGTCTATTTTGGAAAATGTTCCATGTGCACTGAAGAACGTGTATTCTTTCTTTTTCGGGTGTAAAGCACTGTATAGGTCTATTAGCCCTCTCTCTTCTATTTTATCCTTCAAAGTCAATGTTTCCTTTCTGAGTTTTGTTCTTGTTGATCTATCCAGAAGTGATAAAGCGATGTTGAAGTCTCCAACTACTACTGCATTCCTTGCAATGTCCTCCTTAAAATCTTTTAGCAGTTGTTTTAAGTATTTAGCTGGTCCCTTATTAGGTGCATGTGATTTCTTCCTGCTGTACATATCCCTTGATAAATAGAAAATGGCCTTTGCTGTCCCTTCTAATCTTTTTCAACCTAAAATTCATGTTGTCGGATACTAGAATGGGCAGTATTTTTTGAGTGAGCTGTTTGCTTGCAGGATTGTTTTCCATCCTTTGAGTCTGTGTTTGCTGATTATTCAGATGAGTTTCTTGTAGACAGCAGAATGTTGGTTTCAGTTTCTGGATCCATTTTGCCACTGTGTCTCTTGATTGATACTTCAGACCACTGATATTGAGAGAGATTATTGTCATGGGGTTTTGTGCCATGTTTCTGTTAGGGGTTGGTTGTGCTTATAAGTGTTTCCCATCTTATCTTACAGGAGCCCCTTTATTTATTTTTGCTTTTTGGGTCACAAATTTTATGACTTTTTTTCTAACAGCTACATAGTACTCCATTGTGTTGTCACATTTCCAGGGATGCACAGGGGTTACTCCTGGCTCTGCACTCAGAATTTACTCCTTGTAGTGCTCAGGGGACCATATGGGATGCTGAGAATCAAACCCGGGTCAGCTGCGTGCAAGGCAAACGCCCTACCCACTGTGCTATCACTCCAGCCCCACAGGAGGCCCTTTAATCCTTCTTTTACATTTGGTTTTGAGTCTATGAAGTTCCTGAGCTGTTGTTTACCTATAAAATGGTGTATCGTTCCATCAAGTTTTGAGATTAGCTGGATATTCTTGGCGAGGCATTCATTTCATTGAGTTTTTTCACTATATCCCACCATTGTCTTCGTGCTTGGAGGGTTTCCTCTGATAGATCTGCTGTAAATCTAAGGGGTGCTCCTTTCCCTATGCAATTTCTGTTGCTCATCTTCAAGCTCACGGATCCTGTCTTCAGCTGTATTCATTCTACTGCTGAGGGCACCCGCTGAGTTTTTAATTTCATCTACCAAATCCTTTATTTGTGACACTTCTTCTTGTAATTTTTTAATTTCTGCTCTCATTTCTTCCTGTATTTTCTTGATTATCCATTCTGTTGTTTCTTTCATTTCTTCCTTTAATTTTCTGGATGTCTCCTCCATTGACTGAGTAGTTCCTTGAACATCCTCAGCATTTCATCTCTGAATTCTTTATTGGAGAGAGCATATTTGTGAGTAACCCCTATTGAGGATTCAGGACTCTTTTCTTCGTCCTCTCCTTGTAGTGGAGATTTGCGCTGTTTCTTCATGCTGTTGTGGTTGTCTAGAGGTGAAACTTTGGAATTCACTAGCACTGTTCCCTCTTATCATGGGAAAAAAATTCTGAATAAGGTCGGTCGATGGTGGTCACCCTTCTGCCTTTCTAGAATCTGTCCTTCCTCTCAAGCATTATTCTGTGGCTGATGATGGGCATCTAAGTGAAGTGTTGGAGGAGGTTCTCTTTTATATTGGGCTTGTACAGCTTCTTCCATACTGGTCTTTTGTTAGAATTAAAGTAGGCCAGTGGACTGTTGTTCTATTGTAGTTGAGGCAGCCAGGATTTTTTCCACAGAATTAGTTGATAAAGGATAGGATGTGAGTCAAGAGTGCTGTGAGTGGGAAATATAACAGTGGCTGTGTAAGTGGTCGCTCCCCTCAGAGAAGGTCATGCCCACTTTAAGGAGGCCATACGCCCAGCTTGTCCCAGGGGCATGCTGACCTAGGAACCTGCAGAGGAGAGCAGCGGCCTGAAGAGGTGGGCAGGCGGTCCAGAGGAACTCCGGCAAGTATTCCCCAAAGTCTCCTCCAGCTGCCCGGGAAAAGAGCATGGGAGAAGAGCTGCCCGGGAAAAGAGCATTTCTGCGGGGGAAAAGAGGCGTGCACGCGTGGCACAGGAAAGGAAAGCACTCCCACGCTCCCCGACCTAGTGCGGGTTTTTTTTTCCTTAAATTTTTATTAGTGAAACACCATGAGATACAGTTGTAGACTTACAAATTTTTGTGCTTGGATTTCAGTTATACAATGATAGAATACCCATCCCTCCACCAGTGCCCATTCTCCACCACCACCAGTTCCAGTATCCCTCCCAACCCCCCTCCCCCCCCCACCCTAACTCTGTGGCAGGGCATTCCCTTTTGTTATCTCTCTCCTTTTGAGTACTATGTTTGCAAAAGAGACTTTAATTGGCAATCTTGTTCGGTCTATAGTCTACTCTGATCACGCATTTCCCATCCTGAGAGGAACCTCCCAACACCCTTTATTTGGTGCTCCCTTCTCTATCTGAACTGCCTTTGCCCCTAGCATGTGCGGCTGTTCTCAAAGCCATGGAGAAATCCTCCTGGTACTTATCTCGGCTATTCTTGAGTGTTAGTCTCCTATTTTGTTACTTTATGTTCCCCAGATAATCTTTCTATGTCTGTCCCTTTCTTTCTGACTCATTTCACTTAGCATGATACTTTCCATATAGCACCACTTGAATTTCATGACTTCATCTTTTCTAACAGCTGCATAGTACTCCATTGTGTAGATGTACCAAAGTTTCTTTAACCAGTCATCTGTTCTCGGGCACTCAGGTTTTTTTCAGATTCTGGCTATTGTAAAGAGTGCTGCAATGAACAAACAATTGCAGATGTCACTTCGACTATACTTTTTTGCCTCTCTGGGATATATTCCCAGGAGTGGTACTGCTAGGTCAAATGGGAGCTCAATTTCAAATTTTTTGAGGATCATCCATACTGTTTTCCAAAAGGGCTAAACCAGTCGGCATTCCCACCAGCAGTGAAGGAGAATCCCTTTCTTGCCACATCCGCACCAAAACCGGTTGCTTTAGGTCTTTTGGATGTGGGCCAGTATATGTGGTGTGAAATGATATCTCATTGTTGTTTTGATCTGCATCTCCCTGATGATTAATGATGTAGATCATTTTCTCATGTGCCTTTTAGCTATATGGATTTCTTCTTTGAGAAATTTCCTGTACAAAGAAAACTACAAAACGCTGCTTCAGGAAATAAAAGAGGACACCGGGAAATGGAAAAATATCCTCTGTTCATGGATCGGGAGAATTAACATTGTCAAAATGGCAAGACTTCCCAAAGCACTGTACAAATTCAATGTGATCCCTATTACGATACCCATGACATTCTTCAATGAAATGGAGCAAACACTCCTGAAATCTATATGGAACAATAAGCCCCCACGAATAGCTAAAGAAATTCTGGGGAAAGGGAAAATGGAAGGAATCAACCTAACTTCAAACTCTACTACAAAGCAGTAGTAATTAAAACAGCATGGTACTGGAACAAAGGCAGAGCTGCAGAAAAATGGAACAGGGTTGAATATACCTGATATCTCCCCCCAAGCATATGATCATCTAATCTTTGATAAGGGGGCAAGAGACATGAAGTGGAGCAAGGAAAGCCTCTTTAACAAATCGTGCTGGCAAAACTGGACAGCTACATGCAAAAAAGTGGGCTCAGATCTATCCCTAACACCAAATACAAAAGTAAGATCAAAATGGATTAAAGACCTCAACATCAGACCAGAATCCAGAGGGTACATTGAAGACAAAGTTGGCAAAACCCTCCATGATATTGAAGCTAATGATATCTTCAAAGATGTCACACCACTGACCAAGCAAGTGAAAACAGAGATAGACAAATGGGACTATCTTAAACTAAGAAGCTTCTGCACCTCAAAAGAAACAGTGACCCACAATGAGATACCATCTCACACCTCAGAGACTGGCCCACATCCAAAAGAACAAAAGCAACCGATGCTGGCGTGGATGTGGCGGGAAAGGGACACTCCTTCACTGTTGGTGGGAATGTCCACTGGTTCAGCCCTTCTGGAAAACAGTATGGACGATTCTCAAAAAATTAGAAATTGAGCTCCCATTTGATCCAGCAATACCACTCCTGGGAATATATCCCAGAGAGGCAAAAATGTATAGTCGAAGTGACATCTGCACTTGTTTGTTCATTGCAGCGCTGTTTACAATAGCCAGAAACTGGAAGAAACCTGAATGCCCAAGAACAGATGACTGGTTAAAGAAACTTTGGTACATCTACACAATGGAGTACTATGTAGCTGTTAGAAAAGATGAAGTCATGAAATTTACATACAAGTGGTACAATATGGAAAGTATCATGCTAAGCGAAATGAGTCAGAAAGAGAGGGATAGACATAGAAAGATTGCATTCATCTGGGGGATATAAAGTAACAAAGTATGAGATTAATACCCAAGAATAGCTGAGATCAGCACCAGGAGGATTACTCCATAACTTAGAGGCCAGCCAGGTATCCTAGAGGAAAGGGCAGTTCAGATAGAGAAGGGAGCACCAAATAAAGTATGTTTGGAGGATCCTCCCAGGAGGGGAGATGCATGTCGAAAGTAGACTATGGACTGAACATGTTTGCCACTCAATGCCTCTTTTGCAGACCACAACACCCAAAAGGAGAGAGAGAACACAGGGGATTGCCCTGCCACAGAGACAGGGGGGATGGGGGGATGGGGGTGGGAGGGATATTATCCATGGTGGTGGAAAATGGGCACTGGTGGAGGGATGGGTATCTGATCATTGTATAATTGAAACCAAAGCACAAAAAATTGTAAATCTACAACTTTAAAAAAAATAAAATAAAATAAAATAAAGGGGAAAAAAAAAAAGAAACAGTGACCAAAATACAAAGACAGTCTACAGAATAGGAAAGGATATTCGTCAAAAACACATCCGACAAGGGGTTGATATCAAGGATATACAAGGTACTGGTTGAACTCCACAAGAGGAAAACAACCAACCCCATCAAAAAATGGGGCAAAGAAATGAATAGTGTGGGTTTTAACCTTGCCTTGTATTGCACACAGCTGACCCTAGTTGGATCCTGGGCACCACATATAGCCCCTGGAGTACCACTAGGAGTGATCCCTGAGCACAGATTGAGGAGTAAGCACTGAACATTGCCAGGTGTCGCCAAAACTTCCCCCCACCACCACCAAAAATGAAAAGAAATATTATTTTATAAGGACTAATAGGACAAAAAAATAAAGAATAAATGCTAGAAAGGGTTTTAACCAAGAAAGATTTCTATCTATTGAAATGATTTGGTTATATTACTGCTTAGGAGAAGAGCTTAATAGGAACGATACTTCAGTCAATAAAAATTTAAAAAAACGTAAGCCCATGATCTGCATAGTAGATCTGTTAAGCCAACTGACCTTTTCTGGGTATGTTGAAATTTCAGGATAATCATCAGCCCCAGGTTCTAGAAAATAATAAACGTTTTCATTTGTGTATATAAGACACTAAGTACATTTCCTCTCAGAATTTATGATAAAGCTAGAATGTCTCAGGAATTTATGTGACATATCAAGCATTTTTTAAATATTTATAAATTTATGTGACAGTATTGTTATATTGGTAAGAAAATTATAAAAGGTATTATTGTTACATTTCTTATAATAATGTTCTATATGAATCTAGGTAACATTATGATTACTAAAAAGCAATTTTTGGCTTATTCTAAATATTTTTAATTACATACAGAAAAATCATATCTATTTTCCCAAAACCATTACTTCATGCTGTAGGAAGTTAGATATGAAGAGGAAAAACCCCATAAAAGGATCAAGAGAAATTTAAAATTGTCCTGAATTTGACCCCACTTTTACCATTTACTCCTCACCCTGGCTGATTGCCATTCACACCAAGTGAAGTTGCAGAAGGAGCAGCAAAAATATTTCTTTTACTTCACTCCTCCTTTGTTCCTAAGGTGCAGGAACTCTGATATATAAGAAAATTCAGGGCTTGCAGGTATTCCAAGCATGTCTGATAGGGCTATTCTTCTGACCAGACAATAATCTAGAGCTAGAAGATAAGCAAGCAATTATCTGCTATACCTCAAAATGAGTCCTGACAAGACAGGTTTTAAGTGTAAATATTCTTGCTGTGGGGCTGGTGCGATAGCACAGCGGGTAGGGTGTTTGCCTTACACGCAGCCAACATGGCCGACCTGAGTTCGATTCCTCCGCCCCTCTCGGAGAGCCCGGCTAGCTACCAAGAGTATCTCGCACACACGGCAAAGCCTGGCAAGCTACCCATGATGTTATTCGATATGCCAAACACAGTAACAAGTCTCACAATGTTACTGGGCCTGCTCGAGCAAATCGATAAACAACAGGAGGACCATGACCATGATTCTTGCTGTATGTGGAGTATAAAGAAACACAGTAAGGGATAAGCAATAGGCATCGACAACAGACCCTGAAAATTTGACTATACAATTGTGTTTAAGTGAGGAGATGTAGGGAATTTGAAGGAACCTAGGGACAGCAGTGGAGGGATGCTGGCTCCCTGGGGGCGATGTTGTATAAAACATTATACTTGTAATGTAATCACAACCTAGTATGTTCATCTGCTCTAAGGCAAATCAGCTATCCTTTAAGGATCCCTGATATAGTTAGCATTTGTACACATAGGGCCCATAAACCTAACACTGCATACTTAGTATGTCTTGAAACAGAAAAATTAAAATTGCAGAGAAAAATCTATAGACACCAGTAGTGCAGGGCAGAGTTCATAGCAGGCATCAAAGTAGTGTTTCTGTTGTTGTACAGCAACAGGACATAATTAAAGTTCAAAATTTAACTTTTTCCATTTTGAGCTAGAGAGATAGTACAAGGATTAAGGCACTTGTCTTGCATACAGACACCCCAGGTCTGATTCCTGGCACACACCTGTTCCCCTGAGCACTGCCAGGAGTGATTTCTAAGCACAGAGCAAAGACAAAGCCCTGAGCACCAACACTGTGGATCCCAAACCCCCCCAAATTGAAATAAAGATTTTAGTATTTTCAAGTATCAAACGTTGTCCTCTTTTATTGCAGTGTGTTTCATGATCACGAAGAATATGTTTACACTAATGTATAAAATATATATACTATCTTAATTCATCAATAGAAGATGCCTTAAATAGAAAGACAGCCAACGTCTAATATAGCTGACCCCAAGTCACATGGTTTATGTGATTATCAATAACAGACATGGTCTATATATTATGATTATGATCACAGAAAACACTTCAGATTTGAGTTAACAAATTATGAGCCAAAAGAGCAGACATTCGAAATAGCCAAGTATTGATTCAACCTAAATTGTTTCTCTTCTTGGCAATTTTACAAAGTATGTTCCAAGGTTCACAGTGCCTCTGATTTCCTGTATAGTCGCAAAGTATAGAAGGCAGACTAGTTGTAAATAAATCCATTTAGTTAGAAATTCTAACTAAGTTGTGTTTGTTTTAGGCAAAGACAAATTTATATGACATTTATATAACTCTATGCAAGCAAACATACCTTGCATACTTTGGTGGGTCTGCAAAAGTTCGGCCTGGGGAAATGACTCAGTAAACCTTGAACAATTTTGTCTAGTCCAAAAAAAAAAACTTAAGTCAATTAATAAAGATAAACATTAAATGGAAAGAAAAGACCCTACTGCTCATTCAAATTCAATGTAAATTTTTTCCTACTTAAAGGAATATCCAAGTAGAATATCTTTTGCTACATCTTTACTATTCGTGTTTGCCAAATATAAGGGGTGAGGTCAAGACAAATATTAGTCCTGAAATATATATTTTGTCTATCTACATTCTCAGAATCACAGAAAGTTTATCATTACAGTTTTAGATGTAAATGAAACATACTCATGAGAAAATTCTCAGACATTATTTTTTTTTTACAGCAGGGAAGAAAAAGAAAAGTTTAAAGAGAAGTTGAAAGCAAATAAGAGTCATGTATAAGTTACAATCTTGATTATCTGCCATGAGGTAATTAAAACCTGACTGAGGAAAAGCAATCGTTAACTATTTTTTCAATCTAATTTGCTACACAAATGTAATCAAGATAGCTTCCTTTTTGCAAATAAAAAAATATTCTCCTTTTTCATTTGTCTTAAAAGCAGTTGTTCATGCACCAGGTATAGCTACTTGAAGCCTAAGCAAGAAAAATAAACTGAATATTCTTTTTTATCTAAAAATAGAAGTGATCAATATAACCTATCTTGAAAATTGAAATGAAACTCCTCATATGGAGCAATAATTTCTATGAGGCAAATGGAAAAGCATCTTTCCCCTAAAATCTGATTCTTTGAGAAGATTTAAAAGACAAAATCAGTTCAACAATATTCCCCATAACCTACAAAATGAAATTTACGTGTTTTGAAAACAGAACAATGGTAATCTGTATTATTAAAATATAATTATTTACATAAGACAATACTATACCATACGGGCTAGAGCGATAGCACAGCGGTAGGGCGTTCGCCTTACAAGCGGCCAACATGGCCGACCCGAGTTCGATTCCTCCGCCCCTCTCGGAGAGCCCGGCAAGCTACCGAGAGTATTCGATATGCCAGACACAGTAACAACAAAGTCTCCAATGGAGACGTTACTGGGCCCGCTCGAGCAAATCGACGATAAACGGGAGGGCCTTTACCTTTTTATACCATACATGTATAATGATAATAGGGGAATGATCAAATAAACTGTTATATAATGACATATAATGGTGCTATTAAAATAAATGTTTTAATGATATTGTGAGAAAATAATTATGATAAACTCTGACTTAAATTTAAAATTCAGATAAAAAATTATCTACATACTATAAATCGTAAAAAATTTACACTGAAAGTCTAAAGCAAAGTTACCAAATATTAAGTGATTCTCTCTGAATGACATCTGAGTTTTCTAGTAAAATCTAGAAAACTTATTCTTACCTTTGTAAACTGCATTTTAGTATCAAAGAAATCAGAGCTGAAACTGGTATTACAACATTTCCTCTTCTAGGATTATTAATTTTTTATATTAAATCTTTAATGGGCTGGAGCAATAGCACAGCAGGTAGGGCTGTGGCCGACCCGGGTTTGATTCCTCCGTCCCTCTTAGAGAGCCCAGCAAGCTACCAAGAGCATCCCACCCGCATGGCAGAGCCTGGCAAGCTCCCTGTGGCACAATTGATATGCCAAAAACAGTAACAAGAAGTCTCAGAATGGAGATGTTACTTGTGCCTGCTCGAGCAAATCGATGAACAACCAGAGGACAGTGCTACAATTCTTTGAGCACTTGTATCACTTGTCATCCTGTTGCTCTTAGATCTGCTCCAGTGGGCACCAGTAATGTCTCCATTTATCCCTGCCGTGAGCTAGTGTAGCCCAATGGCATCTGCTCACTCCAAGAACACAAAGAGCCTCAAACAGTTCGTTCAGGATCTTTAATACATCTTGAAATTATTTTTGCATGTAGAATAAGTGGTCAATTTCATTTACAGGTGAAATTCATTCTAAGATAATTTGTAGAACATATTATTTTCCTATTGTATGTTTTAGCACCTTTCATCTTTATTCTATCCTAGCACATTATAGCACCTCATATACATGAACATATATTTTGTCTATTACTTTGCTATCTTTATGCCAGTATCACAGTAGTTTATAACTTTAAAGTTATAAACTGAATATTGAATTCCTCAGTTCCATTTTTTTCTCTTTTTTTTTTTCGCTTTTTGGGTCACACCCGGCGATGCACAGGGGTTACCCTTGGCTCATGCACTCAGGAATTACTTCTGGCGGTGCTCAAGGGACCATATGGGATGCTGGGAATCGAACCCGGGTTCGCTGCATGCAAGGCAAATGCCCTACCCACTGTGCTATCACTCCAGCCCCACCATTATTTTTCTTAAGACCATTTAAACTTTGAGGTATCTTTTGTTTTCTATATGAAATTTGGGATTCTTTTTCTTCCTATAAAATATGCCATTAGGGGCTGTAGCAATAGCACAGTGGGTAGGGCGCTTGCCTTGCACACGTACGACCCGGATTCAATTCCCAGCAACCCATATGGTCCCCTGAGCACCACCAGGAGTAATTCTTGAGTGGATGATCCAGGAGTAACCCCTGAGCATCTCCAGGTGTGGCCCAAAAAAGCAAAAAGAAAAAGAAAAAAAGAAATATGCCATTAAAATGTTACAGAGACTGCAGTGTATCAGTTGACTACTTTGGGTAATGTATATTTTCACAATATTAAAACTTTCAATCCATTAGAATGGAATAAAATATCTTCTAACTTATGTATGTTAATTTTTATTAATATTTGGTAATTTTTATTATGTAAATTCATAATTAATTTTATTCCTGTTATCATTTGATATTATAAATGGATGTTTTCTGAATTTTTAGCTGGTTATTATATAGTAATGAAATTTTTAATTTTTATATAACAACTGGATTCATTTAATTCTCACAGTGCACTATACTCCTTAGTGTTTTCAACATAAGATAACATCTCCTGTGAATAAAAATTCATTGGCCTCTTTCTAAAAAAAAAATTAGTTCTATTACTTACTGTAATAGAACTTGATTTTGTTCCATTTCATCTTGAGGTTTCTAGGAAGAAAAATGGAAGTTTCTCCAACTGATAAACATCAATCCAGTATAATTAACTAGAAATTTAACATTTAATCTAATTTTTAAGCTAGTTTATTTGATTCTTTTTAATAAGGTGATAAAATATGTACAACACAAAATTTACCATTTTTATGTATACAGTTCTATGATATTATGTATATTCATACTGAAGAATAACATTACTATCACTTCAGAATTACTTCAGCTTCTCCAAATGAAATGCCATATTCATTAAAAACACTTCCCTTTTCACTCCTCTTCCAAGCCTAATATTCACTCTTCCTCTTTCTGCCTCTCTGATTTTTGGCTACTATTTTCCATTTTGTAACTGGCTTATTTCAATTTGTATATTGTCTAAAAGGTTTACCCATGTTGTAGCATACATCAGTATGCCCCACATTTTAAAAGCTGAGTAGTATTATATTGCCTGTACATATTGTATTGTATTTATATCCACTTATATACATATACTGATAAGATATCCATGTTGCCTCCTTCCACTTCCTGGCCATCAAAAAGAACAATACTATTAATGTGGTATATAAAAATGTTTGATTCTCTGCTTTCAGTATTTGTTTGGTATATAACCAGACACTGAACTTCTGTATCATTTGGTAATACTGTAGCACCATTTTTTAAAGAATCTTCTTCTTATTTTCCACAGTGCCTGTACATTACAACAAGAATTGAACAAGAATTTCAGTTTTTCCACATCTTCGCCAACACTTGGCATTTTGCTTTTAACAGCCATCTTAACCAGCATTAAATGTTATTTTATTTGGGTTTTAGATTTGCACTTTCTTAGTTATCAGTTCTGTGTCTTTTCATGTGCTTATTGGCTATACCTTCTTTGGTGAAATTTCTCTTCCTTTGACCATTTTTAAATCACGTTGTTCGTTACTTGAAAAAAATACTACATAAAAACAAGTGGCTTTCACTAAAGTACAGTTAAGAAAGGGAGAAATAGATGAGATAAAAGCTTCAGCAAAATATTCAAGGAAAAGACTTATCACTAATTTATCAATCTAAGAGATATCATTTCTAATTTTTAATTTGTATTTAATCAACTGTATACCTGTAAAACTTTATCCTCATTATGAAGAGGCAACTTATTTGCACTGAGTTGTTTTTGTGGATCCTCTCTGAGTTTGAATGCAAGCTGAATCTCAGGAGAAGTTGTGCCTAGAGTGAAATACAATGATAAATCATATATAATGACCTTACTACTCTGCTTTGAAAATGACCCAAAGAATTTCCTGCACACTGCAAAACATCGTTAAAAAACAATCTCTCTAGGGGCTGGAGCAATAGCACAGCGGGTAGGGCGTTTGCCTTGCACGCAGTCGACCCAAGTTCAATTCCCAGCATGCCATATGGTCTCCTGAGCACCGCCAGGAGTAATTTCTGAGTGCATGAGCCGGGAGTAACCCTTGTGCATTGCCGGGTGTGACCCAAAAAGAAAAAAAAAAGAAAAACAAAACAAAACAAACCTTTCTAGGGGTTGGGAGAGATAATACAGGAGTATTAAGGACATGACTTGGGTATGGCTAATCCCAATCTGAGCCCTGGTACCACATAGTCTGCCAAGTATTACCAGGTGCAGCTCTGGAGGCACATCTAGGGTGGTCTGGGTAGCCCCTGGCATCACAGGACCTAAATAGCACCACAGCTCTTTCTTAGAACTGTTTGCCCTGATGGCCACAAGTCACCAAGGAGCCTCTGAAATCCTGAGTACTGATTAGGAGGTGGCAAAAATTTTTTTAATATTAAATTCTACTTGTTAAAATATGTGAGCCCAATAACCAAAAGTTCAACTCCCAATGAGCACATTTGGAGTACCACAGCAACCACCTTCAAACATTAAAACTGCAAAGCATGTTAAGTGCCACAACGAAATGAGTGCAATCCCTGGCAAGCATGTATGCAAACACCACAACTGATATCAGGGATTCCCAGTCAGTCAAGCATGCAAGCACCACACTCCTGCCTTGGCAGAAATAGTGAAAGAAAGGAAAGGGGGTAAAATCACCTAGGTAAACAATCACTTCCTACTTACCACCTTCACAGTCAAGGTTTTTAAGTTACTGGCTAAAGAAAGAGGAGCAGATACTACACTAAAGAAAATAAAATTGGTATTTCCTTGTTCTAGGATGAATTAATGAGAAGAACATGTACAGAAAATTACACATAATCCTACCAAAGATACTTTTACTTTTTTGTTGTTGTTGCTGTTGTTGTTACTTTTTATTGTTTTCGTTTGTTTCCTGGTTTTGAGGTCACACCCAGTAGTGTTCAGAGGCTCCCTGCACTGTGCACAGAAGATTGCTCCTGGTGGAGCTGGAGGCATCTTGCAGTGCCGGAGATCAAACCCAAGCCTCCTGCATGCATGTACTCAGCCCACTGAGGTCTCTTCAGCCTGGATTTTTAAAAAATTTCATTCTAGGCCATTTTATAAACACCCATGGTATTAATATATAATACAAGAAAAGTCCACTTCTCTTTTTAAGTTGGTACATTTAACCCATTTTTTAAAAATTTTTATAAAGTTGTTCACAATAGTGGATTACATTCAATATTTCAACACCAGTCTCACCACCATCACACCTTCCCACCACCATTATTTTGAATTTCCCACCACCACCCAAACCATCAGATAGGCTGATGCTAGATAATTTATTTGTATTGCCTGCTATGAATAACACAGGATGTCGCATGGCTGCGAGAGCAGCTGTGCACTCCTAGAAATCTAAAATTTTAGATAATTACAGTCTGGAGAAATCTCTGCAGTGAGCTGCTGGGTTCCCAGATTCTTTTGCGCATCTCTGGATCATGGCTGTTAATGAGTTTAAATGGTCACCAGAGGCAGTTCATGGGTGTGACATCCAGAGTCCCATAAGGGCAGGGAGATGGGAAGGAGCAACCCATCCCCTTTCCATGAGGCCTGAAGTTTGCTGTCACTAATCCCAAGTACCTGGGCATTTCATTGGAGCCTGTTATTTTAACTTCCCACCTACTTCCTAGCTCATAAAAAAAATTACAATTTTTTAAAATCTAGTCTTTAAACTTCAGCATTGGGAAGAAAGGGAATGTCCATTACAGATCAGAAAATGGTTAAAGATTAAAGGGAAACCAATACATAAATAAAAATTTTAAAAATAAAGGGAAACCAAACACTGCTGAAAAACTTTTTAGTTAGCATAGAAAAAGAGGAACTTCTATCAGAATCCTAGAAACCTATCCCAGCTCAGAGCAAGTCCTACCAAACACAGAAGACAGTAAACCTGCAGTGCAGGGAATGTCACATACCTCACTAAGCTTGCCACTTACACCAAAAATGCTTAGGAAGAATATAGCCAACTATTCTGTATAGCAGGACAATTCCCATACCAGATATTAAAATGTACTAAAAGCTAAAGCTAAAAATACAGTAATGGAACAGTAGTCAAATACTAATTTCATGAAAAACTGTGTGAAAAGATACGTATCTTGGGATTTAATATATGACGATAATGGTATTTTATACAGTGGAAACAATATGAGTCATTCAATAATACTGAGATCATTGGTTAACTATCTAAATAGCTCTACCTTCTCATATGCAAAAATATTTTAAAGATTGACATATAATGTAAAAGCTACATAAGCATAAAACAGGAAAACAAAATATTTTATGTCTTAAGGTAGGCAAAATATATCTAAACTAAAAAGAAAACCCTCTAAACATGGACAAATTTTCCTGTACTAAACTTAAGATTTCTATGGGAGCCACAGTGATAGAACAGTGGGTAGGCGCTTGCCTAGCACAGGCTGACCCATCACTGATCCCTGACATCCCATATGTTCCCTTGAGTACCACCGGGAATAATTTGACTGCAGAGCCAGAGTAAAACCTGAGCATTTCTAGGTGTAGCCCCAAAAGCAAAACAAAAAAAACCCTTAAGATTTCTGTCACTGTCACTGTCCTCCCATCCATCGATTTTGCTTGAGCGGGCCAAGTAACATTGTGAGATTTGTTACTGTGCTTGGCATATCGAATACTTCACGGGTAGCTTGCCAGGCTTTGCCATCAGGGCGAGATACTTTTCGGTAGCTTGCCGGGCTCTCCGAGAGGGGCGGAGAAATGAACTCAGGTTGGCCATGTTGGCTGAGTGCAAGACAAACGCCCTACCAGCTGTGCCATATTATTTTTAAATACAAAGTAAAAGAACAAGAAAAAACCAACTACATTTACAGAAAGGCCTCATCCACTGTTTGGCCTGAGTGACATAGTTTATTCACATATTTTATTCACATATTTTGTTTGGGGGCCACACCCAGTGGTCCACAGGGACTACTCCCAGTTTTGTGCTCTGGGGTTGAGTCCAGGTGTTTTATGCAAATGCTGAGAGACAGGGAGAGTTCTTCCTTCTTTCCATCAGGAAATAGCTTGACTGAGAAGCCCAGAGGCAGGCTCTGAGGAAGACTGAAGGCAGTAAGACTAGATAGGCATGGTTACAGAGCAGAGGGGCAGGGTGAAGTTCTTCTGGGCTGTTCCCTTCCTAATCACACACAGCAAGAATGCACTCATTGAATGTCCTCACCAGGGACCGAAAAAAAAAAAAAAAAAAGAGAGAGATTATTCTATCACTAAAGCCACAGCGCCACCTGCAGAAAATCAAAACAAGTCACCTGTAGAAACTCAAATGCAGAAACAGGAAAATTCTACTAGCAACTGTAAAAATGAGATGGAAAGCACCAAAAGAAAAAAAAAAAAAGACAAGGCTCTACAAGTCAAATGCATAAACAAAACCATCACTAATCAATATATATGCAAGTAAGGAATTTCAAATATGTAAAACACTGGGCAAAGCTCAAGGGATACATTAAAAGCAATACAGGATACACCACACCTCTAAAGCACTAGATAGCCCATCTAGAAAAAAAAATTAACAAAAAAATGAATGACATTAAGTAATCAAAGAGATGGACTTAGGAAATACAGATACTTGTATTCCAAAAGATATTATACACATTATATTCCAATGCACATTCTTAAGAACAGATCATGTGTTGAGACTCCAAAGAAGTTTTACTAAGTGTGTGAAGACTGAAGCATCTTTTCAAATCACAATGATTTGCAGAAATCAACAACTAAAAGAAAACAGAAAAATATCAAACACGTTGAGACAAAGCAGATATTTCTGAATAACTTTAAGTCACCTAAGATCTCACAGGAGAAATAAAACCTTGAGAAGAACAAAACCAAAGAGATGAACCATTAGACACTATGAAATTCAGCAAAAGTATGCATTGAGGGAAATTCACTGCTATGCATGCCCACATTACTATATAAAAGTATCAGTAAACTACATAACTTTATACCTGAAGAGAGTAGGAAAGGAGAAACAAACTGAACAAAAGTCAGCAGAAGAATAAAATGCTACAGTAATTAACAGCGGGTAGGGCGTTCGCCTTACAAGCGGCCAACATGGCCGACCCGAGTTTGATTCCTCTGCCCCTCTCGGAGAGCCCGGCAAGCTACCGAGAGTATTCGATATGCCAGACACAGTAACAACAAAGTCTCCAATGGAGACGTTACTGGGCCCGCTCGAGCAAATCGACGATCAACGGGAGGGCCTTTACCTTTACCTTTACCTTACTGAAGTTAAAAAAAAAAGGAACACATATTAAAAACAGGAATAGGGGCTGGAGCAATAGCACAGCAGGTAGGGCGTTTGCCTTGCATGCGGCCGACCCGAGTTCGATTCCCAGCATCCCATATGGTCCCCTGAGCACCGCCAGGAGTAACTCCTGAGTGCAGAGCCAGGAGGAACCCCTGTGCATCGCCAGGTGTGATCCAAAAAGCAAAAAAAAAAACAGGAATAGAATAAAGTGTCCAGAAATAAACACAAACATACAAGGATATCTAATCTGTGATAAAATAAATAAAAAGAGACTCTCCACACAACAAATAATGGGGGGGAGGGGGGAGACAAGAAAGCTACATGCAGAAAAAAAAACAATTGCTTGATCAGTATTTAATAGCATACTCACATTTTACTTAAAATGGATTATTTAATTTTGACCCCAAATCATAAAATACACAGACAAAATCATAGGTGTTACACTCCAGGATCTCAATATCAGAGATGTATTTGGATACTCAACTCCAATGGCAAGGGGGGAAATGCAAAAGTAAGATGGCAGATTAAAAAGATCTTATTCAACAAAGACATTATCACAAGAACCAAAAGAAAATATAGCAATTGGGAAATAGTATTTGCACATCATACACTAGACAAGAGCTGATATTCAAAACTTATTATGAAGACCTCAGAACTCAACAACAAAAAAGTTAGCAATCCAATAGAAATAATGGACAAAAGTCTAGAATAGTCACTTTTCTAAAGAAGACATATAGATGGTAAACAGACTCACTGAAAAATATCAATATCACCTATTATTAAAAAACCACAACTCAAAACTATGAGGAGGTATCAGTTCCATCAGTAAGAATGACCTATATAAAAACAAACCAACAAAATCCAAAATCCCTGCAAGCAGGGCCCAAGAGGAACAGAGCAAAAGTTTAGAGCACTGTTTTCAGCCATGTCCCAACCAGCCTTGGCCCCTTTGACCTTCTTTCCTTCATATGGCTCCTACTCCCTGTCCTACTGAGCAAGTCCCTAATCTCCTATGTTCTCTCATTTACACAATTAAAGGAACAGTGACAGTTACACACATAAAAGTATGAAGCTAAGCCCCAGAAATTCCAAAATAATGATACCAATAAAAATTCCATTTTTATTTAATAAAAATTTTAAAATAATTAAAGACAAAGATAATTAGACAATAAGTATTACCTGCAAAATATATGTATAAACAAATGCTTTACTATGTTTAATAATAAAATATTCTTATAAATCAATAATGAACTGAGATTAGTACACAGTACAATTCACAAAAGGCATTCTAAAAATATCAACATTAAAATAAGTAGTACTCTAAAAACAAAAATTAAAATTAAGGGGGTATGGTGCCGCCAGCAGGTCAATCTGTACCTGTGAGGCGAGTGCATCAGCAGCTTGATGGCACCACCAGGCTTTCAGATACCCCAAAACTGCTGCTGTACCTTTGGCCAGACCTCAAAAACTTGGGGCAAAGTTTACCAAGAAAGTAAATGGCCAAAAGTTAGGTATGCGGGAGACACACCCACAAACCACCTCCTGCTCAGCTATATAATTGAAGGCATGGCCTCTCTGGTTCCTGATTGAACTGCTTAACAGCCATGATCCCAGAGGCTCAGAAATGAATCTCAGAACCCAAAAGCTTTTGGCAGAAATGCGTCCTGTTCCTGCAGTAGGTTACTGGGGCAGGGCCACTCCAGGTGGGAATAGGTTTCGTGCCTTGGCCTGTTCCCCTTGGCAACCTGGTGACCGTCATCCTCCAGAGGCCACAGGACAGTCAGGTTTGGGCCTGCAGTGATGAGACATGCGGGGCCTCACCAGATGGGGGTGGAACCAGCCCTTTCCTCTCCATCCCAGCAAGACCTGGAGTCGCTGCCTACAAACGGCCTCCCTGGCTCCTGATCAAGCTGATTAATGACCATGATCCCAGAGACTCAGAAACAAATCTTGAAACCCAGCAGCTTTTGGCAGAAATGCATCTGGATTGCATACACAGCCATGGCTCCAGAGGCAAAAGGACTTAATCCAGAGCCCGGGAGCTTGTGGCGGAAAAATGAATGAACCATGTGTTAAACTATGGCGCCATGCCTCCCCAGGAGGGAAAGGGTGTTGCTCCCTTCCGCCTTTCTCCACCCACCCCCCAGCCCCGAAGCAAGGTGGCCGCCTCCTCAGAGCTTATTGAAAAGCCAGGTATGAGCCGGCAGTGACGGGGCAACTGTAGTCTCATGGGAAGGGGGGCTGTACCGGCTCATCCTTCATGCCCTACCAAGGTCACGAGTTGCCCCCCACGAGCGGTTCTCCAGCACAGACATGGCTCCAGAGGCAAAAGGACTTAATCCAGAGCCCGGCAGCTTGCGGCAGAAAAGTAAATGATGGACCATGCGTTAAACTATGGCGCCATGCCTCCCCAGGAGGGAAAGGGTGTTGCTCCCTTCTGCCTTTCTCTCCCCTCTCACTACCCCCCCCCCCCCTCCAGCAGCAAGGTGGCTGCCTCCTCAGAGCTTATAGGAAAGCCAGGTATGAGCTGGCGGTGACAGGGCAACTGCAGTCTCATGGGAAGGGGGGCGGTACCAGCTCATCCTTCACACCCTACCGAGGTCCTGAGTTACCCCCCATGAGCGGCTCTCCAGCACAGCCATAACACCAGAAACACAGAAACCAATCTCTAAATTATCTGGCTCTTTGCAGAAATCCAAAATTGCGTGGCCGCAATAGCAGTCACGCAACATTATATGATTCTCATAACCATCTATAGAAAACGAAGTATTTCACAATGCCTTTTCAGCAATTCTGATTGTTGGGGGGGAAATTCTAAACAATAATGGTGCATCTTTTGTCAAAATGATGAATGTAATCAATGTAGAGAAGAGTTAAGTAGAAATCACCTGCCTCACAGGCATTGGGTGGGGTGGGAGGAGGGTATATTGGGGTTCTTGGTGGTGAAATGTGAGTACTGGTGAAGGGAAAGGTGTTTGATCATTGTATGACTGAGACTTAAACCTGAAAGCTTAGTAACTTTTCCCACAGTGATTCAATAAATAAATATGAGACGAAAAATAAATAAATAAATAAAACTATAAAAAAAAAGGTGGAGTTCATGCCCAATTAAATCAGCTAATCAGTGGCTGAATAAATAGCAGTACTACTATATTTTAAAAAATTAAAATTAAAAGGCACTTTTCATTTGACAAAGACTATAATATGTCTAAGTTGAATCTATCAAGAAAAAATGTATCGAGGGAAAAATATGTCAGAGATCTGATATCTATACTTCCATCAGAAGTAATTCTAGGGCACAGTGTCATATCTGTGTGAGGACTTGGAAGGACAGGTGATGTATAGTAAAATGACTTTGTAAACTGGAAGAAAGATAGAAGTCTTTGTTGTTATTTGGGAAAATTTTCCATAATTTTTCTGTAATATTAAAATATATAAAAATTTTCTATAATGTTAGAGACTACATTTCTATAATGTATTCTATACATATTTCCAGGTATCCTCCAAAATATAAAGTAGCTTATGTAAAGAAATTCTTAAAAGAAATAACCTGTCATTTAAAAATGTTGTGAACTGCTTTTTCAACTGTAACAATCAGCTACAGATTTGTTAGAAGCCTTTGAAGTGACCCAGAAGTAAACTCAGAACATAGAGAATATGGTAGATTGAAAGGCTTCACACATAATAATGGACACACACACACACACACACACACACACACACACACACACACACCCCGATATTTTTGTTTTGGTGGTGGAGGAGTGGCACACTCAGTGGTGCTCCAGGATTACTTGTGGCTGTGTTCAGGGATCACTCCTGGTGGTGCTCAGGGGACTGCATGTAGTGCTGAGGATTGAAATTGAGTTACCACATGCAAACCAAGCACTTTACCTCCTGTATAATATTTCTGGCACCACACACAGATATTTTTACCTTAAATTTAATCTGAAAGAATCAGATTGGGGGCTGGAGGGATAGCACAGCGGGTAGGGCATTTGCACTGCATGCAGCCAACATGGCCGACACAGGTTCGATACCCAGAATCCCATATGGTCCCCTGAGCACCTCCAGGAGTGATTCCTGAGTGCATGAGCCAGGAGTAACCCCTGAGCATCGCTGGGTGAGACCCAAAAAAAAAATCAGATTGGCTGTTAAAAAGGGACTATTTGTTTTCACAAGCAGGCAGATCCTAGTTGGAGAACTGAGAGATGGAAGGGTTTGAGAACAGTACAGATACCACATCCATACCTCTCTAGTACTTTCTAGAAATTGTAAACATCTTCCAAATATTAAAATCAGGCCTAAGAGAAAGCTCAAAGGTTGAGTGAAGAAAGGTTCAGTTTCCAACCCTGGCACTGCATTGTCCTTAGAGGATCAAAAGAGTAAACTGCCCAAGCACAGAGCCAGGAGTATCTCCCACACAATGTCTGGTATGATCACCCCCAAAAATAAATAAAACAAAAAAAGTGTAAGTTACAATTGCTCTTACCATCCTTATAGTAGCAGACCATAACATTAACAAACCTTAGAATTTATTACAAATGTCTACTATAAACAAACTGCATAATTAGGTAACAGTAAAAAAGTAGAAAAGGAGAAATTAACAGAGTAATAATTAGGAAATTTAAGGGACAACTTAGTAAAAAGAATAATTTCTCACCTTTCCATGTTGTATTTATTTCAGGATGGAAATTGTACGCAGATCTAAGAGATGTGTCTTGATCAAAGAGCAACCTTTCAAATACCAACATATACAGATTGTTATGTTTTCTCAACAAAACATTATAATCCTTTATCATACCCAAATTTATTAAATTCTTAGTAATATATCGCACGGCAAAGCCTGGCAAGCTACCCGTGACGTATTCAATATGCCAAACACAGTAACAACAAGTCTCACGATGGAGACATTACTGGGCCCACTCAAGCAAATCAATGAACAACGGGAAGACCGTGACTGTGACCTTAGTAATATCACAATTAATATTAATTTTAATTATTTCATACCAGAGAAATAGTACAGAAGGGGGGGCACTTTCCTCACACATGACTAACCCAGGTTTGATTCCTGGCACTCCATATGGCCCCCTGATCCTGCCAAGAGTGATTCTGAGCGCAGAGCCAGGAATAAACCCTAAACACAGCCAGGTACGGTCCCAAAATAGAACAAAAGAAAAAAATGATTATAGAAAGGTACCTTTTACTTAAAAACTTAGTGAAAATTAAAAAATCCAAAACCAATAAAAAAGGGGAGGCCTGGAGCAATAGCACACCAGGTAGGGTGCTTGCCTTGCATGTGGCCAAGCTGGGTTCAATCTTAGATACCCAACATGGTTCCCCTGAGAACCATTAGGAGTGATCCCTGAGCACAGAGCTAGATGCACAGAGCCAGAAGTAAGCCCTGAGAACCACTGGGTTTGAGAAAGAAAAAAAGGAAGGAAGGAAGGAAGGAAGGAAGGGAGGGAAGGAGGGAGGGAGGGAGGGAAAAGAAAAGAAAAGAAAAGAAAAGAAAAGAAAAGAAAAGAAAAGAAAAGAAAAGAAAAGAAAAGAATGGGCAGTCATTACCCATGGCAATGGTCAAAGAGACAACACATTGGTGGTATAGCTCTTTATTAGTCAGGGGCAAAACAGATGGTCCTTTGTTCATCCTACTTTGGTGGCCTAAGCTACTTCATACTTGGGGCACATTAAAGGGGAAAAAAAGAATCACTTTTTCTTTTTATAAACTGATTAAAACAAAAATTGTGTCACTATCAGAAAGAAATAAAAAGAAATGTGCAGGCAGAGATCTAATCAGACTGACTGTCGAAGCAATCAAAAATAAAAAACCATCTGGATTTTAATAGGATTAAAAATCTAAAACATTATATATGAAATATATAATATATAGCCCACAATTTATCAACATGAAAAAAATAACTGTTGAGAGGGAAAAAAATGGACAAATGTCAACTACCTTACATGACTCAGACGTTGTAATTTTAAGACTAAGTTTTAAAACGGTCATTGCAGTCACTTGTGTGAGAAAGGTTATCAAATAGTTTAATCAAATGGATTTAAAAACTGACTTTCACAGCAAAGAAAAAAAGAAAATTATTAATATTATTAATGTAAAATTCCCCAGATAGGATCAATGATAAACAAGGATGATAGCGCAAAGAAAACATGAAGAACAAAAGAAATGTTGCAATATGAAGAGATAAGAGAAAAAAATTAAAAATTAAATTAGGGATCTAAAAGACAGAAAATGTATAACATCACTTCGGCCCATAGTGCTCTGCAGAGAGTACCCCTGCTCTAACACAACCAGCTATATCTTGGAAGCCTGTGAGACATGCAGAATCTCAGATCCTGCTCCACAACTCCAGAAACTAAACACATTTTATGGAGATTTTGGAATGATTTATAAGTGCTTTAAAATTTGAAAAGGCTTAGACCATCACATGACCAAGTGAATAAATTATTTGATTCATTTGGCTAGTTCCTAACTCATTTCCAAGCTTTATTCAAAGTCAACCTCCTAATATCCAAAATACATAAAGAACTCACACTAACTAACCAAAAATGCCAGCAGCCCAATCCTAAAAAAGGACAGAGAACAGATACTTTTCCAAGAAATATTTACAGATGGTCATAGACAGAAAAAAAAAACCATCATCATTTGTTGTCTGGGAAACACACATGAAAATCACAAATATATAACCGCTTGCAGGGTGAGAATAGCCTATAAACAGATTGTAAACAAAGATTGGCAATGATGTGGAGAAACAGAAATCTGATGTACTGTTGGTGGGTATGTAAATTGCTAAAGACTCTTTGAAAAACAGAATGGGGGGTCCTTAAAAAAAATGTGACCAAAACAATCCTAGTGCCCAATAACAGAAGACTGGAAAAAGAAAGTATAGTACATCTACACAATGGAATACTAGACAGCTGTTAGGAAAAACGAAGTCATGAAATCTGCCTATAAATGGATGGACTTGGAAAGTATCAAGCAGAGAGAAATGAGTCAGGAGAGGGACAGATACAGAATGACTGCATTCATTTGGGGGATATAAAAAAATAGTATGACACTAATATCCAAGGCCAGAGAAAACAGGGGCTAGGAGGACTGTCCAATGGTTGGAAATTACCACAAGTGTGCTGGGGCAGCGGGGGGGGGGGGGGAGGGGGGAAGGGTAGCTAAGATAGAGGAGCGTCCAGTATGACAATAGTTGGAAATGATCACTCTAGAGAAGAACCGAGTATTGAAAGTAGGTAAAGGGATGTACACGATAACCTTTAAGTAACTGTATTCCAAACCACAATGCCCAAAAGGAAAGAAAGATTGAGAGCAAGAGGTATGCATGCCATGTTAGGGTAAAGAGATTTGGGAGGGAAATGGGATATTGGTGCTGGGAAATGTACAGTGGTGGAGGGATAGGTGTTGGAGCATTGTATGACTGAAACCCAATCGTGAACAGCTTTGTAATACTCTCTCATGGCGATTCAATTAAAAAGAAATTTTTTTAAATGTGACAAGGTTACAACTCAGTGGTCGAACACTTGCCTTGCTTGTATAAGGTCCTGAGTTCTATTTCGGCATCAAAAAAAAAGGGGGGGGGGGAATGTCCTATGATCCAGTTTACCACTTTGAGGTATTTATACAAAGGACAGAAATGCAAATAAATACTAATTCAAAAAAACACTTAAGACATCTATGTCAAAGTAATATTTTTATAATAGCTAAAACATTGGCTCAATCTAAATTCCTTCAAAGAGGATGCAATACATTCAATGGAGTATTACTCTGCTGTTACAAAGAAGTGACCTTATACATTCAGGAAAAAATAGGTAGACTGCAGATGATGAAGCTAAATTTAATAAAGAAGTAAAAGAGAATACTAGCTGGTTTTACTCATAAGAGGAAAATGAAAATAAAGCAAATAAACTGACAATAACTAATAAAACTGACACCTAGGTTCAATGAAACTCCAGAGAAAAGGGGTGAAGAGGTTGGGTGTGGGTAGAGTGACGATTTTGATAGCAGAATTACACTGAAGTTCTGGTAATTTGTGCTACGAATACTACAGACACAGTGGTGTGACACTAGTCTGTTGGAATGCTATGCAGTATTGTTAACAAACTAGCACTTTATAGCACTGTAGCACTGTCCTCCCATTGTTCATCAATTTGCTAGAGCAAGCACCAGTAACATCTCCATTGTGAGACTTGTTGTTACTGTTTTTGGCATATCGTACACATCACGAAAGCTTGCCAGGCTTTGCCCTGTGGATAAGATAGCTTGCTGGGCTCTCCGAAAGGGAAGGAGGAATCGAATCCGGGTCGGCCGCGTGCAAGGAAAATGCCCTATCCGCTGTGCTATCGCTACAGCCCAACAAATAATAAAATCAATTAAAACTTAATTCTACAAAAATATTAAAATCATCTCTAATGACTACCAAGGCTGGGGTCCCCTGACTTCCCAAGTTCTAGGCATACTTCCACCCCCTGTTCAGTCCACATTTTATTAAAAACATCCGTGACTTTTCGACTTATTCATAAACAGTGTCCTCACTTTAATCTTTTTTGCCTGAATCTAGTAAGATAGAGGTAACTAGAGAAGTTCAAGATTTGTTGGGGGGGGGGGAACATATTTATTTCTTGGGTTTTAGATATACACTAAAACAGTGCTTGGTTTACTCCTGGCTCTTAACTCAGGGATCACTCCTGGTGATGCCAGGGAATTATATGGGCTGCCAGGGATTAGGTTCAGGTCAGCTGTGTGCAGGAAAAGCTCCTTGGGTTTTGTTTTTGTTTGGTCGTCACACCCGGTGGCACTCAGGGTTTAATCCTGACTCTGCTGCATTTAGAGATCACTCCTGGCAGACAGACTTGGGGAGCATATGGGATACAAGGGATTGAACCTAGGTCCTCTATGTGCAAGGCAAACGACCCCACTCTCTGTACTATCACTCTGACCCCACAAGGGCGGTTTCTTAATAATCCCTTACTATATCTCCAGTCCTTATCTGTTACTGTTCTTTGGATCTATGTTCAGCAGTACTAAGGGGCTACTCCCACCCCATCCTTAGATTGGCTCCTGGAAATGTTCAGGGTACCAAAACTGAGTCTCCTCACTTGCCTAGTGAGGAGGCACTTCCTCCACCAGAAGAGCTTTTTTTTGGGGGGGGGGGGGGTACTGGGAGAAGGGAACACACCTGGTGTTGCTCAGAGGTTACTCCTGGCTCTGCACTCAGGAATCACTCCTGACGCTGCTCAGGGGACCATACAGGATGTAGGAGATGGAACCCGGGTCAGCAGCGGCAAGGCAAACATCAAACATCAACTGTACTAGTTGCGGCCTCCCGGCCAAGAACTAAATAATCCTCTTTTAAAATTTTATTTTTATGACGGTATTCTAGTTCGAGCCAGAGAAGTACAGCTCTGTGAGCTTAACATGTGTTTTGTATGCAGGAGGCCCAGTATGAGTCGCCTGGAACAGAGAGCCGAGTGCCCCCTAAGCCCCACAGGGTGTGGCCCCTCATTTTTTCAAAAAAAAATCATCCTAGCTTCAGTTTGGTTGTCACCAATCTCCTCATCACATATTCCGCCCCCCGGACCCCTGAGCAAAACTCCCACTACCACCTCCTGGACTTGAGATAAGAGTTGCTTGAAACAAAATGGGGAGAGGGAAGGGGAAAACCTGTATGTATATATATATATATATATATGTGTGTGTGTGTATATATATATATATATATATATATAAAATAATCTTTGAGACTTTGTGCAGATTTACAGCAAATTCCCAGACTACAAAATACGGTGTTTTCGTGGGGTTTTGTTGTTGGGGTTTTTTGTTTGCTTGTTAGTTTGGGGGCCACACCCGGATACTAAGGCATCACTCCTGGCAGTCTTGGGGGACCCCATGGGATGCTGAGGATGGAACCTGGCTCAGCGGCATGCAGGGCAAACGCCCTACCGTTGAATTATCTCTCCAGTCCCAAAACGTGCTTGTGTGTGTGCGTGTGTGTGTGTGTGTGTGGCATCACTCCTGGAAGCCTTGGGGGAACCCCATGGGATGCTGAGGATGGAACCTGGCTCAGCGACATGCAGGGCAAACGCCCTACCGTTGAATTATCTCTCCAGCCCCAAAATGTGCTTGTGTGTGTGTGTGTGTGTGTGTGTGGCATCACTCCTGGCAATCTTGGGGGACCCCATGGGATGCTGAGGATGGAACCTGGCTCGGTGGCATGCAGGGCAAACGCCCTACCGTTGAATTATCTCTCCAGCCCCAAAATGTGCTTGTGTGTGTGTGTGTGTGTGTGTGGCATCACTCCTGGCAATCTTGGGGGACCCCATGGGATGCTGAGGATGGAACCTGGCTCGGCGGCATGCAGGGCAAACGCCCTACCGTTGAATTATCTCTCCAGTCCCAAAACGTGCTTGTGTGTGTGCGTGTGTGTGTGTGTGTGTGGCATCACTCCTGGAAGCCTTGGGGGAACCCCATGGGATGCTGAGGATGGAACCTGGCTCAGCGACATGCAGGGCAAACGCCCTACCGTTGAATTATCTCTCCAGCCCCAAAATGTGCTTGTGTGTGTGTGTGTGTGTGTGTGTGGCATCACTCCTGGCAATCTTGGGGGACCCCATGGGATGCTGAGGATGGAACCTGGCTCGGTGGCATGCAGGGCAAACGCCCTACCGTTGAATTATCTCTCCAGCCCCAAAATGTGCTTGTGTGTGTGTGTGTGTGTGTGGCATCACTCCTGGCAATCTTGGGGGACCCCATGGGATGCTGAGGATGGAACCTGGCTCGGTGGCATGCAGGGCAAACGCCCTACCGTTGAATTATCTCTCCAGCCCCAAAATGTGCTTGTGTGTGTGTGTGTGTGTGTGGCATCACTCCTGGCAGTCTTGGGGGACCCCATGGGATGCTGAGGATGGAACCTGGCTCGGCGGTATGCAGGGCAAACGCTCTACCGTTGAATTATCTCTCCAGTCCCAAAAGGTGCTTTTGTGTGTGTGTGTGTGTGTGTGTGTGTGCTTGTGTGTGTGTGTGAGCCCCAAAAGGTGCTTTTGTGTGTGTGTGTGCTTTTGTGTGTGTGTGTGTGTGTGTGTGTGTGCGTGTGTGTGTGCGCGCATGCGCGTGCATTTTGTTGCTGATGTTGTTGTTTTGGGGCCACCACGACCAGAAGCTCTGAGTCCGGCGGGACACCAGAAGCGCCGGGGTCGGGCCCCACGTCCCCACGTCGGGGAGCGGCGGGCAGGCGGGCGTCGGCTGGGGAGAGGGCACATGGGGCCCAGGGCTAAGCCGGGGCGGGCGCGGCCCGGGGGGGACGCGGGGCCTCCCTTCCGCGACCCCACACCCCCGCGACTCCACTCAAGATTCCCAAAAGCGGCGGCGGGGGGGGGGGGGCCGTCGGGGGCCACGGTGACCTGCTTGGTTCGACGCCCCCCCCCACGGTGCCCCCCGGCCGCGCGCGGTTTACCTTCGCCAGGGCAGCTCCTCGTCCTCCAGGTCGCTCTCCGTCACCGAACCTTCAATCACCGTCTCGTCGCTGTCCCAGTCGGAGGCCTGGTCGCCGCCCTCCATCTTGGCCGCCGCCGCCCCGTCGGGCCCTTCTCAGCCTTCCTGAAGCCGCTCCTCAGCCCCGGCTTCTCGGGCCGGGCGCGAGGAAAGCAACACCGTCGACGGCCTGGGACGGCACGGGGGTCAAAACAGCTGGACTCGCCGTCACAGCTGGGCTCAGGCAGCTTCCGTGAGGGCTCCCCGTCGTCCTCGTCGTCGTCGCTGCTGCCGTCGCCGACGTGGCAGCGACTCGCCCCACGCCGCCAGCAGGGGGACCCCGGGCGCACGCGCGCCACGTGGAGCTGGCCCCGCCCCGGAAGTGGCTTGAGACTGGCCCCGCCCCCAGAAGGGGCACCAGCAGCGTGTGACACCAGCTTCTCTGCTTGCCAGACGGAGGGCGGGGGAGGTGAGGGAAGGGGGAGGGGCGTGGAAGTGGCCACCAGGAACCCTAATGTGGTTTGGGTTGCACCGCTGTGGCCTCTCAGTGACACTGACAGGAAAGAACCTGGAGCCACTTGCAAGGCCCTTTAGGCTTGTGCGACCCTCGCCTCGTACTGTCCCGCGAAACCCAGTCTTGGGGGCGCCTCTGTCTTAGCGCTGTGAAGCCAGGCGTGACCATGGGACTCCCCGCCCAGGAGTACTGGCTGGCGGTGATCAGGCTCTCCTCGCTGCATATAGGCAAATGAGATCTGTTGATACCCAGAATTCAGATGGTGAGCCATTCTAGGTGATGCCTTTTCTATTTTTATTTTTCTCTCGTCTGGTCACCCTAAAACACAGTTTGTGTAGGAAAGGCAGGATAAGTTTCTTACTGATGTTGGACCTCCCGAGTGATGCTCAGGGCGCTCAGACCGCCTGCCGAAGGCTTAATGCCAGCATCTGAGGATGGGTTGCTGCCTGTGCCTTGCAGGGTAGGGGACCACCAGGGTGGTCTCGGGGGATCTCAGGACCACATCAGTGTTGTTTGAGGCATCATATAGTGCAGGAAACTGAATAGAATCCATCATAAGGCCTCACTCCTGTACTACTCTCTGATCCCTGAATGCTTTATTCCCTCCCCCCCTTTGTTTTTAGAACAATAGTGATACTTCAGTCACCTCCTAAAGTAGCCAATTAGTTTTGATACAATACTAGATATTTCTGTATTTTTCTATCTATAAGTTGTTGAATCAAACTATTTCAAAACAGCCAAGTGAGCTTCTATCTTCTGAGAGAGCCCCTTCTCTTCAGTAAATGTTTGGGATTCTCTTTAGTATTCATCTCTGCAGCATCAATAGCTCAGAGTGGACTTTCAACATTTGTTGAATAAGCGAAAAAAATGAGGACTATCTGACTCCCCTTTTCTTTGTTCTCTTCACTACTTGGTCAGGTTTGCTATTGTTTTACTATTCAGATCAGATTTAAGTCACTGCTGTTTATAGTTTGTCATATACTGCTTAGTGTTTGTCTTTTAAATTTATTTTAGTATACCTCCACTCTGCGAGTTAGGGAGAGCAGTAGTAAATATGCAAAGACCCAGACCTCTGCGTCTCCACCTACATCCTTCACCTTTAAACCAGTTTTAAAATTCCTATCCAGTCTCCTGCTCACCCACTCCCTTATCAGGCTGTTTTCACTTCTTACAAGTGTAAGACTGTGGCCAGAAAAATGGTACAAGGGTTAAGGTGCTTGTCCTTGCATGCAGTGGACCCCAGTTAGAAACCTTGCACTGCCTGACCTCACAGCCCCTGGTGGGAGCAAGCACAGAGGTAGTAGTGACTTGCAGCACTTCCAGTGTACTCCCCTAGCAAAAAAGTGCTTGCCAGCTTTGAAGGATATGTAGGAAAAGCCTAGTAGGTAGATCTAAATGCCTTACTAAGGTGACTTTCCACTAGTAATCAAATTTGCTACAGATATCTAGGAAGTTATGCTAAGTATAGACAACTTCTGAGGCTGAAATTCAAGTTCTGCTTTAAAGTGCTTTACTCAGTGGTGGAAAATAGTTGTTTCGCAACTTCCATTGCTGTTGTTCTTCTCCTTCTGACAGTGGCCAACACTTAAAACATTTAAAAATGTAGCAGGAAGGATAGAAAGATAATGAAACTGAAAAGGTACTTGCTTTGTACATGTTTGACCCCAGTTCCGTCCCTGGCACCCCAAATGATCCCCCAAACTCTGCTAGGAGTAAGCAGCTAGGGAAAAGAAAGAGAAAGAGAAAGAACAAAAGAAAGAAAAAGAAAGGAAGGAAGGAAGGGAGGGAGGGAGGAAGGAAGAAGGAAGGAGATGATATGAAATAATTTTAAGGTTTTTTAAAATGAAATTCAAAGTTTCCATGCAAGACAGAAGTGGGAAAATGGACAGGTCTATGTTAGGAATCTAGGTTTTAAGTAACAAAATATGCAATTCAAACTTTTAAGCAGATAAAAGGAGCTGAGTCATGAAAATTCATGATCTGAGATTCAGGTATGACAGGATTCAGATAGTCAATGTTGAAAGGAAATATGACAGATTTTTTTAATTTGTTAAATTTAAAAGTTTTCAATACTTCATTAAAAATAAAAGTTGACAACTCTTGAAGGTTGGTAGGTGTTTTATTCTCAAATTTATTTTAAATTTTATTCTAGAATTAATATACAGGAAAAATAAAGCATTTTTTTCTGCTTCTGTTACACAATCTATTTCAGTATAATGAGTAGATGAGGAAAAGTTTCATAGACAGATCTTTGGGTCAGGGATGTAGCATACTGATTGAGCATGCTTTGTATGTGTATGACTCCTGTGTCTCAGTGAATTGGATCAAAAATAAGAGCAGGTGGAGGAAAGAGACTTAAAAAGAGTGAGAAGGCAGAAAGGAGGGAGAAGACAGCTGGTTGAAAGGAAGAGAGAAAAGGAAAAAATATAATTAACAAATGCAAACATAAAATTAGAAAATCACCATTTTGCAACCAATAAAATAGCAAATGTAGGCAAAGGCCATCAACAGTTGGTTTTTTTTTTTAATGTACCTAGTAGACCTCCATTCTTTCACATGTCTATCTTCATCTGTCATGTTTAGGATTGTTGAAGCGTTTTCAGGAAATTTTCTAGTGGATATCAGACTTGGAATACTTAAGTTGACCTAACATCACTAAAAGTGAGACAACCAGATATGTTAGGCATGACATAAAAGAGTAGGAATAAATGGCAGCTTCTAACCAAGACCCTAGATCTAACTACCAGTTACTTCTATGAGAGGAATAGAGAGGTATTTGACACTACGAAGGTAAATTTAATCAAATCTAGAATATGAGAGATTCTATTGGACAAATGGGAAGGGTTTTTTTCCCCAGCAATCAAATACCATGGAATAAAAAAAAGAAGAAATAGGAATCACTTATTCACTTAACTTCCCGTTAGTCGTCGATTTGCTCGAGCGGGCGCCAGTAACATCTCCATTTGTCCCTGTCGCGTGCTAGTGTAGCCCAATGGCATCTGTTCGCTCCGGGAACATGAAGGGCCTCAAACCGATCGTTCATGATCATGACGAAGAAGTCTGACCATCTGGTAGGTGGGCGGCCACGCGGTCTTTTGACATCCCGTGGAGTCCAATCAGTAACAGCTCTAGTCCAACGGTCGTCTTTAAATCTCATTACGTGACCAGCCCATCTGATTTTCGACACCTTGGCAAATGAGACAGCATCCCTGATCCTTGATCGTCGACGGATGTCAGAACTCCGGATTCGTTCTCTCATTTGAGTGAAACGTGATATTCCAAGCATAGCTCTTTCTATTCTTCTTTGGGAGACCTGAATAGCGTTCTCATCTTGTTTGCGTAGGGCCCAGGTCTCTGAGGCATATGTTAATGCAGGAAGAACAGTGGAATCAAAGAGATGTGCCCGGAGCCGGAGGTTCTTCGTCCTCTTAGCTATTTCTTCGACGTTCTTGAAGGCGTTCCAAGCCGCTCTCTTCCTCCTGCGCAGCTCGGGTGCCAGGTCATTTGTCATGTTGACCTCTCGACCTAGGTACACATAGCTGTTGCATTCAGAGATGGTCGTTCCATTGAGAGCGAATGGGGCGTCAGGAACAAGGCTGTTTCTCATAAACATTGTCTTCGTAAGATTCAGCTGTAGTCCTACCTTTCCACACTCACGGTCAAAGTCGGCCAGCATTTGTGCCGCTTGGCTGATGTTTGGTGTTATTAAAACAATATCATCAGCAAAGCGGAGGTGGTGTAGTTGCCGACCATCTATCTTCACTCCCATTCCTTCCCATTCCAGGAATGGAATAAAAAAAAAAGAAGAAATAGGAATAGTTTTAGATTAAACAGGATATCAGAAAAGAGGGAGAATTCAAGTAGTTGATTCTTTAAATAAACAATACAAAATGAGTAAAGCAGAAAACTTTGAGAAGAGAAATATTTGTGAACTATATATAATGCAGCACTATAGCACTGTCCTCCCGTTATTCATTGATTTGCTCCAGCGGGCTCCAGTAACGTCTCCATTGTGAGACTTGTTACTGTTTTTGGCATATTGAATATGCCATGGGAAGCTTGTCAGGCTCTGCCATGCAGGAGGGATACTCTTGGTAGCTTGCTGAGCTCTCTGAGAGGGGTGGAAGAATTGAACCCGGGTTGGCTGCATGCAAGGCAAAGTCCCTACCCACTGTGCTATCGCTAAAGCCCATAAAATACAGAATATAATTAAATTAGATTATATAAAATTTCTATCTTTGAGAAATAATATTTTATACTAAATTTAAGAAGTTAAAATGGAAAACTGATCAATTATAGGAGCTGGAGGGATAGTTGAGCAGGTGTGGCTCAAAAAAACAAAAAAATAATAATGAATTTTAAAACCTTGGTTTTGGTGGGTCTGGAGAGATAGTACAAGAATTAAAGCACTTTGCATGTGGCTCACCTCAAAACAACCTCCTCCCCTACAAAAAAACAAAGACAAAAACATACTGCTATTTGGGAATTCTTCATGTTTTGTTTATTTATTTGCATTTCCCCCCTTTTAAACACCATTGCTTTGCAAAGTTATTCGTGATGCATATGTTATAGGATTTCAATATTCCAACATTAATCCAACCACCAATGTGATGTTTCTTTCATCAATATCCCCTTTTTTCCAACCACTCTCCAAGCCTGCCCCCTTAGCAGGCACAAAATAATTTATTTTATATTTCTTGTTACAATTAAATGGCTGATGGAATTAACAAAAATTACTTTAGTAAAAGAAAATTTGCAAAAATTATTATATCTTATCTTGGTGTTATTGAACCCTTTATCTGAGAGTTTACTAAGCTAATTGAGACTTCTGTGTTATTGTTTTTGTTTATTGCGCTTAGTGACTTCTATGTTACTTTTCTGTCTAATTTGGTGTGTTCCTATTGGGATGTCAGTATTGTAGAATTCCCTGGAGTTGTGGTGTGGCCTCAAATGCAGCCATGTGCTCCAGAAACTCCACAATATTTAACTGGGGTCACTGTATCACTGTATCACCGTCATTCTGTTGATTGTCAAATTACTCGAGCAGGCACCAGTAACGTCTCTTTCCTCTGAGACTTTAGCAGCCTCTTCTTATCTTTTCCCAACTTTTGGCGGCTCTTTCAGGATCAGGGGAATGAGACCTGTTGTCGTTACTGTATTTGGCATATCAAATACGCCATGGGGAGCTTGCTGGACTCTGCCCTTGTGGGCGGGATACTCTCAGTAGCTTGCCGGGCTCTCTAAGAGGTATATATTTATATATTTTTCTCAATGATTTGTTGCCTACTGTCTGAACCCCATCAGATATGGTGTAGTAATCGTGGAATTACAATTACTACACCACAATTACTTAACTGGGTTTCATTTCATTTTCATCATCCTGTTATTCGTCGATTGCCTCGAGCAGGCCCCAGTAACGTCTCTTTCAACCTAGCCCTGAGATTATATTCAAGGCTCTTTAGGAGAATGAGACCCATCATTGTTACTGGTATTTGGCATATTTGGTACGCCACGGGGAGTTTGCCAGACTCTGCCCTGTGGGCAGGCTACATTCGATAGCCTGCAAGTTTGTCCAAAGTAGGAATGAGACAATAAGATGTCATAAAAAAAAAAAGTTCTGATAAGATGCGGCATTTGCGGCCACTCGGTTCCAGGATCTGAATTTTATAGTCTCTGAGTCTTGGCCGCTGATGGGATTACACGGCGCCAGGGGACCAGGTGGTGGGTGTGACCCCCGCCTACTGGAATTTGGAGGATCTCGGTGGAAGAAGCTCGACTCCAATCCGAGTAGGCTTGGTGGTCTCGGCCCTGGAACCCGCATGGCTTTGTCCCTCTGCCAGTACCTTCATGTGTGCGGAGAGTGGTCTCAGCATGGTGGTGGCTGGTCCTGGAGGTCTTCGGCTGCCGGAGCCCTGGTCGGGACGGGGAGGAAAGCTCAACCCGCTCCCCTCCAAGGGGCCCCGGGAAGGAACACCCAGGCGCGGGGGCAGAAGACTGCACTGTTCTCGTCCGGGATCTGGATGTTATAGTCTCTGAGTCTTGGCCGCTGATGGGATTACACGGCGCCAGGGAGCCAGGTGGTGGGTGTGACCCCCGCCTACTGGAATTTGGAGGATCTGGGTGGAAGAAGCTCGACTCCTATCCGAGTAGGCTTGGTGGTCTCGGCCCCGGAACCCGCGTAGCTTTGTCCCTCTGCCAGTACCTTCATGTGTGCGGAGAGTGGTCTCAGCATGGTGGTGGCTGGTCCTGGAGGTCTTCGGCTGCCGGAGCCCTGGTCGGGGCGGGGAGGAAAGCTCAACCCGCTCCCCTCCAAGGGGCCCCGGGAAGGAACACCCAAGCGCGGGGGCAGAAGACTGCACTGTTCTCGTCCGGGATCTGGATGTTATAGTCTCTGAGTCTTGGCAGAGGGACAAAGCCACGCGGGTTCCGGGGCCGAGACCACCAAGCCTACTCGGATTGGAGTCGAGCTTCTTCCACCCAGATCCTCCAAATTCCAGTAGGCGGGGGTCACACCCACCACCTGGCCCCCTGGCGCCGTGTAATCCCATCAGCGGCCAAGACTCAGAGACTATTAACTGGGTTGCGTGAATTAAAACTGGACTATGAGTTCTGTCATTTCATAACCAACAGCATGTATGCTAAGCAACAAGAAGTAAGGCTCAGCACCTAAAGGGCTAAGAATGAGGGTCATTCTCTTACTGGCCTTGCCCTTTAGCGGTTGAGACAGAGAGGAAACAAGTTCACCAGCATCAACATTCACATAAGCAGTGTATGAGAGTCCCTCTCTCCCAACATCCATGCCAGTACTGGTTGTTCTCGTTCTTTTTGATGTGAGCCAGCTTCTATGTTATGAGATGATATCTCACTGTTGTTTTGATTTGCATTTTTCTGATGATTAGTGATACAGAGCATTTTTTTCATGTGCCTTTTGGCCATTTGTATTTCTTCTCTGAGGAAGTTTCTGTTTATTCTCTTCTCCCCAATTTTATGGGACTGGAATTTTTTTCTTATAAAGTTCCACCAATGTCTTATATATTTTGGATAGTAACCCCTTATCAGATGAGTGTTGAATAAATAATTTCTCCCATTCTGTGGGCTGTCTTTGTATCCTGGTCTTCATTTCCTTTGAGGTGCAGAAGCGTCTTACTTAGTATAAAAAAATTAAAAGTATAAATTAAATTTTTATTGCTCAATCCATTTAGACTGTAAGTATTTCTCTTTTTGTTAATTTTTATTAGTGAAACACCATGAGGTACAGTTGTACACATACAAATTTTTGTGCTTGGGTTTCGATTATACAATGATCAAATACCCATCCCCCCACCAGTGCCCATTTTCCACCACCACTGATCCCAGTATCCCTCCCACTCCCCCGTCCCACCCTGCCTCTGTGGCAGGGCATTCCCTTTTGTTCTCTCTCTCCTTTTGGGTGCTGCGGTTTGCATTGAGTGGCAATCATGATCAGTCTTAGATTATAAGTATTTCCATTTTAAAAATACCCTAGAAATATTACAGCAGGGAAGACATTCAGCCGTCCTGGGTACTGTCCATGATATCCCATATGATCCCCCTGAGCACTGCCAGGAAGGAGGGGTGATAATGTAATCCTACTTGTTTACCTTAGCTTCCTCCTGCTTAGTCAGTGGTGTTTCATCCTTCAAGATGCCTTTAGCTTCAATGTCATGGGTGATCCCTGATGATCCTTTGAATTTCTATGGTTTCTGTTGTGATGTCGCTCCTTTAATTTCTGCTTCAATTTACTAGGGTTCTTTCTATCATTGTGAGTCTTGTTAGTGGACTATCAATCTTGTTTAATTTTTTCAAAAAACCAGTTCTTGGTTTTATTTATCTTTTGGATTGTTTTTGTGGACTCCAGTTTATTAATTTTAACTCTAAATATTGTTATTTTTGAAGATGAAAAACCCTATATACATCTACCACACCTCTCCCATTTTCTTCAAAGAAAGAACATACTGAGCTTTAGTCTCATGATCTATCAAGAGATGAAAGAAAGAACAGTGTTGATGAAGCCAAAAGTTATTGTGTTGCTATCAATGTCTTTCTTCAAGTCTATTAGCAATTGTTTTAAGTATTTTGCTGGTCCTTTAGGTGTATATACATTTAGGAGTGTGAATTCTACCTAATGTATATATCCCTGGATCACTAAGAAATGACCTTTGCTATCTCTTACAACCTTTTTCAGCCTGAATTCTATGTTGTCTGATACTAGTATGACCATTCTTGCCTTTCTGAGGGGGTTGGTTGCTCAAAGAATTGTCTTTCAACCTTTCATTTTGCATCTGTGTTTGCTTTGGCTATTTAAATGTGTTTCTTATAGATTGCAAAATATTGGGTTTGGTTTTCTGACATTCTGTCTGTCTCTTTTTTTTTTTTGCTTTTTTTGGGTCACACCTGACTATGCACAGGGGTTACTCCTGGCTCATACACTCAGGAATTACCCCTGGAGGTGCTTGGGAGGACCAGGGACATATGGGATGCTGGGAATCAAACCTGGGTCGGTGGCATGCAAGGCAAGTGCCCTACCCACTATTCTATTGCTCCAGCCTCCACTCTGTGTCTCTTACTTGGTGCATTTAGCCCACTGACATTAGAGAGATTATTGTTATGGAGTTTTGTGCCACCTTTCTGTAGGAGTTTGGAGTGTTTGTGGTATTGACCTTAAAGTACCCCCTTTAGTTATTCTTATAAAGATGATTTTGAGTCTATGAAGTCCCTGACTTGTTTGTCTGTGAAGATGCGTATTGTTCCTTCAAATATGAATGACAGTCTGAGTAAAGTATTCTTAGTGAGACATTCATTTCACTGAGTTTTTTCACAGTTTTTCACCACTGTCTTTGACTGGTGGATTTTGTTTGATAAATCTGCTGTAAATCTTAAGGATGTTCCGTTGTATATAATTTCCTGCTTTGATCTTGCTGCTTTCAGTATTCTAATTCTATCTGTGGTTTTTGTCATTCTGATTAGGATTGGGGCTGGAGTATATTTATTTGGATTTCTTTAACTAGTAAACTTTAAGCCTTGCCACACAAAAGAAAGCCACCTGAATGTGGGTGCATGCACTCTTCGTCTCTGGAAATTTACAGCAATGATGTCTTTGACTACTGTTTCTTAATCAAGGTTGTCTTCCTGGACCTCTGGGACCCCAATGATTCTTATATTAATCATCTTGAATTCATCTCAAAGTTATCTTGTCAGACGTTTGTTTATTTTGAGGCTTTCCCCTCCATCTTCTGGTGTTGTCTGAAGATTTTTTTGCGCCTCATCTTGAAGCTCACTGATTCCATCCTGGAAGGCTTCAGAGCACAGTAAGTTTTTCATTTCACCTACCAAGCTTTTTGGTCATTTCTATTTGTAATTTCCTCTTCTGCTTACCTATCCTCTTATGTTGATAGTGGTCTGTTCCAAGTTTCTTTCATATTCCTTAAATATCTTCAACAATTCCTCTCTAAATTCCTTATTAGAGAGATTAATTGACTCTTTATTATTTGATTGAGTCTTCTAGGTTAGCATCTTCACTCACTAAATATGGTGGGTTCTGTGTTGCTTTCCCATTATGACTTTTGCACTCTGCAATTGTTTCATGTGTGTTTTGTGTGACTGGGTGACTAGAATTAGAATGTCTTTGTATGCTCAAAATGAGTTATGGAGAGGTGAGGAATTAAATCCCTCCTAGTTTGTGGATTGAAAGAATCCTGACCTTTGGGCAAAATGGTGGTCCTGAGTAGCAAGCAGGTTCCCCAATACCATCGTGCTTCGTCAGTTTCCTGGGACTGGGGCTGGGCAGAGTCAAGTTTGGGAGGCTAGCAGCCCTCCCACTCCTTTTCCACTTCTTGGGCCCGTGAGAGGGAGTGGTTGGAAGCTTGTTACACTCCACACCAGAAGCCTTAGAAAGCCTGAGAACCAGTAATGGAACCACAAAGTGGCAGGCAGTGTCAAATTATTGCTCATGATTCTTCAGCCAATGGTATGCTTCAGTAGAGAGTACCGTGAAGTACCCTCAGAAGACCCCCAAATAGCTGACTAATATGAAAACCTACCCGGCAAGCTACCGAGAGTATTCGATATGCCAAACACAGTAACAACAAAGTCTCCAATGGAGACGTTACTGGGCCCGCTCGAGCAAATCGATGATCAACGGGAGGGCCTTTACCTTTACCTTTTTACAAATGCAAATGGAAAGTACTGTGTGGAATAGCATCAGGAAGGTATAGAAACTTCCAGGAGTAAAAGCAGAGTAAGACAGAGGGAACAGGAAGGGTTCAGAAGGAAGCATAGGAAGAAGAGAAAAGAAAATTATCAGAATGGTAGAATTAAATAATCTAGTAGCTAGTTCTTGAGAATCAATAATTATTTATTAAAATATTTACAACCCCAAGACTTTCAAGGGGCCAGGGATATGGCTCAAGTGGTAGAGTACATGTCCTGGAAAAATGATTCCATGGGTTCAATCCTATTATTCCATAACATCTAGCACCACCAAATGTGGCTTTAGTGACCCCTAGTACCACTGGGAGTAGCTCCCTCAAAAGAAAAAATTAAATCCTTAAGAGTCCTAGGTAATAGTATTAATATTTTCAGGTGTAACTAGGAAATAAATGTTTACTTATGACTATGAACATTTGGTGCTAAATGAGTTTCTTAGCACTAGTTAGATAAAACTGATTTTGTAATTTAGGACCATGTTGCTTCTAATTTGATTCATAGGAGGAATAAATAGAGACATTATAGTAGAGTTCTTGAGCTTCTATTGGCAAGGAAGCAGCAAACATGAGATCCTAGACACTGGGGATCGCAGGGCTCCCAGAGTCCAGTTGGCTGCTTATTTGTGAGGGAAATTAGCAGGGGGTTAGGACTTCATTTCTTTAAATGGAAACTATTGTTCCTGTGCACCAAATCACTTGGAGCATTTTTTCAAAAAAATGCAAATTACATAGATCCCCTTCCTAAAGCTAGGACAGCAACATCTGAAGTACAACTCAGGAATTCTGCATATTAAACAACTCTCCTTCAACATATTTTTGTGCCCCCAAATTGGGTAATTTTAAATCCTGCTGCCATAAAAGGTCACATCATAACTTATATCCCTATAGTGTCTCAGCTCTGGAATAAGTAGATGTTTTAAGAACCTGTGTAGAAATGGCAATTACTTTTTTCTTTTTATTTTATTTTTTTTGTCATATTGGCCAAGGAAAGATGTAGTGGAGCTGGAGAGGGAGGTCAAAGAACTAGAGCACATGGTTTGCACAAAGAAGCCCTGAGTTCAGTTCTTGGCACTGCACGCTTCCCCAAGCACTGCTGGGAATATCCTTCCTCCCAACCTCCACCAGAAGAATAAAAGAAAGAAAAAGATACAGAAAAGAGAAACCCTCTAATCCTGGGTCAAAGAGGAAAAAGTAATTCTTTTTCCCCTTCTTCCCATAGAAGACTCACAGAGATGAGTATAGTTTTGAATCTGAGCAGAGGGTGAAAGTGGGGAGTGCTATTTTTCTGGACTCCTTTCACTGGGATCCTGGTGTTTGTATCAGTGTATTTTCAATAACCCATCTCAGTTATAACATGTCAGCTTCTATAAGTCAACTAATCATGTTAAATAACTCAAAAGGGCTCAATAATCTGTATTTCATGCAGTTTTATAGGAAACTGTAATTTAAATAGGGAAAGGCTACTGAAAAACAAGATATAAATGATTATGTACATAATTTCAACATTTATTCAGGTCAAAGTAAACCCAGATGTCAAGCTGCTGTTGCAACATTGATTTAGACAGTTTGTGTGAAGTTCACAGACAAATTTATTGCATGACAAAGGAGGTGGTTATGATAGTTTTATTTGTATTTGTTGCCAGATAATGGTGAAAACCACCTTGAAAACCACCTTCTGCAAATCAGTTCTGAACCTAGCGACAGCTCGGATCAGGGCTAAAATAATTTCAAACTTAGATTCTTTGCTCATTTGCCTCTGGCAAACTGGGTGAATTATCCTCCTCCATCTATTTAAATCCCCTTAAAATCATGCAGAAAGTCTTCTGAGGTACATTGTGGTTCTCTTTACTGAAATGTGCCATCGACTGAAGAATCATGCACCATTATTTGACATTGTGTGCAACTCTGTGGTTCCACTACTGGTACTCAGTCTTTCTCAGGCTAGGCTCCTGGTATGAGTACACCAATCTTCCAACCATGCTGATATTTTCTCAGTCTTCAACACTCTACTTGTATGATCTAGATTTCAAAGATTATTGAGGTGATAGCAGCACTTTTCTTCAAGTCTTCTATCTCCAAAAGGTAAGAAAATCACATGCCTACTGACTTCAGAATTACCCCTCCCAGGGAGCCCAGTCCTTAGTCCAAGCTTGCTGCTCTCACTCGGGAGGTTGAACATGAATTTATGCTTTCAGGAATGTATGCATTTTTCAAGGACTTCAACCCCATCACATTAAAAATTGTTTGAACCTACAGTATAAGTCCAGTTTATGCACCCAGTTGGAGTTGCCACTGATTGGAACATTCTGAAGAAGTTAAAGCAAAGAATGAAAGTATAGTTTTGGTAATGCTGTTCAGTGGTTAGATTGTAGAAAATTGGGATATATATTGTAGAAATGTTTGAAGGCACACTCAGAATCATCACCATTTAATGAGTAATAAAATGCTATTTTGAATATATTCAACCATACAACAACCCTGCCAGTTAAGTCAATTAACTTAACTTGGTAAGGAAAGGGCTTTATTTTTTTTTCTTTCTTCAATTATAATTTAGGTAATATGATCACAACAGTGATAAAGTTTATTGTTTTAATAAACGAAGTTACCATACCCACTTCTACTGCTACTACTATACTCCCTCTCCATTCTCTCTTCAACTGGTAATCTGAATTTTGTAATCCAATGCCAAGGGTTTGCCATCACTGGATAGTATCTATTCCCTTGTTTTGTTGCTCTGTATACCACAGCTGAATGATATCATATACTATCTGTTGTTTTCTCCCTCTGATTTATTTCCCTTAACAAGTTGCAGTTTTCTACAACTTGGATGGAATACCCTCCAGTTCCATCCAAGTTGCAGAAAACTACAAGTGTTCATCTTTTCTAAGCTGCATAGTATATCATTGTGTATATAAAGCACAACTTCTTTATTCATTCACGTGTTGTTGAACATTTGGGTTGTTCCCAGATTATGGTTATTATACTTACCCTGTAATGAACTCACATATCATAGATCTTCCCAAATTAATGTTTTTGTGCTGTGGGGTAGATGCCAAGAAGTGTAATTACCGGGTCATAAGGAATCTCTATTCTTACTGTTTTGAGACATCTTCATACTAATGTCCATAAAGCCTGAAGTAAAGGATATTCTGACCAGTAGTGAATGAGGGCTCATTTTTCACCATATCCATACCAACACTGGTTTCCAGGATTTGTGATATAACATTCTCACTGGTGTGAGATGATCTATCATTTTGGTTTTAATTTTCAGCTCCTCTATGACAAGTGATGATAAACACTTTTTCATATTCCTATTGACCATCCATATATCATCGTCAAGGAAGTGCCTGACCTCTGCCCATTTTTTAAAAAAATTTTATTAGTGAATCAGTGGGGTACAGTTACTGACTTAACAAACTTTCGTGCTTGCATTTTAGTCATACAATGATCGAGTGCCCATCTCTCTAACAGTGCCCATTCTCCACCACCAATGAACCCAATATCCCTCCCACCACCCCAATCTCTTCCCCCCACTATACCCCACCTCTGTGGCAGGGCATTCCCTTTTGTTCCCTTTTTCCTTTGGATGTTGTTGTTTGCACTAGAGGCATTGAGTGGCCAGTGGCCATTGTGTTCGATCTATAGTCTACATTCAGCTCGCATCTCCCAACCCAAGCTGGTCCTCCAAATACCCTTTACTTGGTATTCCTTCTCTATTTGAGCTGCCTTTTCCCCCAGCATTTGAGGCTGACTTCCAAGTCATGAAGTAAACCTCCTGGTCCTTATCTCTACTATTCTTGGGTGTTAGTCTCCCGTTCTGTTACTTTATATTCTGCAGGTGATTGCAATCTTTCTATGTCTCTTCCTCTCTTTCTGACTTATTTCACTTAACATGATACTTTCTATGTTGATCCATTTATATGCAAATTTCATGACTTCATCTTTTCTAATAGCGGCATAGTACTCCATTGTGTAGATGTACCAAAGTTTCTTTAACCAGTCATCTGTTCTTGGTTGGGCACTCGGGTTTTATTCCAGATTTTGGCTATTGCAAACAGTGCCATAATGAACATATAAGTTCAGATGTCATACTATACTCTTTTGCCTCTCCAGGATATATTCCCAAAAGTGGTATAGCTGTGTCAAATGGGAGCTCAATTTCTAATTTTTTGAGAATCGTCCATACTGTTTTCCAGAAGGGCTGAACCAGTCGGCATTCCCACCAGAAGTGAAGGGGGGTCCCTTTCTCTCCACATCCATGCCAACACTGGTTGCTTTTGTTCTTTTGGATGTGTGCTAGTCTCTGTGGTGTGAGGTGATATCTCATTGTTGTCTTGATCGGCATCTCCTGATGATTAGTGAAGAGCATTTTTTCATGTGCCTTTTGGCCATTTGTATTTCTTCCTTGAGAAAGTTTCTATTCATTTCTTTACCCCATTTTCTGATGGGGTTTGATGTTTTCTTCTTGTAGAATTCAACCAGTGCCTTATATATCCTTGATATCAACCCCTTATCCAATGAGTATTGGGTAAATATCCATTCCCATTCTGTTGACTGTCTTTGTGTATATTGATCACTGTTTCTTTTGAGGTTCAGAAGCTTCTTATTTTAAGGTAGTCCCACTTGTTTATCTCTGTTTCCACTTGCTTGGCCAGTGGCGTGTCACCTTTGAAGATACCATTAGCTTCAATGTTGTGGAGGGTTTTTCCCACCTTGTCTTCAATGTACCTTATGGATTCTGGTCTGGTGTTAAAGTCTTTCATCCATTTTGATATGATTTTTGTATATGGTGTTAGGTAGAGATCTGAGCCCGTTTTTTTGCATGTAGTTATCCAGTTTTCCAGCACCATTTGTTAAAGAGGCTTTCCTTGCTCCAATGCACATTTCTTGCTCCTTAATCAAAGATTAGATGATCATATATTTGAGGGTGTATATAAGGATATTCAACCATGTTTCATTGGTCTGTGGCTCTGCATTTGTTCCAGTACCATGATGTTTTAATTATTACCTTCCCTCTAAGATCAGGGATGAGAAAAGAATGCCCATTCTCACTACTGTTCAACATAGTGCTGGAAGTACTTGCAATAACGATTAGGCAAGAAAAAGATATTAAGTGTATTCAGGTAGGAAAGGAAGAAATCAAGCTCTCACTATTTGCAGATGATATAATACTATATTTAGAGAACCCTAAAGCCTCTACCAAGAAACTCCTGGACATAATAGATTCTGATAACAAAGTTGCAGGCTATAAAATAAATACCCAGAGGTTCATGGCTTTCCTATACACAAATAATGAGAGAGAAGAAAGTGACATGATAAAAGTAATCCCATTCACAATCATGCCCCAGAAAATCAAGTACCTCGGAATCATCTTAACTAAGGAGATAAAGGACCTGTACAAAGAAAACTACAAAATACTACTTCATGAAATAAAAGAGGACACAAAGAAATGGGAAGATATCCCCTGCTCATGGATTGGGAGAATTAGCATTGTCAAAATGGCAATTCTCCCCAAAGCATTGTACAGATTCAATGTGATCCCTATAAGGATACCTATTCCATTCTTCAAAGAAGTGGATCAAACACTCCTGAAATTAATATGGAACAACAAACCCCCACAAATAGCTAAAGCAGTTCTGGGGAAAAAGATGAGAGGCATCACCAACCTCAACCTCTGCCCATTTTTAATGGAGTTATTTGGGTTTTGTTGTTGCTGAGATTTCTGTACCTATAAAGTTAGCCATTGGTGCTTTGTTTTTGCGTTTTGGGTCACACCCAGCGATACACAGGGGTTAATTCTGGGCCTGCCTCAGGAATTACCCCTGGTGGTGCTCAGGCAACCACATGGGATGCTGGGAATCAAACCAGGGTTGGCCACATGCAAGGCTAATTGCTATTACTCTAGCCACTAGGGCTTCATTTTTTAACGTCAAATTAATAAAGCGAAAACTATCTATTACAGCTACAGAAATTGTCTCATTGTTTCCATATATTTTATATATAATATTATTGATTGTAAAAAGATAGCATAATGAAAATTTTTCACATTTAACTGTAATCTTTGTTAGACTTCATAATAATTAGGCACAAATTGAGAACAGCTCACAAAAGTTGTAGTAACCATTCTATATAGATGCCCACACATACACACACATACACATACACACACATACACACACATTAAATTTCCCCTTCCCTTCCCTTCTGATTGTTGTTTCAGTGATAGGGCTCACACATATTTGGTTGTGATTCTTGCACAGTTGCATAGTTAGACATACCTAGTTGTGGTTTTACAGAGTTCACAAACTTTTGTGTGACACTGGGGATCAAAAATGTCAGTGCCACAGGGACACTAATGGTCTCATGCCTGCACCACAAGTATTCTATCAGTGAGTCACATCTCTGGGTCTATAATGAGTTTATTTTTATGAAATCAAGACTTTTAGATTTCCTCTTCTTACTGTCAGTTCATAATTGTCTATAATCACTAACAACAGTTATTCATTACCACTGGAGCATCATTAACTAATAGAATGTTCTTGTCTTTTGTACCCCATCTCCACAATCCCCTCCTTTTGCCCTTTCTTCAAACCTTCTTTGGTAGGCAAACTTTAAGACACCCTAAATTGTCTGCCATAGAGGCATGGTGAGGACTTGGATGGTGAGGTGGATACTGGAGATATTGGTGGTGGAAAATGTACACTGGAGGAGGATGGATGTTTGATCATAGTATGGCTGAATCTCAAGCATGAAAACTTTGTAACTATCTCACGGTGATTCAATTTTAAAAATTTAAATAAAAAAATTGATCACTTGATCACTTGACTTCCCGTTAATCGTCGATTTGCTCGAGCGGGCGCCAGTAACGTCTCCATTTGTCCCTGTTGCGTGCTAGTATAGCCCAATGGCGTCTGTTTGCTCTAGGAACATGAAGAGCCTCAAACTGATCGTTCATGATCTTGATGAAGAAGTCTGACCATCTGGTAGGTGGGCGGCTACGCAGTCTTTTGACATCCCGTGGAATCCAGTCGGTAACAGCTCTAGTCCAGCGGTCGTCTTTAAATCTCATTACGTGACCAGCCCATCTGATTTTTGACACCTTGGCAAACAAGACAGCGTCCCTGATTTTTGATCGTCGATGGATGTTGGAACTCCAGATTCTTTCTCTCATTTGAGTGAAACGTGATATTCCAAGCATAGCTCTTTCAATTCCTCTTTGGGAGACCCGAATAATAAAAAAAAAAAATACAGTACTTACAATGGGTCTCTAATTAATAAAAAAAATAAAAATAAAAACTTTAAGACACACTTTTAATGTCCTCCATCTCCAACTGCCCATGTTTGTGTGAATCCCCTCCACTGAGTGTTGGGCTGAGCATAATGACTTGTTTTCTGATAAAAGCAAATTACTGCACTTCTATATTAGACTTTCATCCATTAAACTTGTAGATCACTCTTTCTCCTGCTGATACTTTCTTGTCCTCTTACATGTTCACTCAAATGACAGAAATACCATATTGTGAAATTTTCTATGGATAAGTCCACATGGCAAGGGACAGAGGAAAACCTCTAATCAACAGCTTCTGAGTATTGAAGCCACTATCCAATCATCAGAAGTACCAAATCCTGCCAACAACTACAAGAGAGGGCTTGAAAAGAATTCCTGAGTCAAGATTAAAATGTTTGCAGCTTAGGTGAGACTTTGAGTTCGACACTGTGAAAGAAACAGGAACAGAGGTCACAATATGGCACTATGTTCTCCCCCAGAATCTATCTCACTGGGTCTTGTCCTGTCTAATTCATCTAAGATACCATTTGCAAAATCGATCTTATGATTACATGAGTTATCATTACAAAGAGTTATCATTACATGAGAACTGGTGATCTTTAGTTCAAAAGTAAATGTACAATGATCTTTTCTGGAAAATTACAAAACTCAAACAGCTCCTGTAAGTGAGATTCAACTTAGAGATAAAGCATCTGTAAAAGAAAGTTTTGCAACTCTATAGAATCCAGGGGCTTATATTAATTATCCAGTATAAACAAAAAAGTCATATTAAAGAAGCACTCTAAAGAAGCCAAACATAATTTAAAAGGAGGCTGGACGAATAGCACAGTGGTAGGGCATTTGCCTTGTGCGCAGCCAGCCCAGCTGAGCCGGGTTCAATTCCTCCGCCCCGCTCAGAGAACCTGGCAAGCTACTGAGAGTATCTCGCCCATACGGCAAAATATGCCAGACACAGTAACAACAAGTCTCAAAATGGAGACGTTACTGGACCTGCTCGAGCAAATCGATGAACAACGGGAGGACAGTGTTTGTTTGTTTGTTTCATTCATGACTCCAAATGCTTAACAAACATTAGCACTGTAGCACTGTCCTCCTGTTGTTCATCAATTTGCTCGAGCGGGCACCAGCAGTCTCCATTGTGAGACTTGTTACTGTTTTTGGCATATTGAATATGCTACGGGCAGCTTGCCAGGCTGTGCCATGTGGATGGGATACTCTCAGTAGCTTGCCGGACTCTCCAAGAGGGATGGAGGAATAGAAACCAGGTCAGCCACATGCAAAGCAAATGCCCTACCCGCTGTGCTATTGCTTCAGTGATTTAAGCTCATGAAAATGTACAAAAACTCTCAAAATGCAAAAACAATCCAATTTTAAATGCACAACGGACATTAACAGACATTTTAATGAAGGATATACAGATAGAGTAAGTCACCATAAAAAGATTTTTAACACCTCTGGCTTTAGGGAAATGCAAATTAAAACCACAATACGAGTCCGGGAATGTAACTCAGTGAAAAAGTGCAAGTCTTCAAAGTCTGAGACTCTAGGTACTAAGCACCAAAACTGAAAAAAAAATCACTGTAAGATTTCCACTGCACACTTGGCTGAAAGGACAATACCACCATCGAATACTGGTGAGGACACAGAAACTGGAGCCCTTCTCTATTCGCGGGATATAAAATCATAGTCACTCTGTAAATGGTTCAGTATTTTCTTATAAACTAATATGCGATTATTGTATGACCCAGTAATTATACTATTAAGTTTGTATCCCAGAGAAATAAAAGCGTCATACAAAAACCTGCAGACAAATACTCATAGCAGTTTTACTTGTAATGGCCAAAAGCTGAAAAGAATCCAGAGAGATGATTCTCAATGGTTTCACCAATTGATGAATGCATAATAGAACTGCACACAACTTATAAACAAAGATACACTCAATACTGATGAATATTCAGGGAATGATGCCAACGAAAGTTAATCGGAAAAGTTACATTCTGTATGATTCCACTTCTACAGTATTCATGAAATGACAAAATGTTATAAATGGAAAGATGGGGGGAGAGAAAAAGATTACAGCTATAAAGGAACCACTGAGTTCCTTGTCCCTTGTTCAATATGTTGACTGATGGTAGATACTGACCCTATACAAGAGCTAACACTGTAGGAAATTTAATATACACAGAAATTAGCAAAAGTAAAAACCGGGAAATCCTAGTAAGTTTGGTATACTTCACAGATGTCCATATCCTGACTGTAGCACTACAGTATAGTTTTATAGAACGTTACAATGGGAGAAAAAAAGATCCCTCTGTATTACCTTTTTAACTGCAAGTGAACCCACCACTGCCTTAGTAAAGATTTCAATTAAAGAAGTTTGCCACACAGTAACAACACATTAATTAACAAACATTAATAAGACTTAATAGATAAGTTACATCAGCTTTCTCAATCCCTTCCTTTCTTCAATTTCTTGTATCTTGAGAAAGTTGCAGAACTTCTCACACACTTAATTTCCAAATACTTTCCTTTTCCAAATAATTCATTTTCCCTCTATTAACTCTGTACCTGTTTTCTTTCCTTATTATCCAAATTCTATCAGTCTATTTGCCATTAAGCAATAATCCCACCTTATTTTAAAAATTGAAGTAATGAGGGTTTAAAATAATCCCCCTTAAAAGTAGGCAATGTTAAAAGAAAAGTAAGCAATATTGTTTTACAACACTATATATGTTTTAGCAGTACAGGTTCACATTTCACATGTGTTACCACCATGCCCAGCATCAAAATACCAATATCACTCCACCGCCAACTTTTGAACTTTCTCCATACTTTGGTACCATTTCCAGGTTTCTTAGTGAGGAATTTTATTTCTCCTCTCTGATTAATTCTGTAGTTAGAAGCTGGGTTTGTCTTGGTATGCTCCTTTGTTTTGTATCTTTATATTCCAAACATGAACAAAATTGTATGGTATCTGTGTTTCTCCTTCTAAATTATTTCACTTATAACCCCCTCCTGTTCTATACATGTTTTCAAATGGCGATATTTTTATCTTTTCTTATAAGACCAGTAGTATTATGTATATACATTACATCCCCTTTATCCACTCACTCATTATTGAGGATGAGTTTGTTTCCAAATTTTGGCTATTGTTAACAGGGCTGTAATAACATGGAAGTTCCTATACATTTTCAAATTGATGTTTTTATAATTTTTGCATCAATACCTAGGAATAAAATTGCTTATTCTTATGGTAAACATGTTGTTAGTATTTTGAGAAAGCTTCCTACTGTTTCCCACAAAAGCCGAATTAGTTTGCATTTTCAGGTTTTTTAGTGAGGAATTCTATTTCTCCACAGCCCCCAGAACTTGTTTCCAATCTATTTTTGTCTGGCATTCTCAGATGTGAAGTGACGCTTCATTGCCATCTTAATGATATTTTCCTGAAAATGAGTGGTCTTCAGAATTTTTCCCCATGTGTCTGCTGACCATCTGTGTGCTTACTTTGCATTATTGTCTATTTAAATCTTTTCCCCACTTTAAATGGGGCTTCTGCTTTGTTGTTGATGTTGAGTCTTATGAGTTATTTGTATATCATAAACACAATCCTTCGTTGGATGTGTGAAATGCTTAAGTCTTAAGAATGGAAGCACATGCCTCAGGACCATATACTGTCTTTGGATTTATAAGTATATTCTGTATTCCACACCAAAATATTTGTCCTAACAAAAAATCCTTGGAAAATTCTAGATTCCTTGTGTAATGTGTTTGGCATTTTAACTCATTCAATTTGTCACTTTTTAGGTTATATGCTGTAGAAGACACTCTTAGGACTGAGAGGGTAAAATGAAATGCTAGTGGCGTACAAATAAGATAAACTTCCTGTCATCTAGTAATACAGAATTTAGTAGTGGAAGTAGGAATTCAGACAAGCTATTTACTACAGTGAAACCATGTTGAAGATAAGATCTTAAAGGAACTAATTCAGTCTAGGGATTATAGGTTTCTGAGTAGAAGTGACATCTAAATAGACACCCGATATGACACTTCATCAAGAGAGCAAGCAAGAGAGAGACAATTGGGAGAGAAATGGAGAAATAAATGTTTTAGGTGAAAAACATAGAATATCTGAAGACAAGGAAATATGAGAAAGGAAATAATGTGACTGAGCTATCAGTGAGTGAGAAGATTCGGCAAGAGATGAGGCTATATTTCATAATAGATTGCTAACTATTAAAAATTGTAATCTTTCTTACGAGGATTCTCTGATATTCACTCAGCAATTGATACAATGGCCCAACAATTAAGCCTCATTTTATTTTTATAATTGTCTTCTCTCTTCTTTGTTAAACTATATTTTTCTTTCATATTTGCATACTTTCTTTGCATTAAATATTTTTAACTACCAATAGAAGGGTTTAATGCCTTCCCTTTCATCATAAAGAACTTACTTTTTACCAAATCTGAAGACAACATATCTTTTCATGAAGTTTTTATTATTGTGTTAAAATTTAAGAACTGATAAGAATGGTGAGATTAGAACACTTAAAGGGATAATATCTCCCAGATATCAAAGTATTATAAGGCCATGACAATTCAGAAATAGGACAAGAAAATGAACATAAATGGAGCAAGGAAAGACCCAACATTTGTAAAAGTGCACATGATTGTATAAAATAACAATATAGTACACATTATTGTCTACCTCTTTTCTCCCCTGATTTGTGATCAGGGGAGGAGATTTAAATAGCCTTTCCCTAGATTTTGGCCTTAGCAATAGTAAGATTATTTCACAATTTGACTATTTCAATGAAGGCAGTTTCAGAAAGGCTACTGGGGCAAAATCCAGAGTGCAGAAAGTAAGCTGCCTCATATTAATCTGTCCTCACCTTTTAATACAGATACAATCCATTCATCACAGCATCAATTGGCAACATAGAGTTTACTGAATATTTAATATAAATAACGATAGATTTTATTGCATATGCCACAAAATTGCATAGCCCACTCATTAGGGTGTGTGTGAAATAACTGGGAGGGGTGTGAAATAAAAATACTTATTAGACTTCTCCCTAATCCTTTTTTCCCAATCATCAGCCAGCAACTCTCCCTCTAGTGTAACTTTCCCTGGTCTACTTAGTACCTCTGCTCAAGAATACTGTCTTCAGTTTGAGAAGAACCATAACATAGAGAACGTCAAAGACTGTCCACCTTCTTTAAATGATATTGAGAGATTATTTGCGTAATAGGAAAAGTGTTCTGCTTCATTGATTTTCTTTCTTTTTTGTCTTTCTGAATTAACCCTTAGTAGTAAGAATGTTTATGTAACACCAGAAAAACTTTCCTCTCCAAAACATCAAAATCACCAAGAAACAATCCACATGTCAGTGTGGGGATAAAACTTTCCGAAACAAATAATAGTAGCACTGTCCTCCCATTGTTCATAGATTCGCTCTAGCAGGCACCAGTAACATCTCCATTGTGAGACTTCTTGTTACTGGTTTTTTTTTTTTGGCATATCAAATACATCACGGGTAGCTTGCTAGGCTTTGCCATGAGGGCAATATACTCTCGGTAGCTTGCCAGGCTCTCCGAGAGGGACAGAGGAACCGAACCTGGGTAGGCCGCGTGCAAGGCAAACACCCTACCCTCTGTGCTATCACTCTAGCCCCAAAACAAATAATAGTAAGTAGAACAAACTTAACAACAAAACACTCTACCCAAACTGAACCATAAAACAAACTGTATTATCAGTGCTGCTATTTTGCTTGAAAATCTGGTAGAGCATGGTCTTCCTAACCGCCATCCTGCACAACCTTGAACCCTTTACCTATCTGCCATTGTAGAGGGGATGCATGCTTCTTTACAATTCACTGAGATTGCTCAACCAACATAGCACTTCATTTATAAAATACTATATAAATTATACTATCAGTCCACTGAGGAAAAAATATAATGCCCTAAGAATCTTGTATTTTCCTTTTAAAACTGGCAATTGAGAAAATAGACCCGAGTGAAGTTTAGAGTTACATGGAAGATATGGTTTTAGTAAATGTAAGGAACAGAGATTGGATTTAACTGAGAATTCTCTCAGTTAAATATGAAGTGTTTCCTTAATACTATGGTTTGCTTAATACTATGGTTTTGAAATTGCTATTGTTTAGACTTACTTGTACTAAAAGGGAAGTCTTGAATAATGAAACCATTAATTGCTTGTTGAGTAATAAAAACAACAATCTTAGGTACTTAGTATCCCTCTCAGCTGTTAACTCCACATTTCTTGAGCACTTTATAGTATTAGGCAAGAGTCATAGATTTTTTTTTAAATCTTTGTCCTACTTCCCAGTTCCTTGTTTCATTCTTTAAATAACAGAAACGAAAACCAATTATTTTAATGCTTATGTCAATCAAGAAACGCTTAACTCAGGAGTAGGAAGCACTAAAGAATGTTTTCAGTTTTTGTGGTCTTCAATAAAAGAGAGAAGACGCTTATATCAAAATCTTAAATGATTTTTTACTCCATTCTAACTTTATTTTCCAATTATCTATTTAATAACCCATTTGTTCCCAATTGAATAAAAATGTGTATTATATTGTTATTTTACTTTATAATGTGCATTTAATAAATGCCTGTTGGAGCCCTCTTTCTTTGCTCCATTTATGTTCATGTTCTTGTATTATTTGTGAATTATCATCATCACCTTAGAATGCTTTGATACCTAGGAGTTATTATCCCTTTATTTGTTTTCATTTTTTATAATTTTGTTTATTGAATCACGGTGAAAGCAGTTACAAAGCTGTCGGGTTTAAGTCTCGGTCATACAATGAAACACATGTCCCTTCACCAGTGCTTATTCTCCAACACCAACAACCCCACTATACCGCCATCCCACACCCTCCCCCTACCTGTGGGGCAGATGATTTCCACATTATTCTCTCTCTACTTTGATCACATTCAATATTTTGACACCAGACCCACCATTATTATTTGGGATTTTACCCCAACACTCAGATCTGCTGAAAAGGCAACAGTAGACAATTTCTTTTCTATTGCTGGTTAAGAAAAATACAAACAGTCCAGAATAGGAAAGGATATTCGCCGAATACACATCAGACAAGGGGTTGATATCAAGGATATACAAAGTACTGGTTGAACTCCACAAGAAGAAAACATCCAACCACATCAGAAAATGGGGCAACAAAATGAACAGAAACTTCCTCAAAGATGAAATCCGAATGGCTAAAAGGCACATGAGAAAATGTTCCACATCATTAATCATCAGGGAGATGCAGATCAAAACAACAATGAGATATCATTTCATGCCTCAGAGACTGGCCCACATCCAAAAGAACAAAAGCAACAGGTGTTTGGCGTGGATGTGGCGAGAAAGGGACACTCCTTCACTGCTGGTGGGAATGCCGACTGGTTCAGCCCTTTGGAAAACAGTATGGATGCTTCTCAAAAAATTAGAAATTGAGCTCCCATTTGACCCAGCAATTCCACTCCTAGGAATATACCCCGGAGAGGCAAAAATGTATAGTCGAAGTGACATCTGCAGTTGTCTGTTCATTGCAGCACTCTTTACAATAGCCAGAAACTGGAAGAAACCTGAGTGTCTGAGAACAGATGACTGGTTAAAGAAACTTTGGTACATCTACACAATGGAATACTATGTAGCTGTCAGAAATGATGAAGTCATGAAATTTACATATAAGTGGTACTACATGGAAAGTATCATGCTAAGCGAAATGAGTCAGAAAGAGAGGAACAGACATAGAAAGATTGCATTCATCTGGGGAACATAAAGTAACAAAATAGGAGACTAACACCCAAGAATAGCCGAGATAAATACCAGGAGGTTTACTCCATGGCTTGGAGGCCAGCTTCACACTCTAGGGGTAAAGGCAGCCCAGATGTAGAAGGGAGCACCAAATGGGGGGTGTTGGGAGGATCCCCCCAGGATGGGAGAAGCATACTGAAAGTAGACTCTAGAATGAATATGATTGCCACTCAATGCCTCTTTTGCAAACCACAGCACCCAAAAGGAGAAAGAGAACAAAAGGTAATGTCCTGCCACAGAGGCAGGGTGGGATGGGGGGATGAGGAGGGTGGGAGGGATACTGGGATTAGTGGTGGTGGAGAATGGCACTAGTGGAGGGATGGGTACTTGATAATTGTACAACGGAAACCCAAGCACAAAAATTTGTAAGTCTACAACTGTACCTCATGGTGTTTCACTAATAAAAATTTTTAAAATTTAAAAAAAGAATAAAATAAAGAATAACATATGTCATGTGACTGTAGTAGTGGCTGTGCGATTTTGAAATTCCGAAATTTTAACACTTAAATCCAAAGGGATTTCTGCCAAAACCTGTTGGATTCCAAGATTTGTTTCTGAGTCTCTGGGATCATGGTCGTTTAGCAGCTTGATCAGGAGCCAGAGAGGCCGTTCATGGGCGATGACTCAGGGTCTCGTTGGGGTGGGGAGGAAAGGGCTGGCTCCACCCCTATCCTTTTAGGCCCCATGTGTCTCGTCACTGAGGGCCCAAACCTGACTATCCAGTGGCCTCTGGAGGATGGCGGCCACCAAGCCGCCTAGGGGGAGCAGGCAGAGGCACGAAACCTATTCCCACCTGGGTTGGCCCAGCGACAGTAACCTATTAGAGGGACCAGACACATTTCTGCCAAAAGCCACTGGGTTTCGAGATTTGTTTCTGAATCCTGGGATCATGGCCATTAAGCAGTTTGATCAGGAACCAGAGAGGCCAGGTCGCAATTATATAGCTGAGCAGGAGGCGGTTTGTGGGTGTGTCTCCCACATGCCTACTTTTGGTCGTTACTTTCTTGGTAAACTTTGCCCCAAGTTTTTGGGGTCTGGCCAAAGGCACAGCAGCAATTTTGGGGTATTTGGAAGTCTGAAGGCACCATCAGACTGCTGATGCACTCGCCTCACAGGTACAAATTGACCTGCTGGCGGCATCATACCCCTATTATTATCCCTTTAAATGTTCTCCTCTAAAAGTGCCTCCCATAAAGGGAGGCTTGGGATCAGGGTGGGGGGTTGGGGCATGGTGATGGGGAGATGGGGGACATTGGTGGTGGAAAACTGGTGAAGGAATGGTTGCTGGATCACTGTATGACTGAAACCCAATTATGAACAGCTTTGCAATGGTCTATCTCACAGATATCCAATTTTTAATAATATTTTTTAAAAAGTAATTTGGATTTGATGCCCAATTCAATCAGCTTAATCAACGACTTAATAAATAGTAGTAAAAAGGTAAAGGTAAAGGTCCTCCCGTTGATCGTCGATTTGCTCGAGTGGGCCCAGTAACGTCTCCATTGGAGACTTTGTTGTTACTGTGTTTGGCATATCAAATACTCTCTGTAGCTTGCCGGGCTCTCCGAGAGGGGCGGAGGAATCGAACTCGGGTCGGCCATGTTGGCCGCTTGTAAGGCGAACGCCCTACCGCTGTGCTATCGCTACTCCTACATTAATAATAAGTTAATAAATATTCTCCTCTGGCCGTTTTTACCAGTTCTTTCACATGAATTACTGGAGCAAGCATATTCTTGCCAGTTCCTTTTTGGGAGTTGCTAGGGGATGCCTTGTTATTTTATTTTGTTTGTTGTTAGTTTTTGTTTTGGGGCCACACCCAGAAGTGCTCAGAGCTTATTCTGACTCTGAACTCAAGAATTACTCATGGCAATGTTCCAGAGACTATATGGGATGCCAGGGATCAAACCCAGGTTGGTGTCTTGCAAGTGCCCTACCTGCCGAACTGTTGTTCCAGCCCTGATAGGATATTCATTAAATCCACATAATTAATGGGTACTGAATTGTCAAGTTTATCATCTTCAGTCTTCTCATCCAGGGATATCAATAGAATTTGTTTCAAAGGAACAATTTTTTTATATTATCTTAGAAAAGTAGTTTTTATGTTACATAGATTATTTTAGAGTTTTATATAAAAATAATTTTCAAATAAAGCCCACTTATGTTCCTTTATTAAATGTTTTAACTGATTACTGTAGAGGTAGCATGAAAGAAAGGCTGAAAGAATGGAAATTAGATGAGAAATTATCAGATTTGAGGTAAGCTGATGAGGGTTGGAGAGAATGAAGGATGACTCAGTGGTTTGGAGTGAGGCAGCAGGAGGAATAAAAACTTTTAGACTTCAGTTCATGATTCCTTAAAAATAGAATCCTAAAAATTTGCAACTCGGGTTGCAATAAAGGATTTACATGTAATTTATCTTATTTTCAATTTATTGTATGTTTATGAGGGGAAAATAAGCACAATGGGATTTTTGGGTTGCAGAATCTGGAGTATAGTTTGGGAACAGAACATATTTAAGGGTCCAAAGCCAAAGGTCTCTTGCTCTTGCAATAATTTAAGAGTCCCTTACATTTGTGGTGACAGGCTGTCTTCTCTCTGCCAGTGTTATTACTATCAATCAACAACCTTAAGCTGTACCTCAAGTCTACTGCTTACTCATAGTTTCTGCTTACTCATGGCTTCTGCTTACTCTATGATGAGTAGATTTTGGATTTTGTCAAATAGTTGCCAGCCACCAACTACTTGACTTATAGTTCTGATTTCTTATAAAGAAAATTGACCTCACTGAATATTTCCCTATTGAAATCAGTCTTCCACTTTGGGTACTTAGTAGGTAGTTAGTCAGTGTCAGGAATGACTGCCTTTATCCAGTTGACTAAGTCAACCTATGGATAAGGAAAACAATTAGAACTTCTATCACTGAAATCTTGGGAGAAGAAAGCTCACTAACACAATTCTTAGAAGGACCCTGAGGATATAGTCATGGGTTGTAACTTGTATGTCTGGTACTACACTGCTAAAGGAATTGGGGTTAACTGTTAAGGAAGTAAGTGGGGAAGAAGGAGAAATTACAGGTTAGGTTTGGTTGTTTTTCACTATAGCGCTCTATAGTCTGTTTCCATAGACATTTCTCTGTGACCAGAGATCACGGCTATTGGTGCTCGGGGCCTATATGTAATGCCAGGCATGGAGTACAAGTTGGCTCCATGCAAGGCGAGTACTCGTTTTGGGTCTGGTAGTTCTACTTTTAAGTACAAACAGTTTACGTTCCCACTAACAGTTCTTTTTCTCCACATCCCCCTACAGAACTTGTTTCTAGTATAGTATGGGGTGATGTTATATTCGTATCTTTTTTTATGGTGCTAGGGATTAAATCCAAGGCCATAAACATGCAAGGGAAGATCACTATAGTTGAGCTACATCCCTGGATCATCACATTGTCTTTTTAATTTGTATTTCACTGATATCATGAATGATGATGATGAGCAGTTTTCCATGTGCCTACTGGTCATCTGCTTTGGCAAAGTAGCTAGCTCTTCTCATTTTTAATAGAATTTCTTGTTTTGTTAGTGTTGAATTTTTGTGAGTGCTTTATGTATCTTGGACCCTTTGTTATGTGTATGGTTAATATTTTCTTCCATTGACTTAGAATGTCTCATTTTGTTTTATTAATCGTTTAGTTCACAGTGCAAAGCTTTTTTATTTTATTATTTTCTGAGTTGTGTGCTCAGGCCTTTCTCCTGACTCTGTTCTCAGGGATTACTCCTGGCATGGTTTCGGCGATCATATGGGATGCTGAGGAACAAACCCAGATTAGCTACATGCAAAGCAAGTAACTTACCAACCATTCTCTCTCTCTGGAACCAGTATAGAAGCTTTTCAGTTTGATATAATCCCATTTGCTAGCTTTTGCTTTGGTTGCCAATGAGATGAGTCACAGAATAAATACATCTTTAAAGGCAATGTTATGGACAATTTTGCCTACATTTTATTCTATGTATTTCATTCATTCAATTTGAACATCTATATTTTTAACCCATTTTGAATTAATTTTTATGTATGACATTAGTGGGCAGAACGATAGCACAGCAGGTAGAACGTTGCCTTGCACGTGGCTGATTCAGGTTCGATTCCTCCATCCCTCTCAGAGAATCCGCCAAGCTACCTTGAGTATCCCGCCTGTATGACAGAGCCTGGCAAGCTACCTGTGGTGTATTCAATATGCCAAAAACAGTACCAACAAGTCTCACAATGGAGACGTTACTGGTGCCCACTAGAGCAAATTGATGAACAATGGGAGGGCAGTGCTACAGTGCATAACATTAGTGACCCAATTTCATTTTTTTAAATTTTGCTTTTTGGGTCACACCCGGCGATGCACAGGGGTTACTCTTGGCTCTGCACTCAGGAATACTCCTGGCAGTGCTTGGAGGACCATATGGGATACTGAGACTAACCCTGTAGGCCGAGTGCAAGGCAAATGCCCTACCCACTGTGCTATCACTACAGCCCCCCAATTTCATTCTTGCGTTTGGGACTATACAGTTTTCCCAGCATTATTTGTTGATGAGACTTTCCTTTTTCTATTTTATACTTCTGGATCCTTTGTCAAAAATTGTTTATGTAACCCAGAGTTTATTTCTAGACTCTCAGTTCTATTCCAAGCTTTTACTTTGAGCTTATGTTTTTCACTGAAGTTCAAGGTGGTCACTTGTAAAAAACAGATAATTGAACTTTGTTTCCTAATGCTTCTGTCACTGTGTCCTTTGATTGGTGAGTTAAGGCTGTAGGTGTTTAGTGACAACTGATTTCACTCAATGAATTATTCTCATTAATATTCCCAAGACTGAATAATTTGCTAACTCTTTTCTATACTTTATTCTGGGAGTTTTGGAAGCTTATGTCTTTTCTTTGGTTTGTTTTCCCTTGTATTTCAATCTGCCTTCTGTGTAGTGATCAGGTTCCATTTGACTCTCTTCGTTTCATCTCTGAATTTTTTATTTTGATGTTACTATAAAATTTACCAAAAATGTTTGGGTTTTTTTTGGGGGGGTGGGGCACACCGCGTGGTGTTCAGAGATTACTGCTGGTTTTGCACTTAGGGGAATATATGTGGTGTGAGGGATTAAAACCATGTTGGAAAGTGCTCTGTACACTATACTATCCTTTTAGCCCTAAATAGAAAATTTTAAGCTGGGGGCTTAAGAGACAGTACAGAGGGTAGAGCATTTGTTTTGCATGTGTCTGAGCCAAGTTCAATTCCCAGCATCCAATATGGTTCCCCAAACACTGCCAGGGAAAATTTACTCTACCAGGAAGTAACCCCTGAGCAATGCTGGGGATGCCTGAAAAACAAAAACAATAAAAAAGAGAAAGTTTTAAGCTAATATTTTATTTAAAATGTTAGTAATTGTGTCTCAATTCAATCTAGAAGAATCCATTATTACTCTCCTTTTTATGTGTTTATGTTTTTCTTACTATCTTTAAGTGGGGTTTCTTTGCCATCTAAAGTAAACCAATTCCTATTTATCAGAGTCAGTTTTGTGACCATGAATTGATTTAACAGTTGTGAAAAACTTTTCACTATTCCTGTGAATCTAAATGATAACCTACCTGAAGAGTATTCTTGGATAGGAGTCTTTTTCATTCAGCTCTATACATATGCAACAATGCTTTCTCCTGGCCTGTAATTTCAGTTGGTAAATCTGCCAAGTCTTATGGGAAATTCCCTTGTACACAAGTCATTGCATTTATCTTGCTGATTTTAAGATTCCATCTCTGTATTTGGTGTTATTAAAACAATGTCATCAGCAAAGCGGAGGTGGTGTAGTTGCCAACCATCTATCTTCACTCCCATTCCTTCCCATTCCAGTCGTCGCATGATGTTCTCGAGGGTGGCACTGAAGAGTTTCGGTGAAATGGTATCACCCTGCCGCACCCCTCTCTTGACATCAACGATCACTTCTTTGTAGAATGGTGAGATCCTGGTAGTGAATCCGCAATACAGTTCACGGAGGATCCTGATGTATTGAGTTTGAAGGCCCTGATTGGCTAGGGCTTCAATGACCGCTTCCGTCTCAACAGAATCAAAGGCCTTCTTTAAATCAATGAACGTTAAACAGAGCGGCATCTTGAACTCCCGAGAAACCTCAATGAGCTTGGTTATCGTGTGGATATGGTCGATGGTGCTGAATCCTTTGCGGAACCCTGCTTGCTCGCATGGTTGTCCTTCATCTAATGTTCTGCCAATCCTATTTAGGATGACTCGAGTGAACAACTTGTAGATGACAGACAATAGGCAGATCGGGCGATAGTTGCCAATGTCATGGATGTCTCCCTTCTTGAACAGTAGTACGGTCCTGCTGGTTTTCCACTGGGACGGAACCTTACATTCAGACAGGTAGCGAGTGAAGAGCCGAGCCAGTGTATTGATGAGTACTGACGGCAGGTTCTTCAGGTGTTCAGGTCTGACCTTGTCTGGGCCGGGTGCTGTTTGTTTCTTTACCGACGAAATGGCGTGTCGGATTTCGGAAGGGAGAACATTGGGAAACATCAGCCAAGCGGCACAAATGCTGGCCGACTTTGACCGTGAGTGTGGAAAGGTAGGACTACAGCTGAATCTTACGAAGACAATGTTTATGAGAAACAGCCTTGTTCCTGACGCCCCATTCGCTCTCAATGGAACGACCATCTCCGAATGCAACAGCTATGTGTACCTAGGTCGAGAGGTCAACATGACAAATGACCTGGCACCCGAGCTGCGCAGGAGGAAGAGAGCGGCTTGGAACGCCTTCAAGAACGTCAAAGAAATAGCTAAGAGGACGAAGAACCTCCGGCTCTGGGCACATCTCTTTGATTCCACTGTTCTTCCTGCATTAACATATGCCTCAGAGACCTGGGCCCTACGCAAACAAGATGAGAACGCCATTCAGGTCTCCCAAAGAAGAATAGAAAGAGCTATGCTTGGAATATCACGTTTCACTCAAATGAGAGAACGAATCCAGAGTTCTGACATCCGTCAACAATCAAGAATCAGGGACGCTGTCTCATTTGCCAAGGTGTCGAAAATCAGATGGGCTGGTCACGTAATGAGATTTAAAGACGACCGCTGGACTAGAGCTGTTACTGATTGGATTCCACGGGATGTCAAGAGACCGAGTGGCCGCCCACCTACCAGATGGTCAGACTTCTTCGTCAAGATCATGAATGATCGGTTTGAGGCCCTTCATTTTCCTGGAGCGAACAGATGCCATTGGGCTACACTAGCACGCGACAGGGACAGATGGAGACGTTACTGGCGCCCGCTCGAGCAAATCGACGACTAACGGGAAGTTAAGTGATTTATTTTTATTATTTAAGTGATCTCTGTATTTGGCTCTAGCCAAATACCTCTGTATTCTAGGATGCATCTGCTTGTCTGAAATTTTTAGTTTCCTGAATTTAGGTATCTGTCTTCTTCCTAGTTCAGGGAAGTTTGGGCCTATTATTTCTTCCAGTAATAATTCTGTCCCTTTCTCTCTTTCTTCTCTTTCTGGAACTTCTATTATGAGAATATTGTTCCTCTTTGTTTTTGGGCCATACTTGGTGATACTCAAGGATTACTCCTGGCTGCACTCAAGAGTCACTTCTGGCAGTGCTTAGGGCACCATATGAGGTTTAAACCTGAGTCTACTCTGTGCAAAGCAAATGCCTCCCTTGGTGTGCTATCTTTTCAGTCATAAATATAGTTCTTTTTGATGCTGTACCATACATCTCAGGTTATTTTTTCCCAAAATATGTTTCTGTTGTCCTGCATGTGTGCTTGGAAGCAGTAGTTGGAAGTATGAAGGCCACTCCTGTGACACTCAGCTCTACTATACATATTAGAATCACTGCTTAGGGGTCACCAAGGCTGCACCCAACAGTTCTATAGTGCCTATAGAACTATATGGCGTCAGGGATGAAACTCATGGCTTCATGCATGCCGAGCATCTGAGCCATCACCCTAGTTCTCTGTTCCTTTTTTTTTTAATTTTTTATAATTTTATTTGTTGAATCACTGTGAGAGCAGTTACAAAGCTTTCGGGTTTAAGTCTTGGTCATATAATGAAACACCGTACCTTCACCTTTTTTGATTCTTCAATCTATTGTCATTTTTCTCCAACTACTGTTATTTCACGCAGCCGACCCGGTTCGATTCCTCCGCCCCTCTCGGAGAGCCCAGCAACCTACTGAGAGTATACCGCCCGCATGGCAAAGCCTGGCAAGCTACCCATGACATACTTGATATGTCAAAAACAGTAACAACAAGTCTCAGAAGGGAGACGTTACTGGTGCCCGCTCGAGCAAATCGATGAACAACGGGAGGACAGTGCTACAGTGCTACTGATATTTCTTAACTCAAAGATCTCAGTTCATATTTCTATCATATTTTTCCTCTCCTGCTATAGTTCTTTCCCACTGATTTCCTCATTTCTGCAAGCAACGTTAGGAGTGATGTTTTAAAGTCTTCATCAGCAGGTGTTGAGAAAATTCTGATGTGCTTAGAGCTCTTTTGTCTTTATGGATCAATGAAGGTGGATTCCTATTTCTTTACTTTGCCTGTTCCTACATGAGGGCTGGGGTAAGGACCTGCGTTTCCAACAGGCCTGTGCAGCTATTGGAGGTTCCTGCTCACAAATTCCAAACAATGACTGTAGCTCTTTGTTTTGGGTGACTTGATGACCAGCAGGACTTTGCAGTCACGAAAATCTGTAACATCTAAAACACTGAGGTCAAGTCGGCCTTTCCTATGACCCAGGGCTCACAGCTGCTAGTTCCCAGAAGCAGTTGTGGTGTCAAGGTCAACAGGGTCTGGGAAGTATCTGGAGGTTCATGACCACAAGATCCAGTATCTGTGAGCAGCTGTACAGAGCTACTGGGGAATTTGTGTTTGCCAATACTGAGTAGCAACTTGAACTGCCAAGTTCAAGCAGACCTCAGTAGCGTCCTATGTTGTAAGGTTCTGATTGTCTGGCAAGGCCAATGGCACCAAGTGTGAGCAGGCCTTATCTGCAACCAAATGTTCAAAAATCACAGGCGCCTGCATGCACTTGTGTGCCAAATTTGAGCAGAACTAGGCAATGACCAGGAGTATGAGCTTGTGAGTGCCAAGGGGTACCTGGATATTAAATATAAACAGGCCTGTGGGTCAACCTAGGAACACAATTCCAAGTGCCTGGGGACACCTGTGCACCAAGTTCCAAGAGCCTGAGCATCAGAGATCAGGAGTTTAAAAGTTTGTGAGTGCTCCTGGGACAGTTGTGTGCCAAGTTCCAGTAGACCTGGGAGGAATTTAGGGTTCAAAGTCATGAGTGCCTTGCAGGACCTGTGGACAAAATCTAGAGGGCCTGAGCAGCAACCAGGGGTTCAAAGTTGCCAGTGCCTGGCAGCCTCCAGGCTGCCCTGCTGTGGTCACACAGCCCGAGTGTGGCTGGAGAACCTATGGAAAATGGGTTGGATTAAGGGGCTTGGGGCCTCAGTCACAGAGCATGTTCTCTAGGGCTGAACAGGAGCCCCGCAGGCAGGGGTGCCCCCTCCAGCTAATTGTGTTTTGGGATGTCCACAGAGTGCTTTCTGATTGTAGGCATGTGTCCAGGTTGCTAGCCATCAGACGTGGACAGAAAAGGTTCATATTGAGTCAGCTAGACTTAAGCATGTGGTCCTCAGCTCCTGGTTATTTCAGCTATTAGCTGGGGTTTGAGGGAGGCTGGGAGGTAAGAGGAGGGGTTCACTTTAGGTATTTGCCCACAGAATCTATTACTAATAAGAGTAATATTGTGTTCCCCAGCAGGATTGTGAGAGGCCCCTAAAATGATGCTTGCCCATGATTTTCAGCCCTATCTTTTTCTCTTAGTTTCTTGTCTCCTGTTCCAACATTTTTTTTTTTTTTTGCTTTTTGGGTCACACCCGGCGATGCACAGGAGTAACTCCTGGTTCATGCACTCAGGAATCACTGCTGGCGGTGCTCAGGGGACCATATGGGATGCTGGGAATCAAACCCGGGTCGGCTGCGTGCAAGGCAAACGCCCTACCCACTGTGCTATCGCTCCAGCCCCGTGTTCCAACATTTTATGCATGGCATTGTGAGGTCAGTTTGCCAAGTGTTTAGGGGAAGACCCCACTCTCGAGTTTCCCTAGGTAAGGTTCTTTACTGTAGAAAGAACCTAGGCTTGGAGATAACTCAAAGGGCTAGGTGTATTCCTGGCATGTTTAGGACCAGAGTTTGATCCCCAGCACTGCTAGAGATCCTCAAAGCAGGAGAAGGGTGACTGAAAACTGACCCGCATAGCTGGTCACCAGGAGAGATCCCTTGACTCCATGGCACTGCTTGGAAGAGCCCCCAAAAGAAGTAAAATATAACTCTTCCTGATGCCTGCTGCAGCTCTGTAGTGGGGCGTCTTCCTCAACATGGGCATCCCTTTAACTCCAACCCAATGGCAGCTTTCTTGTTCCTTGTTTATTGGGAATTTTGGATAACTTTTTGTGGTTAGTTTGGTTGCAGTTTTGCAGGGATCACAAAGGCTGCAGACATAGATTCTACCTGCTATCTAGCAAAGAAAACTGGGATCAAATTACCCAATTTTTCTGTCTTGATTAATAGAATATGGTAGTGTTGAGAGGTTAAATCTTTTGTTTGTTTTCTACTCTTCCAAGTTTGTGACTTAAGTGTCCTACCCTTTCTTTTCCTTTATTGTTACTTGTTGAACTTCCACTCAACAATCTCCCAATAATTCTTTAAAACAAAAAAACACTTTACAGTAAGTTCATAGAAGTCATAGTATCAAGGTATTTTTCCAATTTTATACTTGAAATATATTAAGAAGTGGGAAATTCATTTTATCTCAATATTTTTCAATATTTTCTATAATTTGCATGCCCCTAATTCAACAACCATTTAATTCACAGCATTTTAAAATATTTTGTTTATTTTTTCCATTTAACACCCTTTCTCCCACTTGGGTTTCCACACACTGAGGTATGCACATGGTAAATACTTTATGAATTTACATTGTCTTGATCTATCATTGGTAACTTAACCATATGCGAGTTGCTGAATGTTGGGTGATCTTACAGTGTCCATCGCATAAAATAGCATATTTCTGTGAATTAATTAATTAATATTAAACTCAATCCAGTTGAGGAAGCATGGATGTGAATCAAGTGACAGAGTATATGACATGTATGTGCAAGGTACTGAATTTAGTCACCAACAATGCATGATCCTTCCTGGCCAGCCACACTGGTGTGACCCCCACAAAAACCACACACCAAAAAACACTCTTGTCAGGAATTCACATTTTTGAGAACAAACATCCCAAATATGTTTTGGATGAGGTCTACTAGTTGGCTGGGGGATATAATATATACTCTTATCATTGGTGAAAAGGACAATGAGATAAGAAAAGTGGTTAGGGTGCATACCTGGCATGAGCTGGACCTGGATTGGATCCCTGGTACCACACAATCGCCTTAGCAAATCCCAGGTGCAGCCTTGAGCACTGCCAGGTGTGGCCCTGGAGGCGCCCAGCACCACTGGCCTGGTTGGCTAAGAATTTTATGTATTTATCTATTTTGGATTTTGAAGCCACACTGGTGGTGCGCAGGGCTTATTCCTGGTTCTGCATCCAGAGTTCACTCCTGGTGGACTCAGGGGACGATATGGAATGCAGGAGATGGAACCCAGAGTAGGCCCATGCAAAGCAAGTGGTCTATCCAGTTGTACTATCTGCAGCTCCTAATGGCCAAGAATTTTAAAACTGAAAATGACATTCTACTCATGTTTCTGTAGATTGTAGGAAGAGAGACAGGAAAGTGTTACAGGCTGTGTTTGCCTGCTAGTACACTACCTGAATTTTGCTCTATTTTCTTAGATTCCTTATACTGTGCTCTGTGGATGGAAACAGCATCTATTTCTTTGGCTTCATATCACTTCCATAATTTAGTAGGGAAAAAAGAAAATGGTGAGCCCTGACAGTGTGTCCTTTCTCCGCTGACATCGGTAGGGGCAGTGGCTAATCTCTAGGATTCTCTGACTGTCCCCTAGGCTCTACTCACCACCCCAAAGCAATTCTCTCCTAACAGGGAGTTATCAAAGAAAATTGAGATCAGATCACCCAATTTTTCTTTCTTGCTTAATAGAATATGTTAGCGTTCGGAGGTTAAATCTTCTGTTTGTTTTCTACTCTTCCAAGTTTGTGATTTAAGAGTCCTACCCTTCCTTTTCTTATTGTTATGTGTGGAATTTCCACTTCTCTCTCTCCCTCTTTCCCCTCTTTGCTCCCTACATTTATATTATCTTGTAAAGATTTTCTCAGGTAGGAAGGAAAGAATATTTTTGAGTTCGACTTTACCCAAAGTTGAAGTGTCAACCAGACCAAATATTTTCTCACCCTGATATTATTTCATTATTGATCTTGGATATTCACCCTATCTGAAGTCACAAGGTCTTGATGTTTATCTCTCAGTGAGAAGCATTATAAACAAGGAATGATCCAGTGACAATGATCTTTTCTAGAAGAGGCTCCTAAATAGCATGGAACCAGAAAGAAATAGAAAGACTCAACCTTAAAACAGACAAGTCAGATGGAATTCTTGGCCATGAAATCAGGAAAATGTAGGAGAAATTAACAGTTGGGATGGCTAAGGGATGACTCCTTGGGTCATAGCTGCCTCATAAACTATTCCCCTCACAAGCCTTTACTTTCTCTCCTTTGGGGCATTTGAGAGCTCTGTCTCTAATACAATCTGCTTCTAAGACTGCCCCAGTCTAATTCCATCTCCTTTTCTTAGCTATTTATAGTAAGAACACTGCCTGAGATAGGGTGGGGATTGGATGACTGGGTCTGAGTTTTCTTTAGCAGCTTTCCTGCCATGATCTTAAATAAGTTTTATGTATTTCTAGGCAATGCCTTCCCTACGGCCAGCTTCTGTGTTTTCTTATAAATGAGTAATAAATCTCAGATTTCATTTTCAAAATATGGAGGATTCTGTGGATGCCCCCACAACAGAGTTCAATCTTTCTTCTCTCAAACACACATAACATATAGCTATGCGTGGAACATGTTCTGATATACACAGGAGCTTTGTATCTCCCGACCATTTATAATCACTGCTCAGAGCATGAAAATGCAGGTGGAGAGCATTACTGTCAAGAGTCTTCCCATCCCCACAATGCAGTAGGGGAGAAGCTGCCCAGATATCTCTGTACAGATAATCCAGTCAATAGCCAAAGTCCACTGGCAGGAGAAGCAGAAAGACCACAGAAACACCACTATCTTCCATTAAAGTGCTGCATTTGAAAGTTCACTGCAGCTTGCTAGACTGACTGAAGACAAGCAAAGAGCCAGGCATAAGTGTCTATTTCTCACAGACAGGAGCTGTTTGCTCCAAAAGTACTGTCTTGATCAGCCTTAGGCTTACTAGTTTCCCTTAAACAGCTATTTCTTGTGAGAGAATACAGAGCTTGCCCAAAACAGCTGGATACTTCTGGAACTGTGGGCTTAGGGAGCAGAAGACAAAGAGGCAGGACATGCATCAGCACTTTCCCCACCAACCACCTCCCAAACACTCATGTTCCCACAAGTTTCCAAAAATGTCAAGAAGTCTGTGAATTTCTCCATCTGTTTCATTCTATTACTATGCAAGTTACCATCAACTGCAGGGGAAATAATCAGACGATAATGTGCTTCCTGTCATTTGACCACTGTGACTCTCTTGCTTTGGGGATCCCCAGTTTCTCCACAGTGTGCTCCTATTCTGGAAGTTAGGACTCTGACACCATGACAGACTCCTTTAGGGAGTTTGATGGTTTTCAACAAACTGCAAATAGCAGTTAATTTGTGAAGAAACTATTCTCACAGCCCTGATGTAGAATCCTCTTCTTTCTCAGACCCTGGGACTACAGGCCCTTCTCTGACTGTTAGTATGTTAGAAATCCCAGCTCTGACTCTGCCAACCTATTCCATATTCTAGACTGCTTCTCAGACCTTCGACCTCTGTCCCACAGCTGTCTAAAAGCATCTACCTCAGTGTCATGAATGAGCTTGCCTGCTAGATCTGAAATTCTTCCATATTCCTTTAATCTATAATTTATTATTTAAATCTCTCTGAAGCTTTGTCTCTTATTTTTCCTTCTTCCCTCCCTTCCTTCCTTCCTTCCTTCCTTCCTTCCTTCCTCCCTCCCTCCCTCCCTCCCTCCCTCCCTCCCTCCCTCCCTCCCTCCCTCCTTCCTTCCTTCCTTCCTTCCTTCCTTCCTTCCTTCCTTCCTTCCTTCCTTTCATTCTTGGGAGACAGTTAACAAAGGATTGTTGTGCTCAGGGATCACTTACAGTGCTCAGGGGATCATATACAGTACTGGGAATTGAGCCACAGTCTGCCGTGTGCAAGGCAAGTGCCTTATCCACTGTGCTATCTCTCTAGTCCCTGTCTCTTTCTTTCTTAAATCTCACTGTTGTTAACGCTATAGTTATCTTTCTGACTCACAACTCCAGGTCAAGGCTACTACTTCTGACCAAGCTAACCCTCATAATGGAAAGCCTCCAAAGTCATTCTAATTCACCTCCATTTAAAAAAATCTGCTGTATCTGTGCTCTTTTGACTCACAGCACTACTTTCTTGAGGGATCAGGGTAAAGATACTAATGAGCCACATCTGAAATGCTCAGGGGCTATTCCTGGCTCTGTACTCAGGACGGATCCTTAAAAGTATCAGGGATTGAGCCAAGGTTGACTATAAGCAAGTTAAGAGCTTTTACCCCTGTGATATATCTCTGGTCCCAATACCTTTGATACCAAATATACACAGTTTATCTAACTCTCTGATACTCAAACTCAAACTCTCTGATACCAGTTGAGCATCCTACCATTCTGACACTAAATACTAACATGGTCTAACTGAATTTAGAGGCAGGTCCACATGTTCAGGACTCAGTTCTACAAGACTGTCCTCACTTCTGAAGCTAGTCTCAAGGTCCCGGTTATCAAAAGTGCTTCTAGCCAACATGCACTAATTCAAGAGTCCCCTAACTTTTCCCTCAGATTTGATAATGCACAAGGTGTGCTCACAGAACTCAGGCAAGTATTTCACTTACACATACTGGTTTATCATAAAAGATGCAATGCAGGAATGACCAAACAGCAGAGAGATAGAGGGCAAAGTACGAGACAGGACACAGAGCTTCCAGAACCACTCTGAACACACCTCCCTCTTCACACTTTCAAGTGTTCAGAGCAAGTCCAAAGGTTACATTTCATGGACACAGCTGGGCTCAGCACAGACTAGGGATTGTGAAAATAGTGAAATATATGGGGGAGGCACAGAGAGTCAATACGAAGGTAAGGCACTTGCCTTGCAAGTGTCTGACCCTAGTTCAATCCTTAGCATCGCATATGGCCTCCACAAACACAGGTTGGACCCCTGAGCACAGAGACAGGTGTCTTGAGCACTATTAGGTGTGATCCAAAATCCCCCAAAAGAAGTACAATAAAATATATAGAAAGGATAAAGGAAGATAAGGGTTATTTATTTATTTATTTTGGGTTTTTTTTAGCCACAACTGCAATGCTTAGGTGTTACTCCTGACTTTGTGCTCAGGAATTACTCCTGGCAGTGCTCAGGGGACTGATATGGGATACCAGGGATTAAACCCAGGTTGGTCATATGCAAGGCAAATGTCCTACTCACTGTACTATCACTCTAGCCCCATAGGGATTATTTCAATCAGATCTATTGTAATGGATTCTCTGGGCCTGGACTCCTCATCTCTGGTGATTAGAGATGGCACAGGGAGATCATCTTCCATCAGTGAAATTCATCTCCTGTTTTCAGGAAGAAAAAGAGAGGTTGGTGTCCTACTGGAATCTTCAGATTTTCACATTTCTTTAAACCAAAACTACTCTTAGGCCAAAGGGACATATTTGGGGATGGCATACCCACTTCTCTTCAGAGGTCAGACTAGCATCTGGTGCTTCAGCAGCCATCTGAAATTAGGTGTCAAATAAAGACCAGCAGAACTGTAGAGGTGCTGGCCTTGATGACTGAGCTGCTGAAATAATGCTAGTAACCAACTACCTTCAGATTTCCTGATAAAGGCGCAAGATGGTACAAGGGTCAAGACAATTGCCTAGCATGCCACCAACCCTGGTTCACTCCCTAGGGCCACTCCTGAACATAAAGCCATGAACAACTCCTGAGCACTTCTGGGTAAGCCCCACTTCCCAGTCACACACACACACACACACACACACACACACACACACACACACAAAACCAAAAAAAAAAAAACCACAAATTTCCTGATAGGAGAAAGAAAAAAATTATTTAAGTCTCTGTTAATTGTGCCCTCCATTGCCTACAAGGAAAATTAATTCAAAAGCTATTCCTTCATAAAGAATGACTGCTCAGGTGTAGAGAAATACTTCCTGGTATTTAGGCAGTACCTGAAAATATAAATTTCACTAGTTCTATGCTGCTTTCAATTGTTTACTAAATCTCCCCACATGTTCTTCCGTAAGTTGAATTCTTAGTTCTGGGAACCGTATATCTACTTTGTGTGTGAGCCACACCTAGCAGTGCTAAGGGCTTACCCCTGGCTCTGCCTTCAGGGACCACTCCTGGTGAGCTTGGGAAACCATGTGGGATGCCATGGATCGAAGTCAGTTGTGCCACAAACAAGGTAAGCACCCTGCCTGCTGTATCATCTCACTGGCTCTCAAAAGTGATTTTTAAAAAAATCAAACGCACAGTATGCTTTTCATGAGTCATCAGGGCTCTAGATAAGGTTTTAGAAATTTGTAAAGTTTTAGAAACCAGTCCCCTTTGAAACCAAATAAAAACGAATATGATTCACTATTGGCAGAAGTGACTCATCCTAGGAGAGAGTTTATAGATGTGTGTCTATTGTCTACCAGCAAACACAGTATTTTGTGTGTAATAAAATAAGAATACAGCCATTTGGCACAAGATATAATTAGGTCTATGTCACATACTACCCACAGTGTAGACTCCAGGGCTGGAAGATATCTCAAAGTGCTGGAGCATAAGCCTTGCAGGTGGAAGCTTCAACCACTGGCATCACATAATCCCTAAGCACCACTAGGAGTAATTCGTGAACCAAGAGTACCTCTCCAACACTGCAGGGTGTGACCCTCTCCGAAAGAGTAGATTCCAAAGCAATCAAAAATCTTAATGTAAAAGGTACGAATTGGGTACTTATATAAGAAAACACAGCAATTCCTTTATTACATGAGTGTGGGAAAAGTTTTTCTACTTAAGATTCAAAAGCCAGAGGCTGGAAGGATAGTACAGTGGGTAGGGTGTTTGCCTTGCATGTGGCAGACCGGGTTCGATTCCCAGCTTCCCATATGGTCCCCTGAACACCTCCAGGAGTAATTTCTGAGTGCAAAGCCAGGAGCAACCCCTATCCATTGCCGGGTGTGACCCAAAAAGCAAAAACCAAAAAAAGAAATTCAAAATCCAAGTACAACAAAAGGTAACATTAAAAAATCTTTTGCATGACAAGCATCACCATAACCAAAGCCAAAAGATAAATAACAAAACTAGAAGAAAATATTTGCAAAATATGTTACAAATATTAATAAAATGTGATATCATGCTAATTTCAAAATGCAGTAGTATATATAGGAATACCAATAACACAGACTAAACCAATCAGACAGGCAAGTAGAAATACAGCATTAATTACATAAGTCCCACTCATTCTGGGGTTTGATGACTAAATTTTATTGAAATAAAAATTGAAATAGTTTACTTTCTATGGATAGCCTCTTCCAATTGTCAGGGAATTTCAAGCCTAGTTGCTTGAGAACTTTTAAAATGTTTTTATTTTAATTTTATTTTTTTTGCTTTTTGGGTTACACCCGGCAATGCATAGGGGTTACTTATGGCTCATGAACTCAGACATTACTCCAGGCAGTGCTCGAGGGACCATATGGGATGCTGGGAATTGAACCCAGGTCAAATGTGTGCAAGGCAAACTTCCTACCCACTGTGCTGTTGTTCCAGCCTCGTTTTTATATTTTTAATTAAAATTTTTTTCATATTTGAATTTGGGGCCATATTTGGCAGTGTTCAGGGTTTACTTCTTTTTTTTTGAAGTGCACACTTCTCCCTTTATTATTTTTATTTTTAGATGATCAATACAAAGCAGCGTTTTAAATGCTACTTTATTGAACGTGAGTATCCGTTTCTTCTCGTTTTAGAAAAAAAACTTTATTATTGAAAGCATTTTAGTAGGCCACTTACAATATCGATATAATAAAAAACAATCTGACAGTGAGAAAAGAAACAGTTCCAAAATAGACACCATTTTTTTTCATTATTTAGCATCTCTTTTTTTTTTTATTATTAGTGAAACACCATGAGGTACAGTGAGGTACAGTTGTAGATTTACAATTTTTTGTGCTTGGGTTTCGGTTATACAATGATCAAATACCCTTCCCTCCACCAGTGCCCATTTTCCACCACCATGGATAATATTCCCCCCACCCCCATCCCCCCCATCCCACCCTGCCTCTGTGGCAGGGCAATCCCTTGTGTTCTCTCTCTTCTTTTGGGTGTTGTGGTCTGCAAAAGAGGCATTGAGTGTCAAACATGTTCAGTCCATAGTGTACTTTCGACATGCATCTCCCCTCCTGGGAGGATCCTCCAAACACCCTTTATTTGGTGCTCCCTTCTCTATCTGAGCTGCCCTTTCCCCTAGAATGCCCGGCTGGCCTCTAAGCTATGGAATAATCCTCCTGGTGCTGATCTCAGCTATTCTTGGGTATTAATCTCACACTTTGTTACTTTATATCCAGGGTTTACTTCTAAGCTGAGGAATCACTCCTGGAACAACTCAGGGGACCATATGTAGTGTTGGGAATGGAACCCTAGTCAACTTCATGCAAGGTAACCTGCTGAAGTATCTCTCTAGTCCCATCAAACCTATAATAACAAAATATGCACATTATGTTTTATTAAGGCTATAATTTATATATAATATAGTTTATTATATAATAAACTATAATATATATAAAATAAATATAATATAAGGCTAGGACGAGCCTCATGCATCAAGGAACTGGCAGAGGAACCCAGGTGGGTGGGACCCGGGGCTGAGATCTCCAAGACTGCTCAATTTGGGACTGGGTCTCCTCCACCCAGATCCTCCATCTTCTAGTAGCTAGACAGTTATACCCACCAACTGCCACATAAACCCATCAACAGCCAAGATCCAGAGACTATAAAACCAAGCTCCTGGAAGAGAACAACACAGAGTCTCCTGCTCCTGCACCTAGCTGTCCTCACCAGAGGCCCTGGGGGTGAGGGGGTTGAGTTTCCCTCTCCATCCTGAGCAGAGCCCTGGTAGCTGAAGACCTCTGGGACCCAGCCACAGCCATGCTGAGACCACTCTCCACATGCTAGGACAAGTCTCACGCATGAAGGAACTGGCAGAGGAACCCAGCCAAGATCCAGATACTATAAAACCAAGCTCCTGGAAGAGAACAATGCAGAGTCTCCTGCCCCTGCCTTTGGCTGGCTTCACCGGGGCCCCTTGGAGTGGGGGCGAGTTGAGTTTCCCTCTCCACCCTGAGCAGAGCCCCGGAAGCTGAAGACTTCCGGGACCCAGCCACAGCCATGCTGAGACCACTCTCCACATGCAAGGACGAGTTTCACACATGAAGGACCGGCAGAAGAACCCAGGTGTGCAGGACCCGGGGCTGAGATCTCCAAACCTTCTCGATTCGGGGCTGGGCCTCCTTCACCCTAATCCCGCATCTTCCAATAGCTAGACAGTTATACCCACAAACTGCCGTGTAACCTCATCAACACCCAAGATCCGGAGACTATAAATCCAAGCTTCCAGAAGTGCACAACCTCTTATTGTCTAGTTCTTACCCTCAGAGAACCCGGCAGGCCTCCGAGAGTATCCTGCCCGCATATATGCCTGACTGGGAACACCTGTAAAGGTGATTAAAGGCTGCCCGAAAAGCCTCCATCCCTCTCGGAGAGCGCAGAAAGCTACTGAGAGTATCCTGCCCGCATGGCAGAGCCTGGAAAGCTATCAGTGGCATATTTGATATGCTAAAAACAGTAACAATGATGGTCCTCATTCCCCTGACCCTGAAAGAGCCCCCAGTATGCCATTGGGCTACACTGGCACGTGACAGGGATGAATAGAGACATTATTGGTGCCCGCTCAAGCAAATCGATGAACAATGAGGTGAGAGTGGTAGTGATAGTGATGTTTTATTAAACATGAAAGAATTTAAAGAATATATTCGACTTTTTCCTTCCCCAAATGCTTATAAAAATAATAGCAAAAAAACACTGAGGTCTTGATGTAATTCTGGTTTTTGCCATGACTGTAGATCCTAACTTTCCCAAATAATATGCCTCCTCTGTTTGACAAAGATAGAATTTAAGATACTGGAAACCTGGTCTCTCCACCTGCATATAGAAGCTTTATGAATTCCTATGTAATTACCCATGAGTCCTGTGTCCTTTCTCTATAATGTTGTAAGAAATCAACATTGCTAGAAAATTTCCAGGAACTTGTAGTATTTATATAAAGAGTCAGAGTTTTATGAGGCTAGAATCAGCAACAAATATTTATCAATCATGTTCTATGCTAGAGTGTATGCAAGCTAAAAGTTGTTGCCACCAGAGAGATAGTACAGTGGGTAGGGCACTTACCTTACATGAGACTGACCTGGGTTTGATCCCTGGCACCCCATTTAGTCCCCAAAGCCTGCTATCCCTGAACTCAATTAGAAACTCTGAGCATGGTCAGTGAAGCCCCAAAACAAAACAAAACAGCTTAAAGTGGTTGACAACTATCAGCCTGGGGAACAACCACACTTCTTAGTAGATCAAAGACAAACAGAATGAGAAAGCAAGGAGCCTTTAGAATATAGTTTGTGCATGAAATACTATATCACGCAGACACTAAGAAGGAATTATCCAAATTTCAAGCAGAGTTGGCCATCTTCTAAAAGGCTTTGGGATTTATAATCAAGAGAGGACCTGTGGGAAGGCATGTGAATGCTGTTACAGTAACCATAGTGCAGTCCCCAGGAGTTCCCCAACTACTTTCTTAGAGGCACAAATCCTTATGGTCAATGTGCACTAATGACATTAATGGTCATTTTCTTAACTTGCTTTGACATACATGGGTCATATTTCTAAACATTGATCCTCATATATCAAAAGTGAGAATTCTAAATAGTCACTGGGAAGAGTCGGTATAGATGTTTCATGTTTTCGTGGGATAAGCAGCCTAACTTTCTGGAAGAAGCAAAGATAATTTGGCAATATGTTCTCTAAAAATGGGCCTTCCCCAATAATGCTTAGAGTGTCTGGAAGTAACTACTGGGAATGCCCTATCAGGTGATGCAGGCCTGATGATTTAGTGCATGGACAAGCATTGCCATGCTGAGAGGGGTCAGTGGTGCCCAAAGGCCATGTGGCAAAGGGGACGGAACACTGGGTCTCACCCATGCTGAGCATGTACTCTATGTGCTCTACTACTTTGTGTTTTGTTGTTGCTAAATTGTCTGTTTGTTTTGTTTTGGAGCCACAACCAGCAGTGCTCTGGGCTTACTCCTGACTCAGGAATCACTCCTGGCAGTGCTCAGGACACTGTGTGTGACGTTGGCCACCTGTAAGGCAAGTGCCCTACCACCTCCAGCCCTTGCTCTTCCACTTTGAACTAGTTCTCTGGCCCAGAGAGACCTTGAGAAAAGTAGGTAGTTTGTTGATTCCATTTATTTTTCATAAGAAGGGAAAAAGTAGCTTCAGGGTTGCTCAGCTCTAGATCCAAAATATTATACCAAAAACATACTGTCTTTGAGGTAGCTCAAATCACCAAATGAGGAAAGTGAAAAATGGAGAGGGAAAGAGTAAAAATTTAGTAGATGAGTCAAGACCAGAAAAAAAATTTCAGTACTCCCTGGGACTCTGAATAAATGGACTTGGAAAGCATCAATAATTGTAATTTCAAGGTTAGAGAGATATCACAGGGTTTAAGACACTTGCTTTGCACATAACTAACTTTGGTTCTATCCCAGATACTGCATATTTTCCCCAGAGCATCTCAAGAGTGTTACCTGAGCAGAGTCAGGATTAAGCCCTGAGCACAACCAGTTGTGGCCCCAAACCTCCCTCCCCTCATCTAAAATTGTAGCTTCAATTTCAGCACAGTGGAGACAAATACAAATGACTAAAGATATTCTCTAAAAGGCAGAACTCCCAGGCATAGTAAATATAAGAGCAGAAGATATAACTACTGGGGGCTGGAGCAATAGCACAGTGGGTAGGGCTTTTGCCTTGCATGTGGCCGACCCAGGTTCGATTCTCAGCACCCCATGTGGTTCCCTGAGCACAGCCAGGTTAGATTCCTGAGTGCAGAGCCAGGAGTAACCCCTGAGCATCGCTGGTTGTGACCCAAAAAGCAAAAAAAAAAAAGAAGAAGAAGAAGATACAACTACTGTGGTGCAGAATTAAGGCAGCCAGAGATGCTGATGAGCATTTTTCTGAATACTGGGGATTTGGATGATAAAGAAATGAAAACCACAAACTACTCCAGAGAATTGCTTAACTAACTCACTGATTTGATATTAATGGTTTCTAGTAATAGAGCAAAGAATAAGACTTGCTGTCTCCTTTATTCTAAAAGGAAAGCCCACTTGGTTATTTTCCCAGATCACTTCTTTATATTCAACTGTTTGTAAAATACATTTTGGTGTGGATTCAAAAGTCAAGCATAAGTTTAATGAGAATTCTATTGACCTTTTAAACTAATGTTTATAAAAAAATGCATGTTTGACCTTAGATTTTTGTCCTTTCTGATATTTTTCAAATCTTGTGGGTAAAGTTATATCCTGATTTTTAGAAAAGTGATCAGTCATTTTAATGAATGCTTCCTGTGCCCATCTGATATGGAGATTCTATGGAGGAAATAAAACTGAAACCCTTTCTTACATTTTGAGCTAGACATATTGTTGAAATAAGGATTTGCATTTCCCAGTATTCTTTGACTAGTTTATAACTTACACTTCTAATCACTGAGTTACAAACAAAAAAAAATTGCTGACTCCGCTTGGAAAGGTCCTGTTTTCTTATTCTCCTGGAAGTGTTGGGAAGCAGATAAAAAGACTGAAGCTCTAGTTATATCTTGGAGCACAAGGTGATCCTGAATGTGGAAAATACAAGCTGAGGATGGTGGAGCAGAAATGGAAGACTAACCACCTCCCCGCAAAAATAGATAAATAAATAGATAAATAAATAAATAACCATTCTTGGCTGATGCCTATGAGCCCTAAATTAGCCTAGTCTGCATCTAGTCTATCTCCAATGTTTAGTCAAGAAAGAAATTTTGGGGCTGGAGTGATAGTACAGCAGGTAGGGTGTTTGCCTTAAAGGTGGCCAGCCCCCAGCACCCCATATGGTACCCAAGCCCACCAGGAGTTATCCCTGAGTGCATAGCCCTGAGTTAAAAAAAAAATCTGGTTTGTCACTTTTAGTTTAGGTTCATTATTACTTAGAGTCAAATCTATTGAAATTTGTAACAGATGTAGGAAGGGTACTCTACACTGTTTAAATCCTTCTTAATTATGACTGACAGTAATAGAAGATTGTAACCGTAGGCAGCCCTAGGCAATTGCTTTTTGGCTCCTTTGTTAATAGGGTTGCTCAAGAAAGCTGGAAAGCCCTGGATATTACTTAGTAGTAGAGCAAATGTCTAACATGTGTGAGGCCATGGGTTTAACCCCATTACTGTGTGTGCACATGCCAAGGAAAGTTAAAGACTGCATTGGATCATTATATTCTGGGTCATAATGCTGGATCATAATCTTTGTTTTATTTACCTAGTAAGATACTACTCACCCTTTCCAAGTGTTTCCCTTTTTCCTCTCCACCATTTTAATTTCATTCTAGTTCCTCTCAATGTGAAGGTAATAGAGCTAGCATTCTGGATGAGCTGCTAGAAGAAAAAATGGGATTGGGAGAATGGATAGGAGAGACCTGGGAAGTGATAACTGAGTTGGAAGTAGCATTAATAGGAAACAGCCTACTCCACTCTTATCAACGTAGATTAGAACCAGGTTTTCTATTGAAGAACAAATCGTATTTACATTGGAGTTTTTCCTTATTTCTCCTGGTCTTTCTCATGGTTTTTCTCCTTTTCCTCTTCTGGTCTTTGCTTCCTTTGTAAACTAGTCACATTAGCTAAGAATTCTTAAGATTCTCAGGAACACACATTCCTCATTGTTGATAAGCTGTTTTCACATTATCTGAGCATTCTTTTTTCCTGACAAGAGTAAATTCCTTTTGTAGCTGGAGCAATAGGACAGCGAGTAGGGCGTTTGCCTTGCACATGGCCAACCCGGGTTTGATTCCCAGCATCCCATATGGTCCCCTGAGCACTGCCAGTAGTGATTCCTGAGTGCAGAGCCAACTCAACTGTAACCCCTGTTCATCACCCGGGGTTAAAAAGGGGGAAAAAAGGAAAAAAAGTAAATTCCTTTCAACAAAAATTAAGTTCCAAGATAGCTCATTTCTATTCCCCGGTGTCTCTGATGAAGCCAGGGGAAAGCCTATACAAATAAGAACCCTTGAGCCTTATTTCAAGGAAGGCGGACACTTCTGATTTTACTTTAAAAGATTTTAGAGACGAAGAACAGAATTTTAAGTTTTGCTACTGAAGAGGAGTGCTGTGATTTTTACTGCATGTGAGATGGGCTCTTCTGCCAACCTGCTCATGGCTGCCTACATCACCTCCAGTCTCATGCTCACTCCTTCTATTTGTAGGAATAGCTTTCCTTCAAGCCTCTTCAGCCTCTTGTTCCAAAACTCACTGCAGGGAAACTGGATAACCCTCTGCACACTTGACTCAGAACCATCACCATGCTATCTGGAAATTATGTTTGTCTATGTTTTATTTACTCTAGTTTTTTTACTAGCAAGGTACTCAGTGAAATGATTCCTTTTGTTTCCCCCTTCCCTCAGTGAAATTTCTTGAACTCTATCAGAAATATTAATCAATTATAGTACTTGTGAAAAAATTATCTAACCAATTATCACTTGCATTTTTGTTTTTGGGGGCCATACCCAGCGATACTCAGCATTTACTTCTGGATCTGAGCTCAAGAATTACTCCTGGCAATGCTCAAAGGACCATATTGTGTTCCAGGGATTGATCTGGGTCAGCATACAAGGCAAACCCTCTTCCCACTGTACTATCATCACTCCATGACTATCACATGCATTTTACTAGTTTAAAAAATTACCCATGGACTGGATTAGTTGTGCAGGGTTTAATGTGCTTGCCTTGCACACAGCATAAACTGGTTTGATCCCCAGCTCTGCATATGGTCCCCCTGAGCAGAGCCAGAAGCCCTGAGTACAGTTAGCTGTGGCCCCAAACAACCAGCCCACCATCCCCCTCATTCCAAAAAATGGAAAAATCATTTGAGGGAAAGGGAACACTGTCCAAGGTTGAAATATAAAACTGTGAACTATGAATGGAAAGCTCAGAACTGTCAATAAGTACAAATCTTCTTTGATATTTTAAAATGGAGCATCAGAAGCTTAAACAATCATGCTATGTGCTGATACAAAGACGTGTATATTCTGTTAATTCGAAATATAGATAGGAGAGTGAACTGGTTTAAGCTTGTGCTTGGGAGTCAAATTTCAAAATTAATCTTTCAACTCTGCCACCCATTCCTAGGTGCATACTGTAGGTAAACTACTACCTAACTTTCTATAGTTTCACCATTTGTAAAATGTAAATTCTACTGAAGATTTCCTCTTATGATTTGTGAAAATCAAAGGATTAATATAAATAAAGCACTTAGAAAATTGCCTGCTGAAAGAAGAGCTATATATTTTTGTCAGTGTTGTTACTATTGTTATGATTTTCCCTCTTACAGGACTCAACAGTCAAATAAATAAAAAGTCAAGGTTGGAAATCTAACTAACACACATAGTGCTAAGGGAGCATTAACTTTTTTAAAAGAAGGTCTTCAAACTATAGTTACACAAATTCTTTGCGCTGAGAAAATACAAGAGGGCACAAAGATTTCCTTTATTGCACCTCCTCCCCTATCTTTTCCCTTGTATGTTGTGTCCATATCAAATTTTGTACTTTGCTCTCTGAAATGTATTTTGAGAGTTGCATAGGAATTATTTTTAAAATAATAAAACCAATGAAAATTTCTTTATAGCTTGCTTTTAATTCATTTACCCATTTAAGTTTTAAATTAAGCAGAGTTTGAAATGAAAGTTTCCAAATCTTTCTCTAAAAAGTCTTTTGTGAATACATCTAACTAAACCTACACTGAAAGTTATATTAGCACTCATTTCTATAATATGAAGTCTAATACTAAAATATCTGACCCTTTGGATCTAGTTTCTAGGCTGTTAGTATTTATAGACTTTCTTCTTCACTTATTCTATAGAAACATAGTTTCTATGTCTGTCATGTTTGTTGCTGAATCTCCAGTGCCAAATCTAGTGTATTCTACATCATGGATGTTCCCAAAGCATCCATAATGTAGATTTGTAGATTTGTAGTTTTGTGAAAAGACATAAGGAAAGTTCTTATACCAAAGCTAGTGTATAACAGAACTAGCTTTAGATCTGTTAAAATCCAAGTTCGAAAAAAAAATTATCTTTGTGCGCATATGCTACCGGAACCCATGTACTGCTTGCGCCCACGTGGCCGAGCATGTGTGGTGCCCGCATCTCTCCTCTTGAGATGTGTACTTTCATGCTTTTATGTCTAATGCTAGGATGTGTGTAGGGGCTCTCTCTGCTCTTCGAGAAGCCCGTGTTCTCTCTTACTTTACTCTCTCACTTTGTCTCCCTCCACACCTAAAAATCCTCCAAATAAAATCTATTTACTTCAAAAAAAATTATCTATGTGATGCATAGTAAGTTGCTTAACAAACTATTTTATATTTTCTATAAACTATAAAAAGCAAGTACATTCCTACTGTGTGACTAGTACATTCCTTGCATTTCAAAATACAGGGATTAAAAAATTTAGTGAAAAATGATTCCTTTTTAAAAGAAATTTCCATGTCAGAGGCTGGAAAGATAGTACAGTGGGAAGGGCACTTGCCTTGCATGCTGTGGACCCGGGACAGATTCCTAGCATCCCATATGGTTCCCCCAAGTATTGCTAGGAGTAATTTCTGAGTGCAGGATCAGGAATAACCTCTCGTGTGACCCCTCCCCCCAAAAAAATTTACAAAAAAGAAATTTTCATATAAAATAATAAGATTAGGTCAGGAATATCACTCAACGCTAAGTATTTGCCTCCATGGCTTATTAGTTGTTGGGTTTCATCCACAGCACTGCATGCGCGCCACACACACACACACACACACACACACACACACATATAGCATTACAAAACGAACAATATGTAAATGAATTGGTGTTCAAAAAGAAAAATGACAAATGTTTGAGAGAATCAGGAAAGGAGCTGGCTTATGAAATGATCGCTGAGGTATATTGTTAGTATTTCAATAATTAAATGGGTTGGCATACCCACATTGAACAAAGAGAACGTAAGTAAGGCAAGTGAGAAAAAAGTACAAAATAGGAAAAAATGCCAACTACTATTTTGACTGAAATGGAAGGGGTGACACAGGGACGCAATGGGGGTGGGGTGGGGCCTCCTGGTGGTGCCAGGTTCTTTAATCCAGTAGGCAATGAGCAATTCCTGATGGTTTGGGGGCAGGTCCCATGGCTAGGAATAATTGGATTGGAAGGGGGCAAGGCCTGAGTGGAGAGACCAGTTAGGAGAGGCTATTGCACTGTCCAGGTAAGAGACCAGGATAATAAAACACCGGAGGCAGAGGGATTGCAGCGGAGACAGAGAGAAGCATTCTTGAGGGAGAACCGACGGTGGGAGAGAAGGGGAAATCCAGTGGCTGGAACCATTTACAAAAATGGGTAAGTCTCAGAAGGCGTCGGTTTATTTGGTTTTTGTCTTTTTCTTTTTTTTACTTCCGGAGTTTGGTTCGGCTGGAGGGTTGGGTTGCGCCGGGCTATACCTTCCCTTTTTCACATCCGTCCGTCGGAGCCACTTCCCTCCATCTGTCTCCACTGACTAGTTGAGTTTTTCATCCTCACCCTGACCCTGTGTTTATCTTCGCCGGCTCCAATCTGCTACTCCGCTACTGCTTCCCCTGGAACTTCTCACACAGCCGGGCTGACCACAGGGCAGGACCTGGGCCGGACCGCGCTCTACCCGTCTCATCCCCGAGCGCCTTCGCCTCGGCCGCTTCCACGCTTGCGCCCCCACGGCCCTGCGACCAATAGGAAGGCCCCGCTGCTGGAACTCGACTGGCGATTGGTTGGCCGAGCAATGGTGAGAGATGGTGCGGTGGCCGTTCTCGGCACCAGTGAGAGCAGTGGCTGGTTGTTAGGGTGACCGTTCGTGACGTACCGCCTCCAGGCCCCGCAGCCCCGCCGTGATTGGCTAGACGATCGGACGATCCCTTCCCATTGGCCTCGCGCTCGCCCGGCTCGGGGCCTGCGTCAGGCCAAGGTTCCTTCCGCTCCGCGTCTCCGTTGGCTGGAGACGGCCGGAGCGCTGGCTCCCAGGTTCGGTGGCCTCTAGTGAGATCCAGAGGTGAGGCGGGCGCTGACCGAGCGCGGGTGGGTGGCTGCCGAGAGCTGGGCAGGCCTGGGCGGGAACGTGTCCAGCCGCCCTTTCGGCGGGGATTCCGGATTCGGGCCGGGAGCGCGCGGCCGGCAGCTCCTGCGAACCCGGCGGGAGCCGCGTCGGCCGCTGTGCCCGAGTGGCGCCCGGACCCGCGGGGGACGGCGAGAAAGACGCCCTTGAGACCGACCGGGGCCGAGCCGCGGCCCGCCCAGCGGCCGGGGGGAGCCGGCTACGGGGCAGCCGCGGGCGGGTCGGCGTCTTCCGCGGCTTCCGTCACCACCGGCGGACCCGCGGGGCGTATCCCCCTTCACCGGCGCGGGCCGGAGTCGTCCGCGGTGGCCGCGCGGTCGCGATCGGCGGGGCCGGGGTCACCTCGATGGCCGCCCACCCGCCGCGAGGGGAGAAACGCTGGCGTGTGGGGCGCGGGGCAGCGGCTCGCCCAGGGCTCTGCGAGCAGGTGCGGGCGGGCACGCCCCGGCGCTGCCCTGCTCTCTCGCACACGCCCAGGCCCGGCTGTTCGTCAGCGCCTTTCTTTCAGGGGACGGGGACGCGCCCCGTCGGAGCTGCCGAGCTGAGGCAGAGGCTGGGGGAGCCGGCGACCCGCCGCGCGTCGGGCCTCGGGTCCCACCCGAGAGCTTAGGGGATGCCTCCCCTCCCCCCTTTTTCTCAAATTCCCCTTCCTTCCTCCTTCCTTCCTTCCTTCCTTCCTTCCTTCCTTCCCTCCCTTTCTTTTCTTCTCTTTCCTTCTCTTTCTCTTTCTTTCTATTCCTGACGAAGGGCGTGGTCTCCTGTTGGGGCTGTCTTTAGGCTAGCCGCGGAGTTGTCCCCCGCCCCCCTCCCCAGAATGGTTTGGTTTGGGTGCTAGGACGATCCCTGCGCGGAAAGGTTCAGATGCGGGGCTATCCGTTTCCACGGCGTTTCTACGGGCTTCCATCTTTTTTTTTAGGTGGTCGTTTGAGACGTTTCAGGGTTTGGCACTTGCCTTCCTACACTTGGTCCCGAAAAGTCGGAGGAAACGTTTGTTTGTGGGCCCTACTGAGGAACCGTACATCTATCACAAATGGAGAAGAAGGCCTCTCCCCCCGCCCCCCGCAAGCCCCGAAATTGACTTTCCCTTCAGTCCAGTGAAAGACATTTTATGGTTACAAAAGCCTTAAGAGTGTTCTCTGGAAACTTGGGCTCCTTTGGGGGGCGGGCGGGGCCTTCTTTTGTTGTAGGGTCTTTCCCAAGTTCATGATCAATTTGGCGGCGGTAAGAGAATGAATAGCATGAAGATTGGGGGGGGGGGGGGACCTGTAATAAAATCACATTAATATGAAATGTAGTGTAAATCGTGAGCCTTTGGGCTCCATGTGTGTGCCGGCACAGGTGTTCCCTTTTTATTGCATGATCTAGTGTCTAGATCTTAGAGAGGTGCCGTATTTATGTAGCATTGCACTGTAGCACTGTCCTCCCAATTTCTATTTAACTGAACCCAGGTGAAAGTGGTGATATTCGAAATTCGTCGCCGACAAAAATGGCAGCTTCATGTGGTCTCACACCTTTGTCAAAAAACTTTGAAACTCAAGCTTCTTAAGTGAATGAAGAGAACTGAAGCTCACAAACATGTAATATAATTGGGTGTGGAATCCAGGTTTTTTGATTTCTTGGTACAGGGTTCTTGCCCCTCATTCCCCATATTAGAGTGACAGAAGTCTAATGCTACATCCTATTGGGATTAAAACAGGTCACAGTCCAAGACATAATTCTTGCCGTCAAAGAAACAAACACAGCAGTTAATTTCAAAACAGTGTAAAATAATGTATAATCAAGGTGCTGGACTGGTAGAAGTGCAGAGTTGGAGAAAAGAATTAGACTGGATGCCAAAGCATCTTTTTCTTGGCCATGGTAGATGGTTTCTGAGGCAAATTGGATTCCAGTTTAAGGATTCCATTGAATTTGAATTGTCCATTCTTTAAAGATCTGTGAAATGTTTCCAACATTCTTAAGTCTGAATATATTGCCACATATAGCAATTTAACTATTTTTTTTAAGTTTTTTTTAAATTGTAGCATGGCATAAATACTGTCTTGTAATTACCTGCTAGTGTCACTGCAACTGCTGATGAAGATGTAAGATTGGATTCTTTGGCATTTATTTAAATGCTTTGTGTAATCATAGGGAAATGGGAGGTGTGCGTGAGAAATGAGATTGTGTGCAATCAGAGTTATTTTTGACATTCATTTGTCCAAATATTTCCAAGTAGATGAGGTTCAAGATGTTTGAAGAGGATTCACAAGATCATATGTAATTCTTTTCCTAAAAGTAGCAAAAATATCTTTACACCTAAGAAAGAAATGTGGCAGAATTGACAACCCTACCATGAAATCTTTTTGAGGGAAAATTGAATGTGTCTAGTAATACAGTTAGAGTTTAATGGAGCTCTACTGATGTGTGACCAGATTAGGGGTCCTGCTGACAGCTCAGGTTTGAATTGTAGTGAATTTTTTAGTAGTGACAAATGGGTTGACTTGATTAGAAATAACTGAATTTGGGGAGTTTGAGAGAGTGTTAGAAATAATTTGACTTAGTTTTGAAATAGATGTTCATTAAATTTTCTGAAATCTTGATGCTAGTTGAACCTTTTGGCAAGTTTGTATGGTTGTTTATAGGTTATTTAAATATAAGAAGGAAGTTATGTGATAGGGGACCATCTGAAAATCTTGCCTCTCATGAGTCAGTTATAATGTAGTAGGGTTCAAATCTACGATAGGATTCTTTTAAGTCTAGGTCCCCTGCTAATTTAATAGCAAGTATTTTGTTGGTGGTGTTCATTTTCCAGGGTAGCATATACAATATAGCTTCTTCCTCATTCCCTTCCCATTTAATATTTTCCCCTGTGTGCTCTGCATTTATCTTCCACACCAAGTGGTACTCAGGGCTTCTTCTGGCTCTGTATTTTCCCAGGAACCAGTCCTGGTGGACCCTGTGTCTGGGATCTAAGGGTTGGCTGTGTGCAAGTCAAGCACCTTACCTGCTGTACTATCTCTTTGGTCGTTGTCTATATTTAGTTTTTACCTGGAGGAGAAATAGGTGGGAGTTTTAACCCTATCTAGATGACTTTAAAAACCATGTTAGGACTTTGAAAATAAAATGCGTGCTATGTAACTCAGGGATTTATTTTTTAATTAAGCAGTTATCTGTTGACAGTTGCTGCATTAAAATTAAATACAAAATGCTGGAAAATAAAATGAAGAAAAGAGTCAGGGTGGAAGGTTGAAAAGATATGAGTAAATAGTGATGTGCCACATTTATATACCATAGTAACTTCCAGCCTTTTTAACATTGAGACTCAAGGTAAGAAATAATGTTGAAAGCCAGTATGACTTCCAGCCATACAGACAAGTATGAAACAGTTTCAAGAAATAGTATCCATCCATACTACATTCTTAAAACCATTTATATTGTTTATAAGTTTATTTAAAATAGAGTTCTGACTCACAAAATTGATTTCGTTATCTAATTGTGCCAATAGAGGGCTGCACTCTGCAATTTGAAAACCAGTGGATCAAGCTAGTGGCCTGGTATGCTTCAAACGTAGGGAACAGAGGGATGCAGTGGGAGGCGATGCTTAGTAATTAATTGATTTGGTTTCTAAAATCTACTCTTAATCTTTTCCCTCTATCCTTTTTAGTAGTTAAATGCTTTCCTTAATTTGTTGCATTTTATTTTCTGTCTTCAGTAAATGAATCATATTCTTTTTATTTTGTTTCTGGGCCACACCCAGTGATGCTTATGGCTTATACCTAGCTCTACACTAGGGTGTCTCCTAGCAGTGCTTAGGATAGTATAGAACTGTATTATATATATATATGTATATACACATATGTGTGTGTGTGTGTGTATTTATACATATATATACACACATATAGTATAGATAGGATAGTACTGAGGAATCAAGTCCTGGTTAGCTGCATGCAAAAGAAGTGCTTTAGCCATAATATTCTCTCTCTGGCCCTAATTTTCTTAAGTTTCACCATGAATATGAAATTAATTTGATTTCTTGCTGGTGTCTATTAAAGCTTAATTTTTTAAATTTGGGTTTCTCTGGGAGATCATATATTTAGCCTTAATGTAGTATAATGTTTAGGGTAAAATAAGATTCATGTATTTCTATATTTGAGCCAAATGATCTTATCAGATTTTTAAAAAGAAATAAGAATGTCAGAATTATTATCCAGCAAATGGAGGCATTTAGTTGTGTCTACCATTAATTCAAAATTTACTTAATTTGGTATGTTCTTTTGTATGCCTTTTGAAACCTGTAGACATCACTTTGGCCAGCCTCATCATCTTCTGCTGTTCTAGCACTATGATTACCAAGCTCAGAGAAAAACTTCTCAAAAAAAAAAACTTCTCTATTTTCTGCAACAATAGGAAAGTTCATTAAATATCAATTTGCTGTTGACACTGTGGCATATGTTGAAGGGAATGAAAAAACATGTTTCTGCTCTTGAGCAGCATTATAAACTAATTATGTGTGGAGGACACACCACAGATAAATTCTTCAGTATTTAACTTTTGCATAACCAGAATGTGGAAGAGGTTGCTTAGATGCATTTTATATCTGTGTAATTAGAAAATAAACGGAAATGGTTAGCTATTTCTTCCTTTTATTTTCTGCCTTATGGCTCTCTTTGACCCAGGTAATAGGAAGGGTTGAGATACTTGGTTTGATCTTAAATGTTTGAACTCGCACAACTTAGAAGAAATTGCTGTTTTTTTACTTGGTTATTAGTGACTAGTAAGAGGCTAAGTGTTGGAGTTCTTTCATTTTAATTTTAACATGCCCAGAATTACAGGGAGCACTGTGAAATAGATTTATTTATATGTACAAGATCCTGTGCGTCCAAAACAGTGCACTCGACATACTTTTTCCTTAAAGCCTTTTCCTGAAGTACAGTGAACTACTACTAATAAATATTCATACTTGATTTTCCTTCCAGGATCCAAGGATTCTGTAGCAACAATGTTGTCAAGGCTTTTCCGAATGCATGGCCTCTTTGTGGCCTCCCATCCCTGGGAAGTCATAGTGGGCACCGTGACACTGACCATCTGTATGATGTCCATGAACATGTTTACTGGGAACGATAAGATCTGTGGATGGAATTATGAGTGTCCAAAATTTGAAGAGGTTTGTGAAATTTAATTTGGTCTTGACTATAAAGGAACATACACATTTTCAATTTCTAGAGGTTTTTTTTTTTTAGAAATCATTGAATCAAAAAGTTATGAATAAGATCTTTATTTTCACAATCATGAATTTACCAGAGAATACACTTAACTTTCATAGTATGAAAATTCACTTGAAATGCTTTTTTCTACCCAAATGAGTCTTATTGGCTTAAATTTGAAAAATAAAGTTTTTATAATTGACATGGTGAGAAGTGATTGATAGAAGCAGTGGCTTATTTATAAAATTAAAAGTTTGATTTAATTTTTGAGTCGCTTATTTATCAGCTGACAGTTGCTAACATTTAGATAGGATAATATGTAAACTCATGATGCAACAAAATAAATTCTTACTTTACATTGTTTACTTCAAAACTCAAGCAATGGGATTTTTTTTTCCTATTTCTCCCAATAGGATGTTTTGAGCAGTGACATTATAATTCTGACAATAACTCGGTGCATAGCTATCCTGTATATTTACTTCCAATTCCAGAACTTACGTCAACTTGGATCAAAATATATTTTAGGTAATCATATTTTTTTGTTGTATATTCAAGTTGTACCTCTTTATTCAAATCTTGTGTTGAAATGTATGTATTGCTTAAAGTCTGCTTCACTGATTACCCTTTTTGAGTTAGATATTCTGATATTTGACTTTAGTAATCTAGTATTTCAGAATTTTATATGGAACTATGTTATTTTTGGTGTAATGAAGGATGAAATTTTTTCATTTTGTTGGGATTTTGTTGTTTTAGGTATTGCTGGCCTCTTCACAATTTTCTCAAGTTTCGTATTCAGTACAGTTGTTATTCATTTCCTAGATAAAGAATTGACAGGCTTGAAGTAAGTATTTAAAGCCTAAATAATTTTTCCAAAATATATTGTTTTACATAGAAGCTTTTTTTTATATATATGTATATCCTACCCGGTTTTTATACATAAAAATAATTTTAAACTCATGCTATATTGATGCTTTTTATGCCAGTAATAATAGTTAAGTTTTTTTTAAGTGTCCTTATTGTTAGACTAAATTATTTGTATTCCCCTGCTTCAACTAATATTCTCCTGCTTGAATATCGAATTATAGTCCATTTACTTATTCCTCTTGTAAGGATTTGATTTAAATCTTTTGGGTCTCCCATTCGGTGTTCAGGGGTCCAGGGGCCACTCTTGATACTCAGCCAGTCAGGCTGGTGGTTCGTTTCGAGGACCCAAGGATATGTTATTGTCCAGAACTTGTGGTTCTGGGAATCAGATCTCTGTACTATTTTTCTGTCCCCTAGAATTGGATTTTTAGTTACTTCATTTCATCTTATTGACAATTACACATTTACAGCATTTTTTTAATTTCTTCTTATTAAAAATGTATGATAAATATATACTAGTAGCTAATTTTTTTTTTCCTCTTAGAATTTTTTTTTTTTTTTTTTTTTTTTTGCCTCTTATGAGCTGCGGCTGTTCTTACAGATTTTTTAGAGCTATTTCTGCCAACTTGCTGTGTTTAGGAAAAAATTTTTTTGTTTGTTTTTTATTTGATTTTGGCATAACACCCAGTTGTGCTGAGGACTTTCTTCTGGCTCTGCCCTCAGTGATTGATTACTCCTAGCAGGGTCTAGGGTGCCCTGTGCAATGCTGGAATGGAACCTGGGTTGAGAATAGGCAAGGCAAGTGCCTTAATCCCTATGATCTCTCTAGCCCATCATGCCAACTTACTGACTGAAAATGTTATTTCATTTATCTCCCCCAAACTATTGATGATAAGTTTAAAAATTATCTATCCTTCTTTCCTGCTAATTCAAGGAGATGGTTCTGTTACTCAGCATATTTTTCTTTTTCTTTTTTAAAATACGTGGAGTTTCATTTTTAATTTTTTTAGGTTTTGGGTCACACCTGTCCATGATCAGGGGTTACTTCTGACTCTGTTCAGAAATTATTCCTTACAGTGCTCAGGGACCATATGGGATGGTGGGGATCGAACCTAGGTACATGCAAAGCAAGTACCCTTACCTGCTGTACTTTTGCTCCGACCCACTCAGCGTATTTTCCTATAAAATGATAAGTTTTTCCCTGTAAATATATTTACATTTTTAACATTAAAGTATTTTGAATGAACAGTATTTATCTTTAAGGGAAATAAATAATAGTAGACCTTTTGGTCTGTAAAAGAGATTCAGATACTAGTGACGATTAACATACTAGTGAATTATATATTGTATGCAGGGATATGTTCTGTTTTAGAGAAATTTTTTTTTCCTTCTTTGTTAAATGTACCAAGTAACCCTTTTTTCCCCCCACCAGTGAAGCTTTGCCCTTTTTCCTGCTTTTGATTGACCTTTCCAGAGCAAGTGCACTAGCAAAGTTTGCTCTCAGTTCCAACTCACAGGTAATTAGTTCTTATACGACATGAATGATAATGGTGTTTTTCTTTTTCAGTTTTTTTTTATACAGTAGGGCGGTTAGAGTTTGTCAGAGCTAAGACTTAGGAGTTACCCACAAATTTAATCTTAATTGTCAAATCCTATCACTGTTTCCTACATTTCCTAAGAATGATCGCATTTGTCTTAATTCAGATATAATTCACTAGCTTCTGAAGTTTGGAATAGTGCCCACTTATCAAAGGTTTTAGAAATCAAGGTATTAATTACTTTCAGATAAATAAGAGTACTATCTACCTAATGAAACACATAAGATAGCAGAACAAATCTAATAGAAGAGTCTCTATGTAGATTTATTTCAGAACTTGAATAACCACTAGCATTATTTGTCATAAAATTTTATTTTGATATTTATTAATTAAGGAGCATAACGTTTTTAACTGCTATGCATCAGAGTATTTGAATATAAATTGCATGTACCCCTGATTATGTATTTAATGAGTATTTATTACCATTTTTGAATATAAATTGCATGTACCCCTGATTATGTATTTAATGAGTATTTATTACCATTTGAGTATGTTGACAAGGAGATATGATTTAGATTTCATAGTACTGTCTGGTCTCCCAAAATTCATTCCTAAGTACTTCTATTGGTAGTAACTAAAATGCAAAATGCAAATTATTATAGGATAGTAATTGTGGATTTAAGTGACAGGTATTAAGGCACCATTTTAACGAAATATTCCTAAGAAATGTCACTGAGTGGAAAGGAAAAGCAAGGCATATATATATATATATATATATAGATATAGATATAGATATAGATATAGATATATACATCACATATTCTGGAGTCTTGTTAGTTAATCTTACCATATTGCCTGTTTTGTTCCTTATGCCGTAAATTAGATATTTATTACTTTAGTAATATTTTGTTATTTTATACCTTATGCTTATGTTTGGTCTGTTTTAGGATGAAGTAAGAGAAAATATTGCTCGTGGAATGGCAATTTTAGGTCCCACATTCACCCTTGATGCTCTAGTGGAATGTCTTGTGATTGGAGTTGGTACCATTTCAGGTTTGTGAGCAGTTTTTAATATATTTAAGTCAGTTTGTAGATAAAAAAAATTTTAGAGTGCATTGGTTATTCTTAAATTCCAATTTCTTTAAAGTCTTCAGTGGTCTCTGCCTTTATTCTTTAAATTCTTGATTGACTGTATATCTCACCTTATGGTTTAGTGGGAAATTAGTCACTGCCACTGTCCTCCCGTTGTTCATCGATTTGCTCGAGTGGGCACCAGTAACGTCTCACAACAAATTGTGAGACTAGTTGCTACTGTGTTTGGCATATTGAATATGTCACGGATAGCTTGCCAGGCTTTGCCGTGCAGGCAAGATACTCTTGTTAGCTTGCCGGGCTCTCTGAGAGGGGCGCAGGAATCAAACCCACGTGCAAGGCAGATGCTCTGTCCGCTCTGCTATCACTCTACCCCAGTGGGAAATTAGTAGTTCACTTTATGTCCATATGGTTTAGTAGAAAATTAATCATTGTTTACCAATTTTCTTACCATTTTCTTCTCTTTCTATACTCATTCCAGGATTTTGTATTGTATATTTATTGGTGGTTTTAGTTGGTGTTAAGTTAAACTTGTGTTCCATGATTTTCCTGGAATGCACCATCTAACCTTGCTATTTTTATTAATTGGTGACTTGGTTCCTTGTGTTTTAATTGTCAGAGGAGACAGGACAAAAGTCAAGAGTTGGAAGGATCTAAGTTAGATCCTCTTAATGTGGTTGCAAAGAGTTAATCGGACTATGTATTATAATAGCCAGTACCCAGCATTAGCTCAACACATAGGTTTATTCATCTTTAATTGGATAGAGTAGAGGGTTAGATGTTAAATATCAAACATAGGTTTCCATTATATATAAGCTGTTGCTGAGGTTTCCTAATCATTAGGACTGAATTTTATGGCTTTCACATGAAGACCACAGTTAACTATATGTGTTCTGGTTTATTTCCTGTTGTATTTTTCACTAGCATATTAAATATGTGTCTTCTAACTTTTCAAGGGTAAATTGATTATTTGGATGTAGTCATTCAGCAATAATTTCGTTTGGCAAAGTTTTTGTGGGGGATGTATGAGGGAAGCTATTCCCAGCAGTGCTTGGGGAAATTATGTGGTGCCATGGATTAAACCCAGGGCATTTTTGATCAGGTAAAACCATAGCTGTGATGATTTTTTTTTTAAGAGCCAAAGAACCTATAGGAGTAGCCAGATTTAGCAGTGGATCTAGAAACCAAAGACTCTGCTTGTGAAATAAGTTGGAAAGCAGCAGCATGATATATTTGTCATGATAGAGGAGTGGAAATGACCAGATTTAACTTTGGAGAAGCCATTTGCTCCATTTATAGTCATACAGAAATATTCTAGTCAGGGTTTGGTTTAGGATAACATTCTTTTTTGGGCTTTTTGAGGGTTCTGTGGGGAGCGCAAGTGTACTACAGCTGTTGGAGAGTGACTTGTAGTTCAGTGCTGGGGTCAGGCAATCATTGCTTGAGCTCTCTCCTCTGACCCACAGGCATAATACTTTAACTCGGAGGTACCACTAGGAGCCAGTAACAACAGAAAAATTTCTTCTTGGAAGTGCATAGATTAGTACTGTCTCTACGTTTCATAGACTGTTAGGGGATAAAGGAAGGAAGAATGCCTGGAGGACATATAGCAAGAACAGGAATAACTTTCACAGAGTGAATACCAGTTGTTACCTAAGTTGTTAAAGCCTCCAGCAGGTAGTTTTAGATAGATACTTAGCTACTATTTAAAATACTGTGTTTTCATTGGTTTTTAGTATTTATTTATTTATTTGGTCATGGCCTAGTGCTTGGGAACGATTCAGCTTGATGCTGAGGCATCCCCAAATCAGTGCTCTGGCTGGCAATCCAGGACTCTGGATGGCTGAGCCTGTGCTCAGCCCATTAAAGTGTCTTTCTGGCATTCAGACTGTTGTCATATCTTCTCTTGAATTTGTACATTTGAGGGTAATTGCTATAGAGTTTTTTAAAATGTCACTTATACTATACTTTGTCATTTAGTCAAATGTATTCAAGTCAGCAGTTTCTGAAAGGGAAGGGAATCAGTTTTTTATTTCAAAGCATTTTGTGTTTGTGTTTGTGTGTCTGTGGTTCTGGGGATTGAACTTGATCCATACAAGGCAACTGCTGAATTATATCTCTGAAATTCCATCATTCTGTTATGTCTATTTGAGATTATTAAATGATACCTTAAACACTGTCAGTAGAATTCCAAGCTCAACACATCACTGTCACTGTCCTCCCGTTGTTCATCGATTTGCTCAAGCGGGCCCAGTAACATCTCCATTGTGACAATTGTTACTGTGTTTGGCATATCGAATATGTCACGGGGAGCTTGCCTAGCTTTGCCGTGCAGGCGAGATACTCTCGGTAGCTTGCCGGGCTCTCCGAGAGGGGTGGAGGAAAACACTATGTACATTTGTTAATTTTGAATCTTGAGTTGCCTTTTCGCGGTTCATTTTTCCCAAAGAAATTAATTGAATTGAAAAATTATAAGACCATCAATAGAAAAGTTTTATTAAAAATCATTCAGTAATTGATGAAAAGTATTTATTATAATTTTCTATTAGGAAAGGAAAAGATAGCTGGTGGTGGTAGTATGTTTTATAAAAGGTCCAGATTGTGGACGTGGCAAGGCAGACAGATAGCACCAGGGATAGGGCACTTGACTTGCATGTAGCCAACCCAGGTTTGAAACCTTGCCCCGCATGTTTCCTCTGAGCACTGCCAGGAGTGATCCCTTAGCTGAGGCAGGAGTAAGTCTGGAGCATCACTAGGTGTGGCACGCAAAAGGGGTATTGGGCAAAAACAAAACAAGTCCATGATTCATAAGCAAATTATTTGTGTAGTAATGAGTGGCACTGGATCAGGAGTAGGGGTGGGATGGAAGGGGGTTATTTTGTTAGAATAGCTTGTCCTTGATAGCCACACAGTGGTGCTGCTATATGGTAAACAGTACATTGAACATTACTGCGGCACTTGTTGTGATGTTAAAGATTACAGCAGAGGTGGGTCTGTATCTGTGTGGACTTAATTTCTGCTGTGCTCTGAGGTTGGTGTCACTTTTGTTAATTCTTCTGCTAGAAGATTTAAGAACTTGCTGTCCTAATATTTTGATTTATTTCACCTGTAGAGACACCTGTATAAATCTGGTGTATGCAGCATCAAAAGATCCATGAACTTTACCGATTATTTGTTTTTTGTCTGACCAGGAGTGCGTCAACTGGAAATTATGTGCTGCTTTGGCTGCATGTCAGTTCTTGCGAACTACTTTGTGTTCATGACTTTCTTCCCAGCTTGTGTGTCCCTGGTTTTAGAGGTAAGAGCAGTTTTTACTGTGGTTGAGGAGTAGTGTTTCTCATGACATTGCTTCACCTAAACGAAATGAAATCAAAATCTTCGGAGGTAACGTTGACTTTTACTTTGTAGCTCTCTCGGGAAAGCCGTGAAGGTCGGCCAATTTGGCAGCTTAGCCATTTTGCCAGAGTTTTAGAAGAAGAGGAAAATAAACCAAATCCCGTTACTCAGAGAGTTAAGATGATCATGGTAATTAAAGTTTTCTTTCAATATTCTCAGTTCCATTTTTAAGATTTGTTTTTCTCTTTGGGGTTTTTCTTTATTCCCCTTGTATTCTACAGTATTTGACTCACTGATATTCCTTTATTTTTTCTTAATTTCGTCCTCATCTCTTTCAAAACTTTTCTATTTTCTCTCCCTTAAGCAGACTTTTTCTGTTCCTTCCCTTTGTCTCTCTTTGGAAATTGTTCTTTTCGATGTTTTCAGTAATTCAGTGGCTTCTGTACTTTTAATTGATCACATAGTGTTTGGGGGCTTTCTTTCTTTCTCTCTAGAAAAAATGATTTTTTAACTCCCTTCCCCTCCCCTCATTGTTGTCATGATGACCAGGGCTGTGTTTCTTTCCAAAGTTGGCACTCCTTTAGTGGTGCTCATGGGGGGGGGGGGGGGGTCGCTGCCTTATTTATCAGTAATCACACTTTTAGTGTGGCACTTCAGTATCTTTTTAGTTGTGCTTGCCAGGGGTCATAGCTCACAAGCGCCTGGCTGTGAGCTTTGTTGAATAGCCAGAAATCACATACAGTAGAACTGCCAGGATCACTCAGTACATGTGTGACACCAGGGATTTGGGCTCATGGCTATCTGCTTACAAAGTAGGGGCTCCAAGATCCTGTTTTGGGGCCAAGGGCTTTTTCATGAGCAGGTGGGGTCTTGAACACACCTGGTGGTGCTCAGGACTTAACTTTTGACTCTGCATTCAAGATTCATTCCTAGCGGGGCTCAGGGGACCAAATGGGATGCCAGGGACCAGAGGGTCAGCCACATGCAAGGCGAGTGCCCTACCCACTGTATTATCTCTGATCCCTCCAGGGCTCTTTTCTAATGTAGGGGAAGACGGCAGAAAATATTGTCTGATGAGCCATTTGCTAAGAATGAGAAGTTTAGTTTTATGGATGTGCAGAGGATATGTAAGTTTTTAATTTTTGTTTCAGTCTCTAGGTCTGGTTCTTGTTCATGCTCACAGTCGTTGGATAGCTGATCCTTCTCCTCAAAATAACACAGCAGAAAATTCTAAGGTTTCTTTAGGATTGGATGAAAATGTGTCCAAAAGAATTGAACCCAGTGTTTCCCTCTGGCAGTTTTATCTGTCCAAGTAAGTGACTCAAAGCCTGGTTTGTTGTGTCTGAGCCCAGTGCGCTTTACTGTTAAATGTGTAGATTGTACCTTTCATAGTATAGAATAATAATTTGCTTTCTTTTATTTAGAATGATCAGCATGGATATTGAACAAGTTATTACCCTAAGTTTAGCTCTCCTTCTGGCTGTCAAGTACATCTTTTTCGAACAAACCGAGACAGAGTCTACACTTTCGTTAAAAAACCCTATCACATCTCCAGTAGTGACCCAAAAGAAAGTTCCAGAATATTGTTGTAGACGTGAACCTATTCTAGTGAGAAATAACCAGAAGTTCCACGCAATGGAGGAGACCAGAATAAACAATGAAAGAAAAGGTGATTTCTTGTTCTCTTCATTCCCTGTTCTTCCAGTGCTTCTAATGTCACAAAGTTCTTTGTTTCAAAAGTTAACATTCAGGCTGATAAGATTTTCTTTTGATCTCTTCAATAGTTGAGGTCATAAAACCCTTATTGGCAGAAACTGACACCTCCAGCAAAACTACATTTGTGGTTGGCAACCCCTCCCTTGATACTTCTCTGGAACAAGAGGCACAGGAGCCTGGAATTGAACTCCCTGCAGAACCACGGCCTAATGAAGAGTGTCTGCAGATACTTGAGAATGCAGAGGTGAGGAAAGGGAAAATAAACTTCAGGATGGTAGCTTTTTTTTTTTTTTTTTTGATTTTGGGTTATACTTTGTTCCTCAAGGCAGCTGCCAGCATGGTGCTCTGAGATCCTATAGGATCAAATCTGAACTTCCAGTATGCAACGCATTCAAACATTCACTTCAGCCCTTTAAGCTAGCTCCTGGGCTCAAGTCTGGTTTCCTTTTTGTTTGTTTGATTTTTAAGAAAGGGAACTTTTTGTTATTGTCAACTTAAGAAGCTATAGCTCCTCCTCCTGAGTATCTACAAAGTTCTAGGTGGTGTATTGCATGGTTTATGGCTACTGGTATCTTTCATGCTGTGCAACTGTTTGTGAGGTAGCTGAAACCATCTCAATTTTTCAGATGAGATGGTTGGGGCTTCTGGAGGCTTAAGTAATTTCCCAAAGGTAATCAGTCCATCAGGAAATGGTGAGACTGAGAGCCCGTGAGTTATCAACACAAGGGGCCGCCTTTTCTATTAGTACTTTTTATCATATACATGGGCAACTATATCCTCAGATGTATGGGTCTATATTTTTGTCTGGTTTGGTTTTAGATTTTGAGGCCATATCTGGCTTTGTGCTCAGGGAACTGTATTTGGTGCTGGGATTTGAATGTGGTAGCAGCCACAGCCGTATATTAGATAAGCACCTTAATCTTTGTACTTTATCTCTCTCTCTGGCCCCTAAGTAAGTTTTAGCACAGAATTGAGCTCCCTAGATGAGAAAGGTTGTGGCTTTATGTGTTTTCTTGAATTAGGTGGTCGCAGAGGCCAGCAGGATGTCACCTGCCTGTGTCAAGGACTGAACCTGCCATTTTAAGTAAACTGAAGTTCATGGGAAAAATACTTTCTCCTTGAGATTTGAACTAGATCTGCATGACCATATGCTGAGGATAAATACAGTGTTCTATCTAATCTGCTTAATCTGAGTCATCCTTTATAATGCTTACATGAATGAGTATAGAGTTGTATTTGTTTTTATTACTTTCCCTTATTCTTATTCAAATGTGCATGTGGACCTGCTTTGCTATGTACAAGGTTAGTGTAATTTGTAGATTGAGCATCGAAATCTTAATTTTGAGTCTTTTCCTGTGGGCTTCTCTTGCAAAATTTGAAGTTTTGATCTGAATAGTTAGTTTGAGAATTTTGATAAAGGATTTGCCTTATATCTACTCATCTTTTAAAAAATTATTATTTAGCTTTTTGGGTCACACCTGGCTTCTGACTGCATTCAAGAACTACTCTCAGTGGTGCTCGAGGGACCGCATAGGATGCTAGGGTGGCTGCTTGAAAATACCCTCCCTGCTGCCCTATCACTCCTGCCTTCTACTCATCTTTTGAACTGCGGCCTTTTGAGCGTTATTCTTCAGTGCTTGTGTTTTTAGCTCTACCGAGAACATTCATTGAAACAGCTTATTTATTATGAATAGTTGAATGATATAAATTATGGTACTTTGCAATTTTTGTCACTTCCCACCCTAAATTCCCTTCTACTTTTGTACATTTCTTTAGCAAGGTGCGAAATTTCTCAGTGATGCTGAGGTCATACAGTTAGTCAATGCCAAGCATATTCCAGCTTATAAATTGGAAACTCTGATGGAAACCCATGAGCGAGGTGTATCTATTCGCAGACAGATGCTTTCACAGAAACTTCCAGAGCCTTCTTCACTGCAGTATCTGCCTTACAGGAACTATAATTACTCCTTGGTAAGTTATTTTCTTGATTGGAGAAGTTTTACTTTGTAGCTTTTCAGTCTTGCAGATTTACTATGTAGGTTTTAGTATATTTTCAGTTGTTCTAACACATGGTTTTGTAAAATGCATCCCTTTAAAATTATAAATTTGAATTTTGCTTATATAAAGTTCTTAGGAATTCTGGGACTGAAAAAATAGAACAGTGGGTAGGGCTCTTGTCTTGCATGCTGTTAACAGACTTGGGTTTGGTCTCTGGCATCCTGTATGGTTCCCCAAGCACTGCCAGAGGTAATTTCTGAGTTCAGAGTCAGGGGTAACCTCTGAATATCGCTGTGTGTAACACAGAAGTGAAGGAATGAAAGGGGTGGTAAGGAAAGAGGGAGGGAGGGAAGGAAGGAAAGGATCAAAACCAGGCTGACCACATGCAAGGTCTACCCACTGTATTATCTGTCTGCATCTGTCTGTCCTACCAGTGTACTATCTCTGCCCAGATTTTTGTCTTTCACATACTTTCAAAGATTTACTCTCTATTTTGGTTTCATTCTGACTTAGTTTCACTGTAGAAGCATTTAAAGAAACCACATGCATTTCATGGAGGGAGAACTATGCCAGGGATCAAACAAAATTTTTTTATTTTAAAATATCAAAAAAATTTTAAATAATATTGTTGACATTTGCTGAAGGATTAATTTTGAATGAAGCTATTTGATGAGAGCTGTTTATTTTCGATATAGAGTTTCACTTGGTACCTGACTTGACCTTTCAGGTGATGGGAGCTTGCTGTGAGAATGTTATTGGGTATATGCCCGTCCCTGTTGGAGTGGCAGGACCTCTGTTCTTGGATGGAAAAGAATTTCAGGTTCCAATGGCAACAACAGAAGGTTGTCTTGTGGCCAGCACTAACAGAGGCTGCAGAGCCATATGTGTAAGTTGGCATTCATATATTCGCCTTTTTAAGTTATGCTCTAGGCCAGGCAATGAGAATTTTGGGGGATAATCAAGGATAACTTTTGGGACAAGTGGAAGCATTCTTAGATTAATAAGTGCTTGTATAACATTCTCTGAATAGCTTGGTGGAGGTGCTAGCAGCCGAGTCCTTGCAGATGGAATGACTCGTGGCCCAGTGGTGCGTCTTCCCCGTGCTTGTGACTCTGCAGAAGTGAAGGCTTGGCTTGAGACCCCTGAAGGGTTTGCAGTGATAAAGGAGGCATTTGACAGCACCAGCAGGTTTGTGGGGGTTTAAGCATGGAGAGAATGTTGATCTGAATGAATATTTAATAGAGGCAAAATTGGGGATAGTCTGAACTACTAAGTGTGTGTGTGTTGGTTTTAGAAGGATAAAGTCTGAACTACTAAGTGTGTTTATTGGTCTTAGAAGGCTCTCTTAATAATTAGACTGTTACTTTGCCTTTGAAGACTTCTGAGTTAGAATTGCTCTAGGGCAGGATCATTGACTTAGAAAAAGATTTTCCAAGCAGCATAGAAGTTATTATTGCTATAGTAGATTTAACTTTGAGTGAAGAAAATTAAATTTATAAAGAAGTATGATCAGCATATATGATAAGTCCAGAATCTTAAAACTTACACTCATTTTTATTTGGACTTCTAAATTCATCTATGATGAAATGACCATAACTTTTCCTTAGACCAAATCAGAATGACGGGTCAGGAAGATAGGTCAAAGGGTTATCAGGGCACTGAGTTTGATCCCAGTATCACATAGCTCCCTAAGCACCATTGGATGCAGCCCTTGTAGTCTCGTAGGTTATTTGACCAAAGGTCCTGGTAGCCCCCAGCACTGCCCCTGCCCCTCCAAAAGAGAAAAAACAGGAATGACAGTTGAAATAGTATTCTAGTAAATGTCTAAAGAGAGCACATTATATTAAACAAGCTAAGTATATTTTAAAATGAGTTCTATCTTAAAACCTTCGCTGCTTTTATTTTCAGATTTGCACGTCTACAGAAACTTCATATGAGTGTGGCAGGGCGCAACCTTTATATCCGGTTCCAGTCCCGGTCAGGTGATGCCATGGGCATGAACATGATCTCCAAGGTGGGCCTGGCTCTCCCATTCAAGAACCTGTGCTCATGATTGTCTCAGGAGGGAGGGGGAACTTGAGGCAGGGCAGACTTGCCTTGGACTATGTCATTTATTTGTATAAGTCATGTAAGTTAGGCATTTGTTGTTGATGATTTCTATTTGATACAATTACTTTAGACTTGGCATTAAATAAACTAGTCTGAAGAATCTTGGATTTAGCACATCAAAATTTTGTCCTGTAGTCCCAAAAATTTGACTTAAGAGATTTTTTAAGATTTGTATATAAAAGGTCAAGTAATAGCTCAAGTGTGCAGTGTATTTATCTTACACAATTACACGTGACTTTCATTGTATTCTTTTTGTGTCTATGAGTTACTAGACATAAATGTAAAATATTAATATGAATTTGGCTAAAAACTTTATTTTGTGGTTTTTCTGTTTGTTAGGACTAATCTGAAAGAGATAGGTCTGTGATCGAAAGGATAGACTTGAAAATTTGCCAGTATATCAGGGCTGAAGCATTAGTACAGTGGGTAGGATGCTTGCCTTGCATGCTGCTGACCCATGTTTGATCCCCAGCGTCTTATATCATCCCCCTGAGCATCACTTGAATTTGACCCCAAAACAAGACAGAAATGTCCAGTAAGTCAAACCCTTGGCCCTGGATTATAGAAATGCCACAGAAAGAGGGCAATTGGGGGGTGGGGGTAAGGGATATCAGGGTGAAGAGGAGGACTGGTGATACCATAAGGGTACTGTCAAGCTCAGGGGTCACTATTGGTGATGCTCATGGACCATATGCAGTGCCAGGGATTGAACTGGGGTCAGCCACTTGCAATGCAAATACCTTAATCCCTGTACTGTATCTACAGTCCCTTGTTATTGAATGTTTTTTTAACTCATATTCTTCTCTGCATGCTGTTTATCAGCAACTACTATAAAGAAACAGTAAGAATCTATATCCAAAGAGAGAGTAACCATAGTGATGGTTAATCAAATAGCTGGTACTTTTGTAGTCAATTTCTTTGGAATCTAATGGACGTAATTTAAACATAATTTTAAAAGTATACTAATTATTAGATGCAAATAAAGCCTTCTGATAGTTGCATTGCAGTGTAATTTTGTTGTCCTCATTAACAGGGTACAGAGAAAGCACTTTCAAAACTGCACGAGTATTTCCCCGAAATGCAAGTTTTAGCAGTCAGTGGTAACTATTGTACCGACAAGAAACCTGCAGCTATAAACTGGATAGAGGGGAGAGGAAAATCTGTTGTTTGTGAAGCAATCATTCCTGCCAAAGTTGTCAGAGAAGTGAGTGACTAGATGAATATTTTATAATGTTAATTTTTAATGGGGCACACACTGGAGGAAAGGAGTTGGGGGGAGGGACTGCTAGTGGGACTCCTGGGGAAAGGAGTTTTAAGATTCTGTCACTGTCACTGTCCTCCCGTTGTTGTGTTTTATTTGAAAGGTGGCCGTTTTGTAACATCTCTCCTGTCTGAGTGTGTGTGGCATTCAAGCACATTTACTGCTGTCTTATTAAGAACAAGTCTTAAATGGGGCCACAGTTTAGAAACCCCCTTATTTTCTGGAGGTCCCCGAAAAATTGACATGATGAAGCTGTAAACTGTTCATAACTGTTTCAGGTATTAAAGACGACCACTGAAGCTCTGGTTGAGGTGAACATTAATAAGAATCTGGTGGGCTCAGCGATGGCTGGGAGCATTGGAGGCTATAACGCACACGCTGCCAACATTGTAACTGCCATCTACATTGCCTGTGGGCAGGTGAGGATCCCGCTGCTGCTTTTTTGGGGTTATTTTCAGCCAGGAACATCGCTTTTCTATATTTTCTTTTTCTCCCAACCCACCCCACTCAGGATGCAGCACAGAATGTTGGTAGTTCAAACTGCATTACCTTAATGGAAGCAAGTGGTCCCACAAATGAAGATCTGTACATCAGCTGCACCATGCCGTCCATAGAGATAGGAACCGTTGGGGGTGGAACCAACCTACTCCCTCAGCAAGCCTGTTTGCAGGTATGACTCGCTGGACCTCAAGTCATCTTGTAACTCGCTGGGAGTCTGTTTCTACTAGACTCCATGACACTCATCTCTGGATGAGCTTGTTTGTTTCTTCCTCTCTTTCTCCCACCACCTATCTAGTGTGTCCAGACATTCTTGACTACGCTTAGGAAGTTAAGAGTAAAAGACCAAATGGAGTTTGCTTGTGCTGTTCAGGGCCTGTTGCTGGGGCACATTAGTGGGGGGCTTGTAAGTTAACTGGGATTTCTATGTTTTTAGCATGGGCACTTACATCTTTGTGATTGCAGGCAAGCCTTGTATTTCTAGGGCTTTGAAATTGCTCTTCTCTGAATAGGGCATTATTGCCATGAATGTAAGGGTGAGCCCGACTTTTTTCTGCCTGCAGATGCTGGGTGTTCAGGGAGCTTGCCAGGACAATCCTGGAGAAAATGCCCGACAGCTTGCCCGAATTGTGTGCGGTACAGTCATGGCTGGGGAGCTGTCGCTGATGGCAGCGTTGGCAGCAGGACATCTTGTCAGAAGTCATATGATTCACAACAGGTAAGATAGGAAGATCTCCCTACCATGTTTTCTCTGTACTTGCTACACTGAAGAAGCTTGTTACTTGGCTACACTAAGACTTAAAACTACACTTTCCTCTGATACCATATATGCCTACTTTGTCTTTTTTTGCCTTAGGTCAAAGATAAATTTACAAGACCTCCAGGGAACCTGCACCAAGAAGGCATCTTGAATAACCTAACTTCTGAACTGCACCAGGGGCATTGGGTTAGAAGGACTAAACATAAAATCTGTGAATTAAAAAGCTCAATGCACAGTCTTATTGAGGATGAATAGACATGATCGTTGTGATGCCCACTCGGTTTCTGGCTCTTGGAAAGGGGCCGAGTCCCTTCCCTGCCAATCACTCAGATCTGAGCACAGTGTAGTGCTTCACGTGCTGTACCTGTTGGAGAGATCTCCTCGTGAATATTACACTCTAAATCATCACAGACAGTAATCCACAACTCACTTCTGAAAGGAATTACAAGCCGAAAAAAAAAAAGTGCTTTTTTTTTTTGATGAAATTTTTCTTATAATGAAAGTGGGGTTTATGGTGATCAGCGTGAGTTTGTCTGTCTTCCCAGGCCCGTCGCCATTAAAAATGTATTTAAATACATTTTTAAATACACCAGAGCTGCCAGAACTGCTGATTTCACAAGTAATTTATTAAGTCTAAGTCTGGGTTGTAGAACTTGAAGAAATAAGAGCTAATCTTATTTTTTTTTTTTATGTAAACTAATACTTCATTTGGTGCTGGTCTATTTTTATTTCTTTTGGGGGTAGCCAATAATTACTTTTTACAAGGGGACCTTTTTTTTTTCCCATGGGAAGAATTACTCTTTTTCCCAAACTACAAAATAATGTTCAGAGCAGTGTGAAATAGTTCTCGATCAAGAAAACAAATCACTGCATTTATCACCGTAGGCTCTTTGTTCAGAGAGGCTCCTGTCTAAATAGGAATGTTTGATTCACCTGTAATATTTATCAGCATAATGCTTTAAGAAAACAAGGTTTTGTGCTCTTTATTAAAGATGGAAGATTACTTACTGATCTTAGAGGTGATTCTATTGGACAAGAGCATACAGGTCTGTAACCTCTCAGATAAGAGAGTAGAAAACACAGGTGGGAGAGGTAAATGCCATTTTTCTAAGCCAACTTTGAGTTCTGAAAGGACACTTAGCTGAAAAATTTAGATAGATTTTTTTGGGGGTGGTAAAGAAGTGTATCAAATCTGTATATGTTGTAATAAAGCTTCCCATGCTTGGGATTTATTGAAAATGTTGCAAGAAAGAAAAACCAGCTTGTATACTGATTTAAGTAACACTTGAAGCTTGGACCAGAGAAGCTAGTGTTCTTTCATGAGAACCCTGGCTTGCTAGTTGAGCCTAATGAAGGGGAAAGTCAGCATGCAGAGCCAGGGATGGTGCCACGTGAATGGCCCTGAAGGAATGTGCCTTGTTCCTGTGGCCAGGAGGTTGGTGACTGAACCATGTACACAGGGCTCTTTGATGGACCCATAAAAGCTCATAGCTTCCTCAGGGGGTCAGCAGAGTTGTTGAATTTTTCTTTTTTTAAAAAATGTAACGTTTTGTATAAATAAAGAACTCCTTATTTTGTATTATATCTGATGCTTCAAGTGTTGGTCTTGGAGAACTAAATGTCTCATGTAGAAGATGGACTCTGAAAATCATTCCAGTCCTGCCGTGGCAGCATGGAGAGCCTCTGAGTGATTGTGTCTGCAGCATTACTGTGGAAGACTGACTTTTTCTGTTGTATGTAAAGTTGAAATGGCTTCTGTTGTGACTTCTCAGCCAGTGACTTATTTATCTGAACTTTTTATGGAAATGGCAGTGAAAAGTATGTTGAGTATTCACTTTGGTGACTGTAACCAATGTGACTGTAACTTGCTAAATCAATGTTTTGTATAATTACTAAATTGTATACATTTGTTACACTTTTATTTCCTGTTATAGTAAATTATGAAAAGGAAGTTAATACTGATTCAGTGTAAGCAGTAACTTTTTCTTTATTTTTTTTAATTTGGATTAACCCTGGGCCAAGGTCTATAAACGTGTTAAGTCTAGCCAGAGTGGTAAACTATCATTCAGGCAAGGCATCCCATGACCACATAGCATCTCCACTATATTCTCTTAACTTACCGTACCAGCATGATAGAGCCAGTATTGTATGTACATAAATCATCTTCCTCCTAACTTAAAGAGAGTTTGATTAGCTTAGAACTATCATCTCACCTGGGCTGCTTTGAGGGGGGGGGGGGGGTGAAGCATACCTGGCAATGTTCAGTACTTTTCCTGTCTCTGCACTCAGGGATCACTCCTGCCGGGCTTCAATGGGCCACATAAGGTGTTGGAGATCGATCCTGGACTGGGCTACTCTTGAATATTGGGGGTGGAGGGTGGGTATGAGGATTAGTTGAGTAGAAGAGGGAATAAAGGTTGAGTAGTCAAAACCAATAATGTCTTTAAGCTGTATCTCCTGAATTGTGAGTACAGTTTAGTAGAGCTGCAGTTGGCCTCTTTGAGAAGAATTACTTTTCATTTATGTGCAAGCACACTTATGTATTTGAAGATGAAAAGATGTGTATGAATTAAAAGCTAGGGCTGGAGAATCAGTTTGATAATTGAGCATTGTGTAGTCTTCCACTCCAGAGTTTTGCAGGCCATTCAGAAGGCATGTTTTTCAGTTTGGGTGATTCAGTGAGCAGTGAGATGTGTGTAGCAGGATGGGCTTTTTGATTTTAGAAAAGAGTTAAACCGAAGGGAACCTAAACTTAAGAGTCTGAGCTCAAAATGAGGTCACAGAAGAGCAAAACATCAATATAAATTCATTGTTTATAGGTAGAGTAAGAAATTTCAAACTTATTTTCTGATCAACATTTGAATTTCTAAAACTTTCCAGTTAGCAAGAATAATAATGCCTACGCTGAAAGCCAAGAGAAGGATAGCAATGACGCAGTTTACAGCTAAGTTTTAACATTTTTTATTTTTTATTTCGTTATACCTGGAACACAATTTTTCCTCTTGCTCTAGTTTGAGTGGTGGAGAGGTAAGCATTTTGGTAAGTCCAATCTAAGGTCAATGGGATATCTTCATGCTAGCGGCTGGAGTTAGGATGTATGAGAGTGCTGAGTGAGGCTGAGCATCCTCCACCCAGATCCTCGATGTTCCAGTAGGCAGGGGTCACACCCACCAACTGGCCCCCTGGCGCTGTGTAATCCCATCAACGGCCAAGACCCAGAGACTATAAAACCCAGCTCCTGGAAGAGAACAGCACAGAGTCTCCTGCCCCCGTGCCTGCCTGTCCTCGCCGGGACCCCTTGGAGGGGAGTGGATTGAGTTTCCCTCCCCGCCCCAACCAGGGCTCTGGCAGCTAAAGACCTCCAGAATTAGCCACCACCATGCTGAGACCACTTTCCACATGCATTTGCGGCCGTGCGACATCTTATCTCATTCCTACTTTGGACAAACTGGCAGGCTACCGAATGTAACCTGCCCACATGGCAGTCTGGCAAACTCCCCGTGGCGTACCCAATATGCCAAATACCAGTAGCAATGATGGGTCTCATTCTCCTAACCCTGAAAGAGCCTTGAATATGGCACTTTTTTAAAAATCTCAGGGCTAGGACGAAGGAGACGGAACTGGAGCCTGCTCGAGGCAATTGAGGAACAACAGGATAGTCATGATTCGTGATTCAAGAGTGCTATAGTCACTGGTTCCCCATGAGTTGTAACACTCAGCTGGAGGCCTTGTCTAAAGAGATTGCTGGCTCAACCCTTCCTCAGGTTTCCTGATTAATTTTGTCTGAAACAAAGTCAGGACTTCAGTGGTTTATTTATTTATTTTTTTAAATATAGGAGTATTGCTATTTATTCAGCCATTGATTGGGCTGATTGAATTGGGCATGAACTCCACCTTTTTTTTTCTTTTTTATAAATTTATTGAATCACTGTGAGAGTGGTTACAAAGCTTTCGGGTTTAAGTCTCGGTCATACAATGATGAAACACCCGTCCCTTCACCAGTGCCCATTTTCAACCACCAAAACCCCCAGTATACCCCCCATCCCACACCCACCCCCTACCTGTGGGGCAGATGATTTCCACATTACTCTCTCTCTGCTTTGATTACATTCAATATTTCGATACTAGACCTACCATTATTATTTGGGATTTTACCCAAACACTCAGATCTGCCCAAAAGGCATCCGTAGATAATTTTTTCTATTGCTGGTTATGAATAACACATGATGTCGTGTGACTGCTCCAGTGGCCACGCGATTTTGAAATTCTGAAATTTTAACAGTTAAATCTAGAGGAATTTCTGCCAAAACCTGCTGGGTTCTGAGATTTGTTTGAGTCTCGGGGATCATGGCCATTAAGCAACTTGATCAGGTAACAGAGAGGCTGTTTGTGAGCAATGACCCAGGGTCTCACTGGGGTAGAGAGGAAAGGGTCGGTTCTACCCCATCCCGTGAGGCCCCACGTGTCTCATCACTGTGGGCTCAAACTTGACTGTTCAATGGCCTCTGGAGGATGGCGGCCACCCAGCTGCCAGGAGGAACAGACCAAGGCACGAAACCTATTCCCACCTGGGGTGGCCCAGTGCCAGTAACCTGCTGTGGGGACCGGACACATTTCTACCAAAATCCGCTGGGTTCCGAGATTTTTTTTCTGACTCTCTGGGATCATGGCCATTAAGCAGCTTGATCAGGAGCCACAGAGGCCATTCGTGGGTGGCGACTCGGGTTCTCATTGGGGCTGGGAGGAAAGGGCTGGCTCCACCCCCATCCCGTGAGGCCCCGTGTGTCTCGTCACTGCGGGCCCAAACCTGACTGTCCAATGGCCTCTGACCGATGGTCACCACTGAGCCACCAAGGGGGAGCAGGAGGAGGGACAGCACCCTACCCCCCCTGGGGTGGCCTGGCATGGTAACCTACTGAGGGGACTGGACGCATTTCTGCCAAAAGCCACTGGGTTCTGAGATTTGTTTCTGAGTCTCTGGGATCATGGCTGTCAAGCAGTTTGATCAGGAACCAGAGAGGCCTTGCCTCCAATTATATAGCTGAGCTGGAGGTGGTTTGTGGGTGTGTCTCCCACATACCTAACTTTTGGCATTTACTTTCTTGGTAAACTTGGCCCCAAGTTGTTGGGGTCTAGCCAAAGGCACAGCAGCCATTTGGGGGTATCTAGAAGTTCAATGGTTCTGTTGCAGCTACTCTGATAGTTCTTGATTTGTCCAAGGTGTCTGCTGTTGCCATGAAGGAGTAGTATTGTAACATTCTAAAGCATATGACTAGAAAATGGAGGTATGAAGTGCTGGCTATTAAAAGGATAGATCCTAGAAAGAGGATTAACCAAGTCAGAAGCACATCTTCTTGGATTTAGTGTTTACTCCTCACATCTGTGTTCCCCTAAACACAAAAGGTTTCACATCATTTTCAACCAAGGGAATGAATGGCCCCCAGAGAAAGTCATTTTTAGCCAGTCTGCTTGCTCTCCTGCCTTGGTTTCTGCTTTGTCTCCTAAGGGACCAAATAGATACTGAGTGAAAAACTAACAAATCTGCCTATTTTTTCTTTGATTTTTTTTGATCACCAAGCGATAGTGCCCAGGACTCGCTCCTGAATGCTCAGAGATCACTCCTGATGGTGCTCAGGGGATCAAAGACCAAAATTGGTGCATATCAGGAAAGTACCCTACCATCTGTATCATGTCTCAGGCCAAAATTGCCTACTTAAGAGGTTTATATGTACCTGTATAGTACCACTATCTCCTCACCATTTTCACCGGACCACCATCTGTACCAAGGTTTGACACCCTTGGCATGCCAGACTGGAGTAAGAAACTGAACAGGACATTCTAGTTGCTTGATTCTGAAAGCCATTGGCAGGGTTTTATACCAATTGCTATTATAAAGCACACACAGCCTCCACCTCTGTTTTGCAGAGATTCTGACTAGAGATTATTGAGAAGTAATTGAAATTGGCAGAGGTACATCGTGTAGCTTGTATTGGTATGGAACACTTACAAATTAGAAATGGTAAACAGGATGGAATGGGGCAGGGCTTGGAAAGGAGCAATTCTGTTTCCACTCTAATAAACTTGGATTGTCTGCTAGAAGTGCTGGACACAATGAAGCAATAGTGTCCCATTGGCCCTAAGTGATGTGTGATAGCTGGAATTCTGGAGCTCAAGAGAGAAACCAGGAATCTATTTCCCTGCCCTACTCACTGCCTGGGCTGGAGTGATAGCACAGTGGGTAGGGCATTTGCCTTGCATGTGGCTGACCTGGGTTCGGTTCCTCCGCCCCTCTCGAGCCCAGCAAGCTAATGAGAGCATCTCGCCCTACATTCAATATGCCAAAAAAACAGTAACAAGTTGTGAGAGGTTACTGGTGCCTGCTGGAGCAAATCGATGAACAATGGGAGGACAGTGCTACAGTGCTACTCACTGCCTTCCTAGATTTGGCCTGTAACTTAAAGGGTTGTAGCAGTGAAATCCAATGTAGTGCCTTCCTTCAGGTTCTAGGGAGCTCTACATCCATTTGGGGGGGGGGGTGAAGGAACAGGATGGGATGGGTAGTCTCCCCAGCTGTACTCTGTAGCCACTCCTGCTGATACTGAACCTGGTATTGCAGGTTCAATGCCCTGGGGTGCTCTGGGTTTGAAAATCAAGCTGAGTTAGAAAACTCATCTCTTCACTGATTTTCCATTCAGCTACATTTTATGAACACGAGGAATGGCTCCTCCAGTATGAGACACAGTTCCCCAACATTTCTCAAGTTTCAAAGTGGCATTTCCCCCTTGGCCAACACCTCCCACTAACACACACACACACACACACACACACATACACACACTCATATCTGACACTGGTATGATTATTTACAAGTAAAAAGTTTATTCCAAGCAAGTCAGGCACTAAGCCTTTTTTTCCCTGACATGTAAAACAAGGATTAAGCAAGCCCATCGGCAGCTCTACAATGCATGAAAATCAAAGTACTTCACGCAGTCTTCAGATTTTCTATAACTACTTCTATCTCATAGTTCGACTCCAAGTTCCGAAACTTGTGTTCTCCTTGTCATTATTGATCTTAACTCATCTCTGCTGCACGCAACAGACAGGATTTAGCACATATTTGTGGTTGCTTGTGATGTAGACAATTCGGTATTTTGTAGAAGAGAATGAATTATATACATCAAAATGACTTGGCAAGAACAAAGCTAGAAAATTCTGTCTTGTCTCATTCCCTTTCAGTAAACGAATACATGATAGTCATGGATGTAAAGAGAAGTTCACTTAGAAGGAACAGAAACATTTCTGGATGTTAAGAATTAAGCTAAACACTCTTGGGAATATGTCCCAGGGGTGCAAAAAAGCACAGTAGAAATGACATTTGCACCTGTATGTTCATTGCAGAACTGTTCACAATACCAGAATCTGGAAACAACCTGAGTGCCCGAGAACAGATGATGGTCAGAGAAACTTTCGTACATCTACACAATGGAATAGTATAGTCAGAAAGAAACATAGAATGACTGCATTCATTTGTGGAATATAAAATTATATGAGATTAACACCCAAGAACAGTAGCGACAAGGGCCAGGAAGATTGCTCCATGGTTGGAAGCTTGCCTCGTAAGCTGGGGGAAAAGACAGTTGGGATAGAGAAGGGATCAGTAAGTCAATGATAGCTGAACAGATCGCTCGGGATGGGAGATGTGTAGATAAAGGACCAAAGATGATAGCCTCTCAGTATCTGTATTGCAACCACAGTGCCCATAAGTAGAGAGCGAGGAGGAAATTGTCTGCCATAGAGGCAGGAGGTCGGTTGGGGGTGGTGGGAGGGATACTGGGGACACTGGTGGTGGAAAATATACACTGGTGGAGGGATGGGTGTTCGGTCATTTTTGACTGAAAATCATGAAAGTTTTGCAACTATCACACGGTGATTCAATAAAAAGAAAAAAGAATGAAGCTAAAATCACAAAACACATGCAAGATTGTCATTTAAAAATGATTATTTGGCATAGCCAAATCACCAATTTGGTGCTACCAATGTGTATGAAGTTGGTTGGGGAGGTAGTTAAAACAGCAACATCTGTTCTCTGAGAATACAACTGAGAAACTAAAATTTGAAAGAACTTTTGGACTTCTCATTTGTGGCAAAGTCTATCACTTAATATACCATTTTGAAATGCTCCTAATCTCCAGTCTATTTCCCGAGTCCAAATACATTTTCTAAGGAACTTAAAACACAAAAAAAACCATAGCTAGGAGTCTGTTGCTATATCCCCAATCTTGGTAAACCAACATCCAAATATTGAGCATGTAGTGACACTGGTATTTTCTCTTAGGCATCGTTTGAGCTCAGGATGCCAGAGAATTTGTGCTATCTACCCATATTGCTGTATGGGTCATGGTCTTCCCGTTGTTCATCGATTTGCTCGAGCGGGCCCAGTAACATCTCCATCATGAGACTTGTTGTTACTGTGTTTGGCATATCGAATAGATCACGGGTAGCTTGCCAGGCTCTGCCGTTTGGGCGAGATACTCTTGGTAGCTTGCCAGGCTTTCCGAGAGGGGCGGAGGAATCGAACTCCGGTCGGCCATGTTGGCTGCGTGCAAGGCAACCGCCCTACCCGCTGTATGGGTAGATAGCACTAATATGTATGTACCCACATTCATATTACCCAAATATGAAAAGTACTGTAAGAATATGGACTCTTAGTTGCCAACACAAATCCTCTCATTAATGAGTTTTAAAAATGACACAGGATATTCTCTTTGGGCTTGCCAGCTTGTATTTTTGTCCAAGGGGACAAGGGAAGCAGTGAAGGCACCAATGAGGCTCAAATTTAATCTGTAAGATAGCATTCACGTATCTGCTGAGCTTCTACAAAATACAAAGGTACTGGGATTTTGAGATGCCAACACTGAAATGTGAGATGAAGATCCAACCCCTAAAAATAGCAGTTTTTAACAGTAGTCCACCGAGCACTCTACTAGACATTATATGTTTAAGGCATGAGAAGGCAGCAGTCTAGTCAAAGAAGAATGTAGAATCATCATGACCTGTGTCCTTATCTGTAAAACAGGGATGAGCACATCGTCATCAAAGCAGCAGACCAGTAAGGGCAGAAGTTCTCCCAAGTGCAGCAAGCAGTGTGTGGACCCATGTGCTCCATCAGCAACTCATAGAGATGGGGTGACAGGGAAGTTTTATCTTTTAGTAACTTCAAAGAGCTTAATAATTTATTCTAGTATGAAATTCAAAAAATTCAGAAGAAAATGGGGCCAATAAAGTAGCTTAACTTTGATTTAAAAGTAAAGGCCTTTCAAAATATACAGATATGAAATACTCACAGGGGTTCTTTTTAATGGATAGACAGTGCAAAGTTAAAGGAGTCCAGCTGCAAACAAGTTCAAGAAATGGCAAGAAAATATGACAAGTGCTGTAAAAGTCCAATTTGAAGGAAATACCTTATCTGCTGGTTCTATTCTAAAGCTGAGCCCAAGGCAAAAATCACACTTAAAAAACATTTTAGAAGTGTGCCATAAGGATACTATTTATCAGTAAATATAGTAACCAGATTTTCTCTCTAGCATTCATCTGCCAATTGAATAATTGGCTTGTTTTAAGGTGTACACTGTTTGGATAGTGTCTTATCACCAGGAGTGAAATATGCCAAAGACCATTGACTGCAATTCATTTCTGACCACAGGATTAGTTGTGTGGCATAAATTTCCTGAGCTGAATCTGCTATTTAAATGAGATTACTAGCACACATGCTGTGTAGTATTAAGCATCTATGACTGGCATTATGCTTCCATTTCACAAATACACTATAAAACCATAATATATTTTTAATATTGTAAACCATGACACACATACACACATGTATATGCATACATTACCTTTATCTGTGATGAACTTGATTTATATTCGTTTTGGTTAAATTAAAAATTTAGGTTGTGTGGAATTGGAGAGAGTTCAACTGGGCTTAGCATACACATTGCAGATGAAAGGCCCAAGTTCCATCTCTGCCATCTCATGGTTCTTGAACACCATCAGGAGTGATCTCTGAGCACTCCTGGATATGTTCCCACAGTCCCTAATTTTCACGTTAGGTCGCAACTGTTTTCTTGATTCCTAACTTGTAATTACACAGTTTGAAAAATCATGAAGTTTAGTTTTTTCAGGCTTTTAACTTTCAAAAAATTGTGTAAGAAAGTATCTTAGGGTTAAGAAAAACAAGCAAACACATTTTGTCCATAATATTTTAATACTTTTCCACTTTTAAATACTGGTTTTAATTTTGTGATTGTAACATGGAAGATCCAACTTTATGATTTTTTTAAAAAAACATCAGGATCATAAATCTATTATAGAATATACTCTACACACTCCCAAGGTACTTTAAAATGATTATGTTTTGAGTTTGTAGATAAACAATGACAATAATCCAAATACATTGTCTATACAACTCGGACTAAATATTGGTGAAAAGTGTTTAAATGGACAAAGAACTGAAAAGTTTAACAATAACCAGCACGAATTCACAAGAAAACCAGCTCAGCCCAACTAAATATTCTCAATAGCAACTGATACTGATGTTGTCTAGGCATACACATTAGCTGATGAAAACAAATGGAAAATCCATTTCTCCTTTTCCTTATTTTGTGTTCTTGCACATCCCTTTCATAAAAGGGAGTTGTGTCCCCTCTTCCTTGGTCTGGCTGCCCTGGTGGCAATTCCAAAGAAGAGATGCTCTGATTATCCTCCACCACAAAATAAGAAGTCCTAAGTTTCAAGTGAAATGCTGTAGTCTCTTGCTCTGTATAGCGGGCACTCAGGGATAAAAAGCCCCATCACCAATATTTTTCAAGTTTCAATCACAGTACAAAAGAGTAACTGATACATTTTTAAAATCAGTTATATAAGAGAAAAATAGTTTAAAAATAAATGCATACTTTTGTTTGGGGAGGGGACAGCTTAGAGAAGTAGGAAATATCTGTGAATGAGAAATCATGTTTATTCAGTGTGTAGGTATTAATCATAAGAAAATAATTCTAGAGGGTGTAAATATTGTCAAAAGGCCTAGTACCTCTCCTCTCCAAATATTGATCTCTTTTAAAGTCTTCATATTCCTCAACTCATTTCAAAATCTGGTTGGACAGTATTAACTCTAGTGAAATACCAGTGCAGTTACTGAAAAGTAAAATGTATATTTTTCTTTTTTTAATACAAATATTTTTAGTGTAATCATTTTATTTACAGAATATTTTGCAAAAGTATATCAACATTTAGTGCATATGCAACTAATGATAATTAGAATTAGATACCGCTTTGTAAACGTTTTAAACCTTTGTAAAATAAGTTATCCAATTAGTTATGAAAGGTTACTTGTCCTGTCTTCATACCAGAAATGGCAAAGGGGAAACAACTGTAATAGTGGGCATATGGAATTTCTGTAAGGTTCCCATCAGCGGTATGATGAAAAAACCCTTTCCTCCCCAACCCTCCCACAATCCCATCCCGAACTCCACAGCTGATTGTAAAATAAAATACACATTTGAGGTATAAACTTTTCTTATTTAAACATCACAATATAAAATGTTAACTGGTGATGTAGTAAAACTGATATGATAATTTGTCTTATTTGCCTTAGTAGCATTACCACCATATAGGCACTTTTCCACGCAGTCAAATTATGAACAGCATTTTTCTATAATAAGGCATATTCCATGCACATCATTTAGAGAAAGGTAAATTAAAAAATAGAAAAGATTTATGAAGCATGAAATCTGCGTGCATGTAAGCATAAATGTTTTATATGTATTTTCTCTCTGTACAGAATAATAAATACCACTATATTTGATGCAAGAAATCACTTCCAGGATAGTGCATATTAAATGTCATACTAATCCCATCATTAAATTATTATCTTGCATTTCTCATTAAGACACCACCACCATGTATGAAATATATATATATACAGACATGTTAAACATGATAGGACTTTCTGCTTTACAAATGGGTCTGATTTCTGTGTTTCTACAGAGGTGGGTAAGTTAGCAAAGCACCTAAAAATGCCTCTGATTTACGTAAGCACATATGTGTATTAGAACAATGAAGACTCTGAAGTGGGCAGTCATTTTTACTTCAATGAGTATCATTCTTTGCCTCAACTCCAAGCTTCAACGTTTTTCAGAGGCCTAAAACTAAAAATGGGTATTTTACATATAAGTTACAAACACGCAAACAAGGAAAGAATTTCAGTTTGAATCACATGGAATCCTTTACTACTCTGCTGAAGGTTCTTAAAAGGAGGCAAATATTTCTGTGTCTGTGTATCTTGCAACAGTTTTTTAAATGAATTTATAAATAGTAACAAACATATCTGTTACTGAATATTAGAGCCAAACCTAGCAGCCTACTTCAACAAGTAATAACATCCTCCTACAAATTTTAGGAAAACATGAGCATATTTTATCCTGACCACTTTATCAGAAAGTCATGTTCACAAGGTTTTTTATAGATGTTTCTGTTTGGACACTGGCAGAACACATTTAGGGATTACCAAATTGTGTTTGTAACAAACTGAAAAAAAAAAGGAAAAGAAAAAAAAGAAAGTATGTAACAACAGTCACAACTAAAAAATTACAATAAAAAATGTAGGTATCTGTTGGGGGGAAGGAGAAATAAAGCTCTTCATTCTTTCTCCATCAGAAACAAAGTTCTTCATGGGAGTAAGACTGTAGAAAAGGCAAAAACCACGACAGACCTCAGTTTTTGAGACACTTTACACAGCAACATGAATCATTATAGAAATCAGCAGCAATGAATTCTATGATTATACAAAGCAAAATGTCAAAAAGTTCTGGACACAAATTTGACTGTAGGCCTCAAAAAAGATCCCCATCCGGATATTTGGTGCACAGAAAGCACATGCCCCAGGTGCATTCAACTTCTGTGCTTTGCTTTTGTGCAAAAAAAAACTTGTAATAATGGAGGATCCTAGGCCAGACCATAGTAAATTAAAAATTCTGGAAAAGATTCCAAAAATTAAAGCATTAATTCCTAGTTGTGATTCAAGGTTGATTTCTCTTCTAGGAACAAGCAAATAAAAATATAGCCATATACATGTAATTGTACATGTATTTATATAGTTATATGCTGAGTAAAGTGATCTAGCAGGAGACAGCTTGTGTTAGATGTTCCTCTTCACTTTTGCAGTATTTGTTTACTTTTGCACACAAGGCCAAGGTTCGGGGCCACAGACAAGGCTGTAGATCCTATGTTCCAGCTTAGAGCACTCAATTTTGTTTTCATTTTTTCCTCCAACATGGAATGTCACACAGCCTTGCTTCTGTCACTGCATGGAGAAAGAAGGATAATTTAAAAATTCAGCAATACATTATTTCTGATGGCTCTAAGACTAACAGAATAGATTCCTTTCATCTGAATTCAGAATCTATATTAAAAAATAGTATCTTATAAAGTTTCACCTTAAAAAATACAAATCTGGAACCAGAGCGATAGTACAGTAAGTGGAGCATTTGCTTTGCACATGGCCAACCAGGGTTCAATTCCTGGCATCCGATATGGTCCTCAGAGTCTACCAGGAGTGATCCCTGAGAACCACTATATGTGGCCCCAAAATAAAAGTAAAATTATTAGCTGTACACATTTGGAGCATCACATCAGTTAGAACATAGGTAGAAAAAAACCTTCAAAGTTGAAAAAAAATGTAGAAGGGCAATATGCTACCAGTAAACAAAGAGCAAGTCACAGTGCTTTATATGCTGCCAACCCAGGTTTAATCCTGAGTCCCAATGACATATGATCCCCAGAGCACTGCTAGGAGTAAGCCCTGAGCACCAAGTGTGGCTCCAACTCTGCCCCCCTCCAAGTCATGTACATAATACCAGTTATTATGAATCAAAAAGAGGCCTGGGATGATAACTCAAGTGGTAGAGCACATGCCTAAAGGCCCCAATCCCTAGCACCTTAAAAAAAGTCTTAATTTAGGATAAAAGAAAATCACCTACCTTATCTCAACCAACATAAAACAATGTCAAAAACAAAACAAAACAAAACAAACCCTTAGATTCTGGCAACAGAACTAAGCTTACTAAGAGGGGAAAAAAAGAAGTGGGGATCAGAGGTGCAGGAGAGAAAGGATCAAGGGTGGTGGTGGAGGAGTACTGGTACTTTGGGCTTGGGGGACATGTGGTAGCAGTGCATGACTAAAGTATCATTATTACATCAATACTGACCATGTCATGTTGTTAGAAAAGTGAACCCTGAGCAGCACCAGGGTGGCCTGGACAATGTCGGGGCCCAAGTAGTACTATGCCCTTGCTGACTGGCTGAGAATTGCTAGGGAGGTCCCACGGGGACAATATATATCTTTCATACTTTTAATTATTAATACTTCTCTATTTTTTTCATACATCTCTATTTTCTTTAAAAAAAAAATGTAGGAATGACTGCAACCCCCTGTGCAAAGGTGCTCAGTGCAGCAATGTTTGGCAATAAAAATACGAAACCATGGGCTGGAGGAAGAGTATAGTGGATAGGGCATCTGTCTTGCAACAGCCAACCCGGGTTCTATTCATGACACCACGTATGTCTCCTGAGCCAGCCAGGAGGAAGTCCTCAGTGCAGAGCCAGGAACAACCCTTGAGCACTGCGCAAAAACAGAAAAGCAAAACCTCCATTAATTTATTCAATTTTTTGTTTTTCTGGGGGTACACCCGGTAATGTTCAGGGATTATTCCTGGCTCTGCATTCAGAAAGTACACCTGGCAGTGCTCGGAGAACCATAGGTGACGCAAGGGATTCAACCCCTAGCCACTATACTATAACTCCAGTCACAAATGAAACCAATTTACACATTGACATAGGACTGGTTAATAAATCCTGCAACATAAATATCATACGACAGTCAAAAGAATGAGAGGGTTTTATATGACTCATGTGTTCATATGAAATAACTGATACATTGTCAAGCAGAAAAAAGCAAGCTGAGGGGCCGGAGAGATAGCAAAGTGGGTAGGGCGTTTGCCTTGCACGTAGCTGACCTGGGTTCGATTCCCAGCATCCTATATGGTCCCCTGAGCACCGCCAGGAGTAACTCCTGAGTGCAGAGCCAGGAGTAAGCCCTGTGCATCGCCAGGCGTGACCCAAAAAGGAAAAAAAAAAGAAAAAAGCAAGCTGAAAAGCACTAAGTATATATAGAACAAGTACCTTTTTTTTAGTGCTGAGGATTATACCTCAAACAGGCAAGGCATGTGCTCTATCACTAAGCCACATGCCTTTGAATAAATACTTTATCTCAGTAGCTACACAATAACAATCTGGAAACTTAACAGTAGTTTCTGGAAAGGGAAAAATACAGGAAATTTGTACTTCTGATTCTATTTTATAAAGTTGAAATTTCTTAACGTAAGAAAGATGATACTGAAAAAACATAAGCAGAGAAAATAAGGAAAAATAAGTTTTAAAGTCTATACAAACTACAATACTTTACTGGGGAGCAATAGAAATATAAAAAGCTTGCAACAATTAAGTATTATTATAGTCATGAGTCAAGTAAAGTTTGAAAAAGAGAAGGGTAACACAGTTTTCAGTACCTGTTAATACTAGAATAAAATAGGTTTTCCTGCAGTTTTCTCTTGAACGTAAGAAGTAAAACGTTTTAGAAACTTTGGATACTCTCGCTTTGCCACTGCCCTTAACACTGAGGCTGGTGCCCATCCTCCAGGGTTCACTGACATAAAGGAAAATTAAAAGCTGTTAAGATATAATTAATACACATACACATATATGTATATACATACATACATACACATAAAAGTCTCGTTTTGCTTTAAACGAAACATTTTTATAATGAAACAGTACATCTTAAGAATCATGATCATTATTCCTTAATACTACCAGGTAGAGACAGGTAACAAAGTATTTCTAAAATTTCTAAAATGTTCCCGGTTCTCTAAATCATCAGCAAATCCTAATATTGCAATACTTCAGCTTACTTGGAAAAAATTTATAAAGTACAATCAAACAGCAATTTCCTCAGGGATAAATATCTTTTTAATAACACTAGCAGTTATGGACATGCATAAAAGTTTTAAATACTTTATTAAAAAAAAACTACAATAACTACTATGGGTATAGTAAAGTAACAGAGTGTGATGAACACAGATGTCCAGCAGTGGTCAATGTGAAACTAACTAACCAGTAACTAGAAAGCATAATTTGTACAATAATAATTCAGTAATTGAAAAAGACTGACCATAAAAAAAAAAACTTAATTTCTTTTCCTACCATTGCTCTTATTTTCCTAGTAATATACATTCTTTAAGACGTATGTCTAATACAAAATTTTACCCCAAAATTTCTAATTCAAAATTTTAACATCTACTCATCCAACTCCAGCTGCAGAAATTCTGACACTATAGTTCTGGGAAAAAAGGTGTATGGGGAATTTAGGCAAGAGTGTTTTAAAGGTTTCCTGGAAATTTTGATATGTATTTGTCCTAATTAGCAATTATTAAAGGATAAATCTAAATAGACATTTTCCAAACTGTTATTATGTAGATTGTAAGAAAATCCACATTATCATATAGTGAAAATAAATGATAACATACATACCATTAGCTACATATGTAATCTTGCATAGAATATTATCCCTGCTAATCTCCTGGTTTCCCTCTGGTGGGCTTACCAAGGTTTGACAAATCATAGCAATGTTTATTTTGGCACGGACACATCGATTGTTTAGCTACAAAAACAAAACAAAAAATCATCAGTGTAGTAGAGAAATTCAGTGTCTTTGTAATCTCTACCAGTCTAATACTTCAAGGTGCTAAGCCAAATTGTAATTCATCAAAATCTCAAAAATAAACAAAAATTTAAAGAACCAGTAAATAACACATAATAATGACAGGACATCAGGAATATTTTCCCTTCTTTTATGAAAAAAATAAAACTAAATCAAAGTCAAGGGGCTGGAGTGATAACACAGTGGGTAGGGCGTTTGCCTTGCATGCAGCCGACACAGGTTCAAATCCCAGCATCCCATATGGTCCCCAGAGCACCGCCAGGAGTAATTCCTGAGTACAGAGCCAGGAATGGCCCCTGTGCATCACTGGGTGTGACCCAAAAACCAAAAATAAAATAAAGCAATAAAATAAAGTCAAAAGCACAGACTTTGTGCCAGCAGCTGAATCCGGCTTAAGAAGGAACTGTGAGAAGAGACCTACATCTACTACTTGGTTCATCTCTGTCTCACCTCACCTCAGGAAGAGAGGAAAATAGCCCTCCTGGGATGGTCACATCTATAAACTACTGCCCTCATGTAACATGGATTAAACTGTTGCAAGATGTCACTCATTATAAAATCTAAGAAGCGTTTTATCAAGTATCTGGGTGTAATAAATACTTATCACTTCTGTACTTTGTTGTATATTCAGAGATATGTATTACAATAATTCATATTTATACAGCATACTTACGGGAGCACTATCATGATCCACGGAAAAATTACATACTATCCAAGTTTCAGGGTCATTTTCAGTCAAGGCTGGTATCTTTCGGATGGCAGAAAGATATAATACATCCCTCTGAGAAGCAGGCCAGACTCTCTGTAAAGAAGTAAAAACCTTTTGAAAATCCGAGCTATTTTTCATTCATATGTAATATGGAACTACTAGTGAAACATATAAAACAAAGAAAAGGTGAAGCTAAAATATGTAAATTCTAAATGAAAAGCGTCTGAGAATATCCACCAAAGGATTATGAAAAGTGGACTGTTGGCTTTGCAGTAGAAAAGGAGTAAATCTGAAGAGGAGTAACATTCTGTATTTTTTTAAAAAACGTGGTAATATAGAACTTGCCACTTTAACTATTTAAAGCATGTTTGAATAATTTGGTTAGCATAAAGAAGATGCACACTTTTAATAACTATTCATTTGTTTTAAAAAATAAACCTAATAAAATCTATATCATCTTCCCCTTCAAAATTAACCTCTAATTACAAATACTCTCAGCAGACTGCTTCCAGGATCAGTTTATCTTCATAAAGTTCTTTCCAATTTAAAATTTTATTTTTGGATTATTTATCTTCATTCCAAGTTACAGGGCAACTAATTGACATTTTAACATGTACTAAATTTGAGGTTTGACAGAAATACCCAAAATCTGTGTACTGGAATTGAATCATGGTTACAGGTTGGGTTTTTTTTTTTTTTAAATGTGTATGCTGCTGGGATTGAACCTAAGGCGTCACACATGCAAAGTAAGAACTCCACCACAGAAATCCCCGGTCCATGTTAGAGATTTCTTGAGCAGCTACTATTTAAAATGAAGCTCATCATTATTAGAAATAAGATGCCTTCAAATAACAAGGCTGAGCTCAAGACATAAGAGCAAACCTCAATATTTTCAAATATACTGCTCAATTAAAAAATAATTTGAAAAAGAGAAAAATAAAGTGCCCACTGGTTAGGAAAAAAGGAAGTACCTACTGAATCATTATGTTTCTTCAATAACATACAATATTGCTCTTGGTGGATCTCTCCAGAAATTTATTTCCTTTTATTATTCTTTACACAATACATTATTTGGCAGTTTTCAGAAGAGCAGAATAAGGTAAGAGAAATATTAATTCTATAATTTAAATATCTAGAAAAGCAGACAAAGAAAGAAAGTAAAAAAAGAACCAATTTAAATGACCATGTTTCTGTGTACTCTGCTATGAACTTTTCAACAGTCATGCTCAACTTTCCCTTGCTTTCAGATAATGCAGTTAGATCATTTTTATATCTATTAACCACAGGTCAATAATGTATTTTTCCATATCCCTTATCATTATTACCAGAGGAAACTGATTTGCTTTCACATATGGTAACTGTAATTTATCTCCTGCAGAAGCTAGAGATGCCAGAAAAGCATGATTTAATATTTTCTTTTCTAGACTGAAGAGCACATAACTAACTAGAAAACCAGATTTTTTCTTTTAGTATTTCTCAGGTTCTTTCCTACATCCATTCTGTTTTAAATGAGTTGTTCTGCCTTTCAAATACATGGCTATTCATGTATTATTAATACAGGTTACTTGGATCTTTGTGGCATTCGGTCTCCTACCAAATTTTATTTTAGAGAATTTGTATGGCTTAAGTTTGAACTACACTGGAATTCTACTGAGGTGAAGAGGTCTTTACCTTGTGTGTTTGATAAACGATGATTGCGTTATCAGCTAATGTTTCCACCACATGAAAGTTCTCTATTGTTGCTGAAATAAAGAAAAATTATTAGCAAAATAGTAGCAATTATTACAATTATTAATATAGTAAGAAGACATATTATCTTTACTTAGAATGTGACTGAAACTGAATAAAATGTTCTATTTCTAAGGTCAGGTGACTAAAATATTCACTGTATTACTGTCATCCAGTTTTTCATCCATTTGCTCAAGCTGGCGCCAAAAACGTCTCCATTCATCCCAGCCCTGAGATTTTTAGCAGCTTGTCCTCACTCGTCCTTCCCAATGGTGCCGTATTCGAGGCTCTTTCAGGGTTAGGGGAATGAGACCTGTTATTGTTATTGTTTTTGGCAAACCGAATACGCCACAGGGAGCTTGCCAGGCTCTACCATGCAGGTGGGATACTCTTGGTAGCTTGACTAAAATATTATTTAAAAAGAAAGACTACTGAAGTATCTATTACTGCACTTGATACTGGGCTGGAAAAGAGTCTAGTACAGAGGTTAAGGTCTTGCATGTATCCAAGCCTGCTTCAACCAGCTCAACATGTCCCACAAATACTACATAGCCTCCCAGCACAGCAAGCATGACCACTCTGCTCCTTATTCCCACAAAAATAAAAACACAATGCTCAGAAGTACATGCATTAATGAAATTTAATGTCTAAGGGGAAAAACAAATATACATTCTCCACACCTGAAGAAAAACTATACAAATCACAGCAGGATTCAGGGTAGATGACGTCTCAATTTTATTTTATTACCTATCTTGCAGGATTATTAAGGTACTGGATCAAAGACTATCAGAGAAAAAGCACTCTGTATAGTAAAAATTTTATTTATATGTAAGGTACTATTAGTCCTACATGATTCTCCAGATATTTTTTATACTGACTTTGTAAACTATAGGTCAGAGGCAAAAAAAACCAGGCTAGATTTAATATTATGTTGAAAATAATAATTATATAGATACATCAGTAATGGTTACTTACTTTCCCAGTCATTGCGAACATCAACATTCCAGAAGTAATTGCAGACTTCATGTCCTGTAACACCTTTAACTGCATGGGTAGCTTTCAAAGGATCCAGAACAATCCCATTTTCTTCTACTTCTCTTCTATAGACCTAAGGAGAATTGATTTTAAAATGTGTCTATAAAAAATAAAAGTCAAACAGCCAAAAATACAAACTTAAAAGCATGTTTTAAAATTTAGCTGCCCTGCCCCTGAGTCCCACCTGGAGTGATGCCTAATTGCAGAGTTAGGAGTAAGCCCAAAGACCAAAATGAAAGAAAAAAAATAAAACCCAAACCAAAAACAATACTGATCCCCTAAAGATAATAAAATTTAGTGCCTTTTAGAATTTATAAATTATCTACTATTAAATAATTATTCTGCTAAATGAAAATTTAGTGTCAAATTAATACAACATAAAAAAACTCAAAACTACAAATTTGAAGTAAATTTCAATCATGAAAAATATGCATGAAATGACAAATTACTATGAGTTGATAAAATAAAAACAGATTCAGGGCCAAAGAGATAGTAAAGTGGGCAGGAAGATTGCCTTACATGCGGTTGACCCAGGTTTGATGCCTGCGTGCAGAGCCAGGACTAAATCTTGGGCACTGCCAGGTGTGACCAACTATCCTCCCCAGACCCCCCAAAACCCCAAAACTAAACCCAGAAAACAAAACCACCACAACACTCCACCCCTGTCGAAAGAGATTGAAAGAGAAAACAACAGCTAATTATGACTTACTCATATCATATCTGAACTTCTGAATTTTACTTTTCCCATGGCACAGGCAACATGATGGTTTTGATCCAGGGAAGCAAAAGTGCTTTTATCTCTCAGTATCTAGTGCATCTATCATTATATGATTTTACATAATAGTTTTTCTAAAAGAAATTTAAAATGCTAGTCCTATTTATATCAATCTGTAATGGTAAAACTGTTAACGGAGATTAATGAAACATAACTAGAAATCACCTTCATTTCTCCTTCTTCTACAACCAGCTGCCAATTGGCATCTCCACCTACATCCTGTAATGAATAAGTCATATGGTTCTGCACCATCTCTTCAACCTTGAAAAGAAAAATAAAGATGTCAGAAATTACATCTCCTTATCAGCTACATCAGTATTTAAAACAGTGATATTCAGTGCACTGCAGGTGAGATGATGTTCTTAGAAAGCTGAGCAACCAAATGCACAAAGGTTAGTGGGATTTTATATAAAAGTTGAGAATTTAGTACACATTCCAGATATCATTCCCAGGTTAATGCCCGGAGAAGAAATGTAAGAAAAGAAGATGTTTTATTCAAATAATGTATTAGCCTAATGTTCATTAAATAATCCAAATAATGTTTTTTAGGGAAAACAAAAAGCATTTTTTTTTCCTTTGCCCTAAAATGCTTCCTTAGAGATAATGTTCTCCTTTATTTTCCTTTCCTTTATTTTATTTTCTGCTACCCTGGCAGTGCTCAGGGCTTATACCTGGCTCAGTGCTCTGGGATCACTCCTGCTGGGCTCAGGGGACCATAAAAGGTACTAGAAATTGAACCCGGGTCGGTCACATGCAAGGCAAGTGCTCTACCTGCTATACTTCTGGTCCTGAAACTGTTCTTAAATTATAAAATCATGATACATTAAGAATAAAAGGGGCACAAAGGCACCATTATTCATGTCTACAAAAAGATATATTAGGAAGCATTATTGTCACAATTTATTTGATTCCAATTTCATTGTTCTAAATTCTTTTAGGAACATTGCTAATACTCACACGGGTCAACATATACAAATAATCGTATTTTGTCTTTCCAAAATTCTAACAATTTCTTTAATTAAACACCCATTATCTTTAGTAAGAACCTTTAATCTTACTGATAAAATTTCATGAGCATTCTTCTAGTTTGAAGTTTTTCGACAGAGCTAACTCCTTCACCATTTAAATATATAAATACCTTTCCTGTTTTACTTTCTAAATTTTTATAACTTTGTTCTATGTAGTAAATATATTAGAGAAATAAGCAAAAAGTTAAAAATATGTACTCTGAAACATTTAATCTAAAATTTAATTACTTATACCTAAAGTCTATTATTATTATTACTATTATTATATTTTTGGGCAACACTTGGCAGTGTTCAGGGCTTACTCCTAGTTCTGCACTCAGGGATCACTACTGTAGGAGCTTGGGGGACTGTAATGGGTGTACAGTCAGGGATAGAACCCCAGTCAGCACATGCCAAGGCAAACACCCTACCTGCTGTATTATCACTCTGGTCCCCTAAAGTCTGTTGTATTTAATATGGCCACAGGACAAGAACCAGGCACACACTATATATTAATGGCTATGGAACAACAACAACAACAAAAAAAACAACCCTTTATTCACCCTGGGAATATAGTATTTTGACATAAAATGCTGCTTGAACATATATTCTGTTCCTCAAACTTAGATTTTTCAATACTCAAAGCAGGTATGACTTTATGTATCTTAATTGGTAAAAACTACCAAGAAGCGGTTTGATAAGAGTTTATGTTGAGATTCTGAAGTCCATTTGTGAAGGGAGGGCTCCTAAGTGGTGCTCCCAATTCACCGCCATCCAGGTTGACAATTCAGTGCAAGAGCCTGAGGATGTGGTGCTGTTCAGGTTCTGTGCTGCTGAGGATTGCCCAGGCAACCCTAAGAGTTCTGGGCTGCACCCAGCAATTCTTGGGGCACTATGTCATGCCAGGGATGGAATGTTTGTCACATGCAAGGCATATGCCTTAACCCCTGTTCTATCTCTCTGGCCCTCGCAATCCATTTTTGTACTAATTAAGCATCAATATATTTAACTTCTTTATTCATAATCCTCAAAACAATGTGAATGGTACTGGGTTACAGAGAAATTAAAAACTGTGGCTAATGGCACATACAAAATTTTATAAAGAATGAGAAAATATTTTAGGGGTGGCTTGGAAAAACCTGCATAACTCCTCCATCCCCTCCTCCCCACCCCCACTTTTTGGTGGTACAAAGGAGATCTCCTACAAAGGAAATTCAAGATCTGTGAATGTAAGACAAGTGAAAGATCTCGTGAATGTAAGACAAATGCTCTACCACGTATCTGTATATACCAGACCCTTTTTTATTCTTCAATGCACAGTAAATTTATTTAACATTCTTTCTAGATAGACTGAAAAAAGTTGTACACCTGTAGAGTTACTGCTATAGCCATAAGAAAAATTTTAATCTTTTGTTCTTATTCACTTCCTTTCTTTAAAAGCACTCATAAAGGTCCAATTAAGTAATGAAAAGGAACCTCAAAACAATGGGTCCAGTGGCTCAAAGTGCCTGCCTGGCATGCAGAAAGTGGTATGTTCAAATCCTAATATCACCCACATGCATAAAGGCAATCCTGCCAGCCCCAGTGTCTGATTCCTGGTAAGGGGGGGGAAACGGGAGAAAAAAGGAAATAAAAGATGTGGTCCTAAAAATTTAAGAAACAAAGTACTCAATTATTATAGTAATACCCATCTCTGCAAAACCCTTCATCATGAAATCTTTCTTACTGTTTCTTCCTTAGGAAACAATAGTGAAGTAAAGAAGAGATAACACAGGGGTAAGAATACAGAGGTAAGGCACTTGCCTTGCATGTGGTGACTCCAGTTAGAATCTTTGGCACATTTAGACCCTGAGCAATGCTGGGTATGTCCAAAAACAGAAGTGATACAGGTAAAACATTTCAGTTTTATGTTCAGTACCAAAAAATATTAAGTAATTGATATTACTATAAGAGTAATGACAAACAGCATCTAAACTAGAGACCTCCTCCCTTTATTTTCAAATAAGAACAGACAGGGAGGGACTATTTGGATGAATATGACAATGTTACTGTAATACTTATTTTCAAATCAATTTTTAAAAAAGCTGCATTAAAATCATTGGAGCAGGCTTTATTTGCTTTAATAGTATCTCAAGTTTTAATGTTTTCAATTTTTTGGTTTGGGGAAATCATACCTGGTAGTGTGTGTGTGTGTGTGTGTGTGTGTGTGTGTGTGTGTGTGTGTGCGGGGGGGGGGGGGCTACTCTCAGCTTAAATCTTGTGTATGTGTGGGTTCCAATACTCAGGACCATGTGGTATATAGGGTTGAATATGGGTCTCCTAATGCAAAGCCCGTTGCCCAGCCCATTGAGCTATCTTTACAGTTTGTGTTTCAAATTTTGATTAGACTAAGTTTAATGTCAAGAACTGTGTCCTTGGTGTTTTTTGACCTAGAGATGAAAATGAGCTAACATAGATAACATTTCCACATTTGTTCATGAAACATTTCATGTAGAGCTATTAATTTCTTAGTAGATGCATTATTTTTCATTAAAATTATTTTCAGAGCATCTAAATTCTATGTTTAATTATTCTTTCCAATCCAGGACTATGAACTCATTCCACCAAGAACAGAACAGTCATTTTTTAAAATTAATAATTAACTGCAAGAGCCTAAGTACACACACACACACAGCTTTAGATTTAATTAGCAAGGATAATAAAGTACTTGAAGACCTCAATGTTACGTTCTTCATTTTCACATCTTTTGGCATATAAAAAGTAGAATAATCAAAGCTATGAGAATCTGTCCGACCAATCAAGAGAGCATGAGCATATATTGAAAAGATAAAATAAAAAACCTTTCTCCAACTTACATACAAAAAGAAGTTATGACTTGGCTAAGTCTTGCACAAACCTAAACGGCTGTATTGTGGTTGATATAATCATTTATACTTGAAGGCTTTTAATTGTTCTAAAGCTTGGGCTCAGGTTTGGGTCATGGAGCTCTAATTCTTGCCCACCCATCACTGGCTAACATTCCTGTTTTTGCTCTCATTATATTTTCACAGGTGAGTAGAATGTGAATTTCCTCTGTTTTAAAAGAAAATGGTGATAATACTGATAACTTTTAGTCTATAACTTTATTATTTTAATGCAAAATGGAGCTTAGCAAAATAAACCAAAGTCTCAAGTGCTGTTTTGTTGCTGATTTACTGTGATTATAGCATGCATAAATGGTTAAGCAAAAAATGAGAGGTATCAGTAAGTCTGTTTATAGGTGATAGATATCTGAGGAAAAACAGAAATTTCTCAAAAATGCTGAAGGGAAATGTCACAAAAGCTAAAAAAAAATTTTTGAATTAAATCTTCATTACATGAGTTAAAAATTATAATGTAATTTTTGTTTATAAATTATGGTTGAAAAACCTTTAGCTAGAATGATAGTGGAAAAAGATGATTTTCATTAACTCAAAAACATTATTATAATGCTAATGCAAACATAATGAGTACTTAATACAAATAAGTTAACTATATTATGTTTTCTTGAACTTTTTCTACTAGTGACTTTTTCACTAGAAAAATTTTTATGCAACTTCAGGTATATAAAATAGGCATACTGGGGGTATGGTGCCGCCAGCAAGTCATTCTGTACCTGTGAGTTTTTAATTTTTTTGTTACATTTCGTGCCAGTGCATCAGCAGCCTGATGGCACCACCAGGCTTTCAGATACCCCCAAATTGCTGCTGTGCCTTTGGCCAGACCCCAAAAACTTGGGGCAAAGTTTACCAAGAAAGCAAATGGCCAAAAGTTAGGTATGTGGGAGACACACCCACAAACCACCTCTGGCTCAGCTATATAATTGGAGACATGGCCTCTCTGGTTCCTGATTGAACTGCTTAACAGCCATGATCCCAGAGGCTCAGAAATGAATCTCAGAACCCAAAAGCTTTTGGCAGAAATGCGTCCTGTTCCTGCAGTAGGTTACTGGGGCTGGGCCACTCCAGGTGGGAATAGGTTTTCGTGCCTTGACCTGTTCCCCTTGGCGGCCTGGTGACCGTCATCCTCCAGAGGTCACTGGACAGTCAGGTTTGGGCCTGCAGTGACGAGACACGTGGGGCCTCACTAGATGGGGATGGAACCAGCCCTTTCCTCTCCATCCCAGCAAGACCTCGAGTCGCTGCCTACAAACGGCCTCTCTGGCTCCTGATCAAGCTGATTAATGGCCATGATCCCAGAGACTCAGAAACAAATCTCAAAACCCAACGGCTTTTGGCAGAAATGCATCTGGACCGCATACACAGCCATGGCTCCAGAGGCAAAAGGACTTAATCCAGAGTCTGGCAGCTTCCGGCAGAAAAGTGAATGGACCATGCGTTAAACTACTTCACCATGCCTCCCCGGGAGGGAAAGTGTGTTGCTCTCTTCTGCCCCCCCCCCCCCCCCCCCCCCCCAGCAAGGTGGCTGCCTCCTCAGAGCTTATTGGAAAGCCAGGTATGAGCCAGTAGTGACGGGGCAACTGCAACTGCAGTCTCATGGGAATGGGGATGGTACCGGCTCATCCTTCATGCCCTACCGAGGTCACGAATTGCCCCCCACAAACGGCTCTCTGGCACAGCCATGGCTCCAGAGGCAAAAGGTCTTAATCCAGAGCCCGGCAGCTTGTGGCAGAAAAGTGAATGGACCATGTGTTCAACTACGGCACCATGCCTCCCCGGGAGGGAAAGGGTGTTGCTCCCTTCGCCTTTCTCCCCCCCCAGCAGCAAGGTGGCCGCCTCCTCAGAGCTTATTGGAAAGCCAGGTATGAGCGGGCGGTAAAGAGGCAACTGCAGTCTCATGGGAAGGGTGGCACTACTGGCTCGTCCTTCACGCCCTACCAAGGTCCTGAGTTACCCCCCACAAGAAGCTCTCCGCGGCTCTTCAGCACAGCCATAATACCAGACGCATAGAAACCAATCTTGTAATGATCTGGCTCTTTGCAGAAATCCAAAATTGCATGGCTGCAATAGCGGCCACACAACATTATATGATTCTCGTAACCAGCTATAGAAAACAAAGTATTTCACAATGCCTTTTCAGCAATTCTGATTGTTGGGGGGGAAATTCTAAATAATAATGGTGCATCTTTTGTCGAAATGATGAATGTAATCAATGTAGAGATGAGTTAAGTAGAAATCATCTGCCTCACAGGCATTGGGTGGGGTGGGAAGGGGGGGGATATATATTGGGGGTTTTGGTAGTGAAAAGTGAGTACTGGTGAAGGGAAAGGTGTTTGATCATTGTATGACCGAGACTTAAACCTGAAAGCTTAGTAACTTTACCCACAGTGATTCAATAAATAAATATAAGACAAAAAATAAAATAAAATAGGCATACAAATCAAACATTCACAGATCACATATTTTAAATTTATTTTAAAACAAATATTTTGTGGTCCCCACATTCAGTTATGTGATTCCATTTGAGGTCAACATCCAAGAAGCTAGCAGCTAAATCAGAGTCCTAATTAGACTGGAGAAGTGAAGCACAGAAAAGTCAGAAAATTATTTCAAGGTCACAGGGCTAACTGGAGGTTTAAACTTGGTAACTCTGACTAACATATGTTTTTAACATAACTATCCAATCTAATAAAATGTTGTTAGGATACAGATGTATCCTTGTAAGTCTGAATGACTCAGAGTGATTAAAAAGAATGATTAAAAATTAATGTTGATGCTAAAGATTCCTCAAAAAAACCCCCAGAAAACCAAAAAGAAAAAAAACCAAGATTCTTCCAATGACAATTTAATCTTTATTATGAGGGCAGAAACTGCAAGCACACAGCTTCCTTTCTTAAATTCCTTAAACCCTATCTAATGCTAAATAATCTACAATTCATATAAATCAGAAGTATTAATTTATTATTTCCAAGGCTTATCTGCACAAAGAGAATATTCGAAGCATCTTGAAACTGAAAAGAAACTAATGTAATCAAAAATATTATTTCCCAGCTGAACAGAATCTGGTTTTAAATTTAAGTGAGATTTCTGAAAACTACTTTGGAGAATGTTATAATACATGCTATAGATTAAGCTATAGACAGTATTCACCAAAGTTGCTGAATACTGTCAGGAAATAAAAATATAATGATCTTTATAAAACAGGTACCTGGGGCTGGAGAGATAGTATAGCAGGTAAAGCACTTGTCTTGCAGTAGCAGACTCAGGTTTGATACCCAGGAAGGCACACTGTCCCTTGAACACTGCCAGAAGTAATCCCTGAGCGCAGAGCTAAAAGTAAGCCCTGAACACCATTGGGTTTGGCCCCAAAACATAACAAAAAAATTAAAAACTTGGGGCACATTAAAAATTGAGGGAAAAAAAGGTACCTTCTATAGTTTCAATTCAATTTTAAATCATGTATAAGTAACTCCTAGACGGCAATATTCTAAGCTACTCACAGCAGTGGATACAAAAAGGCACATGCAAGTCTAAAAGAAAATAGTAAAACAAAAAGGCCTTTTTAATGTTTGTTATTACTATTTAAAAATCAAAACTCAAACAAATGACCTAACCAAAGATTTCAGGCAACAGGAAAGCAGACTGTAATAGATCAGAGAAAGACACGAGTCCACTCTATACATTCATACAGTACCTGGGAGCTGAATCTGTGAACATCGTCAGAGGCACTGACTAGATCAATGGAAGACATGGAGGAAGAGCGACTATAGGGCTACCAGAGACAGACAAAGAAAAAACCAAGTAATCAGAACAAAGGCACAACAGAGCATTCAGTACCAACTTCCAAACACAAGATAGAGAACAAAGAACTATATGGAACAAGCTCAGCACCAAGTACTGACTTCAAGCACCTATTATGTATAAGTTATGATATAAGATCTTTCTATTTTTGCAGTGTTTCCAATACAACAAAATTCCACCTAAACCCAAAAGAGAAATATTTAATATAGCTGACTAACCTCTAGTTAACTATTTTGAACTAGCCACTTCCTATCCAGTTTCATCTTCACCCCCTTTCCCTTTAAATAAAAAATATTTAGAAGCTTAGTTTTGGAAATGTATATGAAACAAAACATTAATTAGAAAAATCTCATTTTTAAATTCAAGAAAAGGAAGAAAAACCTGTATAACAAGACAGTTCCATCAGCAGTGAAAAATAATAATAACATACATTTTTAGCAAACTCTTAATATTAACTTACCTTTTGGACAAATCTATGAGTCCCCACAGCAGAAAAGGTATCTCCAGACGGCATAGATGTTGGCCAATGTAACCTGACCTTTTCACTCTGCGTCTAAGAAAGCATGTTAAAATAGAAAGGTTTTAAAATATAGTTTGAGACTTAAGAATGGGTAATATACAGGTAACTAACAACATTTTACTGCTGAACTCTATAGTACTTACAGATACAAACTTTGCCAAATTTTGATATTTCACGTATTATTTCTGCACAGTAATTACCATAAATTACATGTATTTTTTAAAAAAATTATTATTATTTTTTTCACATCCAATGGTGCCCAGGATTGATCACTTCTGGCAGTTCTCTGGTACTGGGGAATGAAGCCCAGGTCTGTTTCAAGGAAGGCATGTGCATGATGCACTGTGCTCTTCAGCTTCATAAATGATAAATTAGTTCTCTGATTTTGGTTCAAATTAGTCTCTAAACCTTCACAGCATCATTTACTAGGAATCAATCTTAATACTACTGCAAAAGCCATTTTGCAAAAGTCTCATAATTCAAACTCTGGCCAGTTATTCTTGTCATACCATCTCATCAGGGTGGGTCACAGGCTTATGTATCATTTGAATGCTATTGTTTATTTGAATTATGTTTCAAAGAACATATCATATGCATTTATCTCTTTTCTTTGATAATATCCTGCCTTTGTTCTATTGTCTCACTTCTAACTACCACTTAATTTCTTTTTCTCCTCTTTAGCTAATCTCATCACTTCTCTACTAAATATCGCTAGTTTATCAGAAACTGCACTTTTGTATGTGTGCTCTTCTCCTAATTATATATACAAATATAATGACCACTTAAGCCTATCTGAACACAACCACTCATCTCATTTTTGCTATCTAAATTTACTGCATATCTCTTTATGGCACATTATTTTTCTGTATCTCGGCAAATAATGTACACTCAAAATTGTGTCACTGAAGAGTGATATATAGTGGTTGTATTCTGGAGAGCCCTGTGCGATATATGCTGCATAAAATGTGGGTAATGATCTAAACTGTATAAACTGATTTCTTATATTATTGAAGCTTACTATTTTATAGTATTATTATGTTTATAATAATAATTGTCATATCAATAAGAAAAATCCTGATATTTTCAATATTTGTGATTCATTTGTAGTTTCTATCATAATGTCAAGACTGAAACTAAATGAGTTAATAGTCCTCTATGAATACATAAGTCTTTTTGCTAGTTTGTAGAAGTATTCAAAGATCTTCTTAAACTTAAAATAAACATACTGACATTTAATACATGTTAGAACCTGAGATAATTTGAATGACCTTATTTAACTTCTTGTTTCAAAGATTAGAAAGCCAAGACCTAGAGAAGGTAAGTGCTGAATTTATTGCAACAAAGTTAATAAGTAGCAAAACTCAAATTGACGTTTTACTTCACAGTTTACTACTCTTGTCAAAATAACACATTCTGAAAAAACACAACACAGAGAAAAAGACAAACCGAGTGGTCTTTATAAATGCAGGTTATGTTTTAAGCACCTACAAGTGGAGCTCATTGAGAAATTGATAGTTCCACTTCCACTGGATTTGTGTTCCAGCTTCAGGATTTGTGTTACAAATAAAAAAGAATGCAATATGCTTTATCAATTAATGTGACAAGAATTTTTATCACTGATTTGGAAGAAATAGTGAAAAATAAATATGAAAAGCAAACAATGATTGATGAAGGTGATTTTCCTTGGTCAGATACATCAAATGAGTATAATATCTAAGCCAGCTTAGTAATGGCAGGGAATAAAAATGTCAACTTTTATATGCAAGTTAACTTGTAAAATAAATGGCACACATATAATTTATTTGCAACACGCTTAAGGTCCTAGGAAGAGTAAAATACTCGACCTTATATACCATCTAGTGGTAATATGTGGTAATTGCAGTACTGTAGAATTAAAGGATTAAATTTTGAAATTAGAGTTAAGGGATACAAACAAATGAAAGTGAGGAAGCAATTTGAATGTAAAGGCAATGAAAGTAGAAAAAAATGAAACTAGAATGTCAGTAAACATGGAAGGAAAATAATTTCTTGTTCAATTTCCTTTTGATTCTAATGATAGTAGTGAGAAATTCAACGAGTATTTTAATCAAATCGTATGTTGATATTAACAATGATAAAAATTACATACTTCAATGAGAGAGGGAAGAATATTTACATCTAAATTCACATTTGTTATGCATAGGTCCCTTCCTTAAATAATCATTCACTTTCCCTCCCGTTACTTGAAAACTGATATATGAAAGGACATAAAATTCCTTCATATTTGTGACTCATAAAGACAGTTTATTTTGTAGGCTTTAGGTTTATGATTTTAATTCTATTTAAGTAAAGTAACACATTAATGTCTATAATTGTTCAAGTGAGTGTTGACTTAAAATTTTATTTAGATAGTTATTTGGAGCGGGGGGGAGGGGGCATACCAATGATGCATGAGGGACTACGCAATGGCTGGAAATCAAACTCAGGGCTTCCACATACAAAGTATGTATTCAGCCCTTTGAGACCGGAACTCCAGGATTAGAAATTTTAACAATAGATATACCTGTTCTTCTATTTTATCTTGTCTGTCGAGAGCAGCTTCAACAGCATCAAAAAACTCTTCTTCATTAATCAGGCTGTTGGGCCCTTCCTATTCAAACACACATGGTTGTGGGGGAGGAAGCAAAATCGATTTAAGAAAAAAGAAAATACAGATACCTCAGCATTAATCTTAGGGCAAAGTTGAAAAGTGACCATGTAAACATTTGTGAAATTTACCGATAATAAATTGTAAATTTGAAAATGAAATATTTATAATACCCACATTCAGTTATGGACTCCAAATGGGATCAAAATCCCACAGTCAAAGAAGCTAGCATCTGAGAGGTGAACCTTGGTACACAGGTTAGATTGTCTATTGCCTAATTCTATACAACACATACGCTAAGATCTTTTCATTTCCATTTTAATTGTTTGGGTCACAGCCAGCAGTGCTTGAGGCCTACCCCCAGCTTGGCACTTTGAGGTTGCTAGAGGACCATGTGGAGCTGAAGTTGAATCCAGGTATCCTGCAATGTAAATATGTGTTCCAATCCTTTCAGTTATCTTCCTGAGCTCCAAGAATTTCATTTTTAAATGATGGTGGGGGGGGGGGGGGGTAGGGAATAACATTTTATGATATGGAAATTATCACTGTCACTGTCCTCCCGTTGTTCACTGATTTGCTCCAGTAGGCCTAGTAATGTCTTCATTGTGAGACTTATTACTGTGTTTAGCATATCGAATACATTACAGGTAGCTTGCCAGGCTTTGCGGTGGGGGCGAGATACTCTCAGTAGCTTGCCGGGCTCTTGGAGAGGGGTGGAGGAATTGAACCCAGGTCAGCCGAGTCAGCCGTGTGCAAAGCAAACGCCCTACCCACTGTGCTGTCACTCCAGCCCATGGAGCCATGTAACATTTAAAAAAATGTTTTAAACTTTTAAATTATTAACAGTCAATATATTTGATAAAATATTTTGTATACTGATTTACTTGGGTCAGGTACAAAATTCTTAGGCAAAAATGGGTTGGTAAGTGGGAAAAGTTTAAGGAATCTTGTTCTAGACTTCAGCTAACTTTTAACTGCATTCAAATGGGGACCCCTGCTGAAAAAGAGGGTGGTGGTGGTCTGGATTCTTAACTCCAGTCCTATCTGTGATTCACTGTCTGTCGATGGCACTGAATGTCCACCCATGGACTTCTTCCTGAGGTAAAGCAGGGATACTTATTTTAAAAGAACACAAGGCTGGGGAAGTAATAGCATAAAGGGCGTAAGCACATATTTTGCATATAGGAAGTCCCAATTCAATCCTTGGCACCACCTGGTCACAGGATCACAGATTCTGAGTATCTAGCCAGGAATAATCTTAGGACACTGTTTGGTGTGGTCCAAAAAAAAAAAAAGTTCTGAAACACCCATTAGGCCCTGAAGGTATAGCAACCAGGTGATTTAATATTTGTGAAAGGGAAATTGTCTGAAGAACTTATTACAACGAAAATTCCTAGGAAATCAAACCCCCCCCCCCCCCCCGCCGCCGCCATAAACAAGATTCTTAAATCAACAGGTCTTAAGTGCAGCCAGAGATACAATATTTAGTACAACGGAAATTAGCAAACTATATTCCTGCTGTAGTGGAAGAGTTGAACTCTAAATAAAGTAGTTTCTAAGTAAAAGTAAAGATTGTAAAAGCAGACTTGGAATTAAGGGTCTCTAGATATTTAAATAAACAAAAATGCCACTCAAATCTTGCTCATCTATCAAGAATCTTCCCAGTCTGGGTAGGGGAGAGATTTAAAGTGGGAAGTCTACTTGCTTTGTATGTGGTTGATCCTGGTTCCATCCCTGACTCCACATATGGTCAACCCAGCATTGCCTGGGTGCAGAGCTGGGAGTATGCCCTGAGCATAGCTGGGAGTGGCCCCAAAACAAAAACAAAAATATCATAAAACCCTCAAAAAAGAATCTTCCCATTTAAACTGATAATTCAGAAACATCACTACTCCATAAACATGGAGCAACGTTAATTCCACACCTGTCACAATTGAGAACCACAAAGGAAGGGTGGGAAAAATGTAAGGTGCAATGATCTTGTCACTTGGCAGACAGCTGTGAGAAATCTTGAATGAATGCAATAGTGTCTGTGTACAATTCAGTTAAAAATTTAAAAAATAAGAAGCAAGAGGGTCTTTGCGGTTCCTATGAGAATAAGAATAGGATTTTTAGAATCTTCTCAGCCCCTATTTCAAGTATTTAAAAGCTACAAATATATTATCTAAAATTTAACTTCAGATGTCATTCACAGACATGGCTCACAAAACCATGTCTTCATACCTCATAATCTGGTCCTCCAAAATGGGATTTTTTCTTAAGTTCTATCATCGCATTTTTATATGCTTCTTCTGCTCGTCTTCTCTTTTCAGATTCCTATTTACAAAAAAAAAAGACCCAAAGAAATGTTATTTATATCAAGTGAAGCTCACCTACATCTCACTGAAATTTAGTAACTTAGGAAAAAATAATCAACTCTGTGAAACACTAAAATATTAATGTAAGAAAATAGTTTCCTCTGAGTTATATGTTATTATATATAAATGATTACTTAAGTTATGTTTATGTATTTTAATGTATTTTGTCAAACTGTCTCTAGAGTTTTTTGTTCCTTTTTTAAAACTGATATGTGAAGCAAATATCTATTTTGGGTTTTGAGAATACACACAAGTACTCCTGGCTCTTGGCTCTGGGGTCAGTTCTGACAGAGCTTGGGGAACTATATGTGGTGCTGGAATCAAATTAGGGTGGGCCTGCATGTAAGGCAAGTGTCTGAACACCTAGTCTATCTCTAACCCACCACTGTGTTTTTTAAAAAAGTTAACACCAAGAGAAATTCACTTATTATGCATCCCTCCCTCCATAAGAGCTATATTCATTTTATAGCTATAAAGTGAAAAAGCAAGTAATGGATACCAGGAAGAAATCTCAACAAGTGAAATTAAATGAATGCCACAGATATTCTATAGGGCTACAGGGTTGGGAGATGACACCACACATGACACCTAGCATCACTGGTGCAGATCCAGCACAGCTGGATAAGGCCCTGGAAGACTGGGTCTGCAATCAACACTGCATCCTCAGTTCCTACCATTCAACCTTCTAGTTGGTTGGCCAAGAATTGCAAGTGAGGCCCTGAGCACCTCTCGGAAACTCCCCTTACCCCAAAAAAGATATTCTAAGAAAAACATATTTCTTGTACTTTCTCATTGCAGGTTAAAACCAATTTAGAGTTGAACAAAGCTTAAATTCCAACTTTAAGCCTCCATTTATAGATAAAACCTATAGCTTGAAGACAGTAACAGTCTGCATTGGGTGACAGTCTAAGTCTAAAGCATAAAAACAATTATAACAGTAGTTTTCGACTGTCCATCTGTGAATGTCATCTACAAAAATTACCTCCTGGTCTTTAAAAAATATTTTGTTGCTTGATTAATGGTGCACCGAGATCATGTAGTGTTAATATGATCCAAACTAAATTCACACAAAGCTACGTACTTCTGTATTTGTTAGTTAAACAAGTCAGCTATTACGAATCAATTTCTCATTAGAACTAAAGATCAACAATAACTTCTATAAACTGAAAAGAAAATGGAACTACTAATGCATCAGCATGGCTAAAACTGGGGCCAGAGAAAGAGCATGCAGGAATTAAGGTGCTTCCTTTGCATGCAGGTGACCAACATTCAATCCCAGGCACCAATTTCCCTGAGCATCATCAGGAGTGACCCCTGAACAGAGTCAGAGCACTACCTGGCATGGTACCAAGTCTCCCCTTTCCCCAATTCTTATTTAAAATGTAAAAGACAGGGGGATGAACAGGTAGTTCAAAGGGGTTAACTTCATGCTTTGTGTTTGATTTCTTGCTCTGAATGTCCCCCACCTCCCAGCAAACCTTGCTGAGTATAGGCTTGATGGTTCCCAGTAGGGAGTCCTCCATTAAAAAAAAAGGAATAAAGGAACATAAATAAACAGAAACATAAATAAGCAAAAGTATAACTTTATTACAAAACTGACAGTCCAAATGTGGAGAGTGAAAAACTGAAATTCTCACCTATAGCTGACGGAACTGTAAACTCATATAAACATTTTAGAAACTAATAACATCCACTAAAGTTAAACATGTATCTTATGAGTCAACATTCTGCTATTAGTTGTATGCTCAAGAGAAAAGAGTATATATGTCCATTGAAAGATATGAACAAGAATGCTGATGCAGTTTTATTCACAACTGTTAAAATACAAAAGTAACCTAAATGTTCATCATAAGAAAAATGGGTAAGTAAACTAAAGGTGTAACAAAAAAATTACCAGGTGGTAAAATATTATTCAATGCAAAAAAATTATTTTGTAATAATATGTTAGACTCAAAGCTGGGGGGAAAGTGAGACTTATGAGTGCACATGTTATATTAGACTACTTACAAGATGCTTAAGGATAGGGCAAAATTAATTGATGATGACAGAACAATGGTCACCCACTGATGGTGGAATGTTATGAAGGGCTTGAAGGAACATTAACAACCTGATCTGAATTGTGATTATGAGAATGTACAAATATAAAAATCATCAAATAGTATACTTAAGATTGGTAAACTTCAAAAAAACACCTTACAACATACGACCAAACCAATAATACAAAAAATATCTTTAAGAAAGGGGCTGAAGTAAGCCCAAGCACTGCAGGATATGACCCCCAAAACAAAAAAAGATTTAGGAGAATGTAAAAAAGCCTGTGAAATTATACAGCTATAAACATCTTGAGGGTCAGAACAGTATTACAGCAGGTAGGGAGTCTGCCTTGAATGCAGCCGACCTGGGTCTAATCTCTGGCATCCCACTGGTTCCCTGAGCACCAACAGGAATAATCCTGAGTGCAGAGCTGGGAATAATCCCTGAGCATTGCAGGGTGTGACCCCAAAAACCCAAGCGTCCCTACCACCCCCAACCTCTAAAAGGGAACAACTTGAGCAAATACATTTCCTTTCATTCTTTAAATTATTTTTGGTTGTGTCAGGAACCAATGCATGGCAAGCACTCTACTACTGAGCTAACCCCTGGTCCAATCTCTTATTAAAATTATTAATAATTAAGATAAATTGGTTTTATATATTTTTGTCTACCTGGACATGACTATCAAATAGCTAAGAATACTCTATACTAGATGGAATATTATAGGAAACCTAGAAAAATCACCATTACTAAAAAAATATTCTTAATTTGGGGAGCCATGGAGATAGCACAATAGGTGAAATGTATGCTTTGCATGCACAAGGTCCCATGTGAGATCTCTGGTATCACAGGGCACCCTGAGCACTGCCCTATGGCCACCACTAAGCTCCTTTGTGTCTGAAAGCTCTGCATCAATTGGCTACAGCACTGAGCCACCGGGCCCATCACAGTGCCAAGTATGCCTGGGTAAATTCTCTCATGCACCAAAATTACTTAGCTAAAAGAACAGTGAAACCAATATTATAGTTCTATGCAGGGCAAGGGATGTCCCAAGTGGCACAGTTCAAGCCTCATTTTATGAGGCTCTAGTTCAATTCCCAAAACTACAAAAAATAAATTTATGAATCTATATGAAAGTATAATATGAACAATTTTGCTATGATAGTTATTTCATCACCTATATAATTGCTCTCATTAGATTTTAAGCTCCTTAATTATAGTCATTTCCTAGTTTCCACTACATAGAAAGCAAATACTTATATTTGAACGACATAATTCCAATAAAACCAGAAAGCAATCAACAGATTTTCCTTCCCAGTCCTGTCTTCTAAGACATCTGTTGATCAATGCTATTCAAGAACTTTCTAGTCTTAAGTGCATATATAGTTTACATATGTAAACAGTGTACATAAGCATATGCATATACATACTATGTATGCACATGTATATGTGTGTGCATACACATACCCACTTCTATTCCATCAAATAATTAAGATCCTACTACAACTTAAGGAAACCTAATCAAAAAGTGAGTAAAATCTGACACATGTAACAGAACTTCAAAAATCATAGTTTCCAGATTTCATCTTTTGTGGCCATTCTTTTTTTATTCTTTCTTAAATTCTCTGATTTGCAGAAAGGGTAATATAAAATGTCTGAGGACAACAAAAATATTCAGCGTGGTAATTAAGAAAACTGACTCCTGAAAAGATGGGAGGTGATAATTTAATTTTATTTACTTATCTTCATAGTTTTAGGGCCATGTGAAGGGGTTACTCCTGGCTCTTGCTTAAAAGTCATTCCCTTTTAACAGAGTACCCAAAAGAAGAGAGAGAGAACAAGGGGGAATACCCTGTCACAGAGGCAGGATAGGACGGGGGTGGGGGGGGTGGAAATGAGGGGTGGGGGAGATGCTGGGACCCGTGGTGATGGATGACGGGCACTGGTGGAGGAATGGGCACTTGATCATTGTATAACTGAAACCCAAGCACAAAATTTATAAGCCTATAACTGTACCTCATGGTGTTTCACTAATAAAAAAAGAAAAAATAAATAAATAAATATACTGACATCTCCCCCCAAGCATATGAGCATCTAATCTTCGATAAGAGGGCAAGAAAAGTGAAGTGGAGCAGGGAAAACCCCTTTAATAAATTGTGCTGGAAAAACTGGATGGCTACATGCAAAAAAGTGGGCTCAGATCTCTGCCTAACTCTATGTACAAAAGTAAGATCAAAGTGGATTAAAGACTCAACATCAGACCGGAATCCATAAGGTACATTGAGGAAAAAGTTGGACAAACCCTCCATGACATAGAAGCTAATGGTGTCTTCAAAGATGTCACACCGCTGGCCAAGCAAGTGAAAACAGAGATAGACAAATGGGACTATCTTAAACTAAGAAGCTTCTGTACCTCAAAAGAAACAGTGACCAAAATACAAAGACAGTCTACAGAATGGGAAAGGATATTCACCAAATACACATCCGATAAGGAGTTAATATCAAGGATATACAAAGTACTGGCTGAACTCCACAAAAAGAAAACATCCAATCCCATCAAAATATGGGGAGATGAAATGAATAGAAACTTTCACAAAGAAGAAATCCGAATGGCTAAAAGGCACATGAGAAAATGCTCTACATCATTAATCATCAGGGAGATGCAGATCAAAACTACAATGAGATATCATTTCACACCACAGAGACTGGCCCATATCCACAAGAACAAAAGCAACTGGTGCTGGCGCGGATGTGGTGAGAAAGGGACACTCCTTCACTGTTGGTGGGAATGCCGACTGGTTCGGCCCTTTTGGAAAACAGTTTGGACAATTCTCAAAAAATTAGAAATTGAGCTCCCATTTGATCCAGCATTACCACTCCTGGGAATATATCCCAGAGAGGCAAAAATGTATAGTCGAAGTGACATCTGCAGTTGTTTGTTCATTGCAGCACTCTTTACAATAGCCAGAATCTGAAAAAAACCTGAGTGCCCAAGAACAGATGACTGGTTAAAGAAACTTTGGTACATCTAGACAACGGAGTACTATATAGCTGTTAGAAAAGACGAAGTCACGAAATTTACATACAAGTGGTATTACATGGAAAGTTATCATGTTAAGCGAAATGACTCAGAAAGAAAGGGATAGACATAGAAAGATTGCATTCATCTGGGGAACATAAAGTAACAAAAAAGTAGACTAACACCCAAGAATGGCCGAGATTAGTACCAGGAATTTTACTCCATGGCTTGGAGGCCAACCTCATTTGCTAGGGGAAAAGGGAGCTCAGATAGAGAAGGGAACACCAAATAAAGGTGTTGGGAGGATCCTCCCAGGATGGGAGAAGCATGCTGAAAGTAGACTATAGACCAAACATGATTGTTACCCATTGCCTCTTTTGCAAGCCACAACACCCAATAAGAGAGAGAGAACAAAAGGGAATGCCCTGCCACAGAGGCAGGGTGGGATGGGAGGGATGGGGGGGTGGGAGGAATACTGGGATCCGTGGTGGTGGGAAAGGGGCGCTGGTGAAGGGATGGGTATTAACTGAAACCCAAGTACAAAAATGTGTAAGTCTGTAACTGTACCTCCATGATGTCTCACTATTGAAAGTAAAACAAATAAATAAATAAAATAAAATCATTTATAATAAAAAAAAAAGTCATTCCCTTTTGTTGATGAAATAAACAGAAACTTTCCCAAAGAAGAAATCCGAATGGCTAAAAGGCACATGAGAAAATGCTCTACATCACTAATCATCAAGGGAGATGCAGATCAAAACAACAATAAGATCATCTCACATCACAGAGACTGGCCCACATCCAAAAGAACAAAAGCAACCCGTGCTGGTGCGGTTGTGGCGAGAAAGGGACTCTCCTTCACTGCTGGTGGGAATGCCGACTGGTTCAGCCCTTTTGGAAAACAGTATGGACAATTCTCAAAAAATTAGGAATTGAGCTCCCATATGACCCAGCTATACCACTCCTGGGAATATATCCCAGAGAGGCAAAAATGTATAGTCGAAGTGACACCTGCAGTTGTTTGTTCATTGCAGCACTCGTTTTTTTTTTTTTAATTTTATTGATTTATTTTCTGATAATTGAACCTTCAATTTTTTTTCTTTTTCTTTTTTTTTATTAGTGAAACACCATGAGGTACAGTTATAGACTTACAAATTTTTGTGCTTGGATTTCAGTTATACAATGATCAAGTACCCATCCCTCCACCAGTGCCCATCTTCCACCACCACGGGTCCCAGCATCCCTCTCACCCCCCATTCCCCCCATCCCACCCTGCCTCTGTGGCAGGGCATTTCCCCTTGTTCTCTCTCTCTTCTTTTGGGTACTGTGTTTTGCAAGAGAGGCATTGAGTGGCAATCATGTTTGGGCTATAGACTACTTTTAGCATGCATCTCCCACCCTAGGAGGGTCCTCAAAACACCCTTTATTTGGTGCTCTCTTCTCTATCTGAGCTTCCTTTTCACCTAGCACGTGTGGTTGGCCTTCAAGTCATGGAGCAAAATTCCTGGTACTAATCTCAGTCATTCCTGGGTGTTAGTCTCACGTTTGTTGCTTTATGTTCCCCAGATGAATGCAATCTTTCTGTGTCTATCCCGCTCTTTCTGACTCATTTCACTTAACATGATACTTTCCATGCAGTACCACTTGTATGTAAATTTCATAACTTCATCTTTTCTAACAGATACATAGTGTAAATGTACCAAAGTTTCTTTAATCAGTCATCTGTTCTCGGGCACTCAGGTTTTTTCCAGATTCTGGCTATTGTAAAGAGTGCTGCAATGAACAAACAATTGCAGATGTCACTTCGACTATACATTTTTGCCTCTCTGGGATATATTCCCAGGAGTGCTATAGCTGGATCAAATGGGAGATCAAATTCTAATTTTTTGAAAATCGTCCATACTGTTTTCCAAAAGGGTTGGACCAGCCAGCATTCCCACCAGCAGTGAAGGAGGGTCCCTTTCTCACCACATCCGCGCCAGCACCAGTTGCTTTTGTTCTTGTGGATGTGGGCCAGTCTCTGTGGTGTGAAATGATATCTCATTGTTGTTTTGATCTGCATCTCTCTGATGATTAGTGATGTAGAGCATTTTCTCATGTGCCTTTTTGCCATTCGGATTTCTTCTTTGAGGAAGTTTCTGTTCATTTCCTTGCCCCATTTTTTGATGGGGTTGGGTGATTTCTTCTTGTGGAGTTCAACCAGTACCTTGTATATCCTTGATATCAACCCCTTGTCGGATGTGTATTTGGTGAATATCCTTTCCCATTCTGTAGGCTGTCTTTGTATTTTGGTCACTGTTTCTTTTGAGGTGCAGAAGCTTCTTAGTTTAAGATAGTCCCATTTGTCTATCTCTGTTTTCACTTGCTCGGCCAGTGATGTGACATCACACCACACAGCTAATGAAGATACCATTAGCTTCAATATCATGGAGAGTTTTGCCAACTTTGTCTTCAATAAACATTATGGATTCCGGTCTGATGTTGAGGTCATAAATCCACTTCGATCTTACTTTTATGCATGGCGTTAGGCAGAGATCTGAGCCCACTTTTTTGTATGTAGCCGTCCAGTTTTGCCAGCACAATTTATTAAAGAGGCTTTCCCTGCTCCATTCCACTTTTCTTGCCCCCTTATCGAAGATTAGATGATCATATGCTTGGGAGGAGATGTCAGTATATTCAACTCTGTTCCATTGGTCTGCAGCGCTGCCTTTGTTCCAGTACCATGCTGTTTTGATTATTACTGCTTTGTAGTAGAGCTTTAAGTTCGGGAGGTTGATTCCTCCCATTTTCTTTTTCCCAAGAATTGCTTTAGCTGTTCGTGGGGGCTTATTGTTCCATATAAATTTCAGGAGTGTTTGCTCCATTTCTTTGAATAATGTCATGGGTATCCTTATAGGGATTGCATTGAATTTGTACAGTGCTTTGGGAAGTATTGCCATTTTGACAATGTTGATTCTCCCCATCCATGAACAGGGGATATTTTTCCATTTCCTCGTGTCTCTTTTATTTTCTGAAGTAGCGTTTTGTAGTTTTCTTTGTACAGGTCCTTTAGTTCCTTAGTTAAGCTGATTCCCAGGTACTTGATTTTCTGGGGCACAATTGTGAATGGGATTGTTTTCTTCATGTCACTTTCTTCTCTTTCACTATTTGCGTATAGGAAAGCCATGGATTTTTGGGTACTGATTTTATAGCCTGCCACTTTACTATACAAGCCTATTGTTTCTAGGAGTTTCTTGGTAGAGGTTTTAGGGTTCTCTAAGTATAGTATCATATCATCTGCGAATAGTGAGAGCTTAATTTCTTCTTTCCCTATCTGGATACCGTTAATATCTTTTTCTTGCCTAATCGCTATTGCAAGTACTACCAGTACTATATTGAACAGTAGTGTAGAGTGGGCATCCTCGTCTCGTCCCTGACCTTAGGGGGAAGGCTCTCAGTTTTTCCCCATTGAGGATGATGTTTGCTGTACGTTTGTGGTAGATGGCTTTAACTATATTGAGGAAAGTCCCCTCTATCCCCATTTTGGCAAGGGTTTTCATCATGAATGGGTGCTGGATCTTGTCAAATGCTTTCTCTGCATCTATTGATATGATCATATGATTTTTATCTTTTCTTTTGTTGATATGATGGATTATGTTGATTGATTTCAGAATGTTGAACCATCCTTGCATCCCTGGGATGAATCCCACTTGGTCATGATGTATGATCTTTTTGATGAGTTGTTGAATTCTATTGGCTAGTATTTTGTTGAGAATCTTCGCATCCGTATTCATCAGGGATATCGGCCTGTAGTTTTCTTTTCTTGTGGTGTCTTTGTTTTCTTTTGATATTACAGAGATGTGGGTTTCATAGAAACTGTTTGGGAGAGTTTCTGTTTTTTCAATTTCCTGGAAAAGTTTGAGAAGAACTGGCAATAGGTCCTCTTTAAATGTTTGGAAAAATTCGCTAGTAAATCCATCTGGGCCAGGGCTTTTGTTTTTGGGAAGACTTTTGATTACAGTTTCAATTTCCTTGATGTGAATAGGTCTATTCAGGTACTCTATATCTTCTTGATTCAGCTTTGGGAGATGATAGGAATCCAGGAATTTATCCATTTCTTCTAGGTTCTCTTGCTTCGTGGCATACAGACTTTCAAAGTAGTCTCTGATGATCTCTTGAATTTCTTTAGTTTCTGTTGTGATATCCCCATTCTTATTTCTGATTCGATTTATTAGGGCTCTCTCTCTCTGTTTCTTTGTGAGTGTTGACAGTGGTTTATCTATCTTATTTATTTTCTCGAAGAACCAGCTCTTGGTTTCATTGATCTTTTGGATTGTTTCTTTGTTTTCCATGTCGTTGATTTCTGCTCTAAGTTTTATGATCTCTTTCCTTCTGCCTGATTTAGGCTCTTTCTGTTGATCCTTTTCTAAGGCCTTGAGCTGTGAGGTCAAGCTGTTTATGTGCATCATTTCTACAGACCTAAGATATGCTTGCAGAGCTATAAATTTTCCCCTTAATACAGCTTTCGCATTGCAGCACTCTTTACAATAGCCAGAATCTGGAAAAAACCTGAGTGCCCAAGAACAGATGACTGGTTAAAGAAACTTTGGTACATCTACACAATGGAGTACTATGTAGCTGTTAGAAAAGACGAAGTCACGAAATTTACATACAAGTGGTACGACATGGAAAGTATCATGCTAAGTGAAATGAGTCAGAAAGAGAGGGACAGACATAGAAAGATTGCATTCATCTGGGAAACATAAAGTAGCAAAATAGGAGACTAACACCCAAGAATAGCTGAGATAAGTACCAGGAGGTTCACTTCATGGCTTGAAGGCCAGCCGCACATGTTAGGGAAAAAGGCAGCTCAGATAGAGAAAGGAGCACCAAATAAAGGGTGTTGGGCGTATCCTCCCAGGATGAGAGATGCATGCTGAAAGTAGACTATAGACCCAAAATATTGCCACTCAATGCCTCTTTTGCAAACCACAGCACCCAAAAGGAGAGAACAAAAAGGAATGCCCTGTCACAGGGGTTGGGTGAGATGGGGGGGATAGGGGGGTGCGAGGGATACTGGGAGCATTGAGGTGGATAATGGGCACTGATGGAGGGATGGGTACAATGATGGAGTGATCACTGTATAAGTGAAACCCAAGCACAAAAACTTATAAGTCCACAACTGTACCTCATGGTGTTTCACTAATAAAAATTAAAAAAAAAAAAAAAGTCATTCCCAACAGTGCTGGAGGACATGTGATGGCAGTGATAGGGCGTAGGCTGCCAGTATGCCAAGCATCACTCAGCCCAACTCTTTGGTCCTGTGTTTTTATTTTTAATAAAATATTTTCAGAAGGAGGACGACTTTGGAGAGCCACGCATGCACTCAGCCCATCTCTTTGGCCTCATTTTTTATTTTTATTTTTTCTTTTTGGGTCACACCCAGTGATGCTCAGAGCTCACACCCTGGCTCTGTACTCAGAAATTACTCCTGGCAGCACTGGAGGAACCATATGGGATGCTGGGGATCGAACCCAGGTTGGCCGCGTGCAAGGCAAACACCCACCTGCTGTACTATCACTCCAGTTCTCATGTTTTTATTTTTAATGAAAAAAAAAATTGGGGTGGGGGGAAATGACACTGGAGATTATACCAGGACCTCATACATGTGAAGTGTGTGCTGTACCACTGAGTTAAATTCCATGCCTGGTAGTGAATAGTTTTTCAGTTGGCATGAAATAATGAGAGCTCAGTGAAAGATAAATATACAAAGAAGAGACCTTTAAAGAAAGTTGCCAGAAAGTTTAAATAAGCAGATAGTCTGAACAAATGATTCACCTGAACCCACTGATCAATCTAAATGGATTGTATTATTTTCTGTGTAAATAGGGAAACTTCTAAAAATCTAATTTTATCCACATTGGTAAGGTAAGGTAAAGGTAAAGGCCCTCCCGTTGATCATCAATTTGCTCGAGCGGGCCCAGTAACGTCTCCATTGGAGACTTTGTTGTTACTGTGTTTGGCATATCGAATACGTCACGGGTAGCTTGCCAGGCTCTGCCGTGAGGGTGAGATACTCTCGGTAGCTTGCCGGGCTCTCCAAGAGGGGTGGAGGAATCGAACTCGGGTCGGCCATGTTGGCTGCGTGCAAGGCAAACACCCTAAAGTTGAACTATTTGACAGTATACTGCTCAATTTCAGAATAATAATCTCTCATGCTAGGGTTTCTCAAACTTTTGCCACTTGTGAAAATTCCTTTTTACCTGAGAAATAGAATATAGGTGAGTGCTGCCAGACATACCTGGGATTCATTAAGTGTCCCATTTTGAATTAACTTTTGATTGCTGTTATGTTCAGAACCCTTGTACTGTTGTTAAATATTACATGATTCTTATAGGGCTGTGACCCATAATTTAAATTTCAAAGAATATATACTGCCAATCAATATGGCTTAGTACGACCTGTACTTGAGAATTTTGAACAATTCTTTTTCCATCTAAACATAAGACCTTCTTAAATACATAGTATTATTTAAATCCTGTGGTTATTCTGCCATTCCATCAATGCTGGCATTACTTTCCATAGTGTCCTGATCAAAATGTTAAGACCCAGAAACCAGAGCAGAGGTCTCCAAACTTATTTGGTATCTTTTCAGAAAATAAGATCTCTTACCGTCCCCTGAAAAATTACCTTTATCTTCCAATAGAACTGAGGGGAACTATTGCCCTGCTCTGCATTCTTTTAGAGCACCATGTACCCCACTTTCCCTGTGGCTGAAGAGCCCACTCTAGGAAAAATAATATAGAATGAAACTGTCAAAACTGAAATAAAAAGAGCAAAATTCTTCCACTAAAAAATTACTAAAATATTAAACTAAACAATTACTATTAAAAATTGTAATTAAATATCAAAAATGCATACCCTACAGTAACTGGATTTATTAATTAGGAAAATATGCTCAGTTTCAGGAGTATCACCTGATACCAATCCAATAAATTTTTATTTGAATAATCTGGGATTGAATGTTCAAAAATTCAAATAAATTAAAATCCAATTTGCTTTAAAACAAGAAAAAATACCAGTCTTACCTTATCCATTCTCTTTTGCCAGCTGTCCTCACGTTTAACCATTAGTTCAATACAGTGAGAAAGTGTAGCAAGGATTCCAGCGGTAGTTGCTTTAAAAGTTATTGCCTCCCCTTTAAAGTCTATACCATTAATTCCTTTTGGTGTTATATGTGGAAATACTGAAAAAGAAAATTACTTATGGGTAATTTTTCTAACAATTCTTCATTACACTTGAGCCATATTCCTTCTCTACATAACTTTATATAGTAGATGATATGACAAAATAATGATAATCGTATCATTCATAAATAGATAATTGGATAACTGTGAGAAAATACAGCTAGGAATACGTATCTGGGGTGGGGGGCAGAGATATTAGGGATTAAGGAGCTTGCTTTGCAAGCGGTTGCCCCTAATTTTATCCCTGGCACCATATATGGTCCCCCCTGAGCACTGCCAGTAGTCCCTGAGCTCAAAGCCAGAAGTCAGCCCTGTGCATTGCAGGGTGTGGCCCCAAGCCAAACCTTTGCACCCCAAAAGCACATCTGGGTCATTCCACTTCTGTTTTTCTTTTACCAATAATTCAGTTGAATTGGAATGGCAAGTATGACCTAAAATCTTTAAAAAATAAAAAAAAAAGGCTTTAGCGAGAGGAAAATTTTTTACTTTAAATTAATAAACAGCTTTAATGAGACTAGGTTACTAGTCCAAGAATTCAACACAGAGAACCTTGTTAATCTCTACAGCAGAATCTCAACAATGGAACTAATAACATTCCAGGGTGGATAATTCTTTGCTGTTTTGAAGGGGGCTATGCCTTAAGAGATGTTTAGTTTTCTCACAAAGAAAAAATTTCTCTCCTATGCATGGAATATAAAGAAACATAGTAAGAGAATGGAAAATGGACAAAAGTCATTGGTTCTGGAGATTTTAATCTGTGAAACTAGCTTATATGGGAGGGTGTGGAGAAGGAGCCCTTAGCACACTGTTGGAGGGAGGTGGGCATTCTGGTGGTGGGTACACTATTGGAATGATGTATGCATGGAAAGTATAAGTAACACAGTTTTTTAAATCCTGGTATCTCAATAAAATAGTAAAAAAAAAAGTTTAGTTGTATTTCTAGCCTCTACCTGCTGTACCCAGAAGGCCCCTCTTCAGCTTTTTTTTGCAATTAAAATACATTAGCCAACTTAAAATGAAATAAACATATTTTATTATTTGACACTAGAGCAAGCACTGATTCTCTCTTGAATATTTTTATCCAAAAAAGGATTTTGCTTGGTCCATTTTTACCAAGAAAAGATTTTGCTTTAACTTTTTCAATGTTTAATGAGCTCATCCTATCGTTTGGGTCCTTATTCTTTTTTTTTTTGCTTTTTGGGTCACACCTGGTGATGCACCGGGGTTACTCATGGCTTTGCACTCAGGAATCATCCCTGGCGGTGCTCAGAGGACAATATGGGATGCTGGAAATCGAACCCGGGTCGGCCTCATGCAAAGCAAATGCCCTACCTGCTGTGCTACTGCTACAGCCCCTGGGTCCTTATTCTTTAAGATATTGTATTATTGCTAATGATATGTGTTATGAAATATATACCAAAGTGATTTTTGTCATGCAAACATAGTAGCTCTGAGATTTAGCTTTCTGAATTTAGAGTATTAAGGATTTGCATGAATATTAAAAAATCTGTGGCCCATAACTTTCTGATGATATTTTAAATTTTGGTAAAAAAGAAAGTACACAAGTGTACTTAAATATAATTCATAATTTAAAAATTATCAAACAACTTATAAAATATTTTTATATGACTTTTTATTTATTTATTATTGCCTTTTGGGTCACACCCAGAGATGCTCAGGGGTTACTCCTGGCTCTGCACTCAGATATAACTCCTAGCGGTGCTTGGGGGACCATATGCGATGCCGGGGATCGAACCCGGGTTGGCTGTGTGCAAGGCAAACACTTTACCCCGCTGTGCTATCGCTCTGGCCTCTTAAATGACTTTTTAAAGTAACTGTTTGCTATTTCACTGTCTGAAGTCTCTCTGTTCAAAAAAGCTGATTTTGAGATCTGTTTTTCTGAAAGCTCTGTAAGGATTAATAGGGTTTTTTAAATCAGTGGACTTCATCAAAGGGTAATGTTATAATGAGATGCTTTTCATAGTTGAATCCCCCCTAAATCTCTTAACGGAGACCTGATTTCTTACTAGTCATTGTTTCTCCAGAGTCGTCTGATTTAGAATACTAAATAGTAAGAACACCTTACCCCGCCCCATTCCCGTAATATGTCAGGTCGACAGATATCCAGGGTAAAAAGCAAGGTGAGCTGGGGATTACATCTTTTATGATGCAAACTTTCATAAATCCGTCAGCAACCAGTGTTCTTGGAGATGAGTAGTATAATAACATACAATACTCGAATTTCCAATTAAACACTACCAATGAGTCATAATGTCCCACTTTTATTGTGTCAGATAATCTTAAATCTAAATTTCTATAGATAGTAATCTTCCATTTTGTTTTCTGGAAATGTCAGTGGGATATCCCAATGTATATGGAAAGGAAAAGTAGACCAGAGTTTCACAACTTTAGTAATTTTTCTAATATCCAATTACTCCCCCACCAATCTTCTATGAAGCAGATCATTAATGATGACTGTCACTGTCACTGTCCTCCCGTTGTTCATTGATTTGCTTGAGCGGGCCCAGTAACGTCTCCATCGTGAAACTTGTTGTTACTGTGTTTGGCATATCGAATACGTCACGGGGAGCTTGCCAGGCTTTGCCGTACGGGCGAGATACTCTCGGTAGCTTGCCGGGCTCTCCGACAGGAGCAGAGGAATCGAACTCGGGTCAATCATGTTGGCTGCATGCAAGGCGAATGCTACCTGCTGTGCTATTGCTCCAGCCCATTAATGATGACATTAAAATAAAATTGAAAGAGGCTTCCTCAAATAATCAGAATTACTCACGTTTTTCCTTATTGCCATTGGTATTGTGTAAGAACTCGCCATCAGAACGTGTTGTAGGAAAATCATCTTCATCATCTTCTACCACTAAATAAAATACAGGAAAGGATATCAGAATGAAAAAAAAAACCTAAATTAACCAGTTGTTTTGGTCTTACTAAATCAATTATTCTGGATTCTGTAAGCATAAAATCTTTTCAACTTTATATTTTTAGTGTTATCAAAGTACAGTCAATACACAGTGAAGTCTATAAATACTGTAGCCACTCTCATTTGTATATGGCAGTGTTTCTAAACTGAGGGCCATGTGCTCCCCGCAGGATATTCCAAGGGAGTCACTGGTGAAAATCAGGTAAGTCGGGGTGGGGGTTAACATGAGACCAGAGGGCCAACTGATAGGACAAAAAGGCCATATGAAGGAACATAGGCTAAAAGGGGTTATTGTCTAAAAAAAGGTTGAGAAACACTGGTTTAAGGGATGCTTTCACATCTTAAGTTATTTTCTTAAAATTTCTTAATCCTCACTACCCACCTGGGCCATTTCATTCTGCATGAGGTCTATGACGGATGAGCTGACTATAAGAAGTTAATTTAGATGCATGAGATGCCAAAATCTACCTTTTCAAGCTATTCACCACTACTTTCATGGTCACGGTCCTCCGGTTGTTCATCGATTTTGCTCGAGCGGGCCCAGTAATGTCTCCATCGTGAGACTTGTTACTGTGTTTAGCATATTGACTACGTCATGGGTAGCTTGCCAGGCTTTGCCATGTGCGCAAGATACTCTCGGTAAGCTTGCCGGGCCTCTCTGAGAGGGGCGGAGGAATCGAACTTGGTTCGCAGGGCTGGCAGCGTACAAGACAAACGCCCGACTGCAGTGCTATTTCTCCAGCCACTACTTTATGTTTGGTAATCTAAGTCATCAAACTAACAATGAAGAGCAAAATTAGAAGTATGTTTAAAGCTGGTACATATCGTTTGTTTTAAAATCAAACAGCATATTTAAGTCAGACATCATGTCCTCTGTAATCGCTGAGCATCTGGATCAGATTGCCAAGCCTACCACCCTCCTTACAGAAAAAAAAAATAAAATCTTTGTACCATGCATGCCCCACATTCCCTAGAAATCTACCTTCTTTAAATGAATGAATAACAAATCACTTTGTGTCTACCCTGCAGTTGCATCTTAGGCTACTACTGCTAGACACCAGACCTTTTCAGGTCGCTACCAGGGGTAGTATTGCCACTATGGGAAACATTTATCTAAATCCAAAGGGTTAATCAATCTTACTATGTACGTACACTAGCTGGTAATGAGAGAAGTCTGGGTAAGATTATTTTATTAGCAGCTTGAAAGAACAATTTATAATATGGAACACCCAAATTAAGTGTATATAGTATTATTTCAATGACATACAATTTTCAAAATTCTTCAAATTTCACCTAGTTTGATAATTTAAGGGAAGAATACAAGAATACCTTGGACTTGGGACAGCAACCCATATTACTGTGAAAACAGAAACCTATGTTTTGTCTTGTAATTTTTAATTTTAGCCAGGCATGATTATAAAAATGTATATATATTTTAGGAGATAAAAGAGATAGTTCAACTGAGTGAAAGCAAGTTTTGCATATAGGTGGTCCTAATTTGATCCCCAGCACTTCATGGTCCCCTGAGCACTGCTTGGAGTATCTCCTAAACATTGGATAGGTATAGACCCTCAGCACTGTCGGGTATATACGAGTCCCCAAACTAAAAAAAAGCAAACAAACAAAAATTGCAATTTTTCAGAGGCAATATATATATACAACACTATCTGCTAAAAACTTTCCACAACTGATCACAGGTCACTTCTCCTTCCATATTATAAATTGTTCTTTCACATTCCTCCCTCCTCCCCCACCCCAACTTGGCAAACTCAGTTTGAATCCAAGGGTTTGCTTTTATTGGACACTGTCCATTCCTGTTTCATTTTATACCACATATAAATGAAATCACCGTGAGTTATTTCACTTAATTTAGGTGTCATTCCAGTGGTGCTTTGGGAACTATATGGTACTCGGGACTGAACCACCGGTCTCCAGAGGTTGTAAAGCAGGCACTCCAGTCAGCTAAATTATCTCTGAAGTTCTGTCTTTTTAAATTGCAATTCCCAGATAATCAGTAATGATGAGCAATAAAATTTTTCATATGCCTGTTGGTCTGTAAATAGTTTACTATAATGATTCGGACTTGTTCATTTATTATTTTAAATTGCCTTCAGCTTTCCTTATTCATAAGCTATTTAAGTCCCACAACCGTTATTTCTACCTCTTTCATTTCTGTCTTTAGAATAGAGTATAATAAGGGGTATAGAGCGGGCCCCCCAAACCTTCTAAGTTTCAAAATGCAAACAGAACTATTTACCAAGAAGTCAATCACAGACTTAAAAATTCTCTTTTTGGTGAATTACATAGGTGTGCATCTATACGCACGTATGTATATAAAAATTAAACTCTCCCGATTCCTAGACAGATATTCAGAGTAAAAAGCAGGAAATGTGGGCACAGAACTGGGGTTTAACATTACAATAATTCTAGGCAAGGAAAGACTAAATTCTGATTTCATTAAAATAAAAGTCATCTGAGGGCTGAAGCACCAGTACAGAGGGTAGGGCATTTGCCACGGGTGGACTCAGGGTTCGATCCCCTGTATCCCATATGGTTCCCAAGTCCTGCCAAGAGTGATCCCTGAGCACAGTCAGGAGTAAGCCCGGAGCACAGATGTGGCCCCAAAACAAAAACAAACTTAAAAATAAGAGTCTGCATATTTTTTTGATTTTAATAAAATTTAAGTCACTGTCACTGTCCTCCCATTGTTCATCGATTTGCTTGACAGGCCCAGTAACATCTCCATTGTGAGGCTTGTTACTGTGTTTGGCATATCGAATACGTCACGGGGAGCTTGCCAGGCTTTGCCGTGTGGGTGAGATACTCTCGGTAGCTTGCCGGGCTCTCCGAGAGGGGTGAAGGAATCAAACCTGGGTCGGCCAGGTCGACCGCATGCAAGGCAAACGCCCTACCCACTGTGCTATCGTTCCAATCCTTCTTTTCTGATAGTATAAATCTTTCGCCTTTTACTAAAGAAAATTTAAGTCATTCAGAGTAACATAATTTCTTAATGTGTTAAAGGTTTAGTGTTGATAAGTTTACTTAAAAGACACTAGTATTTTCTCTCAGTGTGTGTGTGTATGTGTGTGTGTGTGTGTGTGTGTGTGTGTGTGTTTGTATTTACACTGCACCCAGCCCAGTTCCGAGGCTACTCCTTCCTGTGCTCAGTGATCCCTCCGGACAGTCCTGGGGATGAAATCTGCACATAGCATGCACGAAGCTCTTTGAGCTAGCTCTCCAGTCACAAATGTTATAGTATTTTCTTGAGACATGAGCTCTAGTTAATAATTAAACCCTTGTTTACTTGATGATTTTATTGTTCTTTCTGAGTCTAAGGCTCACATATTATCTTCAAAGCCTTTAGAATTACAAAAACTGTGACAGCAAACAATAAAACAAGGTCCATCTACAGATTTCTTTCAGGTTTCAAGTAATAATAATACTCTATCCCATCAAAAAAAACGAAGAAGATTCAAAAATGTGCTTCTGATGAGGGGCTAGAGAGATAGTAGAGCAGATATGGTGCTTGCCTTGCATTCAGCAGACCCAGGTTCAATCCCTGACATCCATATGGTCCCCTGAGCCTGAGAAGTAATCCCTGGACAAAGCCAGGAATAATTTCTGTGCACTGCCAGGTGTGGCCCAAAAATGTGTTTCTACTAAAACTCTATCCCAGAGTCAAAACTAAAAAGATTTCAAAATACAAAGAGAATTCAGTCAGAATCTCGAAAACCAAAATGACAATCTGACTGGATGATACAGATCCACTAACAGTTATAAAATTCAAAAAAGGAGTAGCAAAATAGCATAGTGGGTGCGTCAGGGACTGCTTTAAGACTTTTTTATTCTTTTGAAATACTTTGTAATACTGAAGTAGTACATTTAAAGGATGTAATCACTAGTGATTCATATATTCACAGTTCTGTAGTCACCATATTTTTAGAATATTTTAATCATGTGAAATATAAATCCTATATTGCATCAAGAGTTACCTCTCAGTCTCCCTTACTCTTAGTTCTCTCCAGCCTGTCACTTATTATACATTTATTCTGGACATAACCATACAAATGGAATCTTGATGTAATATGGAGTCTCTAATCACAGAGTTCTTTCAGTTAGTTTCAAGGTTCGTGGTTTATCGTGTAATAATACCAACTTTATTTTTTGTGGCTGAATAATATCCTATAGTAATTCTGCATATTGTTTTTCTTTCAGCTGATGGACATTTGGGTCATTTGTACTTTTTTAGCTCTTGTAAACAATTCTGTGAATATACAAGCTCGTGTGTGTGTGTGTGTGTGTGTGTGTGTGTGTGTGTGTGTGTGTATGTGTATTTTTAGTTCTCATGTGGAATGGAATTGTTGGATCATATGGTGATTCTCTGTTTAAGCTCTGGCGACATTCCAGACTGTTTTCCAAAGCATTCTTACTGTATCACATCCTCACCAGGCAGTATATGAGGTTCTTTATTTCCTTGTCAACTCTCAACTTTGAAGAATCAGAAAGAGCTATTGCCTTGTCGGGTTGGAGCGATAGCACAGCGGTAGGGCGTTTGCCTTACAAGCGGCCAACATGGCCGACCCGAGTTCGATTCCTCCACCCCTCTCGGAGAGCCCGGCAAGCTACCAAGAGTATCTCACCCGCACGGCAGAGCCTGGCAAGCTACCCGTGATGTATTCGATATGCCAAACACAGTAACAACAAGTCTCATGTTGGAGACGTTACTGGGCCTGCTCGAGCAAATCGATGAGCAACGGAAGGACCGTGACTGTGATGCCTGGTGGTCATCTGCTTATCTTCTCTGATAAACTGTCTGTTTAGCTCTTCCCATTTTTAGATATGGCTGCCTGACTTTTTAATCTAGTCTTGTGAATGCTTTATATACCTGTTCTTACATTTGTGTTCTGTGGACAGAAATTAGCCTACAGAAATTTCTTGGCTGTCCACCAAAAATTTCCTCCCAAACACACAGCTCAAAAATGTAAATCAGAGTGTTATGGGTCTAAGCAGAGGCAGATGTTATACTAGCTAAAAATTCTAATTTTTTAAGTGGACTGAATAAACCTTTTGCTGGTTCATAGAATATTTCTATTCTTCTGTCACAGCAGGTATGAAAAGGTTGGTTTTAACATATTTTGTGTATTTTGTATATTCTGGTTGCTTTTTATATATTCTAGATATTAGTTCTTTGTCAAGATTATTTGGTATGCAAATACTTTCTATCATTCAGCAGAGAGTACTTTCTTCTGCAGTATAGAAACTTAAATTTCATGCAGTATTATTGTCATTTTTTGCTTTCTTTGCCAACAGTTAATTCAGTGAACTGAAGGTGTATCTGAAATCAGTATCATGGAGAATTATAGATTTGGTCTAATACTGAAGTTTTAGTCCATTTTTTAATTAACTTATGTATGGTGTGAGATAGGGGTTCAATTTCACTTTTTAGCATGCAGTTAATCAATTTTCCCAACACCATTTATTAGAGGCTTTCCTTTATCAAGGTACCTTAATTCCTTTGTCATAAATTACTATCCATACATCGATGGGTTTACAAATGAACTCTCAAATTGATTCTACTGATATGAACTGTAACTTTAACTAAGTATCACACTGTTTTGATTACTGAAACTTTACAGTAGAAAATCAGGAACGCAATGCCTCCACCTCTATTTTTTCCAGGACTGCTATGGTGATTTGGGGAATTTCACGATTCCATAAAAATTTTTGCTGTATCTAGTCTATGTCTTTTTGGTGGGGAGGAGGGGCTAGGCCAGACCTAGAGGTGCTAAGGGTTTACTCCTGCAGGGGTTGGAGAACCATATGTGGTGGCAGGGATCTAATGAGGTCAGCCATGTGTAAGAACAATTGCTTTGGCCCTTAATCTATGCCTTTGAAGAAAATAACTGGAATTGTGATAGGGAAAATGCATTGCATTTTCATAATGCTTTTAGAGCCATTTTAACAATGTAAATTCTCCTAACCTGTACATATAAAATATCTACTTCCTTGTGTCTTTTATTTCTTTTGACAGAGTTGGCATATAGCTTTTACCTCCTTAGCTGATTCCTAATACCAGATGTTTCTGGACAAAAGTGGAAATGCAGTTTCCACCCCTACTGCACAGTTCATTGTATGCACACAGAAATGGACATTTTGGTGTCCATTTGACACCTGTTGGCTTTGACAACAGATTTTTGTGTTTGGGCTACTTTATAGTATTGATCTATTTATTGTTTTTTTTTTTAAACAGGCACAAGCAGAAATAGCTCTTTTCCAACTTGAATTCCTTTCATTTCTTTTTCTTCACTATTTGCTAAAGCTAGGACCTCCAATACTATGCTGAATAATAGAATAATGATGGCAAAAATATTATACATCTTACCTTTTACCTGATTAGAGGTTTTTCACTGTTGAATATAATGCTAGCTATGGAATCACTGTACCCCCCCACCCCGAGTTTTAAGTTCTTCTATCCCCAGTTTGGTGAGAACTCTTACCATGAATGGGTGTTACAGAGTCTACAGATATGATCATAGATTTTTGTTGTTGTTAAGTGTAGTATAGCACACTTGTCGATTTGTATATACTAAACTATCTTTTCACCCTTAGAATGACTCACTTCATCATGGTGCATAATCCTTTTGGTTACTGATCATTAAGATTTTGTTAATTCTGTTGCATTCATGCTTATTAGGAATATGTTTCCTTTTTAATAATGTCTACTTTTGATATCAGGAAAACATTTGCCTTCCAGAAACTTGTGAGAAACTTCCATTTCTTCAATTTTCTGAAAGAGTTTGAAAAGCAAAAATAGGCCACATTTGGAGGTTTGGCAGAACTTAACCAGTAAACCTGTCTGGACCTAGGGCTTTTGATTCTGGGGAGATTTTTGATTACTCTTTCATTTCCCTTCTAGTAACTGGTCTGCTCAGGTTTTCTTTTTGTTTCTGATTTGGTCTTGGGAATTTGTATAATTCTAAAAATTCATCCACTTCTTCCAAGTTTTCTGGTTTATTGGCATAAAGTTGTTCTATGATTGTAATTCTGAGACATTTGTTTATAATGTTCTTTTATGATCTGATTTTTTCCTATTTTTCTCTTTTCCTTCATGAGACAAATTATGGTTTTGTCAATCTTGTCAATCTTTCCAAAAACAGCTCTTCGTTTTACCTACCCTTTGTATTGTTTCCGATTTATTATTTTTGCTCTAATTTTCACTATTTCCTTCCTTTTTGATCTGGGTTTCATATATTGTTTTATAGTTTCCTTAGATGTGAGGTTGTTTTTTTTGTTTGTTTGTTTGCTTCCTGATGTAAGCCAGTACTGCTATAAACATCCATCTTAGCAATACTTTTGCTGTATCCCAAATGTCTTAATTTTTATTTTAGGAATCTATTTCCTGATTTCCTCTTTGAATCTTTAGCTGTCGAATGATAGCATGTTATTTAATCTTTAAATGCTTGCATGTTTTCCCAATTTTTATAGTTTACTATATCTTTATAGGATTTTGATCTAACAAAAACTTGGTATAACTTTTATTTCATGGCTTAATGGACACTTGGTTTTGTGACCTAGAATGTGATATAACCTGGATAATTCTTCATACACAATGGAAAAGAATATGTATTAGGATTTTGAGGGTTTCTCTATTAATCTGAGCTCTTCTACTTACAACTTTTGTATCTTCTGATTTTGTTTTTCTAGTGGATCTGTTCAATAAGAGTAGTGTTTTATAATGCCCTGCTACTATTGTGTTGCTGTCAATGTCTCTCCTCAGATAGATCTCTTAGTAGCTGCTTTCAAGGTGTCGTTGGCTTTCATCTGCTACATCTATATTGATAAGAGGTAAGTCTTCTTGATAAACTGATCCTTCAATCAATATAAAATGCTATCCCTATCTCTTACAGCCTTCTTTTATGTAAATTCTATTTTGACTGATGTAAGTATAGCTGTCTCTGTCCATTTTAGGTACCACTTGTATATATGATTATTTTCTAGACTTTTACTCTAAGTCTTTATTATCAAATGTTCAAGTGTACCACTTATAAGCAGAAGGTTAAATCTCATTTCCCATTCATTTAACCACTCTATGCCTTTTGAGGAGTTCAATCCACTAAAATATTAAGTAATTGACATATAGGTACTTATTGCCTTTGTCTATGAGGATAGCATGTAGTCTGCAGTCTGGCTATTTCTCTGGCTTTTCGTGTTTTCTCCATGTGCACTCTGATATTGGCCTTTTATAATGATTAGTTTCTTTTTTAGTTTCTACATTTTGTGTTGAAGCTACCATGTAGTTTATATGATGTTCTCAGATATTTTCCCTTTCAAATGTAAAGCAAATAAGTCAGAGTTAATTCTGAGTTTCTTTTATATTACATGCTTCTTTCTTCCATTTTGTGCCTTTTATGTATCTTTCTGCTTCCAGGGGGGGTTTGCATGCCTTATACAGACCATTAAATGTTTCTTGCGGAGCTCATTTAAAGGCAACAATTGCTTTTAGCTGTTGTTTTTTTGAAAATGTCATATTCCTCAAATCAAAGTGATAAAATATGGAAGGATAGTAGATAGATGGGCTTTTTATTTAATGCTTTAGATATACTATGGATATAGGGGTGGTTCTCCTCAGACTGGAGAAATTAGGAATTGTTCCTTTCACTTCCTCAATTTCATCTCCCACTAAAAGTTATGCCTTTTAAAAGTTCTCCAATAAAACTCATCTTTTAAAAAATTCCTTTAAATTTTTTATTTCTCTTCCTTTCTGATTTCCTCTATCTTGACCTCGAGGCCAGTAATTCAGATTTTGGCTTCTGTTCTGCTATCCAGGCCTATTATTGCTCTCTCTTCACCTTAACAGCCATACTTTTAGCTCTCTTCCTTTGTAACTTCTCTGAATTTACTAATGGCTTCTTTCCACTGATTTTTTCTTCTATGCTGTGCAGGGGATTAAGCCCAAGTCTTATGGATGCAAGACATGTACTTTACCACTGAGATGCATCACAGGCTGATTTCTAAATTTAATAGAACACCAAGAGAATTGTTGCTTGGAAGTCTTCCTCAGGAGTTTGAAAGTTTTGGTAAATTTGAAGACATTACTGCCCTTTTGTCCCCATTCATTAATGAGGTAAAATTTCTCCATTTTTTTTCTATTATACCTGGTGCTATGTGAGGATTAGGGGTGAAAACCTGAGTATGAGCTGTTCTTGGTAATAATCACCAACTTATGCTCACAAAATCAAGTCAGTGACTATGATTCTGACCCTGTGTGCACCAGTAGATACCTTTTTGGAATTTTGGTCACACTGTCCTTTTAATAACTACAGGGCTGCGTTCTAGTTGGCCTGAACTTTAACTACGTTATTGCTGGTGTCTGGCAGCAGATACAAAAGTTGAATTTCAGCCAACCTGGGAAAGTGACTCAGAACTGTAGCCATGTACTTTGTGGGGCTAAGTTTCAGATCAAAAAAGGCCCCATGATGCATAAACACTTATAGCAGAAAGGTAGTGGTTGTTTTTTTTTTTAATCAACAAAGACTTGCACCTGCCTTGTATTCAAATGGGTCTGTGTAGATGATAACTTATGCGATGATCCAAACTTAGTAGATAGCTAGTTTCTACCACTGCACTTGTCCTCAATTAAAAATAAAAATGCCTTGTAAATAAATGACCTACTTATTCACAGCTGAGAGTGGGCCGGCTGCATTAAGATGGCTGGCTTAGATTGCATGTGTCCATTAGCTGAGAGTCTCCTTTGCTATATTTACCTAATAAGGGCAAGGCTTTCCTCAGGAATGGTTGCCCCCCTTCACCCCCCAGTTAAACTGCCATAAACATCAGAGAATGCCCAGCGCTGGCTTTAAAACATGCTTCCAGTTCTCAGTCACTTGCTTCCCAGGTCCAAGTGTCAGTCAACCGTAAGCTTGCTCTAGTCTTGGCTTAACTGAGTGGGCCCATCTCAGGAACAATGACCTCCAGCAAGACTACCAGCAAAATATACACAATGCCTACTGCTAACTTGAACTCAAGCTTCTAGTTTGTAACCACCATTTCCTAGTTTAGTAGATGTAAAGCCAGAACTTGGGTGCAGAGAGTAGGCCCCCTACTTGCCGATACTTTAAGGATTCATAGCAGGTCTGTTTTTCAAATCAGTGGGATCCACACAGCAGTCATGTTCCTTATTGCTTCCACATCTTGTATCTTTACTGTTGCAGCTGGATCTAATTTTACAGAAGAGTTATCTCCTAGCAGTGGCTGCCTGGATTCAGTCATGTTTTCGGCTGGTACTCTGTCAAGTCTCTTGTTAACTTTCCTTAACTTTCAAGTAGCAGCAGCAGCTCCTCTTAGTTCATAGCAGACACTCTCTCTGATATACTGTCATAGTTCTACGCTGAACGTTCTCAGTGGAATCCTAAGCAGGATTCTGTTATTAATTGTTGGTGTTGCACTTTTTGTTGAGGGATCCCAGAAGCATTCTCAAATTACTCCTTTTTCTGCCATCCTGGCTTTGCACTCTACTCATCATGTATTCTTAAAACTAGTATTAAGAATAGTATTTCTTAAAGTAGGATTTTAGAAAAATCAGTTACTTGTTATGTTCTGATTTGTGCCCTTTCTCCAATCCCTACTAAATTCAAATATTACAGTCCTAACTCAGAATACCTCAGAAAGTGCCTGTTGTAAGTAGGATTTTTACAGTGATAATCAAGTTAGATGACGTTATAGGGGTTGATCCTAATCCTATGTGTTTAATTCCAAATATCTACTTACATGGATAGAGAAAGATGATATGAAGTCACAAGGAAAGAGAGCCACCTACAAAACCAGAATAGAGTCCTAGAACAGATCTTTCCACTGTGGCTCTTTTAATACCTTGAATTCAGTCTTCTATCCTCCAGAACTGTGAAATTAATTTCTGACTTAACAAATAACCCCAAATCACTGTTAAAACCATTCAATATGACAGTCTATCATAAATAAGTCTAGGAGTTCTACTCTGCCATGCATGTATCTGTGAAGAGCCCTGTGTCATCCAAATGACAAGAATGATGCCTTTTATCACAGGCAGTGTATATACCACCCTGGAGTTGTTTCTATTGACCGTTTTCAAATTCACATGATCAAATAGTCCTGTGTCCCCCAAATAAGGTCAAAATGGCTAATCAGGCATTCTAGAATCTGTATTTCTCTTAAATTCCAAATAAATCACCAGAGAAGGAATTCTTAGTATATGACAAACTCGACTCTCTTACTGCTATAACATCTGCTTAGTTTCTTTGCTTAAATAAAAAAATGTTTTTGACAGGGATGATGCAGAGAAAGAAGCTACAGTTATGATCATGTCAGGGATTTAAAATACTGAATTTCTGTTTTTAAACCAAAAAAAAAACACAGAACAAAATTCATGATGGACACAAAACAAATTAAAACAGTTTACCAGTGTACTTACTTATTCAGTCATATAATTAAGAGTATTACTTAAATTATTTTTTCAAACTCCTTATTTACTTTAATGTTGGGTCACAGCTGGTGGTGTTCAGGGCTTACTCCTGGCTCTGTGCTCAGGGATCACTCCTGGTGGGATTGAGGGAACCATATAGATAGGTGCCAGGGATCAAATCCAGGTCAGCCGTGTGTAAGGCAAGTGCCCTGTCTGCTGTCTGCTCCAGCCCTCAAATTCTTTTTTAAAATGAGAAGTAAATACCAAGGGTTAAGAACCAAAGTTCTATAAATTATGGGATTAAGGAATATGGACTTCTGCTCTAACCAAGGAGTATTAGGGTCTGAATTTACCCTTCTGAAACTAAAAAACTGGACAAAGTATACGAAATAGTGTTTAACACACTAGATAACAGTCAAAAGAGAACAATGAACTATCATAGTCAGGAATAATTGATGAGAGTTCCACTTAACTATCATAACAGTTTAATTTGCTTCTCCAAATTAGTCAGAGGGGAATCTAGGAGTTGCCCAACAGACTCGGGTGAAGAAATACAACCAAAAGTACAGTGAGAGGTCAGAGAGATAGTATAGGTACAAGGTTTAAGGTTCTAGCCTAATACAAGACTGATACTGTTCAATACCCGGCACTGCAAACAGTCTCTTAGCACTTCCCGGAGTTTACCCCTCAGCACAGAGCCAGGAGTAAGACCTGAGCAACAGGAGGTGTGGCCCAAATATCCTCCCTACAGTCCAGAGTACAAAAAGAATAAAGATATTGGGTCAGTGGTGCAACAGATAACACGTCTGATTACGAATTATAAGATTCAAAAAGAATAATAATAATAAAAAAAACAATTCACAAAGTAGAGCACTAGATAAAACTCTGTACTCTGTATAGAGTAAACTATGGAAAGAAGATACATGTGAAGGGAATCACAGAAGTGGGAAAAGAGCTTTAAAGATTATAAGGAAAAGTAACAAAAGCCTATATGGTGCAGATAAAGCACCTGTTTCCATAATGTAGACTAGAAAGCCTAGTAATTCACAGGGAATTTGTTTTAAAAACAATGGTAACTTGCTTCAAAAGTGGGGAGAAATGAAAATACATGATTTGAAGATTCCTTTATTTTGGGGGGGGTCACACTCAGCGATACTCAGGGGTTACTCCTGGCTCTGCACTCAGGAATTACCCCTGGCGGTGCTCAGGGGACCATATGGGATGCTGGGAATCGAACCTGGGTTGGCCGCGTGCAAGGCAAATGCCCTACCCGCTGTGCTATCACTCCAGCCCCCTGAAGATTCTTTTTTTTCCCTTTATGTCCTTATGATTTGAAGATTCTTATACTATATGTGAAATGGTAAAATATTACTTGTAGGCTAATAAATTAAAAGTGTACACTATAAATCCTAAAGTAGCCACTAAAATAAATTACAGCCACTAAAGTTATAGCCAAAAAGTTAACAAGTATAACTTAAGAAAAAGATTATTTTGGTTTTTGGGCCACACCTGGCAATGCTCAGGGATCAGGGGACATATGTTGAGCGAGGATTAAAACCAGGATTGGCCATGTGCAAGGCAAAGCACTTTAACCCCTATACTATCAATCTTGCTCAAAAACCTGATTTTTTAAAAATCCAAAAGCAGGCAGCAAAGAGGGATGAAGGAAGAGGAGAAGACCCCCCCCTTCAAAAAAACAAAAACAAAAAAAGCCCCTTAACTCAAATCAAACACATTTAATAAAACCAAGAAATGAAACCATGTCAAGCAACCTAGTTATACTGGGAATAAACAAGTCACTGTCACTGTTACTGTCACTTTCCTCCCGTTCATCAATTTTATCGAGCGGGACCAGTAATGTCTCCGTTGGAGCCTTTGTTGTTACTGTGTCTGGCATATCGAATACGTCACGGGGAGCTTGCCAGGCTCTGCCGTGCGGGCGAGACACTCTCGGTAGCTTGCCGGGCTCTCTGAGAGGGGCGGAGGAATCGAACTCGGGTCGGCCATGTTGGCTGCTTGCAAGGCAAGCGCCCTACCCGCTGTGCTATTTTAATAATACTGATATGACTGATATGAATTTATTCCTTCAAAGCAACAAAATTAATTTTACATGTATGTGTACTCCATTCCTTCCTTCCTTCCTTCCTTCCTTCCTTCCTTCCTTCCTTCCTTCCTTTTCTTTTCTTTTTGAGGAAATTGACAGGAAATCACTGAAACAGGGCCAACAAGTTTCACTGGGAATCAGTGCCAGAATGCGTACCGCACATAATAGGACTAATCTGATTAATGGTATACACACAAGTAACTTAATATCTTCAGTGGTGCCTGAAACTGTTAGCAACCACTTTATAAATCATGATAAATTAAAAAACAAAACTCGTACTGAAAGATAGTAGAGCATGTAAGGTGCTTGCCTTGTTACATGCAACTGACTTGGGTTCCACACTTCTCAGATGATCCTTCCAGCCCTCCAGAAGTGATCTCTGAGCCCAGCTGGGTGTGACCCAAAACCAAAACAAATAAAAATAGGGGGGTAGGGGGAAAAACCTTTAGTGTAAGGTACTTGCCTTACACATGGCCAAGCCTGGTTCAATCTCTGGCACCACATATGGTCTCCTGATTACTCTGAAAAGTGATCCCTGAGCATAGACCCTGGATAAGTCCTGAACACAGATTAGTGTAGCTCAACCCTCCCCAACCCTCCCACCCCCCCCATAAAACAAAAACAAAGCAAAAAAAAACCTTCAGTGTTATCTGGTATGGGTTAATCAGATTAGTTTGTGTGATTAAAATACACAAACACTGGGGATTATAGCTCAGTGCTAAAGCACTTGCCTTGTATGTCTGAGGCACTGAGTTCCATCCTCAAAACCACAAAATAAAGTACACAAGTCATTTAGATAGTGAAAACACTGGGAATTTGCAGCAAGTGACTATAATTACCTTTATCACTTAAAGACATTACCCTTTAAGATCAAGAGGCTTTAAATCCATTCATTCTCCAAGTAAAAATAGTTGTAATAGCCTAATTAACCTTTATCCCTTTGAAGTTCATCCTTGGAGACAACATCAGCACAGGCATCAAAGAACTTCTGTAGAGTATCAACTTGTCTACATAGGATATCTCTAAAGGTTTCCATTTCAGCCAATTTCTCACGCAAACTGTGACCTTTCTGCAAAACACAAAAAGGCAGGGGAAGATGCAATCCAAGTCAATGAAACCGAAGTTGAGTTTTACAGTGGTTCAGCACATTACTATTAAGGGCATAGGACAGGAAGAGTTGTGAAGATCAATGTAATATGACTGGGAAAGACTTAAAAACTGTCGAGGACACACAAAAGAATCTCAGAACAAGCAGCTCACTGCAGAGATGCCTCCGAATTATGCAACAGGTGGATTTCACCAGGCTACTCCATATGGGAGCAGATGCTGTCCCTCCACCTGCCCCTTAGGAATCCCAGTGACCGCCATCTTCCAGAACTCAAAGAGAAGCCCAGATACATGGGGAGCAGTAATGGCAAATGCCAGGCCTCATGGAATGGGGGATGGACCAACCTGTCTTATCCCTCCATCCCATGGAACCTTGAGATGGTGCCCACCAATTGCTTCTGGCTACTATTTGAGCTCCTTAATGACCATCATCCAGAGACACACAAAAGAATCACAGAACTGAGCAGCTCGCTGCAGAGATCTCTCCAGGCCCTAATTATCTAAAACTTTTAAAATTCCAGGATCAACATCTTATGCTATTCATAACAAGCAATGCAAAATATATTGTCTAGCATTGCCTTTTCGGCAGGTTTGAGTGGTGGCAGGAAAATGGTATAATGGTGGGATTGGTATCAAAATAGTGAATGTAATCAAAGTAGAGAGAGAGTATTATGGTAATTGCCACAAAGGCAGGGGGAGGGTTGGGATGGGATGGGGAGAATACTGGGGATTTTGGTGGTGGAAAATGTGTACTGGTGAAGGGATGGGTGTTTGATCATTGTATGACCAAAACTCAAACATGAAAGCTTTGTAACACGGTGATTCAATAAAAAAAAAAAAAATTAAAAAAGCAACCTGTCTAGGGACTTGATGGAGACACGCCAGGAGGAATTAAGAGAGCAGTAAGTCCAATAATTTGGTCATATATTAATTTAAAATATTTTCTATTAGAAGACTGTGAAAGAAAACAAAGACACTGACACATATAATACTTGGTATTCTTTCAAAGAACATAGTGTGTCATGTATAGGACAGAATAGCTGTGTTATTTGGTCACAAAAAAGTTTTTTATTTCATAACATTTGGGCTCTTTTATAACTGGTTAAGTAGCAGAAAACAAAGGGCAACATAAATAATTCTTATACAAAAAGATACAAATGGACTTTGTCCATTTTCCATTGTCCTTGGGAAGATACACTAATTATTAATTTCTGGTTAGTGACCGATTTTTTTTTAATTTTTTAATTATTTCTTAATTTTTATTAGTGAATCACTGTGAGGTACAGTCATAAACTTACGAACTTTCGTGTTTGCATTACAGTCATACAATGATCATTTACCCATCCCTCCACCAGTGCCTATTCTCCTCCACCAATGTTCCCAGCATGCCTCCCACTGCTCCCACCCTACCCCCTGCCACCCCATCCCACCTCAGCGACAGGGCATTCTCTGTTGTTCTCTCTCCTTTTGGGTGCTGTGGTTTGCAATAGAGGTATTGAGCGGCCATGTGTTCTCTAGTGACAAATTTTCTTCTTTGACCAAGAATTTTAAAGTTTTCTCTCACTGACTAAAAAAATTAAACCCAAAATGTTCATTTTATACTCACAAAAGTCACAGTTCACCCCTTATTTTTCTATATCAATTTCAAATAACTTACATCAAAAACTCTTTTAAAAACTAGTTGTCTTCATCACATTCAGCACTAAACACACTAATTTATTGTACCTTAAAGCATTCCTAACCACAAACCTTGAATGAAGAGGTGGATGTTGCAGAATAGCCACTTGCTCCAGACACTAGTGATACCATTGACCCATGTCGGCGTAAGCTGGATTCAGATCCATATCCAGATTCAGTCTAAAACAGAAAGTAAACTACATGAAAAACAAACAAAAAAAACCCAAAACAACAAAACCTAAAACTACTTAAGAGATAATAAAAGTTATACTCTAAATTGTTAGGTTAGTGTATCAATAATTAGCAACTTGAGAGCATTTTCTTGCTTTGTAATAATTAGTCTTAAACAGAGCAAATCTAAATGGTATTTTAAGATCTGAAAAAAAGTACAAATATTACCAAGTTGTACTGAAGTCTCCACTTTAAAAGTTTTATTCTCGTCTTTTATTTTCAGATTTTACTATTTTAAAGCTATAAGTATCTCCTTTCAACAAAGACTTGAACAAGCGAAAACTACAACCACAATGACACTGCTATATACATTCTATGAAATACAAAGCAAATAAATGTGAAGGCTGAATTGCATTTCTACCAAAGTTAAATTGCATTTAACTTTGTAAAAGTTTTACTTAAAACCCACTATATACTAAATTACGTATTATATTGTAGTATATTGTATTATATTGTAGTATATTGTAGTATGTGTATAATTATGCATGAGTCTGACAACTCTAAATAAATAGAAAATTCACATGAATGCTAATCGCACTGCTGCTCAATTTGAATGGTGACTAAAGGTTAAGAGTGATATGCTTCCATTTAAATGTAAATTATGCTCAATTAACATTCTTTGAAAAATATGAAACAAGCAATAAAAAGTTAAAAAAAAAATTGGTAACTTCTCACTCTATTCCATCAAGTGTACTGGATATCTTTAAACATAAATGTAGCACTGTCCTCCTGTTGTTCATCGATTTGCTTGAGCGGGCCCAGTAATTTAATAAATATGCATATACATACACGAATCACTAAATTTTAAGAACTAGTCATTCTAGGAATTGTGTCAGTGATGCTCCTATTCTTTAAAACATTCCTGATAATCTTACCACTACACAGAGAAATTTTATGACACAATCACTAAATAAGTATCTTGACTCACTTGAGGATGCTGCCAAATTAAAACTTAAAAAGAAGATCATTAACAGCCTCAAACTTTATAATTAAGTTTAATTTTCTTATTCATATGAAAGAGGTCTAATTTAGTTTTCTATAGCTCTCGAAAAATAAATATGCCATCAAAGATAATAATTAATAAAAATGACTGTCATAGTGGCTAAAAATAATTATTAAAGTTTTAAAACCGTTCTGTAAAGTGGTAATGTTATTGACACATTCCAGCTTCCCAAATATTTCTACTATGAAGACAAATTTAGCCTGAATTTATAAAAGGACTGCTGTCTGAAAGCAGTGCAAATGGAGAGGACAGAAAAAGGACAGAAATGGTCACAACGGATGTACTATTAAACATTCTTAAAGAGCACAAGGGTCAGTGGCACATACTTCGTAGCCATAGGACCCTGTTTTGTTTTCTGGAAAGGCATGGCCCTTCAAGCACCAACGGGTATAGTACTAGAGGAAAACAAGCACCACCAGAGGGCCAAAGCAGTACCACAACCATAGGTCCTAGCATCAAACAACTCAACATGGTTTGCTGGGAGTGGCTGAGAGGTCAATGAGCAGTAACTAGAATGAATCCTCTCCCACAATACTGCATGAAATCTTCAAAATCTTCAAAATCTATATGCTTCTGGAGTAAACTTAAGACTATTATTTCTAAATCCCACATTCACTTTTCTACAAGAAAAAATAAGCTGTGCTTAGTTATAATCTCTAATCACCAAGACATATTTTAAGAATATCAAATCGTATCTGAAACAACGCAGAAGTCACTGTATGATATTTTTTCTATTTCTTTTTTTTTTATGCTTTTTGGGTCACACCCAGCGATGCTCAGGGGTTACTCCTGGCTTTGCACTCAGGAATCACTCCTGGCGGTGCTCGGGGGACCATATGGGATGCTGGGAATCGAACCCGGATTGGCCGCATGCAAGGCAAACACCCTACCCACTGTGCTATTGCTATAGCCCCGATATTTTTTCTTTTAAATATACTTCCTTTAAGACAAATAATGCAAATTACTTTGCAAGGAAAAAAATCCATCTTCTTTTGGGGCTGGAGTGATAGTAGAGTGGGTAAGCATGTGGCTGATCCAGATTTGAATCCCAGAACCCCATATAGTCCCCCAAGCACCACCAGGAGTCATCCCTGAACTCAGAAGAGCCAGGAGTAAACCCTAAGCACTGCTGTGTGAGTCTGCAAAATGAAACAAAATAGCCTTCTTTCTCAAATCTATATGCTAGTATTCCTGAACATAAATATGAAGTGCAATTTTGATTCAATAAAACACTTATTTTACCTGCCTTCTATTCAATGAGGTTTACTTCTTTTAAATACTACAATTGTAAAGACCACACACCTTTGTTACACTCCTTTTCAATTTAAAAAAAGAGGGGGAAGTGTAATCTTCTGGCCACTAGAGGGGGCCAGTGGGATTTTTCTAAGGATATACTTGGAAAACAGCTACAAAATGTTACCACTGGTCAAAGTGCAATATTAATCTTTGGAATAATTCTTTCATGTGCATTAAGTATTTTGATCTTTTGAGAATATTTAAAAGAAAAACTAATATTCAAAGTTATATAAGTTTAATAAAACACCAGAAAAGCCCACATACTAATATGAAAAGTGAACTCTCTAAAGTCACAGTTTTTTGGTTTGGTTTAATCACCTGGGAGATAACCTTATAAATTATTTTAAAATCTCTTATCAGTTCATCTAAACTCCAAAAGCAATGGTACAAGAGGCTGGAGTCATAATACAATAGGTAGGGTGCTTGTCTTGCATAAGGTCAACCTGGGTTCGATCTCTGGCACCCCTGAGGCTGCCCTGAGTATTCTCTGAGCATTGCCAGGTGTGGCCCCCCTCCCAAAAAAAAACCCAAAAGCAATGGTACAAGAAAATTTGGGAGCTATATTTTTGAACAGGATTTGTCTTTTGAGAAGTTCATCCTATTTCTCAGAATATTCTCCAACAAGAACCACAGCTAAGAAGTGCAGACAAAAATTAACAGAGTCGGAAAGCTCAACAGGCAGGACATGTGCTTAGCATGCAGGAGACCCAGATTTGATGCTTGATACCACATGGTTCCCTGAACACCACTGGCAGTGAACTACAAGCAAACAACAAAACAATAAAAATTAAGTTCCCCCCATCCCTAACTAACCTCCCATCCCTAACCTCTCTCCACTTTAATTAAGGGAAAGGGGAAAATACAAATCAGATGAAATGTCAGTTAAATATCAGTTAAAAGTTCAGTGGAGCACTTTTCATGAGTTGAAAATATGAATGTTGTAATAAAGCCCAGTAAGAGTTTATGTTTACTTATGTCATTTTTATGTAGTAACCATCCACACACTGACCTGTTTTGTTTTAAAGCAAACCCCATGTGAAAAATGTTGTAAATTAGTAGAATAATTAAATAAAGAGGGCTGTGATTTAAAATAAAATTTCCGGGACATTAATTTTATTCCTTTCTAGTTTAACACAAATGTTTTTGGAAATGAGAAAAATTGTTGTATTAACTTCACGCTTGTAGATATTAAAATTTCACCAATTTAGCCTTCTAACAATTAAGGAAGCAGTGGATTACAACAGTGAGTGAAAAGACAGGCTCCTGCATAGCTGTAACCACCAAACAACAAAATAAGCCAGTCATTATCTTCTTGGGTTTAGTTTTCTTTCTGTTTCCTTAGGTGTATTTAGGGTCATACCCTTTGGTGCTCAGGTCTTACTCCTGGTTCTATGCTCAGGGATCACTTCTGGCGAGCGCAGGTGATTATGTGGGATGCTGGGGATCGTTCAAGGCAAATGCCCTACACACTCTACTACCACCCAGACCCCAGGCTTAATTTTCTAATGATATGACCAATCTAGAACTGTAGTTCTCTATATTAAACCTCAATACTGAAACAAATGCAAAAGTATACGTATCAAGTGAAGGCTAAATATAAGGCACAGCGTATGAACAACTTGAAGGAAAGATACCAATAAAATACACTTTACTCAGAAAGCAACATTTATAATATATCAGTTAAAGTGAGGTTGAATGCAAAACGATTTCCAAGAATTAAAAGATGTAACAAATCAGGAAGACTAAAAAAAATTAATGATATTAAAGAGGATTTATCACACTAGGGATGTCCCTTGCATATGCATGGGCTCAAATAGCAATTACAATTGCACCTCATCTTCATCTCCTCTGAGTGTGACCTCCAAAACAATATCAAAAACATAAAAATAATTTGCATATTACACCTGAAAACCCAGAAGCAGTCCAATTAACTTTATCTAGTAGGATATTTGCTTGTTCTCAAGATATTTATCTCAAATCATATTTGAAATCAGAACATTTGCTCATTTTTTTTTTTTTTTTTTTTGCTTTTTGAGTCACACCTGGCAATGCACAGGGGTTACTCCTGTCTCTACACTCAGAAGTTACCCCTGGCGGTGCTCAGGGAACCATACGGGATGCTGAGTATCGAATCTGGGTCGGCTGCGTGCAAGGCAAACGCCCTACCTGCTGTGCTATTGCTCCAGCCCCACATGTGCTCAGATTAGTCCTAGGATTAGACAGAATTTTCAAATCCCTGCTGATCTGTCATAATTTAAAAACAATATCAAGTATCTATTTTCGTTTTGGGGCCACACCTGGAAGTGCTCAGGGATCACATTTAGTGAGCTATTTGCTACTCGCTGTACTATCCAGTCCTAAAAGTCATTTTAAAAGAGAACTTGGTGTGTTCATTTTACATTTTCTCCCAGCTAGAAAGTACAACAAACTTTCCTTAACAGTAAAAAAAAAAAAAAATCTATACTGATAAGGTGCAGCAAGATAAAGCTGGAAGGTTTAAAGTTAGGGCCTAATTATACGCTTTGCGTGCGGCCAACCTGGGTTCAATCCTCAGCATCCCATATGGCCCCCCAAGCACCGCCAGGAGTAATTCCTGAGCACAGAGCCAGAAGTAACCCCTGGGCATTGCCGGGCATGACTCAAAAAGAAAAAAAAAAACGCAGAAAAAATACAGTATTTATTACTATTGAAGTACTAAAATACATTGTGTCAATATAGTATGGCACCTCTGTAGAAGAGTAAATAACCTTAGTAATTGCATAGAACTTCTAAAAAAAATAAAGTAAATGCATTTTAAACCAATCACACTAGGTTAAAAAAACAATACTAAGAAATTAATATACCAGGTTACAGTGGAATAAAGATTTGCTTAATCTACAGATGGAAAGTAAGGAGCAGGTGGGGCCAAGATGATGCAGAAGCTAGTAATCTGAGGTTGCAACCAGGACCCCACAAAAGAAAAAGAAATAAATAGCAAATCTTGCATGGGGCCTTGCTAAAAACCAGATCTAAGGCGCAGACTTTCCACTATGGAACAAGGAATAGTTGCCAACTTGAAAAGGAGAGGCCTGATGGAGTTTAGAAAGAAAACACAACTGAGTCCAGGCAGTCTCCCTCCACTCACAGGACAGGAACTCTGCTGTGGAATTCCATGCAGAAGTAGCAGTGGCAGCAAGACTGTCAAGTATCAAGGGCACAGCTGGAGCAAGGACACTAATGTGAAGAGACAGGCTACAGTGTAACAGGGTAGGAACATATTGTGCACTGAGCTTTCCCAGACAACCCACTTTATTTTCTACACACTGAAGTGGTTTGAAAACTGGAAACTTGACCTGGAACTAGCACTGGGCATTGTCTGTTACCACTGGCAGTCTGGTAAGGAACCACCATTCTTGAGGCAAGTCTGCCCATCCCTGGCCAACAGCAGAGCAAGCTTAGGGCTGACTGATAAACTATGAAGTGACTGAGAACTAAAAGCACAGATCAGAACTATGTACACGCATTATCTGAGGTATTGGGGGATCTCAAAGACCTGAGGCTAGTCTATCCATTTCAGGCTAACAGAAGAAAAACTCTCAGCTAATGGGCATTTTAACAAGTCAACATATTTCAGCACAGAATAGTCTACTATTTTCTGCTAGCAAGCAAAGAAGTCTTCCTCCTTCCAAAGCGTTTTTATGAGGGAGAGGGCAGGTGGAGTATGGGAGAAGGGTGGGAGAGAAAATGAAAGGGGAGGGGGAGAGAGATTAAAACAAAACAAAACAAAACAATCAGGATCTAATCATATAAAACCTCAACTGTCACCAGGCCTTTCCAATTTAAGTGCTCAGGTATTTGGGGGTATGTGACATCAAGGTTATCTACCCAGCCTCAAGCTACATGTGATTATGATTCTTAGTCATTTTGCCAACACAATCACAATCACAAAATATTGACTCAATTTACTAACACAAGATCATAATCTTCACTCAGGCCAATTTATACTCAGATCTCAGAGCACCAGGCATAATGAAGAAATGGAGAAATTCAGTCACATCAACACATGGATACAAAAGCCATCACTGATTGTCACTGTCCTCCTGTTTGTTCATCCGATTTGCTCGAGCTGGCCCAGTAACAGTGTGAGACTTGTTACTGTGCTTGGCATATCGAATACATGGGCGAGATATTCTCGGTAGCTTGCTGGGTTCTCCAAGAGGGGCCGAGGAATCAAACTTGGGTCAGCTATGTCGGCTGCATGCAAGGAAAACACCCTACCCCCTGTGCTATTGCTCCAGCCCATAGCAGGTCTTAAAACATTTTTAACTACCTTTCAAGAAACAATCCTATCACTATCCAATGAAATGTGTATTAGTGGAAGATAAGCATTTAAAAAGGGGAAGAGACCATTAATAAGCTTAGAAAAAGTAAAATATATGAAAAACTCTAAATAGAAATGAATAAACAATTCAGTAGCAGAGCTACAAAACACAACAGTAGGAATGGCAGCAGAATGGAAGATGCCAAAAATCAATAGACCTATTATCAAACCTCAAGTTCTTCCAGAAAATCGAAGAAACAGATTCTCCTAATAATTTCTGAGGCCATTACCTTATACCAAATCAGACAGAGACATTACTAAGAAAGGAAACCACAGACCAACATCCCTAATGAACACAGATGCAAAACTACTCAACAAAATTGTAGCAAATGATACATCCAAAAAGACCATGCACCAAGACCAAATGGTAGTCATTCCAGGGGTGAAAGGATGGGTCAATATACACAGATCAATCAAGGTGATACATCTCACACAAACAAAAGCAAAGATGAGTATCAAACTATAGAGAAATCTTTTGACAAGATTAACACCCATTCATGATTTAAAAACAAACAAAAAAAAATCCAACCTTACCAAAATCAGAAGAGAAACTCATCTCAATACAGTAAAGCTCATACACAATAAATCCACAGCTAATATACTTTATGGCAACACACTGAGTCTTTTCTCTAAAATCAGGCACAAGGCAAAGACATTTACTTTGACCACTATTATTCTATTGTTCAACATAATATTAAATATATTAGTTTCAGCCGTAGCAACTGGGCAAGAGAAATAAAGGAATTTAAATTAGGAAAGGAGCTAAACAATCACTACTTGAAGATAGCATAATAACATAGAAATATATATTACTCCACCAAATAACTCTAAGAAACAATAAACCAATACAGTAAATAGGCTATAAAACCAACACACAAAAATAAGCTCTATTTCTACAGCAACTGATGTTGATTAAAGACATACATAGAAAACTAATGGATACAAGGAAACAGGAAAACATTCTATGCTTACATTGTAAAGATTAATAGTCTACCCAAAGAATTACACAGATTCAACACATCTATCTGAGTTCCAAGAGCAGTCTTCAAGGATATAAAACAAATATTATTAACATATGTATGAAACCACAAATTTTGTTTCTTTAATACTGTTGTTTCTTTGTGTATCATCACTGTCACCATCCTCCCATTGTTCATATATTTGCTGAGCAGGCACAGTAACGTAGCCATTGTGAGACTTGTTACTGTGTTTGGCATATTGACTAGTCAGGTAGCTTGCCAGGCTTTGCCGTGAGGGCAAGATACTCTCAGTAGCTTGCCGGGCTCTCCGAGAGGGGCAGAGGAACTCGGGTTGGTCGGAATGAAATTACCCAGCACTGCCCTTTTCTCTCTGATTTCTCTTAAGATATCCTCTAGTTCCATCACCACTGTAGCACAAGGCAAGATTTCAACATCTTATATTTGTGTAAGTCTAGTGTGGAAGTATAGCACTGTGGTGTATACACCACAATTTCTTCATCATTTTATCTGTTATTTGTCATTTGGATTGCTTTCATATTTTGGCTATTGTAAATAGCGCTACAAATAATCTTAGACAGAAAAAGCCAAGGATCTAACTTGCCTTGCATGTGTAAGACCCTGAGCTAAATCCTTACACCACAAAAAATGAGCACAGGCATACATCTTTTTAATCTACTAAGCTATTGGCTAAATTCACATGACAAAAAAGAAATTTTGTGTTTTTGGACTTGGTATTGTTTGCTTTGAAGGCATACCTAGCTGACTTGGTGGATACTGCTATTTCAATGATGTGGGTTTAACTCCAAGTTATGCCTGGGGGACTATGTGCTGCCACGAATCAAATTTAGAGCTCCTACACAAAAAAACATGTGCTCCGGCCTGCTGAATTATTTCCCTGACTCTGATTTTTTAATAAACATTTTCTCTAAGCTAATATCCAATATACTCAGTAAGTAAAATTAGGAAAATTTCCAATGCTGTCAATATGTGTAAGCCTTGCCACCCACCATTAATTTTCCATATCAAATATAGAAAGGCAGGATTCCATCTGCCCCAGCGAATGTCAGAAATCTTCCCTAATTAAGCAAAAATGTAAATAAAATTTTACAGCATAGTTTTTTAAATTGATTTTGTATTTCTGTAGTTACAATATAGAACACAATCATTCTACTCTAGAGTAACTTTTTATCTTATCTAAATAAACATTTTACAAGCAAAACACAGGTTAATAATTATGAGGTCTCAACAGCTAGAAATATTCATCTAACTTATTACCAAGTATATTATAACAAAAATAAAGTTCAAAGGGGCTGGAGCTATAGTAGAGCAGGTAGAGTGTTTGCCTTGCACGCGGCCGACCCAGGTTCGATTCCCAGCATCCCATATGGTCTCCTGAGCACTGCCAGGAGTAATTCCTGAGTGCAGAGCCAGGAGTAACCCCTGTGCATTGCTGGGTGTGACCCAAAAAGCAAAAAAAAAAAAAAAAAAAAAAAAGTTAAAAATCAGATAAGTGAAACAAATTATCTAATGCATTTCAGAACATCATATTTGTATAACTGTCTATCTCATTTATTACCCTTTAAGCAAAAGTAAATATACAATTATAAATAGACTAAGGTTGGCCATTTCAGAGTAATCTGACAAGAAAAGGCATTTATATTTTCTTAAAGCATTTACCTTGGGAAATGTTTTTTTGTTTTGTTTTGAGATAACACAAAGCAGTGCTCAGAGCTTACTGCTGACTCTGCACTCAGGGATCATTCCTGGTGGGCTTGGGAGACCATATGAGATGCTGGAGATCAAACCCAAGTGAACCTTATGCAAAGCAAGCGCCCTACCCGCTGTACTATCTCATCAGCCCCTACTCTGAGAAAGATTAAAAGATGAGGGCAGAAATTGAGCTCCCATTTGACCCAGCAATACCACTCCTGGGAATATATCCCAGAGAGGCAAAAAAAGTATAGTTGAAGTGACATCTGCACTTGTTTGTTCATTGCAGCACTCTTTACAATAGCCAGAATCTGGAAAAAACCTGAGTGCCCAAGAACAGATGACTGGTTAAAGAAACTTTGGTACATCTACACAATGGAGTACTATGTAGCTGTTAGAAAAGATGAAGTCATGAAATTGGCATACAAGTGGTACTACATGGAAAGTATTCTGCTAAGCGAAATGAGTCAGAAAGAGAGGGATAGACATAGAAAGATTGCATTCATCTGGGGAACATAAAATAACAAAATAGGAGACTAACACCCAAGAAGAGCCGAGATTAGTACCAGGAGGTTTACTCCATGGCTTGGAGGCCAGCCGCACATGCTAGGGGAAAAGACAGCTCAGATAGAGAAGGGAGCACCAAATAAAGGGTGTTGGGATGATCCTCCCAGGATGGGAGAAACATGCTGAAAGCAGACTACAGACGGAACGTGATTGCCATTCAATGCCTCTCTTGAAAACCACAGCACCCAAAAGGAGAGAGAGAACAAAAGGGAATGCCCTGCCACAGAGGCAGGGTGGGATGGGGAGGATGGGGGGTGGGAGGGATACTGGGATCCGTGGTGGTGGAAAATGGGCACTGGTGGAGGGATGGGTATTTGATCTTTGTATAATTGAAACCCATGCACAAAAATTTGTAAGTCTACAACTGTACCTCATGGTGTAATAAAAATTTTTAAAAAAATAGTAGAAAAAAAAGATGAGGGCAGTTAGCAGAAGATGAAGATAAAAAAAGACCACAGGGAAAAGTTATGAGTAAGAAAACAAAGAGTAGGATGGGAGGGCAAAAGTTATGAACAAAAAGGAACAGTCTAGTCGCAGAGAAGAAATAACAAATGAAACTAAGCTACATTATAGTTTAGACAGGTAACAGAATAGTAATGAAGTTTTGTAACATTAAGAGCACTCTTACTTTGTAAGCAGGAAGGGCATTCAAAATTTTCCTGTTTGATTTGTTTTGGGTCACATCTGGTAATGCTCAGGAACCATTCCTGGTGGGCTCCCGGACCATGTTGGAAGCTGGGGCTCGAATCTCGGTCAATTGTGTGCAAGGAAAATGTACTTCCTGCTGTACTATTACTCTGGAACTGAGGCATTCTAGATTTCCTTGGTTCCAGGCAATATTTTCTTTTCCTCAAGGTAGAATGGTTAGCCTGTATACCTTGTCCCTAAAAAGTTTTATTTGGGGTCAAAGCATGTGGCTGACCCAGGTTGCATCCCCAACATCCCATAAGGTCCCCAGAACACTGCCACGAATAATTCCTAAGTACTGAGCCAGGAGTACACTCTGAGCATCTCCAGGTGTGGCCCCAAAACAGAAAGTTTAACTTAAAAACTGTTTCTGGCATGAGAGATCTCTTTAAAATTCAACATTTTCAATATTAATCTAACCTGGGAAGACAACTATGCTCAGTTTTTGTAGATACTGTAAAAACTGTTTTCCAAACTATTTTCCTGTTGCTCCACATCTTTCAAACAGTATCTTTTCTTTTTTTCTAAAAAGACTACTCTATAAGGTATATGGCAGTATCTCACTGTGGTTAAATTTCCATTTATAATGACATAATCTACTGTGACATTTAATGTGGATAGTAGCTATTACCCTCTTTATTAGTTATAATATTCAAGTTCTAGTCTTTGGCTTTTAAAAAACAAAGCTGTATAAACTTTTTGTAGTTATTTGTAGGACTCCATCTGTAACATAAAATTTTGTCAAGTTCTATCTCAATGAGCTACATAATTAACAACCTAAGTATCTTTTTCACTATTCTTTCTATATAATACTCCTCCAATTTCTCTTTACCAACTAAAGAGATAGAAAAGATCCTTTCCCAGATTTCAGAATATGGAGAATATGGAGAAAACCATATTCTGTAAGTCACCAATCTTTATTCCCAATTTCCAAGATGATAAACTTTATTAAATACTTAGGTGACATATGGAAGTATAAGATGCAGATGTAGGCTCAGGTGACTACTGCAAAGACAAATAGAAAGTTATTTTAAAAGTCCTTGTCAACTGAATTATTTTTTATTCCAGAACATCAAGAAACCCAAAAAGATGTTTTCCTCCTCGATTTCATCAATCTCAAAAGTGCTTATAGTATGGAATTCTCTGTATTTAGGTGCTAAATTTTTTACTAACCATGATGGATCATTGCAAGTTAGCAAATAACTTGTACCACTAGGAACAATTTTACTGATCTTAGTAACAGAAACACCTTAAGACATAATGAAGTCCTTTCTCTAGTTAATAAAGTTCAGTTGGGATCTTAAATATTGGGGTTTTTCTAAAATATATCTAAGAAAATGACAGCATCCTGATTCATGTAGCAGTTATCAGATTTGAACTTCCCTCAAAAATCACAACTCCTGAATGCAAAGTTATTTTGATTTCACCTTCCTTCATCCATTATTTGTTGTGCTCAGATTACAGAACTAGTTCTAATTCACTCATCTAAAAAAACTAATTATATAAAGTATACATTAAAAAGAAGTTTAAAAAGTTTTGTCACCAGTTAAAACATTCAAAATGCAAGGGTAAGTTTATATAATCATTTGTAAAGCAAACAAGTAGAGAAAGAGCTTCTATTATCTAAAAGAACTTCCCAGTATTGCAGGGAGTTAAAAATGATAACAAGAATGATTTTTCACAACCTCCACCATACAGTTTTTAAGAAATTTTTAAGCATATAGAATTTTAGACTAAAGAAAGGAGGGTGCCAAAGAAGCAAAAATCATTCCTATTCATGTAAGAAATAAGCACCTAAATCAAGAAACTGTTGTGATGTAGTAATTTCATCATGATCACACCACTTTTAAATAATTATTAGTTTTGAATATCATTTAGGTGACTCAATTATAGTAAGAAAATTTTCATATTTCACTTCAAGAAAAAAATAAGCTCCACTGAAAAATTGTTTTCCATGTAATTTCCTCAGACAGAAATTCCTAAATTCAGGTTAAGAATAAATCTTTCTTGTTGTGTAATTGAAACCCAAGCACAAAAATTTGTAAGTCTACAACTGTACCTCATGATATCTCACTAATAAAAATTTAAAAAAAGAGAGAGAACTTTTTAGCAATTTGGAAATCGGTTTAAGATCTGATGTAATTATTTGACATTATATTAGAACAATAGACATAGAAATGAGTAGTCAATTGTCAAAAAAATATTTGGTTGATGTATTTCTCTACAATTATTTTCATATCTTCATGGGAAAAATTCAGGTTTGTAAATTATTTGGGTAGCTGAACAAAATACATGATATAGGAATTATCCTTTTTGATTTTACATTACAGAATTAAATAATACCTGAAAAATAAAAAAAATTAAAAGAAAAGAATAAATCATTCTTCTGAAAGTTCTTCAGCTTCAAAAAAAAAGGACTTTCCACAAAGGGAAAAGCAAACCTAAAAACATTATATTCTGTCTATAATAACCGCCTGTCAATTTCTACTTGATCTGTATAATCAACATCTGTAAAAATTATCTTTTGGATACTTCCTCTCTGATTACATATTTTCATTAAGACTTTATCTTGGATAGCTTCCAAAAGTGAAATGGAAAAGTCTATGTGGCCCATGACCACCAAAATTTGAAGGTCTACTAAGGCTGTTTCCTTATAGAAATAAAGAAATATTTTAGTTACCACCAACTGCCAGAATAAAAACTTTTTTTCAACATAATCTGAAAAAGTGCCAGTGGAACCTTCCTGCTACCTTTCTGGAGGCTTAGGTGATATATGGAGGAGTATATTTCTTTGATAATAAACAGAAATTGTATCAGATCATTTGTAGTACGGCAATTACAGTAAATTTTAGGACAAATTCTGAGTCATTTTTGAGGTCTTTAAAAAAGTGTATCATTATAAAATTTATGGGGTATAGCTTAACAGACACATCTGTGTACAGAATTCACTGTATCCACCATGAACGTTCTAGTGCATCACCAAAAAGCTACGCTTCTTTAAAGTAACAGCATCAACAGATAGTTTATCACATTCTTTTATAAACTGATTATGCAGAAAATGTTTAGAGAGGTCCTTTGTTAATTCAGGCATAGTTTTACTATATAAATAATAGTTTAGAGCCAGAAGGATAGTACAGCAGGTAAGGCTGGGTTCAATGCCCAGCACCCATAAGGTCCTCTGAGTTGGTCAGGAGTGATTTCTAAGCATAGAGCCATGACTAAGACCTGTGCACCGTCAGGCGTGACTCAATCCCTCCAAAATCCCTGCACACAAATAACTTGGGAACTTGAGATATGGCTCAGTGGTGGAGCCCATGCTTCATGTTTGTTTGATCCTCAGAAACACAAATAAATAATAATTGGGGCTGGAGATACACTACAGGGTGTTCAAGTTCATGCCTGGCATGCAGCTGACCCAGTTTAATTCCTAGATCACATGGTCCCTGGGCATTGCTGGGTACAACCCAAGTGGTCCCCTAAGCACCCACAGTTGTGACCCTGTAGGACCCCAAAATCTGCCAGGGTCCATGAAGAACCACACCCTCAAACCATTGCAGTAATCACCAGTCTGGTTGGCTGGGAATTATAGGAAAAGCCTTCAGTCCTTCTGAGAACTGCTTGGAAGAGTCCCTTTCCCTTTTTCTGACCCCTCCCAAAATTTCTTTTCATCCAATTTTTTTGAAAACACAGCTTTTAGGGCCAGAGTGAGTGGAGTGCTTGTTTTACATGTGGTCTATTAGGGTTCAATCAACAGCACCCCATAAGGTCTTCCAAGCCTGCCGGAACTGATTCTTGAATACGGAACTAGGAGTAACCCCTGAGCACTGCCAGGTGTGGCCACAAAATTAAAATCACACAAACAAAATATACAGCTTTTAGTTTTCACATAACTTTCACAAACATGATCTTATTTGACGTTTAAGACAGCATGAGATTAGCTATGGATGGGAAAACAGTCCCCAAACCTTATCTTTACAAAGTACTGATTACATTTTTGTCTCAGATCCTAAGACGAAATGCAAAATATGAAGAACTTCACACAATAAAACCAGCACAGCAGTTCAAATCAAAACTACAAACTGGTCTCTCTCTCTCTCTCTCTCTCTCTCTCTCTCTCTCTCCTCTCTCTGTTCCCCTCTCTCCTTTCTCTATTTTACAATGAAACAAAAACTTATTTAAGAATGATTTAAAAATACCCTTCTTACACTCTATCTTCTCACATTACATTCAATTTCAAACATACCGAGAACATTCAAATTACAGAACTATTTAAATTTTTATTTTTAATTGATTGAGGTGCTTGATTTATTATAATACTGCTAATGATACCTTCATGTATACATAATTCCAACATCTTACATATCACCCGTGTAACTACCTCCCCCTCTTCAAGGTTCCAAATGCTCACTCCCAATTCAATTATGTAGATCAATTCTCCTGTTTTGTTGCCATTGGCTGTTTGATGATACCTTGCTGTGTACTTAAGTCCCACGTATGAGAGAGATCATTAACAAAATCATCCTTTTAAAGCTTTTCTCTCTTTGAAGGGAGAGGATCTGGGCCAACCTGGCAATAATCAGACACTAAATAAATCTTTTCTTGTAGTGAGCAAATTATTCTAAAATGAGTACCAAATAGGATAAAATAATAAGTGACGCAGCAAATATTAAACCCTACTGAAATTCCATCAATAATCATTCTAACACTATGATTAAACCAAAACCCCCAAAATTTCCACCATAAAATGTATTATAATACTGCAAATTATTTCTACTAGAAAATCGATGTGCCCATTGCTGTGCTAATTCCTACAATACCATGTATATCAACTTTTAAGGAGCTTATAGTCCAAAACAATCACCAGAGAGAACAGAGTGCTGAAAAGAGGCAGAAAGTGAGGGTAAGGGGGAAACTGGGAACACTGGTGGAGGGAAACAGACAATGGAAAATAAACTGGTGCTGAAATGTTGTACATCTGAAACTCAATTATGAATAACTTTGTAATTCATAGTGATTTGATAAAAATAAATTTTAAAAGGAAAAAACAACACAATAAAAATCATGAGATGAAGAAAAAAATATTGTGACTCAAGAAGCACATGATTTAACTCAACAAAATTAATTTCACATAGATATATACTTATAGGTCTGTTCTCATGTAAAAACGTAGGTCCAAATGCTGGCTCCTTCACTAATTAGCAGTTTGACCATAGGCAAATAACCTTTCTGTGTCTCAATTTTCTAATGTGTAAAAACAGGATAATGTTAACCTAAGACCAAAAATATAAAGTAGATAAGGAATTTATCACCATAGCTAGAATACATTAATCCTAAAATGTCAATTATTATCATCACTGACATAACTTTATTACTATTTTTGAAGAGATCATGCTGTTTATGTGTGTATGTACAGGTAAAACAGACTGTTAAAGTTTAATGGTGGGCATCAGGAATTTCTAGGAAAGTAAAAAAACAAAACTCCAACTTCATCCATCCAGATGTTTAAAACTACTAGAATCTATCAAGGAAGACCTAGCAAAGGTCCAACAGCTTGAGAAGGCAATGAAATGTCCCCCTGATAGAAGAGAAAAAAAGATACACGATCTGTTCCCAGTATCTTGTCCAGCCATGCCTACAGGTGGCATGATGAAGAGACTGTGAATTGAATAGAGTTAGGATAAACTTACTTTTTTATTTTATATTTCATCTTTGAAATACAAAACTCCTGTTTTATCCAAACCAGGGTGTTTTTGCTTGCTTGTTTTGAGGAGGCAAACAATGCAAGGGCAGGGGAGGGTTGGTAGCAGAAAGATAACAATACGTATTTCATAATTATCTTTCTTCCTCTTATAACTCACCAAGAAAATACAGTTATTAATTAGTCGTATCTGGACTGAATCCTGTATTTGTCAGACTACAGAATCCTGTGAGTACACACCAACAATGCAACAATATGCATTTTTTAATTTTTTTTTTTTGGTTTGGAGGCCATGTTCAGCAATGTTCAGCAATGTTCAGGGGACCACTATAGTTATCGGTGATTGAATCCGGGTTGACTCCATGTAAGGAGAAGTGCCTTGTTCTAGCTCTCTGGTGCAAGCATAATCAGGTTATGGCCCAATTAAAAAAAATTATATGATATCATATATTTGAAAGTTGTGAAGTGAGAGTCTGAGAAGTTCTTTAAAACACAAGGACAAATAAGTTTTATAAGTAAGGTGAAGTATACTATCAAGTTTATTCTTTATATGTACATGTTTATTGATATTGCACACTGTAAATACAATATCAATTAATCTAAAGAAAATTTACCATTCTTAATTAAAACAGAAAAACTGGCCCTCTAATCAAAATCAACTGAGTTAAAAAGAACTTAGCTCCACTTAATAGCATCTTTAATCATTGGTAAGAAGGTTGACCCTGATTAAATATTAGAAATAGGTCATTAAAGACACATTTAGCAACTCCCACTGAATATAGAACACTTCATCCAGAAACAACATGGTGTAACTTAGCCAATTTATTCATGAATCCAAAGCTTTGCTTTTTCTAATACGCCATAAATGGGTGGAGTGATAGCACAGTGGTTTGCCTTGCGCGCAGCCAGCCCGGCCAAGCCGGGTTCGATTCCTCCGCCCCTCTTGGAGAGTCTGGCAAGCTACCGAGAGTATTCAATATGCCAAACACAGTAACAAGAAGTCTCACAACGGAGACGTTACTGGGCCCGCTCGAGCCATAAATGGGTACACATAAAATAACTCTGGTAACACACACACACACACACACACACACACACACACACATGAAATCTATTTTTTTCCACACGCTAAGTCATGGTCAAGAACATTTATGTGGCAGAAGTTACAACTTCTAAATCCATAATCTGACATCAAAGCACTACAATTTTTTAAAATTTCTGCTCATTCCTCTCAAATTATAAGAAGGATGTTTCCCATTTTTTCATTTTTAGGTTCTTTTCTGAATAATAAGATAATAACTAAGATCCACAAAACGTGTTAAACTAATGTAATTCTAAATAAAGCTTATAAGAAGAAAGAGAAAGACACCAGTTTTCTTTCTGCTGGAAAAAATTTATAATAATCAAGAAATAAAAGTTAACTCATGAACAATACCAAGATGAATGTGCTTGTGGTATCCCAGGCCAGACTGGTTTTTCTTGTGGGTGTGTATTTGGGAGGCAGGGGTAAGTGGGAGGGAGATAACCCAATTAAACAAGTACAGACATGTATGTGAACAAGCACAAAGTTCTTTTAAATTCAACTCAGAAAAAACATGGTGATTTGTAATTTCCCTATTCCTTATTTTACCATGATATACTGAGTTAGCTGACAATGCAGATTTATTGTCCTGTTTGTCATTAGTTTCACCTACCATTTATTCCACAGAAGTCTGAGAATAGTTTTAAACTGTAAAAATGTGACTTCTTATAAAACTTATAAAGATTTCTAAAGAATTAGTATTGCATAGCTTCATACTTATACAATCTAAATGATTTACAGATATTTACATTTAAGACTTTACCCAAATGGTTATAGATAACAGAATTGACAATGAAACTTTTAAATATTGTAGTTTCACAATCCAATGTTATTTTTAAAAAATCCTTTTATCCACATATATAAAAGGCATTTATTATAAAGCAAATCCTAATACGAAAATCAAGATGTTTTACACATTGAAGAATGTTTGGTTTTAATTAAAATTATAAGTATTTACCAAAGCAATTCCTTAGTCCAGATCAAGTGGTAGAAATAAAATTATTGGAGCTAGAGCAGATAGTACAGCAGGGCACTTGCTTCGCACACAGCCAACCTGAGTTCAATTTCTGGCACCCATATGGTGCCCCCAGGAATAATTCCTGAGTGCAGAGCCAAGAGTAAGCCCTGAGCATTGCCAGCTATGGTCCAAAATCTATAGCTGTAATCCTTTAGTCTTTTTCATCCAACCAATGCTCAACTTTTCAGTAACAGGTTACATCTCAACATTTTCTTTCAGTTACCACCAATTTCTTACTTCAGGTAAACAATGAAAATCTTACCTTGTGCTGTTCAATAGCATCAATCCACTGTTGTCTGTGATCTGGGTCCTGAGCTCGAAGATACCAAACACTATCATTTACACTAATATCAAATCGACATTCATCAAAATCATGAGGCTGTGGGGGAAAAAGTAGAAAATTAAATGCAAAGCTAATTATACTCTCAAAATGCTATGTCTCATACAAAGACCATCTACAAAGTCATTCTGACTCAAAAAACCTGTTTCAAACTGTTAGATAAGGAGCATAATAAGGAAATAGTTGTCAAAAACTAAATTTTCATTCAGTAATCCTACAAGAGTTGACACAATCAAAACATATCTTTTTAAAAAGAAAAAGAAACCCAGAGCATTTAATACTTTTCATCAAATCTTTGAATGAATTAAATTAACTACTGGTATCACCAATGAAAGCACAATTTTAAAAGGGCCATGTGTGGGGCTCAGTACAAGAATGAATGTCTTATAAGCATAAGGCCTTGGTTTTTAGTTTCATTTTTCCCAGGGGTTCAAGGAACACATCTACTGGGTATAAAACCCAGGACATGCAAAGCACTGGTTCTAGTTTTTTGAGCCATCACACTATCCCAGAAGCCCTCCCTGCTTTTAGTCCCCAGCACCATACACACAAAAAACAGTAAACTAAAAGAACCAAAGTTTTATTTAGGTGAGACATTTACTGAGCCAGGAATAATCTCCTTTATTTTTATTTCTAGGATCTAAATATAAATTTTATAATAAACAAACAAGCTTAATTTCATTAAATCTGATAACCAAAATAATCTATCAAAAATAATGTTAACATGTTCTCCCAAGAATCTCAAATAATTTCCTAGGATTTTGCATGGCTTTGTTAGTAACAGCAGGAAAAGTTTTCAATGAATTGCAAAGTTATTCAGCTTCAATCAACAGTGTAACAAGAACAAAAAGAAAAAAGCAAGCAAAAACAAGAAACATTACATCAGACATTAGCTATGTTAGTCCATATCAAAACGTAAATTCCCTAAATTACTGTTGGGGATACATTAGCAGTAAAGTTCACTTTGTGAGCATGGGGACAGTGAGAGTGAGTTCCATCCATGACACTGCTCAATATGATCCAGTGAAATCTTGGGGGCTCTGCTTTGGAACCCCATCACTACAATGAAGTGCAATCTCCAGCACAACACAACCAAATGTGGCTAAAGTATGCAATCTGCATTCATCTGGGGAATATAAAGTAACAAAACAGGAAACTAACACCCAAGAATAACTGAGATAAGTACCAGGAGGTTCACTCCATGGCTTGGAGGCCAGCTGCACATGCTAGGGGAAAAGGCAGCTCAGACAGAGAAGGGAGCACCAAGTAAAGGGTGTTGGGAGGATCCTCCCAGGATGGGAGATGCATGCTAAAAGTAGACTATAGACAGAATGTGATTGCCACTCAATGCCTCTTTTGCAAACCACAGTACCCAAATTGAGAGAGAGAACAAAAGGGAATGCCCTGCCACAGAGGCGGGGTTGGATAGGGGGGTAGGGGGGTGGGTGGGATTCTGGGATCATTGGTGGTGGAGATGGGCATTGGTGGAGGGATGGGTACTCAATCATTGTATAACTGAAACCCAAGCACAAAAATCTTTAAGTCTACAATTGTACCTCATGGTGTTTCACTAATAAAAATTTTTTTAAAAAGTAATAAAAGTGATACAAAAAATCTAAAAAAAAAATAAAGTGCAATCTTCACTATGCAATCCTCACTGCAACACAAACGTGAGTACTGCCACTGAGCATGTGTGATCTAGGGTCATTATAGGAAAAACAAAAGGGAAAGGCAAACATGTAAACTGGTGAAAACATCAACTTTCTGGTTCAATGTCTTACATTCTTCATATAGCACATATTAAATGAGGACTAAGGAGATAGTTCAACAGACTAAAGTGCATACAAGGTAGCCATCTCTACTACCAACAATCTGAGGGGTATGTGACATAAAAGATGCATCAAGTGTCAGATGATATACCATCTGTGAACAACACAAAAGCCTTAAATCCCTTCCCTCCCCCCCCCCCAAAATGGGTAAACGAGGAAATGAGTCTATAGAGCAAAGAAAATGACAGGTTATCTATTTTCTTAAGAAAATATATTTGAAAAATTTCTGTCTAGAAAATAAAACCAACATGTCACATCCCATCTCATACAGGCAAATATTCACATACTCTGCCCTCCCCAACAAAAAAATAGATACCTTGCTTCACCAATAAACAATTAACCCTAGATTTCTTTACAATTTCCTATTCTGTAAATTATTTACTAATAGATTTTTTAAAAAATATTGTATCAGGGGTCAGAGAAATTAAGTACAATGGGTAAGGTGCTTGCCTTGCATGCAGCCAAACCATCAGGAATAATCCCTGAGTACAAAGCCAGAAAAATGCACTGAGCACAGACTGGTGTACCGTGTGTGTGTGTGTGTGTGTGTGTGTGTGTAAAATACTATTTGTTTTAAAAAGTAAAAAAGGAAGAAAATATTATTTATTATGTACTAAGTTTTTGATGGGCTGGAGCAATAGCATAGCAGGCAGGGCGTTTGCCTTGCACCGGCCAACCCGGGTTTGACTCCTCTGCCCCTCTCGGGTAGCCCAGCAAGCTACCGAGAGTATCTCGGCTGACCGGCAAAGCCTGGCAAGCTCCCTGTGACATATTTCATATGCCAAAAACAGTAACAATAAGTCTCACAAGTTGTTGTGAGACATTACTGGTGCCTGCTCGAGCAAATCGATGAACGGGAGGACAGTGACAGTGCTAAGTTTTTGATGCTCTCCAATTTTGTAACAGAGGTTAGTCCATCACTAATTCTCACTCCAGTCCTGTTCTTAATAATTACTAGAAACAAACAAGGGGGGCACAGAGACAGCACAGGAGTCAGGGGGCACAAATCCAGTTTGATCCTGGCACACCTCTCTCGAGACCCCCAAATACCACCAAGGAGGTGTGGAAGTCCTCAAACATCATTAAGATACTCCTAGGAGCCCTAGCATTGACTGGGTTCTGGCCGGGTGACAAAAATGTACCACAGGGTATGGTTCCTGAGTCCCTGGAGCACTATTTGAGGGGCCAACCACCTCCACTAAAAGAACAAACCAAAGATAAAGGTCAAATTTAATTAAAAAGTTTTGGGAGGTAGTAGATATACTACATGATCTAATCGCAGGTACAAAAAAGACTAATCTTTTTCAAAGATGACAGAAAGCTGACAAAGCTAAGAAAATGCTAAAACTATAAAAAGAAGCTGTAACAGAAAGCAAATATAGACGAGAGGCATAATAAATAAAATAGAAATTAAAAAAAATATGAGCAAATAGTAGATGTCAAATTGAGCCAATTTCATGTACCTGGTTTTGACACTGTACCATAACTCTATTAGTTAAGCTCATATTGTAGAAGGAAACTGGATGAAGGTAAGTGGGACCCTGTGTGTTCTATTTTTAAAAAGTTTCAATGAATACACAAGTAAGTATTCCAAAACCTGGAAATTTTTTTCAAGGAGAAAATAAACTGAACAAAATGTTTAAAAAAAAATGGTTGTTCCTTAGTGCTAGAATTACAGGCAATTTCTTTTTTTAAGTTTTTAATATTTTCTACATTTTTTCATTACTTTGAGAGAAAAAATGTTAATTTAGCTCAAGGTCCTGAGAACACAAATGGATATGATCCTTACTAAAAAAATTAAGCACTACTCTAGAGACAAAGGGCTGTCAATTTTAATGAACATTTTAATTTAGCTAAACAAGCAGAAAAGATATTCACAGTATATTATAAAAGCCAGTTAAAATGATTTTAGACATTCACCTAATGTGCAGAATACAGAATTTATTTTAACTAAGAGTGAAATACTCTCCCTCTCTAATGGAGTAACTGATTTACTGTCACTGTGCAGATGGATTACACAAATCAGAGTAGAGGTGTAAAAGAAGGCCAACTAGAGATTCAAATCTAACAAAGATCGCATGATCTTGGGAAAGTCCTCTACCAGTCTAGGGAAGAGGTTCTCAAACACACTGAAGCCTACCATCTCCTTTTAAAAGAAATTACTCAGCACCCCTGGAAATCTACCTTATTTATTTGAGGGGTAGGGGAAGGCTGAGTGACAGAAGTGCTCAAGGCCTACTCCTCATCCTGGACTCAGGGATCACTCTTGGTAGTGGCATTGACAGGGAGTGAAGCCAGACTAGCTGCAAAGCAATGATTTACCCCTGTACTATCTACCTTTTTTTAATTGAAGGACAAAAAGCCCCCTACCCACCCCAGTTGCATCCAGATCTTTCTAGTGCCCCCCAGGTACTGAGCAGTACTGCTCATTCTGGGAAACACTGGCTGAGGGAATGTTAACACTGCCTTAAAAATATAAAACTGGATTCTGTCAGCAATACAGACAGACACTGGGGAGATAAGTCGGACCAACCATGTTTATAAGATATTTACACATGAATCAGTCAACACATTCTGAGAGTTTAATTATTTACACTGGAGAACAAATTTAACTATGTACTAGAATTTTCTGGAATATGCTGCTCTAAGAACTCCACTCATAAAAAAAATCAAATAATAATCTGAAAGCTTCCTCGTGGTGTCAAAACAAGTAGTTGACAGAATTTTAGTGGTTAGTAACATTTTCTACGAAAATTTTCCCCCCAAACTTCTATTTGAGTGATAGAAACTTCTCCCCCTGCCCCACTTCCCACCTTCTCAAACCCTAACACACACACACACACACACACACACACACACACACACAAAATCTCAATGGCAGATAGGGGTATTTGGAAAGAAAGAAGATTCCAAACCATCTTTCTTTCCCACTCAAAAACATCATCATTCTAAATAAGAGCACTAAGGCACTTTCAATCACAACATTAACGACCTTTGGGAATTACACTTTCCATTTTCCAGAATTTGTGGAGGAAAGCTCAGGAAAGATTTGAACTTTTAGATAGCTTAACTTCCTGTCTTCCCAATTTTAACATCTACCAATTACTAATTGAGGTCTTCCTGGAACACACAGAACCTGTCTATCTATAAGAAGCATTCTTCTATTACATGCTTATTTTCAGCCTATTAAGGATCCAGGCACACTGCCATGTCTCTTATGATTTGATATACTACTTAAACATTTAACTCTTTTTAAACACTCGTTTCCTATTTACAAAGCAGGGGTAGTAGCATGCAATTATTTGTTGAAAGGACTAAATGTCATAAAGCATCTATGTGGAAGTACTTTAACAAGATGGAAAGCAAATGTACTCAAATGCTAACATACCTAGAGGTTTTGGTCTTTAGTGGGGAGCTGGTGATGAGGGCCTGACAGCTGGTGCTCCAGGGTCACCAGGGCTATCTATGCCCAATGGTGCTCAGAGGACCATATAGTGCAGTGCTGCTGATGAAACTCAGATGCCACCACTTAGTTACTTCTCAGACCTTATTTTAAAACCTTTTACATGAAATTTTTTCAGTGGAAACCACATTCAGGTAATAGATAACATTAATAGTGTTTTGGTTATTTTTTTTCCCTTACAAGAGTATAGCTTTGAAACAGACAAGGTTCTCTTAAAACCTTTCTAAATTAAGCATGAGATAAATCACCTAACATAGAAACACAAACAGGCAGGGGGAAAAAATGTATTTTAGAAAACCTGGCAGCAGAAGAAATATTTAATCATGCATATATTAAATGGTTAAGTTAAAATGTGACTTTTTTTCATTTTCTTGTCAAACTTTTCTCTTGTAGGTCTCAACATTTATGTAAATGGTTAATTACCAGTTTGCTAAGACCTGAAACCATCTGACTCCAAATTTGTCTCATACCCCATAAAGAATAGATCCGCAAATCTGAAATACTATCAGCTTGACCATCAAAATAAATCTGGAATCCAACTGCTGTAGGCAAATGGGGAGTGCAAGATTGAGGGCGGGGAGTGCACCTTGAAATGTACTTTTAGGTAATAATAAAACTTAAAGACCATCAACAGTAAAAGGGATGAGATGTTAAGAAGAACATCAATAGTGCGAGGCTTTCCTGTGACAACATCCAGATTAATTTTTGTGTTTGCAAACTCCAGGAAAAAACTACTTGGAAGAGCTGTATAAAAGCTTCTCTGGAAAGCCATTTGGCGCTTGCTCTTCAAGCTCATGTTCTCCCTTGAACATGAACTTGCTTGCTTGTCTCTGTTTCTTTGCTGTCTGTGTTTCTCTCTTGAACACAATTCCCCTTTCCTCTCATATCTAAGTAACTTTCAATAAAAACTTTCTTATTTCACTCCCTAAAATTCTTTTCTGTGATGGAAAGGCAATGAACCTACAACGCCTATGCTGAGGTTAGGACTGACCTGATCTTGGCCAGGTATTTCCCCAAGCATTTGTGGCTCAGTGGGTGCAGTAAAGAGGTAGAAACTTTGCCCCACTTTACTGAGCCACCAGCAACACATGCACTTCACATAATCTTCACCACTTCACATTAATATTATTCTGGTTCAAGCCACTATTATCTCTCATTTGGTTTATCTTCAATAGCTCCTAAAAAAGAACTTATTCTGGGCCAGAGTGATAGTAGACTTGCCTTGCCTGGGTTCCATCCCTGGCACAACACACGGTCCCCTGAGCACTGCCAGAAGTGATCCCTGAGCACTGCTGGGTGTAACTCAAAAACCAAACCAAACCAAAACAAAAGGCTATCTCATTCTGTTTTCCTAAACCAATTCCTGCTTCTAATTGTTACAGTTAGACCAGGGGAATGAGTTTCCCCAGAAATATAACACTTAGAAGAAACTGCCTAAATCCCTAGCTCTAAAACCCAAAGGAATGACTATCTCCTGATGAGATGCAAATACTGTTAAGTTCTTTTGAGGAGAAAATGAGGCACTACTCAGAGTAGAGTGGATTCCCTGCTCCCAACCCACCCCACTCCATAGATAAAAATAAAATCTAAACCTTTTAAGACTATGAAAAAGATATAAGAATCCAAGATTCCTCCTAGATAACACCCTAGCAAAAGATGCTTATCCAAGGTGGGGCCAGTCTGGAAAAAGTCCAAACAAACTATCTTGAAGATTCTTCCCCAATACCTCAACCTGAGTTCATGGAGCCTAATTACATACATACCTTGTGGGTCACTGTAAGGGCTTTGTACTCTATTAACCTTCTGCTAGATGAGACTGGGTAAGTCTCTGGAAGCTTGAAAAGAGATTTGATTCCTTGTAATAAGATCACTTTGGATTGCTGTGTTAATAGCTTTGTTGAGGTATAAGAAGTTAGACCAAAAGAGTAGATCCTCTGGTTACCTTGCCAATTATGTTGCTGGTGACTGATGTGACATGGGGTGCAGGGAAAGCTGCCTCAAGAGGAATGCTACTTTACCACCTCCCTACTATACCTGCCTGGTCACCTGGGAAAGTCCTTGAGATTTGGACTGGTAGCAGCATGGATACCATAGTTCCAGCTGCACCTGAAGTTCACTTGATCTACAACATCCAGGAACTTGCCTTACCACCCAAGTTCTCCAGGAGCCATGGACTTAGGCTGTTGAGAGGAATTACACTTTTTAAGACAAGGAACATCAGCTCTAACCTCTGACCAGGTTTTCCAGGAAAGTTGACTTAGCAGAAAAGAATTTCAGGAAGGTGGGGCCAGAGAGAGATAGCGCAGGGTTTGCAGACAAACTATCCCAGTGAGATTCCTGCACTACATTCAGAAGTTAGCCCTGACCATCCTTGGGTGGTTCTACTTCTTCCTGCAAGGAAATTTCTTGCAGGAGACACATGAGAATCTATTAAAATGTGGGATGCCATATAACCTGGGGCCCTCGTAAGTCATTTCTATCACGCTTAGTTAGGGCTTTATCAGCTTTCTCTATTCTTTTCTTAAAAAACAAAAACAAAAACCAAAAAAAAAAGCCCATGACCAGGATTGTAATCCAGCATCAGAGTGCCTGTCTTGCATATGTGAGGCCCTGGGTTCAATCCCTGGCACTGCAAAAAAATGACAATGACAAAATACTGTCAAAATCGTCGACTATTCCCAATAAAAACTTTTCACAAAACAAAAAATCTCAATGATCATATACCAAGAACTGTGCAAATACTTTTATGTATTTTTTATCCCATGCTCACACTTCACATACACCCTACACCAACAACTCCCCCCCCCCTTTAATCATTTAAGAAAGCTGAAGCTAGAAGAAATTCAGTTATCTTCCCAAATGTACCTTTAGCTATAATATGCAAGTCTGGCTTCGAGTATGAATAATAAGCTAAACACTTGAAAATTAGGATAAAAGGCAAAATAATAGTGCTAAACAAAAACTCGAATGTGTGAAAACTGAAAGACCTTCAGGAAAACTAAGAAAACAAACTTCTTGCTAAATCATCCAAGTCAACTAATCTATAAAGCATGCATCATTTGCTTAAGAAAACCTGAATGTTAAAATATAAACCACATTTACTAGAGATTTAACAGAAAGCATTAATAGCAACTCTCAAAACTTAAATAGCTGATTTAAGTTTTAATATTCATGAGTTTCTAAGTTTTACACAAAATAAAATGTATCATATATGCACTATTCTCTATGCATACTGACACAAACAAAAAATTTCAATAAGAACCGGGTGACTTGATTTCTATCTTTCTGGAGTGTCTGGGGATGGGGGGGTGGGGGGGGGTAGGCCTGGCAATGCTCAAGAGGCAATGCTCAAGAAATTCTCTTAGCTCTGGGCTCAGGGATCACTCCTTCTGGTGCTCAGGGGACCATACGTGGTAACAGGGTTATTAAAAGTAGGGTCAGCTGTCTGCAAGCAAGTGCATTAACCCCTGTACTATCTCTATCCCAATTTCTAGTTTTAACTGTGCGTTAATGTAATGAATTGAATATGTCCACCTAAATTTATAATGTTGAATTCATAACCAAGAACCTCAGAATATAGATTTGGAAATAATTGCAGGTGTAATTAGAATGAAATCACACTGAACTTGAATGGATCCTAATCCACGAGGCTATCTTTATAAAAGGAAAAATTTGGACATAGATACAACACAGAGAAAATACTATGTGAGCATAAATGCAGAGATCAGAATGATTCATTTCTAGATTAAAGAACAAGAGAGATGCCAATAAGTTGCTAAAAGCAACAGAAGAAACTAGCCCTGAGGAAAACTTGATAAGGACTTGTCTAGCCTCTAGCACTGCGAGACAATAAATTTCTGCTATGTAAGCCAGTTAACTGGTGGGTACTTCTTTATGGAAACCCTAACAAAGTAATATTGTTTGTAATGATAAGATTCTGGTTGTTTTCCAACATTCTGAGACCTACGTATCAATATGTATCCTTTTAAAATTTTTCTTTATCAAATATCTTAAATACTTATTATGGGGGGGAATGAGGGGGAGAGGTACGGAGGGTGGTCTGAGGAATGTTTCAGCACCTCCAAGTGAGTCTATGAGCGATCCAGGGCACCTCCCACATATGCCAAATGTGGTTCACAGGATCTGCTGTCTGGGACCTTGAGTGCCATAGTGTGTGCTATCTTTAAGCTCACTTTAGTGGTGTGTATAAGCACCACAACTACAGATATGTGATCACATCATAATGATTCCCAATGGACACTATAAATACAAAGTGCAAAAACACCAGAACTAAAAGAACTGAGAATTCTCAGTGAGCACACACGCCAACACTGCAACAAGATCTGAGATCACTGGGGGGGGGGGGGGGGTGGGGGGGTGTGTGAGTATGTGTCTGTGTGTGTAGGGCAGTGGGGGATATCCCTACCCCAACCTTATCATGGTAACAATGAAGGAAAGGGAAGAGGAAAAATAATATTTATCATCATATTAAAATTACTCAAGTTACAGAGGTAGGGCGTTTGCCTTGCACGCTGCCGACCCGGTTGAGCCAGGTTGGATTACTCCGCCCTCACGGAGAGCCCAGCAAGTTACTAAAGAGTCTCGCTCGCACAGCAAAGCCTGGCAAGCTACCTGTGACGTATTCAATATGCCAAACACAGTAACAACAAGTCTCACAACAGAGACGTTACTGGGCCCCCTCGAGCAAATCGATGAACAATGGGAGGACAGTGCTACACTGAAATAGCTAAAGTGAAAGGTATCTTTGTGTGACCCACTAAATAAACTCTAGTTTTTCACAATATAAATCTTATAGCATAAGACTCTCATTTTCGTTCTTTGTATATTTGTGGTGTGAAGGATCAAACCCAGGGCCTCACACATGCTAGATGCACACTCCATACTGAGCCACAACCTCAAACTGAGTTCCATTTTTTTACTCTTACACGGATAAATGGTCCCAAATAAGACGAATTACCAATTAGAATCTCATTGTTTTAAAAGTGTTGACTATATGGTTCATCACATTTCATACAGTCCAAGAAGTTGATAAAGGTAAACTTCCTGGATTGCTCAATAATCTGTATTTCCTTATATATTATACAATGATTATCATTATAGCACTAGCTCTACTCATCTTTGGCGATATCCAATTTGCTGAACCTCATTCTCATTATAATTTTACTTTATAATTGCACATTTAAAACATTTTAGATCTATTTCTCTTTAAACAATTTCTATTAATTTAATTTTATCTGCATCTTTCAACTTCTCCACTAATTCCAACACAACTACTCAAAACTATTAGTTTTAGGAATGTATTATGGGAGTGCTTTGGAGATATACAGAGGGTAAGGCACTTACTTGCCTTGCACACAGCCAACATGGGACCTAGGCTCAATCCCTGTCACTGTACTATCAGGCCTGATTCTTGAGTTCAGAGTCAGAGTAAGCCCTAAATACTACCAACTGTGGCCCCGGAAAAAAAAAAAAAAAAAAAACAGAAGAAAAACCTAAATATTTTTCACCATTTTTTGTTTTCCTTCTAAACTTATTTTTTATTAGTGAAACACCAAGAAGTACAGTGGTAGACTTATAAACTTTCGTGTTTAGGTTTCAGTTATATAATGATCAAGTACCTATCCCTCCATCAGTGCCCATTCTCTACTGCCAATGATCCTAGCAACCTTCCCAACCTCACACCCCATCCCCCTCCACCCCACCTCCGTGGCAGGGCATTCCCTTTTGCTCACTCTTTCCTTCAGGTTCTTGTTGTTTGCAATAGAGGTATTGAGTGGCCATTGTGTTCGGTCTATAGTCTACTTTCAGCAAACACCTCACATCTCGCATCCTGAGCTAGTCCTACAAACATCCTTTACTTGGTGTTCCCTTCTTTATCTGAGTTGCCCTTTCCCCCAGCATGTGCTGCCAGCTTCCAAACCCTGGAGCAGACCTCTTGGTACTTATCACAACTATTCTTGGGTGTTCGACTCCCATTCTGTTATTTTATATTCACCAGATGAGTACAGTCTTTCTATGTCTGTCCCTCTCTTTCTGGCTCAATTCACTTAGCATGATACATTCCATGCAGAACAACTTGTATGTAAATTTCATGACTTCACCTTTTTTAACAGCTGCAAAGTATTCCATTGTGTAGATGTACCAAAATTTTTCTTTAACAAGTCATCTGTACTTGGGCACTCGGGCTTTTTTCAAATTTTGGCTATTGTGAACAGTACCTCCATGATTGTGCGAGGAACACCAAGAGAGAGATAGCCACAAAAAAAGCCTGTCTTCGAAAACTCAAGCTTATTCGCCAACGTGGTTTGGGACATGCCTCAGGCAATCGCAAGTGAATGTCCGAGCTCACAAAGCAGTGCAGAGATGCGATAAAGGGAAGTCCTCAAAGAGAGAAGAGCAAGTGCTGGTAGATGCGGCAAGAGCTGGGAAAAGCATTCGTAACACCCGCTGTCCTTCGCCAACTAAAAGACCAAGATGATTGCGCTCCGACATCCTGATGGATCTATCACATCCTCCAGAACGACAATGGAGAAGATTATCCATGACTTGTACTCAGATCTCTTCGATAGCCATGTACACCTCCGACATACCAAATTCTGCAGGATGGCTATGTCGTTCCCAATGTTCTCCCTTCCGAAATCCGACACGCCATTTCGTCGGTAAAAAAATGAACAGCACCCGGCCCAGACAAGGTCAGACCTGAACACCTAAAGAACCTGCCATCAGTACTCATCAATACGCTGGCTGGGCTGTTCACACGCTACCTATCTGAATGCAAGGTTCCGTCCCAATGGAAAAAGAGCAGGATTGTACTACTGTACAAGAAGGGAGACATCCACGACATTGGCAACTATCGCCTGATCTGCCTATTGTCTGTCATCTACAAGCTGTTCATTCGAGTCATCCTGAATAGGATTGGCAGAACACTAGATGAAGGACAACCATGCGAGCAAGCTGGGTTCCGCAAAGGATTCAGCACAACTGACCATATCCACACGATAACCAAGCTCATTGAGGTTTCTCGGGAGTTCAAGATGCCACTCTAACATTCATTTATTGAAAGAAGGCCTTTGATTCTGTTGAGACTGAAGCAGTCATTGAAGCCCTAGCCAATCAGGGCCTTCAAACTCAATACATCAGGATCCTCCGTGAACTCTATTACCGATTCACTACCAGGATCTCACCATTCTACAAAGAAGTGATCATCCATGTCAAGAGAGGGGTTCGGCAGGATGATACCATTTCACCAAAACTCTTCAGTGCCACTCATCATGTGACAACTAGAATGGGAAGGAATGGGAGTGAAGATAAGACGGTCGGCACTACACCACCTCCGCTTTGCTGATGACATCGTTCTAATAACACCAAACATTAGCCAAGAGCACAAATGCTGGCCAACTTTGACCATGAGTGTGGAAAGGTCGGACTACAGCTGAATCTCACGAAGACAATGTTTATGAGAAACAGCCTCGTTCCTGATGTTCTATTTGCTCTCAACAGAAAGAACATCTCCGAATGCAATAGTTATGTGTACTAGGTCGAGAAGTCAACATGACAAATGACCTGGCATCTGAGTCGCTCAGGAGGAAGAGAGCAGCTTGGAACGCCTTCAAGAACGTTGAAGAAATAGCTAAGAGGACGAAGAACCTCCAGCTCCGGGCACATCTCTTTGATTCTACTGTTCTTCCTGCATTAACATACGCCTCAGAGACCTGGGCCCTATGAAAATAGGATGAGAACGCTATCTGGGTCTCCCATAGAGGAATCGAAAGAGCTATGCTTGGAGTATCACGTTTCACTCAAATGAGAGAAAGAATCCAGAATTCCGACCTCCATCGATGATTAAGAATCAGGGACACTGTCTCGTTTGCCAAGGCATCAAAAATCAGATGGGCTGGACACGTAACGAGATTTGGAGACGACCGCTGGACTAGAGCCGTTACCGACTGGACTCCACGGGACGCCAGAAGACTTCGTGGCCGCCCACCTACCAGATGGTCAGACTTCTTCGTCAAGACCCTGAACGATTGGTTTGAGGCTCTTCGTGTTCCTAGAACGAACAGATGCCATTGGGCTACACTAGCACGCAACAGGGACAAATCGAGACGTTACTGGTGCCCGCTTGAACAAATCGATGATTAACGGGAAGTCAAGTGGTCAAGTCAAGTGAACAGTGCAGCAATGAACATAGACATACAGATATATCCCGGAGAGGCAAAAAAAGTACATCCCTTCTAAACTTATTAAAATGAAAAGTTGGTAAATGCATTTTCCTATATCCAAACTATAAGAATAGGAATTCCAGGCTTGTAGAAGGCCTCAGGTTCAATTCCTAGCATCTCCACTAAAACCCAAAAAACAGTAGGAATGCCAAAACATTGTATATAAGAAGTCATATGCTTCATATGAAACTGAGAACTAAAGAATTTATTTGCAAAATAACTGCAGAAACAATTCCTAAAACATTATTATTTATCTCCATATCAAAAATTTCTACCTAATTCCCAAGGTATCTTCTAATCCCAATAACTACAAACAACCCCTTTCTTCATCTTACAGAGGAATCAATAGCAGTTTAACGATTAGTTGATGAAATATTTACAGTAATATTTCAAACAAGGTACAAAAGAAGGAACAGAAAAGCAAACTAAATAGAAGACAGTCCAAAAATGAAATTACACACACATACAAATGTGATATATAATAAAGTTAACATTCCAAACCAATAGGGAAAAGTGAATTATTTAAAGGTATTATCAGACATGGTTGGCAATTTGGAACAAAATAAAAAGCTGAATTCCCACATCACTTATTACACTAAAGTAACTTCCACAGGAATCAAAATTCAATATGAATTATATATGAAAAGAGAAGGAAACACCTACCTAAATATAACTACATACAGAAGCTGTAACAGAAAAGGTCAGAAAGAATATGTAAAAAATTAGTATTTTAGTAAGGCTTAGAAAAACATTAAAACAGGGAATGAATACAAAGACAACTTGGAGGAAAATTATTTTTAATAAGTTTTATAAATGGACAATTATCTGTTATAAATAGCACCAAGAAATCAATGAGACAAACAAACAACTGGAAGAGAAAAAAATGTAGACTATAAACATACAAAATCACTCAATCTCATAAATTATAAATGCAATTAAAAATACTAAGATAGCATCTTCAAAGCCAGAGAGATAGCTCAATAGTCATAAGGAGGGCTGAGTTAAATCCCTGAAACCTTATGGTCCCCCAAACATCACTGGAGCAACTCCTGAGCCTGGAGCCAGGAGTTGTAGCCCCTGAGCAGCACTCCCAGGCGTGTCTCAAAAAACAAAACCAAAAAAAAGAAAAAAGCCAAAAACCATTTTAAGCCAGTAATACTTAAAGATATAGGGAAACAGACATCTTCACATACCATTGCTAGAAATGAAGACTGATATTCTTTTGAAAGGACAATTGGCAGCAACTATAAATAAAATATGAAAATACATCTTGCTTCAACATTTGTAAGCAAAGTAAGATATCATCTAACTTCTAAGAACAGAGAACGGGTAAGAAACTGAAGTATAGTACTTCCACATATAGAGAATGTAGCAGTTAATGTTCAAGACATGTTTTATATAAAAGATGCCAGAGATGGTAGAAAGGTTAAAGTACCTGCCTTGCATGCAGCTGACACTGGTTTAATCCCTGGCACTGCATAACTGACTGAGAATTGCAGGCAGCAGTCTCTGAGCAGAGAAGTAGGAGCAGCCTGTGTAACTACTAACCCCCATCCAACTATTCCCCCAAAGTAGAGAAGAAAGCTTAGTATTCATATAAATGCTTTAGTATTCATATAAATCAAAATGAAAGATATAAAACAAATGTTCATATTAGTATACAACTTTTTTGAAGAATAGAAATTTAACATTGGTAATTCAAAAAAAAATTTCCTTTTTCTGTTTTAATTTTTTTTTTTGGGAGGTTGGGGTGGAGGTGGGCCATACCTGGCTGTGTTCAGGGTTTATTCCTAGTTCTGTGCTCAAGGATAACTCCTGGCAGGGCTTGGAGGACCATTCATGGTGCTGGGGGTTGAACTTGGGTTGGCTACGTGCAAAGCAAGCACCATACCTGTTGTACTATCACTCCACCCCCAAATAATGGCTAATTTCTTGAAAGCATGACAAAAATTAAAGAGAAGCATTTACTTTGGTTATTTTTTAGTAAGGGTTACACCTGATGGTGTTGGGGGAGTAGGGTAATAAGGTGTTAGTAATCAAACTGAGGGTATGACACCTGGAAAGCACAGCCTCAGGTAACACACATGGTACCAAGGACCAAACTGGGGTGACTACAGTGCACAGCAATGAGTAGTTCAATGAGTAGTTTCCCTGGCTCCTCACTCCTATCATCCTCATTAGGGTCACGGTCCTCCGTTGTTCATCCTCCATCGTGAGACTTGTTGTTACTGTGTTTGGCATACTGAATACGTCACGGGTAGTTTGCCAGGCTCTGCCGTGCGAGTGAGATACTCTTGGTAGCTTGCCGGGCTCTCCGAGAGGAGTGGAGGATTCATCTTCATATCAACCATCAATTATTTTAAAAGAATATAGCACTAACCCATAATCATCTGACAATATGTAAAGTGGGGGAAGTAAAAAGGATCAAGGAAAGAGACACTTCAAGTCTATAAGGAGTCCACTCTCAGCAGTGCTCAGGCTATGGGTATCTAATCCAGGGCTTTGCATGTGCAAAGCATGTTTTATATCATTTAAGGTATCTCCCTGACCCCCAACATCAAGATTATAAAATATATTTCCATCTACTATTTTATCCTTGACCATAATAATGCTCTATATGGAGAAATAAACCCCAAATACTAAAATAAATACAATTTTAAAATATGACTTAACTACAATAAATATCTGTTAAAAAAATAAAAAGCTTTTATGTTAAAAAATGTTTCACTGAACGTATCCCTAAAAATAAAGAGTAGCAGTTTCTTAACAATTCCTAACAATTCCTGGTTTTCCAACCTAGTTCTCAAGCATGCTTTCAAAATTTTCAAATTCTGAATACACAGGAGGAACAGATATGTAAAAATGATAGAAACGCACAATTCCCAAAACATGTAACAAAGTTATCTAAGATAGATTTAGATATCAATATTGATCCAAGGTAACTTTTTCTTTTACAAGGCTTATGTAGACAAAAATGATCTTTGAATTAGGAAAATCTGATTAAGTTTTAATATACCCATTTTTATCTACAATGACTTACCAACCTCCAAACTTCTCTGAAGCAGAAATGACCTGTCTCAGCAATCCCCCACTCCTTTTAAAATTTAAAATTTAAAATGTCAGGGAAAGTCCATTCTCTACTAGTATGCTAATTCCGGTGTATCAAATACTTCCGAACCCACCAGCTGAATATATGTTTAACAAGTAAACTATTCCCAAACCTATTTATGCCAATTTATTTGTTAAAACTAGTTACTGTGCATTTTAGTAAGCTACTCAAGAATAAGTCTCTCAACATTGTTCAAAGTGTGGTATGTTACATTACCCTTTAGTTGGACAAAATAAGACAAAATCTACTTTATGATTAAGTGTGGAAAACCTCATAACAATTATAGAATACTGTAAATACTATAGGGACAGTGAAAAACAGAATGGCTGCTGACTCTCACTATCACATGGCTTAGCATTAAGACAATGTATTGCTAGTCTAAGAAAGCATAAAAATTCAAAACTTAAAGTATAGTTTCTATAAGCACCTGTCATTTCAGCATCATTATAAAATCAAGAAACTGAAAATAAAGGGAGAGCACTAGGGTCAGGGGCATATGCAAATTATGAACCCGCTCAATCAGACCCTGGTTTGACTTCTGGCACAATATAGCTGGGTATAGCTCAATAAGCTCTCAAAAACTGCTGGATAGTCCTGGTGATCCCTGATACTGCAGCACTCAGGAAGCACAACATTCTCAGGTCCTCACATTTAACCACAGACAAGGCCTGGGACCCCCTGAAAACATTGGGATAGTCCTTCACCACAAAAAGAAACTACAAGTCAAACCATTGTTACATCAGGAATCATTTGTTTAGGAATTTATGCAAATTTTTAGGTAATGGTTGTCACTGAAACTCTATTTTATGTCATATCATCTACAAAATTAAAAGAAATGAGAATGATTTGTTTTTAAATAGTAGGCTCTGTCCCAGTTTTTGATTTAAAAAAAAAAAAAAAGGATCCCTCCTAGAATTTGTGGGGTCTGGAGAGTAATGTACATACTTAAGCTATGATTAGGAAAATTACGTTATTGACAAATGCTATAAGTTATCATTCCAGTTCATAACTTCAGGATGGTATTATTCTGAAAAAACATTCCCAACCCCGAGTGGCAAAGCCTAAACAGGTGATTTTATGTTCTTGATTAAAGAGGACCATGGATGTTAAGAAATGCAGTAAGAAATACAAAATTAAAATCTAGGAGAAAAAAAATTAAGGTGAAGTTGGCAAATAAGTATTTCTAAGTTAAAACTTTTATACTAGTATAAAAATATACTATTTTACTAGAGAACTTAACATCTTTTTCTGTTAATATCTTTATCCTTCTAGCATTTTTCTTCCCTGAAGTTCAATTTTAAGGGTATGTTATGCAAACAGTATCGATGCTATAGTACTTTATATTATATGTGTGTGTATGTGTATAGTATACTATAGGCAATATACTATACAAAGTATATGTCAATATATACTCTAAAATAAACTCTGTGGAAAAAAATTAGTATGATTTTTTAAATTTTTTAAAATTTTTTATCAAAGCAAGAATAATTTTTGAAAAATTGGCTTATCTCCTCAGTCATGGTCCAGAAAATTCTGAGAAGCTGTAGAAATATACAGGTGCACACTTGAGGTCCAGATTCATCTCCCAGAGTGTGGAAAAGGACTATACACCTTGGAGCAGAGCCCTGTGTGCCTTCTGGACAGTGCCCAGGGGGAGGGACCTCGTGGGGTACCCACATTGGAAAGAAAAAAAGCTTTATTTTGCTTACAAGTGTTATCCCAAATGCATAGAACAAATTCTTGGTGTATAGGTGATGCATAATAAATATCTGTTCAATGAAGAGAAATAAGAACTTACCGTGATGACAGCCTTGCTAAGACAGATGGAACCTCTACAGCCATACTCTGTCTCATCTTCAGATTTGTAGTAACTCAAAGTATTATTTTTCAAAACTACCCAACGATCCTGCCACCCATGAATGTAGTTTGTCCACTGGAGGTGAAAAAGAGACGGGAGAGAAAAGGGAAAAAGAAATCAGTATTTCAGAAATCCAAACTTTATAAAATGACAGTCTAATTTTAAAGCCAGAATGTTAAAAAAAAAAAAACTCTAACAACTATAAACATTAAAAATATAAAAACCAATAATCCGATGTTTTTCTAAATTATATAGTTATTTTCCATACTTTTTCAAAGGTGTAAGATAATAAAATACTATTTTCTTCTGACATCTGAATTTAGTTTAAAGCTCTCCTTCTTTTACCCTCCCCTGCTCACCACGCATGCCATTTTAAAAATTGTTTTAGTCCCTCCCTTATTTAACAGATTAAAATATGGTATTAGTTATATAGTTTCTCATTCGTCTATACCAAATACTGTACAAACACAATCATGGGCTGTATTGTACTTTCCCTAGTAGTTATTTTTATATGAAAATTTATGATGTTCACAACTACATCTAAGTAAAAATACTAGATGCATTTTTAGTGAGTACAGATGTACAAGGCAAAAAAATACTAGATTATCAATATTTATTTAGGTTTGTTTTTCATTTGTTTTAGGGTCACAATCAGCAGTGCTCAGGGAACCGAATGGGGTACCAGAGATCAAACCCAGTTGGTCAAGTGCAAGGCATATATTGATAATCAGTCCCTAGATCACCAACATTTAGGAAGTGTATGTCAATTTTTTATTTTCTCCATAGAATTCAATGTTACAAATTTGAAGTTAATCTTTCCAAGTTCCTCTAAAGATCAAACCTGACTTACTATACAAACATAAAACCGGTTTTAAAAAATGTATTTGGATGATGTTTCTATATCCATAAAATGTTTTTGAGTTACTCAAGCCTTTTTGCATACTAAAGATCAAAATCAATAAACCTGCAAAGGCAGAAATGTAACCTCGATGGGAGTTCTTGATTATGCTTATTTTTATGCTCTAGGAGTTTAAGTATCTGCCAAAAGCTAAATGGATTTTTAAAAATATACTGCTTTGGCTTGGTCTCTTTATCCATTGAGAAATCTTTCCTTTCCAAATCTCGAATTCAGCATGTTTGCAATGGTTCTGCTCTGAGACCCATCATTACAATCCCTCCCAGAGAGCTCTTCCTAATCATTATTTCCTTATTTCTAACTTCCCATGTCTTACCACCACAGAGACACAGATTTGAAATGATGATTATGTACAAAATGGAATGCACAGGTCTGAGGATGTACCTTACATACAGGACTTGCCTTACATATACGAGGTAGTCTAGATCCAATCTCTGGCATTATAAAAAAGAACAAATCCCAAAACCAGAAACTGAACTCACCTTCCCACTTGAATTATGCTGCTATTTCTGCAGTCATTTATACTCAAAACCTGGCAAAATTGTATTATATGAAGAGAAGAAAGATACAGGATCAGAGACTTCATTATCTCCAGTGATGTTTTGACTAGATATTTAGCTTTTCTGAATTTCAGCTTGCCGGTTATTTGAATGACTGAATACAACACAATTATGACTATGCCCTACCATACTCATACAAAATCCCCGATACCTTTCTGCTCCTTCAGTCTTTACAGATCACCACTTCTATTCATACTTCCTTATTATTTACTACTTAGGCATACTTGCTTATCTTGCATATTAATCTTATAGAATATCCAGCTCCAAAACCAACACGTACAACTTCATATTGTCTATACTGCAAACTGTTTAGACTGGCATGGCTTAATCCTACTTCGCTTCCAATTACCACCCTTCCAAAAGCTTGTGACCATGTGACTGTGGTCAAGTTACTTATCCATTCTGTGTTTGTTTCTTTGTCAAACTTTACCTCCTAGTCATTGAGATTAAACAAGGATAGCCTTAGAGCACTGCCAGGCACATATTATTTTCTAAGTTGGAGGCAGAATTACACATAGTAAATGAAGCTTAACCTTCTGCATAGTTCACTAGATAGAATGGACACCTTTCACAGTAACTGGAGGGAACACCAATAATTGTGTGCCCATGATTTTACATTATTTTCTAATAAAAAAAAAACCTAACAAATGATGACACCTTAGCACTGCACTGTAGCACTATCCTCCTGTTGTTCATCGATTTGCTCGAGTGGGCACCAGTAATGTCTCCATTGTGAGACTTGTTACTGTTTTTGGCATATCGAATACGTCAGGATTAGCTTGTCAGGCTTTGCCATGCGAGTGCTGTACTCTCTGTAGCTTGCCGGGCTCTTCAAGAGGGGCAGAGGAATCGAACCGGAGGGTCCGCCCAGGTCGGCTTCATGCAAGGCAGTGCAAGGCAAGTGCCCCACCTGCTGCACTATTGCTCCAGCCCGAGGACACCTTAAAATCTGTTAAGTCAAGTGGTTTTCAAGCGCAGATCCATGGACTGGTACCAGTCTGCAGATATAGCCAGGTTAAAAACAACTGGCCCATAGCTTGGTTTTAACTGCTGGACAACGGACAGGTGCTGATCCACAGATAAATAAGATTAAAGAACACAGCATTAGTCAATGCCAGCTACTATTATCACACCTGGAAAGCAGATGTTTGTTTTTCTCTACCTTCAGAAAGTTCCTTCATTTTTTCCCATTTAACAAATAGAGGAAAGGCAATACTTAAGACACTGTGAGAGTAATCAGAGTCCTACCCTAAGTCCAGCAAGCATAAACCCAAGGGGGTGGGGGGCGGGGAGGAAATACATTTGGGAAATGGGATTGCAAAGGATGTGTTTGGGAGGGGAAGCTTGAGACAATGGTGGAAGGAAGCAGACAGCTGGTAAAGGTTATAGTGTTGGAACATTGTATGAAATCATTAACAGTATAAGAAAGAAAGAGTGAGAGAGAGGAAGGGGGAGAGAGAGAAAGGAAGGAGGAAAGAGAGGGAGGGAGGGAGGGAGGAAGAGAGAGGAGGAGAGAGAGTGAGAGAGAGCGAGAGCGAGAGCGAGTCAGAAGCAAGATGAAAATAAAATGCAACTGAGAATTCAAGGGGAGGATCTAGAATGACTGGACAAATAAAAAGCTTCATGGAAAGAATAGTATTTGAGATGGATTCTAAAGATGGATAGAATTTCAGTCAACAGAACCAGAGAGATATGAAGGAGGCCTGGGTTCACTCTTTGGCACAAGGTCCCCTGGTCACTACCAGGAATAACCCCTAACCACTGCCAGGTGTGGCTCAAACACAAAAAATTTCACTCAACAGATATATATCAAGAAATAAAAGATAAAACAAACAGACATCAAGAAATAAAACCCGGCAGAGAGACAGTACAGCTGGAAAGGCACTTGCCTTGACAAGGCTGACCCAGGTTTGATCCCTGGCATCCTATATGGTCCCTAGAGCCCTGCCAGGAGTGATCCCTGAACACAGAGCCAGGAGTGAGCCCTGGGTGTGGTCCAAAAACAAACAAAAGAAAATACAAGAGAAAGTAAATCATAAAGGAATAGGAATGGGATGGAACTTTGAAAATGCTGGATGACTCATTTTACCTAGGCTTAGTTGCTCCCAAGTCATACCAAAACATCAATCTTGGGACCAGTAGGGTATGTGTCTTGCAGATGGCAGGCCTAGGTTTAATCCCCAGCATCCCATACGATCCCCTGAGCACTGCCAGGAGTAATTCCTGAGCACAGAATCAGGAGTAACTCTTGAGCACGACCAGGTGTGGCCTCTCTACCCCCTCCAAAACAAACAAACAAACAAAAAAACCCAACATGAATATTTACCTATTCATAATCCACCCTGATAACTGTTATAACCATCTAGAATTATGGTCTATCCAGTATTTTTAGAATATACATGTTGAAGAAGTGAGTCTATATAAAAAAGGTATATTTCCTTCACAGAATTTCCCTGTATTTTGAATTTCCACACAGAAAAAAATTCTACTGGAATGTTTTATTTCAAACACAATTTACCTCTCTTCCCATTCTAAATTCACTCCATTTTAGAGGGATAGAAACAAATTAGTATTGACTTATCTATATTATGTAATGAAGCAAAAGAATAGATATTGAGTTCTAAATCTTGCTTAAAATACCAGATGACTACATAGGGATATATACATATGTACATACAAATACATATATGCAAACATGCAAATTAAAATTTATGGGGCCAGACTGATAGTACATTGTGCAGGGCATTTGCCTTGCACGTGGCCTATCTGCATAAGATCCCTCGCACCCCATATTGTCCCCCAAGCCTTCCAGGAGAGATCCCTGAGCAGAGTCAGAAGTAAGCCCTAAGCACCTCAGAGTACGACCCCCAAAGCAAAAAATAATATCTAATTAAACATGATACTATATTTATTCAATATAGTATTCAATATGTGTTCACTATTGAATAAGCGTCCAGGAAACATGTATAACCACTGATAAATTTCTAGGAAATTTCCCTAACAGTTAATAAGAATACCCATATTTCTGTTGATTCTATGTATGCACCAACTTTCTAACTGTTTATATGCATTTAAATATCAAGAAGATTACTATTTTCTGTCAGACCTATTACAATTTCTACCATTACAAATACAGTGACTACTCAGAGCACTGGTGACAATCCACAAAACTCGCCAAAAAACTGATGACCAGTAGGTCAAAAAGTCCAGCTTGCCCTGTAAAATACTTAAGATCATTACACTACCAATTTGGAAATTCTTCTCATCTAATGAGAAAAGTGATTAAGCTCATCAGAATCACCAAGAAGAAAATTTCATAAAAATACACTTGAAAATGTATACTTATTACACAATATGTTCAATACAGATTCCTAAATTACAAGAGCCATTCAATCTAAATAAACCCTTGGGAGCTTCACTTTACTGAAAACCTCTCATTGAAATTCCAATAATGATTACAATATCTGCACACCATGACTTTGTTATGCAAATAATTAAAATTTTGCCAGCATTAGTTCTGACACACTACTGTCTTTCCTAGATTCTCACTAGCCTTTAAAAGAAAAAAATCATAGAAGCCTAACAAGAAGTGAGTCCACTAACAATGTCCAAACGTTTAGCCAATGTATACTAGAAGCAGGGCGATTACTTAATAGCACATGATCACGTATCTTATGACCAGCTTGTTGAGGGACTGGCCCAAGCTCCCCTTTTCCAACTGCCAGCTCCAGTCATCACTAAAAGTTTAAAAGGAAAGAAGGAAGTAAAAAAAAAGGCAAAGTGAACTTTTCGTAGCAAAAGACCCTAAAAACCACCAGCAACCCCCTGCCCCAACCATGTATGACAGCAAAAAATAATAAAAAAAAAAAAAATTTCTCTCTTTAAAAAGGCCTTACAGACCAACCTTTTGAAAATTCGAAAAATCACTCCCCTCCACCCCCCAAAAAAGGTAAGATCTTTTTACCCCCTTCCCAACCTCTGGCTGCAAGAACACTTTAAACAACGCTCTGCTTGGATTCACAGTCGATTGTGACATGTTCCCAATTACTATGGCTATTTCTTGCGCCGATCACATGCTCATTCAGCAGCTCTGCTCGGAGCTGGGCAAGGGATAAGAGGACAAGTAGCAAAGTCCTCCTCAGTCCCGTCTCGCTCCCTCTCACCTGACACCGGGGCGGAACTCCGGCTCCGACTCCAGCCCTCGGCCCCGAGTGGGTCGGGGCACGGGCCTCGGGTCGCCCCCTCTCCCCGCCCCCCACCCCGCAAACTCCGTTCCGCGTCGCCCAACTCACCGCGCCTAGGTCCCCTCGGCACCGCTCCCATTCTTAGCCTGGACACTGCCCCTGCCCAACCCGGATTCCGACACCCGGGACAGCTGCGGCCGCTGCCCGTCCCGCTCCCAAACCGGATCCCCGGCCCGGGACAGCGTTTTCCCGGGTGCCGGGCCGCCTCGGGGCGGGTCGCGAAGCCGGAGGGAATCGGGGGTCGGGGGTCGGGGGCGGGCAGGCCCCCGCTCTCGTCCCCCACCCCCACCCCGGGTCGGGGCGCCCCGATCCCCCCGCGCAGCCCCCGGCGCCGCCCGCCCGGCCCCACCCCACGCCCCACAGCCCCGAGCGGCGCGCGGCAGGTGAGTCCCGGGCCCCGCGGGGCGGCTCACCTTGCTCAGAACCCCACAGCGCTCCACAGGCGGCCCCGACTCCGTCTCGGGATCCTCCTCGGAGCCCGACGAGTTCCAGCTCTGGTTGTCCGACATGGAGGCGCGGCCGCCGAGCAGGACAGCGGCCCCCGCTCCCTGAGCTGCGCCGGACGTGGCTCCCGGTCCCCGGGGTGAAGGGGCTGGCGAGAGCCGGGAGAGGACGCGCGCTCGCTCCGGGCCGCCGGGCAGCTGGAGCAGGCAGGGCGCGCGCCCGCCGCGCTGAGGCTGAGGCGGCTGAGGCTGAGGCTGAGGCTGAGGCTGAGGCAGCGGCTGCGGCTGTTGCTGCTGCTGCTGCCGCCGCCGCCGCCGCCGCGCCTGACACCGAGCGGAGCGGGGAAGGAGGACGAGCGGCGAAGCGAGCCTGCCCTGCCAGCCGTCAGCCGCCGCCGTCGCCGGGACCCCCGCGCTGCGCCCGGCGCCGCCAGCCGGACTCGGCCCGCTCGGTGACAGTCTCCGAGGGGAAAGAGGAAGGGAAGAGAAAATCCAGCTGCAAAGCTCCCCTCACACCTCCGCTACCGCCGCCATCTTCCTGCCGGGCCCACTATTTACCCTCCCCTCCCCTCCCCTCTCTCCTCCCCTCCGTCCTCCCATTCTCCCTCCGCTCCCCGCCCCGTCTCCCTCCCGGCGTCTGACGCAGCACGCCCAGGGCCCGCCGCGCCCCGCCCGCACCGCACCTCGGGACCTCGCGGGTGACGCCGGGTGGAAACGTGGGAGGAGCCGAGGAAGGGGCGGGCGGGAGGGGGAAGTCGCCGTGTTGCATCCTGGGAAGGGCGCGGGGCCGGCTCCGCGCGCCGCGCTGCCTCCTGGGAGTTGTAGTCGAGCTCCGGGAGCCGCCGGTGAGTGACCCGCGCGGGGAAAGCTGGGCGCCCGGGGTACCCTCCGGCCGTGGGTGGGCTTCGTCTGACAGTCGCGTGGCCGCTCCCCGGGGCTGCGCTTCCAGGCCCTCCGGCGTGTTTGTGACGATTCCGTCGTGCTGCAGGGCTGGGTGTCGGATGCCCCGGGCCTGACTTGCGTGGCGGCTTGCAGAAAGCCCGGGAGCAAGTTGCTGCTGCTGCCACACCGGGCGCGAGTGTTGCTGGACTTTGCAAGTTCCCTCTTAACTAGGGTTCACCTCTGCCCATGCCATCTCGTTCTTTAAAAAGAGTGCTTCTCGCGTTTGAACGACGAATTCTCTTTGTTTCCACAAGTTTTCAGTTGGCTGAAAGCGATTTGGAGGCTATCAGAATAAGTGACATTGGGAGAAATTTTTAGACTAAAATCAGAATGTAATTCTGGAGTTTTCTCTAGATGAAATGAGTATCTGTCTGCCAGAGACCCTGGTGAGCCCATCTTTGTAGATTGGCCTCTGTCCAGAAGATGAGAAGGTTTGAAAATAGAAACTCTTATTGTATGGAAAAGACGGAAGTGCTCGAATTGTACCGAATAATGTAATGAATTAGGCAATGGATTCACTTTGTGTTGTAAAATTAGAATTGATTCGGTGAAAATACCATAAAAAAAAAACTAACTCCGACTCTTTATGCAAATTTCGTAAGGATAAATTCTGTTATAGGATCTTTAACAGTAACTTTAGTTTTCTTTGCTCTTGCTTGCTTTTCCGTCTTGTCAGCTTTCCTATCAATTGCCAACAGTAAAATTCTTCATAACATCTTTTAAAAAATCGTATACTTCAGGGATAAGAGAATAGGCGTGGAATTTTGTGTATAAAGGAAAAGGCTGGGTGGCCGGAAATGACCCTGGTAGGGATTGAGATATGCTAATTGATCTGTCGTCTTCTGGAAAGAACGGAATGATGGGAACAGTCTCCAAAAACTACCAATGGCATCGTTCATTCCGCGAAGTTTGACTATTAGGGATGCTGAATTGCCTGTAAAGAAGTTACAAATAGGGACAGGAGAAGTAGTACAGAGGGTAAGGCGCAGTACCAGGAGTAAAATCCCCCAGCACTGAGCCGGAATAAACCCTGATCGCTGCCCTGTGTCAACCCTCCTACTCCCACAAAAACAATTACACATGGCTTTTCTATTGTAAAATTATACTCTGATGAATAATTGAAATATGTATAAAACCTTCATAGATAAAGCTTTTGAAAGTACCTTATCAACACATTAAAGCAATTCTGAGGGTATCATTTAAAAAAAAAGAAACAAACACATTTCCCTCTTTATTGAATTAAGCCTTTAGAATGTTTAATACTGTTAACAATTAAATTTTGCTCTGTCTTTTCATGATCCAAATTGGTTTCCCTATTTCTGATTTTCATAAGCTCTGGATTTTAAAATGTCTTTAGTCTAAATTACTGGGATTGTTGAAAAGAGCATAGTATGTCATTATTTTGAAACTGAACTTAACTATTTTGTGTGTGGAGGTTTTTTATTTTGTTTTTGTTTTGTTTTGTTTTGTTTTGTTTTGTTTTGTTTTTGGATCACACCCGGGCTGCTCAGGGGCTACTCCTGGTTCTGCACTCAGGAATCACTCCTGAGGAGCTCAGGGGCCCATAATGGGATGTGCAACTTTCAAAGCAAAAAGCCTTATGCTGTACTACTGGCTCTGGCCCCTGTTTTGTGCATGTCGAGGTTCTGTGGTTGTAACCACCAGCACTTAGGTCACCAAGATACCCAATTAGTGGAAAATTGATGTATTTAGTATGAATGTGAAAAGAGTTGCCCCTGTGAAAAGATTTTGGTCACTCTTTACTTTAAAAAAAAAAACTATTTAAAAAAATTTAAGTACAGAATGATTTTTTGTCTCATGACTAGAAAACTACATTAGATGTTGGCATTTCTTCATTTTCTCTTTTTTTTTGGGGGGGTCACACCCACCGATGCACGGGGGTTACTCCTGGCTCTGCACTCAGGAGTTACTCCTGGCGATGCTCGGGGGACCATATGGGATGCTGGGAATCGAACCCAGGTCAGCTGCATGCAAGGCAGACGCCCTACCCGCTGTGCTACCTCTCCAGTCCCTCATTTTCTCTTGATGGGAAGAAATTGCAGCACAAGAATAAAATATGTGAACTTTGTGAGAGTAAGAGCTTATGAATTTCTCTTTTGAAGCCTTTTTCAACTTCTTTTAGAAGTGCTCTATATTTCCTCTTTTAGTATATATTTATTTATTTTACTTTCAGAACTTAATTGCAGGTGGGATTTGTTTTTGTACATATAATGGGCAGCAGAAAAAAATTAAGGAGATAGACACTTGGTCTAAAACCTTATTGAATAATCTCTCTTGGTCTATCTTGGTCATGTATGTATGAAGTGCAAAATTTCCATACAACAGAGTCTATTTCTAAACTCCATTTTTTTTTGTTTATGTTGATACCATACTAACAACCATTTTATATTGTTTTATACACAGATATAATAGCAGAATTCTCCTGGTGTCCTATTACATTTAGATTCTTTTGTGTGTGTATACGTCTTCCAGATGCATTTTGAGAATAAGCTTCTCAAATTACATTAAAAATTCTATGGAAATTTGAATTGAGAACACATGAAGTTTCTGAAGAAAATTACTTTTTAAAATAGAACTCTTGGGGCTGGAGAGATAGCACAGCGGGTAGGGCATTTGCCTTGCACGCGGCCGACCCAGGTTCAAATCCCAGCATCCCATATGGTCCCCTGAGCACTGCCAGGAGTGACTCCTGAGTGCAGAGCCAGGAGTAACCCCTGTGCATTGCCAGGTGTGACCCAAAAAGGAAAAAAAAAATAGAACTCTTAATTTTGGTCGGAACTTTGCATACCAGATCTGATATATTCTTAACAATACATCTAAGGTGAGCTTCCTTGGGCACATTTTGAGGACAGTAAATTTTTTCGTGTGTGATTTATTTATTTTTCTTATTAATTTTATTGAATCACCATGAGATAGTTATAAGATTTAATTTTGGGATTACAATCACACAGTGATCACCCATCCCTCTACCAGTGCACATTCCCCACCACCAATATCCCTGGTATAAGAGGACAGTAAATTTTAAAGTCTACAGAGTTGAATAACTTAACCCATGTCCATGGCTTTAAATAGTTAGAATTTGAACTTTCCTGATTCCAAGATCATATTCTTTGCTCTAGAATATCTCTAAAGTGGCAAAGTAGGGGCTGGAGTGATAGCACCAGCGGGTAGGGCGTGTGCCTTTCACGCAGCCAACATGCCGACCCAAAAAAAAAAAACCAACATAAATAAATAAATAAAGTGAAAAAGTGGATTTTATATATATACACACATACACACACACACACACACGTATATGTATATTCCCTGTAAATGAATAGCATAGCTCTTCTCTGAAACATTTTTCACTCTAATGTATCCACCCTTATATGTATGTATGGTGTCTATTATCATCCCCAGTTAGATTTTAAAAATTTTTATTATTTTTGCTTTAATATTTCAGACCATGAAACAACCACAGAGAAGTTAAATAATTTTGCAAAGGTTGTGTATCTTAATAAAGAGCGTAACTGCTGTTTGAGCTTAAGTATCCTGCTGCCAGAACTCATTCCACTAGAGTTCCTTGTAAGTTCCTCTTTTTGTTTCCCTTTCTTCCACCTAACCTTACTTCTAGTTTTTATCCCCACTAACCACCAATATGCCAAAGCCTTCATCGCTGCCCTCTTTACCTACTATCAAAACATGGAAGTTAAACAAGCCCAACGTATTGAAACTGAGACTTCAGATTTTAGTGATTAGTTAGTAGAAGAATGTGTGCAATTTGTCCTATATCCTAGGTCTCTGTAGGATAGGATATGCCAAGTTGAAGTGGAAAACATTGTCTCCTTTTCTGTGTGCTATAAGGAGCTTTTAGTAGTCAGCTTAGAATGCTTTGGCCAAATTTCACAGACCTGGGTAGTTACGATTCCAGTTTCACTTCCTGTAAGGATGTGAATCCTTTTAGATTGAGGCTCCACCCTAATAGCCTTAACTTTACTTAGCCTTAATTACTTCCTCATAAGCCTATTCTCCAGCTACAGTCATTTTAGAAAGTTGGAATTTCAAGTGTGAATTTGCAGGAATACAATTTAGTCCATAACAAATTATGTCTTGTATTTCATAGCATTTAGGCAATTTGTATTAAATAGTTCTTTTTAGCTATTCTGTGAATTTAATTATACTGAAATATACTTTATATTGTTGTTCCAAACTAAAATATAACCAATGATGGGATTTACATATGAATTTGTGAAATAAAAATGGAGATATTAATCTGATGCATATATATAATTATACCTGTAGTTTTTATTATAGTCTGCTTCTAAGAATAAGAGCAACCTGAAGAAAAATCATTTTTAACTTACAGACAATGAAACACCATATTGATGTCTTTTAGCACGTGGTGAATGTTTAAAGAGAGTAACAGAATGTATTGATTCCACTAAAAGTGTGAACGCCATGAGTAAGAATTTTTAATTTTTAAAAATAATTTTCTATAGTTAATCCCTAGAATAGTGCTCAGTGCACAGAAAGTAATTCAATGCCATTAATTACCATATTGTACATTACCTCCAGTTAATTCTGCAAGCATATGATAAATACTATGACAAACATGATAAAATACTCTGTTGACTCCTATGGGTGTTATTAGTATAGGCTAAGATAAACATTGGATGGGGAGGAGATACGATCTTTGAGGCCCCTACCCTCAAAGGGATGATTACAGAAAGATACACATTAAACTGTAATTGGTTTTAAAAACAACGTTTTTAAAAGTGTTTTTTAGGTAATCTTTATTCCTACCATCTGTCAGTGATAAATCTTATTCTCTAGTCCTGTTAGTGAATCTGATTTCTGCTCAATCTCTGTAGGCCAATTACCCCAGGCCTTTCTGGTTAAAATGATGACGATTAGGAATATTAGAAAATAAATGATTGTTCTTGTTTGCTTGTCACTTTCCATTAGGAAATGTAAACTAACTGATATCACACTAAAACATTTATAAATTAATAGATGACTCTTTGTGCAATTACTGAGTATGTGATGTTCTGGATGTCTCCTAAAGTTCAGAAATTTAAAAAATTTAAAAGCTCCTCTGCCGATCCCTTGACCTTTTCCAGTTTAGCTATTACTACTTGCCTCTTTAATTGTACGTTTTTCCTGGTTTTTTTTTTTTTTTGACTACTCACCCACCCACTCTCCCAAAGTTTCTCTCAGGCCTATATGAGTAGATACTTTAATAGGGACCATTCAAGTGCTTGAGCATATGCCTAGCATGTGCAAGGACCTATGTTGAATCTCTAGCACCCTATCACCCTCCAAGCATCTCTGGGGCCAGTCCCTTTCTCCTATGTACCCCAGGTACAGCCCTATTGGTTGTGGCCCCTTTAAAAAAAAAAGTTACGTAGAAAGAATTTCTGCCTGGATGATGATTAATGCTGAGTTCAGACTGAGACAGTTTCTAGTTGTGAATTCTGTCAAGCTTCATCATTATTAACTATAATTTTGAGTATGTATTTAATAAGTGCTAACTTAACAAGTAACATTATTACTGTGAATAGTCTCTTTTATTACTATATGTATCCTATTTGTTAGGACATTATCTGCCTTTATAAACTGATGATACATAGATATTGCAAAGTGAACATTTATGTGAAATGTAGATAAAGTATCTATGACATTTTCGGTTAAAAATACTAGTTTCAGAAATATAAGGGGCTACTAGAAAACTTTTTGTATTTCTCTTTTGTGATATTGTTCAAACTAATTGTAAAATATCTTTACAAGTGTAGTCACAAAAGTGGGTATCCAAGTTTGTGTCAAGTGGACATAGGGATATTGAGGGCATTGCTTCCTATATATATCGATCCTCTGTGTTGATGCAAATAATATTTTATCTGTCTATAATCAGCCTCTGGCATCTTCCATATCAGTCATTTTTCTTTTGGAAGACTACACTGGCAGTACTAGGGGTGGGAGAGCTGCTCCTGACTCAGTGCTCGGAGATTGCTCCCAGCAGATTAGATTAGATTGTTCCCAATCTAAAAGGCCTCCTGCAAGCAAAGCATGTGCCCCAAATCACTGAGCTATCTCCTCAACCTAAATTAATTATTCAGATCCAGAAGCAACTCAAATGCACTAGTCAATGAATGAACTTTAAAACCTGTCAGTCTAGGGGTGTAACTATTTACTGTGACACCCTGAGTTCAATTCCCACTACTGATAAATAAATAAATGCTTTCAAGTAATAGAACAGCTTCCAATTGCTGTGAAAAATACCAAAAGCCAGTCATAAAATCTACTTGAATGAAAACAGCCCTGTAATTAATATTTGACCAGTGTATGCTCATTCTGTACATACAAATTAGCCCCACAACCACACAGTGGCAGAATTTCCCTCTCCTTCCTGCAGGTGTATGTACTGTTTTCTTTGCCTTCATTCCTCCCTTTCCTCTGTATCACTACTATTTATTTATATAGTATAATATATTATTGTTGTATTTTGCTATCTTTCATTTGTTTCTTCCTTTGCAATCATTGGCAGGAGTAGGGAAAGCAGAATAGGGAATAGTGAAAAAAAAATAGGAAAAATTTGGGAGAAAAATAAGCTACAAAAAAATTTTTATAACATGTTTTCCATCTTGTTTTAATTCATGAGAATAGAGAAGAGAAGCTGATACTATATCTGTCAATTCTTGTGGAATAAAAGGGACAGATAGACTTTTTGCCATGCCTGGGATGCTGAGAAACCATTCCCAGTGGAGCCAAGGACCCATGCGCTATCAGGGATCCATCCCAAGCCTCCGGCATAGAAAACATGCCCTCCAGTCATTTGAGCTATCTCCCTGGCCCCTGTGACGATTAATTTTTAACTTCAATCCCATTTCCCACCTCCATATCCCAAGGCTTTAGATGCCAAGGACAACTCATCATTTTTCTGTTTTTCTGGGTCCTTAGGTGGCTATTATACCCTGGTCCCAAATCTAAGGTTTTTTCTGTGTCCCATTCACATATTTCTGTTTTCCTTTAGGGGAATAATTATGATCATAAATTTTCTAGTAGCTCCAAGTTAGATAACCCTATTTTATAGCTGAATATTTAGTTGGCATTGCCAGTCTTTTTATTTACTTATTTAGGCTTTTTGGGTCACACCTAATGATGCACAGGGAGTTACTCCTGGCTCTGTACTCAGGAATTACTCCTGGTGGTGCTCTGGGGACCATATGGGATGCTGGGAACGAACGTGGGTCCGCCATGTGCAAGGCAAACACCCTACCCGCTGTACTATCGCACCAGCCCTGGCATTGCCAGTCTTACCTTCTTTTCTTCTGTTTTTAACCACCTCTACTCCATTTGGACTGTTATGTTTTGGGTCTTGGTGATTAAACAGGGCCTTATACTAAGACTTTTATTTTATTAGCACTAAATATTGTGTTTTATTCATGCTACTAGGTCTTATTCTGTTACACTGATCTTTAAGGTAACTTTGCAAATTGTAGCTTATGGGCTGGAGCGATAGCACAGTGGATAGGGCATTTGCCTTGCACGTGGCCATCCAGGGTTCGATTTCACCATCCCTCTCGGAGAGCTGGGCAAGCTGCTGAAGGTATCCTGCCTGCACGGCAGAGCCCGGCAAGCTCCCCGTGGCGTATTCAATATGCCAAGAACAGTAACAAGTCTCACAATGGAGCCGTTACCTGTTCCCGCTCAAGCGAATCGACGAACAACAGGAGGACAGTGCTACAGTGCTAGTATAGCTTATGTATAGCATTTAACCCCTTAAGAACAACTATTGAGACAGTGCTCATTAATGCCAGAGTGCAGTGATTATAGGTACTTAGAAATATGTATGGTCCTGTAGAAAGTTCTACAGTAAGACAGTTATTTCAGAATTGTTGTTTCTTGTCGTACAGAGGAGTGAAGCCAAGCCAGGCATGTTCCAAGCAAAACTACTTTTTCTTAATGTTGAACAAAATTGAAAATATATAGCATTATCTTTCATTTGTATCCATTTGGTTTATGGGATTGAAAATCTTGTATTTGTGAATAAATTTTCTTGTGAGTAAAAACTGGAATTTCATAGGTTACAGTAATAATTTAAAAAATCTTGTTATGGCTTGGGAGATAGCTCAAAGAACCAATGCATCTGTTTTGCATGAAAAAGGCCTGGATTTGTTCTTTTTCTCCATCGTTCCCTCAACACCACCACTAATGACCCTTAATGCACCAGGGATAGCCTCTGAGCATCACCTGATGTGACCCAAACAAAAACAAATCTTTAATAGAAAATGGTATGCAGTTTGGGTTTGGAGTGATAATACAGTGGGTAAGGCATTTTCCTAGGCATTTTCCTTGCCAATCAGGGTTCAATTCCCAGTATCCCATGCATATGGTCCCCTGAGCTCCGCCAGGAGTAATTCCTGAGTGCAGGGCCAAGAGCAAAGCTTGAGCATTGCAGGGTATGGCCAAAACCCAAAATAATAATAGTGATGATAAGTAAAATGCTATGAATGTACAGTGGGTGTGCCGTTACATACACTCTTCTGAGTGTACACATTTTCTTTCCTTTTTTTTTTTTGTTTTTGATTTTCTAATATCTCTTTTCTGTTATATTAAGAAATTCTTTTGCTAACATGTTTGATTCATAAAAGAGCAGTGTGGTCTTTATAAATATTGGTAGAATCGTCATGATAATCATTTTGTGAATGGGTTTTGCTTCCTGTTCCTCACCATCCCCTCAACCCCCACGCCCCTCTGCCCAGCCCTTTCATTGTTTTACTTTTACTGTAATTTCAGATCCTCTTAGTCAAGTGAGCAGAAAAATATTGTTGTAGGACTTGCATGTTGTTCTGATGATATAGACAAATTCTCAATATACAATTTATCTTAATCATTTAAGTTATTAATATCTGCTATACGATGGTTCCTGATAGAGGTACAAAAAATGAGAAGTAGCATATTATCAGTTGGTTATTTTATAGCATTTTAATGCTAAAATAGCTATATAAAGACATTATGTTTTTAACAATCACATTTTTATGGGGCAAGTGGTGTAAAATTGTCGCAACTAAATGTTTTTGATGAATGAAATGTCTGGTTGATGATAGAAGGAAATTTTTAGGAATTGTATTTAACACATTTAGGAGAAAAATTACTAGTATGATCAAAATTAATGAAACCAAAAAACCAAAGTTGGATAATCTTTTTAAAGGAAAGGCAACCATTTTTGTTCCTTCATGATTATAATAATTTTGATTTCTGTATCATGTTTCCTTCCTATCCTCATATATACATTTGCCCTAAGCTGTTGTTCACTTCCAAACTGCTAAACAGTTTTTCAGTGCACAAGCATCATAAAGAGTAAAAGAATACTGCCTATGTCCCGTTAGCAAAATTATTTAAGTTCTTCTTACAAAACACTCACAAGATGTTCTTCCTGCTGAATGAGGAACTGGATGAGGATATTTGCGTTCATTCTTAAAAATGCATCGTTCATGAATTGAGTCCTGAGTTTTATAGAAATACATTTGAATCATCTCAAAAGTCATAGTCTGAGATTTTACTCATAAGATCAGTTTCACCATTACTCTAAAGTGTTTCAATTCTTTGCATTCATCTGGTTTGTCTAATTGCAAAACTTTTGTAATTTTTTTTTCTCTTTGCGGGCATGGGGATAAAGTGAAAAATTAAGAATACTCAACTAGGTCAAATGGAAACCTAAAAATAAGTCCCTGGTATAAAATAACAAAATATAAGATTAATACCCAAGAATAGCTGAGATCAACACCAGGAGGATTACTCCATAGCTTAGAGGCCAGCCGGGTATTCTAGGGGAAAGGACAGTTCAAATAGAGAAGGGAGCACCGAATGGAGGGTGTTTGGAGGATCCTCCCAGGAGGGGAGATGCAGGTTGAAAGTGGACTGGACTGAACATGTTTGCCACTCAATGCCTCTTTTGCTGATCACAACACCCAAAAGGAGAGAGAAAACAAAAGGAAATGCCCTGCCACAGTGGCAGGGGGGATGGGGGGAATGGGGGGGGAGGGATATTATCCTTGGTGGTGGAAAATGGGCACTGGTGGAGGGATGGGTGTTTGATCATGGTATGACCGAAATCCAAGCACAAAAATTTGTAAGTCTACAACTGTACCTCATGGTGTTTCACTAATAAAAATTAAAAAAAAAAAAAAAGAAACTAGCCCAGATTTTTTAAAAGTCTTATTATTTAAACAATAAAATCTTTACAACAGTGAAAAATAAAAAAACAAAATAAGTCCCTGAAGAATTGGTATTTCCAAACTTTTCTCATACTTTATTTCAAAGATTTGATGAAGTGAGCAAACAGTAAGAAAACAGAAGGGTGATATATTTGTTTTACTGCTAGCTCACCTAGATTATTCCATACAATTTATGTAACTCATGAATAATGACTAAATAAATCCTAGGATGTTAAAATAGTAAAATATACAATGTATAGCAAAACATAACATTATTAAGACATTTGTATCTTCAATTTACAAAAGAGCCAAATAGATCCTTATAAAAGTAGCAAGATAGACCTAATCTTACTCAGTTAAAAATGATTACACACACACACACACACACACACACACACATACATCTTTCTTAGGAAGATTTCTAAAAATTAACACAGAGTCCAAAAAAATAGCTCAGTGGACTATCATGAATGATTTGCAGGAGGCCTAAGTTTAATCCCCAGCAGCAGACACTGAGCACCACTAGGAGTGACCCTGTAACACCAAGCTGGATGTGATCCAAATATTTTTTTAAGTATGATATATGAAGAGTTAAAAATAAAGTTTCTCAAAAAGTAAAATAGGATTTAGATTTTTATGCTTAACCAAGTTTTACAATTCTATTACTAAATTTATTCTTTAACTTTATTCCATAATCAAAATGAAACTAGTTTGTCCAAAACCAAACTAGAAGAAGTTTTATTAGCTAGGAGTAACCCCTGTGCATCGCCGGGTGTGACCCAAAAGCAAAAAAAAAAAAAAAAAAAAAAAACCAACCACAATGTTTGAAAAAAGAAGGAAAAAAACCCACAATGTTAGGTTCTCTTATCAAATTTATAAAAACAATTTGAAGTTTACTGTTAGTTTTATTTTTTCTATATATTAATCTTTTCATTATTAAGTTTCACAGCATACATTAAACAGACTCTAGGGCCTGATGCTATAACATTTTTTTACCCTTTTAAAATTTATTTGCCCACCACTCATCTGATAAGGGTTAATATCAAGATATATAAAAGAATTGGTAGAACTTTAAATAAGAAAACATCCAACCCCATCAAAAAATGGGAAGAAATGAATAGAAACTTCCTCGAGACATACAAATGGCCAAAGACGTATTTTAAAAATGCTCAACATCACTAATCATCAGGGAAATGCAAATCAAAACTGTGAGATATCACCTCACACCAGAGCAGCTGGCATGCATCAAAAAGAACAAAAACAATCAAGGTTGACATGGATGTGGGGGTGAAGGACCCTCACTGCTGGTGGGAATGTCAACTGGTCCAGTCTTTTTTGGAAGACAATATAGACATTCCTCAAAAATCTCAGAATTGAGCTTCCATATGACCCAGCAATATCACTCCTTAAGAATATACCCAAAGGGAGGCTGGAGCGATAGCACAGCGGGTAGGGCGTTTGCCTTACAAGCGGCCAACTTGGCCGACCTGAGTTCGATTCCTCCACCCCTCTCGGAGAGCCCGGCAAGCTACCGAGAGTATACGATATGCCAGACACAGTAACAACAAAGTCTCCAATGGAGACGTTACTGGGCCCGCTCGAGCAAATCAACGATCAATGGGAGGGCCTTTAAATCTGGAAATGACCCAAGTGCCCAGGAACAGATGACTGAACGAAGAAACTATATACAGAAAGGAATATTGCCATAAGAAAATATGAAATCATGCAATTTGTTACTATGTGGATGGATCTGAAGAATATCATAGTGAATGAAGTTAGAAGAACAGACACAAAATTATCTCTTTACTATGTGGAATATAAAGAAACATGGTAGGGGGAAAACTGAAAAAATCAAGGTGACTAAAAAAGACAAAAACTTCAATTTGATCATTGTATAATTGAAACCCAAGCACAAAATTTGTTAAGTCTACAACTGTACCTCATGATGTCTCACTAATAAGGTAAAGGCCCTCCCGTTGATCGTCGATTTGCTCGAGCGGGCCCAGTAACATCTCCATTGGAGACTTTGTTGTTACTGTGTCTGGCATATCGAATACTCTCAGTAGCTTGCCAGGCTCTCCGAGAGGGGCGGAGGAATCGAACTGGGGTCGGCCATGTTGGCCGCTTGTAAGGCGAATGCCCTACCCGCTGTACTATCTCACTAATAAATAAATAAATAAAAAGACAAAAACTTCATACCATTTTCCATAGGGGCTATTCTTCCTTATATTCCCAAACTGTATAGAATGCTCCTTTTTATTCTTGCCATACTAGTTTCAATCTTTTTTTACATAAGCTATTTTTGATTGAGTTTGATATATCATTGTGTGTTGATATATGTTGATATGTCATTTGTATTTTCCTACTGAAAAGTAATGTTGAGCTTTTTTTTTTTTTATGTATTGATCATGTCTTTTGTCTCTTTAGAAGTATCTCACCAGGTTCACTTGCCATCTTTTGATTGGGTGGCTTGCCTTTTGGTTGCTAAATAGTGTGAATTCTTTATATATTTTGGTTGTTAACCCCATGTCAAGTGTATGTTGGGATATTCTGTATCATTTTAACTTTTAAGTGTTCACCTTCCCCATGAATGTTTTGAAAAGAAGTATTTATTTTGTATGCTTTTCAGATAATAAAAAATCAACCACTTTAACTTGAAGTTTTTACCATGGAAAACACAAAGGAGAACAACAGTTATAAAGATGACCTTCTGCTTAGGATGGGACTTAATGATAATAAAGCTGGAATGGAAGGATTAGACAAAGAGAAAATTAATAAAATTATAATGGAAGCCACAAAGGTATGTTTTATCTTTCAATATATTTTTAAAAAATCACTTTAAAATCTTTACTTAAAAGAAAATTAGTGAGTTAAACTATCTTTAATTATAATTTTAATTGTAATTTTAAACACTTTTATATATTATTTTGAGGTAACTGTTAATATTGCTTTAGGTATACAGTGTTACTGCTGTGCAGCTACCCACCAAAGAGCCAGTATCCTTTTACCACTGCTCCTATGTCCCTTCTACTCAATCTTCCACTCTTCCCCCACCACCATTTGGTAGCCTCACTTCTATTTTCAGAGTCTAAGGTTTGATTTTAGTTACACATTGTCTATTCCTTTGCTTTGTTTCTTTATATGCAATATATGAATGACATCATCCCACATTTGTCTTTTTCCTATCTTATTTTGCCTAACATGACCCCCTCTAGATCTATCCTGTAAGTAAATGCACATTTGATTTCATCCTTGTAGTTGCTGAGTAGTATCTGTTGCTAGGCACTGGGTTATTATTATATGTCATATATAATACTAGGCACTGGGTTATTATGTATCATGTATAATATGTCACTGTCACCATCCTCCCATTGTTCATCGATTTGTGACGCCTCCATTGTGACACTTGTTACTGTGTTTGGCATATTGAATACGTCACGGGTAGCTTGCCAGGCTTTGCCTTGTGGGTGAGATACTCTCAGTAGCTTGCTGGGCTCTCCGAGAGGGGTGGAGGAATCGAACTCAGGTCAGCCATATTGACTGCGTGCAAGGCAAACGCCCTACCCACTGTGCTATCGTTCCAGCCCGTATAATATGTAATATATATGACCATGTACAATGCAAGTGTCTTACCTGCTATCCTATCTCTCTGACCCCAGTCTAATTTTTATAAAAGATTGAGATGAGTAAAACAGAACTAAGTCTAGAAGTAAATATAATTCATTGATTTTTGACAAAAGTACCAGGACCAAAGGTTATTCTGTTTAGCAGATGCAGGGATAATTTGAATAGCCACATATAAGGGGTGGGGTATGAGGGAGCTAGATTATAGAAATGAGAATGCCAATGAAGGAGGGGCCTGGCTGAAGGAGGAAGCAGACTGGTGATAACATAAGGGCATTGGTCAAAAGTCTTGGTCATTTCAGTGATGTGGAGGCAAGGTCACTCTGTACTTCAAAACCATGAGAACCAATACTAACTGGTTACAATACTAACTAGTGCTAAACATGTGGTCCAGAATATAATAGCAAATTTTTTTTAAAGAGTTTTCCAAGGAGGTGGGGTGGGGAGAGAGAGATAGAGAGAACTTTGGGTCATTGGAGGATGCTGACACTGAAGTTTGGAATTAGAACACTGAATGCCTGAAAGTCTGTTAGTGACAGTTTTGTAAATCACAGTGAATAATTTTTTTTAATTAGGACAGAGTTAAGAAAAACAAAAAATATATTGGACTGACCTTGCATGATAGGCAAAAAATTAACTTAAAAAGGCAAATGTAAGAGCTAAAACATCAAAACTTTTAGACGATTAGAAGATAGGAGAAAAACTTTGAAACCTGTGCTTTGGCAAATATCACCACATACATATTCAATAAAAGTTGATAAATCAGATCTGATTGAATTATAAAATGTTTATATTTCAACAGACCTCTTAAAAAACAAAAATATAAGCAGCGTGCAAGGGTGAAATATTTGCAAAACATGCACATGATAAAGGGCTTAAATCCAGAATTTTAAAAAAATATTTAATTTGTTGGGGGAGGGCACATCCAGTGGTATTCAGAGGCTATGCCCAACTCAGGGAATCACGTGATACCAGCATCAAACCCAGGCTTCCTGCATGTAAAGCATGCACTCAACCTATTGAACCATCTCTCCAACCCTCACTATCTCTTTAGAGGTGAATAAGTTTTATATCTCATTAATAAAACAATTAACCCAATTAAAGAATGAGCAAAAGATATGGAGACTTTATGCTCCCTTTGATAGCTCAGCTGGTAGAGCAGAGGACTGTATTGTACAAAAAACATGGAGAGTTCAATATAGAAGATACAAAGTTCATAAACACATGTAAAAATTTTCCACATATTCAATAATTGACGAATTATAAATTAAAACCCACCGTGTAATCACTGTATCACTGTCATCCCGTCGATTCTTGAATTACTCGAGCGGGTGCCAGTAATGTCTCTGTTCCTCCCAGCCCCGAGATTTTAGCAGCCTCTTCTTACTCGTCTTTTCCCAATGATTGGAGGCTCTTTCAGGGTCAGGGGAATGGAACCTGTTGTCGTTACTGTATTTGGCATATCGAATATGCCATGGGGAGCTTGCCAGGCTCTGCCTGTGAGGACGGGATACTCTTGGCAGCTTGCCGGGCACTCCGAGAGGCATATATTTATATATTTTACTCTATGATTTGTTGCCTACTGTCTGAACCCCATCAGATATGGTGTAGTAGCACTGCACTGTAGTACTGTCCTACCGCTGTTCATTGATTTGCTCGAGCAGGGCCAGTAATGTCTCCATTGTGAGACTTGTTACTGTATTTGGAATATTGAATAGTTACGCGTACCTGGCCAGTAGTTGTGGAAAATGGGTAGGAAGTGTCTTATAATGTGTCCAAAAAGCGGCCTGGAGAGTGCTGGTGGTTGGGTAGTGGAGGTCAGCTGCCGGGGCTAGGTCCCTTGGGATGGGGAGGGCTCTCACTCGCCACACTGTCTGGTGCAGAATCCCACAGTGTAATACTGTGCACATATAACCAAGGATATTTATAATAAAGAACAACAAACAATAGCAAGAATGTTGAGAAATTAAGCCCTTATGCATTGCTGGTGAGTTGGGACAGTAAAATGGATCAACTGCATTGGGGAAAAGTTCTGGTAGTATCTCAAAAGCCTTCATGTGGAGTACTATGTAATACAGAGATTCAATCCTTGATTGGACAGTGAAGGAGCTAGAAAACACGTCTTCACAAAGTATATACACAATCTTTATCACAGCATTTTCTTTTCTTTTTTTTTTTAATTAAAAAAACTTTCTGGTTTTGGGGTTATACCTCACAGTGCGTGGGGTTTACTCCTGTCTGTAAACTCAAGGATCACTGCTGGTGGGGCTCAGGGAGCCCTCTACAGACCAGGTATAGAACCCGAGTCAGCCACATGCAACGCAAGCACCCTACCCGCTACTATCTCTCCAGCTCTCACAGCATTTTTAATAAGAACCAAAAAAGTAAAAATTATCTAATATCCATCAGCCTGGTAAATCGAGAGACATTATGCTTAATGATGGTAGATAATTTTCTAAAAATTATTTTTTACATTGTAAATGACTTAGATAAATTTTTTTAATTTTATTTGAAGCACTATGATTTATAATCCTGATAATTATAAGGTTTCATGCATACAGTGTTCAAATGAAAACTTTTATAACACTTCCAAAGTAAACGTGAAGGAGAAAATCAATGACCCAATTGACTCCGGCCTTGGCTTAGCCCCATTTCCTGCTCCTGCTTAGGAAATGTTTTCTGAGTGCAAATCTGTACTCATCTCAAAGTTTGTACTGTAGTAAATACTGCCTGACAATACTACTATGATGTAGGTAGTCAAAAATTTATTTTACATATAAGGAAACACAGACATAAAAAGAATAAGGTCACCCATCTGGAAGGTGGTGGAGATTATTCTTGAGTTTAGTTATTATGTATTGGAGTCTGTTCTGTCAACTATGAGGGTATACCATATACTACATTGATGCTTTCCTAAAGATAATTTTTTAATATTCTTTTCTTTTTTTCTACATAGGGGTCCAGATATTATGAAAATGAGCTCAAGAAAGAAAAACAAGTCAACAAACGAATTGAAAATTTAATGCAACAAAAAGCTCAAATTACCAACCAACAGCTAAGGAAAGCACAATTACAGGTATTCTTTCATTCCAGTGTGAAGTGGAAGCTGGAAGAATAGAATTTATGGAGCCATAGCACAGTGGTAGGCCGTTTGCCTTGTGCGCAGCCAGCCCGGCTGAGCCGGCTTCAATTCCTCCGCCCCTCTCGGAGAGCCCGGCAAGCTACCGAGAGTATCTCGCCTGCACGGCAAAGCCTGGCAAGCTCCCCGTGTCGTATTCAGTATGCCAAACACAGTAACAACAAGTCTCACAATGGAGACGTTACTGGGCCCGCACGAGCAAATGTCATGGTCAAATAACAGTTATACTAGTAAAGCATACATAATGATTTCAATTTTGTATGTTAATTGTATGCAATTTTAAATTTTAATTTATTTTTACTTTAATTTTTAAAATTGATTTTTAGTTTTTTGTTTTGGGAATTAAATCTAGGGCTTCATGCACTTGAGTCTTGTGTTCTACTACTGAGTCATATCCCACCCTTTTTTTGTTTTTGTTTTGGGGTCATACTGATAGGTACTTAGGGAACCATGTGGTGCTGGCAGTCAAACCCAGGTCTTCTGTGTGCAAGCATGCTGTCTAGCCCATGAGCTATCTCTCTGGCCCTGAAATTATTTTGTTAATTTAACTAGTCCTTAAGTTTTTGCTAATGCAGTGTCTAAAGTAATTGTCTTTTGGGCCAAAGAGATAGTACAGGGGCTAAAGTGCTTGCCTTGCATGTAGCGGTCCCTGGTTCATCTCCCAACACCACATATGATCCATTTGTTCCCCCTTATACCTCCAGGAAGACCCCTAAGCACAGAACAAGGAATAGCCCCTGAGCACTCCCAGGTGTGACCCCAAGTTGTTTAATTTCCCCACCTTTGTTTATGACAAAGAATGTCACAATCATTGGTTAGCTATTAATATGTTTTGCTTTGGGTAATTTCTTTTTTAGTTTTTCTTTTAGAAATATATGCTAAGTAGTTGGCTTGAGTCCTTAAGATCTAGTGTTTTAAATAAATTAAGAATTTATTTTACACATAAGAGATTACTGGTTCAACTCATTAAATGATTCTGATCACTTAGTATTTTACGAGACCCAGGTTCTACAGCATGCTGTTCCATTGTCCCCTGGTATTCTTGACAAAATCAGTTTACTTTCAATCCATAACTCAGTTATCCCTGATAAGAAAGAAAGAATGACTAGGACTGAAGATGTAACTTGCTGATTAAGTACATGTCTTGTATGTAAGTGATGTAAGTAAAGTAATGGCCCTTCCGTTGATCATTGATTTGCTCGAGCGGGCCCAGTAACATCTCCATTGGAGACTTTTGTTGTTACTGTGTTTGGCATATCGAATACGTCATGGGGAGCTTGCCAGGAGCTTGCCAGGCTCTGCCGTACGGGCGAGATACTCTTGGTAGCTTGCCAAGCTCTCCGAGAGGGGCGGAGGAATCGAACTCGGGTCGGCCATGTTGGCTGCGTGCAAGGCAAACACCCTACCGCTGTGCTATCGCTCCCGAGACATTAAGTTCCATCCCTAGTAACACACATACGTGCGCGCGAACACATACACACACACACACACACACACACACACACACAGAAATTAGAAAAGATAGAAAAAAAGGGATTTGTTAACTGAATGAAAAAGAAGTTGAATACATTACTTCTATTTATGATATTTTTTGGCTAGAATTTTAGGTTTTATGGACACACCTAACTGAAAAAGAAACTGTTAAACATTGCTGGATGACCGTGTGCTCAGCTAAATATCTCTTAATGTGGAAGAAAAGGTTAATAGATTTGGGGATTCAACTAGTAGTCTAGAACAGTATCATTTATCCATTTCTTTAGCAGAGTTTGTATGTTGTTCTCTTGATTTATAGATCTTATATATTGTCACTGTCACTGCCCTCCCATTGTTCATCGATTTGCTCGAGCGGGCCCAGAAACATCTCCATTGTGAGAATTGTTGTTACTGTGTTTGACATATTGAATACGTCACGGGCAGCTTGCCAGGCTTTACCGTGCAGGCGAGATACTCTTGGTAGCTTGCCAGGCTCTCCAAGAGGGGCGGAGGAATCGAACCCAGCTCGGCCAAGCCGGCCACACACAAGGCAAACACCCTACCACTGTGCTATTGTTCCAGCCCAAGAAATTCCAATTTCTTTAAATTCAAATTTAAAGAAATTCCAATCTCCTCACAATAACATTGATACTTTAAGCTGTATTGTACAATGATTGATATTAATCATTGAGCAGTTTGCTGTCTGGACTTTATTTTGATAAGTTTTGGAAATTTATAATCTACAAATATCATTAATGAAGTCTTAAAATCTTAGTACAGATATGATAAAACTTTTTGTTGCTTGTATAATTTTAAAAATTCACAATCTTTTATGCTAATAATATTAAAGAACATAAAAATACCATACATTATGTAGCAGAACTTAAGGTTTGTTATAGTTTTTGTGGACTGCTGTGGAAACTAGTTGTTTCATTTGTTCGACTACTTTTAAAAGAAGTTCTATAAATGTGAGAAGATTGGGGAAGTTGTAAGGAGTCAAGAAGATCCTGGAGAATTGAAAAATTTTAAGGGAAGTATATCTCTGTTTTTGAAATCACAAAATTTCCAACTAGTAGTTTTTATTGTGTTTGATGCAGTTATATGAGCTACTTTGATTGCTGAACAAAGTAACCACTGTGAAATCTCAAGATGTTTAGAACCTCTCTATTTCCTACCACCTCCTATCTTCATTAGGCTTCTTAAGGACACAGTCATTTTTTTCAGCTGCCAAAATATATTGCAACCTAGCTTTAGACATTGAATAGATAACCACCCATGTTATTTTATTAAGTGGTAACTATACAGTAAACCAGTGTATTTTGGTCATTTTTGCAATTGATTTTTATCTCAGATTTACTCAACATTTTGTAAGATATTATTAAGAAAGGAAAAGAAATACTTCTGAAATATCTCCTGAACATAGCAATTTTTTAAGTTTATGACATAATAAGAATATTAAAACATGACATTAAATGTACTGAACTTATTTTAGCATTAAAAAAATTTGGTTTTTTTTCTTGTTTGTTTGTTTTTGCGCTGCTGAAATTTATCCCACGGCCTCACACATAAAAAGCAAGTACTTTACCTCTGAACTACACCCCCGAACTCTCAATATAAAAACTTCTTAAATATTTTAGGGAAATATAATAGAAAGAACTCAGAATTCAAAGTATTCTGGTTTCCAGGTCTAATTCTAACACTTAGCAGCTTTATAGCTTAGATGTTTACTGAGCCTTAACTCTATGTGTAAAATAACAACAATAATTGCCATTATAAAGCAATCAGGAATGTTTTGAGCTATAAATTAATCAATAGAAGAAGCACTTAGCATATTATATGGCATATAAAGTACAGAGTAAATGTCACTTCGTCACTTCCACTTTTAAAATTGTATTACTAAATCCTGATCCTAGCCTGAGAACTTATTTCATGCATTCCCTTTTTTAATTCTTTCAACCTTTTGAGATTGGTTTAATCCACTTTAATCAAGTGAGTTCAGAAAGGGTTGCCTTGCCCCCGTCATCTAATTAATAAATAAGTGGTAGGGCAGGGACACAATGCAAATGTCATTTCTGTAAGACAGGGCAGCTGTAAACAAAAGTGAAAGGGATAATATGCATCTTAGAGTCTCAGTCAAAATTTGTAAGTTACAGCTGTACCTCATGGTGTCTCACTAATAAAAATTAAAAAACATAACGAAAGAGTCTCAGTCAGAATTTAAAAGCCTCTGGGATGAGAAAATGGAAGAAAAGAATACTCGAATGGGGATTTCAGTTGAACTTGAAATAAGCAGTGGTGGTGCGTGTTTGGTTGACTCAGAAGGAAGAGTTCAGACTCGGTGACTAATGAGAGATAGTCAAGGAAAGTGGAATGTCTGAGTCATTCAGTGGGGAGGTTTCCTTTTGGCAACTGTCCACTTGCTCTGAGCACACAAAGACAATAGATTGCTAAAGAAACAGTCACGGCATAATATATGAGTTTTTAGAGTATTTTTCCCCTTTGGTTTGCTTTCTGTTTGTAATCTTTTCCTTTCCAGTGATTCAGGGGTGAGCTATTTCAGATGCTGCTCCCTTGTTCTCAGTCGATTCATATCGTAAGCATTTGTCTAGATTAATATAGAGTAGTTTTTCAAATACCCTTGTTTTATGTTTGTTTGCATCTCTCTTTTGAATGCCAGATGCTATCCTCCCTTTCAAAACTAGTAGAGAAATAGTTTTGCTTTAAATCTGGATTATAGCATGAAGTAATGTTGAAGTTTGTTTGTTTGTTTATTTTTTATTAAATGTGATATCTCACTGCAGATGAGCCCTCTCCAAAATTCTTTTACAAATACTTCCTCTCGCCCCACCCGAGGCTCTGCTTTGGGGATCCATGTGGTACAGGGGTATCTGGATCCTGCCCCACCCCCATATGCTCTTTAACCCAGTTAACTCTCTAGTCCACTACTTTTTTTTAACCAGAGAAGGAAATATATAGTAATATAAATTTTATTCCTTTTTTCCTATGAGTGTCCTCTCCCTTTCTCTTCGGAGGAAAGAATTAAAAGTCAGAAGCTGTCTGATTCCTGATTGAACTCACAGTGTAGTGTCTCATGCAGTAAGAACCATAGTCAAAGCAGGAAAACAGATAAGGGAGCATTCAATTCTGCCGTGCAAGGGACAGATATCCAATTAAATTGCAGAGGACTATCTCAGCTGATCTTTGAGGGCTCTGTTACCAAGCCGGGGTGGAGGGGTACACTTGAGACAGAGGAGCAACCTGAAACATGGCACAGAATACCCTATTCCTTCCAGGAGTTGCTGCTGAAATAGGAGCAGGCCCTCAGAGGCTCTGTGACTACTGGAGACAAAATATGACTCGAGGTGATTGTTGTTTTGTATGTTTTGTGCTTTGTTTTTTGGGTTCCACCTAGCAGTGCTTGGCTACTACTTTGGGCTTTGTGTTCAGTGGTTGTTCCCAACAGTAGGGACGATACTGTGCTGGAGATTCAACCTGGGCTTCCTGCATGCAGAAAATATTTTGTATGCACTCAGCCCATGGTATTATCTTTCTCGCCCAAGGTATTTGTTCCTAAAGGAGGAGTTAGTTTTAATGTGCGGGTAGTGAGCAGCTAGCACCTCTATAACGCGAAGAAGTGGGGGCGCAAAGATCATTATACAGAATGAAAGCAAGGTTAAGGTGCAGTGAGGGGGAAAATGCTGAATTATACCCCTGTAACTCTCCTCTGAGAGACCTGCTATCAGGATCTCCATGTGATGGAAATTGTTTTTGTTCCAGTCCGCCTCCACTTACTTCTTTCTTGTTTCTTCCTAAGGTTTTGATTATTTTGTTATGCAGCTATCCACTGATCCATTCAGCAGTACATTGTATTTGTTGAATCTGTACCATGTGCCAACTGTTCTTCTACGCTGTTTATTCCATCCTATTCAGTATCTTACTTCTCTCTTTTTTCATGATCTTACTTCAAAGTTCTTACTGATTTCCTAATGTTACAAAGAGCAAAATAGTCAGATAGCCACCCCTGGCTTCAGGGAAGGAGAAAAAAGTGCTTATTTAGTCTTTTCAACCTCTGTAGTAGAGGGAATACTTGGGATTGAATATGACTGCTATATAAACTCTTTTCTCATAGCCATACTCTAATTATTTCTACCTCCTGTTATTTATCTTTCTTATCATACCAACACTTTCTGTCTAAAGAAACAAAAAATCATTAAAGACTAAGATTCTTTAAGACTTCTGTCTCTACACACTCAGGAATCACTTGTGTCAGTGCTCGGTGAACCATATGGAATATTGGGCGGGGGGTGGGAGCAGGAGTGTTTAATCCAGGTCAGCTGCATGCAAGGCAAACACCCTACCCACTGTACTATCAAGCCAGCCCCTAAAGACTAAGATTCTGAATCAGTTCTGTGGCTCAAAACGTAAGAGATACCTGACGTAGGTGATGCCTGGAGTTAAGCCCCCAGCATCTGGTTTGTCCCCTGACATCCAGAACCGCTGACCCCTGAATATTATTAAGTATGCTACCCCTTCATATACACATATCACAATAATATGTAAAGATTAATTTTTTTGCTGTTTGACATGCAATGATACTTCTTGAAATAATTTATGACTTAAAGTTTCTATGTTGACTTATGTAGGCTAATAGTTTTAGCCTTAGAAAATTTTAGCCTTGTAAGAGCAGATCTACAGAGGGAATGTTTATATTATGTGCTGGCAAGTTTTTAAATTTTATAATGCTAATCAGCATAAACATCATATGTTAAAGAGTATAATCATATTTCATACCTTTGTTGCTGTTTTCAGGCATTAACATTGTAAGTCAGATGGAGTTTATTTTATTGAATATAGTTATTTATTTTACCTAAACTGAAATTTTTCATTATAGTAAGTTATTCTTAAAAAGCAGTTGGAAAACTTCATTCAGTAAATATTTATATCACATATTATGTGCTTGGAGTAGTTAAGAGATAAAAGAGTTAAAGAGGATGATATTGGAGAACACAATGTCTATGCTTATAAAAAAAATGAAAGTAATCAGCAGCCTTAGTAAACAACAGTGAAATATGGATAAATATATGGGTAGGTGGGTGAGTGGATTACTGGATAGAGAGGGACAGATAGCTATATTTTTTTATTTTTGTTTTTCTTTAGTTTTGTTTTTGTGCTACACCTGGCAGCACTCAGAACTTACTTCTGGCACTGTGCTCAGGGATCACTCCTGGCAGGATTCAGGACCACCTGGGGTGCCTGGGGTCGAACCCAGGTCAGTCGCGTACAAGGCAAGTGCCTTACCCACTGAACTATCTCTCTAGTCCCTAGCTTTAAAAGTAAGGTTAATGTTTATGATTCATAGTATTTTAATATTATTTGTCTTAAAACTATGGAAACTTTGTGAAATTAAGGTTGACAGATTTGCGATGGAATTAGAACAGAACCGGGATCTGAGCAATACCATCGTGCACATTGATATGGATGCTTTCTACGCAGCTGTAGAAATGAGGGACAACCCAGAACTGAAGGACAAACCTATTGCTGTGGGATCGATGAGTATGTTGGTAAGTAGGGAATGGGTAAAGACAAGGGGCCAGAGCAACAGTACAGCGGGTAAGGCTGTACTTACACATACTTGCCTTGCAACCGGCTGACCTGAGTTCAATCCTCAGCTTCCCATATGGTCCACCGAGCACTGCCAGGAGTAATTCCTGAGTGCAGAAGCAGGAGTAATCCCCGAGTCCCTGAGTGTGATCAACCCCCCCCCCCCCCCCGCCCTCTTCAGAAGAGCGTAAAGACAAAAAGGGAAAAGTTTTTTGTTTTTGTTTTATTTTATTAGTGAAACACCATGAGGTACAGTTATATACTTACAGATTTTTGTGCTTGGGTTTCAGTCACACAATGATCAAGTACCCATCCCTCCACCAGCGCCCATCTTCCACCACCACGGGTCCCAGCATCCCTCCCATCCCCCATTGCCCCCTTCCCACCCTGCCTCTGTGGCAGGGCATTCCCCCTTATTCTCTCTCTCTCCTTTTGGGTCCTGTGGTTTGCAAGAGAGGCATTGAGTGGCAGTCATGTTTGGTCTATGGTCTACTTTCAGCATGCTTCTCCCATCCTGGGAGGATCCTCCCAACACTCTTTATTTGGTGCTCTCTTCTCTATCTGAGCTTCCTTTTCCCCAGCACGTGTGGCTGGCCTCCAAGTCATGGAGCAAAATTCCTGGTACTAATCTCAGCCACTCCTGGGTGTTAGTCTCCCATTTTGTTGCTTTATGTTAAAAAGGGAAGTTTTTAACATGTTCAGGAAAGTCTTACTGATGTATAAAGGCAAAAGCCTATTTTATATTCCACCAATTTTGTTGAATAAAATTTTCTGGGTGTCTTATATGTGTTTAGCTACTAAATTCTTTTACCATCCTTTGAAGTACAAATCTTATATCTGTTTGACAGATTGAAACAGAATCTGGTATCTAATAATTTCCCCAATATTATAAACCTTGGAAATGGTAGTAACATTATACTTTTCTATTACCTTTTTTTGGTGCTTTTTGTTACTGTTTTTGGCATATCAAATATGTCATGGGTAGCTTGCCAGGCTTGCCAGTATCTCGTGTGGGTGAGATACTCTCAGTAGCTTGCCGGACTCTTCGAGAGGGGCAGAGGAATAGAACCCAGGTTGGCCATGTGTAAGGCAAACACCCTACCTGCTATGCTATCGCTACAGTAACAAAAGTCTCACAATTTGTTTGTTCTCACAAAAGTCTCATGAACAACGGGAGGACAGTGCTACAGTGCAATGCTTTTGCTGCTTGAGGTATGATATCAGTAGAATAAGCTCTGAAAAAACAAACCTTGATAGTATTTTTTTATCACTATTTTTACAAACCTTTATTTTATTTTTTAATTTTATTTTTACAAAGTTGTTCACAAAAATTTATTACATTCAATATTTCAACAAAAATCCCACCACCATTACACCTTCCCACCACCATTATTTCCAATTTTCCCAACCAATAGTGGGCCCTAAATAATTTATTTTGTATTGCTTATTATGAATAATTTGCTAAAAATGATCAAGAAAGGTTTCCTTAGAAGAAAGTGTGTGAAGATTATTGGATCTCATCCTGGAGCCATTAAGCCATTGTATAAGAGATTACTAACATGTTGTTACAGCAAACCTTTATTTTAGAAAGGTCCTATAATAGAAATGGCCTTGGAATGAAAATGAAAATATAATGTGTTTCTTACGCATGCATCTGATCAATGTGTCCATTTAGTTTTATCTATTTTTTTCCCATGTGGTCCATTTTCTTTCAGTCTACATCAAATTACCATGCAAGAAGATTTGGTGTTCGTGCTGCTATGCCAGGATTTATTGCTAGAAGACTCTGCCCACAGCTTATTATAGTACCCCCAAACTTTGACAAATACCAAGCTGTGAGTAGAGAGGTAAGTCTTATGTCTCACCTCTACTTAGAGCCTTTCACTGATTTTCTGTCATTTAGAGTCAGTTTTAATGTACATCAGATCCTAGCTTTAGCTTATGCTTTTAGTCTTGCATCCTGTCACTCTTTAGGGTAAAAAGGTAAAGGCCCTCCCGTTGATCGTCGATTTGCTCGAGCGGGCCCAGTAACGTCTCCATTGGAGACTTTGTTGTTACTGTGTCTGGCATATCGAATACTCTCGGTAGCTTGCCGGGCTCTCCGAGAGGGGCGGAGGAATCGAACTCGGGTCGGCCCTGTTGGCCGCTTGTAAGGCGAACGCCCTACCCGCTGTGCTATTGCTCCATCACTCTTTATAATAGATATTTTTTAATGCTGAGCTGTATATGGAATCCAGAGCCCCAAGACCCTATATCATTTTCCCCTACATATTCTTTTATCTACTTAGTAAATTCTTATCTCTTTAAAACTTTAAATTGCCTTAATTATAATCTAAATTAATTTTCACTGTTTTCTTAATAGGTAATATATTATCCTCTTTTTTATATGTAAATTGCAAAGACTTTGTTTTAAAAAATGGATGGGAGGGGTTTGGGCCATATGCAATCATAGTTCTTATGGCTTACTCTTAAATCTGTGCTCTGGGGATCACCTCTGACAGTGCTCAGGGAACAATATGTGGTGACAGGGATCAAATCAGGATTGGATGCTTGCAAGGCAAGGCCTTCACCTCTGTACTGTGTCTCGAACTCAGAGAGAAGTCTTTTTTTTTTTTGACAATTTGTTTTCTATTGCTGGTTATGAATAACATATGATGTCACGTGGCTGTAGTAGTGGCTGCGCAATATTGAAATTCTGAAATTTTAACGATTACGTCTGGAGGGATTTCTGCCAAAACCTGCGGGGATCCGAGATTTGTTCCTGAGTCTCTGGGATCCTGGCCATTAAGCAGCTTGATCAGGAGCCACAGAGGCCATTCATGGGCAGCGACTCGGGATCTCATTGGAGCGGGGAGGAAAGGGCCGGCTCCACCCCCATTCCATGAGGCCCCATGTGTCTTGTCACTGCGGGCCCAAACCTGACTGTCCAATGGCCTCTGGTGGATGGCAGCCACCGAGTCACCAAGGAGGAGCAGGCAGAGGACAGCATCCTTTCCCCACTGTGGTGGCCCGGCGACAGTAACCTACTGCAGGGTCAAGATGCATTTCTGCCAAAAGCCATTGGGTTTTGAGATTTGTGTCTGAGTCTGTGGGATCATGGCCATTAAGCAGCTTGATCAGGAGCCCGAGAGGCCATTCGTGGGCAGCAACTGGGGGTCTTGTTGGGACGGGGAGGAAATGGCTGGCTCCACCCCCATTCCATGAGTCCCCATGTGTCTCATCACAGTGGGCCCAAACGTGACTGTCCAGTGGCCTCTTGTAGGATGACAGCCACTGGGCCATGAGGGGAAACAGGCCAAGGCATGAAACCTGTTCCCACCTGGGGTTGCCTGGCGCCAGTAACCTACTGCCGGGACCGGACGCATTTCTGCCAAAAGCCATTGCATTTCAAGATTTGTTTCTGAGTCTCTGGGATCATGGCCATTAAGCAATCCAATCAGGAACCACAGAGGCCATGCCTCCAATTTTATAGCTGAACTGGAGGTGGTATGTGGATGTGTCTCCCACATACTTAACTTTTGACCACTTACTTTCTTGGTAAACTTTGTCCCAAGTGTTTGGGGTCTGCCCAAAGGCATAGCAGCAATTTTGGGGTATCTGGAAGTCTGATGATGCCATCAGACTGCTGATGCACTTGCCTGACAGGTACAGATTGACCTGCTGACGGCACCATACCCCCCGGGAGAAGTCTTTAAATCCTACTTTATCTCAGTTAAACTTCTGCTCATATGACATGAAAAACTGGGTTGTTTTTAGTTTTCTTTAATCTAGTTATTAGATCACTTAGAGAAATCATTCTTCAGATTTAAGCAAACCCTAACTAGTTTATTTGCACATGGAAAATGTTTTCTCATCTGTGAAGGAACTGCATATAGACAAATTCACTAACTATAAACATATGAATATTTATGACTTTGTTTAAAATTTAAGGGAAAAATCACTTTTGTTTTATCCAAAAGAATGGAAGAAGTTTAACTACATCGAAGCCCAAGTGTTTGTTTGTTTTTGAGGGCAGGGGAGGGACAGCACACAATCAGCAACCAGCAGTGAGTGCTCAGGGTTTACCTCTGGCTCTGTGCTCAGGGATCTCATCTGTCCCGACTCCCGGAGGCTGGGGAACGATGTGGAATTGAACTGACTCTGCTGCATACAAAAAAAGTGTCCTACCTCTTGCACTATCTTTCCAGCCCATAACAGGAGTCTTTTCATTTTTAAAGCAGTGTGCTGTGTAAAAGAAGTGAGTACTCAGTGTCCCTACAGAGTCCTTCTTCAGCATAAACTTAGTTGGATGCCAACCACACTTTCGAGAGTTTCATTCTCACTAGAAAGATTCCATCTGAGTACATCAGGAACAAAGCTAATTAAGGTGCCCTTAGAGTGAAGCTTGACCAGATTTTCTATGGACATTTTCTAAAACTACCTTTGACACTGCTATTCACATTAAGCCAAAAAACTTTCCTTTTACAAAAACATCAAATTAGGTTTTTTCATGATACAATAGGTGTTCTCTCTTTTCCCACCACCCCCTCTCTCTGTCTCTCTCCTGGCTCAAAACGCCATCCTGGTAAACAGAGGATATCACATGGGGTTCAGGGGATCAAACTTGGGTCAGCTATATGCTAGGTAAGCACTTTACCCACTATACTGTTTCTCTGACCCCTACTAGACAGATTTTAAATATAAGAAACAAACAAGATTTGACAAATGTGGATCTTCTAACACTCATTTATTGTTTTCTCTGATTTTGGCTAATAAACCTGTGGTTTAAAAAAAAATCTGTTTTTTGGGGCTGGAGCAATAGCACAGCGGGTAGGGCATTTGCCTTGCACGCAGCCAACATGGCCGACTTGGGTTCGATTCCCAGCATCCCATATGGTCCCCCAAGCACCGCCAGGAGTAATTCCTGAGTGCATGAGCCAGGAGTGGCCCCTGAGCAACGCTGGGCGTGACCCAAAAAGCAAAAAAAAAAATAATAAATTTTTTTAAAAAATTTAAAAAATCTGTTTTTCTCCTATTTTATATAAAAAGTCATTTTTGCAATTATATATCTATTTTTTTACTCAGAAATATTATTCCATACTTTTCTCCATGGTTTAATATCCTCACAAACTTTCACAACAGATTTTATCATATTTTGCATTTTAAAGCCCAATAATTGAGGTATGTTTTCCTGAATAACCACATGCATTAATGTATGGAGTTAATTGTGATACTTTTATGTGCATTTGCAATTAATTGAAAGAGGTTCTTTTCTAAGTAACCTTTACAAATTTCTTTATGTAAGATTATTCTTTTTTTTAGAAACAGAATCTATCATAGAGAACAGTTAGCGTAACCATTTTTTTCTCTTGTCTTTCCAAATTATGATGTCTGAGATTTATTGTAACCATTTACTATATCTAACAGATGTACTAGATAGAAATCATATGAAATTAAGTTATCTCATAATTTCCTGCTTTCATGATCTATTTTAAGATAAATGAGAACTTGGGCAGACTTGCCTTGACAGTAAATTATTTATTCCCTAAATACTTGAGCTATTGATTGCAGGATTGTTACTATAGTTGCAAAGTAGAATATTAAAGTTTCTTTTCAGCTATGTATGACAGGTTTTGCTGTGAAAGCAAAATTTAAGCCATTTTGTTTCTTTTGAAGGTTAAAGAAATACTCGCTGATTATGATCCCAATTTTATGGCTATGAGTCTTGATGAAGCATATTTGAATATAACAAAACACTTACAGGAAAGACAAAATTGGCCAGAGGACAAAAGGAAATGTTTCATCAAGACAGCGAACTCTCTAGAAAATGGTAAGGAATTTATTAGAATGATCAGACTAAAAAAGTAGGCAAACAGAACTTTTTTTTCATTATTGTTGTTACTGTTCATTTGGGGAAGCACACTTGCCAGGGGGTACCCCAGTCTCTGAACTCAGGATTGTGTCTGGCAGTAGTTAGAGTTGACCAGTGCTTCCATCCACTGAGGCTTTCTAGCCTCCTGCACCCCTAAATAGATCTTTAAAAGTTAACCACTTGTGGAGTCAGAGAACTAGCACAGCAGGTAGAGTGCTTGTTTTGCATGTGGACAACCCAGGTTCTGCCCCCAGCACCTCATTTCAGGTATCGCCTTAGCACTGCCAGAAATGATCCCTGAGTACTATGGGGCGTGCCCCCCCCAAAGAGAAAAAACAGAAAACAAAGTTAACTCAGTTATTTTATTAACATATAAAGGTGGCTAAGTTTAGATATACTTTTATTATTAAAAATTATTGAAAACCAAATATAAGAAACTAAAATACACAAGTGGGTCTTTTAGTTTAGTGTGTGGAATGTCACTTTAAAACTGAATAAGGTGATTAAATTCCCAATTTTTGAGTATGAAGTATCCCTGTACAAAGTAAACTTGTAATTGCTCTTTTCCTAAAATCTGACTAACTAGGTTGTATTGTGTTGAATCTGAGGAAAATGTCTACTATTTGTTGTGTTTTTGTTTTGGGATTTGAATGTCACCGCGGGTTATACTCGGTAGATGTGGGAGATTTTTCCCTGTATGTGCTTTGGGAACCATGTAGTTTCAGGTATTAAGCCCAGGGCCCTTCTCCAGAGAATGCACTTTGAGGGAAGAAGTTCTGTTTTAGGTAATCTTTTGTCGTAATTGTTCCTGGAGATTTGTTTATTTAATATTTATTTTTTTGTTGGTGGTAGAGATTGACCAAGGGCCTCATGCCTACAAAGCAAATGTGCTATCCTTCAGCTAAAACCTTAGCTGGATTCTTTTTTTAATATATATCAAAATATTTGTTGGGTTTTATTTCTTCTCAAGTTTTGTCTGGTTATGTGGAGACTTTTTCCAACTTTGCCAAAGTGAATGACTCCCCAGCTTCCTTCTTTGCTTAGACTTTATTTTGATTCTTTGGAGTGGAGTAGGTGGAAATTAGGCCATACCCATCAGTGCTGAGGTAGGGGTAGGGGAACTGTTCTTTGTTTTTTTTTTTTAAGTTTATTGAATCACTGTGAGATAGTTACAAGCCGTCATGTTTGAGTTTCAATCACAGAATGATCAACCACCCATCCCTCCACCAGTGCACATTCCCCACCATCAATATCCCCAGTATCCCCCCCACTTCCCACCCTCCCCCTGCTTCCATGACAGACATGATTCCCAATAATCTCTACTTTTGGGCATTATGGTTTGCAATACAGACACTGAGAGGTTATCATGTTTGGTCCTTTATCTACTTTCTGCACACACTTCTGGGATTATAACCTGAGGATGCAAAAAAGCACAGTAGAAATGGCATCAGTACCTATATGTTCATTGCAGCACTGTTAACAATGGCCAAAATCTGGAAACAACCCAAGTGCCCTAGAACAGATGACTGGTTAAAGAAACTTTGGTACATCTACACAATGGAATACTATGCAGCTGTCAGGAGAGATGAAGTCATGAACTTTGCTTGTAAATGGATAGACATGGAGAGTATCATGCTAAGTGAAATGAGTCAGAAAGAGAGGGACAGACATAGAAGGACTGCACTCATTTGTGGAGTACAGAACAACATAACATGAAGCTGACACCTAAGAATAGTAGATACACGGGACAGGAAGATTGCTCCATAGCTGGAAGCCTGTCTCATGAGCAAAGGGGAGAAGGCAGCTGGAATAGAGAAGGGATCTCTAAGAAAAAGATGGCTGGAGGAATTGGTCAGGATGGGGGCTATTCTTGGTCTAATTTTCAGAAGTGATCTCTGGTGGTGCTCAGGAGACCAGGCAGCCTACTGGGAATGGAACCAGAGCCTGCTGCTCTGAAACAGAAGTGTGATATTCTGACACTCTCTCTGGACCTATTTTGATTTCTCTTTTCTTTTTAATTTTTTTGGGGGTGGGGTGGGGGGCATTTGGACCACATCTGGTGAAACTTGGATTACTCCTGACTCTACACTCAGGAATTACCCTTGCAATACTCAGGGGACCATATGGGATGGGGAGGAGGAGGAGGGGGTGGAGAAAGAAGGGGGGGAATCAAATTAGGGTAGGCCTTCTACAAGGCAAATGCCCTACCCACTGTACTATTGCTCAGGCCCCTATTTTGATTCTTTTTATGTACAGCCACCCCGAAATGTCACAGCCGCAAGTATTTTTTCAATTGATCCCTTAATTGCCTGTCCAAAACTCAGCCAAGTAACATGCAGGTTAATGCACATACCACTTTTGAAAGAAAAAAATTGTTTTTTTTTACACATTTTGCTTTAATTGAAAGCAGTTACCTATTAAATAATTTGATTGTTTTCAAATGTCTGAGTTGTCCTAGACTCCTGAACAAAATTCGCTGGGATGTAAAGGTGGAAGCAGAGGGTTTTCTCATAACCCACAGCTGTTTTCCATGCATATAACTTAGTAATGGGAATATATTCCTTCAAGCGGAGACAAGAAGTAGTGGAGAAATGTGTTTGTAACTTTCCCTTAAAGCAGAAATGGTCATTCCTCAGTGACATAAAATTCTAATTCCTGGGCCAGAGAGACAGTACAGTGTTTAAGCATTTGCTTTGCACACATCATCTCAGTTTAATCTCCAGCACCACATAATGATCCCCAGAACACTAGATGTGTCCTTGAGCGCAGATCTAGGAGTAAGCCCTGAGCACAACTGGGTCTATCCCACATATAAACAAAAAATTCAATTTCTATATTGTTTGTTGCTCACATCTTTAGAATTGATTTAATATGAACATCAAGTCATAGCTTGATTACATTATTTTAAGCTCTGAGAAACTGGCTTCTCTCTTTCTTTACTAGAAACTTTAAACAAGTATAATTTCTGTGCATGGAAGCTTGAAGTTAAAATTTTTTCTTCCTTGCTATAATTATTCTTTGTGGCAGTGACATGCAAAACCTAATGTTGCTTAGAAATCTCACCTTATTAACTCCTTATTTTTCATCGAGGTGGGAGGAACCATTAAGTGGCTGTCTCTGTAAGCCCTGAGATGCTCTCAAAAATATTAATTTAATAGTATGCTTTATGGGGCTGGAGTGATAGCACAGCAGATAGGGCATTTGCCTTGCACGCTGCCGACCCAGGTTCGATTCCCAGCATCGCATGTGGACCCCTGAGCACCTCCAGGAGTAATTCCTGAGTGCAGAGCCAGGAGTGACCCCTGTGCATTGCTGGGTGTGACCAAAAAAGCAAAGAAAAAAATAGTATGCTTTATGGGCCACATTCATCAGTTTCTCAGGTGTTACTCCTGACACAGTGCTCAAAGATCTCTTTCTTTGTTGCTCAAGGAATCTCGTGGTGCCTGGGATCAAATTCAGGCTGCCCACATACAATGCAACTATAAACATTGTATGCTGTTTGAGCTTACAATATGCCCTGTACTTCGCAATATATTTCTAAATATTATACTGGCACTAAAGTAAATAAATGTTTTTTATTAATTACTAATGTTATTTTCATTTATATTAGTCCAAAATCATTATGAGGATGTAAATTTTTAATATCTATTGCTTTACATATACTTACAGGGGGGCCAAAGCAATAGTACAGTGAGTAGGGTACTGGCTAACTCAGGTTTGATCCCTGGCATCCTATATGGTCCCCCAAGTGAGCCAAGGAGTAAGCCCTGACTAAACCCTTCCCCTCTCCACACACACAGATGGGTGTGACCCCCAAACTAAAACATTAAAATAAATAATCACTTAACTTCCCGTTATTCGTCGATTTGCTTGAGCGGGCGCCAGTAACTTCTCCATTTGTCCCTGTGGCGTGCTAGTGTAGCCCAATGGCATCTGTTCGCTCCGGGAACATGAAGGGCCTCAAACCGATTGTTCATGATCTTGACGAAGAAGTCTGACCATCTGGTAGGTGGGCGGCCACGCGGTCTTTTGACATCCCGTGGAATCCAATCAGTAACAGCTCTAGTCCAACGGTCGTCTTTAAATTTCATTATGTGACCAGCCCATCTGATTTTTGACACTTGGCAAATGAGACAGCGTCCCTGATTCTTGATTGTCGACGGATGTCAGAACTCTGGATTCATTCTCTCATTTGAGTGAAACGTGATATTCCAAGCATAGCTCTTTCTATTCTTCTTTGGGAGACCTGAATAGCGTTCTCATCTTGTTTGTGTAGGGCCCAGGTCTCTGAGGCATATGTTAATGCAGGAAGAACAGTGGAATCAAAGAGATGTGCCCGGAGCCGGAGATTCTTCGTCCTCTTAGCTATTTCTTCGACGTTCTTGAAGGCGTTCCAAGCTGCTCTCTTCCTCCTGCGCAGCTCGGGTGCCAGGTCATTTGTCATGTTGACCTCTCGACCTAGGTACACATAGCTGTTGCATTCGGAGATGGTCGTTCCATTGAGAGCGAATGGGGCATCAGGAACAAGGCTGTTTCTCATAAACATTGTCTTCGTAAGATTCAGCTGTAGTCCTACCTTTCCACACTCACGGTCAAAGTCGGCCAGCATTTGTGCCGCTTGGCTGATGTTTGGTGTTATTAAAACAATGTCATCAGCAAAGCGGAGGTGGTGTAGTTGCCGACCATCTATCTTCACTCCCATTCCTTCCCATTCCAGTCGTCGCATGATGTTCTCGAGGGTGGCACTGAAGAGTTTCGGTGAAATGGTATCACCCTGCCGCACCCCTCTCTTGACATCAACGATCACTTCTTTGTAGAATGGTGAGATCCTGGTAGTGAATCCGCAATAGAGCTCACGGAGGATCCTGATGTATTGGGCTTGAATGCCCTGATTGGCTAGGGCTTCAATGACCGCTTCCGTCTCAACAGAATCAAAGGCCTTCTGTAAATCAATGAATGTTAGACAGAGCGGCATCTTGAACTCCCGAGAAACCTCAATGAGCTTGGTTATCATGTGGATATGGTCGATGGTGCTGAATCCTTTGCGGAACCTGGCTTGCTCGCATGGTTGTCCTTCATCTAGTGTTCTGCCAATCCTATTTAGGATGACTCGAGTGAACAACTTGTAGATGACAGACAATAGGCAGATCGGGCGATAGTTGCCAATGTCATGGATGTCTCCCTTCTTGAACAGTAGTACGGTCCTACTGGTTTTCCACTGGGACAGAACCTTGCATTCAGACAGGTAGCGAGTGAAGAGCCGAGCCAGTGTATTGATGAGGACTAACGGCAGGTTCTTCAGGTGTTCAGGTCTGACCTTGTCTGGGCCTGGTGCTGTTTGTTTCTTTACCGACGAAATGGCGTGTCGGATTTCGGAAGGGAGAACGTTGGGAACGACATATCCATCCTGTGGAATTTGGTATGTCGGCAAGTGGACATGGCTAAAATAAATAAATACTTGTATTTTCATGTATTCTTTTTTGGGGAGGTGGCACACCCAGCAGTGCTCAGGACTTACTCCTGGCTCTGTGCTCAGGGATCACTCCTGGCAGGACTGAAGGACCATATGTGGTGCCAGCGATCGGATCCAGGTTGGCCATATGCAAGGCAAACACCCTACCTACTCTACTGTCTCTCTAGCTCCTCATGTATTCCATATTCTTTTTCTTTGGGGTGGGGGGTCACACCCGGCAATGCTTAAGGGTTACTCCTGGCTCTGCACTCAGGAGTTACTCCTGGTGGTGCTCGGGGGACCATATGGGATGCTGGGAATTGAACCGGGTCAGCCGTATGCAAGGCAAACGACTACCCACTATGCTATTGCTCTGGCCCCATATTCCATATTCTTTTTTTTAAGGTTTTTTAATTGATTTTTATTAGTGAAACACCATAAGGTACAGTTGTAGACTTACAAATTTTTGTGCTTGGGTTTCAATTATACAGTGATCAAATACCCATCTCTCCACCAGTGCCCATTTTCCACCACCATGAATCCCAGTATCCCTCCCACCCCCATCCCCATATTCCATATTCTTAAGCAATTTAAATAGCTTAACTTTTGTCTTCATATCCAAGACCCTTTGGGCTGGACTTTCAGGCGCATTTGATTTCCTTAGGTGAAGGGAAGTTGTGAGCTGTGTATTGGAGCCATGGCAGGGGATTGATATCTTTACTCAAGTCCTAGACATTTTTCTGCTGTCTGCCCTGTTTTTGTAAAGGTTATACACTGGAAAATATTGCTAAGTATTCAGACTATTTCCAGATTTTATTTATTCTGCCAAAGAAACCTGTATGACTGTTAGTGCCAGACAGCATAAGAAACTGAAATACTGCACATTGCCACCCAATGGATTCATTGATTCTAGCATCTTGTATTATAAGAAGCCTTAGTTTTGTACTTTAATTACATGGGTTTGAGGATTAAAAATCTATGTCTTCGTGCCAGAGTGTTCTAATTCCAAGGACTGCCACGCATACTTGGCATGCAGAAGCCCCAGGTTTGAATCCTGGCACCACCTGGTCCTCTGAGCACGGTCAGGAGCTCAGACCTCTGAGCAGCAGACCTCTGAGCAGTCTGCTGGGAGTAGCCCTTGAGCACTGCGAGATATAACCCCAAAACAGAAAAATAAAGATACTTCTTTCAGAAAGCATGCAAAACCACTGCAGCATGTTATTGCACTGCTAAGTGGCAGATCCAAAGGGGAACCGAACAAAGCATGCTTTGCCTCCTATTACAGCGTGTGTCTCTTTGAGGGATCTGAAAGCAGAGTGATAGAGGCAGGAGGTACAAGCATGCCATAAGGCATGCTGCAGGAGGAGCTCATGGATTCACTGACTAAGTACCTTCCTTGATCTGCAGTTTTTCTTAATTCCCTTGACCCTTTCCTGCACATCCAGATGGGGGAAAAGGAGGTGCCAGGTAAAGAGATCATTTCAACATGGCTGAGTCTTGGTCATTTTGGAATTTCTCTGCATTTTAAAAACCAGAACTGAAGCACATGAGTAATAGTCATTACACGTTTGAAAGTGAGGTTTATTTTTTGTGTGGTCTGCAATTTGGGAAAATATTTGTGCCATAATTCATATTTATGTTCTTAAAATTTTGACACTAATCAGATGTTTGTGATGTAAGGTTATCTTTACAAAATCTTTTCTAAAAGCCAGTTTTCAAGGAATAAGTATTGATACATGTATAAAACTAGAAATTTAGTTTTTGCTTCTCTACTTGCCTTGACTTGGAACACTATATGTAATAAAGTTATGAAATGGTATCAGAAAGCTGGTTACTAATCTTAGTTATTATAAGTACATTTAATCTGCATTTTTACAACATTAAGCACAGAAAGTAAAGTCTTTAATAGATTTGCTCAAGAGGGTTTGTTTGGGAGATTGAACATTGTGTTCACACTTGTGTTCTCTCACCGCCCTACATCTCTACTCTTGAGAGGACACATACAATCAGTATAAATTCAAATATATTTTAAAAGTACAAATTAAATAAAATAGTAATCAAATTTATAGTTCTACTTTACTTTTAGGGGTGGGGGACTTGGGCCATACCTGGGCAATCTGTCTTACTGTACACTCTGTGCTTAGGAATCTCTCCTGGTGGGGCTTGGGTACCATATGTGGTACCTGGGGTTGAACCCAAGTCTTCTGTGTGCAAGGAAAGCTCCCCAGTGACTGTACTACCTCTCCCACCCCCTATTTGGTTTTTAATAATGTTAGTTTACAGTCTATTGATAGTTAGAAAGATGAATTTGAAAGATCACCCATGGAACCATGTATCAGAGAGCCACCATCACACTGACTTTTGCAAGAAGGAAAAGGCTTTATCATAGCCTAGAAGGCAAGAGGGCAGGAACAATGTTTCAGTGAATATTTATACAAGTAGAAAGCAGAGTTTGAAACTTTGATCTTGTGTCTACTGAAAAACCAGAGATTACTTTTGGGGGCAGACGTAAAGAAGTTAGGGAGCCTTGAAAAGCAGAAGGTCTCAGGATAAACTGAATGGTGATCTGTTTTCTGTACATTTCCTCCTAAAATTCTTATAAGTTTGGCTGTTTTGAAGGCAAAGGAAAGCAGAAACAAGTGTCTGAGTATGTTTCTGCTTATTCTTTCCTGTAAAACAGGTAGCATATTTACTATTTCCTCAAAACCATTCAAGAGTGTTAGCAGAGTTAGAATTTTGTCTAACCAACAATGTCAAGTAACTGTGCCCCTTTGGGTTCATACTTTCAAAGTCCTCTTTGCTCTAAATTTGGTTAGTTTAAATTTAGTTAACGTGATTAGACCATTAAAATGTTTCTTTCGGTCCAGAGATGTGGCTCAGCATCAATGCTTTGCATGTTCTGGAATTTCCATGTCCTTCTGCATGCCCTGCTCCCAATTCTCTTGTGAGTAGACCCTCACCCCACCCCACCCCACCCTGAGTCTTAAGCACAGCCAGGTACGGCCCTCACAACAATGAAGAATGAAAACAACAACAAAAAGAATTATGTCAAGCACCGCCAGGTATGGCCCCTGTAACAGTTTAAGAATAACAACAACAAAATACTTTTTGTATTTTAAAAAATGTATGCTTTCCAGGGTGGTTTCTATTTATTTCACATATGCCCATAGTAAAGATAGTTTACAAACAAGAAGGTCAAAATTTAAATCTCCAGAGGCCGGAGTGATAGTACAGCAGGTAGGATGTTTGCCTTGCAAGTGACTGACCAGGGTTCCATCCCTGGCATCCTATGTAGTCCCCACCAGGAGTGATTCCTGAGTACAGAGCCAGGAGTAATTAACCACTGAGTGCTGTTGGGTATGTCAATAAATAAATAAATAAATATATATATAAATACATCTGAATTTGAAGGGAAGTTCAGATTGTTTTATCATCTGAAAGTTATCTTCCATGAATGAAGAGAATTTGGTTTTTGCCTTTCTGAAATTTATACTTATTTTGTAACTATGATTATTCTCAATTGCTTATTGTTTAATGACTATTCTTATTATTAAATTCTGATATACCTAATATTTATTTAAAAATAGCTTGTTTATTGTTTTACTTTTATATATTGAATTTTGAAAAAGAAGCTTAAGAATTCATTCTCGATTAAAAACAGAAAAATATATAAATTCTAAATTAAGAGGATTCCTCATACCCCAACCTGAGATGAATCAATGAAAATAACAGCTTTTTAAAAAAATGGTTAGCTATGTGCAAGGCAAACACTCTACCCGCTGTACTATGACTCCAGCCCCCTAAGTTACTAATTTAAATAACATTTCTAATCTTGGATCTTAGAAACAAAACTAAAATTAGTTTTGTTTTGTCTTTAAATGGATGTAGGGAAACCTAATTTATGAAGTATGTTCTTCTTAAAATGAAAATGGATTACTGTTCTTGTTCATAATTTAGATAAACCAGGAAACGATGTTCATAAATTGAGTGAGCATGAAGGATCCATCTCTCCACTGCTTTTTGAAGATAGTCCTCCTGATTTGCAGCCCCCAGGAAGTTCTTTACAAGGAAACTCTGAAGAACAAAATGCTCAGCTACATCAAAACTCAGTTGTTTTTGGAACATCAGCTGAGGAAGTGGTCAAGGAAATTCGTTTCAGAATTGAGCAAAAAACAACTCTGACTGCCAGCGCAGGTACTCAAAAGGATACTGCTGACTATAATGGTTATAATTATCTGATTAACTGACATGTTTAATATGGGTAGTTTATCAGATTAAAGTATATACAATAGTGACGGTTTGCATATTCATTGTTTTATACAAATTTTAACAACTTTGCTATTCAAAATGCTATTAACCTAATATAAATTGGTATTAAGTAGAAGTCTATAAACCCAAAGAAAATATGGTCATAAGTCTTATATAGCTGTCCTTTTTTAAAGCATAAATATATTTTAGTTGGCTTTAGATACAGTACTTTATAGATTTTCCTTGAAAGAATTCCACCCTGTGTAGGAGTACAGTAGACAAGAGCAGACCCCAGGTGACCACAATCACAGGAGACAGAGAAACAGCAACTGGCAGCGTAGCAATCTAGAGCCATCTGGGGAAGGGAAAGGAGTTTTACATGTGTCAGTAATCAGTGAGGGTATTGTTGCGTTTAATTATAGAAACTGATATTCATCATGAGCACCCAAGATTGCTATAAAAGTCACATTGTGATGAGGTTAGTCTCTTCTGTACCAAAGGATGAGAATAAATAAAATCTTTTGGGAAGACACGTATCAAAACTGAAATGAACTATTTAATGATCACATTTGAATATGCCTATTTCAAATTGTATTTCAAATTTATTTAAATATGTCTATTTCATCAACTCTTAGAAATTGAAAAACATCTTTCTAAGTAGTAATTTGCATTGTAACATAAAAGGGATTCATTCATTTTATAATCCTATTTTAAACATATTGCAATTCAGAATCATTGATATTTTATCCTTTTGTAAATTACTTATACAAGACCTTTTTAAAAAGAAAAGTTATTCTAATTATATTCTAGATATTTTCTATTAAGATAGCTCTACATCTCTAATAAATATTAGCAAGTGAATAATAATATCACTTAAACTCAATTTACTCAAAGTTTAAAATACCATGGAGATTCAAATATTTTTTTTTTCCCCTTTTGGGTAATATCCGGTGATGCACAAGGGTTACTCCTGGCTTTTACACTCAGGAATTACTCCTGACGGTGCTCAGGGCACCATATGAGATGCTGGAAATCAAACCCGGTCGGCCGCATGCAAGGCAAATGCCCTACCCGCTGTACTATTGCTCCAGCCCCATATTTCTTATTTCTGTAGCCACAATGACTAATACATTTTCTTTTCTTAAAACTATAACAAGTCTTGTAGCTATGATAGTTAAATTTATTTTTATATTAGCATTCATTCTTTGCCATTTCATTTTTTTTGCACTTAACATTACTTTCCCCTTATAATATCACATACTTAAGAAATTATATATATCAACTTCTTTGCATCATCAGAGTGTTCTTCTTTTAAGGAATTGCCCCAAATACAATGCTAGCAAAAATATGCAGTGATAAGAGAAAACCAAATGGACAGTACCAAATTCTCCCTACCAGGCAAGCTGTGATGGACTTCATCAGGGATTTACCCATTAGGAAGGTGAGCTTTTATATTAAATTAATCATAAACGTGTATCATATATATTTGAAGAGATACTCTTAGGATCATAGCAGTTATTCTTTGCTGAAAATTTTAAACAATATGTAATAAGCAGGAAGTATAAAGGATGTTTGAGTTTTGACTTGAAGAGATCTTTCCAAGAACCTTATTTTTAGAAGATTGGGAAGCTTGTTAGATGAAAATTATGGCATTTGTTTTATTGGAGGAAGAGAGCTTGTGGGTCCACACCCAGTTGTGCTCAGGAACTAACATCAGAATAACCTTTTTCTTTGCATTTTTGTTTGTTTGTTTCCAATGCCAGGTTCTCACACATTGAAGGCAAGTGTTTCTCCGCTAAACCACCTGCATGGCTCCAGAATATTTTTTAATAGAACACAATACACATCTTGAGAAATATGCTTTCTCAAGTTATGTGTTACTTTATATTGCAACTTACGTATATGAAAGCACTGCTTTATGCCACAACCTACATATATGAAATTATTCATTACTCACCATACATTATATGCATTTGTATAGCTTTTCTTTTGAGCACTGAGAATGGACGATTCTATATTTTAGAGTTTTAGGACTTGCTTTTTTCTCCATAATGTATACAAATGATTTTAAATAAATCATTTTTCAGTGCTCAAAAGAAAAGCTACATAAATGTATATAATGTATGGTCAGTAATGAATAGTTTCATATATGTAAGTTGTAGTATAAAGTAGTGCTTTCATATATGTAAGTTGTAGTATAAAATAATATAATAAAGGTTCATAAATCTCGCTATGAAAAATTCAACATAAGTGTGTTTGTTCAACCATTTCCCATGTTTTTATGGCCATAAAGAATCTTTTCTTTATTTTTAGTAAAACTTAATGTTTTTTAAATTCAGTGCCATATAAACTTGAAATTTCCATGCAGTATCACTTTAGAAAGTGAGAAATAGTACAGGGGCTAAGGCACTTGCTTGTATATGGCCTCTCCCCTTTTCAATTCCTGACACCACCTGTCCTCTGAGCATCAGGTGGGGCTATTTCTAAGCGCATAAGCTCAGGAGTAGTCCCCAAACACTGCTGACCATGGTCCAAAATACACTCCTCTCATGTTTAATAAAATTATAATAACAGTAGCTTTAATTTAAAAAACATTAATAATAATATTGGTTCTCTTCTAGGTTTCTGGAATAGGAAAAGTTACAGAGAAAATGTTGAAGGCCCTTGGAGTTACTACTTGTACAGAACTCTACCAACAGAGAGCATTACTTTCTCTCCTTTTCTCTGAAACATCTTGGCATTATTTTCTTCACATTGCCTTGGGTCTAGGTTCTACAAACCTGGCAAGGTATCTATGCATAGTCATCGCGCATTTTTTTCTTCTTTATTTACTGAAATAATAACTTTAGCCATTGAGAAGCAGTCTATAAGGAGAACATGTTTTAAAATTCTAGGCTAGTTCAATGCAGATGATAATTTGAGTGGGGTGGAGTGTTGGGCCACACCCTGTGATACTCAGGACATGCTCGACCATAGGGGATGCTGGGGATCGAACCCAGGTTGGCTGCATGCAAGGCAAGTGCCTTGCCTGCTGTACTATCTGTCCTCTGCCAAGATGATGATTTTTTTCATTAAAGTCAAAATATTAGATGTGCGAATAACAAAAAGAACCACTCCATAGATTTTTGACTACAGTAGTTGAATATATAATAAGAGATACTTGTTCTTTTTTCTATACTTATTCTTTGTTCAGAAAGTAAGAATACTGGTGGTCAGATTGTTGTGGAAAGAAAGATGATTCTTATTTTACAGAGCAGCCTTTAAAAAAGGTGATCTAATGATACTTTGAAAAGCTTTATTGACTAACTTTTCTGTTTCCTCTGAGTAAACAGCTAAAAACTTTTTTTTCATTTCAAGGGATGGAGAGAGGAAAAGCATGAGTGTTGAAAGGTAATTTTTATTATTAATTGTTTATGTTATTTTAAAGTTTTTGAAAAGTGTCAGTGAGTTTGCAAATCAAATCATATTTTTTCTAGCAGCTGGTACTCCAGATATAAATATCAAAGTTCAATGCTTTATTATTTGCTCTATGAGGGAAAAATATGACTACAATTTTCTTAATGTTGATTCTGTTCCTATTCAGTGAAAACCAAGCATTTTTAGATTTCTGCTTCAGTGTTGATTGTAAGAAAAATTATACTGAGAAGTTATTTGGGGAATTTAAAAAATGACAATAGAAAATCTTCCTGAAGCACTGTAAATAATGGTGAACAAGTATAGGCATCAAATAATAAGAGTATTGATGATAGACAGCTTAGAATAAGCTAGTTCAATGATTTAAATCTTGTTTGAAAGTCAAATAAAATCCTGATGGAAAATTATTGATCTTGGGAAATATATAACTGTCTTAAATGTCCCTCAGTTATCTCCTCAAGGCCTAAAATTTCCTCTGAGACATTTAAGAACTGCTGATCTATTACAAGGTTATGTTCATTTTTCATATATATTATTTGTGGTCAGAAGAGTTGAGTGGCTTTCACAGAACAACGCAGTCAATAAATGACTGATAAAAAGTAGTATTTAGGCTATGATTTTGTGCAAGCAATCAAAGGGAAAGAAGGGTAGAAAAGAAGCATCCAAAAGTGAAGTTCTAATAATTTTTTTATTTTTCATTTTTGGGCCACACTGACTTACTCCTAGTTCTGCACTCAAATCATCCCGGCAGGAGGCAGGGATCTTGGGAAAAATATTCTTTGCAGAGACTGAACCCAGGTTGGCCTTCCACAAGACTAGAGCCACTGTACTGTCTTTCCAGGCCTGAGATTGTAATTTGTTTTTAGTAAAGTAAGATAACTTGATTTAGAGAAATAAGAGAGGGAGAGGGAGGGAGTGGGGGAGAGAGAAAGGAAGAGTGAAAGGGAGGGGGAGGAAAAGGAAGAGGGAGAAGGATGGGGAAAGAGAGAAGGAGAGAGAAAGGAGAGAGGAGGATGGAGAGAAAGGAGAGGGAGAGAAGAGGAGAGGCAGAGAGAGGAGTGAACACTTTTCAACTTGAGTTCAGGTATTTGGGGGGTTTTTTGTTTTTTGTTTTTAATCAGTGAAGTTCCTGAGAAAAAGTCAGCAAATAATGGAAAAATTAACAAAAATATAATTATAAGAAAAAAACAAATACTAGTGACTCATAAAACATCAAAAAAGACTTCTCATCTTTGTAATTTACTAAATACAGAACAGTGCTGACATAACATTTTTCAGTAATCCTGTTGGCAAAAACTCTAACATATTCTGTTAGCAAGACTATGGGAGTGAAAAGGTACAGTATTTAGAAGGGATATACTAGTTTCTTTTTTGGTACTACCAGAAATTGCTAAAAATGTAGTGGCTTTTTTTTTTTTTTTTTTTTTTTTGCTTTTTGGATCACACCCGGTAATGCTCAGGGGTTACTCCTGGCTCTGTACTCAGGAATTATTCCTGGCAGTCCTCAGGGGCCCATATAGGATGCTGGGAATCGAACCCAGGTCAGCCACATGCAAGGCAACCATCCTACCCACTGTGCTATCACTCCAGCTCCCCATGGGTCACTTCTGCTGCTCTCGTGGATCAGGGTCAGTTGCATGCAAGGTGAGCAGCTTAACCCACGTATGTACCTCTGACCCTCCAATATATAGTGGTGTAAAGCAACACAAACTTAATCCTTTATAATCTTGGAGGTCAGAATTACTAAAATCATTGTGTCAGCAAGATTGAGTTCCTTCTAGAGGTTCCACAGAATTTAGAACCTTTCCCTTAATTTCCAGAGGCTGCTTCCCTTCTGGGCCCTCTCCATCTTCAGACTCCGCCTTCTCCTTCTTACACCAACCTTCCAGCCTCCCTTATAAGGACTTTCGAGATTACTTTGGACTGCGTTGTCTTCCCATCTTAATCACTCTCGCTAAGTCCCTTTTCCACGTCATACACCTGATTTGGGGAAGGTTTGCTTATTTAGGGGGAGCTAGTATTTTGTCTTTCAGAGGGGACAAGCAAATTGACAAAATCTATCAAACTTAGAGATATGTATGTACTTTCGACTCCCCCAATTCTTTTTCTGAAATTCATCAGAATCTGTAAAGTACTTGTCATTTTACATGTACTGAAGGCAATTCATTGCATTTTTATAATATCAATAGATTGAGTATAATCTAAAGATTTGTGAGTTTAGTTGTTGGTTTTGGATCGCAGTTGGTGATGCTCTGGAACTATCTCTGTCTGACTCTAAGCTTAGCAGTGCTCACGGGAGCATATGGTGCCTGGAAATAAGTCCATGCAAAGCATGAGCTCAGGTTGTTGAGATATTTCTCCAGTCTCTATAAAATTGTCTTAATGATCACATACCTTTAGTTTAGAATATTATTATACTGCCATATAAAAACTAAAGAATTATTTACTCATAGGGAGCTTTGACCAGGATGGAATTTAAAAGCGCAGTTCTAATCAACATTCTAATTGTCCACTGCTTACATTTTAAAAACTAGAGGATGGGGCTGAAGAGATATAGTACACTGGGTAGGGCACTTACCTTGCCCTCAGCTGACCCAGGTTCTATACCTGGCATCCCATGTGTAACCCTGCGCACTGACAGAGAAATTGCTGAGTGCAGAGCCATGAGTAACCCCTGAGCATTGCTAGGTTTAACCCCAACAAAACAAAAAAGAAAAAGGAAAAGAGAACATGTACTTTTGCTTAGATGTCCATAGGATATTTCTGGAGGAATTCATAGAATTGGAAGCTAGCTGGCAACTTGGATTGCCTCTGGTGGACAGTTGGAAGGGGGCATTTTTCACAGAAGTTGTTTATGCATATTTTTTTACTTATCCCGAGCTTTTAGTGTCTTTCTCATTCATGCAAATTTAAAGTTTCAACTTTTTTCAATTTTACTATGCAAATGAATTCAAAATTTCTCATTTTAATCTTACTAGTCCTCTCTGCCTATCCTTGCTTGTAAAAAAAAATTAAAATAAAACAATATCTCAGTATCTGTTAGACAACTCTGCGAATGTGCCATAAACCAGCCTTTTAACTCTACTGGAAGATAATTCTTTCTTTTCCTGAAAATACATGCACAGAAATTGTAAGATTTTTTGGGGGGGAAGATTTTTTTTGTTTGTATTTGGTTCATATACAAGCTCAGTGCTTACATGTCACTCTTGGCAGTGCTCTGGGGACAGTGTGATCTGGGGGATTTATCCCTCATTGGTGGTGGCAGTGTTCCTGCATGTGAATCTTATGTTCCATTTCTTTGAACTATCTCATAGCCCCTCATCTGTACTTTCTTAAGTAGTAGTCTCTATACCTCATATACCCTAATGCTCTGGGGGCATTATCAGTAACTATTAGTAGCTATAATTTTTTTAAAGCATACTTTATAGAAAGAGCAAATAAACTTTTGCTAAAGAGCTCAGCAATCTACAGGATCTTTCATTGTTTAAGTAAATCTTTAATGTTTTTATGCAATATGTCTCAATGCTAGACCTTGATGACACACACATAAACGTAGTGTGTCATTCTAAATTATCCTGAATTATAGTTTACTTTGTGCATCAGAATCATTCTTATCTTTCTAGGACATTCAGTGAGATAAGTAAAGCAGAAGAACAGTACAGTTTGTGCAGAGATCTTTGTGGTGAACTTGCTCAAGATCTGCAAAAAGAAGGCCTGAAGGTACTTTATTTTGATGTGGTGGTCTTCATTTAAAAACTCAAGGGAGGTGGCCTTGGGTTTTGGAGCTACACCTGGTAGTGCCAGGGGCTGCTTGGGTTTTGGAGCTACACCTGGTAGTGCCTGGGTCAGGGGTGGCTCCTGGTGGAACTCAGGGGGATGATATGTTTCCAAGGATCAAACCTGGGCCTCCTCCGTGCTCAGAACTGTGTTCTCACCCTTTGAACATCCCCTAACCCCATTAACTACAACAACAACAAAACAGCATTAATGATGAAAGCTACCTTAAAGCAAGAGTTAAATTTTCTATTTGAATACAAGCTTGGGAATACCAGGAAAGAATATTGTTGTGCACAACAGAGACCAATTAAATTCTGACCCATATTGAGGTCTATGATGAGGTCATTTTATGAAGAAGGAACTTATGAGGGTGGAGTGGTTCCTGTATAATTAATTGCAGAGGCGTTAGTACTGCCTCAGGAGTACTTTTGAATAAGTTCCAAAGTAGAGCTATATTGGCATCAGAAAATAGAGGATTTCCCTAGAACTGTATTTGCATATTATTAATGCCTTTCCAAGCAATCTTTAATGCTTCCCAGGTAGACAATGACCTTTTAGAACAGGCTTTTTATTTCAAAGCCTTAATCCAAAGTGTTTTTGCTGAACACTTTGAGAACAAAACCTGGAAAGCTTTGAACTTTCTATCTTATCTTTACCCACAACATGCAACATTTATTTAGAAATTTTTTTGGCTTGGCTTTAGGTTTTGAACCACACCCAGTGATGCGTGGGGGTTACTTCCTGTTCTGTGCTCAAGGGTCATGCCTGGCGGTACTGAGGGGCTCATGCTGTACCCAGGACTAACCCCAAGCTTCTTACATGCAAAGCATGACCCCAGCCCTTTGAACTATCTCTTTTCAGCCCTACATTTAGCATTTTCCAACACTTTCGAACAAAAAAATTATTACACAGTATAATTTTTAAGAAGTGTTTTAAAATTTCTTATATAAATGGGATATGTAATGAGCATTTTTATTCTTCTCTATTAATATCTTGACTCTAAAGAGTCAAGAAACTCTAAAGAGAGGGTTTTTTTCCCTCTTTTTTTTGTTTGTTTTTTATGGGTTCTTAGGGGCTATAAGAACCTATATACTGATGGTTCTTAGGGGCTACTCCTGGCTCTGCTTATTGGTCATTCTGGGTAGTGCTCAAGGGATCATGTAGTGCCAGAGATCAAACCTGCAAAGTATATGCTCAGTCCATTGGTATCACTCTCCATTAAATAATAAATATAACTAACAAAGAGAGTTCTCACATGTAAATTGTTTACCATGGTATCTGCCATTTAGTGGACACATAATTAATATGAGATATCCAGAAGACCTTTCAGTGAGACCTCTCCAGAGGAATTTTTCTTTCCTTTTCTTAGGTACTGAATTTCTAGAGATCCGTTAAAAGAAAAATATGTGATCAATATTGTCGTTTTATTAAAATCTTATGAAAATTTATTTGGGAAAGAGAGTAATAATTATTGACCACAATGAGATTTTTTAGTTTACTTAGGTATTTTAGTTCATCTTTATGACAATTTTTTTGGTTCCTCTCCATAAAAATCTTTAGTAAAAATATGATCTGAAAGAAACCAGAGCATTTTGTGACAATTTTTATCACTGTATATTATGGTCTTTTGTATTACTTCCATATTTATAGAAGAGACTTTTTCGATTTTTCTGTTCTGTGAAATAACCTTTTCCTCCTGGAATCCAGAAAGCTACACATAATGAAGTTTATTCTTTTATAGGGGAGAACTGTTACCATTAAGCTGAAGAATGTGAATTTTGAAGTAAAGACCCGTGCATCTACCATTTCATCTGTTGTTTCTACCTCAGAAGAAATATTTGCTATTGCCAAGGAATTGTTAAGAACAGAAATTGATGCTGATTTTCCACATCCCTTAAGATTAAGACTTATGGGTATGACTTTTTCTTTTCTTTTCTTTTTTTTTTTTGGTTTTAGATTTCTCTAAAAAATAAATTTTAGAAATAGCCTCACTCACTCTCATTTTTTCCCATTTTTGGGGGGCCTTCCAGCATTGTGGGGACTATTGGGACTGTACCCAGTGGTCCTGGGAGGCCAGGAGGTGCCCCAAGTTTGAATTGAGGGTCTCATCCTTGCTGGCATGTTCTCCAGTCCTTTGATTCATCTCCTTGGCCCCCATTTTCTTTATTTTTGGGGGGAGGATGTGAGTCACATTCAGTGGTGCTCAGAGCTTACTCTGTACGTAGAGATCACTCCTGAGAGTGCTCTGGAGGTGCCAGGGATTGAACCAGAGTTTGCTGCATCCAAGGCACATGCTTTAACCCATGTATTGTCTCTATGACCTCTCTTTTTAGTTCTTAAATCTGTTCAGGAATTTGTACCTATGATACTACTGTCTTTATTATTTCTTAGAAACTCATAAATGGAATCATGGTCTTTCGTTTAATTCAAATAAAAATCACTTAAATTCATTCTTTTCCTTACTGCTTACTAGGATCTTTGTATCTAAATGTATTTTAAAACTTTTATTTTCAGATTTTGGAAAACCAGTTTAATGTCTATTGCATGTATTACATCATACTATTTTGGAATTAGAAGCAGCATTTCATTGTCAAACACTTTAATCTTTCTGAGCAAAACAAAACATATTCACGTTGAGTTGTTAAAACTGTTACATGGCCTCCGTCATTTCAGTTGTCAGTTGTCTTTTGTTTCTTACATTTTTAAGTTTTTTAAACTTTTGATTATATATTATAGTGCTATTTAAAAGTAAACCTCATCTCTAGCCTCCACATTGTAAAGAAAAAAATAAAAAACCATGTTTCCAAAGTCAACTGGAGGAGAGATTGTGAAGGAATAAGTACTCCAAATGCCAACTTCACTACTAAGACTGGATCATTAGCTATACTTTCAAATATTAAAAAAAATATGGCAAAAATTGAAATTTATTGAACAAAGTATTAGAGAGCATAATAAAGTATTAAAAGATAGTGAAGAGATATAAAAGCAGTTATTTATAATAGCTTTATTTGTTATTATCAAAACTTTGAAGCAACCAAGATGCTCTAAAGTAATAGGTATAGGGCTGGAGCAATAGCACAGCGGCTGACCCAGGTTCAATTCCCAGCATCCCATATGGTCCCCTGAGCACCACCAGGGGGTAACTCCTGAGTGCAGAGCCAGGAGGAACCCCTGTGCATCGCCGGGTGTGACTCAAAAAGCCAAAAAAAAAAAGGCAAAATAAGTAAATAAATAATAAAGTAATAGGTGAATGAAAACAGTGGTTTTGTGCTGACAGTGTAGTAATATTCAGCACATGAAAGAAGAAAGGGTAGGAGAGATAGTACAGCAGGTAAGGTGCTTGGACACAGCCAATTTGGGTTCAATTTCTGGCCCCCTCTATGGTCCTCAACCCCCTCCAGGTGTGATCCCTTAACACAGAGCCAAGAGTAAGCCCTGAGCACTGCTGGGTATGGCCCTAACACAAAAACAAAAGAAAGAAAGAAATGATCTATCAACCAATAAAAGACCTGGAGGAACCTTAAATGTGTGTTATTAAGTGAAAGAATCCAATTAAAAGTTTATATAATGTATAATTTCAATTTCATGATATTCTAGAAAGACAAAATGATGAGGATACTGAAAAGATCAGTCGTTTCCAAGGGTTGGACAGTTGGGAAGACTCGAACACAAAGTGTCCTCAGAGATCTCACTTGCTTGTCTCTATGCTCGCCTATTTCCACTCTGCAGAAGTCTGTGTTCTCTCTCAAACACCTACTTCTCCCTTTCTCTCCCTTCACATCTTTATAAATAAGTTTTAATAAAAAAACTTTATTGATTCACACACACATACCAAACGAAAAAAGTCCAAAGGATTTACTATAGACTTTAAATAATAATTTGTGTCAGTAGAGGTTCATCAGTTATTACAAATGCACCACTCTGGCACAAGATGCTGTAAGTGGAAAGGCTGAATATGTAGGAGCAGGGGTGGGGAGAAGGGAATATGTGGGTACTCTGTACTTTCTGTTCAATATTGTGAATCTAAATTTCTTCTAAAAAATAAGGCTCATACAGGGAGAAAGCCTAAAGAATCTCTGTAGTTGGTCAGGAGAAATAGTACAGCAAGTAGGGTAGTATGATACTATAGAAATATGTACCATAATTCATAGTACACCAGCTCAAATTCTATCTCCAGCACTCCAGATGGTCCCCTGAGGTACAGCAGAAATGGTCCCTGAGTACAGAGCTAGGAGTAAACCCTGAGTACAGCTGGGTGTGGGCCAAAAGCAACAACAACAACAAAGGAATCTATGTAGTTGAACCCAGTTAGCTTCTTGATACTTAGTGGTATCGTGTTAGATATTTATTGAAAGACCTATGTCATCTTGTCTACTCCAGTAGACACTATTCAGTGAAACACAATTTTATAATGGAACCCAGATTTTCACTCAATACCAGCTTGAAAAGGCATAATTTAATTCAGATAATCTGTAGTTTCTTTTTTTTCTTCCTCTAAAAATGCTAACAATATTGTGCAAAATGTTCTTATGTGTTCTGAATGGATTTGCTTTGTTAAATTTGAAATTGATTAATTGTGGTTGGCTTAACTTAGGTGTGCGGGTCTCCGGCTTTCCCAGTGAAGAAGACAAGAAACACCAACAAAGAAGCATTATTGGCTTCTTACAGACTGGCAGTCAAGCCTTGCCATCCACTGGGTGTTTACTAGAGAAAACAAACAAAGAAAAGTTTCTAAAACCTCCAGAAATGTCTCCCAAGAAGAGTTTCTTTGATAAAAAGAGATCAGAAAGAGCATGTGGCAACCAAGACACACTTAAATGTGACAACACTGTGGATAAACAAAGTTTACAGACATCACGGTCTTTCCAAGTTCTAAAGAAGAAGAAGAGTGAGAACTTAGAAACATCAGATAATTCAGATAACTGTCAGCTATTTACCTGCCCTATTTGCTTTAAGGAGCAAGGAGGCTATAGCCTGGAAGCCTTTAATAAACATGTAGATGCATGTCTTGATGGATCCTCAATCAGTGAAAACTCAGAAATATTCTCATGCACACATGCTCCCACCACAGAAATGAACAAAAGAGAACAGATAAATCATTCCAACAAGAGGCAGGATTTTGAGACCCATCAGAAAACTACAGAAATTACTTCAGTAGATGTTATCAATTTGGTAGAGACTGTAGGTAGCCCATCCAAAGTAGAAATTTTCGATGCTGTAAATAATAAAAGCAGCGTGGAGGAATGTTCTAATCTTCCATGTAGATCATCTAATATTGAACTCTGTCACCAGAATTCATCTTGTACAGTTTCATTGGAAAATGAAGATACCAAGTCCTTAAGTAGGCAAGAACCCCTCCAACCATATGAAATAACAAACCACCCCCTGGTATGTCCAGTTTGTAACCTAGAACAAGAGACTTCAGATCTTACCCTGTTCAATGTACATGTAGACGTTTGCTTAAACAAAAGCATTATCCAGGAACTAAAAAAGGATGAAGATAAACCAACTAACCAGTCCATGGGAAGCATCAAACATACTGGTGAGTTTGCAGTCATTTTAAAGGAAATGATTCTCTCAGAAAGCTCTGTTTAAGTTGAGATGTTGTTAAATCTGAAACACATTCTGTTTAAAGGAATATTTTCCTTATGCTGCCATTTAGAAAAACGTTAGTGGCCTTAACATAGGTTAAAATTTTTGAAAACCATCATATTACTTTGGTTTGGGCTTGGCTTTATGCCGAAGTTCGGGGTATAGAGGAGTGACCCCAGGGAACATTTTTCAGGGCACAGTGGTGTAGCAATGATAATCACATAGTCCTTACCCTGTTTTTTGAATCAATCTCACTCTCACCAGCCAAATTTCTCAAATAAAGCATCACGGTCACTGTCACTGTCATCCCGTTGTTCACCGATTTGCTTGAGTGATTACCAGTAACGTCTTCATTATGAGACTTGTTGTTACTGTTTTTGGCATATCGAATACGCCACGGGGAGCTTGCCCCATACTACAAATAAAATAATTAAATTTAAAAAAATGTGTGCTTATAAAATTTGTTCCTGATATGTATAAACATGAACTTTTTGTCTTTAGTTGTAAGTTTTTATTTTAATTATTTGCTATTCATTATGAAATGTCTTCATTTCTCTCTCCTCTATAGGTAACTCAGGCAGAATACACAAGGCTATAACAAAAACAAAAAGGTATGGTTAATTTGAGCTGTAATAAAGCTGGCTATAAAACTCAAAATTTTGAAGTATAACTTTCTGGAAATGTTAAAATTTTCCATTAGGCCAAGTAACTTTTTAAAAAGCAGTTATTTGTAAAAATGTTTAAATCTCTTCCTGCTTTTGAACACTGTTCACTTTTCATTCCAGGTCTGGATTGGTGGCAAAGAATGCAGCTTCTAAGAAGGCACAAGCAAATAACCCCCAAAACACCTTGGATGTATTTTTTAAATGAATATTGACCAATTCATGATTCATCTTTAATTGAAAATTTCTATTTTTTTAATTAGTGAAATTTGGGGACCACATCCATAGTGTTCAGGTATTACTCCCAGCTCTGTGCTTGGGGGTCACTCCTGGCAGTGCTTAGGGGTCCAGGCCTACAGCATATAAATCATGTGCTCAACCTATGGCTTGCTCTCCTGCCTAGTTCTTGCTTGTTTTAAGTTTACAGATTTAATTAGTGAAAGGCAAGCACAGTCTCCCTCCCCAAATGGCATCTCCCTGGTAGCAAATTTGGATTCTTTGCTAATTTAATTCTTAATCCTTTTTGACAATTATGGGAATTTTACTTTCATTATGTATGGGTTAGAAATGAATCCTAGTAGATAGATTTATCTTTGTCTTGTTTGATGGGGGAGGGGCAGACGTGTAGTATGAGACCACATCCTGCAGTGTGCAGGGGCTGCTTCTGGCTTCGTGCTTAGAGGGACCCCTGGCAGTGCTCAGGGGACCATATGTAGTTCCAGGGATCAAACCTGGTCAGCTGCATGCACGGCGTGTGCCATACTCCTTTACTGTCTCTGTGGCCCCTAGAGTTTTTGTGTGTGTGTGTGTGTCTTTTTGGGTCACACCTAGGAATGCTCAGGGGTTACTCTGGGCTCTGCACTCAGGAATTACTCCTGGTGTTGGGGGCCCATATGGGCCCAGGTCAGCCACATGCAAGACAAATGCCCTGTCCACTGTACTATAATTTAAAAATGAGAAATTAGGAATGATAGAGAAGAATGATTCATTTATAATGTTTTATAGTGAATGTAAAAACATGTGTAAGGGCTTTCAGAGATTCACATAAGCCTTTTCTTAGCATAAAAAATTTTCGGCACTTAATCACTTTGTTGGCAATGAGCTGCTATATTTGATCCTAATATTTTTCCATAACTTGTAGACTCATTTTAGCTACTTTTTTATCATAACTTCTGTAAAGACTATTTACTTAGAATATTAGCTTAGCAAAATCTTAGTTTTAGGAAATAATATCATGGTTTTGTTTTCTTTGTTGAATGAATTTTGAGAAAAATATGATTCATTTTATTTTTTAATTTGTTTTAGAAATAAGCACTTAATTCACTTTAAAATATTTAGTTTTGTATTCAAGGTATTTTCTTATCTAGGATTGTGGCAGTATTTTACTCTTGGCAGTTATGTTTGTACTTTATACAAATATGTAAAAAAGAATAAATTATACTCTATCTTTATTATTTTCTAGTGAGAAAGGTACAGTTAAAAATATTAATATGGGGGCTGGAGCAGTAGCACAGCAGGTAAGGCCTTGCATGTGGCCAACCCGGGTTCGATTCCTAGCATCCCATAGGATCCCCTGAGCACCGCCAGGAGTAATTCCTGAGTGCATGACCTAAAAAAAGGCAGATATATATATATTAATATGTATTAAGATCTCATTTCTCTTAGTAATATTTCTGACAAATTTTCATTTTCAAATAAAAGACAACTTAAACAATAGTTTCTTCAGATATCTTAGTCCTATTTTTATGTAAAAAATATAATTGAAAGATGAAGATAGAAACAATTTGCTATTATTTCTTTTTGTTTGTTTGTTTGTTTTGTTTTTAGGTCTCACTCAGTGGTGTCAGGGCTTACACCTGGTTTTGTGCTCAGAGATCACTCCTTGCGGGTTAAAGGGACCATATCAGGTGCTGGGAATTGAACCCAGGTTTGCCATGGGCAAGGCAAACACTCTATCCCCTTTTGTTATTGCTTTGAGGACCTGAACATTTTGGTTTAGATTTTTGTGTTTTGGGCCTCTCCCGGTGGTGCGTAGGTCTTACTCCTGGCTCTGTGCTCTTGAATCACTCCTGGGGGGCTCAGGGGACCATTTGGGATGCCAGAAATTGAACCTGGATCAGCCACATGCAAAGCAAATCCCCTACCTGCTGTACTATCACTTTAGTCCCAAGGAACTGAATTTTTTGTTCTTGTATTTTTCTTTCTTACTATTTCAGTTTTATAGTGCATTTTCTCACAGTATAAGGAAATATAATATTTTAAATATAGCTTACAGTAGCATTACGCAGACTTTGATTTAAATAGTAATTTTAATTCATAGATATTAAAAGTTATAGTCAGTGTTTATTAATATGTCAGTTTTGTGCCTACTATGTCATAAGACAAAAACAAAGTTGTAGTATTACAGTTCTTGATTGTGTGATTTAATATATTATGTGCATAATTAAATCCAATGAAATCCTGACCCTGAGTAGATGATACCATATTTGTTTTCTGTCTTACCTCAAATTTATTTGTATTGTCTTTTAAAAATACAGATTTTATTTGTATTGTATAGTCAATTATAAATTGTTTTAATTTAATATTACTTATTAATATTTAATAATAATTTAAAATAAAATCTAAGATTTATTTTTATTTATCTATCTATCTATTTATTTATTTATTGACTTGGTGCCTTGAGCACACATGGCAGTGCTTATGGCTTACTCCTGGTTCTCATTTCTGGCATCTTAGGGGACATTTTAGGTGGCAGATATCAAACCCAGGTCAGCTACATACTATGCAAGTGCCCTACCCACTAGGTTATCTCTCTAGCACCAATGTCTGGAAATTTTAATTGAAACCATCAGCCAATTGAAATGGTTTCTTTACTTTTTTGTGAAAGGGTTGGGACACATCCTGTGGTGTTCAGGGCTGTTCCTGGCCCTGTGCTGCGGAGTGCTGGGAGAAATATGCAGGGCTAGGATCTAACTGGGGTAGATGGAAGAAAACGTAGGTGATGTACGCCTCCAGAATCTCTGGCAAAGTAACAGAGATTTACCTGTTTTTGGTCTTTACATAAAGAACACAAGCGCATTAACTTGAAAGGTATCTGCACACTTACATTTCACAGTGCTGATTACAATGGCCAGGATATAGAAACAACCTAAGAGTCTGAAGACAGATGAATGAATCAATGAACAAATACATGGTTGTAAGAAATCTTGCCATTTGCTGAACCTTGGATGGAACTAGGAAGTATCATGTAAGTTAAAATAAGTCAGAGGGAGAAGGACAAATACTGGATGATCTCATTCATCTGTGTTGTACAGAGCAACAAGACAAGGGAATGGGCAGTATTGCATCACCGTATCATTGACCTTTTATGATAAAACATTACCAAATCAAGGAGGAAGTGGTGGGAGGCAGAGAAGGAACAGGCTTTCTAAGGACAAGGGTGGAAGGTCTTAGGCACTTTTTAAAGTCTTAGGCACCACCACAAGGGTGGCGGTGGAGATGCAATAAATTTGTACATCAAAACCATAAACATGAACACTATTGTAACCATATTACAGTGGTAAGGCGTTTGCCTTACAAGCGGCCAGGATGGCCTACCTGAGTTCGATTCCTCCGCCCCTCTTGGGGAGCCCGGCAAGCTACCGAGAGTATCTCGCCCGCACGGCAGAGCCTGGCAAGCTCCCCATGATGTATTTGATATGCCAGACACAGTAACAACAAGTCTCATGATGGAGACGTTACTGGTCCCGCTTGAGCAAATTGATGAACAACGGAGGACCGTGACCGTGACCATAAAATAAAAATTGAGAGGGAGAAGCAGAAAGATAATGCAGTAGTTAATAGTGATGTGCTAACCTTGCAAGTGGTTGACCCAGTTTGAACCCTGACACCACATATGGTCTCCTGAACACTGCCAGGAGTAATAGTTGAGTCTGAGTTCTCGCGAAGAAAAAGCATGGGAGCATGCAAGGGACTCAAGTGTTCAATGGTATAGAACCGTTCCACTGACCAGTCCACGGTGGCAACAGATGGACTAATGAACGACCAGGGGAATGGAGAAACGGCCCCAGACTGGTCGGTAGTCAGTTTATTTCTCTCTCTGATGTAGGCAGGTAGACAGGGAAAGGCTCTTGGCAATGAAACTTAGGTCAACAAGACTTCTTTTAAGAACTGATCCACTCTGTGGATATGGAAAACAAAGACCTGATAAGACCTTCAGCAGATCCTGAGGAATCTGAAGATTGGACCCCTCCCCATGAAGTTCTTCTCCTCGAAAATCCTTTAATTAATTTTAGTGATTCAGCCTGGAGAAGACTCCAGAATTTCTCAATCAAGACAACCCACAAGGAGTTTACAAAAACTACCTTGAACAAAGGAAGGGCGAGCATATGCTGCCCGAGCCCATGTGCTGCTTGCATCTGCGTGGCCAAGCACATGCGGTGCCTGAGCACAAGTGTCACCCGCATCTCCCCTCTTGAGATGTACTTTCATGCTCTCCTATCTAATGTTGGGGTGTGTGTAGGGGCTCTCTCTGCCCTTGGAGAAGCCCGCTTTCTCTCTTGAGCATGTTACTCTGTCTCTTTTACTCTCCACTCTCCCACTTTCTCTACTTTCTTCCCTTCCAAAGTCCCTCCAAATAAAATCTATTTACTTCACTGCTTGTCTACTCCTGAAATTCCTTTCTGCGAGTGAGACCTAGAAACCCTGGGTCCTGGGTGGCAGAGGCGGATCACGAGAAAGTGACTATCTTTCTCCTCCCCACTTCACATGAGCCCTCTGTGGGGCCCACCTACATCATTTCTGGTCACTAGGTATGAACACAGTAAGAGATATATTAAACTTAAAGATTGGCTCTTCCTGGGGACATGTCGATCTATATTCCAGACCACAGTCGTTAGGCCAGGTTAGTCTTTCCTAACCCCAGAAGGGTCCTATTCGGTTACTTTTTTTGGGGTCATGACAGAGCTTGTTCCATGACCATGCTCTTAACGTATTATGCGTATGGTGCTTGGCTTGTTTCCTTTTGATGCCAGTGTACTTTATAGCTTGCCCTGGGTCGATCCAGTCCCTTCATCGAGAACCTGCTTTTGGGATATGTTAGGAAGTAAAGACAACTAAAGTTTAAGTCAGGTAAATACTATGGATGCCCAGGAGTAAATATTATTTCAGAGGTCAATAAACTCCCATGTTACAAAGGCATAGGTCAACTATCTTCCAGTGTCTATACAAAAAGGACATTGCTAATCCATGCAAGTGACACAAAGGAAAGAGAAAACAATATATAGGGAAAAAAATAAATATAGAATTCTGATTGCTTGATGGAATTGGGTGTACCTCAGGGGCACTGTTGTGGGAGTAGCTCAATAAACCTTAAGCTCCCTGTGGGAGGAGTAAGGACAACCCAATGTTATCCAACAATTGAGTACCACCAAGTGGGGGCGGGGGGGGGGGGAGGAGTGGGGGAAACCAAATCAAAACATAACAACCAGTCAACAAAAAAAACAATGACAAAACTAGCTCCTGTATTTCCATAATGCACACAAACACTGTCTTGACATCCAAGGGCAAACATACCATATTGCATAAGTTGTGGAGTCCTAAGTAGACCAAGCTGTGTCTCCTGATTTCATGCTTGGTTCCTCTCTCTCTATGCAGAATGTGCCTTACACGCCCATTTGTCCTGTGGCACTGCACACAACTAACTACTCATCTTCCAGTTCAGCCTTGGGCCACCTTTAGGCAAGCTCTTTTTCCCATGGGAAAACTGAAAGTCATACCTCTGTGCTCCTGTTCCTCTGTGAAGATACTGAAACAGAGTGTTGTGGCTTTGCTCTGCCTCTCCCTTCTAGATGACAGGCTGCTAAAATGAAGGGGCTGTCTTTTTCATGATCTCTGAATTCCAGGTGTGATGTTATGTCATGGCACCCCATAGATATTAACAACCACTTGCTGCCATTTAAAGGAAATAATACCACGTGTGCAAAAAGGAAGCCTGATAATAACATTTTTTTCTGGGAAGACAACTTGATATGATCTAGATGTGTACACTCACGCTCAACACTAAGGTATAGGCAGTCCTCCCTCCACCCCCCAAAAACAGAATTTCACTTAATTCTCTTTATTAAAGAATGATTTGCTGTATAGTTTATTACTGTGTCCTTTGGGAGGGTGACTTGGAAGTATTGGAAGAAAGATGAAACTATGACTTTTAAGGTAACATTGAAAAAATATCTTTTGAGGGCAGGTAGGAAGATAGTTCAAAAAGCTGGTATGCAAATCCCCAGGATATATCCCTAGGCAAGACCCCTTGAGCACTGCTTGGGAGCCCCACCCCCACAAAGTAAATAAAGTGCCCATTGAGGAAATAACTCATTTTGAAAGCCATACCCAGTGCCGATTTAATGAAAGCAACGTTCCGTTTTAAAGTGGAAAATGGGCACTGGTGGAGGGATGGTACTCAATCAGTGTATGACTGAAACGTAAGCACAAAAGTTTGTAAGTCTGAAAAAAAAATGACATATGCCAATAGATCAGTGCTGGTAAGGCTTTAGAGAACCTTAAAGAGATGTTTCTATTTCCCTGGAACAAAATTTATTCTTTGGCTGTATAATCAAAAGAAAACTACTTTTACTTCATAATACCTGTGTTGATAGTTGTTCAAGAACAACACAGATTGACTGGGGAGATAGTACAGAATGGCAAGGGTGGGAGTAGATGAAAGGGGGATAGGGTTGATCCCTGAGTGCAGAGTCACAAGTAAGCCCTGAGCACAGCCTGGTGTGCACCTCCTTCCCCACCAAACAATAACTTATGTATTACAGTCACTGTCCCTGTCCTCCCATTGTTCATTGATTTGCTCGAGCGGGCCCAGTAACGTCTCCATTGTGACAATTGTTACTGTGTTTGGCATATCGAATACATCACAGTGAACTTGCCAGGCTTTGCCGCGGGCGAGATACTCTTGGTAGCTTGCCGGGCTCTCTGAGAGGGGATGTATTACAGTATAGAAACATAATTCTATTTATCAAGCAATTGATTTATAATTCCTAATATTACAAGTGTGAGGTAATTGATAAGTGTTCTATTTTCTATTTGTGTGTACATCATAGGTGAATTTTATTTTTCAGACATAACTTGTGGATATTTATTCATTTTGTTGGCATTGCAATGCAGGAGGGCACCTTAGAAGGGAGTGTTCCTGGAGAGTGTTGACAGTGTGTATGGCCATACTAGGCAACAGTGATTTGATACCACCACCATACAGATGGTTTTATAAGTCAGTGTTGACCTACACATGTGTTATGCTGCCTCAGACTATATATTAAAGAACTAATGCTGGTCTGTAGGGAAGGAGGCCAACTCCCTTGGACTTGAATGGTGTAGCCTGCTGACAGACTTGATACCATGCTCAGCTCTTGAAATCTCTTCAACAGTGTGCCTCAGTTTATAAATTTATTCCCATGGCTCAGGTAAGTTGGTCAATAACTTAGTTTTAAAGTAAGGTCATGGCAATATGTCAAGAGTTTGAGCACATGCTTTCCATGTGCGAGTATGGAGTGGGTAGGTCAATTCCCTGAGCATAGCCAATGTGGCCAACATTCCACCAGTGCCCAAAGTTTCAGTCATGATTAATTTAATAGATTAGAAGGAAAGTGTTAACATTATTTACCATTATTTAACATTATTTTACTCTCTCCTCCTCTCTATTCTTCCATCCTTTCATTCATTCTAAAAATAATTCCAAGAGATTCTAAATGTGGGTATGCAGAGAGAGTGTTCCAATTCCTGATCTTGTCATGTGCCGGATGTGAAAGAGTAAGTTAAGTAAGTTAAATAATTGGATAACTTATGGTAGGGGTAAGTGCAATGCAAACCATGATATGGGGTGATGTGACTGAAACCAGAGTACAGACTTGAGATTTGGTGGTCAAGGCAGACAGAGCATTCAGAACATCCGTGGATGATGGGAAAGAAAGTGAAAAGGGATGATCATTACCAGTTACCAGCAAGAGTAAAAGCAAACGCAACACAGAAGTGAAATTGACGTTTCTTGAATGAGGAGACCTAGCCTACTTGGAGAATTCACGATCACGATCACGACCATCCTGTTGTTCGTCGATTGCCTCGAGCAGGTGCCAGTAACGTCTTCTTCGTCCTAGCCCTGAGATTTTTTTTTTTAAAGTGCCATATTCAAGGCTTTTTCAGGGTTAGGAGAATGAGACCCATCATTGTTACTGGTATTTGGCATATTGGGTATACCACGGGGAGTTTGCCAGACTCTGCCGTGTGGGCATGTTACATTTGGTAGCCTGCCAGTTTGACCAAATTAGGAATGAGATGATAAGATGTCGCGCAGCCGCGAATGCGGCCGCGCGCTTCCGGGAGCTGAGTGTGATAATCTCTGGATCCTGGCCGTTGTTGGAGTTACACGGCAGTTGGTGGGTGTAACTGTCTAGTTACTGGCAGGTCCAGTCCCAAACCATGCAGGTGTGGAGATCTCAGTCCCGGGTCCCACACACCTGGGTTCCTCTGTCAGTTCTTTTATGCGTGAGGCTCATCCAAGTGTGTGGAGAGTGGTCCCAGCATGGCCTTGGCTGGGCCTTGGTGGTCTTCAGCTGTTGGGCCCTGGAGAATTAGGGAATGAAAATGAATAAATGATCTGTAGAAATAAGCAGAAACTACAGAAGAAAGCTTCAGTGCCCAAAAAAGGAAGTTCAAATTTTGTATTGTCCATATTTTTTACATTAGCCGTTGCTGTTAAGTGTGAAATCATCTCTCATTTTGGGTTCATCTTACATTTGCTAATCACTAGCGATGATGAACATATTTTTCTTTTATTCCGGGGTGGGGGAGCAGGACACACTCTGTTCCTCAGGGCTTATTCCTGTCTCTACACTTAAAGATCATTCCTGGCAGGGAAATACATGGGGGTGCCAGGAATCAAACTCAGGTTGGCTGCATGCAAGGTAAAGACCTTTCCTGCTGAACTATCTCTCTAGTCCCTCTATTTTTGATGTTAGGATCAAGGAAGTATCAGCCTTATGAAAGTTCAGAAATGTTTCCTCCCTTTTTTTCTGGAAAAGAAAGGTGTAGACTTATTCTTTAAAGGTGTAGAGATGATGGGGGGCTGGTGCAATAGTACAGCAGGGAGGGTGTTTGCCCTGCACGTTGCCAACCTAGGTTCGATCCTTGGCATCCTATATGGTCCCCCGAGCACCGCCAGGTGTGATTTCTAAGTGCAGAGCCAGAAGTAAACCCTGAGTGTGACCCAAGAAGCCAAAAAATAAAGGTGTAGAGATGGATTTATTAGAATCTAGGGAGAAATGAGGAAGTCAAGAGAACAGAAAAACCACAATATTAGATCATCATGGTGGATGTTGAAGTCATGTAGTGCATAGAGGTAGAAATGCAGGTCATAAAAGGACTGAATGTGCATATTTTCCATGGAAATACTCCCTGGCTTTTTATTGGAATTGGTAGCATACTAGAATACTGGTAGATAATTAGGGAAACTACTTGTCAACACATCTACAAACTCACTCTTAGCATCCTTTTCGAAATAGTCTTTTGCTGATTTTGCATCCTTCCAATTCTGATTCCATCTCCTAATTTTGGAGGTACCCTTGAAAAGCACTCTTATCTCCCCGCTATGACAAAAAGCTCTTAAATCCTGGAATCTTCTTTATGGTATCTAATAAAACCTACCATCTAAAGTGTATGCTTGTTATTAGTGATCCCTGAATACAGAGCCAGGATTAAGCCCTGAGGACCACTAGGTGTGACCCCCCAAACAAAAACAAAGCAAAACAAAAAGATTAAGTGTATGCTTGTTTATAATAGATAAGAACTCAGTTTTGTTTCATTTCAGATAAACTAGAATAAAATATCTTTAATCCCTTCAGTCTTAGTGTATGATTACATAATGTACTACATTTTCAGGTTTTGTTTCTGCAGACCTGGAAACTGCACAGGGCTCTGAGTAGCACTTTTATCTCTGTAAGCTTGTATTGCCTATTTGGGTTCCTCCCTGTCTCACCGTGTACAGATTTTTATAAACAACATCCCCTAGAAAGCCGATGGCCACATTCCAACCTGCTGGAGCCAGATACTACATTTCTGATTTCAGGGTGGTCCTTGGGAATAATGTTTTGTTTGGGACCAGGCATATTTTGAAGGGTGTGAAAGCACTTGCAGCTTGAGGAGAAAGTAAGATCATTTATAAACAACTGAAGCCATGATCTCGGGTCTAGAACAGCCGACTGTTAGGGGTTCAAGGCTATTGTTTCAAGCTTTTAGAATTACAAGAATGAATTGCCACATGAGATTTGCTTTATCTTTACCCCTTAAATTTCCTCAGTCACTCTTGCTTGCTTACAAGGCTGCCAAATGAGAAAAGCTTCCAAAATGCTGCTCAATGCAATAATTTGAATCTTATGGAGAAGCTGCTTGAATAGAAGGTTAAATCAATGCTGTGAACAATGTGAATAGAACTCACACATATGATAAGTAATCATTCTGTTTACCTTGCATTTCAATCAACAGGTCAACTGAAATGGAAATAAAAATTATTGTGCAGAATGAGCTGAGGAAAATCTCTTATGTTGCTATTTTTAGACTATTTGCGTGTCAGGAGGAATTAATCAATGAAATTGGCTCCGGGTATATTAATTTATCTTCTCAGAGGGGAATTGTAGAGGATCCTCTACAATTTATGAACATCTGCACAAGAAGTCTGTGGGTGGGCAGTAACACCAAGTGTTAAGGTTATGGGCTATAGACTTGGCCCTGGATTATAGCCTAGATCATATTGTCCTCTTACTCTGGAAAAACAGAACATCTTTTGCTTTACAACCTGGGTTATTTTCTTTTCAGCACTTTCCTCTGTGGTTAGGTTCTTCTAAATTTACAATCTCTAGGAGAGTCTGAATTTTCATTTTATTGCTTTTGAAATACAGCATATCTGCAGGTTAGAGAGTAGGACCTTTTGAGAAATCTGGCTCTTACTTTTTCTTCAAGTGCCTGGGTTGGGAGGTGGGGGAGGGAAGGCCTTACCATAAACATGGATTTCCTACTGCTTGCTTTGTAAGGATTTCTTGGCAACCCCTCAGGATAGGATTTGTCAAAGTTGAGCAGATTGGAAGCTGTGCCAATTAATGAAGATTGCTTTGGCTTGCATTCTTATCCACAAATAAAGTTAATGAGCCCAAATTTGACATACTAGACCATAGCTCTGGATCGCAACAATGTCAAGATAACTCCAGTTTTGTCAAGCTCAGTTTATTACCAGCTAGCTCTCAAGGAAATCAAATGTTCAATTAAAAACCATTTTTATATTTTTGTGATAAATTATTTATGTGAAACAAAAGATAGCAAATCCATGCCAAGACACTTTCCGTGGAGGAAAATAAAAGTATCTAGAATATGGGTTTTGCTTACAAGTGAAATACCCATTTCCTGAAATACATAAGACTGCACTGCCAAGAATCCAGTTTCATCTTGTGTTCCTCCCTCCCTTCCTTCCTTCCTTCCACCCTCCCTCCCTCCCTCCCTCCCTCCTTCCCTCCCTCCCTCCCTTCTTTCCTTCCTTCCTTCCTTCCTTCCTTCCTTCCTTCCTTCCTTCCTTCCTTCCTTCCTTCTTTCCTTCCTTCCTTGTTTCAGATCTTCACTTTCTTTTGAGTCAAAAAATATTCATAGCCCCCACCCCTTTCAGCAGCATTTTGCTTGCTTCAGTAACTTTACAGTCCAAAAATACTACATAAATACATATGTATAAAACCATACAAGCAACAGTATTGTAAACCACAGTGCCTAAAAGGAAAAAAAATTGCCTACCATACAGGCAGGCTCGGGAATGGGAGAGAAACCATGGGCATTGGTGGAAGGAAGTGGACAGTGGTGAAGAGATTAGTATTGGAACATTGTATTTCTGAAACTCAATCATGAATAACTTTGGAGGCTGGAGCAATAGCACAGTGGGTAGGGCGTTTGCCTTGCATGTGGCCGACCTGGGTTTGATTCCCAGCATCCCATATGGTCCCCTGAGCACTGCCAGGTGTAATTCCTGAGCGCAGAGCCAGGAGTAACCCCTGTGCATCGCCGGGTGTGACCCAAAAAGAAAAACAAATTTTTTAAAAATCATGAATAACTTTGTAAATCATGGTAGGCCCCAAAAACTTAAAAAAAAGAAAGACCATGCCCAAACATCTAGGAAATTTTTAAAATGTATAATCAATATAGCCTAAGTGGAAAAATTTACCTTTATTAATAATTACATACATGTGATAGTGCTTCACAAAGTACTATGTGATAATATAGCATAATACTAATTATGCTATGGGGATGGAGAACACAGCTTACATCCTTTCAGTGAAATATAATTCACAGATTTCACGTTGTATGTTATGATTAGTAAGAGGACTTTCCAGGGATAATAACTTGAGGTAGATCTGCGTGGATTGCCACATCCTCTGAGATTGTCTGATAACAGATAAAGGCAAGATACTGCTGGGCACAGTTTTCACTATTCTAAAAGGCAAAGGTAATGTGTATTAAAAAAAAAGAATTGAAATGCAAACTCCTGACAAAACTATAGCTGTTCAAGAAATAGGAATCCTAGGAATACTAAAAATAAATAAATAAATAAATAAATAAATCTAATGTTTCTTCATGTGAACTGCACAGCCCTGCATTTTGACGTGGGGCAATAATTTATCTACTCTGTCTTTCTTGCTGAATCACAAGGCCAGGGTGGATGTGACTGATAAGGGGAGCTCTGTTTCATTTGGTAAATGGATTAGTATAACCAATGTCTGAGGAAAATCTTCACTTTTCGTTATATGAAAATTCAGTTATCTTTTCTTCACATAAGCATGAAATATTTCCACATGGATTATTCATCCGATAAGGTGTCTTTAGAGAATATCATTTGCTTTTTGTGTTTGCAATTAAAATTTTAAACTATAACTTACAGGACTTAAACTTCTTTTTATTTTTTTTTTTTATGTTGACCTATGCATACTCTCTCTCTATCTTTCTCTTTCTAGGTCTGTCTTTTGGGGGCCACACTCCCATAGTGCTCAGGGCTGACTCCTGATTATGCATTCAAGGATCACTTCTGGTGAGATTTGGGGAACCATATGGGATGCCCAGGATTGGACTGTGACTGGCTGCCTTGAGACCAGTTCCTCTACTGTTGTCTAAGCCCTTCTATTTGACGGTTGCCCAGCGAGCAATTTGGACATGAAGACAGAAGCCAGCTGGCCTCAGAGACATTGAATCTTAATTTTGCCTTGTGAATGCTAATACATTGATGATTTATTTATTGTGTGCAGAATTTTTGGACTCTAGTTTTTAGATTTCCTCATCTCCAACCTTGTAAGAAAAGTATTCCTATAGCACCCAACTTACAGATGAGAAGACAATGGGTGGATAGGTATCCTACCCCCCTCAAATTATATCTTTAAGGGGTAAAGACAGGATTAAGACTGGCTTATCTAGTTTTGGTGACTATACAACTAACCCCAAATTAGTTTGTTTATCTACTTATATATCAAAACCCATCCAGAGGATTTTCCACCGACTTTTTCCACCTTCATTACTACTTTACTATGGCACAGGGAAATTATTTGGGCTGGAGAAACTCAACATCATGTTTATCATTGCCAGTTGTAGGAAAAGATGACAAGACTTGGTCTAAAATTCTTGGTTATTAATCAGCCCTATGAACTTAAATTTTAATTGATAAGAAGTTTTCCAAAGAGCTGTTCTATTTTCTCCTTGGACTGGTTCTTTGGAGAGTAACATTCAGTGTTGCTTTATCTTCATATGTGACTTGACCATATGCTTAGCAAATCTCTGAAAGATAAATAAATGAGGTCAAAAAGTTGCTAATCTAGTTGGATTTGTTGGAAATCATGGTTATGGCATATATTTGATAATCATTAGAATTTTTTTATTTCATAACTGGGGCACATTCTCTCTGTTTATTTTATTTCTCAGGTATTGATGAGAAAATAGACTGATACAGCACAGAGGCCAGAATAATTAATCAATTAAAAAATTGTCACTGAAAGCTCTCAAACTTTGTGAATGGAATAATTTGTTTTATTGTTATGGTACATTAAGGAGCATGTTGTTTAGGTCTGGGAATTGCTATTTGATTATTTTTTTTTGCAATATTATTTTGAAGGAAACATGAGTTGGCCTTTGACAATAGACCTGAAGGCTGAGACTGTATTCTTACTTTAACATTGACATTCTAATACATTAACTTTTTATTTTACCTCAATTTTTAAATTCACATGGTTTACAATGTGCTTTCTTTTGGATATACAATTCTATGAATTGTATCACACATATACACTTACATAACCCTGACCACAATAAAAGTATAGAACAGTGGCACCCTCTAAAAAATTCTTCACATTGCCTCTTTGTAGTCCTATCCTCCCCCACCCAAACAACCAGTGATTTGTTCTCTGTCTCTATAATTTTGCAATTATGAGAATGCCATTTAGATGATATCTTAAAGGACATAGCCTTTTGACACTGACTTCTTTCACTCAGAAAAACGCCTTTGAGGTTTATCCATGTTGTTTGTGTCAATAATTCCTTCCTTCTTGTTGCTTAATAGTATTCTAGTCTATGTGTGTACCACAGCTTATTTATCCTTTCATCTGTTGAAGGGCATTACAGTTGTTTCCAATTTTCTACTGTTACAATAAGGCTTCTATAAATCTTCATGTACGATTATTTGTGTAGACATATGTTTTTGTTTCTTTAGTACGAATGTCCAACAGTGAGATTATTGGGTCATTTAGTATTATATGACTTTGTAAGGAATTGCCAGATTTCTTTTACAATGGTTGTGCTATTTTCTTTCTCACTAGCGATGTGGCATAGTTACGTTTGTTTCAAGTCCTGATCAGTCTTCTGTTAATTCAAACTCCTCTAATAGTTTTGTATTAACATCTCACTGTGGTTTTAATTTGCATTTCTTTCATGGCTAATGAGACTGAGGATTTTCCCTCTATTTACCATCTGGGTTATACTCTTTAGTGATTTGTCTTCTATTTGTTTAAACAACTTTTGGTAGTGGGGTCATTCCTCATGGTGCTTGGGAGTCAATGCAGTTGCAGAGATCCAACTGAGAACCTCCACTTTTGCTCTTCCACTTGAGTTTTCTTCCTACTCTTTTCTTAAAAGCTTTTGGTTTTCGCCCACACCTTATGATGCTTAGGGCTTATTCCTAACTCTGCGCACATGAATCACCCCTGGTGGACTCAGGGAACAAATGGGCTTCCAGGATCAAACCCGGGTCATTTGTGTGCAAGGCAAGCACCCTATCTGCTGTACTATATCTCTGGCCCCCTTTAGAAAACGTTTTAAACTGGGTTGTTAATTTTCTTATTGCTGTTAAACTCTGAGGGTTCTCTGTATCTACTGGATACAAATTCTATGTCAGATGTATAATTTGCAATATTTTCTTTTGCTCTATAACTTACTTTTTAAAAAATTTTACAAACCAAAATTTTGCATTTTGATGAAGTACAATTTTTATTTTCAAAATGAATCTGACAAAGTGTAATAATGAATCTGGCCTTTAGCTAAGAATGATTCACCTAACATAGTTAGATGAATTAATAGTTTTCCTCACTTACATTTATTATCCATTTTGCATACTTTGAAGTCTAAGTTCTGAGGAAGAGGTTGAGGTTCCTTCTAACCCTTGTTTTCTTGCACACAGTGACCAATGCTTTCGACACCTTTTGACATGGTGTCACTTTTGTTTCAACACCTGTGCAGTGCTGTTGCAACCTGTCCATGTGTGCTCCAGACAGAGTCCCATTAGAAACCTTGGCAGCATCCTCCCCATGAGTTCATTCACTTCTCCTGAGCTTTGTCATATGGTTCATGGTCAGGCCTATGGACAGATCAACGAGAAAGCCCAGGAATATTCCACACTTCTTAGCATTGCAAGTGTGGCTTTTCATTTTTTGGCATTGCATTCTGAGTGGACACATCTCCAAGCACCTCTAGTCCAGACTGTTAAGCTTCAGCTTTCCCCCTCCCCCTCCCCACCTCCTTTTTTCCTTTTTTTTGCATTTTGGGTCACACCCAGAGATGCACAGGGGTTACTCCTGGCTCATGCACTCAGGAATTACTCCTGGCGGTGCTTGGGAGGCCATATGGGATGCTGGGAATCGAACCCAGTCAGCTGCGTGCAAGGCAAATGCCCCAACCACGGTACTATCACTCCAGCCCCTTTTCTTATCTGATCAGGAAGCCAAGGTGGATTTTCCCTGTTCTACTGCTGGTGGAACTACCTGCCACTAGGCCAGCCTCTGGGAGAAAAGGTGTGAAAAGTCATATGGGCCTTCCCATTCCAACAACCCACTTTAGGAGCACAGTTCCTCTTCTCGGAGAGAAGGTGGCCCTTTTGAGGTTTGGATGCTTCCCCATCTCATCATGGGGTTGAGCATTGCATTTAAGGTTTAACTGGAGCAGAACCAAGAAGGAATCAAGAGGCAGGATTCCTACACCCTCTGTGTTCTGCAGGGCCCCTTTGCTCCCAAGACCAGAAAGGCAGGAGTTCTTTTTTTTTAAAATTTTTTATTAGTGAAACACCATGAGGTACAGTTGTAGACATACAAATTTTTGTGCTTGGGTTTCAGTTATACAATGATTGAGTACCCATTCCTCCAACAGTGCCCATTCTCCACCTCCAATGCTCCCAGTATCCCACCCACCCATCCCCCCATTCCACCTCACACCTGCGGCAGGGCATTCCCTTTTGTTTTCTCCTTTTGTGTGTTGTGGTTTGCAAAAGAGGCATTGAGTGGCAATCATGTTCTGTCTATTGTCCACTTTCAGCATGCATCTCTCTCATCCTGGAAGGATCCTCCCAACACCCTTTATTTAGTGTTCCCTTCTCTATCTGAGCTGCCTTTTCCCCCAGCATGTGCAGCTGGCCTCCAAGCCATGGTTTGAACCTCCTGGTACTTATCTCAACTCTTCTTGGGTGTTAGTCTCCTATTTTGTTACTTTATATACCCCAGATGAATGCAATCTTTCTATGCCTGTTCCTATCTTTCTGACTCATTTCACTTGGCATGATACTTTCCATGTAGTACCACTTGTATGTAAATTTCATGACTTCATCTTTTCTAACAGCTGCATAGTACTCCATTGTGTGGATGTACCAAAGTTCCTTTAACCAGTCATCTGTTTTTGGCCACTCAGGTTTTTTCCAGATTTTGGCTATTGTGAACAACGCAGCAATGAACATAGAAGTGCAGATGTCATTTCAACTGTATTTTTTTTGCCTCTCTGGGATATATTCCCAGAAGTGGTATTGCTGGGTCAAATGGGAGCTCAATTTCTAATTTTTTGAGAATCATCCATACTGTTTTCCAAAAGGGCTGAATCAGTAGGCATTCCCACCAGCAGTGAAGGAGGGTCCCTTTCTCGCCACATTCACTCCAACACCGGTTGCTGTTGTTCTTTTGGATGTGGGCCATTCTCTGTGGTTTGAGATGATATCTCATTGTTGTTTTGATCTGCATCTCCCTGATGATTAGTGATGTAGAGCATTTTCTCATGTTTCTTTTAGCCATTCGGATTTCTTCTTTAGGAAAGTTTCTGTTCATTTATTTCATCACCCCATTTTTTGATGAGGTTAGATGTTTTCTTCTTGTAGAGTTCAAGCAGTGCTTTGTATATCATTGATATCAACCTCTTGTCGTGTGGGTATTGGATAAATATCCTTTCCCATTCTGTAGATTGTCTTTGTATTTTGGTCACTGTATCTTTTGAGGTGCAGAATCTTCTTAGTTCAAGATAGTCCCATTCGTTTATCTCTGTTTCCACTTGGTTGGTCAGTGGAGTGTCGTCTTTGAAGATACCATTAGCCTCAATATCATGGAGGGTTTTGCTGACCTTGTCTTCAATGTACCTTATGAATTTTGGCCTGATGTTGAGATCTTTAATCCATTTTGATCTGACTTTTGTGCCTCATGTTTTGTCGAGATCTAAGCCCATTTTTTTTGGCATGTGGTCATCCAGTTATGCCAGCACCATTTGTTGAAAAGGCTTTCCTTGTTCCACTTCGCATTTCCTGCTCCCTTATCAAAGATAAGATGTTCATGCATCATTTGAGGTTGTGTGTACGGATATTCCACCCTGTTCCATTGGTCAAGGCAGGAGTTCTTTATCTGCATCCAGTCCTGTGATTTGCTTTAAGCTCAGTGTGGAAGATTTGGAAGGAAAACACACACACACACACACACACACACACACACACACACACACAATCAGGAGACTGGGAATGTAGTTCAGTGGTAGATGCATGGCTCACATGTGAGGACATGGGTGTGGTCTCTGGTACTGTAAAAGAAGAAGGCAAAAGGAGAAGAATGATCAGAATGTCCACCACAAGATTGTTTATATTTTGAGTTCTTTCCCAATCCAGCTGCTGCAATTACTTCTTAGAGTGCTCAAGGAGCTATTTTGTGTATCCTGTCCAAAGGTTTTAGTTGCATTTGATGATTTTATCCAGATGGAAAAGTTCTTAAATCTTAATCTCAAATCTTTAGCTTACTAGAAAAGAAGAGAGAGCTCTTTGATACATGCCTATGGACCCAGTGCCCGGATGAACCCGCATCTTTTCAACAGCTTATCTGAGGGTTTCCATTATATTAAATGCAGCACTGGCTTATGTCAGGTTGCAAATCAATTCCTAAAATGATGAAGAGATGTAGTACTGATTTGTTCTCTTTGAGGCTTTTGTAGGCAACTGTATTACAGTGTGCAATATTTGAAACCTGATTCTGCTTCCCATTCGCTTCTTGATACTGTCTTCTGAGATTCCAATGCTACCAGGTGGAATGTATAGTTATTTTTGATTTATCTCTGTCTATTTCTTTGAAAAGTTCACAGGGCTAAATACTTCTGTACCTAAAAAAAAATTCTGTAACTATAATAACTGTAATTATTCACCAAGGCCTTAGTACATAGAACTAAAATGTTCTTTATAATTAAAACATTACCATGTTTGGTCAGACTTGGCAGCTTCTTCATCTGGATTAACAAGCCCTGAGTTTGCCTAAGTCTTAGTCAGAACTTCTCAGCTCTAACATCTAGATGCAAAGAAACAACAAACTGAACTTCTTTACAACTGAACCTCTTCACAAATATATTCAGTGCCTGTCATAAACCTCAATTCCAACCACTGGTGCTTGAACTTTATGTTTAAATAAAGTCCTTGCCTCTTATGGGATTTTGTTAGAAATGAAGAATTATTTTAGGCCACAATCTCCTCCTCCCCCCCCCCTTCTCCTCCTCCTCCTCCTCCTCCTCCTCCTCCTCCTCCTCCTCCTCCTCCTCCTCCTCCTCCTCCTCCTCCTTCTCCTTTCCCTCCTCCCCAGAACTTTCTTTTTTGGAGAAGGGGAAAAAGGAACTTGGACCATACCAAGTGGTGGGTGGGGAAGCATCTGATGCTGGGGATTTTACCCAGATCTCACTTATGCAAAACATGCACACAGATTGTTGAGCTATCTCCCAGTCCCTAAATCTCATGTTCCAAGATTCTCATATGTGGAGAAGAAATGAAATAAGATATAATTCCTGCCTTGCAAAAATCCTACAATCTAACTGAGGAACAAAGAACTGAGACGATAAGAGATGAGAACCGTTTCACGATCACAATCATGATCATCCTGTTGTTCGTCGACTGCCTCGAGCAGGCCCCAGTAACGTCTCCTTCGTCCTAGCCCTGAGATTCTAAAAAGTGCCGCATTCAAGGCTCTTTCAGGGTTAGGAGAATGAGACCCATCATTGTTACTGGTATTTGGCATATTGGGTATACCACGGGGAGTTCGCCAGACTCTGCCATGTGGGCAGGTTACATTTGGTAGCCTGCCAGGTTGTCCAAAGCAAGAATGAGATAATAAGATGTCGCTCGGCTGCGAATGCGGCCGCTCTCTTCGGGAGCTGGGTTTTATAGTTTCTGGGTCTCGGTCATTGATGGGATTACAGGGGGAGGGGGGGCAGTTGGTGGGTGTGATCTCCACCTACTGGAAGATCTACTGGAAGATGGAGGATCTGGTGGACGATGCTCAGCCCCGATCCAAGCAGGCTTGGAGATCTCAGCCTTGGGACCCGCATGACTTTGTTCCTCTGCCGGTACCTTCATGCGTGTGGAGAGTGGTCTCAGCATGGTTGTGGCTGGTTCTGGAGGTCTTCGGCTGCCGGGACTCTGCTCGGGGCGGGGAGGGAAACTCAACCTTCCTCCCTCCAAGGGGCCCTGGTGAGGACAGCCAGGCACGGGAGCAGGAGACTCTTCGCTGTTTTCACCCAGATCCTCCATCTTCCAGTAGGTGGGGGTCACACCCACCAACTGCCCCCAATGCCGTGTAATTCCATCAATGGCCAAGACCAGAGAACTGTTTAAGAACTTCCATATTCAATATCCAATGTTAAGGACCTCTTAGCTGTTAAGGATGCCTCTTAAGTGAAGGATGCCACTGAAGCTTGAGAATGAGGCTCCATGGCAGAGCATAAGTCTCACGTTTGAAACTCAGGTCCAATCCTTAGCACCACTGAAAAGAAGAAAAAGAAAAGAAAAGAAAAATGTTATGCTCCCCCCTCCCCCTAAAACACAGGATGCCACTGAAGACATCCAGATTTGAAGTGGGCAGAATGCTCAAGTCTCTGGAGAAGACAGGTGGATTAATGGAGACTCTCCCTGTACATACAGACATAGGACCTCTGATGGAGTGCAAGATGTGGTCAAGACATAATGATAAAGCATCTGGGAAGTTCCTCCTGGGAGAAGTATTGGCTTTCTGATTTATACCCAGAAAATGAGGACAAACTGTCAGGGATGGTGGGCAGTTTACAGTTTGCAGAGCATTGTATACAAACTCTCAGTGTAACTAACTCAGAACATGTCATCACTGACTGTCTCAGATAAGTCAGTTTCATATGAGAATATAGTTTTATGGAGGTTGTTGCACAAGAATTTATGTCTGTAAGCAGTGCTTCTTCACCTCTGTGGAATGATGGTTCCACTTGGAATTTATGGTTTCAGAGACTCAGGTCATTTGCAGTTGAACGTCTTTCTTCCGGATTTTATGATCAGTGTTTGAAATCTTCAAGTTGGCTGCTCTGAAGTTAGGAATGACCTCTGGGGGGAAAGCAGCACTTCTCTCAAAATGTGATTCATAATCTATCTCAAATATTTCTGGTCTCTTTTTTGACCACATATGCAATTGGATTTAGTATTTTGGGGTATGAAACTACGATTTATACAGAAGGACAAATTTGGTGGTAGGACTATGTTTAGGGCACATTTCTTGATTCTTCAACGGGTTATTGTGCACCTGGAAAAGGAGCTCAGAAACTGGTCAGCATTTTCTTCATGCTGGAATTGTATATATACAAATAAACTTAAATGCACTAAATTACCAGTGTATTATGATAGCTGAAATGGGAATTTAATTTTATGCTTTGGGTTCTTGAGTCATGCCTAGCTGTGCTCAGGGTTTACCCCTGGCACACTTCTGATGGTTCTCAAGAGACCATATGTAGTGCCAGGGATCAAATAGAGGTTGTTTGCAAGACAAAAGCCTTAATCCTTATACTGTCTCTTTGGTTCTAAAGTGTAAATTTTATAGATCATATACTTAGAAATGGTAACACTATGGAGGTCTCGGCCCCGGAACCCGCCTGGCCGCGCGACATCTTATTATCTCATTTCTACTTTGGACAAACTTGCAGGCTGTCAAATGTAGCCTGCCCACAGGGCAGAGTCTGGCAAACTCCCCGTGGCCTACCAAATATGCCAAATACCAGTAACAATGATGGGTCTCATTCTCCTAAAGAGCCCTGAATATAATCTCAGGGCTAGGATGAAAGAGACGTTACTGGGGCCTGCTCGAGGCAATCGACGATTAACAGGATGATGAAATGAAATGAAATGAAATGAAATGGTAACACTATTGACATCTGAAGATAGATAATCACTATCTTAAAAAAAAAAACATATAAAGGGGCCAGAGAGCTAGCTCAATGGTTTGAGCAAATGCTTTGCAGTTCTTGAGGCCCAGTTCACATACCAACCTTGAGGGACTGGAGAGATAGTATACTGGGTAAGGCACTTTTCTTGCATGAGATGAACCAGGTTCTATCCCTGGCAGCACATAAGCACCACCAGGAGTGATTATTAATCATAGACCCAGGAGTAAGCTCTAAGCACTGGGTGTGTCTACATAACAAAAATGAGCAAAAAGAATGATTTCATCCAGTAAGAAGCCATAAAATATAATGCACTTTTATTGTATTTGCCAGAATAATTTTCTTTTTGTAGGGAAACAAACAGTTATCACTTGCGGAGTATTTGTTACTGTTCTAGGTTCACAGCAAAGTATTTGCATCCATTGTTTCAGTAAGAGGTCAGGGCTTGGGCAAGTGGAATAAGTAGCAAATCATTGCTTCTTTGGTTTGTTTATCCCCACAGTAAACTTATAAAGAAGAAAATATTTTACTCCTGTTTGAAGGCAAGGAAGCTGGAGCTCAGAGAGGTGAAGGAACTGGTGTGAAGTCCCCAAGACAGAAAATGACCTCCTGGATTTAAGTACCAGTCTGGTGGGCTCCTACTGCCTCAACTCACTGTCGCTCCCTTCAGAGATGAATTAGGCCTTGTCTGTCTGCTTTGGCCTTAAGTGTCTCCTCCTAAACCTTTTTTTACAGAGGGGCATCCTCAATATGGGCTGAACATTTTGATTTTGAAATGGACCTACATTTTGTTGTGCCCCTCGTCCAACATTTTCCAACCAGGGACCATATAACCCACCAGGTGGTCTCCAGGATAGTCCAAGGGAAACACAAATGGATATCACATGGGGGTGGGCATAATATGAGAGTAGGGGCCAACTAGTAGGACATGGGGCCACAGAAAGGAAGCAAGGTTGGAAAACAGCTGAGAAACATTTGCTCCAAACCTTCATGTTCCATAAAAAAATAATAATTCTTAAATTTAGTCAGCAATATTCCCATTCACTTCATTTTATCTCTTTAAAAATTTATACAATTGCTCTTATTTATTAAAATAAATAATGAACAACAAAATCAGAACAGCTATTAAAATAAATAAGAGCAATAACAAAAATTATTCCTTCTAAGGAAATCCATACACTTTTTTTACTTTCTCAGAGTATGATTGGACAACTAGGTCACAATCAGGGACTGTGGTCTGAGCATGTATTACTAGGTACCTTGTTTTGAAGGGGCTGGAGGTGGGGTGGAGGAGGTGCACACCCAATATAGCTTGGGGCTTACTCCTGGCTCTGCTCTCAGGGATTATTCTTGGTAGGGCTTGGGAAACCCTAAGGGGTGTTGGAGATTGAACCCAAGCTGTATACACTCAGGGAAAACTCCCTACCCACTATATTATCTCTCCAGATTTAGGTGGTTTAGTTTATTTATTTGGTATTTAGGCCACAACCAACAGTGCTCATGGATTACTCCTAGCTCTGCACTTAGGAATCATTCCTGCAGGATTAGGGTACTAATACTACCAAGGGTCAAACTTAGGTCAATCGCATGCAAGGAAAACAACCTATCTGCTGTGCTATCATTTCAGTCATGCTTGGTGGCTTTTTAAAGTAACTTCTCCAATTGCTGAAATTCTCACTATCTCCATCTGTCGAATGCATAATATAATTTTCTTCTTGCGAGCAGAGAGATAGTTCAATAGTCCTAGCACCTGCCTTGTATGCAGAAGGCCTGGGTTTAATCTCTGTCACCACATGGTCTCAGACCAGTGGCAGGAGCCACTTCCTAAGCACAGAGCTTGGACTCGCACCCCCGGAACCACAGTACCATAAGTGTGTCCCCCATTTCCATCCCCAAAAAGCCAAACTCAAAGCCAAAACAAAACAAATTCTACTTATGATGGCAACAAGGAGTGATAGGGTGGGGGTGTCATAACCTCCATATACTTCTGTTGTCATCAAAACTTTCATTACTTTTTTTTTTTGTTGTTGTTGTTGTTTTTTATTTTTATTTATTTATTTTTTTACAGTTGTAGATTTACAATTTTTTTTGTGCTTGGGTTTCAATTATACAATGATCAGATACCCATCCCTCCACCAGTGCCCGTTTTTCACCACCATGGATAATATCCCTCCCACCCCCATCCCCCCATCCCCCCCTGCCTCTGTGGCAGGACAATCCCCTGTGTTCTCTCTCTCCGTTTGGGTGTTGTGGTCTGCAAAAGAGGCATTGAGTGGCAAACATGTTCAGTCCATAGTCTACTTTCGACATGCATCTCCCCTCCTGGGAGGATCCTCCAAACATCCTTTATTTGGTGCTCCCTTCTCTATCTGAACTGCCCTTTCCTCTAGGATACCCGGCTGGCCTCTAAGTTATGGAGTAATCTTCCTGGTGCTGATCTCAGCTATTCTTGGGTATTAATCTCATACTTTGTTACTTTATATCCCCCAGATGAATGCAATCTTTCTATGTCTATCCCTCTCTTTCTGACTCATTTCGCTTAGCATGATACTTTTCATGTTGTACCACTTGTATGTAAATTTCATGACTTCATCTTTTCTAACAGCTACATAGTACTCCATTGTGTAGATGTACCAAAGTTTCTTTAACCAGTCATCTGTTCTTGGGCATTCAGGTTTCTTCCAAAAACTTTCATTACTTTATTTAGATGACTGGTGGGCTGGAGCGATAGCACAGTGGGTAAGGCATCTGCCTTGCACGCGGCCGACCTGGGTTCGATTCCTTCGCCCCTCTCAGAGAGACTGGCAAGCTATCGAGAGTATCTCACCCACATGGCAAAGCCTGGAAAGCTACCCATGATGTAATCAATATGCCAAAAAATAGTAACAACAAGTTTCACAATTTGTTGTGGGACGTTACTGGTGCCTGCTCGAACAAATTGATGAACAATGGGAGGAAAGTGACAGATGATTGATATTTTTTAACCCTATATAAAAGTACCTATGCCAGAGAGCTTTATGTGAAGTCATTCCATCTCCCTCTTTCCTATGAAATAAGACTCCTAAGTCATTCCTATGTGGCAAAATCAGAACAGCTATTGCTGGGATGCTTGAATGAATTAACACCTTTAAAGCACTTGACAAATAGACTTGTACATGAAAAATATCCTGTAAATTGATACTATAACAATTATTATAGATTAAGACACATGACCTGATTTTCTCAAATTGATCATCCAAACCTAACAGTGTGGGTGTTGAGCTGAAGGAGTGTAAGCATCCCAGTTTGATCCCTACTAAGTGGGGACAGAGCCCGAAAATGAATCCCACTTAGTCCAATTCAGCATTCCTTTCACAGCCACACGCTGACTGCTGCTCATGGCATGAACCATGCAGTTCAGTGTTGTGACAGGCCTATTATGTATGAGACCAACCATTGTTTTCCATTTAAACCGGTGCTGGTGTGTGGGCAGGATCAGGGATGCAAAGACCAAATTTGCCAGGTTTTCAAGGAGCCTTCCCCACTTCTGGAGCTTATTCTAGGCTGGAGCCTGAGCATTTGCCTTGTCTTTGGCTGACTCTGGCTAGTGCTTTCCCATCCTCCTTTCTTTGACATTTGGAGGGAAAAAGACTGAAGAGCACTGGCAGCAAAGTGCAGAGTCAAGTATGCAACAGGGAGAGCTTAAAAGTAAAGTAAGTTCAGAGACAAAAGCAGAACGAGCAAATGAGTCTCCAGTTCATCTAGAGACAAAAGAACCTGAGTCCAATTTTCATTATGTAAGAACTGCAATGATCAATGGAAAAGATGGTCAAAGTCTACTTTTCTCCTAAAGCCTATGAAGGAGGTCAAGAATAGCCAGGGTCAGGGGGTTAGGCAGTTCAGGATCAGGATCTACTGGAATTTCCATCTATATTTGCTTAAAAGTATGATGGAATTCAATAAATACATTTGATTGGAAAGACTGCCTGCCTTCAGAACTGGCACTTATGACTAGTTTCTTATCAACAAAGAGTGACTGAGCGTTTACTTACCTTCCCAGGGTTCTCTTTTTCTGCACGGAATCTCAAGGGCTAACAAGGAAGCCATTACTGAGAGGAAGATTTAATTGAAATAAATTGAATGAGGCCCAAGAGAGATTTGGTGGAATGGGAGAGATGGAAAAATTTCAGGTTTTTTTCCAGCTTCACAGCTCTAGAAATTAGAGTAACAAAGAGAAGTTAAGGGCAAAGCAGTGTAGACATTTTGAATCTATATGTAAAATTTTCTCTAGTAATCAGGAAGTAGGACTGCAGAATAGAATATTTGGAGAAGGAGGGCCTCAGACAAGAGTGGCGTCAGAAGACGTTTGTGTAGTTGTTGAGTATTTACAAGCGTTTGCTGTTCCAATGTTAAGTTGGTTTCAGGGGCAGACACAAGTGAACTCCCTTTGGTTTAAAGGAATTTAATCTATATCTGAAGTGTCCAGGGTCAAAAATACAAAGAAATGTAAGGTCGGTGTGATAGTATAGCAGGTAGGGACTTGGTCTTGTTTGATCTTTGGCATATGGTCCCCCAAGCCCTACCAGGAGTGATATCTGAGCTCAGAGCCATCAGAAGTAAGCTTAGAGCACCACCAAGTGTGGCTCTCCCCCAAATTTAAAGAAATTCTTTTTTGAGAGGCTGGGAATACTAGAACGAGGGCTTTGAGAAGGTGCTTTATTGATATTTATTTTTATAGGCGCCATCAGTGGTATGGAGAAAAGAAGCTGGGGCCTCCCCTGCTGATGGTCTGTGCTTGGTCCAGTGATGAGGCCTGATGACTATTGGCTTCTCAGGCCTCGGGTGCGGACAGAGAGAGCCAGGGCTAGCCCTGTCTGCGAGGGGATTGTACTCAGGGCCTGGCACCTGTCAGCCATGTGCGCTACCATATGAACTCTCACCCCAACCCTGACACCTTTTGGTTTTAAAAACCAAAATGGACCTGAAGCCAGCATTTAGCAGTCTTAGGTCTTATCAAGCCAATGCCATGCTGGTGGGAGGGGTAAACTACTCAGGGACTCCCACCCACACCAGCCCCTCGCCTGTGGATTTTGTGTTTTGTGCTTTCAGCACTATGACTGGATGGCAGCTTCTTTCCCCTTCAGGAAGGAACCCATGGCTTTGCCCTTAGGCTAGAACTCTGTGAATTCGGTCTCTGTGGTGTGTGTGTGGGGGGGGGGGGGGTCACAGACTGGGGTGTAGATGTGCCCAGGAGGCATCATGTTGCTGTGGGGAAGATGATGCTGGACCCCAGCCTCCTCCCCTCTGAGACTCATGACAGCATCATCGCCGGGATCTTTGTGAGAAAGGTGGGTCAGGTTTAGACACTGGGTACACAGTTCATGGATGTTGGTGACTATGGTATCTTGTCAAATTTGATATCCCTCATGGTAAACATGGAAAATAGGGTCCAGATAGAGTACATGGATCAAAGTATTGCTGTGGATGTGGCCAGGCCCAATTTGACTCCTAGCATTGCATGAAGCACCACAAGGAGTGACCCTGAGCACCATGGGGTATGACCCTGATAGCCACCAGTACTGCAAGGTCTGAGCAGAACCACACACCAAGTGGGGCATTACACTATCTGGCCTTGGTGGTCATTGAGATAGTGCTGCAGTGAAGGATCCTGCCTGGCCATGGGGTTTGGAAGGAATAACACTTCAAAGTTGTAGGGACTAAGACTAAGTCCCTCATTAAGTAGCATAAAATGATATGCCCAGAGATTAAGGCTAACCTGGCTAGCCTTAATCTCTGGCATCAAGACCTGGTAGCAGTGATCCCTGAGCACAGATCTAGGAATAAGACCTGAACACTACCAGGTGTAACATCCAAATCAATATCTGTATTGGTTGCATTAATACCTAATATCTCTATCTATCTATCTATCTATCTATCTATCTATCTATTTATCTATTGGTTTGGGGAAATAGATACATATAGTAATGTCTAAGAAACAATGAAATCTCAGATCTAGTCACCTGCAAAATAATTAAACACACTGAATTTTTTAAAATATTTAATAATATTAATAATGTTTAATAAATTAAAACACGTTAGGTTGAATATATCTGTGAAGTTAACAGGAGAAACAAAGCAGGAATGAGATGAGTTAGGCTCTGTATCCTGTATCAGGAAGGTACTGTGATTGGTCTGAGTCTGGTTCTGCTGCCAGTGCCTCAGTGCTCCTGGTTGGACAGTCCCCGGCATCCTGGAGGACAGCATTGTGGATCAGACTTGGCTGGGACTCCTTGAACAGGATTACAAAGGTCTTGGTATTTTGAAAAACATTAGGCAAGAAATGTTTTTAAAACGTCACTGTAGCACTGTCCTCCTGTTGTTGATTGATTTGCTCAGAGGGCCCAGTAACATTATGAAACTTGTTACTGTGTTTGGCATATCTGACACGTCAAAGGTAGCTTGCCAGGCTTTGTCCTGTGGGTGAGATACTCTCGGTAGCTTGCCGGGATCTCTAAGAGGGGTGGAGGAATCGAACCTGGGCCGACCGGGTCGGCTGCGTGCGAAGCAAACGCCTTACCCACTCTGCTATCGCTCAACATTACTTAAAAATAAAGTTCTGTAACTATAGATTGGAGATGGGAGAAAAGAAGTCCATCTTATTTTGCTGTCACTTATCCTTCATGCTGCCTTTTGACACCCTTCTAAAGATATACTTATGTCTTACTTTGTGCAGTTGAATTTTCACTCCCCCCCACCCACCCCGTGATAATATTTTTAGAGGGCATCCAAAGTTGAACTTAAGAGCTGTTTTCTTGGAAAGGAAAGACGTTTCCTTTGTGATAGCTATAATATTTTTTCTCATAACTTCCCATTCCTGGATTTTTTTCTTTGGGGGCGGGGCACGCCAGCGGTGCCCAGGGCTTACTCCTGGTTTTGTGCTCAGGGATCATATAGGGTGCCGGATATTGAATTGGGGTCGTTTGCGTGCAAGGCAAGCACCTGACTTCCTGTACCATGTCTCTGATTCTGACCAGATGAGAATTTCAGTTTTGTTTTGTTTTGAGTCCACACCCAGTGTTGCTCAGGCTTACTGCTGGCTCTGTACTCAGGTATCACTCCTGGTGGGCTCAGAGGACCGTATTGATAGTCGGGCATCTAACCCAGGTCAGCCATATGCAAGGCAAGTTTCTTAGTCACTGTACTGTCTCTCCAATCCCCAGATGAGGCTTTCTTTAGGGGTTTTCCTCTGTCATTTTGTTGAACAAGACCTCACAGCAACTAAAATTAATGAGTTTCAAAGTTGGGGCTGGAGAGATCACTTGCCTTTCATGTGTCCTATCGAGCTTTGATCCCTGGCATCCCAGGCGGTCCCTCTATCGCTGCCGGGAGTATTTCGTGAGTGCAGATCCAGGAGTAACCCTGTATCATCACTGAGTGTGGCCTCCCTTGAACATCCTCTCTCCCCCACAAAGGAAAGCAGAACTAAACCTTGTTTCTCTTTGGTTGCTCTGGCTTGGCTGGTGAAGTCCCTGATACAAGATGTGGATGATTGAAGGGGTGGGAGCCTATAATTAACGGAGCCTATGAAAAAAGGGGTGAGGTGGGGGGTGGAAATTCTTCGGTGAAAAGGCAGTGGACAGTAAACAGGTCATCTCAAGTTAATAGTGGCCATGATCTGATGACAAATTTCAGATTCAGGGATCTTCTAATCAAACAAGCCTGTATCTTTGTTTTATGTTTCAACATCTTGCTAAGTTTTGAATTAATAGCACACAGAGTCACTTTGTGCTTTTTTTAACTGAAAAAAATTACCTCTGCCTCCACTTTCTTTTCTTCTTTTTAAATATCTCCTGTCAGAAAATTACATTTTCTCTCAGTCTTTCACTTTTCTTGATGACCTTTGGCCGGCACAAACACCTTAATAATGTGACAGTGTAACAATTTCAGTGACAAGATAGGAATTTAGAGAAATGACCACAACCAGAAAATTCAACATTTGAGTGTTCCCTCTGAACCTAATCATTCCTTTTAAGCTACATTCTGTGGCTAATGTCTAATTTCTCCATTCCATTTCATCTTCACTGATTCTCAAAAGCTCTCTCATAAGTTCTAAGTGAATGTTGGGGATAAGTACTGAGCAATCAAGCAAGCCTTAAAAAGCAGCAGTGGAGAAAATGTCATGCCTGAATGAGTCACAGAAAAATTAAGCCCTGCTGAATTTCTGCTCCAAACATTTTTATCAGTAAGGCAAGGCTTAATATGGTTTCTTAAACAGGATCTGGTACATAAAAGCCTCTTAGTAAAAGGCTGGGCAAAGAAGCTATGCAATAAACACAGAAAGTTGCCAAAGTGTGTGTGTGTGGGGGGGGGGGTTGGTTTTGGGGCCACACCTAGCTGTTTTCCAAGCTTACTCCCAACTCTGTGCTCACTCCTGGCACAGCTCAGCAGACCACAGGGGTGCTGGTAGTTGAACCTGAACCTGAGGTGGGCCAAATTCAATACAAGCACTTTACCCCTTGTACTGTCTTTCCAGTCTCTTGACTTTTTAAAAAGTCCTCTGTACCTTTGAGGCACTGGTGATGAGCCTTTCTTCAAAGGATGCCTTCTGTAGTTTCTGAGATTTTTCTTCTAATCACTAACACCCATTTGACTTAATGGACATTCCAAGCAGTGGTACCTATATCATATCTGCTACATGATGGAGTGAGCTTGTGAGAAGTATTCTGACCTATAATACAACTGACACTGTCACTGTCACTGTCCTCCTGTTGTTCATCGATTTTCTCGAGTGGGGGGAGGATACTCTCAGTAGCTTGCTGGGTTCTCCGAGAGGGATGGAGGAATTGAACCTGGGTCAGCCATGCAAGACAAATGCCCTACCCGCTGTGCTATAGCTCCAGCCCATGGTGGGTAACAGAATGAAAATTGAAGTTTATTAAATATGAAAGTGAACCAGTTTGATGCCAGGACAAGTAAGTATTCCTTTGGACCACAGAAGCCAACCAACCTTGCCCCATACATCTTTCAACCCGGATATGTAGAAATTAAAGTCATACTCTGCATGGGGATAGTCCTGGTATCACCACAATAGCTAGGCAATTTGGGCACATTCCTTAGACCTTCTCAACCTTATTTTTCTCACTGTCTAAAGTCTCATGGGTTAATCATGAGTCTTAAATAGAAAGGCCATGTCATGCATACCCAGTACTAGGAAGAATGCGTGATACTTGGAAAGCCAAACACTAAGAAGTAAGTTGTCATGTCATCATCGATGTTTGTGGTAATAAATGGGATCCTGTCTCTCATCAATACCGCTAGCATATGTTATGATTATCCTCATTTTTTTCTTGTCTAATTCCTGAGAGATTATGATCCAGTCTGACATGAACCAAAAGAGAGCCTTTACTTGTTCATTTGTGTATGTGTGTGTTCTGACCACTTCACAAAATGATCAGGTTTAATTGGTTTAACTTATTTAAGAAGATATTAGGACGTGTAAAAACAAAAAACAAAAAAGCCCCCAAATGACCATCAATTGCTGAGAGTAAGTATTATTGTGATTGAACTTCACAGCTCACTCTAGAGATCCAAGTCCTACAGTAAAAGAATTTAACTTGAGGTCTTAGTTATGGTTGCCCTGTTCACATACTTTACCAATGGAAGAACCTCCTAGAATTTCATCAACATTAGCTATTTTCATACTACAACACAATGAGGACAGCTTACAAAGTTTCATGAGCTTTAACTGGTAGTTTATCTGCGCAAAGTAAATGTATAGTGATAATGTTAGGTTTTTGGATGAGGCTCAAAATGTTCAGATGGTCTTACACTCCCTGTTTCTTGATAGTAGTTGTTGCCAGACCAGATGGAGCAATGCATGGAGTATATATGATCTAGAGCAGTTGTCTCTAAACATTGGGGCAGCAATCCTCTCCAAAAAGAAATCTGGAGCATGCATCTATCATATATATAATTATAATCAAGTTTAAAACATTATAAAACATATGCCAGAAACATTCATTTTAAAACTTGAGATCAAAAGAAACAGTAATAGCTGTTCTCAAATTTTCTGCATTTTCAAAGGATTATCTTGTATATATTTAACATATTTCCCTTGTAGTTCTCCATGTACACACACAGAGTTAAAGTTAACTATAATTTAGCTCTTAAATATTTTATCTTTCCTTTTTTTGTGCCACACATGGGGTTATTCAGGGTTCTTCTGGCTCTGTAGTCAGGGGTCACTCCTGGCAGAGCTCAGTGGACCATCTGCTGCACCAGGATGAGACCAGGCCAACCGCATGTAAGTGCCTTAACCCCTGTACTAACTCTCCAGCTCTCATCTTTTCTTAACTACAATTAATGTCAACATGAACCTTTGTATAAATCTTTGTTTAAATCCCTATTGAATGTATTCTTAAGAGGTAGAATTGTTGGATCAAGGTCAGGAATGTTTATTGTTCTAAATATATTAAAGACATAATTTTTTTCTTCCCAGTTTTGCAAATATTTTTTCCCACCGGGAAAGTCTTTAGGTGCTTACTTTCCCAGAAAAATGATATGGCAGATTATAAGAAGAAATTCCTTGGCCATCATAGGACTCAGGTAAAACAGCCCAGTATAGAATTTCCATCTCTTTGGTGTGGGGGAACATTGTTTTCATATGCTTTTTTGGGGAGGGGAGTCAGCCAGTGGTTCCCAGGGCCCTTCCTGACTTTGTGGAATGACCCCAGTTGATGTTTGGGGAACCATATGTGATACTGGAGGCTTGAACCCAGGTCTGCTGCAAGCAAGGCAAATGCTATAATAATAATAATAATAATAATAATAATGTATTATCTCTCTGACCCTCTTTTCTTACTCTTTAGTTCATTTTAATATAATTGTTAGTATAATTAATTATGAGTAAAACCATCAGCACTTACCCAAATACTGTTGCTAAGCAGAATAGTGCCCAAGAGAAAAATGGTTAGGGATGAAAAATTCTGCTTTTATTCTAAATATTGTAGGGAAGGTTCTGCACATTGAGGGGATAATTCAGGTAACTATTATGTAAGACTAATTTCTTCTTTACTTGTTTTGGTCTAAATTAAACTATTACTTTCAGTAGTGTTTATTACAGTGGGTTTCAGGAAACTTACATAATGAGATAGGGGATGAATTTATTATTTTTTTTTATAAAAGATGTATAGTGTTTCAAGGGTTAAAGCTAAAGTTAATATAAATGTGCTTCTATTTTTTAATGTTTCACACTATATTATGATCTTTGTTTTCTAGACTCACACAGTGCCTGTATTCTATTTGTATTTTGTGTTCTATAGACGAGAGGGGCATGACAAGCTGTGAGTGTTTAATCTAGTTTGTCAAATGAATTAATAAGGATTAAAGATATGAGCAGTGCAGGGAAAGTTCAACGTGAGGCACCTTAACCAAGGAGTTCAGAGTGCAAGCTCTGAAACCAAACAGCTGGACTTGCAGCTTAGCTTTCTACATTTTTCGTTAAGGAGACTTGCTTTCATTATCTGTGAAATGGTAATATTAATCCTGACCTCACAGACTTGTTTTGGAATTTAACTCTGCCAAGGTATAGAATTGTGGCAATGTAAGTTGGGACTAAGTACATGCTGTCCATTAAAAACAATGCTGGGAGTGGCCCCTATAAAATAGATTAATAAATTATAAAGGCTATTGTTCTCAGCTCTAAGAAAAAATAAAATCATGCAGTTTAATATTTCGTGGATGGATCTAGAGGGCAACATGATGAGGGAAATCAATCAGAAGGCAAGAGTCAGACACAGAATTATCTCTCTCACATGTAGGTTAGCATTGTAGCATTGTCCTCCCATTGTCCATCGATTTGCTTGAGCAGGCACCAGTAACGACTCCATTGTGAAACTTGTTGTTACTGTTTTTGGAATATCAAATATGCCATGGGGAGCTTGCCAGGCTCTGCAGTGTGGGTGGGATACTCTCTGTAGCTTGCTGGGCTCTCCTAGAGGGATGAAGAAATCGAACCCTGGTCGGCCGCGTGCAAGGCAAACGCCCTGCCCACTGTACTAATCGCTTCAGCTCTATGTGTAGGTTATAAAGAAATCTAGTAGGAGAATAACAGATAGCCATAGGCAGCAGAACCTGAGAACCAGTATACAAAATTGAGCTTAGTTTGGGGAGCAAACAGGGGCAGGGAAGAAGGGAAGGAGGGAGATTGGGGACCTTGAGACAACAGTTGGGGGAAGCAGACAGTCAGGGAGAGGGTGTGAGGTTAGAACATTATGTGCATGGGTCCCTATCATGTACAGTATTGTAAATCACGGTGTTTTAAATTATAAGAAAAGAAAAAAGAGTCATGCACAATGCCACATTTGCCTTGGTGTCCCCAAGCAGTGTTGAACATCAAACTGCTAGAACTCAATTGGCCGAGTATTGCTGGTAGGGACCCTGAGTATTGCATGGGAGGCCCCTCGAAAAAGAAAAGAATGTATCTGCAATACTCAGCACACTGTTTTCCAAATGATTTAATTTCATGCCAAAAGAAATTAGTTTTAACTTATTTTCCTTTTATTAGAATAGAGAAACACCATTTTGGGGCGCACACCCAGTGGTGCTCAAGGTCTATTCCTGGCTCTGTGCTCAGGAATGACCCTCTGGCAATGCTCCAGGGACCAAATAAAGTGCTAGGGATATTTTGCTTGTTTGCTTGTTTGTTTTTTATAATGTGCTGCTGATCTTCTGAATACACTTGAAAAGATAGTTCTTCCAATGCAGAGGTTAAGAGCAGACATTGCTCTAGCACAGAGTTAAAACCAAGGGAAATGGGGCCAGAGTGATAGTAAAATGTGTAGAACATTTTCCTCGATTGTGGCCAACCAGGGTTCGATCTCTGGCATCCCAAATGGTCCCCCGAGCACCACCAGGAGTGATTCCTGAGTGCAGAGCCAGGAGCAATCCCTGAGCATCTCAGATATAATACCCAAAGCAAAAACAAATAAACAAACAAATACAAACAAAACCAAGGGAACTATAAAGCACACTTGGATATCACTGTTCAGGGTGCTGGCCATTTAAACCGTGGTCCTATGGGAGCAAAGTACTTTCCCCTATACTATTTCTTTGGCCCAATACTCTTCTTTGGGCTGTTGAAAGAGATTATGAAGAATGCAGCAAAATGTTACTGGCAGCAGAAAGTGATATCAATACTCCCAATAAAATGTGTGTTCCATCCTGTTTGTGAGGGAACTTGGGTGTTCTTTGGGGAATCCAATCCTTCATTAATCCACTCACCGCACCTTTGTAGAAGTAATATTGAGAATTTGCTTTGCTTTTTCTTTTCAAATTCAATGCCATTTTAAAAAATTTTGGGGGGGAGAGAATAAGTGAAAGTGGGATGAAATAAATGGAATTTTTGGAAGAGAAAACTGGATTTTAGAAAGCTAAGGAACTCACCCAGGATGATAAGAATAGTCAAAAATGATACAAAGATTCTAACCACTATCAGGATCTTGTCTTCAGATGGTTTTCTATGGTTCAATTTAGGTTAGAAATGCTACAGCAGGTAGGGCATTTGCCTTGCATTGTGGCCAATCTGGGTTTGATCCTCAGCACCACATATGGTCTCCTGAGCTCTGCAAGGAGTTATCCCAAGAGTAAACCCTGAGAAATGCCAGTTATGCCCCCCACCCCCAAAAAGTCAATGTGCAATTATAGTGAAAATAACAAAACACTTTGATAGTACCAAGAGGTGTCTAGCCAATGCTACATCCCCAGAACTAATATGATTAATAATTAATTTAATCTTAAAAGAATTTTCTATGCATTCTTGTACAAAGTGTGATTAATAATGCACACATACAGTCAATACCACTTAAATGGTAACTATATATGTATATATGTGTGATGTATTTATGCATACGATTTCAATATATATCACTGCATATTGAGAGGATCTTTGGGCAACACCTGGTAGTGCTCAAGGATTACTCCTGCCTCTGTGCTTAGGGCTCACTCACTGCAGTTCTTAGGGACCATCTGTGGTGCAGGGGATCAAATCTGATTTGGTGGTTTGTAAGGCATGCACATTACCCCTATACCATCTCCCCAGTCTCTTACTCTATACATTTAAAAAATCGCCAATATATCCTATATATATCTCTATATAAAAGAGGTAAAAACAATTACTTTTTGTAAGAGACAAAGTTAAAGATTAGAATAAAATTAAATCCTAAACTAGTAATATCCATAAATGGGATCTAGACACTGCCACCCTAGTACTCCGCTGGCCACGGCAAACATTTGTACAAAACTTGTACATTTTGAAAAGCACTTTGTCACATGTTTGGAAATTCACATTCAAAAGGGGGAAAGTTATATGTATTGAGATAGATGTTCAAGAGGCAGAAGCAATAGTGGGTAGAGTTTGCCTTGCACACAGCCGACCTGGGTCTGATCTCCAGCATCCCACTTGATCCTCTAAGAACTACCAGAAGTAACCCCTGAGACTTCCCCACAGAAAAAAAGAAAAATCAATGAGCTGGACGTTTCGGTCACCTCCAGTGTAAAAGAATTAGGTATAATCTATATGAATGAAGGAACAACCACTGGACTAGAGCTGTTACCGGCTGGATTCCACGGGATGTCAAAAGACTGTGTGGCCGCCCACCTACCGGATGGTCAGACTTCTTCATCAAGATCATGAATGATTGGTTTGAGGCTCTTCGTGTTCCTAGAGCGAACAGACACCATTGGGCTACACTAGCATGTGTCAGGGACAAATGAAGACATTACTGGCGCCCGCTCAAACAAATCGCCAATTTACGGGAAGTCAAGTGATCAAGTGATAATCTGTATGAGCAGTGAATGGTAGGGGAAACTGAATAAATACTTATTTATTATTATAAAGAAATAGCATCAATTTCTTAGAAAAGTATGTAGCTATTAAACATCTCGATGAACAATACTAAATATATTGCAATACAGAAAATGCTCATGATACTCTGGTTTTTCTTCAGATGTATAAATCTTTCACCTTTCCCTAAAGATTTCCATGGAGAGGAACAATTGTGAATCAATTTTTTGAGGCCTTGATTCTGTAAGGTTATATAAAAAAAGAAATAAAATGCTTATGATAAAACTCTAATTAAAAAGAAAATATGTTTACATATGCACATATTTTGACTTTACAAAAATTATCTATACCTGGACAAGATTGCAAGAGAGAATAGAAAACTAAGAGCGTGAGGCAATTTCCACTGCTGTCGCCAGGTTATTTATGTAATAAATGAACGTAAAACTAAGAATTTATTAGACAGAGCCAGGGATGTGACTCAGCAAGAGAACACATGCCTTGCAATTGGCGCCTGTATCCCTAACCCTCTGACAGGGATGCTGGGGAGGGGGCCTCCAGCGTCTTCTGGCACCATGCGGTGCCACAGATTGAACAATGAACCACACGTAAGAGAGGCACCTCAAACTCTAAGTTTTCTCTGTCTCCAAACATTTTTAAATGCCCTTCAAAACCTTTTTTTAAAAAAAAAATTTCGGTAAATGATTTTAAGAAGCTTTTTCATGTCTGCTTTTACAATGATTTGTTTCTCATAAAGTCTCCCAGTTTACGATTAACTTGAGTTTCATAGAACTCGGAGCATACTTGAATCTGAGGATGGTGAAAGAGTTTAACCTACAAAGTGTTCACAAGTGAAATGAATATTTTATGAATCTTACATTTAATAATCGATGAAGTATGAACATGTCAATTAAATATTTATTCACTTCAATTTTGTGGTTTTCTTTTGGTATCTTGGAACCAATCTTTTTTTTTTTTTTTTAGATTTTAAATATTTCTTTGGGTTTTAAATAGTCTGTAGACTCCACACCGTGCCCATCCTATCTCTGGGGTAAAGGCCACAAACTCCCACAGTTCTTTCTCTAGAGAAATAGACTTCTTTCTTTCTTTGCTTCTACCTCCCTCCCTCCCTCCCTCCCTCCCTCCCTCCCTCCCTCCCTCCCTCCCTCCCTCTCTTCCTTCCTCTCTCTCTCTCCCTCCCTTTCTCCCTCCCTCCTCACTCCCTCCTTCCCTTTCTCCATCTCCTTCCCTCTTTCTTCCTTCCTTCTTTCCTTCCTTCCTTCCTTCCTTCCTTCCTTCCTTCCTTCCTTCCTTCCTTCCCCTCATTCTTTTCATTACTTTAAGTGGCTAGGGCTTGGACCTCATCTGACAGTGCTCAGGCCTCCTCTTGACTTGATTCCTGGAGGTTCTCAGGATATGTGATGTCTCTCAGGGTTAGAACCAGGGTTGCCTGAATACAAGGCAAGCATTATAATCCCTGTACTTCCTCTCCAATCTCTGGCTTTGGTTTCTTCACAGACTTGTTTCTGCTTTAAATCTTGTATTGGGGGCACTTCTTACTTACCATTCTGATCCTGATCTAAATGCTTTGGACACTCTTAAGAGAATGTTTGTGAACTGGGCAGAATAAGCCTCTTGACAGCAGGGCAGTAGTTGACCAAGAGTGCTTGTTTTTGCATTGATTACTAGATTTTATTGTTTACTAATATCTGAAATCTAACAAATAGATTTGTTCTAAATCTACTGATTTAGTGATCTACCAATCTGTCAATTGATTATTCACCTCAGTTTGGAATGTGATAGAGATCTTGCCAGTCTGTTCACAATTCCCTACTATATCACAGTGCCTGGAACATAGCAGGTGCTCAACTTTCTTTTTGTGGAATGAATAAGATGGAGTTGTGATTACTGTAGTCATTAATTAGGTCATTGATTCTCCCAGGAGTACTATTGGTTTGGGAACAAAAAGTAGGCTGCTATGACAGGTAGAACAATGGTTCACAAAGAAGACCCACTCTACTCTTCAAAAGCTCTGAGTGTGACCATTTAGGGACAAATAGATCCTGTGGAATTAAGGTTATTAATGACCTTAAAATGAGATTATTGTGAATTATTCTCATGGGCCCACTATGGTAACAATAGTCATTTGAAGCAGTAGAAGGAGGCAGGTGAGAAGGTCGAGGGATGCAATAGGAGAAAGTGGAGCTCTTAACTGATAGTTAAGTATTATGGCACCAGCCAGTGATGTGGCTAGTGTCACAGAATGAAAAAGCAATGAAAGATTCTCTGGAGACCCTCCAGAACAGTTTCTCAATCTCTTCTTTCCTTCCTTTCTTCCTTCCTTCCTTTCTTTCTTTCTTTCTTTCTTTCTTTCTTTCTTCTTTCTTTTTCTTTCTCTCGTAACTTTTTTAGTGAAGTAAAATAATTTTATTCATAAAATTTATTTAAAGAAATTATCTAGATAATGTGAGGCGAGAGAGAAATACATGTCCAAGGGATAACATGGGCTTCTCCAGAGGAGAAAAAGCTTCATCTTTTCTCTTATCGTGGGTCCTTTCCTCCCTGGAGCACCCCCATCCTAGCGGTTGTTTCTCTAGTTTCATGCCTTCATTTTTCACAATTTTCCCCATGACCCTTGTGGAAAACTTTGCGGTCCTACCTTAGAAAAACCATTATAGAGAAATCTTTATAGCCCCAATAAGATCCATTTCAGATTTCTAGCCCCTAGACCTTAAAGATTTTGTTTTTATTATCCATATCACACACTTTGTCACACTCTAGGGGTTATGTCATTTTTTCTAAATGTAGGAGTACTGCTATTTATTCAGCCATTGATTAAACTGATTGAACTGGGCGTGAGCTCCACGGTTATGTCATTTTTTCAGGGAAGAAGAGGCCTACAATCAAGAAGTCATATATCCAAGTCCAGAAGGCCACTTAATGTCAGCTCAATTGGGCTCCACATTGGCCAGTATGTGTATTGATATTATGAATACATCAGTAGCTCTCATCTGCTGCTTTATAACACATCCACTAAGGTGCATCAACTTAAAACAACAATGTTTGAGGATCTCTTGTCACTTCCTGAGTTTGACTGGGTTCAGCCAGGAGGTTCTAATCTGATTTTAGATTGTAGATTTCTAAATAAATAGATTTAGAGCTACAAGTTTTGACTATGGTTGCAGTCAGCCAGGTCTTCAGTTCCTGGAGGCTGAGTCACATGTTTGCAGTTAATGCTGGCTGTCAACTGGGAGCTCAGCTGGGCTCTTGACCAGAGCGCCACGCCAAAAACATATGACCTCTCTATGTTTTGGTCTTCTCACAACCAGAGGCCTCTGAGTGGCAGGGAACAGAAGCTTCCGGACCATTTAGAGGCTCTGAATGGGACTGACCCATGGTCACTAATGCCACCATCTATTGGTCAAAGCAGTTATACGGTCCACCCAGATTTGGGGGGGTGGGGAAGGGAATAAAGAAGTAACCCCCACTTCTTTATAAGGTCACATATTGATTAGCAGGTAGGATATGAAAAACATATAACGATTTTAAGGAGGCCATAAAATTAGGCTATAGCATCCTAATCTGGAGGGCCTGAAAATACTGCTGCAATCTCACAATTCATGAATTCTTCTTGATCTTCTATTATTTGTAAGGCACTGTGTGCTGAGCCTTTGGAGGGTGTCAGAATAATCAGGAGCAGGCCCTGACCTCCAACGATGTCCGCTCCTCCAGAACTCCTCCTGGGTTCTAAGTGGTGCTGTTTGAGCCGAGAACCTAGGAGGCTTCCAGGAACAGAACGAGGGAGATGTGCTGAAGGAGCAGAGGGGCTGTGAGGGAAAAGCTCGAGCAGGTAGAAACCTTTGTAAGTGGGGGAACCTGCAGACCTTGCAGAGGGGAGTGGAGCTGCTTAACAGTCAGGGAGGTGGGAGGGAGATAGTAGAGTCATCTCACAGGGCCAATTTAAGTCAGTATTTTGGCTCAAGTTGGGGGAGTTTTCATGGTGTATAGAGGGAAGAGTTGGCCCTAGTCCACTTCATACTTCCAGGAGGAAAAGCAGGGACTTAACTCAGGTGTGCGTGAGACATGTGTTACCTGATTATGAGGAATACCTATAGTAATAAAAAGTTCCGCCAATCATTGGAAACAGGTGCATTTAATTTTCACTGCTTCGCTGCATTAATTGACATCTGGTAACTTCCCCCTCTGCACCCCCACCCCTGCCCCGAACCTGCTGGGCTTGGGGGTGATGTTTGCCCTGCTTCCTGCCTTCTGCTGCTTTGTCTTGCAGCTCAGTGCCGGAGTTCTGCACACAGCAACCGGAATGGCCACACATGTCAGCGCCTTTCTCAGGGGAAGGTGGAACTGCCTCTGCCTGGAGGTGAAAGTGAGTCTGCTCCCAGAAAAACCGGCTTTGATTTCTGCCTTGCTTGGCAGGCTGTGCTGGGCACTGTGGTTTGCTCTGCTCACTCAGAGGCCTGCTGGGGAGGAAGTTGACAAAGGAGGAATTCTTTCCTGGCCGCCAGCTGCCTTGGAGACTTAATCTTGAGAAATAAGATCCGAAGGATGAATTCTAGAAAGTCATTGAAATTCCACAACCAAATGGTATCTTTGTGTTTTAAATATTTATACTTGCTGCATTAAAGCGTTCTCAACAGTCTAGAGAAGCCATTGGACCAGTCTGGGAGAATGATGAAGCTGTTGTTAATAGGAAGGAGAGTGACCCTTTCCACCCCCTTCACCGAGTGATCTTGTTTTCCTTTGGAAAGTCAATCCTTCACACTGATTTAAGGTGGCTGAAGTTGAAACTGGCGCTGGGAGAATTAACAAAGGTCCTCTGTGCTGGAATGAGCTGGGAAACATACCTCTCCTTTCTCCTCTATTTTCATTTCTCCTGTGAGAATATTCTTTCCCCTGATCTTTCTGAACCGTTCTTATATATTGTTTCAGCTGAAGAGGAGGATGTGATCTGAGCTACTTGGGGAGCTCTTGGACAACAGCATTTGGAGAATTGGTGAGGAACCAGCAGGGACCACACCAAGGAACTTCCTGTCTCACTGGAGGGCCCAAGGGCCTGCGTAAGAAGATGCTGCCCGTATCTTGGGACTGAAGGATACTTTCTCTTTCCTTCATGCTTTGTACCTCAAGAGAGAAGCTGCTTCTCACAGTGTTTCAATAAAACAGTAAAAGCAAGAGAGAGAGAGAGAGAGAGAGAGAGAGAGAGAGAGAGAGAGAGAGACAGAGAGAGAGAGACAGAGAGAGAGAGACAGAGACAGAGACAGAGAGACAGAGAGACAGAGAGACAGAGAGACAGAGAAGCTGCTTCCTGACCAGAAGCAGCTGGCACAGAAAGCCATACCCTTCACACTGTGCCCACCAGCCCCTTCTCTCTGTTTCCCTTGCTGCCCCCGGCACAGCGGGGATTAACTCTAGCTGATCTCCTTCGCTCCTCCTCTCCTCCTAGTCTGCCTGCTGGTGACAGTCACCAGCTCCCAACCTCCTCCCATCAATCTGCCACTGTTTCCTGGTCATAAGTCTTATGCAGAGTCAGCAATTTCTGGCTTCAGATCCCATCTCTGCCACTTCCCTTCCCAGTCTGTGGCGTTGAAGTCGTCATTAAACCTCTCCAGAAGCTTTCTGTGAAAAGGGGAGCATAGAAGAGCTCATTGCTAGTCTTATTGTGGATGAAAAGTCATTAGCCCTTATGTTCATGTTTTGCACACAGGAGGGAGCTTGTGTTTTGATCCTTGGCACCAAACAGTCCCTGGAGCAGCACAAGGAGAGATGTCCAGCAGAATAGTCCCTGGGCTGGAGAGATAGTGCTGTGGGCAGGGCGCTGGCTTGGCATGTGGTCTACCCAGGTTTGATCCTCAGCCTTGCACGTGGTCCACATAGTACCACCAGGAGTGACCCTGAGGACAGACCAGGAGTAAACCCTGAGCACTACCCAGTGTACCCCCACCCTCCAATAAAGAATAGCCTCTAATCGCTGCAACAAAGCAAAGCAAAGCAAAGTGAAACAAAACAAAAGCTTTATTTAAAACAGAGTATTCACTGGGGGGTGGGGGGGGGAGGGGCTGGAGCAATAGCACAGTGGTAGGGCCTTGCACACAGCCAGCCCACTGAGTTGGGTTTGATTTCTCTGCCCCTCTCGGAGAGCCCAGCAAGATACTGAGAGTATCTCGCCCGCATGGCAAAGCCTGGCAAGCTACTCGTGACGTATTCAATATGCCAAGCACAGTAGCAAGTCTCAAAATGCAGACGTTACTCGGCCCACTTGAGCAAATTGATGAACAATGGGAGGACAGTGACAGTGACAGTGATTCACTGCGGGGTGGGGGGAGTGAGTGGCAAGCACATTTTATTTTATTTTTTTTAATAGTGAGACATCATGAGGTACAGTTGCAGACTTACACATTTTTGTGCTTGGGTTTCAATTATACAATGACCAAACACCCATCCCTCCACCAGTGCGCATTTCCCACCACCACGGATCCCAGTATCCCTCCCACCCCCCATCTCCCCATCCCACCCTGCCTCTGTGGCAGGGCATTTCCCTCTCTCTCCTTTTGAGTGCTGTGGTTTGCAAAAGAGGCATTGAGTGGCAATCATGTTTGGTCAATAGTCTACTTTCAGCATGCTTCTCCCATCCTGGGAGGGTCCTCCCAATAAAGGGTGTTGGGAGGCAAGCGCATTTTAAGACCAGGTGATGTGGCCTGGCTGTGCTTATTCATGTTCTCTTGTCCCCAACTGCCTGCCTGCTCCGTGTCTGCATTCCAGGCCCCCCTGGGCTTTCTGCCCAGCTACTGCTCTGCGTCCAGGCTCTTTCACACCGGTCCATTGCCTTCCCCTCCATGCTGGATGCCCCCTTCCTCATTCTCTCACCCTAATGCCGCCTCTTAGCTGCCATCTGTAGCACAGCACTGTCCTCTCATTGTTCACCAATTTGCTCGAGCGGCCCAGTAACATCTCTTTTGTGAGACTTGTTACTGTGTTTGGCATATCGAATACATCACGGGTGGCTTGCCAGGCTTTGCCGTGTGGGCGAGATACTCTCGGTAGCTTGCTGGACTCTCCGAGAGGGGTGGAAGAATCGTACCTGCTTAGGCCAGGTCGGTATTGTGCAAGGCAAACGCCCTACCTGCTGTGCTCCAGTCCTATCCCCCAGTTTTTCTCTTATACCTCCAGGTCAGTGGAGGCTGGGTGTGATGTGATGGTGGGTGTGAGTAATAGGGTAAAAAGCCCAGAGAGGGATGAGAGTATGGGGGTGTGGAGGCAAGGGGAGAGGTCTGCAAGGGCTGGGGCAGTACGCTGAGTGGACCCTCTACAGGGAGAGGAGAGAAGCAGAGAGCGGGGCCCTGAGTGAGTAGGGCCTTTGGCCCACAAGAGGCACTAGGGAGAAGGGGCCCTTGCTCAGAGCAACTATAGAAATGCTGACTGGGTGCCCTGAGGCTTTTTCTCACTGCACTTCAGCTCCTGGAAGGCACTGAGAAGTCCTGTTTTTAAGCCTGTTTCTTACTTTCTTATCTTTTATGTTTGAGCTCAGATGTCAGTTCTTCCGGCAAGTCTGTTCTGTTCGGCATGTCCCCTCTCATTCCAAGCCACTCTCTACTTCTCCTTCAAAGCACTTTTCACAGTTTGTAAATGGTCATTTGTATTGTAATTAAAAGTAGGAAGGAAAAAAAAAGTAGAAAGAGTTCACATGCTAGAAGGGAATTATTTCTGAGAAGCAGGTTGGGGTGGGCAGACTATGTTCCCTGGGCCCTACCTCCAGAAGAGAGACTAGACTCGGTGTTGGTGCTCAATGCTCAGTGCCCAGTGCTTGTTGCTCAGTGCTCCATGTGCATCTCTGGTGCCAACTGTACTGGGTGCTCAGGTTGGCCTCACAGTCTGAGGTGGGCAGGATTGGGGGATGCTATGAATGGCCTCCCACTGCGCCAGGCCTTGAGAGAATGTCAGGAAATGTCAACAAAGATGAATTGTGTTTTGGTATCAGTAATAAACCAGAGTCCTTTGGATTTGATGCTTTTCTTTCCTCCAGTATCCTGTGGGGTCACCTCTTCCCTTAGCACTTATCCACGACCATATTGCGATTGGAAACATATTATTATTATTATTATGGGCTGGAGCAGTAGCACAGCGGGTAGGGCGTTTGCTTTGCACACGACTGACCAGGCTGACCGGAGTTCGATTCCTCCACCTTAGATTCCCTTGGCTCTCTTGGAGAGCCCGGCAAACTACCAAGAGTATCTCCCTCACACAGCAAAGCCTGGCAAGCTACCTGTGATGTATTTGTTATGCCAAATACAGTAACAACAAGTCTCACAATGCTATGGGACCCACTCAAGCACATCGATGAACAATGGGAGGACAGTGACAGTGGCGGCTTATTTTGGGGGTCACACCTGGCGATGCTCCTGGCTCTTCACTCAAGTATTACTCCTGGCAGTGCTTGGGAGACCTTATGGGATGCCAAGGACTAAACTTGGGTTGGCTGCATGCAAGGGAAACTCTCAATCCGTTATACTATCACTCCAGTCCCTGGAAGCATCTCCAATCCCTGTCACTAACTGATCAGTGACATGCTGACCTCTTGGATCAGGTAACCAAGACATCCTCCAAGTCAAGCTCCAGGAGAGAGAGTCTCTTTCATTATTTTTTCTTTTTAATGTTTCAATGTAGAGCATGTAGTTTTGATCAAGTTCAAAGTGTCTGGAAAAACTGCTGGGAGAAACATATGCACTCCTTAGATGTTGTTTCTTCTCTAACCTCCAGTGTCCTGGGCACACACATACTTTGTCTTTTTCAAACGTGCAAGGAGGATTCAGCCAATGCATTATTAAATATTCATCTTTAACAGGCCCAGTGCTTCTGATAGATAAACAGTAGCGCCAAGGTGAGTTGCCAGAGGCTGTCTCGATCAAAAGCGACTCCTCCAGTATGAAATGTTGTCTTTGGCAGGGAGCCCGTTGCCTCAAGAAGGAAGCTTTGTTTTTGCATTAGGGATAGTCAGTGTGTCTTATTTTTGTCCAAAGGCAAGGAGACCTCTTGGAATAAGAACCTCACCTCACCTTGCAAGTCGCTGGAGAAGAATCAAACACTGCATACAAGGAATGCAGGGCTGGCTGGAAACAGGAAAGCGGAGGTGGAAGAACAGAGGGGCAGAGGACAGAGGCGGGAAACCTCCTGCTTCCCGGGGCTGAGCTACCCCCTTTCCGGGATCATTCTCAGTGGAAAGAGAAATTCAGTGTCCTGGGGATGGAACTTCTGGACTACTCCTTCGTTTCTGCTGCCTCTTTCTGGATGTCACAAACCTTGCCCCGGTGCTAGGGAGGAGCTGGGACAGAGCACATGCTGTGCTAACCCATCTTCCATCCTCAATGCCCTTGTGGGTTCAGTCTTCTCACTCTCTTCCTTAGTTTGTTTGCACCTTCAATGAATGGAGATTTGGGGTCTGGCTTGATAGTACAGCAGGTAGTGAGCTTGCCTTGTACATGACCGACCCAGGTCCAGTCCTGGCACCCCATACAATCCCTGCCAGGGGTAATCCCTGGGCTCAGAGCCAGGAGTATGCCCCGAGTGCTGCTGGATATGGACCAAACCCTCTGCCGCACCCTTCCCCCTCCACAATAAAGGAGACATGCCCCTACTTCTATCCTTTTCTTTCTCCTTCCCCATTGTTTAGTACTCTTAAAGGTTTTTTGTTTGTTTGTTTTGGGGGTGGCATCTCCTTGATAATAAATATACTTAGGTTTTCAACTTTGTTAATACCTCAAGTCTTTTTTTAGTAGGTAGAATCTTTGCTCCCTACAAGGGACAGAACACAGGATTTCACTTGCACTGAGTTCACTAGAAAGATCCATTCCTGAGAAGGAAGGTTTGTTAGCCTGCCTTGAATTACAGAGCTAGACTTTACCATTTTTCTTTTTTTGTTTTTCTTTTCTTTTAGTAGTTGGCCCATACCCTTACTCAGGCCTGTGCTCAGGGCTTACTCTGGTCTCTGTGCTCAGGGGTCACTCCTGATTGTGCTTGGGGGACCATATGTGTTGGCAGGGATTGAATAGTGGGTTGGTTTTGGGTCCTCCTTTTAGTTTTCACACTTATAAATAATGCTGTGTGAATGACTCCTGCTCTTCTTCCTAATGATGTGCTCTTACCTCAGCAGAGATGGGCAAGTGGTGAGACACTTGTGAAGGTGGGCTGAGATGCTAAGGCTGTGGATTAAGTCATTTTGGATTTGACTGTGCAGTTTATATATCCCTGAGGAATGGACTGAAGCTGCAGGAACTTGTATGGTGATCACTGGGAAAGCATTTCCATCACGGATTGAGGTGTGACAGAATGCTTGCTCTTCATAATACATTGCATTTTTTAACTGTTGAAGGTAGTAATTAAAGTTCTGAAAAAGTATAGATTTATGTGGCACCAAAACAACAACAGTCAAACCATAGGATTAAGACTGTTATAGTAAAGAACCCTTCCCACCCCTGTCCTTGTTTGTCTGGTTCTCACTACCCTGACATACTCACTCATTATTATAAACCCTTCTGCTCCTTCTATTTCTTTTTTTTTTCTTTTGGGTAACACCTGGAGATGCACAGGTGTTACTCCTGGCTCTGCACTCAGGAAGTACTCATTGCGGTGCTCAGGGGACCATATGGAATGCTGGGAATCGAACCCGGGTCAGCCGCATGCAAGGTAAATGCCCTGCCCACTGTGCTATCATTCCAATCCTCATCCTTCCATTTCTATATGCATATATAACTCCCATGAACATATTGCACTCACTTCATTCCTGCATTCTTTTCATCTAGTGGAGCATACTTCTATATATTTCTCCACATTCTCATTTTTTTTTCCGTTTAACAAAATAAAGTGGTGATTGTTTTGTAGAGTACAAAGTGGGAGGGACATGGACATTTAAGTTGTTCCCAAGTTTTTGCTATTACAAACAGAACTGCAAAGCCTAAACATGTATGTGTCTGATTTCTTTTAACTCAAATGTTAACATTGTAAAATACACATATTATACCATTTACCATCTCAACCATTTTGGGGCACTCAGTTCAATAATGTTAAGTATACTTGTTGTGCAATCAATGTCTGATACTTTCCTTGCCTTCCTTGCCTTCCTCTCTTCTCTTCTTTATTTTCTCTACTTCCCCACAGCTCTGGTTTCTGGCCTTCTTGATGTTGGTTTTGTTCACAGGTGTGGGGATATCTCCCTGTAATCTTGATTTCCCTGATACTTATTGATAATGAGCATTTCCCTGTCTTCCTGATAGTCATCCCTCTGTCCATCCTCTTTTTAAAAAAAATTTATTTTCATAAGGTTGTTCACATTAATTGATTACATTCAATATTTTACATTGATTACATTCAACACCAATCATACTACCATTACACCTTCCCACCACCAATATTTAGAATTTTCCCACCACCATTCAAGCCTGCCTGCCAGGGGCAGATGCTAGATAATTTATTTTGTATTGCTTATTATGGATATTATGAGAGGCTGTGTAGCTACAAAAGTGGCCGTGTGCTTCTGGAATTTTAAAATTAAAAATGGTTGGGGTCCAAAGACATCTCTGTAGGTAACTAATTCATTTTGAGATTCATTTGGAAGTCTCTGAATCAAGGCTGTTGATACACTGAGATGGTACCTGGAGGAAGTTCATGGGTGTGACAGCCAGGACCCCAAGCCGGCGGGAAGGTCTGGCCCATTTTTGCTGGTGCCATGTGGTCTGGAGTCTTATTGAGCCCATGTACCTGGGTTTTGCTTCTGGAAGCTCATGGCCATCAGGGTTTCATTTGGAGTGGGCAGAGAGGGCACACCCGCTCCATCTGAGGTGCCCTGGTGGAATTGGCTCTGTGCAGGGTCCAGAGAGATCTCTGGTGAGCTGCTGTCTTCTGGGCTTCACTGCTATATCTCTCTCTCCATCCTCTTTGATGGAATGTCTCTTGAGCTCTCCTTCCCATTTTTTTTGGATGGGCTGTTAGTTGTGGTTGAGTTTTGTGAGTACCTTAAGTTACCCGGGGCTGGAGCGATAGCACAGCGGGTAGGGCGTTCGCCTTACACGCGGCCAACATGGCCGACCCGAGTTCGATTCCTCCGCCCCTCTCGGAGAGCCCGGCAAGCTACCGAGAGTGTTCGATATGCCAGACACAGTAACAACAAAGTCTCCAATGGAGACGTTACTGGGCCCGCTCGAGCAAATCGACGATCAACGGGAGGGCCTTTTGCCTTTTTAAGTTACCCAGAACTGGTTTCTGAAAGGGTCCTTGAACTTTGGATGTAAAATTCGAACACAAGCTCTAGGTGATTGTGAAATCATTTATTTAACAACTTTCAAAAGGTAGTTTAGGATTCCCCAATGTTCTATGACCAGGCCTCACACTGTTACCCGCTGGTTCCTTTGTGCATTGTCCTTGGTCCATGCTGGTCTCTCACTGGCTCTGTCTCTCCAAGTAAGCTCCTGAGCTTGCCTACTGGGGCAGGGCTCTTTGTTCCTCAGGCTTTTTTATGTTCTTAGGCAACAGGTGAATGGGTGAGTTTTTTTTCTCCAGTGGGCAGGAGAGAGGCCAGAGAGGTAGTTGCCTGACCTGTGTTCCATTTTATAGGTTTGCTGTCTCTGCCCCTTATCTATTTACATTGTCTACCTGACCAGCTGGTTCTTCCTATGCTGGTGAGGTTTAAGATGACCAGTTGTCTTTCCTGCATTCCCTGGCTCCCCTTTCCACCTTCACCTTAATAAAAATGTATCTTGGACATTAGTGCTTTAGGATGTGAATATTTTCTCTTCTTCAGTAGGCAGTCTTTTTAATTTCATCACAGTTTCATTAGTGGTGCAGAATGTTTTCTTGGACGTAATCCCATTTTTAAAGTTGTTCCTGTTGTTTTCCTTGCCATCAGAGTGGTCCAAAACTTCTCAACTTGTGAACCAAACCCCATGAAGAGCTACTCATTTCCTCCTACTCACCCCAGCCCCCAAGTCACCAGTCCCTGTTGTCCACCATTCTAACTTTCTGTAAATTTCTATCATGGATTGAGGTGTGACAGAATGCTTGCTCTGCATGATACATTGTGTCTTTTAACTGTCAAAAGTAGTAAAGTTCTGAAAAAGTATATTGTGGGTACCTCACATAAGTGGAGTCAGACAATATCTGTCCTTTTTTGAATTGGATTCTTTCACTTAGCATCGGGTCCTCTAGGTTCTTCCAGGTGTAAGGAATGTGAGAACACACACACACACACACACACACACACACACACACACACACATACACATACACACACAGGAGAATTGATGCAGGAGTAGCGATGGCAGGTCTCTGTATTCCTCCATGGTTCCCAGGTTCAAAATTTTCAAAAATGAGAATATTGAGTAAAAAAGATGTTCAGACTCAGAGTTGGAAATAAGAAAGTTTATTATTCAGAGGTAGAAGAAACAGAAACTCCCCAGCTAGGGAAGAACTTAATATAGGACCAAGTTTTGTTGGGGTTTCATAGGAAAACTGGCCTTTATGTTACTTGCAAGTGACAAAAATATTAGAGAATAAGAGGATTTTATAGAACAGTGTTTCTAATTTAGACCTTTGAAATCTTTTTTGGGGGCTGGAGTGACAGCACAGCAGGTGGGGCGTTTTATGCCTTGCACACAGCCAACATGGCCAACCCAAGTTCGATTCCCAGCATCCCATAGGGTCCCCTGAGCACCGCCAGGAGTGATTCCTGAGTGCATGAGCCAGGAGTAACCCCTGAGCATTGCCGGGTGTGACCCAAAAAGCAAAAAAGATCTCATTGCCGGGTGTGACTCAAAAAGCAAAAAAGATCTCTTACAGAGATCTGTAAGATCTCTGAAGCTCCCTGTTTTAGCACTATTGACTATTTTTTTCAAGTTCTGAATAGCTGTTGGGAATCTTGGGGGGGGGGGGGACGGGGGCGTTGAAGGAATCAGCTAAACCTTGGCATATTGTAAAAATGTGATCAATTGAGGCTTCAAATAAGTCACAGCAGCACTAATCAGTGCTGGGGCCTTCTCCTTGTGACATTGTGTGCAAAGTTGGCCACCTTTGAGATTGACCATTTGCCTGTTATCTCGTAGTTTCCTGTGAGCCTAAGTTCTGAAAGTATCTATGATCTTGGGAAATTGTTCACTTCCCATTCTCAGAAAGCACCCAGGAGTTTTCGGGAATGTTTAGAATGTGGAATGGAAATAGCTCAAGTGGAGCTGCTGGCAGCAGCTGACAAGGGTAAACTGAAACTTTCTCTTTTGATATCATTCAGTCTTCAGAAGGACAGGACTGGAGAGGGTAACTCTATGGTAGAGCACACGTGTGACTCCCAAGTTCTATCCTTGGAGTGTCATGCCCCCCACCTTCTGGCCAGTGTCTCCTTTGTGGCCCTGGTGGGCTCAGAGTACAACCTCAGGCCCGAGAAGTGCACCTGGGCCCAAGTGCCAAACCCTGAAGCATCAGGCCAGCCAATGGACTGAGCATTCCTGGGAGTGGTCCTGCCCCCTTACTGGGGGTACTTCTGGGTGTAGCTCCAAATAAAAGGAAAAAGATATCCTGATAGAATCCTCCTACCAAAAATTTGGGAAACATAGACCAGACTAAGGAAGGAAAACCCGGCCACTCAGAATTCCATTGTGTGGCAATCCATCACTGTCATGATTTGTTTCTTATCTTAGTGTAGGATAACACTGTTCTGTCCTTCCTGCATAACCTCAGGAATAGTTGATAGTTTATTGGACTGAGGAAAAGAGAAAAACACCTTAAGAGGTATCTTGCCCTTGAGCAGTCAGGAAGGGCTTTCTTCTGTTGATTTGGCTACCTGACTGGGTGGAGTGTCAGCCCAGACTAGAAGGGAGCTGGAGATGGAGAGAGCAGGGCTGAAAGATGGACCACAGGGAGACTAGCTAGGGGAACGTGTGATTGAGAGAACCTAGGCCCTCCATAACATAAGGTTCTTCTATGGGATAAACTTCCTTGTAATAAACTGCCACTAAGATCAACCAGCCTGGCCCTCGTCTCTTCCTTCATTTGCCCTTGGCCAACAGCCGTCCCGATGCAGGCCACACACAGTGGCTCTAGGGCACCGAACGCGGGCGGTGAGATAGAGCCCTCCAGAGAGCCCGCGAACACACAACCTTCTGCGTGCATAGTTTTTTATAACATAGTATTACTATTAACTTTCAGCATTAGTATTTTAGTATTTACTCCTGCTTTCTTTCTTTTTTTTTTTTTTTAAATTAGATACAGTTGAAGACTTACAAACTTTCATGCTTGGGTTTCAATTATACAATGATCGGGTATCCATCCCTCTACCAGTGCCCATTCTTCACCACCAATGATCCCAGTAGCCTCCCACCCTCCGCCCCATACCCCACCCCCACCTCACCCCACCTCTGTGGCATGTCATTCCCTTTTGCTCACTCTTTCCTTTAGGGTGTTGTAGTTAGCAATAGAGGTTTTGAGTGGCCATCGTGTTTGGTCTATAGTCTCCTTTCAGCACGCATCTCGCATCCTGAGCAAGTCCTCCAAACATCCTTTACGTGGTGTTCCCTTCTCTATCTGAGCTGCCTTTCCCCTCAGCATGGCTGCTGGCTTCCAAGCCATGGAGTGAACCTCCTGGTACCTATGTCAACTATTCTTGGGTGTTCGGCTCTCTTTCTGTTACTTTATATTCCCCAGATGAGTGCAGTCTTTCTATGTCTGTCCCTCTCTTTCTGGCTCATTTCACTTAGCACGATACTTTCCATGTAGAACCACTTGTTTGAAAATTTCATAACTTCATCTTTTCCAACAGCTGCATAGTATTCCATTGTGCAGATGTACCAAAGTTTCTTTAACCAGTCATCTGTTCTCAGGCACTCGGGCTTTTTCCAGATTTTGGCTATTGTGAACAACGCAGCAATGAACATAGAAGTGCAGATGTCATTTCAACTGTACTCTTTTTGCCTCTCTGGGATATATTCCCAGGAGTGGTATTGCTGGGTCAAATGGGAGCTCAATTTCTTTTTTTTTTTTTGCTTTCTGGGTCACACCTGGCGATGCACAGGGGTTACTCCTGGCTCTGCGCTTAGGAATTACCCCTGGTGGTGCTCAGGGGACCATATGGGATGCTGGGAATCGAACCCGAGTCAGCCGTGTGCAAGGCAAATGCCCTACCCGCTGTGCTATTGCTCCTGCCCCGGGAGCTCAATTTCTAACTTTTTGAGAATCGTCCATACTGTTTTTCAAAAGGGCTGAACCAGTCAGCATTCCCACCAGCAGTGAAGGAGGGTCCCTTTCTTACCATACCCACACCAACACCAGTTGCTTTTGTTTTTTTGGATGTGGGCCAGTCTCTGTGGTGTGAGATATCTCATTTTTGTTTTGATCTGCATCTCCCTGATGGTTAGTGATGTAGAGTATTTCCTCATGTGCCTTTTAGCCATTCGGATTTCTTCTTTGAGAAAGCTTCTGTTCATTTTGTCGCCCTATTTTTTGATGGGGTTGGATGTTTTCTTCTTGTGGAGTTCAACCAGTACTTTGTATATCCTTGATATCAACCCCTTGTTGGATGGGTATTGGGCGAATATACTTTCCAATTCTGTAGACTGTCTTTGTATTTTGGTCACTGTTTCTCTTGAGGTGCAGAAGCTTCTTAGTTTAAGATAGGCCCGTTTCTCTATCTCTGTTTTCACTTGCTTGGCCAGTGGCATGTCATCTTGAAGATACCATTAGCTTCAATGTCCAGAGGGTTCTGCCAACCTTGTCTTCAATGTACCTTATGGATTCAGGTCTGATGTTGAGGTCTTTAATCCATTTTGATCTTACTTTTGCACATGGTGTTTGGTAGAGATCTGAGCCCGTTTTTTTTTGCATGTAGCTGTCCAGTTTTGCCAGAACAATATATATTTTTTTGCTTTTTGTGTCACACCCAGTGATGCACAGGGGTTACTTCTGGCTCATGCACTCAGGAATTACTCCTGGTCATGCTTGGAGGAACATATGGGATGCTGGGAATCAAATTCGGGTTGGCTGTGTACAAGGCAAACGCCATACCCGCTGTGCTATATTGCTTCAGCCCCAACCAGCACAATTTGTTAAAGAGGCTTTCCTTGTTCCACTTCACATTTCTTGCTCCCTTATCAAATATTAGATGATCATATGTTTGGGGGGAGATGTCAGTATATTCAACCCTGTTCCATTGGTCTGCGGCTGTACCTTTGTTCCAGTATCATGCTGTTTAATTATTACTGCTTTGTAGTAGAGTTTGAGGTTCAGGAGGTTGATTCCTCCCATTTTCTTTTCCCCAAGAATTGCTTTAGGTCTTCATAGGGGCTTATTGTTCCATATGAATTTCAGGAGTGTTTGCTCCATTTCTTTGAAGAATGTCATGGGTATTGTTATAGGGATCACATTGAATTTGTACAATGCTTTGGGGAGTATTGCCATTTTGACAATGTTAATTATCCCAATCCATGAGCAGGGAATATCTTTCTATTTCCTCATGTCCTCTTTTATTTCCTGAAGTAGTGTTTTGTAGTTTTCTTTGTACAGGTCTTTTATGTTCTTAGTTAAGCTGATTCCTAGGTACTTGGTTTTCTGGGTACAATTATGAACGGGATTGTTTTTCTCATGTCACTTTCTTCTCTCTCATTATTTGCATATAGGAAAGCCATGGACTTTTGGGTATTGTATTATAGCCTGCAACTTTACAAGTCTATTGTTTCTAGGAGTTTTTTTGTAGAGGTTTTAGGGTTCTCTAAGTATAGTATCATATCATCTGTAAATAGTGAGAACTTGATTTCTTCCTTTCCTACCTGGATGCCCTTAATATCTTTTCCTTGCCTAACCGCTATTGCAAGTACCTCCAGTACTATGTTGAACAGCAGTGGAGAGAGTGGGCATCCTTGTCTCGTCCCTGATCTTAGAGGGAAGGCTCTTAGTTTTTCTCCATTGATGATGCTTGCCATAGGTTTGTGTTAGATGGCTTTAACTATATTGAGGGAAGTCCCTTCTATACCCATTTTGGCAAGGGTTTTCATCATAAATGGGTGCTGGATCTTGTCAAAAGCTTTCTCTGCATCTATTTATGTGATCATATGCTTTTTATCTTTTCTTTCGTTGATATGATGGATTATGTTGACTGATTTCTGAATGTTAAACCATCCTTGCATCCCCGAGATGAATCCCACTTGGTCATGGTGTATGATCTTTTTGATGAGTTGTTGAATTCTATTTGCTAGTACTTTGTTGAGAATCTTCACATCCGTGTTCATCAGGGATATTGGCCTGTAGTTTTCTTTTCTTGTGGTTTCTTTGTTTTCTTTTGGTACTAGAGAGATATGGGTTTCATAGAAACTGTTTGGGAGAGTTTCTGTTTCTTCAATTTCCTGGAAAAGCTTGAGAAGAACTGGCAATAGGTCCTCTTTAAATGTTTGGAAAAATTGGCTAGTGAATCAATCTGAACCTAGGCTTTTGTTTTTGGGAAGACTTTTGATTACAGTTTCAATTTTCTTGATATTAATAGACTATTCAAGTATTATAGATCTTCTTGATTCAGCCTTGGGAGATTATAGAAATCCAGGAATTTATCCATTTCTTCTAGGTTCTCTTGTTTCGTGGCATACAGACTTTCAAAGTAGTCTCTGATGATCTTTTGAATTTCTTTGGTTTCTGTTGTTATATCCCCCTCCTCATTTCTGATTCGGTTTATTAGGGTTCTCTCTCTCTCTCTCTCTCTTTCTCTCTCTCTTTCTTTGTGAGTTTTGCTAGTGGTTTATTTATCTTGTTTATTTTCTCAAAGTTCCAGCTCTTGGTTTCATTGATCTTTCGAAATTTTTTTTGTTTGTTTCCACATCATTGATTTCTGCTCTAAGTTTTATGATCTCTTTCTTTCTGCCTGGTTTGGGCTCCTTTTGTTGGTCCTTTTCTAAGATCTTGAGCTGTGAAGTCAAGTTGATTATGTGGGCCCTTCCTTCCTGAGAAATGCTTGCAGAGCTATAAATTTTCCCCTTTAACACGGCTTTAGCTGCATCCGATAGGTTCTGGTAGTTCGTGTCTCCATTCTCATTTGTTTCCAGGTATCTTTTGATTTCTTCCTTGATTTCTTTCCTGACCCACTCATTGTTCAACATTGAGTTGTTTAGTTTCCAGGTGCTTGATTTGTTTTTCTGCATCTGTACATGATTAACCTCTATCTTCAGTGCATCATGGTCTGAGAAGAAAGTTGATACAATATCTATCTTCCTGATTCTATTGAGGTATACTTTGTGGCCCGGCTCATGGCCTATTCTGGACAATGTTCCAGGTGCACTGGAAAAGAATGTGTATTCTTTTTTTGGGGGGGGATATAAAGTCCTGTATAGATCTATTAGCCCTCTGTCTTCTATTTCTTCCTTCAGAGCCATTATTTCCTTGCTGAGTTTAATCTTCTTGATCTCTCCAGTGGTAATAAGGCAGTGTTGAAGTCTCCAACTACTATTGTGATGCTTGTAATGTCCTTCTTAAAGTCTGTTAGCAGTTGTTGTAGGTATTTGGCTGGTTCCTCATTGGGTGCATATACGTTTAGGAGTGTGATTTCTTCCTGATGTACATATCCCTTGATTAATAAAAAATGGCCTTCACTGTCCCTTCTAATATTTTTTCAACCTGAAGTCTATGTTGTCCGATACTAGTAAGGTCACTACAGCTTTTTTGAGAGGGTTGTTTGCTTGCAGGGTTGTTTTTCATCCTTTGACTTTGAATCTGTGTTTGTTCTGATTGTTCAGATGTGTTTCTAGTAGGCAGCAGAATGTTGGGTTTTGTCTCTGAATCCATTTTGCCACTCTGTGTCTCTTAATTGGTGAATTTAGTCCATTGACATTGAGAGAGATTATTGTTATGGGGTTTTGTGTCATCTTTCTGTAAGGGTTTGTTGTGCTTGTAGGGGTTTGTCTTGTCTTACAGTAGACCTTTTAGCCATTCTTTTAGGTTTGGTTTTTAGTCTATGAAGTTCCTGAGCTGTTGTTTATCCAGAAAATAGTGTACCATTCGTTCGAGTTTGAGTGAGAGTTTAGCTGGATAAAGTATTCTTGGTGAAGCATTCATTTCAGTGAGTTTTTTCACTATATCCAACCTTCGGGCTTGGAGGGTTTCCTCTGATAGGTCTGCTGTGAATCTAAGGGGTGCTTCTTTGTATGTGATTTCCTTTTTTGACCTTGCTGCTTGCAGTATTGCATCTCTATCCATGACATCCATCATTCTAATTATGATATGTCTTGGAGTGTTTTAGTTAGGGTCTCTTTTAGCTGGAATCTTTTGGGCTCCTTGAATCTGGATGCCTGCATTATCCAGCTCTGGGAACTTTTCAGCAATGATTTTTTCACCATGGTTTTTTCATTGGGATTGTTTCTCTGACCTTCTGGTACTCCGATGTTTCTAATATTGTTCCTCTTGGAATCATCCCCTAGGACTCTGATTCGCTCTAGAGCTATTTTGAGGTCTCTTGCCATTGTTTGTTGTTGCCTGTAGGATTCCTGCAGCTCATCTTCCAGCTCACTGATTCTGTCTTCAGCTGTAGCCATTCTACTGTTGAGGGCACACACTGAGTTTTTTATTTCATCTACCGAATCTTTTATTCGTGACATTTCTGTGTGTAGCTTTCCAATATCTGCTCTCATTTCTTTCTGTATTTTCTCAATTGTTTCTTTCATGTCCTCCTTTAATATACTGGATATCTGCCTCACTGTTTCATTGAGTTCATTGAACATCTTCATTACTTCATATCTGAATTCTTTATCAGAGAGGTTAATGAGGCTTCTGGACTCTTTTCATCGTCCTCTCCTTGTGGTGGGAATTTGCGTTGTTTCTTCATGTTGGTGTGGTGGTATGGAGACTTTGATGTTACATGATATCTCTGGGTATGAGTCGTTTAGGCCACGCCCACTTCTGAAGAGGCCACGCCCCCTACGGGTACCTGGTGTGTGTGTGTGTGGGAGGGTGGGTACAACTTGGGAGAAGGAGAAAACCGAGCACAGCGTTGGAGATGAACAGGAAGAGGGTCAGTGTGGCCCATAGTCCCAGAGGTACAGTTACAGACTTACAAAGTTTTGTGCTTGTTTCAGTCATAGAATGCTCGAGTACCCATCCCTCCAGCAGTGCCCATTCTCCACCACTGATGACTGATGATCCCAGTATCCCTCCCCCCCCCCCCCCCACCTAACCCCGCCTCTGTGGCAAGGAAAGGTAGCTCAGATAGAGAAGGGAATACCCCTGCTTTCTTATGCTTTAGACTTTCATCTACATTAAGGCAACTTTTTCATTAGTACGTGTTACCTCCCAGGCAGTCTTGGCCGTAGATAATCTTAAAGCTGTGGGTCAGGCTTTCATGTGGGGCCCTGGTTCTGAGGGCTTGAATTCCAGGCCACCTCCAACTGGACTTTATTTTCAAAATGCGGGTTACCAGGTTTCACCCGCTAACTTTCCCAGATTTCCCCTCTCCTCCCTCTTTTCTTTCAGGGTCTGGCAAATAGTTGGCATGCCACATATCTAATTAAGGAATAAAAACTATCTTTTCTGCTGGCTCCCACAATTTTCCAATGACATTTTTCCAGTGACTGTTTCTAAGCCCAAATTAGGGGCTGGTTAGGGGAAAGGAGCTGAGTTTTGTGGTAAACCTGTCCCCACCAGGCTGAGGTGTCACAGGAATTTGGATCCCTGCCACACCCCCACCCCAACAAACCCTGGGGAGATTTTTCTCTGAGCTTGAAAACTCTCTGACTCTCAGAATGCTTCCTTCCCAAAATAGGCTAATTATGGTGATTCAAGTGGTTTTACAAGCCAGAATTTAGACAGCATACAATTAAAAGCTTGCTAAATGCCTGTAAAATGCAGTTCTTCCTAATTTCATTACTGTCTCTTTTGATTAGAAACTGATTACTTTCTGCCCCAATTTTCAGGCTCACCTGGGTCTCGACACCTGGCCTCACAGACACACAGTTTAGATTGGTGGACTTGACCTTGTGGCAAACACTGGATAAAATGTTGGTTCCCAAAGGAGAGAAATAGGAGTTCCCAAGACTGGAATGTTTGAGGGTTATTTTTGATCATTCATTTTAACTATCATTAAGATCTCTGAGCACACTCTGTATGAGTTATTTGAAAAGCAAACCACCATCTTTTGCTGAGAAAAAAAAGATATTTATTCATAGTTGATGTAGTGAATACATCTTAGGGGGCCTGATTACTAAGCTGGATGCCCTGCCTTTGAGCTATACCCATCTTCACAGATGTGCATCTTTTGTAGTTTGTAAAATGTTCTCTATGGACTCCTGGTCGCCTACTTCCAAATTATGCCCAAAACAGCCTTCACTGTTCATTTCATTCCATTTCTTTACCTTTGGTTTATAGGTAGGTGGTACAATTTAATAGAAAAAAATCTGTGTAAGAGTCCAGCAAGCTGAATTCTCTTCTATGGATTAGATCCAACTCTTTCTGTCTTATTATTTCACCCCCCCCCCCCACCTCAACACATACTTTCCACTTCCTGTTCTAAGATGACTGTTCAAGCACCTGTCATCATGTTAGTAATCTATTCTGGAGGAATGGGAAAGGCAGGAGAAAGAAGATATTTCCCAGGGTTGGCGAGATAGTACAGTGGGTAGGGCCTTGCTTGTGGTCAACTCTGGTTCAATCCCTGACATCCCATATAGTGTGCCAAGCATCAACAGGACCCATTAGTACAAAGCCAGCAGTAATCCCTGAGCACTATTAAGTGTGGATCCCAAGCCAAATAATAATAATAAACAAAATAACAGTAAGAAGTTTCTATTCAGATACCAAAACTACGTTCTGGGGGCCAAGTACCCAGTAAAACTAGGATATCTCTTCCTACAGGGGAAAGGAAGAAAAAACTGCCAGGTAGGGAAATGGGACACTGTCAAAAGCTTCTGTCAGGGGTGGGGCCAAGTTTATTTGCTGAGGGATTTCTAACACAGAGCTAGGAGATCACTGGGTGCCTGGGGAAGATGTCTGGATTCCTAGGTATGTGTCAAACACTCTTAGTTGATGGTGGTTCTCTACACTCAAGTCCTTTCTCCTGCCCAGTTGGCACTGGTACTAGTATCCAGTATCTGACACCATTCCCGCATGCCAGTGCTTTATAAGCATCACCTTCATATCCCTCATCATTCCTGGGGGATTAGTATAAGTTGTTTTTTTTTTCTTTTTGGGTCACACCTGGAGATGCACAGGGGTTACTTCTGGGTCTGCACTAAGGAATCATTCCTACTGGTACTCGGGGGACCATATGGGATGCTGGGAATCAAACCCAGGTTGGCCATGTGCAAGGCAGATGCCCTACCTGCTGTGCTATCGCTCCAGCCCTCAAGAATTCTTTGAGAGTTGTATAAACCTTATTTGTCTTGGGAACAAACCAAAAAAGTTTGTCTCTGAGACGCTCTGCCTTCATTCATTGTTACCCCCTCAGTATCTGCCACTCATGCGCCTCTCACTAGAATAACCTTCCTACAAGATTCACATCTGTGCTCCCGAGAGAAATTCCCTCAGCAGACAGAGGCCCTGTCTCTGTACATATGTTCCAGGGTGGTCTGAGCCAGCACAGCCCCAGCCTTGCTTGGGTCTGCCTCTAAGGACCTCTGGGTCTGCACTGTTGTCTGATTTGCCAATTCTGGGAAATGTCCCTGAAGTTCTTAAAACCAAATGCCTGGATTAGCCTGTCTTGCCTACAGTCCTGTTGAACTGATTCAGTAATCCTAAACAGATACTTTTTAAAAAAATTTTTATTAGTGAGACACCATGACGTACAGTTGTAGACTTACAAATTTTTGTGCTTGGGTTTCAATTATACAATGATCAAATACTCATCCCTCCACCGGTGCCCATTTCCCACCACCATGGATCCCAGTATCCCTCCCCCCCCATCCCCCCATCCCCTCCCCCCCCCATCCCACCCTGCCTCTGTGGCAGGGCATTCCCTTTTTTTTTTTTTTTGATTTTTTTTTTCCCTTTATTTTATTTTTTTTAAAGTTGTAGATTTACAATTTTTTGTGCTTTGGTTTCAATTATACAATGATCAGATACCCATCCCTCCACCAGTGCCCATTTTCCACCACCATGGATAATATCCCTCCCACCCCCATCCCCCCATCCCCCCTGTCTCTGTGGCAGGGCAATCCCCTGTGTTCTCTCTCTCCTTTTGGGTGTTGTGGTCTGCAAAAGAGGCATTGAGTGGCAAACATGTTCAGTCCATAGTCTACTTTCTACATGCATCTCCCCTCCTGGGAGGATCCTCCAAACATCCTTTATTTGGTGCTCCCTTCTCTATCTGAACAGCCCTTTCCTCTAGGATACCCGGCTGGCCTCTAAGTTATGGAGTAATCCTCCTGGTGCTGATCTCAGCTATTCTTGGGTATTAATCTCATACTTTGTTACTTTATATCCCCCAGATGAATGCAATCTTTCTATGTCTATCCCTCTCTTTCTGACTCATTTCGCTTAGCATGATACTTTCCATATTGTACCACTTGTATGTAAATTTCATGACTTCATCTTTTCTAAGAGCTACATAGTACTCCATTGTGTAGATGTACCAAAGTTTCTTTAACCAGTCATCTGTTCTTGGGCATTCAGGTTTCTTCCAGTTTCTGGCTATTGTAAAGAGTGCTGCAATGAACAAACAAGTGCAGATGTCACTTCGACTATACATTTTTGCCTCTCTGGGATATATTCCCAGGAGTGGTATTGCTGGGTCAAATGGGAGCTCAATTTCTAATTTTTTGAGAATCGTCCATACTGTTTTCCAGAAGGGCTGAACCAGTGGACATTCCCACCAACAGTGAAGGAGTGTCCCTTTCTCGCCACATCCACGCCAGCATCGGTTGCTTTTGTTCTTTTGAATGTGGGCCAGTCTCTGAGGTGTGAGATGGTATCTCATTGTGGTTTTGATCTGCATCTCCCTGATGATTAATGATGTAGAGCATTTTCTCATGTGCTTTTTTGCCATTCGGATTTCTTCTTTGAGAAAGTTTCTGTTCATTTCATTGCCCCATTTTTGGATGGGGTTGGATGTTTTCTTCTTGTGGAGTTTAACCAGTATTTTGTATATCCTGGATATCAACCCCTTGTCAGATGTGTATTCGGTGAATATCCTTTCCCATTCTGTAGACTGTCTTTGTATTTTGGTCACTGTTTCTTTGGAGGTGCAGAAGCTTCTTAGTTTAAGATAGTCCCATTTATCTATCTCTGTTTTCACTTGCTCGGCCAGTGGCGTGGCATCTTTGAAGATACCATTAGCTTCAATGTCATGGAGGGTTTTGCCAACTTTATCTTCAATGTACCTTATGGTTTCTGGTCTGATGTTGAGGTCTTTAATCCATTTTGATCTTACTTTTGTACATGGTGTTAGGCAGAGTTCTGAGCCTATTTTTTTGCATGTAGCCGTCCAGTGATGCCAACACAATTTATTAAAGAGGCTTTCCTTACTCCACTTCACATTACTTGCACCTTTATCAAAGATTAGATGAGCATATGATTGAGGAGAGATGTCAGTGCATTCAACCCTGTTCCATTGGTCTGCAGTTCTGCCTTTGTTCCAGTACCATGCTGTTTTAATTATTACTGCTTTGTAGTACAGTTTGAAGTTCGGGAGGTTGATTCCTCCCATTTTCTTTTTCCCAAGAATTGCTTTAGCTATTCGTGGGGGCTTATTGTTCCATATAAATTTCAAGAGTGTTTGCTCCATTTCTTTGAAGAATGTCATGGGTATCCTTATAGGGATTGCATTGAATTTATACAATGCTTTCGGTAGTATTGCCATTTTGACAATGTTAAGTCTCCCGACCCATGAGCAGGGGATATCTTTCCATTTCCTCATGTCCTCTTTTATTTCCTGAAGTAGCGTTTTGTAGTTTTCTTTGTACAGGTCCTTTACTTCCTTAGTTAAGCTGATTCCTAGGTACTTGATTTTCTGGGGCACAATTGTGAATGGGATTGTTTTTTTCATGTTGCTTTCTTCTCTCTCACTGTTTGCATATAGGGGGCATTCCCTTTTGTTCTCTCTCTCTTATTGGGTGTTGTGGTTTGCAAAAGAGGCATTGAGTGGCAATCATGTTTGGTCTATAGTCTACTTTCAGCATGCTTCTCCCATCCTGGGAGGATCCTCCCAACACCCTTTATTTGGTGCTCTCTCCTCTATCTGAGCTCCCTTTTCCCCAGCATGTGTGACTGGCCTCCAAGCCATGGAGTAAAATTCCTGGTACTAATCTCGGCCATTCTTGGGTATTAATCTCCTATTTTGTTACTTTATATCCCCCAGATGAATGCAATCTTTCTATGTCTATCCCTCTCTTTCTGACTCATTTCGCTTAGCATGACACTTTCCATGTAGTACTACTTGTATGTAAATTTCATGACCATCTTTTCTAACAGCTACATAGTACTCCATTGTGTAAATGTACCAAAGTTTCTTTAACCAGTCATCTGTTCTCGAGCACTCAGTTTTTTTCCAGATTCTGGCTATTGTAAAGAGTGCTGCAATGAACAAACAAGTGCAGATGTCACTTTGACTATAGTTTTTTTGCCTCTCTGGGATATATTCCCAGGAGTGGTATTGCTGGGTCAAATGGGAGCTCAATTTCTAATTTTTTGAGAATTGTCCATACTGATAACCAGATACTTTTAAAGATCACACCATTCTTGAACTTTCCTTATATGCCTGCAAAAGAAACAGAAAATCTTTCCTTTTATTTTTTATTTATTTTTTATTATTTTTATTATAATTTTTTTCTTTTTGGGTCACACCTGGCGATGCACATAGGTTACTCCTGGCTCTGAACTCAGGAGTTACTCCTGGCAGTGCTCAGGGGGACCATATGGGATGCTGGGAATCGAACCTAGATTGGCCGTGTGCAAGGCAAATGCCCTACCAGCTGTGCTCTCTCTCCAGCCCCCTTTTTTTTGACAATTAGAATCCTCTGTTTAATCTCTCCTCGTCTTCTGCCTCTTCCTCTAATTTCTGTTTTTCTTCTTTATCATAGCCCCTTCTCATTTCCTTAGATAACCACTGTATTTTGAAGATGACCTTTCCATATTCGACCTCTCCTCCTGCTCTTGATATAGTCTTGTCATCTTCCTTTGAAGTAAAATCATTCATTGATTTTATACTGATTTTATTGTGTTGGGGCTCAAACCCACAAGTGACTTTTGCACGGAACCACGGAACTAACCCCTCTTTAGTTCATTCTTACTGACCATTAGCAGTTTTAGATTTCTTTTTCTAAATGGGAAAATGAGAATAAATTATTTGCCACCAAGTGTGTTAAGCCCTTACTTAACAAATATACCATGTGAGATCTAATATGTAATGAGCAAATACATAAAAGAGATGCCTTCAGAAATGCCAAGTTCTTAACACTGTTGACAGTCTTGATAGCTGCAGTGGGAAGAACACTTTCTTTTTAATAGAGATTCTTAAAAAAAAAAGCAGAGGTTTTTTTATTTTTATTTTTTAGTTTTATTTGGAAGTTTTGAGGAAGCAGGGTGGGGTGTGGGAGAGAATATTGTCCTCAGGAGAGAACAAGGGCTTTTCAGAGTGGAGAGGAAGCTGGAGAGGGAGAGGGGGAGGGGAGGGGATGGGAGGAGAGGCATTACTATTTTTTTGTTTTGTTTATTTCTTGGATTGACACTGCTCGGGGCTTTCTGTTCTGTGCTCAGGAGTCACTGAAGGGACCTCAAGGGAGCCTCAAGGGACCATGGGGTTCTGGGGATTGAACCTGGTTGGGTCATATGCAAGGCCCTACCCGCTGCACTATTGCTCTGGACTTTTTTTTTTTAATTATCCTTGTGATTAAACAAGATTGTATCCTGGTCTAATATAAATAAGGATTGATTTAAAGAGGTGAGTGAAATTTCATCCGAGATCCAATATCCATCTACCTAATCATGTCTTCATCTATCATTAAACTCACTGTTTATAAAGTCAATAGAAGCTTTCTCAAAATCTGGCTCATCCTATTTTATTTATTTTGTTTTAAGAAACACCTACCAATGCTCAGGGTTAATTCCGTTTCTGTGTTAGAGGAAGAATTTGCTCCAGATGCTGCTCTGGGAATCATATGGTATCTGGGCTGAACTGGAACCAGCAGTATGCCTGGTAAAGGCACCATAACCCTGTGCTATCTTCCTGATCCCTTTTAATACTTCTCAGTTCTGAAGCACGTCATTCCTAAAAACTAGTTTTATGCTTGGTAGTTCTTATGCTTTCCAATGACTATTGAAAAAGACTTGAGCATTCTGGATCTCCAGTGTTTTCTGTGGAAGCCTAAGGACTGTCCTGTCCAATCCTGGAACAAATGAAGCATACTCGTTTCTGAAAGAAGTGAAGGTTCTGTTGGGTGGATGTACTGCAAACACATCTGACTCTCCCCTTTACCTCACAGGGGTTGGGTGTTAGAGCTGGCTGGATTCATCTTTTTTCCAGAAAGTGGGATGAGGAGGAAAGGTAAAAAGAGATGACTCCCATACATGTTCTATAATTTTTCCCAGCCTCACCTGGGCACTGTGTGAAGATATCAAAGACTGGGTAGGGAAGTAATGCATCTTACACTCTTCAACTATGGATAGAGGCTGGAGCGATAGTACAGTGGGCAGGGTGTTTGCCTTGTATGAGACCAGCCTGGGATTGATCTGCAGCATCCTATATGATTCCCTTGAGCACCACCAGGAATGATCCCTAAACACAGAGTCAGGAGTAAGCTCTGAGCATTTCTGGGTGTGGGCCCAAAGCCACCTCCCTCCACCCTCCCGCCCCTGTTTTGTTTTTTAAAGAAAGAGGATATGGCAGACCAGAATGATAATACAGCAGGTAGAACTTTTGCCTTGCAAGTCACCAACACAGATTTGATTCCCGGCATCCCATATGGTTCCCCAACCAAGTGTTGTATATTAACTAAGTGTCTTAGGCTTCATCAGTCAATTGCCCCCCTGCCTCCCGGGATGCTTACAGTGCTCTTACAAGCACTCCTGATCCTCTGAGTTTATCTTTCAACTTTTCTTCATACTTTACTTCTCATTCCGTTAGCTACTGTATTTCCTGAGTGAGGCTCGGTGACTTCTAAAGTCAAATCATTTGGTGATTCTGGATTTTGTATTTGTAGTGAATTATTTGCTTCTCTCTTTCTCCTATAGCCTTTTAATATTTTACCATAGAACAATGTTGCTGAAACACAGGAAGACCATCAATGCTATACTCCTAATATTTGCGAGTTAATTGACCCTGAAATTGACTCTGAAATTGACTCCTGGGCATCTGTCATAATTACTTGATTTATGCTTCAGTCTCCATAGTTTCTAACACCCAAAAAGCTGGGTTCCACTGAGGGGGTCTCTGAATGGACCTGGGAAAGCAGCAAAGCTATCCTGGCTTTGATATGGGACAGTTTAGAAATCATAAAGCATAGTTTTGGCTCAAGCTTTAATAGCCCAAAAGACAGGACCCCATAAGGTAGGAAAAGCTAAAACGGTCTGAGGATTTAGTCTGGGATTTATGGTAAAAACCCAGCAGACTATTAACCATAGTGCCCCCCCGCCCCCCCCCCCCCCCGCCCCCTCACGCCTCATGCCAGGAGAACTAAGTTTTGGTTTTGTTTTGTTTTGTGCTTTTTTGGGTTACTCCTGGCTCTGCACTCAGGAATTACCCCTGGCGGTGCTCAGGTGACCATATGGGATGCTGGGAATCAAACCCAGGTTGGCCTCATGCAAGGCAAACGCCCTCCCTGTTTTGCTATCGCTCCAGCCCCAGGAGAACTAAGTTTTGGAATCTATATTTCTTACTGTGTTTATCTTACTAATTGCATATATTAATAAGAAGCAAACTTGATTGTTTAATATGTACTAGCAATAAGGGAAAGAAAAGAAGCAATATAGATGGAATGTTGCCTGGTTTCTCAGTATAGCCCTTGGGAGACAGAACATCTCCTTGAGTTAATGCCCCCAAAGAATTACTTCCGTTGAAATGAAATGCTTTACCTCTATAAATGGTCAATCACATACGTGCAGTTCTGTATCTACGACCCCTCGGATTCTCTATAATAGGCTATTCGGTTCTGAATTAAACTGTCCATTGACCATCAGTTTGTGGTCCCTGTCTCTTTGTTCTTCTGAGGAGGTGGCTCTCAGCCACTAAAATTCTCATACCAAGGGACCCCCCCCATCACATTTTAACTCACACCTGAGCACTTCCAGGAGTAATTCCTAAGTGCAGAGGCAGGAGAACTCCTGAGCATTGCCAGGTGTGACCTCCTACACGCCCCCCAAAAAGGAAGGGGGCATGGATTGAAAGATATGCATTTGGTGTGTGTGTGTGTGTGTGTGTGTGTGTGTGAGAGAGAGAGAGAGAGAGAGAGAGAGAGAGAGAGAGAGAGAGAGAGAGTTCAAAGAGTGCCTTCCTGGCACATGGAGCCTATGGTTTTATCCCAGCATTGCCTTGTTTCCCCTAACACTGCTGGAAGCAACCTCGAGTATCAAGCTGGAGCATACCCTGATTCTGCTATGCAACCTAAAAAAAAAAATCCAAAAAGTAACCCCCTCCCCCCCAATAAAGACATAGTTGTTGCTCTGACATCTCCTTAGCCAAGGCTTGGAGTGCTGGGGGAGTGGGGCGGGGTCAGTAGGTGGGACAGATGCCTGTGCCATACAAGATTGTCTCATTTTCATTTCCTATGTCCAGAGAGTGCTTTTTTTTTTTTTGCCACACCTGGAAGTGCTCAGGGATTACTCCTGGCTCTGCACTCAGGATTCACTTCTGGCAGTGTTCACGGTACCTGAACTGCATGCAAGGCAAGCACCTAATCCACTGTACAATCTCTCTGGCCCAGTACTCCAAGTTTTAATTTCAGACTTATACCTCTATCTTGAAGGACAAGAAATGATCCAGCAACAAGTAACTAGAAGCACAGTCTGTTGCCTTGTAGACAGGTATAACTGAAAAGATAAATGCACATTCTGAAATAACATGATAAGCAGAAAGTGCTGGAAACAATTAGACATAATTACTTTCCATTTCGGAGCATACTGGAGCCTCAGGAGCCCATCAGCCAGTTTTACTCTGACATTCAAGCCCGATCATAGTCTGGAGACCAGGCATGTTTGAGGAACCCCTGGAACTTAGCTTTCCCCCAGCTGATGGTACAGAGGCTGGCTCACTCACGAAACTTCCCAGAGTACCAGCTTTGAGCACTTGAGGCAGGGGAATTCAGGTGGGCATAGCCTGGCACAGAGAACAGGAAGCATCAGTGTAGGCCCAGAGCTCTGGCACGGATCTTCCTGAGGGTGACCAGCGCTTGGAGTAATCCCGAGGAAGGGGGAAGGCAGCACCTACCTGGCAGTAGGGTGGCTACCTGGCAGTGCTCAGTGGCCATACCTGGTGGTGCTTGGAGGACCATATGTGGTGCCAGGACTTAACCCAGGTCACAGTTGCACCACATGCAAGGGAGCCCTAAGACTTTGTGACCTGAGACTTTACAGGCCTTGATCCTCCCAAGAATCAAAGCAAAAGGAAGTTTGCCAAGGATGATTGCTTTTCTTGCGCCATATTGAAAAGCTGGCATTTAGCCTAGAAGGAGATCAAGGTTCCCAACTGAATGACCACTAAGGACCCAAGGATTTAACAGTTGACGCACTGCTGGGGTGCTAAGCTGCTTGCTAGTGTTCCTGGAGGAGATCATGAGGCGAACTGATTTATTCCCTAGCCAAAAGGCTCACTGTTCAGGGCTTCCACTGCAGGAAAAAATGTTTCATTTTATCTTATTTACTTTACTTGGCAAGAAGCGGGGGTGGGGGTGGCTTCCTGGCAGTGCTCAGCGGCCATACCTGGTGGTGCTTGGAGGACCATATGTGGTGCCAGGACTTAACCCAGGTCACAGTTGCACCACATGCAAGACAAATGCCTAAACCTTTGTATTATTTTTTTGTTGGTTTTCGGCCATACCCGGAAATCTCAGGGATTACTACTGGCTCTGCACTAAGGAATTACTCTTGGTGAGTGCCTTAACCTCTGTACTACTATCTCTCCGTCCCTTTGTATTATCATGTGGCCCCAGGAAGATGCCTCAAGGCAGGTCAGAGGAAAGGTGTCCTTCCTCTGAGCATGTGATTCTGGGTGAGACATTCCGCTCCTCTGGGACATGAGTGACTCAGGCCCGGGTTCTCTCTTAGATGATCCGGTCCACATGGTCACCTCAGACTCTACCAGCTGCTGGGTCAGCTAGACCCTCAGCTTTGACTTCTTATGATTTGACCCAAACTAAGGAAATTATAAATTTGACATTAAATCAACAAATTATCTTCTAACAACAAAGAAACAAAAACTTCTAGGCAAAACTTTCTATTCAGGGCACTATCTTTCCATGCATATTGTCGGATGTGAGCGAGTCTGGTGTTCAGTGCCTAAATCACATTCTTCTTAGTGGTTCTATTTTTGTTTTTTGGGACCACACAAGGTAGTGCTTGGGGCTAGTCCCAGCTCTGTACTTGGGGGTTGGGGCAAAGAAATGGCATGTGGATGATGGTATTTTAGAAAAATCAAAGTTTGACAAGGCAAGGTTAGACAAAAGAACAGAATTCACCTGTTCTGTGAAAAAAAATTTTTTTTTGTGGGAGGTTGTTGGGGATGGGTGGGTAATAATATCCAGAAGAGCTCAAGGGCTACTCTTGGTTCAGTGCTCAGGGGTTATTCCTGATGGTGCTTCCATTATTCCTATGCGGTGCTGGCACCAGAACCTGGGCCTCCTGCTGACGAGTGCTCTCCTAGAAGCATTATTCCTAGATTACACTATATCTTGAAGTATGATCTCTCTTTTTGGAAAATCAAGGGCTACACCCAGTGATGCCGGAACGGGGTGAGACAAGTTGTGTTGGGGATTCAGCTCAGGGCCGCACACAAGTGGGTGTGTTCTACCACCTTTCCTGGCCTTCAGAAGTAGAACCTCATGTGAGTCCTTCCCTTGCACTGAAACACCTGGCCAGGAACAGGACCCAGACACTCTTTCTTGAGAGATCTCTGTCACACATTCCACAGAGCGACTGACCTGTGAGGGAACTCCTGCCCATCACAACAGTGGCCTCCCAGCTCCTGTCCCTCACACCCTGCCCAAACCTCTCGGATTTACTGCATGAACAATCCTGGCCTGAAGAGCCCAGACTCTATCTTGAGTTGTTGCTGGGCGCCTGAGAGGCAGGATAGTTGGCGATGATTGCTCAGTTTTGCTAATCCGGGTGGTGGCAGATGGAGCAGCTGGTGGGGAAGGGCCGGTCTTGCCGCACTCAGTGACGTCAGTGCTCTGATGATGTCACAGGGCATGCAGCCCTGCTCTTGGTAAACCCACTAGCACCAGGCAAGCCGGGCTTTCAGCAGTGAGGCCATCAGAGATCAGATGTCTCTGATTTGTTCTTTCCCTCCCATGTATGGTTTCCCTCCCTAGTTTAACACAAAACATGGTTTAGAGATGTCTTTTGGGGGCATAGGAGGGATGGTTTGGCTTATACCTGGTGGTGCTCACAGGCTTCTCCTGACTCCGGGTGTAGGAGAGGGGCAGAAGCAAGGGTTGAAAGAAAGATCTAGAAGTTTTGTGGAGCACAAGATGGAGTTTCTAATGCCTGTGCACTTACAAAAGGGTGAACCAGAATCTGCATTTCAACAGCATCACCAGATGAAAGGTGAAACAGGCTCTTTACCTTGGAGAAGAAGCTACTCCATGGATACTAAAGTTTATAAAGCTCCATATCTTGTTAAGATTGCCCTGAACAGAGTCAAAACGATAGTATAGGGTTATGGCATTTGCCTTGCATGTAAACAATCCAGGTTAGAATCTGAGCAATGTATGTGGTTCCCTGAGCATGACTGGGAGTGATCTCTGAGCAGAGCCAAGAGTAAGCCCTAAACACTGACAAGTATGGCACCCAAACCAATTCCCTACTAAAATTATTGCCCCCTTTAGGGCAGAAGAGATAGTATAGCTGGGCTAAGAGCATCCCAGCACTAGATATGATGCTCCCTGAGACCACTGAGTGTGGTTCCCTCCCCCACTTCCCCTCCACACCTCTACCCCCTCCCACCCCCTAATATTGCCCCATGCAGCTAGGCAGTAAGGCCTCTGATGGGCTCTCAAGCCTGTGATGGGCTTCTTGGGAGAAGAAGGTGCATAGCAAGTGTACACCAAGTGTACTGGTCACTCTGGAGGCCTGCAAGCCAGCGAGTGGGCACAGGAAGTGCTTCCACCCCCAGGCTCTTTAGCTCACAGCATCAGAGAAGGAAAAAACTTGCAACCAGTCACAGAAAACATACTTAAAACTGAGCTCTCAATAAAAAAAGGCATCGGCGCATGTTGTTTTACCTCTGACCTTTTGTGCTTGGCACAGGAAGGGAAGCTTCCGAGAACACGACTGCAGGGCTCTGCTCATGTGGCTGCAGGAGGCCCAGATGACGCAGGCCACGCCTGACAAGCACTTGTGTGAAGAGCCGGTACTTGCAGGTTTCCCAGAACTTGCCGGTGAGTTCTAGTTTTCATTTTGAGGGGTGGTGATTGGGGTGGGTGAGGGCTTTGAACCACACCCAGCATACGTAGGGCTTGTTCCTGGCTCTGTGCTCAGGGATTACTCCTGGCAATGGTGCTGGAGGGGACAGGCATATGTGGCATCAGAGACAGAACCAGGGTTAGCCACAGGCATGGACTGAACCCCTATACTGTCTCTCCAGCCTGAGTTACAATTTTCAACACACAGAAATGCACTCTCCCTAAAGAGGAGAGAAGACAGCCCATGGAAATCATCACTGCCCTGGAGAGCATTAGTCTTCCACTTGTTAGTTGAGGATTTGCACTTTTTATTTTTCTTTCTTTTTTTTTTTGTGAGTGACTCAATCAACATTGGACATATTTTTAGGCTGGCTGTTCTCAGGGTCATCTCTCTACTGAGGACTTGCAAAAGTGTAGGAGTGTTTGGTGTGTCTGTGTATGCAAGTAGGGGATGTGTGTGTAGGTGCAGGGAGTGTGAATGCTAAACCAGCTTGTAGGACAATCTTCAACTAAGAGCTCTTACTCAAAATGTCACTTTGCCTGTTTGGAAACTTCACATTAATGTATTTGAAATGATGGTTTCTAGTTGAGAGAGAAAGAGAGAGGCAGTTATTCCTTTGCTTACTGAGGTTACTGCGAAGGTCCACTCTGCTACCACATTGTCAAAGAGGCGGCTTTGAGAACATCAAAAGATTAGGCAATGTTATTGTAGTGGAATAGGCATTTGGGCAAAAGACAAGGACAGGTGACATTATTGTCACTAAAGATGTTACCTAAAGATGAGAACGTAAATGCATGCACCAGGTACCTGATCCAATATTTACTTTAGAGCAGTGGTGGCAGGTATAGGCAATGGTGCCTGGATGGCGCCCGCCTTCCGCAACACGATCTTCATAGCACTGAGGTGCTGCCTCCACACTGAATTCTGTCTTTACTATAAAAGCATATCCACAGGAACTCCAGGGAAGACTGAGGCAGTTCACTGTAGTTGAAAGACATGTGGTTAGGAGCAAGTCTTCGTGGGCTCATATTTGATTCCCAATAACAAAAGGCAGTGTGATCTTCAGGCGAGTTCTATAAGGTCATTGTGCCAGAGTTCTCCTTTATTAGCTAGAAAAGAAAGTGTTTGTGCTGAAGGGCTCTTGTGGGATTTATAGTACTGGCAGCATAGCAAGTGCTTAATAAATGTAGCTCCTATTAATAAATGTGACTATTTTTATGCTACAGAAAATATCTGCGGGTCAAAAATGAGAGCAACTTTAGGGCTGCTCAGGGGACCATGTGGTGCTAGGAATCAAACCCCGGTTCGACACAAGTGAGGCAAGCATTCTAACTTCTGTCCTGTCTTCTGGCCCCATCATTGTATGAATAACACATAGGCCACAGGCACATGAAAAATGCTCAACATCACTTATTTGGGAAATACAAGTCAAAACTGCAAAAAGATATCACACCTCATACCTGTAAGAATTGCCTTTATCAAAAAGATTGGAAAATGTTGGCGAGAGTGTGAAGAAAAAGGAACTTTTTACACTGTTGGTGGGAATATAAATGGAATATAAATTTAAAAAAAATTCAGCCAACAATATCACTCCAAGACATTTGTTCAAAGAAGGTGAAATCACGAATTCATATTATCTGCGCCCCCATGTCATAGCCTTATCAAAATAATCAAACCATGGAATTAATCTAAGTGTCTAACCATGGACAACCAGATAAATTTGCTGTGTGTATATATTATTATTTTGGTTTTTGAGCCACACTTGGTGGTGCTCAGGGCAATCTTAGCTCTGAACTCAGAGATCACTCCTGATGGGTCTCAGGGACCATAGGGGGTGCTGGTGATTGAACCCAGATTAGCTACTTGCAAAGCAAGTGACCTACATGCTGTACTCTCTCTCCAGCCCTCAGCAGAACCTTTTTTGTCATTTCAAGATGAAAGTAATGACATTCTCTCTCTCTCTCTCTCTCTCTCTCTCTCTCTCTCTCTCTCTCTCTCTCTCTCGACATAGAATCATTGTGGGATATACAATTACAAAGTTGTTCATGTTTGGGTTTCAGTCATACAATGTTCCAACACTGGATCCCTCTGGAAATCCTTCACATTTCCCACCACCAGTGGAAATCCTGTCTGCTGGGACAAAATAGATGAGATTTGAAGTGGTTATACTTAGCAAAATAAGTGAAAGTCAGGCAGAATCTCCTGCCTCTGCACCAGGCTGTCTTCACAGGGGCCCCTTGGAGGGGGGTGGGTTGAGTCTCCCTCCCTGCCCCAAGCAGAACCTCAGCAGTTGAAAACCTCCAGGACCCAATCACAGCCATGCTCCAGGTCACTCTCCACATGCTTGGATGAGCCTCACACATGAAAGAACCCAGGTATGCGAAAGAACCTAGGTATGCGAAACTTGTGGCTGAGATCTTCAAGCCTGCTTAGGTCGGGACTGGGCCTCCTCCACCTAGATCCCCTGTTTTCCAGTAGCTTGGCAGTCACACCCACAAACTGCCTCCTGGTGCCATGTAACCTCATCAACGGTCAAGATCCAGAGACTAGAAAACAAAGCCCCAGGAAAAGAGCGATGCAGTTTTTCTTGGAACGTGTGGCCGCAAAGCCGTGCAACTTTTTTTTTTTTTTTTGCTTTTTGGGTCACACCCGGTGATGCACAGGGGTTACTCCTGGCTCTGCACTCAGGAATTACCCCTGGCCGTGCTTGGGGGACCACATGCGATGCTGGAAATTGAACCCAGGTTGGCCGTGTGCAAGGCAAATGCCCTACCCACTGTGCTATCCCTCCAGCCCCTCGTGCAACTTATTATACTCTTATACTCTAGCCTGCTGATTTACCTAAAGCAAAGCACATGTGTTTGGCTTTAACATACTTGCTTGTATTCTCATATATACGGACTTAAATGGCCCCAGAATGAAATCAACAACCTTCACATACTTTCCTCTTATTGTGGTGGGAAGACACTCGCTGGTTGGGTGGGTGTTTGAATACTAGCTGTAATGAACGGTTGTTAACTACTTTATGAAAATAAAATGTATAAAAATAATGAAAAAATAAGTGAAAGACAATTGGATGTATTACAGTATGATTTCATTCACATGTGGAATATAAATTACTAAAGCTAACAAACTAGCAAGAAGCAAGAAAACAAACTCCTAAGATTCAAATTAAAACCGTGGTGGTAACTACCATAGGGAAAGTAGAAGGAATAATGAGTAGGTCTGTTTGGTGGTAAGATGCCTTGGGAACTCCAGTTACACACGTATCAGTATAAAGCTAACCCCTCTCTGACATTCCTTCATATTATAAAATAGCAAGTCAACAAAAACTAAAAATGAAAGTAAATTAACACATGTACTACAAAAGACTAAAAATGCATTTATCAAATGTTTTTCTAATCTCTTGATGGCATAATTACAGGTAATTTTAATGTTGTATTTTTTGATACTTTACTATATTTTTTACCCTGATCATTGATTATTTTTGTAATGGGAAAACTATGAAATTTGGTGTCAATTTATATTCCTTAGTCATTATAATTTAAGGTTTTCCATTCTCAAATCTGAATCTTAAGTCTTTAAGATCAGAGGTAAAATCATGAACAATTTCAGTCTAATTATTCTATAATGAACATATAATTATGCATGTTTTTCATGGTGGATGTAAATGATGACCATTTATTAAAAGCTATGGAAATTTAGGTCGAGGACAGTTCTTCGCAATGGACTTGCTTTTATGCAACATGTAGGCACTTTGTGAAATAGGTAGAGTAGGTAAATCTGTTTTACAGGTAGAGAGTCATATACATTACATGAGAGGCTGATCTTATTCTTTGATGTCAGTTTTATAGAGATGGTTTCTTCCTATTGGCCAACACTGAGAAGTCTCCACCCAGGCCTAGAAGGTTGAGTTTGCTCAGGCTACCCAACCATTCGACAATCTTTGGTTGTCCAGAGAGCATAATGCAGGTTTAATGCTACAGATTTTCAAAAATATGTTATTTTTAATGTTTTTGGTTTTTAGGTCACATCTGGCTGTGTTAAGGGCTTACTCCTGGTGGGAGCTCACATGTAAAGCAGGTGCCTTATCCACTATAATATCATTCCAGCACCTCAAAATCTGCTTTTAATTGTTAAGTCTTGGAAAAATAAAAGATGAGTACCCTAAAGTCACAAAAAAAAATTTGTGAAAAAACTATTAGTACTTTTGGCCTTTTTCAATAAAGTAAGTAAAGGCCCTCCCATTGATCATCGATTTGCTCGAGCGGGCCCAGTAACATCTCCATTGGAGACTTTGTTGTTACTGTGTCCCTAGTTTATATTAACTTTATTAACTTTTAGTAAATTTGTGGAGATCACAGTCAGAGGGCCTGCTCCTGGTGGTGCTTGGGGAACTGAATGTAGTACTGGGGTTCGAACCAGGGTTGCCACATGAAAAGCAAATGTCTTGTTTCCCAATACTATTTCTCCAGTCCCTTAGACATTTTTTTTTAGTGATCTCTTGTAAGTTTAGTTGACAACACTGGGAATTAATCTTTTGGAAATAAGAGAAAAAACAAAGCAGGATTTACATACCTTAGTGATGTATTGTGACAGGCTGAACATATTAAGAAAAAGAGTCCATGGTATTTTTAATTTAAAAAAACTTTTACTTAATTAGATAAAAATAACATTAAATTTATTCTCTGCTTGCTCCCACCAACCACAGGTGACGAAGGGACTAAAATCAGGAGTCCCACCCTACCTTGCCCTGTCTGCTTCCACCAACCACCAGAGACCCAGGGATTGGATTGCTCACAGAAGACCCATCCTACCCCTACCAGGACCAGATAAATACCTCACTGGCAGACCTCCACTACCTCTACTACCCAGCTGCCGCCACACTCCAGGACGCTTTCTGGACATTATAAGACATTAAATACCCATCTTCCGAAATTGCCATACCATATATGATAGGGTTCAAATATGGTAACACCTACAAGGGCGATTAGAGGGCGCTCCAAAAGCCTCTATCCCTCTCGGAAAGCCTGGCAAGGTACCGAGAGTATTCCGCCTGCACGGCAGAGCCTCGCAAGCTATTCATTGTGTATTCGATATGCCAAAACCAGTAATTACAATGGGTCTCATTCCCCTGACGCTGAAGGCTTCGCCAATAATGAGAAGGCTTCGACAGCATTGAGAAGGATGAGAAAGGAGAGGCCGATAAAATCTCAAGGCCGAACTAGGCTGCCACAACGAAGGAATACAAAAATGATCGTCTGTACTTTCAATGCACGTATGCTGGCATCAGATGCATCCATCGAGGACCTGATGGGACAAGCGCGAAAGATCAAGTATGACATCATTGGTCTGACCGAGACAAGAAGGCACCAATCTCATCATGCCATTTTCGACACTGGAGAGGAATTGTTCCTCGGAACATGTGATAAAAGAGGTGTCGGAGGCGTCACTGTCCTTGTCAACACAAACTTGGCCATGAGCATTGATTCATTTGAATGCCTAATAACCTGAATCGGACGTTTACATTTGAATAAATGTGGCTCACTGCCGGCAGTTTCTATCTTCGTTGTCTATGCACCAACATGCAATTATGATGAAGGAGAAATTGAGAAGTTCTACATGGAGCTGGAGAAGTTCTATAAAGAAAACCACACCTTCTACAAGACCATTGTGGGTGATTTTAATGCCAAGATAGGACCGAGAAGATCAGTTGAAGAACTTCACATCGGCCTAGAATGGAATGAACAGGGTGAGAGACTGAGTTCATCATGTCGACCAAGACTATCCATGGTAACTCACAGTTCCAGAAGGACGAATCTAAACGTTGGACATGGGAGTCTCCCGGTGGACAATTCCACAACGAAATAGACCACATCATATTCAATCGACGGTTTTGCCTGACCAATGTTGCTGTTGTCCCAAAATTCCAAATGGGATCGAACCACCATCTCCTTCGTGAAAAATTCTACTTCACAGAATGGGGAGAAAGGGCTGCAAAGTTTAAAAAGAGAACTCCCAGAACGACCACCAACTGGCAGCTCTTTGGCACTATTGTGGCAACATGGCAAGATTCCATTGTTGACAACATTGACGAGGAATACGATTGACTGGTTCAGCACCTCCATGATTGTGCGAGGAATGCCAAGAGAGAGAGAGCCACAAAAAAACCCTGTCTTCAAAAACTCTTGAGCTTATTCACCAACGTGGTTTGGCGCATGCCTCAGGCAACTGCAAGGGAACGTCCAAGCTCGCAAAGCAGTGCAGAGATGCGATCAAGGAAGACCTCAAAGAGAGAAGGGCAGAAGTGCTGGTAGATGCGACAGAAGCCAGGAAAAGTATTCGTAACGCCTGCCTGTCCTTCGCCAACTACAAGACCAAGATGACTGCCCTCCGATGTCCTGATGGATCGATCACATCTTCCAGAACAGCAATGGAGAAGATTATCCATGACTTCTACTCAAACTTCTTTGATAGCCATGTCCACTTACCAACATACCAAATTCCACAGGATGGATATGTCGTTCCCAGTGTTCTCCCTTCCGAAATCCTACACGCCATTTCGTCAGTAAAGAAACGAACAGCACCCGGCCCAGACAAGGTCAGACCTGAACACCTGAAGAACCTGCCGTCAGTACTTACCAATACACTGGCTCGGCTTTTCACCCACTACCTGTCTGAATGCAAGGTTCCGTTCCAATGGAAAATCAGCAGAAGGGAGACATAGGGAGTCATCCATGTCTGTACAAGAAGGGAGACATCCATGACATTGGCAACTATTGCCTGATCTGCCTATTGCCTGTCATCTACAAGTTGTTCACTTGAGTCATCCTAAATAGGATTGGCAGAACACTAGATGAAAGACAACCATGCGAGCAAGCTGAGTTCTGCAAAGGATTCAGCACCATCGACCATATCCACATGATAACCAAGCTCATTGAGGTTTCTCGGGAGTTCAAGATGCCGCTCTATCTACCATTCATTGATTTAAAGAAGGCCTTTGATTCTGTTGAGACGGAAGCAGTCATTGAAGCCCTAGCCAATCAGGGCATTCAAGCTCAATACATCAAGATCCTCCGTGAGCTGTATTGCGGATTCACTACCAGGATCTCACCATTCTACAAAGAAGTGATCGTTGATGTCAAGAGAGGGGTGCGGCAGGGTGATACCATTTCACCGAAACTCTTCAGTGCCACTCTCGAGAACATCATGCGAAGACCGGAATGGGAAGGAATGGGAGTGAAGATAGATGGTCGGCAATTACACCACCTCCGCTTTGCTGATGACATTGTTTTAATAACACCAAACATCAGCCAAGCGGCACAAATGCTGGCCGACTTTGACCGTGAGTGTGGAAAGGTCGGACTACAGCTGAATCTAACGAAGACAATGTTTATGAGAAACAGCCTCATTCCTGACACCCCATTCGCTCTCAACGGAACAACCATCTCTGAATGCAACAGCTATATGTACCTAGGTTGAGAAGTCAACATGACAAATGACCTGGCACCCGAGCTGCGCAGGAGGAAGAGGGTGGCTTGGAACGCCTTCAAGAGCGTCGAAGAAATAGCTAAGAGGACGAAGAACCTCCGGCTCCGGGCACATCTCTTTGATTCCACTGTTCTTCCTGCATTAACATACGCCTCAGAGACCTGGACCCTACGCAAACAGGATGAGAACGCTATTCGGGTCTCCTGAAGAGGAATTGAAAGAGCTATGCTTGGAATATCACGTTTCACTCAAATGAGAGAAAAAATCCGGAGTTCCGACCTCCGTCGACGATCAAGAATCAGGGATGCTGTCTCATTTGCCAAGGTGTCAAAAATCAGATGGGCTGATCACGTTTAAAGACGACCGCTGGACTAGAGCTGTTACCGACTGGATTCCACGGGATGTCAAAAGACCGCATGGCCGCCCACCTACCAGATGGTCAGACTTCTTCATCAAGATCATGAACGATCAGTTTGAGGCTCTCCATTTTACTAGAGCGAACAGACGCCATTGGGCTATACTAGCACGCGACAGGGACAAATGGAGACATTACTGGCACCCGCTCGAGCAAATTGACAATTAATAGGAAATCAAGTGATCAAGTGAACATTAAATTTATTCTACATATAGTTACAAAGGATGGTATGGTTTTTAAAAGTCTCTTATAATTTTGGGGAAATGAACATGATATATCCTTAATGTACTTAAGAATATGGAAGAATGAAAAACTAAAGACCTCAAATCCTTTATAAAGCAGAGGAATGAAAAGGCTTCACCATAAACATGTTTGTTTAGTCAACCACTTTCATGGAATGAATGCTTGAGAGAGACTGGGTGTGGGCCGATCTGGTTCCCAGAGATCTGGAAGTTGAGGCGTTAGTTTCAGGGTGAATGGTCCGAAAATATTTTGCTGCAGTAGCTTGAGAGATGGTTTGCTGGAAGATAAAGATCAGCTTTAGTTATTCCCTAAAATGACATCTATGAAACAGCATTTCATCATCTATCATTCAATGGAAAACAGATTTGTTAAGTGTCCTGAAGATGCAAATCGTGACTGGGTTAAGCAGCTGTTAAAAAGAATAAGATGTGGTGCTTCCAGGAGGAGCGCCCACACACCCAACTACACAGATGTGCTCCCCACCCCCCAATTCAGATGGGAAAGATGGCCCAGAGGGTTTTAAAGGAACTACGGGAATTATTGCTCAGAAAGTACTCAAGGGGAACTGCATGATGCTCACAGGGGCTAAGTATAGAAAGGGACTCTGGTGTTTGGAAGAGGGGTCAGCCCTAAGCCCTCACTGTCATCCCACCTCCCTGAAGCCAACATGTAAAATACAGTCCCAGAGAACATGCAGAATGTCCTGAGAAATTTTGTCTGGTCCCTGCTTCCAAGCAAAGTAAAGCTGATTCCTCATATTTCACCTGGTTCATCTGGGCGCTGACTAAACCTTTTATGGGCACACAAGAGGTCTTCCAGAGGCCTGCTGCCCCATTAAAATGGACTACAGCTTCCTAAACAGGGAAATAACTAGACACTGAGGACACTTATGAGAGGAGGATATACACATTACCTCAGAGCCCAGGGGACCAAGTAGGGAGGCTTTCTTCAAAAGCTCATCTTTTAAATATTGCCAAGTAAAATTATATATATTAAAATAGAACATCATGTATTTCTTTTCTGGGATACACCCAGCAATGCTCAGGCCTTACTCCTGGCTCTGTGCTCAAAGATCACTTCTGAGTAGCTTGGGAGACCATATAGGGTCCAGGGAAGAAACTGGGCTGGTCATGTGCAAGGCAAGCTACTGTATTCTCTCTGGTCCATCATATACTTAAAAAACCCTCTGTGATACAGGAGGCTGGAGGAGAAAAATGAAGAAATAACCTCCTTTTTATATTTTTTAGGTGTCTTATATAACTTTATTCTTTGTACATAAAATATAACTGCATAACCATTGCAAATAGGATTCTTGTGACAAGTATGACATTTTAGTTGCTAAACACCTAGTCTGACCTTATCAGAAGAGCTATTTCTCCTTGGGTAGGCAAGGGGAAGTGGGTGGGCAGGAACTGTAGGAAAATGGTTCGTAGAAAACTTTCTATCATGATGTAGAAAATACGACAGAGAATAAAGTAATGCCAGGAGCAGGCAATTACCCAGCAGATGGGGCTAACGTGTCAAATCTGATTATTGGTTAATCTGTAATAACTGTTCCTGGTACTTCTAAATCTTGGTTCCTGAGGGGGAAAAAATAAAAAATAAGTACAGGAGACAGCCATTGTGTCTGTTACATAACCCAAATTAAGTAGTAATGGAGGCAGGTTGTGGCTCTCTAATTCACGGCCAATTACTGGAGGCACAGAACATACTGAATAAGCAAAGGGCAGTTTGAAAGGGAACTATCGGACAGAGCAGAGCAGCTGTAAACCTCACATTTCTTAATTTTTTTTTCTGTGAAATGTGAAATCCTTCCGCCAGTATAAAAAAAACCAGAAGGCTAAGTTCTGAAGAAACACACATTTTATACCTTCTTTATCTCACAAAAGCAGTCAATTTTCCTATCTTTGCACACACATGTGCTGATAAAAATAGATACAACTTCACCTCTTCTCATTTTCAACAACTGGTCTCACAGGTTGAAAAAAAAAATAGAAAAAGTCATCTCAGGGCTTTCAGACATTGTCCATCTTCTGTACTGAAAAGTGGGGAAGAACTGGGGTTGGAGTGACAGTACAACTGGGTGGGGCGCTTGCCTTGCATGTGGTGGACCTGGGTTTGATCCCCGGCATCCCATATGGTCCTCTGAACCCCCCAGGAGTGATTCCCTGAGTTCAGAGCCAGAAGGAAGCCCTGATCATAGCCAGGTGTGGCCTCAAATAAAAAAACAGAAAGGAGGGAAGAAGTTAATATTAAAAGAGAAAAAAGTTATGGTAACAGTAGAAGGTATTTCTTTTAATTATCTACTATACGGGCAGCTTGCTAATGAGCAAATATCTTGCCTCTATTTAAAATTAATAAATCATTTATATATTTTATCTTTTGTCCACCAGCATACAGGATTACACTGAGTTGATAAATTCTTTTATACTGTTGAGAAAAAAAACAATGTTTCTGAAACTGATTTCCTAAAAGAGCTGAAGCAGATACAGACAGGTTTCATAACTGTAGGCCTGTAAATGCTCCTAAAAGCGTCACTGTGGCAGGAGTCACGAGTTTCGAGGTCACCCTCAACATCTCAATTAAGTGTATTTATTAACCTTTAAACTCAGGAAAGAGATTTTGTGGCCCAAGGTGAACTCACCACTGTGACAGGATGATGCTTTTCAACAACAACTGAGCTCATGGGTGGAGAAACTCCCATAATCGCCAAGCTGCTGTTAATTCTGTTTTTTGAAGCAAAATCACATCTCCCTGTGATTCGGGCTGTAATTGTTCTTCCCGCTTTCTGCTGTGCAGATGTTACAATTCTGGGAACATACTAAGAAAAAAATAGACATTAAGTTGGTTGAAAATCTGTGGCAAAATTCTCTAACTTATGAGGAAGTTATTCAAGTTCTTAAGACAAATTTTACACAGAACAAATAAAAAGAGACAAACAGCCAATTTCAAAACCTACCATCTCCCCCAATATTCCTTTTTCTATCAGCTACTTTATGGGATTTCATCAACTTTTAAAATTCTTCCTGTTTTGAAACAACCAGACACATGGGAAGGTACAAGAGGGGCAGAGCGAGGTCCTGAGTGTTCCCTGCCCTCCTCCATTTCCTGCAAGTATATTTCACATAGTCATAGTTTAACAACAGTATCAAAACCAGGAAGTTGTCAGTGGCTTAATGCTTGCTCTAGAATTGTCTCTTTAGTAGATTCCTGTAACTGGCACTGCGATGTAGAATCAACACTCTTCCATTTCCACAGAGATCTCTCTTGCACGGCGGCTCTGTCTCCACCCCACCACTCCTCACTCCTGACTTGCATAATTAATATCATAATTAACATATGTGTTTGTCCTCTATCCTTTTCCTTACCACTTTGCTAATGTACCTTCCCTCCCCCCATGGAGACCATGCATTAACTTTTAATGATGCCTTTTTAATGCCAACAAGCCAGCTTATCCGAATGTTTCAGTTCTCTGTTACTGCATAAGCACACTTTTATTGCAAAAACAACAACAACAAAAAAAACAAGGGGCAGAGGGGCTGGAGTGAGAATACAGTGGGGAGGGCTTTTGCTTTGCACGTGGCTGACCTGAGTTTGATCCCTGGCATCCCATATGGTCCTCTGAGCACCATCAGGAGAAATTCCTGAGTGCAGAGCCAGGAGTAACCTGAGCCAAATAAAAAAAAAAAAAAAGGGACTATATCAAAAGGTAAAGTCAACTTCTTTCTTACTGCTAGTTGATACTTTAGAAAGATTATTTTTGAATGAGGAGAAATGCATACAGGTACTTAATGCCCCTTCCTCTATCAATTAACTACATTAAGTGCTCATTTAAGTTTAAAGTAACTCACTATTTGTTTTTTGAAATTGTCTTATATTTGCCTTGTGTATTGTGTGTGCACATGTGGTGTCAGAGACGGAACCCAGGGCCTCACCCATGCAAGGCTTATGTCTTAATGCTGAGCTACATCCCTGGTGCCAATATTTCATACTTGCATTTGATTTTATCAACTGTCCATATTGTTTAAGTACTTTCCAGGCAAAGAATGATTCTTACCCAAAATAAAGAAACCTCTTCCCCTGCTTATAGCACTAAAAGTTTTAACAGCACTAGATAAATATTAAGCTCATCTTAGTTGTCTAATAGTTTAAACAGGTTTCCGTTTGTATATTTTTCTTTCTGTATTTGGGTCATACCTGACTGTGCTCAGGGCTTACGCCTAGCTCTGTGCTCATGGATCAGTCCTGGCGGTGCTTGAGGGGGAGTACAAGGGAAGGGATGGGGTTTGCGGTATGCAAGGCAAATACTCAACCCTTGTACTAACTCTACGCTACCCTTTAGTATGTGTATTTTAATGGACACAGATTGAAAAAATTTCAATTAAACCTATTACAAATTTCTTGTTTTCGTAATTAAAAAAGGACTAACTTGATTTGGACAGTTAGATAACTATAGTCTTCCAGCAATCACTTAAGTGGATCTACTGTACTGAAACATCTAACTTCCACTTTGAATTATTAATATAAACTCATTTTTTCTCCCTGCACCGTTTTACCAAAGCATTATTAAATATGGATCTTTCCCCTGTGTTGCTGCCCAACTGAGGTCACTAAACTCTTTCTGTCTGCCGTCTGCCTCTAGCCACAGACTGCTGCAGAGAATATGGGAACAGGCTGACAGTGGGCTGCAAGCAAAGGCGCTGGGAAAATGAAAATGATCCCATACACAGGTGATTCGAGGACCCCATGCAAATCACATTTAGTGGGGTTATAATTCCATGGGGAGTTTGTAAGACTTAGTTACGGTATAAATTTTAATTACAGGAAGCCAAGAGAAGACCACTAAGAAGCAATTAATTCCAGGAACAAAGATTTACTAGAAAGGAAATAAAACATAGATTAATGGCTCAGTTATATTTATAGTCATCAAAAATACTGAGTTGGATATCTGTATTTAAATGTTTGTAGATAAGGTGGATGGGGAGAGAAGATATAAGCATTAGGAGGCTATTTTGGGCCCAGAGAGACAGGGTAGAGATTAGGGTAGAGAATACAGAGTACAGGGCATTGGCCTTGCATTAGGCTAGCCTAGGTTCAATCCCTGTCACCCCAAAAAGTCCCCTAGCACTCCAGGAATGAAATGACTCCTAAGGATAGAACCATGAGTAGGTAGTAGATACACCAGTAGCAGGGTGTACCTCAAAACAAGTTTTTTTTAAAAAAGGAAATTTTTAAAGGCCATTGTTTCGGATGTGAAAAGAAGTCAACAAATAATGCTTGAAATTAATACATGTAGAACCACTGACATGAGCTTGTTATTAAAAGTGGTACATAAAATAAAAAAACTGAGAGGAGGGATTTCAAAAACTATTTCTTCCTATAATCCTTGTGGAAGCTACCTGAATGTTTAAACTTCTATGAATCTTAAGGATTTGAGATCAAAATGCAGATTTAAAATATTTACCAAATTGTGGATTAAATTCATGCTTCTGAGGGAAACATTATTCAATAAATTAAAGAAAAGATCTTATAAACTGCTGGAAGCTATTTAAAAATATAAATTTAATTTCTGGCAAGATTCTTGGCAAGAAAATTGAAAACCTAGGTCTAACTGAACTCCTAACCTTACACTGCCTACTTATATGGAAGAGGCATAACCATGCCCACGAATGGAAATTGTTCTCGCTGGGAGGGTGAAGACATGAAAAACTAGAGAAGTTTAGACAGGAAGTTCCAACCACCTAGTGTGGTTGAAAAATGCTACAGATCTTAACCACAGAACTGCTGTAGCATGCCTTCAATATGAGGAAAATAGGCCTTAATAATATCACAAAGGCTTTTAAAAGAACCCTCTGTCCACACATTTGAATGAAATAGTAGTTTTTGATATCTTCTATTTATCAAGTGAATTGCTTTCAAATGGCTGTCATTTTTTACTTGTTAGTGATTTCTACTTAATTTAATTAAAATTGTATAAACTGATGGGAAAAAGTCTTGAAAATAAATGTGGACAATATACATCCTAGGATTTTATAAAAATACATTATGAGAGGGGGCCAGAGACATGGTATAACAGATAAGGCACTTGTCTTCATTGCAGCAGGCCCAGATTCGATCCCTGGCACCCTGTATGTCCCTGGAGCACTGCCAGGAATGATTCCTGAATGCAGAGCCAGGAGTAAGCCCTGAGCACTGCTAGGTGTGGCTCTCAAACAAAACAACAACAACAACAACAAAGTTATTAGAAAAAATTGCTGCTAAATCAGGTAAAGGAAAACAACTAAAAGAAATGCGACACCACAGAGACTGGCTCACAACCAAAAGAACAAAAGCAATCAGTGCTGGAGAGAATGTGGCGAGAAAGGGACCCTCCTTCACTGCTGGTGGGAATGCCGACTGGTTCAGCCCTTCTGGAAAACAGTATGGACGATTCTCAAAAAATTAGAAATTGAGCTCCCATTTGACCCAGCAATACCACTCCTGGGAATGTATCCCAGAGAGGCAAAAAAGTGTAGTCGAAGTGACATCTGCACTTGTTTGTTCATTGCAGCACTCTTTACAATAGCCAGAATCTGGAAAAAACCTGAGTGCCCGAGAACAGGTGACTGGTCAAAGAAACTTTGGTACATCTACACAGTGGAGTATTATGTAGCTGTTAGAAAAGATGAAGTCATGAAATTTACATACAAGTGGTACTACATGGAAAGTATCATGTTAAGCAAAATGAGTCAGAAAGAGAGGGATAGACATAGAAAGATTGCATTCATCTGGGGAACATAAAGTAACAAAATAGGAGACTAACACCCAAGAGTGGCTGAGCTTAGTACCAGGAGTTTTGATCCATGGCTTGGAGACCAGCCACACGTGGTAGGGGAAAAGGCAGCTCAGATAGAGAAGGGAGCACCAAATAAAGGGTGTTGGGAGGATCCTCCCAGGATGGGAGAAGCATGCTGAAAGTAGACTATAGACCAAACATGATTGCCACTCAATGCCTCTTTTGCAAACCACAACACCCAAAAGGAGAGAGAGAACAAAAGGGAATGCCCTGCCACAGAGGCAGGGTGGGGTGGGGGAATGGAGGGTGGGAGGGATATTGGGACCCGTGGTGGTGGAAAATGGGCACTGGTGGAGGGATGGGTATTTGATCATTGTATAATTGAAACCCAAGCACAAAAATTTGTAAGTCAACAACTGTACCTCATGGTGTCTCACTAATAAAGATTAAATTAAAAAAAAAAGTGAAACTGCTTCTCAAACACTGTGAAGTCTTGGTTTATGAAAATTAAAATGGGCTCATAATAGATAATATACTCTGGTTCACATAAAAAAAGATGATAATTATATGTGGACCCATACTTTGACTCCACAGTGAAAACTGGCAAATACATATGTATGTTTCAGGTTAGAAAAAAGATCTACATATCTAAAATTTTGCATCCACATTTATATATACATAAATCGGGGGTATGTGCCAGGCATTGTATGTAAGGTCTCATATATGCAAAGCATTTACTATACTACTGAGCTATTTCCCTAGTTTTTATATGTATCATTTGAAAAAAAATTCTGTTTCAGTTGACATTTCTAAATGATGACTTACTGATTCCAATCATGTTTGATATTTTTAAAGTCATCAGCTGAGCTAACTTAAAACATTTACAATTCAAGCCATGCTAACATAATCAATAAAATTAAAAGGAAAAAGAAGGCACTTAATAAAAAATTCAATGTCTGTACCTTCATACTTGACCTAGAGACAATACTGACCACTGGTTCAGAGAGCTGAACTCAGAAGGTCAAAGTCTGAACTCCAGTCCAATTCTTGATTATGTCCACTAGGCAAATGCCTCTCCTTGAGCCTCAACTTCCTCATTTATAAAAGGGGGAAAGCACCACCAATCACTTTTTATTTTTTCATTTTTTTACTTTTTACTTTTCATTCACAGGAAGCGGATGTTTAGAAGAGGTTTATTAAATAGCTTAAAAACTGAACTAAAAACTCATCAAGTATTCCAATTAGATTTAGAGAAAAGAATCAAGTGCCATCTATTGTTCAACATGGTGAACTACAATATAGCTGTTTTTAACTGCCAAATTTATGTTTTGAAAATGCCCATACTACAAAAGTTTGGCATTTTACTTAACAAACTGAGCTTATCTGCAGAAAAGAAACAGTTCTACACATAAAGATAGTATTCTGTCCTGACTCTTTGCCTCGTCTTCCCTCACCACTGATTGTATGATATTATAAGGACCAGAACTGAACACAGAAAGAAAAATTCAGAGAAAAAATTCAGAGAAAAAAGAAAAATTCAGAGTCCTTAGTGCCAAATCATGCTTGTTCTATTAGATGAAGATAAAAATATGTGTAGCCACTGATGTTTCTGAGTGATGACTGGAAGAGCATCAGTGTTGTTTAAGCACAGAAAAAGTAAGCTGGAATGGATAACACTTATTTGAGATAGACAGAGCTGATAAATTTGCTATTTTTTCTAGAGCGACAGACCTCTTTTCTCTAGCTATTTGTGCCCCTATATTTGAAGTTTACTTCCATTTGCACCTCCTTCTACCAACTGGAAATATGAAGTAAGACTGAAACAACTTTTCAATGTTCAGACAGGAAGTCACTGTGACTAAAATGAAGAGAAACCATAGACTACAAATCTCTTATTTTTCTTTCATTTTTTCACTTTAGCTAAGTTTTTCAACAAGTGTATTTTTCCTACTTTTGTTACTATGGGTTTTTCGTGTTTTTTTTTTTTTTTGGCAGGGGTGGGGTTTGGGTCACACTCAACTGTGTTCAGAGACTATCTTGCTCTGTGCTCAGGGGACCATATACAGTGCCGGAGATCAAATCAAGGCTGGCTACATATAAGACAAGGGCTCCCCTCCTGTGCTGTCTCTCTGGCCTTATTATCATGGTTCTAAAAATATATACATATATATATTTTTAATAGACATCCTTATGGTCCTGGGCTACACTCAGCTGTGCTCAGGGATAGTACTCCTGGCTCTGTGCTCTGGGATCACTTCTGGTGGTGCCTGGGAGACCGGGTGGTGCCTGGGATCTAAGTGAGATCAGCTGTTGCAAGGCAAGTACCTTGACCCCTAAAGTACCTGTCCTGTCCAGAAATTAATCTTTATTGGGATTTTTAAAAAACAAAATAATTTTAAAAACAGAAGCCAATAGGGGGTGGTACTGTAGTAGAGTGGGCAGAGCATGTGCCTTGCACGCGGCTAGTTCAGGGTTGATTCATGGCATCCCATGTCATCCCCTGAGCCTGCCAGGAGTGATCTCTGAGAGCAGAGCCAGGAATCAGCCCTGAGCACTGCTAGGTTTGTCCCCCCCCCCCCCAGCAAATAAAAGTCCCTAAAACACAAACAGAAAACCACAGAAGCCAATACACAGAAACAAGAAAGTAAATCGAAATAGATTATGTATATTCAAGTATCAAAACATCTTTCAGATTAACATTCTATAATCAGAAAAAATGCTTTGACATATTAATTCTGGAAACTCTATTTAATATTAACAACACAGAAACCTAATATCTGAATGTTATAAAATGCTTATGGCATGGGCCAGTACAGGGGGTTGGTGCTTGCCGTGCACGTGGCTGACCTTAGTTCAATCCCTGGCACCTCATATTGTCCCTGAGCCCAACCAGGAATGATCCTGAGTGCACAGCCAGGAGTAAGCCCTGAGCACAAGTGGGTGTGACACCCGACCCTAGCCCTCCCCCCCCCAAGTTTATGTCATATTAACTACATGGATTAATATTTTATTCTTTCCATCAGCCTATGTCACATACATAATTAAACCTATCACAATTAATCAGGTTATTTCTGAGCTCTTCCTGAGATTTTATGGTAGGATATGCTTGAAGCCACATATTATTAAATGTGACCTCTTGAAAGGTTATTAATATGATATATTTTATCAATATATATTAATCTCTATACTGTTCTTCCTTTTCACTTACTCTCTAAATGTACATTAAAAGAGCAAAACTTTATAGTTTTTGCTCCTTTTTTGTGTGGGTGGGTTTGAGGTCACACCAAGCTATGCTCAGGGCTTACTCCTGTCTTGGCATTCAGAGATCCATCCTGGTGAGCTCAGCGGACCATATGGGGTGCTGGGGATCGAACCGGGTCAGCCACATGCAAGGCAAGCAACTCAAGCCTTGTATTATCTCTGGCTCTTTCACAGTTCTTTTTAAAAACAAGACATGTTGAGGTGAATCTGAGTATCATAATAGTAAAGCAAGAAAGAACATTAGAATTAAAATCAGATTTACTTGTGAGTCTCATTTTCCAGAGTCCGAAACACTATCCTTATGTGGATGAAACTGAATGTATATATGGTCTGAAGGAGAGGAGGAAGCTGGAGATTTGGGGAAGATGAGATGTATATATAACACTGTGGGTGGCAGGTTTCAAAGACTTCAATATTATCCAGGGCTATTAAATTGCTTTGAAATGTTAGTAACTGAAAGTGTGGAAAGCACAATCATTGGTATTTTCTATATAGTTCCAGGGTTAAGTATAAATGTAGATGTACACAGGGTGTGTCCTATTTTAAGGAAATTAAAAAAAAAATCTAGCTCTGTGTGTGTTATCTGAATATGCAAGACGGGTGAAAAACTTAGTGATGGTTTATTTAAATGAGATCTTCTGTTCAGAATCACACTTCAAAATGTGTAATCCTGAAAAATAAACACAGCTGCACTACTTTCAGAATTGGATTTCTGTCTCTTATTTCCAAGGCGAAACTCCCTCACTCCTTCACATTTCTTGACCTTTTATTTTTAGACTTCTGTGAATCAAACGTAATAGCAGATCATAACATATCTTCCCTCAAAGATAGCAACTCCCAAAAGGCAGAAATCCAAGTCAGCAATTGTCAAACTGAGGCTGCCAACTGTCTGGTAGGAGTCGTGTTCCTCTCACCTTCTCAGGGGCTGGTTAAGAACTAAAACAATAATGACTGGTGATTTCCTTCCTCTCCTGGAAGTGGTTAGGTGAGGGGAGTAGAGACAAGGAAGACAGAGTCATCACAAGTGCTTTTAAAGAAGTATGACTGAAACTCAATTGAACAACTCTGTAATTGTATCTCATCATGATTCAAAAAAAATTTTTTTTTAAAATAATAAAAATAAAAGACTTTGCCAGCCGTTGTGTCAGAGCCAAGTCAGAACAGGGAAGAGTGATAAAACAGAGCATTTTAAAACAAAACCCTGTGAGCTTTGATCTGAATGTCACTGCCTCTTGAGAAACACAGTGAGGGGAGTATGGGTTCACAGCAGGAGGCTGAGAAGCAAGAGCCATGACGTGCTTTGTCCATAACTCTTAGCGTATGATAACCAGGGTAATCCCACTGTGGAATTTTTGCAGAAACATCCCATCCCCATTCAATACTCCTCCCCCTTGCCATATCTTCTCAGTATCGAAAAAGTAATGAAACTGGGGTGGCGGGGAATCTTTCCTATCTTCCTTCCAATTATGATTTTAAAGTTAAAACCTAATTAAATCAAGATGGAATTGCTAGAGAGGAGTGCTAACCACGGCCATCTGTCTCCAGAAGGGAAAGTCAGAGCTGAGCAGGAAACAAACTGAAGTGTCCTTGAAAACACCCATTCACTTCCTTCAAAACTGGAAAGAATTACTATCAAATGTTTTTTTTTCTTGATTAGTTCTAAAAAATGTAAAATGAGAAAGTACTTTTTTTTTTAAAAAAAGATGATCAGTGGGTATTTGATCATTGTATAATTGAAACCCAAGCACAAAAATTTGTAAGTCCACAACTGTACCCCATGGTGTCTCACTAATAAAAATAAAAATAAAAAAAATAAAAAAGATGATCAGAACTAGTGGCTAGAGTGATAGTCCAGCAGGTATGGTGCTGGCCTGAGAGGTGCTTGAGCGGGTTCCATCCCTGGAATTCCGTATGGTCCCCCAAGCACTGCCAAGAGTGATCCCTGAGTTGCAGAGCCAGGAGTAAGCCATGAGCATTGGCTCCAAAACAAAAAGGTGAGTGAAAAATGAAGATGCTCACAGCTCCAACAAAACTCTGAAGTATTCTTTTTTGTTATTCTCTCTCTCCTCTCTCCCTCCCCCACTCCTCTTTCCTTCCCTCTCTGTCTCTCTGTCTCTCTCTCTCTCTCTCTCTGCTGCACTCACTCCTTAGGCTCTGTATAAAAATATTTCAGACGGCTTAGCTTAAATATCATGTAGGTCCTTTCCTCCAGGGTAAAGCATGTTCGGCTCCCAAACACGCAGCATCGGAGTAAGTGTGGACTACTCTCCCCAGGGTGGACGCCTGCATGAACTGTACTAACCATCTCTTCTGGTGCAGTAGCAACTGAAGATCCAGTACCAAGATGAGAAGGCACGGGAAAGGGGATGGATGCAGAAGCAGCCCCAGAGGTGGCGACAGACGCCCCAGAGGGGAAGACGGCGGTGCTGGATGGCCCTGCAGCAGCAGCCGGAGGTGTGACGGCCCGCGTGCTGCATGAGGGTGCGGAGGGAGCGGAAGGATCCAGATGAACAGAATGTTCTTTTCCTTGAGCACCAGAATCGTACTCATCCTTCTTAATGTTTGTCAAGTCTATCCCTGTAAAACACAAGTTAATCTCATTAAAAATCCTTCCGGGGGAAGACTACTCTTACCTCATACCAACAAAAATACATGATTGCTAAAATCTGGTTCAAACTTTAGGTACAGCTTTGTCATAAGCTGAAAACCGTGTGCAGTTAATATAGTTTATCAGAGTTAGCTGGAAAATGTCAGTATTACTACTAAAGGCTGCAGACCATGTTCGCTGACATGTTAAAGCTAATTAAAGATTTTTCCTCATTCATAAAAGAATCATGAATCCGCTGGACCTCCTTGGAGTGGAGGTCACAGCCTTCACAGCCATCACAATAATGTGGCAGCACCTAGCCGAAGGATTTAAGTCCTCTGTCCATTACTACATACAACTGTTCTTATAAATGACCCAGGATTTAGGTCTTTAGCTTATTTTCTGATAACACCATGCCCTCTCATCGTGCAATCTATCAAAAGCTATATTTTTATTCTTGATATCTTAAATGAATCAGTAAGCAACAGTAAAATCTTCATTTCTGGCAATGTGTGAAAGAAGTAAGCTCTTGCTGGTAATCTTTTTTTAATTTTATTTAATTTTTATTAGTGAAACACCATGAGGTACAGTTGTAGACATACAAATTTTTGTGCTTGGGTTTCAGTTATATCTTTTAAAAAGATGATCAGAACGAGGGGGCAGAGTGATAGTACAGCTGGTTGGGTGCTGCCTTATACATGTCTGAACCAGGTTCAATTCTCAGAAACCCTGATGGTCCCCCAAAACCTGCCAGGAATGAACCCTGAATACAGAGCCAGAAGTAATCAAGGCAAGTGTCTGAACTCAAATACTTTCTTTCTGGCCTAGAATATTACTTTGACAGGGGGCAGGGGGTGTAGATGGATAGAGTGGGGGTGCTCAGGGATTCTGACTCTATGCTCAGGAAGCCATAAACAGTGTCAGGGAATGAACTGACTCAAAAGCATGCACAGCAAGTGCTCGAACCCCTCTTCTATCTCTTGGGCCTGGAATCTTTTTTTTTTTTTTTAATTCCTTGCTTTGTTTTGGGGCCACACCCAGTGGTGCTCAGAGGCTACAAATCCTCCTTCAGTGCTTAGTGGTGCTCAGGAAACCATGTGGTGCCAGGGATCAAACCTGGGCTCCTGCACGCAAGCATGGACACTGGCACTTTGAACTATCTGGCCCACAAAACAATAATTTTTTTGCTTTGGGGCCACAACTGACAGTGCTTAGGAATCACTCCTAATGGCACTCAGTGATCATATAGGATGCTGGGCATGAAACCCAGGCCACTTGTATGCAAAGCTTGGGGGCTAGGCCACTGAAGTATCTCTTCAGTCCCTCAAAACATAATCTTCACTCTACATTAAAGGAGTAAAATATTAGTTTCCATAAACTAGGACATAGGGTTTCTTTAAATTTCAGATTCCTTCCATTAGAATTATGTTAAAATGTCCACTTAAGACTATTGTTGTGGTACCAAACACCAGGGTGCGGCTGAGAAACCCAGTCACTGAGATGATTCAGAATATCTGGACCGCGGGTATTATGTAGCTCTGTGTTTAGAGGGTTGTGAGAGTCATCTTTCTATCCAGAAATGTGGACATTATAAGTCCTTCTGTTTTTGTTTTTTTTTCCTTTTTTGGGTCACACCTGGCATTGCACAGGGGTTACTCCTGGTTTTGCACTCAGGAATTACTCCTGGCGGTGCTCCTGGGACCATATGGGATGCTGGGACTCGAACCCAGGTCGGCTGCGTGCAAGGCAAACGCCCTACTCGCTGTGCTATTGCTCCAGCCCCCACTTTTTTTTTTTGCTTTTTGTCTTTTGTTAGATATCTTTATATAAGACAGAGTAACAGCTACCTCATCAATAAAGTTTAATGAGAATTATATAGGCTCTTTGAAATCTTTTGATAAATGAAATACAACATATATTTTATTTTTTGTTTTGAAAACAAAGCCAAAGCTAAATACGCACACTTCTATAGGCTGGTAAAAGTGATTCACTTTTTAGATAGGTAGCCGACTTAATATTAGATACAGAAGCATTACGAAGATCAGATCTGGCCAAGGATTTGATGAAAGAGAAACAAATGTCTAACTCTGGTCAATGATGGATTGATTTTTGCAATACTATATTTCACTTCAACTTGAGAATTTTTTTTCAGTTGTAAAGCACTTTTTTTACTTTTCCTAAAATTGCTTAAAAAATAATGGTAAATATTTTAAAGGCGAGTTTTATTTTTAAAATTTGCCTTTCTCATAGCAATTCAAATTTACAATCTGTATGATTTAGGGTTCTGTATAAAATAAGATACCCACAGATTACAAAGAGCAGATATTCTTGGGGCCAGAGGATAGTATAACAGGTAGGGTGTTTGCCCTGCACGCAGCTGAGCCAGTTCAATCCCCAGCATCCCATATGGTCCCCTAAGCACTGCCAGGAGTAATTTCTGAGAACAGAGCCAAGAGCAACCTCTGAGCTCTGCTGGGTGTGATCCAAAAAGCAAAAAGCAAAAAAAAAAAAAAAAAAAAAAGAGCAGACATTCAGGACAAATGAAAAAAAAATCCAATATTCATTTTGCTCTAATAAGACAGGTAGACAGGCAGGTATGTTTAGGACTACTAAAATAAAAATTGCATTATTAAAAAATTGTTTTAAGGGAAGTCAGGGCCAGAAGTAATTTTTTTCTTCTGAGAATTGAAAAAATAAAGAAGGAAAAAAAAAAAAGGAGAGTTGTTTAGAAATGCCCCAAGACCTAAATATCACAGAGCACATCTTGCTTTAGATTACACTGAACTTTTGCCCTTGGCAGCCTTGCCAACATTATTGCTGATAGATATCTTATGCTGTGTGGGCGAGATATCTTATGATTCCTGTCATCTTTATCCACCATTGTTCTGATAAACAGAGTACAAGACTACTCAAAACAGTGGGGTTCCCAGAATGTAGGATTAGCAGCAGATGCCAGCAGACATCAGAGTAACAGGAACAAAATCATTTGTGTTGTGTAATTACCCACACACATTTTCCCCATATCCTGTGATGGATACGTAGGAGACACAGCTGTATTTGATGTAAGAAGACAAATGTGTTAAGGTGCTAAGCAGTGCCCTGATCTAGGAGGGACAAGGTTTCTTACCATTGAAAGCAGTGGTAATGATTATAATGATTATACTTTGTCACTTTACTTGGGAAATCCAGTGTCATCTAATATCTGTTACAAGTACCTGATTAAATTCAAATTAGTACACACAACTTCCTGGTAATGACAACTGAAAGTGGACTATTGTATTATCAAAGTTAGTAAGTTTGTTTTCCAGTTTGGATCTCAATAAAAAGATCATTTAATGGAGAAATCAAATACTGATTTAGTGGATGGACTTGGAAAGTATCATGCTGAGTGAAATGAGTTAGGAGGAGAGGGTCAGATAGAGAATGACTGCAATTATTTGTGGGATATTAAAAAAATAGTATGAAATTAATATCCAAGGCCAGGGAAAATAGGCCAGGAGGACTGGTCAATGGCTGGGAATTACCACAAGGGTGTGTGGGTGGAGGGTAGTTAAGAAAGAGGAGGGTCCATTATAACAACATTAGTTGTAAATGATCACTCTGGACAAGAACTGAATGTTAAAGGCAGGTGACGGGATATACATAGCCTTTCAGCATCTGTATTGCAAACCTTAATGCCTAAAACGAGAGCGAAAAAGAGAAAGAAGAGACGTGCCTGCTATAGAGGCAGGAGGGGCTTGGGGTGGTTTAGAGAGGTGGGAGAGAAACTGGGAACACTGGTGGAGGGATGGGCATTGGAACATTGTAAAACTGAAACACAATCATGAACAGCTTTGTAATGCTCTATATCACGGTGATTCAATAAAAAGACAAATAAATAATTAAAAAATTTAAAAAAAGACTCATCTAGGCATCAGCCTTGAGGGTCTATGATCTTAAGTCTCTAAGGGACTATACACCACCACTGCTTCAGAGAGTAAATGGTTTTGCCTTAAAACTCATCATCGTCCGCAACAGGTATAATGGGCCTCCCGAAAATCAATGTTTGCTGAGGTGCTCAGGATGGGCTGGAGAAATAGTTCGGACTTAAGAAGCTAGTTTTGTATGCATCGACCCTGGCTCGATCCCGGCATATGCCACTCACCCCCGCACCCAACAGTAGTCCCTGAGCACCGCTGGATGTGGCACCACAGCCCCTCAAGAATCACAAGGTGCCCTCAGGCCCGTACGCTGAACAGCCCATCAGGCTGGCTGAGAATTACCAGAGGGGGTTCCTGTGTCTCATGGGAAGGATCCCTCCCTGTTAGGTCCACCACAGAATTTCCATACAGTAGAACACACTGAGCACTGTAATATTCGTAAATCCTTTCCGAAAACAGGAGGAGAATGTTGAATGGAATACTGACCCGTTTCATTTCTGTTCTGAAACATAGTCATAGCTTCAAGATTTAATGCACATACACCTCTCATGAACGCTTTCTTCATGGAATCTTCAAAGTGCTCTTTTTCATGCTGCATTCTCTGGATCTCAGCTTTTGCATTTTCCAAAGCTCCAGACAACTGAAGGAGATACATAAAAACAAAACAAAGCAAAAAAAAAAAAAAAAAGAAAAAAAAGGGAAGAGAGAAGCTTGAGAAAAAAAAAGGAAATTACTGATACAGGACTTGGGGGCATGGATGGGGATTTTGGCATTTTGGAGGTGTTGTAACTGTTCATTAAGATCATGAATGTCAACATCACTGTAAACGCATAAGCTATAAATAGTACTTAGACTATGAAGATATTTTTATGTGAAATATTAAAAATGTGTCTCAATTTATTTTAAAAGTTATCCTGCTTCTATTGTTGTCATCAGCAAACCATTTTCATTCCAAGTCATAAATCAAGGTCCAAACAAGAGAGCCTTATCATGCCAGTCCCATTCAAGAGTGCTCATGTGTTTTAAATACACAAAATTTTATTTTTTAATAGTAAAACTTTCATAGAGAATATTAAGCAAAATATGTACAGGTAGTTATTTTCTTCCATTCGGGAAGAAAATAAAAAATAACTAAATGCCTGCAATACTGTAAGTTTTTCAACCAAATCTGTAGAATTTAAAGCACAATAATACCATATGTAACACACTTTCCTAGTAGACCAAACTGTTTTCCATATTATTTTGAATTGCAGAAAATTATTTTTATAAGCTCTTTCTTTTTTTGTTTTTGGGCTCTGTCTGGCCGTGTTCAGGGCTTACTCCTGGCTCTGTGCTCAGGGATCACTCCTGGAGGGGCTTGAGAAACCATATGCGAGTGCTAGAGTTCAAATGGGGTTGAGTTGCTTGTGAGGAAGCATCCTATACACTGTAGTATCCTCTGGCCCAACAAACTTATTTTTTTAACATTAGGAACTTTGTACTACTATAAAGTATATTTTTTCTTTTAATATTGGATTTCAAGAGAACTACAGCTTTCTTCAATATGTCTTTATCTCGATCTAAAATGTTTTCCTATGGTAACAAATTTTATTATTAAAAGGTAATAGAAAAATACTACCCATTTATTTACAACTGCTTTATATCAATGAAGCTGCACTAGCAAAGAGATATAAGGAGCTCTGGGTGATTTACAGTCCCTAGAGAAGAGATCCAACACAAGTCTGGAGTTTCATACATAACTATTTAAAAGGATTAAGTCTGACTTGCGTTCACTTTCTCCCAACAGTGTTCTTTCAACCTATACTGCAGGAGAGAGAAGTGGAGAAATGGGTTACGCTGCTTATCACCAAATAACAGTGAATGACGCTACTCACCTATATTTTTATTAAAGACAAAGCATAAATGGGGGTTGCATGGGGCCAGAGAGATGATACAGGGCAGGGCACTTGCCTTGTATACAGTTCATTTGGGCTCTTTATGGTTCCTCGAGCAACACTAGGAGTGATCCCTGAGCACAGAACCAGGAGTAAGCCCTGAGCACTGCCAGGTATGGCCTGAAAAAACACCAGAAACCAAGTAACATCCCCCACTCCTATCTCAACCAAACAAAACAGAAAAATATTGAGGGTTGGAGAGAAGTACAGAGACCAGGCTGTCTTTTGCCTGGCATGAGGCAGACCCTGGTTGGATCCCTGGCACCATATACTGTCCTCTGAGTACCACCAAAGGGGCAATCCTGACTACAGACCAGGAACACTTCCTGAGCACTACCAGATGTGGCAGCCTTTGCCCACCTGTGCCCTCCGCCCCCCCCCACCCCCGCCCGATATCCACAACAACAAACAAAATTAAAAAACTTACCATCGCAACTTTGGCTTCATAGTCATTAGAAATATGGACACAAACTTCCTCAGCTCTTGCCTGGCAAGCTCGCTCCACAACTTCTTTCCACTGTCGCTGCACTATGGAGTGCCAGCCTCTCCAGACCTTCTTCAGTAGGGTTCTCCGGAAATACTGGTCAGCTAGTTTACCTTCATAAACCTAAATCCAAGCAACACAGAGGCTCAAACACAGAGTAGGCTGAAAAATGTACGGCAGTAATAATACTCACAGCACTTTGGTAATCAGAATCTGTACATTACCATTTAATCCCATGTAAGTATGTCTCTCTCAAGTACAGATGGGAGAGCAGGCTCAGAGAGGCTAAGCAACCCACTGTGGTCACTAGGGTAGGAAGGGGACAGCTAGTTTTTGCTCACTTTTGCTGGAGCGAAGCTCTTACTCACTATGCACGAAAACTCATTAATTTAGAGAAATCAACCCAAAAACAAATGGGAGGAAATGAACTACTCGTCACTTGTCATCTGAGGGATGAGTGTATGTGACCTTTTCACTAACAGCAGGATTAAGGTCAACAGAGTAGCTTGGTGGCAGAAAGGGAGGCAGTGTCTGTGGCATCAGAGCACACTACCTTCTCTCTGCGTTGGTGGCCAGCACCAGACAGGATGGATTTATAGACTCTGCCTCCACAGACAGAGCCAAACTAACCCAAATGGGAACAAATGTGATCCTTCTTTTATCAACAAATTTGAATTCCTTTTAAGCAGTTCCAATTTCTAATTTTCTTAAGTGAAAAAGGCTTTTTAAAAAAGTGATGTGGATGGGGCCAGAGTGATAGTACAGCGGGTAAGGAGCTTTCCTTGCATGGGACCAACCTGAGTTCGATCCCTGGCATTCCATATGGTCCCCTGAAACTGCCAGATATAATTACTGAGTGCAGAGCCAGGAGTAAACCCTTAGAACCGCTGGGTGTGGCCCCCCAAACAAAAACAAAACCCCAAAACCAAACGAAACAAACAAAAAAAAAAAACCCAAACCAAAAATAATGGTAGCATCAACTATTTTGGCTAATTTTTATACACCATAGATTCTTATTTATAATTTTTCAAATAATATATTAATTTAAAATCACTTTGTACAGCATTAACGTAGATATCATCGTTAGGATTTAGCAGCAGGAAGTATTCTTGTGTGTGTGTGTGTGTGTTTTGTGCGTGTGTGCGTGTGTGCGTGTGTATGTGCGTTTAGGGGGCAGGGAAGGATGAGGGTGTGGGGACACACCCTATGGTGCTCCAGGGCTTTCTCCTGGCTCTGCTACTCCTGATGATGCTCAGGGGCACACACATGGTACCAGGGAAAGAAACTGAATTGACCCTATACTATCTCTCCAGCCTCATTAGAGAATATTCTGAAAGAAGAAATCCTATTTCATGATGGTAACAGTCGTTCCCTTTCCCTTAGATACTAATCTTCTCGAACTAAATGCAGATTTGCTCTATGGCTCACATGACTATATGTGCATGCATACACACACACATACACACACACGTACAGATGCACACATGCATGCACGCACACACAACTTTCCATCACTTCTGTTCTGATTCTTGTGGGACTAACATATACTCCATACTTTTCCATTTTTATAAAATTACTATAGTTAATTTACATCTCTGATATACTGATTCAGCTGTCATTTGATTAAATATATTCAAGTTTAGATATCTACAAAATAAGAATAATTTGAGGGGACCTCTACCTCCCCCCTGCCCTTGGCAGTGACACTTGGGCCACTCCAGTGGTTTGGGACTGATAGTTTCAGGACAGTCCCAGCTAGCACAGGCCCATTGGTGGGGGCTATCAAGGACATACATGATTGTGCTTAAGGGGCTATGTTGTGTCAGGGATCAAACTCAGCTTTGTGCTCTACTTTGATGGATTTCTCCAGTCTCCAAACTAAGTAGACTAAATAATTTTTTAGTAAGTTATGGAGAAGTGGGTTTATTTGATTCTTAATCAAGAAAAGTATGTACAACAAATATTTAAACAATTTTATAATGCATAGATATAACTGAATACCTATTCATAGGTATAGCACTGAATCTTTATGAAAAAGATACCTATTCAGGCAGTTTAATGGTAGAGACAATATAAGAAGTACTAATCTATTAAAGATTACAAATTCTTTCCCCTTTGAGGCTGAATCTGTTAAAGACATTCCATTACAAAGGCATTTGCAATTGAAGCACACTCTTTACTAACCTAGTATGTTGTGATAGGTCTATAAAATCTATATGGGGTCTGGAGAGATAGTACAGTGGGTAGGATGCTTGCCATGCATGCGACAGACCCAGGTTTAATTCCTGGCATCATATACAGTCCCTTGACCACTGCCAGGAATTATTCCTGAGTGTAGTGTAGAGCCAAGAGTAGCTCTGAGCACTGCTGGGTGTGGTCCTAAAACAAATAAATACATATACCATATTCTTTTCTGAGCTATACTCAAATTGAATTGTCACTGTCACTTTCCTCCCGCTGTTCATTGATTTGCTTGAGCGGGCCCAGTAACATCTCCATTGTGACTGAAATAACAACAACATAAAATTGTGAATTAATTTAAACTTAATTTCGACACACTTTCTTTCATGTTAACAAGAATTCTAGTAGGAGATCATAAACTCATTGGAGTTTAGAAATCTAGTGCCTGTCAGTCATCGTCTCCCGTTTACTTACATCTTGTCTGCATCTGACATGATTAATTCGCCAGCGGAAAAAAGTTCTCATCAACTCTATTCTTTCTTTTTGCTTGCCTATGGCATGAGACAAGCTAGAAATCACCTGTGAAAAGCAATTAATCCAATTATTGTGATGTTACAATAACAGTGATTTTCTTAATCGAAATAATGCAAACATAAATACCAATACCTGTGGATCATACTGTATTCATCTACTAATTCTCATTATTTTTAAGACTAAAAACTTTTTCACATAAATACACTTTGTACCAATGAAAAAGGGGAACAAAAGAGGAGATTCCAAGATATCACATATATTGGCAAATGTCAATAAAAAGTTTAGGCATATAAAAATTAATATGGTTCTTGACATTGGATTCAGGAAGAACAAACATTTGAAATTTCCATTACACATACAAGACATCTTCATCAGAACTGAAGACAGGACCAGATTTTCAGACATCATTCCCATACTATTCCTACTAACCTTAGAAGTTCTCAATAGCTACTTAAAAAGAAAATAATTGCTTTATCAAAAAACCTAGAAAAGCAAGTAATAGTTATACTTTGATGAACTTTTTAAGTGAATAATTTTTTGTGCTTAACATGAATATCTATAAAGGCTTTTGAAACCAAAGAATGTATTTCTCTCATAGAGTGGAAAGTGTATCTGAAAATTGCTATATTAAAGAGATTCAGTAAATTGAACACATTCACTGAGAGACTTTATTCTGGTTGTTTACATAATTTTTGAAGCTGGAAAAGGGAGCTGGAGAGATAGAACTTCCTTTGCATATGTCCTCCTAGGTTTGAATTCCCTGAGCTCCACCAGGGGTAACTTCTGAGCACAGAGCCAAGAATAAACCCTGGACAGAAATTTTATTTCTTAAAACTGAACATGTAGAGTCTTTTTGTGTGAAGTTTCAAAATAACAAAACTAAACTGAAAATACTTAAGAATCTCAGAGGCTTTTGGGGATAGCAGTGAATATGAAAGACAGTATCTATTGTTTCAAATGAGTCACTGTCACTGTCCTCCAGTTGTTCATCGATTTGCTCAGTGGGCCCAGTAACATTGTGAGACTTGTTACTGTGGCATATCCAATACCTCACGGGTAGCTTGCCAGGCTTTGCCATGAGTGTGAAATACTCTTGGTAGCTTGCGGGGCTCTCCGAGAAGAGTGGAGGAATTGAAGGCAGAGGAATTGAACTCGGGTCAATCTGGTCGTTCGGCCGCGTTCAAGGCAAATGCCCTACCTGCTGTGCTATCACTCCAGCCCTTCAAATCAGTAAACCATATAAAATGTTCAGTTTTACTGACTCAGGAGTTTCTTTTAGGGTGGCAGGCAGGGGAGGTTTATGTCATACCTGGTGGTGCTCATAGCTTACTATTATGAGGGACTATATGGGATCCCAGGGATTGAACCCAGGTCAGCTGTGTGCAAGGCAAGAGTCCTGCCTGCTGTACAATCTCACCAGTCCCTGAACCATGGTTTTATATAAGGCCATGCTCAGAGGTGCTCAGGAGGCAGGACCACTCCTAGAGAAGCTCAGGCCAGTGTATGAACTCTGCGCTATCAGGGATCAAAGTCAGGGCCTTGCACATGCTATAAATCAGCCTCTACAATATTCCATTTGATATTATATCCTGAGCCAGCATTCTTCAACCTTTTCATAAACTGTGAACCAGCATTTGTCACACACACAAGGCAGTAGCCATGGACCAGTGGTTGAAGACCATAGTTCCAAAGCACCAAAAGACATGTGCATAAGGAAAAAACAAAACCCAAATCTTGAGTGCACTAAAGCACCTGAGCGAGGAGGTGTCTGCTGTGAGTCCCTCTCGAGGCCACCATCCTCGGGGGAGCCCCAGATTTGCTGCATCTGCATTTCTCAAAGTCTCTCTGGGAGAAAAAAAAAAAGCACAAACCTGAACTCTATCTACTTTCATGTAGTTTTTCTTTGGGGGTGAAGGTGGGGGGTGGTGTGTGCCCACACGCAGCAATGCTCAGGGGTTACTCCTGGCTCTGGATTCAGGAATTACCCCCGGTGGTGCTGGTGGAGGGTGGGGTGGGGTATCCATATGGGATGTTGGGGATCTAATGGGTTAGCCGCATGCAAGGCAAGTGCTCTCTCAGCTGTACTATGACTCCAGCCTCACTTTCATGTTAGGAGGCTAAAAATAAGTGACATAAAAGGTGATGTCCATGTTTATTAGGAAATTAATGCTTCCATAAAACAAGAAAGGCATGTGACAGATGGCAAATGAGATACTTAAATCGGCCCCTGAAAGATTTAAATGTAGTTAATTCTGGTTCCCTGACATTTTCTTAGAGATAGTGTGAAAATATTAGGAAGAAAATATCTAGAATAGAACATTCAGGCACTCGGGTTTTTTCCAGATTTTGGCTATGAACAGTGCAGCAATGAACATAGAAGTGCAGATGTCATTTCGACTGTACTTTTTTGCCTCTCCGGGATATATTCCCAGGAGTGGTATTGCTGGGTCAAATGGGAGCTCAATTTCTAATTTTTTGAGAATTGTCTATACTGTTTTCCAAAGGGGCTGAACCAGTCACACCTCATGGTGTTTCACTAATAAAAAAAAATAATAAAAAAAGTTTTGAAAACTAAAAAAAAAATAAATAAATAAACAACAGTTATTTGTTTTTCATTCTTTGGAAAATAAAAAAAAATAGCACATTCAGGACTCTTAAAACCACTAAAATTGATGGCAAAGATAAAATGATGTCTTTGGTATGTTTAAAGAAAATAAGAAAATCTTACTTCAGTGATCTTTTTCTACTAGTTTCTGAAGTAATTTTCTCTTTGTATCTTTTTTTTTGGGGGGGGGGCACCCCTTGCACTGCTCAGGGTTTACTCCTGACAGTGCTCTGAGGACTATGCAGGGCTGGGGACCAAACTCAGGCTTCTGGCACGCAGAGCTAGCACACCAGCCAATGAGCAATCTCTCTGGCACGGTTCCTTACACTTTTTAACCCAGTAAGGTATTTCCTGGATATCAGTTAAAAAGGAATATAAGAAAGAAGACCTCATCTTTTCTCCCAATGGAGACCTCATAGGTCTTTTGTAGCTCCTTCAAGCCATTGATCTGGCTGTGCAGCTGTTTCAAATCTGCTGCGTGCCGATCTTTCTCTTTTTTCATTTCCATTCGATGCCAGTCAATAAAGTTAAGTCTCCACTTAGTTAATTCTGATAAGATGTTTGTCTGAAAAAGAAAGCATGCTGACAGTTAAGCAGTTTGGTCCTTTATGCTATTTCTTAAAATTACACTGAAATTAAGAAATATGAAAAAAAAAAAACCAACAAAACCCAATAAACCCAGAATCTGCTTACATTATTAAGAAATCATCACCTCTCTTGCACATCTCTCCCCAACCCCACATTTCTTTATATTTCAATATAAACTATTTTGCTTCACCAAAATTTTTTTTCCTTAAATTTTTATTAGTGAAACACCATGAGGTACAGTTGTAGACTTACAAATTTTTGTGCTTGGGTTTCAGTTATACAATGATCGAGTACCCATCCCTCCACCAGTGCCCATTCTCCACCACTACCAGTCCCAGTATCCCTCCCACCCCTCTTCCCACCACTACCAGTCCCAGTATCCCTCCCACCCCTCTTACCCCCATCCCACCCTACCACTGTGGCAAGGCATTCCCTTTTGTTATCTCTCTCCTTTTGAGAGCTGTGGTTTGCAAAAGAGACATTGAGTGGCAATCTTGTTCGGACTATAGTCTACTCTCATCATGCATTTCCCATCCTGAGAGGATCCTCCCAACACCCTTTATTTGGTGCTCCCTTTTCTGTTTGAGCTGCTTTTTCCCCTAGCATGTGCGGCTGTCCTCAAAGCCATGGAGTAATCCTCCTGGTACTTATCTCGGCTATTCTTTTCACCAAAAATTTTTTAAAAAATTAAATTTAATTTCACTTGATCACTTGACATCCTATTACTCATCGATTTGCTCCAGCGGGTGCCAGTAACATCTCCATTTACCCCTGTCCTGTGCTAGTGTAGCCTAATGGTGTCTGCTCGCTCCAGGAACACCAAGAGCCTCAAACCGATCGTTCAGAGTCTTGATGAAGAAGTCTGACCATCTCATAGGTGGGCAGCCATGCGATCTTTTGACGTCCTGTGGAATCCAGTCGGCAACAGATCTAGTCCAGTGGTCGTCTCCAAATCGCATTATGTGTCCAGCCCATCTGATTTTCAATGCCTTGGCAAAGGAGACAGCGTCCCTGATTCTTGATCATTGACAGAGCTTGGAACTCCGGATTCTTCCTCTCACTTGAGTGAAGCGTGATACTCCAAGCATAGCTCTTTTGATTCCTCTTTGGGAGACCCGAACAGCATTCTCATCCTGTTTTCGTAGGGCCCAGGTCTCTGAGGTGTATATTAATGAAGGAAGAACGATGGAATCGAAGAGATGTGCCCAGAGCCGGAGGTTCTTCATTCTATTTCTTTGATGTTCTTGAAGGCATTCCAAGCTGCTCTCTTCCTCCTGCGCAACTCACATGCCAGGTCATTCATCATATTGAGTTCTTGACCTAGATACACATAACTGTTGCATTCGGAGATGTTCGTTCCGTTGAGAGCAAATAGAACATCAGGAATGAGTCCGTTTCTCATAAACATTGTCTTTTTGAGATTCAGCTGCAATCCGACTTTTCCACATTCATGGTTGAAGTTGGCCAGCATTTGTGTCACTTGGCTAATGTTTGGTGTTATTAGAACGATGTCATCAGCAAAGCAGAGGTGGTGTAGTTGCCAGCCATCTATCTTCATTCCCATTCCTTTCCATTCCAGTCGTCGCATGATGTTCTCAAGGGTGGCACTGAAGAGTTTCGGTGAAATGGCATCACCCTGCCAAACCCCTCTCTTGACATCGATGATCACTTCATTATAGATTGGTGAGATCCTGGTAAAAGGTAAAGGTAAAGGCCCTCCCGTTGATCGTCGATTTGCTCGAGCGGGCCCAGTAACGTCTCCATTGGAGACTTTGTTGTTACTGTGTCTGGCATATCGAATACGTCATGGGGAGCATGCCAGGCTCTGCTGTGCGGGCGAGATACTCTCAGTAGCTTGCCGGGCTCTCCGAGAGGGGTGGAGGAATCGAACTCGGGTCAGCCATGTTGGCCGCTTGTAAGGCGAACGCCCTACTGCTGTGCTATCACTCCAGCCCTGGTAGTGAATCCATAATACAGCTCATGGAGGATCCTAAAGTACTGAGTTTGAACGACCTGTTTGGCTAGGGCTTCGATGAGTGCTTTAGTCTCAACAGAATCAAAGGCCTTCTTTAAATCAATGAACGTTAGGCAGAGCAGCATCTTGAACTCCCGAGAAACCTCAATGAGCTTGGTTATTGTGTGAATATAGTCAATTGTCCTGAATTCTTTTCGGAAACTGGCTTGCTCGCATGGTTGTCCTTCATTCAGTGTTCTGCCAATCCTATTCAGGATGACTCAAGTGAACAGCTTGTAGACAACAGACAACAGGCAGATCGGGCGATAGTTGCCAATTCGTGGATGTCTCCCTTCTTGTACAGTATAACAGTCCTGCTGGTTTTCCACTGGGATGGACCTTGCATTCAGACAAGTAGCGTGTGAAGAGCTGAGCCAGGGTATTGATGAGTACTGATGGCAGGTTCTTCAGGTTGTCTGGGCTGAGTGCTATTCACTTCTTTATGACGAAATGGCGTGTCAGATTTTGGAAGAGAGAACATTGGGAACAAAATATCCATTCTGCGGACTTTGGTATGTGGGCAGGTGGACGTGGCTATTGAAGAGGTCCAAGCAGAAGTCATCAGGACGTCGGGTCATCCATCAGGATGTTATCTTGGTCTTGTGGTTGGTGAAGGACAGGTGGGCATTGGCAAATGCTTTTTCTGGCTTCTCCCGCATTGGCCAGCACTGCTGCTCTTCTCTCTTTCAGGTCTTCCTTTATAGCTTCTCTGCACTGCTTTGCGAGCTCGGATGTTTACTTGTGGTTGCCTGAGGCTCGCGCCAAGCCATGTTGGTGAATGAGCTCAAGTTTTTGAAGAGAGGCGTCTTTTTGTGGCTATCTCTCTCTCAGTGTTCCTCGCACAATCATGAAGATGCTGAACCAGTTTATTCTATTCTTCGTCAATGTTGTCAACGACAGCATCTTCCCATGTTGCTGCAATAGTGCCAAAGAGCTCCCAGTTGGTGGTTGTTCTGGGAGTTCTCTTTTTAAACTTTGCAGCCCTTTCTCCCCACTCTGTGAAGTAGAATTTTGCACAAAGAAGACAGTGGTCTGATCCCGTTTTGAATTTTGGGACAACAGCGACATCAGTCAGGCAAAACTGTCAATTGAATATGATGTGGTCAATTTTGCTGTGGAACCGTCCACTGGGAGACTCCCATGTCCAACATTTAGATTCGGCCTTCTGGAACTGTGAGATACCATGGATGGTCTTGGTCGACATGATGAACTCAGACAGTCTTTCACCCTGTTCATTCCATTCCAGGCCATGGGTCCTGATGTGGGGTTCTTCGGCTGATCTTCTCAGTCCTATCTTGGCATTAAAATCACCGACAATGATCTTGTAGAAGGTGTGGTCTTCTTTATAGAACTTCTCCAGCTCCATGTAGAACTTCTCAATTTCTCCTTCATCGTAACTGGATGTTGGTGTGTAGACAATAAAGACAGAAATTGCCGGCAGTGAGCCACATCTCTTCAAGTGTAATCATCTGATTTGGGTTGTTAGGCATTCGAATGAATCAATGCTCATGGCCAAGTTCATGTTGACAAGGACACTGACATCGCCAACGCCTCTTTTGTTGCATTTTTTGAGGAACAGTTCTTCTCCAGTGTCAAAAATGGTGTGATGTGGTTGATGCCTTCTTGTCTTGGTCAGACCAATGATATCACACTTGATCTTTCGTGCTTGTACCATCAGGTCCTTGATGGAAGCATCTGATGCCAGCGTATGTGCATTGAAAGTACAGTCATTTTAGTCCTTTGTTTTGGCAGTGTAGTTCGACCTTGAGATTTTATCAGCCTCTCCTTCCTCATCCTTCTTAACGCTGCCATATTGGTGGCTCTTTCAAGGTCAGGGGAATGAGACCCATTGTATTTACTGTTTTTGGCATATCAAATCAGATCACACTAATGAAAATGTGTGACAGGCTGATAGTCCTGGCTTTTCTTAATTCATATTCACTATCATAAGGAATTTAAGATTTTTGGGGGATGGGGTAATGTTTCTGTGTCACAACTATTAGTGATCAGAGTTTACTCCTGGCTCTGCACTCAGGGATCACTCCTGGTGGCCATATTGGGTTCTGGGCATTGAACCCAGGTTGACTATATGCAAGGCAGGCTTCTGTACCTTCTGTACTCTCTCGCCCCAGAAATTTAATATTGATGTTACTTTGTATGAAATATTGTCATTTAAAAGACAATTTCAAATTACATTCACTGAAAAACAAAGCTCCTTTGCTTTTCCAAAGACTGAAGAAATATCCATTATAAGATTAAACAGGGAAAAGACCAAGGCCGGACGAGGCTGAGGCACAGGATTACAAGTTACTTAGATTGATACGAAGAGCATAAACCATATTAAACCAGCAGCAACTTCCCTGGTTTCCACAATCAAGATCAAGACATACAGATCTGAGCTCCTGCACTGATGTTCTGGGGAAACTATTTTAAGAAATCTTTTGATTTAATAAAAGAATTACTTGGGAGTGATAGTACAGCAGGTAGGGTGTTTGCCTTGCATATTGCCAACCCAGATTCAGTCCCTGGTCTTGAATGATCCTCCAAGCCCTGCCAGGAATAACCCCTGGGCATCGCTGAGTGTGGCCCCCAAACCAAACATAAATAGATAGATAATAAATAAGAATTCACAGTGGCATCAAAAGCAAAACTCTAATACAACATGGTATTCACCAACCATAATACCTTAATCCCCGAGCTCCAAAGATCAAGGATGTTTTCCACCTTCTGGAGGCTTTCAGGAGAAACCACAAAATTGTTGGCTTGCTGGACATCTGGATGGGTAGAATTAGATCCTGGGGAGGAAGAGTCACCTAAAATATTTGAACTAAAAAAATCCATCACTGGATGAGAAGGTTTCCTTGGTGAAGACAGTGGCGATGCCCCTAAAAGTAAGGAAAAGTGGTGGTGGTCAGGCCAAACAGAAAAAAAGTTAGCTACTAAGAAGGCGTATTGAAGGCTAAGTGTGGGCTAGCTTCCACAGGGAAAGAGCTAGCTGAGGGAAAGAGCGCAGTGCCCACCAGTGCACCAAGTATAGCAATTTTTCCTTTCACTCCTATATTTGATTTAGACTGAGCAGCTGTGATGCCTTCTTCACAGGCCCTCCCTGTCCCCAAGAACTTGTGTCTGAAGACGGGTTTTCTGAATATCTGGGTTTAGCTGGAAGTAAAAGTAGTATGGCTACTCCATAGTATTAATATTTACTAAATATGCTCCAATTTTGCTGATGAGGAAACTAAGGGCTACAAAAGAGAACTGGTTGTCATTATTTAAAAGCAAATAGGGGCTGGAGTGATAGTACAGCATGCAGAGCATTTGTCTTGCTTGCAGTATTCGACCTGGGTTTGAACTCTGGCATCCAGAGATCCCCAGAGACCCACCAGGAATGATACCTGAGCACAAAGCGAAGAGTAATCTCTGAGCACCATTTGGTTTGATCCAGAAACCAAAAATAAATAAATGAATAAAAATAAAAGAAACAAAATAAAAATATTTTATCATACATGTGTACTGGGCTGGAGCAATAGCACAACAGTAGGGTGTTTGCCTTGCACGCAGACAGCCTGGCCAAGCTGGGTTCGATTCCTCCACCCCTCTCAGAGAGCCCAGAAAGCTACCAAGAGTATCTTGCCTGCGCAGCAAAGCCTGGCAAGCTACCAACGATGTATTCAATATGCCAAACACAGTAACAAGTCTCAAAAAAATGGAGACATTACTGGGCCTGCTCGAGCAAATCGATGAACAACGGGAGGACAGTGACAGTGACAGTGACATGTGTACTGGAATCACACATTATTTATGTCCATTTCTCATGCATCTCATTTTCTTTGGGGGTTCTAATATGAGACTGAAAGGCTCTTCAATGCTTAGATAATAAACCAATATTTAAATTAAATATTTAAATTTAAATATTTAAATTTGATAGACAATCTAACTGGAGGGCTGGAGCGATAGCACAGCGGTAGGGCATTTGCCTTGCACGCAGCCAACATGGCCGACCCGAGTTCGATTCCTCCGCCCCTCTCAGAGAGCCCGGCAAGCTACCAAGAGTATCTCGCCCGCACGGCAGAGCCTGGCAAGCTCCCCGTGACGTATTCGATATGCCAGACACAGTAACAACAAAGTCTCCAATGGAGATATTACTGGGCCCGCTTGAGCAAATCGATGAACAACGGGAGGGCCTTTGCCTTTACCTTAGACAATCTAACAAGTTAAATATTTAGGAATCTTAGGAAGTTATTTTTAATAATATTACTTAATAAATTAACAACAGCATTTAAAAATCCTGCCCATAAATAATGACTCCTAAAAATTATTTCTCCTGATGAATGAATAAATACTCGTGAAACCACAAGATGTTATTTAATAATAAAAACATGTTATGAAAAGTCATACCATCTGTCTTTGAAAGAATTGAGGTATTTAAATCACATCCTTTTCCAACTTCAGATCTTGGTTCTCTTACTGCAGGGGCACTTCCTGCTGAAACAGAGTTTTTAAATCATTGAAACAAATGACTAATAAAATTCCTAACTATACAGACTAAATTTAAGAAGATCAGGACACAGTATTTTAGAACAAGCACACTACAACATGCAGGGAAAACGAGATCACTAGAAAAGAATGTGAGACTAGAAAAGATTAAAAATATCATTATAAGCTCAATTTGACCCACCCACTATAAAGGAAAGGTAAATCAGAGAAAAAAATTTAATTCACTCTCAAGAAAAGTAGACAGATGACATTAGAAACTTAAAAAAAAAATCTAGCCTAGCTTGCTACATTGGATATTTCTAGAACCTGTTGTATCTACAAGTTTCAGTCAAATTAAATTATTAACAGTCTGAGAGACTGGTTCTCCCCAGAGATACCTTTAACCTCGGGCTCCTTAGCTAATATATAAGGAAAACTTCACACGAATGGATATATCAGAGGCTTCTATAAGAGTCTTTGCCCACTTCAATGCATCCTACTTCTACCAAACAGCAACAACACAAAAGAGTTATGAAGACGCTGCTGAGTAAAGTTAGTTAAGAGAGGGACAGACACAGACTGATATCTCCCTGTGTACTATAAGAAGTAATATAGGAAAAAAAAATACTCAAAGGCAACAGAAACTGAGAATTGGTCTTTAATTGGAATCGCATCACTGTAGGGGGGCTGCGGGGGCTGGATGGAGGGGAAGGGCACAGGGAACATTTGGTGGGTGCAGTGTTGGAATTTTTTTTTTTGTATTAAACTCTGCCGTTATCAATATTGTAAAGCATGGTGCGGAGCAGAACCCCAGCAGCTGAAGACCTCTGGAACCAGACACAGCCATGCTTAAGACCACTCTCTACACGTTCGGATGAGCCTCACGCATGAAGGAACCAGCAGAGGAACCCAGGCATGCGGGACTGAGATCTCCAAGCCTGCTCGGATCAGGACTGGGCCTCTTCCACCCAGATCACCCATCTTCCAGTAGATAGGCATTACACCCACCAACTGCCCCCAGCACCATGCTATCCCATCAACGGCCAAGACCCAGAGACTATAAAACCCAGTTCCCGGAAGCGCACGACCGTGTGACCTCTTATTATCTAGCTCTTACTCTTGGAGAACCCGGCAGGCTACTGAGAGTATCCTGCCTGAATGGCAGAGTCTGGCAAAGTCCCCATGGCATATTCGATATGCCAAAACCCAGTAACAATGATGGGTCTCATTCCCCTGACCCTGAAAGAGCCTTGAATGTGGCACTTTCTAAAATCTCAGGGCTAGGACAAAGGAGACATTACTGGTGCCTGCTCAAGGAAATCTATGAACAACAGAATGACAGTGATACAGTGGTTCCTAATATAAAATTTTTTAAAAATTATAATAAAAGCTATGATGATAAGCTCTGCACAGCCAACTCCAACCAAGTCTATGTGGGACCCAGGATACCCAAATATGAGGCAAGTTTAGATCTCAATTCCTTTTGGGGAAAGACAAAACTGAAATAAATACCATCTTACATGTGAGAGGAAGAAAACAGCAGAATTCTTAGATCCTAAATGATTACCTCAAGAAGACTGCAGAGTTGGGGCAAAGAGAGGACTCCAGTGTGTTACTGGGAGTGGTGGTGCAGTATTATTGTTTCCAGTGAAAAAGGAAACAAGCTTTTGGTAGCTGGTTGGGTAGAGGCGCCAGAGGCTAGCATGCTCCTGTTTATACCGACAGAGGTGTACAAAGCACTTCTGGTTTGCTTGGCAAGAACATCTAAGGAATCCTATGTCACCTGAACATGGTCAAGATCACTGATGTAGAAGGAAGAAATATGTCTTATCTCCTGAACATCAAGAAAATTCAGGAAGAAAATACTGTATGTTTCAGTGGCCCTATATGTTGATCCAATACAACTGGGTGAAGGAGGAGAGCAATGAAAACTGGAGGGAAAGGTGGCAGGCGCACTGAGTCCCAGTCCTACCAGAGCCCAGCAGCCGCAGCCACAAACCTCCACTGCAGTCACGCCAAGGGCTCAACTCCACCACTTCACTAATATTCTCTGCAGAGAGATGCCAAACTGCAAATCATTTCAGGAAGCCTAGCTGAGAACTCTGCTGTCTTCTTGGAGTTGGGGTGGCAGCCTCCTGCCACCACTCATATTTCCAGAAGCCCCTATAGCCACACCCACCTCCCATATTTACTACCATGTCAACTCATTGGCCCAGTCCATAGATCCTGAAGTCCCTGGACAATGTGTCACTTCCTAATTCCTTAATACTGAAATTCCCATAGGAGCACATCAAATCAAATGGGAAAGTAACACAGAAGCCGACAGGTAATTCTCTCTACTACCAGCGCTGTTTCAGGGTTTTTTTTGCATCCTTTACAGAACACTTAGAGTGAGCTGTTTGGGACTGTGTAGCACTGCAGCACTATCCTCCGTTGCTCATCAGTTTTGCTCGAGCGGGCACCAGTAACATCTCACAACAAATTGTGAGATTTGCTGTTAATGTTTTTGGCATATCAAATATGTCACAAGTAGATTGCCAGGCTTTGCCGCGCAGGCGGAATACTCTCAGTAGCTTGCCCGGCTCTCTGAGAGGGGCGGAAGAATGGAACCTGGGTTGGCCTTGTGCAAGGCAAACACCTTATTGCTCCAGCCCTGGGACTGTGTAATTTACAGAATTAGGTAAGGGCAGATACAAGGAGTTTTATTTCCCTTTCTTCATCTTTCACTTATCTATCATCATATAATCTGGTTTGTATGGGCTTTCATCTGTCACTTGACATAGTTCAAAAATGGGCCCATTTTTGTGGTGATTTTCCTAATATTTTCATTCCCCATATAAATATTGGTGAGAAAACATAAATATGATGGCTCATAAACCTAACAGGTTCTGGGAATTCCTGTCAACCAAGTATAATTAAGTATTTAATTTCCAAGACCATCCTGGCATACGAGCATTAGAACAAGTAAGGAGATGTAACATACTCTAAGAAAGGTAAATTACTAGAGTTTTGCTTCATTAATTTTATAAAAATAAAGGTCAGATAAACAAAAATCTAGGTGTCAAACACTAGAACCAAGAATTTCATATTGAGATGTAAAATGTTCCTTCAAGGACCTAGGGTCCAGCTTAGTTGTAGAGTGCGGGCCTATGTAAGACTGTGTAAGACTGTGTCTATTACCCCAGACACAGCACTGATTAAAGAGAGTCACCGGAAAAGCATTTCATCATCATGTTATCATGAATAAACTCAATATGCATGAAAAAAATTGTAATGTGTATAATGAAATCTTATCGAATTATCACAAAGAATGAAATCTTGTAGTTGCTGTAACTTGGATGGGGCTAAGGGGTGCTGACCTAAGTGAAGTGCATCAGAAGGAAACAGACATAGACAAGATGATCTTGCTTATAAGTGACATATAAAGAAACAAAGCAAGGAGACAGATAATCCCCAGTGGTGAGCAGCCTGAGACACTGCAGAGAAAACAGTGGACTGAGGCTGCAGAGAGCTCATGTGAGGGAAAAGAGAAGGGACCTGGGGACTGTGGTGGTCACTGACACTCTAGAGGTGGACCTGGTGCAGTAGCACTGCAAGTATAAAATCATCACATGGAAATGGCTGCCAACCAAGACACCTCAGTAAAAATAGCTGATGATACAAAAAATAAACTTGGCAACAAATTAAGACAGATTGGGAGATATACATCACCTTGATTATGAAGAACGTCATCGATTAGGATAGGAATTCGAACGTCCGGCATTGCATCTCCCTTAGCATAAGATGGTACTTGATGTGAAGCATTTGATTCAATATTTTGAGTCACTATAGCGTAGCGAAGCAACTCTTCATATTCTTCCTAGGAAAGGTCAATAATCAATAATGCATTAAAATCTTGTCAATATGGACACTCAGGCAAAAGAACAATAAAGGCACAGTCAGAGATGTTCTCTGCTCCAGTTTTCGTAACAATATTCTGATGTGGAAAAGAATACTTCCAGCTCCTGTATTTCATTCATGAGCATTCACCTACTGAGACAGTAAGATTCTCTGAGGGAAGTGAGATACCTAAGCAGGGTTTTGGGGCTTGGGGCTCACCTCCGAATGTTCCTGACAAACCAAGCCAAGTGATTCTACTGTAGGCAGTAAGATTCACTTGGGTGTGTGGGCCTCCCAAGCAGGGCTTAGGGGTTTGGAGGGGTCACCTCCTATTGTTCCTGATAAACTAAGCCAAGTGATTCAATGCTTGGCTGTTATGGTGCTGGAGATCATCAGGGTCACCCCAGCAGTGCTGCAGGGTGAAAATGAGCATATACTACCAGGAATTCAACTAGTGGTCGTGCTCCTTGAGCCCTGAGCTTTCTCCCCAGACCTGTAAGTAAAATTCTTAAAGACCACAAAAATCCAAGTCTACCTCACCTTTTTCCTTCCAGTGACAGTGCCTTTGTGCCAGATTTCTTTGGCAAGGCCTTAAGAAAGGTGATGACAATGACACTGAAGTGATGTAGTTAGTTCCCAGAAGCCGACCAACAGCTCCAACAGGAAGTATCTTCCCTTGACAGGTGACTGCCTACATACAGGTGGGAGAGAGCAGCTGGCCGTACCCCACTTCTCCTTTCTTGAAATTTACGTCTAATGCAGCTGTGCAACATTTTATATGTTGGTAATCTCTCATACAAGGGCTTACTGGCTCCAGGGTGAGAAACAACAATCTTCACACACTTTCCCCGAGGAAAACTTTTTTTGATCATTCTTGGCAGATTATTCATGACAATCTTTACAAAATAAATTATTTAGGTCCGCTTTGGGGGCAGGGTTTGAGGGTTGGACCGAAAACATTCTAAATATGGTGGTGGGTAGGTATAATGGTGGTGGGATTGGTGTTGGAATATTAAATGTAACAAATTATTGTGAACAGCTTTTAAAAATAAAAGAAAATAAAAAAATACTGCTTCAAAGGCTCCACCACAACAAAGAAGCCTGGTAGTAAAGTCATTTTGGCTATGGCCATGCTCTACCCCTATGAACCCCACAATAACTCTGAGTTTCTTTTCATACATCAGCATGCAAAGAGAAGAATCTTTGGGAAAGAATATGGACATCAAAAAGGAACACAAATGCATTTTTCTGCCCAGTGGCAACATCACAGTACACAGCAAAGCAAAACGAGATTTGAAAAGGCAGGCCAAGAAGAATAAGGACATTCATGTCACAACAAAGTTCCAGTCATGACAGTGAGCTTACTGAAATCAATACTGTCTATTTCTTGCAGAAACAAATGTGATAAGAAAGATATGAAGTCAGCGCTCCCTTGTGAAATGAATGGTATCAGCAGTCAGTACTCAAGGATTTCACTAGGAAATGCTTTACGAAGGTATTTCAGGGAATACATAATGTTTGATTCAAATGTCTTTGCTTAAAAATTTATTCAATTATTTCTTTAAAATCTGACATCCCATCCCCACTCCAATGTGATTTAGGGATTAAACCCCATGTCTTGCCCAGTTGAAACCTGTGCTCTACCTACTGAGCTATACTGTTGGCCCTTCTTTCTTTGATACTTAACTTTTAAAATAAATCCATAATAAAAGAAAAATGAATTCACAGATGTATTATATATATTCAATTTTAACAGGCCACAATTTTAAAATTGTTTAATTTTTTTTTAATTCTTTAAAAAAAATCCTTCTTTTTGCCGTGTGGGACAGGAACTTCTTTTGAGAAGAGCCTGGTCCTAACCTGATATCAGGACTATATAGTTCAGGTTTTATGAGAGAGAATCAAACTATAAGTCTTTATAAGTCTTTCACTTACTGCATCCCTGCATCCCCCCCTCCATTAATTTGGTTCTTGTTAAAGCATTCAAACATTCAAAACAACAGCTTATAAATTCCCCCAACAGCCATATGCTGAAATCCTAACCCCCAGTGTTAGTACAATTTGGAGATGGGATCCCTAAGGAAAAACAGGAAGGTTAAGTGAAGTCACAGGGTCAGGTAGGAGCAGAGAGGAGTAGTGTCCCAAGATGGAGGGCACTCTTTCCCCCAGCCTTCTCTTGCCCCAGGAAAGCCCATGTAAGAAGGCAGCATCTCATAGCCAGAAAGGGAGACCTCACCACAAACTAATCTGGCAGGGCTGGAGAGATCATACAGTGGGTAGGGCACTTGCCTTACATGCACCCAGTTCGATGCTGGCACCCCATATGGTCTCCCTCACACACCAGGCACTCCTGGTGAATCTGCCAGGTGAGGTTCTAAAGACTGGCTGATCTCTGCTTGGAGTTTTGCCCAGAGGACGATAATTGTGACAAGGAGTTCTAGAAGTTCCTGTCTCCTGGCATTTGTAGCAGTCTGATGAAGCACTCATGTAACTGACACTCCCTAAAAGAGAAAAATCCCTGAGCTCTAAAGAGCCAGGCCTTCAACATAGTTGGGTGTGGCTGCAAAACAAAAACAAGTATGAAAACAACCCAATTAGACCTGGATTTGGTAGTAACAGCATCCAGAATGTAAAATAATTATTTTCTGATGCTTTAAGCCTCTACATTTATGGTATTTTGCTACAGAGCACAAGCATGCAAATATTGGTTAATACACACACGCTAATACACACACACACACACACACACACACACACGTCAGCTAATTTTTTTAGAGTCTCTTTTCTGGAGCAGCAAAGATAAGATCCTGCCAACTCAATACTGGTCAGCTCTAAATACCACCCTGCCTATAGGAAGGATGGGAGATGGAAGCCCCTAGGTTTAACTCGCCAATAGATTCAAACGAGTATTTCAAAATTCCCTCAATCATGACTCAAAGGGGGTGGGAAGTTGGCATAATAGTATTTCGGTGCATATAAATTTTAACTTATTTTAAGGGTGGGCTTTGAGAACCAGTGATGCCAGAAGTTCAGAACTGCTAATGAAAAGCATCTCAGTTGGGTAATCAATAATACAAAATAATTTCTGGCATGCCTAAAAGTTTCTTTCCTTTCCTTTCCTTTTCGTAAATTCTACTGACTTATTCTTTTGTTTCAAAGCTAGGTTTCCTGACAAAAGGACAATCTGAGACTTTACAAGGTGCACTCGCGCGCACACACAGACACACATATACACAAAGAAACTGTGAGTCACAGTTGGTGTTGCTCCGTCTGTGGTGGCTGGCTGCATGAATGGGTAGCACCATAAACCCTGCACATCATTCCAGTCCACAGGCATTTACACTTTAGTAAAAATGAGTTCATCATAATTCTCTTCAAAAGGAAATTGGGCAAAGCTGAGATGAAGAATACCAAAAGAGCAGCATCACCTAACAAAAGCATGTGGGGAGATACGGCACCATCTGAAGCGAAGGCAAAAGTGGAAATCTATGTCACAACTCCAGGAGGCTTTTATCCTAGACAAACAGACCCTTTTCCAATACCTTCCCAATTTATCATCTGTACTTCAATGAAAAGAATATATTTCAAAAAATAGTTTCCTTACTACATAGCTGTTAGGAAAAATGAGGTCATGAAACTTGCCTATAAATGGATGGACCTGGAGAGTATCATGCTGAATAAAAGAGTCAGAAGGAGAGGATCAGACAGATATGAAAGAAAAAAAAATAAAAAAGAAAAAAAAACCCCAGTATGAAACTAATATCCAAGGTCAGGGAAAATGGGTCAGGAGGACTGGTCAATGATTGGAAATTACTTAAAGAAGAGGAGGGTCTATTATGACAACATTAGATGGAGATCACTCCGGACAAGAACTGAGTGTTGTAAGTAGGTAAAGAGATATACATGACAACCTTTCAGCATCTGTATTGCAAACCATAATGCGTAAAATGAGAGAGAAGGAGAAAGAGAGATGTGCCTGCCACAGCAGGGAGGCGGGGGTGTGTCTTGGAAGGGTGAGAGGGAAACTGGGGACATTGATGCTGGGAAATGACACGGGTGAAGGGATGGATATTGGAACATTGTACGACCAAAACCCAACCATAAACAGCTTTGTAAAAAATAAAATAAAAAAAATTAGAGAGGAAATAAACATATAAAAAAATGAAGATATCAAATATAATTTTTTTCCCCCTACAGCACAACATCTATTTGTGCTGATAATAATCCGCCTGACTTAGAAATCAATGTCAGGTCTAGATTTCCTCTTTGTGGGTGACAGAACTATAAAACTTAAGATAAATCATGCTTGGCCTGGAGAGACAGGACAGAGGTTAAGGTGCTTGCCTTGCATATGGCTGACGCTGGTTTGATCCCTGACACTACCTGGTGCCATGACCATGGCCAGATGCAGCCCTGAAAGCCCTTGTGCACCACTGGGTGTGGCCCCAGTCATCTTTAGCTCTACAGGGCCAAGTGGCAGCCCTGGGCTCCAGCATTAAACTGCTGGCTCAGCTGGCTGAGACTCAATCTCAGAGAGGATTTAAAAAAAGGAAAAGAGATACCATGTTAGTATTCCCCCATTTAAGATCTACTCTGGAATGCTAAGTCTCTATTTTTGATGAAATATAAATTAAAAGTCAAAGTTTGTCCTACCCAAAATCACATCTTAGTAATCACTGTTCAGGTTTGGGGCAGAAGAATACACCACGCAGTGGAAACAGGACCTAGAATAGAGCACTATGGAAGTGAGGGCCCAGAACTTTGGATGGCTTGATATTGCCTCAATTTGCATTAAAGGCGAAAGCAGCATTCATGAGACGTACAACAGAGAACAATTTAAGGGATTAAATGTTTCTTGAGGCATCCTGTTGTTGAAAGACTTTGTACAAAGACTATTTCAAGAGCTGACTGTTTTCTGAAAGGTTAAAGCAAGGAAAGGTATTCAAAGTTTGTGAAATAATCCCCAAAGTTTGATATTATACTTTAAACAACTCTTTTGGAAACGACATGAGCAAATGAAAACTGTATTCCTAGTTTTTGCCTCATCTTATCACAGGTTTAAGATAAAAAAAGTAGCAAATTTAGACTTAGCCTACCTGAAGATCTGAAGAGACGGAACTGTCAGAACTGCTTTGCATAACTGGAAATGAGCATTTCTCCTCATCTGATGACATTTTGTGCAAATGCTACGAAACAGAAGCTAACTTTAGTTTCCCACCCTTCATATGCACATGAATGTTGTTCTAGATATTAAGTGCAGTGACATCCTAGTCTGAAATAATTTTTGTGTGATATGCAGAAATCTTTCAACATCTGGCTCATCCATAGACAAAATCTTTGGGGCCAGCAAAAATAGATTCTAATTCTTATAACGCACCAAGGTGATGAGAAAGGTACATGAAAGGTTAGTGAGAAAATGGAAGATCCTCAGACAAATCTACAGTGGTGCTCGGCAAGAATAATATCCAGTGACACTGACTTGTGAACAAGCTGTGACAGCTGGGAGGTCTGTAAGATTCTGAACCACAAGGGAATTACCAATTAGCACACATGCTTGAAAAACTTACCTTTGGGAATATTATGTTAAGAAAAGCAAGCCTCTGTAGAACAGAGGCTAGTACATGCAGAGAAAACTTGGTGAAAATCTTTATGGAAAAGTAAAATAAAAATAACAAAAGTAGAGGTCAGAGTGATTGTATGGAGGTTAAGGCACTTGCTTTGTAAGCAGCTGACCCCGGTTCAATCCCCCCCAGTACCCCATACAGTGCCCCGAGCCCTGCCAGGATTGATCCTTGGGCAGAGCCAGGAGTAAACCCTGAGTACAGAGGGATGTGGCTTCTATGATAATAATAATAATAATAATAATAGCAAAAGTACATATAGTAACAAATTACTTGAAAAGCAAATAGTGACTATTCTAATGATTGGAACCCTGGTTATATGTAATACATTGGTCAGTGGTGAGGAATAAAAAATGAAAAAACCTTCACACTCAAGGGCTTTAACAGTCATCAGTGGAGTGGCTGAGACATATATAAAACTCACGGATGGAAAAAAATCTAAGATTTTAAAACAACAGAAGTTGAAAGCAGAGGGATGGGAGTAACCATTTTTCAGGGGGGGCAACTGTGGGGCTAAAATGGGGCACCCAGAGAAAGTTTCAAACAGTGAATGTGACCCAGGAGTTGAGATGTGATGCTAAAAGATATACATATACGCAAGGCAGCAAAACAGCATAAAGAAAAGATCGAGAGGCTGGACATATAGGTCAGAAAAAGCAATTAATTTTTAAGGCTGAAGCAAACGGAAGCAAGGCTGAGGATGAAACAGGCTCATGGAGAAGCCAGCTCATGGAAGATCATGATTGCATCATGTCAAAAAGTTTGATCTTTACTGCAAAATTGTAAAGTTTGCAAAGTAATATTTTAAATAAGTGATGACACAATTAGGGCTCTTTCTTAGAAAGATCCTCCAGCAGCTTTTAAGCTAGATAGGGAAGGACAGTGAGCTAGCATGATGTATGGTGCTTGCTCTGCGTGTGGTGGGCCCAGACTCAATATCCGGCCACCGGCCACCAAACAAATGCTCTCAGCAACACCAGAAGTGATCCCTGAGTACAGAGCCAGGGGTAAACTCTGAGCACTGCTGGAGGTAGTCCAAAACAACAATAACAGAACGACAAACTGGGGGAGGTAGGATTCAGCTGAGAACAGACTGCACTGGTCTAAAGGAAACGTCCCTCTGGGCACTACCCAAAAGATACAGGGGATTCCAGAGGTAGGAAGCAGCAATGGAAGTGGCCAGAGGCTATGACCATGAGATGAGTCTGTTAAGGCAGAGGGAAATAAGAGACCAGGGTCAACAACTGGGTAAAGGGAGGAGCCTGGATGGTCTTCTGAGTTCTAGCTTGGGTAAACAGATGCATCAGTGCCACTCAGCAAGGTGGAGACTAGAGGAATATGAGCAAGATGGGAGGAAGGACAAAAAAAGCTGTAGCAGCAAAGCTGCAGTGTGTGGTCTTAGGTCACAACTGTTATGCAGCATACACCTCCAACTGCCACTCACAATATTGTCACTGTACGTGATACTTCCTGAAGCTAAGCAATGTGGAAGCTCTGCGCTGGAGGTACAGATTGGAGATGCAGTTTGAGGAAGCATCAGTGTTACGAGAACTAAAAAGGGGGAAGAGGATCACATCACCCATAAACTGGTATGTGAGAAAGAGCTCTTACGGTGAAGGACACACCCCCAAAACAGTAGGTGTTATCTTAGTACACCTGATCATGTTTCTAGGAAGAGACCCTTAGCTTCCAATACTAAGAAGGGGATATAACACCAACAAAACTGAGGACTTTGGTAGTGAGAAAGTTAAAATTAGCACCACTACCATTTAACAGGGCTGGAGCGATAGCACAGCTGTAGGGCGTTTGCCTTGCACGCAGCCAACATGGCCCACCCAGTTCGATTCCTCTGCCCCTCTCGGAGAGCTGGGCAAGCTACCGAGAGTATCTCGCACGCAGGGAAGAGCCTGGCAAGCTACCCGTGATGTATTTGATATGCCAAACACAGTAACAACAAAGTCTCCAATGGAGACGTTACTGGGCCCGCTCGAGCAAATCAATGAACAATGGGAGGACAGTGACAGTGACCATTTAACGGGGAAGAGAAGAGTCAGCAAAGAAAAGGAAGTCAGGATAGCAGAATGGGCACATGACTGAAACTTCATGTCTGTACTCCAAGAATGGAGTAGTCAGATGCCAAAGAAAGATACGTATTCAATTAAAATGCTCAGAATCTAAGGATCAGGAAACTGCCTGCAATGTTTGCTTGAAAACTTCAATGGGAAGGGGAACAGGTGTTAATCATGGTGGGTTGAAAAAGATGAGAAAACTGAAGTGGAAGGGGGTAGGGAAAGGTGAGTTTTATGAATGAATACTGGAGCTAAACTGTGGAAAGCATATTTCAACTTTACTTAGCAAGACTGTGTAGCACATTGTACGTACACTATATTTCAGACTATCTTCAGTTAAGCCACTTAGTGGGGGATAAAATAAACACAGGCCTCATTGGGAAGGGACAACTCCTTCGGGGACTTCAAATTCACCCCAGGGCAACTTGGTCCATTTCTGTTTTCATTCAAGTCTTCCTTTTTTAGGACGTGTCAGAAGAGGGCACAGTTGGGAAGAGTAGCGTGTGGTGGTGCTACCAAGTAAAACAAATGGGCTGGGAAAATTATCCACACACCTCAAAGCGAGTTTCTGATGCAATTATTGTACTTTGGGATAAAGAACAATCATTGTATTTTTTGGAAATATAAATATTTTCTAAATCTTCCATCTGTTCTGCTCTGATACCAACAAGGTACGACAGCTTAGAACTACCTGCAGTGGAATTTTTTTTTTCTCACTCTCTCTAGTTCAGAAACAGGAGAACGTGGCTTGCTTTAATGGCAGGGAGATGTACTTCAGCTCAAGACAAATGGTTCCCCTCCCCCACCTCTCCTCCCCCCACTCCCGCTATTGCCAGAGGGAGCAAATCACTTCTTGGTGGATACCTGGCTGGCAGGGAAAGAGGAGTTTGGAAATTCAAGCCTCCCCCTGGAGTCGGAGCAATAGTGATGGCACAAGTGAGCTGGCATCAGGGTAGACGGGCCCTGCGTTCTTTGCCCGTCCTAGCTGCAGGCCGGGAAAGGGACGCTGGAGCCCTCAGCCTCCCACAGCGCGGCCAAGAAGCAGAGGCGGGGGTTGGGGGTGGGGGGTGGGGGAAGCAGTTGTGCCTGAGCAGAGACCTACAGGTCCTCTCTCATCACCTCCCAACTTCACCGAAGTCTTACTTTTAGAACAACAAACCGTTAGACCCTTGGACTCCCCCCAGCTCCCTTACACTTCAAATGACCAGAACCTGCGGCAATAACCGCTGTACACCGTCCTCCCATCCGGGACAACTGGGGAAGGGAAACTAGCCGGGTCAGGTCCGCTGCAGGGTTGCACGGCCCGGGTCTGCGGGAAAGACACCCCCAAGCCGGTGGACACGGGGACTGGCCACCCCGGCCCGGGCACTGCGTCCGACAGGACGCTCCTGCCTACCGTCCAGGCTCCCCGCAAACCAGGACTACGCTCTCCGCTTCTCTTAGCCGTGACGCCGAGGGGACAACAGCCAGAGCTGCGGCTTCCTTAGCAGCAAGCTGACAGTTTCAAACTGCAGAGAGAAATTAAGGACCGCCCCGAGCATTGGCCCCGAGCCCCAGCAATCTGCCTTCTGATTGGTCCGAGGGCCGGCGCTCTCGACCAACAAAGGGAAAGGCCGGAATTAGGTTCTAATTAGGAAGTCCCCGCCCCCAGGGGCGGAGCCTCAAGGAGCCCCGCCCCTCGGGCTGGACTCCTGGACCGCGCATGCTCTGTTTAATCTCGTGACTGAGGCGCCAAGAGCTAGCAGCTCCAAGTTCAGATTTGTTTTGCGTTTCAATGAGCGGGACTGAAGTTAGCTAGGGCTCTGTTCTCTTTCGGCAAAGTTTAGACTTGGGGTCGTCGTGCATAAGAACCATTTGTGTCCGAAGGTCCGTTGCAATAGAATCACTTGGAGGTTTTTTTTTTTTTAAAGTACAGATTTCTGAATCCCCTCTGCTGAATCCCTGTTTCTTGGGCAGAGTTAGGGAATCCGAATTTTTAGTAACCTCCAGTGATTCTGGGTTCTGTGCTCTTGAAGTGCATGGAAAGGGCTAGTTTAGGTTTTACTAAATAGCGTCAGATGTTTCCAGATTGCAAATTGGGCTCTTATGGCACAGAGAAACTTGATCTTAGAATCAGATCATAATTATATGATGACATTTTCACCTTCTCACCAATACTCTGGAGAATGCTACCATACAGGAGTGCTGTAGGGAAAATAAATCAGTTATTGATTTATTTCTATAATACTCCTTTGTATCTAAAATTTCTGAGACAAACATAAAAGAAAAACTAGTCTTTCAAATTATACAGTTATTCTTTTTAAAAAACTTAAACGTTTGCCAAAACTCTGCAATAATGAAGTGTCTGGCATTGTTTCTCAATCGCATATGCTCACTTTGTATCTATCACATACAAAGATTATTATCATAATCATCAATATTGTATCTGTTGTGCTGATCTGTGATGTTATCAAGCACAAATGTCAAATGTCAATAAATTAGAATCCTTGGGATTAGACTGGAAGCCATAAGCTCTAGAGGAAAACACAAGGAGAACACTCCATGACTTTATTTTTTCCATATATCTATATCTTTAAATTTATTTTTATTTTTTATTAGTGAAACACCATGAGGTACAGTTGTAGACTTACAAACTTTCCTGCTTGGGTTTCAGTTATACAATGATTAAGTACCCATCCCTCCACCAGTGCCCATTTTCCACCACCAATGATTCTAGTAGCCCTCCCAACCCCACATCCCATACCCCTCACCCCACCCTGCCTCTGTGGCAGGGCATTCCCTTTTGCTCACTCTTTCCTTTAGGGTGCTGTAGTTTGCAATAGAGGTTTTGAGCGGTCATCATGTTCATCCAATACCCATCAGACAAGGGGTTGATATCAAGGATATACAAAGTACTGGTTGAACTTCACTAGAAGAAAACATCCTATCCCATCAAAAAAAATGGGGCGATGAAATGAACAGAAACTTTCTCAAAGAAGAAATCCAAATGGATAAAAGACACATGAGAAAATGCTCTACATCAATAACCATCAGGGAGATGAAGATCAAAACAACAATGAGATATCATCTCACACCACAGAGACTGGCCCACATCCAAAAGAACAAAAGCAACCGTTGTTGGCGTGGATGTGGCAAGAAATTTGGGAATGCTCCTTCACTGCTGGTGGGAATGCCGACTGTTTTAGCCCTTTTGGAAAACAGTATGAACGATTCTCAAAAAATTAGAAAATGAGCTCCCATTTGGCCCAGCAATACCACTCCTGGGAATATATCCCGGAGAGGCAAAAAAGTATAGTCGAAATGACACTGCACTTCTATTTTCATTGCTGCACTATTCACAATAGCCAGAATCTGGGAAAAAATCCAAGTGCCCGAGAACAGATGACTGGTTAAAGAAACTTTTGTACATCTACACAATGGAGTACTACGCAGCTGTTAAAAAGACAACGTCATGAAATTTACATACAAGTGGTTCTACATGGAAAGTATCATGCTAAGTGAAATGAGCCAGAAAGAGTGGGACCAACATAGAAAGACTGGACTCATCTGGGGAATATAAAGTAACAGAATGGGAGTCAAACACCCAAGAATAGTAGAGATAAATACCAGGAGGCCTGCTCCAGAGCTTGGAAGACGGCCTCACATGCTGGGGGAAAAGGCAGCTCAGATAGAGAAGGGAACACCAGTAAAGGATGTTTGGAGAACTTGCTCAGGATGCGAGATGCGTGCTGAAAGTAGAACATAGACCAAACACTCCATGACTTTAAAGCTAACGGTATGGGGCAAGAATTCAACACTAGAGACCTAAGTGATTGTATAGTTGGTAGGGCATTTGCTTTGTATGCAACCAACCTGGGATCAATTGCTCACATTCCATATGGTCCCTCGAACACCACCAGGAGTAACACCTGAGCATCATTAGGTGTGTCCCAACCCCCCCTTCCCCCCAATTTAAAAAACAAAGAACTTTCAGGTGCATATGCTGCCTGAGCCCATGTGCAGCTTGTGCAGCTTGTGTCCACGTGACCAATGAGGCTGACTACATCCCCTCTTGAGATTTGTACTTTCCTATCTAATGTTGGTGTGTGTGTGTGTGTGTGTGTGTGTGTGTGTTAGCTCTCCGCCCTTGGAGAAGGCTGATTTCTCTGCTGAGTGTGGTACTCTCTCTTTTATTCCCTCCCCCCCCCACATCCTTCAAAAACCTCTAAATAAAATCTGTTTTACTTAAAAAAATAAAAAAGGAAAAGAAAAGAAAAAAGAACGCAACACTGTTCGTCAAGCAAATGAAAGCAAATATAAACACTTAGGAATACATCAAACTGAGAAGCTTCTGCACTGCAGAATAAATGAGGACCAGAATCAAAAAGACACTCCACATAGTGGGAGAAAGTATTTGCCCATCACTCACTTGATAAAGAGTTATTGTCCAAGATATGAAAAGAACTGGTGGAATTTTGCAAGACAAAAAACAACCCCACCAAAAAAAAAGTGATTCAAACAGAAATGTCCTCAAAGAAGACAGGTTTGTGACTTGAGCTACTGGGTAGATTGTAGCATCTTTATTCTAAAGAGTATGAATACTGGAAGAGGAACATGTTTTAAAAACAAGAACAGAGATTCAGTTTGTATAGGCTGTTTGCGTAAACTTCCAATGTCATTAAGCAATGTGACATACACATCTATAGCTTAAAAAAAATGATGGCCCAGACACATAAACCAGGATGCTGTGTCTTCTAGGTCTTAACAAACATGATGGAGAAAAAGTGCTTCTATGATTGACTTGGTTTGCTCCTGATTTCCATAATCACTGTGAGAACATGTCTGCATTATCTTGCTGGAACATAAAAGACATTTTATAGAACTTGAATTGCCAAGTCATCCCAGCTGAGGTCGTTCTAGATCCATCTATATCCAGCTTATCCCCAGCCACACATGAAAGCTCAACCAACCAACCAATCCATAGATTCATAATCTAAATCAATGTTGACTGCTTAAAGCCATTATTTTTTGTAGTAGTTCTTTCATAGATCATTGGGGTAAAATGTGCCTGATAAATGCAATTTAAAGCTATACAACTAGGTTTAACCTGACTAGAACACAAAGAGTAGAAAAAGTTCAGAACAGAACCCTGAAGTCTTCCAAGGTTTTAGAGTTGGGAAGCCGCAGGGCTGACAAAGGAGACAAGGTGCTGCCAAGGTAGAAAGAAAACCAGGTCAAGGTCAGTAAAGATCTGTTTGCTATAGCTGTAAAACTCTATAGTGTGCAGGTATGCCTATGAGCCCTAAATTCTGAATCTCTGCTGCAACCTTGTTATTTATTTTGGTTTTGGGGTCACACCCAGTGGTGCTCAGGGCTTATTCCTGGCTCAGGGATCACTCCTGGTGGTGGTCAGGGAACGAACCATTTGAGTGTGTCAGGAATTGAACCCAGACAAGTCTGTTCAAATTAAATGCCCTACTTGCTGTACTATCACTCCAGCCCAGTATTCGTCTTTTAATCTACTATTTTGGATTAAGGAATTGTTAAATTTGATGTGGATCGCTTGTCTAGTTGCCTGTCTTGAGTTCTTCCTAGAAGTCATAAATTATGTCCTAAATGTAGCAGAGCAGTGTTACTTCTTTCTCAAAACCCTTCCATGTGGAGGGTTATTGACCCTGGTGGTGTGAGGGATGTAGTAGCACTGAAATAAAACAAAAACATGGAAACTGCTGTAAACTACGTTATCCCCATAAAAGTAACTGGGGAAGAAACCCAAAACAAAAATAACACCTTCTTACATTGTGCTCAAAGCTCTACTATGCTCAGTGCTATGCACTAAGGGTTAAATTGTGTCTCTGTGTGGGTTTTTTTTTTCTAAATCAGAAAAATGACTTCAGTGACATCTGATTCCTGAAGGAAGGTGATCAAAGAACCTGATAAATTATATCTGGGTAAGTGCCTCATGTTGCAAGTTCTTCATAGAACTTCTGTAATTAAACAAAGCTCTCTTTAAAGTCCCTCCACACACACACACACACACACACACACACACACACACACACATACACAGAGAGCCAACAAGATGTATGCATTCGTTGCAGCCAACTAAGGCAAAGCAGAGGGAGAAGACTATCGGGTAGCTGGCATTATGGTCACAGCAGTCTAGAGATAAGGCAGCTTGTCAGAGCTGTGCAGGGACAGGGATTTGTAGGAGAGTGAGAGAGAACTTGTTCAGACTATTTTGAATTTCCGAATTCCACAACTGCATAACATTATACAGTACAGGCAGTTCATTTGTTAGCCCTCATTATCACCTTTTGTTCTACTAAATCAGACTCATTCTTTAACCTCTTTGGAACATCTTTATCCTTAACACCTCCTTCTCCATATGCAACAACCTGGCAGTAGCTGTGAGAGACAGGATGAGCTAGTGGTTCTGGGAATATAGTTGCTGAGTCCCACTGTTCTGAATACTACAGAGATACTGTGTTTTTGGGTTTTGAAGGCTCTTGAGGTGGGTTTTTGATAGAGTAATTCAGCTTGGTGATATTATCTTTCAATTATTTTCTTTCTTAACCCCCACCCTTTCATCTTTCAGGCCCCCTTCCTTTTGATTGTTGTTATTATTTTGTGGTCTGGAGTTTGCATCCAGGGTTTCATACTTGCATGACCTGTGTTCTACCACTTAAGCCACACCCTTTTGTTCCCCATGCAACCTCAATCCTACCTTTTAAAGGAAGAAAAGCTAAAGGAAGCTCCATTTAGTATTTCAAATCAGATTTGGACAAGTGTGTAGAATTTGTTAAATCTCCTTGAGAGTACCATTTAGACAGACTATTTTCCTGTTCCAGTTTGAGTATTGAAGGGGCATGCCACTCAATCTGTTTCTCATTTATAAACATATACCAAAGTTCAGTAGTACATTTATTGTTTGTAAGTTGTGATGCATTTTTCTGTAGTAACTCCAGATGAGGCCACACTAGGACTGAAAAATTGCTTATAAGCATTATAAAAGTAGAAAATAAGACTTTTGCAATCTTAGTAGATGTAATAAAAAGAAGAAATAATATTGAATAAGAAATATTTTATTGTGTGTTTATCTTGAATGTTGTTGAAAAAAGAGAAAGAGTGATATATATAGTGGTGTGCTGTTTACTCAGAGGCAGTTAGTGAAGCAGATTTAGCTACTACTTTTAGATAGTATTAGGGTTTTCCCGGCTCCCAGCCCCTTGGAAGCATCTGCAGTGCCCAATCTCATGCAAGTTATGGGTGTCATGTGAAAATTATTTTTCCTTTCTCTTTTTTTGGGCCACACCTGTTGATGCTCAGGAGTTACACCTGACTTTGCATTCAGGAATTACTCCTGGTAATGCTCAGGGGACTGTATGAGATGCCAGGGATTGAACCTGGATAGGTTGTGTGTGAGGCCAACACCCTACCTGCTATACTATCATGTTAGCCCCTAAAAAAATTATTTTGTGAAGTTTATGAAGTCTTCATGGCATCAATAGCTTTCCTACTAATGTATATCTTCCTATTATAGATCTCTGGGCAGCTAGGGAGGGCCCGGGCAGCTCTCCCTCTTGCTGCCCGGGTTCGGTGGACTTGGGTTGCTCCCCTACCCATGGTGGCCTGTGCCATGGGCAGATGAAGGAGGAAGCAAGGGCCAAGCCAGCTGATTTATCAGTTGCCATTTATTCCATTCTCTCCACGTGCCTGTTCCAGTCTCACTAAGTTCCCATTCTAGTCTCACACTGCCCCTCATTCCCATGTCCACCTGTCTCTCCCGCTCATCTCTCCGCACTCCCTCTTACAGCCTCTTCTCTCATTTCTCCACGTGCCTGCTCCTGTATTCTTACCCTAGGGCGTTCGCCTTACAAGCGGCCAACATGGCCGACCCGAGTTCGATTCCTCCGCCCCTCTCGGAGAGCCCGGCAAGCTACCGAGAGTATTCGGTATGCCAGACACAGTAACAACAAAGTCTCCAATGGAGACGTTACTGGGCCCGCTCGAGCAAATCGACGATCAACGGGAGGGCCTTTACCTTTACCTTTACCTTACATTCTTCTCCCTCTGTCCCCTCGTTTCTCTGCTCCATCTTGCTGCCCTGGTCTCTCTCTCGTCTCTCCCCAACTCTCGTTCTCTTTCCAACTCCCCAGCATTGGGGGTAGATGCTACATACCAATCCCATAGCAAAATCAACATAAGAAAGCCCTTCCTTTGCTGATAGGCAAAATACCACTTAAGGTGTTTTTCTCCTTTCCCTAGTCCAATAACTTAATTAACATCCTAATTCTACTTCTTAGTTATTTTGTATGGACATAGTAAGAGATACATTGAGCTTGTAGGGTGGCTCTCCTGGGGACATCTCACCACAGGCTCATACTATAGTGCTCAGGCCAGATTAATTTTTCCTAACCCTAGCAGGGTCCAAATCTAGTTAGTACTTTTTGGATCATGACAGAATTTGTCCATGACATTCTCTTTACTTACAGTTAAGTATTTTGGTGCTTTGGCCAGGTCCATTTTTTTTTTTTTTTTGCTTTTTGGGTCACACCCAGTGATGCACAGGGGTTACTCCTGGCTGGCTTATGCACTCAGGAATTACTCCTGGCAGTGCCTGGGGGACCATATGGGATGCTGGGAATTGAATATAGGTTGCCCATGTGCAAGGCAAACGCCCTACCCACTTATGCTATCGCTCCAGGCCAAGCCCATTTCCATGCCAGGGTAGCACATAGCTCACAGCTTGCCCTGGGTCCATCCAGTCCCTTGTCGGGATGCTGCTTTTGGAGTACTGGGAAGTAAGAGCAACTGATGCTTAAATTGAGAGAGCAGGTGTCCAGGGAGAATATCATTCTGAGTTGATTAACTCCCAAGCCACAAAAGCATAGCATTAACTGTCTTCTTGTGTCCATACAAAAGAACACTGCTCTGAATTAACTATGCAAAGAACTTAAGGAGAAGAAAAGAGAAAAGAAGAAGAGAAAAGGAGAGAGGACTTAAGGACTTAAGGAAAAGAGAAAAACAATATTTACAAGTCAACAGAGCACAAAGAAAGAAATTACAAATAAAACACAGAGGAATGGGAGCACTGTGATGGGAGTAACCCAATAAACCTAACAAGACAAACCAATGTTATCCTACAATAGATAATTATATATATCTATGTATATCAAATTTATCATTTTAGGTGTTAGAAAATGTATTTCTTGCTTCTGGGCTAGTCCAAGGTGGGTGTCCTGGTTCTTTCTATATTGTATTCAGGCCTTTTCTGAAGTCTTTAGAATTTTTGGCTGTAATGATATGACAACAAATAGTGAGTGTCCCACTGTTAGAGTCACTCATTGTCTACCTATCAGCCACTTCCCTACTTGTTTTCCTGCTGGGAGAACTTGCTCTCAGGGAGCAGCCAATATTTTCCTTTTGCCTTTTCAACTCCCACTGAAGTTAAGTCATAAGCAAACCATAGCACTCTTCGATAACAAGTTCTGTTAGGTGTGTGTGTCTGTGTGTGTGTGTGTGTGTGTGTGTGTGTGTATGTAATAAGAGGGGAAATGTCAGATGTCAAAGTTCTTCCCTCCAGTGTTAAAGTATGGTGTTTGTGAAGGGCCAGCCATTGCATTGAACATGAGCGACTACATTTGAAGTTATTTCACGTGGTAATGGTAGACCAGACAAGACCAACAGGAAGACTGGAGTCCAAGTCTCCAGACAAATAGAAAGGCTATGGTCCAAGTGGAACATCCCAAGCCCTATCTTCAGTTTTCTTAAAAAAGTAGATTGATTGAGGATTCAATTCTAGTAGTGAATTATACTTCCTGTTTGATTTTCCCTCCTCAGATACTCACATTTAGGTAAGTGTGATGGTAGCATTTCTCAAGTTATTTTAAGCCTCATTCCTGGACTCGAGTCATTTATATAAAAGTAGAATGCAGCTTTATTTTTTATTTTGTTAGATTTTGTTGCTTCCAGTATTGATGAGAATAGAAAATTGTGGACACCATATCTGGCCATGTTAAAGGCTCATATGCCTTGAGGATCACACCGTGTGTGTGTGTGTGTGTGTGTGTGTGTGTGTGTGTGTTGGGGGGTTTGTGAGGGAGACTCATATGGTGTCAGGGACAAAACTTAGGACTTTGCAAAGCATGTGCTCTATCACTTACAGCATGTCCCTGGCCTAGTGGAAGCATTTTAATATGAAAAACTAAATTCAAGATTGCAAAACGTGATGACAGCTCTGTCTAGACTGTAATTCAAATGATTGAAATTGCAGTTAAAGATGTTGACAGAAGCATGTACAGTATAAAAGCATTAATTTCCCCATAAGAATAAGTGGGCAATAAAGCTGATTTGTTGAATTTTTAAGAATCAATTAACATAGATTATATAAACATCTTTAAAAAGAAAAAAATTTCAAAGTAAACAGTGATTGATTGAATGACTATCAGTTAATATATAATTTTAATATATAATCTAAATTATCTTAAATTAAAAATGATCTTAGCTACTGGAAAGGAGCCTTATGACATAAGGAATATGAAGAGAATATGAAGAATATGAAGGAATATGAAAAGAACGTAATGAAAGTATTGCTATCAACCTCTATTATTTAGGAATTAATTATTAGGCAAAGAAAAATTCAATTGTCAGTATTGTGAATTAGATATCTTTTACCCTTCAAATTATATAGTTCTTTTTATAAGGGACTGTGTAAACTGTAAATTTTATTTTATACGCTTTGCGGCTGACAAAATAAAAAACAATTAAAAAAAACAGAGATTTAAATTCATTATTTGGTTCTTTTTGATATACATATTCCCCTTCTCCTTCTCCTTTCTCTAATTCTGCCCACAAAACCCCAAATATCCTTCAGGGCCGCCCTTAAGAAATATGCTTTTGCTTTATCTTATTTATGTATGATTTCTTGCAATCTTTTCCCCTTCTCAGTGCACTTTGCAGATTTGCTAATAGTGTTTTCTGTCACCAATGGCTGCTCAGAGTAGGGATTGTATCTTCCTTAGTGTTGTGTCACCTGTAGGAACACAGACTTCATATGAACACCATGAAGCTGCTAAAGCATTTGCTGAATTTAAGCAGCTGAATACTGTGGCTCTCCCTCTCCGTTCTGTATAGGTTTTGTTTACTGTTAATCTAAACCTCTTCTCCTTTCTGTAGGCCTTTGGAAGGCAGTTCAGCCTGCGACATGAGTCAGCAATGCAGGGGCTGTGCATCTTGCTCTGGTAGCTTCCACTGAATGGAAGGAAGTTTGTCCCAGCCACACCAGGTGGCAGTGTGACCCACGTCTGCAAGACAACCACTGCAGGTCTAAGGATAAAACAATGTAATGATTCTATGAGGGGGGAAAAATATTGAAAACGTAATTTCATACCGAGGGATAAATAAAATCAACTTTCTATATCTAATCAGGGATCCCAAAAGCTATGTGATTTTTGCAACCATGTTAGTAGGTGAGTAACAACAAGGCTTGTTTGCACTGTTAACAGGTGCACAGAGAGAAAGTGGTGGACCAAAGTGAATCTCTGCATTTACACAAAGGAATAGACACGAGCCTACTGAAAGTTCCTCTTACACTGTTTAAGACATGAGCATACTGTAAATGGCACAATTGTGCTTCAGAATGCAAATAATTGGATCATTCTACCTGTCAAAAATTAAGATTAATCCAATTCTCTGCGAATGCACCAAATGTTATACTATTGAATTATTAATAATAAAATGTTTTGTACTATTGGAGTTACCAAGAGTATCCTGCCCGCATGGCAGAGCCTGGTAAGCTCCCTGTGGAGTATTCAATATGCCAAAAACAGTAACAACAAGTCTCACAATGGAGATGTTACTGGTGCCCGCTTGAGCAAATCAATGAACAACAGGAGGACAGTGCTACAGTGCTATTATTGGAGTATTGATTCTTAGTTATAGAATGGCTGAGTTTTGGTACAAGTGAATTCTTTGGGCAAAATATTTTTCTTATATAGAAATGCCATTCTTATTTTGAAGATGTCATTCCAGTTGGAATCCCACTAAGTCTGAGATATGTTGAACTGAAGGACAGTCGCATTATTCTTGTATCAGCAACATATTCCTTCATATACTCCTATACTCTGCTGTACTTGGAAATAAAGTCACTTCTACATTTGAGTTGGTCTACTTTGCATTTGTTGGAACTGTCAAATAGAGGAAGCACTGACAGAAATAGAGGAAGCACTGACAGAAAAATCTCTCCTTCAGGACTATTTTGGTGGACAGTTGTGGGCCTTTCTGCTTGCTAAATATGCCTTCAACACTCTTTCAGTATTCAGAAAATGCCCTGTCAATGACATTCAGTGAGACTTGCTTCTCCCATGTTGAACCAGATAACTTGCTTTCCCCAGTTTCCCTGAAGCAAGAGCCAAGGAGTATGGCCTGATTTCAACATTCACACACACTCACAAGTGACTTTGATTGAGATGTAAGCAATGGAAGAGAGAGGTGTGATCTGGCAAGCACTGTAGCAATAATGTTCAGGTTTATTAAAGGCTTCAGTGCGAAAGTTTCTGGGTTCTACTTCTGAACATCACTGATCTATGTGAGCTGGGCAGCATCTGTGCAAATTGTGGTGGAGGTGACCACTGGTTTCAGCAGGGGTCTCTGAGCTTATGTGGCTCCCACAGAGTAAATGCAAATAGTTCCTGATTGCTCAGCATCTGAACCTGATCTCCAGCCTTCTTAGAGGTGTTCTCAACAACCTACTAGCCTTTAAGAATTCTCTTCTCACTAAGCCAGTCAAGGGTTTGCACTTAAAACTCTATTAGAAGCAGGAATAAGAGAAGATCCTCCCCACATACACACCAAATGTATATTTTGGATAACTTGCAAAGATTTTTTTAATTGAAGCATTGTGAGAATAGTTGCAAAGCTTTCAGGTTTAAGTCTCGGCCATACAGTGATCAAACACCCATCCCTTCACCAGTGCACACGTTCCACCACCAAGAACCCCAGTATATCTCCCATCCCACCCCATTCCCCTGCCTGTGTGGTAGATGATTTCCACTTTACTCTCTCTCTACTTGGATTACATTAAATTTTTTTGACAGAAGAACCACCATTATTATTTGGAATTTTCCCCCCCAACAATCAGACATGCCGAAAAGGCATCATTAGATAATTTATTTTCTATTGCTGATAATGAAGAGCATATGATGTCTTGAATTTCTGGTATTTTAGTAATTAAGTCCGAGGGATTTCTGCCAGAAGCCGCTGGGTTCCGAGATTGGTTTGTGTGCCTCTAGGATCATGGCCATTCAGGAGCCGGCAGATTCGTTCATGGGTGGCCACTTGCAAAGATTTTTATCATATTAAGAGACAAGGGAAATTTTTGCATAAGAGCAAGAAAGACAAAAGAATACAGCATAATGCCTGTTTCCTGGAATAGACTAAAACTCCAATAAATGAGATAAAGTAACCACAACTAAGTAAAACAAAAGTCATTTTAATATGAACATCTATAAGTCTCAAGCTTTTTATAAATAAGGAAGAAACCATTTTATGTTCAATGTTAGAGATTTCAGTATTAATATCAGGAAACATGTAAAATTGATACAAACAGATGTTTGATATTGTTGCAGGTGACTTGGGTGAAGTGGGGAGTGAGGGAGGGAGCCTCAAGGAAATAGTGCTTCTGTCTCTCTGCTTAGCTCACATCAATCCCTAGGGAAATGTCTGAAGTGGGTTAGGATTCTAGACAGTACCGGAACTGATCTCCACTACCCGAGTTTTCACATGATACCTCCAGTGCTTTTGCACAGATGATTCAATAACCATTGAATTTTTTTCTTTTTTTCTTTTGGGGTCACACCCAGTGATGCTCAGGGGCTACTACTGGCTTTGTATTCAGGAATTACTCCTGGAAGTACTCGGGAGACTCTATGGGATGCTGGGAATCGAACCCAAGTCAGCCACGGGCAAGAAAAATGCCCTACCCGCTGTGCTATCATTCCAGCCCCTCACCATTGGTTTTTTAGCCATTTCTTGTCCTTGAAGTTTAGTGCCAGAGAGATTGTTTGTATAGGGATGTTTACTTCATCTGACTTGTTAATGTCCAACTATTCTCTTCTGGCCTTTAGCCTTCCATTTTATAGATGTGCTGCAGATCTTATGCAGGAATCTTTATGAGTCAGCTTCTTCTCTGACCTTTTTGTTATCAGGATCTTAGCTTTATCTTTGGATTTTGTCATTTTAACAACTATATGATTTGGACAAATACTTAAAACTACAAGGTTTTGTTTGTTTTGTTTTGAGTCCTGTGAACTTCTTGCATCTGAGTAACTCAATCCTCAGACTAGGGAAGTTGTCAGTGATAATTTCTTCAGAGAATTAGTGGTCATGAATTGACAGTGCAACCAGTCATCCTAAACATCCATATATCCCTGAGTGGTTTTCTCCAGCCATTCTCAGCTGATAGGCACAGGAATGGAAAACACAGGGGTGGAGAACACAAGAGCTGTAGAATCTGTGACGCCATTTAGACCATTGGAGTCAGGGAAGAAAGTGACAGATGAAAGGGAGAGATTTTAGAGAAGGATCATGGAACAGTGAGTTACAATGTGATGGAGAAGAAGGGGCAAGGAGGTGTGTGTGTGTGTGTGTGTGTGTGTGTGTGTGTGTGTGTATGTGTGTGTGTTGGAGGTATGGGATGAGATCAATTTGTGGAGCACAAGAAAAACTTATGGCAAGTTCTGAATTTGAGCCTCATCATCCCCAGCCCCACATCCTCCACATCCCCTTGCCCACCTGGTGCATTGCCCCCTACTTAACTCCCTCTCCCAGACTCTAATGCCAGGTTGAGCACCGAACCCTCAGAACTGTGTTGCTGCTGAAAATCCCTGGGAACAGTCTCTTATTCACCTCTCACCCCACGGTTTTTCTGGTTTTGGCCTCTATATATATGTAAAAAAGAAAAGGGTATAAGGTCAGTATGGGAAAGTAAAAAATATGAGCTGACTACTGGGGTCAAATAAATGTAGCACTGTAGCACTGTCCTCCCTTTGTTCATCGATTTGCTTAAGATGTAAACTCAGTAACGTCTCCATTGTGAGACTTGTTGTTACTGTGTTTGGCGTATTGACTACATCACGGGTAGCTTGCCAGTCTTTGTTGTGCAGGCAAGATACTCTTGGTAGCTTGCCAAGCTATCCGAGAGAGGTGGAGGTATCGAACCAGGGTTGGGAGCATGCAAGGCAAATGCCTTACCGCTGTGCTATCGCTCCAGCCCCAAATAAATGAAACAATAATAGTATACAGAATAAGTGTGAGAGGTGATGAAAGAATAAAACGATAAAATTGGGAGTTTTTGATAAAAAATATTGTTCATTCTTTTCTTTTCAATCTTATTGTTGTTAGTTGTGAGAGCTACTCCTGGAGGTGCTGGGAAGGGGCAGAGGGCCATGCAGTGCTAAGACCTCACACGTGCCAGGTATGTACTCTACTACTTAAATCATATCCCTGGCTTCAATAACATTACTTACATCAAAATTTTCATGGACAACTTATAGTAATGAAACTCACAGATTTAGCACACAGGTTGATGACCTGCCAAATGTACTTATGTTACTGCAATGAAAACCAAGATGTAGTTGATTGTCATCTTTTTAAGTTTAATTTATGCCACTTTGTAGTTGGTCTCCCTGAAAGATTGAAAGTGTCCCACTTCCCCCATTTTATATAGTGAAAACTTAGCTTCCAATGTGATTGTATTAGAAGGAGACTCTTTGGTAGGTAATTAGGTGATGAGGATAGAGTCCTCAAAAATGATGTTCATGTACTTATAAATTGAGGCCCGGTGTCTGGAAAGGCTACCATGGCAGTCAATGATTAAGCACACAAATGCTCTTTTCCTCTACCTCAATGAAATAATTGTTTGATCTCTTAAAAATCATCCTATATGAATTTAAATTTAATACAAAATTCCACATAAATGAAGCAATATAGTGCACACCTTTTACGCTTGTACGCTTGGCTACTTTCATCCAGTGTAATGTTTGTGGAATTCATCCATGTATTATATTTATCCAGTAATTTGTTCCTCTTTAATTGTTTTATTGTATTGTATAAATAAATAATGTTTTGTTTGTTCTGTTGTGGATAGATGTTTGAGCTGTTATCAGCTTTGGCTGTTATTATTGTTTATATTCTTGTCTTTAAGGGTATTTGTTTTCACTCTTTGGGGAATAGTTAAGACTGTAGCTATTGCTGGATACTATCTATTTTTTAAATAGATTTGATTTTTTATTTACTAATGTTTTACTTCACAGTTTTACAACAGAGGGCCAAGGGAAGTTATCACAGTTATCATTCAAAGAGGGAAATATTTAGCATTTCTTTGGTGTTTGAGACAAAACTAGCTCTGGCACTTTACTTATGTTAGAGCCATCATAGCAATGATCCTTGGTTCTAAACAATAATAAACACAACTAGAATGCATATAAAGCAGAGGGAATAATCCACCATTAAAGGAAGAAAGGTAAAGGAATGAAGCAGAGCCACGGCAGCGAGAAATAATGCAGAAATTCGGAGACTACAACAACCCATCCTCATAATCCTGACCTCCACTCCTTTCTATTTGTTTTTTGTTGGTGGTGGTTTTCCTGGGGGTGTAGGATCCATGTATGTATATCCTTAGCCAACCAATCCTTGAATTGGTGATCTTCTGATAGAAATACAACCATAGAGCAAGATTATAGCATGCAGACACTTGCCTTGCACACAGATGACCTGGGTTAGATTCAAGCATCCCACGTGGTTCCCTGAGCACAGCCAAGAGTGATTCTTTTAGCAAAGAGCCAGAAATAAGGCTTGAGCACCACTGGGTGTGGTCCAAAAAATAATAACCAGATAAAAAAGAAGGCAAAACCACCCCACAGCCAGAGACTTCCTGAAAGGACACTGTACATTGAGGGTGTATTTGTCAATGTAGTAAGGTAAAGGTAAAGGCCCTCCCGTTGATCGTCGATTTGCTCGAGCGGGCCCAGTAACGTCTCCATTGGAGACTTTGTTGTTACTGTGTCTGGCATATCAAATACTCTCGGTAGCTTGCCGGGCTCTCCGAGAGGGGCAGAGGAATCGAACTCGGGTCAGCCATGTTGGCTGCTTGTAAGGCAAATGCCCTACCACTGTGCTATCGCTCCATGTAGTATTTTTTAAAAAATTTTTATTAGTGAGACATCATGAGGTACAGTTGTAGACTTATAAATTTTTGTGCTTGGGTTTCAATTATACAATGATCAAATACCCATCAATGTAGTATTTTTAAATGTTGTTATGAGACAGTTTTCAGATGCTGCTGTGAAACCTCTAAACCACCATATCTGAAGGTGGGTTCAGAGAAAAGCAGTCACCTTAGATCCACCGAGTGATAGCTATGGACACTAAGTCAAAATGCTCTTCCTTAAAGCTTTCTAGGTATTTTTGTTGTAGAAACCATCAAGTTCTTAAAATAGTAACAATTAATTTTTCTGTAGTAAAAAATCAATTTGCAAGTTAAGATTCATATCAAATTTATAGGAAATTCTCTTTCTTGCTTACCTCTTAAAATACCTTCTACAACCTGGGGCATATATGGAGGCAATAATAAAATTTTAAGAAATCAAGTAGAATTTTAAGATATCAAGAAATATCCTACACGAGAAAGGGACCCTCCTTCACTGCTGGTGGGAATGCCGGCTGGTCCAACCCTTTTGGAAAACAGTATGGACGACTCTCAAAAAATTAGAATTTGATCTGCCATTTGACCCAGCTATAGCACTCCTGGGAATATATCCCAGAGAGGCAAAAAGGTATAGTTGAAGTGACGTCTGCAATTGTTTGTTCATTGCAGCACTCTTTACAATAGCCAGAATCTGGAAAAAACCTGAGTGCCCGAGAACAGATGACTGGTTAAAGAAACTTTGGTACATCTACACAATGAATTACTATGTAGCTGTTAAAAAAATGAAGTTATGAAATTTACATACAAGTGGTACTACATGGAAAGTATCATGTTAAGCAAAATGAGTCAGAAAGAGAGGGATAGACACAGAAAGATTGCATTCATCTGGGGAACATAAAGCAACAAAAAGGGAGATTAACACCCAGGAATGGCTGAGATTAGTACCAGGAATTTTGCTCCATGAATGGAAGGCCAGCCACAGGCTCTAGGTGAAAAGGAAGCTCAGATAGAGAAGAGAGTACCAAATGAGGGGTGTTGTGAGGGCCCTCCCAGGGTGGGAGAAGCATGCTAAAAGTAGTCGATAGACCAAACATGATTGCCACTCAAAGCCTCTCTTGCAAAACACAGTACCCAAAAGAAGAGAGAGGGAACAAGGGGGAATACCCTGCCACAGAGGCAGGATGGGACGGGGGGGGGGGGGATGAGGGGTGGGGGGGGGATGCTGGGACCTGTGGGGATGGATGACGGGCACTGGTGGAGGGATGGGCACTTGATCATTGTATAACTGAAACCCAAGCACAAAATTTGTAAGCCTATAACTGTACCTCATGGTTTTTCACTAATAAAAAAAGAAAAAAAATAAAGGACAAAAAAAAAAGAAATACCCACAATGTCTTATCACAAAGTTAGTAATTATGTAAATATAATTTAAGTGAAAGATAGCAAACACATTTTCTCAACTCATTTCAATTCTTCCCTGACAATAAATTTTTCATGAGCTACTTAGGTAAATTAATATATATGTATCTGTGGTTATTTGTGACAGGAGTATAATATTAGTAGCCTTTTATTTGTGTATTTTTATTTGCAATGAACATCTCCAAGCATCTTTGAGTCATAAACCTGTTTTTAAATTACTTATTTAGTGTAGTACATGCCAAATATCATTTAAGTAAATACTTGTATGTGAAATTGTATTTTGTTACTTGCTTTTATTATATTTATTTAAGGTACCAGAGAGATAGTGCAGTAGATAAAGCTCTTGCCTTGCAAAGCCCAACCTGGGTTCAATCCCCAACACTGCATATGGTCCCCTGAGTACCATCAATAGTGACCCATGAGCAAAGCCAGGAGTAAGTCCTGGCAACTGCTAGATATGACTTCCAAACAAACAAAAACAACTAAGATAAAATATTTAAGAAATGGAAAGGAAAATATCTTTGAGTTCAATATAAATAGCTTTTATACCTTTGGGGGAAGGTTCAATTAGAGTAGAGCTTCCACCTTCAAGAACTGCCCTTTTTCTTTTAATTAATTAATTACATTCTTTTAAAATGTGTTGATTGACTTCATTCCATAGTAAGCATAGCATATAGAATGAAACCTGTGCATTCTATAGGTGATAATTATATTAGCCAGCTCATCAAGGGGCCTTATTTGTGTTTCATAAGGTGTATTGACAGAAAGGAGAAGGTCAGGCAGGGAAACTGCACTGCCACTCGGAGCCCTATAGTAACGAGGCTTCTGCCTCTGCTCTAGGCACAGTGGAGCCTACCCTCACCCACTTACTCCTAATCTGAACTCAGAAGTCTGGAGGTTGAGAGGAGAAACCAGATAGCCTTGGTTATTGCTTTACCAATTTCACTTTATATTTGTTTACATTTTGCCTTTCAGGAGGACCTCAAAGGCTTCTCTAGGTGCTTTCATGGGGAAATCATAGTCCTAGGCCCATTTTCTCTCATTTTTTCTTCCATAGAGTCTTCAAGTTTATTCAGAGCAGGCAAAGAGTGACATGGAGCAGTACTAGACTAGGGTCTGTATAGTTTACAGATTTCTCATTGATGTGATGAATAAGTTCTGGAAATAAAATTAATGAGCAGTATGCTCTTTATGGTTAATACTGTATAGTAGTGCATATTTTTTCTCTTTTAGGTCATGCATGACTCTCCTTAGGGCTTACTCCTTACTCTGCACTCACAGAGCTTGTGATGCTAGTGTTGGGAATGGAGGAAACAAAGATCCTTAGGTTTGAACTAGTAACCCTTGAGGCTCCTTGAGTGGTGACTTTGAGAGGCTGTACAGAGCACAGAAGCAGGAACAGTGAGGCAACATGGGCGAGGTGACAACGGTGTCGCTGTCACTACTACTTGATGCAAGAATGGTCCTTACTTTTGACCCTATGATTGTAAACTCAAAGTTTTAGAGGAACTAAAGAGACACTTATGTCTTTCTCTTACTCCAGAACATGGATATTATTGTCAACTATGCTTTCAATTGTTTCAAACACCCAAACGTAGGTCAGCGTGATCCAAGCCTTTGAGAGCTTAAATGGAACAAAAAAGATAGGATCCATCTTCTTTTAGCCTACCTGCTCGAGCTGTATGAACCTTGGTTGTCACAGGTTCTTTTGGTTCTTAGAGGACTTAGTCTGGAATTAACAGTTTACAGATGGAAGATCCTGGTACTGCTCAGTTTGCATAATATAAGTTGGTGAAAAATATTTCATGATAAATAAGGAAATAATCTGATAGGATGAATTATTATAATGGGTCTGATTACATTGCATTCTTTTGGACAGTGTGTAAGATTAACACACTGACCAACATATTTCTTCAGTGTTCCAGTTCTTTATTTTACAGGGAATATAGAGATATCTCTTTTGACAGAGATATATTTGCAGCAGCATCAGGATCAGCAACCTCCACCTCAGAGATAGCAACCCTAAACACCACACCTCCCTCTGCTTCCTTCTCTCACTCATTGTTCCTTTTCCTCTCTCCCTATGCAGTGACCTGAGTTTATATACACTACGTATTCCTGCCCCCATTACTGTTTCTGCGATCTGAGTGGTTATGCACCAAATAGGTCACAAATGTTGTATGAACTATTTGATCTGTGTATGTGGCAGACTAAGGAAACATCAATTACCATAACTATCACTATCCAATAGGGTGACCTAAGATGTTGCCCATTAGCTGTTTCAGTTATCTGACTAGCTATGCACCACTGAGGTCACTTATGACGGGACAAATCAATTGGATCATGCTGTAAGTGAAAAAAGAACTAATCAGAGATTTTATTATAAGTCCTCTCTTATTTCCTCCTTATCTGATCCTCCTCCCTATTTCCTCAGCAACAATATCATATTTATATTATGTTATATTATATTATAGTGTATAGGTATAGTGTATGGGCTGGAGCAATAGCACAGTGGTAGGGCGTTTGCCTTGCACACAGCCAACATGGCCGACCCGAGTTCGATTCCTCCACCCGTCTCGGAGAGCCCGGCAAGCTACTGAGAGTATCTCGCTCACACGGCAGAGCCTGGCAAGCTACAAGTGATGTATTCAATATGCCAAACACAGTAACAACAAAGTCTCCAATGGAGACGTTACTGGGCCCGCTCGAGCAAATCAGTGAACAACGGGAGGACAGTGACAGTGACAGGTATAGTGTATAGTGTATAGAGTCTCCTGCCCCCGTGCCTGGCTGTCCTCACCAGCGCCCCTTGGAGGGGAGAGAGTTGAGTTTCTTTCCCCCCACCCCGCCCCGAGCAGAGCCCCAGCAGCTGAGGACCTCCGGAGCCAGCCACGGCCATGCTGGGACCACTCTCCACACATCCGGACGGGCCTCATGCATGAAAGAACTGGCAGAGGAACCCAGGCATGCGGGTCCCGGGGCTGAGGTCTCCAATCCTACTCGGATTGGGACTGGGCCTTCTCCAGCCAGACCCCCCCATCTTCCTGTAGGTAGACGACACACACACCAGCTGCTGCCAGTGCCAGGTTGGTCCCATCAACAGCCAAGACACAGAGACTATAAAACCCAACTCCCAGAAGCGCACAGCCGCATTCGCGGCTGCGCGACATCTTATTATCTTATTTTTCCTTTGGAGAACCTGGCAGGCTATCAAAAGTATCCTGCCCGCACGGCAGAGTCTGGCAAACTTCCCGTGTCGTACTCAATATGCCAAATACCAGTAACAATGATGGGTCTCATTCTCCTAATCCTGAAAGAGCATTGAAATGGCTCTTTTAAAATCTCAGGGCTAGGAAGGAGACGTTACTGGTGCCTGCTCGAGGAAATCGACGAACAACAGTATGATCGTGATCGTGAGTGTATAGGTCATATTTGGATAACTAACTGGAATAGCATAGTGATCAGAAGTGGAACAGTTTTAGCACACTACTTGGTTAGGCAAACAGAAATAGAAACATAATTCATTCATGACTAAACTCTGTCTCTTTCTCTGTCAGTCACGGGAAGATGAGGTTCTCTGCCTCATTTGCTGGCCTGGTATATTATAAGACTTGGAGAGACTGAATGTAGAATGCAACCAGATATAGACAAATAGTGTGATCACAAAAAACCCCCCAAATCCTGAAATCTTTGGTCTTGAATATACCTGTACATCTTCAACATCAGAGATATCTGAGCCTATTTTTCTGTGAGCAATTCAAAGAGTTCCGGCTAACACACATACCCAGAACTGGCAAAAAACTGAAGATAGAAATAAGAAAATGTATCAGAAAAAAAGCATTGAAAATTATTATAGTTTCTACATACAATAAAAACCTATGAAATGCCAATTAACAACATATATCTTGAAACAGAATATGTATGAGATTATGACAAATGTTTTCAATGACTCTTGCCTTACAACACCCCTGAGAGAAAAAGATGGCTAGTGTTTACTTGTAGAAGGAAAATTACTCCTGGATATTTTTGCCGCCAGGCCTCCAATTCCAAAAAATTTCGTAAAAGTTAGCTAGTGAGTATATTCTCTTTTGTAATTTAAATTCCCATTTGCAACTTTACTTCCAGGGATCTGGGGAATTGGCATATGAAGTGAATCCCAAACGTGAAAAGCACTTATTGAAGTGCAATGTGAAGGAAAACATACTCTGTAGTCAATCAAACGTTACTGGAAATTCCTTTGAGAATTCACCAGAAAACCATGAGATATCAATTGATGACCAAGGTCAATTGATGGACCTTGGAAACCTTGAAGTTCCATTATGCGCAATTCGGTGCCTTTTGCAGCACCCCCCCGCCCCCCAATTAACCTGTACTTCTACTTCCCCACACAATGACCTCAGGTACAGGCCCCCAACTAAAAAATGTTCTCTAGTCATACACCAAAAATGAGCAATCAGTGTTGGAACCTGCACTCTGTAGGAAAGCAGAGACACGTGTGTTCATCTGTGCAACACAAGCATGCAAACAGTGAAACTGTAAAGAATAAGGTGGGTGGGTCACATGATGCTTGAGACAAATCCTATGTTCTCAGACTAACTGGTCGTGAATGCCTTGTATTCTTGAACTTAGGGTTGAGAGGTAGAACAAAAGGTTGAAGTGTGTGCTTTGCATATGGAAGCCCTGGGTTTGAGCATATGTGCAGTGGACTCCAAATATTGCTGTGTGTGTGGTCCACCACCCCAAAAGATTAAAAAACTTAAAGAGTGTTTGCTCATATGGGTGATATCTAATTTTATATTTTCCACATTAGAAATTTAGTCAGAATAATCTGTATGTACTGGGAAACTTATAAGCTTCTGTTAGAGAATACAAGTTTCTGACATTCTACTTTATTTGCAGAGATTAATGTGTAGTTGGCAACAAATCCTGTTTTTTTCTCTTTTTTTCTTTATGAATACACCATGATTTACAGTTGTTCAGCTAGAGTTGTTTCAGGGACACAATATTGCAAAATATCCACCACCAATGTCCCCAGGGTCCCTGCCAGCCCCCAGCCTGCCCCCTTGACAAGCGTATAACATATTTATTTCATATTCCTTACTCCAACAAAACTTAAAGAAGTATCAAATAGAATTATTAGAAAATAAATAAACAAAAATCAATTTGTAGTGATTAATTGCTATATGATTTTACCTATGTAAATAAGGAAACTCAGATCATTTAGTACAATAGAGTATGCTAATATTTTCATTTACTCTAGCATCTAAAACATACTGCATTAAATTTTATTTTGTACTTGAAACCTATTGTAGCAATTATTGTATCTTTACTCTCATGAATAAGTCTTATGCCCCTCTACCCCATCTTGGCAGCATATAACACATTTATTTCATACTACTCTGTCCACAAAACTTAAAAGAATGACAAATAAAATTATTAGAAGTAAAACAATAAAAGTCATTTTGTGATGATTATTTGCTATATGTTTTTAACCTTTCTGAATCTAGTAGAGGAAAACATCATTAGTGACTGCCATAGCCAGTTCTTCATGATGGGAAGTTTCACTGTCCTTTAATGGACACTGGTGGAGGGATGGGTATTTGATCATTGTATAATTGAAACCCAAGCACAAAATTTGTAAGTCTACAACTGTACCTCATTGTGTCTCACTAATAAAAAAAAAGGAGCTCTTTTAAAACTTTTTGAAAAAGTGGTTTTAAGACTATGGATTCCTTGAGCTGTTGCCTATCCACAAATCTATGTATAGTTATTTCAAATCTGAATGATAGTATGGATAGATAGAGTATTCTTGGTGAGGTGTTCAATTCGTTAAATTTTTCACTATATTTTTCTATATTCCTCTGGCTTGTAGAATCTGGTTTGTTAGATCTGCTGCACATCTTATGGACTTTCCTTTGTATGTAAATTCTTTTTTTTTTTTTTTGCTTTTTTGGGTAATACCTGAAAATGCACAGGGGTTACTCCTGCACTCAGGAATTACTCCTGGCAGTGCTCAGGGGACCATATGGGATGCTGGAGATCGAACCCGGCTCGGCCTTGTGCAAGGCAAATGCCCTACCTGCTGTACTATGATCTTGCTGCTTTCAATATTCTGTCTCTATCTTTAGACTTTAGATTTCTTTAAATTACTTTAGATTTTGTGATTTTGAGAATAATGTATCTTGGAGTTTTCCTAATTGAGTCTATTTCCACAGGGACCATTTGGGCCTCTTGCCTCTTAGTGCCTATAATTTAGGAAGTGTTTATCAATGATTTCTTTGGTTTCTTCACACTGAAGAACAATGATTCTTATATTGTTCTCTCAAACTCAACCCATAGTTATCTCGTATGCTCTTTATTTCTTTACAAGCTATTTTTCACTTTCTGCTATTTCCTAGTGGTTTCATCCTCATCTTGGAGCTCTCAATCTTTTGCTCAGCTTCTGTTATTCTCCTGTTCAAAGTTTCTATTGACTTTATTTTTATATGTCCCTCCATGTTCTTCATTCCTGTCATTTCTTATTGTAATAGCCTTTTGATTTTGACTCATACTTTCTTTTTTCTTTTTTTACAAGATTTTTAAAAATTTATTTTTATTTATTTTTAATTTTTATTAGTGAAACACCATGAGTACAGTTGTAGACTTACAAAATTTTTGTGCTTGGGTTTCAGTTATACAGTGATTGAGTACCCATCCCTACACCAGTGCCCATTTCCCAACTCCAGTGCTCTCAGTATCCCTCCTACCTCCACATTCCCCCCATCCCACCCCTGTGGCAGGGCATTCCCTTTTGTCCTCTCTCTACTTTTGGGTGCTGTGGCTTGCAAAAGAGGCATTGAGTGGCAATCACGATCGGTCATAGTCTACTTTCAGCAAGCATCTCTCATCCTGGGAGGATCCTCCCAACACCCTTTATTTGGTGCCCCCCTCTCTATCTGAGCTGCCTTCTCCCCCAGCATGTGTGGCTGACCTCCAAGCTATGAAGTAAACCTCCTGGTACTTATCTTGGCTATTCTTGAGTGTTAGTCTCCCATTTTGTTACTTTATATTCCCCAAATGAATGCAATTTTTCTATGTCTGCTCCTCTCTTTCTGATTCATTTCACTTAGCATGATACTTTCCATGTGGTACCACTTGTATGTAAATTTCATGACTTCATCTTTTCTAACAGCTGCATAGTACTCCATAGTGTAAATGTACCAAAGTTTCTTTAACCAGTCATCTGTTCTCAGGCACTCGGGTTTTTTCCAGATTTTGGCTATTGTGAACAGTGCAGCAATGAACGTAGAAGTGCAGATGTCATTTCTACTGTACTTTTTTGCCTCTCTGGGATATATTCCCAGGAGTGGTATTGCTGGGTCAAATGGGAGCTCAATTTCTAATTTTTTGAGAATCATTCATACTGTTTTCCAAAAGGACTGAACCAGTCAACATTCCCACCAGCAGTGAAGGAGAGTCCCTTTCTCCCCACATCCGCACCAAAACTGGTTGCTTTTGTTCTTTTGGATGTGGTCCAGTCTCTGTGGTGTGAGATGAGATTTCATTGTTGTTTTGATCTGCATCTCCCTGATGATTAGTGATGTAGAGCATTTTCTCATGTGCTTTTAGCTATTCGGATTTCTTCTTTGAGAAAGTTTCTATTCATTTCATCACCCCATTTTTTGATGGGGTTAGCAGATAGTATCCAACAACTCATCAAAAAGATCATACACCACGACCAAGTGGGATTCATCCCAGGGATGCAAGCATGGTTTAACATTCGGAAATCAATCAACATAATCCATTATATCAACAAAAGTAAAGATAAAAACCATATGATCATATCAATAGACGCAAAGAAAGCTTTTGACAAGATCCAGCAAGCGTTTATGATGAAAACTCTCACCAATCTCACCAAAATGGGTTTTGAAGGAACTTTCCTCAAGATAGTAAAGCCATCTACAACAAACCCATAGCAAGCATTATCCTCAATGGGGAAAAACTAAGGGCCTTTCCTCTAAGATCAGGGACAAGACAAGGAAGCCTACTATCACCACTTCTGTTTAACATAGTACTGGAAGTACTTGCAATAGTGACTAGCAAGAAAAAGACATTAAAGGTTGACTCATACTTTCTTTTTTTTTTTTTTTTTTTTTTTTTTTTCCCCCTTTATTTTATTTTATTTTTTTTAAAGTTGTAGATTTACAATTTTTTGTGCTTTGGTTTCAATTATACAATGATCAGATACCCATCCCTCCACCAGTGCCCATTTTCCACCACCAGACTCATACTTTCTTGTGCATTGTGGTTACCTGTCCTATCATAACATTTGAACTCATTGAACACCCTCATTGATGAGATTACATGGTACTGGGGGTCAGTTTGTGGGCGTGACCCCTGCCTACTGGAAGTTGGAGGTTCTGGGTGGAGGATACTCAGCCCCAATCCAAGCAGGCTTGGAGATCTCAGCCCCATGCCTTTGTTCTTTTGGGGTACAGGAGACTCTGCGCTGTTTTCTTCCGGGAGCTGGGTTTTATAGTCTCTGGGTCTTGGCCGTTGATGGGATTACACGGCACTGGGGGTCAGTTGGTGGGCGTGACCCCTGCCTACTGGAAGATGGAGGATCTGGGTGGTGGATGCTCAGTCCCAATCCGAGCAGGCCAAGACCAGAGACTATAAAATCCAGCTCCAGGAAGAAAACAGCGCAGAGTCTCCTGCCCCCGTGACTGGCTGTCCTCACCGGGGCCCCTTGGAGGGAGGCGGGTTGAGTTTCCCTCCCCGCCCCAAGGAGATCTCCGGCAGCCAAAGACCTCCAGAACCAGCCACAATCGTGCCGAGACCACTCTCCACAGGCATGAAGGTACCGGTAGAGGAACAAAGGCATGTGGGTCCCGGGGCTGAGATCTCCAAGCCTGCTCGGATTGGGGCTGAGCATCCTCCACCCAGATCCTCCATCTTCTGGTAGGCAGGGGTCACACCCACCAATTGACCCCCAGAGCCATGTAATCCCATCAACGGCCAAGACCCAGAGACTACAAAAGCCAGCTCCCAGAAGCGCACAGCCGCATTTGAGACCACGCAACATCTAATTATCTCATTCTTTGGACAACCTGGCAGGCTACCGAATGTAACCTCCCCACATGGCAGAGTCTGGCAAACTCCCCGTGGCGTACCCAATATGCCAAATACCAGTAACAATGATGGGTCTCATTTTTCTAACCCTGAAAGAGCCTTGAATATGGCACTTTTAAAATCTCAGGGCTAGGACGAAGGACACGTTACTGGTGCCTGCTCAAGGCAATTGACGAACAACAGGGTGATCGTGATCATGATCATGAACACCCTTATTATAGTGTCATTAGTGACACTGTCTGAAGATTTGCTAGCGTTGTTTATGTCTTCAGTGATACTGTTTTCACTTATTGATTTGGTGGGTTTCTATGTGTTTTCCCCCATAGGTTTTCTACTGTTATTGTTGTGCAGCAAGGGGCAGGTATGTGTGTGTGAGTTTTTGTTGTTAACCCCCTGGAAAGGTGGTGAGGGATTAGCTAGAGGTTGTTCCCTGTCTTCTCTGCCTGTCCTCACAGAATGACTTCGAGCAGCATGTCACTTGTTGAGTAGAGCTACCAGAGGCTGTTTACAGGGTTGCAAGCTTCAGGAGCTGTGGTGAGGGCCCTTAATAGTATGATGCAGGTGGGTGCTGAAATGCTGGGACCACCCAGGAAGGAGGGGCTCTTCCTCCCATTGGAGCTCTGTCTCCTGTTTGGAATAAGCCCAGAGAGGAGTCAGAGCCCAGCTCACCTGGAATGGTGGTGCGGCAAGCTGCAATTTTTTAAAAAAAGTAGCTAGGATGTTAAGGGGGAAAAATCCACTAATACCCGAATCAGAATTTGATTATAAGCATATTTTTAAAGTTTTTTTCCCCCAAGACGTATTGTGTTTCATTAAAAAAAAAAAGTCAACTCAGTCTTCAGAATAGGAAAGGATAATCGCCGAATAGACATTCGACAAGGGGTTGATATCAAGGATATTCAAGGTACTGGTTGAACTCCACAAGAAGAAAACATCCAACCCCATCAAAAAATGGGGGACGAAATGAACAGAAACTTTCTCAAAGGAGAAATTCGAATGGCTAAGAGGCACATGAGAAAATGCTCTACATCACTAATCATCAGGGAGATGCAGATCAAAACAACAATGAGATATCATTTCACACCACAGAGACTGACCCACATCCAAAAGAACAAAAGCAACTGGTGCTGGCGTGGATGTGGTGAGAAAGGGACTCTCCTTCACTGCTGGTGGGAATGCCGACTGGTTTAGTCCTTTTGGAAAACAGTATGGACGATTCTCAAAAAATTAGAAATTGAGCTCCCATTTGACCCAGCAATACCACTCCTGGGAATATATCCCAGAGAGGCAAAAAAAAGTATAGTTGAAGTGACATCTGCACTTGTTTGTTCATTGCAGCACTCTTTACAATAGCCAGAATCTGGAAAAAACCTGAGTGTCCGAGAACAGATGACTGGTTAAAGAAACTTTGGTACATTTACACTATGGAGTACTATGTATCTGTTAGAAAAGATGAAGTCATGAAATTTACATACAAGTGGTACTACATGGAAAGTATCATGCTAAGCGAAATGAGTCAGAAAGAGAAGGATAGACACAGAAAGATTGCATTCATCTGGGGAACATAAAGCAACAAAATGGGAGATTAACACCCAGGAGTGGCTGAGATTAGTACCAGGAATTTTGCTCCATGGCTTGGAGGCCAGCCGCACATGCTATGGGAAAAGGGACCTCAGATAGAGAAGGGAGCACCAAATAAAGCGTGTTGGGAGGATCCTCCCATGATGGGAAAAGCATGCTGAAAGTAGACTATAGACCAAACATGATTGCCACTCAATGCCTCTTTTGTAAATGACAATACCCAAAAGGAGAGAGAGAACAAAAGGGAATGCCCTGCTACAGAGGCAGGATGGGATGGGAGGGAAGGGAGGGTGGGAGGAATACTTGGACCCGTGGTGGTGGAAAATGGCACTGGTGGAGGGATGGGTACTTGATCATTGTATAACTGAAACCCAAGCACAAATATTTGTAAGTCTACAACTGTACTTCATGGTGTTTCACTAATAAAAATTTAAAAAATAAATAAATTTTAAAAAAAGTAAACTTGCAACTTATGTACTTAATGAAAGTTGTTTTTCTGTATTCAATCATTTTAATTTGGTATTTAGCGAAAATTTGGTAATTTAGTACACAGAAGTACTTAATGAATAATTTCCATTTCATAGCATGGAATATTCAAAAGAATTTTCAAAAGGGGCACACTCAAGGATTGAGATGTAAAATTTTAGTGTTTTATCAAAGGCTTGCCTTCTGCGCTTATTATTTTTTAAGTGGTGAGCGGTGCCAATAAAGATTACAATGACTGCTAGAACATCATCATTGCCATGATTGGGGTGTCACGTCCTTGATTGGGGCTAAGAAGCCAGAATTTTTAGTACTTTAAGTTTGCACTTCAGAGCAAATGTCAACTTAGTGGAAAAGGCAAATATAATGTAATATGGAAATCGGCTGGAGCGATAGCACAGTGGGTAGGGCGTTTGCCTTGCATGAGACCGACCTGGGCTCGATACCTCCATCTCTCTTGGAGAGCCCGAAAAGCTACCGAGAGTACCCCTTCCCCATGGCAGAGCCTGGCAAGCTACCGGTGGTGTATTCAATATGCCAAAAACGGTAACAAGAATGGAGACATTACTGGTGCCCACTCGAGCAAATTGATGAACAATGGAAGGACAGTGCTACAGTGCAATATGAAAACAGTTTTTTGGAGGTTTTTATTTTTTTGGATGTGAGTAGTTGAGGGAGGTGCTCACAAGTTGTGCTTAGTGAACCTAATAACCACTGCTGAATACTTGGTTTGTGGGCCAGTGCTAGGACTTGGTGAGATGGTACTGCTGGGCTGGCATTAAAAAAAATGATGAAATCCAAATTAGGTTCATATTTGGCTAATAGTTTTATTTCAATGGTAAGTCCCTGGTTTTCATAGGTGTACTATGCTTATGAAAGGTGTTATTTATTGGTGGAGTTAGGTGAAGGGTTTATAAGAACTATGTATTATTTTTACGACTTTTTGTCAGTCTAAAATTGTTTCAAAAGAAAAGAAAACAATAGCATTTTCATTAAATGGGACAAGAAGGTGGAATTTAGAGATCTTAGAGGAGGTAAGTACTTCAGTTTTGGGCCTTTGATATTTGTGATGTCTACTATCCATGCTATGCATGCAAATCTGGAATTGAAGAGAGGAAGTTTGATGAAATTTTTACAAGAGATGATATTTAAAGTCAGAGGAATGGATATGCTCATAAAGGGCAGGAATGTAGACCAATGAGAAAAGGAATCAACACTGAACCTTTGGGCACTCTCCTATCACACAGCAAGAGAAAATGGGGGACCCCTGTGAAGGTAATATTTCCAAGTTTAGTATTTCATTAAAAAAACACACCTCTTTGGCTTATGCTTGCATATGTATGTGCTTTGATGAAACTCTGTTTCAATCAAGAGAACAATTTATTGGTCAATTTGAACCATTATGTTTATTATAAACTCCTTTCTCCTATTATATTATAAAAATTTCGGTAACTGTTTACATTTGATCAGTAAGCATGCCTCTTCCTTTCCCTCATCTATTGATCTCAGTTTAATGACTTTACAATCTGTTTTCCCAATCCCTCCTGCCACTAGGAGTCACGAATGGTAATTTCAATGACCTGGGACAAATAAACATTGGTTCCACTAGTGAAGGATGAAATAATAATACTGTCTATTTAAAAATTAAATATTGTATATTTAAAAGTTAATAACAGAATAAATATTGAAAGTTTTCATTAGAAGAAAATAATTTGTTGCCATGTGTGGTGATGGGAGATAACTAGACTTATTGTAGTGATTATTCTGTAATATATAGAAGTATTGAATTACTTTGTCATATGCCTGAAGCTAAGGCAACATTATATGTTAATTATATCTCAGTTAAACAAGTAGATGGAACATCTATTGTGAGACTACTTTCCCCAAAGGGCAAATATGGACAAAACCTGATTTACATTTTTAGAAAATTTTTTTCAACTTACTTTAGTTTCCTGGACTGGAGCGATAGCACAGCAGGTTAGGGCATTTGCCTTGCATGCAGCCAACACAGCTGATCCGAGTTCGATTCCTCCACCCCTCTTGGAGAGCCTGGCAAGATACCAAGAGTATCTGGCCCACACGGCAAAGCCTGGCAAGCTACCCGTGATGTATTCTATATACCAAACACAGTAACAAGTCTCACAATGTTACTGGGCTGGCTCAAGCAAATCGATGACAATGGGAGGACAGTGACAGTGACAGTGACTTTAGTTTCTTAAAATTACGGCCCATTTATGGTCAATCTCTATTTCAGTCAGCACTAACTGGAAGTTCATTGTTCTTTGCCACCATATTTTCTTTATTGAATAGTTGAAAATTACTTCACTTAGTTAATTGCTGCAAATGCTTTTCCTGGCTTCTGCTGCATTGGCCAGCACTGCTGATCTTTTCTCTTTGAGGTCTTCCTTTATTGCTTCTCTGCACTGCTTTGCAGGCTCAGATGTTAGCTTGTGGTTGCCTGAGGCTTGTGTCAAGCCACGTTGGTGAATGAGCTCAAGAGTTTCCGAAGACAGGCATCTTTTTGTGCCTATCTTTCTCTCGGTGTTCCTTGAACAATTATGGAGATGCTGAACCAGTCTATTGTGTTCTTTATCAATGTTGTCAAAAACAGCATCTTCCCATGTTGCCAAAATAGTGCCCAAGAGCATCCAGTTGGTGGTCATTCTGGGAGCTCTCTTCTTAAACTTTGCAGCCCTTTTCCCCTGCTCCGTGAAGTAGAATTTTGCATGAAGGAGATGGTGGTCCAATCCCGTTTCGAATTTTGGGACAACAGCGACATCGGTCAGGCAAAACTGTCGATTGAATATGATGTGGTCAATTTCATTGTGGAACCGTCCACTGGGAGACTCCGGTGTCAACGTTTAGGTTCGACCTTCTGGAACTGTGAATTACCATGGATGGTCTTGGTCGACATGATGAACTCAGATAGTCTCTTACCCTGTTCATTCCATTCTAGGCCATGGGTCCCAATGTGGAGTTCTTCGGCTGATCTTCTCAGTCCTATCTTGGCATTAAAATCACCGACAATGATCTCGTAGAAGGTGTGGTCTTTTTTATAGAACTTCTCCAGCTCCATGTAGAACTTCTCAGTTTCTTCATCATAATTCGATGTTGGTATGTAGACAATGAAGATAGGAATTGCCAGTAGTAAGCGACATCTATTCAAGTGTAGTCATCCGAATCAGGTTGTTAGGCTTTCAAATGAATCAATGCTCATGGCCAAGTTTGTGTTGACAAGGACACCGACACCACTGATGCCTTTTGTTGCATATTCTGAGGAACGGTTCTTCTCCAGTGTCAAAAATGGTGTGATGTGGTTGATGCTTTCTCGCCTCAGTCAGACCAATGATGTCATACTTGATCTTCTGCGCTTGCACTATCAGGTCCTCGATGGATGCATCCTTGCCAGCGTACATGCATTGAAAGTACAGACAGTCATTTTTGTCTTTCTTCATTTTGGCAGCCTAGTTCGGATCCTTCTTAATGCTGCCGTATTGGTGGCTCTTTCAGGGTCAGGGGAATGAGACACATTGTATTTACTGTTTTTGGCATATTGAATAGGCCACATATAGCCTGCCAGGGTCTGCTGTGTGGTGGGATACTCTCAGTAGCTTGAAGGCTCTCCGAGAGGAATAGAGGCTTTTAGGGTGGACTATTGTCACCCTTGCAGGTATTCCATGATTCAAATCATATTTGAACCCCATCAAATATGGTGCAGTAATCTTGGAAGATGGGTATTAAGTATCTTATGATGTGTCCGCAAAGTGGCCTGGAGCATGGCAGCGGCTGAGTAGTGGAGATAGTGGAGGTAGTGGAGGTCGGCTGATAAGGTATTTATCTGGTACCAGCAGGGTGGGGTTTCTGGGTGTGATCCCTGGGTCACCAGAGATTGGTGGGAGCAGGCAGAGAATCTCTGTTTCCAGGTCCTGTTGAGCCTGGAGTCCAAGATCAAACAGTTCCACTTACCTGGTTCTGTGGGGCTTCACTGGTGAATGAGTCTTGGCCTGAACATCCGGAAAGCAGCCTGGAGCCTGTCCTTTGCCAACTACAAGACCAAGATGACTGCCCTCCGACGTCCTGATGGATCTATCACATCTTCCAGAAGGGCAATGGAGAAGATTATCCATGACTTCTACTCGGATCTCTTTGATAGCCACATCCACCTGCCCACATACCAAATTCCTCAGGATGGATTAGTTTCCAATGTTCTCCCTTCAGAAATCCAACACACCATTTCACTGGTAAAGAGGGGATCAGACAAGGTCATACCCGAACACCTGAAGAACCTGCCATCAGTATTCATCAATTTACTAGCTCGGCTCTTCACATGCTACATGTCTGAATGCAAGGTTCTGTCCCAGTGGAAAATCAGCAGGACTGTTCTACTGTACAAGAAGGGAGACATCCATGACATTGGCAACTATTGCCCAATCTGCCTGTTTCTGTCTTCTACAAGCTCGAGTCACCCTGAATAGGATTGGCAGAACACTAGATGAAGGACAACCATGCCAGCTAGTGGGTTTTGCAAAGGATTCAGCACTATCGACCATATCTACACGGTAACAAAGCTCATTGAGGTTTCTCAGGAGTTCAAGATGCTTCTCTGTCTATCAATCAGTCTTCATTGATTTAAAGAAAGTCTTTGATTCTGTTGAGACTGAAGTGGTCATTGAAGCCCTAGCCAAACAGGGTGTTCAAACTCAGTACATCAGCATTCTCCATGAGCTGTATTATGGATTCACTACCAGGATCTCTTCATTCTACAAAGAAGTGATCATCGACATCAAGAGAGGGGCTCGGCAGGGTGATACCATTTCACTGAAATTCTTCAGTGCCACCCTCAAGAATGTCATGCGAAGACTGGAATGGTAAGGAATAGGAGTGAAGATAGGCAGTCGGCAACTACACCAGTTCCACTTCGCTGACGACATCCTTCTAATAGAACCAAACATTAGTCAAGTGGCACAAATGCTAGTCAACTTCTACCGAGAGTGTGGAAAGGTCGGACTGCAGCTGAATCTCACAAAGACAATGTGTATGAGAAATGGACTCGTTCCTCCTTAAAATTTCTTTCTTAGAAAAGAACAAAATCATGCAATTTTCAGCAACATGGATGGAACTGGAGGATATCATGCTGAGGGAAGTCAGAACAGGAATAGTACAGAATGATCTCTCTCATATGAAACTTAAAGATCTACAGCAAGGTAGAAACATGGTTCCAAAGGCAACATAACAGAGAACTGATCAACACAATTGAGTTGGAGTGGGTGAGGATTTGAGAGGGAGAGGTGTTGAGGTCCTTGGGAAAGGGAGGTAAATACACAGGTGAAGGGTGTGGTGTTGGGATTATTGCATGAGAATCAATATTAATAGTATTGTAAAATATAGAATCTCAATAAAAAAATTTAAAAGCTGTTAAAAAAAGAGAAAGAAATGGACTCATTCCTGACATTCCATTCACTCTCAATGAAATGAACATCTCCAAATACAACAGTTATGTGTACCTATGTCGAGAAGTCAACATGATGAATGAGCTGGCACCTGACTTGCACAGGAGGAAGTTAGCGGCTTGGAATGCCTTCAAAAGCATCGAAGAAATAGCTAAGAGGTTGAAGAACCTCCTGCTCCGGGCACAGCTCTTCGATTCCACTGTTCTTCCTGCATTAACATATGTCTCAGATACCTGGACCCTATGAAAGCAGGATGGGAATGTTATTCGGGTCTCCTAAAGAGGAATAGAAAAAGCTATGCTTGGAGTATCACACTTCACTCAAGTGAGATAAAGAATTCGAAGTTCCAACCTCTGTTGATGATCGAGAACCTGTCTCATTTGCCAAGGTGTCGAAAATCAGATGACCTGGACACATAATGTGATTTGGAGATGACCACTGGATTAGAGTCGTTACTGACTGGATTCAACTGGATGTCAAAAGATCATGTGCCCGGCCACCTACGAGATGGTAAGACTTCTTCATCCAGACCCTGAACAATTGGTTTGAGGCTTTTCGTGTTCCTGGAGTGAGCAGATGCCATTGGTCTACACTAGCATGCAACAGAGATGAATGGAGACATTACTGGTGCCCGCTCAAGCAAATAGATGAATAACTGGATTTCAAGTGATCAAGTGATCAACTTAATTGCTCTCAGCTTTACAAACAGACAGATGATGAATAGTTGAGTAGGGGAGTCAATTGCATGGTGGAGGATAGAACTGGAATTCTAGATTTAATACATACAGATGTTAAGTCATATATCTGTTAATCTATACAGATGTTAATCTACATCTGAATGTTATAATGCAATGATATTTTGTATAATTATCGTCTAAATAAAATGGAAAATTAAAGTCATTTGAAAAGATTTTCAGTTGCTTCTCATGAACTACTGCAAAAAAGTGAATATTGCAATATAAAGAATTACATAAAAATTTTGATTACAGTGATTGTGCAAAAATTGTATTCACAATGTACTTGTGTTTGTTAAATATGCAATTACATGATGTCTAAAATAAAGCAATGTACACACCTTAGTTATATGTGGCACAGAAGCACAAAGAAAGCACATGTTAAGGGGGACATTGTCCTGTAGACAAAGCCCAGCGTTGCCGTAAACCTCCAGTTTGTAATAAGTGGAACACTTTTGATGCCCTGGGAGGCAAAACACAATAAAACTGGGTATGTAGCAAGTGCCAAAAACGAAATAGAGAGATCAGGTCTGGGACAGCATAGACTGGCCAGAATGATATTACAGCAGGTAGGGAATCTGCCTTGCATGCGGCCAACCTGTGGTTCAATCCCTGGCATCCCATATGGTCCCCTGAGCAACACCAGGAGTAATTCCTGAGTGAAGAGCCAGGAGTAACCCCTGAGCATCACTGGGTGTGACCCAAAAAGCCAAAATAAAAAAAAGGGGCGCGTGGATTGTCTTCTTTTACATAGCACATTTGTTCATTTTCTTACTCAAGGACTTTTTGTACTTCATTATAAATAAATAATGAAAAAGAAAGTAGTTATAACTCACAGAACTTCCCTTTCTCAATATTTTGAAGTACAAATATAGACATGTTACACATGTTATATATGTACTATATTTTGTATTTGAGCCTACATATGTAAATACTTTGAGTTTTCATTTAAAGGGTGGAAAATTGGGGCAGCAAAATGTAAATGAAAAGAAGAGGTTTTTTGACATGCGACTCTAATTTTGAAACAGTATGCAACTTAGGAGATCAGAGATATATGATTTATTTTTCCAGAGCGTGTTTAAACAAGAGAGTGTTTTGAGCTTCTTAGAAGAAAGACCAGTTCTTTCTTCTGTCATTGAAGAAGGTAGGAGGCAGGACAAGTGGGGTAACTGTGGTCAGGAGAGCAATTGTCTTTTTCCAGACCACAGGCTGCCATTTATTTCTTAAGCTGCAGCATTGTGCTGTTGGTTTTTTTCTTTCTCTCTATCTGATTCATTCTGCATCATGGGGAGTACACTCTCATTGCAATGGGTGCACCCCAGAGAGGACTGGTTTGCTTGTTCTGCACCATTAAATTCTTGCTTGAGCCTTTCTATCAAAAATGGTTTGCAGAGTCACAATACAAAGGGGAAAAAGTGTTCTTTTTTCCTGCTGGGAGGGAAAAGGAGTTTTGCCTGGGAGGATTTAATCAAGGAGAAAAGGGATAAAAAGGGAAGTTTTCTGGTTTCTTCTGTGGAAAAAAAAAAGAAAAATGTGCTAAATGGACAATGTAATCTATGTCATCATTTGCAAGCAAACAAGGAGCTATACCACAATGAAAGTCCCTTATGATGAAAGATTCCATTTGTTCATGTTGGATGCCCTGGCCGGGGGTGAGGAATTGTGGGGATCATCAGAGGGTCAGGACGGTGTTACCAAATATCAAATGTCTTTCTCGGTTTATTAGTCTACCTCACATACATGTACTTGTAATCCCTAATTGGGGGAATTGAAGGATATAATCCTTCAATTATATCTGAAGGGGCAGGATTTTACGAGATGTGGAAGGTTTCTGTTCATTAAGAAACAATTGAAGGTGAGCAGAACTTGAAAAATTTAGTCTGAATAAAAATGGGCCTATACTCAGTGAGTCATGTCCAAGGAGAATGGATAAGGGCAATATACCCTAATGAGAGCAAAACCTAAAGTAGAATGTAAGTGGCACACATTTCTTGCTTCCTTCTTTCTTAATACATAATGCAGTAGTTCCACTTAACTATGTTATATGTACAAGATGGAGATAATGAATGAATCAAAACCTTCTCTTTTCCCTCAAAATTTCAAGTTGATTTACTATAGTAGTATCAATTTAATCCACAAAATGACAATTGAGACAGAGCCATACATAACACCAACAAGATGAAAGGGAAAAAATAATGCAATTTGTTGTATTTGTGGCACGTTACTGGGGGGAAAAAGTAGTATTAGTGGTTTAGAAATCACTCTGTAATTATGTGTGTGATTCCAAAGAATGGAAAGGTGAGGAGAATAACATTTTCATAGGCATAAAACCTTTTACTTGCACATCTTTCTATTGGTGTAAATTCTGAAAACAAAACCAAAAGAACCACAAAAAATTCCCCAAACTGTGAAGCTTTCAGTGAAACCATTTTTGGCCCTTCTGAATTCAGCTCACATAGACTTCTCGTAGGCTATAAGGAGGTTCAAGCTGTTCTAAAACAGTGAGCACAATCCATTATGCTCTGTTCCCCGTAGTTTTTTTCCCCAATTGCATGCAATACCATAATTGCTAAAGGAAATTTGAAATATATTCTAGCTTTATATATGGAAGAATTATATTTTCACCTGTTCAAAGAATTGTTAAATATCTTATCCACTGTAGGATAACACTGTTTTGTCCTTCCTCAGGTAGCTTAGGTTTATTGGGTCACACCCGTCTAAGGACACTGAACTTGTATGGTAAGCAATGTCCTTTCTGTACGGACACAGGAAGTCAGTTAATATTATGCTTTGTAACTTGGGAGTTGATTGACTCTGAATAATATTTACTCCTGGGCATCTGCTTTCTTGACTCAGTTGCCCTTAGTTCCTACCACCCCCAAAGCAGGGTCCCGACGAGGGACTGAATGGACCCAGGGCAAGCTGTGAGCTACCCTGGCATCGAAATGGGCCAGGCCAAAGAGCCACGATACTCAACTATAAGTTGAGGGCATGATCATGGACAAATGCTGTCATGATCCAAAAGTAAGTAACGACGAGACTAGGAACTTGCTGGGGCTAGGAAAACTAACCTGGCCTGAGGACTGCGGAATGTATAGTGAAATGTTTATATCTCTTACTGTGCTCACACAGAATGACATTGCTAGAAATATTACAAGTAGATTTACTACAATTGTTTAAGTAGATTACTAGCTGAGGAAAGAACACACCCTTGTTAGGATCCCACCCTTGAGCGGATTTCCTAGTAATCTAGAGTAATCTCTTTAGATGAGATTTTATCCTTGAGTTAATCTCCTGGAGGAGTGGTTTTACCTGTCATTGTTGATTTGTCAATATTCAACCCACCTTTGTGTCACCGCCTTATGTGATTGCTATATAAACTAAGATTATAAGCTCGGAGAGAGCAGAGTCAGAAGTGAGAGAGCTCGGGCTCCAGAGATCCAGAGTCCGAGTCAGAAGGAGAAAAGATTCCAGATTGGGGCCCAGGAGAGAAGGAGGCAGAGGAGAGACAGGATTGAAGAGGATTGGAATAAACTACAATTGATATCGACCAGCCTGGCTCTCGTTCCTTCCTTCGTCTCTGCCCTTGGCCAACAGCCATCCTGATCCAGGCCAGCCATCCCGATGCAGGCCACACACAGCGGCTCAAGAGCACCGAACGCGGGTGGTGAGATAGTGCCGTCTAGTGAGCCCATGAACACACAACCTTCGGAGTGCTAAGATTTTACAATCCACTATCTAGAATAAATAATCTAGGACAAAGGCAGCATTTCAAAAGATCATATACCAAATTAATTTCTTTTATGTTGTAATAAAAACCTTAGGAAAAAATATTTCTAGAGATCGTGGCTTGGCTTACATATGTGAAAGAGAAGTTAAGGCCAATAATTTAAACCCCAAAGGTTAACTGTAAATATATATATATAAAGCTGAAGCAAAATTATTTTGCCTAAGTACACATGTAAACATTTTTTTTGTCCTTAGGGATTGTATTGATTCAATTTCTATTTAGTTATAAAATATACCATCTAAAATATCTTAGATTTCACTTGAAATAATGGTTCTTTCTCTCTTTCTTTTGGATACTTCAGAGTATAGACAAAGACTTCCTTTGAGACGATTAGAAAACAATAAAAAATATATTTTTATATAGTTTATCACTTACTTTTTTATTCTAAGTAAAACTCAATGCTTTCTCCCAGGAACCAACTAATGTTCCTTTTATTTCTTTCTAGCTTCCAGTTGTTCAGTCTTGTTTTGATTCCTTTGACTCCTTCTTTCTCTATTCATCTTCTAAATTCTGCTTAAATTTCTTTTGTAAAACTACTCTCCTTCATAGGCTAACTTTTTTTCAAAATGTCCTTTTAGGCGTCTATCTTCAGTTTTGTTGAGGAGAGGATCATACCTAGCAATGCTCAGGGCTTATTCCTGGCTCTGCACTCAAGAATTACTTCTAGTAGTGTTTGGGGGACAATATGGGAACTGAACCCAGGTCAGGTGTGTGCAAGGCAAGTGCCCTATTTGCTGTATTGCCTCTCCAGTTCCCATCATTTAGTTTTTAATCAAATCTCTTTGACTATCAGAAACTTGGTCCTGGAGGTCTTCGGCTGCCGGAGCCCCGGTCGGGGCGGGGAGGAAAGCTCAACCCGCTCCCCTCCAAGGGGTCCCGGCGAGGGACACCCAGGCGCGGGGGCAAAAGACTGCAGTGTTCTCGTCCGGGATCTGGATTTTATAGTCTCTGAGTCTTGGCCGCTGATGGGATTACACGGCGCCAGGGGGCCAGGTGGTGGGTGTGACCCCCGCCTGCTGGAATTTGGAGGATCTGGATGGAAGATGCTCAACTCCAGTCCGAGTAGGCTTGGAGGTCTCGGCCCCGGAACCCGCGTGGCTTTGTCCCTCTGCCAGTACCTTCATGTGTGCGGAGAGTGGTCTCAGCATGGTGGTGGCTGGTCCTGGAGGTCTTCGGCTGCCGGAGCCCTGGTCGGGGCGGGGAGGAAAGCTCAACCCGCTCCCCTCCAAGGGGTCCCGGCGAGGGACACCCAGGCGCGGGGGCAAAAGACTGCGACATCTTATCAGAACTTTCTTATGACATCTTATTATCTCATTCCTACTTTGGACAAACTTGCAGGCTATCGAATGTAGCCTGCCCACAGGGCAGAGTCTAGCAAACTCCCCGTGGCATACCAAATATGCCAAATACCAGTAACAATGATGGGTCTCATTCTCCTAAAGAGCCGTGAATATAATCTCAGGGCTAGGATGAAAGAGACGTTACTGGGGCCTGCTCGAGGCAATCGACGATTAACAGGATGATGAAATGAAATGATGAAAATCAGAAACTTAAATGATATCATAAATTACTACTACTATCACCATCATTATTATTGCGACTGCTACTACTACAACTAAATCTGTTTTGGTTGTAGCAAGGTGGAGGGTGGATCGAGGATTTCTCTGATTCATTCTTGTTGGTTTGTTGTTATCTTGAAAAACCTGCTCTAGTCAATTCCCAGTAGAAATTAAGGTTGGCTCCTGGTAGTGGAAGTAACAAAGGTCCAGATGTTATGTTTTTTCCCCAAGGTTATTGCAGGAAGCTAGGTAAGGGGGCCCTGTTAATGTGCTTTGGGGAAATAATAAACTTGAAGAAACTTTAAGAAGGAGAGCCCTGGCAACCGACCTTCACTACCCAATCAGCGCCACGCTCCAGGCCACTTTCCACACGCTTGGGCCGAGCCTCACATATAAACATATTGTTGGACACATCATAAGATACTCTCTATCCATTTTCCATAATTACCACTATATTTGATGGGGTTCAGACAGTAGGTAACAAATCACAGAGGGAAATATATATATATATACATATATATATATATATCAGAGAGCCCGGCAATTTACCTAGAATATCCCTCCCACATGGCAGAGCCTGGCAAGCTCCCCGTGGCATATTCGATATGCCAAAAATAATAACAAGAACGGGGCTCATTCCCCTGACCCTGAAAGAGCCACCAATACGGCAGTGTTGGGAAAGACAAATAAGGAGAGGCTGCTAAAATCTCAGGGCTGGGACGAATGGAAATGTTACTGGCGCCCACTTGAGTAACTTGATGAACAATGGGTGAAGAAGAGATTATCTTCTAAAATGTCCAATAAAATTAAATCTGACTTTGTTCTCACTCACGTAGAACTAGGTCAGGCATTTTGACATAATCTCTGTCACTGTCACTGTCATTGTCATCTCGTTGGTCATCTAGTTACTCGAGCGGGTGCCAGTAAAGGTAAAAGGTAAAGGCCCTCCTGTTGATCGTCGATTTGCTCGAGCGGGCCCAGTAACGTCTCCATTGGAGACCTTGTTGTTACTGTGTCTGGCATATCGAATACTCTCGGTAGCTTGCCGGGCTCTCCAAGAGGGGCGGAGGAATCGAACTCGGGTCGGCCATGTTGGCCACTTGTAAGGCAAATGCCCTACCCGCTGTGCTATAGCTTCGAGCGGGTGCCAGTAACATCTCTATTCCTCCGAGGCCTGAGATTTAAGCAGCCTCTTCTTTTTTTTTATTTATTTTTATTTTTTTACAGTTGTAGATTTACAATTTTTTGTGCTTTGGTTTCAATTATACAATGATCAGATACCCATCCCTCCACCAGTGCCCATTTTCCACCACCATGGATAATATCCCTCCCATCCCCATCCCCCCATCCCCCCCTGCCTCTGTGGCAGGGCAATCCCCTGTGTTCTCTCTCTCCGTTTGGGTGTTGTGGTCTGCAAAAGAGGCATTGAGTGGCAAACATGTTCAGTCCATAGTCTACTTTCGACATGCATCTCCCCTCCTGGGAGGATCCTCCAAACATCCTTTATTTGGTGCTCCCTTCTCTATCTGAACAGCCCTTTCCTCTAGGATACCCGGCTGGCCTCTAAGTTATGGAGTAATCCTCCTGGTGCTGATCTCAGCTATTCTTGGCTATTAATCTCATACTTTGTTACTTTATATCCCCCAGATGAATGCAATCTTTCTATGTCTATCCCTCTCTTTCTGACTCATTTTGCTTAGCATGATACTTTCCATATTGTACCACTTGTATGTAAATTTCATGACTTCATCTTTTCTAAGAGCTACATAGTACTCCATTGTGTAGATGTACCAAAGTTTCTTTAACCAGTCATCTGTTCTTGGGCATTCAGGTTTCTTCCAGTTTCTGGCTATTCTAAAGAGTGCTAGCAGCCTCTTCTTACTAGTTTTTTTCCCACTGATTGGAGGCTCTTTCAGGATCAGGGGAGTGACACTGTATTTGGTATATTGAATATGCCACAGGGAGCTTGCCAGACTTTGCCTGTGTGGGCGGGATACTCTCAATAGCTTGCCGGGCTCTCCGAGAGGCATAAATGGGTAGGAAATGTCTTATAAAGGAGCTTCATGGTCCAGAAAGCAGCCTGGACCATGGCAGTGGTTGGGCAGTGGAACTCGGCTGCCAGGGCTGAATCCTTTGGGGTGGGGAGGGCTCTCACCCTTCCCACAGTCTGACGCGGAGTCTTGAAATAATAAAAGAAATGATAAATGAAGAAGAAGGAGGAAAGATTATCTAGCCCTTCACTCAAAGGCATGAAGTCCGCATACTTTTGAAATACAAATCCTGAGCTCCTTGGAAAGAAGAAACTGAGACATCACCCAGGTGTAGAAATCCAAAGCCCTACAAGAGAAGAGTGTATCCCACAGGAAAGGACAAGCTACAGAAGAATTTATGAGATTATAAAAAGATTGTGTAAGCAATGAAATTATGAAAAGACTGCCAACTGTGCAAGACTTTCCTGTGACAATGCCTGGATTTTTTTCTTTTCTTTTTCTTTTTTTTCTTTTCTTTCTTTTTTTTTTTCAGCCATACCAGTACTGGGGTGGGGTGGGGGTTGAGGGATTGGTTACTCCTGGCAATGCTCAGTGGACCATATGGGATATCAGAGATCAAGTCTGGTTGGCCATGTGCAAGGCAAACACCTACCCTCTGGTCTATCGCTCCAGCTCTGATCAAGAGGAAGTATAATATCCTTTTGCCTCTATTCCCATACTCAATTGTCACCACCTGGCATGTCCTAAAGGGCTTCACATCAGACTCTTTGTTTTTACTTCTTTATTAATTTTTTGATATCTAGGCATAGTATACAATACTATTGAAATCATTATTCAGTACACAAAACCCTCCATCGATGCTTCTCAATCCCACCACCACTTGTGTGATATACTCTTGTTTCTAATCTCTCCTTACATTTCTCCACTTGCAAACATAAGGTATTTGTCCTTTGTACCAACCTCTCCTCTGTATAACCACTCCATGACTCTCCATGGCCTCTAAGATTAAGCCTTCATTTTTGTTCATTTCAGGATCTGAACTTTTCTTGTGTCTTGGTTGGTTTCTTCATTAATCCTGGAGTCAACTTTCTATTCTTCTCTCTGCATGAAATACTTACTTTTAATTTAATCCGTTCCTTAAGGCTCAGATCAACACGCTTAAAACCTGTTCTAATTGTAATTACTCTCAGACATCACTTTCATGGCTGAAGATTTGTGTCCTACACATTTTGAGTTTTGAATTTCATACAAGTAAAATTATGTATTTGAAAGATAAAGAGGCCAAGGCAGTGTCATGACAGGCTCAGTGAAGAACTTGGCCCGACTAGGCCTAAGTTTTGGTTCCCTAAACTTGAGTTTCAGTTTATCCCAAAATAAAGTAACGAGATCATCAGAACAAACAACCAGGCATGATGACAGCTAGAACATTTAACCTAATCAGACCAGGAAAGACCCCACCATGCCTACCATGTAACCTCAGCCTCTACCCATGTAACCTCAGCCTCCACCCAATCAGAAGTTATCAGGTAATGGAAAGTCTTCTAGACTGTTGCCAATGATAAGCCCCTGCTATGTAACTGTTATTTATAACTCCCGCCCAGGCTTTTTTGGCTAAGGGTCTCTCCCTCTGAGTAAACCGCTGTGTCGATGAGTGGGAGAAGAGCCCTAGCTCCCAGTCCTAGCTTCAGTTAGTCAATAAAGGTCCTCTGCGCTTGCATCAGACTCGGCTTCTTGGTGGTCTTTTGGGTAACCAAGTCACGGGCTAACATATTGTCTGGTTAGTAAAATTAGTAAGTCCTGTTAGGACATGGACCATGGCTTGTTTTGCACATAGCACAAAAATGGTCCATGTAAATATATGTCATGTTTTATGAGTGAATTTAATTGGAGAATGGAGGTGATGAAAATCACTCTGTGCTCCTAAGAACCACACACAGACATCCCTGCAATATTTTTTTGTGTGTAATTAATAATGATTATTTTACTTCACTCTCATCCATTTTTCCTTCCATACCATAAAAATGGATCAAAAAAGATTTCATATTTTTTTGTATTCTGTAAATATGCCAAATGCCTAATCATCAAACAATTCTCATTGAATATAAATAGATGCCAGTAGTAATAAATCATGGTCACTGTCACGGTCCTCCCGTTCTTCATTGATTTGCTCCAGAGGGCCCAGTAACATCTCCATCATGAGACTTGTTGTTACTGTGTTTGGCGTATTGAAATACGTCACGGGTAGCTTGCCAGGCTCTGCCGTGCAGGCGAGATACTCTCAGTATCTTGCTGGGCTCTCCGAGAGGGGCGGAGGAATCGAACTCGGGTCACGCATGTTGGCCGCTTGTAAGACAAATGCCCTACTGCTCCAGCGCCAGTAGTAATAAATAAGAGTAATAATGAAAATGTTTTATTACACTTAAGTATGTGTGTAAGCTTTTGATGAATACTTTCAAACTTGCACAGTGAAAGGAAGTCTTTTCAAAATACAAAAGCTGCAATTTCCTTTGATGTGAGTCTATCTTTACTTCTCTCATAGACAGCAAACTTCTCTCACAGACACCAAACTCAGTAATATTCTCTATTCACCTAATATCTATATTAGAAATTAGAAGGTGGTGATTTGAAATGAAAAAAGGGAGTCAGAATTCAGAGTAATTTTCCTGTTACTAAAGAATAATTTTGCGAATTAGGTTATATGATGAGTATATTCATTATGCTTTGTAAAAACCTTTTAAAAATCTCCAACCTGCAGATTTAACTCAATTTATTTAAAGCACATCAGTAAGTCAATACAATAATAATATTTTAGTTTTACCAACCTGTTTTGAATATGCTAAGTTAAAAAATGTTTCTACATATAAGAGCAGGAGGTATAATTTATGGTTACTTGATCAATGCTTGAAACATATTTTTTATATATTTCCCAGGAATTTGGAACTTGATATTTCCAGTGAATGATGGGTGTAACACATCTCTCCACAACTCAGAATGATTTCTATTTCTTCACTTTCCACAAAATTGAGAAAGATATATTGAGTTGTTGACTGATGGATTGCAAATATAATATTTGAATATGTGTACTCCGTGATTTTTGGTATGTAAAGCAGCAGAAGTTCAAACAGTTGAATGACATTTCTATAGAAAAATTTTCTTCAATTTCTTTTACTTATATGTGAACAAAGATTCTCAGAATTCACAAGCTTCTTTTACTCACAGAAAAACACATAAAAATTTATACTGAGGGCTTACTCCTACCTCTACACTCAAGGATCACTCCTGGTGGATTTGGGGGACCATATGGGGTGCTGGGGGTTGGCCTCATGTAAGGCAAGTGCCCTACCCTCTGGCCTATCATTCTGATCCTCAACTTTTATATTTTACATTAAAAATTTTTAGCATACTTCTATTGTTTTTGATGACCTATGTTTATAACAAATAATGACCCACGTGGAGAAAAAAATTTACCTTGAAGGTTAAACTGGCAGCAGTTAAAGATATCCAAGCATAAAGATATTTTTCATGAGTGTTTTTTGTGGGGAAAGTAGAATCATCAGATAGAGTTAAGGCACTGGATAGAATAGAGGGACTTAGGTGCTTGCCTTACACTTAGCAGACCCAGGTGCGACTCCTGGCACTTTATATGGTCCTCTGAGCTCCACCAGGAGTGATCCCTGAGCACAGAGCCAGGAGTAAGAACAAGGCCTGAGCACTACCAGGTGTGACCTCAAAACAAAACCAACAAACAAAAAGGTTATAGAGTTAAGGTAGAATGTGGGAAATATTAGGAACAACAACAACAGCAAAAGTAAAAAGAATGCTGTAAAATTTCTAAGTGTTTAATATCAATTTTCTCTGTATTTTTTTCCCAATACATGAATTGGCTATCAATTGTTTTAATGCTTATATGTGATATTACATACATATGTGTGTATATACATATATGATACTTATTTGAATTAAAATAGCTTTTTCAAAGAAATTTAGTTAGGGAAATGTGAGGGGATATACTTAGAAACTATGCGAGCACTATTTTGGCATCTCTAGTGACCAAGAAGCACTGAGCAATGAGGCACCATTGATGTACTTCGCCAGTGTTCTCAGCAGCCGCTCTCTCATTTGTCATTCAGAAACACTGTTTCGTTTTCAGTTCCACTTAAAGATGGCTCCTGGCTTTCTTACACATTCAATGGCTTCATTCTGCCCCCAGTACTAACTCTGCCACCCTTATTCAGACAATGCCCGTTTTATCACCATGGTGATGCCACATGGTCCGTGTGCATTCTCTTGCTTGTTTGGCCCAGTCCTTACAGACCTTGATTTTAGGTCATTTCAGTAGTAATCTTTCTGAATAACATTTCTCTTTGGGAACTATGCAATTATGAACCAATTCATAGAGCCCTGATACTGCATCCTATGAAGGTCTAAGCTTAAAATAGCGTCAAGGTGTCAAATCTTTACTTTTTCTTCCTGTCTTGTTATATGGCATTACCTCTTCAGTATAAGCTGGGTTTTGAGTGCTTGCATGATTTCTGGATGGTTTTGTTTGGTGGTCTTTTTTTTCCCTTCCCTTTTGAATCTTGACACTAGACTATTTAACAGCCTTTATGAAAAAGAGGACGGATAAAGAATCAAGGAATATGTTTTCCCTACATAACTATACCTATTGTTTTTGATTATATTTCTGCATCTTGGCAAGTAAACAATTAAATATTTGGCATCGTTCTCAGGGTTACTAAATTCTGCACATTTATTTTGAATTGATTAAAAATGCACATTCATTTGCTTTATAATTTTCCTTTGCTTCCTGTTTAGTTTTTTTTAAATATAATTTCAGTGAGTAGGCATATTATTGTCACACAATTATTATTCTCTCACAGTTTTCTTATTCTGTATCATACAATCTCTGTTCTGAAATGCAATATAGATACATATATATAGTGTTTTACCAAGTCCACAAACAACTCCCTCGAAGGTTTTTTAATATCTCAAATTGAGCTGTCATCTAGTTCACTGATCCAACAAAAGAGTGATAATACATTTTGTATAAGTAATTTAGGAATGCTCCTCCTGTCAAAACAAATAGTGCCTTTAAAAATAAATCAATACTAACAGTAATAATTCTGAAGAAATATTCTAGGAAATCCAGGAATAATATTTCATGCTTATGTTAAGATTTTCATGTGAAAATAATACAGCATATTGCAAATAATAAGTTATATTTTACTATATGCTTCTCATTCATAATATTATATAGAACTTGAGGGGATTGAGCAAGAGCAATTATTCTTTTACAGAGTACATGGCAAAAACTATTTACTAAGCAAGCAAATTAAGAATTTTCTTCAAGTGTTAGCATATGAACAATGCAAATTGGAGTTTGGATGCTCAGACATGTTACGTCAAAAGCATGTGTCAGGGGTTGATAGACTTTTACCCTAAAGACTAGATTGTAAATAGTTTAGACTTTGTGGGGTGTTGGGTCTTTTGGGCCTTTAGGTCTGGGTTACACTTACTCAACTCAGCCATTGTAGTGCAAAGCAGTCATTGGCAATGACTGAACTATGTGTGTGGCTTTTAACCCTCCCACCCCCTCCCCCAACTTAAAGAAAACAGACCCTGGGTGCCAAAAGATGGCAAGATGGCACCATCAATGGCTCAATGCACTTGCTGGACAAGCACAAGACAGGAGGTGGCTGTCAACACTTCTACAGAGGTCATTAGAACAGTTCCATGAATTATGATTCCAGAACAGGAGGGCCTGAAAAAAGTCTCTGAGTCTAAACGCAAGCACAGAGTTCAACCCCCAGTGCTACCCACAAGGATGAGGCCCTACAGACAGAGTGGAGAAACAAAGGAATAAAGAAACCTGTTATCTGTTTACTCAAACAGGCCATCAGGAGAGCCAGAGGTACTCACCTCTGACCTCTGTGCTGTATAGAACAGTTGCAGTAAGTGATCTTCCAGATGTCACTAAGAGATCAAAGCACTCTCTTTAGAAATTTAGGCTACAAAATCAGGTTACCAAAAAGCACAAAGACACAGGATATTAAATTTAGTCAATAAAAGCCCCAAACCTTGCTTTTTTTCATTTTGGGGGATACTTTTTGCTTTTATAAAAGCATTCTGTCTGAGATCAGGCATGAGGCAAGGATGTCCACTATCTCTATTAATGTTCAATATAGTTCTAGAACTCCTAGCAACAGTAATCAGAAAAGACAAAGAAATCAATGGGGCTTGGGCCAGGGGATAGTATAGCAATTAGCGAATGTGCCTTGCAAAGGGCCCAATCTGGGTTAGATCCTTGGCACCCGACATAGTCCCTCTGAACGATGCTAGGAGTAATTCCTGAGTAACATCATGAGCATTGCTGGGTGTGGTACCCCTCCCCCAAAAAACATTTGAACAAAAAAGGAAAAAGTCAAATTATCACTATTTGCGGATGACATGATAACATACATAGAAGACCCTTTTATATTATAATATTTCTATACTATAATATTTGTCTCAACAGAATTAAAGGCCTTCTTTAAATCGATGAACTCAAAATGATAAGTTAAATAAACCAGATATAGATACATATTATATGATTTCATTTCCATAAAATATGTAAAATAAGAAACACGGTAGAGAGCAAATTGACTGCAGTTGACTCAGAGGGTCAAGGAGTGACAAAGAGTCACAAGGTTAAAAATGATAAAATACATAAAACTGTATAGTTTGCAATTTAATAACCTTAGAGCTATTAAAATTTATTTGAATGTGTTAGGTATTTAAAATATTCCAAAATATGTCAATTGTGCTTCAATAAAGCTATTTTTATTTAAATTATTAAAAATAATGCTTTTGTATTTTTTGTGGGGGTTGGGGTTTACACCGAGCAATGCTCATGGATTACTCCTGGCTCTATGCTCAGAGGTCACTCTACATGCTTTAGGGACCAAACAGAGATGTGATTATATGCAAAAATAGTCCTTAAACCCTATACTATCCTCTGACCCAATATATCAACACCCAACTGATGTAGACAGGTAGATAGGGAAAGGCTCTCTGCAATGAAACAAAGTCTCATAGAAGAAGAATTCTAGGGCCGACCCACCCTGTGGACACAGAAAATAAAGACTTGATAAGACCATCCCCAGATCCTGAAAATATGGGCCTCCTCCCCATGAAATTCCTCCTTTCCGAGAACCCCCTTTCAATCCGGTTGACTCCAGCGACCCAGCCCCAAGGAGATTCCAGGACATTCCAAGTCAGATGATTCTCGAACCCCCTTTCAATCTGGTTGACTCCAGCGACCAAGCCCCAAGGAGATTCCAGAACATTCCGAGTCAGAAGGATCTATAAGAACCAGCTCGAGAGCCCACTTGGCGCTCTCTCCACCCTCGGAGAAGCCCGTGTTCCCTCTGGACGCGTTACTCTCTCTCTCTCTCTCTCTCTCTCTCTCTCTCTCTCTCTCTCTCTCTCTCTTACTATCTGCTTATCCCTTTCTCTCCCTCTCCAAAAGCCTCCAAATAAAACCTGTTACTTCACTGCTCGTCTACTCCTGAAATTCTTTTCTGCGAGCGAGACAAGAACCCCAGAAACCTCGGGTAAGGCTTGGGACTGGTCTCTCTTTTCCTGCAAAGAGCGAATTCTCGCCCCAACTTGAGTCCGTGGCTCCCCGAGCAATCGGGTGGTGGGGATCAACTCCCGTGCCGAGAAGATCAAGCGAACTTCAGGTGTGGCTTGACGGCCACCTTGTGGGGCTGGCGGGGCTTAGGCCCGTGCCGAGCAGGTGCTCACTGCAGACTTTACCGGTCCTAGCCTACCCAGGGTCCCGGGAGACAGAGGCGGGTGGGGAGAAAGTGACTGTCTTTCTCCTTCCCACTTCACATAAGTCACCCGTGGGGCCCACCGACATCACAACTAAAGTAAATAAAATAGAATTAATACATGTATCATCACCAAGGTTATGATATTAACAGCTCCATTTAAAATTGTGTCCAAGGGGCTGGAGTGATAGCACAGTGGGTAGGGAGTTTGCCTTGCACGCAGCCAACATGGCAGACCAGGGCTCGATTCCCAGCATCCCATATGGTCCCCTGAGCACCGCCAGTAGTAATTACTGAGTTCATGAGCCAGGAGTAATCCCTGAGCATCGCCAGGTGTGACCCAAAAAGCAAAAATAAAATAAAATAAAATTTTGTCCAAAACCATCAAATCAAATACTTAGGAATTTATAAATTTATTGTGATTTCTAGATTCCTAGGAAATTCTAAACACTTTACTTGTTTTAAAGCATTTCATCATAACACTGAGAAATAGGATAGCAGTACAGATTACAAACTTTTATGGATGAGGACACTGAGCAAAAGCATGGAAATTTATCAAGATCATGTAGGTAGAAATAGGAAGAGCCCATGATTTGACTGCAGAGATTGTAGGGGCTGGAGCTATAGCACAGCTGTAGGGTGTTTGCCTTGTGCGCAGCCAGCCCGGCTGACCAAGGTTCAATTCCTCTGCCCCTCTCGGAGAGCCCAGCAAGCTACCAAGAGTATCTTGCCCGCATGGCAAAGCCTGGCAAGCTACCTGTGATGTAGTCAATATGCCAAACACAGTAACAACAAGTCTCACAATGGAGATGTTACTGGGCCAGCTCGAGCAAATCGATGAACAACGGGAGGACAGTGCAGTGCAGTACAGTGCTAATTATGTATAGGTGAAAGCTAAGAGAGACTGCAAGAGTGAAGCAGAGGACACATTCAGAGATGTGTAGATGCCATAGAGGTCCTTTAGGCTAGCTAGTAATTGGGACTTTCTTCATTTCAATATTATTTGCTCGAGCGGGCCCAGTAACGTCTCCATTGGAGACTTTTGTTGTTATTGTGTTTGGCATATCGAATACATCACGGGGAGCTTGCCAGTATCTGCCGTGCAGGCGAGATACTCTTGGTAGCTTGCTGGGCTCATGTTTCTTTTGTATTTGTTTTGTAAGACAGAAGGAAACACATTTTCCCTATTAATATTAATGTAACCCTGTTCAGAAGAAAAATCTTACTTGAATTTACCTTTTATTTCTCACTTTTTCCTCACTGAGCCTTACAACTTTTTCTCTAATGCTAGAGGTCCACAAGGCTCTTTGTGAGAGTCTTGTTCATGTGAAAACCAATTTCATTTCTTACTCATCTATTCATCTTGTCCTTTCTTTTTAAAAAATAAGACAATTTCCATGGAGGTCTATTACAAAGAATATACAATTTTTTTCCTCAATAAATTCACAGACCGAGTCTAGGTGTAATTTAGCTCTGTAATTTCATCCACTTCCAGGCTTTTGCTAGTTGGTGGTCATATATGCCACAAAAGTACTCAGGGAACATGGGTCAGCACTATGAAGGAGTAGTTTTCCCCTTACTCAGATTACTTTCTACTTTAGAGAAAATGGGGGCAAATTGCATTTCGACAATTCTGTATGAGATCAATCTGGAAACCTGAGTTAATAGTATTGTATTTCTGATTTACTCCAGAACAGCTTTTTGTCAATGTTTTTGGGCTACACCCTGAACTGCTCAGGGGTTACTCCTGACTCTGCACTCAGAAATTACTCCTGGTGATGCTCAGAGCGACCACTCAGGAGGCCAGGGATTAAACCCAGATTGGCAGCATGCAAGGCAAATACCCTACCCACTGTACTATCTCTCTGGTCCCTCCAGAACATCTTTTAAGTTCATTATAGTTGACTGCTGCTTGTATCACCTACCTTAATCAAGTTCTGAGAATATTCAAATTCTACCAAACAAATCAGAATTCCACTCAAAGAAATTGATAGACTAAGACAGTTACTTAGAGGGTTCTGCTATACTGAAATGGTCAATGTGAAGAGACAGAATGAGGAATCATGAAGAATTTGTGTGGCATCTACCCAGCAATGCAGAAAGCCTGGGAGGTATTACTCTCATTTCTGGTATTTCTAGTTTTCTTTGTAACAGGAATGACATACTAGCCAGAGAGACAGTACAGTGGGCAAGACATTTGTTTTGCAGACCCCAATTCAATCTCCATCATCACATATGCCCCCCAAGCACCACCAGGAGTAATCACTGAGCACAGAGTAAGGAGTTTAAGCCCCAGGCACAGCCATATCTGACAACAAAACAAAACAAAATTAATATGGATTAAAGAAAGAATGAGTTTATTTTTTCAATCCAAACACATGGCTTAATTTTTGTTTTTTTTACCACTACCTCCTACTCCCTGCAACTAGAGTCATGATAAGTAAACGTCAGAAGGAAAAGGAAAAATAGCTTTATTTTCAAGCTTATCAAGTAATCTCTTACTCGATTGTGTCTCTGTCAGTTCAATACATAAGGAAACAAACACTGAAGCAAAATAGCACTAGCAACATTGATTCATTGTCCAGTGACTAAGGTTGCTTTTACTTTTTGGTGGGTGAGATTTAAATGATCCCAAGGTCAGAAAAACTACCTGCTTGTTCACATAACTTCATCAGACTATCCTTTGCTTCATTATTTTCCAGAAATATGACCATCTAAATAATTGATCCATTTCTATTGCAGTTTCTGATGTATAACATCAATCAAAATGTTGACAGGCTATCAACATGGATCACAATGAAGCACTGAGAGCTTGCCGAGGAATTGTAATTGACCTAATAGGATGTAGAATACCAAGATGTCTTTGATAATGGCTAGGTGACAATGATGAGAAGAAAGTAGCTGAGGTCTTACTGTTTATGATTAACTCTTAACAAATGATTCTGCAAGAGTCACTTTGCCCTTTTTCATATCTATAGCTGTCAATGAAAGAGAATAAATGTGTGTTGCTTTGAGCTATCAGTTTGTGGTGATCTATTATGGAACCTGCAGGAAGTGAATCTACTTGTCATATCCTGAATGAACAGCAGTAGATTCTTGGAATCAACAGCTCTCCCCAGGGCCTGCCCCCAGAGCACCCAAAGCACAAGAAAACATTCCTTTTGTAAATAGGAATTCTTCCTCCCATCTTAACAGTTTTACAAAAGATTCAAACTACCTGGGAAGAAATACAATAACAGAAGAGAAATGAAAGCACTTTGTGAATGGGTTGTCTGACACTCCAAAGCTCTCTTTACTCACCTTTGGTATTGACTCACCTTTTCTGAGTTGGGAAAGAAACTGTGGTCCTGTAGTCGACTCTGCCCGAGCGAGCAAATTGACAGCATAGAGAGTTTGCTATTTCCGGCACAGTCCTGTAGCAGTTTCTTAGGACAAACTTGCTAATATTTGTTCTGCTTCTCTGTCTATGCAAGATGTTTGCTGTCGCTGTTCTCCCATTGTTCATTGATTTGCTTGAGTGGGCCCAGTAACATCTCATTTTGAGACTTGTTGTTAATGTGTTTGGCATATCGAATGCATCATGGGTAGCTTGCCAGGCTTTGCTGTGTGGGCGAGATACTCTCGGTAGCTTGCGGGGCTCTCCAAGAGGGGCGGAGGAATCGAATCCGGCTCGGCCCGGCTGGCTGTGTGCACGGCAAACGCCCTACCACTGCACTATCGCTCCAGCCCATGCAAGATGTTATAGATGTAAAATTTTTAACTGAATTTATTTAGTATTATTGTAGTTAAGGTAACATTTATAATAGTGTGCCAACATTTATGGTACTGTGGTACACTTACCATGCCTCACCATCACTAGAATGCCCACTATCCTCTACCAATGTCCTTATATTACTTCTAGTCTGCCTCGTCTCCTCCTTACCCCCACTTCCAGATCCTACTTGATAATTGCAGTTTTGTAGTCCAAGGTCAAGGAATTTCATCATTATTTTTTTTAAAATTTTTTTTTATTAGTGAAACACCATGAACTACAGTTGTAGATTTACAAATTTTTGTGCTTGGGTTTCGATTATACAATGATCAAATACCCATCCCTCCACCAGTGCCCATTTTCCACCACCATGAATCCCAGTATCCCTCCCACACCCATCCCCCCCATCCCATCCTGCCTCTGTGGCAGAGCATTTCCTTTTGTTCTCTCTCTCCTTTTGGGTGTTGTGGTCTGCAAAAGAGGCATTGAGTGGCAATCATGTTCAGTCCATAGTCTACTTTCAACATGCATCTCCCCTCCTGGGAGGATCCTCCAAACACCCTATATTTGGTGCTCCCTTCTCTATCTGAGCTGCCCTTTCCCCTAGAATGCCCACCTGGCCTCTAAGCTATGGAGTAATCCTCCTGGTACTGATCTCGGCTATTCTTGGGCATTAATTTCCTATTTTGTTACTTTATATCCCCCAGATGAATGCAATCTTTCTATGTCTATCCCTCTCTTTCTGACTCATTTCGCTTAGCATGATACTTTCCTTGTAGTACCACTTTTATGTAAATTTCATGACTTCATCTTTTCTAACAGCTACATAGTACTCCATTGTGTAGAGGTACCAAAGTTTCTTTAACCAGTCATCTGTTTTTGGGCACTCAGGTTTTTTTCCAGAGCCTGGCAAGCTACCCGTGTTGTATTCGATATGCCAAACACAGTAACAAGTCTCATGATGGAGACGTTACTGGGCCCGCTCGAGCAAATCGATGAACAGACCTTGACTGGCTATTGTAAAGAGTGCTGCAATGAACAAACAAGTGCAGATGTCACTTCAACTATACCTTTTTTTGCCTCTCTGGGATATATTCCCATGAGTGGTATTGCTGGGTCAAATGGGAGCTCAATTTCTAATTTTTTGAGAATCGTCCATACTGTTTTCCAAAAGGGCTGAACTAGTCAGCATTCCCACCAACAGTGCAGGAGTGTCCCTTTCTCGCCACATCCATGCCAGCACTGGTTGCTTTTGTTCTTTTGGATGTGGGCCAGTCTCTGAGGTGTGAGATGGTATCTCATTGTAGTTTTGATCTGCATCTCCCTGATAATTAATGATGTAGAGCATTTTCTCATGTGCTTTTTTGCCATTCGGATTTCTTCTTTGAGAAAGTTTCTGTTCATTTCATTGCCCCATTTTTGGATGGGGTTGGATGTTTTCTTCTTGTGGAGTTTAACCAGTACTTTATATATCCTTGATATCAACCCCTTGTCAGATGTGTATTCAGTGAATATCCTTTCCCATTTTGTAGACTGTCTTTGTATTTTGGTCACTGTTTCTTTTGAGGTGCAGAAGGTTCTTAGTTTAAGAAAGTCCCATTTATCTATCTCTGTTTTCACTTGCTCGGCCAGTGGCATGACATCTTTGAAGATAACATTAGCTTCAATGTCATGGAGGGTTTTGCCAACTTTGTCTTCAATGTACCTTATGGTTTCTGGTCTGATGTTGAGGTCTTTAATCCATTTTGATCTTACTTTTGTACATGGTGTTAGGCAGAGTTCTGAGCCCAGTTTTTGCATGTAGCCGTCCAGTTTTGCCAGCACAGTTTATTAAAGAGGCTTTCCTTACTCCACTTCACATTTCTTGCACCTTTATCAAAGATTAGATGATCATATGATTGAGGGGAGATGTCAGTGTATTCAACCCTGTTCCGCTGGTCTGCAGCTCTGCCTTTGTTCCAGTACCATGCTGTTTTAATTACTACTGCTTTGTAGTAGAGCTTGAAGTTGGGGAGGTTGATTCCTCCCATTTTCCTTTTCCCAAGAATTGCTTTAGCTATTCGTGGGGGCTTATTGTTCCATATAAATTTCAGGAGTGTTTGCTCCATTTCTTTGAAGAATGTCATGGGTATCCTTATAGGATTTGCATTGAATTTGTACAATGCTTTGGGAAGTATTGCCATTTTGACAATGTTAAGTCTCCCGACCCATGAGCAGGGGATAGCTTTCCATCTTCTCATGTCCTCTTTTATTTCCTGAAGTAGCGTTTTGTAGTTTTCTTTGTACAGGTTCTTTACTTCCTTAGTTAAGCTGATTCCTAGGTACTTGATTTTCTGGGGCACAACTGTGAACGGGATTTTTTTTTTTTCATGTCACTTTCTTCTCTCTCCCTGTTTGCGTATAGGAAGGCCATGGACTTTTGGGTATTGATTTTATAGCCTGCAACTTTACTATACAAATCTATTGTTTCTAGGAGTTTCTTGGTGGAGGTTATAGGATTCTCTAAGTATAGTATCATATCATCTGCGAATAGTGAGAGCTTGATTTCTTCCTTTCCTACCTGAATGCCCTTAATATCTTTTTCTTGCCTAATCGCGATTGCAAGTACTTCCAGTACTATATTGAACAGCAGTGGAGAGAGTGGGGATTTCATCATTCTTTACTGTCTATTCTCTTATTTTATTGTCTTAGATGCCACAGATTAGTAAAGTCATTTGATATTTGTCTTTCTCGTTCTGATTTGTTTTGCTTAACATGATATCCTCCAAATCCATCCATACTGCAACAAACTGCAACACTTCATATTTTCTTGTACTGCATAATATTCCATTGTTAAGGATGTCACAACTTCCTTATCCTTTCATCTGCTGTTGGGTATGGGTTGCATCTCTAGCCTAGCTATTTTTATAAGTGCTACAAAAGCATAGGTGTACCCATTTCTTTTCAAGCTGATGTTTCTGTGTTCTTGGGAGAGATACCCAAAATGGAAGATTTTTGTCATACAAAAGCTCTATACCTAGTTTTGTAATTTTGGGGGTTATATATTTCTTTTTAAAAATTATTTGGGGTAAAGTTAGTTAGAATACTGTTCAATTTTATGGTGTCAAATATGCAAAATGTGCATCCCACTGACATCAAAATGCATATGGCCTCTATTACTGTCCCTATGCTACTTCTAATCTGGCCTTTCCCTCCATTATCTCCTCCCACTACTGGAAATTGTGCTTAGATTTCAATGCCAAGGACTTGACATGCTTGGCACTGTCAATTCTCTAGTTTTGTCTCTCTATATTCCACAGATTAGTGACATTCACTTGTATCACTTGTCATCTCATTGTTCATTGATTTGCTTGAGCAGATGCCAGTAACATCTCCATCTACCCCTGTCACATGCTAGCGTAGCCCAGTGGCTTATTGGGGGCTCTTTCAGGGTCAGGGGAATGAGACCAGTTATTGTACTGTTTTTGGCATATCAAATATGTCACGGGTTAGCTTGCAAGGCTCTGCCATGCGGGCGGGATATTCTCGGTAGTTTGCTGGGCTCTCCTTGCAGTTTCTCCCTCTTAGAGTGACATTATCTCCCTATATTCCAACAGATGAGTGAGCTTTTTTAGTTCCTTCCCCCTCTGACTTATTCTGCTGGATGTGATATCTTCTGTTCCATCCATGTTGCAGTAAACCGCATTGTTTCATCTTTTCCTATGACTACATAGTATTCTATTTTGTCTATGTAAAACAACTTCTTTATTCATCTGTATTTTGACATTTGGGTTGTTCCCATATCCCGGTTATTATATTGAGTGCTGCAAAGACTTTGGGTGCGTATAGATTTTTTAAAAAAAATTAATGTTATTATTATTGTATTGGGGGGAGCGAGTAGATGTCATAAAGTGGAATCTCTGAGTTCTATGGGAATTTTACTTTCACTTTTTGGAAGAAATTTATGTACTGCTTTCTATATGGACTAACCAGAGAGCATTGCTACCAACGGTGAATGAGGGTCTGGTAAGTGCAAGGAAAACATCTTACTCCTGTACTATCTCTCTGGCCCCCAAATTAAAACTTCTTATATGGCAAAATACAGGCTAAAATTAAAAATACTTTACTTAATGGGAATAATATTTATTCATCATACATCAGATAGAGGGTTAATTGTGAAGATACATGAATCACTCATAAAGTTAAACACAATAAAAACCAATGAAACAATAGTACAATAGGTAGGGCTTTTCCCTTACTTGAGGCTGACCCGATTTGATCCCTGACATCTCATATTGTCCCCCTAATACTACCAGGAGTAACTACTGAGAATAAAGCCAGAAGTAACCCCTGAGTATTGCTAAGTGTGCCCCCTCAGGTAAAAACAAACAAAGGGGGAAATTTACAGGCACTTTTCTAAAAAGGACACTTCGATAGCCATTAGCCATATGAAAAAGTGTCTATTGTCTCTTATTATAAGAAAATTTAAAAGATTTTATATATATATATATATATATATACTTTTAATTTGGGGCCATACATTGTGGTGCTCAAACCTTACTCTTGATTCTACACTCAGGGATTTCTCCTGATGGGCTCAGGGGACAATAAGCAGTGTCAGGGATCAAACCCGGTTAGCGGTTGCATGCAAGGTAAGCACCCTACCCACTGTACTATCTCTCTGGCCCCAGACGCTATAAATTAATCACATCTTCCATCCCTACTGAGCTCGTATGTGTTCTCCGAATGCCCTTGCATGCAGAATTCCCTATGACTGCTGCCAAAAGAGGGCTATTCTATAACACAAAAGGTTTCCATCTCTGTCCTAAGGGTTTGAGGGTCTGACAGCGCCCAGGATAACTACTTGCAGCATGTATTTCTACCACCAGATGGTGGGCTGGAATGACCAAATCTTATTTATTAATGTTTCCTTCCTTAAAATAAAATACCTTCTACTCCCTCTCATGATTTGTCCCTGGAAAATATCAATTATGAGAAATCTCAAACTGCGAGGGCTCATTATGTGTCCATGTTAATTGTTCTAAATTCATCAGGAAAGATGTGTTGCAGAAGGAAAAAAGATTCTTAGTTGTTTTTCTTTTAGAGTTGCAAATCAGTACTTAATGCTTATTTTCTTGTTGTGTAATTGTTATTCAGTTGGTATCTGAAATATTATTGCATGCCACTCTGTCTTTAGCAGCTTCCCCCACAAATTTGGGTGACAGCAAGCTCCAATTGTTTTTTTTTACTTAAAGTACCATGAACAGCAACATAGAATAGGGCTATCTATGCCTTCAGATAGTGTAGAGCTCAGCATTGCCTCTGCTCATCTTCTTATGTTATTATAGCCATAGATATGCAATGTTATGATACATCCATAACCTCTGCTAGGAATACTGTTTGAATTTCTGGCTTCCCTTGACCATGCCTTCTTTTTTTGGTGGGGGGGAGGAGGGCTTTTTTAGGTCACACCTGGTGATGCTCAAGGGTTACTTCTGGCTCTGAACTTAGGAATCACTCCTGGTAGTACTTGGGGGAACATATGGGATGCTGGGAATCGAACCCGGGTTGGTTGGCTGCTTGCAAGACAAATGCCCTACCCACTGTACTATCGCTTCGGCCCTCATGCCTTCTTCTTGATCTCTACAAAATCACTTGAATTTGGCAGAGGAAGTATGTTTCTAGGGAAGATATATGAACTAGGTCTTACTATCTTGATGAATTCAAAGGTAAAAGAACTGGCTTAATTGACTATCTTTCCTGTCTATATTTTCATGCATTTCTTTTGTTCACTAGCAATTTAAACATGTTTCTTTTGTAATGAGCTGTGAGATGGAAATTCGAAATTGAGCTCTTGTGTTTACAATATTCCTGGAGGTCACCAAATAGATCCAGTTTGTTGGACAACTTTTTCTCAACGCCCACTGTTTATACCCTATTCTATGTTCCTGTTCAGAGTAATTCCGAATGCTGCCATCACCAGATAATTAAAGTTATCTGCAGAAAGATGAGATAAAGTGCCATCTCAGTTATAAAAAGAAAAAATTCTTGACAGATTGACTATTAGTGTTGAGAGTCCTTTCATTAGTATTTTTAATGACCCAGGTTTTCAGTTGGCAAGAACTGAGAAATGTGCATGTTTTTGAGAAACACACAAAGCCTGATGTCCAAGGGTATTATTAGAAATAGCTGAATGTTTTTAAAGAAATCATGATCTGTTATTCATATTTATAGATAAAATATCTGTATATTTTGTAAATTGCTAGCTGGAAGCAACTTTCTTTTTCAGAAAAGAGAGCCTGAACTTTGACATTTAATAACACAATTTTCTCTCTGTATGATATGGTTACACTCTAGTGTCACTAAGTATCATTTTATTTCCTGCTCCTGGTTGCTACTAATTCAAGATAGGACCTTCTGTTCTTGGATTCTTTTGTGGACCTTTGACTTTGTGAGAATCAACACAACTTTGAAAAATTTTATCTTCTTTGGAGATGGTTGTTAAATCTCTATTTGCATAATTAATTTTCACTCTTTGTTGTTCCTGGGTTGTTCCTGATAGTTTGCATTCTGTCATTAAACTTCCTTCAAATCTCAACGTAAGTTCCATTTGTGGATTTAGTTTAGGCTGCAATGTGGAACATATATTGAAAGTCTCTCCTGCTTTCTCTGCTCATGTTTGCATATAATCCTGCACCATTACTGTGAGTTCAAAGTGTGAGTACATGGCAAGAGTCATCTCCCCGGGCCAGCTGATAGCAATGGATAACGGAAGGAACGAAGAGAATGAAGGAATGGAGACCCAGGCTGGTTGGTAACTGGTGACCGTTTATTCTCCTCCTCACATGTTATTTGTTCGTTATATAGAAATTGTGAAGGTGGGAGTACACATAGGTGTGGTTGAACATTACAATAAACAGATGTAAAGCCTATCCTTCAGGGGAAGTTCTTCTAGGATATTAACTCAAGGACAAAATCTCATCTGGGGATTCAACACTCTAGATTACTAGGAGATTCACTCAAGGGCGGAATTCTAAGGGTGTATTGCTTTCTTCTTTTCTTAGCTAGTAATCCATTTAAACAATCGTATTAAATTTACTTCTTACTAATATTTCTAGTTATTTTGTATGAACACAGTAAGAGATATATTAAGCTTAAAGGGCAACTCTTCCTTGGTGATATCTTACTATATCTCGGACTATAGTCCTCAGGCAAGGTTAGTCTTTCCTAACCTCAGCAGGATTCTTATTCAATTACTTCTTTTTGGGTCATGACAGAGTTTGTTCCATGACCGTGCTAGCACTTAGTTTTTCCCTTTTCAATGCCAGGATAGCTTAAGCTTGCCCTGGGTCCATCCAAGTCCCTCTCTGGATCCTTCTTTTAGGGGTATTAGGAAGTAAGGGCAATTGAGGCTTGAGTCAAGTAAATATGATGGATTTCCAGGAGTAAATACTATTTGGAGTCAATTAACTCTCATGTTACAAAAGCATAGCATCAACTGTCTTCCTGTATCTATACAAAATAGACACTGCTAAACCAAGCAAAGGATATAAAGGAAAGAGAAAAGCAATATAAGATTAAGAGTGCCTGATGGAATTGGGTGTGCCTCGGGAGCACTGTGATGGGTGCAACTCAATAAACCTGAGCTCCCTATGGGAGAAGCAAGGGCAAACCAATTTTATTCAACAATTACTAGCTAAAGAGATGATCGATAGTTGAGACTAGGTTGAGCAAATCAGGTGGGTCATCACTTCAGAGAGTTTGAGGACCACTCTGTCCACACAAAAGATGTGTTTTTACAACAAATGAAGGACGGAAGTATGTAATACACATGTAGCACAGACCTGTTATCTTAGAATAAACAATATAATAATAGTGATGGAGATGTCTTTGGTGCCTCCCAAGTGGTACTCAGAGACCCTTGGGGCCCCACCTGGTATGTGGTTCAATGCTAAGGCCAAAGGATATGATGATGCTCAGGCTGCAGTGTCAGGGATACCTCACAGTGCTCATGTTCTCCTGGGCCACACCTTGTGTTCTTGGGTGACTCCAGGTGGGGTTTCTAGGGGTTCACTCAGTGATACTCAGAAGACCATTAGATGTCAGTAACTTAACCCAGGTAGGGTGCATGCTAGTCCCCTATGATGGTGATATCTTAGGTCAGGTTTTCCTAAATAGATTTGTATGCTGGAAGTTTTAAAATGATACTTGAAAGGAAATGAGAAAGTCAGAGGGAGACATTTTAATCAGATGCAATTTCCATAGAAGATTTTGTCAATTCCTCCTGGAGTTCAGAAGCTGGGATTTAAAAATGAAAGTAATCCTGAATGAGGCAAGAGGATGGGGTATTTAACATCATTACATACTGCTTAGTACCAACTACGGGCTGGAGCGATAACATGGCGGTAGGGTGGCTGCCTTGCACGCGGCCAGCCTGGCCAAGCCAGGTTCGATTCTTCCGTCTCTCTTGAACAGTATCTATTGAGAGTATCTCACCTGCACGGAAAAGCCTGGCAAGATACCCGTGACGTATTTGATATGCCAAACACTGTAACAACAAGTCTCACAATGGAGATGTTACTGGGCCTGCTTGAGCAAATCGATGAGCAATGGGAGGACAGGACAGGACAGTACCAACTACACTTTCAGCAGAATATATTTTTGTTATTCATATTCTATAGTTGGAAAATTAAGGTGCCACAAATTAAGAAAAGTTTCAAATGAAACATGGTGGTATATAACAAAGGCATATTTTAAATCCAGGACATAGGGCCAGGACCTATGCTTCCAGCACGTTTTTTCTTTCTTGTCTTGAATTTAATCTCTTTTAATTCCTAAGATTAATAAAGTTTAAATTGATCATATTAATAATGCACCTCCTCCATTCTTGATAAAATATTGGCAAGCATTGCATCAAGTATAGACAGATTTGCTCAGTTGTTGCAGTAGCCTTTTATATATAGTGATGAGGCTCTTACATGAAGCTTTTATTAGAATTTGTTTGCTGTGTAAAGAAGGAAAAGAATGATATTGCTTTGTTTCCTCAAATCTAAGTACCATCTTCACACAATTATAGTAGTTCATGGTTCACTTCCAAAAAGTAGGAACCGTGGAAAGTGTATGTATACCTAATCCACATGACTGAACTATTCTGTAACGTTGCGACTGCCATTGAAAGCTTGCTTGTTCTTGCAGTTTTAAAAAGGTGTGTTGCTAGAACTCTCATTTATTGTTGGTAGGAATAGAAAATGGCACAGTCATAATGAAAAAACAAATTGTGGCTCTGCCCCTAGGTTGCCTTGGAGCCCCTGTTCTCTGTGCTCCAGCCCCTTTAACCCCAAGTCCCCAACAGAATAGTGGAAGACCCACAAAAGGGCCTCGATCCAGTTGCTTCACTCCAAAGTTGCAGGATTGTTTAAAATGGCTGCACAATATTTCCTTCCCACTTCATCTCTCTCCAGGAACACTCAAGTTGTTCTCTTACAGTGAGCCAGCCCACAGACTCTGGAGTGGCAAAAAACTCTTTCATGCCAGTATTATCGCTCACTGTCAATGTTGCATTTGTCAACTCCCACAGAATTTTATAGAGTAAATCTTAATATATGAGAATTAAAAAAATTCATTTAGTAGGTTAAGAGATCCATGCTAACCGTCACAATTGTGAAATAGCATCAATTCTCCTATTTGAATATAAAAACCAGGTATATGGGAACTCCTTGATCTGCTTTCTTATTTTTCCTCTGAATCTAAAGTTTCTAAACATAAAGTCTAATTTGAAAAATACTTCTTATCTAACATGTGTTCAGTTAAATTGAAATTGGAGAGCCTAAAATCAGCTGGCAGGCTTACTTTACTCTTGTAAACTATTAGGAAAAAATTAATACAGTATCTACCTTGAAACGAAATACTCTATATGTATTTAAAATGGTATGTTGGGGAACAGCTTGAAAGCATTTTGTCCTATTAATGTTTTATTTGTGACTTATAGTTTTGATCAACTTTGAGCAATTAAAATTAAAGCCATGCAAAGACTCATGTGGTCTCATGATTTTCTGAAAGACCCAACAGAAGATTTCAACTGCATTTGCATCTCATCAGTACCATCACATTAATATTTCATAATTAACTTCAAAGGTGGAAAGCATATTATACTTACTTTACTGCTCCAGAACAACACAACAGAGACTTTTTCTATTTTAGAATAACTCAACATCATAAAACTGGTATTTTAAATGGCAAAATATTATATACTCACGTAGCCAGATAATGGAAGTTTTCTGAGCCATAGTATAAACCCTTACAATAAGAGCTGTCACCAAATGACATACTTAATCCACTTGAAAAATCTCAGCCTTTCTATTATTTTCTGTCTTTATATGGCACCTTTTGACCAATACAATTGGATCATAAATTAGTTTCTTATGAATGATATAATGATAGTATTGTCAGCAAGTATCAGCCATATCCAGCCAGTTTCCTGATCTGGAGTTCAGCATAGACAATTATTGGATGAGCAGAAAGATTCTATCTCTGAAATTGTTGAATTCACAGTTTAGAGATCTATTTGGTGATAGAAAAATAGGACACAGGATGTCATATAAAATGAAAGGGAATAACAATTCATCCCATCCCCAGCAAATGTGAAAATACTGAAGATGGAATGGCAACACATTCATGCAATTTCTGAATTGACAGCCTATGATAAAATCAGGAGTGCCTCACCCACATGGGGACTTTCCTGTATAATTTTTTTTTTACCATTTTACCATGTGTGTGGGGGAGGGGGGTTGCAGGGGTGAGGGGGTGGCTGTGAGGAGGAACATCTGGTGCTCAGTGCTTACTCCTACTCTGTGGTCGGGAAGCGGTTCCTAATGGGCATCACATGTAGTGCCAGGGATCAAACCTGGATTGGCCAGGTGCTAGGCAAGCGTACTTTCTCTCTGGTCCCATTTTTATCCAAATTTGACATTTATGATATCTCAACAAAAGTCATGGCCTGCCAAGATTGCCATAACATGTGACACTGGGCAATAAAGTCCATCTCCTCTCTTCCATAGCTTTGGGAGGGGAATTAAATAATTAGTCACAATTTGGACATAGCAGTATATCATTAGTTTAAAGAGGATACTCCTTCAAAAAGGATCAAATACTTTCATCACAATAGGGCAACATGATTTGTGTATGTATGTGTGTGAAGTAACATCACAATTACACTATGAATTTATCATGTGGATTTGACGGTGAAAACTAATCTTTATGGTGACAAAATGTATTTACTATTTTAGATCTTTGGACAAGAATACACTATCTACAGTCTGATTCTCTCCCTCTCTCAGTGCCCCTCTCCCAGTCCAGACCTTACAGAGCCCACCCTTCCCCATTGCAGGGGAGTGGAAATGAATGCAGAAACTCTGACAGAAGACACAGGGGACTGTGAAATCTAAAGACTTAGCGGAAATGCAACTTGAATACTTCTGTGTGAGTGATACATCCCAGGGGAGAGGCTGGGAATGAGGAAAAGGTCTGGCAGAGAGGGAAGGATAAGAAAAGAGAGCGAGGGGAGGAATAAAGAGAGCAGTAAAGAACTATGAAAGCATTCGGCACTGAGACACTTTTCCAGAGACATCCAGTACCCATCTCATCCCCTTGTAAGGTCTTTTTCCCCTTTTGTGAGAGTAAAGGAGTTAGACATTTGGGATCTTTCAATTCCTACCTAATGTATGAAATGGTTGATCCATCCAAAGACGCGTGTATATAGGTATGTGGGTAGGGAGATGAACAGAATTTCTTCTAAGAGGACTTACAGATAAATGAACAGAACTATGAGACAATGCTCAGCATCCTTGATTATCAGGGAAATGCTAATTAAGAAAGACAATGAAATATCATTTCACACCAGTGAGAGTGTCATATCTGAAGAAGACTAGAAACACCTATATTTTGAGATGTGGTGGAACCCTCATTGACTGTTGGTGGATGTAAATTGGTCAACTTCTGTTGAAATCACTATGAAGGTTTCTCAAAAATTTAAAAGCAGAACCATCACATGATCCATTTCAGATATCTGTTTCAAGAACACAGAAACACTAATCCAAAATGATACATGCCTTTGGGAAGGCACAAGTAGACATTTAGTACCTAAAATTATACCTTAAAAATAGATAAAAAATTTAAATAGTTAATAAAATATCCCTTTTCTTATTATATGGGTGTAATACGTTTGCACATTATAGTTCTCAATGAGGTCAAACTTAGGAAGTGGGTATTAATACCATTTTATAGATGAGAAACATAAGGTTTATCTAAGGTCAGTCTCACAATACAGAATAGGTAGATTAGGATTGATCCTTGAGCCATCCAGGACAGATTATTATGACATGAAACTGTCAGGGAGTCAGTTTCCTTCTTAATTAAAAAAATAGCTCTTTGGGCCACACCTAGTTGGGCTTAGGGGTTATTCCCAGTTTAGTGGTCACTCCTGGCAGTGCTTGGGGACCATGTGGCACCAGGGATCAAATCAGGGTGTGTTACATGTGAGGCAAGTAACTTTACACCTATATCGTCTCTCTGATTCTTTCATTCTTCATGCTTCCAGGACAGTATTCTGCATTCTGTCTTATTTGTCCATTCGTCCATTTTAACCATTCCAGTTTTCTTGCTCCCATCTATTTTTTTCTTCCTCACTCTTGGATATATGTGTACATAATAGAAGTGATTATAGCTGGATTACTCTGAGTAACTATGCACAGAGTTGAGGAAATGAAGAGAAAAGGCATCACACAGAATAGAGCTAATAACTGCTTTTTATTTGTATGTAAAGAAATTACAACACCAGGCCTATCAAGGTTGAAATGGAAAGAAAAGTTGAATGCATTTGTGTGTGTAATTTGAAACTGATTTTTAGCAGAAATTCTCTTTGGAGCAGCTGCTTCTGATACACACCACTTGTCTCTTATTATTAAAAAGAAATTAGGCTTCCTTAGAAACGGAAATTTTGCTGTAGATTATTAATTAACAATAAAATGTTATGAGGGGAGTTGTCCCAACATTCCTTACTGAATTAATTTTTCTGTTAAATGTCTTTGGAAAATTCTATTTTAGCTGAAAAGAATTGCCACCTAAGCAAATAATAGGAGCAACATGATTGCAAAACAAAATATAAGAAGATTCTAAACCTTGAAGTCTGAGAGTCCTCCCGTTGTTCATCGATTTGCTCAAGCAGGTCCAGTAACGTATCCATCGTGAGACTTGTTGTTACTGTGTTTGGCATATCGAATACGTCGTGGGTAGCTTGCCAGACTCTGCCGTGCGGGCGAGATACTCTCGGTAGCTTGCTGGGCTCTCCGAGAGGGGCAGAGGAATCAAACACGGCTCAGCCAGGCTGGCTGTGCGCAAGGCAAATGCCCTACCCGCTGTGAAGTCTGAGAGTAATGAAGCAAATTAGACCAATCACCAAAGCCCCTACTCAACAAGAGCTGTTCCTGCTTTGCAAACTTTCCAGTGTGCGATACTGAGCACTTTTTATGTGATTATAGGTCATTTGTCAATTTTCATTTTGGTTCTTTTTCCTGTAAGGAGTTCTGATATACTCTGCTAAATCTCCTTTCTCTTCTAGCTTGAGTGCCCTTTACAGAGGCCTGGTAGGCTGAGACTCTCTTTGCTAAGATAATTAGCTGCGCACAAAAGACTCTAGAGGCCCTACAGGTGCTTTATCCTGCCCAATAGTCCTAGAATAGTCCTAGAATATCAATTTAGACCAACAAAAAATTTTATGTTTTTGCACCGCAATTTTGTTACCACCAATTCTTAGACTTGACCACACTCCTCTCCTCTGGATAGGCAAAACATATTTTACATAGATTCAATATATATATATATATATATATATATATATATATATATATATATAGACATGAAAAGGATTTGAAGAATTCACTGCTGGTGAGAATTATGTCTGCTCCAACCTGGTGGAAACAGTATGGAGAGTTCTCAGTAAATTTAAAATTGAGCTGCTTTGGGGTATGTAACCCCCATGAGAGAAAAATATTCATTCAAAAGGTTGTAAGCACACCACTATCCATGGCAAGAATCAGCAAAATAGCTAAGATATGTAATCAACCTAGATATTCAACAACAGTTCAGTGGCTCATGAAGATGTATATATAAATGGTGCATATATACTACTCAGCTATAAGAAATGATGAACTCATGCAATTTGCTGCAGCATGAAAGAGAACTGGAAAATATCATGTTAACTGGAGAAGGGGAAAAGAAGGATAAACAAAGGATGATATCACTTATATGTGGTTTTTTAGAGTGACTGGATGAGGAAATGCAATGTTTTAAAGGAGAGATATTTGGACCCTTGGGCCCAGACTATAGAGAGGGAAGAAGGAAAGAGAGAGAAGAGGTAGATGGGAAGAAATGGGGGCAGAGGTTAAGTGGAATTCAGGTACATCAGTGGTATTAAGGAATGAAAGAGCTAAATATGCAAAGCACAGAGTCAATAACACTGAAATTGCAAGACTCAAACTTTAATAACAAGATTTAAAGGTGCCTGTCAAGATGATAGGTGGGGACTGGGGGACGGGTGTAGGAAAGAGAATTCGGAAACTCTGGTGGAGGGATTGGTGATGGAACATTGTACATCAAAAGCCCAACACTGAGTAACTTTGTGATTCCCGGTGCTTTAGTACTGCACTGTCCTCCTGTTGTTCACTGATTTGCTCAAGCGGGCCCAGTAATGTCTGCATTTTGAGACTTGTTGTCACTGTGTTTGGCATATCGAATACATCAAGGGTAGCTTGCCAGGCTTTTCCGTGTGGGCCAGATACTCTTGGTAGCTTGCCAGGCTCTCCGAGAAGGATGGAGGAATGGAATCCTTTCAGCCGTGTGCAAGGCAAATGCTGTACCCGCTGTGCTATCGCTTCAGCCCACATTAACAATAATATACATGTATCTGGGCTGGAGCGATAGCACAGCTGGTAGGGCGCTTGCCTTGCATGCGGCCAATCCGAGTTCCATTCCTCCACCTTTGATTCCTCTGCCCCTGTTGGAGAGCCCAGCAAGCTACCAAGAGTATCTCACCTCCGTGGCAAAGCCTGGCAAGCTACCCCACACATATATATACATATATATGAGATAATATATTACAGAAATAGACTCAAACGCTTATAGAAACTAAGATCTATTAGGATTTATCTCCTGGAAACTGAAGAACCAGCAAAACTGGTAGTACACAACTAGATCTGAGAATTTAGATTGAGCACACATTTTTTGGGCTGGAGCAATAGCACAATGGTAGAGTGCTTCCCTTGCATGCGGCCAGCCTGGCCGAGCCAGGTTTGATTCCTCTGTCCCTCTTGGAGAGCCCGGCAAGCTACCGAGAGTATCTGGCCCGCACAGCAAAGCCTGGCAAGCTACCCGGGATGTATTCGATATGCCAAACACAGTAACAAGTCTCAAAGTGAAGATTTTACTGGGCCCACTCGAGCAAATCGATGAACCACAGGAGGACAGTGCTACACGTTTTTAAATCTGATCTGCATCAAAAAGCCAAAACCCAGAAGCACTAAGATCAGAGAACAAGAGAAGATGGATATTTCAGCTCTAGTATAGATGAAGCGAAATTTCCCTTCCTTTGCTTTTTTTTGTAGGAGTTGGGGCCTCATACATTGGTGAAGTATAACCACACTGGGGAAAGTTTGCTTTGTCCCGTTCATTCATTCAAATGCCAATCACTTCTGGTAAGACTATCTTTGCGTCTCTTAGCCCAAGCAAATAGACATATAAAACTAATGATCACAAATGTGTTCATTGAAAATAGTTTTTCTAGAGGCTAGAGCAATAGTACAGTGGGTAGGGTGCTTGCCTTGCATGTGGTCAATCTGGTTTCCATCCCTGGCATCCCATATGGCCCCCTGAGCATTGCCAGAAATGATTCCTCAGTGCAGAGCCAGGAATAACCCTTGAGCATTGTTGGGTGTGGTCAAAATTTTTTTTCTAGTCTGTGGTTTGCCATTTTGTTCTCTAATTCTCTGTCTCTGTCTCTGTCTCTCTCTCTCTTTCTCTCTCTCTCTCCTTCTCTTTCCCTCTCAGCAAAATTTTATTGAAAGAAATATAGATAAGATGTGAGGGGAGAGAAAGAGACGCAATGTTAAAGTGAGAACATGGACTTCTCCAGAGTGGAAAGAGCAGAGAATGGCTTTTGGGAAAAGGTTAAATATATACATAAGGTAAAGGTAAAGGTAAAGGCCCTCCCGTTGTTTGTCGATTTTGCTCGAGCGGGCCCAGTAACGTCTCCATTGGAGACTTTGTTGTTACTGTGTCTGGCATATCGAATATGTCACGGGGAGCTTGCCAGGCTCTGCCATGAGGGCGAGATACTCTCGGTAGCTTGCCGGGCTCTCCAAGAGGGGCGGAGGAATCGAACTCGGGTCGGCCATGTTGGCTGCGTGCAAGGCAAACGCCCTACCACTGTGCTATCGCTCCAGCAATTTCTCCAAATTGTCTTGGCCTGGAGTTCTCTGCAAACATAAAAGTTAATCTAGGTGTAGTCATAAGGAAAGCTTTGAACTCCTTTCACATTCTTATGGACACCTGTAGAGTCTCCTATAGCTTCTCAGATTTTGAGGGATCCACCCTTCCTCTGGATGACACCTCAACCTCCTCATCCCCAAAGAGCTCAGGATTTTCGTCTCAAAGTCATGTGTTCTTCATGCCTTTGGACTACTTCCAAAGCTGGGAAGTTTTTTTCTTTTTTCTTTTCTTTTCTTTTCTTTTCTCCTTCCTTCCTTCCTTCCTTCCTTCCTTCCTTCCTTCCTTCCTTCCTTCCTTTCTTTCTTTCTTTCTTTCTTTCTTTCTTTTTTTCTTAATTGAATCACCGTGAGATACAATTATGAAGTTTTCATGCGTGGGTTTTAGTCATACAATGATCAAACTCCCATCTCTCCACCAGTGCACGTTTTTCACCACCAATGTCCTCAGTATTCCACCTCTCCCAGCCCTCCCCTTGCCTCTATGGCAGGCAAGGGAAATTTCCTTTTAAGTTTTATTATTTCCCCAAAGTTCATTACCGGGTTACCCTGCCTATCTGCCTGTAACTTTTCTCTGGGTGGTGGTGGTGTGTGAACCACACCTGGCAGTGCTCAGGGCTTACTCAGAGCACCCAATTCTGTAGCAAGGCACCATTCCTGGTGAGCTTGGGGAATCTTATGGAATACTGGGCATAGAACAGGGGTCAGCCACATCCAAGGCAAATGCCTTGCCCACTGTACTATCTATCTGGCTCTCATTCCTCTCTAACTTTTTCAATCCCTTAAATCTTTGAAAGGTACCCGGGTGGGGCTGGAGCAATAGCACAGTGGGGTAGGGCATTTGCCTTGCATGCGGCTGACCTGTGTTGGATTCCCAGCATCCCATATGGTCCCCTGAGCACTGCCAGGGGTAATTCCTGAGTGCAAAGCCACGAGTAACCCCTGTGCATCATAAACTTTTAAAAAAGTATTAGGCCCTGAGAAGAAAAGCTTTCTCTGGCCCAGGGGGGGCAGAGTGTTTAAGAGAACAAAAAAAAATGATAGTCACAGCATAAGCTTTTATTCCCTACTTATTTTGTTTTTGAGCTACAGCTGGAAATGCTCAGGAGCTACTCCTGGCTCTGCACTCAGGAATTACTCCTGACAGTGCACAGGGGCAAAAGGGGATGTCAGGGATTGAATCCAGATAGGCCAAAAGCAAGGCAAGTGCCCCACCCACTGCACTCTCTCTCCAGTTCTTTTGTTCCTTTCTTTTTCATGTTGTTGAGTCTGTTGTTAGAGATTGTTAGTTTCTGCTCTTACTGACTATCTGAAAGATATGTTCAAAATTAACAAATATATAACTTAGCGATTGGTGTTGGCTTTTTTATTTTCTTATTTAGTTTGGTTTTGGGGCCACACTTAACATAGTTTGGGGCTTACTGCTCTTGGCAAACCAAGGGATCAAACCCCATTCAGTCAAGTGCAAGGCAAGTGCCTTATTGCTATATTATCTTTCTGGCTCATAGTGTTGAATTTTTCTGTAAATTACCTAACTTGTACCCTCATTCATACCTGATCTTTACTAGATCAGAGCTGATTAATTTTCTGATATCTTTGTCTCTGGGCTGCTGGTTTTCTTCACGCTGTTTGAATGATCTGGTGAAGTATTTTTGGAGTCCTATTTGCTCCTCATAAAGATATTCAACCAGCCCTCTTGCTTTTAACCTAATCAAACTGCTATACTAGGGTATGTGGTTTATTTAATTTTTAAGAATTTCCAAGTTTTTGACACATTATTAGCTTACTTTTTATGGCTTTCCCATTACAGGTTTAGACTTTATCTTTCTCTAGTTTTTAGGCTACTTTTCTTTCATTGTTTTTTGGTTTTCATACTTGTTGTCATCTCCCATATGTTACAATATTTCCTTGTACTTCCCCCAAGGATTTATAGTTTTTAATACTGTTTCCTCTCATTTTAGTGTGATTTCAGGAAGTAACAGGAAAAATAAATATATTTAAACCATCAAGTTTACCTACAAATTTATTTGTAATTTTGTATGTAAAATAGTGGTATAAGTTTGTAAATAATGTAAATAATATTGTAAATTTATCGGCAAAATAGTGTTGTAAAATAGTGAGAAAAAGTTTGAAGTAAAAAACGTAGTTGCAAATACAAAAATAATGAGGCAAATTAGTTTTCTGGCTAATTAAATCAGCATAAAAATAAGATGTTACCTAATTACTAGTAAAATTATGAGGAAAAATGTAAATAGTTGTTAAATTATTCGAAGTCTATTTCAATTTTTACCTTACTTTTGTATGAAACATGGATTTATCACCATTGAGTCTGCTGCCCTTTTACTTCATAGAGTTATGTGAACTCTGTTGCCATAAACATTCTTTTGTTTTCACCATTCATTTTATGTCTCTTTCATTATTTTTTACACCCCCTTTCTCTTACCTTCCCTCACCCCATTGTCTTCTCTTGAGATAACATAGTTCTGTTGCCAATGTCCAGTTTCCAATGTCCTCTTATTTTTTTCTGCTCATCAATTTTGTATCTTTATTTATACACATGGGTAAACTTATTCAAAACATCGTGGGGTATCCCATACTACTTAGGAGATCTGGGGGCCAATACTGGTGATACTTGGTCAACCAAATTACAGAGTAGTATGTTGGAACCTGAGGATGCAATACTACTTGTGTCCTGGGTGCTGAAGACCACTACAGATACACCTGACAGAGTTTTGGGGTCTTCAGGGCAGTCCTTCACAATGGTTGGGAGGCCATGTGATTCCAGGGATCAAACCAGGATCCCAGGTATGCTAAGTATGTACAGCTGACTCTTCTGCCATCTCTTTCGCCCACCATCACTTGTCTTTTAATTTAAATTTATTTGCTTGCTTTAGTTTTTGGGCCACGCTTGCAGCACTCAGGGATCACTCCTGTTGTTCTCAGGGTACCATATGAGTGGTTGGGAACTGAACCCAGGTTAGACGTGTACAAGGCAAGATTCTTTTTTTTTTCAATTTTTATTAATGAGACATCATGAGGTACAGTTGCAGGCTTACAAATTTTTGTTCTTGGGTTTCAATTATAAAATGATCAAATACCCATCCCTCCTCCAGTGCCCATTTCCCACCACCACGGATCCCAGTATCCCTCCCACCCCCATCCCCCCCACTCCACCCTGACTCTGTGGTGGGGCATTCCCTTTTGTTCTCTCTCTCTTATTGGATGTTGTGGTTTGCAAAAGAGGCAATGGGTGACAATCATGTTTGGTCTATAGTCTACTTTCAGCATGCTTCCCCAATCCTGGGAGGATCCTCCCAACACCTTTATTTGGTGCTCCCTTCTCTATCTGAGCTCCCTTTTCCCCTAGCATGTGTGGTTGGCCTCCAAGCCATGGAGTAAAATTCCTGGTACTAATCTCGGCTATTCTTGGGTGTTAGTCTCCTATTTTGTTACTTTATGTTCCCCAGATGAATGCAATCTTTCTATGTCTATCCCTTTCTTTCTGAGTCATTTCGCTTAGCTTATACTGTCCATGTAGTACCACTTGTATGTAAATTTCATGACTTCATCTTTTCTAACAGCTACATGGTACTCCATTGTGTAAATGTACCAAAGTTTCTTTAACCAGTCATCTGTTCTCGGGCACTCGGTTTTTTTTCCAGATTCTGGCTATCGTAAAGAGTGCTGCACACTGTTTACAATAGCTAGAATCTGGAAAAAACCTGAGTGCCCAAGAACAGATGACTGGTTAAAGAATCTTTGGTACATCTACACAATGGAATACTATGTAGCTGTCAGAAAGGATGAAGTCATGAAATTTACATACAAGTGATACTACATGGAAAGTATCATGCTAAGTGAAATGAGTCAGAAAAAGAGGGACAGACATAGAAAGATTGCATTCATCTGGGGAACATAAAGTAACAAAATAGGAGACTAACACCCAAGAATAGCCGAGATAAGTACCAGAAGGATTACTCCATGGCTTGGAGGACAGCTGCACACGTTAGGGGAAAGACAGTTCATACAGAGAAGGGAGCACCAAATAAAGGGTGTTGGGAGGTTCCTCTCAGGATGGGAAATGCATGATGAGAGTAGACTACAGTCCGAACAAGATTGCTACTCAATGTCTCTTTTGCAAACCACAGCACTCAAAAGAAGAGAGATAACAAAAGGGAATGCCCTGCCACAGTGGTAGGGTGGGATGGGGGGATGGGGGGTGAGAGGGATACTGGGACTGGTGGTGGTGGAGAATGGGCACTGGTGGAGGGATGGGTATTCGATCATTGTATAACTGAAACCCAAGCACAAAAATTTGTAAGTCTACAACTGTACCTCATGGTGTTTCACTAATAAATTTTTTTAAAAAATGAAAAAAAAGAGTGCTGCAATGAACAAACAATTGCAGATGTCACTTTGACTATACTTTTTCAAGGCAAGATTCTTACAGTACTATCTCACGGCCTCTTTTTATTTCCATTTAACTAATTTTCTTGTCATAAAATGTAAAGAGGGAAAACATTCTTTAAGATATTGTAGTTATAATAAAAGCTTATAATACTAAGAGGAAAATGCAGAATGTAAATTTGTTGCTACTATTTAATCATAATATGCCAATCTAGAATTTCTGAGATTAGTAGATGGTAATTTTCCCTACATACTGAAAATAAAAATTGATATTTTTTCCCCAAAAGAAAGTTTTTCATTGAAGGGTCAATCATTTATAACACTATGTAGTTTGATACCTGTGCATGCATTATGTTCCCTGCTTCCTCTCTGTTGACTACCAATCTGACCTCAGAACATCAGAGTTTGTTACTTTAAATTCCACTAAGAAGTGAAATTTTAAGGTATTTGTCTTACTGCCAGACTTTTCTCAATTATAATTCTCTCTACATGTTGCCACAAATGGCAAAATTTCATACTGTTCTTTTACATCTGAATAAATAATATTTCGGTGACTATCTACACCATATCTTCCTTACCCATTTAGTGACTCTTTGATGGCTTCCATGCCTTGACTGATAATGCTGTGAACAGGGGAGCAATACTCTCTTTTTAAATTCCTATTTTATAGTTTTGAATAAACACTCAGAAATGGAATAGTTGGATCCTAAGGCACTGTTATTTTTTGGGGGGTGGTGTGGGTGGTGGGGATATGTGGTAGTTGAGCTATACCTGATGATACTAGAGACTTAATCTTTGCTCTGTGCTCAGGTGACCATGTATGGTACTAGGGGTTGAGCTGGGGTGACTGAGTGTAAGACAAGTACCTTACCCACTGGACTGTCTCACCAGCACCCCCCCACCTTTGGCATTGTTATTATTAATCTCTTTTTCCACAGTGTCCACATCAACTGCAGGAAACTGTACTGTTTCCCATAGTGTCTACATCAACTTATATTTCTTCCAACATTGTTTGAGGGCCCCATTCTCTTCACAGCTTCACCAATATGTGTTTTTGTGGTCATGTCTACTAATAACTGAATGTTTGTTCCTGCATTCCAGTTAGTCAATCTCCCTTCCCTTCCTTCTCCTTTTATCCCCTCCCCTTACAACCCTCCCCTCCCCTTCACTTCCTTTGTGTTGGCTTCCTGTATTCTCTGAATTTTGCTTAAGAGTATCAATTTACTACCAGTGGAACAATACTTCAGAAATGCTTCCTAGATAGGGTCAATAAGGTGCAGGGGTGTCATGCAGGGAAGTCACTTTGTGCTCTGAATGAGCCTATATAGTTCTCCTTTTAAGGAAGCCTCCCTGATCTTCCTGCCAAACAAAAACATGTCCACAGGTGCCTGTGGTTCCACCAACCTTCAGCATGGCATTTAGAATGTGAGTGACCTTTGGTTCAGATTATGGTAGTTTAAAACACCTAGTTTTTTCCCTTTCTTTCTTTCTCTCTTTCTTTCTTTCTTTCTTTCTTCCTTCCTTCCTTCCTTCCTTCCTTCCTTCCTTCCTTCCTTTCTTTCTTTATTTTTTAATTTTTTTCTTTCTTGTTATTGTGCCATACCTGGCAGTGCTTCAGGGCTTACTCCTGGCTCTGCACTAAGAAATTATTCCTGACAGTGGCTCAAGGGTGCTGAAGATCAAATTTGGGTTGGCCATGTCCAAGGTAAGCACCCTACCCACTGTTCTATTGCTTAATATTTTCTGTCTTTCAAAAGTTTACAATAAGAAATTAAAAAGAGTTAGAGGCAGGAGATAGAGAGGAAACACCTTGATGGCATTTACAAGGCCTTTGTTAAACCATGGTTCTACAGAAGCAGTGGCTAAGAGGTAGCAGAAAATATACTGTAAAGAGATATGATGAATGGAAAGAAAACGGAATGAAAGAAAATCCATGAGTTCCCGGAGAGGGACTCTTATAAGGCAGGGGACCTTTAGGATTCGGATTCCCCAGTCGGGAAGTTTCTCTTCAACTCTACTTTGTTCATTGTTTGAGATGTTGTTCACTTTTTCTTACCCAGTTTTCTAGGTCACATTCATTAACTATAACCTCTATGGCAAGTAAGATGCAGTGTAATGAATGGGAAAGGGAAGCAAGTTTCTTCTTTCCTCAGAATTTTTTGGGGGTGGTGGGGCTCCTATGTGATGCTCAGAAAGTGTAGTGACTCTCTGGGAGACTCTAAGTCAACCTGGCAAGATGTTTAATGAAAAGACCCAAGGATGTAGTGCTTCTTGGGCCCTGCAGTGCCAGGGACTTTCTGGTCCTCCAGAGCTTCCTCCAGCTATGCTCAGAGGATCTTTGGTGCTGGATATTGAACCAGATTGGCTGCACACAAGGTATGTGCCTTAACCTTTGTATTATCTCCACATGTTCCATTCCTAGGACTTTTTATTCAGCTACCATTAGAGAGAAATAGCTGCATGAAATTGTTCCCTGGAACAGGAATTTTGTGCTCTTTATTTATTTTTATTTTACAAATTAAGAGGGGACAGTGCACCTTCTTTGACTGTCATTTTTCTTTTATAAGTTAGTTCACAATATTTGATTACATTTAATATTTAAACACCAATCCCACCACCATTACACCTTCCCACCACCAAATTCGGGATGTTTTCATCACAAGCCCCAACCCCCCTCACAAAACACATTTGATCACTTGATCACTTGACATCCCATAACTCATCGATTTGCTCGAGTGGACACCAGTAATGTCTCCATTCATCCCTGTTCTGTGCTAGTGTAGCCCAAGGGCATCTGCTCACTCCAGGAACACAAAGAGCCTCAAACTGATCTTTCAGGGTCTTGATGAAGAATTCTGGCCATCTCGTAGGTTTGACATCGGTGGAATCCAGTTGGTAACGGCTCTAATCCAGCAGTGTCTCCAAATCTCATTATGTGTCCAGTCCATCTGATTTTTGACACGTTGGCAAAAGAGACAGCGTCCCTGATTCTTGACTGTCAGAACTCCTGATTCTTTTTCTCATTTGAGTGAAATGTGATACTCCAAGCATAGCTCTTTTGATTCTTCTTTGGGAGATCCGGAAGAGCCTTCTCATCCTGTTTTCATAGGGCTCAGGTCTCTGAGGCATATGTTAATGCAGGAAGAACAGTGGGATCAAAGAGATTTGCCTGGAGCCTGAGGTTCTTAGTCCTCTTAGCTATTTCTTCTATGGTCTTGAAGGCATTCCAAGCCGCTCTCTTCCTCTTGTGCAACTCAGGTGCCAGGTCATTCATTATGTTGACTTCTCGACCTAGGTACACATAACTGTTGCATTTGGAGATGTTTGTTCCATTGAGAGTGAATGGAAAGTCAGGAACAAGATTGCTTCTCATAAACATTGTCTTCATGAGATTCTGTTGTAGTCCCACCTTTCCACACTCATAGTCGAAGTCGGCCAGCATTGTACTGCTTGGTTAATGTTTGGTGTTATTAGAATGATGTCATCAGCAAAGCAGAGGTGGTGTAGTTGCCAACCATCTATCTTCACTCCCATTCCTTCCCATTCCAGTCGTCGCATGATGTTCTTGAGGGTGGCACTGAAGAGTTTCGGTGAAATGGTATCAGCCTGCCGAACCCCTCTCTTGACATCAATGATTACTTCTTTGTAGAATGGTGAGATCCTGGTAGTGAATCCGTAGCACAGCTCATGGAGGAGCCTGATGTATTGAGTTTGAATGCCCTGATTGGCTAAGGCTTTAATGACTGCTTCTGTCTCAACAGAATCAAAGGCTTTCTTAAAATCAATGAATGTTAGACAGAGCAGCATCTTGAACTCCCAAGAAACCTCAATGAGCTTTGGTTATTGTGTGGTTATGGTCGATTGTGCTAAATTCTTTTCGGAAACCAGCTTGCTTGCATGGTTGTCCTTCATCTAGCGTTCTGCCAATCCTATTCAGGATGACTTGAGTGAACAGCTTGTAGATGACAGACAATAGGCAGATTGGGCGATAGTTGCTAATGTCATGGATGTCTCCCTTCTTGTACAGTAGTACAGTCCTGCTGGTTTTCCACTGGAACAGAACCTTGCATTCAGACAGGTAGTGAGTGAAGAGCCAAGCCAGTGTATTGACGAGTACCGATGGCAGATTCTTCAGGTGTTCGGGTCTGACCTTGTCTGGGCCAAGTGCTGTTCGTTTCTTTACCAATGAAATGGTGTGTCAGATTTCGGAAGAGAGAACTTTGGAAACGACATATCCATCCTGGGGAATTTGGTATGTGGGCAGGTGGACGTGGCTATCAAAGAGATCCGAGTAAAAGTCATGGATAGTCTTCTCCATTGCCCTTCTGAGAGATGTGATAGATCCATCAGGACGTTGGAGGGCAGTCATCTTGGTCTTGTAGTTGGCGAAGGACAGGCAGGCGTTGAGAATGCTTTTCCTGGCTCTGCTGCATCTTCTAGCACTGCTGCTCTTCTCTCTTTAAAGTATTCCTTTATCGCTTCTCTGCACTGCTTTGCAAGTTTGGACATTCGCTTGTGGTTGCCTGAGGCTTGCGCCAAGCCAGGTTGGCCAATAAGCTCAAGAGTTTTCGAACACAGGTGTTTATTTGTGGCTATCTCTCTCGTGGCGTTCTTTGCACAATCATGGAGGTCCTGAACCAGTCGATCATATTCTCGTTAATGTTGTCAACAACGGCATCTTTCCATGTTGCCGCAATAGTGCCAAGAGCTCCCAATTGGTGGTCTTTCTAAGAGTTCTCTTCTTAAACTTTGCAGCCCTTTCTCCCCACTCCGTGAAGTAGAATTCTGCATGAAGGGGATGGTAGTCCGATCCTGTTTCAAATTTTGGGACAACAGCAACATCGGGTCAGGCAAAACCGTCCATTGAATATGATGTGGTCAATTTTGTTGTGGAACCGTCCACTGGGAGACTCCAATGTCCAACATTTAGATTCGGCCCTCTGGAACTGTGAGTTACCATGGATAATCTTGGTCGACATGATGAACTCAGACAGTCTCTCACCCTGTTCATTCCATTCTAGGCCATGGGTCCCAATGTGGAGTTCTTCAGCTGATCTTCTCGGTCCTATCTTGGCATTAAATCACCGACAATGATCTTGTAGGAGGTGTGGTCTTCTTTATAGAACTTCTCCAGCTCCACGTAGAACTTCTCGATTTCTTCTTCATCATAATTGGATGTTGGTGCGTAGTCAACGAAGTTAGAAACTGCCTGCAGTGAACCACATCTATTCAAGTGTAATCATCCAATTCGGGTTGTTAGACATTCAAATGAATCAATGCTCATAGCCAAGTTCGTGTTGGCAAGGACACTGGCACCCAGTAAATACAATGGGTCTCATCGCAAACACAACCAAAATAATATATTTTGTATTGTCTGTTATGAAGAACTGCTGAAAATGCTTACCCAAATGTGTTCATATAGAAAACAGCGTGAAGATTGTTCTATTTTGGTAGGATCCATTAAGACATTCTATAGGATATCACTAACATGTTGTTAAAGTTTGGGTGATGTGAGCTTTGAGCATATATCTGAAAATATGTATATACACATATATATTTATATATATTATACATTTATATATATTTCCCTCTATGATTTGTTGCCTATTATCTGAATCCCATGAAATGTGGTGTGGTAATTATGGAGAATGGGTAAGGAGCGTCTTATAATGTGTCGAGGAATATGTTCATTTATTTTATTTTTATTTTATTTTTTATAATTTTATTTATTGAATCACCATGAGAGCAGTTACAAAGCTTTGGGTCTAAGTCTCGGTCGTACAATGAAACACCCGTACCTTCATCAGTGCCCATTCTCCACCACCAAAAACCCCAGTATACCCCCATTCTCCGCCCTCCCCCTACCTGTGGGGCAGATGATTTCCACATTACTCTCTCTCTACTTTGATCATATTCAATATTTTGACACCAGACCCACCATTATTATTTAAGATTTTACCCCAACACTCAGATCTGCTGAAAAGGCAACAGTAGACAATTTGTGTTCCATTGCTGTTGTGAATAACATATGATGTCCGTGGCTGCAGTAGGGTCATGAGATTTTGAAATTCAAAAATTTTAACACTTAAATCTAGAGGGATTTCTGCCAAAAGCCACTGGGTTTTGAGATTTGCTCCTGAGTCTCTGGGATCATGGCCGTTGAGCAGCTTGATCAGGAGCCAGAGAGGCCATTTGTGGGCGATGACTTGGCATCTCATTGGGGTGGGGAGGACAGGCCCAGCTTCCCCCCCCCCCCCACAATCCCGTGAGGCCCAACAAGTTTCGTCACTGCAGGCCCAAGCCTGACTGTCCAATGGCCTCTGGAGGATGAGGGCCACTGAGCCGCCAAGGGGGAGTAGGTAGAGTGACAACAACCTTTCCTCCCTGGGGTGGCCTGGCAACAGTAACATACTGTGAGGTCCAGATCCATTTCTGCCAAAAGCCACTGGGTTTCGAGATTTGTTTCTGAGTCTCTGGGATCATGGCCATTAATCAGCTTGATCAGGAGCCAGAGAGGTTGTTCGTGGGCCATGACTTGGGGTCTCGTTGGGGTGGGGAGGACAGGCCTGGCTCCCCCCACATCCTGTGAGGGCCCTGCGTGTCTCGTCACTGGGGGCCCAAACCTGACTGTCCAGTGGCTTCTGAAGGATGGCGGCCACTGGGCCGCCCAGGGGAACAGGCCAAGGCACAAAACCTATTCCCACCAGGGTTGGCCCAGCACCGGTAACCTACTGTAGGGACCGGATGCATTTCTGCCAAAAGCCACTGGGTTTCGAGATTTGTTTCTGAGTCTCTGGGATCATGGCCATTAAGCAGTTCAATCAGGAACCAGAGAGGCCTTGCCTCCAATTATATAGCTGAGCCACAGCTGGTTTGTGGGTGTGTTTCCCACATACCTAACTTTTGGCCGTTTACTTTCTTGGTAAACTTTGCCCCAAGTTTTTGGGGTCTGGCCAAAGGCACAGCAGCAATTTTGGGGTATCTGGAAGCTTGAAGGCGCCATGAGGCTGCTGATACACTCTCCTCACAGGTACAGACTGACCTGCTGGCAGCACCATATACCCTAGAATATGTTCATTTATATGTGAGACTTGGCCCGAGTGTATGAGGAGTGGTCTTGAGTGTGGCAGCAGTTGGGTTGTGGAGGTTTTTGGGTGCTGGGGGTTGGGTCCCTTGGGGCATGAAGGGCTCTCACCCGCCCACCTTTGGGGCACCCCAAGTGAAACAGCCTGACACGTAGTCCAGTGGCATGGCTATAGAAGCCTCATGTTACTTTTCCTTCTGGGAGAAGTAGCCATTTGATCTGAATGGTGGCTGATGATAAGATTATCTGGAGCCAGCAGGAGGTGACTTATGGGTGTGACCCCTGGGTCACCAGAGACTGAGGGAAAAAGGGCAGAGATTTCCGCTCCTTGGTCCCAATGAGCCCAGAGTTCAAGGTCACAAAGTTCCTCATTACCTGGGTTCCGTGGGACTTCACTCAAGCATGAGACTCAGCCTGAGCATGTGGGGAGTGTCCTTGAGAGTGGCGGTGGTTGGGTTGTGGAGGTTTTTGGCTGCCAGGGTTGGGCTACTTTGGGTGGGGAGAGCTCTCACCCACCCCCCTCTGGAGAACCCCGGGAGTGAAACAGCCTGGAGTGGAGTCTGGTGGCGTGGCTATGGGCGCCTCATGTTATGTTCTATGCTCTTTATTTTTATCCCAGTGAAAGCACTGTAAATGGGGAAGGATACGGGAAGTTGGTGTAAGACAATACATGTTTTTTTCTAAAGATGTGTTGTTTTACAGTGGATATGGAAATGGAGAATTAGTAGAGATCTGCGTTTATCCAATCATGGGAATTAAAAAATTTTTTTATTTGAGACATTATAACTTACAATATTGTTAAATAATAGGGTTTCAGACATACAAGTTTCAGACACTATGTCCTTCACCAGCACCCATGTCTCTGAGCCACTCTCTCAATAGCCTCCCTCTCTTTATTACCCCTGCTGGGGATCCCATCTTGGTAAACTTAGTCTTACAAAGGAATTTTTTAAACAAACAAGGAATAACCAAAATTTTGAAATACATTTGTTCAACAGGAGTTTCCTGAAGTCTGATAATACTAATGCTTTTTTGTACATCTGGTTAAATAGTTGCCAAAATCGATGCTTTTAAAGGACTCTTTTTGTAACCTAAGAAATTAGATGTTTCTCTAATACTGTTAAATTGTGGTGTTTAGGCTTGCTCTTGTTTAGGCTTGCTCTTATATGTGTTTGAAGTTCATCTGCATTGTGTGATCTTCTCAATTAAGAGAATAGTTAGGCAGTCATTGAAGAGCCATTAGACAAAAAGATGTTGGCTCCAAGAATAACATGGTCTCATTAGAGAGAATAAATAATTCAGCACTGTTAAACTACTAATATAATGAAAATAAATTTGTGTCTTTCTCTTAGAGAATACTTGTACCAAATAGTCACTTAACTTAAGTTCAGTCCATAAAGTTAAATGTCTTATGTTGTTCTTTTTTAGGGCAGAAAAGATGAGATATGAAGGCAGATCAGGGGAGGGTTGTATTTGCTGAAAAGATTATTGTTCAAAAATCCCTTTGTCTTCTTATACATTTTACCATGATATATTAATACTTCATGCTTATTGTAGTTATTTAATCTAATCCTTGTACCAAAGATAAAATTGATCTTTTTTTTTCTGTAGAAGGAACATAGACTAATAATATCCTAATTCTGTATGTCTCTGTTCTATAATGATAGGCTGTCATTTTCTATAATTTACCAGAGATGATGAACAATGCAAGTAGGCTGAATGTAGTTGCTTAGTAACCACCTTTTAAAACTTTCTTAAATGTAATTTGCTTCTCTACTAGGGAAACATTGATCCAACTAATTTGCATTGAACCAGTCTCTGAGTGATTCAACATGTTAAACACTCCTGTGCTTTGTATTTCAAGTTGCTTTCCTTTTTACATTCAGTTAAGGCAAGGCACCTTTGTTATGATCATTATTTGTCATCGAACAAAGTGACACTTCCAAATGATTATTATGCATTGTCATTTTCCTCACTGTTATTCTGTATCTCTTCTCATATTTCTTTTCCAGAATTGAGGATAGAAATTTGTAAAGAGTCATGGAAAACCCAGATTTCACTCTGATTTCAAATGCTTTCAAACACCACTAATCTGGTTTCTAAAACTTTGTGTCAAATTTGCACCATAATAATGTTCATTTGGCTTCTGTCCCTGATCCCACATCTTGCTGTTAATCAAGCAACTATATTACTATTTAAGAAAACATGAGTGTCTATGAATACCAAGATCATAATGTGGGGCTGGAGCCATAGTGCAGGAGGTAGGGCATTTGCCTTGCACAGGGCCGACCCGGGGCTCAATTCCCAGCATCCCATATTGTCCCCTCAGTACTGCCAGGAGTAATTCCTGAGTGCAAAGCCAGAGGTAACCCCTGAGCATCATTGGGTGTGACCCAAAAAGCAAAAAAAAAAAAAATCATAATGTTTATAGCTGTGTCCACCTATGCACTTGCTTGAAGAAAGAAGTGACTAAAAGCTAGAATTCTAACAATAATTATTGCCAGTTTTGCAAGACAATAGACTCTTTATTATAAGTTTCAGATGGTTATGAGATTTTAAAAAAACACCAGAAATGGGTTTTGAGGAACTAATGGAACAATTTTTATTTCTTTTCCTAATGCTCAATCTTAATAAATAACATCGAGGGACTAGACATATAGCACAGGAAGTTGAACATTTGCCTTGCATGTAGTCCAATGTGGATTTGATCCCTAACATCCCATATGTTTCCCCAATCCCTACCAGGAGAGATCCCTGAGCACAGAGCCAGGAGAAAGCCCTGGACACCACTGGGTGTTCCCCTTGCCCACCCAAATGACATCTAAGTTAGAGTTCAAAAGAGTACAAAAGGAAATTTGGAGCACTGCAGAGGATTCATAGTCTGAATTCACCAAACATGAAAAACAAGCCCTTTTCCTTTGGATCCTGAGATGCTCAGACTGGGGACAAAGGAGTTAGGGAAGAGAGAGAGCTAGTAAACTATCTAGCAGGTGGCAAGCTTGCAAGGCTGATAATGTCATTTTGAAAAGAATCACACATGGTCTTTCAAACAATTACTAGTAGTACTAGAGTACAAAGAGGAAGTTCACTATCAAGAACTGGCACTTATAGAAATTGTTTTCTGTTGTAGCTATCAGTGGCCTAAAGTCCTGTTGCTTATCCATTGAGCCAAGAGGACAAAGAAGTTCTCTCAGTAGACACCAGCAGAAAATGTGGCCTATATTTCACCAGTCTCGTTTTGAACCCATATGTTTCCCTAAGACTCAGGTACCATCCCTGTAAGAAGGATGGAGGAAGACAGAACATCCATTTCTCTAAGATTTCTCTGAAGAGTGACATTACAAATTTGAATTGGTTGAGGTAAAAATCCCTGCTGGTTGAGAAAAATACCAGAATTTCTTGCTTTAAATTGTCTGCACTAAACAAAGAAAACAAACACAACTGGTTAACTGGGTTATACACATAAGGAGAATGTTTGTACAGCATATTATCTCCACCCCCCAGTGCTCACTCTCTCATTGCTCTCGACTCAATCTCCCCATCAAAAACATGTATTAGAACCTCTTCCAATTAGCTTCTGTATTCATAGTAAATGTCCACAACATAGATACTGAATTAATTAGTAAATGAGAAAATATTGGGAAACAGCTGAGAGTATTGAAGTAGATTCTGTTCAGTAGGGTAAATTTCCTGAGAAGGCTGAGCAGACCTCAGTGGGGAAAATGCAAAAGCAGATTGTTGACAATGTAAGTTGTGGGAGAGAAGGTCTGATCCAAATGAAGGAAACAGAACACAATCATATTGATAATGAACACATAGGTTTACAAAAGGAGATTTAAAAAAGAAAGGAATCAGAAATCCATGGTCCACATAAACTAGGAAATCCCAAGGAATAAAAGGAGACTGTTAAAGATCACAGCTGTGTTTTCTGATAGATCTTGTATATTTGTGGGGGAGGTACACATGCATGTGTTTTTAGAAAATACCTGGACTTTATTTTTCATCTTCACATGATTTTTTGGACCTTTCTATCATCTACCACACATGAACTTAGTTATTGAGCATGAAAAATATAAATAGAACTTAAGTATATCACAAGGTCAATACTAATGCTCTAAGAATCTTTAAGAGCTTGTAAAGAAGAACAAAATTTTACAAAACTTTCATTTGACATTTCAAGACCACTATAGGTCTTAGAAAATAATTAACCCTTACTCCTGGCTCATTTATAAACAAGTAACAGACTTGACCTTGGAATAAAGTCCAAATCTCATGTATCCTTAAATTTTAAAGGATAATGACACTTGGATATAGTGTACCATTTATCTCTTTATATGCATTTTTCAAAATAGAAAACTTTAAATATCTTGTTTGTAGTTTTTAATATTTTTATCATAGACTACTGAGAATGATAGGTAATGTTTCAAAAGGGAGACTTTTTACATTTCTAATATTTATATATTTTTACATTTCTTAATAGTAAATGATAGTCTTTAGTTTTTTTCTTGAAAAACCTCATCATTTGATTTCTTTCTAAAAATACAAAAAGTAGTATTTTAAGCAGCATAACATTTGACAAATCAAAGTTTACATGTCCTACTTGACCATGTTTGAAAATGCAAAGCAGGTTTTAAAACTGATACTGTAACACTGTAGCACTGCCCTCCAGTTGTTCATTAATTTGCTCAAGCGGGCACCAGCAACATCTCCATTGTGATATTTGTTACTGTTTTTGGCATATTGGCATATGAAAACACCACGGGGAGCTTGCCAGGCTCTGCTGTATGGGCGGAATACTCTTGGGAGCTTGCCAGGCTCTGCTGTATGGGCGGAATACTCTTGATAGCTTGCCGGGCTCTCCAAGAGGGAGGGAGGAATCAAACCCAGGTCTGCCGCATGCAAGGCAAACACCCTACTTGCTGTGCTATCACTCCAGCCAGTTAATATTGCCTAACAATTTTTGAGAGTCATTCAGTTTTCAAATTGTCTCTGTAGATTTGCACTTTCTGGGGTATGATTTTATTTTCCCAAATAATCTGACCTAAAAACTCCCAAGGGACCTGTAGTTGAATTTTATCGTCTGCAAGTTTTAAGACCCAAGATTCTAGTTCTTGGATCACATTTTTAAAAACTGTTTGCAAATCAATTTGTGTTGGAGCAATAATACATCATCCATGTAGTGGATTATTTTAACATTAGCATATCTTCGTCTCATTAAATCTAACAGTTGATTAACAAAATATTGACACATGGTTGAGCTACTCATCATTCCTTGGGGTAAGACTGCCCATTCATATCTTTTAGTAGGCAATTCCTTATTTAGGAAAGGTACAGTGATAGCAAATTTTTTGTCTCTATCCCTTTAAGGGGATAGTGTAAAAAGTCTTTTAAGTCTATGATAATGATATTCCACTGTTTGGGTATCAGGGCTAAATTTGGCAAACCAGGCTGTAAAGGTCCCATAGGCTCTGTGCATTCATTAACGTTCCTTAAATCTGTCACCATTCTCCATTTTCCTGTCTTTTTCTTGATAACAAACACTGGTGAACTCCAAGGGCTGGAACTGAGGACAATGTGTCCTAAATCCAACTGATTCTAAACCTAACTAATTCCTGTAAAGCTTCAAGTTTTTGCTTCAAGGGCCACTGCTCAACCCAGACAGGTTCAAGCTGTTTCCAAACTACTCGAAGAACTGTACGGTTTTCGGCTTCATGAGCAGCAGCCCCAACTGAGAATGTGATTCCTGTTCATCCTTTTAAATCTCAGTCATCTTTATCCTCAACTTCTTTTGCATAACCACACCCCATAACGTGATAGCAACAGGGGCCGTGTAAGGTTGGATGGTCACAGAGTCTCCATCTGGTTTGGTACACTTCAGAGCCCTTGCACTCTGCTGTATGTTAGTGATGACAACCAGACCCGAAAAGGTCGCCTCTAGGGACCCCTTTCTCCATTTTACAGGCCAATGACGAGAAGCTTAAGAGTCACATCTGCTCCCGAGTCCAGCATGCCCTCTAATTTTGTCCTGTCCTCAATAGTTGCAATCATGGTAGGTCTTCTTTCTATAATTTGTTCCCCAAATACCTGGGCACTGGCAAAGTCACCTCCTCTCTTTTTGTTTGGGACTTCCCAGTTGCCCTTGCTCCCCTGTATTCAGGGAAAGCACTAACAAAACTGATACTATGTCCAGTATTTAAAACCAGTTTGTACTTTGGAGAACATCTAAATTTTTAATTAAAAAACACAAAATGGAAGCTGGTATAGACAATTCACACCTATATTTAAAGTTTGGACGTGCTTATGTTTGCAAACAGAAGTGCAAAAACAATTCTAATAAATATATAATCTCTGAAAATTATGAAAGCATCCCTGCTACAATTCACTTCTTTTTTAATTTTTTTTTATTGAATCATATCCATTCACCATATCCACACGATAACCAAGCTCATTGAGGTTTCTCGGGAGCTCAAGATGCCACTCTGTCTAATGTTCATTGATTTAAAGAAGGTCTTTGATTCTGTTGAGACGAAAGCAGTCATCGAAGCCCTATCCAATAAGGGCATTCAAACTCAATACATCAGGCTCCTCCGTGAGCTGTACTACGGATTCACTATCGTTGATGTCAAGAGAGTGGTTCTGTAGGGTGATACTATTTCACTGAAACTCTTCAGTGCCACCCTCAAGAACGTCATGATTCTGGCTATTGTAAAGAGTGCTGCAATGAACAAACAATTGCAGATGTCACTTCGACTATACCTTTTGCCTCTCTGGGATATATTCCCAGGAGTGCTATAGCTGGGTCAAATGGCAGATCAAATTCTAATTTTTTGAGAGTCGTCCATACTGTTTTCCAAAAGGGTTGGACCAGCCGGCATTCCCACCAGCAGTGAAGGAGGGTCCCTTTCTCGCCACATCCGCGCCAGCACTGGTTGCTTTTGTTCTTGTGGATGTGGGCCAGTCTCTGTGGTGTGAAATGATATCTCATTGTGGTTTTGATCTGCATCTCTCTGATGATTAGTGATGTAGAGCATTTTCTCATGTGCCTTTTTGCCATTCTGATTTCTTCTTTGTGAAAGTTTCTGTTCATTTCCTCACCCCATTTTTTGATGGGGTTGGGTGATTTCTTCTTGTGGAGTTTAACCAGTACCTTGTATATCCTTGATATCAACCCCTTGTCGGATGTGTACTTGGTGAATATCCTTTCCCATTCTGTAGGCTGTCTTTGTATTTTGGTCAATGTTTCTTTTGAGGTGCAGAAGCTTCAGATGACTGGTTAAAGAAACTTTGGTACATTTACACAATGGAGTACTATGTAGCTGTTAGAAAAGATGAAGTTATGAAATTTACATACAAGTGGTACTACATGGAAAGTATCATGTTAAGCGAAATGAGTCAGAAAGAGCGGGATAGACACAGAAAGATTGCATTCATCTGGGGAACATAAAGCAACAAAAAGGGAGAGTAACACCCAGGAATGGCTGAGATTAGTACCAGGAATTTTGCTCCATGAATGGAAGGCCAGCCACAGGCTCTAGGTGAAAAGGAAGCTCAGATAGAGAAGAGAGTATCAAATGAAGGGTGTTGTGAGGGTCCTCCCAGGGTGGGAGAAGCATGCTAAAAGTAGTCGATAGACCAAACATGATTGCCACTCAAAGCCTCTCTTGCAAAACACAGTACCCAAAAGAAGAGAGAGAGAACAAGGAGGAATACCCTGCCACAGAGGCAGGATGGGACGGGGGGGGGGGGGGATGAGGGTGGGGGGGGGATGCTGGTACCCATGGGGATGGATGACGGGCACTGGTGGAGGGATGGGCACTTGATCATTGTATAACTGAAACCCAAGCACAAAATTTGTAAGCCTATAACTGTACCTCATGGTTTTTCACTAATAAAAAAATAAAAAAATAAATAAAAAAATATAAAAATAAAAATAAATTAAAAAAAAAAGAACGTCATGAAAAGACTGGAATGGGAAGGAATGAGAGTGAAGATGAGTGAAGATAGACGGTTGGCAACTACACCACCTCCGCTTTGCTGGTGACATAGTTCTAATAATACCAAACATCAGCGAAGCAGCACAAATGCTGGCAGACTTCGACTGTGAGTGTGGAAAGGTCGGATTACAGCTGAATCTCACAAAGACAATGTTCATGAGAAACAGGCTTGTTCCTGACATTCCATTCACTCTCAACAGAACGACCATCTCCGAATGCAACAGTTACGTGTACCTAGGTCGAGAAGTCAACATGAGGAATGACCTGGCACCTGAGTTGCACAGGAGGAGGAGAACGGCTTGGAATGCCTTCAAGAGCGTTGAAGAAATAACTAAGAGGACAAAGAATCTCCAGCTCCAAACACATCTCTTCGATTCCACTGTTCTTCCGGCATTAACATATGCCTCAGAGACCTGGGCCCTATGAAAACAGGATGAGAATGCTATTCAGGTCTCTCAAAGAGGAATCGAAAGAGCTGTGCTTGGAGTATCACGCTTCACTCAAATGAGAGAAAGAATCTGGAGTTCCGACCTACATCAATGCTCAAGAATCAGGGACACTGTCTCATTTGCCAAGGCATCGAAAAATCACATGGGCTGGACATGTAATGAGATTTGGAGACGACAGCTGGACTAGAGCCATTACCGACTGGATTCCACAGGACGTCAAAAGATCATGTGGCTGCCCACCTACGAGATGGTCAGATTTCTTCTTCAAGACCCTAAACGATCAGTTTGAGGCTCTTGGTGTTCCTAGAACGAGCAGATGCCATTGGGCTATGCTAGCACGCAACAGGGATGAATGGAGATGTTACTGGTGCCCACTCAAGCAAATCGATGAGTAATGGGATATCAAGTGATCAAGTGATTGCGTCATTGTGAGATAGACCATTACAAAGCCGTTCATGATTGAATTTCAGTCATACAGCATTCCAACACCCATCCTTCCATCACTGTGCATTTCCCAGAACAAGTGCCCCCAGGTTCCCTCCCATCACCACCCAACCCCTACCCTCCACCCCCTGCCTGCCTCTGTGGCAGGTGTTTTCCTTCTCTCTATATATCCTTTTGGGCATGTGGTTTGAAATATTGATACTAAAAGGTTATCAAGAGTATCCCTTACCTACTTTTAACTCTCAAATCTTGTCCATAGTCATCATTCCCAGCTATTATTGTTATACTGGTCTCTTCTCTGTTTTGCCTACACTCAGTCCCACACACATTTTTGGTTAGTTCCAACTATTGACCAGTCCTCCTAACCCCTTTTCCCCCTGGTCATGGATATTAGTCCTCTACTCTACATATTTTGTATATACCACAAATGTATGCAGTCATTTTATATCTGTCCCTTTCCTTCTGACTCATTTCACTTACCACAATATCCTCCATGTCCATCCATTTATAGGCAAATTTCATGACTTCATTTTTCCTGACAGCTGCATAGTATTCCATTATGTAGATGTGCCATAGTTTCTTTATCCATTCGTCTGTTCTTGGGCACTCAGGTTATCTCCAGATTCTGACTATGGTGAATAGTGCTACAATGAACATAGGAGTGCATATGGTGTTCTGAGTGTGTTTTGGGGTCCTCGGGGTATATTCCCAGAAGTGGTATTTTTGGGTCAAATGGGAGCTCAATTTCTAGTTTTTTTGAGAAACATCCATATTATTTTCCAAAAATGCTGGACCAGTCGGCATTCCCCCAACAGTGAAGGAGAGTCCCTTTCTCCCCACATCCACGCCAAAATTGCTACCAATACATTTCTAAATATAAAATTGACTACCATATTGTTACTTTGAGTAGCAAGAGAAGTTTATTTTTAAAATAAATAAAATTCAATTTTAGGTGTGAATAGTATGAATGGGTCTAAAAATTCTTTTCTTAAATGTTCGGGATCCTTAGGCCTTCGAAATCTCAGATAGGAGGGTCCACAAAGGAACCAGTATTGGCTCATGGCGTTCAATTAAGACGGAACTTGGATGCCTCTGGATATCATTTAATTTCTTAAAAATTTCCAATATGGAAGATAGCACAGGGTCAGGAGCCCATGATTCTATGCTCTATGTAGAATCCTGAGCATCATCATGATGGCCCTGCTATTCCTTGGTAGACCTATTATTACATCCTCAGGCCCTACCATTCAATAGTCTGGCTTAATTCGCTAAGTGTTGCCACAAGTGGGCTTCAGGTCTCATGAACAGTGCTTGGTAGGCCTCCTCCCTCTGATCTGCATTATGACATGCTCATTATACATAAATATCCTTTTTTTAGTGATATGATAATGGCCACAATTTTTATAAAATGTAATTATATATTTTTATTTAGATTTTTATTAGGGAAACACCATGAGGTACAGTTGTAGATTTACAAAATTTTGTGCTTGGGTTTCAGTTATACAATGATCGAATACCCACCCCTCTACCAGTGCCCATTCTCCACCACCACTGATCCCAGTATCCCTCTCACCCCCTGCCCCCCCCCACACATCTCACCCTGCCTCTGTGGCAGGGCATTTCCCCTTGTGCTCTCTCTCCTTTTGGGTGCTGTGGTTTGCAAAAGAGTCATTGAGTGGCAATCATGTTTGGTCTAAAGTCTACTCTCAGCACGCATCTCCCATCCTGGGAAGATCCTCCCAACACCCTTTATTTGGACTTCCCTTCTCTGTCTGTGCTGCCTTTTCCCCCAGAGTGTGCGGCTGGCAAATACAAAGACAGCCTACAGAATGGGAAAGGATATTTTCCCAGTACACATCCGACAAGAGGTTGATATCAAGGATATACAAAGTACTGGTTGAACTCCACAAGAAGAAAACATCCAACCCCATCAAATAATGGGGCAATGAAATGAGCAGAAACTTTCTCAAAGAAGAGATCCTAATGGCTAAAAGGCACATGAGAAAATGCTCTACATCATTAATCATCAGGGAGATGCAGATCAGAACAACAATGAGATATCATTTCACACCATAAATATTCTTTTTAAAGAAAAACTTTATTAGTAAATCACCATGAGGTACAGTTACAGACTTACAAACTTTTGTGCTTGTGTTTCAGTCATACAATGATCGAGTACCCATCCCTCCACCAGTGCCCATTTTCCACCACTAATGATCCTAGCATCCTCCCACCCCCCCCACTCTGTCCCCCCCCCACCCCTCCTCCGTGGCAGGGCATTCTCTTTTGCTCGCTCTCTTTCTATGCATAAATATCCTTTAACTATGAGAATAAAATGGTTAATTATTGTGTCTTTGGAAATAGTCTTTACAAAATAAATATATGTTTATTTGGAGACTTTGAATATATCACCATTCAATAACGTTTTATTTTATGATGAACAAGTGTTTCATGCTTTTATTAAGGACCTTTGTCTGAGACTAACCAACATTATAGAAAAGTTGGCTGCAGAAGTTCTCGAGCTTTTCTTCTTAATTGAATCACCTAGTGAGTTTTAAGATTTTTTTTAATGTTTTCCTAATTTCTAAATAACATCATTGAGGACCAGATAATTACACGAGAATAATATGTGAGGATTACACCAGAATAATATGGGATCCAGGTTTCAGTATTTTAAAGTTTGTTCGGAGGTTTCTAGAGAGCAATCAACTTTGAGAAATACTAGGAATAGCAGATAATAAAACCCAGATGAACAGGAAAAATTTGGTCCCATGAATTTCACATTTTCGAATCATAATAATTACTCAAATAGTTGTTAAAACACAGATCTGGACCCCTGTGCCCAGAGATTTTGATTTAACTAATATGTAATGGATTAAATGGGTGGACTTCAATAGAATTCTTTCTATTAATTCTTTAGAATTCTTTCTCCTGGAATCTGTGAATGTGATTTTATTTGGATACAGGGTTTTTGCAGATACAACTAAGTTAATATCATGAGAAAATACTTTATCCTGGATTATCAGGATGAACTCTAAATCCAATGAAAAGTATCCTTATAAGCAACACAGAGAAGAGGAAAAACCAGCATGGGAGAAATTAGATGTGAAGATATAGACTGGAGTTTTGCAGCTATAAGCTGAAGAATGCCTAAACTTCTCAAAAAGGAAGAGACAATTAGTGATTTTCTCCTTTAAAGGAAGTGAAAGTCCTGTTTACTTTTTTATTTATTTGTTTGTTTTATGTAGGAGTATACTGCTATTTATTCAGCCACTGATTGAATTGGGCATGAACTCCACCTTACTTTTTTTTTTCAATTTTTTATAACTTTATTTATTGAATCACCGTGAGAGTAGTTACAAAGCTTTCGGGTTTAAGTCTTGGTCATACAATGAAACACCTGTCCCTTCATCAGTGCCCATTCTCCACCACCAAACCCTCATCCCACACCCTTCCCCTACCTGTGTTGCAGATGATTTTCACATTTCTCTCTCTCTCTACTTTGATTACATTCAATATTTTGACACCAGACCCACCATTATTATTTGGGATTTTTACCCCAACACAGATCTGCTGAAAAGGCAACAGTAGACATTTTGTTTTCTATTGCTGGTTATGAATAACATATGATGTTGCAAGGCTGTAGTAGTGGCCGCGCGATTCTGAAATTTTGAAATTTTAACAATTAAATCTGGAGGGATTTCTGCCAAAATCTGCTGGGTTCCGAGATTTGTTCCTGAGTCTCTTAGATCATGGTTGTTAAGCAACTTGATCCGGAGCCAGAAAACCTGTTAGTGGGTGGCAACTTGGGGTCTCATTGGGGTGGGGAGGAAAGGGCTGGCTCTACCCGCATCCCGTAAGGCCCACGTGTCTCATCACTGATGGCCCAAGCCTGACTGTTCAATGGTCTCTGGTGGATGGCAGCCACTGAGCCGCCTAGGGACAGCAGGCAGAGGGACAGCACCCTTTCCCCCCTGGAATGGCCCAGTGACATTAACCTACTGCGGGGTCGGGATGCATTTCTGCCAAAAGCCCCTGGGTTCTGAGATTTGCTTCTGAATCTCTAGGATCGTGGCCATTAAGCAGCTTGATCAGGAGCCAGAGAGACTGTTCGTGGGCGGCGACTCAGGATCTTGTTGAGATGGGGAGGAAAGGGCCGGCTCCACACCCATCCTGTGAGGCCCTGTGTGTCATGTCACTGAGGGCCCAAACCTAACTGTCCAATGGCCTCTGGAAAATGGTGGCTACAGAGCCGCCAAGGGGGAGCAGGTGGAGGGACAGCACCTTTTCACCCCTGGGGTGGCTCAGCGATAATAACCTACTGAGCGGTTTGGATGCATTTCTGCCAAAAGTCGCTGGGTTTTGAGATTTCTTTCTGAGTGTTTGGTATCATGGTCATTAAGCAGCTTGATCAGGAGCCAGAGAGGCCATTCATGGGCTGCAACTCAGGGTCTCGTTGGGATAGGGAGATAAGGGCCGGCTCCACCCCCATCCCTTGAGGCTCCGTGTGTCTCATCACTGTGGGCCCAAACCTGACTGTCCAGTGGCCTCTGGAGGATGGTGGCCACTGGGCCACCAGGAGAAACAGGCCAAGGCACGAAACCTATTTTCGCCTGGGGTGGCCCAGCGCCTGTAACTTACTGCAGGGACTAGACACATTTCTGCCAAAAGCCGTTGGGTTTCGAGATTTATTTCTAGGTCTCTGACTGAGATCATGGCCATTAAGCAGTTCAATCAGGAACCAGAGAAGCCACGCCTCCAATTATATAGCTGAGCTGGAGGTGGTTTGTGGGTGTTTCTCCCATGTACCTAACTTTTGGCCATTTACTTTCTTGGTAAACTTTGCCCCAAGTTTTTGGAGTCTGGCCAAAGCCACAGCAGCAATTTTGGGGTATCTGGAAGTCTGAAGGCGTCATCAGGCTGCTGATGCTCTCACCTCACCCTGTTTACTTTTAACTTCCAGAACCATGAAAGAATGAATTTCTATTGTTTCAAATTTCCCAGTTTTATCTTAAGTTGTTACAGCAGACAAACTAATATAGATGCAGACTAAGATCATGTATTTCCCGATGTTGCTAATAAGTGGACCATAATTTGAATAGCACTTATCTGGTAGATGCTGATTTAAATGAGAAAGAAGTCTAGTCCAGGTATGTTTCATAATATAAACAGATTCTGTCCCATTATCTAAACTTTTGAGTGAGGGAAGTTTCAATCATCAAATTGTCTAGCAGATCTGTAGATGAGCAAAAGAATGAAACCAAGATGTTGACTTGCTTTGTCTCTTCTTGATACTTTCTGCTGCATAAATAGTCTTATCACAGAATTTGTTAATTCATAGTTATATTCAGGTCTCAGTTTAATCTTTATTTCCTGGAAAAGAGCCTCCTCATTAGCCCTTATTGTCACAGTTCAATAGTACTTTAGTTCATTTGGCACTCATTACCATTGTGTGGATTGTTTCAATGCCTTTCTGGAGCATTGTAAATTTTAAGGACAGAGACCAGAAAAATCTTATTCAGGACTCTATTTTCAATTTGTAATAGAGACTAACAAGAAGAAGCTACTTAATAGCCATATCAACAAAAAGAAGGTGAGCCTTGTCTTAACAGCACAGAATTAGAGGTTTAGTAGTAAAGTTCTGCTAATACAATGTTTGCACCTTCTCTGTTAACTGCAAATTTTAAAAAATTTAGCTCATTTAGAAGATCAGAAGTTAGAAGTGAACTAATATATGATTTATTATATACCTCTTTCTCTGTAAATGATGCACTTAATCGGATACTCTGAATCAGAGTATGTTTCATAATTATTTTGTTTACACTGTCAGCGCCAGTGATTGGTGTCATCATGCTTTCCACCACTGAGGTAAGTTGATTTTCTGTCAATTTGTTTTATACACATAAAAAAGGGTACTCTTTGGAAAGTATTCATTTTAATAACCACAAAATGTTTTTATTAGGCTTTTTGAGGCAGGCTTTGAAAATGCAGCTTCTTATTTTTTCTAGTCAGAAATTCAATATACATTTATTGAGTGGGTGGTTGCTTTTTCATTTCTAAGAACAAAATGATCAGTTTGTTACTATGACTACCTAACTACCTAGAATTTAATTGTTAAATGCCAGACTAATGTACACATTGATACTGTGCTTTGGTGGGGTCAAGAGTTCCAGCTATGCAAGATGACCCAGGAAATTTCAGCAGAAATTATTATCTAGCAGTTGCTCATTCATGGGTGGATTATATTTTTCTATCAGTTCATTTTTGAAGCATAACTGACAAGTAAAATTATATTTAAAGCATGCAACATGGTAATTTTATATAAAAAACTGTGTGAAATTATTCTTCACAAAGATTTTGTGGGGAAGCTCCTAAGGATCTCTGGGAACCCTACCAATAATTTTTGGTCAAGCAGTCTGCCTTTTTTTTTTCAGCCAATCATGGACCCATGAGAGAATGGTTGAAAAGGGTGCTGGGGGCCTGCAGGGATGATCTGGCAATGCTTAGGGGACCATGTGGTGCCAGAAATCAAACCTGTGTTAGACATTCTCCTTTGTTCCCCTCCCCTTCCTTGCACCATATTTTATTTTATTTATTTATTTATTTATTTATTTTTTGCTTTTTGGGTCACACCTGGCGATGCACAGGGGTTATTCCTGGCTCATGCACTCAGGAATTACTCCTGGCGGTGCTCAGGGGACCATATGGGATGCTGGGAATCGAACCTGGGTCGGCCTCGTGCAAGGCAAACGCCCTACCCGCTGTGCTATCGCTCCAGCCCCCTTGCACCATATTTTGAATACCATGGTTTACAAAGTTGTTCATGATGATTTGTTACCTGCATTTATATTCCTACGCCAATCCCACCACCACTGTTACCTTCCTTCCACCATTGTCTCCATTTTCCCAATGATCCTTCAAGCCCGTCCCCATAGCAGGCCCACAATACTTTATTTTATATTGCATGTTACCACTAGCTGGTTAACAGAATAATTAAAAAATATTTCCACAGAAGAAAATTTGTGGGGAGAAGAAGTCCTTATCTGAGGGAAAGTTGTTGTTGCAAATTAAGCCCTCTGTGTTAATGTTTTTTCAATCAAGATTGGTAGACTTTAGTATAATATCCCATCTAATCTGGTGCACTACTACCCAGGAGTCAGTATTTCAGAGTTTAGAGATGTCATGCAGTCACTCCAGAAAATCCAGAATATTCCACGGGGCTGTCTGTGAGGCACAGGGCTGAGGTGGTAGAGTCCGGTTGAAGGCATGGTGACATCTTTGGCATGTCAGAGCACTGCTAAGTCTTCGGTATGGCAGGAGCTAGCTTTCTCCACCCGAGATCACCCTGGAGGTCTTAGCTGGGAATAGATATTAAAAAAGTTCAGCAGCTAGTTGATCTCTTTGAAGATTTATTTGTGGGTCTCTGGAAAAGACTGGTAGATGAGCTTACATGGTACCAAAGGAGATTCTTTTTCAGGGCTTCTGGAAGTTTGGGGAGGTGTAGGGAGGCTGCCCATCTGGACTCAAAGAAGGCTTAAAGTATTCAGCCACCAAAATCCAAGCACCTGAAGTTTTCAGCAGATTAGGTTCTCTTGGTCTCAGTCCTGAGGTGGTAGAGTCTGGCAGGAAACACAGACAGTTTAGGTTTGGAAACCGCTGCTGGGGCTTTGGTAGGACAGGAGAAGGCTCACCCAACTCCCAGAGAGCCTGAATGTCTCAGTCTCTTGGCCCTTGTTCAGTGAGCTATCTTGAAGGGTTCCCATCAACTTAATGATATGTTATGTTAGCTCAAGGTGAATTGTCTTCCATTACTATGCACAGTTTTTCTGATTTTGGTTTGGTCACTACAGTGGTGTTTGGGGCTACTCCAGGCCTGGTTCTCAGGTTCTACTAACAGTGGGGTTGGGGACAAAGTCATGCTGAGAATCAAACCCAGGGCCCCACATGTGCTCCCATCCTTTGCTCTATCTCCCCATCACAAAACTGTATTCTTTAAAGAAGACTATACTAAAAACTAAAATAAGTGGTGTTGGTTGTCATACCAGATTAAGTTGTGAAAGGATATGGAAGACTTCTTTTTGCATAGTAATATAACAACAAAACCTGAACAACAAGAAACTCATTCTTATCTCTGGGGTTTTGAAGAGTGTCGAGATAAGGAATCTTCCACAAAGTAATTACCAGTCTTTTAAGTTCTAGAACTTGGTTCTTTTCTAAAAATTATTTGGTTATTCTGTGACATGCATCTTAAGTCATTGTAAGCCAGCTTCTCAATTTTTATTAAAATCCTACAGGACTGGTGACCCATGACACCACTTTGATACTTCATCCTCAAGTCCTAGTAAAGAGCCATCCAGTCTGTTTGGCCCAGGATCCCTGGGTGTAGTTCACAGGCTTCCTGTTATTGCTTAGGAGGTAGCTCCCACAAAAAAAATTTCTACTTTTTTCAAAATTCCATTTTGAGTGGAATTGCATGAAATCTATAGGTAAATTTTATAAAATATGATCTCTTATTACTGACATTCCTAAGGCATGAATGGGATTTATCTCTTTGTTTTATTACTTCTTTGAGTCCCTTTAGTAATATAGTATAGTTTCCTATTTATTGCTCTTGAAGATAGTATGTCAAATTTATTCCCATATACAAAATGATGTTGGATTCTAAATTTAATTTTCCAATTTAGTTGCTGAGATAAATAGAAATGATTAATCAATTTATTGACTGTATGAAAATCCTGCTGTCACTGTCCTCCCGTTGTTCATCGATTTGCTCGAGCGGGCCCAGTAACGTCTCCATTGGAGACTTTTGTTGTTACTGTGTTTGGCATATCGAATACATCACGGGTAGCTTGCCAGGTCTGTCCTGCTACTTCACTGAATTCAGATATGCTTCTAGAAGCCAAGGAAGCAATACAAGAATTAGGGTGCATGTCTTACATACATTTAACTGGCGTTTAATCCTCAGAATGACAATAACTTTCTGAGTGTCATCGGGTGCATCTTTGGAAGCCCCATAGCATTGCCAGATATGGCACCACAAGGGGCTCAGGGCACTGTGGCATACCAGGACAACAAACAGCACAACATTCTTGGGCCCTACTACTGAACTGCTGGCACAGCTGGCCAGGTATCACCTGGAGTGGCCCCCAGACCTTCTGAGCACCACTTGAGATCTCCTCCATACGAAGTACCTCTACTAACTTCAGTTGTAGACTCCTAAAGATTTTCAGTGTACACAATTATGTCACATGTGAGGTAAAACAATTATCCTTTTTCTTTTCCATCAAGTATATCATTTTATATTTTCTTGCTTTGTTGCAGTGGCCAGCTTATACTGCAATAATGAGAGATGTGAAAGAGGTTCATTGTCTTTCCAATTGTAAAGGAAAGGCACTTACTCTTTTACCATTTTATAGGGAATTAATAGTATTGAAAATAGATATTTTGGTGATAAAATCATTTTGCTATTCCATAAGTATCTGTCCTGTCCTCCTGTTGTTCATCGATTTGCTCAAGCGGGCCCAGTAACGTCTACATTTTGAGACTTGTTGTTACTGTGTTTGGCATATCGAATATGTCACGGGTAAATTGCCAGGCTCTGCCACATGGGCGAGATACTCTCGGTAGCTTGCTGGGCTCTTCAAGAGGGGTAGAGGAATCGAACCCGGCTCGGCCAGGTTGGCTGTGAGCAAGGCAAATGCCTTACCGCTGTTCTATCGCTCCAGCCCTTCCATAAGTATAATATAGATTATATAAGTTGCAATATCTATTACAAATTACAGTCTATGGGCAATAATGTCTTTTATCAGAAGTGTAATAATTATTAATAATAATTGGAGTTCAAGGGAATGAGAAGTTGATGGGGCTGCCGAGTCTGAGAACCTCTAGCTGAACTCCAGAGAAGATCTGGAGCTGAGCAAAAAGAGGGACCCAGATTCCAGAGAGGTGAGGGACCTGGGGCAAGATGAGAGCAGGAATGAGGACTGAAGGAAGTGGGTTTCAGAGGCAATGGGCACTGTGAAAACTGGGTCACAGGATCAAAGAACACAGATCTAAAAGGTGTAAGATTCTCATTGGCTTATTATTAGTAATAAGCATTACTAATAATAATCCCACAATTATTGATTAACTTATTTGATATTAGGTTGATCAAAAGAGAGTCTGGCAATAAAGTTACATTTTTATTATAAAAAATGATGCATCTACTGTATTTGACTGATTGCATTAAATTTCTTATATGTGAATGATTTCTTCTTCCGCCCCTCTCGGAGAGCCCAACAAGCTACCGAGAGTATCTTGCCCGCATGTTAAAGCCTGGCAAGCTACCCATGACGTATTCGATATGCCAAACACAGTAACAACAAGTCTCATGATGGAGACGTTACTGGGCCCGCTTGAGCAAATTGATGAACAAAGGGAGCACAGTGACAGTGACAGTGAATGATTTCTATCAGCCACAGAAGTTTGGAACGACTTCTTCCTATTGGTAGATTTCCTGCCCAGCCTCCTGTTCTCTATCCTCACCACGTTATAGCCACTTATCTCAAGAGATTCTTTATCTGCAATGTCCATTTATACTCTGTCAGCAATAGCTGGGAGTGAAGGCCAAGGTCCATTTGTTCAGGAAACCTCAATTGAGTGTATAGCATGTGCCAGACACTGCTAACATATTACTGCTGATACCAGGGGGAAGTAAAGTCTCTGTGTCTCTGTCCTCAAGGGGTGGAACTGAGGAGGGATGGGCAAGGAGGAAGAGAGAGAGAGAGAAAGAAAGAGAGAGAGACAGAGACAGAGAGACAGAGAGACAGAGACAGAGAGAGAAAGAGAGAAAGAGAGAGAAACATAATTACAAATAATTATAATGGAGAGGAGGTAAGGTTTGTGATAAAAATAAATATGTGATTTATCAGGAAAAAATAAATATATTAGAGAAATAAGTCTATGATATAAAAGGACCAAGACTTCTTGTGGAAAGCTTTTCAAAAATATCATTTGATTTGAATTTTGAAGGCTAACTAAACGTTTTTTTATTTGACTAATAAAAGAAGGAAAAATGTCTTTTGGGGTCAGAGAGACAGTACAGGAGTAAGGTGCTTGCATTGCATGATGCAGAGATATTAGGCCATAGGTGATGGTTGAGAGGCATAGTGCTGATGGTTGAGACGACAAGAGCAGGTCAGGAACCAGCCTTCCTGCAGAGTCAAATGGAGTAAGCCTTGGGGACATGACTCCATAGAGCCACTGCAGACAGACCTCTCCCCACATGGTCTGTGACCAGGCTTCTGAGAAGTCTTCCCTTTTCCCCAGCGGCTATTAGATACAGGCTCTGCCTGGGATACTCCTATCACATTTGTGGCTTCTTTCTTCCTAATTCTTCACACTTGTTTAATGGTGTTACAGTTGGGCTACTTCCATAATGTACTTTTTTAGTTCAGTCTGTATTCTATCACTGGGTCAAAGCCCAGAGGATTTGCCTACTTTTAGAACCTGGTGATAACCTTAGCCAGAGGAAATCCATTCTACCTGCTTAATGTGAAAACAAAAATGGACTAAATTTCTATCTTTAGCAAGTTCAGTAAGTTAGAAGGACCTGTGCTGATTCCACTTAATTTCTTTTTCTGGGTTTTTCTGCTTTAGTTCTCTCAGTTAAGAAAATTAAAGGAGAAAAATAAGCCTGTGTGAAGTTCACATACTAAGAGCATAAAATTTCAGTGGCTAGTTTCTGTAAATAAAGGAGATAATTTTACTTACACTGAAGTGGCCTCCCTCCTGGCTTCATTAGCTTTATATAAATTACACTTCCCTAGATGTCAGCTACAAAAGAATCCAGGGGTTCTGAAATAAGAAGTTAATGGAATACAGACTATAAGTTCACAATCTCACTAGATTGTCACTTAAATGACTATGAAACAGTCAAATTGGAATATTAAAAAGAGATCATGGCAAATATGAAATGGTGGCACCAATTTGTTAGAGTGAATGTGAGGCTAAAGTGATAAATGGACTCATGAATCAAGGTTCTCCACTTGCAAACTGCAAAGACAAAAAAGCAGCATTTTTTTTTGGGGGGGGCATATCTGTGGGGGCATACATAGCATTGCTCAGAGGTTAGTTCTGTTTCAGTGTTTGGGGGTCACTCTAGTGTTGCTTGGGGGACCAATGCAGTACTGAGAATTGAAACCAGGACTCTCTCATGCAAGTCATGTGCTACAACTCCTTAAAACTGTTTCCTCGTCCTTTCCTACATTTTTATTGCACTTACTTATTTTAATTATTAATTTACTGAGTACAAAATGTTTATGTTTTAGGGCTCCAACATTTACTTTTTATCCCTTATTTAGAAGCATTGTGGTGGGATTGCCTGGCAAGGGTAACTAGGGTGGGCACTGAGGGTGGGCATTGGATCCTGGGGGGTACTAATTCAACTCAGGTGATGATTTTGTTCTTGTTTTACATGAAACATGGATATCTGTCCGAGACAAATAACAAATATCTGTCTCCCACTGAGAACAAACATACCAAAAAACAAAAAAAGAACCAGTAATTGCTGCAGTTATTTTGTGGTGGTGCAACAAACCAAAAGTCTCAGCTCCAGTCTGGGACACATTTTTTTCCTGCTGGGTCTACCTCTGGCTTTAGTTCTGGCTTAATGACCCTGGCTGTTCAGTATTTACACTCTGAACAGAAAACTGCATTCAATCCAAACATTTTGCTTTATTTTTTGTCTGAATCTGAAATATCCGGACAAAGACTCAAGAAATCTTTGACAGAATATACTGCAATTTCAAGTGTGGGTTTGGTTTAAAAAGGAGAAGCTTACAGACAAAATTCATCAGACACGTCAAAAATATAGGTCACTTACTGGCACTACTACTTGGCACTACCCTAAGAACCCAAAAACACTTTAGAAAAGACATTTGTGCCCCTATGTATATTGCATCCCTGTTTACAGTAGCCATTATCTATAAAAATCCCAAGTACCTGAGAGCAGATAGATGAGTGGATAAAGAAACGATGATATATGTGTACAATGGCATACTACCCAACTCTAAGAAAAGATGAAGTCATACAGTTTGCTGCAATGTGGGTAGAACCAAAAGGTATCATGTTGAATGAAGTCTGAGGAGAGCCATAGATTTAGAATGGTTTCTCTCACATGTAGGATATAAAAAAGCATAAAGGGATAACAAATGGCCAAAGGCAACAGAATCTGAAAATTGATCTAAATAACTGAATTTATCTAGGGAGGAGGGAGAGATGTGGACAGGAAGAGCTTTTGGACTCTGCTGGAGGGCATGATGTGGCAATAATGAAACTATCATTAACAGTATTGTAAATCATGGTTCCTAAATAAAAAACATAAAAAAATTAGAAAATAACTGCACTTATTCAGTTAAATAATAGCAATTACAATAATAATCATAACAATAATAAAGATCATGATGAATGAGAGCAAATTAAATAAAATGAATGATAAGAGCTATTAGAAATAGAGAAAAAGAGTTGGTCTTGCATTTATAAGTACTGATAGCAAGTTCTAGTGAACATTTAGAGAACTGGTACTTTCTTCTATTTCTCCCATGGCAAGACACAGAAAAGATGGAAATCTTTTTGCAATTTACTTAAACAACAAATAAACTAGTTTGGAACTAATACCAGAATCTGATGGAAATAACGCATGAAATGACAGAACAACTTCACAGAAATACATATTTTAAAATGTGAGAAAAATTGATTTAGCACTATATAATGTGATAAGAATATGGGAAACTAGGTGAGGCTTTTTGGGAAATCTATTCATATGACATGCCCTAACTGGATATCATCTATATAGATGGGGTAAATAGTCATTTCAGATTATTCAATGCCTGTTTCTGGTTTCAAATTGTTTTCAGGAGCCAGGGTGATTCTAAATTTGATCCCTGGTATCTCAAGATTCTTGAGCACTGATCAGGCCCATAATTCCTAGTGGAGCATCACCTGGAGTGATCCAGGATCCCCAAACATAACTGGGTGTGGCTTATATTAAAATTTTTAAAAAATTTAGTCACAGTAGAAATAAAAGAAAACTTTTTTTAAACAAAATTTCAGTGTTAGCATCATAGTAAATATTGATGGAATGAAGGGATTGCTGTCTGTGAGGTCAAGACAAGAATCCTTGCTATGACCACCTTTGATTTGCAAAGTTCTTGTCACTATAATTAGATGACAAAATAACTAAATATAGCTACTGGAAACAAACAAATTTTATTGCAAATGATAAGCTTATTTGTCTGGAAAACCTCAAAAGTAAGGAGAAGCCTACTTATGGTTATCAGTTTAAAAATAAAGGCAAAATTGACATTTTAAAATGTTCTATCAATAAGCAACTTGAAATTCCAATAAAAGCCTCATTCCATACAGAGAAAACACCAAATAAGTTAAAAATATTTTAATAAGAAATGAAAAGTGAGTATTAAATTTGTAAAATGATATAAAAATCATAAACAAATTGACATCAAGTTTAGTACCAGTAAGAATAAAAACTACCAAGATTAAGTGTTCATCCCTAAAAATTAATTTGTGGTGTAGTTAAAATTAATTATAGTGAAAACCCCAATTTGATTATTTTATACTCAAAAAAAATAATGCTAAAGTTTTCATGAAAAATATTTTGGAGGAAAATGAATAAAGAAGGAAAAACTAGATAGTGAAGTATAATTCTGAAATATAATTATACTTATATAAATATATATATATATATATACATATATATATATATATATATACACTTTGCATGAAGGAGACAGTGGTGTGATACTATTTGGAATTTTGGGACAACAGTGACATAGGTCCAGCAAAACTATCAATTAAATATGATATGGTCAATTTCATTGTGGAACTGTCCACCAGGAGACTCCCATGTCCAACGTTTAGATTTGGCCTTCTGGAACTGTGAGTTACCATGGATGGTCTTGGTTGACAGGATTAACTCAGACAGCCTCTCACCCTGTTCATTTCTTTATAGGCCATGGGTCCCTATGTGGAGTTCTTCAGGTAACCTTCTTGGTCCTATCTTGGCATTAAAATCACCAACAATGATCTTATAGAAGGTGTGGTCTTTATAGAATTTCTCCAGCTCCATGTAGAACTTCTCAATTTCTTCTTCATCATAGTTGGATGTTGGTGCATAGATGACAAAGATAGAAACTGCCAGAAGTGAGCCACATCTATTCAAGTGTAATGGTCTGATCGGGTTGTTAGGCATTCGAATGAATCAATGCTCATGGCCAAGTTCGTGTTAACAAGGACACTGACACCACTGATGCCTCTTTTGTCACATGTTCCAAGGAACAGTTCTTCTCCAGTGTTGAAAATGGTGTGATGTGATTGATGCCTCCTGGTCTCAGTCAGACCAATGATGTTGTACTTGATCTTCTGTGCTTGTACCATCAAGTCCTTGATGAATGCTTCCGATGCCAGTGTATGTGCGTTGAAAGTACAGACAGTCATTTTAGTCCTTCTGCATTTTGGCAGCCTAGTTCAGCCCTGAGATTTCATCAGACTCTCCTTGCTCACCCTTCTTAACGCTGCCATAGTGGGGGCTCTTTCAGGGTCAGTAGAATGAGGCCCATTGTTTTTACTGTTTTTGGCATATTGATTACTCCAGGGGCAGCTTGCCAGGCTCTGCCTTGTGGCTGGGGTACTCTCGGTATCTTGCCAGCTCTCAGAGAGGGATGGAGGCTTTTAGGGCATCCTCTAATTGCCCTTACAGGTGTTCCCATGGTTCACCTGTTCGTCATGGATGGCCACCAGCTGGAACTGAGGATCTCGGAGCGGGCCACTAAGCCAGCCCTGACGACCACGCGGAAGAAGCAGGTGTCCCAGAAGCAGACGGGCTCCAAGATCCTGGTGCCGAACATCCTCTTCCAGGCCGACCGCCGGGAGATCCACGAGCTGTTCAGCACCTTCGGAGAGCTGAAAATCGTCCGTTTGCCCAAGAAGCTGGTGGGGACGGGCACCCACCGGGGCTTCGGCTTCGTGGATTTCCTCACTAAGCAGGATGCCACGCAGGCCTTCAGCGCCCTGTACCACAGCACCCACCTCTACCGCCGGAGGCTGGTGCTCGAGTGGGCCGACACCGACAAGAGCCTGCAGGCGCTGCGGAGGAAGACGGCCAAGCACTTCCACGAGCCCCCGAAGAAAAAGCGGTCTGTGGTGTTGGACGAGATCCTGGAGCAGCTGGAAAACAGTGAACACGAGAGCGAGGAGCCCGGCCTTCAGCTGCAGCCTGGCGCCGGGCGGGCCTGCTGAGCTGCTGACCACCCCAGCACGTCCGTCCTGAGGACCCCGCGTGGCCTGCACGTGGGACCACGCCCCTGCTCTGCTCGGCCGGGACCCCCGCCCCGGACCCGTCTCTGCGCTGGGCCCCCGACTTGTCACTCACGGGAGGACGAGCCGCGCCCCTCCAGACTCAGGGTGCCTGCAAACCCTGCTCCGGCCTGGAGCGGGGCCTCCCCCGTGAAGGCTGTGGGGAGGAAGGAGGAACTGGAGCCAGCCCGGATGCAGCGTCTCCCATCCCGTGGTGACGCTGAGCGCCTTAGTTCAGTAAAGATGGGACAACCTGACCTGAAAAAAAAAATTTGAGGTGCAGTAATTATGGAAAAAGGGCATTACGTGTTTTATGAGGTGTCACAGCCGCAAAGTGGCCACGCGGTCCAGAAAGCAACCTGGAGCATGGCGGCGCTGGGTAGTGGAGGTAATGGAGGTCAACCCATGAGGTATTTATCTGGCACCGGCAGGGTGGGTCTTTTGGGTGTGATCCCTGGGTGGCCGGAGATTGGTGGAAGCAGGCAGAGGATTCCTGTTTTTGGGTTTCATTGAGCCTGGAGTCCAAGATTACAAAGTTCCTCTTTACCTGGCTCTGTGGAGCTTCACTAATTTGTGAGGCTCTGCCCAAGCATCTGGAAAGCGGCCTGGAGTATGGTGGTGGCTGAGTAGTGGAGGGAGTTATCATTGACGTAAAGATAAGGGTTTGGCAGGGAGATACCATTTCACCGAAACTCTTCAGTGCCACCCTCGAGAACATCATGCGATGACTGGAATAGGAAGATATGGGAGTGAAGGTAGACAGTCGGCAACTACACCACCTCTGCTTCACTGATGACATTGTTCTAATAACACAAATATTAGTCAAGCAGCACAAATTCTGGCCAACTTCGACAGTGAGTGTGGAAAGGTCAGATTGCAGCTGAATCTCACCAAGACAATGTTCATGAAAAACGAACTAGTCCCTGACATTCCATTTGCTCTCAATGGAATGAACATCTCCGACTGCAGCAGCTATGTGTACCTGGGTCGAGAACTCAACACAAGGAACAACTTGGTGCCAGAATTTGGCAGGAGGAAGAGAGCAGCATGGAATGCCTTCAAGAACATCAAATAAGTTGTTAAGAGGATGAAGAACCTCCAGCTCTGGGCACATCTTTTTGACTCCACTGTTCTTCCTGCACTAACATACGCCTCAAAGACCTGGGCCTTATGAAAACAGGACGAGAACACTATTCAGGTATCCCAAAAAAGAATTGAAAGAGCTATGCTTGGAATATCACATTTCACTCTAGTGAGAAAAGGAATCTGGAGTTCCAATCTCCATCGATGATCAAAAATCAGGGACAATGTCTCATTTGCTAAGGCATCAAAAATCAGAGGGGCTGGACATGTAATACAATTTAGAAACAACTGCTGGAATAGAGCTGTTACTGATTGGATTCCACTGGATGTGAAAAGAACACATTGCCACCCACCTACGAGATGGTCAGACTTCTTCGTCAAAACCCTGAACTAACAGTTTGAGGTTCTTCGTGTTCCTGGAGTGATCAGATGCCATTGGGCTACACTAGCACGCAACAGGGACGAATGGAGACGTTACTAGACCCAGCTCGAGCAAATTGGAGATCAACGGGATGACAAGTGATACAAGTGTATATATATATACACTTTAGATTTCAGAATTGAAACACACACACATATACTCATATATATACCTATATATGAGAGTGGGCTTTTATTATATTGTATTAAATGGTTTAAATGTTCTAATTTAGAAGGTCAAAATAATAACCACTAACTGGCTCTTGGGCTGGAGTGATAGCACTGTGGTAGGGCATTTGCCTTGCGCTCAGTCAGCCCAGCTGAGCTGGGTTTGATTCCTCCACCCTTCTTGGAGAGCCCAGCAAGCTACCCAAGAGTATCTCGCCTGCACAGCAAAGCCTGGAAAGCTATACAACACGTATTCAATATGCCAAACACAGTAACAACAAGTCTCACAATGGAGACATTATTGGACCCGCTTGAGCAAATCGATGAGCAATGAGAGGACAGTGACAGTGACGGTGACAATTGGCTCTTACTGATTTATTTTCTGATCGTTCTATTTGCCAGTTCTTAAAGTTTTGTTGAAATAAACGATCACTGTCACTGTCATTGTCACAATACTTTTTATTGCTGAAATAAGCAATAAAAAGTAAATTTATTATGTGCCTAAGGAAGCAGGTTGGGATTGGGAGGGAAAGTGGGATATTGGTAGGAGAATCACACTAGTGAAACACTAAGTGCCTGAAACAACAGTTTAATAAACAACTTTGGAAATCAAGGTATTTTTAATAAAACTTATTTTTTTATCCTTTCATGAACTAATTTTTTTATATTTTATTAGTGAAACACCATGAGGTACAGTTGTAGACTTACAAATATTTGTGCTTGAATTTCAGTTATACAATGACTGAGTTCCCATCCCTCCACCAGTACCCATTATCTTCCAAAAATGATCCCAGTATCCCTCCCACCCCCCCATCCCCCATCCCACCTCGCCTCTGTGGCAGGGCATTCCCTTTTGTTCTCTCTCTCCTTTTGGGTGCTGTGGTTTGCAAAAGAGGCATTGACTGGCAATCATGTTTGGTCTATAGTCTACTTTCAGCATGCATCACTCATCCAGGAAGGATGCTATCAACACCCTTTACTTGGGGCTCCAATCCCTATCTGAGCTGCCTTTCCTCCTAGCATGTGCAGCTGGCCTCCAAGCCATGGAGTGAACCTCCTGGTGCTTATCTCGGCTATTCTTAGGTGTTAGTCTCCTATTTTGTTACTTTATATTCCCCAGATGAATGCAATCATTCTATGTCTGTCTCTCTCTTTCTGACTCATTTCACTTAGCATGATATTTCCATGTAGTACCACTTGTATGTAAATTTCATGACTTCATCTTTTCTAACAGCTGCATAGTACTCCATTGTGTAGATGGACCAAAGTTTCTTTAACCAATTATCTGTTCTCGGGCACTTGGGGGCTTTTCCCCCCCAGATTTTGGCTATTGTGAATAGTGCAGCAATGAACATAAAAGTGCAGATGTCACTTTGACTGCATTTTTTTACCTCTCCGGGATATGTTCCCAGGAGTGGTATTGCTGGATCAAATGGGAGCTCTATTACTAATTTTTTGAGAATCATCCATACTGTTTTCCGAAAGGGCTGAACCAGTCAGCATTCCCACAGCAGTGAAGGAGAGTACCTTTCTCGCCACATCCGCACCAACACCAGTTGCTTTTGTTCTTTTGGATGTGGGCCAGTCTCAGTGGTGTGAGATGATATCTCATTGTTGTTCTGATCTGCATCTCCCTGATGATCAGTGATGTAGAGCATTTTCTCATGTGCCTTTTAGCCATTCATATTTCTTCTTTGAGAAAGTTTCTGTTCATTTCAACAACCCATTTTTTTGATGGCGTTGGATGTTTGATTCTTGTGGAGTTCAACCAGTGCTTTTTATATCCTTGATATCAACACGTTATCGGATGGGTCACTTAATCACTTAATCACTTAATCCCCGTTATTCATCGATTTATTCGAGCGGGTGCCAGTAACGTCTCCATTCATCCCGGTTGCGTGCTAGCGTAGCCCAATGGTATCTGTTCGTTTTAGGAACATGTAGAGCCTCAAACCGATCATTTAGGGTCTTGACGAAGAAGTCTGACCATCTTATAGGTGGGCGTCCACGTGATCTTTTGATGTCTCGTGGAATCCAATCAGTAATGGCTCTAGTCCAGCGGTTGTCTGTAAACCTCATTACATGTCCAGCCCATCTGATTTTTGATGTCTTGGCAAATGAGACAGCGTCCCTGATTCTTGAGCGTTGACGAAGATCAGAACTCCGGATTCTATCTCTCGTTTGAGTGAATCGTGATATTCCAAGCATAGTTCTTTCGATTCCTCTTTGAGAGACCCGAATAGTGTTCTCATCCTGTTTTCGTAGGGTCCAGGTCTCTGAGGCATATGTTAATGCAGGAAGAATAGTGGAATCAAAGAGATGTGCTCGTAGCTGGAGGTTCTTTGTCCTTTTAGTTATTTCTTCAATGCTCTTGAAGGCGTTCCAAGCTGCTCTCTTCCTCCTGCGTAACTCAGGTGCCAGGTCATTCATCATGTTGATTTCTCGACCTAGGTATATATAACTGTTGCATTCGGAGATGGTGGTTCCGTTGAGAGCGAATGGAGCGTCAGGAACAAGGCTGTTTCTCATAAACATTGTCTTCATAAGATTCAGCTGTAGTCCGACCTTTCCACACTCACGGTCAAAGTCCGCAAGCATTTGTGCCGCTTGGCTGATGTTTGGTTTTATTAGAACGATGTCATCAGCAAAGCGGAGGTGGTGTAGTTGCCGACCATCTATCTTCACTCCCATGTTTTCCCATTCTAGTCGTCGCATGATGTTCTCGAGGGTGTCACTGAAGAGTTTTGGTGAAATGGTATCACCCTGCCGAACCCCTCTCTTGATATGGATGATTACTTCTTTGTAGAATGGTGAGATCTTGGTAGTGAATTCGCAATAGAGCTCACGAAGGATCCTGATGTATTGAGTTTGTACGCCCTGATTGGCTAGGGCTTCCATGACCGCTTCCGTCTCAACAGAATCAAAGGCCTTCTTTAAATCAATGAACGTTAGACAGAGCGGCATCTTGAACTCCCGAGATACCTCAATGAGCTTGGTTATTGTGTGGATATGGTCAATGGTACTGAATCCTTTTCGGAATCCAGCTTGTTCACATGGTTGTCCTTCATCTAGTGTTCTGCTAATCCTATTCAGGATGACTCGAGTGAATAGTTTGTAGATGACAGACAATAGGCAGATTGGGCGATAGTTGTCAATGTCGTGGATGTCTCCTTTCTTGTATAGTAGTACAGTCTTGCTGGTTTTCCATTGGGATGGAACCTTGCATTCAGACAGGTAGCGTGTGAAGAGTCGAGCTAATGTATTGATGAGTACTGATGGTAAGTTCTTCAGGTGTTCAGGTCTGATCTTGTCTGGGCCAGGTGCTTTTTGTTTCTTTACCGACGAGATGGCGTGTTGGATTTCGGAAGGGAGAACATTGGGAACGACATATCCATCATGTGGTATGTGGTATGTGGGCAAGTGGATGTGGCTATTAAAGAGATCTGAGTAGAAGTCATGAATAGTCTTCTCCATTGCCCTTCTGGAAGATGTGATAGATCCATCATGATGTCGGAGGGCAGTCATCTTGGTTTTGTAGTTGGTGAAGGACAGGCGGGCATTACGAATGTTTTTCCCAGCTTCTGCTGCATCTACCAGTACTGCTGCTCTCCTGTTTTTGAGGTCATCCTTGATGGCTTTTCTGCACTGTTTTGCCAGTTCGGACGTTTGCTTGTGGTTGCCTGAGGCACGTGCCACGCCACGTTGGCGAATAAGTTCAAGAGTGTTCGAAGAAAGACGGTTTTTTGTGGTTATCTCTCTCTTGGCATTCCTTGCACAATCATGGAGGGTGGGTATTGGGTAAATATCCTTTCCCATTCTGTAGATTGTCTTTGTATTCTGGTCACTATATATTTTGATGTGCAGAAGCTTCTTAATTTAAGATAGTCCCATTTGTTTATCTGTTTTTCCACTTGGTTGGACAGTGGAGTGTTGTCTTTGAAGATATCGTAAGCCTCAATATTGTGAAGGGTTTTCCCGACCTTGTCTTCAATGTACCTTATGGATTTTGGCCTGATGTTGAGATCTTTAATCCATTTTAATCTGATTTTTGTGCATGGTGTTAGGTCGAGGTCTAAACCCATTTTTTTGCATGTGGTTGTCCAGTTGTGCCAGCACCATTTGTTCAAGAGGCTTTCCTTGTTCCACTTCACATTTCTTGCTCCCTTATCAAATATTAGATGTTCATATATTTGGGATTGTGTGTACAGGAATTCCACCCTGTTCAATTCGTTGGTCTGCGGCCCTGGCTTTGTTCCAGTACCATGTTGTTTTAATTATTATGGCTTTTTAGTAGACTTTAAGGTTGGGGAGTGTAATGACTCCCCACGTCTTTTTCCCAAGAATTGCTTTAGCTGTTCATGAGTGTTTGTTGTTCCATACGAATTTCAGGAGTGCTTGATCTATTTCTTTGAAGAATTTCATGGATATCCTTATAGGGATCACATTAAATCTGTATAATGCTTTTGGGAAGATTGCCATTTTGACGATGTTAATTCTTCCTCTCCATGAGCAGGGGATATGTTTCCATTTCCTCGTGTCCTCTTTTATTTCATGGAGTAGCATTTTGTAGTTTTCATTGTAGAGGTCCTTTTCCTCTTTAGTTAGGCTGATTCCAAGGTATTTGATTTTCTGAGGCACTACTGTGAACAGGATTATTTTTTTTCATGTCACTTTCCCCTCTCTCATTATTTGAATATAGGAAGGCCATGGATTTTGGGGCATTAATTTTATAGCCTGCAACTTTACTGTAACAAGTCTATTGTTTCTAGGAGTTTTTTGGTAGAGGATTTAGGAATCTCGAGATATAGTATCATATCATCTGTGAATAGTGAGAGTTGATTTCTTCCTTTCCTATCTGGATACCTTTAATGTCTTTTTCTTGCCTAATCGCTATTGCAAGTACTTCCAGTACTATGTTAAACAGAAGTGGTGATAGTGTTTATCCTTGTCTTGTCCCTGATATTAGAAGAAAGGCCTAAGTTTTTCCCCATTGAGGATAATGCTTGCCATGGGTTTGTCATAGATGGCTTTGACTATCTTGAGAAAAGTTCCTTCAAAACCCATTTTGGTGAGAGTTTTCATCACAAACAGGTGCTGGATCTTGTCAAAAGCTTTCTTTGCGTCTGTTGATATGATAATATGGTTTTTATCTTTACTTTTGTTGATATGATGGATTATGTTGATTGATTTCCAAATGTTAAACCATCCTTGCATCCCTGGGATGAATCCCACTTGGTCGTGGTGTATGATCTTTTTGATCAGTTGTTAGATTCTATTTGCTAATATTTTGCTGAGGATCTTTGCATCTGTGTTCATCAGGGATATTGACTTATAGTTTTCTTTGTTGGTGGTGTCTTTGTTTGCTTTTGATATTAGGGAGATATGTGCCTCATAGAAGCTGTTTGGGAGTATCTCCTGTTTTTTCAATTTACTGGAAAAGCTTGTGGAGTACTGGCAACAGGTCTTTTTAAATGTTTGGAATAATTCCCTAGTGACTCCATCTAAGCCTGAGCTTTTGTTTTTGGGAAGACTTTTGATTGCAGTTTTAATTTCCTTGATATGGATGGGTCTATTTTGATATCACAAGTTTTATTGGTCCAATCTTGGGAGATTATAGGAATCCAGGAATTTATCCATTTATTCTAGGTTCTCTTGTTTCATGCATACAGACTCGCAAAGGAGTCTCTGATGATATTTTTGAATTTCATGGTTTCTGTTGTGATGTTCCCCTTTTCATTTCTGATTCGGTTATTAGGGTTCTCTCTCTTTCCTTGTGGGTCTTGCTAGTGGTTTATCAATCTTGTTTATCTTCTCAAAGAACCAACTCTTGGTTTCATTGACTTTTCAGATTGTTTTTTGGGTTTCCATGTTAATTTCTGCTCTAAGTTTTATTATTTCTTACCTTTGGCCAAGTTTCAGTTCCTTTTGTTGGTCTTTTTCTAAGATCTTGAGCTGTGAGGCCAGATTATCTATGTCAACCCTTTCTTCCTTCCTTAGGAATGTTTGCAACAGTATAAATTTTCCTCTTAACACGGCTTTATCTGCATCTCATATGTTCTGGTAGCTTGTGTCTTCATTCTCATTTGTTTCCAGGTATCTTTTGATTTCGTCTTTGACTTCCTTCCTGACCCACTCATTATTCAACATTGTGTTGTTTAATTTCAGGTGTTTGATTTGGTTTTCAATGTTTTTGTGTGATTCGCTTCTATCTTCAATGCATCATGGTCTGAAAAGATTGTTGATACTACTTCTATCTTCCTGATTCTATTGAGGTATGTTTTGTGGCCTAGAACGTGGTCTATTTTGGAGAATGTTTCATGTGCACTGGAGAAGAATGTGTATTCTTTCTTTTTGGGGTGTAAAGCCCTGTATAGGTCTATAAGCCCTCTTCTATTTATTCCTTCAAAGCCAATATTTCCTTGTTGAGTTTTGTTCTTGTTGATCTATATAGAGATGATAAGGCGATGTCGAAGTCTCTGACCACTATTGTGTCGCTAGCAATGTCCTCCTTAAAATATATTAGCAGTTGTTTTAAGTATTTAGCTGGTCCCTCATTAGGTGAGTATACATTTAAGAGTGTGATTCCTTCCTGTTGTACGTATCCCTTGATAAATAGAAAATGGCCTTGGTTGTCCCTTCTAATCTTTTTCGACCTGAAATTTATGTTGTCGGATACTAGTATGGCCATGCCAGCTTTTCTGAGGGAGCTGTTTGCTTGCAGGATTGTTTTCCATCCTTTAACTTTGAGTCTGTGTTTGCTCTGACTGTTCAGATGAGTTTCTTGTAGACAGCAGAATGTTGGTTTCGGTTTCTGGATCCATTTTTCTACTCTGTGTCTCTTGATTGGTGCATGTAGATCATTGACATTGAGAGAGATTATTGTCATGGGTTTTGTGCCATCTTTCTGTAGTGGTTGCTTGTGCTTATAAGTGTTTTCCTTCTTATCTTCAGGAGCCCCTTTAATCCTTCTTTTAGATTTGGTTTTGAGTCTATGAAGTTCCTGAGCTGTTGTTTATCTATAAAATGGTGTATAATTCCATAGAGTTTGAATGAGAGTTTAGCTGGATAAAGTATTCTTGGTGAGGCATTAATTTCATTGAGTTTTTTAACTTTTATATCCCACCATTGTCTTTGGTCTTGGAGGGTTTCCTCTGATAGGTCTTCTGTAAATCTAAGGGATGCTCCTTTGTATGTGATTTCCTTCTTTGACCTTGCTTCTTGCAGTATTGTGTCTCTATCCACAGCATCCATCATTCTGACTATGATATGCCTTGAAGTTTTTTTAATTCAGGTCTCTTTTAGCTGGCATCCTTCTGGCTCCTTGGATCTGGATGTCTGCATTCTTTAACTCTGGGAACTTTTCAGCAATGATTTTTTGCACTGTGGTTTTTTCATTGGGGTTGCCTCCTTGTCCTTCTGGTACTCCAATGATTCTAATGTTGTTCCTCTTGGTGTCATCTCCTACATCTCTGATTTGCCTTAGAGCTATTTTGAGGTCTTTTCCCATTGTTTGTTGTTCCCTATGCAATTCCTGTTGCTCATCTTCAAGCTCATTGATCCTGTCTTCGTCTGTAGACATTCTACTGCTGACGGCACCCGGTGAGTTTTTAATTTCATCTACTGAATTCTTTATTTGTGACACTTCTTTTTTGTAGTTTTCTTATTTCTGCTCTCATTTCTTCCTGTGTTTTCTTGGCTGTCTGTTCCACTGTTTCTTTCATTTCTTCCTTTAATTTTCTGGGTGCCTCCTCCATTGATTCTTTGAATTCCTTGAACATCCTCAGCATTTCATCACAGAATTCTTTATTGGAGAGCTCATATTTGTGGGTAGCCCCTGTTGAGGATTTGGGACTCTTTTCTTCATCCTCTCCTCGTACTGTAGTTTTGCGCTGTTTCTTCATGTGCTGTTGTGGTTGTACAGAGGTAAAACCTTGAAGTTCACTAGCACTGTTCCCTCTTATTGTGGGAAAGGATTCTCAATAAGGTCAGTCGATGGTGGTCACCCTTCTCCCCTTCTAGAATATTCCTTCCTCTCAGACATTATTCTGTGGTTTATGATAGGCAATGAGTGAAGCGTTGGAGGAGGCGCTCTTTTATATTGGGCTTATACAGCTTCTGGGGTACACACTTTTTTTTTGTTGGAATGGGAGTAGGCCGTTGAATTATTGTCCCATTGTGTGTGGGCAGCCAGGACGTTTTCCACAGAATTAGGTGATGAAGGATGTCAGTGGAGAATGCTAGGAGCAGGAAGTGTAACTTCTGCTACGTGAGCAGCTCCTACCACACAGAAGGCCACGCCCACTTTTGAGGAAGCCTCGCCCCCTACAGTGGTTGCCACGCCCCCAGTTAGTCCAGATGCTAGTCCACAGACCTGTTCACAGACCTGTTGGGGCTGGGGGGGGGGCGGGCGGCTGGGGGGGGGGGCTGCGAATGGTTGGGCTGGCAATCACTGCGGAAGTGGATGCAGGTGTCCCAGGCTGGGGTCCCAGAGGCGGCTTGCATTCAGGGTCGCGTGTTTAGGTGGGGAGGGGGCGCCAAGCAGGTACAGACCTGTGGGCAGGCGGCGACTAGTCAATAAAAATTAATTTTTAAAAATTATAAAGAATAGTTTTAGCTACCTAAAATATTAAACTTATCTGTACATTAAATCAGTATGTACAATGAAAACAATTCAAAACATCATCTGTTTTACAATGATCATAGAATTGACACTGTAGCACTGTAGCACTGTCATCCTGTTGTTGTTCATCGATTTGCTAGGACACCAGTAACATCTCACAATAAATTGTGAGACTTGTTGTTACTGTTTTTGGCATATTAACTTAGTAATAAATATTCATTTTTTACATGATTCATGAAAAACACTCTTATGAAACATTGAGAAAGACATTATGTTTCCCCAGGACATAAAGGACATGAATAGGAAATTCACAAAAGAGCTACAAATACTCAATATAACGGAGAAAAAAATTCAATTTAATAAAATAAATCTAATTAAAATGAGTCACCTTTTTAAAACTAAGCTAATTATTAGACAAATATTAGAGATAATAATAGTTCTTTAATTACACATGTTCTCAAACACTTTTACACAAGATAATCATGTAAATGGCATTTTCTTTTAGAAGCATCAATTTAGAAATTTGCATTAATTTTTCAAAATGTTGTATTTATATCCTCTAAATCATATATCTCACTTTTGGGGATTTTTATTTTAGGAAAAATGTCAGAGCATCACAAATTAACTTATGATAAAATATTTTTCTTCCTACCTTATTTCTCTTTCTTTCCCTCTCCCTTTCTTTCTTTTTCTCTCTCTTTATTTTTTTGGGAGTGGCGGGGGAGGCTACATCTAGCAGTGCTCAGGGCTTATTACTGACTCTGTGTTCAGAAATCACTCCTGGCAAGGTTTGGGGACCACATGGGGTGCCCAGATTGATCCTGGATTGGCTGTGTGCAAAGAAAGTGCCCTACCTGCTATACTGTCTCTCAGGCCCCCCTCTGGTTTTCTTCCTCCCTCCCTCCTTCCTTCCTTCCTTCCTTCCTTCCTTCCTTCCTTCCTTCCTTCCTTCCTCCCTCCCTCCCTTCCCTTCCCTCCCTCCCTCCCTCCCTCTTTCCTTCCTTCCTTCCTTCCTTCCTTCCTTCCTTCCTTCCTTCCTCCCTCCCTCCCTCCCTCCCTCCCTTCATATATGCATGTACCACACACACATGTATGTACATATAGCTGACTTATGATGAGTTAATGAGTACTACATAGCATTAGCTGATATTTTTATTATTTTGCTTATAAAATCTTGAACATTTATAATATAATTTATAATTTTTTTAAAAAAACCTGAATCCCTTCAAATATCTTTCTGTTCAATAGGGAATAGAATTAACAGAAACAGAACATTGTGCTCAATAAAATTTTCATAATAAGATCTTGTTTCTTTGTTTTGGGGCCATAAGCAGTGGAGCTCAGGTTTGCTCCTCACTCTGCTCAGGGATAGCTCCTGGCAGTGCTGGGGTTCCATATTCAGTTGCCAGTTCTCAAACCTCCATGCAGGGCAAGCATTTGCCTTTTATACTAGCTTTCCTGCTCTCACAATGGTATCAATAATAGGCTAAAAAACACATGGAAAGGCAAAGACTGATTAATAAAGACATTGATAAGTTCAACAAAAATAACTTTGAGTCTTATTAAAGTTTGAGAATACAAACTCTAGTCACGGGCTTCATATTTACTTAGGAGGAACAAACAGAAAAATAACACCATGAATTCATCGTCTCCCCAGGTATGAGCTCAGCTTTGGAGAAACAACAAAGGAGACCATATGAATAGATGATTTGATTGACTTTGCAGTAGCACTAATAAATGCTTGACTTTTGCCAATGTGGTAATTTAGGAATGATAAGTGGAACTGCCAACAATGCCATTTTGCTTGATTGCACCATAATTGCTTTTATGTCATTGATATCAAACTGTGCATAATTGGAGACTATTTTAACTCTAATAACAAATAATGTGCTTTGTTTTAGCATGGATAGATAATATCCTACAGATTCAACATCCTTATGTCATAGAATAATGGCTCCTTATGCTCATTAAAGGATATAATATTAAGATATTATTCATATACCTTATCTAATGTTGAGGTATTATTCACATACAAGGTTGATGGAAGTGGTAATTTTATTCCATAAGGTAAAAATAGGTTAATGTGTGCTTGTTTTGTTGCAAAATTAACTAAATAGGAAACTTAAGACATACTGTTGAACCCAACAATATTCTTCATTCCAGCCGGTAAGCAGAATTGGATCTTCATAGCATAATTACTTGTAGTGATTAAGAACCTTTGTGATATTTAAGATGCTAAATAATACTTGTAACTCAAGGCAACAAGAGCAAAATATCAGAATTAAGGCCATTTTGAATATTTTTAAAGTGCTCATGACTTAATATGCAAGATTTTATGTAACTGGCTGAGCCTAGAGCTGTGACATGTACAAGAAATTTAGTCCTTATTGTTCCTCTGTGGCTCTTTGTGGAAAAACAAATTCTAGAGACAATCAAGTAAATACTCCCAGTAGTTCAATCTTCCCCACTTCCTAATTAGAGTCAAGCAAGGCCCAATGTTTTACATTGATGTAGCATTTCTTAATTTCTGTGTCACTGTCACTGTACATATATGAAATAATATTCAACTTAATTTATATATATTTTACTATGTGATAGATACCAGTTGGATGCTTTATGCTCTCTTATCTAATTCTCATGAAACCCCTGGAAAATAGGTTCCCTTTAAAATAGGACCCCATTTTGAAGATATGAAAATGGAGGTGCAGAATAGTTATAGGGTTTTCTATGGTCAACGGACTAATGAGTAGAAGAGTTGGATTTGGACTCAGGACATTTGGGCTCGGTTTATCTCTTGCAATCAATTTTATTAGTTAATTGTGTGTGACAGATGAACAAGGAAAATGGTGCGTCCAAGCTGGCACTTTGGTGTGACTCCCCATGACCCCTGCAGCTATAGATTTGGGGAGAATATTCTTATCTTTCTGGAGACTCAGACCTGGTTATCTCATCGCAATCATCAGCAATTTACTTTCCTCATTTCCCAGGAACATTTAAGTTTTATTATACTAACCTCTCAGGCTTTTTCCATAATTGTGAAAAGTCCCTGTGTTTTCTTTTCCAACTCTGGAGATTTCTGATTGCCAGCGGTTTCAGTTCCACCAGCCTGACAATATTTCTTCAAGTGCTTTCTGACCTCTCCAGCACTGTAGAGATTTGCAGCATAATAGTGTATGATAAATTCCTATGAAGTTGTCTCATTTTGTACTTTAAACCCTTACATATTCAACAATGAGAACAGTTCCTATAGGCATCATGCTGTATGATTTGCGAAAACACTTTGATACATTATCCCATTTGATTTTCCTTCCTGGGCTGTGAGGTAAGATAGTGAATGTGATTACCTTCATTTGGCAGAAAAGTAGGACTTAGAAGCCTGAAAACAGCAGTTGCAGCACTGGTTCTGGAACCCAGTTTTCCTAACTAGTCTTCTTTTCCTCTTTTCCAAGGATAGGCACTATACAGTGGTAACCACAGCAAGATGTGACCCAATTGGTCTATGAATGACAGCCTGATCACTGGTGTCAGTGTCCTGAGTAGTCTCCTGTCTTAACAGTACACCTGAGGACTGTCCTCATGTGGAGGAGGCAGGAACATCTGCATCCTTGCTTGCCTTTGCTCTGGTACCACAGATGTGGTTACAGCATCATTTAATACAACCGGGGGAGGTAAGTAGATCTGCAGGATCTCTGTGACTAGCTAATTGCAGTTGTTGGGTACATGTTCTTATTTCTGTAGATGTGCTGTGGGAGTGAAGAACTGGAAAATGTTATGTCTGTGGGAGAGACACCAGAGAGAGGAGAGACATAGTGGGCTTCGGGGAGAGGAGGAGGTTCTGTTCTCAGTGGGATTTTGTTTGCTCAACATTGCTGTGAATGGTGGAGTTGTTTCTGATTTCTCTCCTTTCATTGAACTATTGTTGGACACCTAAGAAAATTTATTTATTTATACACCCAGCATAAATAAGTACATGTTTCATTGTTTTATTCAGACTCTTTCCCCCAACTCAAGTCCAACCTACTGCTGAGTATGCAAACTAAATATTTTTCTTTTATCTCTTTCATTTATCCTTTTCAACATTGCAGGATAATAGGTGGTAAAATTGTGCTTATTTCTCTGTCTTCTTCACAAAAGACATGATATCACATGGATCATGCCACTAGCACCACCAAGAAACCAAGAAGTTGAGACAAAAACCACAAACACAAGAATTGCTTCCTGGGCCTTTTAATTTGCACAGTCCTGCCAGGAAAGCCCTCACCAGTAGAACTGTGCCCTCTTGTTTGTTGTAGCATCCCCAGAAGGGGCCTGTCTAACACAATAGTCAGCAAGAGGCACGCCATGAATATTTGTGGAATTAATGAACCAGTGAACATAGAAGATTCAACAAATATTTTATTGCTCATTTCTTTCTCTGACTTCTCTCATATTTTAAGTCTTTTATTTCAAAGAGCAGGAAAAGTGGAAAGTTCCTTGCTTAGGAAAAATGACACTATTGAATAAAGTGTAACCAGTATGTGGGGAATATCATTTCTGTTATGCTTTTACCTCAGATCATTTTGGTTTTGTTTTTGGACACACCTGTTGATGCTCAGGGAATACTTCTGATTCTGCACTCAGGAATCATTCCTAGTGGTATTCAGGGGACCATATAGGATGCTGGGGATCGAACCTGGTTGGCTGCATGCAAGGCAAGCATCTTGATCATTGTACTATCTCTGCACCACCTCACACGATTTATTTTTTGCAAAAATCATATACAGATCTATTGTGATTGCACCAGGGTTAGGATCCAGAATACCATTAAAGCAAAGCATGTTTATTTCTATGAGCAACATCCTTGACCCTTCACATTATTTCTTTAGATTCAGCATCATTCCAGGGACTCCCACTGGTCAGTCTCTGTCTTGACTTTCCTAACTGGTCAGTCGGGTCTCTGGATGAACATTCCAGAAGACCCCATTATTTTCCACTTCACCTTTAGGTAACATTCAACTCATTGGAAGAGAGAATGCAAATAAAAATAAGTATCTGTTTTTAGCTTAAACACTCTGCAAAAAAAAATTGACAAAATTATTTGACAAAGTGAAAGCAATGTACTTTAGCTGAATAGATTTTGGATTATGTGTTCTGAGAAGACATTGTCCAAGAGGATGATTGAGCCATGTGGATTGGAATTGGCCAAAAACTGAATTTGCCAAATTATTTCCCACGTGGCAGGAGAGTATATTTGATTTTAAATACTGTGGAAGCCATGAAGGAAAGAATTCAAGAATGGCCCTGATCCATTTCAGATTAGTCCAACCCAAGTCCTGATTCACTCCTAGTCAATCCAAGCCATGCTTTTCCTTTTTTTATGATTATTCAAAATTTATTCATTAAAAATACATTACATACTAATTATAATGCTGTGTTAGTAATTAAGAAAATTATAGTTTTACATTTACTGTACTAGAGTCTACTAAGATATAGGCTACTGTGTATGTACGCATATTTTTTTTAAAGTAGGCATACTGCTATTTATTCAACCATTGACTAAGCTAATTGAATTGGGCATAAACTTCACATTATTTAAAAAAATTTTTTTATTAGTGAAACACCATGAGGTACAGTTATAGACTTACAAATTTTTGTGCTTGGGTTTCAGTTATACAATATCAAGTACCCATCCCTCCACGAGCGCCCATCCTCCACTACCACGGGTCCCAGCATCCCTCCCACCCCCCATCCCGCCCATCCCACCCTGCCTCTGTGGCAGGGCATTCCCCCTTGTTCTCTCTCTCTTCTTTTGGGTCCTGTGTTTTGCAAGAGAGGCATTGAGTGGCAAACATGTTTGGTCTATAGTCTACTTTCAACATGCTTCTCCCACCCTGGGAGGATTCTCACAACACCCTTTATTTGGTGGTCCCTTCTCTATCTGAGCTTCCTTTTCCCCTAGCACGTGAGGCTGGCCTCCAAGTCATGGAGCAAAATTCCTGGTACTAATCTCAGCCACTCCTGGGTGTTAGTCTTCCATTTTGTTGCTTTATGTTCCCCAGAAGAATGCAATCTTTCTGTGTCTATCTCGCTCTTTCTGAGTCATTTAACTTAACATGATACTTTCCATGTAGTACCACTTGTATGTAAATTCCATGACTTCATCTTTTCTAACAGCTACATAGTACTCCATAGTGTAAATGTACCAAAGTTTCTTTAACCAGTCATCTGTTTTCGGGCATTCAGGTTTTTTCCAGATTCTGGCTATTGTAAAGAGTGCTGCAATGAACAAACAAGTGCAGATGTCACTTCAGCTACACTTTTTTGCCTCTCTGGGATATATTTCCAGGAGTGGTATTGCTGGGTCAAATGGGAGCTCAATTTCTAATTTTTTGAGGATGGTCCATAATGTTTTCCAAAAGGGTTGGACCAGTCCGCATTCCCACCAGCAGTGAAGAAGTGTCCCTTTCTCACCACATCCACGCCAGATACTGGTTGCTTTTATTCTTGTGGATGTGGGCCAGTCTCTGTGGTGTGAAATGATATCTCATTGTTGTTTTGATCTGCATCTCTCTGATGATTAGTGATGTAGAGCATTTTCTCATGTGCCTTTTTGCCATTCTGATTTCTTCTTTGAGAAAGTTTCTGTTCATTTCCTCGCCCCATTTTTTGATGGGATTCGGTGCTTTCTTCTTGTGGAGTTTAACCAGTACCTTGTATATCCTTGATATCAACCCCTTGTTGGATGTGTATTTGGCAAATATACTTTCCCATTGGAGCTGGAGCGATAGCACAGCGGGTAGGGCGTTCGCCTTACAAGCGGCCAACATGGCCGACCCGAGTTCGATTCCTCCGCCCCTCTTGGAGAGCCCGGCAAGCTACCGAGAGTATTCGATATGCCAGACACAGTAACAACAAAGTCTCCAATGGAGACGTTACTGAGCCCGCTCGAGCAAATCGACGATCAACGGGAGGGCCTTTACCTTTACCTTTACCTTACTTTCCCATTCTGTATACTGTCTTGGTATTTTGGTCACTGTTTCTTTTGAGGTGCAGAAGCTTCTTAGTTTAAGATAGTCCCATTTGTCTATTTCTGTTTTCACTTGCTTGGCCAGTGGCGTGACATCTCTGAAGATACCATTAGCTTCAATATCATGGAAGGTTTTGCCAACTTTGTCTTCAATGAACTTTATGGATTCCGGTATGATGTTGAGGTCATAAATCCATTTTGATCTTACTTTTGTGCATGGCGTTAGGCAGAGATCTGAGCCCACTTTTTTGCATGTAGCCATACATTTTTTCCAGCACAATTTATTAAAGAAGCTTTCCCTGCTCCATTTCACTTTTCTTGCCCCCTTATCAAAGATTAGATGATCAAATGCTTTGGTGGAGATGTCAGTATATTCAACTCTGTTCCATTGGTCTGCAGCTCTGCCTTTGTTCCAGTACCATGCTTTTTAATTATTACTGCTTTGTAGTAGAGCTTGAAGTTAGGCAGGTTGATTCCTCCCATTATCTTTTTCCCAAGAATTTCTTTAGCTATTTGTGGGGGCTTATTGTTCCATATAAATTTCAGGAGTGTTTGCTCCATTTCTTTGAAGAATGTCATGGGTATCCTTATAGGGATTGCATTGAATTTGTACAGTGCTTTGGGAAATATTGCCATTTTTACAATGTTGATTCTCCCCATGCATGTGCAGGGAATATTTTTCCATTTCCTCGTGTCTTCTTTTATTTTCTGAAGTAGCGTTTTGTAGTTTTCTTTGTACAGGTCCTTTACTGCCTTAGTTAAGCTGATTCCCAGTTACTTGATTTTCTGGGGCACAATTGTGATTGGGATTGTTTTCTTCATGTCACCTTCTTCTCTTTCACTATTTGTGTATAGGAAAGCCATGGATTTTTGGGTATTGATTTTAGAGCCTGCCACTTTACTATACAAGTCTATTGTTTCTAGGAGTTTCTTGGTAGAGGTTTTAGGGTTCTCTAATTATAGTATCATATCATCTGCGAATAGTGAGAGCTTGATTTCTTCCTTCCCTGCCTGGATGCCCTTAATATCTTTTTCTTGCCTAATTGTTATTGCAAGTACTTCCAGTACTATATTGAACAGTACTGGAGAGAGTGGGCATCCTTGTCTCGTCCCTGATCTTAGGGGGAAGGCTCTCAGTTTTTCCCCATTGAGGATGATGTTTGCTGTAGGTTTGTGGTAGATGGCTTTAACTATATTGAGGAAAGTTCCCTCTATCCCTATTTTGGCAAGGGTTTTCATCATGAATGGGTGCTGGATCTTGTCAAATGCTTTCTCTGCATCTATTGATATGATCATATGATTTTTATCTTTTCTTTTATTGTTATGATGGATTATGTTGATTGATTTCCGAATGTTGAACCATCCTTGCATCCCGGGATGAATCCTACTTGGTCGTGGTGTATGATCTTTTTGATGAGTTGTTGAATTCGATTTGTTAGTATTTTGTTGCCAATCTTCACATCATTGTTCATCAGGGATATCAGCCTGTAGTTTTCTTTTCTTGTGGTGTCTTTGTTTCCTTTTGGTATTAGAGAGTTATGGGCTTCATAGAAACTGTTTGGGAGAGTTTCTGTTTTTTCAATTTTCTGGAAAAGCTTGAGAAGAACTGGCAATAAGTCCTCTTTAAATGTTTGGAAAAATTCGCTAGTAAATCCATCTGGACCTGGGCTTTTGTTTTTGGGAAGACTTTTGATTACAGTTTCAATTTCCTTGATGTGAATAGGTCTATTCAGGTACTCTATATCTTCTTGACTCAGCTTTGGGAGATGATAGGAATCCAGGAATTTATCCATTTCTTCTAGGTTCTCTTGTTTCGTGGCATACAGACTTTCAAAGTAGTCTCTGATGATCTCTTGAATTTCTTTAGTTTCTGTTGTGATATCCCCATTCTTATTTCTGATTCGATTTATTAAGGCTCTCTCTCTCTGTTTCTTTGTGAGTGTTGCTAGTGGTTTATCTATCTTATTTATTTTCTCGAAGAACCAGCTCTTGGTTTCATTGAGCTTTCGGATTGTTTCTTTGTTTTCCATGTCGTTGATTTCTGCTCTAAGTTTTATGATCTCTTTCCTTCTGCCTGATTTAGGCTCTTTCTGTTGATCCTTTTCTAAGGTCTTGAGCTGTGAGGTCAAGTTGTTTATTTGCATCGTTTCTACAGTCCTAAGATATGTTTGCAGAGCTATAAATTTTCCCCTTAATACAGCTTTTGCTGCATCCCATAAGTTCTGGTAGTTTGTGTCTTCATTCTCATTTGTTTCCAGGTATCTTTTGATTTCATCCTTGACTTCGTTCTTGACCCACTCATTGTTCAGCATCGAGTTGTTTAATTTCCAGGTGTTTGATTTTGTTCTCCGTGTCAGAGTGAGATTCACTTCTATTCTCAGTGCATCATGGTCTGAAAAGATTGTTGATACTATTTCTATCTTCCTGATTCTATTTAGGTATGTTTTGTGGCCTAGGACATGGTCTGTTTTGGAAAATGTTCCATGCGCACTGGAGAAGAATGTGTGTTCTTTCTTTTTGGGGTGTAAAGCCCTGTATAGGTCTATAAGCCTTTTCTCTTCTATTTCTTCTTTCAAAGCCAATGTTTCCTTGCTGAGTTTTGTTCTTGTTGATCTATCCAGGGGTGATAAGGCGATGTTGAAATCTCCAGCTACTATTGTGTTGCTACATGATTTTCTTTTTTGGCTTCTGGGGGTCACACTTGGCGATTCTCAGAGGTTATTCCTGGCTCTGCACTCAGGAATTACTTGTGGCAGTGCTCGGGCGATTATATGGGATACTGGGGATCAAACTTGTATTGACCATATACAAGGCAAACGCTCTTCCTATTGTACTGTCACTCTAACCCCAGGCCATATTTTTCTGTGAGGTATGCTAGACTACAGAAATAAGTCTGTGGAATTCATGGAGGCAGAGAATTCAGGGGCTCACTTAACATAGTAATTTAACCTAGTAGGGCTTCCTACGTGTTCATAGCATCCTATGAAGTAGGGTGACAGTGGGATTAGACAGAGTTGATATGTCCAGTGCCTGATCTAAAGGGTAGGCCATGAGCTAGAAGCTTCCAGAAATTGACAGTACTTGAAATCAGATATGTAATAGCATTATGCTTTGCGTAATGAGTTGTTGGTGGGATGATTTATATTGGATAGTATAAATTAGACTAACATAAGGCTCAGGGTCGAAAGCAGTGAACTAATAAAAGACTTACGTCTGAATGCTAAAAAATGCAGAAATGATTAGATCACTTTAGAAGGAATACAGATTTATCAAATGTCGGAACAATTTGGGAATGTAGGGGGTATAGTTCCAAAGGCTTTTAGAAGAGATAACTGATTCTAGACACATTTAAAGGCTAATAAAAATATTATTTGCATCTTTGAACAAAGATGGATCATTATGCTTAATATTTTCTCAATATTTTCAGCTATACTAATAAAAAGCAAACAAAAAATTTTAAATACTAACTAATCTCAGCAACAATGAAAACTGGATTGGTTTAAATGAACTAACATATACCACAATTTCTTCATCTGATCATCTGCATTTGATCTGTATCCAGATCTTGGCTATTTTATTTATTTATTTTATAATTTATTTATTGAATCACCGTGAGAACAGTTACAAAGCTTTCAGTTTTAAGTCTCGGTCATACAATGATCAAACACCCATCCAGTGCATATTTTTCACCACCAGGAACCCCAATATACCTCCCATCCCACCCCTCCCCATGCCTGTGAGGCAGATGACTTCCACTTAACTCTCTCTCTACTTTGATTGCATTCATTATTTCGACAGAAGATGCACCATTATTATTTGGAATTTTACCCAACAATCAGACCTGCTGAAAAGGCATCGTGAAATAATTTGTTTTCTATTGCTGGTTGTGAAGACTGTATGATGTTGCGTGGCTGACATCATATTTTGGATTTTTGGATCTCTGATATTTCACTAATTATGTCTGTAGGGATTTCTGATCTTGGCTATTTTAAATAATACTCGGATGAACATGAGCATGCATATGTCCTATTGAATTAATGCTTCTGGATTGTGTGTGTGTGTGTGTGTGTGTGTGTGTGTGTGTGTGTGTGTGGTAAAATCCAGGAGTGGAATTGCAGAATCAATGGTAGCTCTATTCTTAATTTTTTCCCAACATTTTATTGAAGAAACTCCAAGGAAGGGAGAAAGAAATCTCAGGCGAGGCAGCCTGGCAGGTGGCAGATGAATCAATATTCTGTGAATATGGTACAAGGTGGCAGTCAGTTCTGAGGGGTAGCCATTATGGCCTTCAGTGATGCTTTTCAATGGCCTTTTTTCAGCTTTGGACTCACAGGAACTGGGAAATCACTACAATCCTGAGAGAAGCAAAAACGGGGGTCTCCCTTTCACAGTCTGTTTAGCAGAGAACTAGTGGAATAGAGCCCTGGTTCGCTAGCTGGGTTTACTTCTCAAAGTAGCTGTTTCTCAACAACTGCCACCATGCCGATGGCTGGACTCCAACAATTCTGCAGAGCTCTGAAGAGATACTAAACTGCCAAAAATTTCAGGTACACCAGTCTCCAGATTGAGAACTTTGGGGTCTTCTTGGAGTGGGGACAGGCAGCCTCTCCCGCCCTCATCCCTCACTTTCCAAAGCTCTGGCAGTCACACCGACATTCCACAACTGCTACCACATAAGGTATATTATTAAGTTTTTAAGAAATCTCAGAACCATTTTCTATAGAATCTGAACCAGACAATTTCACCACCAGCAGTAAATGCAAGTTTTTTTTTACCAGCATTTATTTTTAAATTTTTAAAAAATGATTGTTTAGATTACATGGTTCCAATGTTGTTTAAGTTTACAGTATTTCTTAACATACAAAGTTACTGCACCTCACCACCTCCAAGTGATCCATGACCCTCCACCACCGTTCTTATGTCACCTCTGGTTTGATCTTCATCCCCTCTGTACCTCTTCCTCCAATGTTTAGTGGTAAGTTTGGGGGGCCATATCCTGTAAGTGCTCAGATTTTACTCCTGGTTCTTCCCTTAGAAATCACTCTTAGCTTGACTCAAGGAATATTATGGGATGCCAGGGATTGAACCCTAGTCAGCTGCGTGCAAGGAAAGCAAACTACCGCAGTACTATATCTTTGGTCCTTTTTTTTTTTTTTCTTTTTGGGTCACACCTGGCGATGCACAGGGATTACTCCTGGCTCTGCACTCAGGAGTTACTCCTGGCGGTGCTCAAGGGACCATAGGGGATGCTGGGAATCAAACCCGGGTTGGCCGTGTGCAAGGCAAATGTCCTACCCGCTGTGCTATCTCTCTAGCCCCTGGTCCCTGTTTTTATTTTATTTTATTTTTATAAAATTCACAATGATTTATACAGTCAGTATTCCAACACCAATCCCATCACCTTTATACTTTCCCACCACCATTATTTTGAATTTTCCCAACCACCACCCAGGTCTGCCCCAATAGCAGCCCCTAAATAATTGATTTTGTATAGCTTGCTATAAAAAATTCACTAAAAATGATCAAAAAGATTTTCTTAGAAAAGTGTGTGAAGATTGTTGTATCCCACCATGAAGTGATTAAGCCCTTGTATTAGAGACATGTTGTTGTTACAGGTTCAGCCTTGTGTGTTAATATTTTTTAATCAAGATTGGTTTCCTTCAGCACAGCAGGTAGGGCGTTTGCCTTACAAGCGGCCAACACGGCCGACCCGAGTTTGATTCCTCTGCCCCTCTCAGAGAGCCCGGCAAGCTACTGAGAGTATCTTACCAGCATGGCAGAGCCTGGCAAGCTACTCGTGACGTATTCGATATGCCAAACACAGTAACAACAAGTCTCATGATGGAGACATTACTGGGCCCGCTCGAGCAAATCGATGAACAATGGGAGGACCATGATCACCGTTATTTACTTTACATACAATGTGGTGTGCCTCTCCTTATATATTAGAGAAGTCGCATGCCAAGGCTCTCGTGACTGCACACTCCCAGAATTCTAAAAGTTTGAATGGAGTGATACAGCTGGGATTAAATTTTTAACTGGATGGTGACTTTGGGGTCCGAAAGCACCTCTGCAGCTTCTTTTCTTTCTTGTGAGATTTATGAGTCTCTGGATCATTGCCAGTTAATGAGCTTATATGGTGTCAGAGGCAGATTATAGACACTACTGCTAGACACCTGGTAGAATAGGGGAATGGGGAGAAGTCGCCCATCCCTGACTCCCATGAGAGTATGGAGCTTTTGGTCACTAAAACCCACATACCTGAGTTTTTCAACAGATTCGTTCCTGGATGAGGCTCATTCCAAGCCTGTGGAGTCCGGTCGTGACTATGGCAGAGATTGGGTTATGGAGTTTGTGGGCTGTTGGGGCTCTGTTTTGGCAGGTGGTAGGCTCACCTATCCCTCTCCAGAGTGCCCTGGATTCTTTGGCCTTTATTTGGTGATAAGTTTTATAATCCATACCCAAGGGATTGTCATTGCTCATGCTCTTTATTCTTTTGTTTTGTCTCTCTACAGCCAGCACTTGTTGTCAGACTTCTTGATATAGATGATTCTCTACTGCAGGTAGGAGTTGGTACCCCTTTGTTATATTGATTTGTATTTACTTGATATCAATAATGATAAATAAGTTTTCACGTTGGCGAATAAGTTCAAGAGTGTTCGAAGAAAGACGGTTTTTTGTGGTTATCTCTCTCTTGGCATTCCTTGCACAATCATGGAGGTGCTGAATCATTCGATCGTATTCCTCATCAATGTTGTCAATGACGGCATCTTCCCATGTTGCCGCAACAGAGCCAGAGTTCCCAGTTGGTGGTTGTTCTGGGAGTCCTCTTCTTAAACCTTGCATTCTTTTCTCCTCGTTCTGTGAGGTAGAATTTTGCACGAAGATGGTGGTCTGATCCCGTTTGGAATTTTGGGACAACAGCAACATCGGTTAGGCAAAACCGCCGATTGAATATGATGTGGTCTATTTCATTGTGGAACCGTCCATCGGGAGACTCCCATGTCCAACGTTTAGATTCAGCCTTTTGGAATTGTGAGTTACCATGGAAGGTTTTGGTTGACATGATGAACTCAGACAGTCTGTCACCCTGTTCGTTCCATTCCAGGCCATGGGTTCCGATGTGGAGTTCATCGACTGATCTTCTTGGTCCTATCTTGGCATTAAAATCACCGACAATGATCTTGTAGAAGGTGTGATCTTCTTTATAGAATTTCTCCAGCTCCATGTAGAATTTCTCAGTTTCTCTTTCACCATAACTGGATGTTGGTGCATAGACAACAAAGATAGAAACTGCCGGTAGTGAGCCACATTTATTCAAGTGTAATCGTCCGATTCGGGTTGTTAGGCATTCAAATGAATCAATGCTCGTGACTAAGTTTGTGTTGACAAGGATACCGACACCACCGACGCCTCTTTTATCACATGTTCCAAGGAACAGTTCTTCTCCAGTGTCGAAAACAGCATGATGGGATTGATGTCTTCTCGTTTCGGTCAGACCAATGATGTCGTACTTGATCTTTCGTGCTTGTACCATAAGGTCTTCAATGGATGCAGCGGATGCCAGCGTACGAGCATTAAAAGTACAGACAATCATTTTTGTTTTTCTGCGTTTTGGCAGCCTATGTCTGCCTTGGTGTTTTATCAGCCTCTCCTTCCATATCCTTCTCGACTCTGCATATTCAGGGTTAGGGAAATGAGATCCATTTATTACTGGATTTGGCATATCAATTTGGTCTATTTGGCATAGACCACGGATAGCTTGCCAGGCTCTGCCGTGCGGATATATATATATATATATATATATATATATAAGATAAGATAAAGGTGTGAAATGTAAATTTAAAAATATTTTGGGGTCAGGAGGGATGGGTATTTGATCATTGTATAATTGAAACCCAAGCACAAAAATGTGTAAGTCTGCAACTGTACCTCATGATGTCTCACTATTAAAAAATTTTTTAATAAAAAAGTATTTTGGGGTCAGAAAAACAGTATAGTGGGTAGGTCACTTGTTTTGTACACAGCTGATCAGGGTTTGATCCCTGATATCCCATATGATCCCCTGAGCACTGCCAGAAGTAATTCCTGTAGAACAGATGACTGGTTAAAGAAACTTTGATACATCTACACAATGGAATAATATGCAGCTGTTACAAAAGATGAAGATACTATGAAATTTTCATACAAGTGGTCCTACATGGAAAGTATCATGTTAAGTGAATTGAGTCAGAAAGAGAGGGACAGACAAACAAAGATTGTACTCATCTGTGGAATATAAAGTAACAGAAAGGGAGACTAACACCCAAGAATAGTTGAGATAAGTACCAGGAGGTTTGCTTCATGGCTTGGAAGCTGGCAGAGCATGCTGGGGGAAAAGGCAGCTTAGATAGAGAAAGGAACACCAAGTAAAGGGAACAGCACACTCGGGATGGGAGATGCGTGCTGAAAGTAGACTGTAGACTGAACACGATGGCCACTCAATAACTCCATTGCAAACCACAACACCCTAAAGGAAAGAGAGAGCAAAAGGGAATGCCCTGTCACAGGGGCAGGGCGGGGGTTGGGGTTGGGGTGGGTGGAGGGTTGCTTGGTCATTGGTGGTGGAGAATGGGCACTGGTGGATGGATGGTTACTCGATCATTGTATAACTAAAACCCAAGCACAAAGTTTATAAGTCTACAACTGTACCCCATGGTGTTTCACTAATAAAATTTAAATTTAAAAAAAAGAAGTAATTTCTGAATGCAGAGCCAGGAGTAACTTCTCAGATAGTAACTTCTCAAATACAATTTTTTTTCCCAATTAGTGTTTTTTTTTTTAATTTGGGGACTTACTTTTTAGTTTTATGTAGTCTAGTCATGCTTTGTTTACTTTGCCAATAGAGACTCCTTTGAAAATCCTGCCTCAATTCTTTGTAGATACGTTTGGTATTGAGTAGCCCCTATATTTAGAAGAGAACAATACTACTGAACTTTATAAGGATTTCCTGTCTCTAGGATTTTAGATTAGATATGTCAAAAAGCAGTTGAGGACACTAAGACTAGAGATACTCCTGGTCCTGTCCTGAGAAACAGAGTTCTTAGAAAATTGCCATCCCTTGTGGTAAAAAAGGAACTCTCATTTATTGCTTGTGGGAATGTTGTCTGGTGCAACTCTTATGGGAAAAAAGCATGGAAATTTCTCAGTAAACTTAAAATTGAGCTGCTATTTTACCCAGGAATACCACTCACTTCTGGGTAAATGCTCAGGCATCTACCACCAGGATATAAAAATACTCTGAAAGATACATGCACACCATTATTTATTACTGTGCTCATTAAAATAGTTCAGATATGGAATCAACCTAGGTTGATTATGACAGAAGAATAGATTATGAAGATTTTATTATGTATACACAATGGAATACTATGCAGCTACAAGAAATAGTGAAATCATGTAATTTCCTGCAACATGGTTGGAACTGGAAGATACCATGTTGAGTAAGCCAGGAGAAGAAAGAGAAGCACAGGATGACCTCACTTATCTGTGGCATATGTAATACTGAGGGCTGGAGCGATAGCACAGCGGATAGGGCGCTTGCCTTGAATGCAGCCGACCCGGCTTGACCGCGGTTTGATTCCTCCGCCCCTCTCAGAGAGCCTGGTATGCTACCTAGAGTATTGCGCCTGCACGGCAAAGCCTGGCAAGCTAACCATGACATATTCAATACGCCAAAAAACAGTAACAACAAGCCTCACAATGGAGACGTTACTGGTGCCTGCTCAAGCAAATCGATGAACAATGAGAGGACAGTACTACAGTGCTATGCAATACTTGATGAGGAAATGTAATAAAAGGAGGATGCCTAGACACCTTTAATGCCAGTGTTTAGAGAAGAGATGGACAGAGAAGGAAAGAAATCAAGAAGGGGAGAAGAGAACTAGAAGTAATGAGTGAACAGATATAAGGGCTTCATTTATGCTGGTGATATGAGTGAGGGGATATAGACTTATATTCAAATCACAGACTCAACAAATCTGAAAACATGAGATTTAAGCTGTAACCACTGAAACTTTGTAATGTCCCTATCAAGTTGACAGAAGGGAATGGGGTGGGGAGAAAATATGGAAACACTGGTAAAAACAAGTTTACACTGGTTTTTGAATTAGTATTGAAATAGTATATGACTAAAACTCAGCTATCAATAACTGTAAATAACAGCTATTTAATTTTAAAAATAAGGAAAAAAGAAAAATGTCATCCCTAAATTGAACATTTGCAAGAAATTCTCCGTTCTTCTGAAAAACCTAGAGTATACAAATAGAATTTGTGACTTGTATACCTCTGAAATGTAAAGCAACAAAGAAATCTTAATGTGGTGATAAAAAACTTACAGCATATAAACATATTGTTCTGGTGAGAAAGTTCTTGGCACGCTCCTGGATAGCTTCATTGTAGATACTAATCACTCAAACAAGAAGTCAACTGCTTGGGGATGAGGCTGTAGCTTGAGTTAATAATTGTACCTATGTGCTTAAGTCCGGAAAGCATCCTGGAGCGTGCAGCGGCTGGGTAGTGGAGGTAGTGGAGGTAGTGGAGGTCTGCCAGTGAGGTATTTATCTGGCACCATAGGGGTAGGGTGGGTCTTCTGTGCAGAATCCAATCCCTGGGTTTCTGGTGGTTGGTGGAAGCAGACAGGGAAGGGTAGGGTGGGGCTCCTGATTTTAATCCCTTTGTCGCACACAGTGAAGCCCCACAGAACAAGATAAGCGGAACACATTATAAGACACTAAATACCCATCTTCCAAAATTGCTGTACCATATTTGATAAGGTTCAAATATGGTTTGAATCATGGGAACACCTACAAGGACGACTAGAGGCCACCCCAAAAGCCTCTATGACTCTCAGAGAGCCTGGCAAGCTACCGAGAGTATTCCGCCTGCATGGCAGAGCCTTGCAAGCTATCCGTTGTGTATTCGATATGCCAAAACCAGTAATTACAATGGGTCTCATTCCCCTGACCCTGAAGGCATCACCAATATGGCAGCACTGAGAAGGATGAGAAAGGAGAGACCGATAAAATCTCAAGGCCGAACTAGGCTGCCACAACGAAGGAAGACAAAAATGATCATCTGTACTTTCAATGCACATACGCTAGCATCAGATGCATCCATCGAGAACCTGATGGTACAAGTGCAAAAGATCAAGTATGACATCATTGGTCTGATCGAGACAAGAAGGCACCAATCTCATCATGCTGTTTTTGATACTGGAGAAGAATTGTTCCTCGGAGCATGCAATAAAAGAGGTGTCAGAGGTGTCGGTGTCCTTGTCAACATGAACTTGGCGATGAGCATTGATTCATTCGAGTGCCTAACACCTAAATTGGACAATTAGACTTGAATAGATGTGGCTCACTCCCAGCAGTTTCTATTTTCGTTTTCAATGCACCAACATCCAATTGTGATGAAGGAGAAATTGAGAAGTTCTACATGAAGCTGGAGAAGTTCAATAAAGAAGACCACATCTTCTACAAGATCATTGTGGGTGATTTTAATGCCAAGATAGGACCAAGAAGATCAGCCAAAGAACTCCACATCGGGACCCATGGCCTAGAATGGAACAAACGGGGTGAGAGACTGTCTGAGTTCATCATGTAGACCAAGACCATTCATAGTAACTCAAGATTCCAGAAGGCCGAATCTAAACGTTGGACATGGGAGTCTTTCGGAGGATGGTTCCACAACGAAATAGACCAAATCTATTCAATCGACAGTTTTGCCTGACTGATGTCGCTGTTGTCCCAAAATTCCAAACGGGATCAGACCACCGTCTCCTTCGTGCAAAATTCTACTTCACAGAGAGGGGAGAAAGGGCTGCAAAGTTTAAGAAGAGAACTCCAAGAACAACCACCAACTGGGAGCTCTTTGGCACTATTGCTGCAACATGGGAAGATGTCATTGTTGACAACATTGACGAGGAATATGATCGACTGGTTCAGCACCTCCATGATTGTGCGAGGAAAGCCAAGAGAGAGATAGCCACAAAAAAAGCCTGTCTTCAAAAACTCTTTAGCTTATTCACCAATGTGGTTTGGTGCATGCCTCAGGAAACCGCAAGCAAACGTCCAAGCTAGCAAAGCAGTGCAGAGATGTGATCAAGGAAGACCTCAAAGAGAGAAGAGCAGAAGTGCTGGTAGATGTGACAGAAGCCGGGAAAAGTATTTATAACGCCCGCCTGTCCTTCACCAACTACAAGACCAAGATGACTGCCCTCCGATGTCCTGATGGATCTATCACATCTTCCAGTAGGGCAATGGAGAAGATTATCCATGACTTCTACTCAAATCTCTTTGATAGCCATGTCCACCTGCCAACATACCAAATTCCCCAGTATGGATATGTTGTTCCCAATGTTCTCCCTTCAGAAATCCAACACGCCATTATTCAGTAAAGAAACGAACAGCACCCGGCCCAGACAAGGTCAGACCTGAACACCTGAAGAACCTGCCATCAGTACTCATCAATATGCTGGCTCAGCTCTTCACAAGCTACCTGTCTGAATGCAAGTTTCCGTCCCAGTGGAAAACCAGCAGGACTGTACTACTGTACAAGAAGGGAGACATCCACGACATTGGCAACTATCTCCCGATCTGCCTATTGTCTGTCATCTACAAGCTGTTCACTTGAGTCATCCTGAATAGGATTGGTAGAACACTAGATGAAGGACAACCATGTGAGCAAGCCGGGTTCTGCAAAGGATTCAGCATGATCGACCATATCCACACGATAACCAAGCTCACTGAGGTTTGTCGAGAGTTCAAGATGCCTTTCTGTCTAACGTTCATTGATTTAAAGAAGGCCTTTGATTCTGTTGATACGGAAGCCGTCATTGAAGCCCTAGCCAATCAGGGCATTCAAACTCAATACATCAGGATCCTCCATGATCTGTATTATGGATTCACTATGAGAATCTCACCATTCTACAAAGAAGTAATCATTGATGTCAAGAGAAGGGTTCAGCAGGGTGATATCATTTCACCGAAACTCTTTAGTGCCACCCTCAAGAACATCCTGCAATGACTGGAATGGGAAGGAGTGGGAGTGAAGATAGGCAGTCGGCAACTACAACACCTCCACTTTGCTGATGATATTGTTTTAATAACACCAAACATTAGTCAAGCAGCACAAATGCTGGCCTATTCTGTAGTCTGTCTTTGTATTTTGGTCACTGTTTCTTTTGAGGTGCAGAAGCTTCTTAGTTTAAGATAGTCCTATATGTTTATCTCTGTTTTCACTTGCTTGGCCAGTGGCGCAACTTCACAATCTTAGGAAGTTAATATGGTTGCACATTTTCCAGTTGCAGACTTTACCATCAAGTCAAGGAAGGTAGCATTTCACTTGTTATTTATCCAGTTCTTAGCATGAGGATTAGAATATAGTTAAATTTAAAAATACATTTGTCTGAAAAATAAACAATTAGTATTTATATAACTTGTATAAGGCCACAAAACCAATTATTTTGAGTTCTGTGATTGAAAAAGTTGTGCTACTTACTATAGAACATTGAAATTATTTTGCCTAAAATAGCATCTCTATGCTTTCAAGTATTGTCTTTTCAAATTTGTTTTCTTGCAGCAATGCAATTTTTCAAGGCACTGGGCATTTCACAGGCAAAGAAAAATACATTTTACTAAATGTAGTCATTGGAAGACATGTCTGATCTTGCATACTTTCTATATACAGCATATCAAGACTTGTCTATTATACAAGCTTTAAACCTTTAAAGTAAATATTTTTGTATATAAGGAAAAAATTGTGCTACTCAAGGAAGTATACTAGTTTATTAATTTGCCCCAAATAACATTTCAATACTGATAAATGTAGTAAGTCCAAATAAATTTATTTTTAATGTTTCTAGAATAAATAAAATACAGTTTTCCAATCTTCCCCCACGTATTATGTAATTTACAGGCAATTTAACAGAATGATAGTGTTATATTTATTGCTATTTCAATGACAAGTAATATACTATGATTTTTATTCAAGCAAATGTTACCTCTTGCTAAAAGATGTAGCCCTAAAAAAACTTAAAAAAAAACCATAAAGCCCTAAAAAAACTTAAAAAAAAACCCATAAAGCTGGATTGAAGAAATAGAAAGCAGATCTTGCCCAACACAGGATTTCCTGCTCATGATAGTGTGATAGCCCTTGAGCCATGTGATATCTGAGGATCTATGAGCTGTTCGTTATCAGTGGCTTTTCCCTACTTGCTGCCTACCACTGAGACTCTTACAGTTAATTGAGACGAAAAGGACCAGCTCTTAATAGAGATTGGGGTGCTTGTTAAATGACAAGAGTGATCCTTATTCTGAGAAGAAGCAGAGGTAAAAGAACAAGAAGGAAGACAGGTTTCTCCAGAGTGGACACTGCAGGAAAAGGACAAATTTAATTCCCAAATCCATCATAACTGTCATGATTGTGTCTGGAAACAAATGAACTTTCAATATGCACATGTTTCAGTTTACAAGGTTTTGGGTGAAAGAGGCAAGTGGAAATTTTATATCCAACATATTCTGAGCAATGATGTGCCAAGGAAGCAGGAAGTGTCAAATAAATCAGCAGAATCCAAGGTTTTTTGAGTTGGTCATATTGTTCTCTCATATCCAGATGGGATCCCACTAATTCCAAAGCTTTGTTGAACAGAACTATAAATGAGAATATAACTTTATGAGTTGAAGAGTTACCATGTAATACCCTACTTGGGACGTTCATTCTTTTTTTTTTTTTTTTTGTCCAACATAAAAAAACAGTATCAGTTACTAGTTTGATTGATAATCCAGATCACCTTAGAGTAAGGCAGGCTTCAGGGGGAAAAACAAAAACAAGTAACAAAACTATTTTCTGCAGGAGAGCTTGTCCTTGCCCTTCATTATCATGATCATTTTATACTTTTTATATTTTATCTACATCTTAAGGTTTTGTTTATTCATTTGCTTCTTTTCCTCTGTAGTGAGAATCCAAACCATCTACACAAGATTATTCTTTTCTGTGATATAATTGTACTACTCCAAGGAGCTCACCCAGGAAAATAAAAGATGCAAATAACTTTACAGTTTATTCCAGCAACTTCCTGAAAATGTGACCAATTTTTCAACAGAATACATCAAAAGTTAGCTTGTACTATTTTGGGTGGGGGGAATGGGAGGAGATTACTCCTGGCTCTACACTCAGGAATTACTCCTGATGCTGCTCAGGGGACCATATGGGATGCTGGGGATCCAACCCAGGTTGGCTGAATGCAAGGCAAGTGCCCTACCCACTATAATGACACTTCAACCCAGCTTTTACTATTTTTAATTGGAAAAAACCTTTTCCAATCATGATTTGCAATATTTGTTAATGGTAGATTAGCAAATTTGTATTTGTTAATGGTAGAATACATACAATATCCAAACACTACACTCATCAATCGCATGGCAGAACTTGGCAAGCTCCCCGTGGCATATTTGATATACCAAAAACAGTAACAATAACGAGGCTCATTCCCCTGACCCTGAAAGTGCCTCCAATATGGCACAGTTGGGAAGTAGGAGTAAGGAGAGGCTGCTAAAATCTCAGGGCTAGGACGAATGGAGACATTGCTGGTGCCCACTTGAGCAAATCCATGAACAACGGGATGACAATGACACAGTGATACACTCATCAACACCAGAGTGTCAGCTTTCCAACACCAATATCCCAAAGTAAGCTAAATTCTGCAGTTCAACTCTCAGATATGTTGCCTTTGGCAATTTGTTATTTCCTTACTCTAGTTATTTATATCCCACACATGAGAAAGATAGTTCTGTATCTGACTCTCTCCTTCTGACTGACTTCGCTCAGCATGATAGCCTCTACTTCCATCAACATCACAGCAAATTGCGTTCTTTCATCTTTTCTTAGAGCTAAGTAGTATTCCATTGTGTATATATGCCACAATTTTCGTATGTTTGCTGTTGTGAATAGTGCTGCAATAAACATAGAAACACAAATAACTTTTCGAGATAATATTTTAGGGCCTTTCTTTTAGGTAGATATCAAGAAGTGAAATTGCTCAGTCGTACGAAAGCTCAGTTATTGTTTTAAGATGTCTATTTTTTAAAATTTTTTTATGTAGGAGTACTGCTATTTTTCAGCCACTGATTAGCTGATTGAATTGTGCATGAACTCCACCTTACTTTTTTCCCCATTTTTTATCACTTAATCACTTAATCACTTAACTTCCCGTTAGTCGTCGATTTGCTCGAGTGGGCGCCAGTAACGTCTCCATTTGTCCCCGTCGCGTGCTAGTGTAGCCCAATGGCATCTGTTCGCTCCGGGAACATGAAGGGCCTCAAACCGATCGTTCATGATCTTCAGGAAGAAGTCTGACCATCTGGTAGGTGGGCGGCCACGCGGTCTCTTGACATCCCGTGGAATCCAATCAGTAACAGCTCTAGTCCAACGGTCGTCTTTAAATCTCATTACGTGACCAGCCCATCTGATTTTCGACACCTTGGCAAATGAGACAGCGTCCCTGATCCTTGATCGTCGACGGATGTCAGAACTCCGGATTCTTTCTCTCAATTGAGTGAAATGTGATATTCCAAGCATAGCTCTTTCTATTCTTCTTTGGGAGACCTGAATGGCGTTCTCATCTTGTTTGCGTAGGGCCCAGGTCTCTGAGGCATATGTTAATGCAGGAAGAACAGTGGAATCAAAGAGATGTGCCCGGAGCCGGAGGTTCTTCATCCTCTTAGCTATTTCTTCGACGTTCTTGAAGGCGTTCCAAGCCGCTCTCTTCCTCCTGCGCAGCTCGGGTGCCAGGTCATTTGTCATGTTGACCTCTCGACCTAGGTACACATAACTGTTGCATTCGGAGATGGTCGTTCCATTGAGAGCGAATGGGGCGTCAGGAACAAGGCTGTTTCTCATAAACATTGTCTTCGTAAGATTCAGCTGTAGTCCTACCTTTCCACACTCACGGTCAAAGTCGGCCAGCATTTGTGCCGCTTGGCTGATGTTTGGTGTTATTAAAACAATGTCATCAGCAAAGCGGAGGTGGTGTAGTTGCCGACCATCTATCTTCACTCCCATTCCTTCCCATTCCAGTCGTCGCATGATGTTCTCGAGGGTGGCACTGAAGAGTTTCGGTGAAATGGTATCACCCTGCCGCACCCCTCTCTTGACATCAACGATCACTTCTTTGTAGAATGGTGAGATCCTGGTAGTGAATCCGCAATACAGCTCACGGAGGATCCTGATGTATTGGGCTTGAATGCCCTGATTGGCTAGGGCTTCAATGACCGCTTCCGTCTCAACAGAATCAAAGGCCTTCTTTAAATCAATGAACGTTAAGCAGAGCGGCATCTTGAACTCCCGAGAAACCTCAATGAGCTTGGTTATCGTGTGGATATGGTCGATGGTGCTGAATCCTTTGCGGAACCCTGCTTGCTCGCATGGTTGTCCTTCATCTAGTGTTCTGCCAATCCTATTCAGGATGACTCGAGTGAACAACTTGTAGATGACAGACAATAGGCAGATCGGGCGATAGTTGCCAATGTCATGGATGTCTCCCTTCTTGAACAGTAGTACGGTCCTGCTGGTTTTCCATTGGGACGGAACCTTGCATTCAGACAGGTAGCGAGTGAAGAGCCGAGCCAGTGTATTGATGAGTACTGACGGCAGGTTCTTCAGGTGTTCAGGACACGACTTCCACTACCCAGCCGTCGCCACACTCCAGGACGCTTTCCGGACCTGCGCAGCCGCAAGCGGCCGCGCGACACATCATAAGACACTAAATACCCATCTTCTGGAATTGTCGTACCATATTTGATAGGGTTCAAATATGGTAACACCTACAAGGGTGATTAGAGGTCACCCCAAAAGCCTCTATCCCTCTCGGAAAGACTGGCAAGCTACCGAGAGTATTCCGCCCGCACGGAAGAGCCTGGCAAGCTATCCGCTGTGTATTCGATATGCCAAAACCAGTAACTACAACTGGTCTCATTCACCTGACCCTGAAGGCTTCACCGACATGGCAGCACTGAGAAGGATGAGAAAGGAGAGGCCGACAAAATCTCAAGGCCGACCTAGGCTGCCACAACGAAGGAAGACAAAAATGATCGTCTGTACTTTCAATGCACGTACGCTAGCATCAGATGCATCCATCGAGGACCTGATGGTACAAGCACGAATGATCAAGTACGACATCATTGGTCTAACCGAGACAAGAAGGCACGAATCTCAACATGCCTGTTTTCGACACTGGAGAAGAATTGTTCCTCGGAACATGCGATAAAAGAAGTGTTGGAGGCATCGGTGTCCTTGTCAACACAAACTTGGCCAAGAGCATTGATTCATTCGAATGCCTAACAACCCGAATCGGACGTTTACATTTGAATAGATGTGGCTCACTGCCTGCAGTTTCTATCTTCGTTGTCTACGCACCAACATCTCATTATGATGAAAGAGAAATCGAGAAGTTCTACATGGAGCTAGAGAAGTTCTATAAAGAAGACCACACCTTCTACAAGATCATTGTGGGTGATTTTAATGCCAGGATAGGACCGAGAAGATCAGCTGAAGAACTTCACATCGGGACCCATGGCCTAGAATGGAACGAACAGGGTGAGAGACTGTCAGAGTTCATCATGTCGACCAAGACCATCCATGGTAACTCACAGTTCCAGAAGGCAGAATCTAAACGATGGACATGGGAGTCTCCCGGTGGACGATTCCACAATGAAATAGACCACATCATATTCAATCGACGGTTTTGCCTGACTGATGTCACTGTTGTCCCAAAATTTCGAACGGGATCGGACCACCGTCTCCTTCGTGCAAAATTCTACTTCACAGAGCGGGGAGAAAGGGCTGCAAAGTTCAAAAAGAGAACTCCCAGAATGACCACCAACTGGGAACTCTTTGGTACTATTGCGGCAACATGGGAAGATGCCATTGTTGACAACATTGACGAGGAATACGATCGACTGGTTCAGCACCTCCATGAATGTGCGAGGAACGCCAAGAGAGAGATAGCCACAAAAAGTCGCCTATCTTCGAAAACTCTTGAGCTAATTCGCCAGCTTGGTTTGGCGCATGCCTCAGGCAACCGCAAGCTAACGTCCGAGCTTGCAAAGCAGTGCAGAGATGCGATCAAGGAAGACCTCAAAGAGAGAAGAGCAGAAGTACTGGTAGATGCGGCAGAAGCCGGGAAAAGTATTCGTAAGGCCCGCCTGTCCTTCGCCAACTATAAGACCAAGATGACTGCCCTCCGACGTCCTGATGGATCCATCACATCCTCCAGAACGGCAATGGAGAAGATTATCCATGACTTCTACTCAAATCTCTTCGATAGCCATGTCCACTTGCCAACATACCAAATTCCACAGGATGGGTATGTTGTTCCCAACGTTCTCCCCTCCGAAATCCGACACGCCATTTCGTCGGTAAAGAAACAAACAGCACCCGGCCCAGACAAGGTCAGACCTGAACACCCATTTTTTATAATTTTATTTATTGAATCACCGTGAGACCAGTTACAAAGCTTTCGGGTCTAAGTCTCGGTCATGCAATGAAACACCCATACCTTCACCAGTGCCCATTCTCCACCACCAAAAACCCTAGTACACCCCCCATCCCACACCCTCCCCCTATCTGTGGGGCAGATGATTTCCACATTACTCTCTCTCTACTTTGATCACATTCAATATTTCGACACCAGACCCACCATTATTATTTGAGATTTTACCCCAACACTCAGATCTGCTGAAAAGGCAACAGTAGACAGTTCGTGTTCTATTGCTGGTTATGAATAACATATGATGTCGCGTGGCTGCAGTAGGGCCATGTGATTTTGAAATTCCGAAATTTTAACACTTAAATCTGGAGGGATTTCTGCCAAAAGTCACTGGGTTTCAAGATTTGCTCCTGAGTCTCTGGGATCATGGCCATTGAGCAGCTTGATTAGGTGCCAGAGAGGCCGTTTGTGGGCGATGACTTGGGGTCTTGTTGGGGTAGGGAGGATAGGACTGGCTCCACCCCCATCCCATGAGTCCCTGCGTATCTCGTCACTGGGGCCCAAACCTAACTGTCCTTTGGCCTCTGAAGGATGAAGGCCACTGGGCCGTCATGGGGAATAGGCCAAGGCACAAAACCTATTCCCACCTGGGTTGGCCCAGCACCGGTAACCTACTGCAGGGACCGGACGCATTTCTGTCAAAAGCCATTGGGTTTCGAGATTTGTTTCTGAGTCTCTGGGATCATGGTCATTAAGCAGTTCAATCAGGAACCAGAGAGGCCATGCCTCCAATTATATAGCTGAGCCAGAGGTGGTTTGTATGTGTGTTTTCCACATACCTAACTTTTGACCGTTTACTTTATTGGTAAACTTTGCTCAAGTTTTTGGGATCTAGCCAAAGGCACAGCAGCAATTTTGGGGTATCTGGAAGTCTGAAGGCGCCATCAGGCTGCTGATGCACTCGCCTCACAGGTACAGATTGACCTGCTGGTGGCACCATACCCCCAAGATGTCTATTTTTTAAAAAAGACCCAAAGCATCATTCCCAACAACAGATGAGGATTCCTTTTTCTATTATCTTGAAAAACCTTATTTAGTCACAAATACCAATTCTGGGCTGGAGCGATAGCATAGCAGGTAGGGCATTTGCCTTGCACACGGCCGACTTGGCGGACCCGAGTTTGATTCCTCCACCCCTCTCGGAGAGCCTGGCAAGCTACCGAGAGTGTCTCGCACGCAGGACAAAGCCTGGCAAGCTCCCCGTGATGTACCTGATATGCCAAACACAGTAACAACAAGTCTCACAATGGAGACATTACTGGGTCCACTCGAGCAAATTGATAACAGGAGGATAGTGCCACAGAGCTACAGTGCTACCAGTTCTTAATTACACCAGAGGAGCTAATTCCTCTAATCAAGTTCTTAATCCAGACTTCATACTTCAATAAATATCTGAAAGGTGTCATTTGCCTTTGAGATGTTATAAAGATTTTGGAGGCAGTATTATCTCTCAGTAGGAAAGTAGTAAACTCAACTTTGTTGTATCAATGAATTATTTTGGTGATCTTGGGGGCAGCCAAAATTTGACAGTCATATTTGTATACTGAAAAAATGTGCCTTTTGTCTTCAACTTCCTTTACTCACTGTCAAATTCTATATTTTACACTCCCCCAAACCTGGAAGTATAAAAGTTTAGGTTTTGATGAACTACTGTCATCGCTTTTGGATAAAGCTTGAGGAACACTAGGCTTCTAATACTAGGGATTTATTGCCATAGGATCAGGTGCCTACCCTGATGCAAAACATGCAGTCAATTGGTGGAAGTACACTTATACAAAATATGGTCATATAAATGTAGGGAATTAACTATGGCCACTTCTTAAATGGTGGGCAAGAGCTCTGTAGAATGGGACTAGATAAATAGCAAGCACAGCGATGTTGACTGACCTAAGGAGGAGAAGAGTGTTTTTTAGAAATTGTGAAAAAGGGTGTGGCACTAATACCATGGCTTGAAGATTGGGTCTGTTTTTACATATTAAGAGCAAATAGCAGATGGCATCAAACATTTGAAACTTCTTCAAGAACAATTTGTTCAAAGACTCTTGGTCTCTCTCATGCCAAGGACTTTTATGAGAATTCACGAAAATATACAAAGCATCATTTTTTAAAAAACAAGAAACTGAACCTGAGTAATTGTATAGTGAATAGGAAGGATGTTTGCATTGCACATGTCTGGCCTGGGTTTAATCCCCAGCACCATGCATCATTCCCCAAGCAAGTCAGAGGTGATACCTGTGTGCAGAACCAGGAGCAAGCCCTGAACACCACTAGGTGTGGTTCCCCCAAATAAAAATAAATAAAATAAAAAACAAGAACTTTTCCTTTAGTTATGCATTCATTCGCGGCTGCGCAACCTCTTATTCTCTAGTTCTCACTCTCAGAGAACCAGGCAGGCTGCTGAGAGTATCATACCTGCCTATATGCCTGACTAGGAACACCTGTAAAGGTGATTAGAGGCCGCCCCAAAAGCCTCCATCCGTCTCAAAGAGCCCAGCAAACTACTGAGAGTATCCCACCTGCACGACAGAGCCTCACAAGCTACCCGTGGCAAACTTGATATGTCAAAAACAGTAACAATGAATGGTCCTCATTTCCCTGATCCTGAAGGAGCCCCAATATGTCATCGGGCTACACTTCCATGTGACAGGGATGAATGGAGACATTACTGGGCCCGCTCGAGTGAATTGAAGAACAAGGGGATTATAGTGATAGTGATGCATTTATTTAAAGATAATCCATCTATTAAACATGTTATCTGTCAGAAAATGTGGTACTCCAGGACATAACCTCCATCACAGCCATTCTCCACATGCTCGGACAAGCCTCACCCATGAGTGAATCTATTCCTGGATCGGGCAAAGCAAATTATACTTTACACCACCTTTACACCAAGAGTAGCACATCACATTTTATGGGGAAATAAAGTAGAAGGCAATTTATCTTCAGGGAAATATATTTATACAGATATATATATATACACACACATACACACATATGTGTGCCTTGTGTGTATAGACACACAAGGCTCAGCCTTTAACAACATGTTACTAATCTCTTATAGAAGGGCTTAATGGATCCTGGGTGAAATACAACAATCTTCTCATGCTTTCCTCTAAGAAACCTTTTTTGTCTGATTTTGTGAATTATTCACAACAAGTAATATAAAATAAATTATTTCAGCTTTATTTTGGGGGGCAGGATTTGGGGTTCAGGATGGAAATATGGTGGTGGGATTTGTGTTTGAATATTAAATGTAATCAAATATTGTGAACAACTTTATAAAAATAAAATTAAAAGAAAAAGAAATATTGTGAAATGTAGAAAGCTAACAGCTAAATTACTAACGTACATTTTTTCATTGAATAAATTGTCTAGCAATAAAAAAACGAAAATGTGGTACATTCCTCACATAAAAAGGCAAAGACAAATGGATGTGCCATGCCTTCAGAAAGCTCAGTCTATTAAGAAGACCACATATTAGAAGAAACTATTTGGAAATCAGTATGTGCCATGACAAAAGAGTGCAGAATTCTTTTTTGGCAACATATATGCATGATGGTCAAATAGCGGGAACATTTTGCTATAGCCTCAACATGCTCAAACTTGGTGCCACAGGTCTTGCCAAACGCTCACAGCCTCACACCACAGGAGGTTACCTGATCTGCTTGACCTTGGCACTACAGTTGCATCCAGGTGCAGGAAAACATGTCTCCAAGGAGTTTTTCAGATTTACTTAGTGTCCAGCAGCAGCCGTGACTGGTCGCTGCCCAGGTTCACTAGACTTCAAACCCACAGCTTCTGCCATGTTAGTAACTGTGACATTACCATCTTGAGGTGGTATGAAATATGGCTCTTCAGATGATCTGGATGAGCTCTTAACCTTAGGTTTATATGAATTAGTTGGGTTTCTTCGACTCTTCTTTGCCTTGATTCCTATTTAAGCCAGAGATAGCAGAACTTTACATGTTTTTAATGTTGAAATTATTGAAACACTGACACTGGAGTTTCTTTGAGTTTTCTATGGAAATAACTTCCATACAAAACTCATTTAACTGTGACCGTTAGAAAATATCAATATTCACTTCAATCAAAGTGGCTTCTAATTTAGGAAAATAATTACAAGTAGGATAGCTTGGCAGATATCAATTCCCCTCATTGAGCATACCCGAACTTCCATGTACTCCAAAGCTTGCAGCTGTATCATAAAAGCTTCTTTCAGAGTTATTTTAGTTCATTTTAATGCAAAATTTATCAAGTATAACAAACATTCTTGGAAAGACAGGAGTTATTCATGACTGTTCAGTTGACGTTAAAAGAACTAATGAGCTTTGCTACTGATAAAGCATTTTTGTATTCTTATTTACTTCAAAGAATGATACCAGCTAATAATGCTCTGGACATCTTTTCTATTTTCGTTTTTCTTACTTGGTGCCAGAGTTTTCTTGGCTAGTGCTGTAACATGCTGAATAGGCTGGCTGTACTGTTCATCGGCTTACTATGGCTCTGGTAATTCTGAGTCACTTAAATAATGACAGAGACCAAATATTCCTGATGATTATATATATGCCAAATATAATAGATTATATATGCTAAATATAGCCAACCAATAGGAAGAACACTAATGTGGACTAGACTGTATACTTGCCGTGTTACTGCCAGTGTGAATGTGCGTGTAAAGTCACAGTGTACCCAAATCTTTTGGTTAGCAATCCTCATTCTTGTGGAGCAGGAACCATTTTTCAAAATCCTTATATTCCCTGCACTTCTCCTCCCAGAGGTAGCATTTTTCTCTGGGAATGAGTGTTAGCATAGAAGGAAAATAAATTTTAAAAACGATCAGTTCTCAGGCCTGTGGTTCAAACTGGACTTGAGTCAGTTTGAAAGAAAAGGTTATGGTCTCTAAAGCTTGAACTTTAAATATCAAAAGTGATGTTCCTAAAGCACTTCCGAAAAATTAACACATTAGTTTAGGTGAAAGATGGGTGTCAAGGCTATTTTCCCCCCACTCTGTTGGAGAGAAGCTAGCAATTCTAGACAAGGAGGAGCAGAGGGTAGTGGGACAGCCAGCCAGGAGGAGAAAGACCAACGTGTCTCTAGGGGAGTCTTAGGTTTCCAAGTGGGAACCCAGCAGGGCTCAGAGGTAGGTGCTGGTTCTATCTCTCACCTAGAACTGGCAGGTCTCTGCTTGCTTTCTCCTGAAAGCCAGGACTTCTACTAGAGAAGCCCTGTAACCAACAGGGCCAGTGAACAATGGAACAGAAATGGATAGTCAGGCACCTAGTCAGATGGTTCAAGAGAACTCATGGAGGGCTTTGGGCTTTTATGAATAACACTACAATGAACAAAAGGAATAAAGATAATCTCTTACAGAGTGATTTTTTTTATTCCCTTTGGATATTTTTACCTAGAAGTGGATGGTTGGGTCATACAGTAATTGCTTTAAAATTTTTTTTTAAATACTCATATTATTTTAAATACTCATATTATTTTCTCGATTAGTAAGTAAGTAATTACTCGATTAGTAAGTAATTTTCTAAATTACTCGATTAGTAAGTAATTTTCTTGGCTAGAGCGATAGCACAGCGGGTAGGGCGTTCGCCTTACAAGCGGCCAACATGGCCGACCCGAGTTCGATTCCTCCGCCCCTCTCGGAGAGCCCGGCAAGCTACCGAGAGTATTCGATATGCCAGACACAGTAACAACAAAGTCTCCAATGGAGACGTTACTGGGCCCGCTCGAGCAAATCGACGATCAACGGGAGGGCCTTTACCTTTACCTTTTATATTATTTTCTCAAAGAAGATCAACTAGATTGTATTCTCACCAGCAATGAACAAGTGGCTTTTTCCCCCCCTGCATGTCCTCTTTTACTAACCAATTTACAGAAGTTATTGTATTTATGCTTATTCTCTATGCTTTCAGTCCCAGGTTACTATTAAACATGGTCATTATCTTTTTTACCTCTTTCTCAACTTACATTATTAATGTCTTGTAATTTTTTAATTTAAAACATTTTTATTGAAGTAACATTGTATTATAACATTATGGAATCTTCAAGTGAGTAAAACTGTAACACTGTCCTCCTGTTGTTCATCGATTTGCTCAAGAGAGCACCAGTCATGTCTCACAACAAATTGTGAGACTTATTGTTACTGTTTTTGGCATATCGAATACACCATGGGGAGCTTGCCAGGCTCTGCCAAGCAGGCGAGATAATCTTGGTAGCTTGTCGGGCTCTCCTAGATGGATGGAGGAATTGAGCCTGGGTCAGCCACGTGCAAGGCAAACGATCTACTCACTGTGCTATCACTCCAGCCCCTTCAAGTGAGTAGCACATTAAAAAGATAGTTCTTGGGGCTGGGGTGATAGCACAGTGGATAGGGCGTTTGCCTTGCACGCAACCAACCCAGGTTCGATTCCTAGTATCCAATATGGTCCCCTGAGCACCGCCAGGAGTAATTCCTGAGTGCAGAGCCAGGAGTAATCCCTGTGCATCGCTGGATATGACCCAAAAAGAAAAAAAAAAGATAGTTCTTAGACCTAGGTCTCACGTGGCTGCGGTCATTATAAGCAAGTAAGTTCTTTTGCTCAAATTCCAGGTACTATACCCAGCAGTGCTAAGGATTTACTGCTGACGCTGCACTTCTGGCAGGCTTGGGGGACCATATGTGGTGCCAGGGATTGAACCCAGTTTGGACATCTATAAGGCCAGCGCCTTGACCGCTGTACTATCTCTTTGACCCTGATTTGTATCACCTGTTTTAGGCATGAATTATGTACACAGAAAAAAAAATTCCAGGTGCTGTTGTCGCCCCTCACCTGGATTCCAGGATAGGTGTATCTAGCATAAGTACAAGAACAAGTGGATGCATGAGCCCTTTAAGAGTTTGAAGCTTTGCCATTCCGCCTCTCTCTACCCAATCATCCAGAAACCTGCCTGGCTGCAGGGCCCCTTCCCAGGGCCGCGTGTCTAACTAAATCCCCTGAGAACAGCCGGTTTTCATCCTTGGTCTGTAGGGGACGGGAATTGAGGCACACCGCAGGAGCCCAAAGTTGAGCCCTTCAGCCTCCTTCTACTCACTCATCCAGGTCCGTGGACTAGAATCTGGACTTGCTGGGGGCGTGGACACTACTTTAGGGGGCGTGGATTCCTCAAAAGTGGGCGTGGCCTTCTCCTGGTGGCCGCAGTTATATTTATCACTCTCAGCACTCTGGACTTTCATCCCAGCCTTTATCACCTGATTCTGTGGAAAAAATTCTGGTCACCTCAACTACAATACAACAATAATCCACTGGCCTACTCCAATTCTAACAAAAGTCGCTGTACAAGCCCAATATTAAAAAGCACCTCCTCCAGATCAACACCAGGAGAATTACTCCATAACTTAGAGGCCAGCCGGGTATTCTAGGGGAAAGGACAATTCAGATAGAAAGGGGAACACCAAGTGGAGGGTGTTTGGAGGATCCTCCCAGGAGGGGAGATGCAGGTTGAAAGTACACTGGACTGAACATGTTCACCACTCAATGCCTCTTTTGCTGATCACAACACCCAAAAGGAGAGAGAGAACAAAAGAGAATGCCCTGCCACAGTGGCAGGGGGGGATGGGGGGATGGGGGGATGGGGGGGTGGAGGGATATTATCTTGGTGGTGGAAAATGGGCACTGGTGGAGGGAATGGGTATTTGATCGTGGTATGACCGAGATCCAAGCACAAAAATTTGTAAATCTACAACTGTACCTCATGGTGTTTCACTAATAAAAAAAAAAAAGATTTTGTTTGATAGAAACTGTATGCTCTATTTTTTCAACCTATTTCTTTTTTGAATCTATTATCTGCAGCAACCTGATACCTAATTGGGTTTTACTGTGAATATACTGATTTTTGTCTCTTGACACAATAATAAACTTAAATATTTTTTATAAAAAAAAAAAGCACCTCCTCCAAAGCTTCACTAGATGCCTGTCATAAGCCAAAGAATAATGCCTGAGAGGAAGTCAGACTCTAGAAAGGGAGAAGGGGGACCACCATCGACCGACCTTATCCAGAATTCTTTCTCACAATAAGAAGGAACAGTACTGTTGAATTTCAGGGTTTTACCACTAGACTACATAAATAACATGAAGAAACAGTGCAAATCCCCACTACAAGGAGAAGATGAAGAAAAGAGTCACGAATCCTCAACCAGGGTTATCCACAAATATGCTCTGTCTGATAAAAAATTCCAAGACAAAATGCAGAGGACATTCAAGGATCTACTCAAAGAATCAATGGAGGAGATATCCAGAAAACTAAAGGAAGAAATGAGAGAAACAGTTGAATGGATAGTCAAGAAAATACAGGAAGAAATGAGAGCAGAAATAAAAAAGCTACAAAAAGAAGGGTCACAAATAAAGGATTTGGTTGACGAGATTAAAAACTCAGTAGGTGCCCTTAGCAGTAGGATGAATACATCTGAAGACAGGATCAATGAGCTTGAAGATGAACAACAGAAATTGCATAGGGAACAACAATGGGAAAAGACCTCAAAATAGCTCTAAAGAGAATCAGAGACCTAGGTGATGATGCCAAGAGGAACAATATTAAAATCATTGGGGTACCAGAAGGAAAGGGAGGCAACCCCAATAAAAAAGACACAAACAAAGAAATCATTGCTGAAACATTCCCAGAGTTAAAGAATGCAGACATCCAGACCCAAGGAGCCAGAAGTGGGCCAGCTAATAGAGACCCGAATAAAAACTCTCCAAGACATATCATAATCAGAATGATGGATGCTGAAGACAGAGACACAATACTACAAGCAGCAAGGTCAAAGAAGGAAATCACATACAAAAGAGCACCCCTTAGATTTACAGCAGACCGATCAGAGGAAGCCCTCCAAGCCAGAAATCAATGGTGGGATATAGTGAAAAAACTCAGTGAAATGAACGCCTCACCAAGAACACTTTATCCAGCTAAACTCTCACTCAAACTCGATGGAACTATACACCATTTTGTAGATAAACGATAGCTCAGGATCTTTATAGACTCAAAATCAAATCTAAGAGAAGCATTAAAGGGGCTCCTTAAGAGAAGAAGGAAAACACTTATAAACACAACCAACCACTACAGAAAGATGGCACAAAACCCATGGCAATAATCTCTCTCAATGTCAATGATCCAAATGCACCAATCAAGAGACACAGAGTGGCAAAATGGATTTAGAAACTGAAACCAACATTCTGCTGTCTACAAGAAACCCATCTGAACAATCAGAGCAAACACAGACTCAAAGTTAAAGGATGGAAAACAATCCTACAAGCAAATAGCTCCCTCAGAAAAGCTGGGGTGGCCATACTAGTATCTGACAACATAAATTTCAGGTTGAAAAAGATTAGAAGGGACAGCCAAGGCCATTTTTTATTTATCAAGGGATACGTACAACAGGAAGGAATCACACTCTTAAATGTATACTAACTAATGAGGGACTGGCTAAATACGTAAAACAACTGCTAACATATTTTATGGAGGACATTGCTAGCAACATAATAGTGGTCAGAGACTTCAACATCGCCTCATCACCTCTGAATAGATCAACAAGAACAAAACTCAACAAGGAAACATTGTTTTGAAGGAAGAAATAGAAGAGAGAGGGCTTATAGACCTATACAGAGTTTTACACACCAAAAAGAAAGAATACACATTCTTCTCCAGTGCACACAGAACATTCTCCAAAATAGACCATATTCTAGGCCACAAAACATACCTCAATAGAATCAGGAAGATAGAAGTAGTATCAACAATCTTTTCAGACCTCGATGCATTGAAGATAGAAGTGAATCACACAAAAACATCGAAAAACAAATCAAAAACCTGGAAATTAAAAAACAATTCAATGTTGAACAATGAGTGGATCAGGAAGGAAGTCAAAGACAAAATCAAAAGATACCTGGAAACAAATGAGAATGAAGCTACCAGAACCTATGGGACACAGATAAAGCCGTGCTAAGAGAAAAATTTATAGCGTTGCAAGCACTCCTAAGGAAAGAAGAAAGGGCCTAGATAGATAACCTAACCACACAGCTCAAGATATTAGAAAAAGATCAACAAAAGGAACCCAAAATTCGCCAAAGGAAAGAAATAATAAAACTTAGAGCAGAAATTAATGACATGGAAACCAAAAAACAATCCGAAAGGTCAATGAAACCAAGAATTGGTTCTTTGAGAAAATAAATAAGATTGATAAACCTCTAGGAAGAGTCACAAAGAAAGAAAGAGAGAGAACCCTAACAAACAGAATCAGAAATGAAAAAGGGTACATCACAACAGAAACCAATGAACTCTAAAATATCATCAGACACTACTTTGACAGTCTGTATGCCACGAAACAAGAGAACCTAGAAGAAATGGATAAATTCCTGGATTCCTATAATCTCCCACGATTGAACCAAGAAGACTTGGGATACCTGAATAGAACCATTCATATTAAGGAAATTGAAGTGGTAATCAAAAGTCTTCCCAAAAGCAAAAGCCCAAGCCAGATGGATCACTAGTGAATTCTTCCAAACATTTAAAGAAGACCTGTTGCCTGTACTCCTCAAGTTTTTCTAGGAAATTGAAAAAACAATTTTCAACTGTTTTGAAACAATTGAAAATTGGAACTCTCTCAAACAGCTTCTATGAGGCACATATCTCCCTAGTACCTAAAGCAAACAAAAGACACCACCACCAACAAAAAAACCTATAGGCCAATATCCCTGATGAACACGGAGGCAAAGATCCTCAACAAAATATTAGTAAATAGAATACAACAACTAATCAAAATATCATACACCACGATCAAGTGGGATTCATCACAGGGATGCAAGGATGGTTTAACATTCGGAAATCAATCAACATAATCCATTATATCAGCAAAAGTAAAGGTAAAAATAATATGATCATATCAATAGATGCAGAGAAATCTTTTGAGAAGATCCAGCACCCATTTGTGAAGAAAACTCTCACCAAAATGGGTTTTGAAGGAACTTTCCTCAAGATAGTCAAAGCCATCTACAACAAACCTGTGGCAAGCATTATCCTCAATGGGGAAAAACTAAGGGCCTTTCCTTTAAGATCAGGGACAAGACAAGTATGCCCACTATCACCACTTCTGTTTAACATAGTACTGGAAGTGCTTGCAATAGCGATTAGGCAAGAAAAAGACATTAAAGGTATCCAGATAGGAAAGGAAGAAATCAACTCTCACTATTCGCACATGATATGATACTATATCTCAAGAATCCTAAATCCTCTACCAAGAAACTCCTGGAAACAATATTCTTTACAATAAAGTCGTAGGCTATAAAATCAACGCCCAAAAAATCCATGGCCTTCCTACATTCAAATAATGAGAGAGAGGAAGGTGACATGAAAAAAATAATCTCGTTCACAATTGTGCCCCAGAAAATCAAATACCTCAGAATCAGCCTAACTAAAGAGGTAAAGGATCGCTACAATAAAAACTACAAAATACTACTCCATGAAATAAAAGAGGACATGAGGAAATGGAAACATATTCCCTGCTTATGGATAGGAAGAATTAACATCGTCAAAATGGCAATACTTCTGAAAGCATTAAACAGTTTCACTGTGATCCCTATAAGTATACCCATGAAATTCTTCAAAGAAATAGATCAAGCACTCCTGAAATTCATATGGAACAACAAATGCCCATGAACAGCTAAAGCAATTCTTGGGAAAAAGACGTGGGAAGCATTATCCTCCCTAACATCAAACTCTACTACAAAGTGGTAATAATTAAAACAACATGGTGCTGGAACAAAGCCAGGGCCGCAGACCAAGGGAACAGGGTGGAATACCTGTACACACAACCCCAAATGTATGAACATCTAATATTTGATAAGGGGTCAAGAAATGTGAAGTGGAACAAGGAAAGCCTCTTCAACAAATGATGCTGGCATAACTGGACAACCACAGGCAAAAAAATGGGCTTAGACCTCGACCTAACACCATGCACAAAGTCAGATCAAAATGGATTAAAGATTTCAACATCAGGCCAAAACCCATAAGATACATTGAAGACAAAACCCTCCACGATATTGAGGCTAATGGTATCTTCAAAGACGACACTCCACTGACCAACCAAATGGAAACAGAGATAAACAAATGGGACTATCTTAAACTAAGAAGCTTCGGCACATCAAAAGATATAGTGACCAGAATACAAAGAAAATTTACAGAATGGGAAAGGATATTTACCCAATACTCATCTGACAAGAGGTTGATATTAAGGATATAAAGCATTGTTTGAACTCTACAAGAAAAAAACATCTAACTGCATCAAAAAATGGGGTGACGAAATGAAAAGAAACTTTCTCAAGGAAGAAATCCGAATGGCTAAAAGGCACATGAGAAAATGCTCTACATCACTAATCATCAGGGAGATACAGACCAAAACAACAATGAGATATCATCTCACACCACAGAGACTGGCCCACATCCAAAAGAACAAAAGCAACCAGTGTTGGTGCAGATGTGGGGAGAAAGGGACTCTCCTTCACTGCTGGTGTGAATGCCGACTGGTTCAGCCCTTTTGGAAAACAGTATGGACATTCACAAAAAATTAGAAATTGAGCTCCCATTTGACCCAGCAATACCACTCTTAGGAATATATCCCAGAGAGGCAAAAAAGTGCAGCCGAAATGCACTTCTATGTTCATTGCTACACTATTCACAATAGCCAAAATCTGGATAAAACCCACGTTCCCCCCGAACAGATGACTGGTTAAAGAAACTTTGGTCCATCTTCACAATGGAGTACTATGCAGCTGTTAGAAAAGATGAAGTCATGAAATTTATATACAAGTGGTACTACATAGAAAGTATCATGCTAAGTAAAATGAGTCAGAAAGAGAGGGACAGACGTAGAAAGATTGCATTTATCTGGGGAATATAAAGTAACAAAATGGGAGACTAACACCCAAGAATAGCCAAGATAAGTACCAGGAGGTTCACTTCATAGCTTGGAGGTCAGCCGCACATGCTGGGGAAGAAGGCAGCTCAGAGAGGGGAGCACCAAGTAAAGGGTGTTGGGAGGATCCTACCAGGATGAGAGATGCATGCTGAAAGTAGACTATAGACCAAACTTGATTGCCACTCAATGCCTCTTTTGCAAACCACAACACTCCAAAGGAGAGAGAGAACAAAAGAGAATGCCCTGCCACAGGGGTGGGGTGAGATGGGGAGATAGGGGGGTGAGAGAGATGCTGTGAGCGTTAGAGGTGGGGAATGGGCACTGGTGGAGGGATGGGTATTCAATCATTGTATAACTGAAACCCAAGCACCAAAATTTGTAAGTCTCCAAATGTATCTCATGGTGTTTCACTAATAAAAAAAAAAGTTTGAAGCTTTGCTCAGATTTCTGTTGTCTTGTGGGTGTGCTGGAGAACCATGGTGGTTTTCAAAGGTACATGTTCGGGGTCATATTTTAAAAGCCGTATTCCTAATTTGACGTCAAACCCTGTGCTCTTCGGGAGAAGCTCCAGGGTTGGAATTTTCCAATTGGGAGTCACAGTTCCCGGGTACACATTTTGTGAAAATTGGGTTCCAGCCTCCCCTTCCCGGTTCATAGTTGCTCAGTAGGCTCCTGCAGTGAGTTCAGAACCTTCTTGTGGCCACTTTGAATGGATAATTTGTTTATATCCCATTTTGTTATTTGCTGTTTTGTAAATACAGTGAATTGTATGGAGTCCAAGGCGGCCATTGCTTTTGTTTTATTTATTTGCTCAGAGTCTATCTGTGTTCCAGCTCATGTCTCTCAATGGTCACAGAGATAGAGATGTGCTTTTTCCCAGCATTATTTTCTTAGTTCCCTCAGAAGTGTAGAACTGGTATTCAGTAGGAAACCTGCCACTTGAGGTGGCTGGGGGATACAACTGGGAAGGGGCAACATCCATGTGGTGGAGGGAAGCATTCAATCAGGAGGAGGAGGTGGTGCTGAAAGGTAGTAATGTGTTTCCTAGGAAAGCCTGTGAGCAACAGTACTGTAAACCACAGTGCAAAAGCTTATTTTTAAAAATGTGCCTCTAGTAGAAGCAGACCGGTGAGTGGGGTTGGGGGTCATTGGTGGAGAGTAGCGGACACTGTTGAAGAGATTAGTGTTGAAACGTTGTATGCCTGAAATCCAGTCATGAAAAAGTTTGTGATCTCATGTGACTAAAAAAAATGTATCACAAATTGATGACAATGCTTTTCACTTGTGTGAAGTGTTATGGTTCCGAAAGTTGATTCACAACCATGAATTGACAGTGTTTAGGGCTTTTAAACAATTCTTTGGAAGATGATACCACTTACAGGAACTTAGAAGAAAATGTTAAGGAACTGAGTGGTAAAGCTTGGTCTCGTTATCTTTTTAAGAGAAGCAAACCTTTTTTATATACTGTTCACTGGGTTCTAAAGCTTTAGAAGCTCTCAGAGTTCTGTGTATGTTTGCTATTGATCAGAACCTTTGCTGCCAAAATTGTGTGTGGAATTCCCCAATTCTCTAAGACTCTTGGGACAAAAACACCTAAGGAAAGGCTTCATGAGAGCTAGTCTACAGGCACACCTTTCCTCTCCCCCATCTTTCCCTTCTCTTCACTCACCTCCCCTTTACTTCAGCCTGCAACCCCTGCTTCTCCCTTCCCTCTCACTAACAAGTGTGACAATTAAAATAGCCCAAGGTGACTACATGGAGACCTTTGGGAAAAGAATCAGCTACACAGAAAAGTAGAAAGATTTTATATGTCCTCCAATTATTCTGGAAAAGGACAAAAGTTACTGATTTTAACTTTGACAACATACTAGAAAAACAATTGTTCCTCTGTGGATAGCTAGCCATGGTACTCTGGAAAGTGAAGATTAAATTCAGCTGAGGCTCAGTGGTTCTATTAACAAAAGGAATTGTACAAAAGGTCTCCATGACATGCTATTTCCTTCATGGGTCAAGAATTGGTTCCGCCGTGTGCGGTGGCTTGAACATCAGTCAGAATTTTCTAGAAGGTCTGTAATCCACGGAACTGCATTCAGAATGCAATTTTTGTTCACTGACCTTTATGAAAAAGAAAGTCATAGCAAATTGATGGTGTGAAAGTTGGAAATTCGTAGGCGTAAGCACTGTCCTAATGGTACATTTAAAGCTTCAGGGAGCTTTCAAGAAAATTTTAAAAACTAGAATCGGGTCTACATCTTCCTGCACCTAACAGAAAGATGCATTTGAGAATTATGTGTTAAATATTTTATGGAGTTTTTATGTTGATTTGATTATCAGCTTGTTTAGGTGAAGATTCACAGAAAGAAAACTCTTTTTAATATCCTAAGAGACAGAATTCTAGTAAAAGTACTGGTTAGGGAGCTACACTCTGCAACTTTTCTTCCATCTTCAATCAATTAAAAGCCAAAACAGCTGGATTCAGACATATGCCTGTGTGGTCATCAATCAACTGTGCTGTGTCCCAGTATTCTGATGTATAAAATGAAATAACTGGATCATATTTTCTCTGAAGATCCCTTCTCACTCTAAAACACTATGGTTCTAATGCCTAAAATGAGAGAGGAGAGAGAGAGAGAGAGAGAGAGAGAGAGAGAGAGAGAGAGAGAGAGAGAGAGAAGAACCGTGCCTGCCACATAGAGGCAGATGGGATTGGGGGGTGATTTAGAGGGTGGGAGGGAAACTTAGGGACATTGAACTGAAACCCAATCATGAACAGCTTTGTAATGATCTATCTTACGGTGACTCAATAAAATAAAAAAATTTCAAAAATAAAAAACAAAGCACTATGGTTCACAAGTGATGACTGAAAGCCTTGATAACACACGTGTGTTCTCACTTTTATAAGCTATAACACATAGACAGATTTTTGTTTGGAAGAGTTTTGTTCTAAAGGAGATTCTACGTGTACTATAGATGCAGCTCTGGTCATTTGAGGACCAATGAATATGCTAATGTAAAATGGAAGGCTGAGGCCACATAAAATCTGATTTGTTGTTCCAAGAAAGCAAGTTCAAACAAATGTCCTTAAACAAATTCTCTTTGCACTAACCTGCAAAAGCCACTTAAATGAATTAAATTATGTTTTAAAGACTATATTGGATTCTTTTGCATAACCTTTGATTTTTGCACATTTTTCTCCTGCAAGATGGCAGCAGATTTTGCATCAAAGAATTTAATTTCATAATATTTTCCAAACTTGTATATGACTTTTCCAGATATTTCACCCCAAGGTAAGTTGAATTAAATCTTTGAGTGCTAATTTTTCTTTTTTCAGTTGACACACTACTATGACTTATCACTCCTTTCCCAAGGGCAGAGCTTTGCCAGTTCCTTCCAGGTTACTTCTTGAGAGGACCCTAGCTCTGGGGTTGCAAGACTCTCAGGCCTCTGAGGAGTCAAGCTCCAGGCACTCTTGGTACTGCCTTTTCCTTGCTCACCTAAGCCTTTACTAATTCCTTTCTTCCTTCTTCCATAGATATAAATCTCTTCATTTTTCTCCATCTCTCCTCCTCCTACCCTAATCCCAGCCTCTATCAGCCTTCACCTGGATACCTCTTCCTGTCTGATCTCTCTGCTTCCAATTTTACTCATTTGATCCATGCTCCAAACAGCTATACCTGTAATCTGGGCCTTGATGTCAGCTCACTTCTTGCTCTGCTCCATCTAGTTTCCCTCCTTCTTTTCTTCTGATAGGTCTTAATACAAAGGGAACTCTTGAACCAGTTTTCTGAAAACTAAACTCCATCTCAGAACCTCACCTGTAATAATGTCCCATATGTTCCTGTCTTATCTGGCCCTTGCCTAGCACTCCAGGTCCATCTTGACCACTGAGACCCTAGCACTCTACTCTCCAGTCCTCTTTCAGGCACTGAGTTCTTCATTCTTATCCCAGGATCTCAGTGTTTCCTGTTCGTGGAAGCTCTTCTTCCAACTCTATAATTCTTGCTTATCTGTTCTCAACTCGAATGTCTCCTCCTCAGAGTGGTTTTATCTAGCCTTTTCCATACAGTCATCAGTGACCTAGAAATATAAATTAAATTATTTCTCCTATTTTCTCAAACAAACAAACAAACAAAGTCCTCCCGTTGTTCATTGATTTGCTCGAGCAGGCCCAGTAACGTCTCCATTTTGAGACTTGTTGTTACTGTGTTTGGCATATCAAATCCATCACGGGTAGCTTGCCAGGCTTTGCTGTGCAGGCAAGATACTCTCGGTAGCTTGCCGGGTTCTCCGAGAGGGGCGGAGGAATCGAACCTGGCTTGGCTGGGCTGGCTGTGCACAAGGCAAACGCCCTACCTCTGTGCTATAGCTCCAGCCCTATTTTCTCATGACATTCATTCTTTTCTTCTGTAGAACTGTTCACAACTTGTGGAATATATATTCACTGTCTATATCCAGTGTATCTTCAGCAGTCAACCAACAGCTTGTCCCCCTGTAGATGTTTAACAAATATGGATAATGTTTAAGGGAAGGCATGAATAGCTCAGAACCCAAGAGCTGCATCTCCTGTGATCATAATTCTAGGAGCTATTCTCTCCTTTGAAGACAGGATAGGGCTACTCAGGGGTAAAGCCAATGTCACCAGAGTTAGTTGCTGTGGTGATGTTAGTTCTGAATGTTTTAACATAGGAAAGAACCTTTTGAATCAAGTAGAGAGACATTTGGATTCCAAACCAATTGTTGTCACACCTTAACTCCTTTTATTTTTGTGTCTCAATAACCTCATTTCTTGTAAAACAGCCTGCTCCCATGATTTTATATACAATGCCTTCATGTTCTATTCTCATCTTGCCTACCCAGGTTTGCTCAAATCACTGTATCCAGTCCCAGTAATAGTACCTCATTTCCCTATTCCTTTGAAGTCTCACTTTGAGTCACTGGTAGGCTGTAATGCACAGATCACTGTAACTGAGAAATTTAGATAATATACTTAGTATTTAGGTAAACCAGACAGATACTGAGAACATTACAAGAATTATAGTATTTCGCTCCTGCTTAATTTCAACTATTCTATGGAGTACACACAATTATTATGGATATTTTGAAAGTTTAGACAGGTCAAAGTGAGTTGCCCTAAGTAAGAGATAATATTGGAATTCAAATCCAAATAGTCTAGACATTGGAGTTTAAAACCAAATAGTCCAAGCTATAGTACATCAGGTAGGGTTTGTCTTACACATGACCAACCCAGGTTTAATCACAGCTTCCATATGGTCCCCTGAGCCCCACCAGGAGTGATACCTGAGCACAGATGCAGAAGTTAAACACTTAGCATCACTAGGTGTGCTGTTCTCCCTTAATAAAAGAACCAAACCCAAATGATCCAATTCCAAAACCAACTCATATTGTTTTTTTTAATTGAATCACCATGAGACATCAGTTACAAAGTTGTTCATGATTAGATTTCATTCATATGATGTTCTGACACCCATCTCTTCACCAGTGTCCTAATCCTGCCTCCAATGTCCTTAATTTCCCTCCCCCTGCAACCTGCCTCTGTGGCAGACACCTTTCTCTCTCTCTCTCTCTCTCTCTCTCTCTCTCTCTCTCTCTCTCTCTCTCTCTCTCTCTCTCTCTCTCCCTTGTCATTTTAGGCACTGTGGTTTTCACTGTTACTGAAAAATTATCATGTATATCACTTTGTCTCCTTTCAGCACTCAATTCTTGCCCAGAGTGATTATTTTCAATTATCATTGTCGTAGTGGTCCCTTCTCTGTCCTAACTGCACTCCCCCATAACTTGTGGCAAGCTTCCTAACATGTATCAGTCTTCGTGACCCTCGTTTCTACTATCTTTGGTACTATTCTCATACTATGGTGTTTTGTCTTTTTTGTTTTTATCCTGCAAATGAGTGCGATCATTCTATATATGTCCTTCTCCCTCTGATTCATTTCACTAAGCATGATATCCTTCATATCCATCCACGTATAAGCAAATTTCATGACTTAAATTTTCCTAATGGCTGCATATTATTCTATTGTGTAGATGTACCATAGTTTCTTTAACAATTAAACTGTTCTCAGACACTTGAATTGTTTGCAGATTCTGGCAAGTGCACAAGTGCAAATAGCTCTGCTGCATTGTGTTTTGGGTCCCTAGGGTAAAATCTCAGAAGCAGTATTCTAGCTCATATGGAAGTTCAATTTCTAGTTTTTTGAAGAATATCCATATTGTTTTCAAAAAGACTAAACCAGTTGGTATTTCGATACAATGAATGAGAGTCCCTTTCTCCCTACATCCATAACAGCACTGGTTGTTCTTGTTCTTTTAGATGTGTGCCAGTCTCTGTGGTGTGACATAATATCTCATTGTTATTTTGATTGACATTTCCCTGATGATTAGTGATGTAGAACATTTTTCATGTGCCTTTTCCCCATTTGCATTTCTTCTTTGAGAAAGTTTCTGTTCTTCTTCGCATATTTTTTTTTATGGATTGGATATTTCTTTCTTGTGGGTGGCAGGAAAGAGCCCATGGTAGTTGTGGGGCCATTTGCTCTCACATCCTCACTGGAAGGGCAGAGAGGATTCAAAAAAGAGGGAGTAAGTATATTCTGGTGCTGATACAAATGGTTGGAGGAGCTTTAGCAAACCTTTTTATTCCCTCCATTTTTAGTCACATATTATCTTTCTCATGCACTAATCTTTATAACTTTATGGAAAAACAGCAGATGCTTATAAAATATTGATACATAGTAATATTTTCAATATATTTAACTATGTGAGACGTTTATTTAAAACAAAATATTCATGAGTTTATTCATTTTTAATGAATAACCTAATGTAATAATTTATATATTTATCTTTCTCAGCTGTGGTTGAATTTCATATTTGATTCCTTAATATGAAGCCAGGTATACTAAAATATATACTTAAAATATTTCAATAATATTTTATGAAATTATTACACCTTTGGATTATTAGAATTAAAACAGAAAAAGTAAAACTATTTCAGCCACCAAATTGTGCAATTTGTTTTGCAAAGTTTTAAATGAAAATGTTTAGTGTCTAGTGTTGATCAGAATGTAGAAGAAACAGGTTTGTGTTTACTGACTAGGAGGAAATTAACTTTATTGTAAGATGACAGCCAGTCCGTTTCTTGGAATCCACTCCATGAAAATAGTCATGTACAAAGTAATCGATGTATAAATCATTGCAGCACAATTTTAAATAGCATATATTTGGAGGCAGCCACTAATAAAAAAGTAATAATTGTGGATTTAATTAAGCATAAAATTACCTATACTACAGATGCTACAGAGCTGTCAAAGAGCATCTAAATGGAAAATCTAAATGGAAAATCTAAATAGATCAACAAATATACTTGAGACTTAATGATTGCAAAAGAAAGTTGCAAAAGAGTGTAGCATTTTCTCTTATGTTAATAGGTAAAGGTAAAGGTAAAGGCCCTCCCGTTGATCGCGGATTTGCTCGAGCGGGCCCAGTAACTGTCTCCATTGGAGACTTTGTTGTTGCTGTGTCTGGCATATCGAATACTCTCGGTAGCTTGCCAGGCTCTCCGAGAGGGGCGGAGGAATCGAACTCGGGTCGGCCATGTTGGCCGCTTGTAAGGCGAACGCCCTACCCGCTGTGCTATCGCTCCAGCCCTTATGTTAATCTGCAGGATTTATGTATGGGTATATGAAAGGTCAAAGGTTTGGGGTAGACCCATAGTACCCCCAGAAGGGTACTTGCACAGGGACAACTGCAAGTGCAATCCCCAGAACCTTGACTGAGTACAGAGCCAGAAGTAAGTTCTGAGGACAACTGGGCGTGGTCTCAAAACAAAACAAAAATATTATTTTCCCTTTTGGGAGAGAATGGAGTTAGGCTGTGGTGAGAAAGGGGAGGAACATTTTTACATTTTAATTTCCAGCTACTAGAAGTATGGAAAAGTTTGTCCACATATGATAAGTTAAAGGGGGAAGGACAAATAGCAGATGGTCTCATCCTCATTCGTCTGTGGAATATAGAGACAAAACAAAGAAGAGACGGTGTTGATAGCAAACTCTTCACCCTGGATACAAAGCTTTTTACCAAACACAGGGATGGGAGAAGTGAAGAGAGAGAATTAAGATCAGACATAAGGTCAGAGGCAACATAAGGTCAGTGGTGGAAGGTCCTGGGCACTTTGACGGTGGTGGTCAGAGCCTCTTTTTTTTTTTTTTCATTTTATTTATTTATTTATTTTTAATTTTTATTAGTGAAACACCAGGAGGTACAGTTGTAGACTTACAAATTTTTGTGCTTGTGTTTCAGTTATACAATGATCAAATACCCATCCCTCCACCAGAGCCCATTTTCCACCACGACGGGTCCCAGTATCCCTCCCACCCCCCACCCCCACCCCATACCACCCTGCCTCTGTGGCAGGGAATTCCCTTTTGTTCTCTCTCTCCTTTTGGGTGTTGTGTTTTGCAAAAGAGGCATGGAGTGGCAATCATGTTTGGTCTATAGTCTACTTTCAGCATGCTTCTCCCATCCTGGGAGGATCCTCCCAACACCCTTTATTTGGTGCTCCCTTCTCTATCTGAGCTCCCTTTTCCCCTAGAGTGTGTGGCTGGCCTCCAAGTCATGGAGCAAAATTCCTGGTACTAATCTCAGCCACTCTTGGGTGTTAGTCTCCTATTTTGTTACTTTATGTTCCCCAGACAAACTGGGGAACAGTTTGTCTGTCATCTACAAGTTGTTCACTCGAGTCATCCTGAATAGGATTGGCAGAACACTAGATGAAGGACAACCATGCAAGCAAGCAGGGTTCTGCAAAGGATTCAGCACCATCGACCATATCCACACGATAACCAAGCTCATTGAGGTTTCTCGGGAGTTCAAGATGCCGCTCTGCTTAACGTTCATTGATTTAAAGAAGGCCTTTGATTCTGTTGAGACGGAAGCGGTCATTGAAGCCCTAGCCAATCAGGGCATTCAAGCCCAATACATCAGGATCCTCCGTGAGCTGTATTGCGGATTCACTACCAGGATCTCACCATTCTACAAAGAAGTGATCGTTGATGTCAAGAGAGGGGTGCGGCAGGGTGATACCATTTCACCGAAACTCTTCAGTGCCACCCTCGAGAACATCATGCGACGACTAGAATGGGAAGGAATGGGAGTGAAGATAGATGGTCGGCAACTACACCACCTCCGCTTTGCTGATGACATTGTTTTAATAACACCAAACATCAGCCAAGTGGCACAAATGCTGGCCGACTTTGACCGTGAGTGTGGAAAGGTAGGACTACAGCTGAATCTTACGAAGACAATGTTTATGAGAAACAGCCTTGTTCCTGACGCCCCATTCGCTCTCAATGGAACGACCATCTCCGAATGTAACAGTTATGTGTACCTAGGTCGAGAGGTCAACATGACAAATGACCTGGCACCCGAGCTGCGCAGGAGGAAGAGAGCGGCTTGGAACACCTTCAAGAACGTCGAAGAAATAGCTAAGAGGACGAAGAACCTCCGGCTCCGGGCACATCTCTTTGATTCCACTGTTCTTCCTGCATTAACATATGCCTCAGAGACCTGGGCCCTACGCAAACAAGATGAGAACGCCATTCAGGTCTCCCAAAGAAGAATAGAAAGAGCCATGCTTGGAATATCACGTTTCACTCAAATGAGAGAACGAATCCGGAGTTCTGACATCTGTCGACGATCAAGGATCAGGGACGCTGTCTCATTTGCCAAGGTGTCGAAAATCAGATGGGCTGGTCACGTAATGAGATTTAAAGACGACCGTTGGACTAGAGCTGTTATTGATTGGATTCCACGGGATGTCAAGAGACCGCGTGGCCGCCCACCTACTAGATGGTCAGACTTCTTCGTCAAGATCATGAACGATCGGTTTGAGGCTCTTCATATTCCCGGAGCGAACAGATGCCATTGGGCTACACTAGCACGCGACAGGGACAAATGGAGACGTTACTGGCGCCCGCTCGAGCAAATCGACGACTAACGGGAAGTTAAGTGATTAAGTGATGTTCCCCAGGGCTGGAGCGATAGCACAGGGGTAAGGCGTTTGCCTTACATGCAACAAACATGGCTGACCCAAGTTTGATTCCTCCGCCCCTCTTGCAGAGCCCGGCAAGCTACCGAAAGTATCTCGCCTGCACGGCAGAGACTGACAAGCTACCTGTGATGTATTCGATATGCCAAACACAGTAATAACAAAGTCTCCAAGGTAGAGGTTACTGGGCCCGCTCGAGCAAATCAATGAACAATGGGAGGACAGTGACAGTGACAGTGATGTTACCCAGATGAATGCAATCTTTCTATGTCTATCCCTCTCTTTCTGACTCATTTCACTTAACCTGATACTTTCCATGTAGTACCACTTGTATGTAAATTTCATGACTTCATCTTTTCTAACAGCTACATAGTACTCCATTGTGTAAATGTACCAAAGTTTCTTTAACCAGTCATCTGTTCTCGGGCATTCAGGTTTCTTCCAGGCTCTGGCTATTGTAAAGAGTGCTGCAATGAACAAACAAGTGACAATGTCACTTCGACTATACTTTTTTGCCTCTCTGGGATATAGTCCCAGGAGTGGTATTGCTGAGTCAAATGGGAGCTCAATTTCTAATTTTTTGAGAATCATCCATACTGTTTTCCAAAAGGGCTGAACCGGTCGGCATTCCCTCCAGCAGTGAAGGAGGGTCCCCTTCTCGCCACATCCGCGCCAGCACCAGTCACTTTTGTTCTTTTGGATGTGGGCCAGTCTCTGTTGTGTGAAATGATATCTCATTGTTGTTTTGATCTGCATCTCCCTGATGATTAATGATCTCATGTGTCTTTGGTGGTCAGAACTTCTTACATCAGTATTATAAACTTTAACACTTTTGTAACCATATTGCCTAAACTATTATTCTAATTTCTTTTTTGAACTGTTTTGTTTGTTTATTGGCCACACCCAGTGATACTCAGGGGTTATTCATGGCTCTCCACTCAGGAATTATACCTAGCAGTGCACAGGAGACCATATGGGATGTCAGGGATCAAACCCAAGTTGGCCACATGCCAGGTAAGTGCCCTACCTGCTGTACTATCTCTCTCCAATCCCTAATTTTAAAATCTTTTAATAAAAAAATAAAAGCTCTTCACGAATGATTTCATTCATATGTGGACTATGAATAATAAAACCAAACATAACTAACTCTTAGAATAGTGAAAAGGTGGTTCCCAGAGGAATAGGGGAAAAGGCAGTGGGAAGCCTGAGTTGAGGATCCTTTTGGCACTGGGATCACAATGAAACTTTGGTGTTGGGTAAATGAGTGTTCTACACAAGTACAGGCATAAGGCAATAATGATTTTAAAGAAAATACTTATTATGTATAGTGACTATTTTTGATATAGTTAAGTGTTAAAAAGAAATGCCAACCCAAGCACAAAAATTTGTAAGTCTGCAACTGTACCTCATGATGTCTCACAAAAAAAAAAGAAGTAGAACCAATAAATGATGGCACTGTTAAAAAAAAAAAAAGAATCATGATTTCTGAAATTCTGCTTCTGAGAATCACAGAACAAGATCTGTAATCTGATCTCTACTATATTCCTTCAAATGATTAAATATAGTCATTACATCTTCAAAAAAAAAGAAAAAGAAATGCCTGTTTAGCCATAGTTGTTTGTAGGCAGGGATTATGGAACGATCAGGAAAATCTGAAAAATTGCATTCTTCTGGCAAAGTTTGAGTTCAAGTGACTAAAGGCAAATATGTTATCATCAGCAAGTGGATGGTTTATTGATATTGAGATGTTCTAAACTAGCATCTAATAATTATTGACTCTTCATTTTGCCTTACTATTACACAAGAATGAAAATTGACTTATGCTTCTATTCATCCTCATTGAACAAAGTCTTTAAGGCTTCCACTAAGAGAGGGATTTATGACAGGAATTGATTATCAACAGAGTGACATTATCTTAATAATCAATGAGAAGGGGCCAGAGAAATAGGACAACATATGCCTAACTTGGGTTTAAACCCCAGAACTACATGGTTTCCTGAGCATCACTGGGTGTGGTCTTGATGAATTTCAGCATAACAGATAGCTTGAGCATTGCTTGTGAACCTCCCTCAAAAAGTTATGGAAAAATTATAAATTGTTCTGTAATTTTTTTGGCCAATTTTTTTTTATTTGGAGGCCATGCTTGGCTGTGCTCAGGGCTTACTCCTAGCTCTGTGCCTAGGGATCAATCACTCCTGGCATGCTCTAGGGACCTTATGGGGTGCCGGGAATCAAACATGGATCAGGTGCATCCAAGGTAAATGCCCTACCCACTGTAATATTACTCTGGGTCAACTGTCAAATTTGGCCATCCAAATTTGGATGTTTCCATTCCGAACCCTAATCCCTGCCCCAAAGCAGAACTGAAATTATATAATATTTCCCACTAAGATGGTTGCCTCCTAATTTGAATCCCATCAAATGTGGTGCAATACTCTTATAGTATGGGTAGGGTGTGTCCTATGAAGTGTGTGGCCGCGAAGACCAGGGAAAAGTTCTCTTGTGGGTGAAGCTCGGCCAGAACTTGTGCAGAGCGGCCTGTGAGCCTGGTGATGGTTGAGTTCTGGAGGTTTTTGGGCTGGGTCCCTTGGGGCAGTGAGGACCTTCTCCCGCACCCGTCTGGTGTGCCCCAAGTGAAATAGTCTGGCAGGGGGTCCAACGGCATGGTTATGCTCAATAGTAAGACATTCAATAGGTATTTAGAACACTGAAATGTTTGGCAATAGAAATATTGATAATTGAAATGTTTTTTATAATAAAAGTGATCAAATATAGTTTGAAAATGCAACTTTTTCTTATAATATTGTTACACGCCAACATCTTTTGGTTCTCATCTCTACATGTGGGAGTGATTTTTGGTATTAAAACAAGGGATAATGATACTAGTTATTCAATGTCTGAGTTAGCAGATGCAGTGTGGCTTAAGTCCTGCAATGTTAGGGATTATCTGGGACTATGTGGTACCAGGGATTGAACCAGGGTCAACCACAAGCAAGGCACATATCTTACCCCCTGTACTATTTCTCCAGTCCAAGAAAGATCCTCTTTGTTGTAAAGTTATGCATTACGATGAGAAGTCATCATCCTCATGATTCCATTGAACCCAAGTGACAGCCCCAAACCCCCATCTCCAAATACCAATTACATTGGAGAGGACACAGTTCAACCCATTATAAAATCTGTTGGCTTCTCACTGGGGAAAAAAGATGTAATGTTTACTCAACCTCACAACAGTCAATCTTTTTTTTTTTTTTTTTTTTTTTTTGCTTTTTGGGTCACTTCCGGCAATGCACAGGGGTTACTCCTGGCTCATGCACTCAGGAATTACTCCAGGCGGTGCTCAAGGGACCATATGGGATGCTGGGAATTGAACCTGGGATGGCCGCGTGCAAGGCAAATGCCCTACCCACTGTTCTATCACTCCAGCCCCAGTCAACCTTTCTTATCCTCAAACTCTTCATTTAATTTAATCTCCTGCAGAGATTTTAGTACATCAGGTAAAACATGAATTCCTATGTGTCATGCTTTTTAAAATGCAGTTACCTCCCACATGTTTCTCTTTCAACCCTGACCTGCTCTGCAATTTCACACAGCCTTCACCCATAAATGCTTCTTGTCTCTAGGTCTTCACTCACCTGGCCCATTTACCAACAATGTCTTTCCTCCTCATCCTCACATGGTATCCTTCTTCTTAGTTAAGTCTGAATTCTCTCACATCTCTTTCAGCAAAACTTCTCTTGCCCATCCCTGCCTTACTTTCACCCAAGATCTTCTCCCTAGGAACAGAAATTTAGTCCTGCAGTTATCTTCCCATGTTAAATTAGATTCAAAATTGTCTCCACTTCAAGACTGAGAGAAGAACTCTTGTTTTTCCATCCATATCATTCCTAGTACCAGTAGTGCACTTTGCAAGCAAGAGGCATTCAGTGAAGCTTTATTTAGCAAACATGATTAGAATGTTGCTTTTCTTACTATCTTATACTTTTCCTTTCATGGGACTGAAATTGTTCTCTACCAGTGAATGGTCCCTTGGTTCACAGCAATATCTACAGTCAAAGCACAATTTGCAAAAGCTCTAATATCTTATAGACAAGAATCTCTGTCACGCTTGATTTACTTCTTAATGGGCATGTTTCTTATTCCACAGGGTGACTGCCCTCCTACCTATTAGAGTCCCCTTGTACCAAATCAATAAAAGAGAATTAGAGGAAAGGGTAAATAATTCTTGTAGTAGTTACACCACTATTTCATGATGTGAAAACAAGATTGGAAGGTTTAATGACTGACTGGATTTAAAGTGCAAAAAAGCCTTAATCTCTTGTTACTTTATAAATAAAGTGGATAACCTTTGGTCAGAAGAATTTTTTTTATAAATGCACTATTGTTCTTGGGGTTTTTGTTTTACTGTTCTCAGACCCTACATAATTTTTTAATTACTGGAGGTAATCTTCTTTCTTTATCTTTCTCTCTCCCCCTTCTTTTGTTTTCTTTTTATTAAAAACTTTTGTTGATTGAGATTCTGTGGTTCACAATATACACGTGATCGTTAATGATAGTTTCTCATGCACATAATTCCAACACCCATCACCATTATACTGCCCTCATTCTCTAGACCCCAAAGCCCTTCCTTTTCACCGTCAGTCCTCACCAGCTCGATCTTCCATTACGTTGCATTTAGACCTTTGTTGCTACCTTCCTGTGTATATTTAAATCCCATATATGATAGAGATCATTCTGTATCTATCTCATTCCTTCTGACAGGCTTCACTCAACCTGATATTCTCTAGATATATTCACATTACTGCAAATTGCATGAGTTTGTTCTCTTTTAGAGGTGCATAATATGTCATTGTGTATATATGTATGCCACAATTTTTTGGTTCATCCATAGTTCAGTATTTGGGTTGTTTCCAGAGCTTGTCGATTGTACACTGGTGTGCACATAATGTTTTTGTGTTTTGGAGATAGATGCCAAGAAGTGGTATAGCCTGGTCATTTGGGAGATCTAGTTCTATTTTTTGAATAGATCTCCATGTTGCTTTCCATAGAGGCTGAACTAGACAACATTACCACCAACTAGACAGCATCCCACCAAAGGATAATGGCTCCTCTCTCATCACAACCCCACCAACACTGGCTATTTACAGATTTTTTGATATGTTCCATTCTCACAGGCATGAGATGATGTCTTGCTGTTGTTTGATTTATATTTCCCTAATCATAAGTAATGATGAGCACTTTTTATATACCCACTGGCCATTCTCATGTCTTCTTTTTTTCCCCTAGCCACCCCAGTGATGCTTAGGACTCACTCTTGGCTCAGCTCTGCACTCAGGGATCACTCTTGGTGGGAGGCTCAAGAGACCATATTCTTCCCCTTCTTTTTTTTTCCTTCTGTCTACCTTATTTCCTTTTTTTTCAGAGAAGTTTCAGGGTCACTGCAAAATGCAGATGACAAGTCAGAGGTTTTCTTATACTCCTGTTTGACACATCAGCGTGACGATCAGAAATTGAGTCTTAGTTCACTCTGGGGGTGGTGCTGAGGTAGCAAGCCAGCCCCAAGTCTACCTTTCAGCTTGTTCATCATGCAACTCTGTATTTCCTGCCACATTTGCTTTCTCTTTTTGAAATTCAAATTGAGAACTACTATCTTTCATGTACTTTCCCTATTTTTTTTTGTTTGGTTTCCATGTTAGGAAAACATCATAGCCTTAAGATTATTCATACATCTTTAACGGCATGGAGCCTCAGACTCTGGCTGCAGAAAGTTTTTCTCTCCCATTCTTTGCTAGATCCAAGGTTAGAGGGCTGGTGCAGGCACAGGTGCGTGCTTTGGTTAGAGGATGGAAAGAACGTGAAAGAACATGAATAGGTTCCTTATTCCACTAGGTTCTCCCAGTTCAGACACAGTTCATTTCTTCTGTATCTACCCAAAGGGAAAATTGTACCTGACTATAGCAAATGGCTTTTTCTCCAGTGACAAAAAATATCCTGTCTCCAGTGAGAACAATATAGACCCTTTAAAGCATTTCTTTGAACTTCCTTCTCACAAGACTATCACACAGGGCATTAGTGAGCTAAATAATATATGTTTCTTCCTTGATCTTGCTTTTATTAGAAGTACTCCCCAAACTATGTTTATCACATTTTTATCAGCATGAATAGGTATGACTAACTAAGTGAAATATATTCATTAACAATGACTTGCAGATTTAGAAAATGGTCAGTTGCAAAAACATAATTATTATTATTTTATTTTTTGCTGGGAGTTGAGGACTTTGGGAACCTACCTAGTGGTGCTTAGAGCTATTTTGGACCCTGTGCTCAGGGCCCTGGTGGTACTCGGTTGTGCCAGGACTCAAACTGAGATTGACTGCATTCAAGGCAAGTGTCTTAAACATCTCTCTGTCACTGTCTCTCTCTGTCTCTCTGTCTCTGTCTCTGTCTCTCTCTCCCCTCAGAAACTTACTTTTTGTGGGTATACAATGAGGAATTCCCTCCTAGAAGAAGCCTTTCCATATACCCCCTTAGATTAAAAGGCCTTTCTCCGTACTTTTATTGAATCCTGCATGTATATTTTCATCACCACTTATAAAACTATATTCTTCATTTATTCCTTATTCCTTATTCTGGTCTGGCAGCCCGTGTAAAGTAGGACTGTATCTTATAGTCATAAGATTCAAAGCATGTTCAAAAAAGCTGGTACAAGGTACTATATTTTAAAATATGGTTTTGTAGAGAGGTGATCAGAAGTGATGGTTAATCAAATTTATTTACTGCAGCGTCTCCCAGAAACTTTACTGCATCCATTTTTTTTCAAAATACATCTATTAAATATTTACTATACCAATCATCGATATAGACATGGGGAATTCAGTTGATAGCACTAAAAAAAGACTCATAAAAGAAATATTAAAAATAGACTCATCCTAGCGGGGAAAGACACAATAAATTAACAGAGCTGTGATATCCTTATCAGTAATGAGTGCCACAGAAAGAAACAAAGTTGGGAGAGAAAAAAGTAACAGTTTAAGATGAGGCAGTGGGGGGAGAAATTATATGGAATGGTGGTCAAGGAAGGTGTCTTGGCTGAGAACATGTTCATAAAGAAACCTGAAAGGTGTGGAGAGGGAAGCCTGATAGCAAGATACTGATATCTTGAGAGGCTTAATTTTTTTTAAGTTATGGTTTAGGTAGTATGGTTACAGTATTGCTTGTGTTTACAATTTTGATTTACAGTCACTGAACCACAACACCACATCAAAGAGTCTCCATCAATGTCCCCATGTGACTTACAGTCTGCCTCTCCATTCTCTCCTACCTATGCCAGACACTTGATGATCTCAGTTTTGAAATTCAGTGCTAAGGTTTTGTCATCATTTGTTGCTGTCTAGGAAACAGTATAAATATGCAGTAATACTATATATATATATAAAATAAAAATATACATAGACTGATATGCTTGGGGTATTTCAGAACTGCAAAGAAGCTGATAGATAGGCAAAAGTTAGCCTAGGAGAAAAAGGATACAAAGGAGACAAAAGAGATGAGATAGAGGTGGGAGGCAGGATACCAGGAGCAGATAAAGAGACATTATGTGACACATTCCATGGTTATGACTAGAACTTAGACTTTTTCACTAAGTTAGAGACACATGAGTGTGGTGCAGGCGAAAGAGTGACAATACTTGGGCTGCTATGCTGACAGTTCTCTGGCAAGAAGCATGAGCAAAGTAGAGGGAGAAGATGGGAGGCTGGTGAGTGTTTTAGAATAGGGCTGGTGATGCTTTAAACCTATAAGGTCATGGTGAAAGTGACAAGATGGTAAGGGATGAGATTAAATTATCTTTAAAGTTAGACCTGACAGAATATTCTGATGAATTGGATATGGTTATGAGAGAAAGACAGAAGACTGGTGATTAACTCTGGGATTTTAACTCAAGCTGTTGCTAGGGGGACCTTGCCTGATGTATTATATCTCCAACCTCACATTTGATGACTTTATATGTATCATGAATAGCCACACATAGCAGTCTACTTATTTTTTATAATGTAGGAGTACTGCTATTTATTCAGCCATTGATTAAGCTGATTAAATTGGGCATGAACTCCACAGCAGTCTACATTTCTTAAGTGAATTCTACATGGAACATATATCTTATGGTATGCATTTCACAGAACATAATTTGGAGGTAAATATAATTGAATTAACTGGAATAAGCCATCAGCAGCAAATTTAATATTACCAACACTTACATAAGCAATGGTTTATGAGAAAAATAGAAGGAGAAATTAGAAAGTCATTTATCAATTTTATTAGTCATAAATGATGAATATTACAAAATAATCTGATTTTAATAAACATGAAAAATTATTAAAATACTATTTTGAAGTAATTCCTTTAGACGACTAGATATTTAGTCTTACCTTATTTAATTTTTTGTGGGGAAGTTTGGATCCCACCCAACTGTGCTCAGGACTTTCTCTTGGCTCTATGCTCAGAGGTCCTTCCTGGTGGTGGTCAGGAGACCATATGCAGTTCTGGGAATAGAGGCTAAATGATTATTCGAAATATGTTTCGAGCATACTTGAACTATCCTTTAAAGGCATATTGTTTCGAGAATCCTTAGTATGGCAAAATGTCTTTTGAGGGTAGATTTTAATTTCTAAAATCACCAGAAGTTCACTCTCAGTTGAACAAGATAAAAGTGAATGAATAAATTGAAAAAATATTTTTCTGTTAAATGTGAGTTTGGTCTATCAGGTTGATTTTCCTGATGGTCTTCAGAGACATTCTGAAGATGGAATTCAAAAACAAAACATTTGATCGATAGTAGTGTCCCTGGAATAATTACATTTCTTGTGTGGTATGCCTTACCTTAGAAATATAAGCTTTGGCTGTTGAAACCACTTTATATTATAAACACATACTCAGAATCAAATAAATGATTGTAATTATCTTTAAAATGAGGTATAAAAATACTGGTTGAACACTAAAAGAAGAAAACAACCAACCCCATCAAAAAATGGGGAGACGAAATGAACAGAAACTTTCTCAAAGAAGAAATTTGAATGTCTAAAAGGCACATGAGAAAATGCTCTACATCATTAATCATCAGGGAGATGCAGATCAAAACAACAATGAGATATCATTTCACACCACAGAGACTGGCCCACATCCACAAGAACAAAAGCAACCGGTGTTGGCACGGATGTGGCGAGAAAGGGAATCTCCTTCACTGCTGGTGGGAATGCCAACTGGTTCAGCCCTTTTGGAAAACAGTATGGACAATCCTCAAAAAATTAGAAATTGAGCTCCCATTTGACCCAGCAATACCACTCCTGGGAACATATCCCAGAGAGGCAAAAAAGTATAGTCAAAGTGACATCTGCACTTGTTTGTTCATTGCAGCACTCTTTATAATAGCTAGAATCTGGAAAAAACCTGAGTGCCCAAGAACAGATGACTGGTTAAAGAAGCTTTGGTACATCTATACAATGGAGTACTATGCAGCTGTTAGAAAAGATGAAGTCATAAAATTCATATACAAGTGGTATGATGTAGAAAGTATCATGCTAAGCAAAAAGAGTCAGAAAGAAAGGGACAGACATAGAAAGATTGCATTCATCTGGGGAACATAAAGTAACAAAATAGGAGACTAACACCCAAGAATAGCCGAGATAAGTACCAGGAGGATTACTCCATGGCTTTGAGGACAGCTGCACACGCTAGGGGAAAAGGCAGCTCAGATAGAGAAGGGAGCACCAAATAAAGGGTGTTGAGAGGTTCCTCTCGGGATGGGAAATGCATGATGAGAGTAGACTATAGTCCAAACAAGATTGCCACTCAATGTCTCTTTTGCAAACCACAGCACTCAAAAGGAGAGAGATAACAAAAGGGAATGCCCTGCCACAGAGGCAGGGTGGGAGGGGGAGATGGGGAGTGGAAGGATACTGGGATCAGTGGTGGTGGTGAATGGGCACTGGTGGAGGGATGGGTACTCAATCATTGTATAACTGAAACCCAAGGACAAAAATTTGTAAATCTACAACTGTACCTCGAGGTGTTTCACTAATAAAAATTTAAGAATAAATAAATAAATAAAGGGGGCCAGGTGGTGGGTGTGACCCCCGCCTACTGGAATTTGGAGGATCTGGGTGGAGGATGCTCGACTCCAATCCGAGTAGGCTTGGAGATCTCGGACCCAGAACCCGCGTGGCTTTGTCCCTCTGCCAGTACCTTCAGGTGTGCGGAGAGTGGTCTCAGCATGGTGGTGGCTGGTCCTGGAGGTCTTCGGCTGCCGGAGCTCTGGTCGAGGCGGGGAGGAAAGCTCAACCCGCTCCCCTCCAACGGGCCCCGGCGAGGAACAGCCAGGCGCGGGGGCAGACTGCACTGTTCTCGTCCGGGAGCTGGATTTTATAGTCTCTGAGTCTTGGCCATTGATGGGATTACACGGCTCCAGGGGGCCAGGTGGTGGGTGTGACCCCCGCCTACTGGAATTTGGAGGATCTGGGTGGAGGATGCTCGACTCCAATCCGAGGAGGCTGGGAGATCTCGGCCCCAGAACCCGCGTGGATTTGTCCCTCTGTCAGTACCTTCAGGTGTGCGGAGAGTGGTCTCAGCATGGTGGTGGCTGGTCCTGGAGGTCTTCGGCTGCCGGAGCTCTGGTCGAGGCGGGGAGGAAAGCTCAACCCGCTCCCCTCCAACGGGCCCTGGCGAGGAACAGCCAGGCGTGGGGGCAGACTGCCCTGGAGCCGTGTAATCCCATCAACGGCCAAGACTCAGAGACTATAAAATCCAGCTCCCGGGTGAGAACAGTGCTCGAGGCAATCGACGAATAACAGGATGATGAAAAAAAATGAAAATGAAAATAAATAAAATGAGGTATAATGGTAAAGAGGTGAAGTTAGATCCTCCTATTTGGACTCTCATCACCCATCCTCTGTATTCTTTTCTGTTATTGATTATAGTGTTATATACAAACATGCCATAGGATATTAAAATTATCTTTATTATAATCTGGGTATGAGCTAATTTTGTTCTGATAATCTAGATACTATGAAGAAAAAGATAAGGATTCTTGTGGACAAAGGCAGAAAAAAATGATTTTGTCTCTAAGAGCTATTTTAGACTAAGGAATTTAAAAACTAACCAGATTTGGCCTTGTGCCTGATGTTTACTGTTTTCCAAATTGGGTGCAAACATGTATGTGAATTTTTGGTGGTGAGCCAGCTGCTCTGTACTCATTTTGGGTGATTAAAATGCTCTCAGTAGACATTCTGTTCAGAATTGATCATTCTGCTTTTGCCTGCTGAGAAATGGAAACTGCCAGGACTTCTTAAGCTGAATGAAAAAATTATTCCATCTCAGCAAGACTCTCAGATCCAGTGATTCCAAAATTTTCAAGGTTAGAGAACCTTTCTGGAGAATAATCCTTGCCAAGGAACCCTAATCCATGCTTCACAATGACTGTTTTGGCCAAAGCAGGAAGTAACAAAGGGTTTTTGAATTAAAATATAACTAAATAAACATATGAATTTACCTAACCATCTAAATTTTTTTTCTGCTTGCACAAAGGGGGGAAAATCCTCCTTGAATGCTATGCATATGCACCTGAGAAGTGATACTACTGAAATAGACACTCTCCATGATATAGATATGAACCTGCCTCCTCTCATCACCACAGTCGTGCTAACAGCACTATTATAAGTGGACTTACTGAAAGTCATTATCAGCATTATTGTACCCCACATAACACTTCCTTTTTCATCAAGGAACTCATTTCACAGCAAAGGAAGGAAAGGCATAACAAAGATTGATTGTGATCTCTTTACTCACCCATCAAGCAAGAAACTCAAGTGATTAGTGAACAGTAGTAAAATGAAGGAATCATACTGATATAGCACACAAAAATTTGCACCAGTGTTCATTATAACCTATGGGATTAAAGACTGATAGCTTGACTTATTTCTGGTGAGAGTAAACTTCAGAAAAATGAAATAATCCAAACCAAGATAATTCATCTGACTTGGTGAGCCAGAATCACTTCCTCTTTCCAATATTCTCTTCTCTCACATTTCTTTTCCCTCCTCTTGTCCATCTTTCTCTCCCTCCCTTCCCCTTTTACATTCAACTGAATGATTCCTCAATGTTCTGTCTCCAGCAAAGTGCTTAAGTTTCAAGCATCTCTCTTTTTTTAATTTTAAGCATAATTTTATTTTATGTTTACATCATTCTAATTTTCTACTTTTACTTTTTTCAGTTGAATCTTTCTTTTTTTTAATGAATCACCGTGAAGTACAGTTACAGACTTACAAATTTTCGTGCTTACGTTTCAGTCATACAATGATCGAGTTCCCATCCCTCCACCAGTGCCCATTCTCCACCACCAATATTCCCAGTATCCCTCCCATCTCCCCATACCCCCTCCACCTCTGTGATAGGCATATTCCCTTTTACTCTCTCTCTCTCCTTTATGGTGTTGTGGTCTACAATGCAAGTATTGAATGGCCATCATGTTCGGTCTATAGTCTACTTTCAGCACGCATCTCCCATCCCAGGTGGGCCCTCATCTCTTTATGTAAAGCTTCCCCAGTTTGGGAGCTATACAGATAGAAGAGCAGACAGGGAGGTTGCTTTGTATGCGTTGTCTAGAGTTTGATCCCCAGCACCACCAGGAGTGATCCCTGTGCTCAGAGGTATTGCCAAGTGTGTCCTAAAAACAATAAACAAAACAAACCAAAAAAAAATCTAATTTCCAGAGTTCTCTCTAAATCTTTTTGACTACTAGTATTTTTCACTATTTTTTAAATTTAACTTTTATTTTTAATTTTTACTTTTCAGTTTTGTTTTAACATGCTTTATTGATTGAGGTCCTGTGATTCACATACTGTTAATGATGATTTACTGTGTACATAATTCCAACACCACATCCCTCAACAGTGTACCCATCTCCCTCCTCCAAGTACCCCAATGTTCAACACTCCCCACCACACACACACTCCACCTGCATCGTTATCCCCTCCATGACTCTCATTATGTCACACATGCTCTGATCTCAGACCACTTGAAAACCTTGCAACTTTACTCTTTGTAAGATTGGAAGTCCTAATTCAAAGGAAAATGACTCTAGTAGAAACAGGAAAGATTTCACTGAATCTAGATTTTGAAGAGATTCAGTAGAGAACCTCTGGATGTTTCCATGTCTGTAATGAGCACTTTCAGCACCCATAGGCTTATTAGAACACAATAACACAGATTTCTCATGGATAAAAATGTCTAATACCTATGTGCAAGCAAAACAGGCCAGCAGGAGGGCTAGCTAATGATGGAGGGAAGCTAGAACTGTGGCAGAGGAGATGAGGGATAGCAATTTCAGCCTGGAGGACTAGCTACAACATCCTGAACAATAAATTGGCTGTTGTCTGTATGTCTCACTGATATCCTCCTGATGGATATCCTTCCCCCAGTACCCCCAAGAAGTTGTGGTCAGTCACCATTCTGAAAACATGGCAACAGAACTTAGTGAACTTAACAAAGAACTCTAAGTAATGAGTGATGAAAGAGATGAGTCTTCCCAGGCATTATTAGTGCTTCAACTCAGTGCCCCCTTGTGCTCCAGCAAACTTCTAACTTGGGATCTGTAATTATATCTGGGAGTTTTCTCTGAAACACTGAAAACCAGTTAACACTCAATAAGAGATAGACAACAATTGGTGTGAAAAGTCCTAATGCCTTCATTCTTTGGGGTGAAGAATTTGTTAGGGAGGTGTGCATTTGACATTATTTCTCAGGTGTCCACAGTGGTAACTGGCTTATTAACACATGACTTTCTGATTACCTTTTCTTCCCTGCCCCACCTCTCTCTCATCCCCCCTTCCAAAGGAAGGTAACCATCAAATCAGTTATGGCAGAACAAGTGATTGATCACCAGCAGGTGAAGAAGCATTACTTCACTCCCTTGACTCTGAGTCCAAAATAAACCTTCACAGACATATCATTGCTCCCCTTTTACATGATCTCCCATTGACTGAAAAGTGTCAGTGTACAAAGGTTTTAATTTGTGAGTGACACAGATACACTCTAAGAAATGGTTTGAGAAACAATGAGAATGCTTAGATAATAGACCCTTAACATTCAGAGGCCCATTATTGTTACTGTTTTTGGCATATTGAATACGCCACAGGTAGTTTCCCAGGCTCTGCCGTTCAGGCGGGATACCCTCCGTAGCTTGCTGGGCTCTCCGAGAGGAATGGAGGCTTTTAGGGCAGCCTCTAATCGCCCTTACAGGTGCTCCCAGTCTACCGAATGCAAACTTTTGGACAACTGGCATGTTGTAACAATCTGCACGCTGACAAACACGCACCTGCCTGCATCTCTGGACAGCACCTTTTGGTTCACTCGTAGCCAGTTGGCACCGTTGCCACCCTTGCCATGATGAGGCAGTGAACCATCCAGGGGTCCTACGAAAACAGGATGAGAACACAGAGTCTCCTGCCCCCGCGCCTGGCTGTCCTCACCGGGGCCCCTTGGAGGGGGGAGGGTTGAGTTTCTCTCCCCCCGCCCCGAGCAGAGCTCCAGCAGCTGAGGACCTCTGGAGTCAGCCACGGCCATGCTGGGACCACTGTCCACACGTCTGGATGAGCCTCATGCATGAAAGAACTGGCAGAGGAACCCAGGCATACAGGTCCTGGGGCTGAGGTCTCCAAGCCTACTCGGATTGGGACTGGGCATTCTCCAACCAGAGCCCCCATCCTCCAGTAGGTAGGCATCACACCCACCAGCTGCTGCCAGCACCAGGTTGGTCCCATCAACGGCCAAGACACAGAGACTCTTAAATCCAGCTCCCAGAGGAGAACAACGCAGAGTCTCCTGCTCCCACGCCTGGCTGTCCTCACTGGGGCCCCTTGGAGGGGGAAGGGTTGAGTTTCTCCCCCCCACCCGCCCGAGCAGAGCCCCTGCAGCTGAGGACCTCCAGAGTCAGTTGGGACCACTTTCTACACATCCAGATGGGCCTCATGCATGAAAGAACTGGCAGAGGAACCCAGGCATGCGGGTCCCGGGGCTGAGGTCTCCAAGCCTACTCAGATTGGGACTGGGCATTCTCCAACCAGACCCCCCATCTTCCAGTAGGTAGGCGTCACACCCACCAGCTGCCACCAGCGCCAGGTTGGTCCCATCAAAGGCCAAGACGCAGAGACTCTAAAACCCAGCTCCCAGAAGCACGCGGCTGCAAATGCAGCCACACGACATCTTATTATCTTATTTTTCCTTTGGAGAACCTGGCAGGCTACCAAAAGTATCCTGCCTGCACGGCAGAGCCTGGCAAACTTCCTGTGTCGTACTTAATATGCCAAATACCAGTAACAATGATGGGTCTCATTCTCCTAATCCTGAAAGAGCACTGAAATGGCTCTTTTAATATCTCAGGGCTAGGAAGAAGGAGACGTTACTGGTGCCTGCTTGAGGAAATCGACAAACAACAGGATGATTGTGATCGTGAACTCATTGTGAAGTGCAAGCTCTTTCTCAGCAATGGTTTGGATCCACAACAGCGAAGAAAACTGAGATGAATTTGATAGTGCCCTGCTTTGGGATTATTTCCCCCCCCCCCCCCCCCCCAGACAGGGAAAGACATCTTTACTTGCACTGTTATGACTTGAGGTGACACTCTGGGTTTTGGTGATTATCATCTCTGATATGTTTCAAAGCAGACTCTTTCGGTGCTAGAGAGATAGCTCTATAGGATAGAGCTCATATTTCTACCAGAAGGTCTGAATGTGATCCCTAGCATTGATACTTCCTCCACCAGGAGTGATCCCTGAACTGGCAATAGCTCCTGAGCACTAACAGATATGCTACCTGTCACCCCCAAAGATTCTTCTTGTAACGCATATGTGGCTTTGAATGTGAGAGATTCCTCATAGCTGGAAAAGTTTTTACACAAAGTGCTGTCAAAATGAAAGAATTGATCTCTCTCCACATGATCACCCTTACCCTTTATCCCTGACTTCTGAGAGCACTTCTCAATTGTATCTTTGAAGGCAACCTTGTCTGGTAAGAAACTCTCATGAGCACAGCTCTTTAAGGGCAGCCCCCCAATTAGCCCACATCTGAGCCCCCAAAGACATTTTTTTTGCATTAACCTGAGGTAAGTCACCTCAGGTGATCCATGTCCAGTCCTTACTTCTGTCTTCACATCTTTCTCAGGGATGGACTTCCGATGGTCTCCTAGACTCAGGGGACATAAAGCTTCTCCACAGTTCTGGAAGCTTATGTTGCTATATTTGATGAGGAAATGAGGTATCAGAGGTTTTTTACAGCATTTTTATACTTTTTTTCAAGGAAATCCTTTCCTTGGTCTCTTCAACCTTAAAATATATGTACTCTTTTGTTGGGGGGGGGGGGCGCGTGTTGGGGTGATGTTGGTGGGTCCCACAGCTGACTTATGTGAAGCAGGGGGGAGAAAGACGGTCACTTTCTCCCCAACCGCCTCTGCCACTCTAGACTCAGGGTTACTGGGTTCTAGTCTCACCTCGCAGAAAGGAATTTCAGAAGACAAGCAGTGAAATAAATATGTTTTATTTGGAAGTTTTGAAGGTGTGGAGGGGAAGAGAAAGAGAGAGACAGAGAGAGAGAGAGAGAGAGAGAGTGAGAACATGGGCTTCCCCAAGAGCAGAGAGCCCCTACACACATCCTAGCATTAGACATGAAAGTGCACATCTCAAGATGGGATATACGGGTGACACATGTGCTTGGGCGACACATGTGATGGGTACCACATGTGCTCGGCCACATGGGCACAAGCAGCACATGGGCTCAGGCAGCATATGCTCACCCTTCCTTTGTTGAAGGTGGCCTTTATAGGGTTTCTCCAACCTGCCCCCATGTGGACTTCTACCTAGATAAAAGTCCGTTGCTAAGGAACTTACCAGGGGAGTTGGAAATGGTGATGGTCTTCTTTGAAATTCATTTCCTGGCCTTTTGTTCCTGAAGGAGCTTCTCTGGGTCTGTTGCTGTAGATAGGTGAGGGTCTTAGACCCACAGAAGCTCCTGTTTTTCCTGTTTTCTGCAGGGCTGGCTTTTGTCATTGCGTTGGGAGGGAGCCTTCCCTATCTATCTGCCTACATCAGGGGTAGTGGGGTGAGTAAGGACAGACCTAGTGATATTCAGAGGCTACCCCCAGCTCTGGACTTGAGAGATTGTGTGATGTCAGGAATTGAACTGGGGTTAACCACATGCAAGGTAAGTGCCTTAAGCTATATGCTATTTCTTCAGCCTCAAACCTTGAAGGGCACAATGGGCAAAGATTTTCAGAGCACTTGTAAGAGTGATCTGGCAGTTCCTTTAGCCTATTTCTAGGCTAAAATGGACTAATTTCTACCTGCCTTTTCTTCCTCCTTCTGAGATCTCTTGTCAAAACGGTGACAGAAAGAATCCCTTATTAAAATTGCTTCTTTTTTTCATTAACACATTCCTTTATCTGTTCTTTTTTAGGGAGTGTCACTCGCAGCATTGTGTATTTAAAAATAAATACAAAGTTCTGTGGCAGCTCTCCCTCACCACCTGCATTTGATGGCAATGGGTGAACAGAGGAGGAAATGAGGGCCTCGTGTCAATTGCAGTTTAATTCCAATCTTGCCTCCATACCTCTTCCTGATTCTCTTCCCTGATCCCCTTCATCCTCTTCCTGGATCCTGCTCCTTCATACTTCTCCTGGATTCTTCTTGATTCTCCTTGATTCTCCCTCTGGAATCTACTTCATTCTCCTTCTCCTGATTCTCCCCTTGCCTGATCTTACAGCCTTAGTTATATCCCAAAGCATGAGGGGTTGGGGATAGGTGTGATCAGACAATCAACAGAGGTTAAAGTTCTTCCCTCAGGGGAAGCTTCTTCTAGGACAACTTCTCATTCAGCCCAAGGGCAAAACACCATCTATGGGTGTGTTTCTCCTTTCCTTAGACCAACAAACATATAAACATTCATAATATTAGTTATTTTGTATGGACACAGTAAGAGAGACATTAAGCTTATAGGATGGGTCTCCTCGGGGCATCTCGCTATAGATCTCAGACTACCATGTTCAGGCCAGATTAGTCTTTCCTAACCCTAGCAGGGTCCTAATCTAGTTGTGACTTCTTAGATCATGACAGAATCTGTCCATGATCGTGCTCTTAACTTATAGTTAGGTATTATGGCGCTTTGGCCTGGTCCATTTCAATGCCAGTATATCTCACAGCTTGCCCTGGTTCCATCCAGTCCCTTGTCAGGACCCTGCTTTTTGAGGTACTAGGAAGTAAGGGCATGTGAGGCTTAAATTGAGAAAACATATGCCCAGGAGTGAGTATTATCTGGAGTCAATTTAACTCCCCGTTTACAAAAGCATAGCAACTACTATCTTCCTGTATCTATTTAAAAAGGACATTCCTTTGAAGAAACTGTGCAAAAGGACATAAGAGAAGGAGCAAAGCAATATTTCACTTGTAAATACAAGTCCAGTGTCCTTAGAAAGATCTGACCTTACAAGCTAACAGAGTCTGATTAGGAGATACAGGTCATTGACCACTGGGGAAGCAGAGCACAAAGAAAGAGATTACAGGTAAACAAAGGAATGGGAGTGTCTTCAGAGTGCTGTGATGGGTGTAATGTGATAAACTAAGCTTCTTGTGGCAAGGGAGAAAGGACAAACCAATGTTATCCTACACAGTAGTTCTCAGGGATCACTCCAGGCAATGCTCTGAGGACATCCATGGTGCCAGTGATTGGTGCATGCAAGGCAAGTGCCTTAACTTATGTGCTATCTCTCCAGACCATATCTGTTGTGTATTCTTTGTTCTGTTTATTTGTTTCCTTTTCGCATGATGTTAGCCGCTGGTGATATAAATATAAAGAAGATTTGCTTGGCCTAAACAAATCGAGTTGAGCAAATTATTCCTTGAAGATAGGCAGGTTGGAAGCTCTTTTCTAACTTTCTGCTGTTTGAATGGTTGTAGCTTTTCCTAGGAGGAAGCTTGACTACTGTATATCAATGCATAGAACAGCCCTTTAGCACTTTTGTTCTTTGTTCTAATCACTTTCTTAGGAAATTCCAGATATGACGTGGAGGCAATCTGTTGTCCCTGCTCTCATCCTGTTTAATGTGGTGTTCATTGTAAAACCAAAACTTCCAGTCTACCTAATCAATTAAAGCACCTAAAGCACCCTGATGCACCTAATGCATCTGTTCTTGACTGCCTTCATTTTGAGAGAGCAGGGGAATATGACAATGGCACTTTAAAAATGATTCCCTACTGATTCTAAGATACAGTTCCATGCAGGGGTGTGGCTCAGAGATATCGCATCTGTCTTTCATGTGTGAAGCCTTGAATTTTGTCTCTAACACCTCCCCACCATGGTGAAATTCCACCAGTGCACTGACAATGTGATCCCTGGTGCTACAACGTGTGTGATCTTTGGCACCAAGCATTTTTGAACATTACACCCAAGTTTCATGCTTCTGGGCTTCATAAATGACAACAACTACAGCAGAAAGAAAAGAAAGGGGAAATGTGTCATTATAAAAGTCAAATAAAATGCAGCTAAGGTTGAGGCAGATCAATGGGACACAAGCTAGTAAGAACTTGCACACATGTGTATCACACTACAGTATCAATCAACTTCTTCACAAGGAACTTAATCTAATTTCTATGATCATGGGAGTTATATCCATTATGCAAATTCACAGGGATGATACAATCTATACTTCCGACAGCACTTCTTTATTGTTACTTTGTGGGGTCCATTGTTCACATCTCGATTATCTATTTTCTGTCAGTTCAAAGATAGAAATTCCTGGTTTTACAAATGTCGTTCTTTCCTGTAGAGGCAAAAGAAATATAAGACTAGATTCTATCACAAAGAAATGTGAAATGGCTGTAAAAATCAATATTCTTTTAAAGACCCAAAGTGTCATTATTGCTTCCTCAGCTGAAATTAGCAATAATGCATCTACATCACATTTTTATGACCCAGTGAATTTGCTGAAAAGACTTTATAGTGAAAAATGATATTCAAGTTTAAGATATAAAACTTAATTAAGAGTTGCATCATGGAATCATAGAATCTTTTTGCCAGCACAATACCCCATTTTTCTATCTCCTGGTGCAATTTTCTTACCCACCTCAATGGTTGATTCTTCCCCTGTGTCTATGTTTTTTTATTTAAGTGTACAGTTCAATATGCACTTATGTGTCAGTTCAGTGGTTCATAACTATTTTGTTGTACAACCATTGTTATGTTACTTTCACCTTCATAACTCTTTTCATTGTATCAACACTGAAGTTCTATACTCATTTGACACTAATTCCCTGTTTCCCCATTTCCCAGCCCCTCACATCCACCATTCTACTTACCTTCTCTCTATGAAGTATCTCTATGAAGTATCAGACATACTTACCTTCTCTCTATGAAGTATCATAATGGAATTGTACAGTACATATCTTTTTGTGACAGAATGACTTCACTGAGCACAATATCTTAAGGTTTATCCATGTTGTAGCACATGCCAGAATTACTTTCCCTTTTAGAGTAACACTGTAGAGATCATACGGTCACAGTCCTCCTGTTATTCATTGATTTGCTCGAGTGGGCCCAGTAACATCTCCATCATGAGACTTGTTGTTACTGTGTTTGGCATATCGAACACGTCACGGGGAGCTTGCCAGGCTCTGCCGTGCGGGCGAGATACTCTCGGTAGCTTGCCCGGCTCTCCGAGAGGGGTGGAGGAATCGAACTCCGGTCGGCCATGTTGACTGCATGCAAGGCAAACGCCCTACTGCTGTGCTATCGCTCCAGCCCATGTAGAGATCACATTTTGTTTATCCAGTGTGCCTTGATTGGAACTTAGGCTGTTTCCATGTTTCATTATTTTGTCAAATATCCTGTTAATCAAGGTGTTTAAGTGTCCATTTAAGATTGTGCTTTCAATTCCTTTGACTATGAAGTCAGTGGGGTCCCATGGGTTCTTATATGAGACAGAGAGGAAAAAGATGGTCACTTTCTCATGATCCACCTCTGCCTCTCCAGGACCAGCTGAGAATGATAGGACAGATAAAGTCTGTGGATGAGTCCTTGAGTGGTATGGATTAGTCTCGTCAGCGCCCCCCTTCCCCCCCCCCCCCTCGCCAGCTGCTGAGCCACTCCTGATATCTGCTTGGTCTTCTCAGCACAGAGGTTGATTCATTCCCACCACCAGATTTCTTGGGGAGACACAAACTCAGGCTGGAGCAAAGAATTGCTCTTTGCTGTAAAAGAAAGTCTCACAGAAAAAGAATTTCAGGAGGAGAGGAGCAGTGAAGTTAAAAACGAATTTTATTTTGGAGGTTTTTAGAAAGAGGAAGGAGGGAGAGAAAAGGGAGAGAGTGTAACATGCCCAAGAGAGAACATGGACTTCTCCAAAGATGGAGAAAGTCCCAGTACACATCTCAAGAGGGGAGATGCAGGTGACACATGTGCTCAACCACTTGGGCACAAGCAGCACATGGGCTCAGGCAGCATATGCACCATTCTTTGTTCAAGTTGTTAGGAGTGGTCCATCATCCTCTATGAAATTCCTTTCCTGACCTTTGTTTCTGTGGGTCTTTTGGCTCCAGGTTAAGTCTTATCAGGCCTTAGTTCCTGTGTGTGCAAGATGAGCTTTTTGCAGCCTCAGAGTTATTGGTTTTATGACTTCCCAGAAATTCCATTGCCGTGGGCTCTTTCCTATCTACCTGTCTATATCAAGTATATACCCAGAAATGAAATTGCTGGATTGTTTAAAAAGTCACTTTTAAAAGTTCTGAGAAAATGCCACACTTTTCCACCACAGTTGTGATGTTTTATAAAGCTGCCAACAGTCGCAAAAGTCTCCATGTCTCTTTATCCCTTCCAGATTTTTCCATTTCTGGTGGATGTTTTCTAAAAATAGTCATCCTAATGATTATACAGTATGAGGTGGTCCTCTTGGTATAAGTTTCCCATTTATACTAGATTGAGATTTTGGATTCTGCCTCCTTACTGTGTTGTTGCCTGGGATATGAGGAGAGCAAACACACTAGACTTCTCAACTGCTAGAAGATTATCTTCAAATTTCCAGAGAAACAAGAAAAATCAGTTACCTAGCATTGCTTTGCTTGATTGTCAAAAATGCTCCCTTCTAAAGAAAAGCAAAAGATTAACATTCCCTATCAAATCCTTTACAGATTGTCAGCTTTGAGGGACAGTTGTTTTTTTGTTTGTTTGTTTTTTTGGAGGGGGGGTCATCTGGGCTTTTTTTATTTGTTTTAAAAAGAAGAGGTTAGAACTGTCACTGAATTGAGCATTTGAACACAACAAACAGTTCTGGAAGTAAAGATCCTGTTATGCTTACACTCAATCTGGCTTCCTGAAGTCATATGTCAACATGATTGATTACCTGCCTTAAATACAAATTGTTAAGGACATTTCCATAAGAAGAAAAACATTTTCATAAGAAGAAAAATTTTCTAGTCCAAAACTAATTGCACTGACTGTTGGGACATTTTTAATGATCTAATTCTGAGTTACTTTTAGGCTAGTTTTGATTGAAACTGATGCTTAGACTTTCTTTTGAATATATTATGAAATCCAATACATTCCTTGAAGGTGAGAAAGAAACAAGTGAGGTACAATTGTGTAGGGAATTAAACCTTCATCAGGGAAAGTTGAAGATGTCAGTCTCAAAAGTTAGTTTTTTTTTAAAGTTTTATTATTTATTTATTTATTTTTTGCTTTTTGGGTCACACCCAGCGATGCTCAGGGGTTATTCCTGGCTCTGCACTCAGGAATTACTCCTGGTGGTGCTTGGGGGACCATATGGGATGCCGGGGATCGAACCCAGGTAGGCCGTGTGAAAGGCAAATGCCCTACCCACTGTGCTATCGCTCCGGCCCCAAAAGTTAGTTTTATTTTGTACAATGTGGAGGGAAAATATCTGTAACTTTTTAGGGAAAAAGAAAAAATATATATCTACATATATATTTCATAATTAACATGAATACCTACAATTGAATTAATAGTGTATATTCTATTAATATTTTAAAATTTAAACCTTCTGGTGAACTTCCTAGAATTTAATAATAATGTTTCCAAAAATAAGCTTTTTCTTTGATGTTCCTCTTCTCAGATGAGAGGTTATTTTTCTTTTGTTTGTATGTATGTGGTGGGGATACCTCCCCAGTGTTGCCTGGAGAGAGGAGTCATCTGTGCAGGCCTGACGATTGTCCTGGTGATTTGCATGGTGCTGTGGGTTACTGAGGGCACATCTGGCCTTGCTGGGATAAAGATAGAGTGTCAGGGACTGAACTTGGTCTCTAGAACATTCAAGTTCTGTTATCTACCTCTTTGAGTTATTTCCTTCCCACTGATAGTGTAGCATGCTCAGGTTCTTGTCCTTAGGCAAGACTGAAGCAAAAGACTAGAGACAGGATGGCTGGACTCAGCAGAAATTATTTAGATAACAGAAAGAGAAGGGAGAGAGAGGGGCTGGAGCGATAGTACAGCAGGTAGAGTGTTTGCCTTGCACGTGGCCGACCCGGATTAGATTCCCAGCATCCCATATGGTTCCCTGAGCATTGCCAGGAGTAATTCCTGAGTGCAAAGCCAGGAGTAACCCCTGTGTATTGCCGTTGTGACCCAAAAAGAAAGAGAGAGAGAGAGAGAGAGAGAGAGAGAGAGAGAGAGAGAGAGAGAGAGAGAGAGAAGGGAGAGCAATGATGGGGAAGGGAAGAACGGGAAAGGGAGGTGAGAGAAGAGATGCTGGGCATAAGGTATCCTCAAGTACAAAGCTCAGTGGGAGTAAAAAGCTTCCTTTTTCTCTCTTGTTAGCTAGGAGGATGGGTGAACTCAGCAAGGGTAAAAGACATGTAAGCTGGTAAGATAAAGGGGTTGGGAAGAGCTGGATTTCTGAGAGGATTATCTTCAGCTTCTCTAAACCTGTTCTCAGGAAATTTTCTTTGGAGCACTTGTCTTCTGATTTCACCCTACCACTTTCCCTCTTGTCCATACATTGCTATATCAATAGATTAATCTTTAACTTGGAAATCACTAATAGAGCACCAGCATATAGCATAGAATCTGTTCTAAATATTTGAGATAAAAAGCAAGTAAAAAATCTCTATAGTGACGGAGTTTCCCATTTAGTCTAATAGGAGGATATAGATATATACAACCAGCAACAGATATGATAGACAAGGAAAGTATACCTAGCATATTAGAATACTTAGGGTACTATGTGTTGAGTGGGGAAAAAAAGACAGGATAAGAGCAATCAGAAGGATGGGGATGGAGACAGGATATTGGAAAACTTCAACCATGTTGAAGAGTAGTCATTGAAAAGAAAACTAATATAAAATCTTGGAGGAGACAACTGAGTTAGCCTTGGGACTCTGTGGGGAAGAGCATTTCAGGAAGAGAATTGCTGAGACTCTAACAGGTACTATTCCATTATACAGATGAGTAAATTGAGACCCAAAGAGTTTAGGATACATGTCCTGTACCTCACAGAACTAATAATATCAAGACTGGTGTAACTGGTGACGCAGACCATTTGTCTGCGTCAGATTGGTGTTCTAATAGCTTTACACTGACATCTTGTATATTTATGCTAATTATTTGTTCAGAGAATGAGTAAGTAGGAGAATGAAATATACTATTGACCTCTCCTAATGGTTAAGAAAATAGAGTATAAGTAAATCTACTCACAGTAGTATCTCTCCAGTCCTCACAATCTTTTCTTTCTATTTTAATCTAATTGCCTTGAAAATGACCCCATCTGAGAGATGTTTTACATTTGAGTATAAGGACCTAGAAAGGAAAATAGATCATCCATGTGGTCAAAAAATTTTAATTTTAATTTATTTTTTGGTTTGGGGGGCCATGTCCTGTGATACTCAGGGCTTACTCCTGACTCTGTGCTCCTGGAGCTTGGGGGGGGAGGGTATGGGGTGCTGGGAATCAAACCCAAGACACCTGCAGGTAGAGCAAGCAATCTACTCACAGTACTATCTCTCCAGCCCTCACAATCTTTTCTTTCTATTTTAATCTAATTGCCTTGAAAATGACCCCATCTGAGAGATGTTTTACATTTGTATGCCTAGAGGCAAACACAAAGGCAGCACAGCTCAGGCCTCTATTTCCTGCCCCAGCAAAGCCTGAAGTTAAAAGTGCCATATCTGCCCCTGTCAGCTCTGATGTAAAGGGAGAGAGAAGCAATGGGGTGTACACCACTAATTCTCCCTGAAATGTTCCCTTATGATTCGTCCCATTTGCCACCACCCTCAAATGCATGCAGAGCACTCAAATACGGGACAGTCAAGACAGGGAGAGGAATGGGACAGCAGGCCGAGCAGAGATAATGACACTGGAAACAGCCACTGGAATGTCATTGCTGTTTATAGAAAGCATAAAGGAACATAATCAACATTAAAAAAAGGAGTGCTTGAATCCAAATTCTTTTTGCAAGTATTTCTTCAGTCTTCCCATACATAAAATGCACACTCTTGGGTCTCTTTATTGTTTGTTTTAAATATTAACATTTCTGCTGATTTGGGAAAGTAGTTGAGATGGTTTGCTTATTCTGTAACAGAAGATAGACCCAGAGGTGTGTAATGAATAATAGAACAGTAACCTCCATTGTCCATAAAAAGTATCTTTGATAATCTTGTTAACCAGCTTTTATAATGCACACACTACACTTTTTAATTGAGATGTCATTAAAATCTAACATTTTATCAGTTTCAGATATCCACCCAAAGAATTTCATATTTGTACAAGGTTGCAAAATGGGTACCATAATAAATTTACTTAGTATCTATCACCAAATATAGTCAAAATTTTATGAAAATTTATAAGATTTATTTCATTAACAAATTTGATATGCAATAGCTATACATTATATACACCATGCCATACATTATATATCCACCACCCATCTCCATCATAGCCACAAAACAGTCCTCATAACTTTATGAAGCAAGTATGATTATTAAAACCCATTGTATAGTTAAGGAAAGAGGCCTCTAAGAAACTTGTAGAAGTCATATAGCAGAAAAGCAACAAAGTCAGGAATCTAAGCCAGATACTTTGTCCCAAAGATTTTTGTTCTTGATCTAGAAATTGCTTCTCCGGGTCAGAATAGTACAGTGAGTAGGACTCTTGCCTTGTACATGGCTGGCCCAGATTCTATCACTGGCAACCCATATGGTCCTCTGAGCATCACCAGTAGTAAATTCTAAGTGCAGAGCCAGGAGTAGCCCCAGTATCACCAGGTGGGTGACCCTCCCCCAAAGAATAACCTAAATAAAAAATAAAATAAAAATTGCTCATTTAGGCTAAAAAAAAAGAGAAGGTAATTCTTACTTCTGTAAACTGATCAAATGTTTGTGACAGTTGAGTCTGTTTCTACCAATAGCTATCCCAAGGGCCATCCCATTACACAGTATGCAGCCCGAAATCCTGAGGTGGTGTCACTGAGATGTTAAACCAAGGAACAGCACTTCCATAGTACTGTGGCGGTGCTGGTTTTCAAGTACAAACCAGAGGTGCTTATTGTGAGGTATACACAGACCAAAGGGTGACAGGAACCAAAGACCAAGTGGCTGATGAGATAACACACTCCTGGAATCAAAGATCACTCTGCCTCTCTCCCCCTAACCCTCTCCCCCTCAACACATACATGAACTTACAGCCCACCCAGCAACCAGAAGCCACTAGGCCTCATTCCATGCTTCCTCACATCGACTCCTCACAGATAATAAGGCCAGACCAATTGCACTAGTCCCAGTAGTCTTTGTTCCCTTCCCTGCCATCCACCCGCCCCAAGACAACGTAAAGCCACCTTAGTCTTTCCTAGGGCACTGCTCTACCCAAGCCTCTCTAAGGGCTGGGATATGGATTCTGCCCCGGAGCACACCTATTCTTCTCTTCTTCTCCTATTCCTTCACGTTTGTTCACCTTTGTCCTCCTGTCTGCACCAGGGACCTGGGGGCCCATATCTACCATTTTTTTAGAGCACCAATGAGGCCAAGATCACTGGAATGCACCTGGCAAAACACTGATGCATTCTGGAATACTGACTAAATGATGGCAGCAACTGGCATTCTTCAAGCCAATTTAATGTTTGCCTAAACTGGAAAGGAAGGACTTGTGAATTCATCAACTGATGACTTTGGGTATCAATGGCCATATCCCAGGGGCCCAAATCCTACTACATGCCCACAGACTTACTTTTTTTCCAGCTTCATGTGGGAATTTATTTAAGACCCAGAGGATGCTTTGAAATTACTCTTGACCCTTTCCTGTGTCTCAAATTGAATTTGATAATGTTGTACACTAGTATGACTCTCGTGAGCATTCACACGCTCTAGATAGCAGGACTGGCATTGCATAGCAGCAGAATTAGCATGCTGAAACTCTCCCTCTGGTTCTAAGAGATGGCAATAGAAAGGACATTCTGGAATGCAAAAATAAAGCCTGTTTTAATTACGCCTTATATACAGAGCCTTGGGACACAACATCCCAGGCACTGTAAAGAAAAAAAAATTGGGTTCATGAGATTCTAGGAAAGTCTTAGAACACAGCTATCTTTATGCGGTGACACAATGAACTCTGAAGAGCAGAGAGGGTCAGTGCCTCCATCCCTCTCATTCTGTGTTCAACTCTCCTGTAATAGAGAAGAGGGGAGAAGCTTAAATGGTGCTTTTGTGCTTTAAAAGAGAAGGGGTTTCAAAAGAAGGGAGAGAGAACAAGGGGGAATGCCCTGCCACAGAGACAGGGTGGGACGAGTGGGGGGGATGGAGGGTGGGAGGGATACTGGAACCCGTGGTGGTGGAGGATGGGCCTGGTGGAGGGATGGGTACTTGATCATTGTATAACTGAAACTCAAGCACAAAAATTTATAAGTCTATAACTGTACCTCATGGTGTTTCACTAATAAAAAAAAAGAATACTAAAAAAAAAGAGAGAGAGAGAGAGAAGGGGTTTGAGGCCGGAGCAATGTACAGTGGGTGGTGTGTTTGCCTTGAATGCGGCTGACTTGGGTTCTATCCCCAGCATCTGATATGATCCCTCGAGCACCTCCAGGAGTAATTCCTGAGTGCAGAGCCAGGAGTAACCCTTGTGCATTGCAGGGAGTGACCCAAAAAGCAAAACATTAAAAAAAAAAAACAGAGAGAAGGGTTTTATGTCAGTGGCAGTAATCTCAAATAATTAACTTTAAATCAACACATCAAAAGAACTAGGATGTAGGACTACTTACTTAAGCCCTATAGAAACAGTAGTGCAATAGCTTATATATTTGAATGGCAGGAATAGTTTAATTTGAGAATTGTATGCAAAAAAGGAAATAAATGGATAGGTTTATTACTGACACTTAAAAAAATGATTTGTGGTGCAGTGCTCAAGGCTTCCTCCTAACCCTGTGCTCGGGATCTCTCTTGGTGGTAGATCAAATCTATATTGGCCATAGGCAAGGCAAACACCTTAACCCATATACTATCTCTGCAGCTCACAATATTAATATGTTTAAAAACAGTGGATCAATACTGAGTTGCTCTTCATTTCCTCTCTAATACTATTTTTTTCTATGAAGATGCCTCCAATTTTTTTTCTTTCTCTTGAAGGAGCAGGGTTAATTACAGAATAAGGTATGTAAAGATCATTTACTGAATACAGAGAAAAGACTTATAGTTGTTTCATGCCTTGGAGTTGGTAAGGGAAAAAATGGAATTTCAACTCCTGATCAACTCCTGTTAATTCATAATTTACTCTGTAATGAGATTGGAATGAGCTATGGAGAATGCAGCCTGCATAACAATCACAGGTTTTCAAGAAGATTTTATTCTCAGTTGTTATACTGCAGTTTCCTAAATTCTTCCTAAAGGGGCCCAGCTAAAAAAATTTCATGACCTTTGGTGCTGGGAGTATTATATACAGAGGTGTAAAGCTGGAATATCATAATATTGTAAAGCAATAATAAATAAATATTGTGAAAAATTAAATGTTATGACCAATTAGACAACATATTGGTGTTTTTGTCTTTTTTTAGAATGTAAAAATTTATTCCTAGATTACTGTTCAGCGGTCTATCTTAGTATTTGAGATAAAATTTATAAGTTCTCTATGGAATAAAAACTCTATTAATACCAGGAATATAGAAAAGAAAAATTATAAGATTACTAGATATCCAGAAATTGTTTAGTAAAGATCCCACATTTTCAATTTAAAACTTTATCATAGAAAATATCCATTTTTATTGAATATTTGTATAAGGCAAAACTAAAAACCCCTCAGCACTCGGGCATGTGGTGGACAAGATATAGGGCGGCATCTAGCCTGATATTGGAAGCTCAGAAAAGCATGTTTCTTGAGAATAAAAGGGGACTAGATTCCTAGATATGTTACCCATGTTAAATTTAGATGTCTGCTGTTGGTCTGATTAAGCAAGAACCCCTTCCTACGATGACCTGTGAATGTAGCTTATGCCTATATTAAGCATGTACCTTGTCCTTTCCACAACACCCTACCCTTAGCTTTTCTAATAAAGCTTTCTCGCTCACAGTGAAGTTGGTTCAGTTTCTGACAGCCTAACAATTTGTTATGACATTATATAGTCTTCAGGTTTGCATTTTCATTAAAATACTTTCTTAGTTAAAAATCATACCTCTCTCAGGTCACAGTGATAGTACAGCAAGTAGGGTCTTTGCTTCACATTCAGTCAACCTAGTTTCAATTCCCAGCACCCCATAATGTCCTCTAAGCCTTGCTAGGAGTGATCCCAGAGCAGGAGTAAACCCTACTACTGGCCCCAAAACCAAATAATAAAAATAACAAAACTAAAATATAAATCATAGTTTTCTTCTAAAGCAGAAGCTCTATCATATTTAATGTGGAACCTCTAGAAGTATTTCTGTTAATTTCAGAAACAAATCAAGGGTACCTAATATAAGACACTTTATTGTAGCAGTTCTAAACAATGCAATTAAAATGAAACAAATGATAAGAACATGCTTGAGAATAAAGGATAAATTATTATTTATTGTCACCAGAAGTTCACAAATGTATTTGCCCCCTGACATTAATCAAAAAATATTATTCAATACTTCCACTGCCCCCACCCCTCAAGAAGTCTGCTTTCTTTAAGCCAACAAATAGAAACCCCAAAATTGCCCCTGAGGCTACTACCAACTTATAAATTGTTCTAGCTCCTCCCAGAGAGGGTAGTGCAGTCCACGCTGAAAAAAACTGGTTAAGCTTGTTTTGCACATATAATAAATATCAATTACCAAACCCAGTAAATCTACCAATTTTTTAAAAGAGCTCTGCCCTCACCCTCAGCAGAGTAAAGGGGCATCTCACTCAGAAACAGTCATTAAAAGTGAATTTTCGTACACTCCCATATCCAGCCATACAGATTTAACCTCAGTGCCCTTTCTAGTGGATGTGCTATCTTTTCCTTCACTCATGACCAATCCCTTCACTTGTCCTCTGCTTCGTATGCCTCCACTGTAGCTGAGGATATCACTCTCGTATTTCCTTCTGATTCTATATGATTCACCTGTGCCGTCTCTGCTAGTCCATCCCATCAGCATTCAAGCATTCTGCAATATTTTCCATCATAGAAATCTGTCTCTTAGTCTGACATCAGTCACTCGAAGCGACTGTTCTATTGTTTAACTTACCTTTCCAGCAAAACCACTTTGAAAAGTTTTTCAAACTCATTCTTTATTTCCACATCTTGAACTCCCCTCCCCACTCTTTGTTAAACCCATGCCTATCAAGCTTTTGGTTTTACCATTTCATTCAAGTCACTTTGACTAAGACAATGACTCCCACACTGCTATGAACTTAGATCAGTTCTCAGTACCTTTCTTATTCCATTTGCTAACAGCAGCTGATTCAAGTGGCCAAGCCCTTGTCTTAAAATGATTTCTTAGGCAGTCTATGTGGCAACCATTTCTCCTGGGCCTCCTATCTCACTGTCACTGTTACTGTCCTCCTGTTGTTCATCGATTTTGCTCGAGCGGGCCCAGTAATGTCTCCATTGGAGACTTTGTTGTTACTGTGTTTGGCATATCGAATACATCATGGGTAGCTTGCCAGGCTCTGCTGTGTGGGCGAAATACTCTCAGTAGCTTGCCGGGCTCTCCGAGAGGGGTGGAGGAATCGAACTCGAGTCGGCCATGTTGGCTGTGTGCAAGGCAAATGCCCTACCGCTGTGCTATCGCTCCAGCCCCTATCTCATTAGCTATAATTTGTAGATCTTTGAAGATTCCTCACCTTCCTGTTTTGTAAATATCAGAGTATTTTTAACTCAATTATGTTATCTCTTACACCTGAGTAATATAAAGTAGTCAGGAAATTTGGCATCTATATATATACATGCACATAAATACATATATACTTCATTTTTTATGCTTTCAATAAACATGAATTTTAACTGCTACCTTATAGTTTTATAATCTCTGGGTCTTGGCCATTGATGGGATTACACAGCACTGGGGCAGTTGGTGGGTGTAACGCCTACATACTAGAAGATGGGGGATCTGGGTGGAGGAGGCCACAGTCACAATCTGAGCAGGCTTGGAGATCTACGCCCTGGGTCCTGCACACCTGTGTTCCTCTGCCAGTTCCTTCATGCGTGAGGCTCGTCCGAATGTCTGGAGAGTCCTCCTCCAAGGGGCCCCAGTGAGGACAGCCAGGCGCAGAGGCAGGAGACTGCACTGTTCTCTTCCAGGAGCTGGTGTGCGGGACCAGGGCATAGATCTCCAAGCCTGCTAGGATTGAGACTGGGCCTCCTCCACCCAGATCCCCCATCTTCCAGTATGTAGGTGTTACACCCACCAACTTCCCCCAGCACTGTGTAATCCCATCAATGGCCAAGACCCAGAGACTATAGAAGCCAGCTCCTGGAAGAGAACAGTGCAGTCTCCTGCCTCCGCGCCTGGCTGTCCTCACCGGGGCTCTTTAGAAGAGGGTGGATTGAGTTTCCCTCCCCACCCCAAGCAGAGCCCCAGCAGTTGAAGACTTCCGGTTCCAGCCGCAGCCATGCTTAAGACCACTCTCCACACGTTCGGATGAGCCTCATGCATGAAGGAACCAGCAGAGAAACCCAGGCTGTGGGACTCAGGACGTAGATCTCCAAGCCTGCTGAGATTGGGACTGGGCCTCCTCCACCCAGATCCCGCATCTTCCAGTATATAGGCATTACACCCACCAACTTCCCCTGGTGCCGTGTAACCCCATCAATGGCCAAGACCCAGAGACTATGAAACCCAGCTCCTGGAAGTGCGCAGTCACATTTGCGGCCACATGACTTCTTATTATCTAGTTCTTACTTTGGAGAACCTGGCAGGCTACCAAAAGTATCCTGCCCACACTGCAGAGTCTGGCAAACTTCCTGTGGCGTATTCAATATGCCAAAAACCAGTAACAATGATGGGTCTCATTCTCCTGACCCTGAAAGAGCCTCATATGTGACACTTTCTAAAATCTCGGGGCTAGGATGAAGGATACACTGCTCAAGAAAATCGATGAACAACAGGATGACAGTGATACAGTGATTCCATTGAGTTAATAATCCCCTAACAATACAGCCTGTGTAAACACACAAAAAATAAAAAGGCCGGTGGTCAGGCCGTTTCCCCACTCCAGAGAGGTCGATGGCGATTGCCAGGTGAAGGAAGGAAATGAGGGCCAGGCTGGTGAGTCTTAGCAGCAGTTTATTACATGGAATAAAGTTTATTACATGCACCTTTGTTCTCTCAGCTTCTGTCCTCAGCCCCATCTTCCCAGGTTCCCTGATGCACGTGTTCCCCCCCCCCAGAGCCCTGAAATCTCCCTTATATAGATCATAGTACCTCTAAAGGGCACAATATAGTGATGTCATCAAAAGGAGTTACAGAAAGAACATTGAGGCAGCAAACCATACATTGTTCTTTACATCCACATTGTTTCCTTACATCCAGTAATCCTGGCCTCACCTTTTACAAGCTACAAGCACTTGGATTTGCATCCCAAAGACCAGCCTGGCTAGAGCTGGGAATCTATATCCCAAAGATCAGGCCTGGCTAGCACCTGAGATCTGCATATCCAAGACCAGCTAGGTTTCTGTGAGAAAAGGGAAACTGCCTCAATATACTGAAATCATTTACGGAAGGCAGTTTGAAGGGGAGAAAGTTCAGTCTCATCCAAGCTAGTCAGGACACAAAGGAAAACTGCTTCTAGGGCAGATTCTCATTTAGCAGATCAACCCACCCTAGAACAGATTTCCCTGGATGTGTTTCTCCTCTCCTCGTCCGACCAACATATAAGCATATATAATATAAATCATTTTGTATGGACACAGTAAGAAATACTGCCCTTGGAGTACTAGGAAGTGAGGGCAACTGAGGCTTAAGTTGAGAAGGCAGATGCCCAGGAGTGAATAATATTCAAAGCCAATCAACTCCTAAGTTACAAAGCATAATATTAATGGTCTTCCTGTATCTATACAAAAAGGACATTGTATTAAAGTGAACTATTCAAAAGACATAAGGAGAGGAGAAAGGCAATATTAACTTACAGTACAGCTTCAGTGTCTAAGAAGGATGAGACCTTACAAATTGGTTGGGGAAGAGAGCATAGAAGTGGTTACAGACAGACAAAGTAATGGGAATGACTCGGGAGCACTGTGATGGGTGCAACCTGATAAACCTAAGCTCTTTGTATTCCAACAACGGCCCAAATTTTAGTTACTTTAGTATATTAACTATGACTGATTACCTCAAGTTATAACAGGTAACTATGACTGATTACTTCAAGTAAAAAGTATACTGCTAATCATTCTATAAGTCATGATCAAATAACAGGTCAAAGAATTGATTATTCACCAGTCATCTCTTCTTTCTGCATCCGTCAGTTCTTGCTCACTCACTGCACTTCTGTTTAGTTCCACTACAGTCAGCTATAATAGTGAATTGCTATTCTCTTCTTGTCTCTCAGTGATAAGCCCATGTGGCATTTTACCAAAATATCATCAGAAGATGGAACTGGTCAGCCAAGATGAAAGTGCAACAAAACAAAACAAAAAAAAATCAATAAACTCTGAAGCAAAAATGCTGAAAGTGAAGTTTGAATTGAAGGTAACTAGGATGATAAATAGTGATTGTGGGAATGTTGACCCTGCTATGTATAACAGACTCTGGACTTAGAAGCTGTTAGAAGAACAGATCGCATTTACTGATACACATTTAAAAAGGGGTAACAACCAAAAAAAAAAAAAAAAGGATGGCCATGTCCTAGCGGAAGTGTGATGGGCAAATCAACGTCACATTACAGGAACTTAGGAAGGTACCTCATGACATTGAAAATGCAAAGGCTAGACTCTTGGAAGACGATCCAAGCTTAGAACAGGATCATTTGCCAAGGCTTTAAAAATATGCTTGCTTCATGCCATAAATTATACAGGAAAAAACCCATCACTGTTCAAAATACTCTTGAGAAACAGGGATTTTTTTTTTCGAGAAATGACATAAAGTAATTTAATCCTCAGTATTTTTAAGGTGTTAGAAGAACATTAAACAAATAATTTGCATAAATAAGAATAATTTTTAAATAATAAAAGATAATAAAGAATGTAATTTTCTAAAGAATAATAGATAACATTTTAAAATAAAATAAAATTAAGTATTATTTTGTACTTCATGTACTAAATAATTTTTGCTTCCCTAATTCCTTATTCCCCTTTTATTCTTTCTATGATTGTTACTAATAGCAAAGGTTTTCACATTTATTACCAACAGCAAGAGAATTTAGCCTGTTTGAACTAAAACGTGTAAGGTTCACAGAATTACCTTTTTTTTTCCCGTTAATGAAGTTGCTCTGCATAGTTTGAGGTAGTGTAGTCATTTTCTTTCTGTTTGTTTGCTTTGGGGCCATACTCAGCAGTTCTCAGGGCTTATCCCTGGCTCTTCACTCAGGAATCATTCTGGTGGAGCTCAGGGGATCATATGGGGTGCCTGAAACTGAACCGTAGTTAGCTGCATGTGAGGCAAATGCCCTACCTGCTGTACTATCTCTCCAGTCCTGGTGTGGTTATTTTCTATGACTGTGTACCAGAAAAGGAGCATTGCCTGTTCCAAGGGAAATGAGGAGACTGAGTAAGGAAGGAGGACAAGCTAAGAATCCCCAGTGCAGAGCAGATGGTAAGGGAAAAAACGGAAAGGTCTTTCACCTACTTGAGAAAACAGCATGTAGGAGACTGCCGGGGTCTGGAGGATGGTTGTGCTACTTTGGAGTTGCAAGGGGACACTGTCCCTCAAGAAGGTCCTTCACATAATTCATGTACTTAAATAGAATGGGCCCCACCAAAGCTTTCACTTTTGAGAGAAAGAATCCTGGGCCCTGATTATTTGAATGCACATCTTCATCCCATTTCCTTCAGGAGAGAAGAGTGTCCGGGTCAAAAATGCCTCTGTCTTGGTACTTATATCGGGGAGGGTGAAGGTTCTTATTCGGTGCTTTTGTCTGATGTCATCTCAGTCACTTAATCTTCCTGTGCAATGACACAATGAATCCCGCTCAGCCTAATGGGCTCAGGCACATCTCTCCTGGGCTGATGGCCAGGAACAGATTGATGTGCTGCTTTAAAAGAAGGGAAGCACAGAGAATTTTTCAAACCAAAGGAGAAACAGGAGAAAGAAATACCATTTCTGTCAATGGCTCTAAGTGAAGATTTTCCTTAAAATGCCAATGATGCCGAGAAAGTGATTTATAAGGCCTACAAGAACTGGCTGTGCTTCATGGGGTCATCTGATTTTAAGGCTTCAGAAGGGGACTGAAGGGTGTAATAAAGGAGTCTGCAGTAGTACACCTGAGCAAATTGAAAAAGGTAAATCATGACTGCACTGTGATCAATTGAGGGAAAAAGAGTCCCAAGAAGAAAGTCAGACAGAGGGAGGTGAGATGTTAATCTTGACAAACTGCAGAGCATCCCACCTCCCTGATGTAAAGAACACAGAAGACAGAGCCAATTTCCGGGAGTTCAGTCCCTGGTTTTGAGGTATAATGTAAGGGACTCAAAGGCTTCTTTATCTCAAGAAATGTCCTTGCTAAGTACCTGTACTTCCTGCCTTTACCTTCTTAAGCTCCTGCCTTGTATTACTGATGAGCAAATTACTAATTTATCTCTACTTATCTCTCAAGGCTTTAGAAGGGGACAGTTCCTATTTTGGGTACAATAAAGGAATCTGTGGTAGTACATATGAGCACATTTAAAAAAGTAAATCGTGGCTGTACTGTGATCAACTGAGGAAGAAAGTTCTCTTCACTCAGGAAGTGAAAGGACCAAAGATCTCCACAGATCTGGAACATTTGGTGCTAATAAATTAGTTTCTTTAAAATGAAATAAAGAACCAGGGATGTAGCTCAGAGATAACGTATTTACTTTGCTTGTGTGAAGCCCTGGGTTTGGTCTCTAGTACATCATACACACATACACAAAACACACACACACAATATTAAAAGTCAAAATTGTTCCAGATAGGATTTCAGGTGACTAGCCATTGTTTCTTTCCTCTAATTTGCACAAATACGGACATTTCTATCCTTGACTCTCTACCATGGTTACCTTCAACTAAACTGAGGCATGACCTGGGATTTCAAAGGTTTTCGTAAGTATGACTGGGAACACAGGTTAGCTTATGATGATAGACAATGGAAAATTCCCTCTAGAAAAAAAATACATTAATAATAAGTCATCATGGGGCTGGAGCTATGTAGCATAGCGGTTAGGGCATTTGCCTTGTATGTGGTCAACCTGGGTTTGATTCCCAGCATCCCATATGGTCCCCCGAGCACCACCAGAAGCAATTCCTGAGTGCAGAGCCAGGAGTAACTCCTGTGCATCGCCGGATGTGACCCAAAATAAGCAAAAAAAAAAAAAAGTCATCATTCTGAAACTATAAAATAATGACTTTATTACTGCTGAAAAATATGGTGCAATTTTATTGTATTATTTTAAAACAATTTTTTAAAATTTATAAAGTAGTTTACAATATTTGATTATATTTAATATTCAAACACCTTCCCACCACCATATTTTGGGTGATTCCATCCTGAACCCCAATCCCTGCCCCAAAGCAGAACTGAAATAGTATATTTTGCATTGTTTGTTATGAAAAACCGCTGAAAATGCTACAAAAAGTATCCTTAGAGGAAAGGGTAATACCTCAAATTTAAAATATAAAAGCTTCTAAAAATCATCATTCATGTAACAATCAACTGAAAACAGTATTGATTAATTTATAATAAAATACAAAGAAAAACATCATTTGAACTCTCTTTGTATTCATTTTAGGCACTATTAAATGTTACCTCTGTGGTCTTGATTTTCATCTCAGATGTCGTTTTGGGTTTTTTTTTAAAGATTTTTTTCTTTTTTTAAAAACATGCATACATATTTTTTAGGCTTAAAGTCAACTAATTATATCCATAGCACATGTCTAGTCAAACTCTTAGAAGCTTTAATAAAGCTTGACATTCTAAGCTCATTCAGGAATTGGGAGATAGCTCCAAGGGCTGCAACACCTGTGTGAGCTCTGGGTTCCATCTGTGGTCAGGAGTTGGGCCTGTGGCTCTGATTTCATTCTACTACCCTGAGCACAACAGTGTATGCCTCCTCCCCACACAAAAGCTTCTTCAGAGTTTTAATTTCCATTTTAACTTCAACTTTTAAAAATTACAAATTCTCCTAGAATATGGACAGAACTTCTAAATGCTAATTTTTCACCCATATTCCAAAAATTATGTTTATCAAAGCAGGTGAATACAAAAAAGCAATCAAGAATTTAAACCTGCAGCATAGTTAGGGTGACAGAAATAATATAGTTCTCAGCTTAAAGCAGAAAAATGAAAAGAACAGTGTCAACTTGTGAGTTCTGCCAGAGTGGAGATTCATCAAATACCAGCCATGAAGAGATGAAGGGGAACACTCCTCCCCTAATGAGGCACTCACTACCATGAGTGACGAAATACTGAGAAGGTAATACCTATGCCACCCCCAATAATGTGGTTCCTTTCGATATGGGCTCCCTTAAGTCATGCAGTGGAAGGTCCTCAGCATCCATTGTTTAGCATCCTTACCATAAACGTTCAATCCTTGTTGGGCTGATTACTTGGCAAGAACCTGGAGAATCCAGAATGTGAGATATCCTATAGGACAACTATCCTAGGCTATAGACTGAATTCAGTGTCATGAAGAAACAAAGGAAATAGAAAGATGGTGTCAGATGGAGGGATTATGGGATAGAGTTGGGGGGAGAAGGGCTCAGCAACCATGAGAAATAACAGCCATATGCAGTGTTGGATCCTGAATGTAGGCATAACAGAAAAGAAGGTGAGAGAAATTTAACACAACTGTACATTGTATCCTCTTATGCAATGAATGTGTGTGTGTGTGTGTGTGTGTGTGTGTGTGTGTGCATGCAAGTGTGAGCTTCCTAGATGGGGAGCGGTAATGTGGTTGTATAAGCAAATGACTTTGTTCATGAGAGATGCAAAGTGGCGACTTTCCCAGTGAACTGTCAGGAGAGGGCTCCATTTTCATGTGATATGGCAAAAAGGAGTCATGTGGCTACATTAAGAGATGGAGGGAATGGGGCGAGATACTGACAGATGTGAATCTGGCTTGAAATCATCTGTTGTACAAAACTTTATGAGGGTTTAAATTTTTTTTTCAAAAGAAAAAATGTCAAATATATTTTCTTGAAAATTCTGAGGCATTTAGCTTCCCACTGCATCTGTTATGATCATCTTTTCCTGATTTCTGTCCCTACATAAAATTTTTTCCCTCTACATGCAAGCAGAGAGGGAAAAAACAAGGAGTACACTCCTGTGGCTTATTTTTTATTGTGAATATTTGGTCGTTTTTGTGGAACACACACCTCGTGGTGCTCAAGGGGCAGATGCTGCTGGGAATGTAATCCAGAGTCTGGCTCACATGTGTAGGCATGTGAGCTACCAGTTCATCCCCTCTCCAGACCGCAAGCCATTCAGTTCCCATGTGTATCATGAAACTGGCATTTCTCTGGCATGGGTGTCTCTCAAGTACTGGCCTCTCAACCATTTATAGGCCTACATAATAGCGAGTCTGCAAAAATCCTGTTAGAAATATGAAGTGGCCACTGCAAGAATTGCTGTTTATTTATTTTCCTTTTGGGGTCTCCCAGCAGTGCTCAGGAAGCCCAAAGGCCCTTCCGGCAAGTCTTAGAAAACTAGGCCCATGGCTCAATGCAAAAGTTGGAAAACGTGGTGCTGCTTTGTCTCTGCAGTATCAGATATTACCCTGATGCCACCCTGGTGAAACTTGGGGTCCCCCAGGTTATACCTGGAAATGCATGGGGCCATATGGTACCAGGGATTGAGCTGGAGTCAGTGACATGCAAAGCAGGTGTGTTAACTCACTACAGTATATCTCCAGACCCTGTTAAAATTTTTTTTTTAATTTGTTTTTATTTATTTTTTGTTTTTTGGGTCACACCTGGCGATGCACAGGGGTTACTCCTGGCTCTGCACTCAGGAGTTACTCTTGGCGGTGCTCAGGGGACCATATGGGATGCTGGGAATCGAACCCGGGTTGGCTGCGTGCAAGGCAAACACCCTCCCCGCTATACTATCGACCCGGCCCAAAATTTTTATGTAATAAATAAATGAATAAATAAAATTTTATGTAGTTTAAGTAACATCATTACAGCGGTATTAATGTTTGTAGATGTGATGTACAAATTTACTACACCTTCACCACCCCCCAAATGCCTCACATCCTCCCCCGCCACTCCTAGTCCACTTCCTTCCAATCCACCCCTCCACACCTTTCCTCTGCTGCTTAATAAACTGAGTGTTGTAATCAAAGACTGAGAGGGATTGTCATCATTTAATACCACCTCTTCTCTTTGTTTTGTTTCTCTGTACAAGATATATGAGCAAGATCATCCACTATTACTTCTTCTCCCTCTGAGTTATTTTTGCTTAACATGGTACCCTCCAGTTCCATCCACATTGCAATGGATTGTAGGATTTTGCCTTTTCTTACAGCTGCATAGTATGCTACTATGCATATCTGTCATTGTTTCCTTATCCACTCATATCTTGTTATATATTTGGTTGTTTCCATATACTGCTTATAACTCTTAGTACCACAATGAACATATCATGCGTATATACCTCTGGATGAACATTTTTTGTGTCTTAGGGTAGATGCCAAGAAGTGGAATCACTGTGTCAAGAAGGAAGCTCTCTTCTTATTTTTGTGAAAAATATTTTTATTACTATTATTGATAATAATAAAATAATATGGTATAATATGGGATAATAAAATAATAATAATAATAATAGTAAAAAATGGGATGCTGAACGACTTTGACCGTGAATGTGGAAAGGTCGGACTACAGCTGAATCTTACGAAGACAATGTTTATGAGAAACAGCCTTGTTCCTGACGGTCCATTCGCTCTCAACGGAACCACCATCTCCGAATGCAACAGTTATATATACCTAGGTCGAGAAATCAACATGATGAATGACCTGGCACCTGAGTTGCGCAGGAGGAAGAGAGCGGCTTGGAATGCCTTCAAGAGCATTGAAGAAATAACTAAAAGAACAAAGAACCTCCAGTTACGAGCACATCTCTTTGATTCCACTATTCTTCCTGCATTAACATATGCCTCAGAGACCTGGACCCTACGAAAACAGGATGAGAACGCTATTCGGGTCTCTCAAAGAGGAATCGAAAGAACTATGCTTGGAATATCACTTAATCACTTAATCACTTAACTTCCCGTTAGTCATCGATTTGCTCGAGCGGGCGCCAGTAACATCTCCATTTGTCCCTGTCGCGTGCTAGTGTAGCCCAATGGCATCTCTTCACTCCGGGAACATGGAGGGCCTCAAACCGATCGTTCATGATCTTGACAAAGAAGTCTGACCATCTGGTAGGTGGGCGGCCCCGCGGTCTCTTGACATCCCATGGAATCCAATCAGTAACAGCTCTAGTCCAACGGTCATCTTTAAATCTCATTACGTGACCAGCCCATCTGATTTTCGACACCTTGGCAAATGAGACAGCGTCCCTGATCCTTGATCGTCGACGGATGTCAGAACTCCGGATTCGTTCTCTCATTTGAGTGAAACGTGATATTCCAAGCATAGCTCTTTCTATTCTTCTTTGGGAGACCTGAATGGCGTTCTCATCTTGTTTGCGTAGGGCCCAGGTCTCTGAGGCATATGTTAATGCAGGAAGAACAGTGGAATCAAAGAGATGTGCCCGGAGCCGGAGGTTCTTCGTCCTCTTAGCTATTTCTTCGACGTTCTTGAAGGCGTTCCAAGCCGCTCTCCTCCTCCTGCGCAGCTCGGGTGCCAGGTCATTTGTCATGTTGACCTCTCGACCTAGGTACACATAGCTGTTGCATTCGGAGATGGTCATTCCATTGAGAGCGAATGGGGCGTCAGGAACAAGGCTGTTTCTCATAAACATTGTCTTCGTAAGATTCAGCTGTAGTCCTACCTTTCCACACTCACGGTCAAAGTCGGCCAGCATTTGTGCCGCTTGGCTGATGTTTGGTGTTATTAAAACAATGTCATCAGCAAAGCGGAGGTGTTGTAGTTGCCGACCATCTATCTTCACTCCCATTCCTTCCCATTCCAGTCGTCGCATGATGTTCTCGAGGGTGGCACTGAAGAGTTTCGGTGAAATGGTATCACCCTGCCGCACCCCTCTCTTGACATCAACGATCACTTCTTTGTAGAATGGTGAGATCCTGGTAGTGAATCCGCAATACAGCTCACGGAGGATCCTGATGTATTGGGCTTGAATGCCCTGATTGGCTAGGGCTTCAATGACCGCTTCCGTCTCAACAGAATCAAAGGCCTTCTTTAAATCAATGAACGTTAAGCAGAGCGGCATCTTGAACTCCCGAGAAACCTCAATGAGCTTGGTTATCGTGTGGATATGGTCGATGGTGCTGAATCCTTTGCGGAACCCTGCTTGCTCACATGGTTGTCCTTCATCTAGTGTTCTGCCAATCCTATTCAGGATGACTCGAGTGAACAACTTGTAGATGACAGACAATAGGCAGATCGGGCGATAGTTGCCAATGTCATGGATGTCTCCCTTCTTGAACAGTAGTACGGTCCTGCTGGTTTTCCATTGGCACGGAACCTTGCATTCAGACAGGTAGCGAGTGAAGAGCCGAGCCAGTGTATTGATGAGTACTGACGGCAGGTTCTTCAGGTGTTCAGGTCTGACCTTGTCTGGGCCGGGTGCTGTTTGCTTCTTTACCGACGAAATGGCGTGTCGGATTTCGGAAGGGAGAACGTTGGGAACGACATACCCATCCTGTGGAATTTGGTATGTCGGCAAGTGGACATGGCTATCGAAGAGATTTGAGTAGAAGTCATGGATAATCTTCTCCATTGCCGTTCTGGAGGATGTGATGGATCCATCAGGACGTCGGAGGGCAGTCATCTTGGTCTTATAGTTGGCGAAGGACAGGCGGGCGTTACGAATACTTTTCCCGGCTTCTGCCGCATCTACCAGTACTTCTGCTCTTCTCTCTTTGAGGTCTTCCTTGATCGCATCTCTGCACTGCTTTGCAAGCTCGGACGTTAGCTTGCGGTTGCCTGAGGCATGCGCCAAACCACGCTGGCGAATTAGCTCAAGAGTTTTCGAAGATAGGTGACTTTTTGTGGCTATCTCTCTCTTGGCGTTCCTCGCACATTCATGGAGGTGCTGAACCAGTCGATCGTATTCCTCGTCAATGTTGTCAACAATGGCATCTTCCCATGTTGCCGCAATAGTACCAAAGAGTTCCCAGTTGGTGGTCATTCTGGGAGTTCTCTTTTTGAACTTTGCAGCCCTTTCTCCCCGCTCTGTGAAGTAGAATTTTGCACGAAGGAGACGGTGGTCCGATCCCGTTCGAAATTTTGGGACAACAGCGACATCAGTCAGGCAAAACCGTCGATTGAATATGATGTGTTCTATTTCGTTGTGGAATCGTCCACCGGGAGACTCCCATGTCCATCGTTTAGATTCTGCCTTCTGGAACTGTGAGTTACCATGAATGGTCTTGGTCTACATGATGAACTCAGACAGTCTCTCACCCTGTTCGTTCCATTCTAGGCCATGGGTCCCGATGTGAAGTTCTTCAGCTGATCTTCTCGGCCCTATCTTGGCATTAAAATCACCCACAATGATCTTGTAGAAGGTGTGGTCTTCTTTATAGAACTTCTTTAGCTCCATGTAGAACTTCTCGATTTCTCTTTCATCATAATGAGATGTTGGTGCGTAGACAACGAAGATAGAAACTGCAGGCAGTGAGCCACATCTATTCAAATGTAAACGTCCGATTCGGGTTGTTAGGCATTCGGGTTGTTAGGCATTCGAATGAATCAATGCTCTTGGCCAAGTTTGTGTTGACAAGGACACGGACGCCTCCGACACCTCTTTTATCGCATGTTCCGAGGAATAATTCTTCTCCAGTGAGAGATAGAATCCGGAGTTCTGATCTTCGTCAACGCTCAAGAATCAGGGACGCTGTCTCATTTGCCAAGACATCAAAAATCAGATGGGCTGGACACGTAATGAGGTTTACAGACAACTGCTGGACTAGAGCCATTACTGATTGGATTCCACGGGACATCAAAAGATCACGTGGACGCCCACCTATAAGATGGTCAGACTTCTTCGTCAAGACCCTAAATGATCGGTTTGAGGCTCTGCATGTTCCTAGAACGAACAGATACCATTGGGCTACGCTAGCACGCAACCGGGATGAATGGAGACGTTACTGGCACCCACTCGAATAAATCGATGAATAACGGGGATTAAGTGATTAAGTGATAAGTGATTAAGTGATTATTGAATTGTAGTGAGATGCAGTTACAAAGTTGTTCATATTGGATTTCAGTCATATATTTCAGCACCCTCGGTACAAACAGTCGCTTCACCAGTGTACATTTTCCACCACCAATGTCCCCAGTCTTCCCCCAATCAAGCCTTTATGTTAGGCTCTTACCTTCTCCCCCTCTCCTTCCTCTTACCACTGCCCTCCTCCCTCTGACCATTATGGTTTACAATACAGATACTTAAACTTTATCATGTATATCCCTTAACTTACTTTCAACACTCAGCGTGATCATTTCCAACTATTATTGTCATACTGGTCCCTTCTATATGCTAACTGCATGTGAAAAATATTCTTACTGTTTTCTATAGAGGCTGAACCAGACGACATTTTCACTAACTATAAGTGAGATTTCCTTCTTACTGCATCCCTGGTCACACTGGTGATTTCCAGTCTTTTTGATACTTTCCAAGGAATTGGATCACTGACAAGCTCTCCCCACCCCCGGTTCTTCTGCCACCAAGCCCACAATATCAAGCATTTAGTATGAATGTTAATTGGAATGAAATGTCTTCTTAGCAGATCACACTGGAGTTTTAAAAATTAGACTTCAGGAGAACAATGACAGCACATCCGAGAAGTTTACTCCTTAGAAGCTCACCCACTGCTCTGCCACAGACTGGTAGTTTGGCCTCTGACACCAACCTCTGACTCAGATGCATGCACTTCTGAGACAATCACACCTCCTCTTTCTGCCCTTCTTCTACCCACTCTTGTTCTCCCACATGATAATTCAGAACAACGATTGTCACGTTTAAATATAACAGCAGCTTTCAGAATAATTTCACCCTGGTTTAGTATTTCATATTAGCTAGGGAGAGGACACATTAACACTCTCTAGTACAATTAACAAAACTAGTACCTTCAGAAATAAGACAGTGGGCAGTTAGATGCTGGTGAAAGATGAGGAATGGACCAGTGGAATAAATGCATTGCCTCTTTGGGTGTCTTGGCTCAGTCTGGTGATGCAGCCAAGTTGAGGACTCAAACAGCTGGAGCTTTAAGAGGACCTAGGGTTTGAGAACGCTGAGAGAAAGGAAGGGATGCCAAGCCTGGGTTGGGAGAGCCACAGGGAATGATTTTGCTTATGGAATTTTGTTAGGGAATTTCAAAATGCTCTTCCAGTTCCTGGAAAGTTCCTAGGGAAAGGAAACATTTAAAATACTCCATTTACAAGTAATTGCATCCATAGAAGCAAAGCTTTGGTTGTGCATACTGAAATAGCCTTCTTAGTCATTTGCAAGGGAGATCCTGCTAATGCAATGCTTCTTGAGTATCTAGGAAGAAAGTCTATTTCCCTAGTCCAATCATGAACATTTAGAAATGAAATCTAAATGAAGAGCTAATCAAAGAGACAAAATCTTTGCTGCTCACTTAAGTGACACACCACTGAGAGTGACAAATGGGAAGGGGGGAGGAGAGGAGGGAGACATAGCTATGGGGTTTCCATGGGGTGAGTGTTGGATGATTGAAATGTTCTACAACTGACTGTGATAATAGCTTCACCATTCTGTAGATATACTAACAAAGTTTTTACTTGTACCTTTTAGATGCATAAATTTTGTGGAATGTGAATTATATTTCAACAGCCATTACATGTAAATATATATTTAAATATATATTTATATCACTGAATAATCCCAGGGGCACAAAGAACAGAAGAAATGCATATTATAAGTTCTCTTTGCATATTATAAGTTCACTCCAGCCTCGCAGCCCTAGATCTTCAAGAAAAACTAAGGGGAAATTGTAGGAAACTTGTTCAACTTCGAAGGAGAGCAGTTACCAATATTTTCAAAACATACAGGTGAGGCCAGATAATCTCGTCATCAGCCACTATCCAGATCACATGTACTTCTCTCCTAGAAGGGAGCATAACATGATGCTCACCATAGCCATGCCACCTGACCCTGCACCAGGCTGTTTCACTCCAGGAGTCCAGAGGGTGGAGAGTGAGACCCTCTCCACCCCATAGGACTGAGCCCTGGGAGCCGAAAACCTCCAGAATCCAACCACCACCATGCTCATGGCCATTCTCCATATGCTCAGGCCAAGCCTCACCCATGCCTCACCCACGCCTCACCCACGAATGAATCTATTCCTGGATTATGCGGTCACATGACACATAAGTATATATATACTCTACTCAGCAGTAGGGCGTTTGCCTTGCATGCAGCCAACATGGCCGACCCGAGTTCGATTCCTCTGCCCCTCTCGGAGAGCCTGGCAAGCTACCGAGAGTATCTCGCCCGCACGGCAGAGCCTGGCAAGCTCCCCATGACGTATTCGATATGCCAAACACAGTAACAACAAAGTCTCATGATGGAGACGTTACTGGGCCCACTCGAGCAAATCGATGATCAACGGGAAGGCCTTTACTTTACTTTATACTCCAAGAGTACCACACCACATTTGATCACGAATCACGAATCACGACCATCCTGTTATTCGTCGATTGCCTTGAGCAGGCCCCAGTAATATCTCCTTCATCCTAGCCCTGAGATTATATTCAAGGCTCTTTAGGAGAATGAGACCCATCATTGTTACTGGTATTTGGCATATTGGGTACGCCACAGGGAGTTTGCCAGACTCTGCCGTATGGGCAGGCTACATTCGGTAGCCTGCCAGTTTGTCCAAAGTAGGAATGAGATAATAAGATGTCATAATAAGATGTCTTCGGCTGCCGGAGCCCTGGTCAGGGCAGGGAGGAAAGCTCAACCCGCTCCCCTCCAAGGGGCCCCGGCGAGGACAGCCAGGCGCGGGGCAGGAGACTGCACTCTTCTTCTTCCGGGAGCTGGTTTTTATAGTCTCTGAGTCTTGGACGTTGATGGGATTACACGGCGCCAGGGGGCCAGTTGGTGGGTGTGACCCCCGCCTACTGGAATTCGGAGGATCTGGGTGGAGGATGCTCAGCTCTGATCCGAGTAGGGCCACATTTGATGGGGTTCAAATAGTAGGCAAGCAATCATCGATTTGCTCGAGCGGGTGCCCTGTCACATGTAGTGTAGTCTGATGGTGTATTGGAGGTTCCTTCAGGGTCAGGGGAATGGGGACCATCAGTGTTACTGTTTCTTGCATATAGAGTATGTCACGGGTAGCTTGCCAGGCTCTTCCATGTAGGCAGGATACTCTCTGTAGCTTGCCAGGCTCTCTGAGAGGGGCAGAGGCTTTTGGGCGGCCTCTAATCGCTTTTACAGGTGTTCTCAGTCTACCAAGTGCAAGCTTTTGGTCGATAGGCATGTTGTAACAATCTGTACGCTGACAAACACACACCTTCCTGTGTCTCTGGGCAGCACCTGGGACATCTGTGGCCTCAGGTTGATCTCCTTGAGGTTGATGGAGTGCAGTAGGAGATTGTTGAGCAGCTGGCAAAGCAGAGCCCCATTGTGGAGGGTCTGTGCCAGGTCAAACACCTGCGCCAAGTCCCAGGTCACCTGGTGGTTGGCGGACAGCACCCTGAAGTGGATGAGCCACTGTCACCATTGCCACCATGACTCCATGTCTGACAGCACAGCGAATAGACCCAGCCAGGTGGTGTGGTAATTATGGAAAATGAGTAGGGAGTGTCTTATGATGTGTCGCATGGCTGTTAAAGTGGCTGCGCTGTCCAGGAATATGTCATTTGTATGTGAAGCGCTGCCTAAGCATGTGGACAGTGGCCTGGAGCGTGGCTACGGTTGGGTTGTGGAGGTCAGCTGCCAGAGGTGGGTCCCTTGGGGTGGGGAGGGCTCTCACCCGCCCCTCTCTGGGGTGACCCGAGTAAAAACAGCCTGGCATGGAGTCTGGTGGCATGGTTATGGAGGCCTCATTTTATGCTCCCTTCTGGGAAAAGCAGCCATGAGTTCTGGACAGTGGCCGATGAGGAGCTCATTAATAATAATTAGCTTCAAAAAAAAAACCAGTGTAAAGGGATGGGTGTTAAAACTTTGTATGACTGAAACTCAATCAGGAATGACTTTGTAACTATACATCTTTTGGTGATTTACTAAGAAAACAAAACAAAAGAGCCAGTAATTCTGCTTCTTGGCATCTATCCCACAAACACAAAAAGTTTAATTTGAAAGGATAGATGCACACCTATGTTCATTGCTGTGTTGAGTACAATGCTCAGGATATAGAAACAACCCAAATCCTAACTACAGGTAAATGGGTAAAGAAGTTGTAGCGTATATACACAGTGGAATATTACGCAGCTAAAGGGAAAGGGAATATCAGACAGTTCACTGAAACATGGAACTGGAAGGTATCATGTTAAGCAAACTAAATCAGAGTGAGAAGGAAAAACACTGAATGAACTCACTCATTTGTAGTATCCACAGAAACAAAAAGACAAACCTTGAAATATGATCACTAGAACAGGTAACTGAAGAGACTAGGGGAGGGGAAGAGACTGGGATATGGTGAAAGGATGTGAAAACTGGTAGAGGGGGTTGGATAGTTACTCAGCAACTGTAAAACAATGACTCAGTAGTATTGTAAACGATGATACTGATGCTTTAATAAAATTTTAAAAAAATAGCAAGGAACTAGGGAATATCAAATGATGACAAAATCCAAGTCTTTGCAAAACTGAGATTACTAAACAGTGGTGGAGTAGACTTGGGCACTTTGGTAATTAGAGGTGAGGTGCAGTAACTGTACCCCAAAATCATAAACGGTAACACTACTAAAACATGCTACCTAAACTTCAATAATAATAATAATAATAATAATAATAAAGTTTAAATCTGTAAAATAACCAGAAGGAATGGAAGGAAGAAGTGAGACATTGTCTCCATGTCAGTGAAAATTCTGCATCATTTTTCAAGTACACCGATTCTCTCAGGCACTGACGCTGAGGTGGTGTGGGTGGGCTGAGATGAGTCAGATTGTTCACGATCTGTTATTATAATAATTGAATTTTCAGAAACAGAAATTTATAGAGAGGCAGCTGCCTTGCCAGCCTTAATGTCCCGCTGCCAGTCAAGCGGAGGGACCTCAGAACAGGCTGTTTGGATTTGTTTGTTTTTGTAGAGCTCTGTAATAACGGATTTTAACAAGCAATTAGGACCAAAAACATTTTAGGGCTTGGGTGTAGGAGAGAAGATAGAAGAACGAAATATGCAATCAAGCCTTGAACCTTGTCAGTCTGGCATGGAACCCCATGGTGAGCCATGCTAACACCAGGTGAATCCTCAGGGTGAGAAACAGAGCTGGCTGGGTCAAGAGGTCTGGGACTCTGTTCAGTGGGTCAAGAGGTCTGGGCCTCTGTTCAGGGAAGCCCATTTCCAGGTCTGAGGTGGGTGCAGAGAGAGAGAGACAGAGGGTGGGGGCGAGAGAGAGAGAAAGAGAGAGAGAGAAAGAGAGAGAGAGAGAGAGAGAGAGAGAGAGAGAGAGAGAGAGAGAGAGAGAGAGACTAAAGCCAAGGTGAAACCTTCTGGCTGAATGTGTGACCACTCAATTGAGGCTGGACTAAAAGGAAGAATTAAATTCACAAAAGTGAGAAATCAGAGAGATGGTACGGGGGTTAAGGTACATACATTGCATGCAGCTCACTCCCAGTTCAATCCCAATTCAGCAATTCATGGTTTTCTGGGCATTCCTGAGCACAGATTCAGGAGTAAGTACTGAGTACCACTAGGTATGCCCCCTAAAATCTAAATAAATAAGTATATACACAAAAGAGAACCTCAAGGAGATAAAAAAAAATAGGAGAAGAGTATAAGCACAGGTGAGGAAGAAGGAGCCTTGAGTGTTTCTGGTTCTTATCAACCCTTCCTGAGGCCAAATCAGAGAAATATAGAATCCAGTGGAATCCAGTGGCTTGACCAGTCACATGGTCAATGAACTCTCCACTATGCTTAAGGTCCGCTGGAGTGGCAGAGGTATCCATTGACAAGCCTCCCTCACTACCAAAATTGTATTCCTTACATCAAACTGCACAGTTGCTGTAAATTAAATCCTATGTGGCTATAACACACAGCTGGCAATGGTGTTTGAAGTCATTTACGTTCTTTAAGAATTAGTCTTGGTAATAATTAAAACAGCATGATACTGGAACAAAGGCAGGGCCACAGACCAATGAAACAGGGTGGAATATCCGTACACACAATCCCAAATTGTTGGACATCTAATCTTTGATAAGGGAGCAAGAAATGTGAAGTGGAGCAAGGAAAGCCATTTCAACAAATAGTGCTGGCATAACTGGACAACCACATGCAAAAAAATGGTCTTAGACCTAGACCTAACACCATGCACAAAAGTCATATCAAAATGGATTAAAGATATCAACATTGGTCCAAAATCTTAAGGTAAATTGAAGACAAGTCAGCAAAACCCTCCATGATATTGAGGCTAACGGTATCTTCAAAGACGACACTCCACTGACCAACCAAATGAAAACAGAGATAAACAAATGGGACTGTCTTAAACTAAGAAGCTTCTGCACCTCAAAAGATACAGTGACCCAAAGTATGAGATTAATACCCAAGAATAGCTGAGATCAGCACCAGGAGGATTACTCCATAACTTAGAGGCCAGCCGGGTATCCTAGAGGAAAGGGCAGCTCAGATAGAGAAGGGAGCACCAAATAAAGGATGTTTGGAGGATCCTCCCAGGAGGGGAGATGCATGTCGAAAGTAGACTATGGACTGAACATGTTTGCCACTCAATGCCTCTTTTGCAGACCACAACACCCAAAAGGAGAGAGAGAACACAGGGGATTGCCCTGCCACAGAGACAGGGGGGTTGGGGGGATGGGGGTGGGAGGGATATTATCCATGGTGGTGGAAAATGGGCACTGGTGGAGGGATGGGTATCTGATCATTGTATAATTGAAACCAAAGCACAAAAAATTGTAAATCTACAACTTTAAAAAAAATAAAATAAAATAAAGGGGAAAAAAAAGATACAGTGACCAGAATACAAAGACAATCTACAGAATGGGAAAGGATATTTACCCAATGTCTACCCAATAAGGGATTGATATCAAGGATATACAAAGCACTGGTTGAACTCTACAAGAAGAAAACATCTAACCCCATCAGAACATGGGGTGATGAAATGAACAGAAACTTTCCCAAACTCCGAATGGCTAAAAGGCACATGAGAAAATACTCTATATCCTTAATCATCAGGGAGATGCAGATCAGAACAGCAATGAGATATCATCTCACACCATAGAGGCTGGCCTACATCCAAAAGAACAAAAGCAACCAGTATTGGCGTGGATGTGGCAAGAAAGGGACTCTCCTTCACTGCTGGTGAGAATGCCAACTGGTTCAGCCCTTTTGTAAACAGTATGGACAATTCTCAAAAAGTTAGAAATTGAACTCCCATTTGACCCAGCAATACCACTCCTAGGAATATATCCTGGAGAGGCAAAAAAGTGCAGTCGAAATGACATCTGCACTTCTATGTTCATTGCTGCACTGATCATAATAGCCAAAACATGGGAAAAAAACCCAAGTGCCCGAGAACATATGACTGGTTAAAGAAACTTTGGTCCAACTACACAATGGAGTACTATGCAGCTGTTAGAAAAGATGAAGTCATGAAATTTACATACAAGTGGTTCTACATGGAAAGTATCATGCCAAGTGAAATGAGTCAGAAAGAGAGGGACAGACGTAGAAAGATTGCATTCATCTGGGGAATATAAAGTAACATAATAGGAGACTAACACCCAAGAATAGTCAAGATAAGCACCAGGAGGTTTGCTCCATGGGTTGAAGGCCAGCCACACATGCTAGGGAAGAAGGCAGCTTAGATAGAGAGGGAAGCACCAAGTAAAGGGTGTTGGGAGGATCGTCCCAGGATGAGAGATGCATGCTGAAAGTAGACTATAGACTTAACATGATTGCCAGTCAATGCCTCTTTTGCAAGCCACAGCACTCTAAAGGAGCGAGAGAACAAAAGGGAATTCCCTGACACAGAGGCAGGATAGGATGGGGGGCATAGGGTGATGGGAGGGATACTGGGATCATTGACGGTGGAGAATGGGCACTGGTGGAGGGATAGGTACTCGATCATTGTATAATTGAAACCCAAGCACAAAAATTTTTAAGTCTACAACTATATCTCATGGTGTTTCACTAATAAATATTAAAAAAAAAAGAATTAGTCTCCCTATTTGTAAAATGGGCCTAAGATCAAAGCCTATCTTGGGGTTATTGCAAAGACTAAATGAGATGAGACTTAGAAAGTATACTGACTAGTTCTTAGCACCTTGCATGTGCTTCTTTTGGCATTAGAATCAGTATTTCTGTTACTTTTAGTGATATTGAGTCCCACATTCTGGCGTTTGTTCTAAACAAAAAGGACTCCTATTTCAATTAACAGTCCCCCTACTCTCTTGATTACTCTGGTAACCAAGAAATGAGCAGTTATTGACCTCCTGACCACTAACTGTATGATAAGCCCTCATGAGGGGGCGTGATCTCCTTTTGTCTTTTTATCTGCATGAGGATCTGGTCAGTAAATATATCCCCATGCTTATGTTAGAGAAAAAGCTTAGAAAAATAAATAATGTGCTCAAGGTCACCAAACTGTTAACTTGGATGTGGAATTTGAATCTTCTTTTATTCGACTCTTTTCCCTAGAATAAGAGAAATCAGAGAGCACATAATCAGTGGTAAATAAATAAATTTTGTTTAATTTTTTTAAAATAAGGCCTGCCAAGTCATACACACCCACATTTTCTTAATAAACACCAATTGAACACTCAGTGTATACACATTTAAACACATACATACACACACACAAAATATATTCCCATTTATCGACTAAGATAGTCCTGATGACTTAATTAGCTAATGTAATCTACATTCACCCCAGTGCAAATTAATATATATAATTACGTAGACCCCAGAGTCATTGGTTTTCTTAATGCCTCTATTTACCATAGTCTATCTGATTGGTGTAGAAATACTCCTTTAAAAAGCATAACACGTTTGTGGCTAATAAAACCCTATACCTTTTCATTTACATGGTTATAAAAATCAAAGAAGCATAGTAAATTTCATTCTCTTCTTCCTTGTTCTCAGTACCATAGAAGATGCAGTTATTGCTTACAAAATATTACATGTGGTCTTTTTTCAGGCTTTTTTCTAGGTGAAGTAGGGAATGTGACAATTTTGCTTCAGATTAGGAGCAGAAAAGATGTTTTTCCAACAAGAAGAGTATTAACAAAGTTTTATCCTATTTTTTTTCTTCATTATCGCTCTTCCTCTACCACAGTGGCTAAGGAAGCTAAGTTTTATAGATGGTGCAACCTCAGTTGATGGAACTTCCATCCCTGAATGATACGTGCCATGATCCTTGACACACATTCTATACGCAGCTTGAGCAAATAGAATGGTAAAGGTAAAGGTAAAGGCCCTCCCGTTGATCGTCGATTTGCTCGAGCGGGCCCAGTAACGTCTCCATTGGAGACTTTGTTGTTACTGTGTCTGGCATATCGAATACTCTCGGTAGCTTGCCGGGCTCTCCGAGAGGGGCGGAGGAATCGAACTCGGGTCGGCCATGTTGGCCGCTTGTAAGGCGAACGCCCTACCCGCTGTGCTATCGCTCCAGCCCGAAACTGAAAAAAAATAAAGTGCCCTGAAATTTAGGGCTTTTGTTTTTAACTGTAACTTTAGTTATATCTTATTGTATCTGATATCTGTAAGTGGCTAATAATTAGAATAAGTTGGTGGGAAATTGTTTTCCTTTTGGGGACTATCAAGTGGTACCTGGGAGACCTTGAAATTCTTGGCCAACCAGGCCAAGGGTACAATGCAAGGGCTTGAGGATGCAGTGCTGCCAGGGCCCTGCAGTGTCAGAGGTTACTCCACCCTCCCTGGCAGTGCTTGGCGCCTCCAGGCTACATCTGGTGATGTACAGAGGACCACATGGCACTCGGTATTGAAGCTGGGTCAAGCACATTTATGCACTCTAAGTGCTGTATTATTCCCTGGCAGTAAGAATGGTATCCTAAGATGTTTCTTCCCCATTTATAAGTGCACGGCGTCTTGCCTATCCTTATTATTATTTTGGGGTGTTTTTTGAGGGAGCCACACCTGGTGGTAATCAGCGGTTACTCCTGGGACTGTACTCAGGAATTACTCCCTATGCTTAGGGAACCATTTGGAATTCTGGGGATTGAACTGTGTCAGCTACATGCAAAGTTAATACCTTACCCACAGTCCTCTCTCACTGGCCTCTCCTTGTGTATCCTTAGTATTTACACTTTTGGTCACATTCTATGAAAAAATACTGCATTTGCAAATATATCTGATCCATGGAAATAATGTTAAATAAATATATTTTATATTTACAATTTTTGTAGTTTTACAGAGTCTATTAATTCATGCCATGCATCATTGACTTATGATGAAGGCATGTAGATTACAATGATAAGCGGTAAGTTATTATTAATATGCAAACTGCACATAAATATATTCATATTAGTATATGTATGAGTATATTATGTGTGTTAATAATGTATTGACTATCTTGAGGAATTTTCTATTAAGATTTTATAACAGGATCCAAGGAGACAGTTTAAAAAACTAGAGCACCTGCCTGGCAAGCATGAAGCTGAGTTGAATCCTGGGCACTGCATGGTCCCCTGAGCTGCCTGCATGTAGCCACGCTTGCTCCCAGCACCACTGCTCAGAGCAGCATCACATGACTGACCAGACCAGGCACTGAACCCATTAGGCCTGCCCAGGGGGAGCGAAGAATCAGCAGAAATGGCTCCCAAGTCTCCTGAGTACCTCTTGGAAGCCCACCCTCCTAAGAGATCTCATTACATGCTCTAGTAATTTATCTTTTGGAAAATTGATTGAAAACTTTAAAAATAGTTTTAATGTTCAATATCATGTTCAAAGGTAAGCTAGAAACTGTGTGAAATCTTATTTGGGGGAGTGATATTGTCATTTCTCTACTGTGTAAAAACCCATGGAAAGAACATTAGCGCTGTAGTCTATATTAAATAGGCTCAACATTGCAAAGGAATAAATTTCCTTCTGTATCAGAGAGCCCACGGATTCAGGGCTGTCTGGGTTTTGAAGCTTCAAAGATGCCATTAAGACCCAGCTGTCACTAGATCTCCGCTTTGCTTCCCACTGGGTTGGTCATGTGCTTTGCAGACTCTCTTTTTGGCAACAAGAGGCTGGCAGCCATTATGGGTACATGCCTTCAAATTCCCATTGTAGCAGAACAGAGGCAAGTTCCTATTTTTTTAATTTTATTTACAGATAAAACCTAGGCAAGTGCTTCCTCGGCAAATGCTCTGAGAGGTTATGGTCATGTCATGGGACATTTCTGGCCACAGTGCCTCAGAAGGCACAGTGACCTGATCAAACTATACTTGAGACGCACATCAACCCCAGGAGTGGTACAATCAGTCAGTCCAGCTCAGTCACTGGACAGAGGAAAAATGCAGGGTTAAGAGGAGTCAATGCATTTCCTCTACAGAGTAGGAACCTCGGAGCTTGAAACCCTTCTGGATTTTCCTCAATCAACAGCCTTGTGTAAGTTAAGTATCTATCCTGAGCCCTCCATTTCTCTCCTGTAGCGCAATGTAAATGATCAAGACTGCCAGCTGGCCAGGGTTCATGTGGTAAAACGAGTGAAATAACATAAAGCCCCTGATTCAAAGTGAATTATTCAAGGCAATCAATAAATGGCGGCCTGAATTTAGTTGGCTTGATATTTAATAATGACATGAAACACTGCATGCTCTGATTGCTTTGTTGTCGATCATCTCCAGGGCATATGTTTCCTTGGGCCCCGCTCTGCTCAGGGAGGGAATCTCCTCGCCTGCTTCACTAAGTGAAGGTGATAAAAATCATTAGCATTACTGAAAACACACCTGCATTAGCTGCATCCAAGCAGCTGTGTTTATTATCGTAATTCAGCAACCTTTCCATGGTAATTTCTCACTCATTATTGAGAGGTGGAGAGTTATTTTACTTGATTATAAATGTACCCCTATATTTTCATCATGAATAAATGAACTTGACATTCTCCCTGTGCTCCATTCATCACCTTTCTTTCCCTGGCTCCACTAGAGGCTCTATCAGACTCTCGTTCTCAACAATGTTGTTTTGTTTTCCTTCTAACTGTGTGTTACAAGACATAATTTATTGAGACCAGAAGCTAACATTCCACCAAGGTCTGATACGTTAATAATAATAATGAGTTCATTTTTGTAATGTAGTCTGATGGCTACATTTTTAAAAATTGCCCTTTGGTATTTCCTCAGGAGTATTTATAGTGTAGATTAGAGTTTCCTTTAGAAACTTCATATCTGGGCAATGCATTTGGCTCAAAGAGTTAGAAGGGGCTGGAGTGATAGTATAGTGGGTAGGGCATTTTCCTTTCATGTGACGGGCCTGGGTTCGATCCCCAGCATCCCCTGTGGTTCCCTGAGCACTGCCAGGAGTAATTCCTGAATGCACAGCCAGGACTTAACCCCTGAGCATTGCTGAGTGTGACCCAAAAAGAAAAAAATAAAAAGAGCTAGAGTACATAGTTTGCATGCAGGAGGTCTGGACTCAGTCCCTGCTATCACTCAGTCCCCTTAGCACCACTGCCATCAACTTCTGAGCAGAGCCAGATGTGGCCCCAGAAAAAAAACAAAACAATATTGAACATGCACTTTCAAGCAGTCTCTTTTAGAAACACATTTGTGTCTTACCCTTCTGGAATGAATCAGAGGATAGGAAGACACTAGAGTCCACCTCCCTCAAATTCTCTTGCAACTAAGCTTCCAGTTGTAATTTATTTGCTTGTGTGAAAGATAAGATTTGGCAAGTGACCAGGAGGGGATGGCTACCTTTCTGCTACTTCTGCTACAAGCATAGTTGGGAGTGATTGTGATCTCAGCCACAGGCTTAGTAGGTTTAAAGTTTGGGGCCAAGGCCTCCATGACACCAGTGTGCATGGAACTGGGGTGAAAGTCACCAGGTTTGAGAGTTCTCTTTACAGCAGAGGCACCATTACAATGGAGCTGGTAACTTAATGATTGCAGATGATGCCACAGCTTCTTGGATACCACACATCTATTAGGCAATTTTGGAAATTGCCCCTGAAAGCTCATCCAAGAGCCTTTTCTTATCAGCTCTTTCAAGGATTCTGAAGTCAATGAGATTAATTGCAATAAAACTCACATGTTAAAATTATTAAACTAAATTAAATAATTTTAACGAAAACTAGTAACTGTTCTCTCAACCTAACTCAGATTCCATCAAACATTCATCTTCCTGGGGCTAGGGAGGAAACTCAATGGTAGTGCAATTTTCTAGCATATGTGAGGTTCTGAGTTAGAACCTTGAACATCACAGCTGTATAGCCCTGGTGGCTCCTTGCAAGCACCACCAGACTTGAACATAGCACTTCTGTAACTGGCCGTATTCTACTTTTTCCCTTCAGTTATCTAGTTCCTTTATATATCAAATTACACCTTAAGGCAGTAATCAGTATTTGTTTTTCCTGAAGTATGAGAAACGTTTCTCATATACTCCTAGTCACTTCTTATCCTTTTTAATTTTGAAATGTTTGATCTCTGTAGACTTCTTAGTAATAAAAGGTAAAGGTAAAGGTAAAGGCCCTCCCGTTGATCGTCGATTTGCTCGAGCAGGCCCAGTAACGTCTCCATTGGAGACTTTGTTGTTACTGTGTCTGGCATATCGAATACTCTCGGTAGCTTGCCGGGCTCTCCGAGAGGGGCAGAGGAATCGAACTCGGGTCGGCCATGTTGGCCGCTTGTAAGGCAAACGCCCTACCCGCTGTGCTATCGCTCCAGCCCCATTTTTAGTAATAAAAATGTAAAGGAATTCTTTAAGAAAAACAAACAGAAAGATCAGTATTTTTTAAAATATATTTGCGGAATATGGCTGGAGCGATAGCACAGCAGGTAGGGCGTTTGCCTTGCGTGCAGCCAACATGGCCGACCCGAGTTCGATTCCTCCGCCCCTCTCAGAGAGCCCGGCAAGCTACCGAGAGTATCTCGCCCGCACGGCAGAGCCTGGCAAGCTCCCCGTGACATATTCGATATGCCAGACACAGTAACAACAAAGTCGCCAATGGAGACGTTACTGGGCCCGCTCGAGCAAATCGACGATCAACGGGAGGGTCTTTACTTTTACTTTTACTTTTACTTATGATTAATTAAAATAGTGAGATATGCAAATATTTCTAAAATATTTTAATCTGGGGGTCACATCCCATGACACTCAGGGATTACTCCTGGCTCTGCACTCAGGAATTACTCCTGGGAGTGCTCAGGGGATCATATGGGATGCTGGAAATTGAACTCACAAGACAAATGCAAGACAAATGCTCTACCCACTGTATTATATCTCTCCAGCCCCCAAATTTGAATTTTTATATTTAAATTCTACAATTTATAAATTGCCAAGATGAATCTCTCCTTACCCTTTTTAGTGGGGAGGGTGGGCCATTCCCAGTGGTGTTCAAATATTATTCCAGGTTATATGCTCAGGGGTCATGCATGACAGTGCTTAAGAAAACATATGCGATGCTAGGGATTGAGCTGGAGTCAGTCACATGCAAGGCAAGCACTTTAATTTCTGTTCTATATCTTGGGCCAGAACCTACCATTTTCCAAGTTAATAGTTGACTTTCCAATATTATGGCGATAGTTATAGGACCTTACCCTAAAACTATTTCAATAATGTAGATACAGTAAAATAGGAGGAAAAAATTCAGAATAAGCATTGCACTGTAGCACTGTCCTCCTGTTGCTCATCAATTTTGCTCGAGCGAGCCCAGTAACATTGTGAGACTTGTTATTACTGTGTTTGGCATATTGAATATGTCACGGGTAGCTTGCCAGGCCTTGCCATGCGGGCAAGATCCTCTCGGTAGATTGCCGGGCTCTCTGAGAGGGGCGGAGGAATTGAACCTGGCTCGGCCGAGTTCAAAGCAAACACCCTACCTGCTGTGCTATCGCTCCAGCCCTAGAATAAGCATTAACACTATTACAATGTCTACTTTGGCAAAAATTCTGAGTATTTCAAAAAAGAAGTCCTAGATTTATATCAACCTTAAGAGGGTTTTTTATTTTTTGAGGGCTATGCCAGAGGTGCCCAGGACTTACTCCATGACTCTCCACTCAAAAATGACTGCGGTTTTGTGGGGACCATATGGGATGCCAGGAATCAAACCTGGGTCAGGCTTGTGCAAGACAAGGACCCCACTTGCCGCATTAGTGCTCTGATTCTCCCATAAGTGGTTCTAAAACTGGTAATTAATACTCCAAAGATCAGATTAAGCTTCAAAAATAAATTGGAGACAGGATAAGACTGTGTAGTGCTTGGAGCTAGAAAACTCAATCTGAAATAAGAAGGGGTTAAGAAATCTGGAGGGTCTTCAAACATGATAACCTCTCAGTGTCTGTATTGCAAGCCATAATGCCCAAACGTAGAAAGTATGGGGAATCATGTCTGCCATGGAGGCAGGGGAGGGTGGGAAAGTGGGGGTATATCAGGGATATTGGTGGTAGGGAATGTTCACTGGTGGAGGGATGCATGTTTGATTATTGTGTGATTGTAACCCAAACATGAGAGCTTATAAGTATCTCATGGTGATTCAATAAAATTTTTTAAAAAAATCTGGAAGGTCTTATGGATTTCTGATCTATAGAGGGGATATTTTTTTAATGTCCCATTAAAAAATATCACTTGATTATGTTCTTTCATTCCCCTAGGGAATTACTCTCAATTACCTTGAGTGAAAGTAGGCTGGTAAAAAAAAGAGAAAGAGAGAAAAGCAACTGTCATTAGAGAATCTGGCTAACCAGTGAATCACTGATTTGATCATGGAACAAAAAGACTCAAGAGAAGTAGGTCTGAGATTCTGGAAGTCAACTAAGGAAGTTCCCAGAAGGCAATTTCAAAGTATCCTGTATTCCAGAGAACCACAGAATGTAGGAACTTGTGGACCAATTGTTGATCAGAGAGAAATTTTGATCCATATGTGAGGGCAGAAGTCATATTGCAATAGATTGAGAAGTAAATGGAATGTGAGAATGGAGAAATAAGTCTATGCACCCGTTTGCAGATGACAGAAAAGAATGATAGGGCAGTAATTGGAGCATAGTTGTGAATAAATTTGAGTATGGTTCTTCAGGAAAAAGAGTCCATGGAGAAAGGGATAATAAATAAAAGCAGTAAGGCATCTATTTTGAGTGTTTGTATCCCCGCTATGGCCACAAGTCTAAGACATGCTTGCTGTATCATTTGTGCTAATTAGATAAGAAAACCCAGGAAGCAGAGATAAGGACTTTGTTTTTCACACGCTTAAATGAGAGAAAACCCTAAAGAGACAGGATGAAGAAAGCCAAATACAGATGAATTTTTATCAGTTCCTTTAGCTGCCTTCTTGTCAACTCTAACACCCAATCATTGTTCTTTTCACATTTACTTCATTATTCCCAGCATCCAGTAAGATACCTTACATATAGTAAAAACCTAACTAATATTTGGGAAACTGAACTTAACTTAGAAATATGAAAATACAAGTGATACAGGAAAGATCTGGGCTGGAATGATAGCACAGTGGGTAGGAAATTTGCCTTGCACACAGCTGACCCAGGTTCGATTCCTCCATCCCTCTCGGAGAGCCCAGCAGGCTACTGAGAGTATCCCACCCACATGGCAGAGCCTGACAAGCTCCCTGTGGTGTATTTGATATGCCAGAACCAGTAAGAACAACAAGTCTCACAATGGAGATGTTACTGGTACCCACTGGAGCAAATTGATGAACAACGGGAGGACAGTGCTACAGTGCTACAGGAACAATCTAAAATTTATTTAGGCATTTATTTGTTCTTGTGTGTCTGCTATATACCTCTACTGGAAATCATTTTCAAACAGAAAGGCTATATTTACTGCTGATTTATTGGAAACATTAATCTTTTGTTTTATTCCAATAATTCCTTGGAAGATTTTAGTCTTATAGTTAAATATTAAATATTTAACTATAAGATATTAAATCACAACGAAAGCTTTTAATTGGTCTTTCATTATATTCAGAGCTTGTAGATAAAGTTTTCTTGATCTTAAGATAAAAACTTAACATCATCACGAAAATTATTGACATCATTAATATCATGTGGTATCCTTTAAATAACTTTTTTTGTATTTTTTAAATTTTATTGAATCACCATGAGATAGTTACAAGCTTTCATGCTTGGGTTACAATCACACAATGATCAAACACCCATTTCTCCACCAGTGCACATTCCCCACCACCAATATCCCCTGTATACCCCCTCTTTCCTACCCTCCCCCTGCCTCCATGGCAGACAATATTCCCCATATCTCTCTACTTTTGGGCATTATGGTTTGCAATACAGACCCTGAGAGGTTATCAAGTTTGGTCCTTTATCTACTCTCTGCACACATCTCCCATCCTGACCGATTCCTCCAGCCATCTTTTTCTTAGTGATCCCTTCTCTATTCCAGCTGCCTTCTCCCCTTTGCCCATGAGGCAGGTTTCCACCTATGGAGCAATCTATCTGTCCCATGTATCTACTGTCCTTAGGAGTCAGCCCTCATGTTATGTTGTTTTGTACTCCACAAATGAGTGCAGTCCTGTACGTTTCTAGCCCTTGTTCTTCAGGTAGGCATTAGCAATCCACTGAACACAACAATGGAGCAGGGGTTAAAATGATTTATTTTTTACCGTTTTGCAGCCCTGGCTGCTAAGCTGGGAGGCTGGCGCTGGCTGAGATGCTCGGCTCTGCCTCCTGTTCTCCCTGGAGCCTAATGCCTAACAGCTGCATTAACTCACCGCTTTCGTTTAGTGCATGGAAAGATCGTTTGCTTTTCTCCGCAGGCCTCTGCATCAACAGATGCCCTCTCGCCTGCAGATCATCAGAGTTCTTTCCTGGCACCTGACTTCCCATGACTGACAGGTGCTGCAAGAACTGACCTGAGTAACAGCTCGCCGTCACAAGGTCCAGCTCAATTCCCACCGCTCCGTATTTTCTCTCCCCCAGGCTGTCTCGCGTGTCCCTACGAATGAGTTAGCACTGCAGTGTTCACCTTTTCCCCTCCGCAGACTCTCCTGTAACAATTCTCTCCTTTGCCCCAGCAACGATGTAATTCTCTGCTGGAAAGCCTCATCTTCCCTCAGAAAGCAGGGCATGGAGCAGCGGGGTAGCAATGCCTTGGCTATGTGTGTGTCCCTTCCAAATTCATAGATGGCAGCCGTGATACCCCGCTAGTGGAATGTGGAGGTGGGGGAATTTGGGAAGGAATTGGTGCTTCAATTTGGATCATTTCTGACAGAGGGGGCCGATGGGGCTGGTTCCCAGGGGCTGAGGGAACCAGAAATCTTCCTCTTTCCCAGGTGAGGGCTTATGAGAGTGTCAGGTGGCCTTTCTCCACATTGTTCCCAGCTCTCAGGTTACCATAGATTACCCAGCTGGCATGAAAGGACATGGTGAGGACTTAAATAGGAGGCTCCTCCCTCTATTCTGAAGGATAAAAGGGAGGAACTCAAATGTTTTTGGAATGTTTAGCTACATGGTGTTGGATCAAAATATCTAGATTATAGGCAGGACATACAAATCTTTCATGTCACTCTGACCCAGATGCCCCAAAACAGGAGTAGCGAGTCTATGTGCATCTATGTGCTTGGGTATGTGTTAAGGGGAATGACATTTCTTCCCATAGCACACCCTCCAGTCCTTGCCTTATCACATTCCCTGGATCAGCAATATTTCCGGCCTGGCACTCATCCATCCATTCTTTCATACCATCATGCTTATGCAAAATATATAGGTGTGTATTCTTTAAATCGTGTATTTTACATAGAATATAAAATTACAATTTTAATTATTATATATAATATACAATGATATAATAATATATAAATGCATATATACATCAGAAAACAACCCCAAAGCATGTATACATACATACTATGTCACTGTCCCTGTCCTCCTGTTGCTCGAGTGGGCCCAGTAACATTGTGAGCCTTGTTACTGTGTTTGTCATATCGAATACATCATGGGTAGCTTGCCAGGCTTTGCCGTGCAGGCCAGATACTCTCAATAGCTTGCCGGGCTCTCAAGAGTGGCAGAGGAATCGAACTCGGGTTGGCCATGTTGGCTGCATGCAAGGCAACTGCCCTACCAGCTGTGCTATCGCTCCAGCACATATACTATGTATAAATAGTATATATGTAGTATTTTTAATATATAGTATTTATTTAATATATAAATAATATAGATAAATAGTAGCATGAATGGTATAACTATATTGTATGTATTTAGTATATATAGTATTATATATGATATAGTATGAGTATATGGGCTGGAGCGATAGCACAGCGGTAGGGCATTTGCCTTACAAGCGGCCAACATGGCCGACCCAAGTTTGATTCCTCCACCCCTCTTGGAGAGCCCGGCAAGCTACTGAGAGTATCTCGCCTGCACAGCAGAGCCTGGCAAGCTACCTGTGACGTATTCAATATGCCAAACACAGTAACAACAAGTCTCATGATGGAGACGTTACTGGGCCCACTCGAGCAAATCGATGAACAATGGGAGGACCGTGACTGATTATGAGTATATATAGTATAAAATTATATACATATTCCTAATATTTTGATATACCATTACAAATCATTTGGTAAACTTATTCTCAGGGACTAATCTTGGTATACCTACACATGCATATATACAGCTTTCTCTCTTGACATAACTGATATTTGAGACATGATCATTCTTGGTTTGGGCTGGCTGGCCTGCAAATATCAACAGCATCCAGCCTCCAACTGTGATGAGAAAACTATCTCCAGACATTGGGACACACTCCTGTTTGAGACCACTGATACAGAGTAAAAATCTGTAGCCATTTCCCTATTAATTAGGATTCAGGTTACTTTCCGTTAATTTTTTTTCCACTCAGCAAACAAACAAAACAAACCTCCAAAGTTCTATCATGTACTTTTAAACAACATTACTTCTGCTAAAACCTTCATTTTTCTTCTTTTCTTTTTTTTTGCGGGGGGGAGTGGTGGTTGTGGTGGAGAGGTTTGAGCTACACTTGGTGGTGTCGTGCTCAGGAATCTCTCCTAACAGGTTTCAGAGACCACATAGGATGCTGAGGATCAAGCCCAGGCCAGCCACATGCAATGCCAAGTGTCCTCTCTGCTGCACTGTACTTCCGGTCCCTTGTATTCTTTTCTTTTTGCTAGTCAGATGCATAAAAATTGGTATACTTTGATCTTTAATATTTCTGGTCTTTGTGAACATGTCATATTGGTCATTTTCTTGTCATGAAACCTGTGATATCTTTTGTCTGGTTTGATTTGTTTGGTTTTGGAGGCACACCCAATGGTATTTCGGGTGCAGTGCCGGGGCTTTGCTCCCAGCAGCATTGAAAGGACTATGTGGGGCTGGGATCAGATGCCAGGCTTCTGAAAACAAGCATGTCCCCCTTTCCTTTGAGTCATCTCCAGGCCCCTTGGCCTGTTTTTTGGGTGATCTGTATTTTTTATGTTCACCAATTAATGTAAACATTTTTGTTAGAAATATTAATCCTATTTCTCCCCATGCTTCTCATTGCAAATGCCTTAATTTTTTGTTGTTTATTGATTTATTTTGCAGTCATTTATTTTTCAGTTGTTTTTGTGATGCTGTATTCTCCCTTTCCTTCCATCCTTCTCCCCACCATGTCACCTTTTTTATAAGGTACATTCTCTAGCTAAGACTGGCCTTTTTATCTTATTTGTTTATGCCTATTTTACGAGGCCAGATGGAAACTGGGAGTCCCTGCTCAGGTTCTCAGGTGACTGTGCAGTTTCCAGGATCAAACTTGCATCTTGATCATAGAGAGCATGTGATCAGTCTGTTAAGCAATTTCTCTGGCAGCCATTTATTTTTTTAAGGGAGTAAAATAGTTTTATTTAAAGAAATTTACTTAGAGAAATGTGAAGGAAAAGAAAAAGAGTACATTAAAGGCTTCTCCAGAGTGAAAAAAAAGCAGAGAATGGTTTTGGAGAGAGGTTATATACAATTTCTCCAAATTGTCTTGACCTGGACGTCTCTTCATACATAAATTTAATCTGATGTTGTCACAGAAGAAAAAAACTTGGACTCGTGATGGTCTGTTCATGTTCTTATGATGATTCTCCTATATTTTTCCATCTTTGAAGTCAGTCTTCCCTTCTCTGGGTGATGACTAAGTTTATGCCTTTGCATGGTGGATCCTTTTCTCCATCTCCAAAAAGCTAAATATTTGCATCTTAAAGGTAAGTGGCCTCATGCTTTGGGGCTATTTCAGGGCCAGATAATTTCTTCTTAGTTTTATAATTCCCCCCCCCCCCAAACAACTCATTATCAAGCTCCCCATCTACCTGCCTGCAACATTCCCCACCTAGAGATTTTACCCTTTAAAGTCTTTAAGGGGCACCTGGGTGACGTTCCGTCTTCTATAACTGCTTCCTGATGCCAAAGAGCATGAGCTTGCCTATGGAAAGGAGTAAAATATTGCACTAACTTTGCATGATCGGTGCTTATGCAATGATTTCTTGGGTTTCAGAGCTGTCTTTTAATTTTTTAGCTTTGGAGTCACAATAGACAATGCTCAGGGTTTACTCCTGACTGTGCTCACGGATCACTCGTGGCAGGGCATGGGGGATGAGATGAGGTGCCAGGAATCAAATCCCAGTTAGCCGCATGCAAGGCAAACTAACTGCTGTATAATTTCTCCAGCCCCCAGAGTTCTCCTAGTCTGAAAGAGAAATCATACATTTTTTTAAAAACTGGAAGCCTTTTGTTTTTAATGTCAAGAAACTGCAGGGAGAAGTGACTTGCTTAAAGTTGCTCCTTGAGTTAATGAAATAGCAAACCAACTTACCCTCCCCACATCTCCAGATTTTCCCCTTCCTGGAAGTTGCCTTCAGGGAGCTATTCCTCCTACCCTGTCCTCATCCCTACATGCTCCATCTGTGCATGTTTACAACAATAGTTGAATCAACTTGAAAACCCAGGATAACAAAGCATGATAAACATCATAACATAAAAAACAACCCACTTGCCTTGAGCACAATTTTTTAATGTTCCCTTTTATAGTAGTTCAAACACCTAAGCAGTACATGGGGAGAAATTGCTGGCTCCTTGGCACATAGAGGGATACCAGGGATAGAGCAGATGGCTGTGGGGCATTCCTGGCTGGGAATTCTGCCAGGGATCATTCAGTAAGGAGAGACATAGATAGACTGAGCAAGACAGCCAAGACACTAATATGCTCAGATGGCATAATGCCTCTTCACAAACTGCTAGGCTCTTTATCTGTGGCAGAAGGAAAAAGGGCTTTCAGAAGCTCTGCCTAATACCTTACATATCACATCACGTTGGAAACCCCTACCCAGTAAGAGAATGAAAGTATCTGGAAAACATCCCTTGAAATATCAAGTCTGCTGAAATAATGTTTCTGAAAGCAGCAAAGACATTTTGGTCTCATTTGAGACATTGAGCCCTTCATTTCTACAGAAATGATTTGTTGCACTTTTTAGTTCACCTGCAGCTGGGTACCCAGAGGAAGGCAGTATGGTGATTCAAGAGCTTGTGTGTTTAATTTAATATTGTGTTGGAAAAAAATGGACGTCAGATGGTCTATCTGTGCTGTATCACTTATTAGCCTTCTGTATGGCTTTGGGGAAGCCAAGCAGAGCTTCAGTGCTTGCTTATGTCTCACAATTCCAAACACGTTAATACAAGATGAGTAACAAACATTAGGAAATTTGGGCTTAGATAAAATGTGCTTTTTAGAAGTTTTTTGGATGACTAAGGCAGTGATTTTCAACCAGAATGGTGGGAGGTGGGTGGAGAAGGAATTTTAAATCTACACATTTCCCCCAGGATTCTGATGTATCCTATTATAAGGCATCCCATCCACCTCCACCCAAGGAGACAATTAGGTAAGCCAAGTTGGAAATAGATGAAGCATGCTTTTGGTGCCATAAAGAAAAAAACTTTTGTTCAAACCAAGGTCACAGAAGATTTGTCCAATGTTTTCTTCAAAAATATTTTTAATTTAACTATAGGATCCATTTTGTATTGATTACTCTGTATGGTTTTGGGTATGGAATCAAGTTCTTATTTTGCATGTAGATATACAATTGTTGTTGCATCACCCTTTGAAATTGTTCCAACTATCACGTATCCACAGATTTGCCTTTCTGCCTCTGCTGCTCATGTTTGTATAAATGTATTTTTGAAATCTCGATTCCATGTATTGCAACCCATACCTCTGTTGAAACCCATACCTCATTGTCTTAAATATATTAGCTTTTAGTAAATCAACTAAATAGGGAGTGTACTTAAACTTTGTTCAACAAAAAGTTCTTGTCCTTTTTTTTAAATTGTTTTGCCAATTTCAAGTCCTTTGCATTTCTGTATGAATTTTAGAATCAATGAATCAATTTTTTATGGTTGATTTAAATATTTAATGTATTAAAATTTATTTGTAGGAGTCAGAGTTCATGGTATTTCAAAATCTTTTATAATGTTATTATCTTTTAATAATGTTTTAAAAATTAATCAACTAATCAATTTATACCGCTGTCCCCCCCCCCCAAATTCTCTGGGAGTTTAAGTTGGATTGCATTGAATCAATACATCAATTTGGGGAAATTTTTGTCTTAACAATATTGATTCTGACCCATGAACATGATCTAGCTTTCAATTTATTTAGTTTTCCCTAATTCCCTGTAGTTTCTTTCTTGACAACACCCTAGCAAAAGACTCTTCTCTACATAGATCGCCTTTCAAATAAAGTGGGGGCTTGGCAGCGTCAGGGAACCCTCTAAAACCAACTTTGCAAAAATAAGAGCTACATCTTCAACTCTGGAATTGCTCACATGCCAATATGAGGAGTGTTATTTCTTTAACTTTATGGGGTTCCCCCTCTTCTCTCTCCTTTCACATATTTGCTGAATAAAAGTTCTCTGCTTCACTACTTATCTTTAAAAATTCTTTTCTGCAAGCAAAGATAATGAGCCGGGGAAACCTCATCAGAGATTAGGGCTGACTTTTTTTCTTTCAACTAAGAATAAATCTCAGACCTGCCAGAGAACCTGAATTGCAAGTGGTGGAACAAGTATACTAAGTATATCAAGTGGCTCTCAGGTGAAGCTTGACAGCTGCCATGGAGGACAAGTGGACCCTAGTGTCTAGACCATGCAGGTACTCAAGCAGACTTAAGTTATCTGACCCCTCCTGTGTACTTCCCCGGTGATGTTGGGTTGGGTGACGCAGGAGGGGTTAGCACTCAATTGTGGCTCCTACCTCCCACACTCCCTCCTGCAGCTGAAGCATACTATGAGCCGGAGGATGTATAGCGGCTTCTGAGACTCTACCTATTACATGCCTTCTCCAATCTCAAGTTTCCTCCCATTGATAGACACTGGTGCAAATTTAGTCTGGACCATAAGCTGCTGGAGAGCATAAATTGTTATATATCCAGCACTCAAATTCTTGAAAGCATACACTCAAAGGCCTATGAAGTTAATGAATGATCTAAACAAATGAAAGTCATCTGTCCCTGTCTTTTAGAATAAGTGTTTTCAAATCTCATTCATCTTAACAACCAATGACATTTCTAATCAAATGCAGATATTCCAACTCCACTCCCAGAGTCATTCTATAGATAGCATACATATCACTAGCGTTTGTATTTTCACACATTTCTCTGTGATTCCAGAATCTGGGAATCTTAAACTGTACTACCATACTAAACACTGTTTAATAGGGGAGAAAATAGTAGTTCCAGTGGACCATTTACAAAACTTTCAAGGGGCCTGAGAGATAGTACAACAAAGGTGCAAGCTTTGTTCTAATTGGCCAATGTTCTATCCTAGGCACTGTGACTCTCTAAATACAGTGGGGTTTACACATTACCTAGGGCAATGGTTTCCTAGCCCCATTGTCCAAGAATCACTAGGAGTCACCTCTAGGCTCTCGAGCATCCTTGGAGAGGCCCTGACCCTGCAAAATCAGAATGAAAACCCAAAAAGACTACAAAAAAGTCTGAAAGTATTTATATACACCCTATTAGGGCTGGAGCGATAGCACAGCGGTAAGGCGTTTGCCTTGCATGCAGCCAACATGGCCCACCAGAGTTCGATTCCTCCACCCCTCTTGGAGAGCCCGGCAAGCTACTGAGAGTATCTCGCCCGCAAGGCAAAGCCTGGCAAGCTCCCCCATGACGTATTCGATATGCCAAACACAGTAACAAGAAGTCTCACGATGGAGACGTTACTGGGCCCGCTCGAGCAAATCCATGAACAACAGGGTGACCGTGACCGTGATTAGTAAGCAAATGCAGTTTCATGGTTAGGAAAACAAATGATTTTGCTCCTTCACAGAAAAAAATCGCTTTAAAATTTTAAAGCAAGAAGAATTTGCTTTTAAAAATTATTTAGCTGAATCTGTAACTCTGTTACAATGACATTGACCACATGGCATTTACTCTGGGACAAAAAATAGGAAATTTTAGAATTCAGTCTGGCATCTTTTCACTCTGCAGAGAACCACTGCAGGAGTCTGTCATCAGAACAAGTTCCTGAAGTGAGTTCTGTCTCAGCAACAGTCACTTTTTTTCAAAACTTCACTGGATGGAGCCCTTCACTTCCAGAGGCAGAATTCAATTCAGATTACCTCAGATCTGGTTTCTATGGTGACTACTTTACAGAATGAAGAAGAGTCAGAGAAATCACTCAGAAGTTTTGAAAGGGAAAGATTCTAATGATTTATTTCCTTTTTAAAATTCCAGTAAACTCTGAGTAAATATGAATAAGCTTGTTTTAATATATGCAACTGTTGAAGGACCCTATGCAGGGGAGAATAGTTGCATATTTTGAATGATTGATTTTCCAGTTGAATGATTTTCCAAGACAGATTGCTTAGGTTTCTTCATTTCTTTAATGTTTCTTTTAGAAAAGTTTTCATCATCTTTGCCATCAACCTTGTCTAAAAGCATATCAGTTGTGTGCCAATCCGGCTAAGAGATTTTAGAGAGGAACGGGGCTGGAATTTTGGTTGGCAGTAACCTGGAAACTTTCCACAGGTGACATAAACAACAACAACAAAATAACAATACTTAACAAGCTTTGTAAGATATTCTTCATCAAGTCATTCCAATATTTTTTGATGTTTAGATATATTTACTTTCCCCCATTTTTAATTTATAAACTGTGGTTTACAGTGGTTGTCAGTTTGCATGGTTGTCTGTGATAGTTTAATGCATACATTATTCCACCACCAAACCCACTATTAAAGTGCCCACCTGCCTTGCTTCCCTCACAGGGACCCCTCCCATTCCCACCTCTCCACCTTCTCTCCTCCAAGGACTCTCATTTCTATAGATAACTCTCAGTTCTGTTGCCTTTGGTTTGTTGTTGTTCCCTTACTGTATGTCTTTATATACCACATATGAGAGACCCTTCTAATATTTTTTAATAATTTGCTGAACTTTAGACATTGCAAATGTTGCTGGTTTTGTCTGCCCAGCTGTCACTGACTAAATGATGGACCTATCTGAGCCACACTGGAGGAAAGGAATGCAAATAACTCTTCAAACAACGATCCTGTTCCACTCATTGTCCTTTTTTTCAGTCTTGACACAATTTTTTAATTGAATCACTGTGAGATACACAGTTACAAAGCTGCTCATGATCAAATTTCAGTCATACGATGCTCCAACACCCATCCCTCCAACAGTGTACATTTCCCACCACCAACCAATAACCAATGTCCCCAGTTCCCAGTTTCCCTCCTGGCCCCCCCCCCCCCATCTCTATGGCAGGCTCTCTCTCTCTCCCTCTCTCTCCCCCCTCTCTCTTCCTCTCTCTCTCTCCCCTCTCCCTCTCTTCTCTCCTCCCCTCTCCCTCTCTTCTCTTCTCTCCTCTCCTCTCCTCTCCTCTCCTCTCCTCTCCTCTCTTCTCCTCTCTCTCTCTCTCTCTCTCTCTCTCTCTCTCTCTCTCTCTCTCTCCCCCCCCCCCTCCCGATACTGAGAGGTTATCCAGAGTGATCACTACCTACTATCTTTGCCATAGTGGTCTCTTCTCTATTCTGCCTTCTCCCTCATTCATTATCTTTTGTCTTTTGGTCTCTTCCTCCAGGGCTCTTTCCCACAGCTTTGTGGCCATCCTTAGGTGCCTGGCTTGCTTATTCCAATCAAGTACACATCAGATTATCCCCATGATTTCCACACAATCTGGTCTCGGCCTCGGTCTCGGCTCCTGTCACTGAGAGTACCCTGTGTCCCATGCCCCTAACTTCTCTGACCAGGACGCTGCTCCAACAATACAGGATAACTCAAAGCTTCGGGAAAAACCCTGTATGAATTCCAACTTCATGAAGTCCAGCCTTATTGTAGTCACTAGTTCATAGTATCCTACATGAATCTGGTGAAATGGAAATTTCCTAGATATAGTTGCTTCTGTTTTACTCATTAATATGTGATAGAGTTAACTGTGATTATTTAAATAAAAACAAACAGGCATTTTATTATTATTGATTAACTGTGGCATGAAAGAAAATAGAGTGGTTTTTCTATGGTGATGGGATGATATCTTATGATATATTTCTCTTCTTGCACTGCGAATAAGACCTGTTACACTAAAGTTGCAAGCCAAACATTTAAATAATAAAGTGAAAGGCTCTAACTAAAAGGTGAAATTGAGAAAATGAAGCCTGTGATTAGGAGAAACTGCTCTATAAGGGAAATAGCATGGTTTGGGGAGCCAAAAAGACCTTGGCCAGCGTCCCAAATCTACTACTTACATGTGTAACCTTGGGCTTGTCACTTACTCCTATGACCCTTGGTTTTAGATTATAAAAAATGAAGGTTGTATGGCGTAATATGTTCATGGTGCACACTTGTCTTAAAATTATCAATAAGGTACATAAAGCTCTGGGAAGATAGTGATAAAAATGTGAAGACAATCACATTTCTAGTCATTCATATCATTAACTGAAAGTATTAATCCTAAAAGCAATCAAACATATCTTAGAATATAAAGGAAAATTTTTCTCAATATACTCTGAGCTTATAGCAAAAAATAAAATGGGCATTAAACCCCTATAAATTTTCATAATTCTTGAATATCTTGTGAAATGTCTCTGAGAAGATTAAAGCTTTTTGCAAAGCAGCTCCTACTACATCAATCATCACCCCTTAATATTAATCTTCCAAAAGAAATAGTGGCACAGCACAAAATGCTTCACAGAGCTTTGTTTCTCAGGGGCTCTCATCTCATCGGTTCTAAAGTGATACTGAATGATTTTTTAAAGCATTGCTTTACACGGGGCTACATGTAAATTATAACCAGCAGAAGAAATAGACTCCACTAGGGAAAGAAATGGGATTGATGATGTCACAAGAAAATTGCCCAAGTGTGAGCATCAGGGCATCTACCTGTCCTTCCCTTCTTCACTAGTCTTCATTAATGGTGACTGGAGGTTGCATCCAGTGATGTAGTTCAGTTCTTGAACTTCAGTTGTGGTAAGAAAGGGAATTGGAGACAAGATGGCAGTGAAGAGCTCCCTCTGAATCATGTTGGACCCTAAAAATGCAGCAGAACACAGAAGCAGCCAGAAGATTCTATTAGCAGATGCTCAGGTGCAAACAGCTCCGGGAAAGTGTCATAGAAGAGCTTCTGTAGCAGAAGCAACTGGAGTAGCACTGTTGGAGGCAAGGGTGGAGGCAAAGCAAGCATACAGAGCATGGTCAGGGGCAGAAATAGTGGCTGTAAATTCACTCAGACTTGAGTCACCAGATGTGTAAGATATAAGAAAGAGGCTGGTCTGAAGTCTGATAAAGTCCCTGATAGGTGGGGACAACTGTGGCCCCAGCAGAAAGGTCAGGTCTGTGGCCCTAACAGAAAGGTCACTACATGCTAGACTAATTTGGCAGGCAGAAAGACACAGGTGACACCAGGTGAAGTCAAAGACTGAATCATCCCACAAAGAACTTCTGAGGTGAGGCATTTACACAAGTCATTTACACATTGATGATGTGATAACCATATTAATACATAGAAATATAAAAATCATATGATCACATCAATATATGAAGAGAAAGCATTTACAATTTCCAATACACAATTGCGATCCATAACTCTCAATATAATGGAGGTAGATGGAATTTTCCTCATTATAGAGAAGCCCATATATTGCAAACTACCAGCTAACATCATACTCAATGATGAAAAACTGAAATCCTCTTTTACAAGCTCAGGCACAAGACAAGGATATCCACTATCACCATGAGCTATTCAGCACAACATTGGAAGTCCTTGCCACAGCGATTAAGCAAGAAAAAAATACAAAAGGGATTAGAATTGAAAAAGAAGTCAAATTATCACTGTTGACATATTATTATGTTGACACACTATTATTTCTCTAATCCAGTAACATCACCACTACAAAACCCCTAGAAACAATAAACCAATATAATAAGGTGACTGGGATACAAAATCTATACACAGGAAAAAATTGTATTTCTATATGTAAACAATGATGGCTGAAGAGAGAAATAAATGAATCAATCAAATTTACAATTGTGCCCCTTAAAATTGAATACTTAACAAGGAAGATAATAGATTTCTACAAAGAAGACCACAAATCATTAATAAAAGAAATAACAAAAACCAAGGAAATAGAAAGATAATTCTTGTTCATGGATTAGAATAAGTAACAGTGTTAAAATGACCATCTTATCCAAAGTACTATATAAATTTAAATAAACTTATCATCAAAATTCCTATGGCAATTTTTAGTGTTATTGGCAAAATGCTGTTAAAATATATATGCAGTAATAAAACTTCCTAAGTAATCAATTCTCCCTGAGAATTGCTAAGAAATTTTTTTTAAAAAAGAATATAGGAGGCTCCTTCCTTTATTACTTTAAATTATACTATAAAACTATAGTAATTGGAATAAAGGAACATTCTCAGATTAAGGGAATAAAAGTAAGATCCCAGAGCCAAAGTTTCAGATAAGTGAACATTTAATGATGTTCAACAAGGGAGCAAGGTGCCAAGAACTGGAGCAAGAAAAGCCTCTTCAACAAATGGTGGGAATACTGAATAGCCATACGCATAATAGTGTCACTGTCACTGTCACTGTCCTCCCATTGTTCATTGATTTGCTCAAGCAGGCCCATATATTGCAAACTACCAGCTAACATCATACTCAATAATGAAAGACTTCTTACTGTGTTTGGCATATCAAATATGTTGCGGGTAACTTGCCAAACTTTGCCATGTGGGCACGATACTCTTGGTAGCTTGCTGGGCTCTCCAAGAGGGGTGGAGGAATCGAACTCAGGTTGGCTATATCGGTTGCATGCAAGGCAAATGCCCCACTTGCTGTGCTATCGCTCCAGCCCACTCAAAATAATAATAATAGTAGCAATAATAATAATAATAATGATAATCTGGATGCCTGCTTTATTCCATCTACAAAAGTTAATTCAAAATGGATTAAAGACCTCAATATTAGACCTAAAGCATAAAATACATCAGCAGAATCCTTTTGATATTGACTTTTGATATTGGAACATTTTCAATGTTCCAGTGCCAAATGTTCCAATGCCATTGATGAAGAAAACAGAGGCTAAAATAAAAAGACAGGACTACATCAAATAATAAGGTTTCTGTACTGCAAAACAATGACTAGAATTTTTAGAATATTCCCTAGTGAATGGGAGAAAATATTCATTCACCACACACCTGACAAAGGGTAATATCCAAGATCTATAAAGAACTTGCAAACCTTAAGAACATAAAGCAAACAAGCCCATCAAAAAAGGGGCTGAGAAATTTAACAGACACTTTTTATTTTTTTTTAAAAAAGCACATGGCCAATAGGTATATGAGGTGTTCTTTGTCAGTTATAATCAGGGAAATGCAAATAATAAAAGACATACACCTCATACCAGTACCAGTAAGGACAGCGTACATCAAAAACACTGGAAACTACCATTGCATCTGGGGATGGAGGAAAAAGAGCCCTTGTCTACTAATCGTGGAAATGTATCTAATTCAACCACTATAAAAAATATGGAGACTTCATAGAAGAAAATTTAATTGGATTGAGCTCCCATATGAACCAATAATTTTCTTTTTGGCATAAAAACCAAGAGCACAAAAATGGTCATTTGAAAGGATATCTGCACTCCTACGTTCACTGAAGTAGAAACATGACACATATACACAATGAAATATTCCTAAACTATAAGAAACCATGAAATCCTGAAGTTTGTTATGGCCTGGATGGGACAAAAGAGTATCAATGCTGAGCCCAGTGAGTCAAAGGAAAGGGACAGATATAAAATGGTCTCCCTCATATTTGGAATATAAAGAAACATAGTGAGGCAATAGCTAATAATTTATGTGAACAGACCCCAGAGTCTGTCTATAGGACTGAATTCACTAAGTGGGGGCAGGGGTGAGAGGGGACCTAGAGATCCTGGCAGAGGGTCACTGCTACTCTGGTGGTGGTTGTGGTGTAGCAACATTGTATTCCTGAAGCACTAATGGTAACAGTATTGTAAATCACAGTGCCTAAATAAGAAAGAAGGAAATTGATACTAACTTCTTTTTTTTTAATTTAAAAAAATTTTTTTATTAGTGAAACACCATGGGGTACAGTTGTAGATTTACATTTTTTTGTGCTTGGGTTTCGATTATACAATGATCAGATACCCTTCCCTCCACCAGTGCCCATTTTCCACCACCATGGATAATTCCCCCCCCACCCCCTTTCCCCCATCCCCCCCTGCCTCTGTGGCAGAGCAATCCCCTGTGTTCTCTCTCTCCTTTTGGGTGTTGTGGTCTGCAAAAGAGGCATTGAGTGGCAAACATGTTCAGTCCATAGTCTACTTTCAACATGCATCTCCCCTCCTGGGAGGATCCTCCAAACACCCTTTGTTTGGTGTTCCCTTCTCTATCTGAGCTGCCCTTTCCTCTAGAATGCCCGACTGGCCACTAAGCTATGGAGATACTAACTTCTTAGGGAGTGATTGTATCAGTGGTTATAATCTGCCTTGCTAATAAATAATATAAATACATGCCTATTTTTCTATTAACTTTTATCATTTAAAGAACACTTATGAAAAGAAAAACCATATCATTACTGAAATTATTGCTGCCCAAACCCTAGACATATTTCCACTGTCACTGTCCTCCCGGTGTTCATTGAGTTGCTCGAGCAGGCACCAGTAATGTCTCCATTGTGAGACTTGTTACTGTTTTTGGCATATCAGATACCTCATGGGTAGCTTGCTAAGATTTGCTGTGCAGGCAGAATACTCTCGATAGCTTGCTGGGCTCTCCGAGAGGGCAGAGGAATCAAACCCGGGTCTGCCATATACAAAGCAAATGCCCTACCCATTGTGCTATCACTCCAGCCCGTAATTTAGCAAATATTCAAATGAGAACTTTGAAGGCTGAAGTGGAGAAGGATTTCATGTGAACAGCAGTTGAACATGGGTCAGTCGGTCCTGAGAGATAGGCGAGCACCATTCTGAAGGGAAGGGGGATGGGAGCTCCTCGAGTATGGGGCCCGCCCTGGAAAAACCCCGTGGATGCTACACTTCGATGAAGAGTAGGAGGGCTGCTGCAGTAAGCCTTGAAGTCTAGCGCATGGGCCCGGGTGGAGCTGCTGCAGGTGCAGATTTTGGGGTAGTAGCAAATAGGAAAAGCATCATTATTAATTTTAGGATCACACCCAGCAACACTCAGGGACTATTCCTGGCAGTGCTCAAGAGATTATACATGGTGGCCCCCCATGAACGGCTCTTCAGCACAGCCATGGCTCCAGAGGCACAAGGATTTAATGCAGAGCCCTGCAGCTTGCGGCAGAAAAGTGAATGGACTATGCGTTAAACTACGGCACCATGCATGCCTCCCCAGGAGGGAAAGGGTGTTGTCGTGTTGTCTCTCCCTTCCGCCTCCTCTCCCCCGGCCCCCCCCCCCCCCCCCCCGCAGCAAGGTGGCCGCTGCCTCAGAGCTTATTGGAAAGCCAGGTATGAGCTGGTGGTGACGGGGCAACTGCAGCCTCATGGGAAGGGGAGCAGTACTGGCTCATCCTTCATGCCCTACCAAGGCCACGAGTTGCCCCCCACGAGTGGCTCTCTGGCACGGCCATGGCTCCTGAGGCATAGAAACCAATCTCGTAATTATCTGACTCTTGGCAGAAATCCCTCCAGACTTAATTAGTAAAATATCAGAAATCCAAAATCGCGCGGCCTCAATAGCGGCCACGCAACCTCATATGGTTCTCATAACCAGCTATAGAAAACAAATTATTTCACAATGCCTTTTCAGAATTTCTGACTGTTGGGTGGAAACTCTAAACAATAATGGTGCTTCTCTTGTCAAAATAATGAATGTAATCAAAGTAGAGAGAGAGTTAGGTAAGAATCATCTGCCTCACAGGCATTGGGGGGGAGGGGGGCATACTGGGATTCTTGGTGGTGAAAAATAAGTATTGGTGAAGGGAAAGGTGTTTGATCATTGTATGACTGAGACTTAAACCTGAAAGCTTTGTAACTTTTCCCACAGTGATTCAATATATAAATTAAAAAAAAAAAAGAAAGAGAGACAGAGACAGAGAGAAAGACAGAGAGAGATTATACATGGTGCTGGGGAGGGTCACCAGGAATTTAGGTGTCTTAATCCCTGGGCTATCTCTCTTGAAGTAAAACATCTTCAAATAAAGGGCAACAAAGTTAAATGAATGCGCATATACTGCTCATTATATGAGCTATATACATATACCTGCTTCTACCAAAGACTAGTATGCACTATCCTCCCGTTGTTCATCGATTTGCTTGGGCAGACACCAGTAACGTCTCCATTGTGAGACTTGTTGTTACTGTGTTTGGCATATTGAATACGCCATGTGAAGCTTGCCAGGCTCTGCCATGTGGGCTGGATACTCTCGGTAGTTTGCTAGGCTCTCTGAGAGGGACGGAGGAATCAAAACCGGGTCTGCTGTGTGCAAGGCAAAAGCCCTACCCGCTGTGCTATCACTCCAGCCCCAAATAAGCAACAGAAAAAAATTGGGGAGGGGGGAGTAGTACATCTTCTGGTACTCAGGACAAATTCCTGGCTTTGCAATCAAGGATCAATGCTAGCAAGCTCAAGGGACTATATAGGGTGCTGGGGATCAAACCTGGGTCAGCTCTGTGCATGGTAAGATCCTATTTTCTATACTATCTCTCTCTTGTCCCAGGAACTCTCTCTCTCTTTCTTTATTTTTGGTTACTCCTGTCTTTGCACTCAGGAATTATTCCTGGAGGTGCTCAGGGGACCATATGGGATGGTGGGATCAAACCTAGGTAGGCTGCATAGAAGGCAAACACCTTACTCACTGTACTGTGTCCAGCCCCAGTACGTTTTTTTTTCTTAAAGAAAATTCATTTTGTAGAAAAGTCTAAAAACTGAAAAAGGATGCCTAAGTAAAAGTCTCAAGGCAGAGTCTCCTGCCCCTGCGCCTGGCTGTCTTCGCCGGGGCCCCTTGGAGGGGAGCGGGTTGAGTTTCCCTCCCCCTCCCCCCCCACACCAGGGCTCCAGCAGCCGAAGACCTCCAAAACCAGCCACCACCATGCTGAGACCACTCTCCACACGCATGAAGGTACCGGCAGAGGAACAAAGGCATGTGGGTCCCGGGACTGAGATCTCCAAGCCTGCTCAGATCGGGGCTGAGCATCCTCCACCCAGATCCTCCAAATTCCAGTAGGCGGGGGTCATACCCACCAACTGGCCCCCTGGCGCCATGTAATCCCATCAATGGCCAAGACCCAGAGACTATAAAACCTAGCTCCCAGAACCGCAAGGCCACATTTGCGGCCGCACGATATCTTATTATCTCATTTCTATTTTGGACAAACTGGCAGGCTACCGAATGTAACCTGCCCACACGGCAGAGTTTTGCAAACTCCCCGTGGCATACCCAATATGCCAAATACCAGTAATGATGATGGGTCTCATTCTCCTAACCCTGAAAGAGCCTGGAATATGGCACTTTTTAAAAAATCTCAGGGTTAGGACAAAGGAGACGTTACTGGGGCCTGCTCGAGGCAATCAATGAACAACAGGATGGTCATGATCGTGAAGTAAAACTCTCTAAGATTGCGCGCGGCCAGCCCGGCCAAGCCAGGTTCAGAGTCCTCCGCTGCTCTCAGAGAGCCCGGCAAGCTACCGAGAATATCTCACCCACAAGGCAAAGCCTGGCAAGCTACCTGTAACGTATTCAATATGTCAAACACAGTAATAAGAAGTCTCACAATGAAGACGTTACTGGGCCCACTCGAGCAAATCGATGAACAACGGAGGACAGTGCTACAGTGCAATTCTTTCCTACTTGAGTTAGGGAGAATAACTGAACACTCTGGGCAGATCAGCACCAAAGGGAGCACTGTAGCACTGTAGCAATGTCCTCCCGTCCTTCCGTTGTTCATCGATTTGCTGGAGCGGGCCCAGTAGCGTCTCCATTTTGTGACTTGTTGTTACTGTGCTTGGCATATTCAATATGTCATGGGTAGCTTGCCAGGGTTTGCCTTGAGGGCAAGATACTCTCAGTAGCTTCCTGGGCTCTCCGAGAGGCTCGGCTGGGCTGGCTGTGCTCAAGGCAAACGCCCTACCACTGTGCTATTGCTCCAGCCCACCAGTGGGAGAGCTAGGAACACTGGTGGAGGGATGGGTATTTGATCATTGTATAATTGAAACCCAAGCACAAAAATTTGTAAGTCTACAACTGTACCTCATGATGTCTCACTAATAAAAATTTTAAAAAATAAATAAAAAAGAATGACGGCAAACCGGAATGTTTACCATGTGCTGTTGGTTCAAATTAAATGTCTCCTGGAACGTCTCAACAGTCCACTGCTATCTCCATTCAACCGGCATAGAGAAATCAAGAAATTCGACTTTTGGGACTAGAAAGATAGTAGTATAGTAAAGTGCTTGACTTGCAAGTAGCTGACCCTGAATTCAGTCTCTGACACAACACATGGTTGCCCAAGTCCTGCCAGGAGTCATCCCTGAACATAGAGCCAAGAGTAAGCCCTGAGTAGTGCTGGTTGGGTTCCCAAGCCCAAAATTATCCCCTCCTCCAAAATCTGATTTTAGGTTTTCCAACAAGACAGTATCTTTAATATGACTTTAAACAACGATAGAGTTTAACTCTAGAGCACAGACTCTACCACAAGTAAGATGGCTTTAATGTTACTTTTCTCAGGTGATTTTTTTTCTTAATGAGGCAATAGATTCTTTTCTGTATCTTTAACCCTATCTCATCCACTCAACCAGTAGCAGTATAAAGCTTCTGTTGCTCCACTTCTGACCCTGGCACTGTGCTGAGGGTTATTTCTCTGCAGGAGTGTGCATGTATCATCAATCTTCCTGCCAGCGAGATTGTAGTAAAGAGTCTGAGCTAGTCACTGTCACTGTCCTCCCGTTGTTCATCGATTTTCTCGAGTGGGCCCAGTAATGTCTCCATTGTGACACTTGTTACTGTGTTTGGCATATCAAATATGTCATGAGTAGCTTGCCAGGCTTTGTCGTGCAGGCAAGATACTCTCGGTAGCTTGCCGGGCTCTCAGAGAGGGGCGAAAGAATTGAACCCAGCTGGGCCAGGCTGGCTGCATGCAAGGCAAATGCCCTACCACTGTGCTATCGCTCCAGCCCCTGAGCTAGTAATAGTTCTATTTATTATTATTTTTTTAAATTATGGGGTAGGTTGCAATAAGATTAAAGTTAATAATATTGATGTACAAAGTTGCTGTATCACCACCGAAATGTCCAGGACCCTCCACCACTGTCCATGTGTCACTTTTAAATGGATCTTCATTCCCGTCCATTTCTCTCTTCACTACTTGGTAAACAAATTTATAATCCAAGGCCAGGGGCTAGTCATTGTTTGATGCTGTGTATTTTCTTGTTTTGCCACTCTGTATACTAAGATCATTGAGATAATTTGATAATTTCCTCCTTAGTTTGACTTACTCCTGACTTATTTTGCTTAACATAATTCCTTCCAATTTCATTCATATCACAACAAACAGCATAATTTCATCTTTTCAATTGGTTTCATAGTATTTTGTTGTGCACATACACCACAACTTCTTTTTCCATTTATCTTTCATTAGATATTTGGTTTGTTTCCATGTATTGGCTATTGTACTAACACACATAAACATATATAAATATATATATATATATATATATATATATATTTCACGATCACGACCATCCTGTTATTCATCGATTGCCTCGAGCAGGCCCCAGTAAAGTCTCCTTCGTCCTAGCCCTGAGATTTTTTAAAAAATGCCATATTCAAGGCACTTTCAGAGTTAGGAGAATGAGACCCATCATTGTTACTGGTATTTGGTATATTGGGTATGCCACAGGGAGTTTGCCAGACTCTGCTGTGTGGGCAGGTTACATTCGGTAGCCTGCCAGTTTGTCCAAAGTAGGAATGAGATAATAAGATGTCATGCAGCCGCGAATGCGGCCACGTGCTTCTGGGATCTGGGTTTTATAGTCTCTGAGTCTTGGCCGTTGATGGGATTACATGGTTCCGGGGGCCAGTTGGTGGGTGTGACCCCCACCTACTGGAATTTGGAGGATCTGGGTGGAGGATGCTCAGCCCCGATCTGAGTAGGCTTGGAGATCTCAGTTCCGGGACCCACATGCCTTTGTTCCTCTGCCGGTACCTTCATGTGTGCGGAGAGTGGTCTCAGCATGGTGGTGGCTGGTTCTGGAGGTCTTCGGCTTCCAGAGCCCTGGTCGGGGCAGGGAGGGAAATTATATATATATAATGCTATATATATTATATATAATGCTGTATAATAGCTAAAAAGTGAAGATAAAGTAAATGAAAGGACTAGCACATTGAGGAAGGAACACAGAAGATAATTGAGCTAGAAGTAATAAGAGAAATATTTTATTAACTTTATTTAACTCTGAGATTCTTAATAGCCAATGTAAACATGGAAAAGAAAGAAAGAAAGAAAGAAAGAAAGAAAGAAAGAAAGAAAGAAAGAAGAAAGAAAGAAAGAAAGAAAGAAAGAAAGAAAGAAAGAAAGAAAGAAAGAAAGAAGAAAGTATTTCTGGGGAGGAAGAATGATGTGATTGGAAGGTCATGTTTTAACCCCCTGGTTTGCTTCTTTAGAAGCCAATGAGCTGAATCTGAAATGCACTAGAACTCGGAAGCCATGTTTCTCTTCTGCCTCTTAGTGTGTTGACTACATGGGGAGGGGTGAACAACTGAGCCCTGGTTCACAGCTCTGGACCTGCAGTGTTGGCTTCTCAGAGGGGTTGCAGGATTGGGACTAGCTTCTTGATATGCTATCAAATGGACAAAACCAGAGATAAGTATAGACATAATTTGCTTCAGGGAGTAAGGGAAGTTTGGCCGCATAACTTTCCCAAATAGTTGGCATTCTATTTCTCTAAAGTCACAGATTGAGGAACTGCAGTGTTCAAGCCTGGGGACTGGGATGTACAGTCTTGTCAGGTAGAGTGACCAGTGAGGGGAGCTGGCTGGGAGGAGCAAAGGGGAGACAGCAGGTTTAATAAACAGCAAATATTCGCAAGCCTGTTCTTGTGGGACCTGAGTATAAATAGAATTTCATGATCTGCACATCCTAATAATGAGAATTATAGGTAAGCTAACTAATTGCTAAAGCACACTTTTCTCTCTGTCCTTCCTAACCACACCCCCAGAATAAACTAGAAGACTAAGTTCAAATGCAGAACCATAGATTCTGAGGGTTCTGCTTTAGTTTACAGTCAGACTTCTTCTCTTCCCAACTCTGGCTTATCCCATGTTGCTTAGACTTCAGACATGTCCATGTGGTCATCACATCTGTACATCTAAGCTTCTGTAATGTCTCTTTAGTCAGCTAATTGCACAACCTGAGTGCATAGGGTAGATATAGATTTCACCCTTTAAGGGATTAAGGATCCAGGTAAGGTCACTGTGGAGAGACCCCAAAAGCAAGTTCAAGACATTTGGATGGGGAATTCCAGGGTGGTGGGTACTTTAGAGATAAAGGACAGATTCTCAGTATGTGCATATCTTTGGTCAGTTTAACTCCTTAACTCATGAAGACGGTCTCAGGGAATGTGCTGCTCGTAATCTCCTAGAGTCTTCTAGGTGAGATTCAGTGATTAAATCCTGCTTGTAACAGGATGCAATGTTTATCACCAACAGTTTCCTCACAAGAGCTAGTTGAATGAGTCTGGCTCTCTCCTTTGGATCTCGTCCACCACCTCTCTTAATCCTTCCAGCAGCACACAGTAACGAAGAAACCTGGTCGGTGGACTCCACAACTCCCGGAGAATTCTCCTGGGCCCATACCAAGCCGATATCACCCGGAGGTCCCAGATGGGGTAGGTGCTGTCTCCCTACCTTCTCCAGATGGAATCCTGGCAACCATGAGTTTCTACAAGCATGGCTCAGGTATGCGGGCACCAGGACTATTCTTCCAAACTGCGTGAGGCCTTTCCTGATATGTAAAGTGAACCATGGAAAGTAAATGATCTAGGGGGCTGGAGCGATAGCACAGTGGGTAGGGTGTTTGCCTTGCACGCAATCGACCCAGGTTCAATTCCCAGCATCTCATATGGTCCCCTGAGCACCACCAGGAGTAATTCCTGAGTGCATGAGCCAAGAGTAACCCCTGTGCATTGCCAGGTGTGACCCAAAAAAACAAGAAAAAAAGAAGAAAGTAAATGATCTAGTATCTGTCCCTGGAAGGCAGGCTTTAATGGTGGTGGGAAAAATTGAGCAAAATATAATGCCCAACCGAAATGCATCTGGACTATGCATTAAACTATGGTGCTATGCTGCCCTGGGAGGGGAAAGGTGTTTGTTCCTCCTCCTGTCCCCCCTTGTGGCAGTGGCATGGTGGTCTCCATATTTTAGAGCCTAATGGACAGCCAGTTATAAGACTGCATTGAGGAGGCATGCTGGGCCTTGTAGGATGGGGGGGGGGGGGGTGGAACCGGCTCTGCTCCCTGCACTGACAAGGCCCTGGGTTGCCACCCACAAACGCTTCCTCTAGCTCCTGAAAGACCATGATACCAGAGTCACACAAACCTATCTCAGAACCCAGGGGCTTTTGGCAGTAATCCCTCTAGATTTGTTACTAAAATAACAGAAATCCAAAATCGCATGACCACTATTGCAGCCACATGACATCTTAAGCTCTTCATAATCAGCAATAGAGAACAAATTACCTAATGATGTCTTTTTGGCAGGTCTGAATGTAGAGGAAAATTTCAAAAAATAATGTTGAGTCTCTTGTCACAATATTGAATGTGATCAACATAGAGAGAGAGTAAAGTGGAAATCTGCCACACAAGCGGGGTGGGGGGTTATACTGGGGTTCTTGGTGGTAGAAAATGTGCACTGGTGAGGGGATGGGTGTTTGATTATTGTATGACCAACCAAGACTTAGACTGAAAGGCTTTGTGACTGTTCTCCTCACAGTGGTTCAATAAATAAAACTTAAAAAAAAAAGAGTACAAACAGTCATTTTAGTAAAAAAAAAAATTAAAATCTTTCCAAGGAGGTAAGTCTATATGGTAGCTGCTATATACATTCAAATTCACAGAGAGAAGAGGGTCTAAGGGTCTCCTGTGTACCAACTCTATTCAAGGCTAAAGGGTTTCCTAGCTAAGTGTTTTCACCCAGAGTCCCTCTGACTATGTCTACCAGCTATCACACCCCGAGACTGTGGACAGCCATGTCATGCCCTACAGACATGGTGCCTTGACCATCATCACAATACCTGACTCTATACATCCAAATAACAAGAATTATAGGTATATTATTGCTAAAGCACACTTTTTCCTCTGTCCTTCCTAAACACACCACCATAATAAATGAGACCAAGTTTAAATGCAGAACCATAAAGGCACTTCTCATGTAGTCCGGTTGCCCCATTATAGGTATATTATTGCTAAATATATATAAATATATTAAAAACATATATAAATATATACAGTGGTAGTCTCGCTGTAAGTCATACTCAGGAGTTCACCTCACTTAGATGCCTCATCTCGATATTATATGAAATATTTCTTTCTCTTCAGACTTCACAATGACAACAAATGAACAACTGAGAAGATGGGGTTCCAAACAAACCTGAGTTTATTTCTGCCACCTACTAGCTTTGTGAACTCTAACAATTTCTTCAACCCCCCTAAGCTTTTCAAGTTTTTCATCTAAAAATTAAAGATGGTATACACACCATGCTATAAAAATTAGATGAACTAATAGCTGTGAAATACTTAGCCAGTGGCAGGTTATTGATAAATGTATTCTCATCCTTTCTTTAGAAGTACTTAGGTCCTTACTTCTAAGGCATAACTCACCCCAAATATATTGTCTCCTCTTGAATCTCGATTTTCAGATTAGCATTCAAGGCCCTTTGGCAGTTGTCTCCAGCCCCATCTTTTGTCTGTCCCCGATGTGACTTTCCTGTTTCTGCCAAGTAAATTTCCATGTCCCAAGTGACTCACACTTCCCTGACTCCCTGTTTCTGCTCCTGCCATTCGAACTGTATAGTGTTCAACGCCTGAACATCTCTTGACATAGGACCTCCTCTCTGCAATTCCAGGTCTCAATTTATGTCAAAGCCTAGCTTAGTATTAACCTCTTCCAAGAGAACCAATGCCATTTTCCTTGCCACATGTAGTTTCTAACAATAGCTGTGATTGTCTTTTTTGATCCCACACCCTCTATTGCAATGTGACCTTACCAAAGGGTAGACTTTTTTCCCCTTTTTTGGTCACACCCAGCGTTGCACAGGAGTTACTCCTGGCTCATGCACTCAGGAATTACTCCTGGCGGTGCTCGGGGATGCTGGGAATTGAATCCAGGTCGGCCTCATGCAAGACAAACACCCTATCCGCTGTGCTATCGCTCCAGCCCTGGGTAGAGTTTTTTTTTTTTTAAATCTCCTTTCCTTGAAACTAAGTGGACACTGTGATAGTTTTAATGAGTAGGGTGTGGTCAGGTGTGATCTCCAGTTGTTTAGAACCAGACCTTGGGAGGACAAGTTGATGCCATGAGATGCCTTATTATGTTCACTCTTGTAAAGCAACTTGCATTGTTAGAAACCTGAATACCCTAAGCATGCCATGCAGTAAGGAAATCCAGGTTGGTTATTGGCCAGTCAGAGAGAGATGCCGGCCAATCTCCTGGTGTTTTAGACACCTATAATCACTAGCCTCCAAGTTTCTGGTGTTGACTATCTTGTGTAATATTCTTATATTAGGGTTGTTCTGTGCGATTAATAACATACAGAACTTACGTAAGAGAGGGAATGTAAGAAATTACTAAAAGAGGATGGAAACACACAACATTCTTGCTGTTCCTGTACTTATCAGCACATGAGAAGGGAACTCAAAGCAACCAGTTCTGATTGGTTACAGCACATGCTTTATGAAGAGAACTCTGGCCATGATCCCCCCCACTTTTTTCCTTTGTTTATTCTGAAATATATACTAACTCACACATGCCCTAGTTGTATACTGAAATGCAAATGGTAGATGTGACTACAAACCGGCCTGTAATCCAATACACTTATTCAATTTAGTACTGCCCAGACTAACCGAATCCCTACATGAATATTTCCTGCCTTAGTTTCTTCCCTGCGAGACCCTATGCAAAACTCGACATATACAACTCTCCCTGAAATAATCCATGCCTTGGCATGTGTTTTTCTGTTACTCAGTCCTTTTACTTTATGTGCACACTTTGTCTCATTCTTGAATTCTTTCTAATGAAGACAAAGAACCTAGTGAGTTGACTGAGCTTCCACTAAGTTCCCTTTTCATTGACTCCATTGTGTAAAATCTTGTCCTCAAATTCCATAGTTGCTCTGAATCCTACACCCAGGGATGGCAGGGAGACGAGCTCCCAGGCGTGTCCTGGAAGACGAGGTGATGCACCACTGCACCTTCTACTCTCGTAATTCTCTGATTCAAGAGGGAGAAGTATGCTCCTTACTCTTTGATACTGATCCTCCCAGCCCAAATCATCTCCATATATAAAGCTATGAAGTTCATTATCCAAGTGAAACATCAGTTTTATTATACTGCAAAATTTTATTTAGTATAAGCCAAATGCCACAGAGCAAGTCACTTTAATTATTCATTTTTATAGTTTTTAGTGCCTTATTCAATCGGTTTATTTCATTTTTCAAATACATGTCTGCAGGCCATTCCCCCTTCTGTAGTGTAATAACACTGAAAATTTCTTTCTTTTGCCTTTGATTTACTTTCATTCCACTCACTTTTCTGTACTGATCTATATTGAGTGAGTTTTCTACAGTATGAAACCAAATAGCACATAAATTAATCTGTTGTGCCCCAAGATGTCACTTTGTGGACTCTTTGTGCTTTTTCTTCTTTGTGCCTTTTTGATGCTGCTTTCATAAATGCAAGGTTTTGATGCTCTGAGCTTTATTATTTAAATCTCTTTTGTGTTGCTTTTCAATGTTAACGGTATCGCAACTGTTTTAGACTCCTCAATAAGTCTATTGCTTACAAGGAATTATGCCAAGCTCAAACCCTTGAGAAGGGTTTCTGTCCTTAAAATCCTTAAGGACACTGGATTTACCATGATAGCTTATAAGTCTACCATGATTTCTAACTGGGGTAGCAGGAGTTGAGAGAATAAATCCATCCAGTCATTTATTCCCCAGATAGATTTTAGCCATGTTGCAGGCACAGTTCTAGGCATTTGAAACTCCAGAATTTGGAATTCCAGAACAGTGAACCAAAGAGACAATGAATGGGTAGTAATTAATAATTAATAATTATTAAGAAGAAATTAATAATCAATTAATTTGTTGTGCCCCAAAATGCTGCTATAGGACTGTTAAGATTCTTTTTACAATGTGAGTTTTGTTGCTCTGAACATATCATTTAAACCTTCATTTTATAACTGCGCTCTGCCCCCCCATACACTTATGGCAAGGTTCTAACCATTGACCAGCCCCCCTGACCCCTGTTTTCCCTGGTTAGGTTAGAGAAGGGACCAGTATGATAATAATAATAGTTGAAAATGAGCACTCTGTACAAGGACTGAGTGTTGAAAGTAGATAAAGAGATATGCACGATAACCTCTTAGTATCTGTATTGCAAACCATAACACCCACAATGTAAGAGAGAAAGAGGAGGAGGAGGAAGAGGAGGAGGAGGAGGAGGAGGAGGAGGTGGAGGAGGAGGAGGAGGAGGAGGAATAGAGGCAGGGCTGGGGGTGTGTTCGGGAGGGAAAGTGAGAACAATGGTGGTAGGAAATGTACACTGATGAAGGGGCGAGTGTTGGAACATTCTATGACTGAAACCCAGTCATGAACAACTTTGTTACTGTGTATCTCACTGTGATTCAATAAAAAAATAAGTAAAAATTTAGAAACAACCCTTAATTTTGTCATCCCAAAGTGACTATACCACATACCATGTTATCTCCCTTTAGAAATGCCAAAATAAAGACAGACCGTTCGATAGAAGAACATAAGAAAGCCCTGAAACCTGGAGAGGCTTTGTGGTAGCATTTGAGTTGTATCTTCAAAGAAAACAAAAGGAATTAAGAGCTTCAGGACTAGAGGTATAGTATAGGGGTTGAGGGGTATGCAACACACTCCACTTCATCCCTGTTGGATCCCCAGCACCACATTATCTCCAAGAATCGAGAATCACAGGATTCAACTGTGAAGACCTCCAAGAACTGTTGGGGTGGCCTGCAGGGCCTAGCATCACTGAGGCCCCTGCAACAAACTGCCCAGCAGTTGGCCAAGAATCCTCAGGAGCTCCTCCCAGTTTCCTGAGCAATATCAGGAGGTGACCTCTAACAAACAAAGATTAAAACCAGCACATGCCTCTGTGCTTGGGCTGTTGAGAATGTCAAGAACATTCACCTTACCTGTTCCTTCCCCATAAACACTGCACCAGGAAGGTAACGTTTCAGGCTGGACCCTGCTGGCCTAAGATGAGTCCACCAGGAAATTTATGAGCCACCTAAAGCCCAGCAGTTTGTATCTGTCCTCTCTAAAGAGATACTTTCATGTTCTTTTCCATTAAAGCTGCTTGTTGTGACCATTCCTGAGTTCAACCTGCTAGCTTGTTGCTAACATCTAAGCTCTTTCTTCACTGGTCACCTTGTTTCTCTACTGATTGATCCCCTCAAGAGGCAGTGAAACGAGCATCATCTAGGTTAGTAAAATAGGAGGAAAAAGAATTATCACTGAGGGAACTAAATTCATGGGTATTGTTTACTGCAGAATATTGTTTAGTAGCATAAATTCATGTGATAACATAAAGATAAGAAATAAAAGAAGGAAGGAAGAATGGAGGTAGGAAAGGAAGGAGAGCGGGATGGAAGAAGGAAGGAAGGAAGGAAGGAAGGAAGGAAGGAAGGAAGGAAGGAAGGAAGGAAGGAAGGAAGGGGAAGGGAGGGGCGGGGCGGAATGGGGAGGGGAGGGGGGAGGGGAGGGGAGGAAGGGGGAGGAGGGGAGGGGAGGTGAAGGGGGAGGGGAGGGGGGAGGGGAGGGAGAGAAAGGAGGGAGGGGAGGGAAGGAGAGAAAGGAGGGAGGGGAGGAAGGGAGAGAGAGAAAGCAGTGGTAGGGAGAACGAACTATGATAGGAATATCTCCGGCAGAGGCTGTGTCTTACAGCTGCTGGGGAACAGAGAAGACTTCTCAGAGAGCTGATCAAATTCTTGATCACAGAGTGGAGGAAGGAAGGAACTTTAAAATGGTTACTCTACGTTTTTTGGATTCAGGAGACTCTCAGAAAGGTTTTCTAATGAATGAGAACTTATTTCCTACAAGTCAGTGTATGTTCATAGCACTATTGCATTTAAATAAAATGCAAAGAACATAAAGCAATACCCTCTTATTGGAGTACAGACCTGCCTAATCAACATCTTTGTAAATTAAAAAATAAAAAGCCTTAAGCTCTGAGTGACACTTTGTCCAAAGCAGAAGCCTCGAGACTCAAGGCCCCTTACACACACACATACACACACACACACACACACACACACACACACACACACACCCTCCATGCAGTCTCATTCATTTTATGACCCCAAGCATCACTAGTGACTTTTCCCATTACAGAAATTGGGGCTTTTTTTCCTGGACTATACTTATTCATGGTAATGCTTTGGCTCTCTTCCAGTCCAGCTTCTAATTAAATGCTTATATGCATTCCACTGAAGATCGGGAACTGAGCATTCTTTATTATGTGATTCATGTCCTTTGTAAGTCTTCACGACTTTTCCCCTAATATTCTTAATAACACTTTTTCTTTGATTAAAGTGTCATATACATATGGAGAAGTAAAACAAACAAACAAAAAAACCTTGAGTGTATTGCTTAATGAGCTTTCTTCTTTGAGTAACCCAGTACCTTCCCAGCACTCCAGAAGCCTCTTTGCATTTCTCCCAGTAATGATCTTCTCCCCCAAAGATAATCGGCCTACTAATAGCAGTGATCAGCTTTGTCTGGTTTTAACTGTCTGTAATTATAAATGGAATCACATAGCATGTGTTCCTTCCTGTTGGGCATCTTTTACTCAACATTATGTCAATGAGCTTTGTTTGTGGCTGCAATACATTCTCTATTTGTGCAATGTCCGAGGTATATCCTTGAAATCAACAGATCCCAGGGCATCTATCCATTGCTGCTGACAGCATTTGAGTCGTTCCCAGTATGAGGTCAAAGCACTTAGCTGATTGCTTTCAAAGCAATTTATGGACCTTTGTGATTGGTTTAAAAAATATGCTGTTAATGGATCCTCTGTTATTACAAGCAAAATTTAGCTTCAAAAAAATTGCAATAGACAGAAAGTTCCTTGAAAATAAAATGCATATCTCTGTCTCCATTGAATTTTCAGAGACATTCATGGTAGAAACTGGCAAACAGGGCAACTTAACAAACATTTGATAAACATTTAAATCAGTGCTATGAAGAAGCAAATGTCATCTTTAGAGGACTCATTAAAGAGGTCATAACGTTAATTGTTGAGCCATTTTTCAATGGGTACAAAGGATATTCTCACAAGTTTCTCAAGGGGTATTTTAGCAAAAAGTGAACAATCTTTGAAGGTCTATTGTAAAAGGGATCTCTGCAATGAGGGTACAGCAGATAGGACTAAATGATTTCAATTCTAATGATTTTTCTTAATACTCTTGGGCCTCTTAAATGTGTACATCAGCCTCCTCCAGAGTGGGAAAGTTTTCAGCTATGATCTCTCCCATCACTTGTTCTTTACTGTAGGATAACATTGCCACAGAGAACTTAGGTTTATTGGGTTACACTCATCACAGTGTTCCCTAGTCACTCCCATTCCTCTGTTTATCTGTAAACTCTTCTCTGTGATCTCCTCCCCAGCCAGTTAATCACCTTTTCTATCTAATCAGATTTTGTTAGCTTTTAAGATCAGATCCTTCTAAGGACACTGAACTTGTAAGTTATGTCCTTTGCATAGTTTACCTTAAAACAATGTCCTTTCTGTGTGAACACAGGAAGACAGTTAATATTATGCTTTGTAACTTGGGAGTTGATTCATTTACTCCTGGCCATCTGCTTTCTTGACTCAGTTGCTCTAGCACCCCAAAAGCAGGGACTGAATGAACCCAGGGCAAGCTGTGAGCTACCCTGGCATAGAAAGGGGCCAGGCCTAAGCGCCACGATACTCAACTATAAATTGAGGACATGAACATGGACAAATGCTGTCATGATCCAAAAGTAAGTAATGACAAGACTAGGACCCTGCTGGGGCTAAGAAGACTAACCTGGCCTGAGGACTGCAGATGTCCTCAGTGAGATGTCCTCAGGAAGAACCAAACTGTAAGTTTATATCTCTTACTGTGCTCATACAGAACGACATTGCTAGAAGCATTGGAAGTAGATTTACTATAACTATTTAAGTAGATTACTATCTGAGGAAAGAATACACCCTTGTTAGGATCCACCCTTGAGCACATCTCCTAGTAATCTGGAATAATCTCTTTAGATGAGATTTTATCCTTGAGTTAATCTCCTCGAGGAGTGGTCTTACCTCTCCTTGCTGATTTGTTAATGTTCAACCCACCTTTGTGTCACCACCCTACATGATTGATATATAAACTAAGACTGTAAGCTCGAGAGGGCTGGGGTTGGAGAGAGCGAGAAGGCTCAGGCTGAGGAGGAGACTGAGGCTCAGACTCAGGCTCAAGCTCAGGCTCAGGCAGAGGCTCAGGCTGAAGCGCAGGGTCAGGCTTGGGAGCTCGCACTCCAGAGGGCAGAGTCAGATGTGAGAGGGGCTCAGGCTTGAGAGAGAGAAGCAGAAGGGGAGTGAAGATTGGAATAAACTATAATTGGTATCAACCAGCCTGACCCTTGTTCCAGAGTCTGCCCATCACGGCTGACCTCCCCCGGGTGGGGGAAATGGCTGGAGACTACCAAACACGGGCGGCGGGAGAGATAGAGCACTGCGGGCCTTTTGAAAACACACACCTTTCTCATTTTCCTCTCCTTCTGGTATTCCTGTAACTTGAAGATTGTTTCTCTTGTTATCCATGAAGTACCTGGCATTCTCTTCCATTCTTGTGCTTCTCTTCTCTTTTGCCACTTCCTCATCAATGCTGGCTTGTACTTGTCTTCAAGTTTATCTATATGGTTCTCTCTCTGTGTCCCTGTGCAATTCTGCTACTATGGCTTGCTATCGTGTTCTTTAGTTCCTTCAGCTCATTTTTTATGGAACCTACTATCCTTTGAATAAGTTCTAATTTAAGCTGGTTGAACTTCTCTTTTTTTTTTTTTTTTTGCTTAATTTCACCGGTCAGTGCTTGCTTAATTTCAATTGCCAGTATAGCTAAGTGTTGACTTCAGGTCCTTATTGACCAGACTCAAGGATTTAATGGACTTGAGGATTTGCTTCGGTTTATATCTCTGTCTGACACAGCAGTTAGGTTCCTTAGTTTTCCATTGTTCTTTGAGTTTTGTGTGTGTTTAAGTTGGAGGTTTAGATTCCCAGTTACTTAAGAACTGATATGTTCAGTAGTTTAGACGAGAGGGCTACTGATAATACTTTTGCTGTTCAGATTTTTCCCTTTACCATGTAGTGCTATTAGAAAATGACAAGGGATTTTTGAAATAGTCACTCCACTTAGTTTGACGGTGGCATATGACTGTTTAAGGTCAGTGAAGTGTGGTAGTTGCATCTATTGGCTACAATAAGAAGGGTGTGTTTACTAATATCCTCGCAAGAAGGCTAATGAGTCCACATGGTTCTAGGTTTGGAAAATTAGCTATGGTGAGAGGGAGCAGGTTGGAAAAGTCCCAGGGCCCAGAAGCATACATGTGGTTTTGGAGAATTAGAACTGATGCCAGATGGGGTGACTCCCTGAAATAGGAGCTGAGATCTGCAAGGGAGAAGCCCAAAGACTCCTGGATGCAGGGCATTTCATCCTGAGCCTGGCAAGGGTGGGAAGGGAGCAGGTGGGTGGACTTCCCAAAGTGCTAGGCATTTAACATGTAATAACACAAGTTCAGTGGCTTTAGGTTAAAAGTCTATAAGAACAAGAGGAAACTAATGGTTTTGCTATTTGTTTCTGTTTGCAATTTTTAACTTTAAAATATATTTATTATGTAGTTAAAAGTACACATCCTCCAAAACTTCACTAGATCCCTCACATAAGTCACAGGGAAATACCTGAGAGGAAGGACATATTCTACAAGGGCAAAAAGGTGACCACCATTGACCGAATTCATCCAGAATCCTTTCTCGCAGTAAGAGAGAACAGTGCTAGTGAACTGGAAGGTCCCGCCTCCATACAACTACAACAACATGAAGAAACAGCGCAAATCCCACCATGTGGAGAGGATGAAGAAAAGATTCCAGAAGCCTCAACAGGGGTTTCCCACAAATACTATCTCTCTGATAAAGAATTCAGAGATGAAATGCTGGGGATGTTCAAATAACTCAAAGAAACAGTGGAGCAGGCATCCATCCAGTAAATTAAAGGAGGACATGCAAGAAACAGTGGAACAGTCAGCCAACAAAATACAGGAAGAAATGAGAGTAAAATATATTTATTATATAGTTAAGATAATGTGTTTACGATGGGTGTGGATATTTATGGCCTTGGCATACACAGTTACTTCATCTCACCACCACCACATTTAAATTTCCCAACACTATCCCCTACTCCTCCACACCCTGTGTCACATCCTGTCTATGTCTTCTCTTTTGGGAGGGCAGTTGTCTGCACTAAATACTTCACAGAGGCAGCAGAGGAAGTTGGCATTTCAATAAGTAGAATCCTCCACAGTACCAACATTTTGCTTAATTTTTGTGTTTATTTTGTAACAAAGGCTTCAATCATTCTGTTACATGACTTTAGTAATACTGTTTCTGCTCAAGGCAGAACAGATTTCTCAAAGGAAAGATCTATCATAACCATAGGGAGCAGAATTTGGGAGCAGATAGTCCAGGTTAAATTCTGGACCATTTTACTGTTTGCTAACAGTGTAACTTTCAATGACTTACCTAACCTCTTGTGCCTTGGTTTCCTCATCTGGAAATGCAGCTGTTTTTGGTACCTACTTCACAGAGTTCACTGCATCACTGTCCTCCCATTGTTCATCGATTTGCTCGAGCGGGCCCAGTAACTTCTCCATCATGAGACTTGTTGTTACTGTGTTTGGCATATCCAATACCTCATGGGGAGCTTGCCAGGCTTTGCCGTGCGGGCGAGATACTCTCGGTAGCTTGCCAAGCTCTCCGAGAGAGGAGGAGGAATCGAACTCAGGTTGGCCATGTTGGCTGTGTGCAAGGCAAACTCCCTACCTGTTGTGCTATCGCTCCAGCCTTCTATGCTATCGCTCCACTTCACAGAGTTATCATAGAAAATAATGTATGTAAGACACCTGAAATGATGCTGACACAAAATAAGCACTCAATTAGTATTCATTCTTGTTATAAGTACATTCCATCACTTATATTGTAAATATTTGCTATAGGCCACCTACTTAACTCATTAGATTAATATTCAGTAAAATATTTAAAGTTGAAGAGATGTTGTGAATGGTATTACTTATCTCTTATCAACATAGTACTAATTTTTAATGTACCTTTATATAACAGTCTTTTAATTATTTTCACATTAACTATTAATTGTCATAAATGTAAAACTAGCTAACATTTGCCAAAAATCAGTATATCAGTACAGTGAAAATGTAAATTTATTAAGATGTAATGAGGAATATAACATTTATTCAGTGAGTGAAAGTGTGGGCCTTTGAAGGAAAAGAACTTAGCGAAAACCCAACAACAGGAAAATCTCACTGGCAAGTAAGAGAAACAAAGTGTAGAGAATGCCTAGGGATAGGGAATTTTCACAGCCAGATTAGCCTTGGGGCTATTGAATTCAGTGAGATGAGTCTAGGTAAAAAACGGGGCCACCCAAGAGAGCTGCAGAATGCTGAAATGTACGTATATGAGGTAGTGTTCCTTGGCTGGGTGATTCATTAGCCTTGCATCCATTTTCTTTTTCTCTTTGTCTTCTGTAAAGAATTTACCACCTTCACTTTCCCTCCCTAGTTTCTGATTAAAGTTCACCAGAGTATTTAAAACTCTGGCATCAAAACTGTTTATCAGTCTTGGTTCTACTGATAACTTTGTAGCTTATGTATTGGAATTAAAACACCCAAAGAAAGTTATTTATAACCATTCAGCACTGTTCCAGCTATAAAGGTAATACCAAGATGAATCATGTTTGGAAACATATAATCTTTTTCCTGTTCATCAGTTTTTTAAAAGTTTTTCCTCTAAGGGAAAGACACAAAGAGAAAAACCTCTATATGTCTCTGCTACTTGTCTGAATAAAAATATAATAATAATAAATACTGCTGACAAATTAAAACATTGATACATATGATTTTAATGTTTTTGTTATTTTAATTAAAGGAATAAAAAACGTGAATATATATTACACAAAGGAAATTTGTAGCCACTGTAAATTCAAAAACTAAAATACCTTTGGAAGTCATTAAGAAAAGATGTATTCACAGAAGATGCCATATAACTGCTCAGGTAATACACCCAAAGTCGTAATTGTATTACTAATAAAGAAATGACAACAAAACCATAAAATTATAGTACTCTTACAATTGAAAAATCAAGTTTTTTATGAAACTCAGTGCCTCTTCTATCACCTACCCTCAATCTCAGAAGAACTATCTGTGTTAAGAAAGCAGAAACTGGGCCGGAGTGCTAGTACAGTGGGTAGGGCATTTGTCTTGCACATGGCCCGACCTGGGTTCAATCCCTGGCACATCCCATATGGTCCCCCAAGCACCTCCAGAAGTAATTCCTGAGTACAAAGTTAGGAGTAACCCCTGAGCATTGCTGGGTGTGACAAAGAAAGAAAGAAAGAAAGAAAGAAAGAAAGAAAGAAAGAAAGAAAGAAAGAAAGAAAGAAAGAAAGAAAGAAAGCAGAAACTGAAACCAAGTATAGTGGTTGGGGGCACTGGCTCTGCACACAGCTGACCAAGTTCCATCCCTGACATCCCATATGGTCCCCCAAGCAGCACCAGGAATTCCTGAGTGCAGATCCAGAAGTAACCCCTGAGCATCTCTGGGTGTGGCGCCCAAACCAAACAAACAAACAAAAAGGTAGGAATTAGTGGGACCAAAGAGATGATACACTTGGCTTGCATGTGACCAACTCGGATTGGATCCCAGGCACCATATATGGTCCTTGAAACACTGCCAATTATCCCTGAGCACACTGAGCACAGAGACAGTCCATCCTTGAGGAAAGAGAGAGAGAAAGAGAAAATGGAGGGTGGGGAAAAAAGAAAAGAAGGGAGGAAAGAAGGCTGGAAAGATCGGAGAAAGGGAAGGAAAGGGAGGAAGGAAGGAAGGAAGGAAGGAAGGAAGGAAGGAAGGAAGGAAGGAAGGAAGGGAGGGAGGGAGGGAGGGAGGGAGGGAGGGAGGGAGGGAGGAAGGAAGGAAGGAAGGAAGGAAGGAAGGAAGGAAGGAAGGAAGGAAGGAAGGAAGGAAGGTGGTTTGTAGGATGTGACAGTCCCTATCTGGGAGAACCACCTTGTTATATACTTTTTAGCTTTCACTGGACCAAGGGAGAGCTTTTAAAAGATACATCTGTGCCTATAAAGACCCAAGACCCTGGCTGGACAGCACAGGTCAAGGCAATCTTTGATCTTAAGTCTCCGTTCTCCTCATTACCCACTAAAGACACAACCCTGAGGATGTTTCTCTGCCATTTTCTGGACTTTCTTTGCATATCCATTGTATGATCCTCAAATGTGCTCCTACAATATTCTCCATTATAAATCTGTATGTGCTCTCCTGAAAAACTACTGATATGCATAGACCATTGGGTCTCTCTCACTCTATCCAGCATTTAAAAAAATGACTTTCTCTTCCTCTTTCTGAAGCTTGCTCAGTATCCTCTACCTGGTGCACAGCTTCCCAACTTCAGTTGTTTTTCTTGCCAGTAAAGCTCCACTTTTCTATTCTGGCATTACTGTGATTTTCAAATGACATTCTATCTTAAAACAACAAACACAGGTTTAAATGATTATACTAAGAGTTGTTGCAAATAGAGGCAGTAAAGGGGTCTCTGAGAAACAGAATTGGCACATTTCTACAAGATTTAATTTAGCATTATGTGTTGTCTTAATGATTATGTTTTCAGATCAATAAGTTCACATCTAGAAATCTATTCTAAGTGTTCAAAAGTCTAGCAAAACTTTGTCAACAAAAATATCCATCACAGCATTGCTTAAGCTAGTAGAACACTTAAAAATCAGACAAAATTGCATGTTTGATTATGTATTCCGTTCAATAATAGCAATAGCATTTGCATAATTTGCAATATAACAAAAAAGGAGCTATACAACAATGTTAAGTGAGGGAAACAAGCCATAAAATACAGTATGATTGCTATGATGTAAACACAGATTTTGAAAAGTCTAGAAGATTAGGCATCACACAAAAAAGATGAAGGAAAGAGAACAAAACAGCAGATATAGAGGTTTTTGTAGGAATCAGAACTAGGAATAAGGCTTTACAACACTTTTATTATCCATTATTATATGTGTTATACAAATATACCTCTTAAATAGGAAAATATATATTTGAAAAAGCAAGCAAGCAAGGAAATTAAAATATGCGAGCTTCCCTCTCCCCTCCCCTCCCTTCCACTCTCCCCTCCCCTCTTCTCCCTTCCCTTCCTCTCCTCTCCCCTCCCCTCCCTTTTCTTGCCCTCCCCTCCCCTCCTCTCCTCTCCTTTCCTTTCCTCAGACTAATTTTATCTGAACTGTGACTTTATTTGTAGAGTATAAATTCTACTATACAGGTTTTCCTATCAAAAGTTCGTGTTGTTAGAGCACCTGAGCCTGCAAGATTAAATCTTTTTGGGGGGGGTCACACCTGGCAATGCACAGAGGTTACTCTTCACTCAGGAATTACTCCTGGCGGTGCAGGGGACCGTATGGGATGCTGGGAATCAAACCCGGGTCGGCCATGTACAGGGCAAACGCCCTATCGGCTGTACTATTGCTCCAGCCCCAAGATTAGATCTTAAAGCCATTTGAGGCAGGCCATATAAAAAATAAAAGAAAATTCCAAAATTCTTAGTGCTTAAATTTCTTGGAAATTCCACTTTTCCCCAATCAACTCTGGGAAATTTTTGAAATTAATTTTTCCAAAATATTTTATTTTTAACTTTATGCATTTGAGGGGGGTCCTCAGCTGTTTGGGGAGCTCCCACGTCATTCCACTGAAACTTAGCTCAGTGGTGCTTAGACAAATAGTTAGGGAGTAATGAGGGTCACTCCTTTGGTGGAACCATGTGCTACAGAAATGGAAATCAGTCCCTTGCACATGTAAGGCATTGCTCCACCCTTGTCTCCTACCCACCCCCACTTGGGGGAGATCATATCTAGCAGTACTTAAGATTTTCTCCTGACTATACTCAGGTATTACACCCAAAGGTTTTCTAGAGACCTTATGTGGTACCAGAAATTGAACTGAGGTCAAACATATGCATGACAAGCTCTTTAATATCCATACTATATGTACTATCTCCCTAGCGCCAGGGAGCAACATTTTAGTGGAACCTCAAACATGGTTATTAACCAATAACAAAGAGAGACTTTGGGAACTCAGAACCTCTCACATTCTGGTGACTTCTAAGGCTGACTAAAACCAAAGTTTTAGTTCTTTTAATTCCAAATTTTACAAAATGAGTCATCAAAGAAAGGAGCAGTCAAGAATTTCAGATAACTATTGTAAATTCTAAAACCCATGCCAAGCATCCAAGCCTGACAAAAGTTGACCTCTTTTTTGTTTTTGGTGTCACTCATATTTTCAGCTGAACACCAGGTCATGAGTCTGTCACATTGCTCAACAAAACTCCCCATTTGACACAAGCTCTGTGATACACTGCTAGTCTCTGGAATCAAAATGAAAAAAAAAAGCCTTTTTTTTTAAGTCCTAAATGTACCAGCATCATATCAAATGACAGATACTTTGATTTTGTGGTTCATCGGTCACATGTCATTCAGTCTTTAATGATAAATTCATTGATTGACTTGTGCTGCCATGAGGATGATCTGCTGGAATATTGAGAATAGTGTTTTCATTGCCCAAAATCATTTTATCAGAAATCATTTAATTGTGTCTATATCTTATTTTAAAAAGAAAATAAGCTTCAACCACTACTCCTGGCCTAAAACTACCATTTTGCTGAATATCCAATGTATTTTCTTTTGGATTTCAGGTACTTTCATTGTGCATCTTTACTCCCTATTCTGTTATTTTCAGTTGTACTTCAAGGAGGCAGCATGTACTATGTAGAAGTCTCTAAATCTGAGTCCATACCAGCTTTGTAAAAGTGTGAAAGTGTTTTCCACACAAAGGTGTAAAACACACTTATTCTGTTAGGCCTCAAACTTATGGCCTATTTTATTTCCTTTTGTTTGCATTTATTTATATGATAAATTTACTACAAACTAGGCACTATATATGGAATAAGGCCAGGGCTCATGTGCAGACAGGAGATTGACTATGGTGAGAGGAAAAATACCAAGAGTCCTGAAACTGTCTCTCTGTCTCAGCCAGTTCAGTCGACATGTCTACAAACCAGCAGTTATCAGGATTTGTTATGAAAATTATGCCGTGTTCCAAAGGGAAGACATTTCAGATCTCTGACCTCTCCGGAGGTGTTCTAAATTTTTGCATCAACCCTAGGGCAGGCTCACTCAACTCTTGGTTGATCTGCTGTCAGGACAATATCAACCAAATAATCTTCTACCCAATGGTAATTTCCTACTAGTCAGCCTAGAACTAAGTTCTTTGTTCACTTGTCTCAATCATTGCTGCTGACCAAGATCTTATTTCTATGCAGCAACAGGTTAAATATTGGCAAAAACATAGTTTAAGTGTTTACTAGAATATTGACATAGACAAGGACCATTCTAAGATCTGAAGGAGAATATTCCAACAAGTACTGAACATTCTATGTTTTCATTATTGCAAAATAAAATTTGAAACAATAAATTGGGTGATGATTTGCCTTCTAATATGTGTGTGACTGTAGCACTGTAGAACTGTCTTTCCATTGTTCACTGATTTGTTCGAGCTGACCCAGTAACGTCTCCATTGTGAGACTTGTTACTGTGTTTGGCATATAGAATACGTCACAGGTAGCTTGCCAGGCTTTTGCTGTGCAGGCGAGATACTCTCGGTAGCTTGCCGGGCTCTCCAAGAGGGGCAAAGGGATTGAACTCCAGTCAGCCAGGTCAGCCACGTGCAAAGCAAACCCCCTACTCGCTGTGTTATTGCTCCAGCCCATGTGTGTGACTAGAAGGTGAGATTAGAAATTAATATTACAAAGAAAATCTAACCACAGTTTAAAATAAAAATACTTCAAGATTACTTCAGAATACTAAGCACAAGCAGATTTTATGAAATGCTGTGATTGTACTGTTTCAAAATTCTTTTCCATGGTCTTGTGCCTCTATTCACATTTAGAATGCCTTACAATGATATAGTAAGTAATTTTCAAAGTTCTGTAAGCAATTACAAATATACTGACTTTTCATAAAGAATAGAATATTGGGTTATATACCTGTTCTCTATTATTTTTATTACCCAAAACCAAATAACTAAAATCAATTCCTCAAAGCATCATCTTTATTCAAACAAGGGACCTAGTTTGATTCAGGTAATTGTGATGTCAAAAAGAAAGCAATGAAATTGTCCTGCCATTACCCCAATTTTGTATTCAAGGATGGAGTTATGTCTAAATGTGTGAAATAATAGGCCCAATTTCTCTCCTCTATACTTATTCTTTGGAGATACTGAGTTAAAAATTATAATCATTTAAAAATTATATGTATTGAGGCCCTGTTGAATGCAGAATTGTATAGGAAACAGAGAGGTATAGAAATCTGCCCTTTAAATTTTATGCTACTATGTTCAATTGCTGGAACTTTTTTTTTCTAAATTGGAAATTTAAAAAAAAGAAATAAAAAAATAAACAAAATGGACATTTCAAGTCCTGGGGATGTGGTTCAGATATAGATCACATATTTTGCAGGCCCAAGGCCAAGAATTCAGTCCTGGTGCACAGCAACCAAAGCGCATGCAAACTCTGAGGCTACTGTGTGCAAACCCTAACAAATACCACAGCCAAGTGTGGATCCAGTGAACCTAGAGTTTAAGAAAATACAACACCAGATCATCACAGCAACAACGGCAATAACAACAAAAGGAAGGGTGGAGGAAAGTAAAAAGTAAACTCGGCATTTTGAAATAACTGTACATCAAGAGAATTACAAAAAGGGTTCAAATATAAGCTACAGGATTTTATTCATGTCAAATGCAAAACAAAAATAATATTTTGTCACATCAAACTGTTTTAGTTTTAGTTCATTTTTAGTAGACACACTATACAAAACCAGGAATAAAATAGTTGAAACATTCCTGTGTTTTTATATTCTGGAGACTAGTTGCTTAATATTACCTGGAAAATAGAAAACCTGCTACCATCTTTGTCTTAAAAAACTGGGTAGACTGTTTTATTTAATGGAATTTAGAGTATGGGCAAGAGAAAAAGAGAGAGACCTCTGGCAGGTTGTTATGTGGATATAGTTTTAAGGGTTTTACTGTACCTGAAAAAAATTAACCAACTATGCAATGTTCTTGGTGATAGCACAGTGGTAGGGCATTTGCCTTGCGCACAGCCAGCCCGGCTGAGCCGAGTTCCATTTGTCCGCCCCTCTCAGAGAGCCTGGCAAGCTACCGAGAGTATCTCGCCCGCCCAACAAAGTCTGGCAAGCTACCCGTGACGTATTCAATATGCCAAACACAGTAACAACAAGTCTCAAAACGGAGACGTTACTGGGCCCGCTCGAGCAAATCGATGAACAACGGGAGGACAGTGTTTATTGTTTGCGATGTTCTCATGTAGATGGCTATTATCACTTACAGTTTTTTCACTCTGTGACTTGACAGTTACTCCAGAGAAGTAAGAGAGGCTCATTATAGAGGGCTATGTTATAAGCCTGGGTCAATTTAAGATGAAGAATCAAAATTAATATTATATTTCTTACCATGGCAGTCAGCCAATTCACTGGTGTTGCTTTTAATTAAACCCCAAAAGCTCCTACAGTGGTGCAGAGAGCAATGCAATACCTCATTTAAACTGCATGGACTTTCCTCATCAGAAAGCAGGTATTCAGATGCAGAAGCTGTGAGGAAAGGAAGTCGGCCATTCGCTTACCTGCCATGTTGTCCTGGCTTCCTTAAAACTACCTAGGAGCTCTTAATTCTCTGTACATCTCCACCAGCCCATCAAAACGACCCACTTTCCACTAGAAGGCAGAACCAATCCTCACTTTCTCAAGCAGAATCACTCTCTCTAATCAGAAGCAATTATCCTCTCTAGAGAACTCCTCTCCTTCCTGGAGTTTCCCTGGAGGTTTTCTTCTTGAAAAGAGTTGTTCTGTTGTCTCCAGCACTCACTGTAGCACTGTCCTCCCATTGTCCATTGAGTTGCTCAAGCGGGCCCCAGTAAGACTTGTTACTGTGTTTGGCATATCGAATACGTCACGGGTAGCTTGCCAGGCTTTGCCATGCGGGCAAGATACTCTCCGTAGCTTTCTGGGCTCTCCGAGAGGGGTGGAGGAATCGAACCTGGTTCGGTCGGGTCAGATTACTTACATTTTGTGTTCCTCCTTCCCCAAGGAGAAGACAGTAACTATCCCAGCCTCCTCTGCTGGAAAGGCACAGATGAGGGTGTGCCTAGCTTCTGCCAATGCTAAGGCATCTTTGTGAAAAGCTTTGATTTAGAGCTCATAGGGCTAGCCCTATTCATTTCTTACAAGTGTCGGTGCTGAGAATGTGGGGCGTTGGGGGCAGCGCCAGTGGAGATCCAGCTTCCAACAGGGAGGAGGGAATATATCAGTGTCCCTTGCTAGTGATGCAAAATCTTCACAGGCAAACACCAGTGTGGATACTAACTTCCACTGTGTTAGAACTTTAAGTCTAGTTCTTTGCTCTTTTCAGACATACTTGAGCTACTTCATTTCTATCAGAGATTTCTTCGCTAATTGAACTGTTACACTTCTCTGCTTACAATTAACTTGTGATAAAAGTTGCATGAATTAAAAAAAATAGGGGCTGAGAAATAGTACAGGTATTAAGGTGCTTGCCTTGCACATGGCTGGCCCGGGTTCAATCCCTGGCACCATGGTTCCCCCAGTACCACCATGTGATCCATGAACACAGAGCCAAGAGTCACCCCTGAGCATCACCAGGTATGGCTTAAAAATAAATAAATAAATAAATTTTAAAAAATTATAATCTTGCCTCTGCCAGAGATTTACACTTAAGTCTAAAAGAATTTCTCTTGCGGGCGTTGGAGTGATGGTATAGCAGGTAGCACATTTGCCTTACAGATAATAACCCAATTTCAATTCCCGGCACCCCAAATGGTCCATTGAGCCCTGCCAAATGTGATTCTGAAGCACAGAACCAGGAGTAACCCCTGAGCACTGTTGGGTGTGGCCCAAAAAACAAAAGCAAAAAGAGACATTTCCCTGCCTTTTTAGTTAGTGTTTCTGACACATTTGAAAGTATGAGCAGCTTTAAATTTTTGTGTATTCTTTTAGAGTGATTCAGAGTCACAGTGTATCCTAGATGCCTGTAAGTATCTCTAACCAAAACATACACAGACAATAAAAAAAGGAATAGTGACAATGAGGACATGGGAGAGTAAGGAAGGGAGAGAATAGACAGCATGAAGAGTGTCGCAGCATAGAGACAATGCTAGTATTAATGGATTGTGCAATGAAGTGTACAGTGCAGCAGCAAAATAAAAGGTAACGCAGAATCTTGGGTAGGTAGGGGGAGGGTTGGATAGGAAATCTGAGACTGAGACTGCGACTGCAAATCCCTGGAGAAAAGTCTACAGCAAACTCCACCTTGGCCCTGAGGTCAAGCTCTTATCAGAGTTTCTCCCAGGTGCAGCTCCCTCCAGGGAAGTGAAACACAAACAAAGGAAAACATCCCCTGTTACACCGCTCAAGACACACACACACACACACACACACACACACACACACACACACACGCACACACGCATGCATGCACACTTATTAGGAATGAATTCCTTTGCTTCCGAACCTTCGTTTTGTACTTTGTATATAATTTGTTTTGGCATGATTCCCCAAAGTACTCATTTTTATTTTGTTAGTCATTTAGTTTGGTGGATTAGTAAGGTGTTGCTCTGCCAGAATTGAATCCAAGTATTCAAGACAGGTGCTTTACCTCTGAGCCCCATCCAGATCTGGGAGGATTTATTACTTGCTCCTCTTCGTATTTTTTTTTAAATGGAGAAAAATTGCTTTATTTATTTATTGCTATATATTTTTTAAAATTTTTATTAGTGAAACACCTTGAGGTACAGTTGTAGACTTACAAATTTTTGTGCTTGGGTTTCAATAATACAATGATTGAGTACCCATCCCTCCACCAGTGCCCATTTTCCACCACCACTGATCCAAGTACCCCTCCCACCCCCCCCCCCCCAGACCACCCCACCTCTGTGGCAGGGCATTCCCTTTTGTTCTCTCTCCTTTTGGGTCCTGAGGTTTGCAAAAGAGGTATTGAATGGCAATCATGTTCAGTCTATAGTCTACTTTCAGCATGCATCTCCCATCCTGGGAGGATCTTCCCAATACCCTTTGTTTGGTGCTCCCTTCTCTATCTGAGCTTCCTTTTTCCCTAGCATGTGCGGCTGGCTTCCAAGCCATGGAGTGAAACTCCTGGTTCTTATCTCGGCTATTCTTGAGTGTTAGTCTCCTATTTTGTTACTTTATGTTCAATGAATGCAAACTTTCTATGTCTGTCCCTCTCTTTCTGACTCACTTTGCTTAGCATGATACTTTCCATGTAGTACCACTTGTATGTAAATTTCATGATCTCATCTTTTCTAACAGCTACATAGTACTCCATTGTGTAAATGTACCAAAGTTTCTTTGACCAGTCATCTGTTCTTGGGCACTCAGGTTTTTTCCAGATTCTGGCTATTGTAAAGAGTGCTGCAATGAACAAACAATTGCAGATGTCACTTCGACTATACCTTTTTGCCTCTCTGGGATATATTCCCAGGAGTGCTATAGCTGGGTCAAATGGGAGATTAAATTCTAATTTTTTGAGACTCGTCCATACTGTTTTCCAAAGGGGCTGAACCAGTGGGCATTCCCACCAGCTGTGAAGGAGGTTCCCGTTCTCACCACATCCACGCCAACACTGGTTGCTTTTGTTCTTTTGGATGTGGGCCAGTCTCTGTGGTGTGAGATGATATCTCATTGTTGTTTTGATCTGCATCTCCCTGATGATTAATGATGTATCCTCTTTGTATTTTTATGGTATTGCTTGTGATCAAATTTGGAAGAAATCATGAAAAATTGTCCCAGCCTAATCAAGAGCTTTGAATTCATCATTGTTTGCTTTTTGAATTTACCACTGTTTGTTTTTTCTTTATATGTGGGACTGGTGGAGGGTGGAGCACACACCTGGCAGTCCTCAGGGCTTACCCCTGCCTCTGCCTTCCAGGACCTCTGCTGGCAAACTGGTGAGGGTGGGGAAAGGGGTCCAATGGGACGCTAGGGATTGAACCCTGGTCAGCCTTCTGCAATGCATAAGCACTACTTGCTATAAAATTGCTCCAGAGCCCAAGAGCTTTGAATTTAGACCTGAAAGAAAACCCTCAGTCTTCTTCTCACCGATGTCTTATAGTAAAGACTTGATTTGTATTTTGGTAGGAATTGGATTGAGATGCTCAGAGAAACTAACATTTTCCTGGTCATCTCTTTTAAATATCAGTATTCTGGGGCTAGAGCCATAGTCTAAATGGTACGGAGCTTCCTTTGCACGTGACTCACCTGAGTTTGATCCCTAACTCCCTGCCTGGTCCCTCCAGTCCCACCAGGAGTGATCTCTGAGCAAAAAAGAGACAGGAGTCAGCCCTGAGTACTGCTGGGTATGGCCCCAAACAAAGAAATGAAATCAGTGTTCTGAGAACACAAAAATGTTCCATTTAAATGTTAATATTTCCTTTTTTGCTAACATGATCTTAAGATCAAACAACAAAATTCTAAGAACAATCTTCTTACAAATAATCAAAGAACATGGAACTCTTACAGTATTCATTTTTCTTATGAGACCTAAAAAGAAACTTAAAAAGGTGAATAAACATTGTAATTTAGTACTGTCTTTGATACACGAAAAGTTGGTTTTGATGTTGTTAATGAGTCTTATTTAAAATCAAATATTAAACTTCACTGGGAAAAAAATTCTAGTGATTGGTCTGGTCCTCCAGAATTTCTGTCTAGCTTTGAGGTTAGATTTCCTATTTGTAGTTTCCACTTTAGGACAGACCCAGATAGGAAATGACAGCATCAAATTGAATCAATTCTTGAGCCTGTTATGTCCAGGGAAGGGGGTCTCATAGTTACTCTTTTCTCCTTCCCTTTTTGTTGTAACCATTACTGCAATGACCAAGTGTCACAGACATTTGCTTACTAGGGGTGACGATGGTACTCACACGTGAGCTGGGGGGTGTAGTATCCCAGGCAGCCCAGCCCACCCACTTTGAGAAAAAACTTCACACACACCTGTCTGGGCACTAGAGATTACCACACCAGGGGGCCCAGACAGCAAAGATGCTGAGATCATGCAAGGTGCGTCTGGGTAGCACTGGAGACTGAACTCACGACCCCACAGCTGCAATGCAGGTGCTTTTAGTCACTAAACATCCATCAGATCTCTCAGAATTGTTCTTTTACTAAAAATACCTAAGGAGGGGCTGAAGACATAGTACAGGGGATAGGGCACTTGCCTTGCAGGTGGCTGACCCAGGTTTAATCCCATTGGTCCCCTAAGCAAAGTGCAAAGTCAGGAATAATCCCTGAGAATCATTGGATGTGGCCCCAAAATAAAAAAAATGCCAAAGAACTCTTACCTATTTTATTCAGCTAAATATACCTATAATCATCAGTTCAATAGCTTCACCTTGAATTCCTTTAATTTTTAAGAACTTTTCATTAATTCCATAAGTTAGCTTTAAAAGAATAGACAGATTTTTATGGTATTCAGAATATAGTGTATCTCTATGCATGCATCTTGTAAAATTTTAGCAAAATTTGGTGCCTTTATGCATATAGTTTCCACAATTTTCTTCCTAAAATTATCCATGAAACTTTTATATATTTTCTTGTGAATAATATCTTTTCAATAGTACTTTATAACAGTTATTGCTAATATACAGGGTAGCAGTGGAGTTTTGAACATTTCTTTGGATTTATATACTGCATCCTCCCTATCCAGCCATCTGTCAGTGGGTGCTTAGTTTCAAACCCTTGGCAATTGAAAATGGCATGAACAAGGGAAAGCATATATCTCTTCAAATAAGCGTTGTATTTCTGCCATTGTTTCCCAAAGTGGTGTCACTGCATCATACGTAGTTGTTGTTTCACATTTGGAAGACTCCCCATACTGCTTTCCATGATGGCTGCACTCGTTCACATTCTCACCAAAAGGGCACAAGAGTACCCTTCTTGCCACATTCTCTTAGACTTGTCACCTCTTGTCTTTCGATACTAGCCATTCTCATAGGCGCGAGGTGATTTCTCTCTGTTGTTTTGATTTACACTGTCTACATTTTACTAATAACATATGATGAATGTGTTTGATTGTGGCTATTAGCCGTCTACCAGATCCTTTGCTCTTTTAGTTTACTGGTTTTGGGGTCACACGCACTGGTGCCCAAGAGCTACTCTAAGCTCTGTGCTCCAGGGTTGCTCCCAGCAGTGCTTGAAAATCCTTGTGGCCCAAGGCCACCTAGCCTGTGGTTTCTCCGTATAGAGCATGCACTTAACCCTCTGAGCCATCTCTCCAAGACATCTGGCCATTTTAAAAATAAGATCTTCCGTTATTGAGTTTAATATGTTCTTTGTATACCTTTGGATGTTGACATCCCATCTGGATGTTAATGCCTCATCAAAGTAGAATTTGCAAATATCTCATATCCAGTAAGATGACTTTTCATTTTGATGATAGCTTTTTTTGCAATATGCAGATGCTTTTAGGTTTGACATAGTCCTATTATCTTATCTCTGCTTTTATTTCCTATGTTATTAGGGTCCCCAAAGACATCTCTAAAGCTAGTCTCTATGGACTTTTATCCTATGTTTATTTTCTCTATATTTAATGGTTTCAATATTGCATTAAAGTCTTTATTCTGAATTACTTTTTGCCCAGGGTATTATATAGTGCTCCAGTTTCATTCCTTTTTATGTGACTGTCCATTTTCCCAGCGCGATTTATTGTAGAGACTTTTCTTGCTTCACTGTAGGCTCTTAGCTCCTTTGTCCTCAATTTTCTGTCCATATGTGTGTGTGTTTATTTCTGGGCTCTCAATTCTGTCCATTGAATCACATTATTATTTGCAATCTATTTCTTGACACTATATTGTGCTTTTCCTCCTGAAAAAAAAAAAGAACCCTAGGTCATGGTTTGCTCTCTTCTTTTTTTCCTTCATCAGAAAAAGTCTTTTTGCTGATATATATGTATTCTTACATCTATATTATTACCTATATTATTAATTGAGACTGGTGTGTAGTTTTTTTGTTATTTTTGTGCTATTGCTTTGAGGTATTTTATATCATGGGTTTCTAGTTTTATAGTTAATTGGATAGCTTCCCATTCCCACTTTTTATTCTTCAAATAGTAATATAATAGTAATTATCTTATCCAAAAGGTTGAAGACAGTAACTATGTTGATATTCTTAAGTATTTGTATCCTGAACTACTTAAAAAAACTGGGAAATTTATGTACAAGTTTAAAGTGTAACTAGACAAAATAAACATCTTACATAGAAGCATCACAATTTTTACTGATACTGACAAATAAATGAAGGAAAATTTCTCTTGGTTTTACTTACTCTCTTATGTTGCCTGACCAAAGCACTAATAAGGTTTTTTTTATATTCCCAACTCAATAATGAGGTTGTATCTTGTTTCATAGTAGGAATTACATCTACTATGTGGACAAATGGTATGATGCACTGTAGCACTGTCCTCCCGTTGTTCATCAATTTGCTCGAGCGGACACCAGTAACGTCTCCATTGTGAGACTTGTTGTTACTGTTTTTGGCATATTGAATACGCCATGGACAGCTTGCCAGGCTCTGCCGAGTGGGCAGGATACTCTCAGTAGCTTGCCGGGTCTCTGAAAGGGATGGAGAAATTGAACCTGGGTCGGCTGCATACAAGGCATATGCCCTACTCACTGTGCTATCACTCTGGCCAAATGGTATGATCTCTAAGTAAAATTAATAATACTGATAGTATAAAAAAGGTAAAGTGCAAAATATAAAATTGATCAAAAGAAGGCCACTTAATGGGGGGATGGGGGGTGGGAGGGATACTGGGACTGGTGGGGTGGAGAATGGGCACTGGTGAAGGGATGGGTATTCGATCATTGTATAACCGAATCCCAAGCACAAAAATTTGTAAGTCTACAAGCGTACCTCATGGTGTTTCACTAGTGAAAATTTAAGGGAAAAAAAAGCTACTTAAGGGATATATGTTTCTTAACAAATTTTCAAATGGATACATTGCTCGATTTGGGGACTCTTAAAATAAGTTTGTTCGTCACAACTGAACTTCTGATATGAAATAAATAGTGGAAAGTTTGAAGTTATGATCACTCTGCCAAGAATTTGGAGTGCAGATTTTCTCGATTTGCACCATATGCTTGGAGTTGTGACTAAGGAGAGAGGTTGTGTCTTGGTACGGTCCATCGGTTTGATTTGATGGTCATGTTGTCTACCTGAGCAACCTAAATACTCAGCAGATCTCTCTGCCCAACTGCCCCTCTTCTATACACAATTATGCCATCTTGCTGCTCTGGAATAACATGCACTTCAACAAGTGCCTACTGTGTGGGGGAGGAGGGATGAGGAGGAGGAGATGGTGGTGGTGGGGTACATCCAGTAAGAAACAGAAATTGCTTCACTTCTCTCCACAGGTATCCTGTACTTTGCTCTGGCAGACGGGGAAGGGTCCACCAGGCCTGAGGCCAAGGCTCTTGGAAGACAGCACTTGTAACAGTCGTGTTTCAGCCTTTCCTTTTTCTCCCCTGATGTGAATTCTGATACTCTTTATAGCTAAGAATGTGGAGCTTTGGGCCAGGGAGATGGCTCAAAGAGCTGAAATGCAAATTTTGCCTGTGGGAGCCCTGAGTTCAATCTCTGGCACTCTATGGTCTCCCAAGAATCACATGATCTCCTTAGCATGTCTGGGTTTACTCCTCACCCCCACACAAAGAAATATTGAGGTCTGCTGTCTCTGGACACTGGAGTCTCAGCACAATCACCTCTAAGACTCCTGTGTTAGCCCACTAGATAAGAATTCTTTGCTTGCACTGCCTGGAAGGCTTTGGGAAGGTTTGGAAATTACATAGGCCTTTGGTCTGTGTGTCAAGTTGCAACCATTTTTTGATACTTTATGAAAATTCTTCTATGATCTCTGGGTCTTAACCTATCTGCATAGGTCAAGGAAATACCTCAATTAAGTATTCTGAAGAACAGTGATCTGGAATATACGCTGTCCACTATACCATTTCTACATTGTCTCTGGGGAGACCTAAAGAAATGTATGTCTTTATCTGGGGGAACTTGGGGATGTTTGGACCACACCTGGTGTTGCTCAGGGCTTACTTTTGGTAGTATTCAGGGGACCTTATATGGTGCTGGGAATTGAACCAGGGTTGGCCATGTGCAAGGCAAGCACCCAACCCCTAAGGGTACTATTCCAGGCTAAGAAATGCATTTTTAAGATCTTCTCAGTAGAAATCTGGGGTCAACTTCCATTCTTCCAAGGACCCACTCATATTACATTTACAGCAATCCTCACAGAAGAGATGACATTTAGAAACAGTAACTTCACACCAGTAGGTGACATCAGAGAGATGAGTGTGTCAGAGAAATAAGCCCAAGCCCACCATCTTTGAAAGGTACCAACTGCACTAGCAACTTGACCCCTCCTCCCACCGGTTAGATGGTCCGGGAATGGAAAGAAAGAAGCTTCTTTAGAGAGCAGACAAGTGTGCCAGAGTCCCCAAAATGACACAACACTTGGTAAATTATAGCTTAGTCACTGGGAAGTGAGTAGTACAAAGGTACTAAACTTTACTAATACCTCAGACACCATAATTAAAAACCTTTTATTTTTCTGCACAAAATTTCAAAATAAGTTCAAATTGCATGGTAGGAGATGCAACTATTATGCGGGATGCATTATTATGCAGGAAATGATTGGTTAGGCACCCTGGAAACTTTGGGATAGGAATTAGTAGCACTTTTGCTTTTGTTGTTAGTGTTTTCGTGTTTTTGTTTGTTTTGGGTGGGGAAGTCAAAGATGGGGGACACTTGGCATTGCTTAGGGGCTCTTCCTGGCTCTGCGCTCAGGAGTAACCCCTGGAAGTGCTCATGGGAACCATATGTGGTGCCAGGGATCAAACTGGATTTGCCTAAACCAAGGCAAGTGCCTTATCTCCCTAATTATGTCTGGCTCTGAAATAAGAGATTTAAAAAAGACTTTTTAAATCAGAAATAGTAAATATTGTTTAAGCAAACTATCTATACTTTTTTATTATCAACATTCAATTAAAGTAAAAAGAAATTTGTGTCCCCAAAATTTGTCAGCTTCTTTATATTAAGCCAAAAATAAAAGTAAGTGGACCTCTTGAAAGCTTCCTACATACATTTTCAATAGCTAGACTAAATGAGGGAAATCAGTGTGTCTATTATTAAAATAGAAAAGCTGGGTGTTAGAACATTAATTTGGAGCAGAAAGATTATGCAAGACCAGTCCTGAACATGAAAACAATAACTCTCCCTTGAGTAGGAAAACAAGTTAATAGAATTCAGTGTATTAACAAACCTGTAATAGAATGCTAAAAAGGAAAAGCCAGACAGTGATAGTGTGGAAGACCCAATGGGAATATTCAGATTTGAACTGTAAATCATTTGGATACCAGGGATCCATAACACTTGTTGCAAGATCTTCAAGCAGTAGCAGAAGGAACTGAGAGAAAACAAGAAGGAAATGTCCAGAGAGGTTACACTTGCCACTAGGTAAGCATCTGTGTTGAGTTGTTCTTGTTGTTTTGTTTTTTTATTTATCTAAAGAACAAGGGGTGGAGTTCAGTGGCAGAGCACTTCTCTTGCATATGTGGCCCCGTGAGTTCTATCATTGAAACCATACACCCAAAATACAAATAAAATAAAAACTAAAAGAATATTGGAGATTTCTCAAGATATTGTGCCAAGGAAGACACTGCAAAATTTAAAACTGTAAACCCATGCTCTTGGCAGCCCCAAGATGCTTCATTTTAGAAAGTTCAAGAGGAATAAAGAAAGCAATATTTGGGATAAGTATTCAAAACATTTTGGCAACTCTCAATCCAGAAACTCTTGTGCTGGGCCATTTGTGAGACTTCAAAAGGCTACTGTGCAGGAAAAAGGAAAGAGAACGCTCCTTGAAACCATGCTGCAAAGTGATGATAGCCAGGTATGCAGCTAAAACTAAGAACTACTGGACTGTAGATCAAGGAAGGAGACTTTTTCCCATAATGGTTGGCCAAGCCACTTCCAAGAAGATAGCATTTGGCAAGACAGACAGTGAGCAGGTACAGTGGAGTAGCTTTATACAGATGCAGGGAAACTTGGTGAGTGCAGCAGGATTAGGAATGCTGGGGAGTGCCCATTAACCCAGAATATGTGAGGTGAAAGAGTTCAACTGGGAATCCTGGAACGGGAAAGATAGAGAATAATGCCAGATCACAGCTGGCTTGTACTGCAGAGTCTTTGGTTTCAGGGCTTGAGTGCATGGTTGGTTAATGAGTTGGTTACTGCCTGGGGCCATTGGACATGAGCTCACTGGAAACTCTCAGAGAGACCATATGAATCTTGTTGACTTTCCAGAGGGCAACAACCCTGAAATTCTTTCCGTCAACTACCTTCCCTCACTGGTTGAGAGGACACGAACCCATGAAGTAAGTACAGGTATCACATAGTTCAACCATCAACTCTCATTCCAGCCCCCTCTTCCTTCTTGCTTTTTCTGTGCTGAAAGTTCTAGGGGGCTTGGATCTGAGCATGTGGACAGGCTGGGTCCTTGACACTCTTTCAGAGGCTTTTGCCAGCACTGAGGAATGGGGGGCTACCTTCTCAGCAGTTCTCCTCCTGGGAGTTGAAAGCCCACGGTTAGAGTCAGCCGGATCCTCTTCTTGGAACCAAAACTCAGGAACACAACTTCTTCCCTGAGGCCTACCAATCAGTGCTGCAGGACATCCTCTGAGTGAAAACTGACTTTTTTCTAGTTGTGAAGCTACATGGGTCAGGGGGCGGGGGCAGGGGGAGTTAAGTGGAGGGGGAGGAGGGCAGGCCCATGGGGTAAACCCAGGTTCAGACCTGCACAGCTTCCAGTTCCATATGTTTGTTAGCTGGTTGGTTAATTGATCTATGTATATTCCCACACACGCCACACCCCTCCATTGTGGTTGATACTGTCATGATCATGAGGGTAATATGCACACCAGGCTGTATGGTTAACACGTCTAGTCACCACGTTCCTGAATGAGAGGCAGTGAGCATATTCTTTAGTTGCAATTCTCAAAGCATGTTCTGATTATAGTATTTGCTCCAGGTCCCTGCAGTGGTCGGTCACATAGATGCTTGCCAGGGTTCACTCTTCCAGGGAGTTTGCATGACTTTGAGTGGTGCTTACACACACCTGCTTCCATGCAAGCCACAATGACTTGTAGCTTCAGAAATCAGAGACAACAGAGTTGCCAGAATTTGCTTGGCAGATGAGGTAATACCAGGTATTGAACTGGTGACTATGCACTTAGGCAGGCATTTTAAGTCACTAAGCTATTTCTCCAGGCTCCTTATAATCCTCTTTAGTACGTCTTTCCCCTTAACAAGAAAGTTTCCGGACAAATTCTGCATTTCTTTGCCAAGAAATTTGGACCTCTCATAAGCAATTCCACTCGGTCCCGATTCGCACTCTAGCACTGACTCCTAAGTGACTGCTGCTTTCCCCTCTGGGCCACCAGAGGAGGCTAGAGACTTTTCAGGTTCGCTTTCTTGACCCTGCACTTGGAAGCTTCTACCCTGGAAAGTGGAACAGAAAAATTCTTTCAGAATCTGAATTTTCACTGAGTTTAATTTTTCCCCTACTCTCAGCTTTCCATCTGGGCTCTTAAAGTTTCCCTTGAGCTTGTGAAGATGCCAAAGCCATTCTGGCTTTAAGTAAATATTTGCCAAACACCTTCTATGATCTAGAGACTGTGCTAGACACTCGTAATACAACAGATGGAGGCGTCATTCTTGTTTTCTCAACAGAAATGAACTCAGTGAATGAGTCAGTTTAAATCACAAGATACTATTGGGGGATCTACAGTGAGGATGGGATACATGTAAGATGCTTTCAATGACAAGTCAAAGGCTTTAACTGAAAGTAATTGTGTGTGGGGGGGGCTGGTATGTCACTCAGTGGGAGTGCACCCTCCTGACCCTGCTATTTGTGATTCGTAGAACCACATGTGTGTAATCTCTAACACACTGCTATCAAGTGTGTGACCCCTGGACATTGCAACAACAAAGGTAGGGTGGTGGGGTGTAGTGAGTAGAAACTCTTTTAAAATAAGGACATAGATTACTACGCAAAAGAGGTCAGTGTACACCAGGTAATATAGAGGACCCTTGCTCTATTCAGAAGTTCACCTAGCTTTTCCATCCATCATGTACTTTATCAGTAGACTATTTTACCTGCAAGATGGTAAGCCATTTATATATGTTCTATAGATCATATTCATAGATATTCTTTAAATCCAGAAATAGGACTTTTTATTTATGTTTACAGGAGTGATGAAACCTTTCCAGAAGCTGTCTAGAAATGTTTCCTTCATGTGTCATTGGTCAGGATTGTGTAATATGTCCCCATTGAAGCTTATCTGGAAAGGGCTGTGCAATGACATGACTGATTGGATCAATTAAGTTGCAATGAACTCAGCCACGAAAGGACAAAGCCAGGTGAAAAATGGTGGATTCTGGCTTGCTTCAAGGGTCAGGGGCCAGAATGATCATCTCAGGGGTTAGCAGGAGAAAGATGGAAGCTGGCAGGCCTGGGAAGAGATGGGTTAGAAAAGGCCCTCACAGGATGGAGTGGAGGAGTACTCTGGCTGTAGCAGGGATGCATCCTTGAAGAGTGACCTGTTTAGTAAAAGAAGTCAAGCCAGAGTTCGCGAAGAGGGCACACTTCAATTTTGTAATTGTTTATAGATGTCTTTGAGAGGGGATGCTGCAAAGCCGTGTGTAGGTGGCCTGGGGATCACTCAGCTCACTGAATCAGACAGTTGCTACACCAACCTGATGCTAAAATGCTGCGCAGGACAGTGATTCTGTTGGGTCACCATGCCCCCCAGGAGCCCTTAGAGGTCGTGCTGTCTAGGCTTAGAACTTGAGGTCTCCAGGCTCTCCAGCCCTTTGGGATATTTCCTCATTCCTGTTTTTATAGCTCTTAAAAGACCTTGCCATGAAGTAAAAAGATTGACAGTATAATGCCTACCTAGTACAACGTCTCGCAGAAAGAGGACTCATGATTTGTAACCCACAGTCACCAAAATCTCAAACTGATTTCTTGAACATCAAAAACTCCTCCTAATCAGGCAGCAGCTCCTTCAGGGCTCACGATGCCATATCCAATTTGATTTACTATTTAGTATATTTATTTTTCGACAGTGATGCAAAGAAACATACATATTCTTTTCCTCCCCTGATGATTGCTATTAGGACCTTTAAGCCTAAGAAAAATAAAATCCATCTATTTAGGGGGTGGATTTGTCTGTGTTATGGTCAGAATATCAACCAAAGTGAAAAAGGCATTCCAAAGCAGGGTCTCCTGAGTCACAGGACACCGCTTGGATGGGGCACAGGTTCTTGCTTGCTCAAGTGTAAATGTAGTATGTGCTTAGTACTGGTGGAAACGAACATTTTTGTGTATATTAAATTTGTAGGAATGAAGGCAGAATTAGTCTTCAGGGTATGACTGAGTCAGGAGCTAAAATTAACAGGCAAGGGTGACTTGAAAACCCGAGCATGCCAGCAACATTTACAAGCAGTGGGTGTATGAAGGTTGACAAAGTGAGCACCAAGTGTAGGTTTTAGGAAGGGGGCAAGAATGTTCTAGGAAAAAGAACCACCTTCCTCCTTTCTGAGACAAGAATTACAAGAGATGAAAACCATGTCCGTTATTTGAGGGGGCTGTGGGCAGGAATGGAAGGGAAATATGCCCAGTTCACTTTGCTCAGGAGAAACTGTGATCCAAAAGCCTCATTGAAGACTTTTACAGGAGCTGGCTGGCAGGAAAGGAACAGTATATAGAATGAGCTGAGCCTTATGAGCCTTTGGATGTAGGGGATGAGGATGGCAGGTGAAATTCTGTCGCTGCTGGTGGAACTGAAATAAACAAACCTGAAGGTGTTGGAGCCTGACCAGAGTCAGGAGAAAGAGCCTGGAATTCTGCCTTGCAAACAAGGCCACGTCATAGCTGCAAACAGCTAGGAACTCTGAGTAAACTGGGTTGGGGTCAGTATGTTCCGATACAGCCGCCTTCTGTTATAGATTAACTGTGCTCTGATTGGATGAAAGCTAAACAAATATCTTACTGGACTATTGTATGGAGCTTACATAGATTTTAATGTGGAATATATGGGAAGTGGGATGTAAATATTTACAAGGTGGTCTGATTTACTTCATCAAGAACTTTGTGTGTCATTAGGCTACAAAATAATATGTACTTTAAGGAGTTTTGAGCTTGTGTATTTTGATCTTATGTAATCTGACGGATGCTGGATGTTTTGATCGTCAGTCAACCCAATTAAAAGGGGCTGCAAAAGCCAGTCAGTGCTAAATGGCCTGAGTGAGCGTTAGCCCTCTGCTTTCAAATATTCCACACACCTTACTTATCTCTGCACCCCCCCACCAATCACTCAAGAATTAACATTGAAAGACTCAATGAGATACAATGTTTGGAAAGCATATGTTTTTGGGTACAAAATGTGGGTGCCTGTGTGTCCTGTTGACACCTTAATAACGTAGGTGAGAGGAACTAGAAGGTGAGGTTTTGGTTCAAGAGCAGGAGCTCTCTCTAAGACCTGCTTGAAAGGCAGGCATAACTCAGCTTGAGGAGTCCCTGGAAGGATTTTCACTTCACTGCACAACCTTTGGGAAGCTTCACTGTGCTATGAGAAAGGGATGAGCATTATTCTCTGCCCACTTGGTACAAGGCACTGTGCTTCTTGTGAATGTCATGTTATCACATGTAATGAGCACAGCATCCGTAGTTAGCACATGTTATTTCCATCAAAACAGATTTGCGGAGGTGAAGACATGATGGATGTTCGATGTCCTTAGTGATTCCCTTTCTGACTCATAAGCAGAACTGTCCTGAGGTTGAGACTCCTGATTTGGGAGGAAGGTGTTGGCTTTAGAGCCTGGGACATGGTAGGACCAGAGCAGACGTCCCTTTTGCCTCCAGAAGTTTGAATTCATAATGGAAGTATAAAGAAGATGATTCGACTGCTGGATCTAAAGAGTTGTGAGTCCCAGGGGGTGCACCAGAAGTTACCCTAGAATGAGAACAGTTCAAGAGAACAAATAAAGGCTGCTGTAGATAAGATCATCACAGGAAAACATTTGCTACCGTGCAGAGACACATTGAAGTGCCCTCTTCCAACACAACCTGATCTTAAATCAGACATTTCCTGCAAACACGCAATCAGGGATTTTCTTGTAGAAGCTATTATCTATAAATGCATCAAGACGTGAAAATCCAGGTGCTTAAAAAATGTACTTCTTTAAATATCTTCCATGAACAGCACAGGAGAAATGATTTAAGGAAGACATAGCAGAGAACAAAATTGATAATTTTTAAGGTTTCATGGTTCTTCAAGCTATCATTTGGAGAAACAATCCATTATTCTGTGACTTTGGGTGGCGGAGGTTCTCCAGAGGGTGTCCATTTGAAAAGTCATTTAATTACCAGTGAGTACATTTTTCAACTGAAAGCTCAAAGTTTTGCATATACTCCATAGGAAACAAAAAGATCTTTTAATTTCACTTTCGAAAAAATAATTCCAGGGGCTGGAGAGATAGTATAGTATAGTGGGTAGGATGTTTGCCTTGCACATGGCCAATCCAGGTTGATCTTCAGTACCCCGTATGGTTCCCTGAGCACCAACAGGAATAATTCCTGAGGTTGGAGCCAGGAGTAATCTCTGAGCATTGCCAGGTGTGGCCCAGAAAAAAATAAATAACTTCAATGCTTAGTTCACAGACATTCCCATAGAAGTATTTTTCTTCTCATGATAGAAACACAATAATGCCAACCCAATAATTACTTGAATAATTCATTTATGCAGAAGGATCCATGCAATGAGTATGAGCATATTTTTGAATTTTCACATTGCCTGACCTCTTCCCAGGACCACATGAGGTTGAGAACTGCAAAGCCTTTAAATAAAGCCAGATCCAGGCAGGCTTCCAAAAGACCAAGGACCAAGTGTAGCCTTAGGAAGGCAGGAGAGTTCTAGAGTGCTTTTAATGGTGAGTAAGGAAAGTCAGAAGCCAAGAATCATCTCTCTTCTTCGCATGGTATCAGGCATAGCACAACAATTCAAGCCTGAAACCAAGGTCTGTAATACCAACAGGAAGAACTGCCTCTTCCTTTTACCAGTTTCTTGGACTCAAGGCTGTCTAGATAAATAGATGTCATCTTCTCTGGACTCCGAGCTGCAAGAGGTGACTGATAGACCTTTTCCTGGGCCATGTGATAATATCCATACAATCGTTCATCTTGGCAAATTTACATGAATAGAACACATAGGTCGATGGGGGTAGTGTGTGTGTGTGTGTGTGTGTGTGTGTGTGTGTGTGTGTGCGCGTACACGCGCGCACTCAAGAGAGATATGGTCTGTATGATGATGTGTGTGAGAGAGAGAGGGAGGGGCAGGGGGCGGGGGAGAGAAGGGAGAGGGAGAGAGAGAGAGAGGGAGAGAGGAGAGACAGAGACAGGAGTCAGAGATGGTCTGTATGATGGTGTATGTGTGTGTGTGTTTGTGTGTGTGTGTGTGTGTGTAAGAGACGGGGTAATGATGGTGTATGTGTGTGACCATGGGGCATGGGCTCCAGCCCGGGAGACCACTCCCTAGCTAGCACGGGATCCGCTGGAGCACAGGGGTGGGTGGGGAAGAGGGAAGCAGAGCCGGAAGGCGGGCGGGAGGTGCGGGAAGGCGACGCCCAACTCTCCCCCCACAGCCCTTGCAGCCTGCTACACCAGCCCTGGGTGTGGCCTCGTGCGGGCAGGGCAGGATTCTCTCCAGCCCCTGCAGAGCCCTGTGGCCTTGAGGATAAAACTGAGGATCAATTCGGAAGATAAGAGCAAATTTCCCGTGATATTTCCCCCCTCCCCTTTTCTTTTTAATATTAGGGAGTTTACCCCAAGAGGGCCACTTGCAATGTCTGTCTTCGAGTCCGGTTCTCTGCATTTGGGGGGACTAAAGGAAACCCCGCCAAGTTTCCATCCAGTTTGCCCCTGCTGCTCGCACGCCCCCTCTCTAACACGCCTGCCGCCTTGGTGTTGGGGTGGCGGAAAGGTGGGGGTGGGTGGGATTGGGAGATCGGGGACTCTCCCTGCCCGGTGACTCCCCAAAAACCGCGTTAAAGTTAAAAGAGGCCCAGAAACAGGAGGAAAACTTTCCCTCCCTCCCCCCCCAGCCCCCGCACCCTGGGCAGTAGGGGCTCCAGCAAGCGGAAGCCCCCGGTGTCTCGCTGGAGGGGCCTCGGGGTGCCGCCCCCAGCAGCAGCACACACGGCCGCACTCCAGGAGTCCTTCCAGCTGCTGACAAACTCGGAGCTTCGACTTCTCCAGAAAAGTGCCTGCTACTTGGGGTGGGTGGGGGGCGGCCCCCATCCCGCGCCGCAGCCGCCACCGCGGTCCCCCGACTTCCCCGGGGCCGGCCTCCCGGCCCGCGCCGAGTCGTGCGCCGCGCCCGCCGCCCCCGTTCGCCGTGACTCCCGGGCGCGCCCCGCTCGTAGTCGGGCCACGCCGCCGCCCGCCACTGCAGCACCGAGGGGGCGGGGGACCGCAGCGAGCGAGCCCGGAGCCGCCCGCCCCTCCTCCCGCCGCCGCCACGCTCGGCGGAGCCTCCACTCCGCGCGCTGCGGGAGCGAGTAGCAGACGGAGGCGGCCCCGGGGAGCGCGCCCGAGCGACGCCCGCCAGGCGGCGGCTGCAGCGCGGACAGCACCCAGGGCGAAAGGGGGTCCCCGCCGGCCAAAGCGGTGAGTTGAGGGACCCTGGCGGCCGAGCGCGACGGGGTGGGTCGGCCTTTCCCGCCTAGGCTTCATTTCCCAGCCGAACCCGGACTCCGGGCGCTGCAGGCTGGGGGAACTTTTGCAGCCTTGCAAAAGCGCAACTTTGTCTCGCCTGCCTGGAAGGGGGAAGCCGCGGTTGCTCGCGCCAGGAGCCCCTCCCGGGCTGGGGGTCTCCGCTGGGGTGGGACCCGGGAAGTCAGGGTAAAGCTGTTAGAGTGACACCCCCCTCCCCAATTCCTCACTTTTGGTTTGGGGTTATGTTGGCTCAGGGTTAGAGAACCAGGATGCGCTTTATTCGGGATTCTGGGATGGGGGTGGGGGTGGGGGGGCGCCTTGGGCAGCTGCTGGGATGCAGGAGCCGCGCCCGCCTTCTGCCGGGAACCTCCACGAGTCTTTGCTGGTGTGATTCGACGGGTAGGGGAGGCTTATTCAAAGCAAGCAACTTGACCCGGGGTCCACCTCTTATCCAAGCCTGAGCGCAACTTTTCGGCGGGGATCCCGCTGCAGACGTGCGCGGGTGGCGGGAGAGCCGAGGTAGCTGCGGTAGGCGCTGCTGAAGCCGAAAAGAAACTCCGAGGACTGGAGAGCGGGGAGAAAAAGAAAGAAAAAAACTATTCCCTACAAATCTCCGTAGCCCTTGCCTTAGAGTGCACGCGAAGGAGCCAGAGGGAGGGCGAGCGGGGAACCCCACGGGGCCGGGGCTATTGTAAGAACCGGCGCGTCCGACTCCAGGCTCGCCTTTATTCAGCAGAAAAACACGGTTGAGCGCCTACTGTGTGCCGGAAGAGGCGGGTAGCCATCCCGCCTCAACTACCCAGTGAAGGTGCGAGCAGGACTGCAAATGCAGCAAATACAACCCCAAGGTTCTCTTCATTCAGCCCTGGGTTCTAGAACTGGGAAGACCCCCCCCCCCCACACACACACACATACACACACACACTCCCGACCCTCTCCCCCACGCCCCACAGTGTCGCGGGGGACCGCCCGGGCTGGACCCACGAGGACAGCGGATTCGGACGGAGGGTGCACTCGGGTGGGGGCAGCGGGAACCCGGAGGGAGCTGCACCCCGCACCCCCAGCCCCAAGTCCAGAGCGTTGCTGTGGGCGCGCGGAGAGCGCGGGCGGCCGGCGCGCGGGGGTGGAGAGGGAGGGGCTGAGTCACCGGGCTTGGAGGTGCCGCCTGGACAGCGCGAGGCTGGGGGGGGGGGGGGGGCTGTGTAGTGGGAGGGCTGGGGGCCGGGGCGTGGGGGGCTGCTGGCGTCAGCGGCTACGTGTGTGGGTGATGCAAATGCAGACCCACTGGGGCGGGCGGGGGGCGGTGATTCTCGGTGGCCGAGCGCGCGTGTGCGTCAAAGGCTGGCGAGTGATGGATGCGTGGCAGCGCGGCGGGCGCGGAGCGCGGCAACCCGGGGCGGGGAGGGGGAGGGGTGCACCCGGACTGCGGCTTGGGCGGCGAGGAAAGCCCCGCAGGGCCGCGGCGGCGGGCAGACGGGCCGCTCCGCAGTGCGCCGCAGTGCCAGGGAGGCGCTGCAGCGGCCGGCTCTCCCGGGGGGGCGGGGGGGTCCAAGGATCGGGGGTGCCCTGATGCTCTTCTCTCTTAGCTGCGCTGCCTGCTCCCTTCGCCCCGCACCCGGCGAGAAAGTTGTGGAGGTTTCTTCCTCCTCCTAGGCAATGCTCCCTCGCAGGCGTTCGCTCCTTTGCAGTGGCCACTTCTCGGGGCCTCGTGCTCTGGGCGAGTTTTCGTGTGAAAGCTGCGATGCTGAGCCGCTGTAGGTTCAGTCGCGTAGACCCGTCCATTCCCGAGGCTTCGGCTGGGATTTCAGTTAGGAGGTTGGGCCGCCTTCCCTTTTCCTGCTAGAAAACCATGCACTAAGCAAGTCATATGAATGCATTTCCTGGTTGAAAATCAAGATCTCAACCCATGTTTCATTTTGGAGCCCAAGGCCGCTGTTTTGGAAACCCAGTTGCTTTCCCAAATGAGTCTAGATCTGCAAAAGCCAAGAAGGGAGATGTGGGCTGCAGTGGAAGCGAGCAAGAGAAACAGCGGTAGGCGAGCAGAGAGAGCCTTAGGCCCATTTCCCCTGGTATTCTGCTGTGTCACCTGGGACTAGTGCTTATTCTTTGTGAGCTCGTCCTCCACATCCCAGAAATGTGAAAAGGAGCTCAGACTAGATCTTATTAGAAAGTTGTTTTGAGGACGAAAGAGATGGTCTCCCTGAGTGGAGAATACTATGACACAAAGAACCTTTAAGGAAAAAGAAAACAGTTGTATCTTTTAAAATATCCTGAAGCCTTTATACTCAGGCACTGTTCCTTTAATGAAATTTGGCTTTCAGTGTCCGCAAATGCAGACAATAGACTTTTCCTAATGGTGTACAATAAAATCCAATACCATTAGCCACTCACGGGAGTAGGGGTGGGAGGAAGAGAAAGAAACCCTGCGTTTATACATCTGAGTGTTTTGGATGATGTAGTAAAGAATTTTTCTTTTTCTTGATCCAGTACAATGAAAGTAACATTTTTTTTTTCTGAGCAGCAGACCAGCTTACCGGCTTTTACATAAAAATTCCACAGATTATTAACCCCATTGTAATTCTTGAAGTGTGGTGGGTTGCTCTGATCGGCAGGGTTATGGCAAAGGGCACCCTAATGGATACTATATCACGTGACCACAAATGCCAGAAAAATCTGTTTCCTATAATTAGAGCTGTTAGTACTTACTCTGAGATAAACTTGATGACATATTTTATGAATAAAAATATCTGATTTGGCAAAATGCCTTCTAAACCAGCTCTCTGGTCTGTTATTCATTTTACTCATAGTTCTGGGTAGATTCCTGTGAATAGTGAGAGTTAACACAGTCCTATTTTATTCTCCGCAGATACACCTTGGGAAAACCTGTGTGTTTCCTGGTCCCCCCTTGCTGAGGTCTCCCTTGAACCGGTAGTTTACCAGCGCGGATCATTGCGCATTAAACACAAACTCCTCATTTTTCAGCCTCTTTGTGATGCAGTGAAGGTAGTCCCCCAGCTGTGGGCAGTTTCCACACAACATCTCTAAATTGTTTTTGTTTTTGCCTTTTCAATTGTAGCCTCACTGAGCGACTGTGTATATTGTGGCAGTGATTGCATTTCAGGCTTCTTTATTTTGAGGCAGCTGAGGATAACAATGGGGCATAATGTTACTATCTTAATTTTTGATGTAAAAATTCCTTAAAATGGGGTATAAAAACACCATGCAGTGTTTGATCACAAGTACCCCATGTTGGGGAGAGTGGGTGGGGAGAAGTTACGTGTCATGATGGCTTCTCCTATTGGGAAAAATTGAGCAAAATTCAATCAGTGGAGAAAGAATGCTTGTGCTTTTCCATTTCTTTATTCTTTTGTTCTATGAAATACAGAAATATATGATGTGTTGTATGTGTAGTTTGAACTGTGCTTTCAAGTAGAAAATAAGAAGTACCTTTTCTTTCACTCGTGTTAAAATTTTATGTGCAACTCTGGGCTCTATTTTTAATAGAGCAAATGGTCTGGTAGATATCGTAATGCACCATTAGGAGTATAAATTAGAACAGATCAAATTTGAATGATAATAGCTTGATTATAAAGCAGATGTTCAGGTCAATTTAACATGACAACATTTTTAATGTTTTCTGTTGATCACCTAATGCACATCATTCCTGCTGTATATTTTCCCTTGGACAGTATATGATACAAATAATTAGACATTAAGATTTATATTGCTGGGTGTCCATCTCCTCGTAGTATTTGAGAGCACAGTGAGATATTTGACAGATGAGACTAAGAATTAGCTTTGATATTTGCCACTCTTTGAAAAGTCTATGAACTAGAGTCAGAAACCTTACCAGTTGCACCAAGCCTGCCATTCCCACTGATCTAACTTTCATGCTCAACTTCTATGTCCTAACCCTAATCCTAGCCCTAACTCTATCTAGAGTCCTATCATATATCCTAAGCTTTGGCCAAATCCTACCAATTACACAAACCTAACATTCATCCTCACCCTGACTCTCATTCTCAACCTCTAACATGGCCTACTTGAGCCGGAGAAAATCCACTGTGGGGTACTTGTGCATGATGTAGACCTTGATGGCGGCCACTGAGGTGCCCCTGGGGTGCTGCGTAGCCCGAAGGGCCTCCAGGACCATGTGCAGCACCGGTGGGTGGCGGCGCAGCTTGTCCTGGCCCCAGTCTGGCTTCTCAGGCTCCACGGGAGAGTCCACAGAAGACGTGAAGGTGGTGGTGGAGGAGGAGGAGGAGTAAAGAGTGAAGGTCCTTCTCTTCTGCGCCATCATGGCTTAGTGGTGGACAGGTGAGGGCAGTGTCACATGAAGGTACTGGCAGAGGGACAAAGCCACGCGGGTTCCGGGGCCGAGACCTCCAAGCCTACTCGAATTGGAGTCGAGCATCTTCCACCCAGATCCTCCAAATTCCAGTAGGCGGGGGTCACACCCACCACCTGGCCCCCTGGCGCCGTATAATCCCATCAGCGGCCAAGACTCAGAGACTATAAAATCCAGATCCCGGAACCGCGCGGCCGCATTTGTGGCCGCGCGACGTCTTATCAGAACTTTTCTTTATGACATCTTATTATCTCATTCCTACTTTGGACAAACTTGCAGGCTATCGAATGTAGCCTGCCCACAGGGCAGAGTCTGGCAAACTCCCCAAATATGCCAAATACCAGTAACAATGATGGGTCTCATTCTCCTAAAGAGCCGTGAATATAATCTCAGGGCTAGGATGAAAGAGACGTTACTGGGGCCTGCTCGAGGCAATCGACGATTAACAGGATGATGAAATGAAATGAAAATGAAACATGGCCTAAACCTCACCCTGACTGTAACATGACCCTTACAGTAACCCTAACCCTAACTCACATGGGGAGTTTTGAGCCCCTTTCTAGACATTCTAGTTTTGTGGGTCCAGACTATGCTGTTTCTCACATAATGGGTTTGTTGTTAATCATTAAGTGAAAAAGCATTGGTGTTAGTATTGAGCAGTATCGAAGGGACCCAGAACAGTGATTGGGCAAGTGACGTTGGTAAGATGCCAGAAAGAGTCATGTAGGCATGGGTAGAGAAGGAAGGGTACAGGCAGATGGAGCATCATAAGTGATTGATCAATCTAGTGGACTCAAAGCTGCAATCCTTATCAGCCCAGGTCTATCAGACCCTGGACACGCTGACTTCTGCTCCCTTCTATTCCGTCATTTTTGCATAACCGCCCAGCCTCTCCCAGGCCCTGCCATTTCCACACATCCTTCTCCTCTCTCCATCACCGTGCCCTTGCCAACTGCCCTCTCTTCCCCATAGTAACTCCTGTGTCCTCCAGACTGCAGCCCAGCCCCCTTCCTGGGGAGGCCACTCAAACTTCAGCTGGGAGTTTAAATTTCTCTCTCACACACAGTGTATTTTCCTTGTAAATATGATTGTCAGAGAAAGTCAGGATGGTCATTAAATTTGAATTTAAGTAAGGATGACAAGATGGAGAATAGAGTAGTGTTAGCTTGGTAGACTGGAGGGCACACTTTACATGTAGGGGACCTGGGTTTGCTCCCTGGCACCGAGTGTTACTCCAGCACTGTCAGACCTTGCCCCATCTCTGAACACTGAGCCTGAAGTAGTCTCTCCAGAAGACAGAATTGTTTTAGTGTAAGTATTTAAAATATTATGTGCTTTATGCTTAGGTGAAAACATTTTTATATGAAACATTTATCTAGCATCCTTTATTTGATAATTCTGGTGATTCTATTTATGAAGATCATTAGTTGTTATCACTTCTTTTTTATAAGAAAAAAAAGCAATGGCAGTCCTTACATTAATGCCTCTCCCTTCTGTTTAAACTCTTTGCTGTAGCAGAGCAAAGACAGGATTAGGAATTGGCTGCTGCTTTGTCTTGCTTCATTTCTAGAGTCAAATTTAATATCTGGGGTGTGGTAAGGAGATCAATAAGTATTATCAGGTGATTGAGTTATTAGGAAAAAATGGTCTTAACTGCTCTGAGCCTAAATTCCTTTGGCTATTGAAAAGATGATTTTTTAAATTTGCTTGTCTGGATTTGTGTCGATTAAATTGGAAATATATCACGGAGCTCCTAGCATGTTGCTTTGTAGCTACTGGACTTTAAAAGGTCTCCAACCTTATCTCAGTATTTACCCTGGAAGTGAAAGGATCCTTTTTTTAAATGTATGAAATCTGACTTCCTTTTTCTTATAGTGCTCTCCCCATAGATGGTCTCTAACTATTTACCAAATGAAAGCAACTGTGAAAAGGTTCTATTCTCAGAGGGTGCCTCTCAATACACTGCCAGTCTCATGCTGGAACCCTGGAACCCGGGCACTCACCCAGGGCCCCACACTTAGAAGGGCTCAGGATTTGGTTTATCCTCTGATGTCACCTCTTGAAATTCTTTACACAGGAGCATATTTTTCTTTTGCACTGGGCCTTGCCAGTCAGGTCACTGATACTGGAAAGCATGTATGCTCCTAAACACTATGTGCATGCTAATTATTATATTTGAACTTCAAAATAACCATGGATCCCAAAATGCTTTGATTTTCCCAAAAAAGGGCATGACTTAAATCGATGAAACCAAGTTCATCATTCTTTGCATAGCACCATAACTGCCTGAATCTTATTACTATCTTGAAGTGCTTCCAAACTTTTGGACAAATATCAGGAGCCATAAAAGAACCATTGTTAAATCTCTGATTCTTTGATCACTTCTGTGAATCTCCCTCTCCATCACTGAACCTCCAGTTGCTGAGCAACGGAGCCTGAGCTTCTAGATCTGCCTCTGTAGGAACATCAGGAACATCACCAGAAACTGGTATTCAGTTTTAAAAATCTGCCAAGTCAAACATGATAAATAGTGTTCTTGGACATATGGGACATATGAAAATTTTGTATGAGAACGGTCCTCCCGTTGTTCATCGATTTGCTCGAGCGGGCCCAGTAACATCTCCATTGGAGACTTTATTGTTACTGTGTTTGGCATATTGAATACGTCACGGGTAGCTTGCCAGGCTCTGCCATGCGGGCGAGATACTCTCGGCAGCTTGCCGGGCTCTCCGAGAGGGGCGGAGGAATCAAACTCGGGTCGGCCGTATTGTCTGTGTGCAAGGCAAACGCCCTACTACTGTGCTATAGCTCCAGCCCTTGTATGAGAACAATCTAAGTAGCTCAGCTGAGTCACTCAGCACAGAGCCTCTACAGCCTCGAGCAGCCATGAAGTTTTGGCAGTGACTAGAGAAGGTGACCCACTTTGACATTTCAAGTTCTGGCTAACCTGTTTTGAAATTTACTCATTATAATGCTACTTTTTAAGTGTGCCATATTTTATTTCATACTTGTGCTTATGTGCATTTGTCTTTAAGAAATGATGTTCTAACCCTTGGATGGGGCCATTCTCCCCTTTCACACTATAACTATTTTCATCTCATGGAGCATCTCCAGTTAATGCACATTAAGCACCTTAAATGAGCGATGTTGAATACAAAGCTCATTTTAGCATAAAGAATTTTTTTGGTTTGTTTTTGGGCTATACCTGGTGATGCTCAGCACTTACTCCTGGATCTCTGTTCAGGGGTCACTCCTGACAGTATATGGCTACCAAAAGTGGTGCCAGGGAATGAAACAAGTTGGCCACATGTGAAGCAAAATGCCTTATTCTCTATGCTCTCTCCCTGGCCATGATTATTTTTGAAGTACCTAATTAGTTCTATAACCTGGGTGTCCTGCTTATCATCTCAGAAGGCCATAGATATTTATATCAACAGTAATATGCATTTCTAATAGCTTTTCTGATTATATTCCTATCTAATTGTGGATTCCTAACCAGCTACAGAGATTCCTGTTTTTAATATCTGACACTTGTCAAAAAACTAGGAAATTGAGCTTCCATATGATCCAGTGATTCCACTTCTTAGCATATACCCCAAGGGTCAAAAAAACTCTGTTCAAACTGACATTTATACTTTTATGTTCATCGCAGCACTGTTCAAAATAACCAAAAATCTGGAAATAACCCAAATGCCCAAGAACAGATGATTGAGTAAAAAAATATGATACATGGACCCAAGAGATAGTACAGTGGGAAGGGCACTTGTTTGCAAGTGACCAACCCACGTGCTATCCCTAGGATCCCCTATGGACCTCTGAGCACCTCTAGGAGTGATTCTTGAGTGCAGAGCCAGGAGTGACCCCTGAGCCCCCAAACAAAAACTATAGTATAAATGTAGTTGTAATTTGGCTTTAAGAAGATTAAATCATGAAATTTGTGGTTATGTGGATGGACCTAGAGAGTATAATGCAGAGTGAAGTTAGTCAGAAAGACAGGGACAGATGTAGAAGGATCTCTTATGTGGGATATAAGAAGGGGAATAAAATATATCCAAGCAGGGCCGGTGTGCTAGTGAGCCGATAGGGCATTTGCCTTGCAAGTGGCTGCCCTGGGTTCGATCCACGACATCCCATATGGCCCCCTGAGCACTGCCAGGAGTAATTCCTGAGTCCAGAGCCAGGAGTAATCCTTGAGCATTGCTGGCTATGACCCCAAAAGCTCCCCCCCCAAAAAAACCCCAAAAAACAAAAACTCCCAAGGGCAACAGAACCTGAGAACCAGTCTTCAGTAGGAAGCTTACCACAAGGCAGGGAAGTGGGGTATAGGATGGAAGTGGGGGACATGGAGATAATGTTGGAGAGACGCAGGCACTCCCATGGAAGGTATGGTGCTGGAATGGTATACATGAATCCTGACATTAACAGTATTGTATTGCATGGCACCTAAAAAACTCCCGTTTCTGAGTCCTTCCCAAGATCACAGAACACTCCTGTGGTCCTTGTCCCTACCTCCCATAGGTCAGAATCAACTGGTTCTAGTATTACAGAATCTGGCCCTGAGGTTGATGGGTGAATGCCTGGGCGAGAGGACACTGCAAGTGACCGCTCAGCATCCATAATCAGTTCCCCGCACTGAGGTTGGCCTATTAACCCAGGACTACACGTTACAGGTCAAATTCCATTTTACTTGGAATGAACTCTTTTCCCAAAAACTCCTTACTTGGTCCCTCCTTTCTAAATGTGCTCAGAAGTATCAATATTTGGACAACTCATGAGGATTTTGTACAGGATGTCCGCAGCATCATTATTTTCAATGGTGAAAAGATAGGAGCAATTTATGTGTTGGTCAGAAGGTGATCAGATTAAGTAGAGCTCATTGAAATCCTAGCTTCTGAAACTAGGGGCATGATCTGATATGGGGTCCCTAACAGAATGTGGGGGTCATGAAAAAAATTTTAAATGTGTTTTAAAATTTATTATCAGTATATGTTTGTTTATATTTCTGTCACAAAACTGTATATCCATGGTAACATAAAAACTTCTCAGGCAAAAAGGGGTCACTAGTGGAAAAGCTTAAGAATCTCTGTCTTAAATAATGAAATCACACAGTTGCTACAACAGTGGGGAGTGAACTATATAAATATATTAAGGTGGAAATGTTTTGAAGATTTGTTATCAGAAGTCAAGCAGTTGTTGACCTATGAGGTATATATCTCTTCTCAAAAATTAAAGCGCATTTAACACAACCTGGAAAAATAAAGAACACGCTGTGACTTTTTGAAGATCAGATGGAAAGGATCTCACACTTTATCTTTACATATTTCTGGTTTGTGTGAATTTTCAACAATTCAGCGTACTTTGCATGTCTAGTTATGGCATCAATAAAAAATGATAGAAATTAATTTCAAGTTGCTCTGGCAATGTTTGTTTCTCAAATTTGTTTGGGTGGTTTAGAATCATTCCAGGTTTCCTGGTGTATATATTTCTAGTTCATAGTATAGGCAGAGTAATCCTCACTGTGAGAACATACTTTTTTTTTTTTTTTTATTTATTGAATCACTGTGGGAAAGGTTACAAAGCTTTCAGGTTTATGTCTCAGTAATGCAAATATCAAACACATTTCCCTTTACCAATACTTATTTTTTACCATGAAGAACCCCAATAAAACCCCACCCCCCACCCCTCCCCGTCCCTGTGAGGCAGATGAATTCTAGTTAACACTCTATCTGCTTTGATTAGATTCATTGTTTCAATAAAAGATTCACCACTATTATTTAGAGTTTACCCCCCCCCCCCCAAATCAGACATGCTGAAAAAGCATTGTGAAGTGATTTGCTTTCTACAGCTGGGTTAAAGAATTAAATGTTGGTTTTGGATTTCTGCTATTTTACCTATTGACCCTGGAAGTATTTCTACTGAAAGTCAGATAGTTAAGAAACTGGTTTCTGTGTTCTGGAGTCGTGGCCGTGCTGGAGAGCCGCTCGCGGGGGGCAACCGGTGGCCTCGGTAGGGCGTGAAGGGCGGAGCGAAACGCCCCCCTTCCCATGAGGTTTTAGTCGCCCCCACACTCCCGGTTCATACCTGCTGTCCACAAGGCACCCATGTGGCCGCCATCTTTCTTTCCAGAGAGGAGAGGGCGAATGGGGCAACACCCTTTCCCCTCCGGCAGACTTGATGGGCTGGATCAACGCATAGTCCGTTCACTTTTCTGCTCCAAGCTGCTGGGTTCTGCATTAAGTCCTTGTGCTTCTGGGGCCATGGCCGTGCTGGAGAGCCGCTCGCGGGGGGCGACTTGTGGCCTCGGTAGGGCGTGAAGGACGGACCAGAACGCCCCCCGACCCATGAGGTTTTAGTCACCCCCACTCCCCCGGCTCATACCTGCTGTCCACAAGGCTCCCATGTGGCCGCCATCTTTCTTTCCAGAGAGGAGAGGGCGAATGGGGCAACACCCTTTCCCCTCAGGAAGACTTGATGGCCTGGGTCAACGCATAGTCCGTTCACTTTTCTGCTCCAAGCTGCTGGGAGAACATACTTTTTTTCTGCTTTTCAATAAAGCTGTTATCATTTTGAATGAATGAAAAACACACGCTGCTATACATCTCAGTAACTGCCCTTCCGAATCCTGCTCATTACTGCCTTCCCCTTCTGCTCCTCCAGTTCTCAGTAAATTCAATGTGTCCAGTGGCTGTCAAAATACTGTGTTAACACTCAAAACTGCAACATACTTAGTTTACTTCCAGACACGTTTTTGATACACTGTTATGGGTGTATATTCCGTGGGACCCTCGACTGGAGCGTAATGATTTTTAAAAATTTTATCATCAAATAACAGTCCTAAACGTTCAAAAAACTGTTAAACAGATAAAATGGCAGATATGTGTATTAATTAAAAAATACCTAGTATCCCTCCCACGTGGTGGTGGGAAATGGGCACTGGTGGAGAGATGGGTATTTCATCATTGTATAATTGAAAACCAAGCACAAAAATGTGTAAGTCTACAACTGTACCTCATGATGTCTCACTAATAAAAATAAAAAATAAAAATAAAATAAAAATTTTAAAAAAATACCTACTGATGAAAGCCAGGTGATACCACTTCTTTAGATAGCAAAAGTGTTGAAAAAGATGTAATTTTCATAGGCCTGTTGTGAGCTACTGGTATTTAAAATTGTAAATGTTAATAATCTGAAAAGATAAGTTAGCCATGATTTAAATTTTGACAGTTGTGTTTTATTTTGTAAAAAACATGGGCCCGTTTAATCTTTATTCAAACCTCTCTTGGTTAGGTGGCAGATATTTATTTTCCAGAAGTGAAGCAACTTGTATATCAAAGGAGATTGAATTGGTTTTTGTATATTTTCGGGTCTCACCCATCAGTGCTGAGGGGTTACTCTTCGCTCTATGCTCAGAGATCATTCCTGGAGGCTGAGGGGACCCCATGGGATGCTGGAGATTGATGTGAGTTAGATGTGAGTTAGCCTTGTGCAAGGCAATTCCTCCCACTGTACTGTTTTCTCTGCCCCCCAAAACTGTGGTTTGCTTAAAACTTACCAAGAGTTTTTCATCATTTCCATGTGGCAGTAGATGTAGCTGTGATACTTAAATTGCAGATCAGCACACCTAAACTTGTCTGCCCGGGTGCTGGTAATCCTGCAGTTAAAAGCAAGCATCTCAGGACTTCATTTGGTATTCTGGAAGTGTGTTGCTGAAACATTTGCATATTTTACTGCATAATTTATGATTATTTCCTCTATTGAGGTGTTATATAAATACTTTAAATTTATGTATGCAGGCAGACTATTTCATTTGGGAACCTTATTTAATAAAGCTTTGCAAAATATGTTGTTATTAGCTATCGTTGGAGTGCCTAAATTTTCTGTATTTGGTCATTGTGTGTAGTAAGCTTTTTTTTTGTGGTAGGCATCCTCCCTAGTGGTGCTCAGGATACCCTGCCTGCATCCCCAGTCGCGCTCCCCTGAAGGCTATGGTGCTGCTCAGGCCTTGTGGGGCCAGGAATTACCTGGGTCACTATGGTGGTACTCTGGACCCTCCAGACCTTACCTGGAAATTCTGGGGGGAACCATGTGGTGCTGGGGTTAGAACCTAGTCGGGTGCATGCTATGCATATGGTAGAACTATCTGTTATCGCTTGGTCTACCATTTACCTTTAGGGCATAACACGGAATCTCTTTCCTCCTGCATCTGAGAGGAATGAGGAATATGCTCTTTCTGCAATGGTGCCTCCTCTCTCTCTCTCTCTCTCTCTCTCTCTCTCTCTCTCTCTCTGTTTGTGAAGTGGCATGTGAGTTGGACCCACCTACAAATGGTTTGTCGGTAGAGAATATGCAGGCCTCTATCATAATTCTGCTTCGGGAAGGCTGAACACACACTCCAGCAGGCTGTGAAGGTGCCGAGATCTGATCTCCTCTTGAATCTCATTGGGTGAGAACAAGGGATGCTCAGAGAGGACACTGTAGATGTGTTCTGTGATTGCTGCTGGCAGTTCTGGGCAAGCCCCTGAAGTAATCAGTTGGTTTCTGTCTGAATCTGTTTTTTAAATTGTTATTCTCTACAGCAGCTGCCAGTCAGGATTCCGTGGGGGTACCCTTGAAGAGTGTGAGGTGGGAAGGGTTCTCAGAAGAGACTGACCAGGGGGAGCTAGGCAGCTGGTATGAACTCAAGGATAGGAACATTTTCCCATCCTCTGAAATTGCTGACGCGGACATTCAGCAAGAATGAATCAGAAGATTGAGGGGCCAGAGATTGGATAATCTATGCAGCTCTGGAGCCTTTGAATTGAAAGTTGGAGTATTGAATAGGAGCCTCACACTCTATCTGTGGCATGCAGGCCAAACAGTTGATGGAACAAAGCTGGCTTTGGTTATTGATTAGTGCATTATAGCTCATTGTTCTCCTGAACACTCAGACTGGTGAACCTAGTGTGGACTGACTCTGCCTGCCTTCTGGGATATGGATGTGTTTGTTTAGATTTAAAGGCAGTGCATATGTTTCCAAAACCTTTGAAAGTCCTAGAAATATTTTATATTCCTATAAATAAAAAGGTAAAGGCCCTCCCGTTGATCGTCGATTTGCTCGAGCGGGCCCGGTAACGTCTCCATTGGAGACTTTGTTGTTACTGTGTCTGGCATATCGAATACTCTCGGTAGCTTGCCCGGCTCTCCGAGAGGGGCGGAGGAATTGAACTCGGGTCGGCCATGTTGGCCGCTTGTAAGGCAAACTCCCTGCCTGCTGTGCTATCGCTCACTTTTCCTCAATAAATTAATAATTTAAAAATATTTAAAAGCATACCCACACGAAAAAGCTCCAGTGTATGAAGGTGAATCTCCTCTCCTGGCATGTCTGAGGAGGAATATAGCTTAAGGGGTGGGGCAAATGTCTTTCATGCTCGGGTATGATGTCCGGCCTGAATGACTCCCTCAGTAATAGGTAATCATTTGCTCCCAACTTGTTTGATTATGCACTCCTTTGTTACAGTTACTGTGCTGATAACTATCAGATATTTGATATAACATATTTTTAGATAAAGATCTTCAAGTAAAATGGGAAAGTTTATGTTATATCTAATTGCTGGCTTAGGAATTTTTTTTTTACTTAGTAGATGGTTTTGAAATTGGGTGTTGTAAAACTTAAAAAATTAGCTGATAAATTGCTTTTGCCAATAAGTTTAAAGTACTGTCAGAGACAGACAGACAGACAGACAGAGACAAAGAGAGAAGTCAAGTGTCTGCTGTAGAGGTAAGGGAGGTAGGTGGCAGGAGGGAAACTGGGGATACTGGTGGTGGGAAATGTACACTGGTGAAGGGACAGGTGTTGGAACATTGCATGACTGAAATTCAATCGTGGACAACTTTTTAACTGTGTATGTCACAGTGATTCAATTTAAAAATTCTTTTAAAGTACCATTAAACATATATTCAATTCTTGGGCTTCTGTTGATGTTTTTGAAGCTTTTTCGACCACACCTCCTGGAGAGAGAGAGAGAGAGAGAGAGAGAGAGAGAGAGAGAGAGAGAGAGAGAGAGAGAGAGAGACTGTGTTTCTGTCTGCCTGTTCTTCACTTTCTATTGCTGGTAATAATAGATTGTGACATTTTCACTCCAGAAACCAAGGCTATGTTAACTGCCTTCTCAGCGGCTTGCAATCCAATCGCACCTCTTTATTTGCAAGAGTTTCTTCCTTCCCTAGAGATAAGTAACAGTTGATTTTCAGTCTGACTGACTTATGAAAACATAAAACTCTCTTTCGTAGTGGGTTTCTTTCTCTTTCAGTGATGGCTCTAGCAACCCGGATATTTTATTTCTCTGTGTAGACTTCTCAGGTTGGTCATTGTGCTCCTTCGCGGCTTGAATACTATTTGGGTTTATAACCTAGAGAGTTCAGCTTACAGGTTTAAACACAAAAAGGTGTAGTGATGACGATCCTTTTTTGGAGGGTGGGAGGACACACCTGGCAGTGCTCAGGGAACAGTCCTAGCAGGCTCGGGGGATCATAGCTGGGATGCTGGTATTGAACCAAGGTTGACTGTAGCCCTACTCATTCTACTATCTCTCTGGCCCTTGTGATGATCTTTTCTGATCATGTCCATTTCTTTTTTTCACTTAAGCTAAAATTCTTGTTGAGAATTCCAAACAATTCTTAGAACTAACCTGTGTATTTGTATATTACTTAGGCTGATATATTTTTCAGATTTTAGGAGCGATAAAGTATGGAATTGATGGCCAGATGGGAATTCTGTTAGTCATTTCCCCCCCAAATATGCCAAAGTCTCTAAATGTTTACCTCTCTCTGTATAACTGGCCATATTTTACTTATAAAATGTTCAGCAAATATTTCTATTGTCAGTCAAAAAATTAATAAATATTTAGTAGTTCACATATCGAATGACAACAAACAGTAGTTAAATCTTAGAACAACAATTAAATTGTTCTAATAAGAAAAGAATGAATTCTAGGAAAACTTTGACATTTACATTTTAGTCCTGATTCCTGGCAAACCACCTTTTAACCCAAGTGCAGGTAAAGTTTGGCTATTTGCGCATTAATTAGTGCATAAACTACAGTTCTGCTAAATAAAATAAATGCATCTTCACAGTCTGTAGTAAAAACTAGCACCAAACCTGCATTTAATCCAGCTTAATGCCAGTGATTGCCTTTAAGGAGTACTGTTCTCCGTGAAATTATAAAAGGTACTAGAGTTTATCTGGCAATAAGACTGATAAGTTATTTAATAACGGTACTTATGTATTTAAACTTAAATGCACTAAAGATGATGCTTGCTTTTTTCTTCTTACCAGGGAACAGGAGAAAAGAGAGGAGTTCAAATGAAATATTTAAAAAATGTGAAATTGAAATTTTGATTCATTCCCCAAAAATGAATCATCTTTGAGAGTCTAAAGAATATTTTTTGCTCATTGCTAAGCTGGGATGGTTGGGACACAGTGTGTGATATCAGTGTACAGACCTGGGAGGCGTGGGTCAGACACATTAAATGGAAAATCTCAAAAAAGAGCACACATGTAGGGCAGTAAGAGCACCAGGCTTCATGGGGCTGAACATTGGCTTAAGGCAGGGTTCCCTGTCCAAGCATGGTTCACTTTTGAGCCAGGCCATCCTTTGATGCAGGGAACTAATCTCTGTTTGGTCTGGCCACACCCCTGACCTTTACTCACTTGATGCCAGTAGTGACATCTTCTCCAGTTGCCCTACCCAAAAATGTCTCCAAACACTGCTAGTAGTCTCTGGGGTGGGAGCAGAGAATATTCAGGGTCACAGTTGAGAACCATTCACTTCAAGAATCAAGGAAAAGTACCAAAAGCAATTGCTTGAAGGATTTTATCAGGCAGATGGAGGCAGGTGGGGGGTGGGAGGTAGAGATGGGTGCCCTGGAGGAATTGGGGGTGGCGGGTGCATTTAGGGGAAAGGCTGAGTGAGAGCTGCCTTATGGCAGTGGCGGGAGAGTGAGCTGTCAGGGGTGGTGGGAATGCTGGAAGCTCAGATGCTGCCATTTCTTCTAAGTCAGAGCAGGGACTTATATTTATCAGAACCACTCGTTTAGAAAGATGAATTTGAAGTAGGTGTCTGATGGCTAAAAGGAGAAGGATGCTGCAGTGGAGATAGCAATTAAGAAGAGCCAATATGAGCCCTTGTTCTTCTGTGAAGCAGTGATGTCGACCACACATAGTATCCCTATCATAACTGGTGGAAACCATGTTCAAGGGGTTTGAGCCCTACTGTCATAAATATTCAACCAACTGAGCTGTAGTGTTCAATGCTTGGGCCTCTGATGAGTTTGGGGGGAACATGGAGCCTCCCTGGAACTGCTTGGGGGCCACCAGGGAAACACCTGGTGGTACCAGGAAACTCCAGGACTATTTCCAGTGGTTCTGGTTCCACTTGTGGTGCCAGCATCCAGAGTCTGTGTGTGCACGACATGCACACATGACCCCGAGCTATTTCCCCAGTCCCAATAGTACTTTTCTTACATGCTGGAGGTAGAACAGAGGGCAAGATTGAACTTCTCTTCTCATTCTAGAGGGAAGAGAGAACAGTGAGTATATAAAAAAATTTTTTAAAGTGCCTGGGGCCAGAGAGATAGTACAGTGAGTAGGACACTTCACTTGCCTTGCGCTCAGCTGACCCTGGTTCAATCCCTGGCATCCCATATGGTTCCCCAAGCACTGCCAGGAGTGATCCTTGAGTGCAGAGCCAGGAGTAACTGTTGAACATCATCAGGTACGGCCCCAAAACAGAACACTATTTATGGAACTTAAGAACCCAGGTTCATTCTATGCACCAAGGGAATCTGTATTCTGTGGCACATGTGAAAGCATCATATGCTCTTTTGGTTTACATGGTTTATTTGGGGACTTTCTGGAAAAAACAGGAAACAACACCTTGAACATTACAGTCTTTTGTGATGATTACATGTCTAAGACAGTCTCTCTCTCAAGGCCTCTATTCCTAGGCAGTGAACATTTAGCCCTTGAAAGAGCTAGGTTTTGTTTTCCATTATATTGATTCATTAATATTCATTTAGATGTTTGCATCAATGTTTTTGTTATAGCACCTGGTCTTTTATTCCCTCACCTCTGATTCTGTTGCAAAATCATAATTGATATGTGGGGGAAATGATGAAATATGTAATATAAGGCATAATTAAATTGCTAAAATGTTCAGTATTTTGTGTAATGAATTTCTAAAATTACAGCACCTTGTATTCATTATTTACATTCCTTTTTGAGTAAGTAAATACAAAGGAAAAGTAGAGTGGAATTTTGCTATTTGTAAATTAAATGTATTCCTAGTTTTAAGACAAACTAGCATCATGTATTTCTTGGATATATAGAAATTTAAAGAACAATTATAAAACAGAATGTCTCCAATCATATAATGCTGAAATTATTTTCAGAGTTTTGTTTCTTTGACCACACCTGGCTTTGCTCAGGGACATTTCTGGCAGAACTTGGGGGATAGTATGGGGTGCTGGGGAATGAACTCGGGTTGGCCACAAGCAAACAAACCTTTACCTGGTTTACTCTCTCTGGCCCCGATATTTTCTGTTTTAAGATGCACTTTCAATACATATTTTAAATGTATTAAACATTTCATTTAAATGCATTAAAAGACATTGATGTGTAATGTCTACAGAAAACAAATCTAAATTTCCCTTCGAATTTTGGGCTTTTACCATTGTCACTTTTGGTCAACATAGATGGTTTGCATGTCTGCTTCTGCTAACTTTCTCAATGGACAGCAATACTAACTACCTATATAGAATTGAATCAGCAAACTAATGATAATAGCTTGAGCACTGTTATTATATGGTGCCACACCTAGGCTCTTTTTCATACATAATTTTATATATTAATCCAACATCACATTTGATGATATAGTTATAAGGATGGAACTAGGAGAGATAGTCCCAGTGGTTAAGGCTCCTTGCATGCAGCTGACCCGGCTTCGGTCCCCAGCACTCTGCAGTGTCCCCTGAGCTCAGAGTCAGGCATGAGACTTGAACACTACTGGGTGTGACCCCCAAATCCATCCTCCATCCAAAATAGACAAAAACAATGATATATTAATGTGTTTTGCTGGTTAATTATGCTAGACATTTACTAGTGAAAATAGTAATTTTTCAGACTGTAGTAAAGGCAAATGTATTTTCCAACTAAGTTTAGAAAGCTAACATTGCACTTCAATTAAAATTAGGAAAGGACATTAAAGGGAAAGAAGGTTTACGACTATTATCCTTCATAGGTATAGACAAAAATACCTTCAACAGTGCTAGCAAATTGAATGTCAAAATTTAAAAAATGATAGTGCATCCTGATCAGGTTTATTTTTGCATGACTGTTTTGCATGTCTTTGCATGATTGCAAGACTATTTCAGCTTTTAAAAATCAATCAATATTAAATGCATCTCACTTAACAATTTTTTAAAATCAATCAATAATAATTTATCAATTTCTCAGTCATCTAATAAGTTCCAGATCAAATACTATAGGTAGAAGAAGACAAAATAAAAAGCTAAAAGAAGAAAATTACAACCAGCACTTTTTATTGTTGCTTTTTTTGTGGAATAGAAACTGTTTGTCTCACATTTTTAGCAGTAGGATGAATCTGTCCAGTTTGGAAAAGAGAGAAGCCCAAAGATCATGAATTCTTAAAAACTACAACATCTTGTTTTGGAAGTTGTTATAAATCCAGTAGCAAATTATAATTAGGGTACCCTATAATTTATTGTTTAAATGAGAACATTTTACTTTGCAAGGTTACGAGACATTAATGAGTATTATTCTAAGATATCGGGTGTAAAACAAGTACTGCTCCATAAATTCGGGCTCTGTTGATCACCCTGGTTACAGGGCAGATACACTGTACAGATGTTTGATAGTTACTCTCATTTACGTTGAAGATAGTAAGTTAAAAACCACTTTATTAGCAGTTGTTCCTTTTTCTTCATGATGTTCATGGGCATTACTCAGCTATAATTCCTGCTTGATGCCTATCATTCTGCTCCCCCTCCCCAACTCATTTCTTCATTAGGGTGCAAATGAATATATGTTATTATTTTATAAAATGCTTCTCAGAATTGCCTATGTACACAGATAGCTTGAGGATCTTGTTGAAGAGAAGATTCTTCTCTGTTTTCATTTTTCATCCATACTTGGTGCTGCTCAGTGTTCATTTCTGGCAGTGCACAGAGTGCTGGGAATTGGTCCCAGACATCCTGCATGCAAAGCATATGCTCCAGACAGAAGATACTAAGACTGCTGGCCGACTCACTAGTCTTTAAGAAGCAAGTTTTAGGGAAAACTTGAAAATTACTGGATTCAGCACTGGGACAATAGCACAGCAGGTAGGGCGTTTGCCTTGCATGTGGCTGACCTGGGTTCAATTCCCAGTATCCCATATGGTCCCCTGAGCACTGCAGGAGTAATGAACCAGAAGTAACCCCTGTGCAATGCCGGGTGTAACCCAAAAAGCAAAAAAAAAAAATTACTGGATTCTGGATTCTTGATAACACGCAATACCTGGATGCTCATCTGATTGCTAGACACTGGAGTTTTGAAACGTTGAAATGGATATGTTTTATCTTACAGAAATAAAATGTTTTGATATATAAAGAGTGAGTTAAACTAACTTCCTTCCTCTCTCTCTCTTCCTCCCTCCCTCCTTTCCTTCCTTCCTTCCTCCCTCCCTCCCTCTCTCCTTCCCTCCCTCCCTCCATTCCCTCTCTCCCTCTCTCCCTCTCTCCCTCCCTCCCTCCCTCCCTCCCTCCTTCCTTCCTTCCTTCCTTCCTTCCTTCCTTCCTTCCTTCCTTCCATCCTTCCTCCCTCCCTCTGTTCCCTCCTTCCTTTCTTCTTTCCTTCCTGGACTGGAAGGAAGAAGGAATAGGGACTAAGTGTATTTGTTAATTTGTTTTGTCTTGTCAGAGCTTGAACCCAGTCGAGGAACACAGTCTACCATTGAGTAGTGGTAGACCACCAGCTTAGTACAATGTTTCTTAATGTGGACTATGCAGCCAAAGGTAAATAAGACAATTCTTTAGTGTAAGAAAGCCATAAGGAAATCATTATATAGTATGCAAAGAGAAAGTGTATGTTGCAAACAGTTTCTCCTAAGGTAATGTTAAAGAAAAAAATTTTCTGCTTCAGATATTCTAATGAGATTATAATTTTGTTATAACCTTACATTGAAGGTTGAAAATGATCATCAATGGATGTGGACACCTGAAAAACACACACACACACACACACACACACACATCACACACCAGCACCAAACAATTCACCAGAAGTCTTTTCTTCCTTCTTTAGATTCAAGTTTTACAAATGTAGTGATTTATCAGCATGCAGCATTGTTTTTCCTTATTATGTATGACATGTAGGTTATTCACTGAACTACTATTTACTAATTTTATTTGACCAGGTATGTTTGCATGGAATTCTTTTCTTCACTCTCCTTCATTTGTTTGTTTTTGGACCACACCAGGGCATACTCCTGGCTCCACACCCAGGAGTCACTTCTGGCAGGGCATAGGGGACCGTATGGGATGCTGGGGATTGTACCCAGGTCAGTGGCATGCAAAGCAAGAACTCTACCCACTGTACTGTCACTCTGGCTCACTGTTTGCATGGAATTCTGGTTAGTATCCCCACACCTTCCTTGTTCAGAACACCAAGATGGTTTCAGACACTGAGAGTGGACTCACCAATATGAGAAATGAAATTGCCGACCACATAGAAGCAATACAAGGAGGTCAGATTCTATACTTCCACAGGACCCTAAATGACTTCTCTTGTACTGGTCATTTTAATCACCTTAGACCACTTTTAGACTGAGGCACCCATACACTAAATGATTTCTTGTTTTTTTTTCTGTTGAACATATTAGTTCATTGATTTCCTAGGAAGAGAGAAATATTAAACAGAAATTAATGGTGATAGGCAGATGAGGCATTTTCTTTCAAGTTTGACTTTCCATGCTTGGATTCCTTCTTATAATTTATTGAGTAATGCCACTTTTCTGTGAAAAAATGCAAACCCTTTTTATAAAACACAGAAGTAATGAGTTAGTTATTAAAGTAAAGTCTCCAACTTATTTCCACTATTAAAATTCTTAGTAGTCACATAATAATATTGATAACCATATATACTAGTTTCGGTAGTTAGGTAGTAGAAGTAAAAATCTGACAGCTTTCTTGCAATCTTTTATACCAGCCTTTAGTTAATAGATGAACAAAACATGCTAAAAAGCTATTAAAATACTTGTCTAAAGTTTTATCAACAATTAATGATAATAGTAGTCTTGGAACCCAAGCTTCCTCATTCATAATGTTCCTCGAACATTAACATTTTTATATATTTTATATATTTTAATTTCAAGTTTGGCATATTGAATACTCTCTGTAGCTTGCCGGGCTCTCCGAGAGGGGCGGAGGAATCGAACTCGGGTCGGCCATGTTGGCCGCTTGTAAGGCAAACGCCCTACCCGCTGTGCTAGGGCTGGAGCGATAGCACAGTGGTAGGGTGTTCGCCTTACAAGCGGCCAACATGGCCGACCCGAGTTCGATTCCTCCACCCCTCTCGGAGAGCCCAGCAAGCTACCGAGAGTATCCGATATGCCAGACACAGTAACAACAAAGTCTCCAATGGAGACGTTACTGGGCCCGCTCGAGCAAATCGACGATCAACGGGAGGGCCAATTTCAAGTAGAGCATAATATTTCCAAAAGTATAAAATTAATGCTCTTAAGGATGCATCTTAGTCTTTGAATGTGCATTGATTTGTTTTTTGGGCGTGGGGAGTGACATACTTGGCAGTGCTCACGGCTTTCTCCTGGCTCTCTGCTTAGGGGTCACACTTGGCAAGACTCAAGGACCATATGCAGTGCCAATGATTAACCTGGATTGGCCATGTGGAAGTCAAGTACTCTACACACTGTGCTTTCCAGTCTCATGTGCATGGAATTTGTTCTGTATAATAATTTGAACTAGTTTTATTGGTGTTGTCATCCTCCAAATACTAAGCTATGGCAACACAAACACCCACTCTCAATATTCCATATACTTTATACTGAAATTATGGAAATGCACTTTGGGAGCTGCATCTGGTGATGCTCAGGGCTTACTCCTAACTCTGCAGCTCATGAATTACTTTTGGTGGTGCTCAGGGGACCATATGTGATTCTGGAGATAAAACCCAAGTCTGTAATGTGCAAGACAAGTCCCCTACCTGCTGTATAATTGCTTCATCCTTGATTACTGAATTATTTATTGTAGTGTCAAAGCTTAATTTGACTTCATAGAGAATGTAAGTTCATGGATGCTCCATGGAATATATTCTTATCCAAAGTGGTTTTTATATGATTTGAAAACATCAAAAGGGAAGTTCAGCAGAAGGGAGTGACAGGCAGGTGGTGGTGTGGGCATTTTGAGCATGTATGTAGTGACTCACGGTCATGGATCACGGTCCTCCCATTGTTCATCGATTTGCTCGAGCGGGCCCAGTAACATCTCCATCATGAGACTTGTTGTTACTGTGTTTGGCATATCGAATACATCACGGGGAGCTTGCCAGGCTCTGCCGTGCGGGCGAGATACTCTCTCTAGAGATACTCTCTCTCGAGATACTCTCGGTAGCTTGCCAGGCTCTCTGAGAGGGGCGGAGGATGTTGGCCGCTTGTAAGGCAAACACCCTACCACTGTGCTATCGCTCCAGCCCATGTAGTGACTACTACTGTTCTAATGTCAGAACGGGCTGGGACCATTGGTGAGGAACTGGTCATGGTGCTGAAACCACTGAGCGTCCAACAAAAAGCCTCAGAACCGTTTTCTCCCCCCCGCCCTCTACACACACACTTCCTTGACGGGAGAGCAATTGAAGCTAGCTCCAGCAAACGGTAATCAGTTCTCTGATTTCTTTACCTGTCATCAACATCTGAAAGAATTGGTCATTCATTCTTACCAGCTGCTAAGATATTGCCTCAGTTTTAATGCCACTGGTCTGCTTTCTGTGAGTGACACTAGGAAAGGAACTCTGGGAACTCCTATTTCTGAGATGAGTGACTGTGAGGCTCTGCCAATAAGAGGCATTTGAGCAGATGAGGCTGAGAGGCTGCAGGGGAAGGAGGGACTTGCTCTTTCTCATTGGTTTACCTCATGCATCCTGTTGCATGTGGCCCTTGTGAATGTTGTGGCTTAGAAAAGTCTTTGTCTCTGAAGTGACAGATCCTAAAGGACCAGAAGCTTTATTCTAGGAAGAATTGGCCAGATTGGCTACGTGGAAGGCAAATACTCAACACACCGTGCTTTCCAGTCCCATATACATGGAATTTCTCCCATTATTTTCCAAAGTAATTTTGACCCTGGTTATCTGGTGATTCTATCTCTGAGAGCACCAGGATGTGGTGGTTTGGTGTCTCAGCACTGCCCTACAAATCACCGTAAACCTGAGTCTTAAGACAGCAGAAATGGACCTTTTTTCTTATTGCTACATTTTTACTTCAGTTTACAGTTTGCTCAACCTGGGAAAGACCTTGCCTGGGGCACCTAGAGAGGTACCTCAAGTGGTAGAGCCCTTCCCTTGCTGCTGTCATATTTGAGTCTCTGAGTTCCATCCACAGCACATGTATCCCCCACCCCCAGCTCCACTGGGTGTATCCCTGGTGACCCTGTCATTACCAGGGGTTACCCAGGCTCCTGGAGTACCATTGCATGTGACCCCTATGGGAAAAAAATAAAACTGTTCTAGGTTGTAACTGTATTCAAAGGTCACTAAAATTGTTCGGGAGGTACTTGGTAAGTCACTTGCCTTACATGCATCTGACCCTGATTAGATCCCTGGCACCACATACGATCTGCTAAACATTGCCAGAGGTCATTCCTGAGCACAGAGTAAGGGGATACTCCTGAGCACCTTCCCATATGGACCCCCTTCAAAAGTATCTACAGAAGTCTCTCCTCTTCAGAACCTCAGAATGGAAAGTCTTTGGAGATAAAGTTGGTTAATATCACATTACACCATGTAAGATGATGTCCTCAACTCCATGACTGGTGTCTATCCAAGGAGGCACATGAAGATGAAGGCATAGAATGGAGTGATAGAGGAATGCCCTGGGAGAACTGGCAACCACTGAAAGTCAGGGTAAAGGAATGGACTTTGTCCCCACTCATCCCTAGTGCCCTCAGTAGGACCATTGACCTGTGAATGCCTTGATTTCAGGTTTCTGGTCCACAGATCATGTGAGAATCCACTTCTGTTGTTCTTAAGGCACCAGGTTTATGATGATTAATAGGTCTAGGGCACTAGACCACCACATCCTGGCCTCTTCGGGGACATAAGCACCAGATGTCTGGTGGCCTCTTCCTAGAATAAAGAACCCAGTCCCACCGGGATTCTCCTTTGAGCTCAGAAATGACAGCAGCAGCTGAGCAGCACCTGTTTCTCAAGGGTCTGAATTCAGCTCTGTGGGACTCCTTTTCTAAGTATACTTAATTATTCACAATATGTGCTTTGTTCTTCCAGTGCAGGAAACAGTCATTCTCCCCCTTCCCCTGGTTGTTGCTGCCTTTATGACCCATCAGAGTTCTTCTTTCACCTGTTTGGTACCTCGTTAACAACTTTATGTTTAGTTCTTATTTTAAGTTATTTCCACTCCAATTTCTGATCGGATCATATGCAATACACACCTGATAGTCTCAGCATTAATCACCATGGAAATCATAGTCTCCTGGGATTTCCCCCACCCCCCCACACACACTCCTCCCCTACCCCAACCTCCTGCCATAGGCCTTGGCTACTCAGGTAACTCTGCTCCTTGATTCTCTTTGCTCAAGTCCTTAAGCTTTCCATGATCCAAGTTGCAGTTTTCTGCCTTCCTCTCCTCTCCCTACTCTCCCTTTCTCTCCTTCCCCATTTTGCTCCTCCACATCTTTACTCTGCCCTCTTTTGTCTTTAAGCTATAATTGACACACTGATGGCTTTGAAGCCATCATAGCTTTGGCCCTGAACTTCAGCAGTGTACACAGCATATTTATTGGATGCCTAATAAACATCTTAAATTTAAAACACCACAAATAAACAGAAAAACAGCCCTGCTGCTTCAAGTACCCTACTCTGATTTAGGTGTTGAAAAAAATCCATCCTTCTCTTTATGAATCAAGAAATCCTTGTACCTCTAGCTTCAGATTATCCCAACTGTGATCATTTCTAATGTCCACTGCCGCTGCCTCCCCACCCTGTCTGAATTGCCTGAATTACTGAAGTTGACTCATGTTACATCTTTCAGCTTCTAACTCTTGTCTTCAAGAGTCTATCCTTAGCACAGAAGCCAGATAAATCTCTTTAAGTAAAATCAGACCATGTTCCTTCCCTGATCAAATCCCTAAAGTGGCTAGTCATCATACTTAGAGTAAGAGCAGGTCCTTCCTATTGCCCACAAGGCTTTACATTATCGAACCACTTGTTTCCTGTTTTCATCTCTCCCTGTCATGGCTGCAACTGCACGGGAGTTCTTGCTTGGCCTTAAATATGCCGAGCATGATGTCGACTGACTTAGAGATTTTGTTGCATCTTCTCTGCACTGAGCATTCTTTCTCTATATGTTCTCTTGGATGACCCTTCTCTTCTGTTTTTCAGGTTTTGTTTTGTTATTGAAGTTTAATTCCTCCTGTTATTTTTTAATGTTTTATTTCATTGAAGTTTAATTGACATGACATGATATCTGATTGGGATGTAGAGCATTCAGTATTTGTATTCAGTACAAATAATCACCACAATTAATTTAACATCTATCACCATTCAGTACAAAATGTATTCAGTACAAAATGATCACCAAAATTAATCTAACATCTATCATGAGAATATTTTTTGTTTTTTAAGATTTATTCTATTAGTAATTTCAAATATGCCATATTTTTAATTAACCTTAATCACTATTATATCCTATGATTTATTTTATTACTGCAAATTTGTATCTTTTGGTCCTCCATTTTGCCCTCCACCTCACCCCACCTCTGGAAATGACCCATCTGGTCTCTGTGTCAGCTTGTCTTTCTTTTGTTTCTATGTATGTGTTAGATCATGTTATTTCTCTCTCTCTCTCTCTCTTTCTCTCTCTCTCTCTTTCTCTCTCTCTCTCTGACTCAGCTTTTAGCAGACATGTTGCAAATGGCAAAATTTCTTTTTTTTTCTATGGTTGAATAAGTTGCAAATGTAACTATGTTGTCTTTATCCATTCATCCATTAATAGACATTTAGAGATTTTTTTGGTTTCTTTCTTGAATTTTTTTTAATTGAAGTTAAATTAAACTTTTAATTAAACTTCAAGAATTTTTTTTTCTTTCTTGTAGTGCTCAGGGGCTCTGGGGGTCACTGGCAGTGTCTGTGCTAGGCCAGAAAAGGCTGAGTTGCTAGGGCCCTGCAATGCCAAGACCATGGAGTCCTCCATGGAGGTGCTTGGAGGGCCTCAAAGGCTACACTCAGGGGCGCAGCAGGACCTTGAGGTGCCAGGGATTGGACAGAAGGAATCAGATGCAGGAAAGGGATGTGCCTCTACCCAGGAATCAGATGCAGGAAAGGGATGTGCCTCTGCCCTGTACTATGCCTCCAGCCCTTAGGTGATATGTGTCGCTTCTTTATGGAGGATGGTTCATGAGAATGTAAATGTTTATGTTTTAGGCATGGATGCTGCCGTACCATTCCCATTCTCAAGGGGCCAATAGCTCTCCACCACTGTCTGTAGGTCACTTTCTAGTTGCTCCCACCATCAGCACAGCAAACACTGTTTGACTGGTTTTCATACCTTCGCCATTTTTCAAAATGCTGAAGTGAATATGGGATCTAATACCCAAAAGTGGAATTGATGGATCATATAGTAGTATTAGAATTTGAAGGATTTTTTTTTACTGTTTTCTGTTAATGGATACACTCCTACCAATCTAATCCATTTGCATTCTCACCAACAGTGTACTGAGTTCCCTTTTCTCCATGTCCTCATAATATATGTTACTTCTTTTTTTTTTATAAAAACAATTATCATCTACCAGCAAGGAGGTGATACCTTGTGGTTTTGGATTTCCCTGATGGCTAATGATATTGAACTTTTTAACATGCACCTGTTGGCCCCTTTTATGTCTGCTTTGGTTAAAAAAAATCCCTTTTCATCATCAGTAATCCTTGTTTGTATTATTTATTTTTTGCTATTGAGTTGTTTGAGTTCCTTATATATTTTGAGTTCTTGAATATTAACTCCTAATTATAGTATTAGCTACATATCCATTGGCTTTTCATATTGTTGATGATTTCCTTTGAATTGCAGAGCACTTTAGTTTGATGTAATCCCACTTGCTTGGTTATACTGGTATTTGTTTTTCTTTGTAAAGTTATTGCCCAAGTCTCATTTAATGAAACCTACTCTGAATTTCCTAGTTCTGTAAACCACATCCTCCAAGTTTCAATATCCTTTATGTTGGTCTCTAAGTTTAAATCGTTTATGTTTATTTTTTAATCACCTATTTTAATCAGTTTTTATTGTGTTTCTACTCATGCTAAGATGAAAGTCTCACAAGAAGTTCTTGCTTGTCTTTGTAGCAGCTAAAATATTTTCAGATCCATAGGAGAAAGACATAAGTATCGGTTGACTATTAAAATAATGATTATATTTAATGATTAGCAACAGAAGTTCAAAAATGTGCTCACACTCAGTTAAATATACCATAATAATGAGTATATTAAAATTAAATACTGTCAGAAATAACCAGATAATTCAATAGAAAATAAATACACTAACAGTAGCCAAAGAAAATCACGAAACAAGTGGCATTTTTTAAAGTATTGCAGTTTGAGAGCAACCAGGAGATGCAAAATGTGAAGATTATAAAAACTTTTTGCTGAATCCCAGTAATTTGAGTACAAGGTGACCTGTATTCCACTAAGCATAGTTTCAGAATTGCTGCTATTAAATAATGGACTGGTACAAAAGTTATGCAGAGTTTGGATTTTGTGTGTACACAATTTGTATATAAGGAATTTATACTTAATAGTTAATACAATTATCTTGAATTACATTTTGATTTGCAATTGCGTTTAGCAGTTAAGAATTATATAAGATCCATAGGAGTATTTGAAGACTTCTCAAGGAAACCATTCTTTTGAGAATGTTTTCTCAGAAGTATTTTGAGAAAACAGTATTTTGTTAAGGTCAGCTGTTCAATTCCTGAAATAAGTTAAAAATAAAACCTCCAGATCCTTTTAAACTTTACATTATACCTAAGTATGCAAAAACCACATTTCAAGAAAAGGTCATTCACTTTTAGTCTACCCAGTATGGTAGACAAATGTGAAGATATTTGTTTTTCTGGATAGTTTTTGGATAGTTTGTATACATTGAGCACAGCACTTTTCTTTAAGATCACTGATTTAGGAGTGGGAGAGAAGGAACTTAACAAAGAGCCTGTGATGTGAAAGCTTACAGAATTATCTAGAAAACTTTTCAAAGTTTGCTTTAAAAATCGTAACACAGACATACAATTAAATAATGATTTGTGAATAGGAATACTTTCTATTCTATAATATGGTCAATTAAAGAAACTAAATGGCAAGCATGAAGGTGGCTCAAGGGCCACACATGCTGTACATGCCAGAATCCTTCCTTCAGCGCCAGCAGCACTTGATCCCCAGCACCATGGAAGTATCCCATGAGCACCACTGGGGTGTCCCAAGAGCAGAAAAAAATTAAACATGGAGTTATTTCCCTTCCATAAGGGAGAAAGAAGGGCATAAAGATAGGGTCTGACACAAGAACATTTGGATGAGTCACACAGAAATGAAGAACCAAGTGGTTCAGACACTAGTCTACTAGAAATTAGAGACATGAGCAACTTTTTCTAAATAAATGCCATAAAATCTAAGCTTCTTAACGACCATGATCCCAAAAACTCAGAAACAAATCTTGAAACCCAGCAGCTTTTGGCAGAAATGCGTCTGGACCCCACAGTAGGCTACTGTCGCCGGGCCACCCCAGGGGGGAAAGGGTGTTGTCCCTCCGCCTGCTCCCCGTTGGCAGCTCGGTCGCTGCCATCCTCCAGAGGCCATTGGACAGTCTGGTTTGGGCCTGCAGTGACGAGACATGTTGGGCCTCACGGGATGGGGGTGGAGCCGGCCCTTTTCTCCCCACCTCAACAAGACCCCAAGTCGCCACCCATGAACGGCCTTTCTGGCTCCTGATAAAGCTGCTTAACGGCCATGATCCAAGAGACTCAAAAACAAATCTCAAAACCCAGTGGCTTTTGGCAGAAATGCGTCCAGACCCTGCAGTAGGTTACTGTCGCCGGGCCACCCCAGGGGGGAAAAGGTGTTGTCCCTCCGCCTGCTCCCCGTTGGCAGCTTGGTCGCTGCCATCCTCCAGAGGCCATTGGACAGTCTGGTTTGGGCCTGCAGTGACGAGACATGTTGGGCCTCACGGGATGGGGGTGGAGCCGGCCCTTTTCTCCCCACCTCAACAAGACCCCAAGTCGCCACCCATGAACGGCCTTTCTGGCTCCTGATAAAGCTGCTTAACGGCCATGATCCAAGAGACTCAAAAACAAATCTCAAAACCCAGTGGCTTTTGGCAGAAATGCGTCCAGACCCTGCAGTAGGTTACTGTCGCCGGGCCACCCCAGGGGGGAAAAGGTGTTGTCCCTCCGCCTGCTCCCCGTTGGCAGCTTGGTCGCTGCCATCCTCCAGAGGCCATTGGACAGTCTGGTTTGGGCCTGCAGTGACGAGACATGTTGGGCCTCACGGGATGGGGGTGGAGCCGGCCCTTTTCTCCCCACCTCAGCAAGACCCCAAGTCGCCACCCATGAACGGCCTTTCTGGCTCCTGATAAAGCTGCTTAACGGCCATGATCCAAGAGACTCAGAAACAAATCTCAAAACCCAGTGGCTTATGGCAGAAATGTATCCAGACCCTGCAGTAGGTTACTGTCGCCGGGCCACCCCAGGGGGGAATGGGTGTTGTCCCTCCCGCCTGCTCCCCCCTAGGCGGCTCGATGGCCTTCATCCTCCATAGGCCACTGGACAGTCAGATTTGGGCCCTCAGTGACGAGACACGTGGGGCCTCATGGGATGGGGGTGGAGCCGGCCTTTTCCTATCTGTCCCAACAAGATACTGAATAGCTGCCCATGAATGGCCTTTCTGGCTCTTGATCAAGCTGCTTAACGGCCATGATCCCAGAGACTCAGGAGCAAATCTTGGAACCCAGCAGGTTTTGGCAGAAATCCTTCCAGATTTAAATGTTAAAATTTCAGAATCACGCGGCCACTACTGCAGCCACGTGACTCATATGTTATTCATAACCAGCAATAGAAAACAAATTGTCTACTCTTGCCTTTTCAGCAGATCTGAGTGTTGGGGTAAAATCTCAAATAATAATGGTGGGTCTGGTGTCTGAATATTGAATGTGGTCAAGGTAGAGAGAGAGTAATGTGGAAATCATCTGCCCCACAGGTAGGGGGAGGGTGTAGGATGGGGGTATACTGGGGTTGTTGGGAGTGGAGAATGGGCACTGGTGAAGGTACGGGTGTTTCATTGTATGACCAAGACTTAGAGCCGAAAGCTTTGTAACTGCTCTCACAGTGATTCAATAAATAAAATTATAAAAAATGAAAAAAAAGTAAGGTGGAGTTCATGCCCAATTCAATCAGCTGATCAGTGGCTGAATAAATAGCAGTACTCCTACATAATAAAAAAATAATAAATGCCATTAAATCTATATCCTTATGTAAACCTATAAAGCATAAATGTTTTGAAATTCTGTTCTCCATATTGGAAGATAAAAGATTCTTTTTGTTTCGGAAAAAATAAGATACATCTATATTTCATGGATTATATAAATTATATAGATATCCTTATATTGGGTAGCCTTAAAATCATTGAGCCATTCATTTAGGACATAAAAAGATAGCATTTTTCTTTCAAGCTAAAGCTTTAAGTAATTTTTGCTTCTTAGCCAAGAGATCAGTTGGACATAATTTGTGAGTCCTGTGTTCGATTGTCAAGTAAGCAGAGATAACCTATTAATTTGGATAATTGTAGAAAATATGTTGATTTTATTGTCTTCTGTTGAGTAGAATGAGATCACCCAGTGTCTGTCTTTCTCCTTAAGATTTATTTTGCTTAAAATACCCTGCTGAATTACATTAACTGCATCTTTAGGAACTTGGCCTTTTCTTGGGAGTACATTCTGCCTACTATCGTCACATGAGAACACATTGACAATGGCTGGCTAAAGGTATTATGTTCAGCAAAAATAAGTCTGAGGGAGAAAGGAGATGCTGGATGATCTCACTCATCTGTGGTTTATGGAGAAACAAATCATGGGAATAGACTATCAAATAGTGACAATTATAGTTGAGTTTTGAATTACAAAACTTAAACTACTAAGAGGTGGGGTCAGGGAAGACAAGGACAGACTAGAAGTGGCTTGGGAATAGTGGCAGTAGGTATGGGGATTTTGGTGATGGTGGGTGTGTATTAATTGTGTACAGCAAAACCATAAACTTTAATACTATTGTAACCATGTGACTAAGACTATTTAAAAAATTCATTTTAAAGTGCAGCACCAGGTTATATAACTTGCAAGTAAGAGTGCTGAGGGCTACCCCAGTTCTGAAGCTGCTGTGTGCAGGTGAACTGAAGTTGGTGGGAGTGGGGGTTGAGTCTGGAAGCCCACTAATATCAGCATCACAAGGCATCTCTGGTGCTTCCTGTTTGTCTCCTTCTGTATGTGTGATGGAGGCATACGCAATGGAATTCGAGAATCCGGGACAGGATGAAGCACATCAGAAAGCAGTCACAGTGTGACTGACTGGCCACAGAGGTTCCAGAGACAGGTGTGTGAAGTTCAGCTTTAGTTCACCCACATTAAGGCAGAAGTCAGAGCCCAAGGCTATCGTCTTCCTAGATTTGGCTTCACCTAGAACTAGCCCTGTGTAACCCTGAGCTGGTCCCAATACATCTCTCACCCTCAAATTGATCTGTTGAATCCCCCCTAAATGCAGACAAGGATCAAGTGAGGCAGTATATAGGATACTACCTTACCATTGTTCATGTGATGTACAGATGGCATGCCATCACTGCGTCTCTATTGCCTGCCATGCAGTTTCTGTTGTACACCCTCCAAGTAATGGAGAAAAAGGGCAAGGGTTGGAAGGGAGCAGATAAGCCTGATGTACTGTGCTTAGGTTTAAAAAACCTTTTAGGATCTCTTAAATCATTAGGGCCCAAAATGCTTGCTTAAGTAAAAAATTCAATTTAGTGCAGAGGAAACCATTTCCATCCAGGAGGACAGTAATCCACTTACTGTCTTTGCGTTTTCCTTTTAGATATGTCAGGTTAGTCCTTAAAGTACAAGATGTTTCGAATTCTCTCGAAGCCCAAGATCACTCTTGTAATGGGTCTGAGTGGAGGTGACTCATCTGCTGACTTGCTTTAGAATAGAATCATTTCTGGGCCAGAAATATATAACTTGCCTGCACACAGCTGACCCTGGTTTGATCCCCAGCACTGCATATGGTCCCCTGACCACAGAGCCTGGAGTAAGTCCTGAGCAACACTGTGTGTGACCCCAAAAGAAAACTATAGAATCAGCTCTAAGGTAAACTCTGCACTCAGGTTTTAGACATGTCTGTCTTCTTAGGTGAGAGCAGACTTATGGGATCCCTCCTTCTCCCCTCTGCTATTCCTGTCCAATGAGTCTCATAATGGCCCCCTCCCCCCACACCATGCAGTGTTTCTAGCAAGTTGGAAATCCCACCTGAAAGAGATTTTCCAGGGAACAGTCTGGCTTTCTTCTCTCCAGTCTCCCTCCTTGCTTCTCCCAGCCCTCAGGTTCTACAGACTCCAGGCATCCTGCAAGGAGGTCTAGAGTAAATGCTACCGTGGGTCAGGATTTATTTTTCTTTTGGTTTTTGAGTCACATCCAGCGATGCTCAAGGGTTATTCCTGGGTCTGCACTCAGAAATTACTCCTGGCAGGCTCAGGGGACTATGTGGGATGCTGGGATAGAACCTATGTCAGCCATGTTACAGGGCACGTGCCCTGCCTGCTGTACTATCCAGGTTAGGAATTATTATTTTTTTAATTTTGATTGATTGATTGATTTGTTTGGGGGGCCACACCCGGCAGCGCTCGGGGGTTATTCCTAAAAGCTTTGCACTCAGGAATTACTCCTGGTAGGGTTCAGGGGTCCACATGGGATGCCGGGGCTTGAATCCGGGTCAGCAGTGTGCAAGGCAAGCACCCTACTGCTGTTCTATTGCTCCAGCCTAGAATTATTTTTTAATGGCCTTTGAACACTGAGTTTCTTCACTAGCTCATGCACTTAAAAAAAAAAAGAAAAACCAAACAAACAAACCCAGAAACCAAACCAAAAGAACCTAGATTATCTTTCTTGAATCACACATGATTTCTTTAATATCACAGTGAGGGTGGTTATTCATGGTGAATGCTTAAAATGACTGTGTGGATGATGTGAGCCTAACTAAGGAAGGCACTTTTCCAGCAAAGAAACGAATTTCATCCCCTTGCCTTCACCCTGAGCATTTGTAGCCATGCATTTCCATTTGGAGACTGGCTAATAGGGCTGTTGTAATTTGATTCCCTTGCTGCTCTAGGAGCCAGGCAGACTAAGGCCGCATCTTTCTGTGGAGGGTTCTGGCCATGACAGAACCATGGTTCACTACCCAGGGAGAGCAGGCAACTAATTTCCCTCCCCTCGACCAGGATGAGACCAAGAAACATCGAAATTAATTTGCTTTCTTGGGATCCCACTGAGCGTCTGGGCTGTTTCTTCTGCTCTTGTACTGTGGGAAGCTGATTTCATAGCAGGGGTATTTCTGTGTGTTCTTGAGTGAACCTTCTAGTTGGCAGCACTAGAAAAGTGTTTTCATCCTTGATGTCTCTTCCCCCGTACTATTCCTGAGGATATTCATTTTGTAAGACATTCAGGCCTCCAGGATCAGTGAGGTTTGAGTAATGCTGTTTTCTACCCTTTCATGGAAAAGGTAAGGGAAAGAGGCCACACCAAGGCCCTTCAAAGATCCTGAGAAAGACTATAAAACAGTAACAAAAATGAAGAGTTTTTCTTCCTTTAGTATTCCCTGCAGTCATTTGTTTTTTAAAAAAAGTTATTTTAAAATGTGTCAGTCATTCTTTGAAGTCATGGGCATTTAGCCAAGAAAAAGCAGACATTCCTTTTTTAATTTTTTTTTTTTTTTCAGTTTTGGCCACACACAGTAGTGTTCAGTATTTACCGCGGCTCTGTACTCGGGGATCACTTCCGGCAGGCTCAGAAGATTATATGGGCTGCTGGGGATTGAACCCAGGTGGGCTGGATGTAAAGCAAGCTCCCTACCCGCTGTGCTATTGCTCTGGTCCCCATAGCTCTTTTTCTTGTGGAGTTGATAGTTTGTGGGGAAAGTCACAGCAATATACAAATCAAAAATACATGTTGTCAGAGGATGATAGGTGATTGGAAAGCAGCCTAAAAGGCTTGGCCCTGTCTGGGATTGCTGACTCAGGGGCTCCCTGTGGAGGAGACATTTGAGACGAGACCCAGGGAGGCTGGCACGCCTATGGTTCTCTGACTGGAGAGCACTGTGAGCAGAGAGAAGAGCAAGTGCGGTGAGTGAGTGTTTCACCTGCTCGACGTGTGACTTAGCAAGGTCTCAGTCAACCACCATCAACAACCACTTTGGTCCCAAAAGGCCAGGTCTTGTAGCCTCGGGGTGTGTAGTAGAAGACGGTGCTGGGGGTCAGAGCGGGGATGTTGGGGGCAGCAAGAGATGGCTCTTTACTGCCTTGCCCATGGAGGGGGTTTTCCTTGCTGCTGTATAAAATGGTCCGTCACGGGCAAAGGTAGAATAAGGAAGATCCACAAAGAGGACCTTACAGAGGGCTGGTGATAAGAGAGGATGGATGGAACCCAATGAGGAGACCACAGAGGAGTTGAGAAAGGAGCAAGTGTTTCTCATTTTATTGGCCCAGAAATGCTCTTATTTTCAAGGAACATGTTTAAAAATGATTATCAAATTCAGTTTGGAAGTCACTGTTGTTTATAATCAGGCATGTTTATTTCTTTTTATTTTTTGGTTTTGGTTTTTAGGGTCAAACCCAGCAATGCTCAGGGGTTTACTCCTGGCTCTGCACTCAGGAATTATGAATTACTCCAGGAAGTGCTCGGCTGACCATATGGGCTGCCAGGGATTGAATCTGGGTCTGCTATATCCAAGGCAAATGCCTTGTCCTCTGGACTATTGCTCTGTCCACAGGCATGTTTCTTTTCTTTTTTTTTTTAAATACCCTCCCCTACTCCTTGTGATCATTCACAGTGGATAATTTCACAGCTGTGACACCAGTGGAAGAAATGGAACATTCTAACTTTAGGAACTCAAAATCAATTTGACTGTTGTCCCAGTGGCGTGACTGTGAGTGGAGGCACTGGGGATCCCCTTCAGTGTCCCCTCTCTTCCAGGTCTGCTACTGGGCCATGCATGCAAAAGGTTCTCACTGACATGTGTATTCTTATTTCAGCTTTTACTGTTGTCTTTGGGCTGGAGCAATAGCACAGCAGGTACAGTGTTTGCCTTGCATGTGGCCAACATGGCTGACCCGAGTTCGATTCCTCCGCCCCTCTCGGAGAGCCCAGCAAGCTACTGAGAGTATCTCGCGTGCACGGCAAAGCCTGGCAAGCTCCCCGGGATGTATTCGATATGCCAAATACAGTAACAAGTGTCACAATGGAGACATTACTGGGCCCACTCGAGCAAATCTATGAACAACGGGAAAACAGTGACAGTGACAGTGACTATTGTCTTTAATGGCTTCATCCCTCATTGTAGGTGCCATTCCACCTTTTACCCAATCAATTCAGGTTTTACTTTTTTTTAATGTAGGAGTACTGCTATTTATTCTGCCACTAGCTTAGCTGATCAAATTGGGCATGAACTCCACTTTACTTTTTTAGTTTTTTATAATTTTATTTATTGAATCACCATGAGAGCAGTTACAAAGCTTTTGGGTCTAAGTCTAGGTCATACAATGAAACACCCGTACCTTCACCAGTGCCCATTCTCCACCACCAAAACCCCCAGCATACCCCCATCCCACATCCTCCCCCTACCTGTGGGGCAAATGGTTTCCACATTACTCTCTCTCTACTTTGATTACATTCAATATTTTGACACCAGACCCACCATTATTATTTGGGATTTTACCCCAACACTCAGATCTGCTGAAAAGACAAGAGTAGACTCTTTGGGGATATGGTGCCGCCAGCAGGTCAATCTGTACCTGTGAGGTGAGTGCATCAGCAACCTGATGGTGCCTTCAGACTTCCAGTTACCCCAAAATTGCTGCTGTGCCTTTGGCCAGACCCCAAAAACTTGGGGCAAAGTTTACCAAGAAAGTAAACGGCCAAAAGTTAGGTATGTGGGAAACACACCCACAAACCACCTCCGGCTCAGCTATATAATTGGAGCCACGGCCTCTCTGGTTCCTGATTGAACTGCTTAATGGCCATGATCCCAGAGACTCAGAAACAAATCTCAAAACCCAGTGGCTTTTGGCAGAAATGCGTCTGGTACTGGTCTAGGTTACCGGTGCTGGACCAACCGAAGTGGGAATAGGTTTTGTGCTTTGGCCTGTTCCCCCCTAGTGGCTGCCATCCTTCAGAGGCCACTGGACAGTCAGGTTTGGGCCCCCAGTGACGAGACACACAGGGCCTCATGGGATGGGGGTGGAGCCGGTCCTGTCCTCCCCACCCCAACGAGACCCCAAGTTATCACCCACAAACAGCCTTTCTGGCTCCTGATCAAGCTGCTTAAGGATCGCAGAGACTCAGAAACAAATCTCGAAACCCAGTGACTTTTGGTAGAAATGTGTCCGGACCACACAGTAGATTACTGTCGCCGGGCCACTCCAGGGAGGAGAGGGTGCTGTCCCCCCGCCTGCTTCCCCCTGGTGGCTCCGTGGCCGTCATCCTCTAGAGGCCATTGAACAGTCAGGCTTGGGCCCGCAGTGACGAAACTTGTTGGGCCTCACAGGATGGGGGTGGAGCCGGTCCTGGTCTCCCCGACCCAACGAGACCCCAAGTCATCGCCCACGAACGACTTCTCTGGCTCCTGATCAAGCTGTTCAACAGCCATGATCCCAGAGACTCAGGAGAAAATCTTGGAACCCAGCAGGTTTGGGCAGAAATCCATCCAGATTTAAGTATTAAAATTTCAAAATTTCAAAATCACATGGCCCTACTGCAGCCACGCGACATCATATGTTATTCAATAGAACACAAATTGTCTACTGTTGCCTTTTCAGCATATCTGAGTGTTGGGGTAAAAATAATGGTGGGTCTGGTGTCGAAATATTGAATGTAATCAAAGTAGAGAGAGAGAGTAATGTGGAAATCATCTGCCCCACAGGTAGGGGGATGGTGTGGGATGGGGGTATACTGGGGTTTTTGGTGGTGGAGAATGGGCACTGGTGAAGGTACGGGTGTTTCATTGTATGACCTAGACTTAGACCCAAAAGCTTTGTAACTGCTCTCACGTTGATTCAATAAATAAAATTATAAAAAATGAAAAAAAGTAAGGTGGAGTTCATGCACAATTCGATCAGCTAAGCTGGTGGCTGAATAAATAGCCATACTCCTGCATAAAAAAAGAGTAGACAGTTTGTTTTCTATTGCTGGTTATGAATAACATATGGTGTTGTGTGGCTGCAGTAGTGGCTGCGCATTTTTGGAATTCCGAAGTTTTAACAATTAAATCTGGAGGGATTTCTGCCAAAATCTGATGGGTTCCGAGATTTGTTCCTGAGTCTCTTGGATCATGGCCATTAAGCAGCTTGATCAGGAAGTATCAGGAAAGGCCATTCATGGGCGGCGACTCAGGGTCTTGTTGGGATAAGGAGGAAAAGGCCGGCTCCACCCCCATTCCGTGAGGCCCCACGTGTCTCGTCACTGCAGGCCCAAACATGATTGTCCAATGGCCTCTGGAGGATGGCAGTCACCGGGCCACCAGGGGGAACAGGCCAAGGCACGAAACCTATTCCCACCTGGGTTGGCCCAGCACCAATAACCTACTGCAGGGACCAGATGCATTTCTCCCAAAAGCCACTGGGTTCCACGATTCGTTTCTGAGTCTCTGGGATCATGGCCATTAATCAGCTTGATCTGGAGCCAGAGAGGCCGTTCATGGGTGGCAACTTGGGGTCTCGTTGGGATGGTGAGGACAGGGCTGGCTCCACCCTCATCCCGTGAGGCCCCGCGTGTGTTGTCACTGCGGGCCCAAACCTGACTGTCCAATGGCCTCTGGTGGATAGTGGCCATTTAGTCGCCAAGGGGGAGCAGTCAGAGGGACAGCACCCTTTCCCCCCTGGGGTGGCCTGGCGACAGTAACCTACTGTGCAGTCTGGATGCATTTCTGCCAAAAGCCGCTGGATTTCGAGATTTGTTTCTGGGTCTCTGGGATCATGGCCATTAAGCAGCTTGATCAGGAGCCAGAGAGGCCATTCATGGGCTGCGACTCAGGGTCTCGTTGGGGTGGGGAGGAAATGACAGGCTCCACCCCCATCCCGTGAGGCCCCACATGTCTCGTCACTGGGGGGCCCAAACCTGACTGTCCAGTGGCCTCTGGAGGATGACAGTCACCAAGCTGCCAGGGGGAACAGGCCAGGGTATGAAACCTGTTCCCAACTGGGGTGACCCAGCGCCGGTAACCTACTGCAGAGACCAGATGCATTTCTGCCAAAAACCGCTGGGTTTTGAGATTTGTTTCTGAGTCTCTGGGATCATGGCCATTAAGCAGTTCAATCAGGAACCAGAGAGGCCATGCCTCCAGTTATATAGCTGAGCCAGAGGTGGTTTGTGGGTGTGTCTCCCACATACCTAACTTTTGGCCGTTTACTTTCTTGGTAAACTTTGCCCCAAGTTTTTGGGGTCTGGTCAAAGGCACAGCAGCAATTTTGGGGTATCTGAAAGTCTGACGTTGCCATCAGGCTGCTGATGCACTCACCTCACAGGTACAGATTGACCTGCTGGCGGCACCATACCCCCACAGGGACTTTCTGACTAGTGGAAAACATCAAATCTTTATTCTACAGGTTGAAGTTAGTAGAGAAGTCTGGGGTTGAGGCCACAGTCCAGGGAACAGAAAAGAGAGCATCCCTTGGGTTTTCATCATGCTGTGCTCTACAGTGCTGCAGTAAACACGGCTGCTGCTTTTGCAACCCATGGCCCCAAGAGCCCTGCATAGTGGAGTATTCACTAAGTAAAACTATGGATATTTCCAGCCCTGAGGGGGAGAGCAGTGCAGCCTTTGGGGGGAGCAGGGGTGGGAATCCCTCCTGTTGACACCCCCAAAAGTTAAGGGAAGTTGAGAAAGTATTTTGCTGTTCTACATGTCATTGATATACAACTGAGGTCAGCTTGATATATTTGGCCATTTGTAAATAGCATTAAAACTCTGACATTATTGTTCATCACATTTCCTTATTCCCTCAGAAAAGACAGGTAGACAAATAGACAATGGCCATTCTTCTTGAAGCTTTGCGAACCCATCAACCTTAAGGGGTGTATATTAGCAACAACTGTAAAAAACTGGGGAGAGTCTTTTGAAAGAGCTACTGAATCCTGGCCTCCCAGCCCTGGCTACAGGCTAGACTGCTGGGAGTGGTTGGAGATCAGCCCACTTCATTAAAGGTTGTTTTTTGGTTTTAACCCAAGAAGGAGACTGCTAGCACTGTCACTGCTGGATGATGAATTGTTGCTATCAACTCTTCTTTTATTCATCTTTATTTATTTGGGGGACCACACCTGGCAGTGCTTGGGATTTACTCCTGGATAACTCTTGGCCATACTCAAGGGACCATAATGGGTGCTGGGGAGCCAACCCTAGTCAGCAGCGTGAAAGGCAAACTCTTAAACCCTCTGACCCTAAATGTCAGATTAAAATGGGTTATAATCTGACCCGCTGATGGGATTAATCCCATCAGCGGCCAAGACTCTGAGACTATAAAAACCAGATCCCGGAGGGAGAACAGTGCAGTCTCCTGCGCCCGCACCTGGCTATTCCTCCCCGGGATCCCTTGGAGGGGAGCGGGTTGAGCTTTTCTCCCCTCCCTGACCAGGGCCCCGTCAGCCAAAGACCTCCAGGACCAGCCACCACCATGCTGAGACCACTCTCCGCACACCTGAAGGTACCGGCAGAGGGACAAAGCCACGTGGGTTCCGGGGCCGAGATCTCCAAGCCTACTCGGATTGGAGTCGAGCATCCTCCACCCAGATCCTCCAAATTCCAATAGGCGGGGGTCACACCCACCAACTGGCCCCCTGGCGCCATGTAATCCCATCAGCGGCCAAGACTCTGAGACTATAAAAACCAGATCCCAGAGGAGAAGAGTGCAGTCTCCTGCCCCCGCGCCTGGCTATTCCTCGCTGAGGCCCCTTGGAGGGTCATCTTATTATGACATCTCATTCCTACTTTGACAAACTGGCAGGCTACCGAATGTAGCCTGCCCACACGGCAGAGTCTGGCAAACTCCCCGTGGCGTACCCAATATGCCAAATACCAGTAACAATGATGGGTCTCATTCTCCTAAAGAGCCTTGAATATAACCTCAGGGCCAGGATGCAGGAGACGTTACTGGGGCCTGCTCGAGGCAATCGACGAATAACAGGATGATTTGTGATTGATTGTTGATAATCTGACCCAAAAGATAGCACGGGAAAAAGTGCTATCCTTTGGGTCAGAATAGTGAATTGATAAGATGTTAAATCCTCTCTTCTATAAAGACAGAGAAAGAAGAAAAGTGCCTGTCACAGAGGCAGGCGAGGGAGAGGGACGGGAGGGAAACTGGGGACATTGGCAGTGGGAAATGTACACTGATGAAAGGATGTGTGTTAGAACATTATATGACTGAAACCTAATCATGAACAAACTTGTAACTGTGTCTCTCACTGTGATTCAGTAAAAACAATTAAATAAAAAAATAAATGAAAATCATGGGTGGTAAAAATAAATAAATCCTTTCTTCTTATCTCTTTCACCTGATTCCTTAGACCTAGATGATATATCAAGATATTGTTTATGCTCCAAGGTAAGCAAAAGAAATTATAACATGCCCAAATAGAAAGAGAGCATTAGTAGAGTGTGGAGGCTGACCCTGTGCTTCCCAGGTTATAACTAGGACATGACCTCAGGCACTGCTCCATGTCCCTGGAGGGAGGGACTGTCCATTGAGTTCCCTCGAAGACAGGACCCCATGCTGCAATGGGAACTCCTGACACAGTGTCTCTGTTCCTCTGTGGAAGTCCAGAACTGATGTGTGGTAGGAAAACCACTGCTGACTTTCAGGGGTTCCACCAGAGCCATGTTCAAAACTCAAAAAAGAAAAAATAAGCTAAGTGAAGCCACTGAAGCTGCTAGGAGAAACATACAGTTTTCTGTGTTTTCGTCTGACCTCAGGACCCACTTTTCACTCTCAAAAATTACTAAGGTCAAAAGAACCTTTATTTTATATTTCTACCCATCAGTACTTGCTGTTTCAGAAACTGAACCTGAGAAACCTTTACAACACAAAAACTTTAAAGTCCACATTCTGGTGATCATCAGAGCAACATCATCGTCAAAAATCAAGTAGCCACAGGAAAGTGGTGTGAAAAATGAGAGTGAAAAAGACAAATAGCATCATTAAATTACTTCAAAGAGTATTTTGACTTTAAATTGTAGGAGTTTGCTGAGACTACTCAGATCACATTTTTATAACCATTGCTGTAGATTTGTTCATAGACAAGAATTGCTGAATGTGTAATAAAGCCCTGTACTATTTGAGATAGCTTGCTACCCAATGAATGAGAAAATTCATATTTGAAGAGTTAGAGATAATCGGGTCATCTAAGAAAGGCTTCAAGTTCAAATGTGTGGTGTGCCCTACATTAATTATGTGCCGCTTATGCAGCTGCATAGCCCAAGGATTGGCAGAATAATTGCTAATTGTAGGAGTGGTCATTTCCAGTAGTGAGAATGTACATGTCTATATTTTTCATTCTTTTTTATAAGCAGAAAAAATATGAGTGTGCAAAATTTAGTCCACATGCTTCTCCAAAGGAAAATGCTGCTATCATTAATTCTTTTGAGAATATTACTTCTGTCAGGTCTAGGATCTTCCAAGAAGTTCATATATGTAAAAGTGTATTTGGATGAGGCCTTTGGATTTTGTTAATCTGAAATTTGTAGAATGCCACGTTTACCCTGGCCTAGGACATCTGTGCTGTCCTTTGCAAAGTACGTTGTGTCAAAACTGCAAAAGAAGAATATTAATACGAAGTCTCCAGGCTTTCTGAATGACTTAAAAGCTGGTAGACATGCGAGATATTCTTTACTTATGTAACAAGTCTGTTTAAAAATGATTAGATTACATTCTAAAATCTTAATTTAAGTTTTTGTTAGACAGGAAAGAAATACTGTATTCCATCTTAGAAATAATATTTTAATGTAGACTTTCTGCCTTTGATCCTTCTTCTCTCAATTAATTCTAATTTGAGAGTTTTATTATATTTATAATAGAGGCATTGGAATTTTAAGGTAATGGTGTTAATCTTAGTTTTTCATTGAGTGGATAAGGAGGACAATTCACTGGGGTTCGGTTGAAAGTGGGGACTTCCTGCAATTTTAAGTTTCAGAAATGGGAGAGTGGTGACACAGTCAGACAAGGTTCTTGTTTTTATAATGGCCATTTCTTTGGTTGTGGATCTTTATCTTCTCAAGAAACCTAATTTCCATATTGAAAATTGCACTTTGGGAAAATGCTGATCCAGACAGCTCTCTCACAAGGAAAGGGGAATAGATGTCCTTATGATTCTGTGACCTTATTTAATAACTCTGCTTGGTACCGTACTATATGCTGTTTGAAATTACTAGGCTCCTGAGGGAAGACTATTGACTTAGTGGATAACATCATGGAAGTAGTGATTGAATGCCAGAGGAAACTGCTAAACTGGGATGGGTGTGTTTAGAAACCAGTGAAAAGGTCCTATTGAACTGCACCTTGAAGAATGGGAGTTTATACCTAATTTTTCAAGATTTACACACGTTATAACACACTTAATACCCATTTTCCAGGATTGCCGCACCATATTTGATAGGGTTCAAATATGGTTTGAACCATGGGAACACCTTCAAGTGTGATTAGAGGCCGCCCCAAAAGCCTCTATCCCTCTCGGAGAGCCTGGCAAGCTACCGAGAGTATTCCACCCACACGGCAGAGCCAGGCAAGCTATCCGTTGTGTATTCGATATGCCAAAACCAGTAATTACAATGGGTCTCATTCCCCCGACCCTGAAGGAGTCACCAATATGGCAGCATTGAGAAGGATGAGGAAGGAGAGGCTGATAAAATCTCAAGGCCGAACTAGGCTGCCAAAACGAAGAAGATAAAAATGATTGTCTGTACTTTCAATGCTCGTACGCTGGCATCAGATGCATCCATCGAGGACCTGATGGTACAAGCATGAAAGATCAAGTACGACATCATTGGTCTGACTGAGACAAGAAGGCATCAATCACATCATGCTGTTTTTGACACTGGAGAAGAACTGTTCCTCGGAACATGCGATAAAAGAGGCGTCGGAGGCTTCAGTGTCCTTGTCAACACGAACTTGGCCATGAGCATTGATTCATTCGAATGCCTAACAACCTGAATCGGATGATTACACTTAAATAGATGTGGCTCACTGCCGGCAGTTTCTATTTTTGTTGTCTATGCACCAACATCCAATTATGATGAAGGAGAAATTGAGGAGTTCTACATGGAGCTGGAGAAGTTCTATAAAGAAGACCAAACCTTCTACAAGATCATTGTAGGTGATTTTAATGCCAAGATAGGACTGAGAAGATCAGCAGAAGAACTCCACATCAGGACCCATGGCCTAGAAATGGAACAAACAGGGTGAGAGACTGTCTGAGTTCATCATATCGACCAAGACCATCCATGGTAACTCACAGTTCCAGAAGGCAGAATCTAAATGTTGGACATGGGAGTCTCCTGGTGGATGGTTCCACAATGAAATTGACCACATCATATTCAATCAATGGTTTTGTCTGATGGATGTCGCTGTTGTCCCAAAATTCCAAACAGGATCAGACCACTGTCTCCTTCCTGAAAAATTCTACTTCACGGAGCGGGGAGAAAGGGCTGCAAAGTTTAAGAAGAGAACTCCCAGAATGACCACCAACTGGGAGCTCTTTGGCACTATTGCTGCAACATGGGAAGATCCCATCGTTGACAACATTGAAGAGGAATATGATTGACTGGTTCAGCACCTCCATGATTGTGCGAGGAATACCAAGAGAAAGATAGCCACAAAAAAAATAATGCCGGTCTTCGAAAACTCTTGAGCTTATTTGCCAATGTGGCTTGGCGCATGCCTCAGGCAATCACAAGTGAATGTCCGAGCTCGCAAAGCAGTGCAGAGATGCAATAAAGGAAGACCTCAAAGAGAGCACCAGTGCTGGCAGATGCGGCAGAAGCCAGGCAAAGCATTCGTAATGCCCATCTGTCCTTCGCCAACTACAAGACCAAGATGACTGACTGCCCTCTGATGTCCTGATGGATCTATTACATCTTCCAGAAGGGCAATGGAGAAGATTATCCATGACTTCTACTCAGATAGCCATGTCCACCTGCCCGCATACCAAATTCCGCAGGATGGATATGTCGTTCCCAACATTCTCCCTTCCGAAATCCGACACGCCATTTTGTCAGTAAAAAAATGAACAGCACCTGGCCCAGACAAGGTCAAATCTGAACACCTGAAGAACCTGCCATCAGTACTCATCATTACGCTGGCTCGGCTCTTCACACGCTACCTGTCTGAATGCAAGGTTCCGTGCCAATGGAAAACCAGCAGGACTGTACTACTGTACAAGAAGGGAGACATCCAAAACATTGGCAACTATCACCCGATCTGCCTATTATCTGTCATCTATAAGCTGTTCACTCGAGTCATCCTGAACAGGATTGGTAGAACACTAGATGAAGGACAACCATGCAAGCAAGCCGGGTTCCACAAAGGATTCAGGATGATCGACCATATCCACACCATAACCAAGCTCATTGAGGTTTGTCGGGAGTTCAAGATGCTGCTCTGTCTAACATTCATTGATTTCAAGAAGACCTTTGATTCTGTTGATACAGAAGCCGTCATTGAAGCCCTAGCCAGTCAGGGCATTCAAGCCCAATACATCAAGATCCTCTGTGAGCTGTATTACGGATTCACTACCAGGATCTCACCATTCTACAAGGAAGTGATCATCAACATCAAGAGAGGGGTTCAGCAGGGTGATACCATTTTACTGAAACTCTTTAGTGCCACCCTCAAGAATGTCATGCAGCGACTAGAATGGGAAGGAATGAGAGTGAAGATAGACAGTCTGCAACTACACCTCCACTTCGCTGATGACATCATTCTGATAACATCAAACATTAGCCAAGCTGCACAAATGCTGGCCGACTTCGACCGTGAGTGTGGAAAGGTCAGACTACAGCTGAATCTCACGAAGACAATGTTTATGAGAAACAGCCTCGTTCCTGACGCTCCATTTGCTCTCAATGGAACAACCATCTCCGACTGCAACAGTTATGTGTACCTAGGTCGAGAAGTCAACAAGACGAGTGATCTGGCACCTGAGTTGCGCCGGAGGAAGAGAGTGGCTTGGAACGCCTTCAAGAGCATCAAGGAAATAGCTAAGAGGACAAAGAATCTCAGGCTATGGGTACATCTCTTTGATTCCACTGTTCTTCCTGCATTAACATATGCCTCAGGGACCTGGGCCCTATGAAAACAGGATGAGAAAGATATTCAGGTCTCCCAAAGAGGAATCGAAAGAGCTATGCTTGGAGTATCACGTTTCAAATGAGAGAAAGAATCTGGAGTTCCGACCTCCATCGATGGTCAAGAATCAGGGATGCTGTTTTGTTTGCCAAGGTGTCGAAAATCAGATGGGCTGGACATGTAATGAGATTTGGAGACGACTGCTGGACTAGAGCCGTTACCAACTGGATTCCACGGGACATCAAAAGACTGCGTGACCGCCCACCTACAAGTTGGTCAGACTTCTTCGTTAAGACCCTGAACGATCGGTTTGAGGCTCTTCGTGTTCCTAGAATGAACAGACGCCATTGGGCTACACTAGCACGTGACAGGGACAAATGAAGACGTTACTGGCGCCAGCTCGAGCAAATCGATAATTAACGGGAAGTCAAGTGATCAAGTGATTTAAAGATATAGGGTAAAGTAGGGTGGTGCCCCTCAAAATAGTCTGAAATTACTGCAATTTTTTGCTACTCACTTCCCTTTTGTTTTATTTTAATGAACTCTCATTTTTGTGGCATTACTTTTCATTCATTCAAAATGAGTAGGATTGGGCTAGCAAGATAGTCCAAAGGTTAAGATGCTTCCTTTGCATGAGGCTGACTCTGGTTTTATCCTTTCTACCACAGATATATACTTTAAGGGGTCTCTCCTGAGCACAGAGCCCAGGAGTAACCCTGAGCACTACTAAATGTAGCCCCAAAACAAAGAGCTTGGAACCTGATATGCTTGTCTTTGGGATATTTGGTAAGGTAAGGCCCTCCCGTTGATCGTCGATATGCTCGAGCGGGCCCAGTAACGTCTCCATTAGAGACTTTATTGTTACTGTGTCTGGCATATCGAATACTCTCGGTAGCTTGCCGGGCTCTCCGAGAGGGGCGGATATTGGTATACTTGGCTACATTTTGACCAAGTTTACATTGGGAAGTCAGGTGTTATCCCTCACCTGGAGAGTATTTACTCTGCTGCAGGCATTTCCACTTCTGCTTCCCACAAGAGACAAACAGGAGAAAAACACTTTAGAGATTTTTCCTCCCCAGCCAGTACACATACCTTCACTTGTCCTGAAGGGGAAAAGGATCAAATTCTGTGGCAAATAAGACACCCTGACTTGCTGGACCATTTCTGTATGGACAGCTCTCTGGAATGTCTTCCACCCCCCCCCCCCCCATATGCTCCCCTCCATCCAAAGGACTGCTGTGTGGCCCAGCGTGCCCCAAGGATAAGGCAGGGCATGAGGGATGACACGTGGGCATCAGCTGGTAGGGTAGTAGATCCCTCTTGTCCTCTGTTGCCATTGGACCTGGATTTAGAGGGGGAGAGGGTATATATAGTATGCTCCTCCTTTCAGTACACTAGAAAGAAGCAAGTGCTTTAGATCAGAGTTTCTCAGTCAGCACCATGCCCCTTCAGCTGCCCTCAGGATATTCCAAGGGGATCTCAGATTTAAACAAACAAACAAACAAACCATAAATTGCTGGGGGGTGGGTGGAATGGCATGAAAACTTGAAAGATTTTTTAAATTTCCAAGCATAGGAGAAAAGAAGCCACCAAGCTGAGGGGAAGCCATCAGGCTGAGGGGAAGAGGCTGCTGCATTTGCAAAGAGCACAGGGAACAGTGTGAGAGGCACGACCAGGGCCTAGTGGGAAGACAACTCAGAGCTGGGCTCCAGCATGACCTCTGCCCCTGCTTCCCTTCTCCTGCCTGTCAGCTCCAAAAGTACGGAAGTCAAGATACTGTCTTAAGACAGTTGGCAGGTGACCTTATAGTCGTGTGTTTCATTGTGTCTTGCCATCTCCCAGAGCACAGGGTATGCGACGATCGTGAGAGGGTCAGTGTTGATGGCACTGGGTCCATTTATGCTCCCATTTATGAGTTTATTTGTGAGTCACTTCATTGGGTTTGGTGGAGTTGTTGGACTGAGCTTCCTTTGCTTGGAATAACCACGTACCACGTGCCTTGGATATGAAAGGAAAAAACAAAAGAGCGCTATGTAAATCCATGTCTAGAGTGCTGCCCGCTGGACTAGGCAAGCTGGTGCTGGATAGAAAGACCTTCTGGGGCTGGAACGATAGCCCAGCAGGTAGGGCATTTGCCTTGTACACGACCGACCTGGGTTCGATCTCCAACATCCCATATGTCCCCCAAGCACCATCAGGAGTAATTCCTGAGTGAAGAGCCAGGAGTAGCCCCTGAGCATTGCTGGGTGTACCCCCCCCCCAAAAAAAAGAAAGACCTTCTGTCACCTGGTACAAGAGCAGCCTGGCATTGGCTCACTTGAGCCACCAAATGAAGCAGTTCAGTGGATGTGTGAAAGATGAGTCATCCCGTTGTCAACCTGATGTCATGAGTCAGAACAGGCTCTCTCAAAGTAAAAGAAAATCAGAGACAGGCCAGTGGAGGCTGTAGACTCTTAGATCCCTAGGTGGGGAAGGGGCAAGGTGGGAGTGTGTGAATGTGTGTGGAGAATGTGTATATGTGTGTGTGTATATATGGTGTGTATGGTGAATGTGTATCTGTGTGCTATGTATGTTGAGTGTCAGGTGTGGTGTATGTATGATGTGGACCAATATTTGTGTGGTGTTTATGGTAAGTGTAGGGGTGATGGTGTGTGTGTGTGGGGGGGTGTATGTGGTGAGTGAGTGTATATGTGTGGTCTGTGTTTGGTGAGTGTTTTGTATATGGTGTGTGGGGGTAAGTGATGGTGTGTAGGATGTGTATGGTGAGTGGGGATGTGGTGTGTGTGTGCATGTGTGTATGAGAGGGAGACAGAGACAGACAGAGATGGAGACAGAGAGAGTATGGAAGACTTGGTGTGCAGAGAGGAAGAGCAGAGACAGTGGCTAGAGTACTTCATGGAGGGGTTAAGAAGGGACACTGCAGGGGCTGGAGTGATAGTACAGTGGGTGGGTATTTGCCTTGCAAGTGGTCGGCCCAGGATTGATCACGGCAACATATATGGTTGTCTGAGCACTGCTGAGATCCATGAGCACAGAGCCAAGAATAAGCCCTGAGCACTGCTGGGTGTGAACCAAAAATAAAACAAGAAAAACAAGAACAAAAATTTAAAAAGAGAGAGAGAAAAGGGGAAAAAAAGGGAACACTGCCAGTGGTTCCCTGGCCTGTAACCTACAGAGATTTCTGAAAAATTTCCATTGGACCAGCCATATTTCCCAAGTCAAAGATTATCAAATGCTTCTGTGATATCATTTGAAATAGACCCTACCCAGTTTATACAGCTAGGACTACTTTTCTAGACAAAAATACCTTTTGTCAGTTGGGGTGTCATGTGAATCACTGTTATCAGTTACTAAATGATGGGAAAGAAATGCACTGAAAGGGGTATATACAGTTATGTATAAAGAAAGTTAGATCTGGAATTTGATAGCATTATCTAAGTGTGCTGCTCATCTGTCTTCTCCCTCACCAAACGTGAGGAAATAATGTTAGAGCAGATACTTCTAATGTTCTTGTTTTGCTTTAGACATGTATGAATATATTTGTGAAAAATATTATTTTCCTTAATCAAAGACACCGTCTTTCATTATAGCACTGTGAAATATGTTACAGATACTTCTATGATTTAAGAACAGTTTTGTGTTTATGAGTTTTGGAGCCATGCCTGGCAATGCTCAGGGGCTATTTCTGGCTCTGTGCTCAAGGCTCACTATTGGTGGTGCTCGGGCAATCATGTGTTGCCAGGAACAGAACTGGGTTCAGTGCTTACAAGCAAGTGTCTTGCTTCCTGTGCCACTTAAAACGGGTACTTTTAAAGACATTAGATGAGGCCGGAAAGATAGTAGAGCAAGTAAGGCCCTTGCTTGCCTTGCATACAGCTGATCCAGGTTCAATCACTGGTACGCCATATGCTCCCCCAGCCCTGGGATTGATTCTTTAGCATCCAGTCAGGAGGAAGCCCTGAACAGCGCTGGGTGTGGCCTCCAATAAATAAATAAGTTGTGTTAGAAAACTCCATTTTATTCTCTTACAGTCTACAGAAAGTTTCAGAATAAGAATAACAGTAAGTAAAAACAAGAGAAATAACAGTAACAATCCTAAATTCTCTCCAGTCGATCACATGCTCAGAGATCTGGCAGCCGTGGGTGTGCATTGAGTTTGGAGAATGGAGAAGCTAACTTAGTGTCTTGGTATGCGAGGGCAACGGGAAAAGACCAAGAGATAGATGGTGAAAACATGGACCAAAACAATAATTCTCTGGTGGTCTTTCTTCTCTTCTAGTTCTGTTTTGAAGCCAACGCAGATGATGCTGTGAGAGCTGACCCACTGAATAAGCTGTCTTCTTGTCAGTCATCTGCAGAGGGAAGATGGAAGACTCTTACAAGGACAGGACTTCCCTGATGAAGGGTGCCAAGGACATTGCCCGAGAGGTGAAGAAACAAACAGTCAAGAAGGTGAACAAAGCCGTGGACCGGGCCCAGGATGAATATACTCAGAGGTCCTATAGCCGGTTCCAAGACGAAGAAGATGATGATGACTATTACCCTCCTGGAGAAACCTACGACGGGGAGGCTCACGACGAAGAAGGCTCCAGCGAAGCCACCGAGGGTCACGATGAGGATGATGAGATCTATGAGGGCGAGTACCAGGGTATCCCCAGTATGAACCAGGGCAAAGATGGCACTGTGATGGTGGAGCAGCCCAAGAATGAGAAGTTCAAGGACCGCCGGGACCTGGAGTCGGAGAGGAGAGCTGATGAGGAGGAGCTCGCCCAGCAGTATGAGCTCATCATCCAGGAGTGTGGCCACGGTCGCTTCCAGTGGGCCCTTTTCTTCGTCCTGGGCATGGCGCTCATGGCAGATGGCGTAGAGGTGTTTGTCGTGGGCTTCGTGTTGCCCAGCGCTGAGACAGACCTGTGCATACCCAATTCTGGCTCTGGATGGCTTGGTAAGTGCCCTGGGCAGGGAGGCATGTTCTGCAACTGCTTCATTTGCACGGTACAGTAAACAAATGGAATAAATGCTTTTCTTCTAACTGCTTCATTTCCCCCAACAATGTTATGAGAAAAACTATTGTAGGTCAGGATGTTCCTACGTATTCACTACCTAGACTCTGGTTCACATTTACTGATTTTATCATCTATTCATTTACTTTTCTGTCCATCAAACTTATTTTTATACACATAAAAGTACATTAAAGCAATATATGTATATTGGGAGAGGTCTCCCAAATGGTGCTCAGGAAATTCAGGGCCCCCATCTGCAGTGCTCCACCACCCAGAGCTTGGGTTCAGCGCAAGGGTCCAAGTTCGTAGCACTGCTGGGCCCTGTGGTACAGAGAATACCCGGACCACCCCAGAGTGCTGGGCCTTCAGAGCCACACCCCGTGGTGTGTGGGAAACCATATAGTGCCACGAATCAACCTGGGTCAGGGCACTCTAGACATATACCCTGACCACTCTACTATCTCCCAGCCCCAAAGCAACCTAGTAAACAAAACATGGGTTTTTTTGGGGGGGGTCACACCCAGCAATGCACAGGGGTTACTCCTGGCTCATACAGTCAGGAGTTAACACCTGGTGGTGTTTGGGGGACCATATGGGATACTGGGAATCGAACCAGGGTTGGCCGCGTGCAAGGTAAATGCCCTACCCACTGTGCTATCACTCCAGCTCCACAAAACTTTTTTTTTTAATTTTTATTTTTATTGTAGTAATGTTGGTTTTTAACAGTGTAAATGATAGTATATTTTAGGGGTCCAGTGTCACTCTGCTCACTGACTGTCAAATTGCACGTATCCATCCTCTACAGTCTGTTAGAACCTTTCATTCCACTTCTCTCCCCTTTGTCACCTCAGTTCTGTGGTCAGTCTAAGAGTTTGTTCCATTAGACATTGTCACTTCCTTTACTTTATTTTTTTATTCATGACACATGAGTGAGGTGATTTGTACTTAAGTTTTCACTTCTGACTTAATTAGCTTAGCACATCCCTCCAACCCAGTCCTTGCTGTAGCAAAAGCCCGGTTTTGTCTTTTCGCCCAGCTGAGTAGTGTCCAGTGTGTATATAGATAGCACGTCTTCCTTCACTCATTGTCATCAGACACTTGCCAAACCTTGGCTACTGTAAATAGTGCTGCAGTGAATCTAGGTGTGCCTAGATCTCTTTTCTTGTGTTTGACTGGGTACCTAGAAATGGAATTTTTGGATTCCATACGTAATCCTGTTTTTATTTTTTCATGAGAAATCGCCATACTATTTTCAATAGGCTGGAACAACTACATTCCCAGCAGGGGTAAACAAGGGTTCCTTTTCCTCCACGTCTCAGCTCGCACTTGTTGCAGGTCCCCTTTCTCTTTGAAAGTCTTTCTAAACTGACTTCTCATCAGCTAGAATTTGAGGGCTATAATCTATTCTCTCTAGTATAAAGGATTCATTACAACTTGCCACCAAAGTTCCCATAGCCTCTCATCACTAAAATTGCCCCAACTCTTTCCATTTTTCTTTAGTAAACCATGATAGTTCTCATTGACTCTAGAGATTAGTTTTGTTATAATTTTCTTAGCCAGTTTGTTTGCTTTAGCTATTTATATTTCTACAAGTGTGAGGTGATACTTTTATTATTTTAATTTGCATATGCCTGATGATAGATGAAAAATGAACTTTTTTTTTCATGTCCTTGTTGGTACAGTGTCTATTTGGTACAGCAATCTATTTTAACTTATACTATTTTAAGTATTTAATTGTATTTTCTTTGTTAACTTCCAAAGATAGATCCTTAAAATTTAATAAAGCTTTTATATGAAACTTACTTGACACTATTCTAAAAGCACAGGTTAATTTTATATCCCTTAGAGAAGCATCATTTCAAATTCTATTTTTCATACATATCATACCAAGGTTTAAATACTTGTTAGGCCCTGCTATTTTTAACTTCTTCTGTGTGTATTTTTCATTTAGTTTTATTCAGAGAGTAGTCTCTGGTAACTTTTCTTTTTTCCCAGTTTATACCTTTGTGACTAAACTAGAAGAACTGTTTTTTCATAGGAGTTAAAAATCAATTTCAGATACTATTAAATCTGTCTGCTAAAATTTAGAAACCTCCCTAAAAATATCATACATTGATTTTTTTTAACTGATTTGAGTTTAAAGTTACCATGCACTCAAGGTTCATATTGTCACAAAGCTGTAGTTACACTCCCACTTATTCTCCTGTGCAGGGAAATTAAGATGGTAGAGAAACCCATCTTTCCATTGCAGAGGAAAACTCTTAACAATTTAGGCATTCACTTTATTTTTTACTTTTTATAATGTAAGAGTACTGCTATTTATTCAGGCATTGGTAATGCTGACTTAATTGGGCATGAACTCCAAATTACTTTTTTATTCAGAATGTTAATTTTATTTTATTATTTTATTATTACGCCCCCCTCTTTTTATTGACTCACTGTGAGATACAGTTACAAAGCTTTCATGTTTGAGCTTCGGTCGTACAATCATCAAACACCCTTCCCTTCACCAGTGCAAATTTTCCACCACCAAAATCCCCAGTATTCCCCCCTCCCTCATTCCAACCCTTCCCCTGTCCATACTCTCTCTCTACTTTGGTTACATTCGATATTTCAACACCAGTCTCACCACCACTCAAATCTGCCCAAAAGGCAATGCTGGATGATTTCTTTTGTATTGCTTGCTATAGATAGAATAAATATAATGTCCAGGAAATTCTGCTGTGCTCTATTCTGGGAGCTTTAGTTTATAGTCTCTGGGTCTTGGTTGTTGATGAGATTACATGGCGCTGGGGGCAGTTTGTGGATGTGACTGCCAAGCTACTGAAAAACTGGGGACCTGGCGGGAGGAGGCCCAGTCCCAATCCAAGTGGGCGTGGAGATCTCAGTCACGTGTTCCCGCATATCTAGGCATTCACCTTAAACACGTGATATGAGGACTTTCAAACAAAGCTTACCCAAGAGCACATTTTTATGCTTATTAAATCTTTATATGTGTCAGAGTCTGTGAAAGAGAGAATACGGGTCCAAAGAGAGTTCAGTGGGCTTAGCACATCCTTTTCTGCTGGCGGCTTGGGTTCCATCCCCAGCTCTGCATGTTCCCCTGACCACCACCATAAGCCACCTAGACTGAATGCCAGGTCTGACCCAATACTGAAACCAAACAAAAGGAAAGAACACTTGTTACCCCTGTTTTCAAGGGATCTTTTTTTTATAGTACATAAATGTGATATTTTATTTCAGATTAATTACTTGTACACTCATGCACTTGTTTATTTCGGATCACTTCACGATAATATTATTCCTGCCTGAAACGACTGTGCATCCCTTTTCTTGCTTCTTTATTTTTGCTTGATAGTCTCTTTAAATTAGATTCACTTTTTTTATTAGTGAATCACCATTGGGTACAGTTACAAACTTATGAACTTTTGTGTGTGCATTACAGTCATGCAATGTTTACCCATCCCTCCACCAGTGCCCATTCTCACGACCAATGTTCCCAGCATCCTTCCCACCACCCCACCCGGCCTCAGTGGCAGGGCATTCCCTTTTATTCTCTCTCCTTCTGGGTGTTGTGGTTTTCAATAGAGATATTGGGCGACCATTGTGTTCAATCTATAGTCTACTTTCAGCAGGCATCTTTCAACCCGAATGGAATCTTTTAAAACATGCTTAAAAGGTCAAAAGTACATAACTCTTTTTGTGGAAGCCCTTTTTTTCTGGGCTTTTGAGTCACACCTGGCGATGCTCAGAGGGTTCTCCTGTCTCTGTGCTCAGGAATTACTCCTGATGATGCCCAGAGGACCATATGGGATGATTAAGATTAAACATTGGCCAGCCACATGCAAGGCAAACACCCTACCCACTGTATTATCGCTCTCGCCCCAAACCTACTAACTTTTTTTCTTTCTTTTTATTTTTCAAGCCCACTAAATTTTTTAAAATTTTTTTTATTAGTGAGACATCATGAGGTACAGTTGTAGACTTACAAATTTTTGTGCTTGGATTTCAATTATACAATGATCAAATACCCATCTCTCCACCAGTGTCCATTTCCCACCACCACGGATCCCAGTATCCCTCCCACCCCCCATTCTCCCCATCCCACCCTGCCTCTGTGGCAGGGAATTCCCTTTTGTTCTCTGTTCTCTCTCTCTTATTGGGTGTTGTGGTTTGCAAAAGAGGCAATGGGTGACAATCATGTTTGGTCTATAGTCTACTTTCAGCATGTTTCTCCCATCCTGGGAGGATCCTCCCAACACCTTTATTTGGTGCTCCCTTCTCTATCTGAGCTCCCTTTTCCCCTAGCATGTGTGATTGGTCTCCAAGCCATGGAGTAGAATTCCTGGTACTAATCTCAGCCATTCTTGGGTGTTAGTCTCCTATTTTGTTACTTTATGTTCCCCAGATGAATGCAATCTTTCTATGTCTATCCCTTTCTTTCTGAGTCATTTCGCTTAACATGATACTTTCCATATTGTACCACTTGTATGTAAATTTCACGACTTCGTCTTTTCTAAGAGCTACATAGTACTCCATTGTGTAAATGTACCAAAGTTTCTTTAATCAATCATCTGTTCTTGGGCACTCAGGTTTTTTCCAGATTCTGGCTATTGTAAAGAGTGCTGCAATAAACAGACAATTGCAGATGTACCAAAGTTTCTTTAACCAGTCATCTGTTCTCGGGCACTCAGGTTTTTTCCAGATTCTGGCTATTGTAAAGAGTGCTGCAATAAACAGACAATTGCAGATGTCACTTCAACTATACTTTTTTTGCCTCTCTGGGATGTATTCCCAGGAGTGGTATTGCTGGATCAAATGGGAGCTCAATTTCTAATTTTTTGAGAATCGTCCATACTGTTTTCCAAAAAGGCCGAACCAGTCGGCATTCCCACCAACAGTGAAGGAGTGTCCCTTTCTTGCCACATCCGTGCCAGCACCAGTATGCCCACTAAATTTTTAAAGTAAGGCTATAACCATTGGTGCTGAGAACTTTTTCTGAGCACAATAAAAAAAAATTTAAATTATAGTTTTTATCTTACTCTGTGACCAACAGAGAGAATCACCAATGAGAAAATGAGCGACATCTTAACTTCTTTAACACTTATCTCTTTTCTCTGATCCACGTCTAGTATTTGCTTTCTTAAAGCCAAAAGAAATGAATTCATGAAAGAAGACGGAGGAGGGGCAGGAGCGATAGTACGGCGGATAGGGCATTTGCTTTGCATGCGGTTGACCCGGGTTTGATTCCCAGCATCCCATATGGTCACTTGAGCACTGCCAGGAGTAATTCCTGAGTGCAAAGCCAGGAGTAACCCCTGTGCATTGCCGGGTGTGACCCAAAAAGCAAAAAAAAAGAAGACAGGAGAATGAGAATGGGGTTGAGTTGTCATATTTTGGCTGGTGGATCCATTTGAGTATTGAACCCCCCCAAAATGCAGATCATGATTTGTAGGAAGATCCTTGGTTATTTGTTATATCACTCCTTTCAGCATATTTATTTTTCCTTTTCTTTGGTGAGCAAGTAGACCCACTCTAAGCCTGGGTATACAAATATTTATCAAGATTTTGCTATAAAAGTGTATCAGCAGAATGTATTATGAGGATAGATGCTTAAAAATATATTCACACAATAAGATATCTATGTTACAACCCAAGTCTTTATTCATGTGAGTTTTTTTTTAATGGTAGAAATATCTAGAAAAGACTTGGCTGATCTTCCCCTGCACCTTTACCTTCTTGGTGCTGGAATGGAAGCACAGTTTTATGTAGGATTCTGTGATAACTCTGTCCTATGAACCCATAAACTCTCATGACGTCATGCACCTCAGGTGGCACTCGGAAGTGTAGAGAATGGTGTGGAACAATTGCAGGATGCTAATGTTCACCTCTCTGTAAATGTGGCCTGCCTTAGCAAATTACCACTGTCTCCCCAGCTGTGTATGGTTTCACTAGAGGCTGTGAGACCCCAACAGAAGCATTTTAATGGTTTCAAAACGGTGCCTTCCAGGCTTGCATTTCAATTATTTTGCCATTGTAATTTCACTTATAATTGTATTCTAACGGCTTCTTTTTAGACAAGCATTTAAATTGTTTTGCCATTTTCATTTCATCGAATAATAGCTTTGTAATATAATTACCACACTAAGTTAGAGCAGTGAGATCAAAAGCAAGCAAGAGAGCCACATGACCCTCTCTTGGTGGCATTTTGAGGAGCGAGATTGGCAAACTAATTTCTCATTTGCTATGATGCATCAGATCATTTTCTTCAAGGAACACCAGGAACAAAAATATGATCCAATTCATTTTTTATTATGTAAGAAACATCTTCCCTTTGGGCTTATTAGAAACTAACTAAAAGAGCAGGTCCAAAGACATATTACAGCCAGTCAGCCTGGGTTTGATCCTCGACACCCCTGTGGTTTCCCAAGCCCCACCATCAGTGATCCCTGAGTGCAGAGCCAGGAGTAAGCCCTGAGTCCCACTGGTTGTGACCCAAAAACAAACAAAAAAGTAACTAAGGTCACACTGTGTCTATGTGTGTATGTCTGTACGTGTCATACATAACATTGTGTGTGCATATAACATTTTTAATTGGGCTGGGGAGAAGTTTGAGGGAATATTTAATTATCCAATAAGGTTCACTTTTGAAGAATAAATGCAGTCACTTTAGGACAATTAGTTGTCTATTGCCAAAGTCCTATTGAACAATTGCTTGTGCAAAGCACAGTGTTACTACAGAGGATAATAGGACCCCAAAAATGAAAAAAGAGTCTCTGAATGGGAGATTGATGGGTGGTTCCTGTGATCAGGGAAATCATGATTTTTCCAGCTTTTAGAGCTTCAGTGGCTTAGCAATCCCTGCCATATTAAAGGTGAAGGTCAGAGACCAGTAGAACTTGGATGATTTGTGTGTTCCTAATTTTGGGTATTGCTGGAGAGTATTGGTATAGCCCATCTCTTTTTTTTTTTTTTTTTTTTTTTTTTGCTTTTTGGGTCACACCTGGAAATGCACAGGTGTTACTCCTGGCTCTGCACTCAGGAATTACTTCTGACGGTGCTCAGGGGACCATATGGATGCTGGGAATCAAACCCGGGTTGGCCACATGCAAGGCAAATGCCCTACCCACTGTGCTATCGTTCCAGCCCCATAAATTTCATCTCTTAATCCCATGTTCTTTTCCAGAATATTTCCATTTAAAATTACCTTGATTATATCTACTTCTGATATAAAGATCAAACAAGACTCATAATTTTTGGTGAAAATATACCACCTTGTTATCAAAAGCAGTAGTCTGGTGATTTACTATTTTGGTATGAACCCTGATAGAATAATGACCTGTTGAAGTCCTATTTCTTTCTCCGTTTTCCACAGCCCCAAGTAGATAGTTCATAGTATCTTGTATATTCAGGTCATACTAATAGCAGCACAGATGTTAACCAAAAAATCCAGTCTATGGCGTAAAGTCATCTTAAAGAGGTGTAGTAACAGAAGTTAAAATAAAGATAATGTAAGTCAGGGGTCGAAGAGATAATACAGTGGGTAAGGCACTTGCGCTGCATAAGGTCAACCTGGGTTTGAAGCCTGGCACCACATCTAGTTCCCTGAACTCAGCCAGAAGTGATCCCTGAGTACAGAATCTGGAGTGATCCCTGAGCCCCATCTGGTATGGCACCCCCAAACAAGCAAAAACAAAACAAAACTAGATAATGTAAGTAAATAAAGGGAATGTAAATTAATGTCAGCACCTTGGGACCATAGCTTTCTGCCTATTGTTCACTGCTATATTTATATCCCCTGCACAGACCAGAGTTTGGTGCATAAATGGGATCTTAAGAGTATTTGTTGAATGAATGAATGAATGAATGAGAGTCTCTGAGATCATTAGCACAGCCAGACCTTATTGTAGATACGGACATACCTAAACTAAGACCATATCATTTCAAATGGGATTTCAGATATGGAGGGAGTCATTAAAAAAAAAAAGGTCATGTGCACAGATGTTAGCAATGCCCTTTTAAATAATACCCCTTTTAAATGGTGCCTAGGATCAACATTCCTGTTCTAAGGGTATTAACCTGCTTCTGGGGTCATATTAATTAAAATCATTGGGAAAGCCCACAGCCTGGAGTTCATTCATACAGACGTGAAACCTGTATCAAAGATCTTTCCTGTTTCCATGTACCAGTGCAACCTGGATATTTCAAATCAGACTTCCTTTTGTCTGTCAGGAAATTTTTGTTTGTTTTTTGGGAGGCTACACCTGGCAGTGCTCAGGGATCACTCCTGGCAGGGTTCAGGAGCTCTTATACAGTGCTGGAGATTGAATTTGCATCAGTCATGTGCAAGATATGCAAGGCAAGCATCTTACCTGCTTTACTATTACCCTGTCCCTCTCCCCCCACCGATCAAGAATATTTCTGCCAGAGAATGCTGGTCTTCTCACAATCCTGTTTTCCATTTAAACTAGCTGATAGTCACTCTGGATTTTATAACGTGTGTTTGTGGGGTTGACTGTTGGGAGTTGACTTCGGAGCCATGGCTCTGTCTTCAGTGTGTTTACACATTGACTGTGGAAGACAGGGATCAAGTCCAAGCAAGGGCTGGGAATCCTGGTGTAGCCAGCACGGGGAAGGCCTGATTGATGGGGTTCTCCAGAGAAATATTCCATCTGTTGTACTCCTTAATGTCTTTAAAATATCCACGTATCCACAACATTGGCTAGAATTGATTGGCATATTAGGCAAAAACAAAAATAGACCAAGAAAATCAGAGCAATGGAGAATATATATATATGTATTGTGTGTATGTATATGTGTGTATACATATATATGGACTTTTACTTGATATCTTTTTATTTTAGAAGCTCTTGAAAGTTTTAAAAATATTTCTTAGTTGGGCCAGAGTAATAGTACAGCAGGTAGGGCATTTGGCTTGCATGCAGTCAACCTGGGTTTGGTCCCTAGCACCCCATATGGTTCCCTGAGCTTGCCAGGAGTAATTCCTGAGTACAGAGCCATGAATAAAACCTGAACACTGCTGAGTGTGGTCCCAAAACAAAAACAAATTCTGAATAATTCTAGAATAAATATAGGGTTTTATTTGTAAGCACTATTATTTTGAATTGCATAGGTATACATTTAACTAGAAATGAATAGTGATTTTCATTTTATTCAATACTTTGGTGTTCACTGTATCTAGTCAGATTCTTGGCACTCCTGTATTAATAACTAGTATATTAATAATTAGCATTTTCATTCAATAAATTTTTCTAACTTCTACTACTTTTAGACTCTAGAAATTTGATAGCAAAAAGAATCTCTGGTGGGTCTTAAGTATGTCTGTCTATTGCCTCTCTTTCTGTTGTTTTCCTGGATGGTAAAATTTCTTGGGCCTTACTGAATTTCTCTGTCTCTCCTCCTTTTTTTCCATGCCTTACATATTCACTTATTCCTTTAGATAATAACAAAAGGAAGAATGTTATTAGTGTTTCTAGCTGCTCTATCTCTAACCTTCCTTATTTTTAAAAACACCCAGTTTTTCTGGAAGAAACCTGAATGCCCAAGAACAGATGACTGGTTAAAGAAACTTTGGTACATCTACACAATGGAGTACTATGTAGCTCTTAGAAAAGATGAAGTCATGAAATTTACATACAAGTGGTACAATATGGAAAGTATCATGCTAAGCGAAATGAGTCAGAAAGAGAGGGATAGACATAGAAAGATTGCATTCATCTGGGGGATATAAAGTAACAAAGTATGAGATTAATACCCAAGAATAGCTGAGATCAGCACCAGGAGGATTACTCCATAACTTAGAGGCCAGCCGGGTATCCTAGAGGAAAGGGCTATTCAGATAGAGAAGGGAGCACCAAATAAAGGATGTTTGGAGGATCCTCCCAGGAGGGGAGATGCATGTCAAAAGTAGACTATGGACTGAACATGTTTGCCACTCAATGCCTCTTTTGCAGACCACAACACCCAAAAGGAGAGAGAGAACACAGGGGATTGCCCTGCCACAGAGACGGGGGGATGGGGGGATGGGGGTGGGAGGGATATTATCCATGGTGGTGGAAAATGGGCACTGGTGGAGGGATGGGTATCTGATCATTGTATAATTGAAACCAAAGCACAAAAAATTGTAAATCTACAACTTTAAAAAAAATAAAATAAAATAAAGGGGGAAAAAAAAATTAAAAAAAAAAAAACACCCAGTTTTTTTTGCTCAATAATTTATTACTAAATTTATCTCACCAAATTACCTTTACTATTTTTATTCCTATAAAAATATTTAGATTTTATAAAAAATTATAAGGGCAACCAGTTTATTATTTCTGAGACCCTTCCCCCCTTTTCAGGCCTGTTGACTCTTGTGTGCCTCTGGCCTGCGATTGGCATGCAGCGGCAGACAAGTCACTCTGTGTTAAAGTTAGTGTTGGGTTATGACTGACCTTTGTCCTAAACTACCAGGCCAATTCAGCATATCTCATAAAAAGAGTGATGCAGGTGTTGCAAGATTTTAAGCATCTGGTGTTCAGATCTAAAATTTAAGACCTGTAGCTTTGTACTCTCAGCATATAATGCTGCAGATTTCAGGATCGGTAGCTCCGAGTACCACCCAACCCTTCTCTGACCTATACATCTGCTTGGGTGTCTATTGTACATGCATCCTCTGGTTCTGTTTAGTCTCTCTGCTGTCACCTTGATCTAATTGGCATTAGAACATTATTGGCTCCTAGAGGACATCCTGTCCACCAACACCAGCAAAATGTGATTTGGATTCATTAATGCCAAAGTGAACAAGAAGACTCAATAATTCACACAGTTATATTCTTGGGTCTCATTTCTTCTTGTCGTTCTCATTCTCCTGAGAGATGCAAGTTTCTGAGATCCAAGTGCAGTGCGCTGAAGAGCCTGAAACGACTCCTCCATTCACAGACCCCTTGGTCCATTTTCACAAGAGAAGAATGAACAGAAACTTGCGGATAGATAACATTGTGGAAGTGGGAGTGTGGGATTTCTAAATGCCCTCTGTCACCTGCAGATCACTCAGTGGTTTCTATAGCACATATTTTAACCAATTCCTGCAACCAAGTCTCACATCCTGATGTCCTAGTACATTCTTGCTGAGTACTCTTTGCCTGCCCTAATGTATGTTTTTGTTTTGGACTCTTTCTGAAACCACTAAAGAAATTGTTGTGTTCAGTTTGGAGGAATTAACCAATCTAAATTAATTTTCTACAACCTGATCAAAACAAAGACAAATACATACATACTTGTGGGTTTGGATTATAAACATCAAGATACTATTGTTCCCTTTTGTGGAAAATCTAATTTCTGAATATTCTCATACAACATGAGCTTTCATGTAACCCATAGTTCCTTCAGAATGTTTCAGAGACAGGGAAGTGGATTGCATTAATCTTGAGGGATTCATCTAATGAATTTCCCAAGCAAGAAATCCTAATCTATACATTTGTGAATAGGCGTTTTTACTTTAAACTCAGACATTTTTTATAGGCCTTTAAAATTGTCAGACAAGAGTCTGGAGTGCCCAGTGACTGGCGTGACTGAGGCTACCACCTCAATGTAAGAGGCCTACATTGGTTCCCAGCAACCCGTGTTCCCTCAAGGACTGTCAGGAGAGATCCCAAGCACCATGCAGGGAGTTGTCCTTCAGCACTGCTGGAGTGGTCTGTTTTCTCCTCCCTGCACCCTTAAAGATTATGTTTCCTTTTTTCCTGGTTTTGGACCACACCTGGAGATACTCAAGGCGTATTTCTGGTTTTGCACTCTTAGATCACACCTGGCAGGGCTTGGGGGACATTTAGGCATGCTGTTGATTGAACTCTGGTTGGTTATGTGCAAGGTAAGCCCTTTACTTGCTGTACTCTCTTCTGGCCCCCTGGATATAATCCTTACCTTCAGTTTTGAATTTGATAAGTCTCTAATAAAATACAGCATAATGAGGAAGCATTGACTTCAACCAGTTAAGGAATTTGCTTAAAATAGAATGTAATGATCTTTAAGTTATTTTCACATCAGTGTTAAAATGATCAGTATTGGTATGTGTATTTTACAGTGATGAAGCATGCATTGTTTCTTTGAATATCAATAACAAGCAGATGTTTTGAAGCTTTAGGGTACTGCTTATTTCTGCCACTAAATATTTTCACTGTCAAATCAGCTTGAAATGAGCTGAAAAAAATTGACAGCTGAGTGTGAAGAGAGTCACTCTAATTTGACAGCTGAGAGAAAATGGATAAATATAGGACGCTTTCTCATATTTGCGATTTAGAGACACACCCTAAGGAGTGTCAGAACTGGAGAGATGATGGTCCACAGAGGTGAGCAAGGGCAGGGGGCTTGGATAAGAGGGGATTGGGGGACCTGGGTTTAGGGAAATGGGCAGTCTGGTGGCCGGCATGGTACTGAAATGATGTACACATGAAACAGTCATTGACGGTATTGTAAACCACAGTAAAGGTAAAGGTAAAGGCCCTCCCGTTGATCGTCGATTTTCTCGAGCGGGCCCAGTAACGTCTCCATTGGAGACTTTGTTGTTACTGTGTCTGGCATATCGAATATTCTCGGTACCGCAATAAAAATTGCACTGTACCACTGTAGCACTGTCCTCCCATTGTTCATCGATTTGCTCGAGTGGGCACCAGTAATGTCTCACAACAAATTGTGAGACTTGTTGTTACTGTTTTTGGCATATCGAATACATCATGGGGAGCTTGCCAGGCTTTGTGGTGTGAGGGAGATACTCTCAGCAGCTTGCCGGGCTCTCCGAAGGGATGGATTGAAAACAAAAAAATAACTTGACACCTAAGAAACTGCTGAGACTAATAATGGAAGCACTTTCCATCACCGCTCTTAACTGTGGGACTGCTACGGGCAGTTGTGCAGGTTGTAACATGTGCAAATGCATCTGGTGATGCTGGAAACCAGCTCTTCTCCCACTTGGGAAACCATTTGCTCCGAGCTGGTGATGTTTCTGTGTCCCTGGAAGAGGGGTGCCTCTGTGATGATGCTTCTGTCACTGGAAGCTCCCACTTTTTTTTTTAATGTTATTTACCTCCCCTGTAAGTAACTTCTCCCTGACACATACAGCTGCTCTCTGTGCCATGAACCGCAGGATAGAAAATCAAAAATCGCAAATCTGTTGCTCTTCTACCTACAAATATGAGTTAGAGGAAGAGAAATCACAACCACAATCCTAGGGGCTGGGGAGATAGTGCAAGGATTCGATCATACCACTGGATCCCTAGTACCACATGATTTTCCAAGCATTGCCAGGTGTAGCCCTGGAAATCCCCAGAGCACTGTGGGGTCTGAGAAACACTGGGTCTTGCACTGAACTGCCAGCCCAGAGGGTTGAATTTCCCCAGGAATGGCCCCCGGGACCTTGGAGTGTGCTTGGAAGCCACCCCAAGACCATTTATAATTGCATTTACGAAGAATAGAATACTGGGAATAAACTTAACAAAAGTTTAAAACAATCAGACATTATCATCAGAAATAGAAGACCTAAAGAAATGAACGACATCCTGTGTTTGAGAATTGGAAGAATGCGTTATGAAAATGGCCATCTTACCTAAAGTAAGCTACAATCAATATGCAAAAAGCAAATAAAACCCAACCCAATTCATATCAAAATATCAATGACATTTCTTAAGGAAATTAGAAAAAAAGCAATTCCAAAATATGTATGGAAACACAAAAGCACTCATTAGCCAAAGCAGTTGTGAGAGAAAAAAAGAAAAATTGAGGCATCAATCTCCCTGACTTCAAACTATATTGCATAGTAATATTAATTAAAACAGTGCAGTGCTAGGAAGAAAACAGGCATACAAACAAATGGAATAGAATAGAGAATGCAGAAAAAAATCATCATAAATATGGTCATTTAACCTATAATTAAAAGGCTTTAACACAGAGAAACATGCCTATCATGCAGAGCTGGAGCAATAGGATAGCAGAGAGTGTGCTTGCCTTGCACATGGCTGACCTGGGTTCGACTCCCAGCATTTCATTTGGTCCCTGGTCCTGAAGCACTACCAGGTTCCTGAATGCAGAGCCAGGTGACCCCTGAGCACCACTGAGTGTGACCCCAAAACAAAAGCAAACAAAATCAAAAGGGCAGCATAGCAATTGAGAGAAGATACTTACATATTTCATATACTAGTTGCAATAGGGTGATATCAAAAATATATATTCAGAGAACTCAACAACATAAAAACCAAGTAAAAATGGCAAAATACATGAATAGACAGTCTCTAAAGTAGACATACAGATAGTCTGCCAACATAAAATAGTCAATATTTATTAGTAAGGGAATGAAGGTTGGAATACCAATGAGATATCAATGGTGATAATGACCAGTATAGAAAGATTGGAAACACTAGGTATTGCTAAGTGGTCAGGAAAAAATAGAACTCTGATGCTCTGTTGGTGGGGATGTAAATTGGTGTGGTTACTATGGAAACATATGGAGATTCTTTCAGAAATTCAAAAGAGAAATTCCATATGATCCAGAGGTACTATTTCTATGTGGTTTTGTGAAGGACGAAAACACTAATTTGAGTGGGCATTTGCAGCCCTATATTCATAGTAGCATTATTTACAATAGCCAAACATAAAATTACTCTAAATATCCATTGACATATGACTGGATAAAGGAGCTGTGGTATAGACCCAATGCAGCACTACTCTGCCATTACAAAAATTATAGTGTGCCTTTTGGTACAAAATGAATGGAGTTTGAGAAGTCTGTACTAAGTGAAATAAACCAGAAGTGAAAAAAAGTTTCTGGATGGTTTTACTCATGTGTGGAATATGAGTAACTAAAGCAAATGAACTAGAAAAACAACAATAAACAAACAAAAATACCCCACCTAACTCCTGGGTTCCATGAAAACTATTTTGATTTCTGCAGAGAAAGAGGGAGGATGTCACTCAAACATTGGTGGCGTGTGTGGTGACCTCACACATAGAGGTGTGAGGTTACCGCCCCTGAAATTCCATATTATAAACCAATGATAAATCAATTTTAAAAAATCTTGAAGAATTATCAGCCTTCAGCATTTGAAAGAAGGGTCCTTGGGCAGAGGTTGGACAAGCTAGAGTGCCCTTGGGTGATGGCGGATTGAGCACACTTCCTCCATTGATACTTCCTCCATTTTCTCTTCTGTTTCCTGGTCTTGAATTCACAAGTCTTTCTCCTTATCCTTAATAACTGCCATCAATATTATTAATGTTATTAACATAGATAGAAGGAAAGTGCCTACTCTAAGACAGTGGACTGTGCCAGCTTTAACTCTCACGGTACACTTCACTCTCAGCCCTGCAGATCTGCTCTGTGGTCTTGCTGGGGCTTGGAGGCACAATCTGCATCCATTGGCACCATTGTATGCCTTCAGCAGCATCACGAAAATGGAGCGAAACAAAGATGCTTTTCTTCCCTGAGACCAATGGAGAGCAGCACCCAGCCACCATGTGGTTTGGTGAGTGATTCAGCTCCCATGGCTATGAGGGTTAGTGCCTGAAGGAATTCCTTTTAGGTAAATAGCATAAGATTGAACTCTTAAAGGGACCTTTTAAAAAAGACCACTTGATATTCAGTAAGCACTTAGAGAAGTCAGGAAGACAAGATGTAAGAGGGGTGGTGTTCTTCGTGTGAGTTGTTAGTAAGGTACTTTCAAGTAATTGCTGGGGTCACCAGCTTTTCTCATTGTTGTTATTGCAACCATGTTTCTATTAAAATTGCCAAAGATCAAATAAACTACACTCCCAATGGCTTTTCGTATTAGAATTTAGCTATTTGTAACGTGTGAAGAGAAGAGGACATTTTCACTGACACTGCTCCTAAGAGAACCTTAATTCTTGGGGAGATTTTTCTGAAAAAAGATGAGAATAGCATCTGTGTGTTTCTTTTTCTGCAAAGAGGCTTGTACTGTAGGACATAGTGATACCATATGATATATGTGAGCATCACATGACTATCAAGGAGAGGTGAACACCCCAGTACTTCTCCTTTTCCCACATATGGTCCCCTGAACCCTGCCAGGGTGTGGCCTATCCTCCCTCTCCCCCCAAGCAAAATTCCTCTAGGCGCAACCCCCAACCCCACCAATTGTGACCCCCTAAATGAACAACCAAACAAAAAAGGCAAATTTTAAAACTAATGTAAAATAAAAACAGAAGTTTTGAAATTTAGGGCTAGGGAGATTGTTCAGAGGTCAGAGACACGTGTCCTGGATGCACAAGGGCCAAAGTTAGAGTCCCAGCCCCCCACGACCCCTCAGCCCTGCAGGGGTTACCCCATGGCCTCAGCATCACTGGCCCGAGCAGCATCACCGCTGGCACACAGGATCTGGTTGGTCAAGTTTTACTTCTTGTGGGCCCTGGGGCTCATCTAAACACTTGGGATCTCATCCTCCCAGAAGTAGTTTTGGAATTGAACCACTTCATTCTTTCAGGTGTATAATCCTCTGGTCAACTGGGTTCCCTTCCTAGGACTTTAGCATGGATGGTCTTGTTCCTGCAGCCCACTTCTCCTTGCTTTTTTCCTCATTCCTGAGCAACAGAGGTCATTTCCATGCTCAATATATTTTCTTGTTCCTATAAAAATTGTTTTAATGTCTTAACATAGGCTCCATGATCTACAGTTGTGTCACTGTTTCTGGAATGTGACATTACAGCACCACACTTGTCACAGAGGGCCATCATCCCTCCACACTGGCATCGGTTATCTTAAACACCTTAGGATGATGTTCAAGGTGCCCCAGAGCTGGGCCTAATCTGTTTTCCCAGTCTCACCTGCTGTTTAGTCAACTCCCCAAGAGTTCTCAGCATTATGGGGTAGATTGTTTTACTAAATGAGTACAAGATGCATAGTGAAATTTGAATTTGAGATAAATAATCAGTGAATAACACTTTAATATGTCTCATGTAATATTTAGAACTTATTTTAAAAGGTGGCTTATGTTTTAAAGTACTCATTTCTTTTTATTGAATCACTGTGAGTTAAACAGCTTCAAAGGTGTTCATGATTGGGTTCCAGTAATACAATGTTCCAACACCTGTCCCTTCACCAGTGTACATTTCCCACCACCAATCTCCCCAGTTTCCCTCCTTCCAACCCACACCTCCAGACTGCCTCTATGGTAGACACTTTTCTTCTCTCTCTCTCTCTCTCTCTCTCTCTCTCTCTCTCTCTCTCTCTCTCTCTCTCTCTCTCTCTCTCTCTCTTTCTCTCCTTTAAGGCAGTGTGGTTTGTACTACTGTTACTGAAAGGTTATCATGCATATCACTTACCTCATTTCATCACTCAGTTCTTGTCCAGAGTAACTATTTCCAATTAAGAAATGATTTATTTTTGGTTTGGGGCCATACCTGACTATGCTCAGTAATTTCTCTTGGCAGTGTTCATATGGGGTCCCGGAGATTGAATCCTACCAACTGTACTATTGCTCAGGCCCAGATATGGTGTGGTTTTTTTGTTTGTTGCTTTTGTTGTTGTTGTTGCTTTTCTGTTATTACTGGTCACTGAGATATCATGTGGCTACATGGTAACCTCGTGGGGAATGGGTGACGACAGAAGGAGGCGGGGCACCTGGGGTCTCATCTTTGCCTTTCTTATATGTCCAACCTCATAGCAGGCATATGAAGGTCCTGCTCTCGTTTCATCAGACCCACGGCCAGTCTCAAACTTTCTGAGTCACTGTGAGGGCCTGGGAGGATGAGGAGATGCTCTGTGAGGAGACTCTTGCTCACAGGGAAGTTTCAGAAACACCTAGTTTGAGATCATTGTTTCTCAGACACAGAGCGCATGCTTGTCCCGGAGGATGCAGGCTTGGGGCCCACAGCCGTGGAGGAGGGGTTCTCCATGCCCCAGCCCCCCAGGGATGCTGTAACCTGGGTTGCAGAGCTCATTTAAAGGAGCAGTTTCTGGGCCCCATGCCAATAAGCAACAGCACACACCCTCTCCACAAGGACTGTGATAGCTCTGGCCACAGATGAGATGGTTTTAAACCCAGGGGTGAGCACTAGTGAGCCAAGTGGAATGTTTTCCTTATCCACCTCCATAGTGATGTCCACGTACAGGGAGTTTTAGGTGTCATTTTTGAACTGCAAATGCCTTCTGTTTTTGTTTTGCAGCCACACCCACTGATGCCCAGAAGTAATTCCTGGTTCTGCACTCAGGAATTACTCCTGGCAGCGTTGGGGGACCAAATAGGAGCACTATTGCAAGTGGCAAGCACTCTACCTGCTGCTCCAGCCCCCATCCAAAGCAAATGTCCTCTTGGAAACTGATGTGTTTTCCTACAGTGATCGGTAGTGTATTCTCTCTGCTGGTCCCTCTCCTACACAGCGGGGAGACTTCCCTGTCTCCAACCACATTTACAGCTCTGCATCCTAGAATGGACCCCAGATGGGCAGGGCATAGCGGAACTCTGCTTTGTGGAAATAGTTTCTCCCTGTCAGTGTCGCGATGATAAAATTACAAATGTGATTCTTGCAGGATGTCCCTGGGCCGATCTGCATCAAATTAAATGGGTTTTCTGAGATTGGTTCAGTTTTCTCCATAGAAGCTTTTTTTCAGTGGTGATAGTCGGAAGTTTACTATGTCCAGAAAACCGATGGAAAACGGAAGGTAGAAGGTGTCAGCTGCACTGCTCACAGAGACAAAAGAAAGGTCTGCTGCAGGAATCAGTTCCCCTTAAGTGAAAATGCCTGGGAGATGGGTTTTCTGTGTGAGAGGTGATTGGCTTTGCAGGGATCCAGGGCACCTTGATTATCTCTGTATTTCTGTACTTCTTTCCTTTGAGCTGTCTCTGTGAAAGGGAAGACCCCTTTCCAAATTTACCAATTCTCCCACAGAAAGAAGACCCGTGTCAGGGCCTCACCATCCGTTCACCATCTTCCTACTAAGTCAGTGCAAGGCACTGCACTTCTGTTTTGTGGCAGACACCAAAATCAACCAGACAAAACCCCAGGTCTTTAAAAATGATTGCCACTCAATGCCTCTTTTGCAAACCACAACACCCAAAAGGAGAGAGAGAACAGAGGGGAATGCCTTGCCACAGAGGCTGGGTGAGATGGGGGGGATGGGGGGTGGGAGGGATACTGGGATCCGTGGTGGTGGGAAATGGGCACTGGTGGAGGGATGGGTATTTGATCATTGTATAATTGAAACCCAAGCACAAAATATTTAAGTCTAGAACTGTACCTCATAGTGTCTCACTAGTAAAAATTTGAAAAAAAAGAAACTGAGAGGAATGAGAGATTAAAGATATTTAAAAGGAGTGAACTTACAAAGCCGTCTGAAGATTGTGAAATTTGAGCAAGACCAGGGAGCATTTGCACTGTAGGTAGAATTTGGAGGAGCAGAGATAGTGGAGAAAGAGTTTTTTTCTGGGAGCAAGAAGAGACCAATCAAAGGCAGAAATGCTCAAATACCTTTGGGGTGGGTAATGTACATGTACAGTCTGTTCACTTCATTTGAAGCAAAGTACATCTAGAGAGGACCAGTTGGCAAGGTGGGTGGGAACTTAGTTGATGGAGAGCATTACATGGTGCAGGTGGGGAGTGATTGGTACCTTAGCAGAAAAGCTAAGCAGTGAGAACCTTTTTGGGGGAACTGCTGTGTTTGGAGAGCACTGGAGAAGAGCTGGTGGATGATCTGTTAGGATGCATTTGCATTTGAATGGCCAGGGCTCTCCCTGTTATGGCCCTGTCTTTGGGACCTGGTAGAGGGACTTGGAGAGAAGAGTGTGAGAGATTACTTGGACCCTCACCACAGATCTGTTCTTGAATGCGAGTGGTACATATCACATGACACTGAGGCTGCAAGTCCAGGTATCCTGTTTGGTGGCAGTGCCTTCCACAGAAATGGAAGAGGTCTGTGGGATAACGCAGTGCCTTTGAAGGTTGCCTTCGAAGGTCTTTCCCGCAAAACTAAGGCTGCAACTTGAATACCTGGTACACCTATGTGCCGTGTGATTCTGGCAGCTCTGCTGGTTATAATCCCCAGCACCACCAGCCGTTTCCAGTTTCCATATGTATGTGTGTGGACACCACAGGTGAAGGAGTGTGGCCCCCGGAAAGCACCACTAAAAGAAGTGTGAGACGATTGCCACTCAATGCCTCTTTTGCAAACCACGGCACCCAAAAGGAGAGAGAGAACGGCGGGGAGTGCCCTGCCACAGAGGCAGGGTGGGATGGGGGATGGGGGTGGGAGGGATACTGGGATTAGTGGTGGTGGAGAATGGGCACTGGTGGAGGGATGGGTACTTGATCATTGTATAACTGAAACCCAAGCACAAAAATTTGTAAGTCTACAACTGTACCTCATGGTGTTTCACTCATAAAAATTGAAAAAAGAAAGATGTGTGAGAAGCAGTTTCAGGAAGTGTGGCTCGTGGTGAGCACATGTGAGAACTATCCAGCTGCAGCCTGCAGCCATGGGCAAGACTGGGTGGAGGTGCAGGCAGCACCGTCTCATGTATAACTGTGGCAAGCAGCACAACTAAAATGCACAGATACCCATCAGGCATGTGTATGATCCCTGTAGCAGCAGCAATAATGAAAGGGAAGGGAGGGAAGAGGGAAACTGGAGTTCTAGGTCGGTTGAGAGGCAGTGGGATGAACCCTTGCACAGCGGAAGATGAGTTTAGTAATATCAATTCTAAGTACAAGAAATGAAAATCTTACTTAGACTACCCTTCACAATAGCTCAAAACCTGCCATGGATGAGGGCCCCCAGTGGATGTTTGTTATATTGGAGGAGCCCTTCCATCTGCTCAGGTGAAGAAGACCAGGGAGGCATTTGGAAAAGAGAGCTAGAACTTGATGGGGAGAAGAATTCTGATTTTGTAACCTACCACTCTACTATATAAATCTATTTTTAGGAGCTTTTTGGTAGAGTCTTTAGGATTCTCTAAGTATAGTGTCATGTCATCTGCAAACAATGAGCCCTTGACTTCTTCCTTTTCTCTGGATGCCCTTGATGCCATTTTCTTGTTTAACTGCAATGGCAAGAACTTTCAGTACTATATTGAATAGAAGTGGAGAAAATGAGGAGTCTTGTCTTTTTTTTTTTTCTTTTTTATTAGTGAAACGACATGAGGTACAGTTGTAGATTTACAAATTTTTGTGCTTGGATCTCGGTCATACCCCGATCAAATACCCATCCCTCCACCAGTGCCCATTTTCCACCACCAGGATAATATCCCTCCCCCCCATCCTCCCATCCCCCCATCCCCCCCTGCCACTGTGGCAGGGCATTCCCCCCTGTTCTCTCTCTCCTCCTGGGCGCTGTGATCAGCCAAAGAGGCATTGAGTGGCGAACATGTTCAGCCCAGTCTACTTTCAACCTGCATCTCCCCTCCTGGGAGGATCCTCCAAACACCCTCCACTTGGTGTTCCCCTTTCTATCTGAATTGTCCTTTCCCCTAGGATACCCAGCTGGCCTCTAAGTTATGGAGTAATTCTCCTGGTGTTGCTCTCAGCTATTCTTGGGTATTAATCTCATATTTTATTATTTTATATCCCCCAGATGAATGCTATCTTTCTATGTCTATCCCTCTCTTTCTGGAGGAGTCTTGTCTTATGCCTGATCTTAGGGGGAAGGCTTTTAGTTTTTCCCAATTGAGGATAATGCTTGCTGTGGCCTTGTGGTAGATGGCTTTGACTATATTGAGGAAAGTTCCTTCAATTCCCATTTTGTTAAGAGCTCTTATTATGAATGGGTGCTGGATCTTGTCAAATACCTGGGAGAAGAGTTCTGAAGATGAACACTGGGATCACCTCTGACCAAAGATGCAGAGCATGTAGGAAAGGAGGGCATGCTGGAGGGAAATGGAGAACAGAAGCACGAGGAGGAAGGCTTCCACAGACGCTTTAAGAGGTAGAGGAGCAGAGTTCAGCAAATGGCTGGAAAGATGGGAAATGTCTCAGTTGCAGAGGGCCAAAGCAGAAAGGGTTTTTCTAGACAAGAAGGTGGTTGTCACCAATGAGTCTTCAAGGGGGAACATAACTGAGAATGGACATTGGCCACGGTGATGAGAAAACCACAGAGAGGAGGGGACAGATGTCAGATTAATTACCAGAGTTCTAATGTATCTTTTAAAAGGGAAGAAAATAAACCAGTGTTTAGCAGATGGTCAGGAGCTACCATGGTATGTTTGTTTAGGATAATACTTGTAATAATATAATTTTACCACAGACTGGAGCAGCTGAAAAAATATTAATCATTCTCCTTTACCTCTGTGAGGGAAAAGTTGCAGGTTTGTAGACATTATTTAGTACTTTTGCATTATTCTATGCCAGTAATTGCATCTGTAATCTCTATAGAAGGTAAATTGGCAAACCAGGAGCAGATGATGTTAGCTGTTCTGATGTCATTTCATTTATTTTTTTCCAAATTGAAAACTGTATCAGTTACTGATACCTGGTATCTGGATTTTAAAATGAAATGACCTCTGCTGAATGTTGACATTTAAGTAACCAAAGAGTAGTGATAAAGTGTTTCCAAATTGTTTGGGGCAGATAATCACAGGGAGAAAGGCTGATCTGTCCCTCAGGGTGAGCTGAGTAGATCAGGGGATTCTTTTAACTGAACAGTTCGACTTTGTCCCCTATCCCAGGTTTCTGGAGCATTTCACTCTCCTCCTCATTCTGGGCACGTATTTGTGAGGAAAGAACTCAGCAGAAATGCAGCTAGTCGTCACGTGATGGAGGGGGTTCCTGCAGGCGCTCACTTAGTATATGGCACGACAGATCTTGTTTTTAGAGTCAGAGGACAGTACTTTGCTCCTCCAACTATGCCAGTTTTCCTTCTTCAGGGATAAATAAATTATACAGCAGTAGTATGAGAATGCATCTTGCATGGGTCCTGAAGGAGCCCAGAGGAAAGACCACGAAAGCTCAGGGGATCGTCAGGGAACGTAACTGTTGACCATTCATATGCATTTTGTACATGAGGCTATAAATTCAGTTCCTGGCATAACCCCACAGCATTGAACATCATCCCTGGAACTGCCCGGTGGGCTTCAGGCATGCTGTGTGTAATGGAACAACACAACACAACTCTGATGTCCTCAACTTGCTGTGACAATTGGGTGGCTCCTGATGCTACAACAACAATAACAAAAATTTGTTAAAATGAATAAATTTAGCAAATATATTAGTTTCTCATGCCTATTGTAGCAGAGTGTCACAAATAGGGTAAATACTTTCTTAGAGTTATGAAGACTTGACGTTCAAAATCGAATTGTTGATGGTACCTCTGGAAACTCATGAGTGGAGTTCTTCCTCGCCTGAGCTGACTTTTGATGTTTGTTGTCAATCCCTGATTTTTTTTTTACATCATTCCAGTTCTGTCTCCATCAGGACCTGATTCTTATGAGAGAACTTTCATATCTCTCATCTCTTTTGACACGTTGCCTCAAGGACCTATATGTTGCAGTATATGTTACAGAATACCTATATGTTCAGTACATCTGTGGTGACCCTACTTTTAAATAAGGTCACATTTTCAGATACTAGGGTGAGAACTTTAACGCATGAGTTTGGAGTGACACAGTTCAACCCCTAACAATGTGATTGCAGAGTATTAGATAATTATATGAAAATGAAGTTTATTTCTGTTTACTGACTGTGAACCATCTGAAAACAGTATTTTTAAATAATTTGATTTTCATGAAAGCGCCACAGAGAATAATGTGCTTAATAAATTGGATGAAAAAGTGTAAAACTATTCTCAGAAGGGACGAGGAAGTGATGGAACATCTGCCTTGTATATTGAAGTCCTGGGTTTGATATCTCACACCACATGACTCCCAGAGCATCCAGTGGATCCCAAGCTCTGTACACCTGAGCGTAGCATGGGCCATCCCAGACTTCCATGCCCCAATAGGTATGGCCCCTATTTTGTTTTTTTTAAACAACAAAAGCATATACCTTGAAAACTTGGGAAAAAAACACTTTGAAAAACACTAATGAAGTCTTCAATAGATATTCTATCTTCATGGACTAAGAAATGATATTATTTATATGACAGCTCCCCCAAATCATACCCTCATCATCAAAATCCTGACTGACTTCCTAATCCCATCAACGGCCAAGACTCAGAGACTATAAAAACCAGCTCCCGGAAGAAGAACAGTGCAGTCTCCTTCCCCCGCGCCTGACTGTCCTCGCCACTGGGGCCCCTTGGAGGGGAGCGGGTTGAGCTTTCCTCCCCGCCCCGACCAGGGCTTCAGCAGCCAAAGACCTCCAGGACCAGCCACCACCATGCTGAGACCACTCTCCGCACACATGAAGGTACTGGCAGAGGGACAAAGTTACGCGGGTTCCGGGGCCGAGATCTCCAAGCCTACTCGGATTTGGGCCGAGCATCCTCCACCCAGATCCTCCAAATTCCAGTAGGCAGGGGTCACACCCACCACCTGGCCCCCTGGCGCCGTGTAATCCCATCAACGGCCAAGACTCAGAGACTATAAAAACCAGCTCCCGGAACCGCGCGGCCGCATTTGTGGCCGTGTGGCATCCGATTATAACATCTTATTATCTCATTCCTACTTTGGACAAACTGGCAGGCTACCGAATGTAGCCTGCCCACACGGCAGAGTCTGGCAAACTCCCTGTGGCGTACCCAATATGCCAAATACCAGCAACAATGATGGGTCTCATTCTCCTAAAGAGCCTTGAATATAATCTCAGGGCTAGGATGAAGGAGATGTTACTGGGGCCTGCTCGAGGCTATCGACGACTTCCTAAAAGAAATCAAAATTTCTCTAAAATTCATATGAAATTTCAGAGGACCCTTGAAAAAAGGATAAATTAATGAATTTTTTTTACAGCCTAGGAGATTTACAATTCCTAATTTCAATACCGACAGTGGTAGTGGAGAACTGTGTTACTGGCACAAGTGTTAATACAGTTATTCAATGATATTTAATTCAGAGTTCACAGATAAGCATGTGTCAATGGTTAATTGATTTCTTAAAAAGACACCCATATCATCCAGTGTAGAAAGAACAGTTTTTCAATAAATGGTTACTGTATAATTGGATGACTGCATGCAAAGGAATGCAATTGAGTCCTTGCCTCATACCATTAATAGTGATTAACCCAGAATGAATCTAAGAGTTACATATAAGAGGCAATAATACAGAGCTCTGAAGGATATGAAACCTCCATGGCTTTGTTCTAATAAGAAATTCTTAGGTATGAGACTAAAATCTAAGTATCCAAGGAAGAAAATTATATCAAAAGTAACTAATCTGTGCTTCTCAGAGCAAACCATCGTAAAGTGAAGACAATTCAAAGAACGGCAGAAAGTATTTTCAAATCATGTTTGATAAGGGACCTGTATTCCCAGAACATATAAAAAACTCATAGGTTTTACTGTCCTATGATTTATAATAAATAGACAAACCAATTAAAAAATGTACAAAGGAACAAGGAGACATTTCTCTAAAGAGTATTTCCAAATGGCCTAGAGCACAAGAGAAATATTTAACATCATTAGTCATAAAAAGAAAAAACTCAAAGCCAGATTAGTTACTACTTTATATGCACTAGGATAGCTAGAGTAAAAATCAGATAATGGGCCAAAGAGACAGCTCAGTGTTTTGCAGGGCATAATTTGCATGCTGGAGGGCAGGATTTGATACCTGACACAGTATAGCCCCAAGCACCTCTAGGAATGACCCTCAGGCAGAGCCAGAAGAAGGTCTTAGATGCTGTTGGATGTGGCCAAACCCCAAACATTTTTGAAAAAGTAAAAGAATAATTAGTGTAGATAAGAATTTGGAGAAATCGTTACCTTCATGTCTTATGTCATTACTGGTAAAGTGATGCAGCCTTTCTGTGGGAATAAAGAAAAATCTAGCAGTTCACCTGGTTTATCATAAAGTTATCACATGACTCAGCCGTTCTACTTCTTGGTAAATATCCAAGGGAAATGAAAGTCAGAGTCCATGGAATAACTTTATACAAATGTTTATAGCAACATTATTCATAACTAAAAGATAGAAACAGTATCTCTGAACTGGTGAGTGTATACATTATATATGTATGCAATGGATTATTATTTGATTATACGAAGGGAACAAATACTGCATGATACTTGCTACCATCTGGAGGGATCTTGAAAATATTAGGCTAGTTGAAATGAGGAAATCATAGAAAGCACATATACCATTCCATTTATGGGAATTCCAGAATAGAGTAGATAATTATATAGAGAAAGGAGATCATTTGTTACTTAGTGCTGATGGATGAGAGGATGGGAACAATATCTAGAAGGTACAGGAATTCTTTTTGGGGTAATGAATGTTTTAAAGTTGGCTATGGCAATGGTTGCATATATCTGTAAATATACTAAAAACCATTGAATTTTATATACTAATTGGGAGAAAAGAATAGACTTGTAAGGTTGCCTAGGAAATCAACTTGCTTACTTCATAAAGTTGGGTCAAGTATATTTGTATATATTCCTTGTGGGCAGTGCCAGTTTAAGGACTTAATAAAATCTAGGACAGAAATAAGAATGTGTCCTTTTTTTTCTTTTTGGGTCACACCTGACGATACTCAGGGGTTACTCCTGGCTCTGCACTCGGGAATTACTACTGGTCGTGCTCAGGGATGCTGGGAATCGAGCCCGGGTTGGTCAAGTGCAAGGCAAACACCCTACCCACTGTGCTACCACTCCGGCCCCACAAGAATGTATCTTATCACCTGGCTCTCTGATTTTAAATTAAACCTGTTACTTAGTTCTGCTAGCTATAGCCTACATGTTCATGCCACCACTGATCATTTTGTTTGGGCTGTTTTATAGTCTCTTAACTGCTGCTCTTAGCTAAGTTTGACTTTAGGGGAAAAAAATCTGCTCCCAAAATCTTTATCTGAGCAATTATAGAACAGGTTGGTGCTAATAAAGACTTCTAAGCTATTATCTTTTATCATTGGGCTTGGTAGGCTTTTACACCATTTCCGCATTGTATCTGCTATTCTTTGGGATGAATTTTTGTACTTCAGTCCTGTGAGGATGCTCTCAGTGGCCCAGCCCCTAGAGACAGCCATGGCTATCCTCGGGTTGTGGACTTCCACGGGGACACTGGTGTCTTCAATGAGAAGTTAGAGGACTAGAGGTTGTCAGGCAGTGGAGGTTGATGTTAGAGTTCTGTTCGGTCTCCTTCAACCTTCTTGGCAGCATGTGGATAGCCCGACAAAGCAGCAATTAGGTACTGGCACCAGGAACCTCTCTGGGGTGTGAATTGAACTGACTTCTCTGGGGTGTGAATTGAACTGGGGGCTTTAGACTGAGGTCTTGAAGTTGCTCTCAGACCCCAGACTGTCTTTGCTGTGCTGTCTGTTCTGTTGTGGCACTTACCCAGGGGGATTGGTGACATGGGGGTTGGTGCAATGAGAAGCTATTTTCAGCAATAAGCTTTATGACACAATATAGCAACATGAAAGATATATTTTTTGTTAAATTTTTTAATTGAATCACTGTGAGACAGACCATTACAAAGCTGTTCATTATTAAGTTTAGTCATATGGTATTCCAACACCCATCACTCCACCAATGTACATTTCCCAGCACTAATGTCCCAAATTTCCATCCCATCACCCCCGTCCCCAACAGCCTGCCTCTATGGCAGATGCTTTCTCCCTCTCTCTTTCTCTCTCTCTATCTGTCTCTTTCTCTGTTTCTGTCTGTCTTTCTCTATCTCTCTCTTTCCATAAAATATATTTTAAACCTCACACTGACACAGTTATATCAGAGAATACCTTGACTTTATGCTAATGCTTCAGCTCAAGCACATCTTGTATTTCCCCCTGAAAATGTTTGGTGATGCTTCCACTAAAAACAGTTGCATGTTTTTCTCTATTTATATTTATACAGCAATACAGAAATAATATCATTGACTTCAATGCACATAGTTGTTTTTAAAAGGGCTTTGAAATTAAAACCCTGGGATTAGGGATTGGATCAATAAATGAATGTGCTTATGGTCGTCTAGAGCCAATCATTCTCTCTTCTGATAAATATTTATGCATTAAAACTTGTATAGTATTAATAAGCTCTACTTATTATTTCCCCCATAATGTAGGGTTTGAGACTTGAAGGGTGCCTCCCACCAGCTAGTGTGACTCCACTTTAGAGTACCATATTCTTTCTTAGAGTTGTTGACCTGTCTTTGTCCCTACTCAGTCTTGACTCCTGATTAGCTCTGAGCTTCCATTCTCAAGTGCAGGTCTCCTGCTCATATTTGAGTAAGACATTAAGCTCATAGTGAAGGAGGTAGGACCTTTCCTGAGAAAAGTGGTGGGGTTTTCTACATCTTCACTCAATTACCAAGTATAACTAAAGAACATAATTCAAATGCCTCCATTACTTTTTTTTGTTTGGTTTGGTTTGGGGGCCACGCCCAGCAATGCTCAGGGTTTGCTCCTGTTCTGCACCCAGGAATCATGTCTGGTGGTATGAGGAAACCATATTGATGCCAGGGATCAAATCCTAGTTGGCAGTAAGCAAGGCAAGTGCCCTTCCCACTGTACTATAGTTCTGGCCCTTCCATTCTTTTTGATGTTGCCAATTTTATTGAAGCACCACGATTTATAGTACTGTTCTTGTACTTTTCATGTGTACATCATTCCAACACCACACCCATAATCAGAAATCCATCTTCCCTCCATCAGGGTCCCAAAAACCCACTCCTGGCCCTACCCTCGTTCCCTGTCACGTAAGTTCAGTTCTGTAGACAAAATCTCTGCTTCTGCTGGCTGGCCATTTACTGTAATTCTTCATATTCCACATATGAGAGAGATTTTAAAAAAAATTTATTGTGGAGGTGATGACACATACACATATATACATATATACAGTTTATTTTAGAGGTGATGACAATTACACACCGTAGAGCATTAATGATACAGTAGGAAAACAATTGCCAAAAGAAAGCCAGCCATGGGGCCAGAAAAATAATACTGTGGGTAGGGGGCTTACCTTCCTCTCAGCCAATCTGGGTTTGATTCTGGGCATCCCATATAGTCCCCTGAGTCCCCCAGGAGTGATCCCTGAGCACAGAACTAGGAGGAAGTCCTAAGCACCTCCCGATGTGTCCACCTCGCCAAAAAAAAGCTACAAAAATGAACCCATAATAAGAAAGTCAGCCAGATTTGAATAAGTGACATCTTTGTGTGTCCTCTTCATTTCATGTGTCCACTCTTCTCAACTTGATGTTAAATTTCCTATATTTGCATTAAAAGTGCCATGCAGAGGCTGGGGTCAGAAAGCTGGAGCATGTGTCCATACAGTAGGCTCCAAGTTCAGTGCCCCCCACCTACGCAGCACCCCAGCGCCCTTTCATCCCTACTGCTGGATGTGGCCCTGGAGACACCCAGCACCTCTAGGCCTGAGCATCATCAATCACATTGAAGGACTTGAGCCCCCTGGCCCACTGGGAGGCACTCTTCCCAGCCCAAAACGAATGCCACAGGAGGAGGTCAGTTTTGAAACTCAGTTGTCATTTTTGATCCTCTTTTGGTTTGTGCTAGAAGATTCCTGAGTTTCCTAGTGAGTATTTGCATAGCTAGAGATACATGTTGTATATTTCAACATTTTATATTTCATACTTCAAGAAGTTACCAAAAATAGTATACTTTCTTTTTACCTTTCTCACAGTTCCCCCCAATAACACTGATTTACCAAATCCTGTATATTGTTGAACCAAAAAACTAACGTTGGTATGATATTGTTAACTGAAATACAAACCTTATTTGGATTTTATCAGAATTTTGTTTTTTTTTTAAATTTATTTTAGGATTTTTTTTCAACCCAGTCTGCTTTTTTACTTGGTGGTATTGGGGGTGGGTAGGTGATGGGTAATACCACTAAGAAAAAAATTCTAATCATATATTAATTTGTGCTATAACCTCATACACTATCAGTATATACTATTATTTCATCCCCAAAGAAACACCCTAGTGTCACCCATTTATAATTACACCATCACCCCAGCCCTAACTCATGGCAACTACTTACTTGGAGAATTTATAGAGATGGAATTACATAGTGTATCCCCTTGTTGAAGTTGTTTTTTCTCTCTTTCATCATGCCCTTGACATCCATTAGTGCTGGCACACGTTCATCATTTGTTCCTATTTATTGCTGAGTGCTGGGAGTAGTTTCTCTTTAGCTGGGTTTTCTTTGTTCCCCCCTGAGGTTAAGAACACTCAGAGAGATCAGCTGATTAGGTGCAGGAAGTGGGGCAGATAAGGTGGGGCTGGGGAGGGAGTGAGGCGGCTGGAAAGAAATCTGGAAAGAACAGAGGCGCTCTAGGAGGCATGCTCTAGGAGGCATAAGATTGGAGTAGAAAGGATGGATATAGCCATCAGCCAAGAACAGAGCAGTAGCATGATGGCTGATGTAGGGCGGAGCCAAGGACCAGGCAGATACACCATCTACATCTGGGAGAGAAATATTAGCAGGGGAAACTGGGAATAAATGCGTGCTGTCTCCTCAGCCTGACCCTGGTACTTGTTGGGCCTGCAGAGCACCCCTCCCCCTTCCCCCACTCCACAGTCTCGATGCGATTTGTGCCTTGCAGTATTGAGTGTGAGCATCCTGCCCAGATTAGAAATGAAGACCTGGGGTAGGAGTGTGAATTCTCTCATAGAAGAGTTTTAGGCAGTGAAATGCCTATCAGCTGACCGAGTAGCATCTCATGATCCAGCACCATTCTGCCTCCTGCAGTGTGGAATATGGGATGGCCTGCATCTACTTTCAAAGCCTTTTAATGAGAAGAGGGAGGATCAAGTAGAAACGGGGCTTCTGTATTCCAAGCTTCCAAGTCAGCAACACAGTACATGCCTTTGCTCAGTCCAGATCCAACTGTAAATTGATAGGGAAAAAGTGAGACTTGTACAAATACAATTAAAGGGCACCTTTATAAAAATCATAATTTTATAGGGCGGGAAGTAAGTTCTGCAAATGTTCTGGAAGCTGGGGTTAAGCCAGTAGACAGCTGCACCTATAAATACTGCTCAAAAACAAGACAATATATTGTTTCAAAAGATGATAAACTTGGGGCTGGAGCAATAGCACAGCGGGTACGGTGTTTGCCTTGCATGTAGCCAACTGGGTTCGATTCCCGGCATCTCATATGATTCCCTGAGCACTGCCAGGGATGATTCCTGAGCGCAGAGCCAGGAGTAACCTCTGTGCATCACCAAGTATGACTCAAAAAGCAAAAAAGAAAAAAGAAAAAAAGATGATAAACTCTTGGTCTTGGATTATAGAACAGATCACCACGTAGAGGAGGAACAGTGGGGATGGAAGAGGTGGAGAGAGGCAGCTTTGGCAGAGGTGGAGGTGTGAAAGTGCTTTCATAAGGTTTTAGCAGGCCCGGAGTGATAGTACTGAGGGGGTTAACATACTTGCCTTAAATATGGCTGACCCCACTTCAATCCCCACTAGTGTACACTCCTGAGAACCTCTAGGAGTGATTTCTGAGCACAGCTGGTTGTGGCCCCGAAACAATAATTTAGGATTGTTCATGTGTACCTGTCTGAATGCAAGGTTCTGTCCCAATGGAAAACCAGCAGGAACTGTTCTACTATACAAGAAGGGAGACATTCACGACATTGGCAACTATCGCCCGGTTTTGCCTGCTGTCTGTTGTCTACAAGCTGTTTGCTCGAGTCATCCTGAATAGGACTGGCAGAACACTAGATGAAGGACAACCATGCAAGCAAGCCGGGTTCCGAAAAGGATTCAGCACCATCAACCATATCCACACAATAACCAAGCTCATTGAGGTTTCTTGGGAGTTCAAGATGCCACTCTAACGTTCATTGATTTAAAGAAGGCCTTTGATTCTGTTGCAACTGAAGCGGTCATTGAAGCCCTAGCCAAACAGGGCATTCAGACTCAATGCATCAAGATCCTCCATGATCTGTATTATGGATTCACTACCAGGATCTCACCATTCTACAAGGAAGTGATCATCAACATCAAGAGAGGGGTTTGGCAGGGTGATACCATTTCACTGAAACTCTTCAGTACCACCCTCAAGAATATCATGCAATGACTGGAATGGGAAGGAATGAGAGTGAAGATAGACAGTCGGCAACTATATCACCTCCGCTTCGCTGATGACATCGTTCTAATAACACCAAACATTAGCCAAGCCGCACAAATGCTGGCCAACTTCAACCATGAGTGTGGAAAGGTCGGACTGCTGCTGAATCTCACGAGGACAATGTTATGAGAAACGGACTCGTTCCTGACATTTCATTCGCTCTCAACGGAACGAACATCTCCAAATGCAACAGTCATGTGTACCTAGGTCAAGAACGTCGTGTGGACCAAGAACCTAGGTCAACACGACGAATGATCTGGCATCTGAGTTGTGCAGGAGCAAGAGAGTGGCTTGGTACGCCTTCAAGAGTGTTGAAGAAATAGCTAAGAGGATGAAGAACCTCCGGCTCCAGGCACATCTCTTCAATTCCACCATTCTTCCTGCATTAATATACACCTCAGAGACCTGGGCCCTATGAAAACAGAATGAGAATGCTATTCAGGTCTCCCAAAGATGAATCAAAAGAGCTATGCTTGGAGTATCACGCTTCACTCAAGTGAGAGAAGGAATCTGGAGTTCTGACCTTCGTCAACGATCAAGAATCAGGGACGCTGCCTCGTTTGCCAAGGCGTCAAAAACCAGATGGGCTGGACACGTAATGCGATTTGTAGATAACCGCTGGACTAGAGCCATTACCAACTGGATTCCATGGGACGTCAAAAGATCACATGGCGCCCACCTACGAGATGGTCAGACTTCTTCGTCAAGACCCTGAACAATCGCTTTGAGGCTCTTCATGTTCCTGGAGTGAGCAGACACCATTGGGCTTCACTAGCATGCAACAGGTACGAATGGAGACGTTACTGGCGCCCGCTCAAGCAAATCAATGAGTAATGGGATGTCAAGTGATCGAGTGATCATGTGTACCCAATCCACAAAGGGTAACACTGTAGCACCGTCCTTCCATGTGGGCGAGATACTCTCAGTAGCTTGCCGGGCTCTCTGAGATGGGTGAAGAAATTGAACCCGGCTCAACCGGGGGCCCGCTGCGTGAAAGACAAACGCTGTACCGCTGTGCTATTGCTTGGATACCACAAAGGGTAATGAAGTGAAAATGTGTCTCTACATTCCTATTCACCCTATTCACCTTTGAGTGGGTGTCATGAAAGTCATGGTGTCCTTTGACCAGCTGCCCAGTCAGTGGGTCCAACCCTAAGTAGATAGCTGGTTCGCTCCACACCGCATCTCTCTCTCACGTGTCTCCTTCCTCCTTCTCTTGGTGCTCTGAGGTGAGTAAATCTTCCCTTCACCAGCAGTGCCCATTTTCCTCTCAAATTATATGATAATGAGCATGCTAATAAAGTTCAGAGAACAAAGGTGCACTTTCATTAGGTTTTCCTCATAAAATATCAGTCTCCGTTTTCTGTGGGAGTTTGAACAATTTTGAAATGACAACCTAGGAATGTTCCAATGCCAAAATTAACCCTGAAAACAAAATTCCCTGTTCTGCTTCTTCATTATTGAGACTGCGCAGCAGTCACCTTTAGTTAATTCATTCCTTTTGGTGTGCCCTTAAACTTGAGGAACAAATGGGGGGAAGTACAGTAGCAAATCTCCTCCTATTTCCCCCCTGTGAATCTATGATCTATTGTTTAACATATTGTTGACTTAACTGGGTCCCTATGTCAGGTTGTTGTGCTAATTGGTATTAGTTGAAAATATAGGAAAATAAGGCATAAAATGCCTTTTTTCCTTTTGACTTTGGGGTCACACCTGGCAATGCACAGGGCTTACTCCTGGCTATGAGCTCATCAGGGATCACACTTGGCAGGGATCAGGGGACCATATCGGGTGCCAGGGTTTGAACCTGGATCTGCTACACATAAGACAAGTGCCCAGCCCACTATACTGTCGCTCTGGCCTGCAAAATAAAGTACATGTTATTGCTCAGAGCAGAAGTGAGAACAGTTGAATTCTAACGCCTTTTCAGAGGAGAGCTCTGCATTTCATTAAAATGAACCTGGGAACGTTGTGGATGGTTCGTACTTGCTGAAATTTGTCTGGTGATCCCATTTAGAGCACACGCGCTATGTGTGTGAGGTCCTGGGTTCTGTCTATGAGACTGGGTCACTGTGCCAGTAGGATGACTGTCATTCCAGTTTACTGGGGTGACACGATTGACTTAGATCTCTGGAGTTAGGACACTGTATTTTGCACCTGCACATAGTGTAAGATTCAGAGAAACCTTGTAGCTTAAAACTGTCAGGGTGCTTAAATTAAACACACACACACACACACACACACACACACACACACACACCATCCTGGGAATTAGACGTGTTCCCAAGGCTTAAGTAGGTATATTTTATCTCAGGCTTGTCAGTTAGGATTTTGTTTCTAAAGCTGAGAGATCTGCTGGATCAAAGAAGATAAAACAGCACTTACACGTCTCTCCGTGGCACCAGGGAACTCCATTACTGCGTCACACTGTTACCAGATTAGTGAAGATTTAGTAAACCCTGTGCCAACTGAAAGTTGGTGATAATATTCTTAACCCGTTCCTTTACACGGAACCAATTAACAAAGCCCCCCAGACACAGCTGACGCTGTCTGGAAACCAGTTCTAATGACAATGGCATATCGAATCTTAGGGATGGAACCGAGGAAGGAGCCTCTGGATTCATCTTCTTCCTCGGGAGATCATTGAGGTGTTCTGACTCCCAGGCTTCTGGAAGAGAGTGGAGTCAAGTTGTTAAAAGGGCTGATTGTGGTAGGTAGGAAAGAATTGGTTCCCCAAGGGAGAGTCAAAGATGTCTTCTGAACATCTGAGGGCGGATGGCTGTTTAGTGTCAGCTGTGCAGGGAAGAGAAAGACAGACAGCCCTTCCCCACAAAAGTGTTGTGACCAGCTGGCAGACTCTCATCCCCATTTTCATAAAAATCTTCCTGCGCTGCTGTTTCTGCTGGGTGTGGGAAGTAAGACTGAAAGGGCAAGATAACCTCAGCACGCGCCTCTTCTGGCTGCCCTGCCATTGTAGCCCTGAGGGAGTAGAAAGTGTGAGAGCCCAGGTCTTCTGCAGATGCCGCCCCTCCCCGCAGTGAGTGCTGCTGACACAGGGCCGGCGGCAGACCACGGGTGAGCAAAATATTTTCTACAAAAGAGCAAATGCTGCTACTCTAGGCTATTTGAGCCCCCCTGCGGTCTTTAGCCACAATATTCTTTGTTATGATCCTTTAAAATAATAAAAAAAGAGATAGGATTAGAGAGATAGTACAGTGGTTAAGGGTTAAAGCACTTGCCTTGCATGTACCCAATTCCATTTCAATCCCTGGTGTACATTTTCCACCACCACCAATCATCCCCAGATCTCTCTCCTGCCCCCCTTCCCAACTGCCTCTACTTCCTCCTCTCTCTCTCTCTCTCTCTCTCCCTTATGGTTTGCAATATAGATACTCAAATGTTATCAGGTATATCCCTTTACCTACTTTCAACACTCAGTTCCTGTCCAAAATGATCATTTCAAACTATTATTGTCATAATGCTTAGGGCTGGAGCTATAGCACCGCGGGTAAGGCGTTTGCCTTGCATGCGGCTCTCCTCCCTTTCTCTCAGAGAGCCCAGCAAGTTACTGAGAGTAACCCACCCACACGGCAGAGCCTGGCAAGCTCCCTGTGGCATATTCAATATGCCAAAAACAGTAATGACAAGTCTCACAATGGAGACGTTACTGGTGCCCGCTCTAGCAAATCAGTGAACGACTGGAGGACCAAGCTACAGTGCTATTGTCATACTGATCCCTTCTCTATCCTAAGTGCCCTTTGCCCTGCAGATACTCTTGGAGCACACTTCCAGCCATTGACTCAACAATGGTCTGAAGCCTATTCAGAAAACACCTGATTGAATCAGAGCTCTTACCTTTCTGGGTAAAAATGAGGGGTAGTCTTTGGCTCCCCCTAGAGGCTAGAACTTGCCAACAACCAGTAGCACTGTAGCACTGTCCTCCCATTGTCCATTGTTCCTACCCGCTGCTCTGGAGCCATAGCACCACCAACAACTAGTTGTTGCCAACAACTAATAAATACCTAAAATAGAGCAATGCACTTCGTTTTAAAGCAAAAGTAAATCTGCTTATGACTAGATTTCACTTAAGTGGAGCAGGAATTGGCTATAATTCAGCTAAAGAGAATATATTTGAAAATTTAAGAATATAGATATTGGTGCATACATTTAAAATAGTATAGTAAATCCAATATTGAATATTTAGACTTACAATTGAGTACAGAGAGAAAGTTTGAGGCATCACAGGAAGATACATGTGCAAGGGTTCTAATAGGCAAGGTGAACACTGCAAGACGTCTGAGAAGTCATGGAGGAGCATCTTTTTTTTTTTAATTTTTATTAGTGAAACACCATGAGGTACAGTTGTGGATTTACAGATTTTTGTGCTTGGGTTTCGGTTATACAATGATCAAGTACCCATCCCTCCACCAGTGCCCATTTTCCACCACCACGGATCCCAGTATCCCTCCCACAGCCCATCCCCCCATCCCACCCTGCCTCTGTGGCAGGGCATTCCCTTTTATTCTCTCTCTCCTTTTGGGTGTTGTGGTCTGCAAAAGAGGCATTGAGTGGCAATCACGTTCAGTCCATAGTCTACTTTCAACATGTATCTCCCCTCCTGGGAGGATATGGAGGAACATCATTTTACCCTAATCTGTGTATTGGGGTTTTCCGAGGAGCAGGAGGAGACAGCATGGACTCTGCCTCTTGCTGAGGGAAAGTCAAAGAATTTGCATCCCCTGAATCAGGCAAGCACACAGGACACCTCCCTATTCTGTTCCTTGTCAGCAATTCATATCATGAATCATGGTTTAGTACGTTTCCTTTCTTACCTTAATCCTTTAGAATATACTGTTTCCAAAATATCATTCCCACTATTTGGAAATTCATACCTGTAGATGCCCGACTTGAGGATTTTAAAGTCCAGTTCAAATAAATGAGTAAGATTGACATAGGAAAGACAACTTTTTTGTTGTTTTATTAAGGAGGGAAATTATAATTGCAATTAATAAGGAATGCTATTCTTTATAATAAATATTACTTAGTGAAACAAAAGGTATGCTATTCTAACAAAAGGTATACACATCAAGATAATAAGGACATTGCCTTAAAATAAATTTCAATAAAATTACCTTTATGAAAAAGATATCTTATTTTCCTTGTTACTGCCATTTTACTACAGTCTGGTGGAAAACTGATCTCATGAAACCTGTTCTATAGAATTATTGGAAATTACGCTTTGTGATCAAAGGTCTCAGTTATACCATTTCTCACACTTCCTTGGGACTCTTAAGATATTATGGCAAAAATTTTAGATGTACTTTAATTGCATTATAACTATGTGTGAAGAGACTTTAAGTTCAAACCTCCTGTGTTAAGTTCAGGTGAAATTGGCTAGCTTTAATGATTATTTAAAATGTGCCTAGAGGTGGGCCTGGAGATAATGTAGTATGTACAGTGGGTAAGTCACTTGCCTTGCATGCAATTAACCTAATTTCCATTCCCACCCATCCCCTTCTTCCCACACCACATATGGTCCCCCAAGTCCTGCCTGAGTGCAGAGCTAGGAATAAACTCTGAACATTGTCATGAGTGGCCCCAAAAATAATAAAAAATGCCCGGAACAATATAGTTTTATGATGCAGTTTTAGAATAAGATGTCATAAGATTGAGTACCTATTAAGGGTTCAGTTGCAAATAAGATGTAGAGGTAATATTGACACCTATGAAATAGTAACAGCTAATGCAAGTCAGAATGTAGGTGAGAGTTTTTCATTTTTCATTTCATCATCCTGTTATTCGTCGATTGCCTCGAGCAGGCCCCAGTAACGTCTCTTTCATCCTAACCCTGAGATTATGTTCAAGGCTCTTTACTACTACTTTGGACAAACTTGCAGGCTATCGAATGTAGCCTGCCCACAGGGCAGAGTCTGGCAAACTCCCCGTGGCGTACCAAATATGCCAAATACCAGTAGGTGAGAGTATATAGCAGTTACCCATGAAAACTAGAATAATCTGGATGTCCTCATGAAGAATGTAGGGTTTGAGTAGAAAACAAGAGAAAGATACCGCATGTGAGTTTAAATTATATAAGAATTTGGGGCTGGAGCGATAACACAGCAGGTAGTTTTGCCTTGCACATGGCCGACCCAGGTTCAATTCCCAGCATCCGATATGGACCCCCGTGCACCACCAGGAGTAACTACTGAGTGCATGAGCCAGGAGTAACCCCTGTGCATCGCTGGGTATGACCCTAAAAGAAAAAAAAGTTATAAAAAAGTTTAAAGAAAAGAATGGTGAGTTTAATAACTATCAAGAGTTTTAGGTGTCTTGATTTTTAACATACTTTGAGGAAGGCCCTAGAGGAATCATAAAAATGCATTCAGTATTCTTTTGTTTTTGAACCATAATAGAACAGTCCATTAAAATTCTTACTTTTTCCTTACTCAAAATAATTGTACATTTTTCCTTCCTCATCTGAGAAGCAGGTGGCTGACTGCTCATGCTAGACACAAATCATTTATAATTATAATAAAAATAGTCAGCCACAAAATCACAGCTTCAGTTCTGTGGGTCATCACCTGAACATTGGGTCACCTTCCCTGGAACACCTACATGTACTTGTGGCAGGTTAGGATTGAGGAGCCTTTATGCAATGTTTCATCACTAATGACAAAATAAATCTCAAGTGTCAAGAAGTGCTGCCCTGAATTCACCTCGACTCTGCCAGAAGTAATGGATCAGGACCAACATCCATTAGTGCCAGGCTGCCCTCGATAAGTACTGACACAGTGTTTTTGGCTGATATTTTGGGTATCTGCCTATTTGGGGGGACCAAGAAGTCACATTGTAGCTTCAGAAACAGAGTCCTAAGTTTTTTCTTCGAACATTTACCTTTTGCCGATTATAATCTAATCAGATTTTTATTACAATATCTGCTACCTAAACTTAAAAAAAAGGCAGTAATACTTTTCTGAGTAGGGCTCTTGAAGAACTTTATGTTCAAACAGGTCATGATCTTTTACTTGTTCGCTTCGGGGTCACACCCACACTCAGGGCTGCTTAGCTGATCAAGGCTCGCTGCTGGCGGTGCTTGGGAACCATGTGCAGTGCTGGGGATGAAATGTAGGTCAGCCAGATGCACAGCAAGTGCTTTTGCCTTTGTACTGTCTCTCCAGCCCACTGCTTGGTCTTGAGTCCATTTCAGGACTGTGTTCCTGTCATGTACAAACATATCCCCAGTATGTGGAGAAGGTCTGCCTTAAATTGGCATCCTTTCCCAACATAGTCTTATGTTGCTTAAAATATTTTTTAAATGTATATATGTATATGGTTTGGACATATTGAGAGATTATTATTTTGTTTTATACCTCTAAAATACCAGTTCCTTTGAGGTTTCTATACTTCATCTGTTTCTATTTTGAGCGAAAAGAATTACTATAGAAAAAAAATTCAAAAACTTGCATGACATGGGAACGTGCTTAAACTGGAGGAGAGAAATGCGTTTCTCACAAGGCCTGTTTCATGTGCTTCCAAGCTCCTGTGAGCACTTCACTTTCAAACCCATGCCCCTGAGTCCAGGCTTCTTGGTCTTTGGTTGGTTGGTTTGGTTTGCGGCCACACCCAGCAGTGGGCAGAACTTATTCCTGGCTCTGTGTTCAAGGATCACTCCATATGGGATGTCAGGAGTAGAACCCAGGTGAACTGTATCCAACTCGAGCACCCTACTCTCTATCTTCTCTCCATGCTAAGGCGAGCACCCTACTGCTGTCTTTTGCCCAGCCCCGCTCCATGTGGCCCGTTAGTGGCAGTCGTATCCATGATAACATGCTGGATGCTTTCCCTCTGTTTGTCTTCTTTGTCGGTGCTAGTGTGTCTGTCCATGTTCTTCCTGTCTAGAACTCTGTGCCTCTCTACTCCTCCCATTGAGCCTTTCCCTAGCGCCTGTCCCCATTTCCTCACTGCCCACTAGGCTTTGGTCTCCCGTCCTCTGCTGTGCTCGTGCCTGCTGAGAGGGCCAGGCACAGACCCAGGCTCTACCCTATGTGCTCTACTGCTGAGAGCCACATGCGTGTTCTCTGCCGAGTTCTCTCCTCTGTCCTTCCACCCACTTCCTTATCATTTTCTTCCTTTCCTTAAAAATTTTTTTTATTAAGGCATAGTTAATAAACTTATTTTAATTTTTTATTAAGCCATAAATTTTTTTTTTATTAAGCCATAGGACTGGAGCAATAGCACAGCAGGTAGGGTGTTTGCCTTGCACACAGCCAACTTGAGTTCGATTCCTCCGACCCTCTCAGAGAGCCTGGCAAGCTACCAAGAGTATCCCGCCACAATGCAGAGCCTGGCGAGCTCCCCGTGGCATATTCGATATGCCAAAAACAGTAACAAAAAGTCCCACAATGGAGATGTTACTGGTGCCTGCTCAAGCAAATCGACGAACAACGTGCCATAATTGACAATATTGTCCATAGTTGATTTTTAGGCGGACATTGTCCTGGCACTCTTCCCACTGCCATTGTCATCTCCCTTCCACCAGTGCCCCGGATCTATCTCCTTCATAGGCGTGTTGTTTTTAAGTTTGGTTGTTGTGCTTTGGGTCTCGTTCTTTCAGTGTTGTTGACTGTGTAGTTTAGATGCATAACTAAACCACACCTCTACCCCACTGATGAGCCTGAGACTCCTGCCCCCTGCTCTGGTTATTTCCCCCTTCTATTTCTTCTTTCTTCTATACCTTAGGACCAAGGATGATCTGGGTCTCCCAACTTAACTCTCTTGCACACCCTCATACTGTTATTCTCTACACCACAGATAAGCGAGAGCATCTTGTGTTTGTCCTTCTTTGGGCTCACTTCGTTTAACATATTACCCTCCAGTTCTATCCAAGTTGCAGCAAATCCCAAGTGCTTCCTTCCCCCGACCCTCTTTTTTTTTTTTTAACATCTGGCACATCCTTGGCTGCCTACTTTCGTTCCTCCTGGCAGAGAAGTTCCATTTCTCACACAACTCGAAACTGCCCGCTCCCCTGTTACCAGCTCTCACACACATCTCCCCAGCCTTGGTGTGATGCTGTAGTTGCTTCTCAGACACTTTCCCATTCAGCTATCACAGCCCTGCCCTGGGCCCTCCCGGCTGAAAATTATACCTCAAAGCAAAGCTCTGCACGCTGCTGCCTTCTAGCCTCCCCCAGCCCAATGCTGGATCTGTAAATGTCTTATTGGAAAATATTCAGGCCACTTGGTTTCTCTGTGGTCGGTGGCTGCTTGGTTCTTGTCCCAGAGTGAGGATTCACTGCCCTCGGTTGTAGAGACTCTGTGCTTTATGGGGAAAGTTGCCCAGCCCTGCTCTAAAGGTCCTGGCCTTTCCACGCTAGGCCTTTGATTAAGTTCATTCTCTATAACTAACTTTCCATCATTCCTGTAACACATTTTAAAATCCTTTGGCTTGATAATTGGGGATTTTCTCTTGCCTGCTTGCACAGCTTCACACACCCAACCCAGCTTGCTGCACCAGGCTCCTCATTCTCTTGAGAACCGCCCCCCCCCCGCCCCCGCCCCCCACCCCCACCATCACCAGCACTTGCCCTTCCCATGCTCAACCCATTTCAGACCTTCCTGTGGTCTGAAAGGATCGACTCAGGAGTTGGCAAAAATGCCATTTTGCTGTCCTCTTCACCTTTTTATCTTAAAACAAGACAAAACAACCTCAGCAAGCTTTTCTTTTCTTTTCTTTTCCTTTTTTTTTTTTTTTTGAGAGAGACTTCCTGCTAACGGTGCAGTGCCAGTGCCTATGGTAGCATTATTGATTTGCAGATGTTGCAACTCTAGCTGGTCTGTATTAAGTCAAGGACTGTTACTGACTAGAACATCTTCCTCCCCTCCTCCAGCCATGCGGGGCTGCCCACCTCCATGTCCCTCTTGATGCATTTTCCTATCACTTCTTGCAAGCCAGAGACTTTAGCAGCAGCCTCAACTCTTAATTCTTCACCCCTTAATTTACAGAGAACTGGTTGCTCTTCTCCAAGCCCAAATCCCTGGCTGCTGAAGTTCTGGCCTGGGGTTCGGAGAGTGAGGTACATACAGCACAGAATTTAAGAAACTGCTTCCTCTCAGTGTGGGGCAAGCAAAGACCTGCACCAAGAAGTGAGGTGTTTGCTCTGGGCACCCCCACTATTGTTGCCAGTGGCTCCTTCTCTCCCTCCCCCCTCCCTGCCCCCTCCCCTGGACTCCTCCCCACCCTCATCTTTCCTTCTCCAAGTTTACCTTCATGTTGCTGATAAGATCTTGTCAGGCTTGGATGGCATCTTGGTTCATCAGTTTCCTCTCTTGACCCTCTGAGAGGAAGAGCTACAAAGAGCTCTGTATTTTGTCCCTCAGAACTACCTTAGTGTGCCGAGCTCTGGCACACTGGAAGAACATTATCTTCCCTCCCTTGGAACTTTCCCTTTTTTGCTTGGAAAATTCTCATTGTTCAAGACTCAGCATGACTCACCACAGTTAGCTTTTATGGGAATATTTTCAGAATTCCCTAGAACTAATTAAGTAGCTTCTGCCTTTCCCCCCCTTAAGCAGAATGTACTCACCTTAATTACAGCAATGTGTTTCATTTTGTGTTAATTAGTATTTTTTTTATCTCCCAGAAAACCAAAGGCTTAGTGCCCAAGCTTCATGTTAGAATCATTTGGGGACATTTTCTTTGTTTCCCAAGTTCTTGTTGAAGCGACATTGAGTCAGTAACATTGGTAAACAGGTGCCCAGAATTGAATTCAGCATCTACGTATGTTACATTGTGATTCTCACCAATAGTCTAGGTGTTTGTTACTCAAACTCTATCCCAGAACCAGAATCTCAGCACCTGGACTGAGCATCTGTGTTTAATTTTTTTTTAATTAAAATCACCCTCTTCCAGATGATTCTAATACACAGCCATTGTGTAAACCAGAGATTTTTATTGAATGTCTGTGCTCGAGAGTAAGGGCATCTCTCTTCCTATCTGTCACTCTCCACACCGCCCTCTCCTCTTTCCTCAGGCCTCGGAGATGCTGGGCCTTCAGCAGGAGCTTGGCTACAAGCTGTGGCATTAAGTGGCCATCTGCATTCTGTGTGGGCTCTGTCCCGGGGACTGCTGAAGAGAGGTCTCTTCACTCTCTCCTGCAGCACCTACGAGCAGGAGAAGTTTGTCAAGATCCTGGGGTGTGGAATGTCTATGATTTCCATGAGGCACCATCAGGGACTCACTGTGACTCCTTAGACTTGGGTCTCACTGCTTTGGATACTGAGTATTTGCCCACGAGGACTATAGGTTTAGACATGCAGAATGCTGTTTTAGTCTCTTGTAAAGGCCCAGTCAGTGGCTGTGCAGGATACCAGGAAGATGAATGAAGATGGTGGGGGGATAGATGGGCTTCCTTGTTTTGACTCTTCTGTAACAGGACTGGTCAGTGGTTGGAAACTTGCCAGAAGGGGTGTGGGGGTTAGGGGTAGGCGGGGGTGAAAGGCAGTTAGGACAGAGAAGGGTCCAGTATGACAAAAATAGCTGGAAATGATCACTTTGGACAGGAACTGAGTATTGAAAGTAGGTAAAGGGATATACCTTAATACCCAAAAGGAGAGAGAGAGAGAGAGAGAGAGAGAGAGAGAGAGAGAGAGAGAGAGAGAAGAAGAAGAAGGAGGAGGAGGAGGAGGAGGAGGAGGAGGAGGAGGAAGAGAAGGAGGAGGAGGAGGGGAAGGAGAAGGAGAAGAAGGAGAAGAAAAGTTCCTGCCATATAGGCAGGGGGCTGTGGGGAGGGAAACTGGGGATATTGGTGGTGGAAATGTACACTGGTGAAGGGACGGGTGTTGGAACATTATATGATGGAAACCCAATCATGAACAACTTTGTAACTGAGTATCTGTGATTCAATTAAAAAATAAATTAGTTAAGAAAAACAAAAGAGTCTGGTAAGGGTGAAGGGCTTTACCTTGCATGTGGCTAACCCTAGTTCAATCCCTGGTACTATGTATTGTCCCTCAGCTCTGCTAATTAGTGGCCCTGAGCACTCCTAGGTGTGACCCAAATCCCACTCCCCTCCGAAAAAGAAAGGCTTTTCTGCCATCAGCTCACTGAGTCCAGAGATAGTGTCTGTGGGCCTTCAGGTGAAGTTAGAAGCCCACGAGGGCTTGTGGAACAAGTTATGGGTGCTTGATGCTCTGTTACCTGCATCTCCAGGCAGAGAGATCAGACTCTCCCAGACCCATGGATTTAAATGTCAGGCTTTCTAAATGGGAAAGTCAGCGATGTGCCTTCACGGTATCTGATATTTACAGTTCTTTCCAACTTTGGTGAGTTGACTTTTGTTGTAAATGTTCTCCGATGCAAATTAGAATGGGTTTTTCCCCCCATGTGTACATATACCTTTGCTATTATTGCTTTCTTTGTTTTGATTTGCTCTGTGAAAATCCACAGATGCATTCGAACACACAAGGGCCCTTATCTTTGGCTACTAAAAATAATCATTGGAAAAAGTAAGGCATGGATTTTAGGAGAAGCCTATTAATCTTGTATTTTAATAGGTTTTGAGTTGCAAAAAAAAATTGTCTTTGAGATAAAAAGAAAAAAAGAATTACTCTTCCAGTGCTATTTTGGATGATTTCTTTCCAGAACTTGAGCCAAGGGAAGCTAGACTGTGATTTTGTTCTTTGCACTATTGTGGAATCCTCTTTCTCTTCCTCTTTTTCTTCTTTTTGGTTTTTGGGTCACACCCGGCAGTGCTCAGGGATGTGCACTCAGAAATCAGTTGTAGCAGGACTTCGTGGGACCATATGGGATGTTGGGGATCGAACCTTAGTCAACAGAGTGTGAGGCAAGTGCCCTAACTGCTGAACTCTCACTTCAGCCTCCCCTGTAGTAGTTCTGTCCTTGCTGTTTCCTTCTCTTCTTTCTTTGGCTCATGTCAGTGAGGTTTTTTATTGAATAACCATTTCATACTGAATTAAGTGCATTATTCAAAAGCCCACTTTGGTGATACTTTCAACCCCATTATATAGACAAGAAAACTGAAGAACAAAGAAATTAAATCATTTGCTCAAGGTCAAGAATCTGCTAAGAGGTGAACAAAGCCAACGGTTTTAAGACCTTGGGCTTTTCACTGGGCTGGAGCAATATCACAGTGGGTAGGGCGTTTGCTTTGTATGCAGCCGACCCGGGTTCAATTCACCCGTCCCTCTCAGAGATCCTGGAAAGCTACCGGGAGTATCACGCCCGCACAGCAGAGCCTGGCAAGCTCCCCGTGGCATATTCAATATGCCAAAAACAGTAACAACAAGTCTCACATGGAGACGTTACTGGTGCCCACTCGAGCAAATTGATGATCAATGGGAGAACAATGCAACAGGGCTTTTCACTATTTGCTTCCTGACTCACAATTCAAAGTGGTAACTAGTACTGGAGTGAAAGTAAAGGATATCCCTGTATACCAAAACAAATGTACTTCAGCTTCCCCCTACTTTCCTCCCAATTCCTTTTGCAATAGGTCCACTTCCTGGAATTATCAATGAAAGACATCCATAGCACAAGCACTGAACTTGAGTTCTCTGTCACTATTTCTAATTCAAGCACAGAGTTGGAAACCAGCAATAATAAGAAATGGCAAATGGCAAATAAAGAGGGTGATGCTATGGGGTGGGTGGGTGGCAGGGCAACTGCAGAAAGGGACGGATCCCTGAATTTAATCATTTATGGTCTGCAGTGGCATCTGGCCAAGGAGATTCATAGCAACCATTTAGGGGTCTAGTTGAGGAGCCACAGGGCCACAGTCACAGCTTCTACATAAGTGCATTATGTGGGACGGAGGGGGGCAGAAGAAGCCTAAAAGGACAGACATCTCCCCACCACCATCCATGACAGAAGGGAAGGCCAGGGTCAGCGTTGAAGAGCTGACTCTCACATCTTCAGCCCAGCATATTCTGTCCTTCTGTTTAAAGTATTTAAAATACAATCAAAGTATTTTTTAAATTCTGGCAAGCTATCCGTGAGTACTCGATATGCCAAACACAGTAACAACAAGTCTCATGATGGAGACGTTACTGGGCCTGCTCGAGCAAATCGATGAACAGCGGGAGAACCGTGACCGTGACCGTGACCGTAGTTAACATGGTCATAATAATGTTAAAGTTATGGTACTGATGTGCCAAGTAACTGCACCCACCCCATAGGCTAAAAGAAAAGGAAAAGAAAAAAAATATTTTAGAGCAGCAATAAAGAGCTGGGGATCTGACTGAAAGTGAACCTGAACCCCCACCACTGTCCTCTGTCACTTCTGATCCCATCTTCACCCCCGATCCCTGTCTTGCTAGTACTTAGTTTTGGTTGATCTGTTGAGTTGGTTAGGTAAAACTTGGCTGAGGACATCTGCTGCAGGTAGAACTCAAGTTCATAGAAGCTTCAGGAAAACTGATGTCGGGGCTTCTTTTGAAAGGAGCCATGACTACAAAAGATTAAACATAAATTAGAGAATCAAGTTTTTTTTTTCTTAGTCCTGGGAATAAGTCAGTCTTATCATGTTATTCTTTTTCACTATTTCCAGAACCACAATTGTCGCTGTTACCTTCATTATATTTTTTAATTGAAAAAAAGTATGCCTCCTGGGTACTGTTTAGACAGTGCCCCACAAAAGCGGGGAGGGAGTGCTGGAGATAGGTTAGGGCACATGCTAGGCATGTCCCCAATCCCGCTTCTGTCCCTGCACTGCGCAGTTCCCCAGAGTAGCACTCTGGAGGCCCACAAGTACCACTATTGAGTGTGGCCCTGGAAGCCCCCAGTACCACCAGAGTGGTCCTGGTATCCCCAACTCTGCAGGCCCAAGTAGTGCCACATCCTTGCACTAAATTTCGGTCCCGAGACCTCCTGAGCACCTCTTGGGAAGCCCCCAAATCATTTTATAAGCACTACACTCCTCATGGCTGGGGAGAGTAGCCCAAGGTCCACTCTGGTGGTTTTTCCTAGTGATGTGGCCTGATGATGTGGCTCAGGGGTCACCTGCAGTGCTGTGGGCTGTGCATGTCAGGGATGTCACTGTGTGCCTGCAGAGGCCAGGCCTGTGCTCCTCCACTTTCAGTCAGATCCTCAGCTCTTTATTGCTCTAAAATATGTTTTTCCTTTTCCTTTTCTTTTAGCCTAAGAAAACCCTTTGGTGAAGGGTGAGTGTGATCACTGTCTCGTGGAGATTTCATATCCCTGAATTCAGAATCCCAACACAATGGTTTGAAAATCAGGTCTTGCATAAACAAGTTAGATGTGAATAACTGAAGTGCTTAAAACAGTGTTTTAAAAACTTTTGGCTAAGAATAACTATAAGAAAAGCACCACTGGGGCTGGAGAGATAGTACATCAGGGAGGGTACTTACCCTTCAAGCGGCCAACCTGGGGTTAGATCCCTAGTATCATGTCAAAACAATCCTGTGTAGTTTAAATGTGAGATTCAAAAGATCCAGAAGTCAGACTAGGGAATCAAGCACCTAGACCTGCTTTCCAGTACCTGTCTCTCAGTCTGTTTTTTCACCGTAAGATAAGGGACTTTGAGGGCTGGAGAGAGCACAGTCTTTAGAGTACTTACATGTAAGTACATGCATGCATGTAAGTTGCTTGCATGCAGGCAACCGGGGTTCAATATCCATCTCTTGCTATGGTCCCCTGAGCTTGCCAGGAGTGATCCCTGAGTGCAGAGCCAGGAGAAATCCCTAAGCACCACCAGGTATGACCCAAAACAAACAAACAAAATTTAAAAGGGACTTAGACTTAAGACACTGTTTAATTCTGACCATTGGCAACAGCATAAAGAGGGGAAAGCTGAGAAGGCCAGCTGCAGGCAGGGACACAGCTCAGCTCTGAGTGCCCAGGGACTGTCCTTTATAACACCCTGTAGAAAATGTGGAAGTACAGAAACATATAAGGTAGGTGACACATTTGTACTCTGGCCATCCCCAGTGATGACTCCAGAGACATCAGGCCATAGTGCACTTTGATCTGTTTGGCTTTGGTTAGTTCACACTATCAATAAACCCTTCAGGGTTCTCTCCTAAACCTTTAAGGTCTCAAAGTTCTTGGCTAGGCTTGATGCTGCCTGTAGCAGGCCCCCTGGAACCATCTAATAATAAACCAATATCGTAGGCACCTTTAGATCATAATCACATTTTAACCAGAGTAGAAATGAAGCACACAGTTTACTACACATCTTAATGCTCAAACTGCCAGCCATCGAAGAATTTACAAAACCTTGACCTTGTTCCTCTTCCTCAGGTGTCTCTCAGATGTGAAAGCTTCCCGGGGGCCACAGTGAGAATGAGACACCCCCTTGCTCCCTTGCCCCTAGTTATAGCTCCCTGTCCTCCCAGTCTTGCCTTATGCTGAAGCAGTCGCTGTGCCCATGGTCTCTCTCGCCACAGTGCTCGCCCTGATGGAGGATGAAGGAAGATTATGGGCCTGAGCCCAGGTGCCTGAATGCACCCTGGCGCTGCTCCGGCCTGGGCATATAATGTCAGGAGCCATGGAAGGTTCTGGTCTGTTTGCCCCTTCCTGTTAGTGGCCATGGTCTGATGGAGTTGTTGGGAGGGTTGTCCGAGATATGGCTGTGAAGATGTCTCCCCTGCTCCGGGGCTCAGAGTAGACATCCGATAAAGCTTTGTTGTTTTTCCTTCCCTTTAAGGTAAGGGACCATGACTTCTAAATCTGTACATTTCTAGTACTTCTGGAAAACTTGTTCTCAGTGGGAACTGGATAAACTTCCTCCTAAAATGGGAATTGAACCTTCCCTGTTTAAGGAAACTGGGTCTATTTATTTTAGAGATTATTATTTATAGAAATAATGCAAGATAAAAAATGTAACTGCTTGGCTTTCTCTAATTAGCTATTATTAATATTAGCTATTATTTACAGCTAATAGAAAACAAAGTAATATTAGTATTATTAACATATAATTATTATGAGCTAGTTAATATTATCTATTGTTTATAGACAATAAAAATAATTTTCTGAAATAGCTGATATGTATCTTGAGGCAGTAACAAATTCTGACAATTTTTTTTCTGGTTTACTTAGTTTAGACTTTCTAAACACAAGAAAATATCAGTGCTACATGGGCTGAAGGGTCCTCTATTTAATGGGTTATTCTTTTAAGATATCTATTTTTATACATTTATTATAAACTGCATAAATTCTCTGGAAGAATTAGAAATAAGTTGATGGCAGTTTCCTTTGGGAAGAAGGTTAACGGTCAAGAAGGAGATTTATTTTCACTGTATGCATTTTCATATGATTTGAAATTTGGGCTAGATAGGCATTTTTTTTGTTTTGGGGTCACACCAGGTAATGTGCTCAGGGATCATTCCTGGTGGCCTTGGGGGACCATATGAAATACTGGCGGTCAAACCCAGGTTGGCCACGTGCAAGGCAAGTACCCTGCCTGCTGTACTACCCTCCAGCCCTGGTAGGCATGGTTTTAAAAGTTATATTTATATTAGTATATATATATATACATGTTTATTGGATATATGTATATATGCCTATTAGTGTGCATATATATATATATATTCCTATACACTAGTAGTAATGTAACAAGAAATTTGAGTGGTAGATCTTTATTTTTAACTTTATTAATAATTGTTTTATATAACAAAATCTTCCATACATTTTTGTTGGGTTTTGGGGGGCCACACTTGGTGATGCTTGGGGACTATTTCTAGCTCTGTACTCAGGACTGACCCCAACAGTGCCAAGAATTGAACCTGGTGGGATATATGCAAGGCAGGAGCTTTGCTTACTATATCATCTTCCCAGCCTCATTATAAATGCTGTTTCAGACCTTTTTTCTCAGGTGGCTTTCTGTACAGGTGTGGGTCAGTGGAGACTTCCTGTCACATGAGCTGTTGTCTACACAGTCAAGGGGAAGCTCAGCCTTTCCTTCTGCGGAGCTCCTAGAGCTCAGGTTCAGGACTGTGCCCACCCCCTGCTGCTAAGGGGGGTGGAGGTGGGGCAGGGGGCAGGCAGGGGAAGCAGCATCAGAGAGTCAGAACCCACACTTCATAGAGCTGGGGTATAGTTGAGAGAAAACAGGCTCTCTGTGACTCCCAGAAAATTGAGAGCCACAGGCCTTTGAGTCCAGCCCACCAGGACCATCATCCCCACCCCAGAAAAACCAGAGCTCTGTCTTCCGCTGGACCTTAGTTTGGGAACTTGTTTTTAATAAGATATTCAGTTTCTCCTTTTCCTTTGGTACCCACTGAGTGATTATCAGCAGGGTCCTTCGTTTCTTCCGAGCTTCCTTGATATTAACCCCAAAGGGATGGAGTGAGGATTAGATATTACTAATTTATGCAAATACTTAGAGCTGGTAAGTATTCCTCAGAGTGTTAGTGACCATTTTTGGTTTCTGAATTTGGAATTCCATCAGGGATTCCTAAATCTTGACACCATGGCAGCCACAGGTCATTCCAATGGGTTTCTGGAAGCCCATTTTCCAAGCAGTAGGATTGCTGAAGATACAGATATCATCACAGGCAAGCTGAGTTACTGGGGATTTTTCTGAGCCCCAAGTCTGTGATTTTGTGAGTTGCAAGTCTGAGGCTCTTCTGCTCCCCAAGGCTTCCTGGGGAGATCAGACTGTTTTAGAAATTGCCATGCCCAGGGCTGCTTGTTCATTAAATTGTCCTTTGCACATGAACTGGTATTCAGGATAGGAGCAATCTCCTGTTTGGAAAGATAATCTGTGTATGTATAATTAGGAAATAGCCACCCAGAGGCCAGAGGGGAAGTAAAGAGATGAGGCTCTTGCCTTCAACATGGCCAATCTCTGTGGAATCCCCTTCACCACATAAGGGCCCCCAAGCACTTCCAGGAGTGACCTAAGCGCAAAGACAGGAGGAAAAGCCTTGAGCACCATAGGTGCTCAAGTTGGTGTCCCAACTACCTGCACAAAATGCCACCCACACTCAAGCAAAGAATGACTGCCACCTCTTTGCAGCATCTCAGGAATTGTGTTATTGTACCATTGCTCCAACATTCACTGTTCCCTGCAACCATCCGCAGTGGCTTGTCATAATGTGAGAGACCCCAGCCTTGCTAGGGGTCCTCCTCCTGGGTCTCATATTAATCTATTAACTGTGTGTTAAGCAAATGAATTTGGGTTGAATGTTTAAATAAGATATTTCCCACCTTACTCTAAAGCGATAAATATACCTTAGGGTTTTTAAAGCTTATTACTTAAATGGTGCTCAGTATCTGAGTATCTTCGGAAAGGGACTATTCAAATTGTTGTTTGGTGGGAAGGGAGAAGACAGAAATGCATGCATAATGAAGTATCAGCTTTGTAAACTCCATATACAAATGTAACAGACTTTCACTTACTAATCATGCCATTTCTTCTAGATATTGCACAAACTCTGGGAAGTCTCCCTGAATATTGAGTCACACTTGCTCTGCTTAATATGATTTTTGTCCTTGGAAAGAGCTTGGGATGAAATTGTGGACAGTCTGAATTTTTTTTTTAGAAGCAAGTGAATTAAAAATTCAAGTGCATACTCACGATGATCCCCAGAGGGACATTGACCTAACTTGGAGTATCCATTTTGTTTCCCTGAAAGAAGAAAATCATCTTTGGAAAGTTGAACATTTTCCAACCTGCTAACAGCTATTTCTCTTCTCCTTAGGTTCATTTCATACCCAATTCCAAGAAGAAAGTTTTCTCTTAGGAGAAGAATATTTTAAAGTGAGCTTAGCTAATCTGTATCTTCACCTTCCTTGACTCATAAGGAAAAGCCGGGGCTATAGAGAAAGAACTCTGGCATCCTTTGGCTCCAAAAAAGACCAGTGACTGCAGCCTTTTCATAACTGAATACCAGCACTGGTCCGCACTGGTGGTTGAAAACCAGTCTCTGACAGGATCCATATGTGTCTCACATTAAGTGGCCAAATCATGGTGCAGGCAGACTTCTGAAGATCTGGGGTCCATATTGATCTGTTGTGATCTGGGCTGGACATTCAGATCAGAGGGAAATGACCATGGTGTGCTGTGGGTCTGCTCTGAGTGAAGATACCCGACTCAGAAGGCTGGCAAGGATGTGACTCATTCCTCTTGGCCCTTGCTTTCTAGCCCAGTGGCCCCTGGTAGCCCTCAACATGCAAGCTGATGCTGCGTGTGCCCTGAAGGGTGTACGTGACAGGTCATGTCCCCATGAGCACTGTTGGCCTGTATTTTGTCCCTGGTTTATTTGCTGTGATTTACGTCTTTCCCTCCCACACTGACGTGACTCTTTGTTTTCTGTGTGTTGCAGGAAGCATAGTGTACCTCGGGATGATGGTGGGGGCGTTCTTCTGGGGCGGCCTGGCGGACAAAGTGGGAAGGAAACAGTCTCTTCTGATTTGCATGTCTGTCAACGGATTCTTTGCCTTCCTTTCTTCATTTGTCCAAGGCTATGGCTTCTTTCTCTTCTGTCGCTTACTTTCCGGATTCGGGTAAGGTTTGCTTCTTCATATTTTGTACAGATGTATTTATTCTTCATAATGGTACATGTCCTCCACTCTCGAGGGCCTTGTTACCAAGAAATGGCCTCTTCCCACACCCCCCTGTCTTCATGTCAGCCCTAGGAGCCTCCAGGCTGCTTCTTAGAAATGTTAACTATTAACCATTAAGTCCCGAAGTGAAGGAAGCTTACGCTTGTGTTTCATTCTTTTCATTTAGTGCTTCACTTTGAGGAAATGCAATATTGTTTTAAATGCAGACATCAGAGTTCTCTGGTGGAGCAAAATAATAATAATAATAATACGTAAATGTATTTTACTTTTGAAAAATTGATAAAGAAATAGCTAAAGAAATAGCTCTGATCCAATTATTATGAACTAATTAAAAGTTTGAGCACTAAAGTTTAAGAGCATGCTCTTAAATCCAGGATGAGAATGTCTCAAGTAAATGTTGTTTGATGTATGTGTACTAACAGCATATTTAACTATGTAGTAAGCCTTCTTCTTGAGACATAATAGGGCTTTTGGTATGTTCCCTAATTCTGTTAAATTAATGAAAGTTGTAGTATTAGTCAAGTGTAAAGACCTAAGTACAGTTGGCTGTACTGTTATTTTCTCCATGAAGTATGAAACATTTCTATAATAACTGAATCCACAAACTTAGGAAAACCAAATCTCTTGTTTAGGAAAGAATGAAAAACACTGTGTTGATTCACACAAAAATGCTAAAATGTTTTGGACTTATAATTGATAACATTAGTTTAATTTGAGACATTCTTCATGAGGCTCATAATGTAAGATGAATCTGTGAATCTATGGGAAGATGAATCGATGGGAATAATATAAATGGAAATAGTCAGTGAAGAAAGGGAAGGTGATAGTGCTGGTAAGTTTGAGACTCAAGTAAATTGTGGTTGATGATACTGGTGCCCACCCAGAAAAGCACAATTTTGTCCCAAGAGAAGGTCAGAGAACTTCTGTTTTCTTCTTAGGCACATGTAACAGGAATACTTTCAGATAAAAGAGAGGACTATTAGAAATGCAAAGCTTCAGAGGGAATGACTGTTGTTGGGTTGTAAGATTTGAAATCAGTCCTCGTTAGTGCAGGGTAAGAAAGACTGAAGAAGGAGAGCAACAATTCCATGATGGGAGGTAGGTAACATTTGTGGGTTTTTTTTTTCTTTCAGGGGTTAGAGAGGAAGTTGGGCCATACCTCGTCTGTGTAGAGATAACTAATGACTTTGTGCTCAGGGATCACTCCTGGCAGTGCAGAGAGACTGTGTATGGTGTTAGGGATGGAACCTGGGCAAGGCAAGAACCTGACCCACTGTACCACCTGACCTGGTAGATAGCAGTTTTAATGAACAACAAAAATCACAAAACTTTGTCTTGGGTGGACGCAAGACAAGTTTTTCACCCTTCCTATCAAATCATAGAAGTTGACAGAGAAGACTCTGCTGGATTTAATCATGCACGTGACCAGATGGTCTTAACACAATGCTTTCTCAGGTTTGAGTTATTTTGGGGATAGGAAGCCAAGAAGAATGAAATTGCAAATAACAGGGAAGGGAAATAGAAGCCTCCAATTGCCCAGATCCAGAGCATTGAGGTCGATGAAATACCTGTCTCTCTTGCTTGCCTTCCCCAAAAGCTGTCTCAGAGGATACTTCAGGAATACAATGGTTTTCTTCTACTGATTAATGAACCACTTTTCAGTTCATTAAAAACAATTTTTTTCATTATATAGTTTTCTACCACAGGGTTTGTGATAAAACTGAATTTTTTGGATTAACTCAGATTTTTATTAGTTGTTTTTTGGTTTTTGTTTTTTTTTAATGTGTGTGTGTGTGTGTGTGTGTGTGTGTGTGTGTGTGTGTGTGTGTGTAGGGTGAAGAGGACTTCACTAGCAGTATTTAAGAGTTCAGGGACCATTCCTGGTAATACTCAACTTAGCAATTTCAGGCCTACCAAACAGGTACTCAGACCCATCTGGGGAGACCAGGGCTACCCCAGCAGTATTCAGGCATCAACAGGGTCACACCCAGCAGTACTCAGGAGCTATGCATTGCTGGGGATAAAACTCAGCGCCCCGCACATTCAAGGCTTACACTTCAATTCTTCGAACTACCACCCTGTCCATGTGAAGTTTTAAACATTATAGCCCTGTATGCACTATGTCTTGGACATAGTAGGCAAATACATGTCTAGGTTGCACAAATTTCAGGAGTGTTTCTACATATCAAGGTGATGTATTCCAGTAAACCCAGATAGTTGAAGAGTTTGTGAAAGTGTAAAGACATTTTGTCCTTAAGGACAAAATTTATTGATTAGAATCAGTAATTTTCTTTGTAATGATGGGAAGGGGGGCTTTTCCTCAGTGTAGGAGAAGTGCTAAGACCTCAGAGATTAGCTCCGTATACTGTCAATTTATGCAGGTATTTTAGACCATATACTTAAGAGGCTACAATAGATTTAAAGCAGAGTAAATTGAGACACTTGAAGAATAGGAGGCATTATTTGGGACTCTTTGTTGAAGAACGATTTCTGCTAAAGACTTTAAGGTAAGCCATTCTTACCACCGGGAAAGGCCAAGTGTTTCCTTTCCTTTCTGTTATCTATGTAATATCCCTAGCTTGTCAGAAGGATGCTAATAGCCTAAGTCTGAATTCCAGTGCTTTCTATTTGCAGTCTTCTCCAGGAAATTTCAACTAAACCCACAGACTCAAAAGTACCTGACTGTGGTCAAATTATTATGGCAATGTCCATTGCCGATCTGGATTATGACATGGTAAACCCAGTTGAGCGCAGCAGGGGAAAAGGGCTGCTATGGTGGCTGTAAAATATTTTAAATGAATGGACTGCCCAGAAGCTAATTCAAGGACAGTATAGTAGTAGAATCCACAAGGGTCTATTCATGATATCATCCTTTGCTCTGTCACAGATGGCTCATTTCTCGAAATATTGGAACTGACCTAGCATAGCATAGACCGTGTGTTGCTAATCATGAGACTCAGACTCAGCTGGTCTCTCATGGAGAGATTGGACGCTAACCCACTGTGACTTCACATCTCTGCCCTGGAACTGCACAGGGAGTCAGGGAATCCATGTTCTCCTGAGCTTGCCTTCGCTGGGAGGTCTTGGGAGAGTCACTGAGGCTGCTGGGCCTGACTTGTCTTTTGCAAAAGAGAGATGGCAGTGCTGGAAAGATGGAAATCCCTACATTGAAGTGAGAGGATCAGGTGAAATAGACTGCAAGTACATGGTAAGGGGGGAAATGTGAGCTATTAGTGTCAAGATTCTCCCACAGTTCGGCATCAGTCTCTTTAGTCTGGTGCAAGTCATTCAGATTAGTGTCCGTTGCCTCAGAGCAGGGGAGAGAGAGTAGGAGAGGCCCCTTTCTGGCTTATGAGTTTCAAGTCTCTTCCATGACTAAAAGAGGGCATCGTGGGCAGAAGATTTTAAAGAAATCAGGATGAGTGAGAAAAGTCAAGCATACGTGTTCTTGGAGTAGATAAAGAATCCCCCGGACTGGGCATTCAGGTGATTTAAACTTGCTAGGGGGAGGAACATGTAAGTGTGTCCTGGGAGCGGGGATATGTGTACTTTTTTTTTCTATGCCCGGTTTTTAAAAATATTTTTTATTTAATTAAAGGGCTGGAGCAATAGCACAGCGGTAGAGCGTTTGCCTTGCACGCAGCCAACATGGCCGAGCCGAGTTCGATTCCTCCGCCCCTCTCGGAGAGCCCGGCAAGCTACCGAGAGTATCTCGCCCGCACAGCAGAGCCTGGCAAGCTACCCACGATGTATTCGATATGCCAAACACAGTAACAACAAGTCCCACGATGGAGACGTTACTGGACCCACTTGAGCAAATCGATGAACAATGGGAGGACTGTGACCATGATTTAATTAAAGAACGGTGATATACAAAGTTACTGATGTTTGAGTTTTCAGCATATTTATATTTCAACACCAATGAGATCAGAATGCAACCACCAGAACTATGTAATGTGCTTATCAAGGTGACAGTGGGTAGGGAGGGACATGTGTACTTTTCACCTGGATGAAATAGACAAAACCTCCAGCAACTTGTGGGATCCAGCAGCTGAGGAACTTGAGAACTGAAGTTAAGGAAAATGAAGCAAATTCTCTTTTTGACCAAGTTCATGGTCATCATACTAAAATGTAGCCTGTGAAATGTTACTTCCTGGATGGGAGGGCTTTTTCCAGAAGCTCTGGAGTTTATCTGGGGTCTCTGTCTCTGCAGCTCTGAGAGACCTCTGCTGAGTCTCTGTTTTCTCCAATTCCATTCAAGTTCAGCTCCAAACACATCTTAACACATGCTGCACCCCGAAACCTTTTGTGGATATACCTGGACCCCAAGTTTTTCCATTTGGTTGTAGTGGGAAGGCAGACAGCTCTGCCACTCATCACCTCTAAGAATCATTGCCAGGGAGAGGTGATCATAGGAAATAAGGAAAATTATGAAGACAATGATGAATGTCAGCCTCATTTCCACTTCAAAGCTCTTCTTGTTTTTCTAGGCAGACACAGTTTTAAGTCCGTCCCACTCCCATTGGACCCAGTATGTAAGCAACTGAATTTTTTTGTAGCCCATTTTAATTTCATCTTTCCTTATTAAAACTTAAACCAAAGAGTCAAGTTTCCCTGGAAATGTCAAAGAAGAGATCATATTATGTCTACTTAGTTAAGCAGCCCCCTCCAACCAAATCTGATCCAGTTTTTAAATTGACAAAACTAGATTACCAAGGAAATACAGTATCTGAATGCTATGAATTTTTCTTTCTTCATAAAAAAATTATTATAATACTGTGATTTACCAAGTTGCTAATAATACAATTATTTTGCACATTCAATGCACCAATGTAGGCATTGAACACTATCTCACCATCAATGTCACCTTCCCTCCACCAATGTTCCCAGTTTCCCACCCACCACCCCAGCCTACCCCCTTAGCAGGCATAAACAAATTTACTCATATTGTTTGTTACAACACAAAATCAAATGGAATTATCAAACCTTAGATCAATAAAGTTAATTTGTGATAAACGTTATATCTCACAGTGTTGTTCCGAAAATCATTGTCTGAAGATCAATTGTGCTGGTTAGTGCTTTTTTGTTTTTTTGTTTTGTTTTTTGAGCCACACCTGGCTATGCTCAAGGCTTACTTTTGTTTCTGCACTCAGAATTAATTCCTGGCAGGGTTCAAGAGACCATATGAAATGCCAGGGATCGAACCCGGGTCCACTGCATGCAAAGCAAGCACCCAACAGAACTCCACACATTGCCAGGGCCTGACAAACTGCCATCTTTTCACCTCCAAAACTCTTCTCCCAGAATCCTTTGCGCTGACCACTTCAGAGAAGCTGTTCTGAGACCAGCCCTCCCCTCCCACCATAGAATTCTTGTGTCCTTGAAGTCATTTCTCAGAGCTTAAAACAATGGATAGGGCTTGCTTTTCATGTGTTTGCATCTCTCACCTCCAACAATAGCTAAATTCATAGCTAAATTCTCTGAGGGTAGGAGAGATCAGACAAGTCAGCCTGCTCTTTACTGTTTTACCGCCAAGGCCAGGTGTGCGTGAATACTGCCCTGAACAGCAATTAAAGAAGACAAACTTTTTTTTTTTTGCTTTTTGGGTCCCACCCAGCAATGCGCAGGGGTTACTCCTGGCTCTGCACTCAGGAATTACTCCTGGCAGTGCTCAGGGAACCATATGGGATGCTGGGAATCGAACCTGGGTCAGCGGCATGCAAGGCAAACGCCCTACCTGCTGTGCTATTGGTCCAGCCCCAAGAACACAACTCTTATAAAGACTTTTTTAAATTTTATTTTATATATTTTTAAATTTTATTTGAAGCATCATTACTTACCATACTGTTACTGATAGGGTTTCATGCATATAACCTTCTAGTACCTCATACTTCCCAGAGTATCTGCTCCCCAGCCACCATTATCTCACTATCTCTCCCACCTCCTGCCACTCCACCCACTATGTGTAAGCTGAGTCCTGTAGACCAGATCTCATGTTCTGTTGGTTGATCCCTTACTATGTTTCTTTATATCCTACACATGAGAGAGATCGTACTTTATCTGTCCCTCTCCTGATTGATCCACTCAGCATGATGCTATTCTGATCCATCCACCTAGCAGCACATTACAGGAGTTATATATATATATATATATGTATATATATATAGTGAATAGTATTTCATTGTGTATAAATAGTCTGACTTGAATCTATGACATGGTGTTCCTAGAACTGTAATGGATATGAAATTTGCTGCCTGATTTGAATATGCACATGAGTTCTAGGTGAAATCAAAAAAAAGTTAATTTAAATCATCAGGAAAGAGAGCCTTTCAGTCAATTCCCAGACATGAGCCAGCCTCAAAACTCCATAAGGGAGATATTGGGGATCTCCTAGAGGATGGCACCTGCCAAAATTAGTTACTAATCATTCTTCCATTGTTCCCCAAAATGAACATAAGGCCATTACCCCAGGCAACCGCATGAGGAAAAAGGAAGAAATTAGATGTCTAGAAGCTCATCAGGCACTAACTCTGAACTGACACTAATTTCTGGAGACCCAAGAACTGAACATCTGACAGATCCTCCAGTCAGACAGGAGCATATGGAGATCTAGTGACCAATGGAGTTTTAGCTCATGTCTTGTGTGATTTTAGCTCGGCTCTAATAGAATCCCAGTGGAGTCCCTGAATCCACCCTGAGGTCATTTTCCAGCTGGAGTGAACACTGCAAATGGCATGGTCTGAGCATTGTTACAACTCCTGGATACCAATGCCACACACTGGGAGTTTCAAAGCAGTAAGAAAATTTATGGGTCACAATCTGGACCCTTCATTTGCAGATTAAGTTTTGTCAGTGGAACCAGGAATTAAACAGAAAGACTTTAGTTGCAACTTAGTCCTATTGTTATTTTTGTAATGTTTTTTAATGAGCTACATACTGAACCCAAGGTTAAGAAGTCTTTGTAGCCAGTGTCACAGATTTCAAGTCTCTCTAACCCACTTGACTGCTGAAGTGTCATTAGTGGCCCTGTGTTAGAGTCTGGTGCCTGCAAATAGAGAAAACGAGTAGTGCCTCCTTCATCCTTTTGCTCTGAGTCCCTCCTAGATTTATGGTCTCATTGCCCCCAATTGTGCTTTTTCTGTTAATTCACCATGTCAACTTTTGAGGATATCTTATTAGAAACTACTATCCAATTGCCATGTTCTATGCAATTTTAAACATTTGTCAAGTCCAATAAGCGATTCCCTGCCAGGAACAACCATGTTTTTGTGGGGATGAGGAATAGAGCATCACCAGTCATTCATCTGTCTCTCGCTTTCTGGACTGACTCGGACCAGGGAATAGACACTCCCCTCTCATCTTTCGTTAGAGTAAAATTAGAAAGATGGAAAATGAAGCTGACACCATTGATTCATTTTCATTTTCCCCAGAATTAAATTATTTGTTTCCAGTCACTGTTAATTATGGGAATGAGAATGCTTTGGATGCCAGGCAGTATCAGAGTTAGGAACTTTTCACTAAGCCTGGAATTGCCAAGCATGAAGGTCAAGAGAAAAATATAGCAGCAGTAGGAACAAAATATCAGTGTGTTTTTCATATGCAAATGGTCATTCTCTATTGGGAAATGGAGCCTCAGAAATGCCTGATTTATGGCATTTTGTAATATTTTTTCCATTGGCTATAGTAAGTTATAATAGCCACAATGCTTTGTAGAAATAATTACATTCACTCATGGCAGTAACTCTTCAAAGTCTTTTATCCACAGTATTTTATTTCTATGGGGCTGGAGCAACAGCACAGCAGGTAGAGCATTTGCCTTGCACACGGTAGACCTGGGTTCTATTACTCTGCCCCTCTCGGAGAGCCCGGCAAGCTACCGAGAGTATCCTGCCTGCATGGCAGAGCCTGGCAAGCTACCTGTGGCATATTCAATATGGCAAAAACAGTAAAAATAACGCATCTCATTCCCCTGACTCTGAAAGAGCCTCCAATTCCGCAGCGTTGGGAAAGACGAGTGAGGAGAGGCTGCTAACATCTCAGGGCTGGGACAAATGGAGACGTTACTGGCACCTGCTCGAGTAAATTGATGAACAACGGGATGACAGTAATACAGTGATTTCTTTGATGATTAGGTATGCAAAAAATTGTGCTTTTATTAAATTAGAGATCTGAATAAAATATTTAATGATTTTCCAATGTTCATTAGTCCTCAGGTCTTAAAAGTTTTTATCTAATTCTGAATTGTTAGGTCTTCATTGCAAAGCAGACTTTCTCATAAGATATTTGTTATCATTTTGGAAAAATGAAGACCCATTTAACACTTCAAAACATTTTGGGGGAACTTTGGCTCACACCAGGTGGTACTCAGGGGTGCCCTGACTCTGTGCTCAGGAATTACTCCTGATGGGCTTGAGGGAACATGATGAGATCTTGGGAATCAATCCTGGGTTGTCCACATGCAAGGCAAGCACCCTATTTGCAATACTATCTCCTCAGTCCCAATATTTCAAAACTTTAAAAATATTTCATCAGCCATAGTTACATTCTAATTCTGTAGTGTATGTATATATTCTGATGTATATTATGACTCACTTTGAAATGTGATGAATAATTGGTGATGCCTCATTCCTTACTCCCACTAACGCACAGTTGTCCTGGCAGAAAAATCATTATTTTGGACTGAGTAAATATGAATTCATACACAGACATGTTTCTAAATATTGAAACATGGTTCTAAATATTGACTCATTTATACCTCACCCTACTAAAAATACATGAATTATTACACCCATTTTTATAGATGAAGAAATTGAGGCACAGAGAGCTCAAGTAACTATCTGATCTCCCACAATAAGTGCTGCCATCGTATTATCATACTTGAGCATCCTGGCTCCAGAGCCATACTCATATCCACCAGGCTATGCCAGCTCAGATTTGATGAGAAGTGTGTCTGATATCATAATGCAGTGCCTAATACTGATGCAGATATGAAATAAACATTTGAAAAAGATCAATTCAGGAAGATTTCTGATCCAAAAAAATCAGAATGGGAAGCATTTCTCAATATGAAGCTGAAGCACACTAGGACAAAACTTGCTGGGGAGGGGCCCACACCTTGTGGTACTCAGGAGCTACTCCAGGGTCTGTGCTCCAGGGATCACTCTCAGTGGTGCTCAGGGGGCCATGTGGTCCTGAAGATTGAACCCAAGCCTCTCACATGCAAAGCATGCACTAAGGCCATGGAGCTATCACTCTGGTCCCAGACTAAATATTCTTAATACCAAATTATCACAAAACCAAATGTGGGTTAGTTTTTTGATAGGACTGTGTTGTCCAACAAGCCACAGGAGCTATCAAGTACTGGAATTGTGGCCCAATTCAGATGTGCTGTAAAAATCAAAACTTTTAGAATTGGCTTTACAAGAAAATGCAACATAGTATATATATATATATATATATATATATATATATATATATATATATTTGCTTTTTGGGTCACACCCAGCGATGCACAGGGGCCACTTCTGGCTCATCCACTTAGGAATTACTCCTGGTGGTGCTCAGGGGACCGTATGGGATGCTGGGAATCAAACCCGGGATGGCCGTGTGCAAGACAAATGCCCTACCCACTGTACTATGCCTTTAGCCCCCTCGTAACTTTTATGACAATTACACATCAAGGTAATACTTGTATAGATTTATAGGGACCTTAAAATTAACTTCTAGTTTTTTTCCTTTGTCTTAATGTCTGTCTAGAAATTTTCATAATATATGTGTAGGCTCACATTGTTTTTCTACTGGAAAGCACAGTCAGACAATGTCTTTTATAAGAATTTCCAGCAAAAGAATTGACTTTTTGAGACACGTTATCTTTGCAGTAGATCCTTGGCAAAGCTACTCTTGATCCCAAGAAAGAAGTAATGAAGCAAAAGAGCTTCCACACTCCAAGGTCTAATTGTGAAAAAATGAGCCATAGACACTCTTTAAAATAATGCTGTGGGTTCATTGCGTTCATCCTGCCTGTATCTCCAGCATTTGGTGATGTGCCTGACCCAGAGTTTGGAAAGATGATGAATGGAAAAATAGTAAATGGTGCGAGGTTAAGTGAAAGAATGGATGAGTGGATAGCAAGTGGCTGAAAAGTCTATGATTTTATCATTTCCTGCAGGTCAGTATGAGCATCACCATATTTATTTCGGATGCCGTTTGTGATATAGAAACACATTCTTTCAGCTATATCAGTAGCAAGATTAATTTCTCAAGCCAGCATAGAAGTCATAATACCTTTCCCAGGGGAATACCCACTGTGTTTCTGTGGGCCTGTACACTTTGTCAAGGCACAAAAGAAATCATTACTTATCCTTCTGTGTTCCTCAGAGGCTGGACAAACAATCCCAGAAGCTTCAGATTGATAAGAGGAAAATTTAACAAGTTTCATAGAACTGCACCTCCTATATGCACAAGGGAAAGAGATCAAGCAGAGATGAGAACTCACTACATAGGTTTTATTTATTTATTTATTTTTGCTTTTTGGGTTTCACCCGGCTATGCACAGGGGTTACTCCTGCCTTTGCACTCAGAATTACTCCTATATGCACAAGGGAAAGAGATCAAGCAGAGATGAGAACTCACTACATAGGTTTTATTTATTTATTTATTTTTGCTTTTTGGGTTTCACCCGGCTATGCACAGGGGTTACTCCTGCCTTTGCACTCAGAATTACTCCTGGTGGTCCTGGGGGACCATATGGGATACTGGGAATCGAAACTGGGTCGCCCGAGTGCAAGGCAAACACCCTGCCCTCTGTACTATCATTCCAGCCCCACTCACCACATAGTTTTGATCTTTAAATAGTTCAGCTAAGTCAAAGAGCTAGCAAAGGTCAGTAAGGGTAGTTACGGGGGGGGGCAGACAAAGGCATGAACATTGAAGTTCTTTCCCCATTGTAAAGATGAGGAAATTAGAGTCTCCCTGTGCAGTGGGGCAGACACCCTTATAGAAAGAATGCAAATTATGGACATGCACATTGCGTTGCCAAAGGCTTTATATTCGCCGTTAGTATCCCTGCCATTATATTTGCCTTTTGACAAAAACTAAATTTTAGAGTGGCATGTTTTTGCTCCCTTGTCATTTTCATAGATTTATGGAGCATAGGACACCATGGTTCCTTGCTCAGGAAGTTGTATTGAAGGTTTTTTTTCTGAAAGTTTCATTTAAAAAATTATAGTTGAGATAACATGATTACAATCAGGTCACTCTTTTTGTCTTAAGTGTGCAAAGTTAATACGCTTCTTCTACCACGAAAGTACCCCAAACTCTCCACACTATAATTATGTCACTTAGAAGCACTTTTTAAAATCCAAATGTTATATTTACATATTGGTATTTTGAAGTAATCACGTTTTCTGCCAATTATTTGATTCATAATTGAAATGACATTAAGAAAATATTACCAACTGCCTTATCAAAAATCAGAGAAATAAAGCTTTCCAAACAACCCATTCTTTAGCATTGCCACTCAGCATAGACAGTTAGCTTTCTTGATTCGATGATTGATTTGACTACAATTAAGTGTTCTCCTGTTTCAGTCTTGATTACTTAGAATAAACATACATCTTTTAATCAATTAGGAGTTTTATTTTTCATTTCCATTCAGTTCCTTCATAGGCCAATAGATCTGTGCCTGTCATCTTAGTGTCTGAACAATCCCTATGATATTCCATGTACTTTAATCAAAAAGAGGCTTGCCGAAAAGTTCATCTTTGGAAAATGTTGCTTTCATTCCTTATTTCTGTATTCAATTTAAAACACAATGAATTGATTTCAAATTGCTATGCAACTTGCCTGGCAGTTCATGGGTATCCTTCTTTTTTCCGTTGATTATGAGTAAGGATTGAAAGGATATTTTTCATGCAAGTTACTGTAATTATGATTACTAGATAGAGTACACCATTCACCCTTCTTTTTATCAACCCGTAATACTTGTCTCAAAAGCTGCAGGCATCTGCTCTTGGTTAGATTTTGACCTCTGCTCATTATCTGTGTGGGACATGTAGTTTGCGGTACTTAATCATCTTCCTCCTTAATTATGTTCTTGAGTGATATCCTATTTCCCAATGGAAATGGAAGATTGAGGGAAAGGACTGTTTGACAATGAGATGGTGAAATAAGTGAGAAGCAAATTACTCTTCATTACATACTCACTGGAGAATTAAAGTAGAACGGAATTACCCAGTGGAATTCCTCAGGACAAGAAATTCTTCAGACAGTCCACAATTTCTCCCCTAAAATGTCCTACTTCAAGTCATTTGCAGTAAATCACTCTTTTTATTACAATTGCCCTCTTTCACTGTGAAGAAATTGAAACCCCTTCCCATCTTTACCACAAGAATCAGCATAAATCAGCACCAGAATGAGATTTGAGCAAATTATCGTTCCATTCAGGTGTTGTCTGAACTGGAGAAAGAGGGGGTGTGATGGTGAGAGCCTAGACCTGAGTTCAATCAGGGTCCTCAATTCTCCATGAGGTTTTTGAAGACAGTAATACTTCACATTTTCCTTCCCCCTGCTCTGCTAAACTGATTGAACCTTTGTTTCTCATGTTTCTGACAGAAGAGAAATACACAGTATCCTACATGTAAATCATCATAGGTCACTAACAAAAATAAATGTTTCATGTTATTTGACAGATAGCTAATATTGTGTCAAATGCATGCTTTTGTGCATGTGTGTTCACGGTGGTCATGTGTGTTCATGTGTGTATGCAGACTTATGCTCATAGTGGGTTGAAACAAGCTTCCAAATTTGCCCTAGAAATGGATTTTTTTTCCTGGTTTTGGGACCACACCCAGCTATGCTCCGAGCTAACTCCTGATTCTGTACTTGGAGATCATTCCTGGTGGGGTTTAGAAATTGTATGGAACCAGGGTCAGCAGCATGCAAAGCAAGTAGTTTACCTGCTGGAGTATTACTCTCCAGCCCCTAGAAATAGATATGAAAGGTTTCTTTGCTTGATATTTTTATGACTAAAGTTGTAGAAACCTAAAATTATTATTACTTAGAAAAGAATTTTGAAATTCTAAATATTGGCATGCTGTTTGGTTTGTGTCCTTTCAGTTCTTTTGAATATGGCTAATCATGTAGCTATGTAGAGTGTGGGTTGCAATTATTATTCCTCTGTGCTTTCTATTACCATGTATAATTAAGATTTGACCCTTCTGACAGAAAATATAATAGGTTTCATATCCAATCCTGAGAAAAATTTTTTATAAACTACTCTGATTTGATTGCTTCATTTATATAAACATTCCATCAAAGTAAACTTCAGTAAATTTGAGTAGCAGCTAATTGATCATTATATAACAAGCCATTTAAAAAAAAGATCTCCTGTTAACTGGTTATGATGAAATGGGTTAGCCTTTATGTAATGTGAAAGATAACTTATATTTAATGTCTAAATATAAAATAAGTGTATTTTACATATTAAGTTCCCATTGCAAGAGTTCATCAATATCAACACAGTTGCTGTTTTGTTAGGTCTGTAACTGTTAGGGGCTTTCTTGTGAACAGAATACTGCAGGGTTTATTGCAGCATCTTTATCATTTCCCCACGATATGCCAACAGCAAGTCTTGAGTTGTAGCAACTATAATGTCACTCCTCATTGCCACATGTCTGCTGGGAATGGAAAGCAGAAACAACCCTGCTTAAGAACCACTAACTACACAGGAATTTGAGCACTGATCTAAATATGTTTTATATCTTCGACCATATCTATAAGGTAACCAAACTCATTGAGGTTTCTCAGGAGTTCAGGATGCCGCTCTGTCTAACATTCCTTGATTTAAAGAAGGCCTTTGATTCTGTTGCGACTGAAGTGGTCATTGAAGCCCTAGCCAAACATGGCATTCAAACTCAATACATCAGGATCCTCCGTGAGCTGTATATGGATTCACTACCAGGATCTCACCATTCTACAAGGAAGTGATCATTGACGTCAAGAGAGGGGTTCAGCAAAGTGATACCATTGCACCAAAACTCTTCAGTGCCACCCTCAAAAATATTTTTCTAAAGCACCAAAGATAAGTTCTGGAAGCTCCTGGAAGCCCAGGGTGATTGGCCACAGTCTGTGTTTCAGAGTTCTAAGTGAATTCCCTTGTTTGGGTCAAGACGTAACCATGACAACTGAGACAGTAATACAGTAACTCTTTGGGGGCCCTGATAGCTATGAGAACATCCATTTCAGTGCCCCCATTTTCTCTTGAGGTCAGATTGACCCAGAAAACAATATCTATGTCCCCATTTATTAGAGACGTTGAGGTCATCAAGAACAGATTATTCCAAGAGACAGTGTGCCAGCTCCATCTCTGGAGAATCTTGGTGAAATTCAGTTCTTCAAAGCAAACACTGGGATGTCCACTAGGCCAATTACAAGGGATTCAGTGATGAATATGGTTAAATCCACATCTTGAAGGAGCCTCATGTCAAAGACCAATATAAAGCTCACTGATGAGTGTGAAATGCACATCATTGTTGCGTTGCAGTGTGAGTTTGGTTTCCTGTTTGTTACAGGATGTCATGGTAAAAGGAAGAGTCCTAGATCCCCAGTGCACGACAAGAAATGTGACTGCTTGGGTGGTTTTTATAGGTCTTTGAGTTTGGAGAACTTAGCAAAGGATTTAAATAGATTCCCTCATTCTCCACTGACATCAGAGTTCTTGCCGTGTGCTTTACTAACACACATTTAGAGACATCCAGGCAAAACTAACCACCTTAAAAAAAAAAAAAGAGGCAATATGTCTAAGCCAGCTGAGTTGCTTAAAAGTCCTTAAAATTGGTATTTTCTTGTGCAAAACAGCCACTTGCTTAACACAAGCAGGCAAGTTTACAGTCTACCACCTGCCATTTTAGCCACCCTGAAGTCCGTTTACTGTGGCTAAGAGCACATGAGCCCATCTTGACCTGCCCGTGTGAGATAGAGAGGCCAGAGAGATAATGGCACTTTTCCTTGCACACAGCCAACCTGGATTTGATCCCCAGGTTTGATCCCCAGCACTCCATATGGTTCCTGAGCCCTGCCGGGAGTGATCACAGAGTCAAGAGTAAACCCTGAACACTGCCGGATGTGGCCCCCAAAACAAACCAAAATAATGTAAGTTAGAGCTCTTGCATAAAGGATGCTGAGAATCCATAATGAAGCATAAGTTAAGATATGAAAAGCTGGTAAAAGCTGGAACTCCGCTTTTGCTCTTCTTGATTGTCATATGACCATGGGTCACATTTGCCTGGCTGTCGGGTTCCACATTTGACTGTAGTGCTCTTTCTTTCTTTGCGGTGCTTGCTTCAAAGTTTTGTGGGGGCCACACTCTCTTGGTTATGGTGCTTAGCACACGTCAGGTGTTCCTGTGGGCAGGAGCGGCAAGGTGCTCGCACACCTTCAGTTGTGGTGCCCCCACACACACCTGGCTGCAGAGACCCAGAGATCACATACTCCACTGCAGCCAAAGGGGCTCACTCAGCACATGTGGGGGGCACTAGATCGAACTCATGCGCCTTGTGCTGAGAAAGCTGGCATATTTTGACCACTGAACCATCCCCAGAGAGAACCCTCTGGGGCTCTTTTTCTGGACTGAGAGGTCATGGTAGAGATTAGAGACTGGGGCTTTATGATGCAGAGGAAATGATCCTCCACATCCACAGGAAAAGGAGTAGCTTGAAAAGATTTATGATTTAGACATTTTATTAGCCACTAAAACTGTGTTATTATAAAATCCTTTCAAATAGGAGATGTTCAAGGCTCCATTGAATTTTTTAATTCAGTAACTGATTCCTGGTATGAGCTCCTCAAAAATCCAGGCAGAGAGCTGTGATTTTGTGCCTGAGGAACAGAGCCAGCCCTGACCATCGGCTGTGCCTGAGCTGCTTGCTAGGGGCCTGCATGATGGCCTTGAGCCTGCTGGCTGCACCAGGCACAGTGGTACTGAGTGACCATGTGCTCCATTGAGTCACATCTCTGGAAGTAAGACTGCTTAAGACTCCCGTGAAACCTGGACTGGAGAAATAGTTCAGGAGTTAAGGTATTTGCCTTGCATGCAGCTAACCCCTGGTTCAATCTTTAAGTACTTTCAGATGTGGCAATGTAATAACATCATAGCACTGTAGCACTGTCCTCCCATTGTTCGTTGATTTGCTCGAGTGGACCCAGTAACATTGTGAGACTTGTTGTTACTGTGTTTGGCATATCGAATACGTCACAGGTAGCGTGCCAGGCTTTGCTGTGCGGGCGGAATACTCTCGGTAGCTTGCTGGGCTCTCCAAGAAGGGCAGAGGAATCGAACTCAGGTCAACCAGGTCGGCCGTATGCAAGGCAAACGCCCTACCCACTGTGCTATCGCTCCAGCCCAAAAACATCATAACATAATGAAAATTGGTGGAACTCCCACAGTCATAGCCAGAGGAACAAATACAGATACTTTCACATGAGAATTTTTTTTAACACTTTGAACAGCAACCTTTACTAAGAAACATGACTCATACATTTGTATTCAAATACGTATATAAATTTACATGCACTTGTATATATATCCAAACATAGTACATTAGGCTGTGCATATAAATATATTATGTGTAAATAAACATGGAAACCAAAGTTTCATAAAATGGTACTTGAATGTTACTAGTATTTTAATTTTCGCTTGTTTTTAAAAATGTTTAGACACCGTGATTTGTAAAGTTGTTTGCAGTAGGTTTCTAGGCATATAATGTCAACCCCATCCCACCACTAGTGATCCCAGTTTTCCTCCCACTTCCTACCTTAACTCCTTGACAGACAGACTTTTAAGTTTAATTATTGTAGCGTGGGTCCGTACTTTCCATCGTATTGGGTCTAGTGGCTTAGATCAATGCAGATACCTCATCAGTACAGCCGAGCCTAGTCCAAGGTCCCCCTTGCCTCATGTGATTTCTGGGACTTCTCTTTTTTTTTTTCTTTTTTATTAGTGAAACGACATGAGGTACAGTTGTAGATTTACAAATTTTTGTGCTTGGATCTCGGTCATACCACGATCAAATACCCATCCCTCCACCAGTGCCCATTTTCCACCACCAGGATAATATCCCTCCCCCCCCATCCTCCCATCCCCCCATCCCCCCCTGCCACTGTGGCAGGGCATTCCCCCCTGTTCTCTCTCTCCTCCTGGGCGCTGTGATCAGCCAAAGAGGCATTGAGTGGCGAACATGTTCAGTCTAGGACTTCTCTTTCCACTTTCCCTCACCCCCATTCCTCTCCTTTCTTGGAATTTTTGTTTCGATAATCTACAGCTAATGTTGCCCACCTTTGATTTCTTCCATTAAGTTTTTAAATGCTGCTTTCCATAGTTAAATGAACAGTGCTGGCCTGAAGGATCTGCCTTACCATGCAGTGGAGGGCCTGGGTGCCCTTGTAAGCAGGTCGCAGGCATGCAGTGAGTGGTGCTGTGTGGAGCCAGGCGAGGCACAGTGATACCACGGACCTTGCAGCTGGTTTACTGTGTCCAGTTTAGCTGCTGACATGACCCTCCTCCAAGACACATTTGGTTGGTAAGGCCTCTACTTCCTGATCCTATCAAGCCCGCTAAGATCAGTTCTTGATAAGTAGATGAATGTGTGTTTTAGTCCTCGGCATCATCAGATTTACAGGAAAAGTCAATAGGAATTTCCCTGACAGAAACCAGAACATAAAGGAGGTGTATATCTGTGAGGTTTCCGGATGTACTTTTCAACGTCTTTCTTCTCTCTAGTCCCTTTCCCTCGCTGCCAAGGATGGTGCTGCAGCAGTGGCCCTGGGGTGGGGGCCTTGCCCCTAGTCAAGGTGCTGACACACATGCCTGCTAGTGGTCCTTCTTCTTTCCGTGATGCTCATGTTTGTACTGGCCCTGTGCTCGCACACACAGAGAGCTCGTGCTGCGATGTGTCCCTGAGGATCCCCAGGGCAGTGCCGTGACCACGATCATGCTAGGGACACGCAGGATCCTGCCCTGGCTCCAGCTCCCAACCTCATGCCCCCAAAGGCAGGTGCTTGGCCACTCAGCACCCCAAAATATTTTCAACGGTGTCACTGATGTTTCTACCACCTGCTGTTATTATTGCACGTTCCTTTCTTAAGTTGATTTTAAGACTTCATCTATTACTTGGAATAATATAAGAAATATATTTTTTGCACGACTCTGTTTTTGGAGGCAACAGTTTAAAAAGTCAGGCAGATCAAGACTTGTGACTTGATGAGGTCTGTGATCCACCTCTCTAAAGGAAACAAAATTTGGTTCCATGATCCTATTTGAGGGGCCGGAGACATAGTACCAGAGTTCAAACAGTCACTTGCCCTGCATGCCGCCCATTTCAATTTCATTCCCCAGTCCACAGAGGGTCCACTGAGTGCCACCAGAAATAATGTAATGAAAGAGTGAGCACAGAGCCAGGAGTAAACCCTGGGTGTGGCTAAAAAAAAAAAACAAAATAAAAAGAAGCGGAAAAAATTTAAGTAAAGTAAAATGCCATAATCTTACTTGAGAACCTTAAATCTGAGCCAAAGTCACTGTTCTCCCCAGAGCACGGTCAGCTTCTCTGGAAGGAAGAACTCCACCCCATGCTCTGGATACCTAGACCTCAGATGAGTCTACATTTTTGCCTGGACTCCTCCTGCAATGGTACCTATGAACTAGATCCAAAGGCAGTCTGAGAAGCAGCCTCCTTGGTCCTGCCCACAGATCATCTGAGTGAGCCCAACTACCCTCAGGCTGTAGCAAGCTGCCTTCTGAGAAAGTACAGGCTGCACTTGGAGAAGGAGTTTACGCCCGTTTCCCCAGATGCCCACAGCATGGGCAGAGAATGTCTTTGTGGTGTGTGTGTGAGAAATAGGCAAGCAAAGAATGGAAATAGGCAAGCAAAGAAATATATCGACACACTGTATTGCAACCCATAATGTGTGTGTGTGTGTGTGTGTGTGAGAGAGAGAGAGAGAGAGAGAAATGTTTTTATCAAAACTTATTTAGAAAGATGTGAGGGGGGAAATTACATGTTTGAGAGAGATCACGGGCTTCTCCAGAATGGAAATAGGCAAGCAAAGAAATATATCGACACACTGTATTGCAACCCATAATGCCCAAAAGGAGAGAGAGAGAGTATGGGGGGGAATTGTCTGTCATGGGGGGTGAGGGGGGGGATGGGGAGGATACTGGGGACATTGGTAGTGGAAAATGTACTCTGGTGGAGGGATGGATGGTCCATCTTTGTTTAACTGAAACTCTAACATGAAAACTTTGTAAGTGTTGCTCACGGTGATTCAAGAAAGAAAGGAAAGAAAGAAAGAAAGAAAGAAAGAAAGAAAGAAAGAAAGAAAGAAAGGAAATATTGATACAAACAAGCAAGATGCATGTTTAAAGAACAGGACCTTGGAAGAACAAGGCAGAATCGCTTTTTAAAATACATTAAGGGCCCAGAGAGATAGTGCAAAGGTTAATGCACTTGCCTTGCATAAGACTGACCCGGCTTTGATCCCTGGTCCCAGCTGTGGTCCCTGGATCCCACCAGAGTGATCCCTGAGCACAGAGCCAGGAGTAAGCCCTGAGCACTGCCATGGATGGTTCCCAGACAAACGAAAAAGCATTTGTTGAACCCAGGAGATAACTCAAAGGTTTGGAGGGAGTGTGCTGGACATGTCCGAGGCCCCAGGTGTCTCTCATGGTCCCTGACCCTGCTGGACAGGAGCAGCACCTCCAGGTACAAAGTCCATCAGGTGCCCACATCTGAGCCGCGTGTCACTGGGAGTGGTCCCCAACTTCCAAGCCCAGCTAGGGAGACCCCACTTAAATGCACTAACTAAAATTGTCGTTCTATCATACTAAATATTGTAATTTTAAAATAATAATAATAATCTCGCTTTGTAAAGTCAGCTCTGAGCAGAAAGTGAATGGGCTTTTAAGCGCCATAGACGAACTGTGTGGAGCACTGCTGCCCCCTTTTGGTAAAGTAGCTTAATTACAGGTCCAGTGGTCTGTGGCAGACACTTACAGAGACTTGTTTAAGTGACAGAATCGGGGACACTACTGGTATAGAGGGCTCATGTGTCAGGAAGAGCGCGCTTCACTGCTGCTCTCTGCATCTCATGGGGCCACACGTGCTCCCATGTCACGTACTTTCTGTCCTTCCCGGCAGGATTGGAGGAGCCATTCCCACCGTGTTCTCCTACTTTGCCGAAGTGCTGGCCCGAGAGAAGCGGGGTGAGCATCTCAGCTGGCTCTGCATGTTCTGGATGATCGGCGGTATCTACGCCTCTGCCATGGCCTGGGCCATCATCCCGCACTATGGTAAGAAGCTAACCTGGCCCAGCGCAGCCGCCACCTTGCTTCACTTCTGACTTCATTCACCTTCCTGATCGCTCCCTCCCTCCCTCTCCCCCTCCTCCTCTTCCTTCCTCTCTCTCTCTCTCCCTCTCTCTCCCATCTCTTCTCTCTTTCTTCTCTCTCTCTCTCTCTCTTTCTCTCTCGCTCATGCTCTTTTGACAAAAAAAAAAAACCATCATGATTCTCTCCCTTTCATTTTCTATGCCTAGACTTTTTTGTTTTGTTTTGTTTTGTTTTGGTCCAGAGATCTGTATAAGGTAAGACTGTGCCAGTGGTCCTTCAGGAATACAGTTGTGTTTTACCATTGAATTTTTTGTTGTTATTGTACTTAGGGGCCATACAGACTGGGGTTATGTGTTGCCTACATTGACAACTCTTATCAAAAGTATCCAAGCACGGGTACAGGACCACAGCAAACCGCAAGCGTCTCTCAGGGCAGTGCAGGCACCAGAGCTCCCCTGCCCTTCTTTGCCACATGCCGGACTCACTGGCGAGCTCTACAGCATGCAGACCCCGCCCACCAGTGCCAGGGTGGGTGGGGGCTGTGGCAGGTGTTGAACCCTTGCATAGCACTGTACCACTGTGCCCCACCCTCAGCTCTGTGTTTCGCCATTTTTAAATCCATTGCTTTCATTTGCTTCCTGTGTGCTATCCGTGGGGTCCTTGCCCAGGGGGAGGTGAGAGTGATCCCCAGACCATACTCAGATCATAATAAGGCAGACCATACTCAGATCATACCCAGATCATACCCAGATCATACCCAGACCATACTCAGATCATAAGACAAACAGAAGAACTGAAGCGTGAACTCCCCGGCCCCCACTTTCCAGGCACCCTCCCCAGTTCTCCTGAGCACTCAGTGTACCTGCCACTTGGAGACCTGAAATGCTTCTGAGTTCTATTGCTTTGTTTTGTTTGGGGGCTATTCCTGGCAGTGCTCAGGGGTTATCCTAGCTTTGTGTTCAGGAATCACTCCTGGTAGGGCCTCGGGGACCATTTGGGGTGCCAGGGATCAAACCCACGTCGGCCGCATTCAAGGCAAGTGATCCTCCCACCATACTTCTCCCCGGCCTTGTGTCTGGCTTCTCTGACTTGGATGCCTGAAGTTCCCAGTTGCTTCCCTCACAAACACCTAAGTCAGGGGTAGGGGAACCGAATATAGGAATCAAATTCAGTGTATCAGCAGAGCGTGTGTGTGTGTGTGTGTGTGTGTGTGTGTGTGTGTGTGTGTGTGATGTATGTGTGTGGATCAACAGGCTGAAGTTAGCCAAATATGAACACTATATGAAAACCCCTTGTGACCTCACTCATTCATTGCTCTGTCTGAAACCTAACAAAGCAAAAAACTCAGGTTTCAGAAATTTGCTCTTGGCTCATTTTCTTCTCTCTCTTTTTTCAAAAAAAATTCTGAGACTATATATAATGTCCAGATATTTTTTTCTGCATTTTTTTCTACAACAGAGCAACAGAGTGACTTTTAAAAAATTATTTTTGGTTTTGGGGACACACCATGATGTGGGGATCAAACCAAAGTTGGCGCATGTAAGACAAACACCTTAGCCTTTGTGCTCTCTGGCTCTGGCCTCAAACCTAGCCAGAGCTCACAGTGGTCCTTGCAATTGGTGAGCTCCGACAGGCCAAGCATGATGGTGTGCATCTGTCAATAGTCTCCCCACTCGGCTTTTAGTTCCTTGGGCTCTTCCCCTTCATACCTCCCTGCCTTTGCTCTATGGAGGGCTCCAGATTTTTTTCTCTGGCCTTTCTGCCACTCAGTCAGTGACTCACCTACACAAAATAAGCACTATCCCCAGCTTTTTTTTTTCAATCCCACAGTAAATAATTTTTGTTTATAACAAAAGGGCTTCCTAAGCCACTTGTAATTAGAAAGGTTGAAGGTAGTAAATCTTACACAATGCATGAAAAATTACCAAAACAATCACAGTACAGCAGAATTAAATGTATTTGAGACTGACTTTAATTTCTGTGTCGAAGTAGCCTTGAGAAATAGTCATGCGGTTAATGAAAAAGAAATTAATAAAGGTCCATGGAAGTGACTTAGCGATACATGGAGGCCATGTCTTGTAGGTATAAGGAGGGAAGGCAGAGAAGAAAGGAAGGTAGGGAGGGAGAGAGGGAGGAAGGGAAGAAGAAAGGAAGGAAGGAAGGAAGGAAGGAAGGAAGGAAGGAAGGAAGGCCTTTTGCATCTGGAAGTATGACTGAAAAATCAAGTTATTTCTATCAATCCCATATATATATATTATATATATATATTAGAATTAAGGGGTAGTCTTTTAAAATACGCTTATCTTTTTAAAATCCCTATATATATTGAAGAGTTTTAATTGTTTCGGCTGGAGTATGATTTTTTTTGTTTGTTTTTTTGCTTTTGGGGTCACACCCAGCGATGCACAGAGGTTACTCCTGGCTCTGCACTCAGAAATCACTCTGGCGGTGCTCAGGGGACCATATGGATGCTGGGAATAGAACCCAGGTCAGCCACATGCAAGGCAAACGCCCTACCCGCTGTGCTATCAATCCAGCCCCTGGAGTATGATTTTTAAAAATCCTGTATTGAGGTTGCTGGATTCTGTGTCCTGTGACTGGGGTGAGGGAGGAATATTGTGAAAATCCCTTAAACTGCTTTTGCTCTCTGTGAATTACATCTTTTCATATGTGACTTTTAGTAAAAGTTGACTCTTCTCTCACCCCTGAAGGGAGCCATGGTTGGATCCTACCCATCCTCAATCAGATTTCTGATCAGTCTCTGGGCCTGAGACTCAGCAGGAATCATTTAAAGATCATTTAAAGAGTCCTGCAGCCCAGATTGAGAATCTTCAATGGCTCACCTCTCCCCTCGGGTGGGCTCTGAGCCAAAGTCTACACAGGGGCCGGGTCGCGTCTGTCCTGTGAATATTTGGGCAGTCCCGACCTGCACGCCTAACTCCTTTCATGAGTGTCGGTTACTACGCCCTGGGTTTTTTAGAGTCCCATTGACCTCAGAATGTCAGTCTTTTCAAGGGTACCTCTTTTCATGTACTGAAAATGATCCAAGGGTTAAAGTCTCTGCATGCTGTTGGCAGCTTTGGGAAAAATACAAAACATGAAACGCTGTGTTATTTCTCTCGAGCTCTCTGTTCCATCAGGGATGCTGCAGCCCAGAGAAGCAAGAGAACGGGAGGCCCTACCTCTACCCTCTTCCATTCAAGAGCCAGAGGAGCACCTTTGCCCTGGGCTGAGTTTTATTCACTCAAAGCCCATCACCAGCCTTTTTCACATGGGTAATATAGAATTTGCTTGAAGGGTCAGGATGTCATTGGCACCCACTTGGCGGGTGATCCTGATGACCAGAGGTGCCCCCAGCCCCAGTGTAAGAAGCTGTTTCTGCATTCATGTGTGACCCAGTGGTTGGTGCCCAGTTACCACCATTTGAACCCTGGCTCCACACCAGCACCTGAGACCACGCAGATATTGAGCTGGTCACTAAAGGTTGTCTGGAAGGATTCCTAACAAGGTCAGCATAACACCAGACAGAAAAAGCTGTGGTCAGATTGTGGCTGTGAGTTCCTGGTGGATGGTGGGCCTAGCAGTTTCTATACCAGCTTCAGATTACCAGGGTGTTGTACCTTCACACGTTGCTTGAGGGGCTGAAAGTCTCCCTGGAGACGGACAGGCAACTGCCAATATGGAAAGCTTCTGAATATGTAAAATGTCCTCAAACAGTCCAGCAAGGCTGCAGGGACTGAGGGCTCGTGTCTCATCATACCCTGCACCTCTTCTGCCAGCCGCCGCCATGTTACCAGCTACTTCCATTGAGCCTCAAGGCTGTTCCCTGTACACAGAAGGCCACGGCTTCCCACATCACGTGTGGCTGAGCTGCTGTGACCAGGCATAGAGAAAGGATGCTTCTGGAATCCCCACACTGGCAAGGCTAGACACCAGTTCTGGGACCAACAGTCAGAGTAAGGGCCGCTCTGGGTGTGCTCCCCGAGGCCCCTGTAATCAGGTCATCTGAGACCTTAATGGAAGCACCTTGGAAGGGAAAACAGGAACTGGCTGAGTCACCTGCACTTCGCAGCCTTGGCTGAGTGCTTCCTTCTGAGGCGGGTGTGTGGGAGTGTGGCTCGCTCCATTAACGCTCTGTCGTCACTGCAGAGGACACATTGTCCCCTGCTGAGGTGCGTGAGGATGTGCAGCAAGGATGTCGGTTATCTAAATGGGGGGTTCTTTGAGCTGCTGAGGGAGAAGGCAGTTGGGGTAGCAAAGGGACCACCATGACAAAGATAGTTGGAAATGATCTCTCTGTATAAGAACTGCGTGCTAAAAATAGGTAAAGGGACAAACATAATAACCTCTCAGTACCTGTATTGTAAACCAAAGAAGAGAAAGAGACAGAGACAGAAAGAGACAGAGAGACACAAAGACAGAGAGAGAGAGAGAGAGAGAGAGAGAGAGAGAGAGAGAGAGAGAGAGAAGAAAGGCGCCTGCCATAGAGACAGGCTGGGGGGAGAGGGTGGTGGCAGGGAACCTGGAAACACGGATGGTGGGAAATGTGCACTGGTGGAGGAATGGGTGTTGGAACACTGTATGACTGAAACTCGACCATGATTAGCTTTGTAACTATCTCACCATGACTCAAAAAAAAAAATTTTTTTTAATTGGCTTGAATTACTTTTATTTTTTTATTTTTTTTATTAGTGAAACACCATGAGGTACAGTTATAGACTTATAAATTTTTGTGCTTGGGTTTCAGTTATACAATGATCAAGTACCCATCCCTCCACCAGTGCCCATGCTCCACCAAAGTTTTTTCAAAAAGTTAAAAAGTGCTTTTTGCTTTGCCCTTTTAGAATGGGGTCTTGAAGTCAGGAGCTGCCTCTTTGATTGCGTATTAAACCACACACAGCACAGGCCTGAGGTCTTGGCGCTTCCCTTCAAACTCCCCTGTCAGCCACTTGCTGAGCTCTTTCTGTGCTCCAGGCTCCATATCAGGTACATTGTCTCTGGTACCAGAGCTTATAGTTGGCGCCTTGGGCGTTTGAGACGGGGCCCTTTCCTGGGTTCCAGGGAGGGAACCGTAGTCCTCACGGCCGACAGGTGGCGCTGTGGAGCCGCTTTGTGAGCCAGTCCTCAGCCACAGCCCACCCCTTCTCTTGGGGAATCATGTTTTTAAATGCACATGAAATACATAGGATCAGAAATGACACCAGCTGACTCAAGATACTCTCATCCAACTCATATTGTCATATTCATTAACAGCACTTATTGACAGTTCTAGCAACCGCTGCCATAATTGAAGTGATTCCAGCCTCGAAACTAGAAATCAATTAATCTTTACTTTTGAATCTTAGGAAACCGCTGCGCTGGGGGGTTCTCTCTGGAATCCCACAGCATCTTTCACCATCTGTCTACGCTAGTTAAGATGAGGACAACTGGGTCCAGAGAGATAGTTCAGGAGTTAAAGGCGCTTGCCTGTCACACAGCCGACCCTGGTTTGATCTGCAGATCTTGAGCACCACTGGGTATTTCCCCAAAATCAACACCCCTGTATGAAGAAAAAAAAACACCCAAAAATACAGACGCATTAGGATAACAGTCTACCAAAGGAGATGAAAACAAATCAAAAGATATAATACAAATATGTTTGATGTCACATATTAAAAACCACCACCAACATCAAACACCCCGATAGAAGAGTTTACTTTAGAGTTTTGTCATTCATTTGTCACTTTCCAACCAATAGAGACATTCTAGGGAGCACAGAAATCACACAACTCTACTTACATCTCATTGCTCAAAATTTCAACACTTGGGGCCATAGTGCTAGTATAGCAGGGAGGGGGCTTGCCTTGCATGCGGCTGACCCTTGTTTGATTCCTGGCTTCCTATGTGGTACCGCAAGCATTTCCAGGAGTAACTCCCTGAGCACAGAGCCAGGAGTAAACCCTGAGAAAAAATCCAACTTCATTCAATTCATGACCTTGATGCAAAGGGTACATGGAAAATGTATAGTTGTCTTCTCACTCCAATCAGCAAGGAAAATACATATCAAATTAGAGGGGAAATTGGGAGACAGCTTACCATCCTTGCTGTTCCATTTAACTCTTCCTCTGGGAAATCTTTTAGAGTTGTTCATAAAGCTTAAGTAGGATGGGTTTGAGTGGAACAAGTCTACTTGTACATTTTTTTCAACCAACATGTTGGAAACATTGTTTTACTTATCAGTGCAATAAATATCTATAATTAATAAATACCTATAGTTAATTATCAATTCCCTTGTAACATTATCTTTTCATTTTTGTTGTATAGTATTGGTGATATCATACATCACTAGTGTTCCTATCATAGGATACAGCATTAATGGTAGATGCTGACAGATGATTCATCTTATAAACAAACGTAAACTTAGGGTGTCAATAAATACAGCACAGTACTGTAAATGATTTTCTCTTATTTTCTCTTGTGATTTTGCTAATAATATTTTCTTTTCTTGCTTCCTCTGTTCTAACAGTACAATACATAATACATAACTATGTTAATCATTTCTATACCAGCATAAGTTCTATTTCCCAGAGTTTTTTACGTTGTGTTTGAAGGGGTGGGGGGGTGGCTGGGTTGAGAGGATGTTTCACATCTGTGTTGTCTAAGGTCAATTATAGTTCATAATCCAAAGTATAAGATGGCACTTCTAGTCTAGCCTATTTGGATGCCAGTAACAGAAAGCAGCTATAGTTAATGAAATTGGACTAGGAATTTATTAGAAAGCTGTTGAGTTGTTCACAAAATGCTGAGGAAGGCTGGGAAACCCAGCCAGAGAGCAGCAGGAACCGTTGCTGGGATGACTTGATGGTCCAGTTCCTCAAGCTAAGCCCCAAGCCCACTCATCCCCTCATCCAGGCCCTCATCCCCCAAACTTAGAGTGTATGAAGAAATAGCTCAGATTACCCAACTTCACTTTCCAGTATACTGAGGAGCTTTGAGATTGGTTAGACTATTCTTTCCGTGTCATGGACAATATTGTTATCCCTGCAAACTGCAAACCTTACAGACACCATCGATTGTCAGTAAATCCTAGTCACAGTCACAGGACAGGGTGTCCAGGCCCCCTCAGTGTTCACTTAGCACTTGCCCATCAAGTCTCAGTCCCGGAGGAGAATCCAGGCTATATGAAGGTGGGTGCAGTTGGGTGGGTGTGTACTTTCTGAGTTGGTTTCAGAAAATATAAGTTCAAGGCTCCAGAGAGACTTTTCTATGGGTATGAATTCTTTTTTGTGTTTCAGTGGACCAAGCTTTCCTGATCCTCAGACCTCATTTAGCTAGATCCTGGATCTTTCCTAAAACAAGTCTGATCTCCAGACTGACGAGTAGACCAGGTCCTTCACAAATCCTGGAGAACTTGATCCGAAGTAACTGGCTCTTACCATTACAACAAGCAGGCTTGGTGAAAGTTAGTTCTGTTTACTGTGGCTCCAGGTGCCTACTTCAAGACATCTTCCTGTTAGACTTACCTTGAGGACAAATAAAACACCATTACATTTTCTAGCGTAAAAATTTTGACTGTGGGGACTGGAGTGGCAGTACAGCAGATAGGGCATTTGCCTTGCACAAGGCCAATCCAGGTTCGATTCCCAGCATCCCGCATGATCCCCTGAGCATCACCAGGAGTAATCCCTGAGTGCAAAGCCAGGAATAACTCCTGTGCATCACTGGGTGTGATGCAAAAAATAAATATTTGAATAAAATTTTAAAGAAAAAAATTTTTGAATGTGTTCAGCTAGTAGATTATGCTATTTCTAGTCTCAGACTTGTGCAAGCCACTTTCTCGTAAAAATCTCTCTCTTTCTCTCTCCTTAGCTATATTCACCTACCTAGCTCTCAATAGAATGGTTATATTTGTGGCTGGCTCTGTTTCTCTGAAGATCCTGACTAAAACAAATACCTAGCCTTGATATGTCCCCCATTTTCTGGCAACACTGAATGCAGAGGATTACTGCACTCTCTAAACTCTTCCCTAAATCACCAAACACATGAAGTAACACCACAGGCGGCCCTTTCTAACACGCCGGCACACCCTGAAACTCCCCTAATGTGTTCTACCTTGTTGTAATGAACCCACAAATTCAAGTTTCTTTGGGTAAAAATAATAAAATAAGTAACAGTGGTGACTCCAAGTAATGGAGGGGATGCAGAGAAATTCCATGTTTCATGCTTTAATGTACAGCACAGTGTGACCAATCTGAAAAAACAGTTCGGCAGTGCCTTAAAAGCACAAAGCATGCACACTAACTGACCCACAATGGCACACCTGGGTATTTAGCCCAGAAAAATGAAAATCTGAGCCCACACAAAAGCTTACAAGTGATTGTTCATAGCAGCTTTTTTATCTTTATGAGCCCCAAATTGGCCATCACCCAAATGTGTTCCCAGTCCTGGACAGCCTCTCAGCACTGAGAGGAAAAGAGCAGTTCACACAATGGTGTGTTTCGACTTGAAGGGCATTTTGCTGAGCCAGAAAAGCCAACTCCATAACATGCTTATGGAATGTTTTTCTTAAATGACAATGAGATGGGTGACAAGTTCATGGTTGTCAGAAGTTTGGGGTGGTAAGAAGCGGGCTGGGTTCATGCCTGAAAATTCTTGGTTTTGTGTTGTTCTGGGAGGGACACACCCAATAGAGCTCCTCAGCAGTGCTCAAGGGCCTTTCCTGGCTCTGTGCTCAAGTATCACTCCTGGTGGTGCTCAGGGGACCCTTTGTGAACTGATGATCAAACCAGGGTCTGTGTGATACAAAGCGAGTATCTCAACCTCTGTATTATCTCTGTGACCCCTTCTTCCACACCTGGAGATTTTAACTGGGAAATCATTGGGTTTATGGACTAGTATCTTGATCAGAGAGATGATTACTTGAACCCGCACATAAGGTGGCTTAGAACTGTCCTCATGCATTAGACAATGCCCATTTATTTCCTTTGCTATTGTGCTATAGTTAGATCTATTTATAACCTTTTAGGGAAACTCAGTGAAGGTCTTTTTGCACTGTCTTGGCAACTTTCTCTATAAAATCATTAATAAATTTTCCTGAACGATGTTCTTACATAGATCATCTTATTCATCCTAAGAATCATGGGTGCAGAAGCAATAGTGTTATTCCCATTATCCTAATGGAAAACCTGTTTCACAGGAAGCTGTCCTCTTCCAAAGTGATCCCAAAAATGGAAGATTAGATATGAAAAACAGCTTTTTTGAGGGCCCCCCCCACCCACCCCCAGATATCCTCCAGATGTGACAAAGCTAAGAAATACTCCAAGGGGCCAGAGCGATAGTATAGTAGGTAGGGTGTTTGCCCTGCACGTGGCTGACCCGAATTCCATCTCCAGCGTCCCATATGGTCCCCTGAGCACCATCAGGAGTAATTCCTGAGTGCAGACCCCTGAGCATCACTGGGTGTGTCTCAAAAAGAAAAAAAAAAGAAATACTCCAAGGGTAGCAGAGAAGATGGCTTGGAACCAATTTAACCCTGTATTGGGGTATGGGATTGCCCCCCTGCCCTTAAGATGTTGGTGATGCCACCGAAGGCCCTGCCAGACTCTTAGACCAAACCTCCTTTGCATGAGAAAAACCATACACCACCAGAATGCTTGTGACAGTGATAAGACACAGTAAGATAATAGCACTGCACTGCACTGTCCTCCTGTTGTTCATCGATTTGCTCGAGCAGGCCCAGTAACGTCTCCATTGTGACAATTGTTACTGTGTTTGGCATATTGAATACATCACGGGTAGCTTGCCAGGCTTTGCCGTGCGGGCAAGATACTCTCGGTAACTTGTCAGGCTCTCTGAGAGGGGTAGAGGAATCGAACTCAGGTCGACCATGTTGGCTGCGTGCAAGACAAATGTCCTACCCACTGTGCTATCGCTCCAGCCCACTGTGTCTTATATAAATAATAAATCAAAAGTAAGTGTAGCACTATAGCACTGTCCTCCCGTTGTCCATCGATTTGCTCTAGTGGGCACCAGTAATATCTCCGTTGTGAGACTTGTTGTTACTGTTTTTGGCATATCAAATACGCCATGGGGAGCTTGCCAGGCTCTGCCATGCGGGTGGGATACTCAGTAGCTTGCCATGTTCTCCGAGAGGGGCGGGGGAATTGAACCCGGGTCAGCTGCATGCAAGGCAAATGCCCTACCCGTAAGTGTAATAAATATTATTTTAAAAATTATCATAAGTGTAAATGTTTAGAGAAAAGCATAATATATATGAGGTTCAATACTATCCATAGTTTCAGGCATGCACTGGGGATCTTGTTTCTGGTCCAGTGGACCAGCATCAGGCTGAGTCTTGCCCCTGCTGTCCCTTCCCCGGTTCTCTCTTCCCACTCTCAAGATGTTCGTGATTAGACCAAGTTCAAGACAACATTGTTTGGGGATCCACATCCAGTGGTACCCAGGGCTTACTCCTGGTTCTATGCTCAGGTATCACTCCTGGTGATGCTGAAGAAACCATATGCAGTGCTGGGGATGGAACTAAGGTCAGCAAGGCAAGTGTGCTACCTCCTGTACTGTTTCTCCAGTCCTGACACTGTTTTGGGAAGGTATTGCCCCCAGAGAAGGGTGAGACTCTTGCAGAGTCACCTCGAAGGCGCAAGTGTTAGTATATAAATTTTGAGAAGACAGTTTAGCCTGTATCACTACCTATATGATCTCAGTGAACAAAGACTCTAGCCACTAGAACCACATGCCCCGACTCCCAATCTTTAAAGGCATTGGAGTTTCTGTGGATGCATAAAATTGCCGTCTCATTTCTCTGCATATTTCTGCATTTTGAACTAGACATAGCCTCTGTCTGTCTGTCTGTCTGTCTGTCTGTCTGTCTCTCTCTCTCTCTCTCTCTCTCTCTCTCTCTGTCTCTCTCTCTCCCCCACCCCCGAGTGTGTGTATATGTTTGTAAAGAGCTGTTCCAAAAAACCCTTGTTGGACTAAATATGTCATTAGCCTAATTAGATTCTGTATCCAAGGCTTACAGTTAGCGCCATTACCAGACCTTGGTAACTAACTGCTGTGCTTACAAATTAACTTTCACCTAGAGGGACATAAAACTTGTCATCTTCTTATGAAGCGCTCCTTATTTGAGAGCATATGATCATTCCCCAGATTTTCATCAATGATATTGCATTGGAGTAGAATGACAGAGATATTTACAGCTTTGTGGGTGGTAAAGAAAGCTGTCCAGATGTTAGGACATAAGCAAGAGAACCTGGACACCTTTCCACTGAGATACATCACAGAAGGGGCCAGAAGGAAAACTTCCTTCTCTTTCCCAGATTGAGGAGATGAAAGGTTACAGCACTGCACATCTTTATAAACATATATGTGTGTATATATATAGATGTATGTGGAAGCCAAACTTTAATTTTCCTGAGCATACCAGCGGAAGCATTGGTGCAGAATGACCTAGAAGTCCCTATCCTTTTTAGGGTCTGATTGGGTTATTTTATGACAATCTCTCTGTCCAAATAGGTTTTCTCTGACTGGCTTTTATTATTATTATTATTATTATTATTATTATTATTATTGCTTTTTGGGGTCACACCTGGCGATTCACCGGGGTTACTCCTGGCTCTGCACTCAGGAGTTCTCCTGGTGGTGCTCAGGGGACCATATGGGATGCTGGGAATCGAATCCGGGTTGGCCGTGTGCAAGGCAAAAGCCCTACCCACTGTGCCACCTCTCCAGCCCCTGAGTGGCTTTTAGAAGTTCTCATGACAGTTCTGGTTAAAGTCCCAAGGAACAGTATCTTGGCACATGTGGCCATTCAGACAGCTCTACCACTGAGGCCATCAGGAGCACTGCTAACGTCTGGAGTAGAGCTTGGAAGAATAGATTGATATTAATGTTATTTAGGACGGAGTTTGACATTGAAAACTTAATGGTGAAAGACGGGTGGTCGATCTGCTTATACAACTGTCTCCTAAAGGCATCCTTCTCCACTCTGGAGCTGCCCTGGGAAATGCTGATCCTCTATGCAGCACGGGAGTCTGTTTGCACTTGTGGAGATTAGACTGCATTCTCCACTTGCTGCTTGTTCCTGAACTCACCTTTCCATGGGCTTTTCAGTTGCTCGGATGCACTGTGGAATGTACAAGAGGACAAAAAGCTGTCAAGAGTTTTGGACAGGACGCATTCAGGGAGCAGAGTGATCCCGGAGGCTGTGGGTGGGTGGCACAGGCGATGGTCAGGAGCTGATGCTGGCAGAATTCAAGGAAGAGAAGTTTGGTGGAAGAAAACAGTCTGCATTAGGCCAACGAGATCGTTCCCATGACTAAGGACGGGCTTTGCATGTGGGATGCTCAAGTTTAATTCCCAGGAGCATCTGGGAGCAACTTCCAAGGACAGCACTGGAAATGACCCCCAGTACTGAGTATGCCTCCCTAAAAGAGAGAAGTGGGTGGTTGTCCTAGATCTTAATCAGATGAGTTCTGAGACACTGGCAGGTTGCTAGGTCAGTTGCAGAGAGGAGGTGAGTGGTTTTGGCCGCTGCTATAGTCCCTTGCTTAGGCTTCTCAACTATTTGAAGTATTTCTTTAGGAGATGGTCATTTAGGGTTAGGAAATCAGTTGAGGGCCTGGATCCAATGTTTTTCTTCCTGTGTAAATCTCGATTTTTCTACCAAGCAGTGCTCAAGAGATACTGAGCCTTCATTTAAAATACTTGATGATGGTGTAACACTGTATTTGGGGGATATTGAACATTTGGGGGTATCTTCTCTGTGTCTGATGCTTAACCGAAAGCCAGAAATGCAAGACATATCTGGTCTTAGATAACAGAGAAAAGCCCTGGGCCCAAGCTTGGCTATCATCTGCCCTGTTTCAGGCTCTAGATTCAAAGCTCCCCTTTCCCAAATGCTGCCAGGGCGGTGGAGGTGGAGTGGTCTGCCTTGGTTTGTTCTTTAACACAGAGATGAGGCTCAGGTGGGTGGAGGGTGCCATCAGCCAGCCAGGTCAGATGAGGGTAGGGAGGAGTGGGGCGAGAGGGGGAGGTGAGCAGTGATGAGCTAGAGGGTCCTGGGTTCATTTTACATGCTGAGGTTGAATGCTGAGGTGAATGCTGAGGTGGCAGATGTCACTGTGTCATGACCGAGCAGGTAAATGAGAATGGAAGCCAATGAGTGTGCAGACTCCATCCTTTCAGAGGGTCAGATGTAGGAGTTTTCACCACATGGACCATGTCTTATGTGGACATCTGAGCTTCTTAGAAAAGGTAGAATTCTGTATATTGATAGGAAGTCTCTCCAACTTTCAGTTTTCTTCCTTCCTTCCTTCCTTCCTTCCTTTCTTTCTTTCTTTCTTTCTTTCTTTCTTTCTTTTTCTCTCACTCTTTCTTTCTTTCTTTCTCCTTCTTCCTTTTTTTGTGTGTGTGTATGTCCTCCCAAACAAAACTCAGGGAACCCGGAAACTACTTGCCAACTGAGTACTCAACCTGTGTGGAACTGGGAGTTATGTGGTCCCAGGGTTTGAACTCAGGTGGCAGCATGTGCCAGACATGGTCCACTAACCTCCCCATTCCCTGGTTTACACTTTTCATCTGTCCTAATACAAATACAATTTATTTCTGGAGAGATAGTACAGGAGTTAAGGCGCTGACCTTGTATGCTGTTGACCCCAGTTCAGTCCCCAAAGCACTATCAGGAGTGATCCCTGAGCACAGAGACAAGAGTAAGCACTGAGCACCACCAGGTATGAACCCCCCGAACCAAGGTATACATATGGATATGTGTGTATATAAAATTTATGTGTGCAGTAGACAGAATGATGAACTCCCTAAAAGATGTCCACATCCTCACACTCCAGAACCTGTGAATAAATGGTTTTATAGCAAAGGGGAATTAAGGTTGTAGACAGACTTAAGGTTGTTAATTCAATGACTTCAAAATAGGGAAATAAGGGTACTTTAGCAATGGTACAGGGAGTAGGTTGCTTGCCTTACCTATGGCCATCCTAGATTTAATCCTTGGCACCACATATGGTCCCCCAAGTCCCACCAGGAGTGATCCCTGAGTACAGAGCCAGGGGTAAACCCTAAGCACTGACAGGTGTAGCCCCCAGACCCAAAAAAAAGATATAGATAGATAGATAGATAGATCATAAAAATAGGGCGATTATCATAGACTATGTATTGACCTTAGTTTAATCACAAACATCTTGAGAGTGGGGAGAGAGAGTCAGGAAGTGATAGTAGGGGCAAGACTCAGCCTTGAGTCTTGGCAGAGGTAGGTTTGGCTGGGCTCGCTCAGTGCCAGAGCATATTCAAGACTCTCCTTTCAATCCATTGAATCAGTAAAGTTAGGAAGAAGGGCACAAGCCAAGGGATGTAGGCAACCTTGGGAGCTGGCAAGAAGGGAAGTCTTCTGCTCTCCAGTCCCAGAGGGAACACGGCTCTGCTAACCATCTGTTCTTGGGGGAATGAAGTCCACTGTGGACTTCTGACCTCCCAAACTATACGCTAACATATCAGTGTGATTTTAGTCACTACAATGCATAGGGGGCTGGAGCAATAGCACAGCGGTAGGGTGTTTGCCTTGCCCGCGGCCAACTTGGCCGACCTGAGTTTGATTCCTCCGCCCCTCTCAGAGAGCCCGGCAAGCTACAGAAAGTGTCTCACCCGCAGAGCAAAGCCTGGCACGCTACAGAGAATATCTCGCCTGCACAGCAAAGCCTGGCAAGCTCGCTGTGACGTATTTGATATGCCAAACACAGTAACAACAAGTCTCACAACGGAGATGTTACTGGGCCTGCTCGAGCAAATCGATGAACAATGGGAGGACAGTGCTACAGTGCTACAACGCATAGGAATTTGTTTCAGGGCAATAGCAGATGAGTACAGCATACAGTTCAGGCTTGCAAGTCATGACATTTGACAGACACACATTTGTCTCTCTGAAACTGCCACTTTAGTTAAGATACCAAACACTGCTGTCCCTAAAAGAGTCTGTTGGTCCTCCTTTGCAGCTAATCTACACACACACACACACACACACACACACACACACAAAATCGCCGGCCCTTGGGAAGCAATGATACACTTCCTATCTTTTCTAGAAGTTCAAATACATAGAGCCATGCATCCTAAAAGGTCTGTGTTTGACTCCAGTGGACACAGTACCTTTGCGACTCACCCACGATGCCAAACATTTGTTTGGTATTGCTGGCAGTATCCACTGTGGGATGGAATTTGAGTCAGTCAACAGTTGATGGACCTTTTTAGTGACTCACAGTTTGGGCTGTTACTAACAGAACTGCCACTGCGAGAGCATTTGAGTGCAGCTCATGGCGTGGGTGAAGATTTTCTTTCTCTTGGGGAAATACCTAAGACAGGGATTGCTGGATTGTTTGGAAACTGCACATCTTGGTTAATGAGAAAGGCTGAATTGTTAAGTAGCTCGGCCATTAAACTGTCCATTTTTTAAAAAGTTTTTATTACTTTATATGGGTATACCTAGTGGGCCTGGGGGCTTCAGGGCCGTTCCCAGCCAAGCTTGTGGTTTGGGCCTGACAATTTAGTGCTCAGGCCCGTGTGGTGCCAGAGATCAAACTCAGAACCTTGCACAGACTGAGCAGGTGCTCCTCTACTTGGACCATTTCTCCAGCCCAGAATTATTAACCCAACAGGAAGCAGGTGTAGGTGTCAGGTGTCAGCTGTGACACGGGGGTCAGAGTCACCCAGTATAAGAGGAAGAATTACGCCCAACTGGATCAGAAGAAATCAGATGGCCGGCTTGTACTGGTGGGGGTGAGAGGAAGATTTTCACAATTAGGAGAAAGGCAGAAGGGCTCACAGAAAAAGACCAGGAGATCTCAGGGATGGGGCCCGCTATGCCCAAGGGCCAAGGGGCCGGAGCTGGACTCCCCAGGAAAATGACCAGGGAGAACAAAGAGTTTCATTTCAGCCAGCACTTTGTTCTATGTGAGCTAGAGATGCCAGAGCAGGAGCACATGAGCAGTAGAGAAGGGACCCTGGGGACCTTCAGGGACTGGTGGGTGGCAGGCACCCTCCATATGGATGGGAACCCCTTGGAGGTCTCAGGAAGCCTTTGGAAGACTTTCAGATGCTGCTTCCCACACACAAATGAAAGCCAAGGCATAGGGCCGGCCGACAGAAGACTCGGCTCAAGCAGGACGGGTTCCTGTCCACTCAGCCGCGTCATCCAGCTGCCCTGTGAGGGGTGTGCTCAAGGATGCCGTGGGCCAGTCCTGTCCCTTTGCTGGGTAGAGAGAAGAGGAATAGAGGAAGACACTATGCACGGGTGTGCTTTAACCCTTCCAGCCCCAAGATGGTCCCAGGGAGACCAAGTAGAAGGAATGATTATCCCAGGACTTTTCTAGGAGCGGAATCCTACAGAAGAGGAGGTACCTGTCGTCCACTGCTCCTCATGCCTTCTTACCCCCAATGCACACCTTGGTCTTAGAGACTAAAACTCGGTTTCAGAAAGTACCTTAGTGCTCGCACCCATTTCTGAACTCCATGAGGAGAACCGAATTGCTGGGCTCCATCACCCTTCCACCCACTAACCACGCTGCCTGACCTAGATTAACCTCCAGAAACGGGGTGCCCATTCAGTGTTCAGGGCGTGGTCAGTGATGATGATCCTCACCCACAGCTGACCCAGGGCAGTGCTAATTCATGAGTTGTACTTTCCTACCACCCGCCCCCCCCCCCTTTGTGACTCAGCGTTTTCAGGATAGGGTAGTGACTGATGAGGATTGAAACTGAGGAACACCATCTCTGCTCCTGGGTTCCTTTGTCTGCACCACCGCAAGGCGCTCTGACCTGGAATCGCAGGCAGAATTAGAAGCGGCTTTGTAATTGCTGAGGACCACTGCCTGGTTACTGTCATTGAAAGAGCCTCTCAAGCTTTCCCTCTGCCTCTCTCTAGTCTGTGACTCAGTGTGTATGTGTGTGGAGGGGAGGGGTGCCCTCCGCAGGGGGCAGAGAGAGGAGGGCTGAATGGTGTCATCCTTTCTGTAGCAGGCATTCACTTTCATGGCCAGCAGGGAGAGGTCCCTGCTGTCAAAAGTGGCCTCTGCCTCCCCCCCATCGAACCCACCTGGGCTTTTCTCTGGAAGGGGCCTGTCACCATAGTGATGGTTTGACGAGCAGAGACGCCTGACTGCACAAGGCCAGGGCAGAGCGGGCCCCCAGTGACCTGCCAGCTGCTACTCCGAACAGGGGTCCTCTCCATGGCTTTCAAAAGTCATGGATGGGTTTTGTGTGTGTGTGTGTGTGTGTGTGTGTGTGTGTGTGTGTGTGTGTGTGTGTGTTGGGGGAGGCGATTCTTCATGCTGCACTCCAGGAGGACTGGGCTGTAGAATGGGGAGAATGGAAAAATTCAGAACCAAGCAGTGAGGAGGTTGAGGCAAGAAAACCATCCATCTGCCTTTCTCTGCTTTTGTGTTTGAGTTCATGTCTAGTGGGAGAAGGGTTGGGACTGAGGGAAGTAAAAGGGACCAGGAAGTGGGAATAGAGGAGAAATAACCCTCTGTGCATCCTCACCTCCTGGGGGAAAAAGTTTTGGTGTCCATCCCCTTATTCACTGTTATTGCACTTTCATGGTGGACTATGTGCTATTCCAAGCAGGAAGCATCACTGTTCTCTAGGTACTTGCCTTGCACACAGCCAACCTGGGTTCGATCCCAACAGCCTGTATGGTTCCCTGAGAACCACCAGGAGTAAGCCCTGAGCACATAGCCAGGTGTAGCCCAAAAACAAAATAACTATTCTCTGATGTTTATTACTCCCCCATGTGGAGATATTATATCCTCTCTTTTTCACTGATGAGATTTGAAGTAACTGAGACCCAGCCAGGTCAGTAGCTTGTGCAGGGTCAGCCAGCGAGTGCAGTGGGGGGCCTGGGAGTCAGAACTACGTGGCGCCGTCAGGTCCTGCGCTCATGCCCTGAAGCTCCCATACCACCCAGCTGCCACTCAGGAAGTCATTTCTTACTCCAAGGTTTGTGCCCAACTTTCCACCAGAAACTCCAAATTCAGGAGGCAAACCCTTCCTCCCCCACAGTGAATCTGCAAAGGGCTTAGCTCGGAGACAAGCACCATTTGCAAACACTACCCAGAAAGAGAAAACCCATCCACAGCAGCCCACTGCTTCTCTCCCTCCCCACGGCTGCAGGGCACTGTCCCGTAAGAGAAGACAGTGACCCCCCTCATGGGCTGCCTTCCTGGCTGACCGTACAGTGCCCCTCTGGCCTCAGACTTTGATATGCCTGCTGCTTTCCACTTCTTCCCTTTCTTCCCTGGGGACACTGGGGGACGGAAACTTCAGTGTCTGTCACCTTTGCCTTTATTGCGCATTTATTATATGCATTGTATGCTATTCCAAGCAGAAAACGTAGCTATTCTCTGGCACTTGCCTTGCACGCAGCCATCCTGGGTTTGAGCCTCAGCACCTCCTATGGTTCCCTGAGCACCATCAGGAATGAGCCCTGAGCATAGAGTAAGGAGTAAATCCTGAGCACTGCTGGGTGTGGCCTCAAACTCTTCTCTGAGATAGTACACAGGATCACAATGCTCCTCTATCCCCAATACTGTCTCTGATCACTGTCCCTGGGCAATTCGAAAAGGGAAGGTAGGTCATGAGATAACCCCTTCCAGGTGGTCAACCCAGGCTCTGAACTCTGACCCTGCAGGGTGTTCATCATGGACTCTCTCCCTTAATATACTTCCCCACCTTCGTGCTCACGGCATGCAAGTTCCTGCTTTACAGTGCTAAGCATCCCTGATACCAAGATGACATGTCCTTAGTGTTGGTCTCCTACTCAGAGAGGGCCAGATGGCAGAGGCATGTGATGTGGTGAGGCCTGTATTCATATATGATGGTTGGCACCCTTGCCACCTCTTCAAAGCCAGGCTGAGTCTGAGTCCTCGATTAAAACCTGAATGGGAGGGAGCAGGGAGGGGACTGGGGGTGACTTGGACCCAGGATCCTCCTGACCATGCAGGAGAGGGTACACAGGGGCAATGTTTTTGGAAAATAATCAGATGGTGCTTGTCAAGTGTATTAGTGGATACAATCTGCTCAGGCATATTCAGCCCGAGTCTAGTGCTTCCATTTGTAGATCTGTAAGGTGTCATATCTAAGGAGGTTCATCTAAGTATTGCTTCAGAAATGAAATGACTGGAACAGTGCCCATCACTTGGGAAGTAAGTTTGCAAAAATTGGTATGAAACATGGATGGCAGGCAGTAGAGTACGTGGCTTGCATGAGTGAGGCCCATAGTTTGACCCCTAGCACTGCCAACAAGAAAGAAAAAACATTAATGGCATCATAATAAATCATAAAAACAGTGCTGAGCTGGGCAGACTCCTGGAAGGACTAGAGCACGTGCTCTGCATGTGGGCCCAGGGTTGATTCCTTGCACCACAAGGTCCTCCGAGCTCCAAGAGCACCCCCAAGCTCAGAGTCAGGAATAGATTATGACATGTTGCTTTTGTGTAAGTGAAAGACACATTCTTTCACTTACACAAAAGGTTTTACCAAGGTGTTACTCAGATTCTGGAAATCAAAGCACAGGGACTGGAGCAATAACACAATGGGTAGGGTGTTTGCCATGCACGCAGCCGACCCAGGTTCGATTCCTGACATCCTATATGGTTCTCCAGAAGCACCACTAGGAGTAACTCCTGAGTGTATGAGCCAGGAGTAACCCTTGTGCATCTCTGGGTATGAGAAAGAAAGAAAGAAAGAAAGAAAGAAAGAAAGAAAGAAAGAAAGAAAGAAAGAAAGAAAGAAAGAAAGAAAGACAGACATGTTAGCAACGGGGTCAAGGTGAGAAAAATCCTAGCTAAATATGCTCCTTGTTTGCATGTTGATAATGAGGTGGTGGGAAGGTACTTCACTCAAACCTCTGTCCCTAAGGTTCTCAGAGAGAAAAAATAACCAAAAGCTTTATTGGAATTTGTTTTAATTACTTAGTGTTTTACTTAGTGTTTTCTGAACATAAGATATGTAAGGAGCAGAGAAAAAAATATATCACAAAAATTCTGGACCAAGATCTTGGGTCATTTTTTTTTTCTTAGAACACTCCCTTGACCCTGGTTACCAAGCCTCAGACCCCAACACTCATATACTGAAAACATTTGCTGAGCCACGTACTTCATACATCATAGTCTGAGCTCATGTGGCAAGTCATTGTAAAGACGATGAAGGGAGGAGGTGTGAACCAAATCCAATTTCCATTGCATGCAGGAATCTTCAGCGTTAACTGAGTACAGGTGAACATAGTAATCATGGTCTTGCCACCTTGCTAACCACGCCAGCTCTCAGTTCAGCTGGGCTTTTGTCCAGCTTGAGAGAGACAGGTGTTCATGGGAAATCAGCTCAGGGCTTATTTTCTTTCCTGGTTTTAGGACGTTTTGTGATTGAAATCATTCTGATGCCACAACAAGGAAACTGCATAAATTCCCAACTTGAAAAAGCAGCTCTGTAAGGAAGACGTCTGTGTGTAGAGCTCTTTCAAACAAATGTTTTATCTCTTCAGAGAATTATGTATTGTTACACACCAGGGAGCAAATGGGCATAGCAGGTTGATTTGTAAGACTATAATGGGCTATTCAATAAATATTTAAATTTAATGGAGCCCTTAACATAGAAATACCTATAATATTTCTAGAACCACTTCACCACAGCAAGGTAATGTTTGCTTTTTAACTTCCAGCAAAATTAAATGCCTGCATCAAAACTTCACACTGAGCTAGAGAGTTCCAATCACATGGAAATGCTCAGGGATTACTTCTAACTCTGGGAACACTCCTGGCAGGGCTCAGGGGACCCTATGGGATGCCAGAGATTGAATTTGGGTAAGCCACTTAGAAGGGAAGTGCCCTTCCCGCTTTACTGTTTCTGAGTTCCCAAGAGTCTTAATTTTATCAATCTGTGTGTGTTCCCAAGAAAAATATGATTCAAGTTACAAAGCAGAACACTAAGTAACATACCCACTTTATCAAACTTAGCACTGTTTATTTAAGATTCATCTGCAGTGGTCTTTAATGAAAGGTATAGCAATTTTTCAGAGGAAAAGCTGTTTGGGATTTTTTTTTAACTCAGAAATAACCTAATGCTTTGTGTGCTGTGATTTCAAATTGGCATGATCCAAAGAGATGAAGCTTTATTTCTGTGCATCGTTTTGTATCCTTGATAAAGCAGCCACTTGAGCAGCAAATCACAATGTGATTTTAGACTTCAGTTTTCACTGGTTGCCTGCAGCGTTGCTGCCTCTGTCCTCAAAAGCTAGCGTCCTGACACTGTGTAGAAGCATGATAAATCATGGTTTCCTTTTAAGAAAAAGATTATTGATTTGCTCATTTTTCCCCTTCTGCCTCTGGTGCAGACCTTAGTGGGAAATTGAACCTTTCTCAATGCGGTATATTATAGCCAATCAAAAGGGCGTCCTGTGCTTACCTGATTTATAATGAAAGGTGATACGGGTGAGTGGTTTCACAGTGCTCAGCCTGCTGTGACTGTAATCAAGAGATAAAGCTGGAGCAACTCCACACACCAGCTGGACTTCACTGGAATTATTCACTGCATTTCCTACAACTGGGATGCTCATCAATTTAAATAGAAGCACTAACATAGATAAATGCGTGTGTATTTCATTTTGCTTTTACAGCCAGGCAACATTCAGATTATACTATGGTTATGAGTTTGCCCTTTCAGGATCCAGTCATCTAAGTGTGATTTGACTTAAGTGATTCCCCCCCACCCCACAGACACACAGAAGTTCCCAGGGCAAGGGGAGGGGGCAAAAAAAATAAAAAGGGAAGAAAGAGGGAACATTTTATCATATCTCGAAAGATGCAGGGTCAAGGAATAAATGGATATCCTTAGTAAAACGCGGAGATGTCACAAAATGTCTTGGCAAAGGAAATTAGACTTCATTTGATTTTGTTGTTGTTATGTATTTTCTTTTAAGATATGATCCCATTATTTGGCAAAGGGAAATACTGGGGGAAACATTTCTACATCAGGGTAGTTGCGATATACAAATCTAATTTTGAAGGGAAAGACTGAAGTTGCAAGAAAAATAATGAAAATCCAGTAAATGCCAACTTTTAAATCTAAGCAGTATTATTATGCCATTGCTTGCAATGTGGGAGGAACTTGGAAGACAAGTGTGTTGGTTGCTTGCGTGCTGGAAAACCATGGAAAACCTTAGGGTCTCAGTTTCCCATGACATTTGCTTAGTGAGAAAGAATCTGTATGCATTTCTTTTCGCTTTTGCTCATAGATACTTTTTGTATGTTTCACTAGTTGTGTCTTCTTCAGATGAACATGACTCTTCTTTGCATCCAAACTGACTAAAATGGAGATTTGCGCTCTCCCCACTCCCCAAGTCCTCTATGATATTAAAGGAATGAAGTGTATTTTTTGGACAGAATTGTCTTTAATCTAGGTATAGTTGTGTGCTGCAGAGTTTGTAGGAAGAATTCATGTGTCTTGCAGAGAACCAAATACCTTGTCTCTGCTTCCTTTAGAATGAAGTAAAGTCTCTGCAGTATCAGATGCCCTATGTGCCGTCTCAGCAGCCTAAGACTTTCAATATAACTCCTTGATTTTCTAAGGACCATATGAGCCATAGCACAGGGGTTGAGGCATTTGCCTTGCATATGATCAATGCCTGTACAATACTTGGCATCACATATGGCCTTCCAAGCACCACTGGGAGTGATTCCTAGAACTTGTTGGACAAAGGCCCACCGCCACCCAGAACATCTCCTGGTAAATCCTGAACCCCAGCCCCAATGATCTCTATGGCACAATGAAAAATACACAGACATAACTTCTGTACTTCAGAATAGATTTTCTTTTTTAGCTATTTTTTAAAAATCAAAGTAGCATTTGTCCATATCCTAAAAATCAACTACCAGTAAGGGATTATTACCAAAATTAGCCACAGTCACTCCTGTCCTGACCCTTCCTCCATTCTTTCTCTTCAGAGGCACCATTGATCTCTTCAAAGTTTTTTCCTCTATATTTGGGTCAGTGTTCTTATACATTCACCCCTTCCTGATCCTCCTCCTATAACTCAGTAGATCTCCCTCAAAATGTTGGGTTAGATCAATAATTAACATTTATATCATTATGGCCATCCAAGAACCACTGGGCCAAGTGGTTTTTTTGTGGGTGTGATTTCTTTCTTATATAACTTGTCTTCACATAAACTTTTTGGACTTGCCTGGTTTTCTCAGTAGATTTCACAAGTATTTTTCTAAAGCAACAGTCTCCTATAGCTTTTCAGCATAACAAGGTATGTTAGTTGAGCTTACTATTTCCACAATAACTTTTTTCTAAGGAACATTTCTCTATAGAATTTGGTCATTCTGTTTCCTGGGTTTATTGGTACTTGTCATCTTCACCACTCTTCTGAGATGATTCTTTGTTTCTGCACCCATATACTATATACCTAAAAATGTTGAAGATTTTCCTCCACTGTCATCTAGCATGCAGTATTGTTGATAAGTCTGATGCCTTATATCTATCTACAGCTTGTTTTTCCACTTGTTCTTATCTTCTGTTCAACCATGGTATCATGATTCTAATATGCCTTCATGGATCCTTTTGTCTTCTTTCTCTCACTTTACTCAAGTTTACTAATACATTTCAATTAAAGATTTAGATTCTAAAGTTTAGAGTCCTGAAAAGTTTCCTCGTGTAATTTTATTTAGTATTTATCTCAGACTGCTTTTACTATTCTTACTTTCAGACCTCCTATTAGATGTTAAACTACCCCAATTAATTCTCTACAGTTTTCATCTCCTCTTTCCCAGTATCTATCTTTGTATTGCTGCTCAGCTTTGTAGGTGTTTTCTTTAACTATCTTCTAGTCATTCTATTGAATTATAGTTCTTTTGTTATTTTTTGAAATTGCTATGTGATCTGTATATATGTGTTAGCTAAATCCGTTTTTGCATAGCACAGCAGGTAAGGCGTTTGCCTTGCATGCAGCCAACCTGGCCAACTTGAGTTCGATTCTTCCGCCCCTCTCGGAGAGCCCAGCAAGCTACCGAGAGTATCTTGCCCACGTGGCAGAGCCTGGCAAGCTCCCCATGGCCTATTGGATATGCCAAAAACAGTAACAACAAGTCTCACAATGTTACTGGGTCCACTTGAGCAAATCGATGAACAATGGGAGGACAGTAACAGTGACAGTTGTATTATGTTTGTTTTTTTTTCCTCTTAGAGTATTGACTGTTTGATTTCAGGGTGGGTAAGGGAGCTAACTACGGTGTTTTTTTTCTTCAATTTTGGGGGTGAATGTATACCTCCAAAGTGATGATCAGGGGACCTGGTGTCATCACTACAAGCAATTCTTGGTGAACAGGGTCAGCTTTTCAAAATAAGGACCCAAGGATGTGGTGCCTCTCCACCCTTACAATGCCAAAGATTACTTAGACTTTTACTTAGAAATACTCAAAGGCCTCCAAGGCCACATCTGGTGGTGGCTTGGGGTTTCTAAGACTGTATTGTATGCTCAGGAGCCATGTGGTTCCAGGGATTGTGAATTTGGCCACACACAAGTACTGCCCTTTCACCACTGTGCTATCTCTTGCCCCCTCTTTTCCTATATTAATCTGATTCTTTTTTCTGTTTGGATATTTCTTCATATTGGACACTTTTCTTAGGTACCTATCTGGAGATATTCAGCTCTCTATACTTATTTTCAAGTGAAACATTAGAAATCTGACTGATAATAAGACAACTTGTTGACCATGGGTAGAGGATGCGGTAGGAGGTTCTAATAGCTATCTCTTTGATCAAAAGACTTCCCTACATGCCAGGACCTATTTCTTCTTGTTTTAAGACTTCATTTTCTGCATAGAGGCTTTAAAACTACTTGTGTATGGAAGACCATGCTGTTAATTGGTCCAGCAATACCACTTCTGGGAGTATACCCTGGGGATCAAAAAACCCACAGCAGAAACACCATCTGCACTTCTGTGTTCACTGCAGCATTCTTCACAATAGCCAGAGTCTGGAAACAACCCGAGTGCCCGAGAACAGATGACTTGTTAAAGAAACTGTAGTACATCTACACAATGGAATAGTATGCAGATGTTAGGAGGAGTGGAATCATTAAATTTGCTTAGAAATGGATGCACATAGAACGATAGCTCTCATTTGTGGGATAAAAAACAAAAACATAGTATGAGACTAATACCTGGGGACAATAGAAACAAGAGCCAGGTCTGTGGTTGGAAGGCCACCTCAAGTGAATGGGGAGAGGGCAGTTGGGATAGAGAAGGGACAGCTATGACAATGATGGTTGGAAGTGAACACTCTGCGTGGGAGCTGTATGCTGAAAGTAGGTGAAGGACCGAACCATAATGCCCAAAGGGGGGGGGGGAGAGAGAGAGAGAGAGAGAGAGAGAGAGAGAGAGAGAGAGAGAGAGAGAGAGAGAGAGAAGAAAAACATCTATTATAGAGGAAGGCTGAGTGAGGGTGGTGGTGGCAGGAGGAAAACTGGGACATTGGTGGTGGGAAATGTATGTAGACTGGTGGAGGGATGGGTGTTGGAGCATTGTATGACTGAAACCCAACCATAAACAGCTTTGTAACTGTATATCTCACAGAGATTCAATTAAATAAATAAATGAAGTATTGGAGGAGCCAGAATGATAGCACAACAGATAAGGTACTTTCCTTACACACAGCCAACCTGGGTTCAATCCCTGGCATCCCATATGTTCCCCCAAGCACTGCTTGGAGTAATTTGTGGATGAAATGCCAGAAATAACCCTTCAGCATTGCCAGGTGTGGTCCCCAAACCAAAAAAATTAATAAATAAATACTGGAAATTCCCTCATTGAATTCTTTTCCAGTAGCTTCAGGTTGAACCTGCTTTGTTTACATGGTGAAGAAACAGAATGCTTGGAACACTTGCATGTACTGTGTAGAGAACCAGAATTCAAACCAGGAGGGCTCTCATAAAGCCACAGCCCAGAGCCACCATCTGCATGACCTTGGAGCAAGTTCTTCTTCACTCTCACTCAGGAATTTCCAACCAAACTGGCTGTGCTCTGCACTGCATTTACTTCTCAGCATCTTTCCCTCTCAACACACTAGCACAGGCACTCCCTCTTCTGGAATGTTCTTCCCTCAGACAGGGACTGATTACTACTATATTCAGGTTCTCTGTTCTTTGGAGCAGTCATTCCTGCCTGTCTGATCTGAGGGAGCCAACCCCTCCATATATATATTTCATATATATATATATATTATATATATTTTGGACAAACTGGCAGGCTACCAAATGTAACCTGCCCACACGGCAGAGTCTGGCAAACTCCCTGTGGTATACCCAATATGCCAAATACCAGTAACAATGATGGGTCTCATTCTCCTATCCCTGAAAAAGCCTTGACTATGGCACTTTTAAAAAAAATTTCAGGGCTAGGACGAAGAAGACGTTACTGGCACCTGCTCGAGGCAATCGACGAACAACAGGGTGGTCGTGATCGTGATATATATATTAGATGCATACGCTTGACCTCTCCAGCTAGAGACCTGCTGAAGCCTGGAGCTCTGTCTCAAGCTGCTGCACTGGCTCCCTGTGTCACCTGGAATGTGGAAGGATTCCCCAAGATATGGATGGAATTAGTGTGGCATGAAGTATTTGTAGGTGGGGGACTTCAGGTATGCATGAAGTGTATAAACTGTCATTTAACAAATAATCATACACAAAACATAGTGCCCAGGTGCAGAGTGGTGAGAGCCAGTTCCTACTGACAAAGAATAAAAACGCTTTCACTCATAGAATCAGAGTCAAATGGCAGTTTCACAAATAGTCTTAAATTTTCTAGTAGCCACGTTAAAATACTTTGAAGTCATACAGTTTGTTAATAAGAATGAAATTTAATTTAGCCTTATATCCAGACTAATCAAGTGGCATACCTTGGTGGAAAAAGTCAAGATTGGGAGCTGGCCTGGTAGATAAAAATAGGTGAAGGGAAAAGCTTTGTTTTCATAGGTGGCTGAGTTACCAGTGTTAGAGACCTGGGGGAACCTTGAATGACAAGAACTAAGAAAAATGATGAGCTCTTGTAACTAGGAAATTATTTTTGAGAGTCCACAGAGACATTCAGGCTAACTTAAAAGTAGCCCTTTGTATGTGATTTCATTGACATCACTGATTTAAGAGTGGAAGCTATTTCCAGCATTATGACTAGTTCTGGGCCCTCGGATCCAAGCCAGTCTTTAAGGTTTGGTCAGCTGGGTTCCTTCCAGTTCCTGAAGCCCCCACCCATGACAGCAGCTAAATCTGTATGCTAATTGAAATTGTGAGCGATTCATCGCTGGCTTGGGGCTCTGTGTGATTTATGGGCTTCTGATCTAAAGATACTTAAAAGATGGAATTGTTGGAACCAGAAAGAGAGTTGTGATTAATCAAAGAAGACAATTTACTAAATGGCTCACTAAAACACTGCAGTAAAAAAACTGAAAAAGAACTCTAGTTCTAGTGACCTAAGGAACGTATATGTGAGAGAGAGAGAGAGAGAGAGAGAGAGAGAGAGAGAGAGTGTGAGAGAGAGAGAGAAAGAGAGAGAGAGAATGCATGCAGGATGTAAAAAGGTTGTTTTCCCAAAATCTGGAGATAAGGATGGTGATTTTCAAATTCAGATGTTTCTTTTATGTTTGCTAACTCTGTGTCCATCACCATCATCCTATGTCAAGTTTCTGACTTCGTGTTTGTATCCCAAGAGCTCCCCCGCCAATGGGAGAATGACAGCAAAATAAACAAGCAGAACCATTTCCTTTATAGTTCAGGCCCTGCTGTGAGGCCAAACCTTTGTTTCCCTTTGTCTTTCTTCATTCTCATTGTGCTGTAAGGGCTGTGGGTCCCTTTTGTCAAAATTAAAGGCAACCAGAAACCAAGATGCAATTCAAAATGTCCTAGTACTTATCTAAAGAGGAAAATATTGAATTAATAATATGCAAGTACTTGTTTTGAATAGTTACTGGTCTGTGCTATCAGTTAAGAAATTTTGCTTTCTTTCTGTCCAGCAGACCATCTTGCTTATTAGTGAATACTTCTCTCTTGATAGGCATCTAGACATCTTTTTCCTAAGTGGACTGTCAAAATAACTGTCAGTCCAGTTCTTTGAGGGAAAAAAAATCTCTGATGCATTACTTGGGACTTAGTAAATTTCTATTTTCTAAGTGCAACCTCTGTGATTTCTTAAAAGAAACACACACACACACACCTACACACACACACACACACACACACAACAGTCTTTCCAGTGCACCATACTTACTTATATGGATATAAATTATGCCCAACTCAGCCAGACATTGTGTTTTCTCTCCTTGTAAGCACAAAGACCGCCTCTGTCTTTGTCACCCTTCTACAAACACACAAGGACACACACATGCACACTTTTATTTTCTACCTTAATGCCACCTACCTGTGCCAACTAGATGGTTTTAAAAATTAGGATCAGAGGGCCAGAGCAATAATACTGCAGATTAGGTACTTGTCTTGCATGTGAACTGACCCAGATTTAACCCCTGCACCACATATGATTCCTCAAGCCCCACCGGGAGGAATCCTTGAGCACATAACCAGGAGTAAGCCTCCTGAGCACTGTAAGATGTGTCTCAATGACCAAATAAGCAAAAATTAAACCTGAAGCCTGAATTGGTAAAGCACCTATAGAATTAGGATGACCTTGAGAGCTACAAATGACCACCTTCCTTTGAAACTCTAGCAAAGAACTGATTGGAAATGGCATATTTGCTGAGAGGTATGTTGAATGAACATTGAAGAATCAGATCTGAAAATGAGAAACTCTAAATCTCTTAAACAGTGGTTTCCGGTTTCCTTGTTGGCAAGAAAGGGACTAGAGAGCCTCACAGACCTAGAGAAGGGATTCCTTAGAAGGGTCCTTATTAGCTCCATGACCCCTGTTTGACTGAAAAATGGCCAAGTGAGAGCAATGACAGGTCATGCAACCTTGTGACCGGGACATTTTGCAGGCACGCATGCTCATGGGTCATGGAGTGAGGTATTCCCATGGTCGTACACTGTAATGAATTGTCTGTCCCCTATTCACTCACCACATTCTTTCCTAATCAACCCACAGCTGTCACTCACTGAAACCAACTCTCCTTTCCACAGCTAGAGCTAGTCATGGATGCTGTGAGCTGAGAGAGAATAGAAAAAAGGTTTCCTTCACTGAGCGAAGCTCATCTTTACCCTGGAGTGATAACTTGCTATCTACGTGCTTGTTACAATTTTGAGTTATTAGGGCAGGTAATAGGTTATTAGGCCACTCCTCCATCCAGCTGTCCCACAGATAGAGATTACATTAAAAACCAAGCTACCTCCCAAATGAGAGGGAAGCCACACCTGGGAATTTTATTAATTCTGACCATCTTTGGGAAGAAAGCATGGTCGGGGTCACGGGTCCCATGACCATCTATGGAAAGAAAAGTATACTAAAAGTGTGGGATTTGGCTTGGGGGCCACATCAAGCTATGCTCAGCAATTGCTCCTCACTCTACGCTCAGGGATCTCTCCTGGCAAGGTTTGTGGGACCATATGTGGTGCTGGGGATCAAATCTAGGTCAGCTGAATGCAAGGAAAAGCACTTTATTCACTGCACTATCTCTTTAGTATCTACACGGGAAATTTGAATTCAAGTAAGAACTTTTTTCACTTGTGGGCCAAAAGTATTTTTCCTTTTTGTATTAAAACTGAAAATGATAATGGCACTGGGAACAAACCTGCATAGTACCATTCTCATTGGTTTCCAAAATTAAATTTGAAAATGAAAGGCTTCCTACTTGCTGGTACTTTGTAAGAGGATAGTAAAGCATGAAATTTAAAGCTTTCTTAGTCCCTCCATCAGGTACAACATTTGATGACAGTGATTATTAAGTGTATGGTTGAAGAGAAGCAAGATATTGAAGGGAGAAAATTAATTGCCCAAGGCATGATGAGGTCTCGGTTCAGAGCTCCTGATAGCAAAGTTACGTATGTCCTATTTGCCTTTTGTAAATGCTGCAGAGCTGGTAATATTCTCCAAGGGGGGATTAATCACTACACACTTCACCTTGCATGCTGTTATCAAATGCACATCTGCAATTGTTCAGATGCAAAGAGTACGTGGGCATAAGGCAGTTGTGTTTGTTCTTCTAGGGTCTCCATAACAAAAGCCACGGACTGAGAACTTAAATCGGAAATATATTTAATCAGAATTCCGGAGACTAGAAGTCTGAACATAGGGTTCTGGCAGCCTTGGTTTGTTGGTGGCATATAGATGACGGCCTCCAGCCAAGTGCTCACATGGTCAACCTCTGTGTTGTCTGCATCCTAATCACTGATCCTAAGGACACCAGTCATACTGGTTTAGGGTCCACCCTCAGGACCCCAGTCTTACTGACTTGTTTCTTTAAAGGCCTTCTTTTCCGATCAAATCGCATTTTAGGATATTTGGGGGTTACCCTTTGACTTACAAATTTGGTTGCAGAGAGATAATTTAGCCCCTCATGGCAACCAACTTTCCACCGAATATCCTGTACATAAAAGGTATTTGATAGATGTTGAATAAATGAAAAGTTATTAGCCAGAAGGTGCTATTCTCAGAAGTGAGAGCAGGTATTAGGAACAAAAATGTGGCAATGCTGTGACTACAGTTTGGCCACTTGGACAAAATAGCTACAAGTGGCAAAAGATTATGTCAGTACTAAACCTCAGGAAAGATAACATTCTAAATCATCTATAAAGAGAATGGGGAAGGCGCTTGGAGAATCTCTCTGAGGGATCCAGATCAAGTATAAACACTACAGTTATATCTACCCTCTGTCACAGCATTTCCTGAATTGGGTGATATTGTCCCCTGGGGGTGTGCTAGAACAATGTGTAGGCACTTTCTGTTTGCTGTCTTAGAGAAAGTAGATTTTCAGGGGGTTGGGGGCCACTTAAGTGATTTCTTTTCTGGAAAGGGAGAAATAAGCCAAGTCACTTTGAGTACCTCTGCTCTATCATAAGTAAAACAGATGCGAACAATTAACAGCTGTTCTGAGTTTATGAAAAATGTGAGATTGGAAGCGCCTATGGTAAATTTTGTTTACTCTAGATTCCATTATTGTTTTTAACACATTCACACGAACAGGAAATATCTTAAGCCATACACAATACATTTCTCGATTTTACATCCCCCTTATACTTGGAAAGTTTAAAATACACACAAGAAAAAATAATAATAAAATTTTGAGCTACTATCGATCCTAGATAGCTAAGACTTTGGAATAAAGTAACTGGATAAAGGGGGACTCCTATCTATGTTGTTCTTAATTTCCAAATAAAGGAATAAATGTTTTCAAAGTTGGAAAAAAAAGAAGCAAATTACAAAGATGCTTGATGCAATTGAGTTAGCTATAATTCCATCTAGGCTTTGAAAATCATTATGACCTGGTGATTAAAAGCCAGTTTAGGTAACATTAATATATGACTCCAGGTTTTTTAGTAATTCTGTTAATATACCACTGACTAGTTAGTAAAATGGCTCACTTGGCCACCCTCAGCAGTGCTCAGGACTCATTCCTGATGGTTCTCAGGGACCAAATGGTGCTTTGGATGGAACTGGGATCAACTGCATGCCAGGTAAATGCCTTAATCCCTGAACTCTCTCCAGTCCCTAAAATGACTCATTTTATGACTAATACCTTTTCCCAAAATGTACGAAAGACATAGCCACGTGTTGTTAAGGTGCCTGTACATATCTTTCTATGATGTGCTGAGACTGTGAAGCTGTTTCCTTACTTGACTGTCAGGACACAGACAGGTGTGCCTGCGGTGCTTCTGCACAGGGCTGTTCCTGTGTGCTTCAGTAGCGCTGAGCTGGGCCTGATGGAAGTTTCTGCAGAGCCATCGGGTATATAAATCTCGGGAGTCCTGACTCAGTCAACCAGAAAGCAGCTCAATTTCATGCCACAATCCTTGTAATGAGATTTCTTTTTTCCAGTGTTATCAGCTCCTTGTTAACCCTTGGTGGGATGCTGTGGTGGTTGTGCACAGTTATGCATTTTATTTTGAGCACTTGATTTGGAGAGTGATCTCTCACTTTTCTCTCCAAGTCTCTTATGGGAAAAGCAAAAGTGAGGGTGAACATCAAAGGGTGCCGGCTTTGCTTTTTTCTTCGTGTATTCTTGTTTCAGAAGTTAGTCCCTCCATAAAAGGCAGCAGAGGCCCATTTTTTTTTTTTTTTTTTGCTTCACTGATGCTCTTTGGCTCTTTTCTTTCTTTTTTTTTTTTTTTTGCGTCAGTGCTTACTTTTTTGCAAATATGATTAAGGAACGTCCAAACTTAACTAGTTGTAAAAATAAAATGTCTAGGATCAGAGAGATAGTACAGAGGTGGAGGCACTTGCTTTATATGCAGCCAACCCGGGTTTGAGCCCCAAACATCACATGTGATCTACCCCACCAAGCGTGATCCCTGAGTAAAAATTTGGAAGTGATCTTTGAACACACACACACACACACACACACTCACACACACTTAATTAAATGCCTAATGGTTGTTACTTGATTGTGTGTCTAACCTATGTTGTTAACAAAAATAATCTTGATTTTAAAGGTATTTTATTAAGGTCAACATAACTGAGGTTCAGAGATGATGCTCAGATGAACCCTTTCTTTGAAGACTTATGGCTAAGATTGTTGCTGCAAATTGTTTTCTTCTGGGCCCAAAGATCAAACCCAGGGCCTCACGTATGTAAGATATAAGCACTGCCACTAAACTATATCCCCATCCATCTCTGCCATTATACCATGTTAGGGTTTCATTTCTACTTAATAGTTCTGTGGAAACAGCATTCAGACTGCACTTGTTTCCTAATTTTGAAGCTCCTCCTTCCACTTGTTTCCCAGGCTGTGTGCTCAGTAGGTTTTATTGAGAAAAGGAGCTCTAGGAGCTGGAAAGATAATATAGGGGACAAGGCACTTGCCTTGCACACAGCTGACCCAGGTTCAATCCCTGGCACCTCATACAGTCCCCTGAGCATTGCTAGTAGTCATTGCCAGTGTGTGCAATGACTAGCCAGGATTAAGCTCTGAGCACAGCTGGTTGTGCATCCTCCCAAGCCCCAACAAAACAACAAGAATAGAAGAGGGAAAATGAACTTAAGAAAAAAGCCATAGATGTGCCATAGGAGCCATAATGGACCCTGGTCCAGCACCCACCCCTCACCCCCCTGCAGCGGCCTCTCCTGCATTTGATTGAGGTGTCTAAGAGCAGACTTCTGGTTAGTGTGAGGAGTCAAGGGCAGGCTTCCACCTGGTATAGCCTGTGCAGAGTAGTGCGTTATCAAGAGCAAAACCCCATTCTTTGTAGCCATATGGGCACAGCAATCTCAGTGGATACTTTCCATCCTTCCAGTTGTGTTTCTCATTTTGTAAAAAGGAAAAACAAAAGGAATTTCTTGTTCTTGCCCACAGGAGGAGAGCAACCACTAGCCTGTGTGTTCTTTTTAGCTTTTTGGGTCACACCTGGCAATGCTCAGGGGTTAGTTACTCCTGGCTCTGCACTCAGGAATTACTTCTGGCAGTGCTCAGGGGACAATATGGGATGCTGGGAATCAAACCCGGGTTGGCCTCATGCAAGGCAAATGCCCCACCGCTGTGCTGTCGCTCTAGCCCCTAGCCTGTGTGTTCTGAGATATCTTAAGTGATACCATGAACACCTCTGGGTGGGGCCCGACCCCCTTCCTAAGGTTATAGGCATCAATAAAGAGCACTTCCAACATCTGGGAAGATGTAGCATGTTCACGCATAACTAATTCGTTATGAATGTTTCCTCTTGAGTTCTTCTGCCTCCCACAATTCTGGAAGTTCAGAGGAATTCACTCTCCTGACATAAGTGTCCTGAACAGCAGTGTTCTCAAACTGTGGTGTATAACAGAATCATTTGGGGGTGCAATCCAAAACCTAAAATACAGATTAATGGGATGGTGGAATCTCAAAGGGGTGCGAAGCCCCAGCCCCAGCACTGTTTGCTCCTCACCCCAGCACCAAAGTGCTGAACCACCAGGCTATGTATCTTAACGTGTCCCTTACCCCACCCCTAGCACTGCTGGGGAGTCCTCCTTTATCCAGACATTCCGAGTTACTGGGTTCCCAGATAACTAATTCTGTAGTTCTGGGTGGATCCAGAGAATTTGCTTAAGTAATTAATTAGGTAACCTTATTCCAAGCACTAGCATCAGTTTTATACCTTAGCACGGTCTTAATTGTTAAACTTGAATTGTTGGTATTGAAAAAGACAATGGATATAAGTACACACCATTAACATAAGCTGTCACAATTACAGATCTTTTTGTTGTGTTTTGACATCCAGTAGTGCTCAGAGCTTAACTCATGACTCTGTGCTCAGGGACTATTCCTGGTGCTGCTCAGGCAACAGTATGTGGTACCAGGGATTGAACCTGGGTTGGCTGTGGGTGATGTGTGTGTGTGTGTGTATGTGTGTGTGTGTGTGTGTGTGTATGAAAACAGTTCATTCACTGAACTTAAAAAAAAAAAGACGAAAGTAGTGGCCAAGAGTTAAAGTCAATGATTCAGAATTTTTCTTCCCTTTCTAGGTCAAATTCTAGACTTTTTGTGGGGGCGGGGGTGGGCAAACCCAGTAGTGCTCAGGGCTTACTACTGGTTCTGTGTTCAGGGATCACTTCTCATGGAGCTTGGGGGACCATAGGAGGTGCTGGGGATCAAATGTGGGTCAGCTGCACGCAAGGCAAACACCTGCACACTGTACTATCTCTCTGGTCCCCAATTCTAGGGTGGGAATGCCGACTGGTCCAATCCTTTTGGAAAGCAGTATGGACGATTCTCAAAAAATTAGAATTTGATCTCCCATTTGGCCCAGCAATACCACTCCTGGGAATATATCCCAGAGGCAAAAAAGTATAGTCGAAGTGACATCTGCAATTGTTTATTCATTGCAGCACTCTTTACAGTAGCCAGAATCTGGAAAAAACCTGAGTGCCCGAGAACAGATGACTGGTTAAAGAAACTTTGGTACATTTACACAGTGGAGTACTATGTACCTGTTAGAAAAAGATGAAGTCGTGAAACTTACATACAAGTGGTGCTACATGGAAAGTATCATGTTAAGCGAAATGAGTCAGAAAGAGTGGGATAGACACAGAAAGATTGCATTCATCTGGGGAACATAAAGCAACAAAATGGGAGACTAACACCTAGGAGTGGCCGGGATTAGTACCAGGAATTTTGCTCCATGACTTGGAGGCCAGCCACACATGATAGGTGAAAAGGAAGCTCAGAGAAGAGAGCACCAAATAAAGGGTGTTGGGAGGATCCTCCCAGGGTGGGAGAAGCATGCTGAAAGTAGACTATAGACCAAACATGATTGCCACTCAATGCCTCTCTTGCAAAACACAGGACCCAAAAGAAGAGAGAGAGAACAAGGGGGAATGCCCTGCCACAGAGGCAGGGTGGGATGGGGGAGATGGGGAGTGGGAGGGATGCTGGGACCCGTGGTGGTGGAGGATGGGTGCTGGTGGAGGGATGGGTACTTGATCATTGTATAACTGAAACCCGAGCACAAAAATGTGTAAGTCTATAACCGTACCACATGGTGTTTCACTAATAAAAAAATTTGAAAAACTAAAAAATAAATGAATAAATAAAAGTATTTTTTCTTCCTTGTAGTAGTTAAAATTTTTTTTATTAGTGAAACTCCATGTGGTATAGTTGTTGACCTTACAAATTTTTGTGCTTGGGTTTCAGTTATACAGTGATTGAGTACCTATCCCTGCACTGGTGCCCATTCCCACCTCCAATGCTCCCAGCATCCCTCCCACCCACGCCCACCTCCCCATCCCACCTCACCCCTGTGGCAGGGCATTCCCTTTTGCTCTCTCTCTTCTTTTGGGTAGCAGTTAAATTTTTTTTAATTTATATATCCATATTCAAAGCAGCATTACTCACAATAACTGAAACGTGTAGGCAGCCCAGTGTCCACTGTAAAATGAATGAAAAAGCCAAACAACATGTGCTGTGTCCGGATGATTAATATTATTACTCCGCCTAAAAAGGGAGGAAAAAATATGAAAACCATGGATGGACCCTGAAGATACTAAGCGAAGTGAAATATATCAATTATAAGATTAATAAAAATTTACTTAGTTGAGGTAACTAGAATAATTCAACTCAGAGAAAGAAAGTCGGGTCATAGCTGTTAGGGATGGGGAGATGCTCGCACACTAGCTACACAAACATTGTGTATTGCCCCTTTGATTAGTTCATTCTAGATAAATGAGATGTTCAGAGTTTATGTGTCTTTATGAATATCCCACCCTAATTGTTGTTAGTTTATCTATAATTCTCAATATTCTTTGTCAAGAAAGTCTACTATTCTGTCCTGTAGAAGGGGCAAGCAACTCTCGAATATTATGCTCAAGACTATAATTTGCTTCTGTCTCTTGCATTTCTTTACCCTGGCAGGTAGTTTTTCCTGATCCTTTTGAAAAATTTGTAACTTAACTAAGGAGCAGAGGTATAAACTACACGCTGGGGCGGAGCGGGGTGGGGGAAAGGGGATGGGGGTGTATTTAGGAAATGGGGAGCAAGGATTTCTGCTCTGAACCATGCAGATGTGCAGCTCTAGCACCCAAGCACCCAAGGCTTGAGCCTTCCACCTGGACAGCCAATGCCTCTGCTCTGTCTTCGGTGTCTCCTGGCTTTGGCCCTCCTGATGTGAGTGCGGGGCTCCAGCCTGTTGTCTAGAAGGTGCCTCTCTGCTGGGTACCCAGCTAAGGCTGCATAAACAGCTCAGCAGTTGACTTATAGTTGGAGTGAAGGAGATCTAGAGGAAAGGAAAGCGCCCCAAGCTGGGGTCCTTGGGGTGCTTCTGGGTGCAACAGCTTAGCAATTGCTCTCAGCTTCCTCTCAGACTTGGGAGGAAGTCCTCGTGATGAAGCCACTTTAAAAAAAAAAAAATCCCATTTTTGTGTATCTTGTGAGCCCAGAGTGCCCCCAAGTGTTGGTTATGGTCCATCGCAGTCCCCATTTCTTGGATCACACCGACCTGGCTGTGAATGATGCATTTTCACTTTATGATTCGACGGTTTGTGTCACTCCTCATTTTGTGCCACCAACTTTTCCTGCCATAGTCACCTCCGGAGGACTCCTGAGGGATCTTTATTTCATTTTATTCTGTTTTATTTTTATTTTATTTTATTTTTTTGATACACTTCAAAGAATGCTTTATTTGGCGGGGGGGTCTTTTGGGGCCACACCTGGCAATGCACAGGGGCTACTCATGGATTATGCACTCAGGAATTACTCCTGGCAATGTTTGGAGAACCATATGGGATGCTGGGACTCGAACCCGGGTCGGCCACGTGCAAGGCAAATGCCCTACCTGCTGTGCTGTCGCTCTAACCCCCTCTGTTTGATTTTTTTTTAATTTATTTATTTTTTTACAGTTGTAGATTTACAATTTTTTTGTGCTTGGGTTTCAATTATACAATGATCAGATACCCATCCCTCCACCAGTGCCCGTTTTTCACCACCATGGATAATATCCCTCCCACCCCCATCCCCCATCCCCCCCTGCCTCTGTGGCAGGGCAATCCCCTGTGTTCCCTCTCTCCGTTTGGGTGTTGTGGTCTGCAAAAGAGGCATTGAGTGGCAAACATGTTCAGTTCATAGTCTACTTTCGACATGCATCTCCCCTCCTGGGAGGATCCTCCAAACATCCTTTATTTGGTGCTCCCTTCTCTATCTGAACTGCCCTTTCCTCTAGGATACCCGGCTGGCCTCTAAGTTATGGGGTAATCCTCCTGGTGCTGATCTCAGCTATTCTTGGGTATTAATCTCATACTTTGTTACTTTATATCCCCCAGATGAATGCAATCTTTCTATGTCTATCCCTCTCTTTCTGACTCATTTCGCTTAGCATGATACTTTCCATATTGTACCACTTGTATGTAAATTTCATGACTTCATCTTTTCTAACAGCTACATAGTACTCCATTGTGTAGATGTACCAAAGTTTCTTTAACCAATCATCTGTTCTTGATTTTTAAATCATGGACTGAGCTGCCTAAAATTGTGGACATGGAGAGTAACTGAATACTCCCTCCAAATCCCCATCACTTTGGGAATCCGAGTCAGCTCTTCCCCAAAGCTAATTTACTTGTGGACTAATGAGGGGGAGGAAGAGAAGCTACACACCATTATGCCAAGCAATCAAGACGCTCAAGGATGGTTTTGTTTGGTTTAGTTTGTGTCTGATTTTCAATATTTACTTTCAGGAAATTCTATCTTGCTATCCTTTGCAAAGAGGGGAAACAGCTGCTCGATCTGATATTAATACTAACACCCTTCAGGATAGGAAGTTCTCTGTCTCTCTAATTGATTTGCCCTAACGGTCTTTTTTTCTTAATCCCTCTTTAAAAACTGAAATATTTAGGAAATAAGGATTACACTTTGAATGAATCTGATCTGTAGCTTGTTCCCAAGGACTTGATTTTGCGTTATGATACTCAGGGAACACATTGTGTTTATTTAGGTGACACTCACCCAGGATGCTCAGAGCTTCCTCCTGGCTCTATGCTCAGGGACCACTCCTGGAGGGGCTTAGGGGCAATATATGGTTCTGAATATGAAACCCATGTCAGCTGAGCGCATTACAAGCTCCACGACCCTTGTACTATCTCCCTGGCCTAGAATGAACATTTTCTACAGCCAACACCCGTTCCATGTCTTTCCCCCCGTATTCAGGCTGCCTGGCATCCCAGTGTCTAGAAATGTGCAGCACTGGATTTGCAGTGCCACTGGAGTGATGCAAAGAAATTCCTCATTTTCCTATTTATATATCGTTCTTTTTATTTTGCTGTTTTTAAGAGGTTGGGTTTTTTTTTTAACTTGCTTAGGTTTGATTTTGTGCAAATTAGATTCTGATTAAAGAGCGGTTTCCATAGAAATTCATTTCCCAGAATCCTATCGACTCTCCAGTCTTTTGTTTTTGTTTTCCTTTTGTGGAAGCCACTTCCTTTGCACTGGGAGGAGAGGCGTACACAGTGCCCGAGATCAAACTCAGAACCTCACACATTACAAGTCATATGCACAACCCATTTAGCTACATCCCTGATCCTCCAAATTGTTTTTCAATCTTCTCCCGCCCTTTTAAAAATATTGTTCTAGAGCCAGGGCAATATATATGTAATGGGTAGGGTGCTTGCTTTGCAAGCGACTGAGTTGGGTTCGATCCCAGCACCACGTATCATTCCCCACTCCCAAGCCCTTCCAGAAGTGATCCCTGAGTGAGAAGTAAAAGCATAGCCAGGAGTAAGCCCTGAGCACTGCTGGGTATGTCCCCAAATCCAAACAAAAATTATCAATTTATTTGTGAGACCTTCATAAAACTAACAAATGCTAGCTTGTTCACTTCTTCACTTTGCTCTCAGACAGCAAAAAGTTTTTATGAAACTGCTGGAGCGATAGCACAGCAGTAGGGCGTTTGCCTTGAACGCACCCAGCATGGCCAACCCGAGTTCGATTCCTCCGCCCCTCTCAGAGAGCCCGGCAAGCTACCGAGAGTATCTCGCCCGCACGGCAGAGCCTGGCAAGCTACCCGTGACATATTCGATATGCCAAACACAGTAACAACAAAGTCTCCAATGGAGACGTTACTGGGTCCGCTGGAGCAAATCCATGAACAACGGGAGGACAGGACAGATTTAGTGGTGGCCAAATGGGTTTCCCCCTGCCACCAGCCCTTGAATGTGGCCATGAGTCCCCAGAAACCATTTTATAATTATTCTTCACTGGCTTCTGTGTCGAAGCACGCCTCTCATTTGGGTGTGTAGACCAGTTGTCGGACTTCACCCAGCTCCCAGCATCTCAGGGTCTTAGAAATGTGTTCTCACTGCCCACATGTTCTCATGGGCTTCCAAATCCAGGGCCACGGAGTGAAAGTAAGAAAATCCTTGCTTTCCCTACTAATTTATGACTCTCATTACACTAGCAAAGAATCCACCTTATTTATTCATTCACAGTTTTTGCTGCTTACTCATTCATTCTTTGTATGTAAATGTGTAATTGTGACGAGCCTGCTGGGACGGAATGTAATCATGAGATCACAGAAGTAAGCATTTCCTGTTCCATGGCTCCAACCCTTCGAAACAGGAGCTCTGTCTCTGCACCCTTTCATGGGCTGTGCAGGATGTAGTATGTGGTTGGATTCCTCTAGGACTGCTAAAGACTTGAAGACAGCATGCTTGTGGTCTGGACAACAGCCTCAGGAACTCCCCCCCTCACCATGGAGGAATGGCTTGAGTGTCATTGGTTCCCTACCATTGGGGATGCCCTCTTGAGGAGAAACTGAGTCCAGGGCAACTTGGTCAGTTGGGTAGGAGAAGTTTCGATATGGAACCTGGCTGCAGTCTGACCTTTGGGCACTTCTGTGAAGACCAGAGTGTGATCTGTTCAGAGGTGAACTAACCCTTGCCACCACTTGAAACAGTGCTGAACCCAAGACAGCACAATTGGAATGCTTTCAAATCAAGTTAATTTATAGTATTTTGCCTCTGATCCATTTCTGGCGATGTGGTCTTGCAACTGACATAGTCATCCAATGCAACTTTATAAAAACAAGATTATAATTTATATATAACATTATTTAAGTGCACATAATTCAGTGGATTTTGACAATTGCACATATACATACATCAAGTACCCATCTCCCCACAAACTTCCTTCACCCCAAATCCAGGCAGACTCTTTACTCCCTACCCAGAGGCAATCGCTGTTCCAATTTCTATCAAGAGAGGTCAGTCAGTTTTCAAATCTGAACTTCATTTCAGTGTGCAACATCCTGGTGTCTTTCCATCAACACAGTGTCTTTAAATTTCCTCCAGGTTGTTGCATGCATCAGTAGTCCCTTCCTTTTCATCATTAAATGTATTCCACTAAATAACCACACCACTCCATGTCCCTCTGTTTTCCTCCCGATGGCTACTCGAGTGGTTTCTAGTTTTTCATCGTGGTTTGGCATGGGTGAGTAGAAGGGATTATGTCTACTGTTTTCAAGGCTGCCGCCTGAACATTCTTATAATAGTCTTTTAAGCAGCTTCGGCTTTACTTATGTTGCTGTTTCTCTTGGATAAATATCCAGGAGTTGAATTTCTGGGTCCTGGGGTAGATGTGTGTTTAACTTTATAAGCAAATGCTAGTAATGCATGAGAGTTCCAGAGCCTCCCTCTAACCTTGGCAGCATGAGATGGGAATGTAATGGCATCTTGTTGTGGTTTAAAATGGCATTTCTCTGTAGATTAATGTTGAGCAGTGGTAATACAACACTCAGGCTGATTTTCTAAATCTTTGCTTCCTTCTTATTTATTTTGGAGTTTTAAAGCCACACCCAGCAGTGCTCAGGAGCTATTCCCAGCTCGGAGCTCAAGGTCACTGTTAGCGGTGCTCAGGGGAACCATGTGGTGCCAGGATCAAACCTGGGTCTCCTGCATGTAAATAAATATTTTACTTGTTTGATCTATAAAATGGGACATAGCAGTGTTCCAGTGAAATCTCTATATGTCTTATCTGAGCAGATTTCCAAAAGGCTGTTCAGTATGGCCCTAAGGACTCCAACTGTGTAAGAGAAGAGGAACCACCAGGAGTAGAAGGGCACTGAGATTTAAAAAAAAAAGGGGGGGGGGTTGCCAGAATGATAGCACAGCTGGTAGGGCATTTGCCTTGCATGCTGTCATCCTGGGTTCGATTTCCAGCATACCATCTGGTCCCCTGAGCGCCACCAGGAGTAATTCCTGAGTGCATGAGCCAGGAGTAACCCCTGTGCATCGCCGGATGTGTCCCAAAAAGCCAAAAAAAAAAAAAAAAAGAAAGAAACAAAGAGGGCAGGGAGATGGTACAGAGGTGCCTAGTCTGTAGCTGCAGCTGCCACGACCCTGCATCAAATCCCAGCACTACATATGGTCCCTAAGCACTGCCAAGAGCGATCCCCCAAAACAAAGCCAGGTATAACTCCCAAGCACCACTGGATGTGCCCTCACCTCCTTAGAAAGAAATTAAAAAGAAATAACAAAAGAGAACATCTATGACCCAATGGCCCAGATAAAGAAAAGAAGGACCAATGGAGGCAGTAGTTTCTATTCCTACGGCTTTCAGCTCATCCTGTTTCAGTCTGAACACCAGTGAGGGGGAGCTGGAAGTGAACTGAGGGTGTCCTTGGAGAAATCTTCCGAACTTAATGGAGCACAAGATAGAAGGGAGTTTTGACACTGGGTAAACGAGCCAGGGGGTACTGACCTTGCCAGTGTCTGACACCCCAGAACGATCACAACATGGCACAGCATGAATTAAGATTCATTTAGATGAATCTGTCAGCCCCATTTTATGGACAGGGAAATTGAGTCATAAATTAAGTCAATACAGTGATTCTCAAATATTTAAACATGAAATTAATATATGCCCAACAATTCCATTTCTAGCTCTGATCCCAAGAAATTACAGGGACTTAAAAAGGCATTTATATATCAAGGTAATAGTATTTTTGACAGTAGTCAAAAGATAATAAAAATAAGTATGTAGTGATAGACGAACAGATAATGTGATAATGTTTTGAATACATACGGCTAGAATTGATTCTCAGTACTGCATGTTTCCCTGAGCACAACCAAGAGTGACCCCAAGCTCTGAGACAGGAGTAGTCCCTGAGAACTGCCAAGTATGTCTCCAAAACTAAACAAAAATATGATACATGGACACAGTAAATTACGGGAAGGGAAATTCTCCTATCCAGTACAATCTAGATAAATCTTGAAAACATGCTAAGTGAAATATGCTCGATACAAAATAATCAGTGCTCTGTAATTTCACTTATCTGAAGACCTACTGTGGTCAGATTCTTACAGTAGAAAGTAGAATGGTGGAGAGCAGGGAGTGAGAAGGTAATGATGGGATCATATGATGGTATAGAATCCGACTCAGGAAGGTGAAAGAAGTTCTGCAGGCAGATACGGGTGATAGTTGCTTAACAGTATAGAAAATGGGGAGGTGTGGGCTGGTGTTTGGGTCATTCTCAGCAGTGCTCAGGGGCTATTTCTGACTCTGTTTTTCAAGAGCGGCCCCTGGGAGTGCTCAGGGGACTATATGTAGTACCCTGGATTTGAACCAGGACACAGTGAAGTCCAACTCTGGTGTGGTTCCGAGTCTGAACCCAGCCCTTTCTAGAGACTCCTCAAAGTTGGGAAGTAGCAGCAACAGGCAAGCTCTGTAGGTTTTTCTTGGACCTTAAAGGCCATTATTTCATGGCAATAGTTTCTCCAAAACGTGTAACAGAAGACACCCCAATATGTATATGAATGAGAGGGCAGCATTCCTGTGTTCATAAGGGATGTCCTTCCAATCCCCAAAAAATAGCCTCAAAGTTAGAAAGTTCACAGTACAGGGGGAGGGCAGTTATTGTAAGCCAGTTCTGGAAGATGCCTGGTGGAGGGCTGGGGATGTAGAGCTCAAGAGACAGAGTATACATGAGCATGTTTGGGCTCTACACATAGGACTCCAAATACAATCAGGAGTAGCTCCCACTAAAATAAAAACCATCAAATAATGGGGTCTGAGAAATAGTTCAGAGGTTAAGGGATATGCCTGGCATGTGTGTGATGCGCCTTATCAAAGCCGCTCTACACTGCATCAGCCAGCTCTATACTGTCCCCCCAAGCATTGCTGAATGCTGCCCGGAAGACCCCCAGCATCACAGAGTGTGACCGAGGAGGACCCCAAGCATCACAGAGTGACACTGCAATCCCCGGCATTGTAGGGTTGGGACAGCACCACATTCTTGGATCCAGGCACTGAACCACTGGCGAGCCCACCACGAATTGCCAGGAGGGGCTCCAGACTTCCTGAGCACTGCTTGGAACAGTCCCTCCCCACCCCATTAAAATAAAAAAAACTAAATGAAATAATCAAAAGTAGCACTGTAGTACTGTCCTCCCATTGTTCATCGATTTGCTCGAGCGGGCACCAGTAACATCTCACAACAAATTGTGAGACTTGTTGTTACTGTGTTTGGCATATTGAATACGTCACGGGTAGCTAGCTTGCCAGGCTTTGCCGTGCAAGCAAGATACTCTCAGTAGCATGCTCTCCGAGAGGGGCAGAGGAATCAAACTCTGGTCGGCCATGTTGGCTGCGTGCAAGATAAACGCCCTACCCGCTGTGCTATCACTCCAGCCCAATAAAAAGTAAATAAATCAAAATATAACTAGAAGTAGTAGAGAAATAGAACTTCTCAGATGTGTATATATCTGCAAATAAATGGAAATTTGCGATTAACATAGGTAAAATCCAAGTATAATGTGATTTTTTTTTTTTTGGTTTTAGGGCCACACCCAGCAGTGCACAGGGTTGACTCCTGGCTCTGTGCTCAAGAGTCGTTCTGGAGAGTGTTCAGGTGTCCATGCAGTGCCAGGGATCAAACCCTGGCCTCCTGCAGGCAAAGCACACACTCAGTGTGCTATTCTTCGGTGTAAGTCTCCCATTCTGTTACTTTATATATATTCCTCAAATGAGTGCAATCTTTCTATGTCTATCCCTCTCTCTCTGACTCATTTACTAACATAATACTCTCCATATTGGTCCACTTATATGCAAATGTTATGACTTAATCCTTTCTAACAGCTGCATAGTATTCCATTGTGTAGATGTACCAAAGTTTTTTAACCAGTCATCTGTTCTTGGGCATTCGGGTCTTTTTCAGATTATGGCTATTGTAAACAGTGCTGCAATGAACACAGATGTGCAGATGTCATTTATACTGTATTTTTTTCATCTCCAGGATATATTCCCAAAAGTGGTATTGCTGAGTCAAATGGGAGTTCAATTTCTAATTTTTTGAGAATCATCCATACTGTTTTCCACAAGGGCTGAACCAGTCGGCATTCCCACCAGCAGTGAAGGAGAGTCCCTTTATTCCTACATCCGCACCAACACCTGTTGCTTTTGTCCTTTTGGATGTGTGCCAGTCTCTCTGGTGTAAGGTGATATCTCATTGTTGTTTTGATCTGCATCTCACTGATGATTAGTGATGAAGAGCATTTTTTCATGTGCCTTTTGGCCACTCAGATTTCTTCTTTGAGGAAATTTCTGTTCATTTCATTGCCCCATTTTCTGATGAAGTCGGATGTTTTCTTTTTGTGGAGTTCAACCGATGTCTTGTATATCCTTGATATCAACCCCTTAACTGATGGGTATTGGGCGAATATCCTTTCCCATTCTGTAGATTGTATTTGTATTCTGATCACTGTATCTTTTGAGATGCAGAAGCTTTTTAATCTAAGATAGTCCCATTTGTTTATCTCTGTTTCCACTTGGTTGGTCAATGGCATGTCATCTTTGAAGATTCCTTTAGCTTCAGTGTCGTAGAAGGTTTTGATGACCTTGTCTTCAATGTACCTTATGGATTCTGGTTTGATGTTGAGGTCTTCAATCCATTTTGATCTGACTTTTGTGCATGGTGATAGGTAGAGGTCTGAGCCCATATTTTTGCATGTGGTTGTCTAGTTTTGCCAGAACCATTTGTTAAAGAGGCTTTCCTTGTTCCATTTCACATTTCTTGCTCCCTTATCAAAGATTTAGATGATCATATATTTGAGGATATGTGTAAGGATATTTCACCCTCTATGTAGCTGTCAGAAAGGATGAAGTCATGAAATTTACATACAAGTGGTACTACATGGAAAGTATCATGCTAAGTGAAATGAGTCAGAAAGAGAGGAATAGACATAGAAAGATTGCATTCATCAGGGGAAAATAAAGTAACAAAACAGGAGACTAACACCCAAGAACAGCCGAAATAAGTACCAGGAGGATTACTCCATGGCTTTGAGGACAGCTGCACATGCTAGGGGGAAAAGCAGCTCAGATAGAGAAGGGCGGACCAAATAAAGGGTGTTGAGAGGTTCCTCTCAGGATGGGAAATGCGTGATGAGAGTAGACTATAGTCCGAACAAGATTGCCACTCAGTGTCTCTTTTGCAAACCACAGCACTCAAAAGGAGAGAGATAACAAAAGGGAATGCCCTGCCACAGTGGTAGGGTGGGATGGGGGGAAGGGGGGTGGGAGGGATACTGGGACTGGTTGTGGTGGAGAATGGGCACTGGTGGAAGGATGGGTATTCAATCATTGTATAACTGAAACCCAAGCACAAAAATTTGTAAGTCTACAACTGTACCTCATGGGGTTTCACTAATAAAAATTTAAGGAAAAAAAAAAGGATATTCCACTCTGTTCCATTGGTTTGCAGCTCTGCCTTTGTTCCAGTACCATGCTATTTTAATTATAACCTCTTTGTAGTAGACTTTGAGGTTGGGGAAGGTGATGCCTCCCGTCTTTTTTTTCCCCAAGAACTGCTTTAGCTATTCATGGGCATTTGTTGTTCCATAAAATTTCAGAAATGTTTGATCCATTTCTTTGAAGAATGTCATGGGTATTCTTATAGGGATTGTATTGAATGTGTACAGTGCCTTGGGGAGTATTGCCATTTTGACAATTTTAATTCTCCCAATCCATGAGCAGGAAATATGTTTCCATTTCCTCAGGTACTCTTTTATTTTATGAAGTAGCGTTTTGTAGTTTTCTTTGTACAGGTCCTTTACCTCCTTAGTTAAGCTGATTCCGAGGTACTTAATTTTCTGGGGCATGATTGTGAACAGGATTGCTTTTTTTCATGTCACTTTGCTCTCTCTCATTGTTTGCGTATAGGAAAGCCACGAACTTTTGGGTATTGCTTTTATAGCCTGAGACTTTACTATACAAATCTTTAGTTCCTAGAAATATCTTGGTAGAGGCTTTAGGGTTCTCTCGATATAGTATCATATCATCTGCAAATAGTGAGAGCTTGATTTCTTCCTTTCCTATCTGGATGCCCTTAATATCTTTTTCTTCCCTAACCGGTATATAATATGACTTTTAAAAGTTTCTGGGCGGTCTATATTTTGCATATCTTTTTGGCTATGAAGGATTTTCTACACTTGAAAAGATCCTTTTTGCCTTTCCATTTTAAAATGATTCAACAGATTTCATTAAATTTAACAGTAGTTAAAGGGGCATACACGATCAACACATATGTAGAATGTAGAATAAATAGTTGAAAGAGAAGGTATATAAATCACTGCAGAAATAATGAAAACAAAGGCCTGGATCTGGGCGGCCCCCTTGCGAGACCAGATGAGGAGAAATGCTTAGCGCAGTGATGGCTGACACGAGCAGGGAAGATTCCTGGGGATTCTCCAGGCCTGTCACAGCGGTGAGGAAAAAAGCATTTGAGCTGAGGTGCCCAGAAGGCAACCCCAAGTCTCTCACTGTGCAGATGCCGAAGCCCTGTGGTAGGACCATCTGGAGTGCTTGTGGAATTGCAGATTCGTGAGCATCATCCTGGCCCTTTAAATGGTGTCTTTCTGGAAATGGGCCTTTTCCAGGCTATCCCACCTGCAGCGTGGAGCCTGGCTGAACTGGAATGGAGGTGCCCCAGATGGAGAGGAGTGTAGAGAAGCAGTCTCGGTAGGGATGCACAGGGCCTTGTTGTGCCTTTCAGGGAACAGGGAGGTGGAAAGGGAGTGAGTCTAGGCAGGTCCCACAGCAGCAGAAATGTGGAGGCTGCAGTAATGCATTTCATTGTTGATGTGGTTTTCCCCACAAGACCAGGTGATTAACAATGGGTGAGAAAACGAGACGACTCGTTGTGCATGCTGAGAGAAGGCAGTGAAGTCAGGAGACCTTGGAGTCATCAGGCCAGGTGGAAGGAAGCAGAAAGGAAGACTCCAGGAAGCAGAAGCCGCCTCCCCAGAATTCTCAGAACAGGCTTTGAGAAGCCCAAGAGAGCACCTCCCACAAAGCAGCCCAGGGTTACGGGGGTCACCTGTGTAAGGACACAGCTGAGGCCAGGTGCTCCCACTCAGGATGCTATTTCCCCATTCCTGAGGATTAGTGGGGAATTTTAAGAGCAGCCCTCCCTGCCCCTCAAGGAACTAGACTACAAATGCTTTGGGGAATAGATGGTCATTGCCTCTTGGTGTGCATGAAAATAACCACTTATAAGATGCAGGTGTTAGCAGAAAGTGGCGGAGAATGTTCTACTCTGCCAAACCCCAGCGTGGGGGACAGGGCCAGCTTTCTTTGCACCTCTTACTGTGTGATACCTTTTACTTGCTTTTTAAGGGTGCATTTAAAACGCTATAGGAGAAAATGGCATGCCCATAGATCAATTTTAGTGCAAAAAAGGGGAGTGGGAGATAGGACAGTGGTTAAAGCACATGGTAGGCATGTGGGTCTAACTCCTGGCACCACATGGTCCCCTAAGCAGCACTGAGTGTATTCTGGAGGCCCCAAGCACCAGCAAATGGGATGACCCTTTGCAAACATCTTTTCTTTTCAAATTAATGCATTTGAATTCTTGGGATAGATGCCAAGAAGTGGGATTGCAGGGTCATAAGGAGACTCTATTCTTCATTTTTGTAAAAGAAATCTCCATACTGTGTTCCACAGAGATTGAGCCAAAAGACAGTAAGCTTTTAAATTACTCTCAAACCTCAGTTCTGTTAAATTTGAGTAGAGTTACATTAATTGTGACTTAGAAAAGCTCAGAATAGTTTAGAGCAGAACTTCTCCAACCATACATTCAGAGTTGGCTGATTCTTTGGCTGATCCAGTGACTTCCCTGCTTGTTGTAAGAGGATCAGCAGCGTCTCTGGCCTATGCCCGATGGATACCAGCAGGCACCCTCTTCCCTCAAGCTCGTGACCATCCAGGTGTCTCCAGGCATCACTGTATGTCCCCCGATTACCATACTTAGCAAATAAAAATACCAAAGACTGCTATTCACAGTAGCCAGAACCTGGAAACAGCTCAGGTGCTGAGGAACGGATCAGTGAATAAACTCTGATACATATACACTTTGGCATACTACTTAGCTATGAGATGAAATTGAGAGAGCAAGAGAGAGAGAGAGAGAGAAGAAAAGTGCCTGCAGTGATGGAGGGGGGTTGGGGAGGACAGGAGAGAAATTGGGTACATTGGTGGAGGAAAACACATACTGGTGTAAAGAAATAACGAATATGACTGAAATCCAATCATGAACAATTCTATAACTATGTATCACTGTGATTCCATTAAAATTAATTAAAGCATGAAATTTTGCTAAAGTTGGTCCACAAAACTGACGGTGTTGGTAGGGTTGGGGAAGGGGTTGAGGTCTTGGGGAAGATGAGAAGGTCCTTGGAACATTGGTGGATGGAAGTGGGCACTGTGGTTGGGTGTAGTGTTGGAACAAAGTATGTATGAAACTATCACTCACAGTATTGTAGATCACTGTGCCCCAATAAAAATGGAAAGAAACAAAAGACTGACATTCCAAATATCTGAGACATTACCTTGGCATTTTGATGCTAATCATCATCAAGATTTTATACTGTCACTGTCACTGTCGTCCCGTTGTTCATCGAATTGTTCAAGCGGACCCAGTAATGTCTCCATTGTGACAATTGTTACTATGTTTGGCATATCGAATACGTCACGGGTAGCTTGCCAGGCTTTGCTGTGAGGGCGAGATACTCTCGGTAGCTTGCCGGGCTCTCCGAGAGGGGCAGAGGAATTGAACTCGGGTAGGTCATATTGGCTGTGTGCAAGGCAAACACCCTACCCACTATGCTATCACTCCAGCCCACGATTTTGTACAGTGGGTTTTATCATTAGAATTAGGAATTAAATCTATGAGTAGTAAAATAGAAAAAATATGCCAGGGATCATAAAAATTACCCAATCTTACCTCGGAAAACATATCATCTATATTGAACAATGAAATGTCAAATTCATTGTTTTGAATTTGAAAACAATGAAAGTCTGAACAAGTGAAAGTCTATCACATTTTGTTTAGATAGTAAATTGTTACTTTCTGTTTTTTCAATACAAAGCACCTCCTTCAATGTGAACTTCAGAGTAACAAAAATTAGTTTTTGAATGTAGTATGTCTCAGATAATGGGTGAAATACACAAAAATTTTTTTCATAGGTTGACCTTATTTTCTCGTACCATCCTCCTGTGGGGACAAGGGCGTTATTGATGTATGAAATGCAATGATGTGTGTCTGAGGTTTCTGACACGAGCTGGATGTAGGCTCAGTCTCCTAGGAATTTCCTGCGGCCCTCGATTTCACTATTTATCCTTCCTGAAGCAGTCCCGTTAGTACTCAGGCTTTCTAGCCTTTACAGAGCTGCATCAGGTTGAGGAGAAGGAAGCTCGCTTGTGAGTCGATATACACTGGGGGGTTAGCTTCCCGGTCAAATCCGGTTTCCCATACACTGGTGCTGGAGCAGCCATCTGCCTGGGCTTTGGTGCATTGTCCCCCTGTGCTCCTGAGTTATTACCTCATTTCTCCTGAGGAGAGCCCAAGAAGGGCTATGGAATGAAAAATAGCTGTGTTCATCCCAGACTCAGTCACTCTGGGTCTGATTTTTCTGGCGCCAGAGCCCTAGAAAGCTATTCCCTGCAATGCACCAGGACCCATCATTTCCACAGTGGGTAGCTGCTAGGAGCTTCTTTGTGGGTTGAGATTAATGACCCAGGCAAGTCAGCCTTTCCAGAGAGCGAAGGTAGAATTGAACTCTGAGTAGCTGCCTGACATTTTGAAACAAAAGGGAGGGGTTGGGGGATGGGAAGCACCAGCATTTCTAGGTCTTCTGTAGGTTCGTAAATCAGGGATGGGCAGGAATGAGCTGGGTCGACGCCAGCCGGTGAACTGGTGGGGCTCCTATGTTTTATCTGCAGACAATCTGAATAGAACATGCTTCAAGATGTGAGAAGTGTCCTTTAGGATTACATATCTGTTTATGGTCCCTACTCAGTTTTATTTTTCCAAAAGGAAATCCGTTCTGTGTCCAGAGAGAAAGAAATAGTTTCATTGCTCTAGGGAGAAGCAAAAACGTTAGCAATTAAAGTGATGCTCAGGTGAGGGAAAGCAAGAGGGAGGGAACCAATGAGACAAGCGTCAGCCAAGGGCAAAGCCTGCTTGCAGATAGGTTTCTCTGTTATCCAGTCCTGGTAGAGAAACATTTTGTAATATCACCAACTTACACACAGTTGTTGGGGAAATGTCATCAAAAATAACAATGATAACAGAGAATTTGGGAGATGTATCGAAAGGGAGTGAATACTTATATTGGGGTAAATTGAACAGGTAAGAAGTTAAGTGTTTTATGATTGTGCTATACAACTAAAAAGTTTTTAAGTCCTATTATTTTTTAAAAAAGCTACTTTATTCTTTTCCATTTTGTGCCTCCAATGGTATTTCAAATATTTGTGGTGTTCTATAATCCTTCTTCTTCTCTCCACTTATTCCCCTCCCATTTGGGACTGATCATTGTCTTAACATGACATGCTAGACACTAGGATGTTAGGAAGTAGGTGGCTAGCTTATGTCGTTTTTCTTTTCTTTTTCCTTTTTTTTTTTTTGCAATTTTATGTCTTGATTTCACCAAAGGTATGTGTTCCCTTTCCAGGAATTCTTTGGCCATGTTGGCATTTGACTATGATACACACACACACACACACACACACACACACACACACATATACACACATACACACTCACTCACACCTAGCAAAAAGAATAGAGAGGGCTGGAGAGAGAGTAAGTACAGGGGATAAGGTGGTTATATTATATGTGGCCAACTCCTGGCAGTGCATTTGGTCCCCCAAACACTGTCACAGACTATTCTGAGCACAGAACCAAGAATAGTCTCTGAATACTGCTGTGTGTGGCCGAAACTGCTCCCCCCCAAAAAGATGTGTAGTAAGTTTATACAGATCTGATGTTACTATAATTATACAGGTGCCATAGTAGGTATAATTAAAAATACATTATTGTATATTTTAAATTGTCTAAGCAAGTAGACATTAAATTTTTTCACCACTCTTAAAAATTAATGAGAGGGACAGACATAGAATGACTGTCCACAAATGACTCATTTGTGGAATATAAAATATCATAATATGAGACTTAACACCCAAGGACAATAGAGATAAGGGCCAGGAAGCCTGCCTCATGAACTGGGGGAGAAGGAAGCTAGTATAGAGAAGGGATTGCTAAGTCAGTGATGGTTGGAGGGATCGCTCGGGATGGGAGATGTGTGCTGAAAGTAGATAAATGGCAAACATGATTGCCTCTCAGTATCTGTTTTGCAAACCATAATGACAAAAGCAGAGAGAAAGTGAAGGCCCTATAATGTGTCTCGAAGACTTGACAGAGAACTTTCAACTTGGCTAACAGAAGACTGAGTTTTAGTTTTCCATATTGCTAAGAGTGGACTTGGGACAGGAGATACGGTAAAGGTGGGAATCAGGTCTTGGAGATCCTTGTGGTCACACTGAATGTCTGGACTGTACCTTAAAGGGCCAGTGAAGAGCCACCGAAAGCTGATGAATGAACTGATAGGATGCTTACTCCATGAGATGCTCTCATAGATGTGTGGGAAAAGAGCCTAAGAGTTGCCCCCCACGAGCAGCTCTCTGGCACAGCCGTGGCATCAGAGGCACATGGACCTAATCCAGAACCCAGCAGCTTGTGGCAGAAATGTGAACAGACTATGCGTTAAAGTACGGCATCATGGGCCCCTGGGAGGGAAAGGGTGTCTGACTCTTCGCCTTTTCCCCCCACCCAGCAGCATGGTGGCCGCCGCCTCAGAGCTTATTGGAGAGCCAGGTATGAGCTGGCAGTGACAGGGCAACTGCAGCCTCATGGGATGGGGGGCGGAACCAGCACGTCCTTCACGCCCTACTGAGGCCACTAGTTACCTCCCATGAGGAGCTCTCCAGCACATCCACAGCACCAGAGGCACACAAACCAATCTTGTAATTGTCTGGCTCTTGGCAGAAATTCCTCCAGACTTAATTAGTAAAATATCAGAAATCCAAAATTGTGCAGCCACTGTCACGGCCCTGCAACATCATATGGTTTTCAGAACCAGCAACAGTAAACAAATGATTTCACAATGCCTTTTCAGCAGCTCTGATTGTTGGGGGGAACTTCCAAACAATAATGGTGCATCTCTTGTCGAAATAATGAATGTAATCAAAGTAGAAAGAAAGTTAAGTAGGAATCATCTGCCTCACAGGCATCTGGAGGGGTGGAAGGGTGGGTATGTTGGGGTTCTTGGTGGTGAAAAACAATTACTGGTGAAGGGATGGGTGTTTGATCATTGTATGAACAAGACTTAAACCTGAAAGCTTTGTAACTTTTCTCATGATGATTCAATAAATAAATGTAACAACAAAGAGCCTAAGAGGCAGATTAGAAGCTGGGAAATCTCTTAAAGAGAGGTAGTGGTAGAGATTATTTAGCAGTAGGATATTGGCTTTCAGAAGAGGGAAGTACTAGATCCAGGTCTCTTGAGGTTCCCGCTGGGGCCAGGAGCTGCCTCTCCATTGCTGGACTAGAGAACACCAAGTCCCAGGAGTGCTGGGAGCAGCTGTGTGTACCATGGACATGTCAGTCTTTGAGCAGTGGGCACAGATCAGCCCTATTAGGTCACCCAGAAATGGACGCAAAGGCCCAAAATGAAGCTGGGATGGAGAGAAAGGAAAAGGTTAGTGAGAACTAGAGAAACAGAATTGTACTTCTCAGTTATTGGTGGACATAGGGGAGAGGGGGCCAATCTGGTCTGAATGGCTGTGACGAAGGCTGAATGCTGTCTCTTGGAGCAGAATCCTTCAGGACGCTCTGATGACCATATGCATCAGGACCTGGAAGCCCTAACGGTTTTGCTCTCTTGGGGGTTCACTGGTTGGACAAGAGCCCTAGCCTGTTGAGGGCCTCATTAAGTGTAGTTATCCAGCCTCATGTTTCTATCCATCATACTGGGAAGGAGCGTGTGAGGACCCCTTACCTGAAACACAACCCTCCCCGCCCCCCGCCCAAATCAGAGCTCCCTTGTCATTGTGATTGTATTTATCTCCCAGCCTTTAGAATGGGATTTCTATCACTAAATGACAAAATCTCAAAGGGTCATCTGGGGTTAGAATCAGGAGCTAAACAGCTGTTTTCCTTGTCAAGTGTTAAATGATTGGTTTGAGATCAGAGGTTACAAGTCAAGAAGTGGAGTTTGGAAAAACGAAGTAGATGGAGAGATCAACAGTGAGAAGAGATGTGTAGGCGTGACCTTTGTGACAGCAGCAGAGAGCGTTCAGGCTGCCCACAGCTGCCATAACCCTAGAAACAGTGCAGCCTCTTCTCCATCCCTCCTCTGGAAAACCTGTTACCTAAGAATGGGTTTTCTTGGCATTTTATGTCATGTCATTAGGGAAAAAAATCTTCTGAGAATAAGTAGCTTTTACGAAAAAGATCTTGTTGAGGCCACATGTGAACAACAAAAAGAAGATGATCAGAAATAGAATTGGGACCATGAAATTGTGTAGAGAACTGATTAGAAAAAAATTAAGTTATTTTAAGGACATCTGCTTTAAAGCAGATGGATTCAAGTTGCTAAAATATAGAATAAGTATTTGCTACAAGTCCTCTAGCAGTGTTGAGGCACTTGTGTCAAAACTAAGTGGAGGGGCTGGAGCGATAACACAGAGGTTAGGGTGTTCTCCTTGCACGCGACCGACCCGGGTTCGATTCTCAGCATCCCATATGGTCCCCTGAACACCACCAGGAGTAATTCCTGAGTACATGAGCCAGGAGTAACCCATGTGCATCGCCGGGTGTGACTCAAGAAGCAGCTTACAAGAGTATTTTGTATTTTTTTTAAATTTTAAAGTGTTTCATTTCTTGGCCTGGGATTTGTACTGGAAAGAGGTTTTCTCTTTTTGGGGGGGGGGGTAAATTTTTTTTAACTTTTTTATTGAATCACTGTAAGATAGACCCTAACAAACGTTTTCATGATGGTATTTCAGTCATACAGTATTCCAACACCCATCCCTCCACCAGTGTATATTTTCCAGCACCTATGTCCACAGGTTCCCTCCCATCACACCCCACCCCCACCCCCTACCTGTCTCTACTGCAGATGAGGATGAGTGCAGCCCTACTGATACCCCCCTGCTCGCTCTCTCTCTCTCTCTCTCTCTCTCTCTCTCTCTCTCTCTCTCTCTCTCTCTTCTCCCTCCCATTTTGGGCATTGCAGTTTGCAATATTGATACTGAAAGGTTATCAAGAATATCCCTTTACTTCACCCGAGATGGGAGATATGTGCTGAAAGTAGACCAAGGACCAAACATGATGGCCTCATAGTATCTGTATTGCAGATCATAAAACCCCAAATTAGAGAGAGAGTAAGAAAGAATGTACCTGCCACAGAGGCAGGGGGTGGAATGGGATGGGGGTGGTGGGAGGAACACTGGGAACAGTGGTGGTGGAAAATTTGCACTGGTGAAGAGATGGGACCTCGAGCATTGTATGAATGAAACGTAATCATGAAAGTTTGTAACTGTATCTCACAGTGATCGAATAAAATTTATTTTAAAATAAAATAATATCCCTTTACCTACTTTTAACACGCAGTTCTTAACCAGCATGATCATTCCCAGCTATTATTGTCATACTGGTCTCTTCTCCATCTTACCTACCTTCAGCCCCACACACACATGTGGTTATATCCAGCCACTGACCAGTCCTAACCCCATTTTCCCTGGCCATGGATATTAGTCTTCTACTATATATAATTCTTGATATATACGAATGCAGTCATTCTTTATCTGTCCCTCTCCTTTTGACTCATTTCGTTCATCATGATACGCTCCATATCCATCCAAATTTGACTTCATTTTTCCTAACAGCTGCATAATATTCCATTGTGTATGTATGCCATAGTTTTTTTATCCATTTGTCTGTTCTTGGGCACTCAGGTTGTTTCCAGATTCTGGCTATGGTGAATAGTGCTGCAATGCACATGGGAGTGCAGATGGTGTTTCTGCTGGGTGCTTTTGGATCCCCAGGGAATATTCCTAGAAGTGGTACTGCTGGGCCAAATGGTAGCTCAATTTCTAGATTTTTGAGAAACGTCGATATTGTTTTCCAAAAAGGCTGCACCAGTCAGCATTCCCACCACAAATGAAAGAGAGCACATCCTTTCTCCCCACGTCCATGCCAACATGACCCCAAGAGAGCGTATCTTATGGCTTCACCTAATTCAGGCACAAAATCCTAGAATCAAAGTGAATCTTATTCTTGAGATGGGTAATTTTAGATCCTGTTACTCCTACTTTTTACCAAATGTAAAGATTTCCAATATTTATTTTTTGTTGTTTTTTGGAACATATCATTTTATTTTATTATGTTTTTAGCATACAGAATCATATAATGAAAATGAACAGAACTGTTAGGGTCAAAAATATCAGGCAGAAAAAAAGCAAGCAAAAACATCCTAAAGGAGTTTGGAATGTCTGTGGAAAGCCAGTGTGAACTCGGGGTAATGGAAAAAGATGTGGTATTGGAGTCAGATTCCAATAGTCCTCATACATTATTATCAGGGATGTGTGTTTTATGGAGAGTACCCCTACCATAGTGAAATTAGTTCCTATTGCATTAGTACTCCTACAGGACAGCTATAAACTGCACAAAATGGAAACAAATCACAAAACAAAAACTATCCAAAAGTCACTGGACTGCAGAGATACACGGGCAGATTAGGGGAGGATGTCAAGACTTAGAGGAGGAAGTGGTACAGGTGGGCTTTCTGTAATAGTTTCAGGCTGAAGCATTCTGCACATGGAATGACTGAAATTCCAGCTGAAAGCTTGACATCTTAGACTAGAGAGAGAGCTCCACAGGATGGAGCACATTCTTTGAATGCAGGAGGCCTGGATTAGATCCCCAGCACTGCATGGTCCCCCAGCACTGCCAGGAGCAACCCCCAAACAGAGAGTGAGGATTTGCCTTCCTCAAACTGCTGCATGTGGCTGAAGACCAAGAAAAGAAAGGAAGGAAGAGAGTGAACGAAGAGCAGGAGGGGAGGAGGAAAAGAATTTTCCTCCCCTTGGAAGATTAGAGTCTGAGACAATTAAACAACTAAAAAGCATTTCAGTAAATAAAGATCTAGGAAGCAAGGCTGGTATGAAGGTTATAACCAATTTTGTAAATAAAATCTGCCTAAATATTTTTCTGACCCCTAAATTGCACACACAGGTCGCAGTGACATGCCCTAATAAAGTAAAAAGGACTGAGCAGAAATTTGAACAAGAGACAGACTTTGCAGTTTGAATTCAACTGAGTTAAAACATACAAACAAACAAAAAGCAACATTTGTCAGAGAAATAAAATAGAATCCAGTGACTCAGAGAGAATATATAAAAGTATCTGGGATACAACCCAAAATTACTCAACTAAAGAAGAATTAGGATATTTCCCATTCTCAAAAGAAAATAAAATCAATATAGACCAGTCCTGATTTGAGCCAAATGTTGAATTGAGCAAAATAATATCAAACACATATTCTAACTACATTCAATGATGCGCTAGAAAACATGCTTATAAATCAGTATACATGAAATCTCAGCTGAGAATAAAAAGAACCAAATATAAATTCTAGAAATGATCGGGTAAAGAGAAAGTTCAGCAGACTAAGCTGCTTTGCTCTGCATACAGGAGGCCTGGATTTGATCCCAGTGACCTCTGAGCATAGAATTGGAAATATCCTCTCACACTGGGTGTGGCTCAAGAATTTTTAAAAATTTAGAACTAAAAAAATGATAATATCTGAAATTTAAAATTCTCTGAACCTAACAGAGTGGAAATAACAAAAAACTAATCCATAAATTTGAAAATGAAATGTTTGAATTTTCTTCTTCTCCCCACATTTCATATTTTTTGTATCTTACTACTACCAGGGGGATTCCTCACCTTCATTATAGAAGTCCTTCCAACATTTTTTGGAGGACCAATTTAGAATTTTTCTAATTGTAGTTCCTCTGAAAAGCTCATTCTTCCCCTTTCAAATAAGAATAAGGTCCTCGGGACTGGAGCAATAGCACAGCGGGTAGGGCATTTGCCTTGCACGCGGCCAACCTGGGTTTGATTCCCAGCATCCCAATGGTCCCCTGAGCACCGCCAGGAGTAATTCCTCAGTGCAGAGCCAGGAGTAACCCCTGTGCTTCTCCAGTTGTGACCCGAAAAAGAAAAAAAAAAAAAGAATAAGGTCCTCGACAACATTAGTTCGAGAGGTGTTTTCCATCCCAAAATTTTTATCTTTTTCTTTTTTTCTTTTTCTTTCTTCTTCTTTTTTTTATAATATAGGAGTACTGCTATTTATTCAGCCATTGATTAAGCTGATTGAATTGCCATTCCAAACTTTTACTTCCTTCTGGTCCATAGCATTTCTGTGGTGAAATCTGCTTACTGTCTTATGGGAATCCCTTATATGTGACTACTTTTCTCTTTTGCTTCAGGATTCTCTTCATCTTTGAATTTTTCCATTTTTATTAGAATTTTGTTCTTTGGCATGTATCTGTTTCTATGTATTTTTTTTAACCCTTTGAGCTTCTTGCATTTGCATGTCTGACTTCTGGACTTGGGAAGTTTCTCAGTTCTTCCAATAAGAATTCTGCCCCTTTTATTGATATGTTGTATTATGTTGATTGACTAATGAATGTTAAACCATCCTTGCATCCCCGAGATGAATCCTTGGTCATGGTATATGATCTTTTTGATGAGTTGTTGAATTCTGTCACTGTCACTTTCACTGTCTTCCTATTGTCCATCGATTTGTTCGAGTGGGTACTAGTAATGTCTCCATTGTGAGACTTGTTGTTACTGTTTTTGGTTTATCGAATACACCACTGGGAGCTTGCCAGGCTCTGCCATGCAAGTGGGATACTCTCGATAACTTGCCGGACTCTCTGACAGGAATGAAGGAATTGAACCTGGGTCAGCCGCGTGCAAGGCAAATGCCCTACACGCTATTTGCTAATATTTTATTGAGGATGTTTACATCCGTGTTATTCAGGGATATCAATCTATAGTTTTCTTATTTTGTGGTGTCTCTGTCTGCTTTGGATATCAGGGTGATAGTTGCCTCGTAGAAGCTGTTTGGAAAAGTTTCTTTTTTTTTTTCAGTTTCCTGAAAAAGCTTTAAGAGGATTGGCAGAAGGTCCTCTTTAAAGGTTTGAAACAATTCACTAGTGAATCCATTTGAGCCTGGGCTTTTGTTTTGGGGAAGACTTTTGATTACCATTTCAAGTTCCTCGAAGGTGATAGGTCTGTTCAGGTATTTCAGATTTTCTTGGTTCAACCTTGGGAGGTTACAGGAGTCCAGAAATGTTTCCATTTCTTCAATGATTTCTTATTTCATGCTGTAAAGACTTTCAAAGTAATCTATATTAAGCTTTTGAATTTCTTTGATTTCTGTTGTGATCTCTCTCACTTCCTTTCATTTCTGATTAGCTTTATTGGGGTTCTCTCCTTTCTTTGTGAGTCTTGCTAGTGGTTTATCAATCTTATTTATTTCAAAGAACCAGCTCTTAGTTTCATTGATCTTTGAGGTTGTTTGGGAGGATTTCATCTCATTAATTTCTGCTCTGAGTTTTATTATTTCTTTTCTCCTGCTTGGTTTGGGCTCCTTTTGTTGGTTATTTTCTAAGATCTTAAGCTATAAAGTCAGGTTGTTTATGTGGACCCTTTCTTCCTTTCAGATGAACGCTTGCAGAGCTATAAACTTTCCTCTTAGCTTTTCCTGTGCCCGCAGGTTCTGATAGCTTGTGTCCTCATTCTCGTTTCCAAGAATCTTTTGATTTCTTCTTTAATTTACTCTCTCAGACCTACTCGTTGTTCAGTAGTGAGTTGTTTCATTTCTGGTGTTTAATTTGGTTTTCTGCTGCTGTGTTTAAAGTTAAAAAATTAACTTTTATTTTAAGTATAACTTTTTTCCTAAATGAAAATATAGTCAATTCCATTTTTATCTTCTTGATTTTTAGAGAAGTTTGTTTTGTGGCCCAGCATCTGGTCTGTCTTGGAGAATCTCAGTCTCCGCTGGTGGCAGAGCATAGAGAGAGCTGTCAGGGAGCAGAGTCTGGCTGGCAGTGGAGCACAATGGTCAGTGGACCCCCTGGGTAGCCAGCTGGGCTTTAGCTGCTACAGAATATTTTCTGTTTGTTGGGAGTGGAGTACTTGCAAACAGCCAGATGTGGGCTAGCAGGGCCAGGTCTTTTGTGTTTGTTTGTTTGTTTGTTTGTTTGCTTGGTTTTTGGTTTCTTTTGGGGGGGGGCGGGGGCTTGTAAGATACTTTTTTTTGGCTTTTTTTAATACATTTTATTTTCATAAAGTAGTTCACAATAGTTCATTACAGATAATATTCAAACACCCACCCCACCATTGAGCATCTTCCCACCACAATAAGAGGAGAGTGTGTGAAGGTTGTTATATTTCATTCCCAAGCCATTTAAGCCCGTATATAAGAGAATATAAACAATATGTTAAAACCAAACAAATGTGTGCTACTTTAGGTACATCAGGGGACTAGAGCATCTGAGGTTGCACAGCCGCAAATGCAGCCACATGCTCCAGGAACTACTGCATCACTCTCTTTTGGGAGTTTTATTTTACAGTCTCTGGATCTTGGCTGTTGATGAGATTACATGGCACTGGGGGCAGTTTGTGGGTGTGACTGCCAAGCTACTGGAAAACTGTCCAAGCATGTGGAGAGTAGTCTTGAGCATGGTTGCGGCTGGGTTCTGGAGGTTTACGGCTGCCGGGGTTCTGCTTGGGGCGGGGAGGGAAACTCAGTCCATGCCCTTCCGAGGTGTCCCTGTGAAGACAGCCTGGTGCAGGGTCAGAAGATTCTTCCCCGGGTCTTTTATTTTAGAAACCCCTTCCCTATTTGCAGTGTGTTGGCCCAGTGTGGCATTTCTTCCTTGGTGAGTATTGTCGGTCCTCTCTTTCCATTCCATGTCTGTGCTGTCCTTCTGTCCCATGGCAGTAGAAGCTTTATTCTTTAGGGGTTTAGATCAGTTTCTATGTATGTTAATCCACAGTCTGGTATTGATTTGCTGTGACACTACATAAAGAAAAGATGAGATTTTTCTTGCAGCCCTCTAATTCCTATCCCCAACCCCATTATTTTTATTTCACTTGCACAAATGAAGCACAGTTGACTTGTTATTTATTTGGAGATACTCACTTACATAAGTTTATAGACTAATATGAATCTACAAACATGGGCAGTTTGTTTCAAATGAATAAGTGTTTTCGTTTTCTTTTTGGGGGGTCAGACTCAGTGGTGCACAAGGGATCACTCTTGAAGGCACTCAGGGGACCATATGCAGTGCTGGGATTGAACTAGGTTCAGCCTCATGGAAGGAAAGTGCTTTAACCCCTGTTCTATGTTCCAGTTCCCAGATGAATATATATGCGAATAAAATAGAAAGTGTGCTTAAGTAGAATAAATAAATAAATAGAATATTTCAATTCCTCCGCCCCTCTCGGAGAGCCCGGCAAGCTACCGAGAGTATTCGATATGCCAGACACAGTAACAACAAAGTCTCCAATGGAGACGTTACTGGGCCCGCTCGAGCAAATCGACGATCAACGGGAGGGCCTTTACAAATAGAATAAATTAATTAATTAATTAAGTAGAATAAATAAATAAATAAAATAGAAAGTATAAAATAGAAAGCCTATGTGTGCTATAAAATAGTTGATGTGAACCTATGCCACATATAGGATAATGAGCTACATGTACGTGCATTTATGGATCAAGTTTTATTTGTATATAGTCTAAACTTGAGTGTCCTATATTTTAGCCTGCTATAAAAATCTTTTTTTTAATTAATTTATTTATTTTGAATACCCATCCCTCCACCAGTGACCATTTCCCACCACCGCATACCCCAGTATCCCTCCAACCCCCCACCTCCTCCCAACCCACCCTGTCTCTGTGGCAGGGCATTCCCTTTTGTTCTCGCTCTCATATTGGGTGTTGTGTTTTGTATAAGAGTTAAGCCTGATTTTCAGGGAGAAATGTTGGATGATTTACTTCCCATTGATCACTTTGTATATACGGAGATGACGCGAGGCCGCGTAAGCGGCCGCATGGTTTGGAGGAAGAGTCCTAGTTCCCGCATACTCGAACTATGCTTGTAGAGGCTTCTGGTCACCGGGGTTCCATCTGGGGGAGGCGGGATGTGGCACCTACCCCATCTGGGACTTCCCGGTGATCTCGGCTCTTTTTGGAACCTGGTGTCTTCTCCGGGAGCTGTGGAGCCAGCCCCCCACGTGGCCTTTCTTCTCTGTGGCTGTGTGCTGTAAAGATGGCACTGGGGGGCAGGTTGTGGGCATGACTTCCGGAATCAGAGTTTACCTGGGAGCTGGGGAGGTCCCGGCAGTTTGGAGAAAAAGTCCTAGTTCCCGCATACTCGAGCTATGCTTGTAGAGGCTTCTGGTCACCGGGGTTCCATCTGGGGGAGGCAGGATGCGGCACCTACCCCATCTGGGACTTCCTATAAAAATCTTTGATAAAATTTGAATTGGAATGAAGCCAGGGATATCATTGAAAGGATTGATGTGCATATTTTGCATGCAGGAGTCCTGGGTTCTATGCCCAGCACTTCATGATCCCCTGCACATCCTTGGGTGTGGCCCCCAAGACAAGAGTAATTAGCCTACATTATTATAGTTTTAATATTACATTACTGTCTTTCTACCAAAGAAAATCCAAAAGAACCTTTGTTTAAAGCAGATATATGCATTTTATACTATCAGATTTTCTTAAGCCCTTGAACTTATTTTTTCTCTCAATAGAATTTAAAAGTCAACATATTTAAATGAATCTTAACCTGCTGACTCTCGGAACCCTTTCTGCAAAGGTTATCTCATTTGCTTTTGCACATTTGGAACACCACAAAAGATACTGCAGAAAGAATAACAAGGAAAAATAAGTCCATTCTTAAGTTCCAGAAATTTGCTTCTGGGAACACCTGTGAATTGAATCACAGGTCAGACCCAGCAAGGAACAGTCTAAAATCCCTTCACTCTAGACCCCTACTGTATGCATCCCATGTGTAGGAGCAAAGGTCAGAAAGTGAATCCGGCAGGAAAGATCAGCTCATTTCTTGGGCCTACTCCTGGAGACAGATGACTGCCATGCAATTAGGATTTAACCCTGAAACTCTCTCCTGGAGGTTTTTATTCATATTGACTTGGCCTTGTTTCCTAAAGGTGTGATTGAAACCTCTAAGCAGTCTCTGATACTTTCAGTTTTACTTTTAGGATTAGATATTGTGTAAATTATTACTATGTTTAAGAAATTAAGTAGAGGGAAACTGTATGATTTAGGCGAATCATTAGTTTTAGCGCTAGTCTAGGGTCAGGGTGAGTATAAATTTAAGTTTAGGATTAGGATTTGCCTCAGGGTTAGGTTAGGAACTGTGTAAAGGTTAATACTGGGTTTTTCAACATAAAATGAGGCTGACACCAAATGATCGTAGATGCAAGGGACAGGTAGATTGCTCCATAACTGGAAGCCTGCCTCATGAGCAAAGGGGAAAAGAAACAGCTAGAATAGAGAAGGGATCACTAAGAAAAAGATGGCTGGAGGAACCGGTCGGGATGGAAGATGTCTGCAGAAAGTAGATAAAGGACCAAACATGATAACCTCTCAGTATCTGTATTGCAAACCATAATGCCCAAAAGTAGAGAAAGAGAATGGGGAATAGTGCCTACCATGAAGGCAGTGGGAGGGTGGGAAAAGGGGGGAGGGTATACCAGGGATATTGGTGGTGGGGAATGTGCACTGGTAGAGGGATGGGTGTTTGATCATTGTGTGATTGTAAACCAAACATGAAAGGTTGTAACTATCTCAGTGATTCAATAAAATTTTAAAAAAAAGATTGTATTTTTTAGAGCTTCCAGTTAAAATGGAAGTTTAAGTAATTATCGGGCAGGATATTCTCGATAGCATGCCAGGCTCTCAGAGAGGGATAGAAGTTTTTAGAGTGGCGTCTAATCACCCTTGCAGGTGTTCCCATGGTTCAAACCATATTTAAACCCTATCAAATATGGTTCGGTAATCTTGTATTAGGTGTCTTATGCAAAATAGCTGTGTAGTCCAGAAAGTGTCCTGGAGCATGGCAGTGACTGAGTAGTGGAGGTAGCAGAGCCTGCAAGCTATCTGTGGTGTATTCGTATGCCAAAACCAGTAAATACAATGGGTCTCATTCCCCTGACCCTGAAAGAGCCACCAATACAGCAGCGTTAAGAAGGATGAGGTGGGAGAGGCTGATAAAATCTCAAGGCCAAACGAACTAGGCTGTCAAAATGAAGAAGGATAAAAATGAGTGTCAACTTTCAATGCACGTACGCTGGCATCGGATGCATCCATCGAGGACCTGATGGTACAAGCACAAACGATCAGGTACGATATCATTGGTCTGACCAAGACAAGACGGCATCAATCACATCACGCTATTTTCGACACTGAAAAAGAATTGTTCCTCAGAACATGTGACAAAAGAGGCGTCAGTGGTGTTGGTGTCTTTGTCAACACAAACTTGGCCATAAGCGTTGATTCATTCGAATGCCTAACAACCCGAATCGGACAATTACACTTGAATAGATGTGGCTCACTGCAGGCAGTTTCTATCTTCGTTGTCTATGCACCAACATCCAATTAACGATGAAGGAGAAATTGAGAAGTTCTACATGGAGCTGGAGAAGTTCTATAAAGAAGACCACATCTTCTATAAGATCATTGTAGGTGATTTTACTGCCAAGATAGGACTGAGAAGATCAGCTGAAGAACTCCACATCAGGACCCATGTCCTAGAATGGAATGAACAGGGTGAGAGACTGTCTGAGTTCATCATGTCGACCAAAACCATCCATGGTAACTCAAAGTTCCAGAAGGCCAAATCTAAATGTTAGACATGGGAGTCTCCTGATGGACGGTTCCACAACGAAATTGACCACATCATATACAATCGACAGTTTTGTCTGACCGATGTTGCTGTTGTCCCAAAATTCCAAATGGGATTGGACCACCATCATCTTCGTGCAAAATTCTACTTCAGAGAGCGGGGAGAAAGGGCTGCAAAGTTTAAGAAGAGAACTCCCAGAACGACCACTAACTGGGAGCTCTTTGGCACTATTGCCGCAACATGGGAAGATGCCGTCATTGACAACATTGACGAGGAATACAATCGACTAGGTCAGCAACTCCATGATTGTGCAATGAACACTAAGAGAGAGAGAGCCACAAAAAGATGTCCGTCTTCGAAAACTCTTGAGCTCATTTGCCAATGTAGCTTGGCGTAAGCCTCAAGCAACTGCAAGCAAACATCCGAGCTCGCAAAGCAGTGCAGAGAAGCGATAAAGGAAGACCTCAAAGAGAGAAAAGCAGCAGTGCTGGCAGATGCAGCAGAAGCCGGGAAAAGCATTCGCAATGCCTGCCTGTCCTTTGCCAACTACAAGACCAAGATGGCTGCCCTCCGATGTCCTGAAGGATCTATCACATCTTCCAGAAGGGCAATGGAGAAGATTATCCATGACTTCTACTCGGATCTCTTCGATAGCCACATCCACCTGCCCACATACCAAATTCTGCAGGATGAATATGTCGTTCCCAGCATTCTCCCTTCTGAAATCCACCATTTCTTCAGTAAAGAAGTGAACAGCACCCAGCCCAGACAAGGTCAGACCCGAACACCTGAAGAACCTGCCATCAGTACTCATCAATACACTGCCTTGGCTCTTCATACACTACCTGAATGCAAGGTTCCATTACAAAGGAAAAGCAGCAGGACTGTACTACTGTACAAGAAGGGAGACATCCACGACATTGGCAACTATCACCCGATCTGCCTGTTGTCTGTCGTCATCCTGGATAGGATTAGCAGAACACTAGATAAAGGACAACCATGCGAGCAAGCTGGGTTCCGAAAAGGATTCAGCATCATCAACCATATCCACACTATAACCAAGCTCATTGAGTTTTTTCAGGAGTTCAAGATGCTGCTCTGTCTAATGTTCATTGATTTAAAGAAGGCCTTTGATTCTGTTGAGACGGAAGCAGTCATAAAAGCCCTAGCCAGACAGGGCATTCAAACTCAATACATCAGGATCCTCCATGAGCTGTATTATGGATTCATTACCAGAATCTCACCATTCTACAAGGAAATGATCATCCATGTCAAGAGAGGGGTTTGGTAGGGTAATACCATTTCACCGAAACTCTTCAGTGCCACCCTCGAGAACATCATGCAATGACTGGAATGGGAAGGAATGGGAGTGAAGATAGGCGGTCACCAACTACACCACCTCCGCTTCGTTGATGACATCATTCTAATAACAACAAACATTAGCCAAGCGGCACAAATGCTGGCCGACTTTGACCATGAGTGTGGAAAGGTTGGACTACAGCTGAAAATGGTCTCGTTTCTGACATTTCATTCACTCTCAACGGAATGAACATCTCCAACTGCAACAGTTATGTGTACCTAGGTTGAGAAGTCAACATGACGAATGACCTGGCACCTGAGTTGCGCAGGAGGAAGAGAGTGGCTTGGAATGCCTGCAAGAGCATCAAAGAAATAGCTAAGAGGACAAAGAACCTCCGGCTCTGAGCACATCTCTTCGATTCCACTGTTCTTCCTGCATTAACATACACCTCAGAGACCTGGGAAAACAGGATGAGAACACTATTCGGGTCTCCCAAAGAGGAATCAAAAGAGCTATGCTTGGAGCGCCACACTTCACTCAAATGAGAGAAAGAATCCGGAGTTCTGACCACCGTCAATGGTCAAAAATCAGGGAAACTGTCTTCTTTGCCGAGGCGTCAAAGATCAGATGGGCTGGACACGTAATGCGATTTGGAGATGACTGCTTTCACTGACACCAGAGCCATTACCGACTAAATTCCTCAGGACACCAAAACATCGCATGGCTTCCCACCTATGAGATGGTCAGACTTCTTCATCAAGACCCTGAACTATCAGTTTGAGGCTCTTCATGTTCCTAGATCGAGCAGACACCACTGGGCTACACTAGCATGCGACAGGGACAAATGGAGACGTTACTGGGGCTCACTCGAGCAAATCAATGAGTAATGGGATGTCAAGTGATCAAGTGATCAAGTAATTATCGATTGTTAATACTATGCTAATTGGTAGGGTTAGGCATTGACTAGGGTCCAAGTTAGTATAAATTGAGGTTAGGATTAGGATTAAGGCTAGGTTAGTGATCTGTCAGGGTTAGGTTTTTGTTGTATTTAATTTTTGTTGTATTTAAATTTAAGGATATAAGTTATTTATAGGCTGATTGTTAAATTTAGGCTAATTAATAGGTTTCAGCAAGGCTATGGTTAGGATTAGGATTAGGACTAGTGTTAGGGTTAGGATTAGGTTTTTGTAGCGGTTAGGTTTTTGTGAGATTTGGCTGTTTATAACATGAAAATAAAAAATAAGGATTGGCCAGTGGTTAAATTTAGGCCATTTGGTAGATTTAGGTATGTATGATCTAGGGTCAAAGTTGGTATAGGATGGGTTTAGTATTAAGATCAGTGCTAGGGTTTGGTTTTGGATTTCTGTAGGGTCAGGCGTTAGATTAGGCTATATTCAAAGCTAAAAATGCAAGTTAAATATAGGGTGATTGTTTAATTTAGGTTGAATTTTAGATTTAGAATTTGAATTAGAGTTAGTTTTAAGATTAGGTGTTGTGTAAGGTTAGGTTTTAGGTTTGGCTGTTTTTATAATTATAAGGTTAAAAAAATGAGAACTGAGTGATAGCACAGCGGTAGGGCGTTTGCCTTGCATGCAGCCAGCCTGGCCGAGCCGGGTTTGATTCCTCCACCCCTCTTGGAGAGCCTGGCAAGCTACCGAGAGTATTCAATATGCCAAACACAGTAACAAGAAGTCTCACAATGGAGACGTTACTGGGCCCACTCGAGCAAATAGACGAACAACGGGAGGACAGTGTGTGCGAAGGTTAAAAATAAAGGTTAAAGTTAAATATAGGGCAATTGTTAAATTTTGGCTAGTTGTTAGGTTTAGCCTTAGGCTAGTCTCAGAGTTAGTATTGGGTCAGAGTCAGTAGTAGGTTTAGGGCTAGGATTGGGGTTCTTACAAAGGTTAGGTGTTGGATTTTTCTTTGTTTAAAGTTAAAAAAAAAAAAGCTAAATGCAAGTTAAGTATATGGTAATTATTTAATTTTGACTAATTGGTAGGTTCAGGCCTACCCTATGGAAAGGATTTGTGTCGTCATAATGCATTTTATCTCCAGGCTTGTAAGTGGCCTTGCTTATCATTGCAAGACACACGCACCCTTATTAGTGACACACTGGTGAGCACTGCACAGTATCTGCTTTCACTGACACTCCTATTCAGGTCTTTCCTTGCATGGAATTTACATTCTGTATAGATAAATTTTTCAATATGACATTTTAATGGGTATTTCTAGCAGAGTCCAGAAATCAATTAGAACCGTTGCCCACAAAGAAATCCTTTTTTTTAAGACAAAAAAAGGCAAGGTGCCAACAGAAGGTCTCATTTGAAAAGAACCCATTTTACTGAGTGCAGATCAGTGTCCTAAAGCATCCGCCCGCTTTCCCAGCTGCCTGTAGCGGGGTTCACACGCCAGCCCTTCAGGCCAAGTTGAGTTTCTCTACTTCCTGAAGCTTGTGGTTTAAGTTGCAGCTCACTTAGTTTGAAAGTGTAGCTTAGGAACGGGTCCTGAGTGCCTGGCTGATCACTGTTGGGTGATCACTGTTTCATTGGTGATCATTGGTGATCACTGTTTCACCCCTTAGTTTTTTAGTCCCTTTATAATCCAGAGCATGATATTGTGATTTTTCTCAAGCATCTGCAGGGGCATTTCTCAAGACTTTCAAGAGAAAGTAAGCCATGAGCACAGTGCACTGAGCACTTCCAAGGGTCACTTCTGAGCACGTGGTACTGAGAATTAAACTCAGGTCTCCTGCATGCAAATCCTATGCACTGGTCCATTGAGCTCTAATCCTAAACATCTCTTCTTAATGTTGATGTAGTTAATTTAGCAATCCTTATAACTTTCTTGTATTAATGTCACAGGGAATGTTGAGCCATTGGAGATTGATGTGGCATGTATGGGTGCTTGCTGATAGCTCTGTCATCAGACTCTGAGTGTAAGAGAGAACACAAAGACATGAGGTCTTGGAGGTGTAAGATTCTGTCCTAGATCTGAGTAAAGATTTTCACGTGCAGTTCAGGAATGTAATGGTTCCTCCGGTGTCTCTCTGGTAGGCTTCTGTGTGAACAGCAATTAATATGCTCTCCTGCACACACTGTAAGAGCTGCAGGTGGTATAGAGACTTGTTGACTTTTATTCACAGTCTTATAAACACATTACTTAAAAAATTTAATGGCCTGACAAGGGCCAGACCATACTGTAGTAGGTAGGACAATTGCCTTGTATGTGATCAGCTGAGGTTTTATCCCCAGCACCACATATCCCGTAAGTCCTGCCAGGAGTAATCCCTAAACTCAGAGCAAAGAGTGATTCCCTGAGCACAGCTAGGTGTTACCACCCTCTGCACCCCCACACCCCCACACTCAGCAAAAAAAAAAAATCTTATGTAATTTGTCCATGCCTCTTTAAGTATCTATTTTTTTCAGTTAGATCTGAGAGGCCTCATTATTTCCCATTTAAAATATTACTGAGGGGACGGAGAAATAGTATAGCAGGTAGGACACTTGCCTTGCATGCTGCCAACCTGGGTTTGATCCCCGGCACCTCATATTGTTCTTGAGTGCAGAGCCAGGAGTAACCCTGAGCATCACCAGGATGGCCCAAGTGCCAAAAAATAAAACAAACCAAAAAATCATGTTGAGTTTTGCTTTCAATGATTTTATGTTTGTGTGCTGGCTTTCTTTCCATTCCTAAAGGGCTGTCTATTGGCAAATGCAATTTGCTTCTCTATTTGTTATAATAAAAATACTATTTAGAAACCTAAAATTCTCTTGATCTACGACAGTGTTTCCGAAAGTGGGCAATACTATACCGTGGGGCCACTGGAATGACCCAGAGGGTGGGATGGCGGTCGCCTCAGGTGTAATTGAGGGGTTCACTTTCTGATTGTTCACTTTTAAAAGGAGACTTTCCAAAGGGCTGCTGAGTGATCACTTTTCTGAAAAGAGCTGCTCAGTTGAATGACTTTGGAACCTCTGCTTTATTGCCGGATGTATATTTGGAGTCATTTCATGGCTGCCGAGTCTTAATCATGGCACAGCTCAGGTTGCTGGCAGGAAAGTGATGACACCCTCAGAGGGGATCATTAAAAAAAGAATTACAGGGGCTGGAGAGATAGTACAGGAGTTAACGCACTTGCCTTAGATGAGTCTAGCTCTGGTTCAGTCCCTGCCACTGCCAGGAATGATGCTTGAGCATGAGCCAGAAGTAAGCCATGAGCACAGTTAGGGGTGGTCCCAGGTCCCCACACTCAGAAGTTGAATAGCCATGCACCATGGTGTCCGTAGTGGAATGCCTCAGGAGAAAGGGGAGCAGCACACAAGTGGTGTCTCTAGGAGAAGATTCTGGATGATGTCAACACCCCACCAGCCAAAGGAAGAGAAATAAATATCCTAGACCCTGTTCCCTCCCTCCATTCTCCAGATTGTGTTCTCTTTCTGGAAGCTAGGGAGTCAGGTGATGGGGTACAGTAGAGTGGGGAAGAGATCAGAGCAAGACAGGAAAGCAAACACAAGTCACCAGTTCACCCATCTCTTAGATGAAAATTGTCATAACTCCATTCATCTCAGCCTTTGGAACTTGGTTTTTTGCACATAGACAGCTGTGCATTGGTCCTGGCCCCCTTTACTTTGAGCACCTTCTCCCTACTTTCCACCATCTTCACCCTGACATGCTTCCAGCCTCCTTAGTCACTGCCCTGGGGCCTGACATGGGCAGTTATGTGTGGCAAATACCCATTCTTTGTGGCTGGGAAGAGTTGATCCATCAGTTCAAGTGGAGACGCCCACATGACCAAAGACCTGCCTTTCTAGCAGGCAGCCCAGGATGATTCTACCCTCACTCTTACCTTCTCCTTTTCCAGGGTGGAGCTTCAGCATGGGCTCAGCTTACCAGTTCCACAGTTGGCGTGTGTTCGTGATCGTCTGCGCACTCCCCTGTGTCTCCTCCGTGGTGGCCCTCACGTTCATGCCCGAAAGCCCACGCTTCTTGTTGGAGGTGACGTCTGCTCCTACAGATACTCACGGAGACCCATAGATGGGAAGGGGGTCCTTGTTAATTCTAGAAAAGTCCCTATGCCTCTCAAGGAAATAAATGTTGCCTTCCTTCTATGAAACTCGGGGAAGTTTAGTTTCATGGAGATTGGCTTTAAACAAGCAGTATGATGGCGAGAGAGATTATATTATATATATATGTATATATATATATATATCCAATGGATATATATGGATATATATATGGATAAGGTTTATATATATGGATAAGGATATATATATGGATATATATATGGATAAGGTTTTTGTCCTGTGATGCAGCTGACTCTGGTTTTATCCTCAGCACTCCTGAGAGTTTTATGAGCACCATTAGGAGGGAGTCCTGAGCACAGTGCCAGGAGTACAAAGAGTGAACCAGTGTGTGTGTCCCCATAGCCCAAGAAAATAAAAAGGGAAATAAATAAAACAAGCAGCATGTGAAAAAGCTGCCTCATGGTCAAGAAGTACTCATGTTCTTCCTCAAGTAACTTTTTGTTCAAGGAAGAGAGAGTATGGCCTCTCGATTTGTGAATGAAATTTTACCATCTAAAAGTGCTATTTCTAGTAACAAGAACTTCCATTGAATTGCTGGTGTGTTCATTATGTTCAAGGAGACCATATATACCACTGGGAGGTACTAAAAGCATTTTGCACAATTGTACTTCATTTGATCAGACAATACAAGATGGTAACTGGGAGATATTAATATTTTGCCTCCTAGCACTTCTCTGTCTTCTCATGTTTCTTAGGTTGGAAAACACGATGAGGCTTGGATGATTCTGAAATTAATTCATGATACAAACATGAGAGCACGGGGTCAGCCTGAGAAGGTCTTCACTGTAAGTACTGATTCTTGATCCCCAGTAAATTCTCTAGGCCAGGAGCCAGAACCCTATTTCTAAAATCTCCAAATCATTTTTGGAAACTCTAATTTAATAAAAAGTAAATTCATGGAATGGTTTAGTAGGAACCGTGTTTTGGTTGTTGGTTTTGTTAATTGATTTTTTTAAAATCTTTTGTCATATGCAGTCACATACGACACTGAAAGTGCTTATTCAGTTGGGACCTTTCAGGCAGTCACAAGGGATATATATATAAATATATATATAAGTTTTTCATAAATAATATAAATAGGGTACTGATCAATGTATGACTGAAATGTAATCACAAAAGTGTATAAATCTATAACTGTATCTCACGGTGATTCATTAAAAAATATTTTTAAAAAATCATACTGAAGAACACAGCCCTCCCATTGTTCATTGATTTGCTCGAGCGGGCCCAGTAAGGTCTCCATTTTGAGACTTGTTGTTACTGTCTTTGGCATATTGAATACATCACGGGTAGCTTGCCAGGCTTTGCTGCCGTGCGGGCGAGATATTCTTGGTAGCTTGCCGGGCTCTCCAAGAGGGGCAGAGGAATCGAACCCGGCTCTGCCAGGCTGACTGCGCACAAGGCAAACGCCTAAAATTTAAAAACAACTAAGTTAAAATAAATAATATAATATAAATAATATAATTTATATATTTAAAATTTATATAACAATATAAATAAATATCAAATATAGTCCCCAAAATATGTGAAAATAATCCCTGATGAAAGAGTCCTTTGATATCTTATTTATTATTCATAGTGTGAAGATAGACTTCAGTCTGACCTCTACTCAGATCCTCATAATTCTTACTTATTTTAATAAAAATTATTCTTTGGTAAAAAATATTCCTGCAGGGGCCGGGGATAGTCCCAGGATAGGATGCTTGCCTACTGCATGTATTTGACCTAGGTTCAGTCCCCAGCACCATGGGAAAGTCTTGCTGAGTGTCACCTCAGATACCCAGGAGCACTGATTGGGAGGCTCTGATGATCCCCTGGTACAACAGGGCCCAACCGACACCAGTCTTAGGCCCTGGCTCTAAACTACTAGCCCAGTCTGACAACTCTCTCGAGTGACCCCTGGGCCCTCCTAACACCTCTTGGAATCCCTTCCCTGCTCATCCTCCCCTCTACCCGCCACTGCCAGATACTTATGCAATGTAATGGAGAAAGGAAGACCAGTGATGAATGTCCTTCACTGTGAATCGAGGTAAAACCATTGGGTAGATTCTTCTTCAGTATTAAGGATCAGGTGGAGGATCTGAGACATAATCTGGAAACTCAAACCATTCTCAGCCATATGCCCGTAAATCTCTTACCAAAGACCTTCTAAGACTGTCTTTGGGGCTTTGCTGCCATGCTTACCTGTTTTTCTCCTGGAATGACACTTGTTTTAAGTTACCAAGTCTACCCATGGTGAGCCATGCTGAGATTATTCTTTAAAGATTAGGTGGGTCTAAGGTTGGCACACTCCAAAAGAATGGGTAACCTCTAAATTGTTTTGACAGTGACTTTGCTTGTGTCATTTATACACGGCTTTCATGGACTGTCATTTTGAAGTAGATGAGAGTATTATTTACATGTGGTTTTCAAAACCATTATATGATTCCACATGACAAATTGGTCTTTTTCCTTTTAGATGTACAATACTGAGAATTTACATTCATTTCTCCAATATCTGTGTATAAAACTCTTTTTTTCTTTGCACCTATTTAAATATTGTTGTTTTTCATAACATCTCTTTTGAATCTTTAGCACTCTCATAGGAGAATTCATCTACTCCAAGCACTTCTGTTTTCTGATGAACCATCCCTAAAACTCCAGATATGCTTGTCAATGAGAGCTTTGAGGCCATCCCTCTACATACTGTAGGACTTCAAATTCTTATTTTCTAAATCTGAACTCATCACCTTCAGAGTCTTCACACATTGGGAACCATAAAATGGCTCATTTGAGAGCTCAGAGAACTTGTCCCGCAAGCATAGGTCTGCAAGTTCAACCCCATGTGCCACAACATGCTCCTGAGCACTCAGGACAGTCCACTGCTTGAGATCCCTGGCAAGAAAGTTCTGGAAGAAAGTTCAGTAATTTAATTTCCAAAGCAATACTGTCAACCCCACTAGTGGTCCAGTGATTCCCCAGCAAGGAAAAAAGGGCCTTCAGGCTTCTGTCTTGTCCTGAATTCTGCCAGCAAGAGCCTCTCTAGAATTTTATTTTGCTTTTTCCTTTATCCTCCTTATATCCAATGATCACTAACCCTTTTATTCTCTGTCCTAAAAATTACTCATCCTCATCCATTACTTTCCAGCCTTTACTGCCACTGATTTGGTCCAACGCTCATTATTCACTATGTTTCGTGAATACAAAATTCTTTGTGGTTGACCAAAACACTGTAGTCTTCCTACTTGGAGATCCCGCCAAGTACTTTTGCATGAATGCCAAATGACAGCATTCTTCATAAGCCCCAACTCAGATTTTTTTTATCCAGACAATCTCCTCTCTCTCCCAGGTCAACTTTAATATCCTGAACAACTTGTCTCTCCCATCTGATACAGAATTTGATGCGGATTCTTTTCATTGTGTGTGGGATTGTTGAAATCGTGTTTGATGTTTGCAGCTGCAGGGTCTAGTGTCAGTCCTGTCACTTCTTTTCCGGTTTGTTTCTGGGCCACACCCAGCTGTTTTCAGGACTTACTCTTGACTCTGCACTCAGGGCTCACTTCTGGTGGGGTTCAGGTAACCACATGAAGTACTGATGATCGACAGGACTGCAGCATGCAAGACAAATGCCCTTCCGACTGGACTATCTCTCCAGCCCCAGCCCTATTACTCCTAGGTGCCAGTCAATAAACAGGCAAGATAGGTGGAGTAGAGAAGAGTTCCCAAAGTCATATGTTGAGTGATAAAAACAAATTTATGATTAGTAATCTGGACTATCACAAAATAACAGCATGGATTATTTATCAAGTGAGGCCATCATTTTCTTTTCTTTTGTGCATCTTTGGGTGCTTATTCACATTTCAGATTTCAAGTGCTTGACAAGGAACAGTGAGACTGACACACATAACAAAGGAAATAAATAAGCAGTGTTGGCATGGAGATAGGGAGAAAAGGATCCTCATCCACTGCTGGTGGGAATGTTACTGGTCCAGTCTTTTGAGTAATCAGTAAGGACACTCCTCCAAAGACTTGAAATTGAACTTCCATTTGACCCAGCTGTTCTACTTCTTAGCATCTACCCCAAAGATCCCAAAACTCTATCAGAAAAGATATTTTCATGCCTATGTTCATTGTAGAATTATTCACAATAGCCCAAATCTAGAAACTACCCGTGTCCAAAACCAGATGAAAGATGAAATGGTGGTTCATAGACACAATGCAAGTCTACTTGACTATAAAAAAAGATGAAATCATGTAATTTGGTGCTACGTAGATGGATAGATTTGGAGAGTATCATACTGAGTGAAATTAGTCAGGGGAGGGATAGATACAGAATGATTTCTCTGATATGTGGGATATAAAGAAACAGAAGGGAGGGGTCTGAAGTGATAGCACAGTGGGTAGGGCATTTGCCTTGCATGCGACTGACCTGGGTTCAATTCCCAGCATCCCATATGGTCCCTCGAGCACTGCCAGGAGTAATTCCTGAGTGCATGAGCCAAGAGTGACTCCTGTGCACTGCCAGATGTGACACAAAAAAAGAAAAAAGAAAAAAGAGGGGATTAATACCCAAAGACAACAGAAATTGAGAATTGGTCTTCAGTAGGAAGTTTAACCACAGGGATAGGGGATGAGGGTAAACTAGGATATGTCTGGTGGGGAGGAGGAGGGTCACACTGGGACAACAATGGAGGGAAACAGATATTCTGGTGGAAGGTGTGGTGCTGGAATGCTTTATGCATAAGATTCTAGCATTGGGCTATACCCAGTAGTGCTGATGGACTAATCCTGGATTAGTGCTCAGGAGTAACTCCTAGTGGTGTTTGGGGAAACCATATGACAAGGTCATCATTTTCATCAAATGTGTGGATCTTTATTACATACCCAGGAAGAGGCTACAGTCTCCCACGTTATGGTGTGAAAGATGCAAAAAGTCCCTACATCAATTGTCGAAAGACAGCTTGGTATCTGGGTTCTCAAATATAGTTGCTACTTTGGGTGTCATCAGGAAAATCTCTCAACATTATCCCTGGTAGAGGTAATACATACACAGTATTTGTCAAATTCTTTAAGAAAAAAAAAACCTGATCTGATTAGGTTAGCTCATAGGATCAGATAAGACAGACACAGAAAGAAATCATTAAACATTTTTCCCTCTTTCCAGTGCTCTTTCTTTTTGTTGTCAATAAAACTTCTGTTTCTTGGATCTTTTCTTTGACCGAAGAAGACTAATTAAAAGAGATCACAGTGGCAGCCCCTGGTGCTGGGCTACCATCTCCTATTCACCTTCTTTTACTGGAGGACTGGGGTTGATGCTGATTGTTGAGGCTCATCCTCTTGACCTCATTGCATGGTCCCTGGAGGAATTTGCTGACCAGCTACTGTCACTTGACTGTGAGAGAATGCTAGTAGAGATGCTCTAAGAATAAAAGTTTGATATAATAACTTTGCTTAGGACCCATATTCATCAAGTGAGTAGGTTCCATACTGCTATTCCTATACATTTTGTTCAAGCTCAAGAATTCTTAACTGAGGAGCTGATCTCGATGGATAGTTTATATGTTCACTTGCATTTTTGTAGCAATGATTCAGAAAGGTCCTTTCGGTTTTATTTTATTACCATTGGCTCTTCCCTTCCCCGTCCCCATTTCTCAATTGGTTCCCATCTCAGTTCATACCTCCTTTAGTTCTTCTAGGTACCATTCATATGTGTATGTGGTCCATTAATGCCAATGGTCTCCTATGTACGGAGTGATTAACACCATACATGTTTTTGCTCTTTTGAAAATAAATTGTTTAAATAATAAAGAGAAGAAATAGGTAGTTGGGGTAGGTATGGGGATAGGGGAAATGGATGAAGGGCTTCAAAAGGTAAAAAGTTCCAAGCTATAAAGTAAAAAAAGTCAGGGACCGAAATTGTAGTACAGTGATCAGGGTGCTTGCCTTGCACACAAAGACCTAGGTTTGAGCCCTGGAACCCCATATGGTCCCCCAAACCCTACAAAGAGTGATTCCTGAGCACAGAGCCAGGAGGGAGCCTTGAGCACTGCCAGGTGTGGCAGCAAAACAAAATAAAACAAAAAAAACACCATAAAATAAAACATCATAGGACTATATTAGACATCCACAGTGGTTACTGTAGATAATAATTCCATGTTGTATGTTCAAAAGTTGCTGAAAGAGTAGATCTTAATGGACCTCATCTCAGGGAAAATATTATAACTAGATATGGGGAGATGTTAACTACACTTTTGGGGTAATCATTTCACTATTAAGTACTTGATCAAATACCAAGTTATTTAAGTTGTCCACCTGGTATAGGCCACATTTTATTAATGCTTTTGATCAATTACACCTTAAGAGAGAGAAATATTGGAAGTTTAAACTCAGCCTTCAGAGAGAGGAGGACTCAGCAGTTTTTGCTATATTGATCTTTTACAGGTAAACAGAATTAAAACCCCTAAACAGATAGATGAACTGATTGAAATTGAGAGTGACACTGGAACTTGGTATAGGAGGTGTTTTGTTCGGATCCGCACGGAACTGTATGGAGTAAGTAACCAACCTGCCCTGTCTTACTGACCAATTGGTGTATCTGAGGTTAGTCTGAGGCAGGGTTGACCAGACTAGCCCCATAGGCCCTTTTGCCCAGGACCCCCTGTGTCCTGGATTAAAAAGCAGGTCAGAGAATCCCTTTGGGATGAGCTTCCCATCTCTGGGAAGGAAGGAGAGAAGCAAGGGGTTGTGGTAGTGGGTGTGTCTCTGAATTCCTGATTCTTTGTCCACTGGTCTTGAGAAGCTAAACAAAGGAAACTCCAGGAGTAAGGCCAGTAACTCAAGTAGTGTAAGACCCTGAGTTTGATTCCAGGCTCCCCAGACCCCTCTGAGTACCGCCTGGTGTGCTCAATGGGCCCTAGCACTGCCAAGTGTGGTACATTCTAAAATTAAAATTCCAATATTTATGTTTTTGTAGTCATTAGCATTTACATTTATGTTTAAATGGATATCATCCAAAGATAACTCTGTATTAATTTGGTTAAAGTAACTGGGGGTGTGATTATCTAGATAACCGCATTTAAAAATAAAAAACATTATGTTTCTACTATTTTACAGATTTGGCTGACTTTTATGAGATGTTTTAACTACCCTGTCAGGGAAAATACAATCAAGCTCACAATTGTTTGGTTCACTCTGTCCTTTGGGTAAGTGATCCTTCACCCCTTGGTGAGTAAGATTGTTTCATTTCCTCACAGAAATTCCCAGTCTTGCTGCACTTTTGTGCTGTTTGATGCTGTTAACCTGCTGAGAAAGAATATTTGTCACCTTAAATTTGCTGACAATTGAAGTTTTTGCAAACCATCTTTTTTTTCTCCTGTCATGAAACTAGCTTGTCAAATCGGTGAATAGTATGTGGTATCTGATGGTTCCCAGAGGATTTGTCTCCCATCTTTTGCCACCGCCACTTCTCTGCTCTCCCTTCCTCATTGCTCAGCTGCAGCCTCAAGCCTTTGGTCTTCCTTGAACATGCCTCACCCTGCCCACCTCAGCCCTTTCACTGTTCTCTGCCCACAGACCCTGCCTGCTTATCTCCTCACCTCACTTACTCAGGGTCTTTCTCCCAGGCCACCCTCTCAGTGACACCTGCCCTGAACAACTTTAAAATGACAATGCCACTGCACAAATCTCTCTCCCTCCCTCTCTTTTTCTCTCTCCCTCTCGCTCTTTCTCTCCCTCTCTCTGTGGCTCTCTCTCTCTCTCTCACTCTCTCTCTCTCTTTTTAGGCCTTACCCAGCGATGCTCAGGGGTAACTCCTGATCCTGGCTGTCCTCAGGGGACCTACCATATGGCATGCCAGGTCAGCTGTGTGCAAGGCAAACGCTCAATCCGTACTATGGCTCCAGCCCCTACTGCACTTTCTTGCCCCTTCTCCACTTTATTATTTTGCATTCATATATTTCCATCTACCTTTTATGAAAGCATGTTCTTCCTTCTGTAAAGTTCTTTCTTGCTCCCTTGGGAAGCTCTTTGAGAACAAGATTTTAAGCAGTTCTATTCCCACTATGACTATGTAATAGGTGCTCCAAAACAGTGTTGTCAAAGGAATTAAGTTATCTAAGTAAAGAGGGTGTGAGGATGGGTGGAGTGATAGTACAGCAGGTAGGGCACTTGCCTTGCACCCAGCCAACCCAGATTCAGTCCCCAGAAACCCATTCGTTTCCCCTGAAGTACTACCAAAAGAGTAATTGTTGAGCTCAGAGACAGGAGTAATTCTGCCGGGTATGGCCTCCAAACAAAAAGCAAACAATTAAAAAGGAGATAGGAATAAAAAGTGAGAATTTATCTATTGACTTTCGAATGTATGTATACAATTCTCATTTGACCTAATTTGTGTTTGATTTTTTTACATATCAAATCTTATTGATTTGTCACTGACTTACAATACTGTAAAATTAAAAATTTCAGGTGTATAACTTTAGGTCATATTCAACAATATCTTCAGATCAGTTGACTCCGGGGGGGGGGCGGGGGGGGGCTTTTTTGAGTCACAGGGCTTACTCCTGGCTTTGTACTCATGAATTACTCCTGGCAGTATTCAGGGGACCATATGGGATGCCAGGGATCGAACCCAGATTGACTGCATGCAAGGCAAATGCCCTTCCCACTGTACTATCACTCCAGCCTCAGATTAGTTGACTTTTTTTTTTTTGCTTTTGGGTCACACCCAGCGATGCACAGGGGTCACTCCTGGCTCTGCACTCAGGAATTATCCCTGACTGTGCTCAGGGGACCATATGGGATGCTGGGAATCGAACCTGGGTCGACCGCGTGCAAGGCAAACACCCTCCCTGCTGTGCTATCATTCTAGCCCCTAGTTGACTTTTTTCTTTTAACTCTTTATTTGTGTATTGGTTTGGGGACCACACCCAGCAGTGCTTAGGGCTTAGTCCTGGATCTACACTCAGGAATTACTCCTGGTAGTGCTTGGGGGACCATATAGGATGCTGGGGATCCAACCTGGTTCAGCCACATGAAAGACAAACACACTCCCTCCTGGCTGTCCCATGGCTCAACTCTCAGATCAGTTGACTCTTATTACTTGATATAACCTAGCATTTTATATGCAAGTTCCACCTCTAAATGTCCTTAAAATAGGAGTAACTGGGACCAGAGAGATAGTACAGTAGACATTGTGCTTGCCTTGCATGCAGCCAACATGTCTTCAATTCCTGGCATCCCATATGGTCCCCCTGAGCCCCACCAGGAGTGATTCCTGAGTGCAGAGCCAGGAGTAACCACTGAGTATCGCCAGGTATGGCCCCAAAATCAAAGAATAAAAAATAAAAATAAACAAAAAAGGAGCTATTTCAAGTGATCCATCTTTCTCAGTGCTATTAAATTGGGAGGGAGAGAGGGAGAGGGAGGGAAGAGAGAGAGAGAGCTGAGGAAAGTGGGGTAAAAAGAGCTGGCATCTCCTTCTGCTGTGTAACTTGGGCATATGCTAAGTTTTTGTCCTATTTTAGAGTTCAGTTCTAGAAAAATCTTTAGTCTGTGAAGAAAGATCAGGCTGAAAATAAAGCATGGATTAAATACCTACTATGTGCTGAACACTGGCAAGGCACAAAGAGACAAGTGAAGCAAGTTCAAAGTCCATCTCTCAAGATGTGAAGCATCCCATAATACTCACCAGATTTTATATGTTTGCTTCTTTACTTACTGATCATCTCTTAAGCTTTATGATTTCCTCCCTGATGTGCTGAAAACCACATACAGTACCTATCATTGAGAGGCTATTCAGTAGATGTTGGCAGCATCCATTCGACAATTAACTGAAGCTCCTCCACATCATCCATGATAGATATTCCACAGTAGGATAATTCCATCATTGTTGGGATTTTTTACACCCACCAACTGGCCCCCTGGCGCCGTGTAATCCCATCAGCGGCCAAGACTCAGAGACTATAAAAACCAGCTCCCAGAAGAAGAACAGTGCAGTCTCCTGCCCCTGCGCCTGACTGTCCTCGCCGCCGGGGCCCCTTGGAGGGGAGCGGGTTGAGCTTTCCTCCCCGCCCCGACCAGGGCTCCGGCAGCCAAAGACCTCCAGGACCAGCCACCACCATGCTGAGACCACTCTCCGCACACATGAAGGTACTGGCAGAGGGACAAAGTCACGCCGGTTCCGGGACCGAGATCTCCAAGCCTACTCGGATTTGGGCCGAGCATCCTCCACCCAGATCCTCCAAATCCCAGTAGGCGGGGGTCACACCCACCAACTGGCTCAGAGACTATAAAAACCAGCTCCCGGAACCACGCGGCCATCTTATTATGACATCTTATTATCTCATTCCTACTTTGTTTGTTTTTTTTTTAATAGCTATTTAGTATTTATTTTTTTTCTTTTTTTATTAGTGAAAAACCATGAGGTACAGTTATAGGCTTACAAATTTTGTGCTTGGGTTTCAGTTATACAATGATCAAGTGCCCATCCCTCCACCAGTGCCCGTCATCCATCCCCATGGGTCCCAGCATCCCCCCCCCACCCTCATCCCCCCCCCCCCGTCCCATCCTGCCTCTGTGGCAGGGTATTCCCCCTTGTTCTCTCTCTCTTCTTTTGGGTACTGTGTTTTGCAAGAGAGGCTTTGAGTGGCAATCATGTTTGGTCTTACTTTGGACAAACTGGCAGGCTACCGAATGTAGCCTGCCCACATGCCAGAGTCTGGCAAACTCCCTGTGGCGTACCCAATATGCCAAATACCAGTAACAATGATGGGTCTCATTCTCCTAAAGAGCCTTGAATATAATCTCCGGGCTAGGATGAAGGAGACGTTACTGGGGCCTGCTCGAGGCAATCAACGATTAACAGGATGATTTGTGATTTGTGATTTGTTTGGATTTTTCAGATGTTTTCCTGTCTGCCTTGAAAGCAGTGCTATTTGATGTTACCTTTCCTTTCTGAGTCATTTCTTATTTATTAGACACCAATCTTACTCTCCCTCTCTCTCTCCCTCATCACTCCCCTCTGTTTGCATCTCTCCTCCCAACCACCACACATACACACACACACACACACACACACACACCAAACTAACTTATGATCAATGAATAAATGAAGAGACGGGGTTGAAATATATAGAATCCTGGAATGAAGATGTTTGGGGAATCCTGTTGATAATGACAGTTAAAAACTACATAGTTCTTACTTACTATGTAAGTAAGCACTTACTATGTGCTAGTATTTTACCTCCCATTTATTTAAACAGCCACCCAGGAAGGTGTATGCTATATCATCTCTATATTAGAAACAGGGAAAAGAGGATTAGATAAATGACCCCAGGTCACATGACTGGTAAGAGACAAGACCGGAACTTGAACTTATCATGTCTACCTGTGCTTATAGCCTCATTTCCCCCTGCGTAACCAAGTATAACAGGAAAAACTAGAACAGAGCTTCCTAGTTCTACTACTTTTGTTCTTATTTGAATCACCTAGAGAGCTTTTAAAATTCCAAATGTCCGTCTTATGTTCCTAATAATACATTTGAGGGCTAGACCAGTGTTCTTTGACCTCTTCACACATTTGAGCCAGCTCCTGCCCTGCATACTAGACTACAGACCTGCAGTTCTAAGCAAAGCAGTAGACCAGTAATTTGCAATCTTTCTCCACCTATGGATGAGTACTCTGCCACTATCCTAGACCCCAGAAATCTCTGAGGAGGGGATCCAGGCTATAGTATTTTTGGTCTGTTCAGGTGATTCCAATGTGCAGTAGACTTGGAGCACCACTGAACTAGAGCAATCCTTCTCACCTGCAGCCTCCACGGCCAGAGTTTCTGATGTTCCAGGTCCAGGAAAGTCATGTGAGTTTCTAGTCAGTGCTGCTGGCCCAGGGACTCTGCAGAGGGAGGCGTAGCTGCCCAGCAGCATTGCCACACAGAAGTAGCCCCATGAACCATCGTAAATTTTCTGGCATCCACAGTTGGAGAAAATGAAAAAAAGTAAAACCAGAAAACAGGTGAAACTGACTAGAATAATTATTTAGCTGATTATATCTGCAAATCATCATTTCATCATACGTCGATATAAAAATGAGAAATGGCCCATTTTGCATTCTGTTCTTCATACATCTTCAGTGTGGTTCTGTGTACTTGCAGTACATCAGCATAGCTGCATTTGCACCACTTGGGAACCACACGTGGTTAGTGGTTACTACACTGAAGAACAACCGCGGAATTCAACTGTTCCCTGTTAGAACGAAGGCCTAGAGGGAGACTGTGGATTTTCAGATAATCACCTGAATGACTCCTTTCCCAGCCTTGAACAATGTGGAAAAGGGATTCTGTCCCCTGGCTAGCAGTCTCATCATGGGGGGTGGGGAATAGTGAACAAGGTCATTTAGGTTTGGGGAGCACAGAAGTTGTATTTCTACCTAGAAAGTTGAGGTTCCTTGGCACAGCTAGGGTGATAAGAAAAACATCCCATAGGATCTCATCACAAAAGATAGTGCTTTAAGGTACATTTATTCCCTAAAGGGGGGGGGGTGGGGTTCAGGGATTAATTGAACTTAATTCCACAGGTGATCCCAGATCATCTCTCTAGCTTGATGTTTGCAGGCTTCATTGTGGGCTGAGAAGGTGGTTAAGATTACTCTCTGATGATTTAGAATGTTATAAAAACCAGTCAGAATCAGAAGTGCTTTTCGGAAAACCACCATCTTTAAAATTGTCTGTGAGGTCCTTGTTGTTCCTTGTTGCCTTTACAAACTGTCCTCTCCTTGTCTCTGCAGGTACTATGGACTGTCTGTATGGTTCCCTGATGTCATTAAACATCTGCAGTCGGATGAATATGCATCATTAATTAGAAAGGTGCAGAGAGAGAAATATGCAAATTTCAGTATTAATTTTACAATGGAAAATCAGATTCATACTGGAGTGGAATACGACAATGGCAGGTCCAGAAACTTTGAAATAACTTAATTTGTTAAAAGTTTAATTCTTATTATTGGCCTTCGTTGCAAGTTTTATTGCCTACTTTTGTTTTGTGTCAGCCTGAATATGAATGCTTACAAATGAGTTTAAGAGAAAAAGTTACACATGTATCCATTACTTCTCTTAAAACTTTGTCTGGGGGGAAGTTCATGCACAAGTCAATCAGCTTAATCAGTGGCTGAATAAATAGCAGTACGCCTACATTAAAAAAAAAAAACTTTGTCTGGGGACTAAAGAGATAGTGCAAAGATTGCCTTGTATAGAACCAACCGTAGTTTGATCCCCAATACCATGTGGTTTGTTATGCACTGCTAGTAGTCCCTAAGTAAAACCAGGTGTGGCACAATGCCCCTTTTCAAAAAAAAAAAAAACTGCTGCTAATGATCAATGAAAATTTAGAGAGACCTAGAGAGAAACAAAGTTATGAAAGAGACTTTGGAAGTGGGACAAGTATGAGAAAATAAGATGGGTTTTTTTGTTTTTTAATTGGAGAAGTCTGAGCTGTAATCTGACTGATCCTTCTATTCTTGGAAAAGAAGACTCCATTTATAGTTCTCCCTGCACTGTGCTGAGTCAGGAACTGGAAGTCATTCCAAAGAGATGGCTCAGTGATGAGTGCCTTCTTTGCATACAAGAGGCCTGGAGTCTAATTCCTGGTACCACATGGTCTCCCTAACACTGCTGGGAGCAACCTCTGAGCACTGCTGGGCATGACCAAGGACAAAGAAGTTTATTTTTTAAAAATTGGGGTTCAGTTGTTTAAGAAAGCTTCAACTAAAGATGAGCTAAAGAAAGTTAAGTTACAACTGAAGACCATTAAGGACTTTGAAAACACATAATAAGTGGGACTGGAGCAATAGTACAGAAGGGAGAGTATTTCCCTTGTGTGCTGCCAATCTAAGTTTGATCCCCAGCATCCCATAATATGCGCCCCTGAACACCTCCAGGAGTAATTCCTGAGTGGATAACCAGGAGTGATCCCTCAGAATCACTGGGTGTGGTCCAAAAACTAAAACAAAAAAAAATGAAACAAAAGTTTAAAATAGAGAATAAGTTAGCAAATGAGATTTCTTTCATTGAGTGTGGATTTGCAGTGGCTCAATGCAGAAAATGCATAAAGCTTATGAAAGTGATCTGGTTCATTCTTTCAGAGAAGGAAAGGGATGGACAAGGTTATTTGTTATCTTCATTTTTTTTTCCCCCAAGAAAATCATTGCTGGTCTGAGTTCTCAATAGTCTATATCATTCTTCTGACACAATCCAAATTTCAAGTGTGATCGAAGTGAAAATCTAAAATAATCAAACAATTTTTCAAGGCAAAAACCAGTTAGGAAAGATGAAAAAGAGTTCCCTGGGATCCATGATTTGAGGCAGAAAGAGGAAAGTGACCAATGTGGGGATAATTGTTTGAACTGGCAGTTCCGGGAAAGGCCTGACCGTGATCTAGACCACAGAGGGTCACCTTCACTCTCCCACAAAAACGTGCCTCAAGACTGTACTTGTTTTTTGGCAGAAATCTTAGAGCCAGGACTCTATTATAATGCTAGGGTGAAAACTTATTTACTTACTTAAAAATTCTCCTTTCTCCCTTAGAAGTGTCTAATAAATGTCTGTGTCTTTGACTCACGTTTTCCAATAATATTTTTAATAGTCTAAATTGGCTATCCAGTCATTATGAAGTATATAAATTAGCATTATAATGACTAATAATAGTGATACAACCAGTAAAACCAAGTCTTTTAAAAACATTTATTATGGAAGGTGATAGAATTTGAGGTTGGAGGCTCCCAAGAAAAGTTTGGAGGTCTGGGCTCCTCCCAGCAATTCTTGGCCAACTGGTCAAGCAGTTCAGTGCAGAGACCTGAGGATGTGGTGCTGCTCGGATCCTGCAGTGCTGGTGACTCCCCAGGTCATCGGAAGCACTTACAGGCCTCCAAGGCTGCACCTGGCCATGCTTGGGGCTCCATGTGATCAAATCAGGGCTGGCCACATGTAAGGCTTAATCCCCTATTTATCGTCTCCCCCCCCTCCCCCCCCCCCCCCCCCCCCGCCGGGCCCTGTGGTCAAATTTGTGTGTGTGTCTTTCAAGGACATTTAAAATCCCATTGCCAATTTTGTTTTTCAAAATTAGTTTTGCTCTCCAACATCTTGATAGGAAACTCTTTAGTGGTACTGATGCAGAATAACCTCCAAGATAGACTCCCCAGAGAACAAGCCAGGTTAGTGTCTTTCTTATTCATATAATGTTCCTTGGAACATGCAGGAGGAACTGGGAACTGAAAATAGTGGTTCTCTCCAGGCAAAGGAGTTAAGCGACTTGAAGATATATGTGTGAACACTTAACTTTTACCTTTCTCAACATTTTGAATTTTGTATAATATGTACTATGTGTATATATTATCCATTCAAAAAATAGAAGTATTTGCCCTTTCTAAATCCAGTTTCATTTCAGAGAAGTGGTCATCATCAAACATGCCGTTATTATGCCCCTTCCATGGGTAATATTATGGTTCAGGTAGTGTTTATTCTGGACCCTGGAATAGGTTGAAACAAGATTGTTTTAAAGCAGTTGGTCTGTGGCAACTATACACTTGGAACTGACATATGCAATTAGGCATGAGAGTAAGGACAGTTCTTAAAGCACTTGATATTTTCCATTTCTTTCTATTTTCAATGACCCACTTTTAAGTCAACAAAAAATGTCTCTGGGCAGATTTCATCTTTCTACACTTATCTAAAATATGCAGAGCTTTCTGTCATTCTAGCTAGGTCAAGGAATACCTGTTGGCTGTTAAAAGAAAAATACTGTTGGAAAGAATGTGACCTCTGAACTTCTTGACCCCTGAGTCCATCCTTCCACACATAAAGGAAGCCAGCTTCAAAAAATAAAAAATAAAAAAATAAAGGAAGCCAGCTTCTCATACTCTCTCTTCAGGACAATTGGAAGTCCCTACACTTGACTAAAGAAGTCTTGTTTGTGTTTTCAGTTGAGGAAACAGACTTTTATTCAGAGTTAGTAGAGGAGCACATCCTCAAATGGAGCCATTAACCCCAGAGACAGGATTTTCCAGTAAAGACATAGGCAGAGGAACAAATATTTTAGGGTTCTAAAATAAAGGATTAGCAGTCACAAGTAATCTCTAAACTATCAACCCACAGTTGCACGAATCACAAAATACCTTAACAATTTTGTAAAATCCCAGTGATGTTATCTTGAATTTCATCTTTTTTCTAGTGGAAAAATCATATTTATGAGCAATGGGATCACCAGAGTAGCACAAGCTCCATAAGGCAAAGGGGAAAGCTCAGAACTTAGAATGTGCAGAAACCATTATAATGAGACTTCAGAGTTGGATGATCACATTTCCCAACTTGTGTGCCTTCACCTCGAACCCTGGTGGACTCAGTCACTGACATAGATTTTTCTCTCTGTGTTGGACAGATTCCTTGGGGTCAAGTTCAAATCCGTCACTTTCAAGGACTCAGTGTTTAAGGCCTGCACCTTTGAAGATGTGACTTCACTCAATACCTACTTCAGAAACTGCACTTTTATTGACACTGTGTTTGACAACACAGGTAAGTGTCTGCTCAGCCCTGCCTCTGCCTGGGGCCTCTTCCAAGGGCACGGCATGGGACAGAAATGTGATATTCATGTGTCAGTGTGGGCCGAGGCTGTGAGGGGAGAGGAGATTAAAGTGAAATGAATGGATTCCCTACATTAGGTTGGATCCAAGTTAAGCTTGTATTGTCCTTGATCAGAGTTAACACAAATGTAATTTGAAAGTTCAAAGTTAAAAGGGGGAAAAAAAACTTTGCAGCAAAAGAATAGCCTGTAATTTATTTGTTTTGACAATCCTGGTTTCAAAATTTGGTGTTTTCATTAAACATGCCTGAACTGCAACTGACAGAGATGGACAATTGCAAGACTATACTCGGTGAAATTCAGGTTTTTCACTCAATCATTTAATGGAATCTGGAAAAGCTCTCAAATGGGGGGAAAAAATTGAAGAGGAGGGAAATATTGATTAAGCACCTTACCCTATGCTTCTTTGTACTGTTGCTCATTAAGCAATCACCAGCTCTTTCATTTTAATTGCCAAGGCTTAGAAAAATAATTTGATCACAGTCATAGACTAGTGATAGCTGACTTTTTATATGCATAAAGGGGCCAGCCATACCAAGTGATGCTGGGAATAGAAAGGGCCCCACTATTCAATACTCAAACCAGCACTGTGGTACTTGGATGTTAGGGACTATTTTGTTTAACAGTGCTATCACTTCTTACAAACCAGCATTTCTCAACTTGGGGAAGTAGGGCAGGGGGCATATCGGGTTCCCAAGATATTCCAAGGATATGGAGTTCCCGAGATATTACAAGATACTCCTAGATATCTTAGGGTTCCCAAGATAGCTACAAGACACTCCTAGGGGACCACGGGTGGGAAACAAGGTCGGAAGGGACCATAGTTGGAAAAACTGTTAAGAAACATTGGTCTAAACTAACCATCCTCTGCTTTTTGAAACTTCCATGAGCTCACAACATAGACCATAAGAAATTGTTTGAGGCTCACCCCCTTTTAACAGAATCCACAACTTTTTGCAACCTCTCATGAGAGACCTAAGTTAAAGAGCAAACCAACAGTCCTGCTAATGACCTTCAGAGGAGGCCAAGTCTGACTCCTTGGTAGACTCTTGCCCTGAAATTAGAGTTAGTCTCAAGGACCCAAGGAAAATTCTGTTCCTTCTCTGTGCCTCCGAAGCCCATAAAATGGCAATTATAAGTCTGATTCATGCACATTTTGAAACAAATTGCCTTTGTAATTGCAGTAGGGAGGCCATTAGTACTATAACCATCACCATTATGCAACATGATCATTAAAATGAAGTTACATTATAAAAGGGGTAAACAAATTAATTCACAGTGGGCCAACCATAGGCATCATTCAGCCTCTTTGTAAACCCGGCCTTCCACAGGCAAAGACCTACACAATCAAGTCAGCCCAGGCCTCAAAGCCATCCAGGGGGTAAAATAGAGGATTCCTTTTTTTTTTTTAAATTTTATTGAATCACTGTGAAATAGTTACAAACTTTATGTTTGGGTTACAATCACACAATGATCAAACACCCATCCCTCCACTAGTGCACATCCCCCACCACCAATATCCCCGGCATATCCCCCCTTGCCCACCCTCCCCCTGCCTCCATGGCAGACAATATTCCCCATCCTCTCTCTCTCTACTTTTGGGCATTATGGTTTGCAATAAAGACACTGAGAGGTTAGCATGTTTGGTCCTTTATCTATTTTCTGCACACATCTCCCATCCCGATCGATTCCTCCAGCCATCATTTTCTTAGTGATCCCATCTCTATTCCAGCTGCCTTTTCCTCTTTGCTCATGAGGCAGGCTTCCAGCTATGGAGCAATCTATCTGTTCCGTGTGTCTACTGTCCTCAGATGTCAGCCTCATGTTATGTTGTTTTATACTCCACAAATGAGTGCAGTCCTTCTATGTCTGTCCCTCTCTTTCTGACTCATTTCACTTAGCATGATACTCTCCATGTCTGTCCATTTATAAGCAAAATTCATGACTTCATCTCTCCTGACAGCTGCATAGTATTCCATTGTTTAGATGTACCAAAGTTTCTTTAACCAGTCATCTGTTTTAGGGCACTTGGGTTGTTTCCAGTTTTTGGCTATTGTGAACAGTGCTGCAATGAACATATAGGTACAGATGTCATTTCTACTGTGCTTTTTTGCATCCTCGGGATATATTTCCAGAAGTGGTATTGCAGGGTCATATGGAAGCTCAATTTCTAGTTTTTGAAGAACTGTCCATATTGTTTTCCAGAAAGGCTGGACTAGTGGGCATTCCCACCAACAGTGAAAGAGTGTCCCTTTTTCCACACATCCATGCCAGCACTGGTTGCTTTTGTTCTTTTGAATGTGTGCCAGTCTCTGTGGTGTGAGATGATATCTCATTGTTGTTTTGATATGCATCTCCCTGATGGCTAGTGATGTGGAGCATTTTTTTCATGTGCCTTTTGGACATTTGTATTTCTTTTTTGAGGAAACTTCCGTTCATTTCTCCCCATTTTTTGATGGGGTTGGAGGATTTTTTCTTGTACAATTCTACTAGTGTCTTGTATATCCTGGATATTATAGAGGGTTTCTTTTTAAAATTCTCAGCAGATTTCCTACACTCTATCAGGAGCTGCATGGTATCGGGGGCTTGATGCTTTGTCCTGTTCTGTGTCTACAGATTTTGAGCCATATAAATTCATTGACAGTGAGTTTCAAAACTGCTCGTTTTTTCACAACAAAACGGGATGCCAGATCACTTTCGATGATGACTACAGTGCCTACTGGATCTATTTTGTCAACTTCCTGGGGACATTGGCAGTGTTGCCAGGGAACATCGTCTCGGCTCTCCTGATGGACAGAATTGGGCGTTTGACCATGCTAGGTAAGTGCTGGGTTTCAGGTCCACCTATAGGAGCCTCCCTGCAAGCCAGAGGGTATGACTCTCCACCACACTCTCTAGCCCCATAAAGGTTCACATCCTAGGGCCGGAGCGACAGTACCAGCCCTAGGATGCTGCTTAAGTTCATGGTGTAGGGTGTTTGCCTTGCACACAGCTGACCTGAGTTTGATTCTCGGCATCCCATATGGTCCCCCAAGCACCGCCAGGAGTAATTCCTGAGTGCAGAGCCAGGAGTAACCCCTGAGCATCACTGGGTGTGACCAAAAAAGCACTGAGCACTGTAGCACTGTCTTCCTGTTGTTCATCGATTTGCTGGAATGGGCACCAGTAATGTCTCACAACAAATTGTGAGACTTGTTACTGTTTTTAGCATATTGAATACGTCACAGGGAGTTTGCCAGGCTTTGCCGTGCGGGCGAGATATTCTAGGTAGCTTGCCGGGCTCTCATGAGAGGAGTGGAAGAATTGAACTCGGGTCGACTGCGTGCAAGGCAAACGCTTTACCGGCTGTGCTGTAGCTCCAGCCCAAAAAGCAAAAAAGAAAAGAAAAAAAAGATTCACATCCTACAGACCTGAGAAAGTCCTTCAGATCCTTCAGTAGACTACGTTTTGGTGAAAATTACATCGAATAACATTTCCTTTGAGCAACTTCCATGAGCTCACGGACTGAAAAACTAATTAGGTGTGACTAATGTGTATTTTTCCACTTAAGTAGCCAAGTAATTGATATGTATTTCATGCTCCCTGTGCTCAGAAGGCAGTTAGAGAGGCAAACATTTCATACAGGTGGACATGGATGCACCTTAGCTTTCTGCAGCCCCCTCCACAGCCCACCACCCACCCATCCCTGGGATCTTGAAGCCCCTAAGGGTCTGGCTCTGAAATGACAAGCCTTTGGTTTGTTTTTTTTGGGCAGGGGGCTCTATGGTGCTCTCAGGGATCAGCTGTTTCTTCCTTTGGTTCGGCACCAGCGAGTCCATGATGATCGGCATGCTGTGTCTATACAACGGATTGACTATCTCGGCCTGGAACTCTCTTGATGTGGTCACTGTGGAATTGTACCCCACTGACCGGAGGTATGATGACAAGGGTATCTGGGAAGAGCTGCTTAAGCTCATGGTGTCATTGTGAAAAGTCATAAAAAGGAGCCAAACTGACATCCCCCCAACTTCCCCGAGAAATCTAAAATGAGAAAAATAGCTGTCTTCTGATAGTGTCAGTTTCACCTGTATTTTTTGGGAAAAAATAATCTTATATTGGATCAGGGAGATGGCTCAAAAGACTGGGTCTGTGCTTTATATGCAGAAGCCCCCTGTACTGCTCCCTGAGCACTGAATTGGAGCTAGTACCCGCCTCCCCAACACACACACACACACTATAGGATGAGGCATAGAAAAAAAGACAGGAGGGAGGGAGAGAAAAAAGGAGGGAGGGAAGGAGAAAGAGGAGATGGGAGGGAGGGAAGGAAGTTAGTTGCTAGAACAACTCACAGAAATCAAGAAAGCACTATATTTACTATTATTATTTATTAGAAATGATAAAGATGTACATAAGATAAGGTCCATAAAAGCCCAGTGGACAGACATCGCTGTCCCTGAGGGCATGGAGCATGACCCCTCCCTCCACATGGGTGTATTCACCAATCTGGGAGTCCCTGCACCAAGTCATTTAGTACTGATGTTCAACCTGTTGTACCCATGGAATAGTGAAAATGGGAGAAACATGTCATGTACCACTAAGACAGAACTAAAAAGCATTATAATTAAAAATAAAAATAATTTTTATTTACCTAGGGATGTGGCTCTGCAGTAATGGACACTCCTTGCATGTGTCAGATTTGGGTTTGATCCCTGGAACCTCAGAAAAAAGAGTACTCTTATATCCATATTTTATATTTATTATAATAGTACCACTCTCTGAGCAGGTATATACCATGTCAAGTGCTAATAACTTTAATGCGTATGGGCAAGAAATATCTGAGACTGACAGTCTCATGTTCTGAAAGTTGAAATCCTCTGGTTTAAGAGTTTGCTGAAATCATTAGATAGGCGTGACTGATCACATCATTGGCCATTGCGGAGTAAATCATTGAGTTTATTGAATTAAACTATTGGGTTAATCTATTGAGTTAAACTATTAACTGAAGAAGAGCACAGTCCCAGAACCCTGACCATGCTACCACCTACAGTGCTTTCAGCCCTCTCAGCAGTTGGAGATGCAGAGAGAAAATACAGCCCATTTATTGGGTTTTTAGGACTGGCTAGAATATGAGCTGTGATGCTCCATCAGGTCCAGAGCACTAAGGAAGTCAGTGCCTGGTATAAAAAATTCCCACCCACGAGGGATATTATCCATGGTGGTGGAAAATGGGCACTGGTGGAGGGATGGGTATTTGATCATTGTATAATCGAAACCCAAGCACAAAAAATTGTAAATCTATAACTGTACCTCATGGTGTTTCACAATAATAATAATTAAAAAAATCCCACCCACATCCTCAGACACCGACATGGGGATTTGAATCAGGGCCGGCTACATGCAAGACAAGAACCTTACTTCATGTACACTCTCTCCAGGCCCTCAACCGTTTTCTAAAATGTTTGGGCCACACCCAACTATGCTCAGAGCTTCCTGCTGGCTCAGTGCTTGGGGATCACTCCTAGGTGGATTTGGGAGATCATACAGGGTGCTGGGGGGGTTGAATCACACTCTCTCCAGCCCTACCATTTTGTTGTTATTTTGTTTGGGGGTCATACCTGGCAGTGCTCAGGGATTACTCCTGACTCTGCACTCAAGAATATCACTCCTAAATAAAATTTTAAAAAATAATATCACTCCTGGTAGTGCTCAGAGGACCATAGGAGATGCCAGGGATCAAACCTAGATCATCCACATGCAAAACTGCACCCTATACATTGTACTATCACTCTGCCTCCCAGCCTCCACAACTATTTTTTAATCCTCCTTCCTAGATCTCAGAGCAGGGAGCATTTACTATGTGAAGTAAAGAGACCCAGTTCCCAACTAGCTCAGAACTCTGCACAGACCCCCTTAGCCCTACTACCCGCCCAGTAGTGTGCTCCTGCCTCCTTCTGCCACCTCCTTCTTTCCCTCACTCTCGGCCCTGCTATTCCCCGCTCATCCCAGGCATCTGTGAAGTGGTCCACTTTAGTGTTGAGCTAGTATCAGCACAGTTTCCCTGAATGTCAGCCAATCTAAGCCCCACCCCTCAGGACAGGTCTAATTTAAAGAAGTTCCAGATCTCGAACCCTGAAGGTCTTGAATCCTGGATCTTCTTCTAGCTAGTCATGTGACCTCAGGCACAGCCCACATGGCTGTGCCTCAGTTGTTTAGATATGCAGTGAGGAGGTTGACGCAAATGCTATCTTGGGTTCATCGTGGTTCTAGAATTCTCTTCACCATGACCATCTGGCATTCCCCAGTGGTGATTGCCATCATCCCTTATCATACATTCCCTATCATAAAGAGCTCACCTTTGGCTGTTCTTAACATCATGGGTCCAGCTCTCTTCTCCAGCCAACCTGTATTCCATCTGTGGCCCTGCACCCCACCTCAGTTTTCTTTATAGGTCTTAGCATTTTATGTTTATATTTCCTGTGGCCACTCAGAAAATGTTCAGTCCTTTATGTCTCTGGAAGTTAGAAGTAGACAGTATGGGCATGAGAAATAGGTGTCCCCTTTATTCATAATCTCACCCCAAGGTAAAATATTACTGTGGAAGCAAAGCCCACCTGAGAAACCAGCAGACCCCCAAACAGTCCCTCAGGGTGCTGTTGGCGCCAGAGGAGCCCATCTGTCTCCCCATGGGACCAAACAATAAGGCAAGCAGCGTGAAGAGAACATGAAGTGCTGATGGGCCCATGAGAATTGGGGGCTGATCACACAGCAGTGCCCATGTTTGGGTCAAGGTACAGGACCCAGGGGCAGGATTGAGAGTCCTGAATGGTGGCACCATTTCACTGGGCTGAGGTTGCTGTTCTTGGAGAATGCTTTTCTGTCTGTTGCACTAAGGAGAGAACATTCTTCCCACCCAATGGCAGGGCCAAAGCCATAGTACAGTAGGGCATTTGTGTTGCACGCAGCTGACCTGGGTTCAATCCCCAGCATCCCACATGGTCAGCTAAGCACCACCAGGAATAATTCCTGAGTTCACAGCCAAAAGCAACACCTGAGCATTGCCAATTGTGACCCAAAAAGCAAAAAACACACACAAAACAAAACCCATTCAATGGCATATCTTGAATACCACTCATATCACCAATGAAAAAATTGTCTCCATGTTATCACACCTCATGTGGACTTCCAAGTTGTTTCTTAAAGCCCTGAATAACCATATCTGGCCTGTAGATTCTTGATGAACTTGCTTTAAATCCTATGGGTACTTATTGCCAATGACTTTCAATGCTATGCTAATTTTAAAGCAAATTGCCACCCATATGTGATGCCATAGAATGTTAAGTTTCATGTTTATTTGCTCTCTTCCCCCACTACAGAAAGCTCATGAAAGGCATATAGATGCTTTGTCTTTCTACTTTATTCCCATAAGTCAAGTGAGTGAGGAAGGAATGGAAGAAATAACATTTTTTTATTCAGTTGTTGAGCCAGAGAAGTAGTACAGTGAATGGGTAATGTGCTTGCTTTGCACAATTCCAATCTAGGTTAGATCCGTGGCATCCTATATCGTCCCCTGAGCACTGCCAGGAGTAATTTCTGAGTGCAGAGTCAGGAGTTGCCCCTGAGCATTGCGAGGTGTGCCCTTCCCCTAAAATAAAACAAAATTCAGTTGTTATGGGTCATGGTTTTTCTTCCTATCTCCCAAGAGCTGTCTGCTCCCACTTCCCTGGAGCTCTGTTAGAACCCCACTTCCTCTTCTCCAGTCTCCACCAAGCAGGTGGTAAACATTTTACCTTGACTGTGTTCCACTGCCTGTTGGCAACATCCAAATGGAGAGATGATCCATGTGATGCTATTTAGTGCCATGACTTGTATGTTTCCCCAATCTTGGAAAGCTCCAAATTCTCCTATGGTACGGGAACAGAAATCCTGATTTGGTGCTACATCAATTTACTTGAAATGAAGCACACATAGAATAGGGCAAACTGTTTTTAATGATTTGGGGAAAGCAGAAAGTAAAAATTATATGCATTGTGTAATTTGTAAAAATATGGTGATGATTGGGAGCACATGAAAGGGAATTCAGAAATGAAAACCATTTGTGTGGGGGGAGGTAGATGTTTTGCTTTGTCATTTCCTTTAATATATAGTAGTGAACCCAAATCAATTTGAAACTAAAGCTTTCTCTGGGAGAAAAGCAAGTTTCTCCACCCTTGGCAATACCTTATTATCACATAAGTCTTCTAAAAACACTAGTGCCTGGACCACAAGTACAGCAGTTGGTCATCACTTCTGTGAGCCTAGCCCAGGCACTGGTGTGGCCACCTGTTTAAAATGCACCAAGTTGGAATCTAGGCGCCTACATGAGGAAGAGTACACTTGCCTGGAAGCAGGAGAGAGGAGGCAAAAAGGCTCCAAGTACTGGAAGGATTAATGACTTCTCCATGGAAAGGGCAGCTCTAGGTTCTGAGACAGCAGCAGTGATGGAAGGAGGCCTCATGCTTTGCATCCATACAGGATTTTCATCTGAAGAACTGTCTTTTTGGTCAATGAAGACAGAGACTCTTTAGCAATAAAGATTGAATCGTCTCATTTAGAAGTTTCAGGTATCAATGGCCCTGGTGTGCCTCTCAGCACTGCTTGGAAGTCTCGGAAAGTTCTGGCTACTCTCAGGGATATGAGAAGATAGCCTCCATATTTTCTATGGTTGTGTGATGCCAGATGTGGATAGCTTGAGAAAGTGTGGTTATTATGACCCAGATGTAAATTCTGTGTGGGTCGTTCCTCAGCTTCAGTGCCAAGGACTTTGTGCAGGAGAATGTTTTCTTTCTTCTTATCAGCAATATACACACCAGCCATTTTCCCTCTCCGGAATAATGCAGCTTTTCTTACTACCTTACAGTGTTTTAGGGGAGCAAACAGTACAGCAGGTAAAGCCTTGCATGCAGCTCATCTGGGTTCAATTCCTGGCATTGAATCTGGTCCCCCAGGAGGGATCCCTGACCACAGAGCCTAGAGTAAGCCCTGTGAAGAGCCAGGTGTTTTCCAAAACCCTCCCTTGCTGTCCACCAAAAAAACATGCTTGGTGGGGCTAGGGCAACAGTACAGCAGGTAGGGCATTTGCTTTACACGTGGCCAACCCAGGTTCGATCCCTGGCATGGCATACGGTCCCCCAAGTACCACCAGAAGATATCTGAGCACACAGCAGTAATCCCTGAGCACTGCCCATGTAACCAGAATTTTTTTTTAAGATGGTAATTTCTGACTAGAAACCAAAAAGGCTAAAGTGGATTTTAAAACATGAAAGCAGTCATTCTCAAAAGACAGACTCACTATATGAGCTTAGTTCTGTGACACTCTGGAAAAGGCAAGATTACAGAGGCGATTTTAAAAAATTGGTAGTCACCAGGGGTGAGGGACAAAGCAGGGATTACTGGCACTCACAGAAATTCTTCACTTCTCTACCTGACACTGCACAAATGGATACGTGATCGTTTATCAAAGTCGGAAGAATGTACCGCAAGGGGGAACTTCAACCTGTGGTTCCTGGTTAAATGTGATAGCCTCTCAGTATCTGTATTGCAAACCATAGTGCCCAACACTAGAGAGAGAGTATGGAGGGAATTGTCTGCCATAAAGGCAGGGGGAGAGGTAGGACTGGGGGGGCAGGATACTGGGAACTTTGGTGGTGGAAAATATGCACTGGTGGAGGGATGGATGTTTGATCATTTTATGACTGAAACTCAAAGAGGAAAGCTTTGTAACTCTATCTCACGGTGATTCATTAAAAATAATAATAAGCCTACTACCATCTGCCCACCTCGTGGTAACAAATGCCCCACATGCTGGAGTCAATAACAAGGAAAACTCACGTCACTTGTGTCCGGAGTCACCTTCTGAACTTTGTCTCTTTCCTTTGCAGAGCGACAGGCTTTGGGTTCTTGAATGCCCTCTGCAAAGCGGCAGCCGTCCTGGGAAACTTAATTTTCGGCTCCCTGGTGGGCATCACCAAAGCCATCCCCATCCTGCTGGCCTCCACCGTGCTCGTGTGTGGGGGGCTGGTGGGGCTGCGCCTGCCCGACACACGGACCCAGGTCCTGATGTGATGCGGTCCAGCCCTGGCCCATGTCAGCTCCCCTGGCGGACAGACTCGAGGCTTCCGGTTTCCCAGATGACCCAGGTGGCTCCATACCAGAACACTCCTACTCCCGCTGTGACTGAACCGTAGATGCACCCTGCCGTGTGACCTTGCACAGTTTTCTTTTGTTTCCGTTTGTTGCCGCATTTGTTGTTATCTTTCCTAACAGGGATGCTGCTGCCTACCAAAAGCCCGTGGAAACCCTTTTTCCAGGCACCCTAAGTCAGCCAGTCCTCCCTGAAGTTCTGCTTGTGAACAGGCCAGGAGCCAAGAAGAGGATCATGTTGCCCACTCCCCATTCCGCCCTCACAGGATATGGGTGTTGGCACATGATGCCCTTTGTGCTGAGGAGAGAGGTTTTCGTTTTCCCTCCAACAGAATGATGTTTCCTGTTTACTTAGCAAAGGACTTCCAGCAATGCTCGCTGTGACAGTAGGACCTTCCAGAGAAATCCTCGGGGAACCAAGCAGGGCTGAGCAAGGCACTTCCAGCCACCCATCTCATAGTTAAGGGGACTCTGCAGATGAGGGAAATAAAGGCTCTGCAGGGAGCGGCCCGGGTCTGCGGGAGCTTCCCAGAGGCCCAGTGAAATGTCCGGAAAATTGGAGGGCAAGGGACCATGGGAGCTTCTGGGAGCTTCTGTGACATGGGGTATGAGTGTGTGTGTGTGTGTGTGTGTGTGTGTGTGTGTGTGTGTGTATCAACATTTTAGGAAATCAGAGATCAAAGTGGGGAAGGGAGAGAGAGGAAAGGAGGGAGATGAGACGAGAGAGAGAGAGAGAGAGAGAGAGGAGAGGGAGAGAGAGGAGAGGGAGAGAGACATCGCTCTTCTACTTGCATTTCCCCATCCTCGCCCCTCTCCCCCACTCCACTGTGTGGATCTTGCTGGATTCGAGCAAAAAAAGTGCTCCATTCTACAATGTGGGTCTGTGCCTCCCGGATTCTGCCATCTATTCAGACTCTCACCAGTCTTGAGATCGTCCAGGTGGTGAGTTGCAAACTCAGAAGAAAGTCACCCTCCAGGGGCCAGAGAGACAGTGTCTGGGGGGTCAGGCCTGGCGGTCTGTGGCCGATGCCCAGGGCAGTCTTGACTGACACCACATGGCCCCCCAGCCCCGAAAGTCGTGCAGCCAGCAAGCCATTTGGAATGCAAACCATCTCTTGCAGGGACACTTCTCTCTGCTCCTGTGGGTCACTGACTTCCTCATTGTTCTTCTGGGCCTGCTTCTCCTGCTCCGGGCTGTGCGTCCTCGCTGAGGCCCTTCATGCCCAGTGCTTAGCTCCATCGGAAATCCTGGGGGCAGTGATAAGCTTCTCTCAGGCATGGGCAGCCTGAGCAGGAGGTTGTTTGGCACCTTTTACTCCGAAATTGGCCTGCTTGGAGGACATAGGTCAGCCAGGTGTCCCAGTGCTGTGGACACGGTAAACTCTCCCCTCCCACCTGCCCTGCCCCAGCACGTCCTTTTCTAACCTCTCCTTTGAAGTCAGCCGCCTCCATGCTGACTGGAAGCCACCCAGAGTAAGGTCCATCATTTAAACAATCTTCTGGTTTGAATTCTTGGCCTCTTGTAAGTAGTTTTCCTTATTCCTTGGTATAGGCTTATTCAGCAGGACGTGGCTCTGGAGCCTTCTGGAAGGGAAGGGAGACTGCTTGTCCTTCATTTTTTCTATTCAAAGATGCTTTAAGCCCAGATCCCCATCTCTGCCCGATTGAGCTCCAATAGCAGTTTGAACCACCCTGAAAAGCTTCTTTTAGTAAAATATAAGGCAAATAATTAAGTCTGTAACAGATGGGGGAGGGGCAGTCCAGGGGCGGACGGTGATAGGAGAGGGAGTATGAGCTCATCAGGAAAATCAAACTGCAGAGATGGCAGGAAGAAAGCAAATCAGTGAGGACTCCATGCAATTAATTAGAACAATAATAGCTGGAGCGATAGCACAGCGGGTAGGGCGTTTGCCTTACAAGCGGCCAACATGGCCGACCCGAGTTCGATTCCTCCGCCCCTCTCGGAGAGCCCGGCAAGCTACCGAGAGTATTTGATATGCCAAACACAGTAACAACAAAGTCTCCAATGGAGACGTTACTGGGCCCGCTCGAGCAAATCGATGATCAACGGGAGGGCCTTTACCTTAATAATAGCAAAGCAGGACAAGGAACAGATTTTACACTCACACCGGCCCTTGGTACTATTACTGGTGGGCAAAGTCGGCAAACAACCCAGGAAAGTAACCCAGTGATTCTCCCAAGTGCCACATCACTTCTCCCCATCTACCCTTTGATTTATCTTCTTCAAACACGTGGACTTGGTAGGGCCTGAGCAATAGTACAGCAGGTAAGACACTTGCCTTGCATGCAGTCATCTGGGTCCAATCCCCAACATCCCATATTGTCTCCCCACACACCGCCAGGGGTAATTCCTGAGTTCAGAGCTAGGAGTAACCTCTAAGCATCATTTGGTGGGCCCCTACCCCTAAAAAAAGACAGACTTGGGGAACCTGAGCAGGGTGTGTAACTGACAGTAATAGACATAGCTGCCCCCGAAGCTGGATGTAGCTGCATCAGGAAGGCAAAAACACGCACCAATGTTGTTTCTCTGGCCTCTCATGGTGGGTCCCTTTACTTTTAGAAACGTCTGTGGAAATTTAGAAATGTGTATTCTGGGTCTAAATGCATAAACTGTCCACTGGGTAGTGGGATACCATTGAGGCAGAATTTCATGAGCGCTCTGGGTTGGGGTGAGATTTGGACATGACTGCAGAGTCCCACTTCACGAACTCTGCCACCACTGCGCTTCCCCTGCAGAAGTGCCTTGCATGACCTTGGTGGCTCTCCATCCACGCCTCCCAGGTGGGCCAAGAAGGATCTCTTCTCAGCTCCTGGATGGTCTCTGGTCACAAACCCTTCTTGGTCTTCACTTCTCCCCCATTGTGTTCTGTCTCACCGCCCCCCTCTCCTTGTTGCTCCTCTGCTATGGTTCAAGTTGTTTCCCAGAGTAGGTGGTGTGGCCAGCTGGCCTGCTCTGGGCTCAAGCTGGCCGGGAGCTGCAGCAGGAGCTCTTGGCTCTGTTGGTGACGCAGCTGCTGGCACTCAGGCATGCGCCCAGCAGCTCGGTTATCTGCAGGAGGGCCCAGCAAGAGTGTGTGTGAAAGTGAAAGCCTAGGAAACAATCCCACTTGTTCCTCTATTTCTAACTCCTTTTCTGTCTAAAACTTCCTTGTCCTTCTTTGGAATCAGTCCAGAATGCGCCCAGATCCTATTATTATCTCACAGTCTCCTCCATAGGAAGGAAAAAACAGCTGCTCCACCCTGTAAATCCTGTCAAGTCTTACCCCCAGTTCACATATGCACATACAATCCTGCTGCCAAACTACCCCATCCCCTGTCCCTGCCCCCCACCACCACCACTAAGCCCCTCTTCAACCCCACATCTGACCCTGAAAGGTAAGAGAAAGGACCCTAGCCCAGGCTCCCACGCTGACTCACAGACCAAAATCAGACTAGGTGCAGGACATAAGTCCCTGAATGTCTCTGGCCTCAGTTTCCCCATCAGCAAAAATAAAGGAGTGAGACTAACTTGCTCCTGGAGCTATAGCAGGCATATAGCTTCATTTCATCATCTGTCTTCTGAGGCTAAACTGTCTTTATTAACACTGCATTAGGGGTAGTTGATACTCTGAAAAGTTAGGACTTAGGCAATCCTGAAGGATAATCTTGGGCGGCTGTTTGGAAGGCCCTGTGGAGAAGACGTAGAACATCGCTGGCATCTTGTCTGTGCTCTCGGGCCCCCGAAGAGGGTCCAGGGACAGGCTCATGAGCCTCTCTGCTTCAGCCTCCACTAGCTCTTCCCCACCCCCTGCTCCATTTTGTTCTTGGGTAGACTTGGACCTTCTCAGCAGTCCTTCCGCAGCTCCCTTAAGGGGGCCCATGAACCTCCATTTGTAAATCTCACCAAGTCAGACTGCAGCTTCGCATCCAAAGCTGTTGGGCGGCTGCTTTTCTGGATACCTTGAGAACTCAAGGGAGAGGTAGCAAACCGAAATGCTGGGAGTGATCGAAAATGAGAGTCTAAGATGTCATTGAAAAGGTTCCAGAGGAGAGATTAAGGCACTGTTGAGACTTTCTAATCCCTGGGATCATTTCAAAAACATTCCACAAAATACCTTCAAATTCCCCCTGCCAACCAAAATAGAATATGATACCCTCCACTCTTTTCCTGCTCAACACCAAAATGGTTTTTACCTATGTCTTCAATAAGCCGCCACACCTGCTCGTGCTCTGAAGCCAGAAATGTCTGTATTTGACCTTGTCCTTGTTTCACAGACCAACAAACTGGCTGATAAGCAGCTGGCTAGCTAGATACCCAGTTTTCCCTTTAACCCTCACATCATGCTAGACTTAGTCCAGTTTGTAAAGCAACTGGAACTCCCTCATACAAAAGGGATAAAAGGAAAAACTGAATAGGGAAATGTTTTCTTTTGGGGGGGGGAGGGGGTATTGGGGGGTTTTTTTGTTTGTTTGTTTGTTTTATTTTTTATTTTGGAGCCACACTTCGCAAAACTCAGGGATCACTCCTGTTGGGGTCCAAAGGATCATATGCAGTGCCAGGAAAGACTAAAGCACTCTGAAATGGACTGTACATTTCTCCCAGCTTAGATTTCGCCAAGCCAAGTATGCTTAAGTGAAGCTTCTTTTAAAACCTCTAAAGTATGTATAAAAGGACCAGAGAGATAGTACAGCAGGGAAGGCACTTGCCTTGCATGCAGCTGACCCAGGTTTGATCCCTGACATCTCATATAATCCCCTGAGCACAAGTGCAGAGCAAGGGGCAAGTGCTGAGTACTACCTGGTGTGGCCCAAAAGCAAGCGAGGAAGGAAGGAAGGAAGGAAGGAAGGAAGGAAGGAAGGAAGGAAGGAGTGGGTATGCAAAAGAAAATGGTCAGGACCCCCCCTAAGGTATTGTGCCTTTGTTTTTGGTGGAGAGTTAATGTTTCTGTCATGTTTCTGCTCTATTGGCTCTTCCTTGGGTCAGGCCATGGCTTTGGAGAACACCTGCCTTGCATGCATGAGGCCCTGGGTTTACTCCCTGACACCATCAATAAAATTAATTAAAAAATAAGAAACTATCAGCCATTCCTCCTACCCAGCAGCATCTCACTAAGGAAACACCACATTGCCAGGACTTCCCTGGGTCTTTCCTACACAGTTACCCAGATCCAGTGTAGCAAGCCCTGGATTTTTTTGTATACAGAGTTATAGTTCGTGTGGCCATGTCAGCTCTTGTCCAAGGCTGGCAGGGATAGGTGGGGAAAGAGCTGGATGGAAACCCTTTGGCGCCTGTCATTTCAGGTGGTGATTAAAAATTCATTGAGCACTTCCCAGGTGCTAGCCATTAAGACTATCAGGTGTCTAGTTAACCCTCTGCAGGACCTAAATGAAGGCAGGAAAAAGGAGTAAACGTAAGACAGAAAACATGGTAAGGGGAAGCCATATAGTGACCCGATGACATGTCCCTTTTTCCATAAACACACTGTGTTATTTTTCCCAAATATGAAAGAGGTGCTTGCTAGCAGCAGGGATTGGGCATATCTTTCATGGGATGAAAGATGCTCCCAACGGCCAGCCCTGTTGGAGGGAATCCTAAATCACACTTGGGGGGAAAAAAAATGAGGGAAAAAGGAGCACTACTAGGCTCTTACTTTAAATGTCTCAGCAGGAAATTATACCCAGGTATTTTCCACAGGCAAGAATAGCAGCAAAAAGCCATGTGAGGATGGAGCTGAGCTGTTCCCTAGGATAGTCCAGCTCCTGCCTTGGTTTTCACTGGGAGGCAGGACCCCCCAGCGGGAGAGGAGAGTGTGGTTCCGGGACCCCTGAGCCCCGAGCCTGGTTTTCCAGGCTGTTTCCTCCTGATTTGATGCACCGGAGCCTGGCTGTCAGCAGATTCTCGCCTTGCAGCCTCCACAGATAACCCAGCTGAGACCTGGTCTGCCAGATGGTGAGGTCCTCCAGTTTAAATCCACAGCATGGAAGTTTGCAAAGGCTCTGGAAGGTATGGAGGAAATGGGTGGCCCTGGGGTGGGGTGTTCCTTGCTCCCCTGATAATCTCACTTTTATCCCTACCAGTTCTTCAAACCCCCCCTCCACTTCCTGAGCACCACACACTTCTTTGTCTTTCCCCTTCCCTCCTTTGCCACCTCATGACTGCTCAAAACCAAGGCCAAGCTTTCCTAGGGCCCTGGGGCACCAGAGAGTTGCCCACAGAGCCCAGAGGGTGGAGGATGTAGGGCCCTCGGGCTGTGAGCTCTAGCACGGTGGACCACGTTGAGGTTGAGGATAGCTGCTCTCTCGGCAATTGTAACTGCCAAGATGGTGCACAGACAGGGCCAGGCTTGGGGAGTCAGGAGTTGGGAAGCCGCTGCAGATCAGACAGCTTAGACACCTGTTTCGGGTGAGATTTACTGCTGCTCCTTGGCCTTTGGGTTTGTTGGGCGAGGCAGCTGGGACATAAATCTGAAGTGGGAGAAGGGGTCCAGGGAAAAAGCTTAGAGGACTGGCATGCTTGAGGTTAGCTCGAGTCCTACATGGCCCTTGAGCATTGGTCAGTGTAGTCCTGGTGGCGCTCTGCACCAGCAGGCTGCCAAGCGCCTCATCCTTGGACCCTGAGAGTTGAGCTGTTCAGCTTGGTGGGCTGAGTCCAGGAGGAGTCCTTAAGCCCCACTGAGCATTGCTTGGGAACATCCTCTTCCCCCACCAGTAAAAATTTTTAAATCTAGGACGAGAGTGATAGTAGAGCGGTTAGGGCACTTGCCTTGCATGCAGCTGACCCACGTTCAATCCCCAGCACTCCATATGGTTCCTCCAAGCCACTCCAGGAGTGATTCCCTGAGTGCAAAGCCAGGAGTAAGCCCTGAGCACCAAGGTGTGGCACCCTACACACACACACACACACACACACACACACACACACACACACATTAAAAATAAAAATCTGAGGAGGCCCAGAAGTCAAAGCTCAGCATTTGAGTCAAAAGAGGAAGAAGGCACCAGTGAGGTGCTACAGGAAGTAGACACTTTCCCTCATCAGCTCCTGCTGGTGTTCAAGACTGGAGCCTTCCATTCCCAGTTAACTGCAGACATTGGGCTGGAGGGATAGTACAGGGGTTTAGGCATTTGGTTTGTGTACAACCCCTGTTCAATCTCCTACATGGCATATGGTCGCCTGAATACTGCTAACAGTGACTCCTGAGCACAGAGCCAGGAGTTGTCCCTGAGTACCACCAAGGGTGCTCCAAATCCCCCCCAAAATGACAAATGCTGAAATGGCAGAGGTGGCCCCATTGTGGCCCACCCTACTACGTTCATACTCCTTAAGGCCTGTGGATTGCACAGACCTAGGAGGAGAAAGCAGTCTTGCCCTCTGTTCAGGTCCAGATAGGGCTCAACCAGTGACCCACCAGAGCAGGCTTCCGGCTGCCTAGATAGTGGTCGTCAGATGGAGCTGTTCATCAGTGCCCCAAAGGGCACAAATCAGTGGAGGAATAGTTGTCACTACTAGAAATTCAGTGCTATAAATGTACAATTACATAAACTATATTTTAACACTAAGGTTATTACCAAATGTTACTTGCTGGTTGCGTTTTTGTATTGTCTGTGCCTTTGAGGTAATAGAAAATCCCCCTGTTCGTATCTGTGTGGTTGAAATATGACGATGCCCACCGTGCTCCTCCGGCGTATGTGAGTGGCTTTGCATTTATTTGTACCTTGTAATCCGTGATTGAGATTTTGCACTGTGGGAATTGCCAGATACTACCAATCCCAAACCTCTCCGCCTGGTTGCTATTTGCCTGAATGCCATTACCCAAAGCCCTGAATGATGTGTGACATGTGCGACACCCCCATCCCACCCCCACCTCGCCACACACGTGCACACACACGCTGCGTAGATATAGATGAAGGCCTCACCACAGGAAGCCCAAAGGAAAGAAAAACTTAGCAAGCTCAGCATTGTGCCACTGAAAAGGTTGATTTCATGACAGTATGGATTCAGCCCAGTCTGCAGTGCAGTGTCCTCCAAGTTCCGCAGCTATTGTTCCTTCGGGCAGAATGAATGGCAGATTTGATGCTGTGCAAACAACAGTAAACTTGTCTGCAGTGTCTCCCCTCCACCCACCAGGCAGGGATCCAAAAAGGAAGATCCTTTCTTGCCTGCCTCCATAGACCTGACAAGGTCCATCTCCTGTCCAACACTACTGGGACACATTTATTGTTCTGAATCTGAGTCCTAAATCAGACAAAGTTGGGGGTGGGGGCCGTGTTCTGTCTTGATACGTGCGTTCATAGTACCAACAGTGCGTTTGTGTATCCTTAGCCTGACCCAGAACATCTTGAACAAATCCTCTCCTTCCGCTGGTTTCGAGAAACTGTAAATAAAGTCCTTGAAGAGTTTTCCCCCCTCAGGTGCCCGACCATCTTGGACACATACAAATCCTCCATCCATTCGTTCTCTGCTGTGAGATCTTGGCAGCAGTACTGTCCCGGGTTTGGGCTTTTGGATGCTTTGTTTGATTCTGTCTTGTTTCTCTTCTGTTTGTACTGCTCTGTGAGACCTCCTGCTTTGAATGTCCCAGTTACCCCACTTGTACTGTATATATGTGCTGCATGTGCGAACCCTAATAAATTCTGTTTCCGGTTTCTGGAGTTTCCATCTTAAGTCCAGCTGGTCCTGTTGTGAATTCATCCTTCTGGTATGCTCCTCTGTGTCTGATTCCCGATTGCCAAAACGTTTGACTCAGTGTGTTTTAGCAAATGTCCCGAGACAGCCATGTTTATCCATGGGAAAAGGGCATGCTCCGTGCGGGATGAGGTGTGTACAACTTCAGTCTGTCAAATGTGGACGTGTGTATACATTTATATGCCAGATTGCTAACTTCATGTAACAGCTGCAAAGACATTCAATGTACATCAGATGAATAAAAGAGCATTTTTTGCTCCATTATATTCAAATAAAGATTGCTGTGCAACTGACTTCCTTTCTAGCATGAATTGGCCCTTAAAGAATATAGTAGCTGGGGTGGGGGGTGGGGTGGTTTGTTTAATGTGCTTAAGCAAATGCAAACCTAGTTGCCTTTCTGCCTTTATTCAGACTTACTTGAATTTGGTTCTTGGGGCTACTATCTTGGCAATGGGTGTATAACTGATTGTATAGAAACTCTTTCTAACTGGTGGCCAGGATCATTAGGAAGAAAATGTTTTGGGATTTTACTGGGGGCCTGGGATGGAATTTTGTGTCAAAGGAGATGCTTGTTCTAGAGCATCTACATTAAATACATTATTTTTAAGAGCATATACAGAATATGGAGTGTATGCAACATAGGAAGCACATAGAGTAAATACATTATTTTTTGCCGGGAATTTGGACATACCCAGAAATGTTCAAGGTCTACTCCTGGCTTTGTATTTGGCTACCTAGAACAACTCAGAGGGATGTTCTAAGTGATGCTTGGAGGACCAGGCAGCACTGAGGATTGAATAAGGAGCTCCTGCAAGCAAAGCATGCACACCACTTTTTTTGAGTCATCTCTCTATCCTGCAGCAGACAGGTTTTTACCTAATAGGTGAACTCCAGTTGATTAGTAATAGCTACTTGGAATATTGTTTGAATGAAATTATGAGGAAAAAAATACAGTGTATAACAGAACATTGGCATTATCACAGAAACCTAAATTGCCTGCCTCAGGTTTTTAAAAGAATGCTTTTGACTGCATTGAACAGAACACCCAATTCAAGACGTCTTTCCTAACAAAGGGAAATGGAATTTCATATGACAAAGGTCAGGGAGTCCTGTCGAGTTACAACAGAGCTTGGCAGTATCATCGAAGACCCAGGTTTTCTCCATCTTCTAGATTGGCCATCCTCAGAGTACTGACACTCGTTCCCTGGGAATGAGATCTTTCCAGCAATCTAAGCACCCTAGATTTACATAGAAATATAAAGGCTGGGGAAGGACATCTCCAACCTCACCTGCATCGTATGAATAAGGAGAACAGTCTCTGAACCCTCCAAAGACTTCCCTCTGTTCTCAGCTTGAATCTTTTGCCTCCTCCTAAACTAGTCAGGGGGATGTAATTATCATTAATGACTTAGATTGGTCAAGAATCTCCTCCAACCCCCCAACCCCCCCCCCCCCAGAGCTTGGAAGAAACTTAATCTCCCAGATAACTTGATTTCTGACTGCCTGAACAGAACTGGGGTTTGGCCAGCAAGAAGAAAGGAGGAAGGTAGTCTCTGGACAAGCAAGCAATGGTGAGAAATCCACTCTGAAAAAGTTTGCTGGAGGGCCAGAGAGAAAGTACAAGGAGGTTGACTTGCATGCAGGCAATGTAGGTTTGATCCCTGCAACTACAAATGTTCTCCTGAGCACAGCCAGAAGTAAATCCTGAGCACAGGTATGGCCCACAAACTAGATAAAGAATTAAATTAAAAAGTCTGCCATAGCTCTAGTCATATGTGCCTGTGTACATCTATCTACATTTAAAATAGCACTGTAGCACTGACCTCCCGTTGTTCATCGACTTGCTTGACCGGGCACCAGTAACGTCTCCATTGTGAGACTTGTTACTGTTTTTTGGCATATCAAATACACCACAGGGAGCTTGCCAGGCTCTGCCGTGTGGGCGGGATACTCTCGGTAGCTTGCCAGGCTCTCCAAGAGGGACAGAGAAATCAAACCTGGGTCGGCTGCGTGCAAGGCAAACACCCTACCCGCTGTGCTATCACTCCAGCCCGAATAACTAAATAAATAACTAAAATAAATTCAGCCTTCAGTCAGACTGAGCCCTATTTCAGAGGCTCTTACCACACAATCAGTGAATATTGTGCTGGAGACTGCAGATAAGGATATTCTAGCAGCAGAAGTTCTGTTTCAAGATGCTACCCTACCCTGGAGGAACCTCTTCCTCTCCCTGTCCCCTTTCCCCTCTTTCCTCTTTCACTCCCCCCTCCCTTTCTACTCCTTCTCCTCTCCTCTCTCCCTCTCTCCTCCCCAGCTACTCTGTCCCTCCTTTTCCTTCTCCCAGTTGACCACTGAAATACCCAGCCCACATCACCCTCACCCTTCACCCTTTCTCCCGTGCTTCCCCCTACCCCATCTAGAACTATTCAGCTCTGGAATAAAGTAGACCACCTGCCTCCCTTTCCTCTCGGTCCTGTTGCATAATAAGGATTTTTATCTAAGGCAGGGGGGAAAAAGACTCCTCCCCCTCAACAGCACTGGGGGTGATGGCAAGCATAGAATCTTACCAGGAGGGACACGGGTACCAATGAGTTCCACACGAACCATTGTGAGGCCTCACCTGGACCCGAGAGGGAAATTCCTAGCACTCAGTGTGTTGAAGCAAGGCCCCTCAGAAGTTGGCCTGCATCCTGGGGTCCTGTGCAATGAGGTCACTATCACTATCTACATCTGTTTGCCAGAACAGTGCCAGAGCGCCAGCGCAGTGCCAGCACACACACTGGGATGTTCTCACCATGCAGAAACTGCCAGTTCAGTATCCAGGTGTGGGGAGGGTTCGACTCTTCCCTCCTTGCTTTGACTTCTGCTGACCATCTGCCCTGTGCCATCCTCTGTCTTCTCTTAAGGCATATCTGTGCAAGAATCTCCTCTCTCAGGGTGCTGGTACTGTTAGATGTAGGCCTTTGACTAATGGCAGTTTAGCCCCATTCACCATCAAAGAACACATTTGAAGACTCTCTATCCAAACACAGTCAAACGCTGAACACTGGGACTGAGGACTTGGGCAGACGAGCTCAGGCCCTGACACCTTCCAAATGTAGCATGTTCTGTGGTGTGTGTGTATGTGTGTGTGTGTGTGTGTGTGTAGAATTGTATAATTGTATTCTGGGTTTTATATTGTGTATAGAATGTAGTTGAAGGACCTATAGTATGTGTGTTTGTGTGATTCCCGTTTTTTAAAATATAAGGGGAGTGTGTGTGTGTGTGTGTGTGTGTGTGTTTGTATGTGCATGCAATTTCTGTGTTTGATGTTCAGAGTAGACATAATGAGAGGTTCAGGAATAATCCTGGGTGGGACCCTGCGTTCAAGCAAGAAATAGCTAATGGAACCCAAGGACAGTAGATACAAGGGTCAGGAAGATTGTTCTATAGCTGGAAGCCTGCCTCATGAGCGGAGGGGAAAAGGCAGCTGGAATAGAGACGGGATCACTAAGAAAATGATGGCTGGGGGCTGGAGCAATAGCACAGCGGGTGGGGCATTTGCCTTGGACATGGCTGACACCCGGGTTCAATTTCCAGCATTCCATAATGGTTCCCTGAGCACCACCAGGAGTAATTCCTGAGTGCATGAGCCAGGAGTAACCCTGTGCATTGCCGGGTGTGACCCAAAAAAGCAAAAAAAAAAAAAAAAGAAAGAAAGAAAATGATGGCTGAAGGAATGGGTAGAGATGGGAGATGTGTGCAGAAAGTAGATAATGGACCAAACATGATAACCTCTCAGTATCTGTATTACAAACCATAATGCCCAAAAGTAGATAGAAAGTATGGGGAATATTGTCTGCCATGGAGGCAGGGGGAGGGTGGGGAAAGGGGGTTATACTGGGGAGATTGGTGGTGGGGAATGTGCACTGGTGGAGGGATGGGTGTTTGATCATTGTGTGATTGTAGCCCAAACATGAAAGCTTGTAACTATCTCACGATGATTCAGTAAAATTAAAAAAAAAAAATCACTAAAGAAAAAAAAAAACTAACGGAGTGGGATGCCCCAGGGCAGACCAGCCAGGCTATCTCCATCGGCCTCTGCGTCTTAAAACTCCAGAAACTCCAAATGAGGGGCTGGAGAGATAGCACAGCAGGTAGGGCGTTTGCCTTGCACGCAGCCAACCCAGGTTCGATTCCCAGCATCCCATATGGTCCCCTGAGCACCGCCAGGAGTAACGCCTGAGTGCAGAGCCAGGAGTAACCCCTGTGCATCGCGGGGTGTGACCCAAAAAGGAAAAAAGAAAAACCAGAAACTCCAAATGAGTGGCTGGAGAGAGAGAACAGCGTGTAGGGCTGTCGTATTCCATTCCCAGCACCACATACAGTCCCTTAAGCATCTCCAGGAGTGATCCATGAGCGCAGAGGCCTAAGCCCAGCCGGGAGTCGCCCAAAAGAACCAGTCAAGCTCTGAATGAGCCCTCCCTGCTCTCTGTACGATAATTTTTCTCAAACCTAAGATCGCGGGTGCATCTGCGAAGCTGCGTCAGGGACAGGGAACTGGTTTGTCTGGGCGCCCCTCTCCCCGCATCCCACCGCTCCGAATCCCTGGGGCTCTCTCTGGGCTCTGGGGTTTGGACAAATGCCTCAGGCAGCCCGGCTGGGCAGGAATTCCCGCGCGCGCGCCTGTAATGTGCGGGACAGCCGCCAGGGGGAGAAGTGAAACCCACGCAAGAGACCAGGAGCAGGAGGCTCCCGCTCCGAAGCCCGCAGCCTTGATCACTCGGTGGGGCCGGAAGGAGCGAGGCTGCGTGGCCGCCGTCTTGCAATAAGACAGGTTAAGCGCCAGCCTTGACCCCCGCCACCACCACCCCTCACTGCGCCCGTGGTCATCTCCACCGGGAGGCAGAGCGGCCTGCCACGCCAAGCCACGCCTCCTCCCGCCCCACGCCGCTCATGCTCACGTTTGCATCCTTGCTGCTAAAAAGCGCCCCTGAATTGCCCCCTTTGAGCTGTGGGGGTCCAAGGAAATCTCAGCAAATTCTTTTTGCTAGGAGTAGCTCTCGGGAGACCTCCTTTACATCACGGAACTCTCAAGCCTCGGGGCTGATTTGTCCCGGTCCTTCTTTTGTCTTTGAAAACTTTGCACCTCCCAGGCCCGTGGCTGGCTGGAGGGCTCCTCTTGTCCCTTTCTGGAAGCCGGGCCACCTTCTCACGTGCAGACAGTTCTGGCTTCTGCAGCCCTCCAAGGCCCAGCTCCCCGTGGCCTCTGCCCTGAGGACCGCAAATGATCCGGTGCAGCCAGCAGAATTCTGTCCTCGTCCAGTGACGGAGTTGGAGCAAGACAGTACCAGGTGGGGGTAGGGACTAGGGGGACCTCTCTTTACGAAAACTTATTTTTAAGACGTTTGAAGTTTTAATTCACGAAGTCTATGAATGTAGAGCTTTGCATCCGGACTGGGTTCATGCCCAGTTCACAACTCCAGTCTCCATAATGCCCAGCGGCAGGGTGGATTTGAGAGAGACAAGATGAAGTGGAAAGTAGCCATAATTTTATTTATCTATTTATTTATGTATTTATTTTTGGTTTGTGGGCCACACCATTGGTTTATTCCTGGCTCTATGCTAGGGGATCATTCCTGGTGGTGCTCGGGGGACCATAGGGCATGCTCGGGATAGAACCCAGGTAAGCCACATGCAAGGCAAAAACCTACCTGGCTATACTATGGCTCTGGCCAAAGCATTAGTATCAACTAAGAAAACCATCTCTGTTATTTAGTGAAAGCTAATCTTTAGTTTGTTGGGATTTTAAAGAATGCATGATCACGTGACTCTGCTCCTAGGTCACTTCCAGCTTTGGATGTCTGTCCCCACCCGCATCTTCCGAAGTGCACACACACACACTGGGGAATGGGGAGGGGAAGAGACCCTGAGGCTTCAGCTCTCCTGGCTTTGTGGTTAACATGTCTTTTTTTTCTTTTTTCTTTTTTTTTTTATTAGTGAAACACCATGAGGTACAGTTATAGACTTACAAAATTTTGTTATACAATGAATATGGCATCTGGGAGGGCAAGGAGGAAATGAGAATTAGTTTTGGTGGATTATTTTTTTTGTTTGAGGGTAGGGGTTTGTTTTTTGTTGTGTTTGTTTGTTGGTGTCTGTGTTTTTAATTCCCTTTCTCTTCCCCCTTTCTGATGGTTTTTGCAATGATTAGGGGTCACACACACAGTTGAGATGCTCCCCAGGGACACATGCTTTAGCTGTGCTGCTCACACACCTAATTTTAATGTGCTGAAGAGCACATACTTCCTTGGGTTGTCTGGATGTCCCAGACACCAGAGCTCCTGAGGCCACACTCAGTGAGCCCCACCAGCTTCTGCCACTGAGCCATTCCTGGGTCCTCCCTACGAGCCTACCATAGAAAGTTTGGTTGCACCAGGGCTGATGAGAACTGAAGCTTTGTAGGCAGAAGGTTCAGCAACATGCCTGACCTAAGTCCTCAGTAAAGACTGGCCCAAGTTTGTGGAATTGGCTCCCACCTGCTCCTGGAAGCAGATCTGTACTTCCTTTCACTGGCAAGAGGCTGAGAGGCAGAGATCACAGGTGCCTGCTCCCTGGGGGTTCTTGGATGGGGTACTCAGTGTCCAGGCATTGTCTAGCTCTTGTCTAGTTCTCACAACACCTCTACAAGACCATGTGAGGGTGGTTTCTGGTTGTGGTTTTGGTTTTGGTTTGAATTGATTTGGGGGCCACACCTGGAGGTGCTCAGTACTTACTCCTACCTCTATGATCAGGGATCATTCCTGGGAGACTTGGAGGACCATATGTGTTGCTGGGGATTGAACTACAGTTGGCCATGTACAAGGCTATGCCTTAACCTTGTGCTTTCTCTCCAACCACCATGCACTGTTATGTTCCTTGGAGGCCACACCTGGAAGTGCTCAGGAGCTACTCCTGGAGGAGTTCAGTGGACTATAAGCAGTGCTGGGGATTGAACCAGGATGGGTCAAATGCAAGACTAGTGTGCTGCCGATCTCACACCTGATCACACAACTTGTATTGCTATATGTGTACATGACAGCAACTTAGGCCTGCGGTGACCCTGGTAGCAAGTCCTATGACTCCGTTTTGGGTGTTGTGGGGGGGGGGGTTTTAGGGGACACATCCAGAGGTGCTCAGGGCTTATTCTTGGCTCTGCATTCAGGGATCATTTCTGGCAAGCTCAGGGAACCATTTGGAGTGTCAGAGACCAAACCCAGGTAAGCTATGTGCAAGGCAAGTGCCCCAGCCCCAAGCATACCTGTGGTTCACCTTCCCACAGGCAGCCTACACAGTGCCCTGCCTCATTGCCACCCGCCAGAGCCACAGAGGGGCCTCTGCATCCAGAAAGCCAATCAAGCAGAAGCAGAGGCTCCCTTACAAGAATAGGGGACCTTAAGGACCGCAGCAGTTAGGGACAGAGCTGGGGCTTATTAGACATGGTACCACCTGCTAAGAGGCACCTCTTCCCGGGGTCCCCAGAGAATGACTCTTCCTCCTGCAGGCTCAGAGCAGATCTGACAGGACAGCTTCTTTCCCTGGCATAGCTCCTGCCAAGTAGTCTTTCCTGCTTTCTTAGGATGAAGGAAAAGATCAAAGAGCAAGCGTTTCCAGCCGTGCAAGCTATCAGAAGGATGGTGGAAGAAATAAATCATTGACCAGGAAGAACAGAGGGCTTTGTGGTGTGATCTCTGCACCAGGAAGGCACTCTGTGAGACAGGGTACATGCCTGAAGCCTGACACTAAGCCTGACACTAAGTCTTAGAGGACACTTTGCAGATGAGAAAGAAAGTACATGACCACCAGGAATTACGAGCTTAGAGTCTATAGTACTAAGATCAGAGTTCAAACCCCATCTTCTCCATTAACAAGTGTTGGGGTCTAGGTCATGTTCATTAACCAGTGTGAACCCTAAGTCCTTATCTATTATCCAGGGGAACTTACATTCAGGTTTGAAAGAACTGAAGACGATAATGCAAGTATTTAGCACACTCTCTTAATTATGACTTTTGATGTATCTATTAATGGTGGCATTTGATGTTCCTCCTTATAATATAGATTGCTTATAATATAAGCTACCATTTTAGCTTAGTACTTTGAGGAACATACAAAAAATAAAACTGGAGAGGCAAAAAAGTATAATCAAAGTGACGTCTGCACTTGTTTGTTCATTGCAACACTGTTTCCAATAGATAGAATCTGGAAAAAACCTGAATGCCCAAGAACAGATGACTGGTTAAAGAAACTTTGGTACATCTACACAATGGAGTACTATGTAGCTGTTAGAAAAGATGAAGTCATGAAATTTATATACAAGTGGTACTACATAAAAACTATCATGTTAAGTGAAATGAGTCAGAAAGAGAGGGACAGACATAGAAAGATTGCATTCATCTGGGGAACATAAAGTAACAAAATAGGAGACTAACACCCAAGAATAGCAGAGATAAGTATTAGGAGGTTTACTCCATGGCTTGGAGACTAGCCGCACACGCTAGGGGAAAAGGCAGCTCAGATAGAGAAGGGCGGACCAAATAAAGGGTGTTGGGAGGATCCTCCCAGGATGGGAGATGCGTGCTGAGAGTAGACTTTACACTGAATATGATTGCCAATCAATGCCTCTTTTGCAAACCACAGCACCCAAAAGGAGAGCGAGAACAAAGGGGAATGCCCTGCCACAGAGGCAGGGTGGAATGGGGAGGACGGGGGGTGGGAAGGATACTGGGACCCGTGGTGGTGGAGAATGGGCACTGGTGGAGGGATGGGTGTTTGATCATTGTATAACTGAAACCCAAGCACAAAAATTTGTACATCTACAACTGTACCCCATGGTGTTTCACTAATAAAAATCTAAAAATAAATAAATAAATAAAACTGGTCTGGACACTCCAAGGTCACGAATAGTATCTCTCTTAGCTGCCTTTGTTTTAATTTCACATTTAAATCTACATTTGGTAGGAGTTTTTTACTTTTGTGTATTTTTAGTACATTCTGTGTACTATGTATATTTGTACAGAGTATTCATACTATTCTGACATGTCAGATCAAAAGATACCATGACAGGAGTAAAAAGACAGGCCACAAAGAAGATATTGGCAACTTAAATAAGCAAGAGTGGGCTTTTATCCAGAACAGATGAGGAGCTACAAATCAGTGCAAAAAAGTCAATAGCGAAAGAGCAAAGACTTAAATGGAAAACATCACATGAGATATTGAGAAAAGGGACGAGATATTGAGAATCAGGGTATTGTGCAAGGTGCATGCCTTGCAAGTGCTCCACCCACATTTGATTCCTAGTACCATCTGATTCCCCAAACATCCCCCAGTGTGGCCCCAGAGGCCTTAAGCACCATGGGGGTAGCCTGGGTGGTTCCCAGCACCATTGGGCCTTGGCAGCACCGCATCCTCAGGTCCTGACATTGAACCTAGAGACCCAGTTGGCCAAGAATCTCTAGGAGTGACACCCAGATCCCCTGAGCAGGAGGGACCTGGGTGTCACTCAGGAAGGAGGCCCTTCCCACAAAAGAAAATATTGAGGAGAATATGGTAATAAAACACATGAAAATAATCTCATGAGTCATTGGGGAGATGCAAATAAAACCATACTGTATTTTATGAGATACACACACACCTACATACACTCACATGCCAAGAATGGCTGCAATATAAAAAACTGATCATAACAAGTGTTGACAGGGTACTCTAATCAAAGAACGCTTGGGAGGGTAAATTAGTATGATCACTTGGGGAAAAGTTTTTGGAAATGCCTCCTAAAGCTAATAGTTTATATATCTTATAGTGCACGATTCCTCTCTGAGGTATTGTTTGATATAATTGTTCATGTCTGTGCACCCCAAAAGACTACAGAGTGTTTGTAACTGCCAATTTGGACATGAAGCAGTCAAGGAATCAGCCTTCCCCAGATCCCCTGACCCTCACCCTCTGATCCTCACATCATTGATTATCAACTCTCTAGCATTTGTGCATCCTCCTGAACCCTCTGGATTTAGTCTTACTTTTTCCTGTGCCAGCATCTTATGTCTTCTAAACTGGATTTCTTCCGGTTTCCTAAATCTGTATGATTTCAAATGCCAAAGTCACAAGGAAAATTCAGAAAAGGCAAGTTATCCTTCACTTGGCACAGAGGAAAGCATTTGGTGATCTTCTTTCTAAGACTTGCTTATAAATAGTATGGCAGTTGTTGGCAAGACCCATCTATGGGTTTTAGTGTTTTTACCTACATTTTTATTTTATTTTTTTGTAGCACACTTTATTTATTTATCTGGTTCTTGGGACACATGTAGAGTTACTGATTTGATCAGTGATGCTCATACATTACTCCTGGCAGTATTGAGGACCACATGGAATGCCAAGGATTGACCCAGTTTGCCATGTGCAAGGCAAGAACTTACCCTCTATACTATCTCTCCAGCCTTGGAAACTTTTTATTGAAACCTCACATAACTCAAGCTTTTATAAAAAGCCAACATCATGTAAGAAGGAATGCTGTCTCTTAAAACTTAAGAGCATGATTGCTGTAACCACATATTCCACATCCATGTCCTGCTCTGTCACATCTCTCTGGATGGCCTTGGACAAATGGTTTAATTTCTCTGTGCCCAGTGACTCCATTCATACGAGAGAATAGTAACTGCCACGTAGGGTTGTTCTGTTGGTGTAAAGTGCCTCAAACAGTGTTATGCATGAAAGTAAATTTTCAATATAGTTGAGCAATGATTACCTGAGCAGTATTTTCAGCAATCCCCTTTATGTTGTCAAGGAGTGAACAACTTGAAAAAAGACCTTGAAAGTCTTGGCTCTTAACAAGAACACAAAGAAATAGATTCCCAGCCTTTCTTTCTTCATCTTCCCACACTGAGAAGCTGTGTATCAGACACTACAGAGCAATAACCCATGTAAGGTTGGAGACCTAACATGCGTGGGGAAGACTATTTCCAGGGCCACTGAAATCAGCTTTCTATTGGTACTGGTTTTGCAATAGCCACCCTCCTGCTGTCCTTCAGCCACTAGGTTCCAGTTTTGTCGATGAAAAGAGACAAGTGATGCCCTTGACTTGAGCTGTTTAGTGAGCTATTTGTTTAAAAGATACAAGAATTTAGCAACCATAAACCTGCATGTCCTGACTGACCACTTTCCCCATCCTGCCCCAGGATTGCAGCTGAAGACTAAGACCTGCATAGACAGAGCCTGGGGCTCAGGAAAGCCAGCCCGCCTGCTCCTGAGGAGATGGGGAGGAAGAGGGAGGCAGGGAAGGGAGAAGGCAAAGTAGCCTAAAGGAACTGGAGGAACCTTTCTCCTCCTGGTGAGATTCTAATGAAATCAGTAGCCTTGACTTTCTGGTCTCCTTTTCCAGTGTGAAAACCTTCATCCAAGGGCGCTTGAAAGACTGCTTTGGCAGTCCAGAGATCCATGCTTATTCCTGACATATGTGTTTACTAATCCGCAAAACAGACTAATACCAAGAAATCCCATGGAGCAGAAAGCTTTTTAGGCACCAATGAGGAAATAAGATAGGCGCTCCTCCCTGGCCTCAAGGAGCCTACGCTATAATGGGAGAAAGACAGAAAATAAATAATTTTATTGAGCAAAAATCTGGAAGCTGGAGTGCAGGATGGGGATGCATTGTCCTGGCAATGTGAGGTTCTCTCTCCTTCATCTCCTTCATCTCAGCTCCTTCAGAGCTCCTCACTGCTTGGGAGAAAAGCTGATCTTCACTCAACTGCTGACCCGCATGGCCAAGCTGCACCTCAAACTGAATCTGGACAAGGTAGCGTTTGACTCTGAAACTCTGTAAGCCACCTCTGCTCCTTCTCAACATGGGAAACTGAATGCAAAAGCAGAAGCACAGTTGTTTCATAAAGGGGAAGGGAGCTGCCATAGCAAGGAGAAAGGCTCCTGGCTCCTGGGCAGCTGCCCCGTCTGTGGACAGGAGTGGACAGTTCTCACTGTCTCTACTATCTGTTCCAACTTCACAGCTGGGTCACTGCCTGAAACCATGGCACAAAAGCACCTCACTGTGCCATCGCTCCACTTCCCCTATGTGCCAGAGGGTACCCCTGTGCACCCCATTTGTGTCTTGTCCTTCTCAGGAAGGTACCAGGACCTGAACAGCCCTGCACCCTCCAGTGGTGTCATAACAGGATGACATTGCTCAAGTAGAAACCCTCAGCTTAAAAAAAAAAAGAAAAAATCCTGGCTTGGGGCAGGGGCTGTGGCTCCTCAGGAGATTACATGCCTCACATGTGTGAGGACCTGGATTCAATCTCTGGTACCTGGGGTGGGGAAATGATAAACACATCAGTTATGCAACCCAGCAACAGAAAAGAAACTTGAACCTCTTCTGCGGACTTGCAAAGTGCTCTACCCCAGAACAGAACTGGCCAGACCACAGACATTTTGCATTGCTCCAAATTTTTCATCTTTGCTAAAGTGCAGTGATGTCATTCCATCAATTTTTAGCTTTTGCTTTTGTTTTTGGAGTCACACCTGGTAATGCTCAAGGCTTACTCCTGGCACTGTGATCAGGGATCACTGCTGGTGGGACTGAGAGGATCATATAGAGTGTCCTGGAGATCAAACCCCAACCCATTCCCATCATTTTGATCCACATTTATATCTGTTTCTTGTTTTTCTCACTTCCTGTGTTTTATGCAAAACAGTTTCCTTCATCATATTGTTCTCAGGTTTTAATAGCTTGACAAAGCAGGAAATTCATTGCTTCTTTTTGCTACTTTGATTCAGTGTCTGAGGATCTGGGTGGAAATTTTTCATGTCTTTTACAAGGCCTTGCCAAGGACACTTTGGGGCTTTATTTATTTATTTTGGGTTTGGGTTCATATCCCGCTCAGTGCTCAGTGTTCACTCCTAGCTCTGCACTCCTGATAGTGCTCGGGGGACCATAGGAAACTGGAAATTGAACCCAGGTAGGCTGCATTCAAGGCAAGAACCCTACCCCTGCACTAACACTTCAGCCCCTGGGAATTTTTTTCCCCTTCTCCCTTTTGCTCTGTAGAAATAGTTCACAAAGCTAAGTGATCATATCAACAAGTGTGAACTGGTTTCTGGTCCTTGCTCAGTTTCTAGAGTTCGTTTATGGACTGCCAATAGCGGGGGTCCACCACTTAGATTGGCTTCTGACCTGGGATTTATCAATAGAGTCTGCAAAAAAAAATTGGAAAGAATTCTTTGGGGTTTTCTATTGTTCTTTGTTTTACTTGAAATGAAATGTCACTCATGAGCTGAAGAAATAGTGTTATGGGTAACGAATTTGCCTTGCAGAAGCAGACCTGATCCCATCCCTGGTTCTATCCGCAGCATGGCATATTGTCCGCTGAGCGAACCACCAGAAGTGATTCCTGAGCAGAGCCAGGAGTGAGCCCTGAGCACGTGTGGCCCCCAAACAAACACAAATATTAATTATACAGTCCTTAGTGATTTCAATTGTTTAAGGAATTCTTCTTTTAAAAAAAAATTCTCTATCTTTTTCTTTAATCCTGCAGGTAAGGTTCACTTAACCTTGTTACTCCACAAACTGATGCCCCCATAGCATAATCTCCAGACTCTGTTTTAACTTCACCCTCAGAAATGCTCTTTCCAAGTAACTGTCTAGCCTCCTCCTTCACTTCCACAGCAGCACAGATAAAGTCTTAGCAAAGAGGCCTCCTCTGCAGCATACCTACAGTGCCTCTTTGCTCACTCTGTCCGTCTCTCTCATCCTAACCCTCATTGTCACTTGCCATAGATATACTTTCTTTGCTTGATAGGTACTATCTGCATTCCTCCACTGAAATGTACATTTCATGAGAACCAAGACTTCTATTTCATTGACTTCTATTTTCCCAGTGTCTGGAAGGTACTCCATACATAGTAGATAGTCCATAATATTGAATGAATGAATGAAGCATCAGGTTACAACATCAGTAATTTCTTGGTTTCCTGAAAGAGCTGGAAACCTGTGCTAGGCTAATAGGTGGTGACCTTTAAAATTTACTGGTCATCTGTTCATAATGCTAGTGAAAAATTATACTAAAAAAATTTAGTGTGTAGGGGGCTGGAGTGATAGTACAGCGGGTAGGGCATTTGCCTTGCATGCGGCCAACCCAGGTTTGATTCTCAGCATCCCATATGGTCTCCCAAGCACCGCCAGGAGTAATTCCTAAGTGCAAAGCCAGAAGTAACCCCTGTGCATCGACGGGTATGACCTAAAAAGCAAAAAATAAATAAAATAAAATTTAAAAACTTAGTGTGTCATTTCTGGAAGTTTTGACCACAGAAACACTCCAAAGAAATCTTAAGTTTAGGACTACTGCTCCAGGGCCAGAGAGAGGGGCACTTGCCTTGCCCTTGGCTGGCCTGGGTTCGATCCCCACCATCCCATATAGTCCCTTGAGCACTGCCAGTCGTGATTCCTAAGTGCAGAGTTAGATGTGGTCCTTTCCTTTCCCCCAATCCCCCTGCAACAAAAAGAACTACTGCTCCAAGGTGCAGTCTCCCTACCTACTCCAGAAGAATCCCAGCGACCACGAGCTTACACAAGAAAGGCCCAGGTATGTGGGTTCCAGAACTAAATCTCCAAGCCACATGGCAGCGCGGAGCTGGACAGTCCTTCCCTGGCTCCCTGTCTGCTCCTGATGCAGGATGTCACGCCCACAAACTGTCTCTGGCACCATCTTGGCACGCCAACAGCCTGGGCCAAAAACTCCTATTTGAATCCCAAAATGAATTAGCTCCCTACAGAGATGTCCCTGGAACCAACCATTTACAATCTTAGCATTTCAGAAGTGCACAGCGGATTATGCAGCCACGCAACCTTTCATGATATGCAAAATGAGCAATGGAAAATAAATGATCTAGCATCTGCCCCGGGAGGCAGGCTTGAATGGTGATGGGAAAATTCGAGCAAAATATAATGCCCAAAAGTAGAGAGAGAGTATCTGAGAAATTGTCTGCCATAGAGGTAGGGTGAGGACTGGGATGGGGGGTGGAGAGGATATGGGGACATTGGTGGTGGAAAGTTTGCACTGGTGGAGGGATAGGTGTGCGATCATTGTATAGCTGAATCTCAAACATGAGAGCTTTGTAACTGTATCTCATGGTGGTTCAATTGAAAAAAAAAACTACTGCTCCAAAAATCATAAACAAGTGTCTCTATAAAACCAAAATTGTTTTTGTTTGGCCAATATGAGGTGAAAAGATGCAGGGCTTTGAATTTTTTTGTTCCTCTAAAATAAGAACATCAGAAAAGTTGCAATTTTCTGTTATCTTAAAAATGCCTATATTTCTAAATTCCCTTGAAAATTTCAAAGACGTGGGAGGGGACCAGAGATGTAGCTCAATGGACTGAATGCATTCCTTGCATACAGTTGGCCTGGGAATTTGGAGTCACCCTTGGGGACAGCTGGGTGTGGCCAAAACTAACAAACTAAGCCCTAAACAAGCCCTTATCCCTAACATGCAAAGGCATCAGCATCCCCCCTAGAAGGAGCCTCCTTCCTCCTTTCCAGTAACTCAGTCCTTCCTAACCAGCACCCAGGCACTTCTTGGGTTTTGAAGCTGAGTGTTGGTGATAGTTTATTATTGGATTCACACTCTGTTCTTTTTCTTAAACTTGTGTCAAGAAAGGAAGACACATCCTCTACCTTCAACAGTGCTGGGTGCCGAGGGTCTCTCCTTAGGGTGCTGGAGGGCCATGTGGGACCAGGGATCCAAACAGAGCTTCATACATGCAAGACACTTGTTGCAGTCCCTCCTTGACCCCATGCTTCTATCTTATTTGGGGGAGATGGGGTGCAGGGGACCACATATGGTGCCATGGATTATATGCAAGCCAAGTGCCTCATGCCCTGTACTCTCTCTCCAGCTCTCCTCTGTTTTCTTTAAAACAGGTCCTCTTCTCTAATTTATGACATATGTAGGACGAGGCTGGGAATTTCACTCGGGACATGCGTCTATCGCAATTGTAGAGATGAAGCAACTATGGTCCCAAAAGACTAAGATAATTTTGCCTTACGCACATGGGGCCAATTTGAGCTAAGCTTTACTAACTCAAGTTTCTTTCCAACATACTTTCTTTGTAACTGAATTAAAAACAAACAAACAAACAAAAACCCCAAGGAACTTCAGGTGCTGCTAGAACTGTGGATACCTGCAAATCAATCAGATTGATTAGGGTTTTCAAAGCCTTTTCTATATACCTGTCAAGTGCTCAAAGATATCCATGCAGTGCTTGATCTTGAGAATGAACCGACGTGTGAATCGGTTTTCACATTAGGGGCTTCTCTTGGGGAAAAAATTAAAAGTTCAGAAAACAGTTGCCTTTCATGAACAACCAAAGATATGACTTTATGTCTTTATTTTCTGGCGGGTGATCCCACATTCAGCAGTGATGGGGTTTACTCCTGGCTGTGCACTCAGGGATCACTCTTGGCAGTGTGTGTGGAACCATTTGGGGTGTTGGGGATTGAACCCAGGTCAGTCCTGTGCAAGGCCTTATCTGCTGTATTATCTCTCCAGCCCTGGACTTTATTTCTGATCCCTCATTCTTCTTTTCTGCTGAACTGTTGTTTCTTGGGAGATGCCCTGTGTTCACCCACCACACAGGGTTGGAGCATGGCACACAGAATAGGAATGAGCCCCTGAGTTTGTTGGAAACCCAGGTGCGTTTCATTACCTTCATGTGCTCATTTGATTTTTAACACGGCGCAGACTTTAAGTCCTCAACAGCTCAAGTTTCAAGCCATCCAAATGCATGATTTGTTCTGCTTCCAAGAGACAGAGCAGGTCACCTGAGCCACAAGTGCTGGGAATGGCTGAAGAGGAAGATAGGTTTTGACTGACTATTGACACCTTCATGTCAGTATGAGTCTCAATTCTGTTCTGAAAACTCATCTTTCTCTGTCTCCAGCTAAGCAATGTCTCTCTTTGGGAAATTATTTCCCATTCTGATCAATGGCAGTGTTAGAGTCCAGGGTATTAAGTGAGAGAACCTGTACTTTGGAAAGTCATAATCTGTGCTAGCTTAAAAATCAGTTGTCTTTGAACATGATTGCCTGCCACTCAATGCCTCTTTTGCAAACCATAGCACCCAAAAGGAGAGAGAGAGAACAAAAGGGAATGCCCTGCCACAGAGGCAGGGTGGGTTGGGGAGGATGGGGGGTGGGAGGGATACTGGGATGAGTGGTGGTGGAGAATGAGCACTGGTGGAAGGAGAGGTACTCGATCATTGTATAACTGAAACCCAAACACAAAAATTTGTAAGTCTACAACTGTACCTCATGGTGTTTCACTAATAAAAATTTAAAAAAGAAAATCAGTTGTCTTAAATTTTATGTATCTTGGGTAGCATGGTTGAGGGCACTTGTCTCCTCCACCTCCTGGAGAAAAGAGCTTTACCCAAATACCAGTAACAATGATGGGTCTCATTCTCCTAAAGAGCCTTGAATATAATCTCAGGGCTAGGATGAAGGAGACGTTACTGGGGCCTGCTCAAGGCAATCAACGAATAACAGGATGGTCCTGATTCATGATTCGTGGGTAGCATAGGCCACACCCAGTGGTGCTAAGGTGCTACTCCTGACTCTGTGCTCAGGGATCACTCTTGGCAGTACTTAAGGGACCATATGTGGTGCCAAGAATTGAAGCAGGGTTGACTGTTTCCAAGGCAAAAACCTTAACCCCTATACTATCTCTCTGGCCACATCAAATTAATTGTTTTGTTTTTCCTGCACTAGGGATCTAATCCAGATTCTCACATGCAAGTCAAGTGTTCTAACACTGAACTACATCAATAGCAAAAATCACCTTAATTTTAAAAGCTTTTTCTGAAGTCGGAGGGATAGTACAGGGCTTAGGTTCTTGTCTTGCACATGATGTAACCGTTGACCAAACCCAGCACCACATATGGTCCCCCAAGCACCATCAGGAGTGATTCCTGAGCATAGAGCTGGGAGTAAATCTTGAGCACCGCCAGGTGTGTCCCCCCAAAACATAGAGCATATTCTCCATAATATTTATATAATCCAACCCCTGAAAAATGCTAACTGCCACTTTTAGCGGTTCTTGTATCTTTTTCTTTTCTTTTTTAGCAATAGTCCTCTTTGTAGCTCCATACATAGTGATAGACTGTGCATCACATCCCCCAACTTCCCTCATAGACAGAACTAGCCATGTGTCTAAATTCCAGACAAGGGGATGTAAGTATAAGCATCAGGTATAACTTCCAGAAGGTTGAGCTGTTTGCTAGGAAGGGAAACAGGTTGGCTCTTGGGCAGCCATTTGAGACCATGGACTGGAAGCTAAATATGAAGGTGAAGGAGCAAAGGAACAGAAGGGGGTGACTCTCCATGATGATGGAGATTTCTGTCATTTTCATCCAGTCTAATGTTAACCACAGCAGCTGAGGGATGACCAAAGAGACTAAAAGGCATTTTCAGTGGCAAAGAGACCCATTCTTATGTAAATAGGAGGTGTATATTATTATTATTATTATTTGCTCGAGCAGGCCCAGTAACGTCTCCATTGGAGACTTTGTTGTTACTGTGTCTGGCATATCCAATACTCTCAGTAGCTTGCCGGGCTCTCCGAGAGGGGCGGAGGAATCGAACTCGGGTCGGCCATGTTGGCCGCGTGTAAGGCGAACGCCCTACCGCTGTGCTATCGCTCTCATTATTACCACTACTACGACTATTATACCTTTTGCTTTTCCCTGCCTCTTACCAACCTAATGTATGTTTGATTATTTGTTAGCCTAGAACAACCCAGAGGAGTATGGGATGATTTCCCCTGAATCCCTACAATAGTTCTCTCGGCCTTTTTCACTATATGGAATTCTTACTTCTGCATTATAGATATGTGAACATGATGTTTCCCCTTTTTTATTTATTAACACATGCTTAACCTCTTAGGGGCACTTTTAAATACATGATTAAAGTACACATTTTTCATCCTCTTTAAAACCCTCAATCCAATTGAAATGATTTTGGAAGAATAAATTTTTGTTTACTGATATGTTTTAACATGCTCTGGCAGTTGGGATCGTAGCGATAGTACAGCAGGTAGGATGTTTCCTTTGTAGATGGCTGACACTTGTTTGATCTCCAGCATCCCATATGGTTCCCTAAGTACCACAGTAATGATCCTGAGCTTAAAAAGACAGGAGTAAGCCCTGAGCGTCACCGGGTGGGGTCGCAAAAATAAAAACAAACAAAAATAACATGTTCTGGCAGTGACACAGAGAACCATACTTTCTACATTAGGGAGAGTCAAGCTGCCATCGACTCATCTCCTCTTAAGTTGACTGTGAGCATATTACCCCCAGCCAGCTCTGATCCTGAGATTTTAATTTGGCAAATCCAAAAAGGATGGGACTGCTGTAGGCACATCTGGTCATCACCAACTCCCATTCATGCCGTGATAAATGGTGCAGCTGAAGACATTGCTCTCCCTTTCCAAGCGAAAGGTTTTGAAGTAAATTCCATCTACTCCACCCTGTTTCTGAGTTACCAGTTTCAATTATCTTCATGAATTATTAAAGCTAACAGGACTCCATAATACACTAAACTAATGTAGATGATTAAAATATGGTAGAGCAGAAATAAAATGCTAGCAGGCTTCTAGAATCTTTAGAGAGTTACCCTTGAAAATGTTGTTCATTGACAAAGGAAAATGCTTTCTCTCACATGCCTTCATGCTTTGCCTTTTCTAACAGAAGATCAGCAAAAAGGTCAAAATACAGACGCCAAACTGTAGTTGTTTTCATTTGGTAGAAGGCAGAAGTTTTCTCTGGAATAATAGCACAGGGGAACATGGAGGCGAGAGGGAACCAGGGACTCCGGTTCCTTTCCCTTGTTGCTCTGCCTCCTGAATGCCAGGTCCTTGTCCTGGCTAAGGCTGACTTCCCGCAGATCCTAGCAGGAGTCCTGTTGCTTCTAGCTCAGAAGCATCACATAGCACGTCTGTCCCAAATTATTGGGCACATGTGGCAGCAAAGGAGAAGGTGACAGTCTTCAAACCGACGCTGAATGAAAATGACCTTGCAAGGGAAGAGGGGGTAGTGGATTCAAGGGGAGAACTAGGAAACTTCCAGATTTCCTAACTGCTTTCCTGCCTTCACCTACATACTTTTAATCTGCCCTTTGCACTTATTTTTCTTTAAGACAGAAGATTGATATTTTATTTTCCCAGTGACATATTTGCAGTTGAATGTAAGTGAAAGGGCTGCCTGCCCAGATCCTTTGGGGAGTTCAATTGAGAAAGTCAGTGCCCCAAGCTGGCTCATCCACTCCTTGCCTCAGCTTTGGAATTTGGCGAACTTTTCTTTTTTGGGGGTGGAGGGGCACAGTTGTCAATGCTCAGGGGTTGCTTCTGGCAGACTCAAGGGACCATATGGGATGGCAGGGATAGAACTCAGGTCTGCCACATGCAAGCCAACGTGCTCTATTGTATAGTACTATACTATTTTTCCAACCCAGGAAATTGACCAATTTGGGGCTCATCAGTAATTTCTTCAATATCCTTGGGCATCAGGTTCTCATAGCAGTGGTCTTTTCTTGGAACCAAAGTGTCTTTTCACAGTCGCCCTAAACATTTCACTTCCATAAGAGTGACGTCTATCAGCTGTAATCACCCCAAACAATGGTTTCCAGCATGCTATCAGCACATGGAGGCATGTAAGTAACCATCAGCAGAGCACACTATGATCCTTGTAACTGACCTTCCAATATACTTTGTATGAGAAGTTGCCCTGTCATAGACTTTCATGGAAGTACTTGTCAAACTTGTGCAGCCTTGTTGCTAACAGAAACAGTCAGACATCCATTATTCTGTCTTTGGGCAAATGAGCTTTACACCCTCCTGGACAATTTTCGATGGTTCCTTCTACCCTCTTTAAGTTTTCTGGTATATAATCACATGGAGTATCAGCAGTTTTTTCAGGAGTAGCTCTGTGCAGACCAGAGTTCACCAGCTCTGTTTACACAGCTGCCTTATGCAAATGCCTCCAAAGTCTTCTCATTCATTAGACATTTGCCACCCCTCCCTTTGGACTTCTCACTAGGTGTGGAGATGCAGAAGGCCAAGGCTAAAGTGTCCTGACTGCTGCCTGCAGGCACAGCCCACAGCTAATGGAGGCAGAGAGAGAGAGAGAGAGAGAGAGAGAGAGAGAGAGAGAGAGCAGGGGGGTATCAGTGGGGCTGCACTCATCCTCATCTGCTAGGTGGAGAAGTCAATGCCCAGTCCAGAGCACTTTAGGGAGGAGTCTGCACATTTCTGAAATACAAGGTCAGCTGTAACATTTCCTGGCTTCATTTGCACATGCTGGTCATCAGGATGACCCTACTCTGTTCCCTTGGCCTATAAAGCCTTTCCTTATCTACTTCATTCTAATATGTCCTTCAACCACAAGTTCAGGGTTATCTTTGCTAAGAAGCTGTACTGGATCCTGTGGTAAAAAAGGAAACTTCAGGACTGGAGTGATAGCACAGTGGGTATGGTGTTTCCCTTGCACGCAGCCGACCTGGGTTCAATCCCAGCATTCCATATAGTCCCCCGAGTACTGCCAGGAGTGATTCCTGAGTGCATGAGCCAGGAGTAAACCCTGAATATCACCGGGTGTGACCCAAAAAGAAAAAAAAAAAAGAAAAAAGAAAAGAAACTTCACTGTTGGTAGGACTGCCATCTGGTTCAATCTCTATGGAAAACATTATGAATATCCTTTAATTATTAAGAATTGAAGGGCCAGAAAAATAGTACAAAGGTTAAGGAGCTTGCCTTGTATTTTGACATTCCTGCTTCCAATCTCCTGCACCACATGTGGTCCCCAAGCACTGGCTGAGGTCGCTCCTGAGCACAGAGTGAGGACTAAGTTTTGACTACAGCTGAACGTGTCCTTGACCCACAATTAAGATGAACTTCCGCAAGTAAGTGGAAGAAAAGATTAACAAATGGGACTACATTAAACTAAGAAGCTTCTTACCTCAAAAGAAATAGTGACCAGGGGCTGGATCAATAGTACCAGTGGGTAGGGCGTTTGCCTTGCATGCGGCCCACCAAAGTTCGATTCCCAGTATCCCATATGGTCCCCTGAGCACCACCAGGAGTAATTCCTGAGTGCAGAGCCAGGAGTAACCCCTGAGCATCACCGGGTGTGACCCAAAGAGAAAAAATAAATAAATAAATAAATACTGACCAAGATACTAAGACAGCCTCAGGAATTGGAAAAACTATCACCCAACACCCATCTGATAATGGGTTAATATCAAAAATATAAAATATAAGTTAAACTTTACAAGAAAAAAATTCAACTTCATAAAAAAAATGGGGAGTAGAAATGAACAGAAACTTCCTCAAAGAAAAAGTATAAATGGCCAAAAGGCACATGAAAAAGTACTCTCAATCACTAATCATCAGAGAGATGCAAATCAGAACAACAATGAGATATCATCTCACACCACAGAGACTGGCACACACAATTCAAATGAACAAGAACAACCAGTGCTGATGCAGATTCGGGAAGAAAGGGACTCTCATCCATTGCTGGTGGGAATGCCCACTGGTCCAGCCTTTTGGGAAAACAATATGAACATTCCCTAAAAAATCTAGAAATTGAGCTCCAGTTTGACCCAGCAATACCACTTCTGGGACTTATCCTTTGGGTCCAAAAACACACAGCAGAAACACCATCTGCACGTCTATGTTCATTGCAGCACTGTTCACAATAGTCAGACTCTGGAAACAGCCTGAGTGGCCGAGAATGAGGTCATGAAATTTGCCTATAAATGGATGGACCTGGAGAGTATCAGGCTGAGTGAAATGAGTCAGAAGGAGAGGGACAGATATAGAATGACTGCATTTATTTGTGTGGTATTAAAAAAGGAAACAATATGAAACTAATATCCAAGGTCAGGGAAAATGGATCAAGAGTTCTGGTCAATTGTTGGAAATTACCACAAGGGTGTGGGAATAGAGGGTAGTTAAGATAGAGGAGGGTTCATTAGGACAGCATTAGTTGGAAATGATCACTCTGAATAAGAACAGAGTGTTGAAAGTGGATAAAGGAATATACATGATAACCTTTCAGAGTCCGTATTGAAACCATAATGCCTAAAATGAGAGAGAAAGGGAGAGAGAAGAGAGGTGCCTGCCACAGAGGTAAGCAGGGGTGGGGGCTGGCTTGGAGGGGGTGGGAGGAAACTGAGAATACTGGTACTGAGAAATTACACTGGTGGAAGGATGGGTGTTGGGAATACTGTATGACTGAAACCCAATTATGAACAGCTTTGTAATACTCTATCTCACAGTGATTCCATTAAAAATAAATAAATAAATAAATAAGGTGAGCTCCTATAAGACTCGATGATTCCACTTCTTGGCACTTACCCCAAGAGTACAAAAACATTAATTTGAAAAGCTATTTTCACCTCTACATACATTGTATTGCTAGTCACTGTAGCCAAGATGTAAAAGCAACCGGAGAGTCCAAGAACAGATGAGTAAATGAAGAATTGGTGTTTTTGTACCCAGTGGGAAAAAGGAGAAGAGATAAAGCTAGGAGAAAAGATGAAGTAATGCAGTTTGCTACAACTTGGGTTAAACTGGAGGCTATCCATGCTGAGCCAAAGTGAGTCAAAGGGAGAAGAAAAAACATGCCATGATCTCTCATTTGTACTGAATGTGAAGTATAAAGAGACAAAGTAAGAGAATAGACAATGACCAACGATAACAGAAACTGAGAGGCTGCTCAAGGAACTGAGTTTGCTAAGTGTGGGTGAGTTGTGATGTGCGAGTGGGATACAGAGATAGCAGCGGAGGGATGCTGGTCCTCTGGTGGTGAAGCAACATGGTATTCCTGAAACATTACTATTAGCAGTATCATCAACCACAGGGTGTAAATCAAACACATTTTTCATACTTAGAGAGCGAGATAAGTAATTTTGTTTTGGGGGGCCACACCCAGCAGGGCTCAGGGCTTACTTCTGGCTGTGTACACAGGGTTCCCTCCTGGCAGTGCCAGGGAACTCTGTGCCGTGCTACACACTGAACCTGGGTCAGCCACATGCAGAGCAAGTTTCTTATTCTTATACTCTCTCTTGTCCCCTCTAGCTATATATTTATAGATTTCGTTCTTACTGAATTAAAAAAAAAAGAATGGCCATCACTGATTTCATTGCCCCTCCCTGAGTTCTATGCACTAGGACATGCTGGCACAATAGCGTGTGTCCTACAGTTTCATTATCATTGATGTTCTGCTGTCAGCTTCTTCCTCTTGACTAAGAACCTCTAGAGAATAAGATCAACTTTAAAAACCCCTTTCTTAACCCCTCCCCAAACACACACACACACACACACACACACACACACACACACACACACACTCATGTAGACCCTCTATAATGTATATCTAAATGAACAATGAAGGAGCAAAACTAATGCAAGAGAGAAAAGAAAGGAGGGTTTGGGCTATGTAGCACGAGATTAGTTCTGCTTTCCTAGGATACTCAGCAATATTGATATCCTTGGGTCTCCCTGGGCTGCAACTTTCCGAGGATGCAGGGTAAGTGCTAGGTGCTCAGTGAAAGCTGGGACATGTGCCCAAGGAGCTTTCACAAGCCTTCTGGCCCCCACACCAGGAGGAGAAGCACCCACCCGTTAAGAATAAGGCGTGGATCCGGGCTCCGCAGTTTCTGCGCAACTTTGGAGTCTCATGAGTGCTTTCTGATGGCTCACTGAGTTATTTTTCAGACAAAAAATTGAGTGCCAGGAAACTGGTAGGAAGTGGGTGAAGTCAGGAGAACTTGTATTACAAGACTGAGAGTCAGACAACAGGTCAGAAGCGGAAAGTCAGCCAGCCCACCCCGTGAAGGCCCTTCTCCAGAACAAAGCAGGATTCATAGGCGAGCTCTGCTGTAACGGGGAGAGAGCAGCAAGTCCCGGGGACCCCCACAACCAGCCGTATGGATGCGGGCCGTGCTTAGGGCCCAGAATCCTTTTACCCTCAGACTTTCAGGGAGTTTCCTCCTCAACTGTTTTAGCAGTGTGTGTTGGGGGCAACTTTTCCCCTCTGCTTGTCCTGCTACTTCTTTCTTTCTTCCTTTTTTTTTTTTTTTTGGTTGGGGCCACACTCTGCAGTGCTCAGGGGCTACTCCTGGCTCTACACTCAGAGGTCACTTTTAACAGTGCTCAAGACCATATGCAGTGTGAGGACAGACCTCAGATAGTCTGCATGAGAGGTAAGCATCCCAGCCCACTCTTCTCGCTGCCCATTGACTGAGTGGTCATTGTTCTTCTTGCTGCTCCTTGGCTGAGTAGTGATTGCTCTTCTTGCTGCTCACTGGCTAAGAGGTTATGGTCTTCCTGCTAATCATTAGTTTCACAATCAAAGGTCGCAGGAGAGACATTCTCATTGGTTCACCTCGACCAGGTGGCACCGGCAGCTGCCACTTGACTAAGATTTTGTAATAGACCTTTTCATAGGTTACTGCCCAGCCGGTAGGTTTCGTTGTCTACGGTCAGGTGCCCTCTTGGAATTAATCCACTCGATCATGGTTCTAGGCTCTAGGCCAGTTTCTCAACTCACTGTAAACTGGAAAACACCAGGAATGTAATTGTTGGCTAGGACCGTTTGTCATGTAGTTAGGGAAAGAGAAGGTCGTTGAATATCAGGGTTTGGAGGGCATGAAGAACAAAGTCTTTATTTCACCATCAGAATGTATTTGACATCTCTTGCAACCTCCACTTCCCTCTCTTCGTTGAGTCAGTCATACTGTATGTCTACATTTTTCCCTCTCAAGCACCTCTCTCCTCTCCCACTTGAACTTACACTTCCAGACGAGGTCAGCCCCCTGTGAAAAACTCCAGCTATACTTACATATCTCTCATAGTCCAACTGGTGTTGATGATCATTTGCGTAAGACCTGCCTTTTCTGGACTAAGAGACAGTATAGGGGCAGAAGCTTACCTTGCTCACGGATCACCTGGGTTCTAACTGTGGAGACACATAATCTGAAACCAGAAGTAAGCCCTGAACTCCTAGGAGTGACCCCAAAGCACAGAGTAGGAGTAAGTCCTGAGTACCACAGGTTGTGAACCAAAATCCAAAAAAATGTTTTAAAAAATAGAATTCACTTAAAAATATATATATAGGGCCTAGAGCAATAGCACAGCGGGTAGTGTGTTTGCCTTGTATGCAGCCAACATGGCCTACCTGGGTTCGATTCCCAGCATCCCATATGGTCCCCCGAGCACCGCCAGGAGTAATTCCTGAGTGCATGAGCCAGGAGTAATCCCTGAGCATCGCCGGGTGTGACCCAAAAAGTAAAATAAATAAATAAATAAATAAATAAACAAACAAATAAGATCTGCCTTTCCTGCTTCACGAAGGCAGAAATTTCTTTCTTGTCATGACTCAACACTGGGCCTAACACTTAGTGAAAATTTATAACTCCATGGAATGAATTGACTTCAGTGATCATGATAACTGAAAAAGATTTTTCTTTCTTTCAATTTCAGGAAAAGGTAGCAACTTCAACAAACTCGGTGTTGAATGGAACCCAGACCAATGCCTCTGAACGGGAAGATTTTCAGGTATGCTCTTGGGGAATGAGTAAGGACAGGTAGGCAGGTGGTCAGGGGGCCATGCCAGGTGGAGCACCGAGTAACGAACCAGGGAGGCGACCCAATAGAGAGGGTGACACTCCCTCCCTGCACACCCTGCACCTTCTGACCCCCTCCCATGCTCGGAGGAGCCGCCCCAGGGCCTCCCTGGAACAGCAAACATTGTGTTTGCTGACTTGGCCTAACGACAAGGCCTCTTGCCGACCTTCTCCCTCTCCCTCATGGTAATAAAGGGAAAGGGCACACTGGCAGTGCAATCGGCTCCCTGTGAACAGTTGCCATGTTCTTAAGGGAATAACTCTGGGACTTGGCTGCCTCTAATGAGGGGAACACTTCTGCCCCAGCGTCACCCTTGGCCTTTCAGCAAGGTCCTTCCCCTCATGGGCTGGGCTCACTGGGAGCCTATGTTGGACACAGGCTCTGTTAAAGGGGCCAGGAAGACCCAGGGTTCCTTAACTCACAGCAAGCTACTTCACAAGGGCCAAGACACACAACCAGGCTCCATGACTACCCAGAGACACCATTTGGGTGTAAGAGCAACTCTAGGAGCCCCCGAAGTAACCAGTTTCCAGAGTAATTTTCTCGGATTATCAAACTGAACTTTCTCCTCTAGCGAGATGACTCAGCTTTTCTCTTATCTCTGCTGCCATCACTTCTGTCCCTGCTGACTCATTCTCTCCACCATCCTCGACTCTGCCTCAAGGCTCTGCTGCCTTTTCTCTGTCGTCCCTTTCCTTAGTCCAGTCCTACAGCCAGTCTCTGGCCCATCAGACTATCACGGACCACTGGCACAGCAGTGAGAAGCTGCCTTAGGTCTAGGGCCAGTTCTTGGCACAACACCTTAACATATTCATGCAGCTGCTGCAATTTCTGTTAATTAAGCCATAGTCAGTGGTATGCACTGGTGTCAGTGTGTTAATCAACTAATTTTCACAATACACACACACACACAAAGTCTTGTGATGTAAAGCATTGACCTGCAAGAAGAAGCAGGTCCCTCTGCTGTGTCGGGCTCATCCCAACCTGGAAAATCTACAACAGGGAAATAAGTAAAGTACACACAGGGGCCTTCGCAAACCACACACTTTTAAAAAAAAATTTTTTTTATTAGTGAAACACCATGAGGTACAGTTATAGACTTACAATTTTTTGTGCTTGGGTTTCAGCTATACAATGATCAAGTACCCATCCCTCCACCAGCGCCCATCTTCCACCACCATGGGTCCCAGCATCCCTCCCACCCCCCATTCCCCCCATCCCACCCTGCCTCTGTGGCAGGGCATTCCCTTTTGTTCTCTCTCTCTCCTTTAAACCACACATTCTTTGACTCTAGGAGGAATGATAAGAAGCAAACAGAAAACCTAGGACAGATGTTGATTTGTGGAATGGAAACAAATGGGCCCTCAGGGAATACCTGGAACATGAGTTAGTGGGTCCATCGCAAATAAGGTCACTGGGAAATTCTGCACAAGAGAGTGGCATTTGTATCCCTCCAGACATAAAGCAGAAAGATCAAGGAGCCCTGGCAGGGCAGTGGCATGGAAGACTGATGTCATGGATGTGTCTTATGGTGACCCAGCCATGTCAAATGGTCACTGAGAACCAGGAACCCAAGAAATCCTCCTGGCACTGTCATCCAGAAAGGCAGAAAGCTGGGAGGGTATGAACAAGATGCCATGGAAATACTCAGAAGAGAGCATGAGGAAGGTTTCCTGACTACACTCTGTGGGGGCTCTTCATTTGTTTGTGGACAGCTCTACTGGGAAATGAACCTCATGCAGAAGGATCCTGAACAAGGCCTCCTCCACCCAGATACCATCTCCCGCAAGCTCCTCTGAGCCCTGAACTGAACTTCCTGTTCCCGGTTGGTTTGGGCCCACTGTTGTGGCAACATCTGGCCATCAAGGAAGTGAAATTCTTTCTCTGACAAAGCAATATGCAGTTTCACATTCTGAAAGAGATGTTTGAGCCAAGCGACTCAAATAAGCAAAATCAAGCACCTCCCTAGCAAGCATGCCTAGGTTAGGGTGAAGGGGAGGGTGAGACCTGGCATTTCTACCCTGCCTTCACTGTGTCTATCGGACCAAATTTCTAAGGTTGCAGATTCCAAGAACCTACTGTTTGAGTTCATCTCGATGCTAAGGAAGATCCCCAGGCTTCTTGAATTAGAGTGTTGCCACATCCAGTGGGAAAGTTGTCCTTCCTTAAGCTGTTCCATAGTTTTGCCATCTGTGTGTGGTCCAGGATACTCCCTGGAGATTCAGGTGACTCATAGATCAAGGGTGCCGAAGCAGGAAATGGCAGGACTGAAGTATAACCCATGGAAAGGTGTATAGGCAAGGGTGGCAATCTCAGCTCTGTGACTTTTCAACAGTTTGCTTCCTTTTTCTGATCCTCAGCTTCCTGTCTGTAAAATGAGAGCCGACCTTAGAGGGTAACTATAGAGTACATGAAAAATAATGAACACCAAGAGCCTAGCACGGAGGCCAGCATAGCACAGATGTTTGACAAGTGTTTACTTTTAGTTTCAGGGCTCCCTGGGGGCCTTTCAAGTCCTTTCTGCTGCTCAGCTAACCCTTTAATAGGGAAAGACTTTGTGTGCTCTGACTTCATTTTGGGGGATGGGAGATCCACAGACAGTTTGTGCCAGCCATGGTAATGCTTGGCTCCGCCCATTGAGTTCTCTCCAGCCCAAGTCTTGAGTGTTCTTAAATCTCAAGTTTGGGTAAACTCCTAGTCACTCCTCATGCCTGGTTAAGCCACACATTCATTCAGCTGAGCAGAGTTCAGGCAGTCTGGTGCCATTTCTGGTGCTGCTCAGCCAAACGAGTCAGGAAGCTCAGTGCTCAGGGAATGACTTTTATTTATTACCAATAAAATAATAAGTGAGCCCCTGTTGTCAAAGAGCAGGAACTGTGCTTTAGTTTAGGGAGATTTTTAAAATAATTATTTTTTAAATAATGTCCTGGAATAAATGTCCCAGGCTCTGGGTCAAGTGTGAAGGAGACTTTTTGAGCTGGTGACTTTTATTGATTGATTGATTGATTGATTGATTGATTCACTGTGGGAAAAGTTGCAAAGCTTTCAGGTTTAAGTCTCAGTCACGCAAATATCAAACACATTTCCCTTTACCAATACTTATTTTTCACCACGAAGAACCCTAATAAACCCCCCAACCCTCCCAATGCCTGTGAGGCAGATGAATTCTAGTTAACACTCTATCTACTTTGATTAGATTCATTGTTTCTACAAAAGATGCACCATTATTATTTAGAGTTTACACCCCCAAATCAGACATGCTGAAAAGGCATTGTGAAATAATTTGTTTTCTACAGCTGGTCACAAGAATTAAATGATGTCACACGGCCGCAATAGCAGCCGCACGATTTTGGATTTCTGGTATTTTACTTATTATGCCTGGAAGAATTTCTGCTGAGAGTCAGATAATTACAAGATTGGTTTCTGTGCTCTGGAGCCCTGGCCGTGCCGGAGAGCCGCTCATAGGGGGCAACTCGTGACCTCGGTAGGGTGTGAAGGTCGAGCTGGGAATGCCCCCTTTCCCATGAGGTTTCGGTGGCCCCCATCACGACCAGCACATACCTGGCTTTTCACAAAGCTCCGAAGTGGCTGCCATCTTTCTTTCCAGAGGGAAAAAGGCGGAAGGGAGCAACACCCTTTCCCCTCCGGGCAGGCATGGTGGCATGGATTAACGCATAATCCATTCACTTTTCTGCTGCAAGCTGCCGGGCTCTGCGTTAAGTCCTTGTGCTTCTGGAGCCATGCCCCTGCTGGAGACCCGCTCGTGGGGGGCAACTCGTGACCTCTGTAGGGCGTGAAGAGCTGGTGACTTTTAAACAGACTTCAGATTTTTGTTTATTTGGTTTGGTCTGGGGACCACACCTGGTGGGGTTCTGGACTTACTCCTGGCTCTGCACTCTTGGCAGGGCTCAGGGGCTCAAACTTGGCACAGTAGTGTTTAAGGAGAGTGCCCTGCCTGCTGTACTCTCTCCAGCTCCTGCCTTCAATAACTTTCTAGAAGGTCCCAAAGAAAACCCTCCCCATCTGGTGTTTGAAGAACTCTTTCTGTTATCCAGAGTCTTGGCAAGTTTTCAGGGCATTTCCTACATTGTACCAGATCTGCCCACCTTCACAGAACGGCTGTCCCAAGAGTACTCCCCACCCTTACCCAGGAGCTTGCCTGCTGTTCTTTCTCAGAATCTAGAATCTGCCCAGGCTTGGCTGCTGTGGGAGGTTTTCTTCACCATCTTCCTAAATCAGCTTAATATTTTAAAGACACCCCCCCCCCCCCCCCCCCGCAGAGAAACCTGGTTACCACCCCGAGGCTCTGCCGGGAATGTATTAGGGCCAGAGGAAAGACACCAGAGGCATCATCAGGCTAAAGGCAGCACAGACTTCGTCTTCTCACTCTGCCATGTGGGTCTTCCCGGGAGCGGTCTCTGCAACCTGCAGCCTCTGAGCTGGTGTCCTTGCAGGCAGCTGCTGATTTGCATGTTCAATCTCTTCTTCTCCAACAGTCCTGTACTTGGAGGACTGAGTTTAGTGGTTTTTTGTTTTGTTTTGTTTTTTCTTTTTGGGTCACAACCAGCAATGCACAGGGGTTACTCCTGGCTCATGCACTCAGGAAGTACTCCTGGCAGTGCTCAGGGGACCATATGGGATGCTGGGAATAGAACCTGGGTTGGCTGCGTGCAAGGCAAAATGCCCTACCCACTGTGCTATCACTCCAGCCCTCCAGTGGTTTCTTAAAGAAAAGAAAGATTCCATTTGGTCTCCAGTGATCTCTTGGGGTGCCTTTGTTTCTCCTCCACATACCTTTTTTCTCTTTGCTCTCTGCAGGCCAACTTCAGTGTATTAGTGGAACGACAGCCCATTTGGTTAAATCTGCTTTGTACATTTGGGTGCTCCTGGTATGGAGCCCTTTATTATCCTGTAAGTTTGTGCATATTTTGTGGGTCCTCCCAGCAGTGTTCACGGGTCTAGGGGGCCTCTCTTTGTGATGCTCCACCTAGCTCCTCAGGCCTGACAGTTCTGTGCTCAGGAGGAGCACAATGTACTGCTCTGGTCAAGAGGTATGGGGGTCCTCCTGAACCACATCCTGCTGCACTTGGGAGGCAGGCAGTGCTGGGGATCAAACTCTAGGCCATGTGTTACCAGGTATGAGCTTTAGCTCTTTGTACTATCTCCCACCGCCTTATTTTCATTTTTGATGAAAATCAGTGGACAGTGTTGATCTTAGCTCTAAATCTCATTCAACAGACAATCCAGCCAGTTCTTTGTCACATCTGTGACTTTTGCTCTCGGCCTGCACCCACTGTTCAGCCCTCAGACCCATGATTAAGTGGGTGTTCGCTGAGTTCAGAGAGACTCACAGAAGCCCCAGATTATCTGATCCATCCACCGGAAGTGAAAGAATGTTCTGCTGGGAACCAAGGGGCTGGCAAGAGCGGCTCTTGTTTACTATTAATTTGTATTTGAATAGCTTTTCAAGTATTTAGATGGGCTGAGACTGTTTTCAGAAGAGTCCCGGCCTCTCCTCCCCTTGATTGGTGTCATTCCTGACTTCCCACTGTCCATTGGTTTCCCATCTCCTTTCAAAGGGTCAGCAAAGTCCTGTCCCAGCTTCTCTGGCTCCCACATGGCCCTGTTCAGACCTCAGGATCCCCAACCCCACCTCTTCTTGGCCACTCTGGACTCCAGCCTCCTGGATAAGGGACCAGAGGGCACCAGTCTGTCACTTTTCTTTTTCTTTGTGCATCTCCTGTGACTCCACGGAGACTCGCCCCTCAGGTTTCCATCTCCACACCTGTCAACCTACCACCCCACTTTTTTCTCTCCCCATCTTCAATGCTACGTGCTCTTTCCTTTTTCCCTTTCCTCAATAAAATTCTTTTTTTTTCTTTTTTGGGTCACACCCAGTGATGCACAGGGGCTACTTCTGGCTCTGCACTCAAGAATTACCCCTGGCGGTGCTCAGGGTACCATATGGGATTCTGGGAATCAAACCCGGGTCTACAGCATGCAAGACAAATGCCCTACCTGCTGTGCTATCACTCCAGTCCTAAAAAAATAATAATCTTTTCTTGTACCCTATCCTCCCAGGATCCAGAGTAAGGTAAGAATTTCTGTACTGTTGAGACATCAATATATTCAGCAAATGCTGGGGAATTGCTGGGGTCCCAGTTCTGAGTTGCATCTTGGTTTCCCCAAAGTCTGAGCTCCACTTTGCAGCTTGCTATCTGGATGTAAACCTGAGCTATGTTCCTAGCCTTTCCGCCTTTCAGTGCCTCAGGCCTCTCATCTGTAAAATGGAAGTAGTAAAACCTACTCTGATGGGTAATTTATGTGTGAACTTGCCTAGGCCCCATTGCTCAGGATTTGGTTATAATCCTTTTAAGCACAGTATTTATTTTCTTTTTTGATTTTTGGCCCCACCCAGCAAGTCTCAGTGATTATTCCAGGCTCTGGATTTAGGAATCACTCCTGGAGGTGCTTGGGGGACCATCTAGGATGCTGGTCTAGGGATCAAACCTGGGAATCAAACCAAGCATGAAAGGCAAACACCCTATCTGCTGTGCTTTCTCTCCGGCCCCTGGATTTCTGTGACAGCATTTTCAGATCAGTTGGGTATTTAAATTGGTGAACCTGAGTAAAGCAGATTGCCCTCTGCTGGAGTGGGTCCAGTCTAATCAGTTGAAGATTTAGAATAAAAGCCCTCCAGACCAAGCAAGGATGAATTCTACCAAGCAAGGATGAATGCTGTCAACAGTCAGCTTCCAGGCTTGAACCACAACATTGGCTCTTCCCCAGGTTGTTAGGCTCTGCCAGCCCCTTCTGCAGAATTTGGACTTGCCGATCTCTATAGTCACATGAGCTAAGTCCTTAAAATAAGTCTGTCTCCACCTCTGTCTGTTTCTCTTCTCTCTCTCTCTCTCTCTCTCTCTCTCTCTCTCTCTCTCTCTCTCTACTTCCTCTCGGTTCTTATACTTGGAAGAATTACAAATTTATACTGTGTAGGATTTTATAGCATTTATTGTTCCTAGGGCAGATAGAACAGAGGTTCAGGTGCTCTCTTGCCTTGCATGTGGCCAAGCCTAGTTGAATCCCTGGCACTACCAATGAGGCCAGAGCACAGAGCCTAGAGTTAGACCTGACCACTGCTGGGTATGGTCTCCCTAACCAAAAATGATTAAAAGATTTATAATTACTAATATTTTCTGCTATTCACTGGAGACTTAGACCGCATCACCCACCTGGCTCACCAAAGATGATCTCATTTAATACTAGCCTTGCTCTTGTGCACTGGTACAGCTATGATACACCTTGTAAAGTAAACTAATATGATACACCAAGTAAAGAATACTCGGGCATACAGCACTCACAGCTTGTAGAGTGGAACAGCAGTGTGAGTCTTAACCCACACACACCCTCTCAGTCAAGCATCTAGATAGTGGGGGTTCCTCATGTTCTATTCCACCCCCACCTAAGATAGCTGCCGGGTGCGGTTCCTTGGGGCCTGTGCTGGTTTATGGTTTATTTATTTATTTATTTATTTATTTATCGCTTTTTGGGTCACACCCGGCGATGCACAGGGGTTCCTCCTGGCTCTGCACTCAGGAATTACTCCTGGTGTTGCTTGAGGGACCATATGGGATGCTGGGAATTGAATCCAGGTGGGCTGTGTGCAAGGCAAACACCCTACCCATTGTGCTATGGCTCCAGCCCCTGTGCTGGGTTTTAAATGGAGGGATTTCTATTTGTTTGCTCAGCATCCCTAATTCCACATTACCCAAGAGGGCTCAGGAGACAGAGGACAGAAGTCAGTATTTCTCAGCAATCATCCCCCCACCCCCACCCCTTCCCCCACCTCCCACCCCTGCTCTACCACCTCAGTATCCTGCCTCCATCTGCAGGGCCGGAAGGTAACCTGCCAATCAGGCTAGGAGAGCTTCCTGGAAATCACAACCTCTGGGTTCCCCTCTGGTGAGCAATGTCATCTTTCTTATTTGGGGACTGCAGAACAGCTAGCTCCTCTCCCTCCCCTCCCCCCCCCCCCCCCCCCACACACACACACACGCTTTGTGTGGGAGCTAACTGGCTAGGTACTGGAGTTCAAGAAGGCCAGAGATGAGTATGTGACCAATGAGCCAGACTTTGTGGGGGCCCCATGGCAAGCCTATCTGTTGAAATCTCTTTTTGCTGATAAGCTCCTACACTGCAACAAGCCTCCCGCCTGGCCTGCTTCCAGGGAAGCAGAAGGTAGGGGGGAGATGCAGCGTGTAGGGTGCTGAGGCCTGTGGGGGGCATGAAATGCTGTTCCACGCTCACCACTAGGTTTAACTCTCTCTGGCTGTGGACACTGGACCAGTCCAGGGAGCAAAAACTCAGTGTAGACCCTAAGTCCTTCTGTATTGTCTCTCCTGGCCCCCAGGTGATTTCCTATAAGATTCCTTTTACCTATAAACTTTGGGGAGGGGGGCAGGGACAGCCAATCAGGAACTCCCAGAATTGCTCAGAGTGACCCCTGGCAGTGACTAGGGAACCTTATGCAACGCTGGGATGAAACCATGGTCAGCCACATTACAAGGCAGGTACCCTACCTCCCATAGGATCGCTCTAGTCCCTGAACTATTTTTGAGTTGGAGAGGGAAGGATCAAATTAAGTTCCCCTCAGGTTTGTTTTTAAATTTAGAAAAGCCTTTGCGGGCAGGTAGTGCTCAATTTTCTTATTATGCAAATTGAAATGAATTGAACAGCTTTGCTCAGAGATTTACCTACCTCCTCTCCCTTAAGGGTCTCACAATCCTGTGAAATGGGCACTGCCTGACAGCTGCTCTGTGCCTTGAGGGACACAGGGACTTGTCCTGGGCAGGTCACATGACTGTGAGCAGCTTGCTCCTTACTCCAGGCTGGTGTGGGCAAAGGAAACTCTGCAGGCATGACGTCTTGGCAAATGACGAGAAAGCTTGTGACTCTGATAATCATCTCATTGCTCTGGGAAGGGAGCCTGAAAAGACTGCCTGAGAACTGTGCCTTCTGGCTTTTGTTCCCCAAATTCATTCACTCATTCATTCATTCAGCATGCACAATTCTTGTGTCAGTGGAAGCTGGACATGTTTTTTGTCTGATCAAATACCAGGGGGACATGATGTAGAAGTGAAACATTGTCAGTGCCAAATTCAGCAAAATCTTCCCTACATGATCTTTCTTTGTGCTAACAACTTAAAGTATTGGTTTATAGTCAAAAAATGTCCTACTTCTTGCAGGCTTCTGACTTCACTTGGCAAACATTATGTCCTTAATAATCTTTTTTTGGAAATTGATACCTTCTTAACCTAGTTAGACTGCGAATGATGGAGGTCACGCATGGACTCACCCCTCCGTAAATATGCTCTCATGTCATGCAAGTTGTTCTGATGACCTATCATTTCCCTGTAGAATCAAAATGTTCACACTTAAGCAAATCATCAATTTTATTTTTAAGCACTGTATTGCACACTTCGGGTTTTCTCTCACTTTTGTCCCCCCTTCCTGGATTTAAATAGAGTGTGAATCCATGTGTGTTGAGTGATAATATATGATATAACTTGGAGCAGTAAGCTCTAGAGTCTCCTGCTCCTGAAAATTCAGAGAAATCAGAAACATTAACAGGGACATAATAACTTTAGAACTTGTTTCCAAATTATGTTCTCTCTCTGCATGTCTCTGTGTGTCTCTCTGTCTCTCTGTGTTTCCAAGAGCATCAAGTGAATTTTTCCATTTTCATGTAGCACTTTTTGTGCTGTAATCTAGGGGGGCTATGAGGGAGGTCCCTGTCCTGGACGATTGTTCCTGATGAGTTCCAGAACCTGTCATAGTCTCCTTTAAACACGTAAGACTTGTTAAGTACTTCCTGAAGCTAGAAGTTTGGGGAAAGAGAAAGAAACACAGTCAGAACTAAACCAGCTGCTGGTCTGATTCTCACAGTGCAGAACCAGTATTGGGCCAGCCAGCGAGTCGGGGCTGGGAGGGGCCCTGTGAGGCCCGAGTAAGGACACGGTTCCTTCCTTCCCAGGCTCCCTCCTCCCCTTGGCTGCCCTCCAGCCTTGCCTGACCTTGGAGCTGTACCTGCAGGGCAAGCGAGGAGCTGAGTGAGTCTCTGTGCGAGGCACTTAGCCAGGGCCTGGTCTTGGGGCCATCCCAAGTGGCTTTCACGGGGCACTGGGTCCCCAGCTATGGACACCAGAGGTTCTGGAAGCTCTGAGAAAAGGTCCTGGAGGGACCGATGGAAATGGGGGCTCTGGGTGGACCATCGTCTCCCTTTCCCCAGGGTGGATCTGGGGAAGGGGTTTCAGCTCCCACAGCCTTGCACAATTGCTGCAGTATCAGTCTTGGTTGCTGGCTGGCACCAAAGACATATCACCTGTGCCAAAAATCTCACCACCTGACTGTCACCGGGTCTGAAATTCACCTCCAGACTTTTTCAGAGCATTATGAGAATGCTTGAGAGCACTGTGTGGACTGGCAGGGGAGGTGACCCTGTGGGTGCTGAGGGCCAGTGGCCCCACAGGGCTAATCTGCCTGCAGAGGTCGGGTGGGTGGGCGGGCGGTGGGGAGCAGGGAGCTGCTTAGAGCAGGAGAGGGAGAAGGCTGGGAGACACCACCAGTGGGTCCTGCAGGCCATGGCAGCACTGGAGTTTGGGGTTTGGTACCCTTCATGCGGCTGAGTCGGAGGCTTCCAGTCTGGGGCCCTCAGGGTCACACTTGCCAAGATGGTATATTCTAGTCGTTAGGATTTTTTTTCCCCAGAAGGTAAAAATCAAACAACTTTTTAAACATGTTGGCAGTGAATTTAATTATTTTTAAACACTGTGTGGGCTGACACAGAGGGAGCTAAATGTAATCTCTGTGGGCCCCCAGGGACTGGCGAAGGCGGAATCTGCCCAGGCCTTATCTGCTCCTAGAGCCTAAGGCTCAACATCTGTAACCAGCAAAGTGACCCCTCGGAACAATCCCTGCAGCCCATTCAATTCAAAGGCCAAATGCAATATTGTCAGCCTTTCCGTGTGCCAGATCTATATTTTGACCTGAAAAAGTTTCAACCATTTACCCTTCCTTCTTTCTCGCTCAGAAACCAAACCAAATCTTTCCTTCTTCAAAGTCTTCCTCAGAAAAGTTCCTTTGGCACTGCAGCCCTTAATTCAGAGAAGACCTTTGCCTCCTGGCCCTTAGCCAGGAATGCTCCAGGTGGATCCAGCAATGCTTGGAACTTGAAGAAAAGCCCAAATGACCTTGGGGGATGAACTTTGCATGTGTGAATCCCTTTTTACTCACCCATGTGGTGAGGGGGAAAGCCTGAGCCCAGAGGGTCTGTCTGATCAGAGCCCAGAGAGTCTGATTAACCTCCAAAGGCTCTGCCTCAATTTCCTCTTCCTTAAATTAGTGCAACACGTTGAAGTCCTGGTGGGTGAGGGACTCTAAGAAACTTCTTACCTTAAGACACTCCTCCGCCCACCCTTGGGGCTGGAGCAATAGCACAGAGGGTAGAGCGTTTGCCTTGCACATGGCTGACCCGGGTTCAACTCCCAGCATCCCATATGGTCCTCTGCGCACCACCAGGAGTAATTCCTGAGTGCACAGCCAGGAGTAACCCCTGTGCATCACTGAGTGTGACCCAAAAAGAAAAAAAAACAAAAAACAACACACACACACACACACACACACACACAAAACCCACAAAATACTTCCCTCTGTGGTACTCAGGAATGCCCTCAGTCCAAAGTAGGAAATGGGCAACTGGGGTGGGTTTTTCCCTGGGAGGCCACACTTTGTAGTACTCAGGGTTTATTCCTAATTAAGTGCTTAGGGATCACTCCTGGTGGTGTTCAAGGGACTGTATGGGGTGCTGAGGATCAAACCCTGTAAATCTTATGTAAGGCCAGAGTCACCCCCTGTATTAACTCTTCATCTCTGAATTCCCGGAGCATCATCCTACCTCCAGCTACCAAATGCCCTCTGGCTGAACTTCCCAGGACAGTGATTCCAATGCAGGCATTTTACTAAGTACATATAAGTATGTACAGAGTCACACATGAATAGAGAAGTTTATGTACATACATGCATTTGATGAACAGCACTTGCACTGAAATTGCCTTGATGAATGTGTGCGCCCTTCCCCCCACTATTTTTTTTTTTTTAGGTTCAGAATGTACGAACAGCTTATTCTAGAAATCGCATCCAGAGCTTGCATGCCGAATGCCATTAAGAGTTTAGTGTTTAGAACTATCTGCTCATCCTGACTTGGAAGCAAGTTTATTTATTCAGCATAAAAGGAAGTATTTGAACTCACTCAGGGAGTGTGATTCCCTGCAACTTTGAAAAGCAGCAAGACTGGACAGACAACTTTCGGGACAATAAGACATATTTCTCTGCTCCAAGCACTACCTTGCTATCTTAGCTAGCCAATTAAAGCAAAGCATAAGTTCCACATTAAAAGGAATGTGGATCATAATTGATACAAAGAGCACATTTAAATGAGAAAAATGGGCCTCTGCCCCTAAAAATGTTCTATTTTGTTCAATGATTTGATTTTAAAGCGCCCCTAATGAGAGATGAAAAGTGTATGGAAACAAGCATGCAAACCAGGCGCTTATGAATAGCACAACAGTGCCCAGGCAAATAGAGTGACTTTCCCTGGCTGCTCATTTTTTTTTAAACAATTGTTTTTATTTGTTTATTTATTTCCAACTCATACCTCACTGTGCTCAGGACTTTCTCCTGGCTCTGTAATCGGGGATCACTCTTGGTGGTACTTGAGGGTCCATATGTAGTGCCAGGGATCACATTGGGATTGCAAGGCAAGTGCCTTAATTCTTATACTATCTCTCCAGTCCTATTTTGAAATTAAAAAAAATTCTTTTTTGATTCAGGGACCTACACTTAATGGTATGCAGGGCTTACTCCTGGCTCTAGCTCAGAAATCATGCCTGACAGTGTTTGAGAGACCCTGTGCAGTGCCAGGGATCAAAGTCAGGGCAACCACCTGAAAAGCAAGCCCTTTACCCCTGTACTATCTCTCAGACCATGATGGCACTTGTTTTTATTTATACTTATTCAATATTGTTTTGAGGCTATACTCAGCAGTACCTGAGGGCTACTCCAGGTTCTGTGCTCAGGGAAATCAAACCATAACTTCCAGCATTCAAAGGATGATCTCATCCCATTAAATTATCATCCTGTGCCTCCTAGGTTATTTAGATGTAGCAGAAAGAAAGAATGAGAGAGAAAGAAAAAAGAAAGAAAGAGAAAGTAAGAAAGAGAAAGCAAACCAACAAGAAAGAAAGAAAGAAAGAAAGAAAGAAAGAAAGAAGACCAGACCAGAGAGATAGCTCAATATTGCTTTACATGCAGAATGCCTGGGGTCAATCCCTGGCACAGCTTGATCCCCAAGAACACCTGAGCACAGAGCTGGGAGTAAGTAGTAGGTCCCAGTATTGCTAGGTATGGCCCAAAAAAAAAAAAAATAGAACTAGCTAGCCTTTGGATCTAGAAAAATAAATAAGTCAAGAACAAAAGAAACTAAAAGCTGCAGTAGGGCATAGGATACAACCCATGATTCAATACTTTTATTTTTCCACTTCTCCTCAATGTTTAAGATAATGAAGGAGTCATGGAAGAATTAAACAATGGGGGAAAAACAGTGGCTACCAAAGTCTGCATGATGCCTGAGAATCAGAGACAAACCCCAGGCCGGGGCAGCTTAGAGCCCCTGGGTCTGGAGAGACAGCACATCTGGCTTCTCCCATATCCCACCCTGAAGTGTCATGAGTAGACTTTCCCCTTGAGATTCATTTTAGAGTACAGATTCCCCATTATTCCTAACTCACGTTTCTCTCTCCTAGTGAATATCCCACTTTCCTGCTTCATTTTGGGAAGCCGGGTGAAGTCTCTTCAAGCACAGGCTGGCTTCCTTTCTCCCGAGCATCACCTCCTTGGGGATTCTCTTTGACATAGCCCTGTAGTCATCATTGAGCAGCTGCTTGTAGAAGAACACAGAGGACCCCACAACGCTTTCTTTTTCAAAGCCCTGGAATGAAAACTAACCCCACACTCTGTCCAAGACTTTTTTTGTTGATTCGAACAACACTCAGTTTAGGTCAGCTCAAGGCTAAATCCTAATGATTGCCACTCAAAGCCTCTCTTGCAAAACACAGTACCCAAAAGAAGAGAGAGAGAACAAGGGGGAATACCCTGCCACAGAGGCAGGATGGGATGGGGGGGGGGGGAATGAGCGTTGGGGGGGGCGGATGCTGGGACCCGTGGGGATGGATGACGGGCACTGGTGGAGGGATGGGCACTTGATCACTGTATAACTGAAACCCAAGCACAAAATTTGTAAGCCTATAACTGTACCTCATGGTTTTTCACTAATAAAAAAAGGAAAAAAAAAAAAAAGGCTAAATCCTAGACCTGCTCCAGGGCTTCTTAGGTGTAATCAGCATTCTCCTGCCTTTAGTTAGGCAGCATGTGTACATCCTGATTCCTTTTGCCCTGGACCCCAGACTGTGGAGCCATTTGAACCTGTAGGTGTAACTTTTGTCCCCACTGTAGTTTCTGGAGCAGGAGCTTCCAGTCTGACCCATGGTCAGGTAACTCCAGGTTTTGTTGTTGTTGTTGTTGCTTTCTAGCTGGAATCATTCTCACCACATGGTCCTGGCCACAGAGGGCATCTCCTGGGAGAGACAAACCCATCATTTCAATTTACTTCATAATGCCATTTGCTTATTATTGTTGGCCACACCAGGTGGTGCTCAGGACTTACTCCTGGCCATGCATTCGGAGATCACTCCTTGTGAGTGCAGGGGATGCTGGATGCTGGAGATTGAACCTGGGTCTGCTGTGTGTAAGGCATTTACTGTACTCTCTGTACATTACTATGACTATCCGGAGACTATTTCTGGAAATGGAGCTGGTGGGCTGGTTGGAGTGAACAATTTCCTGAAGCATCCTTTACTCAAAATGCTTTAAGGTGGCTTCTGTTTAAATGTGCCTCAGTTGCCTCTCTCTTGATTGCATGCTAATATAATATATACGTCTCCTATGTTGCAGCTCTAACTTTTTCAGGGTTGGGAGATGTCACTGTGCAGGCACATATTGGATTATGTGTAAGTTATCTATCCAACCTGAGCTTCTGTTGCAGCCAGAGAGTCTTTGAACTTATGCTTACCCTCTGAACACGGAATATTACTGAACTTCTCCACTACAACAAGACATGCTGGTATCAGAGACCCAGGGGGAGGCAAGAAATTGATTCCAGGACTCTAGTTAGAGTGAAATGATTTTGGTGGCCTCCCAAAGTTAATTCTGGAGAAAAATCAGGATTGAAATTCATCATTTGTTGACAAATATTTCTTGCCATGCATGACAGTAGTAACTAAAAGTGGAGAGTTCTTATATTGGCAAAACAGATAATTAAGTGATCAAGTTATAGTGATCTTGGAAATCCTTAAGAAATAAAGTTTATTTGGAAATAGTAATTTTATGTATTAGTTCTCCTTCTTTCTTTATTTCTTTCATTACTTCTTTCTTCTTTCCTTCTCTTTCTTTCTTTCTCTCTTTATTTCCTTCTTTCTTAAACCCTAAAACAAGGCTCTCAGTTCCAAGTTTTAATTTTGAGGCCAAGTACTAAGATAGTACTATCAAAGAAGGCATTTGATACCAGTATGATCTGAATTCTATTTTTTTATTTTTATGTTTTACATAATTTATTAATTTTTAAATTTTAATACATATGTATTTACTTTTATTAAAATCCAATGGTTATCAAAGTTGTCCAAAATAGAACTGTTTCAGGCATACAAATTTGCAACACCAGTCCCACCAGCATCCCCAGCGTCCTTGTCATCCCTAGCCTAAATTTATCATATTCCTTTTCAGGCAGATACCAACTTTTTTCATATTGTTTACTTCAACAGAACTTAAAGAAATGGCAATGAAATTATCAGAAAATAACTGAACAAAAGTAAATTTGTAGTGATTAATTGCTATATGATTTTAACCTATGTAAATAAGGAAATTCAAATCATTTAATACAATGTAGTTCTCATTTACATAACTAAGCTTTCCACTCTGGCATCTAAAAGAAATCGCATTAAATTTTATTTTGCATTTGAACCTTATTATGACAATATCATATCTTCTTTGTTTTTCTTTTGCCCCCTTGGCAGTTATGAAACAAATTTATTTCTTATTACTTGGTCCAAAAAACTTGAAAGAATGACAAGTAGAATTATTAGAAAATGAATCTAATAATAATAGTCAATTTATGATGATTAATTGCTATATTTTAACCTTTTTTAATCTAGTAGAGGACAACTGTATATACCATTAGTGAGTGCCATATTCAATACCGCATGGTGTGAAGTTTTTCCTGTCTTTAAAGGAGCTCTTTTAATGATTCTTTTTTTTATAATTTTTTATTAAAAATTTTTTTAATAGTGAGACATCGTATAACTGAAGCCCAAGCACAAAAATGTGTAAGTCTGCAACTGAATTCTATTTTTAAAAATTATATTAACAATGGACTGGAATGATAGCACAGCAGTAGGGCGTTTACCTTGCATGCGGCCGACCTGGCTGACCTGGGTTGATTCCTCTGCCCATCTCGGAGAGCCCTGCAAGCTACCAAGAGTATCTCGCCCACATGGCAAAGCCTGGCAAGCTACCTGTGATATATTCGATATACCAAACACAGTAACAAGTCTTACAATGTAACTGGGCCCGCTCGAGCAAAATAAATGAACAATGGGAGGACAGTGCTACACTGCTAATATTAACAACAAAAAATCACTAATTTAAGTAGGGGAAACTAGAAAAAAAATTTCTTTTTTATAGTTTTTGTTTTGTTCTGGGACCATGCCCAGTGGTGCTTGGGTTTTCTTCTGGCTCTGAATTCAAGGATCACTCCTGGCTAGCTCAGAGGACCAAATGGGATGCCAGGTATTAAACTGGGTTCATATGTATGCAAGGCAATTGTCTTAACATCTGTACTACCTCTCCAGCACCCCAAATTCTGCACTGTAGCACTGTAGTACTGTCTTTCCTTTGTTCATCGATTTGCTCGAGCGGGCACCAGTAATGTCTCCACTGTGAGACTTGTTGTTACTGGTTTTGGCTTATTAAATATGCCATGGTGGCTTGCCAGGTTCTGCTGTGCAGGTGGGATACTTTTGGTAGCTTGCCGGGCTCTCCAAGAGGGACGGAGGCAGACCCGGGTCAGCCATGTGCAAGGCAAACGCCCTCCCCACTGTGCTATCACTCCAGCTCCCCCCCCCCCCAAATTCTGATAATTGTAAACTGGAATGAAGAATTTAAAAGTCACTTAAGATCTTAAAGTGTAATTTGTAAATTTGTTTGCAAATAAATTCATGTAAAACTCAAATCAAAGAGAAGGTGGGTCTTCTGGGACCGTGGAGGTTAGAGTCCTATACACTTCTTTGGTGGCCTTTAAAAGGAACTGCATGGGAATTAGGCCAAATTCTCAAATTTTTGATCAAAGGTTTGATTTCTTATTGAAATGAATTTCCTATCCAATGGACAAATCCCTCTCTATAGTATTTCCAGCTAACAGCTTTCTTTCATTTGCAGAAGAGCTCTCATGCTCTTTCAGTGAAGCCTGAGTTTTATGCCTCAAGTTTATATAATTAACAGATTTTTCTGAGAATGTATAAACTCCAGACATTCAATACAGCTTAATTCACCATGTTTAAAAGAACACTAAAAGTTTACATTATAGTTTACAAAACGATCTCTTCCTCACCTTTTTCGATTCTATTATGTTTCATTTCAACTCTTGGAATAATCTGAATCTCTCAAGGCATTTTAAAATTCACTCTCATGGTGAAATTTTAAATTCATTTTAAAATAATTTAAATAAATAGTACCAGAAAAACATAGCACTTTGAGTGGGAAGAAGGGCAGAGAGTTTCGGGAAATCTAACAATGAACAGTAAGGGTTTAACAGAATAGAATATTCAAGCAGTATTTTCCTGGGGATGGCTGTATCTCTCCTCACCCACTGACCTTAAGACTAATCAAAGAGAGGCTCCTGATTACGTTTCAGTCACACCTTCCTCTATCTGCATATCCGTCTTTGTTCAGAGTCCATTCTTATAAAAATACAGGACCTATAACCTGGTAATACTCTGACCCTCCAACAGACTTAGAAATCTTGAAGGATTTTGTTTGTTTTTGTTTGGGGGTCATACCTGGCAGTATTCAAGGCTTACTTCTGGCTCAGGGAAATTCCTGGAGGGTCTGGGGTTCAGGGGTTCAAAAGTGTATCAACTGAATCCAAGGCAAGTGCCCTATCCACTGTACTATCTGTCCAGTCTCCAGACTTAGACTTCTTCAGAAATAATAAGGAAGCTTTGATATATTAAATATGTTCTTCCTTTTCCATTACAGTTTATATGTTGAAACCCCTATTTGCAAAGTATTTGGAGGTGGGACTACTGAGAAAAAAAATTAGGACTTGATGAGGTGATAATGGTGGGGCTTCTAAAATGATATTTCTAGAATGAGATTAAGGTACTTATTTAAAAAAAAATAGCTTTCCCTCACCCCTTCTCACCATGCCAGTGCCAAGGAAGTCAGGGATGATGCATGAGAAGTTAGCCTCTTCAAGTCATGAAGAAGAGCGTGGGTATTAGGAAGCACCTTCATCTTGGAAGATCAACTTCCAGAATTCTGAGAAACAAACATCTGGTCCTGTATGGGCTCTAAGGACAACACAGGTAAAAAAAAATGCATAAGTGGTGGGGAAAAGGGGAAATGTGGGGGCATAGCATGAGCCTAGGGAGTTAACCTGAAGGACAGTACAGGGGGAGGGCGGGGGCTACAGAAAGGTGTGAAGAGGCATAGTTGGAAAAGGGCTGAGAAACACTGGTTTATCCACCCAATTTATGGTATTTGTTACAGCGGCTAAGGCTGAGTAAGATAGAAGTCTTTAAACCAGCTGGTTTTAGGGACCTGGCTTAGAAATGGTAGAGCTTAGAGGAGAATTTTTTGTTTGTTTTGGGGCCATGCCTGGGGGTGCTTAGGGCTTATACTTGGCCTTGTGCTCAGGACCAGTCTTGGCGAGGGGGAGGGGAATTGGTGTTTGGGATTAAACCAGGGTCAGCAAGTGCCTTTAACCCCTGTAAGTATCTCTCAGATCCTAATTGTCAAATTTTTATTGAGTACCTACTATGTTGGACGAAGTTCAAATTCTAACTCCATAAAAGTTCTCAATTATTAGGTCTTCAGAGTCTCCACGGAGATCCTAGCTTTAGAATTCTACACATAGAAGATCAGTCAGCTTTCAACTGTTGTAACTGCTCACACCAGTTAGCTCCTGTGGATTTATTTCCTATGTCTACTACGATAGAAACAAAAGCAAAAGTTGGGTATTCAAAGGACTCATTTATTTTTTTAACTCAGAGGACAATAGAAACATAAAATACAATTAAGGCAGCATTTTCTGCTTCCTTTACAAAGGAGGGTACCCATAAAGATATTTGATTGAACAATTCAGAGGAAGAGATAATCCATCTAAATTGCGAAAAAGGAAAACAACAACAACTCTGGAATAGCCATTGGAACAACCCAGCTGCAAAGTAGCATGACCTTGAACCTTAGTGGTGATGTTAAATAATGAGGAGAGCAAAGAAGAAATACAACACATTAACAAAGAGAGGTGTGAACAAAGAACCACGAATCTCAGTAATTCCCCGAATGTTGAAAAGTCATCCTGGAAGACTGAACTTTAGAATACATGACTGTAAGTGTTTTATATTACCAGGGTATGACAATCAGAGGAAAGGCTCATTGATAGATGAGGGATGATGTGGAACAGTTGATTCTGGTTTTTCTGTTTGCTGAGTTTGAAATGACAGTTGTATTTATAGTATGACAAAAGGCAGACGTCGGCAATATCTGCTTTCCTGGCTGTGCTATTCCTTGGTTCACTATTGGCTTTCACACTTGCCTCAGGATGACTAGATCCAGATGTGAAATTATTATTTTTTTCTCTTTTGGGATACACCCAGTAATACTTAGGTAACTCCTGGCTCTGTGCTCAGGGATCACTCCTGGTGGGGTTCAGGGGACAATATAGGATACAGGGATCAAATTCAGGTGGCTTGGCTTGCATGTAAGGAAAGTGCCTTATTCATTGAACTATTTAGCAGCTGGATACTGAGGAAGAAGGAGGGAAATGGGGAAGGGAAGAAGAAGGAGCAGGAGAAGGAGAAAGAGAAGAAGAAGGAGAAAGAGAAGGGGAGGAGGATGAGGTAGAATAGAAGGAAGAGAAGAAGGAGAAGGAAGAGGAGGAGAAAGAAAATGGGAGGAGGATGAGGTAGAAGAGAAGGAAGAGAAGAAGGAGGAGGAGAAGGAGAGAAGAAACTTTAAAATGAAAGAGTCTCAGATCAGAGAAATAGTTCAATGAACTGAACATATGCTTTGCATGTAGGAGGTCCAGGATTGATAACACCAACCCCGCCCCACACCATAAGATCCCTCAGCACTTCTGGGGGTAGTCCTAAGCCATAAAATTAGGAATAGCCCTGATGTGACCACAAATCAACGTGTTAAAGTTTAATTAAATTAAAAATGAAGAGGTCCTGCCAAAATGTTTAAGACTGATCATATGACTGAAGAGCTCTCCCTTAAATGCCTTGAATGGTTTGAACTGGAGGACCAGATTTCACTAGCCAATCCCCAAAGAGAAGAAGCTGGTCACCAGCACTTGGGGCCTGGCAGTCAGTTTGGGGGCAACTGGATATTGCAGTGGAAATTCTAGCTACTCTCTCAAATAATTATCACCTTCTTAGATAGAGAGGGGTGCTTGCTTCTTCAAATTGCCACCTTCAACAGGTGAGGTAAGGCTGGATTTTGCAAGAATATGGGTTTGTCATAATGCCCAAAAATAGAGAAAGAGTATGGGGGAAATTGTCTGTCATCGAGGCAGGGGGAGGGTTGGAAAGGAAAGGGATACTGGGGGCATTGGTGGTGGAGAATGTGCACTGGTGGAGGGATGGGTGTTCAATCATTGTATGGTTGAAACTCAAACATGAAAGTTTTGTAACTGTATCACAGTAGTGATTCAACTTTTTTAAAAAAGAGTATGGGTTTATCTTATTAAGAAAATTAAATGAGTCTGCATTTAAACCATTAAGTCAACAAATACACTGTTACTATTTTGACCAGATTAACACAATGCATGTTTCTTCTTTAAAAATATTTTTGAAAATCAGGGCCCAGAGAGAGTACAGTGGGTAGGACATCTGCCTTGTTTGCAACCAACCCTGTTTTGATCCCTGGCACCCCGTATGGTCCAGAGTCCACCAGGAATGATCCCTGAATGCAGAGCCAGGAGTAAGCCCTGAGCACCACTGGGCATAGCAAAAAAAACAAAACAAAAAAATTTTTTAGATCAGAGAAAGATGGGCTGGAGCGATAGCACAGTGGGTAGGGCATTTGCCTTGCACACGGCAGACCCGGGTTTGATTCCTCTGCTCCTCTCGGAGAGCCTGGCAAGCTACTGAGAGTATCCTGCCTGCACGGCAGAGCCTGGCAAGCTTCCCATGGTGTATTCAATATGCCAAAAACAGTAACAACAAGTCTCACAATGGCGACATTACTGGTGCCCGCTCGAGCAAATTGATGAACAATGGGAGGACAGTGCTACAGTTCTACAGTGCTACAGAGAAAGACATTCTAAACAGAGAGACATGAACTATATCTGCCTATGGCTCAGTGTTTTGCAATATTATTTTATATACATATAATTATATATAGATGGCATTCCACTGCATTTATAATTATATTTTGTGTTGGGGTTACCTCTTCTGCCACTAAAGAACATTTAGGTTGTTTCCAGTTTTTGTTGGAAACAGCATCCTTATTCCTGTTTCCTTACATGTAGACGCTTTTTAAAAGAGGATCTTAGTAGAGGTGGAATTGCTAGGTTTCAGGGAATGTATGCTTTTTGGCCTGAAACTGGAGATGGCCAATTACTCCTCACAATGATTGTTCAAAGTATACACTGACTAGCTGCGTGAGAAAAACCCTGATTCCCAAACCTTAAGTATTTAAACTGTCAACCCGATAGGTGTTTTAATTTTTATTCACTGATAACTAGTGTAGTGTCTTAAAAATTATACAGGCTACCCAATGCCAGCTTTGTTTGTTTGCCACTCATTAACCAAATAGGACAGAATGTTCCAGAAGGGGAATTGAGAGTTAGGCAGAGAAATTGAAAGCTAAGACTAAGAGCTACTGCCAATGACAAATCAGTCTGAGATGAAGATAAAGTTATAGTCAGTGTGGGGGTAGGAGAAGTAGTACAGCAGGGAGGATGTTTGCTTTGCAGATGGCCACCCCGGGTTTAACCCCTGGAACTACACATGGTTCTCTGAGTCTTGCTCGAAGTGATTCCTGAGCACAGAGCCATGAGCAAGCCCTAAACATCTCTGGGTATGACACAATTATAATTACATATATCTATTTTTCTCCTTCTTTCTCATACACACACACACACACACACACACACACACACACACACACACACATGGCTTTGGGCCCTGGAGAAGCTCAAGGGTTACTCTTGGCTCTGTACTCAAGAGTTACTCCTGATGGTGCTTGGGGGACCCTCTTAGGTGCTGGTGATGAAACCTGGTCAGCTGTGTGCAAGGCAAATGTCCTTAACTGTTGTACAATCACTCTGGCCAATAGTAGTAGTAGTAGGGGTAGTAGTAGTAATAATAATAATAATGATAATAATAAAGTTATAGTCAGTAGAAAAGCATAAATTATTTTAAAAGTTGATTCACAACAACTTTACAGGTATGTGGGAGGGCACTTTATCAAATATCTTTCAGTTCTTATTAATGTTTGTCAGAATGACAAGAAATCACGAGATGATTAAAGAAACTGTAGTTAGAACTACTGCCGGCTTTCGAACTGGGCCAATCACCTTTCAAGTTAAGTGCCTAACCTTCTGGTCCATTCTCCAGTCACCCTATGTGAGTGTTTTGTGTTGTCTGTATCTGACATGCCCTCCCGTTGATCGTGGATTTGCTCGAGCGGGCCCAGTAACGTCTCCATTGGAGACTTTGTTGTTACTGTGTCTGGCATATCGAATACTCTTGGTAGCTTGCCGGGCTCTCTGAGAGGGGCGGAGGAATCGAACTCGGGGCGGCCATGTTGGCCGCTTGTAAGGCGAACGCCCTACCCGCTGTGCTATCGTGGATTATTTGCCACAAGCTGGACACATACTAGTCCTAAGTCTTTGTGATAGTAAATAAGGATGATAACTTGGGGCATTAGTAGGTGGCCATTTATTTACCTGAGAAAAGGGAGCATGTTGCAATTTGTAATTGAGTTTCCTTCAAAAGAACAGGAGATGAGCAGTCCAAGAGTGGGGAAACCTGGACTATTGGTAAACGTAGTATTTATTTTACTACCTCTGGGAGCCAGAGTTTGTTTCTTTGCAGTTATGCAAAGCTAAAGATCTCATCAAAGTTTTGTTACAGGATTGAAAGGAACAACTATTCCTAGTACAGTGCCTAGTAAGTAATAGTTAATTCATGAGGATAACAAATTATTGAGCAGCAGTTACATTCCAAGTTTTGGAATGGAGGTTAGTTTCTACGTCTGTGAATTCATGTTGCTTCTCTGAGCTTCTAAACAAAAGTCATGTGTCCCTAAAATGTAAGGCTAGTAAAGTAATTCTATAATTTTTCCTGACTCGACTATTTTCACTTTTGAGAACCCAAACACTCTATTGCATTAATTTCTGTTCTGATTCTTTTCTTTTTCGTTAATCTGCTATTTGACTCTAAGTACTATATTTAGACCTTGAACTCCCCTTTGCAGTAAAGTAAGCTAGTTGTAAAGAGTAGTTCCTGCACCTACCCATCTCTTTTTTACTTTTTCTGGGATGGAGAAAGAATTAGAAAATCTTCATGGCCCAAGGGATTCCTAGACTTTGGAAAAGTGTCAGTCCCTTCTTTCCTGGCATTTCTTCTTGCATCACTTCTTTGGAAGGTGCTTTGAAAGCACTTGTTCATGATTCTGGCAAATATGTTAAATGACCAGTAAGAGGGTATTACCAGAAAATCACCAAGATATTTAAAAAGTGTATAAGTTGTAAGCTTAAACATACTAAGATATTTTTAAAATAAAAATAATATCAATAATTTAATTCAATACTCTTTTTCTTTTTGGAGGCCATGTTGACTGCGTGGAAGGAAAACGCCCTACCACTGTGCTATCGGGGCTGGAGCGATAGCACAGCGGTAGGGTGTTCGCCTTACAAGCAGCCAACATGGTCGACCCAAGTTCGATTCCTCCGCCCCTCTCGGAGAGCCCAGCAAGCTACCGAGAGTATTCGATATGCCAGACACAGTAACAACAAAGTCTCCAATGGAGACGTTACTGGGCCCGCTCGAGCAAATCGACGATCAACGGGAGGGCCTTTCTTTTTGGACGTGTACATACCCAGCTCTGCTCAGATCTTAACTCCTCCTGGATTCTGTCTCTGTGCTCCGGAATCACTCCTGATTTGGGTTTAGGGACCATATGTGGTGTCTGGCATTGAACTCAGTCCAGCTGTGTGCAAGGCAAATGCCTTGCCCACTGTATATTCTCTCTTGCCTTTATACTCATTTTCAGATGTGTGTGAGGAGAGAGTTTGGGACACATCCCATGGTGCTGAAGACTACTTAGGAATCATGCTGCATGCAAGGCAAGTTCTCTATTTTTTATTTTATTTTGCTTTTTGGGTCAAACCCGGCGATACACAGGGGTTACTCCTGGCTCATGCACTCAGAAATTACTCCTGGCGGTGCTCGGGGGATCATATGGGGTGCTGGGAATTGAACTTGGGTTGGCCCGTGCAAGGCAAATGCCCTACCTGCTGTGCTATTGCTCCAGCCCCAAGGCAAGTTCTTTAATTCCCTGTACTATCTTTCCAGACTTATGCTTACTATTCTTGATATAATCTGTCTTTATATACTTTATATTTTATCCATATCTATGCTATTTTGATATTTATATTTATATCCATATCAAGAGAGGGGTTCGGCAGGGTGATACCATTTCACCAAAACTCTTCAGTGCCACCCTCGAGAACATCATGCGACAACTGGAATGGGAAAGCATGGGAGTGAAGATAGATGGTCGGCAACTACACCACCTCTGCTTTGCTGATGACATCGTTCTAATAACACCAAACATCAGTCAAGTGGCACAAATGCTGAACGACTTTGACCGTGAATGTGGAAAGGTCGGACTACAGAATCTTACGAAGACAATGTTTATGAGAAACAGCCTTGTTGCTGACGCTCCATTCGCTCTCAACGGAACCATCATCTCCGAATGCAACAGTTATATATACCTAGGTCGAGAAATCAACATGATGAATGACCTGGCACCAGAGCTGCGCAGGAGGAAGAGAGCGACTTGGAACGCCTTCGAGAGCGTTGAAGAAATAGCTAAGAGGACGAAGAACCTCCGGGTCCGGGCACATCTCTTTGATTCCACTGTTCTTCCTGCATTAACATATGCCTCAGAGACCTGGACCCTACGAAAACAGGATGAGAACGCTATTCGGGTCTCTCAAAGAGGAATTGAAAGAGCTATGCTTGGAATATCACGATTCACTCAAATGAGAGATAGAATCCGGAGTTCTGATCTTCGTCAACGCTCAAGAATCAGGGACGCTGTCTCATTTGCCAAGACATCAAAAATCAGATGGGCTGGACACGTAATGAGGTTTACAGACAACCGCTGGACTAGAGCCATTACTGACTGGATTCCATGGGACGTCAAAAGATCGCATGGACGCCCACCTACAAGATGGTCAGACTTCTTCGTCAAGACCCTGAATGATTGGTTTGAGGCTCTGCATGTTCCTAGAACGAACAGATACCATTGGGCTACGCTAGCACGCAACTGGGATGAATGGAGACGTTACTGGCACCCGCGAGTAAATCGATGAATAATGGGGATTAAGTGATTAAGTGATAAGAAGTGATTATATTTTATCCATATCTATGCTATTTTGATATTTATATTTTATAAAAGTTGCATGTTTTTAAATACCTTCATGCTCACTTCAACTTACAGATGAACCAACATTTAGAAATAATTATTATAAAGACAATATTGCTTTAAAATTGTTTTACCATGTCTTGTAGTTTTCCAGTGTCATCTATTTGTTTAACATCAAAGAAAAAACTCTGTTAAAAAAACAAACAAGCATTTTTTCCCCAACTAGATTCCTTCAGTTTTTGCTGTCAGTAGTCTTTCAAGCACAGTCAGATGGCAACATAAGCTGGAACATGGCCCTGTGTTTATTTAAATCTACAGTGACAAACCCTGCACAAAAATGGTCCTAAAATCTGCATGCAAGTTTCTTTTCTGAGAAGGAGCAATTATCTGTGAGATAATGCTCCGCTCAGTGATGCAGACTGGATCCTAGAGGTCACATTCAGCTCTTGAAAAACAAAATAATCTGTAGCATTTGCCTAAGGAAATTTTAGTGGTAAATTCTCCATAGGATCATTAACCATGACAGAGCCTTGAAAACTTCCCGGAGCCTTTAAGGAAGAGATGAGCAACTCACACAGACATTTAGAACTAGTCTCTTGCAGAGCACTTCTTGTTACTGTAACCTTTGCTGTATTTACTTATAATCTCTCATAGTTTATGTGTTGATGATGCCAACGTTTTGTTGTTTTTGTTTTTGTTTTGGGGTCACACCCAGCGTTGCTTACTCCTGGCTCTGCTTAGAGATCACTCCTGGCAGATTCCGGGGGCTCCTATGGGATGCTGGGGATCTAACCTGGGTTGGTTATGTGTAAGACAAGTGTCCTACCTGCTGTACCACCTCTCAGACCTGATGTACTAACTTGTTTGTATCAAAACAGCCCTTTATAACTCTTTTTTTCCCTTGGGTCACACCCGGTGATGCACAGGGGTTACTCCTGGCTCTGCACTCAGGAATTACTCTTGGGGGTGCTCAGGGGACCATATGGGATGGTGGGAATCGAACCCGGGAATCGAACTTGTGCAAGGCAAACACCTACCTGCTGTGCTATCACTCCCGTTCCCAGCCCTTTATAACTCTTACCTGTGTCAACTTCATTGAAGCTCTCTTAATTTTTCTCTAAACTCTGCCATACCTTTCCCACTGTGTCAGCACCTCCAGATTGCCCCATTCTTACCCACCCTATAACCTTAGCTGCAAGATTTACAGTTCCTTAATCTTCTTTGTGTCTTTAAAGAGCTCTCAGATGCTCTTTAAATGAGAGTGGCCAGTCCTCTTAGCCTGACTGACATGCCACTGATTTACTTCATGACCTGATACCAGTTTTAAAGCTCCCTTTCTGACAACCTCCTTGACTCTAGCCTCTTGTCACCAGTCAGTCTTTTGGGAATAAAATTATATCTCCTTTACAAGGTCTGCCTCACTCCACACTTGTAAGTCCTGTCATGTGGCACATCATAGTGGAGGGTGATTTTCTTTCTACCTTGAAATAAACTATCCATTTATGTTGGCCCTAAATCATATACTCACCATGCAAATTGATGGTACTGTTAAGGGCTTAAGAGTTAACACGTAATAACAGAATCACAGAGATGGACCAAATTTCAGATAGCATCAAATTCTGCATGTCCTAAAGGACAGGAAATTCCCCTGGAACGTGCCCCCCAACCCCTGCATAAACACTGACCCAGGGAGTGCTATGCTTCTTAATGTGGTCACTGTAACCTTGACTGGCTCTCATAATTAGAGACATTTGCTTCTCATGGGAAAACTATCACTGCCACTATCCTCCCGTTGTTCATTGATTTGCTCGAGAGGGCCCAGTATCGTCTCCATTGTGACAAATGTTACTGTGTTTGGCATATCTGAATACATCACGGGTAGCTTGCAAGGCTTTGCCCTGAAGGCGAGATACTCTCGGTAGCTTGCCTGGCGAAAAACAATCCCTCTCATTCCGTTCCAACCAGGTGAGACTCCAGCAAAAAAGAAGTCGGGAGAGAAGCCCTTTGGCACCCGGACCTTACCCCTATGAATGAAAGATCCCGGGATAGAAGCCGTCCAGCCTGGTTTCCAATACAACGACCCTAACCTAAAACCAGATCGGTAGATCAGCAGCATCAGCACCATTCTGGCCCCCGAGTTTAAAACGCAAATCCAGGCCCCCTCATCCTGACCTTCCCCCTCCGGCGTCCGGACCACTAGAAACGGAAACTCTTCAGAGCCCTGCCCAAGTATTGGGGTTACAACCAATTCGAGGAGGACAATGAAGTGGAGCGCAGCTGGTCTCGCTGCCTCTTTGCATCTTTAAGCAGGGCTGGAGCTTTTGTGCACCGAAAAGACCTCCGATAACTCGACCTCTATAGTTTCTAGTTTGTTAGTGGCCCTTGGGAGAGCCCTGCGTTGCACACTTGACAGGTGAGGGCGGGGCGGGCGGGTGGGTGGGGTCCGAGTATAGCTGAGACCCACGTCCCGGTTCCGGAGCTTATGGCTCGGTGGCGACACGAAATGCAAAGCAACACTAGATGACCGCACAACACACACACACACACACACACACACACACACACACACACACACACACACACACAGCCACGCGCTGTTTAATTTCCTTACACCCTTCGCCGGAAGAGGTTTCTGTGGCTTTGCGGCCCGAACTGGGCAGGGCCACATCTCGGTGCTCTGGGGCGCAGCGGGGAGACAGCAGGTGAGGCTGGTTGCAAGACCCGAGGTTGCGTTTTGAGTGTGGTTGCTGGAGGAGTGTTTTTATTTTGTCCCTGCAGAACCCACACCTACACACACACACACACACACACACACACACACACACGGAGAATTTCTGCTTCTACCAGGGGAACCCTGTGTTTTGTGGCTAGAGTCAGAGAAGCAACTTCCGAAGGAAAGGGCGGGGAGGGGGCGAAAGGACAACCGAGAAGACTAAAGCCTAAAGCGGGGGATGACACTTTTTTCCCGTAGAGGAAAAGGAACTTGGCTGCTGATCCTTCTGCGACACCCCGGGCGCCGGGGGGTCGGGGGCGGCGTGCATCCCGCCGCCCCTCAGCGTTCTGGTCGGGGTGGGTTCCCTGGCGCGCTCGGGACGCTCCAGAAGTGGAACATCAGGTGGGGCGGGGCGACGGCTGCGCCCCACCCCCGGGCCGCCAGCTGTGCGCGGCCCCCGCGCCGCTCCGCGCGCGCCGTCCAATCCCCGGGCCGGGCGGGGGGCAGGGGCGTGTCCACGCCGGGCGGCCGCGGCGGTCGGCGGGCAGTAGGGGTCGCTGCGCCGCGCCGCGCGCTCGCACCGGGGAGAATAACGGGGCCGGGACTGCGGGAGAGAAAGGAAACCTGCCGGGGCCGGCGGCCGGGACGCAGCGGGCGACGGGAGTTCACTTTGGCTCGGGTGTCAGCGCGCGGCGGCGCAGCGACGGAGCCGTCCGCGGGTCTCGCGGCGGCCAGGGGAGACCAGCAAGAGGCCGGACACGAGCGCGCCGCCGGGGCGCGGGAAGCGGCGAGCCTGGCCAGCGAGGGGAGCCGCGGGGGTCGCGCCCCGGGCGGGCCCCCGGAGTCCCGCAGGATGCCCCACGAGGAGCAGCCGTCCCTGCAGAGACCCCGCTATGGCTGTAAGTGCGCGCGGCGCGCGGGGCTCCCGCCCGCCTCCCGGCGCGCCCCCCTTGCCCTTGGAAACCGGTCCCGAGAAGCCCAGGGAGCCCGGCGTGCGCGGGCGGGCGGACCCGGCCGGAGGGCAGGCTGTGCCCGTGTGGCTGACCAAGTTGGGAGTGGGGGGCCGTTGTTGGCAAGGGAAGGGATCGGCGTCCTCGCCAAAAATTCCTGTACAGCCGGGCTGGCCACCACCTCTGTCCTCCGTGCCAGCGGGGTGCGCGGGCCGCCCTGGAGCTGCGCTCTGGGACGGACCGGGTTGGGGTTTCGGGGGATCAGGTGAGGATCCCGCGGAGCTCCCGGCTAGGACCAGGGGGTGGCGACAGGGACCGAATTCTTGCAACTCCGGCGAGGAGGAGGAAAGTTTGCGGAGGCTACAGGTGGGCACCTCCAGCCGTGTGCCCGCGTTCGCTGTGCGCGGAGGGCGGACGCCTCTCCCCCTCCCCCCCCTCCGCCCTCTCCGTCCGGCTTCACCTGAGCCGCCGGGAGCCAGTTTGGGCCCAACGCGTAAAAGTTCTTCCCCGTTGCAGCCCCGGGGGCTCCCTCCCCGGTGCCCCCGAGTCCCTGCCCGAGCTGCGTGCAGGCAGAAGAAGATCCGGGCCCGGGATCCGGTCGGAGCCCGCGTGACGCGGTCGAGATGGTGTCGATTACTCGGGGTTGCCCTGGGCGCAAGGTTGCTTTGGACTCGGGAGTGGATGCAGCGCGCGATTAGGACCAGCCCACCACGTGGCTCGTGTGCAGAGCTCAGAGTCTGGGCGCAACTAGCGCCAGGAAGCGTTTCCTTTAAAGCAAACAGAAAGTTGGCGCTCCCTCACCCTTCGGGGTTCGCCCTGTCAGTGAACCTAGGGCCGGGTCGAGAACCACAGGTTAATCTTTTGCCTATTCTGGCCTTGGTGCGAAAGAACCAGGTTTGGTGCTGCTGGGGACGCCAGGAGCAGGGTGTGCGGGTCACAGTGACCAGGAGGGGACCGCAGTCTTTCCTAATTAAAGGTGTTGTGCTTCTGTACCCTCCTCTTCCTCCACACCCGCCTTGGATCGAATGTCAGATGGGAAGTAACTTATTTTCCCCATATGACCCTTGTGAGGTTGGAGGGACAGTAGGGGGCAGCGAGGGGACAGCTGCAGCCTCGGGGGTCCTGGCCGAGCGTTGAACCCACCCGGGGCTTTGCGGCCCTTCTTGTGGGCTGGAAACTACACAGACTGCAGAGCAGCTTGAGTTCATGGCGGAGCATAGCGTGCCCATTGAGAGTGTATGCTGCCAGCTCCAGGCCATGAAAAAGCCCTTGATGGGACAGTGGCCCAGAACAGTGTCAGAGGAGCATAAAGCTTGGAAATTAGGCGAATATGGGTGTGAAACATGGTTGTGTTTATAAGGGTTACTTCTAGCAGTGTTGGGGGGTGCTGTGCCTTGCACATGTGAGACACGTGGTCTACCACTTCAGCGGTCTCCCCAGCCCAAAACGTGCCTTTTGGGTGGGCTAGAGAGATAGTAAAGGGTTAATCCCAAGATGCAGGTTCTGAGCAGGATCCTCAGCCGCCCCACCCCTACCCCCCATACATTGACCCAATGGCCTGGTTGACTCAAATTGCAGGGAAGGCCCTTGAGCACCACTAGGAAGCCCAGCCTCCCCCTGCCCCCCACCCTCACATACACCAAAAGTTAACTGTAGACACCCATTATAGTATCCTATTCACTGAACTATCACTCTGACCCCAAAAGTGTTTTTTAGGCTAGGCATATGGATCAGTGGAAGAGTACATACCCTGGGCTTGATCCAGCAGCACCAAAAATCAAAACAACCCAAATAAAAATGGAGAGATAGTAGAGCAGTAGGACCCTTGCACGTGGCCAACCTGGGTTCAATTCCTGGAGCTCCATATGTTCCCCTGAGCACTACCAGGAGTATCCTGAGTACAGAGCAAGGGTTACCCCTGATATTGCCGGGGGTGACCCCCAAACAAAAAAGGGTTTGATGGTACATTTTGCTGATTTATTTTGCAGTACCAGGGATGGAACCCGTGGCCTCATGTGCAAGGCAAGGGCTCTCCTGCTGTGCTACAGCTCTGGTGTGAACTGGGGGGTGCAGCCCTCAGCGTGCAGAGCTACAGTACGCGCAGACCTAGTCTAGTGTCTCTGCATGCGCAGCTGGGGTGATGCTGGGTTTTCATTGATGCCTCCTGTGGATTTTAGTGTAGATAAGTGATCCACAAGTGGTTACCTGGAGATCCATTTGATATGCCAAAAACGGTAACAAGTCTCACAATGGAGATGTTACTGGTGCCCGCTCAAGCAAATCAATGAACAGTGGGAGGACAGTGCAAAGCATTCAGTGCGTGTGATCACTCTCTGGGAGAGTCTTAGTCCAAGTTTTCTCAGTCTGGGGTGAGGAGTTGTGGGGCCAGACTGATGGGATCGATTGGTCCTTCCCTCTTCCCTTATCTCAGCTTATTAGATGGGTGACATTCATGAGACCCTTAATGTTATAAAACGGGAAATATGTGCTGGTTTCTAGACTTGATGGCCATCTCAGACTGGTGATTATTATTACTAGTGTTTTGGGTGGAGCCATAGCACAGCAGGTAGGGCGTTTGCCTTGCACGCGGCCGACCCAGGTTCAATTCCTCCGTCCCTCTCGGAGAGCCTGGCAAGCTACTATCCTGCCCGCATGGCAGAGACTGGCAAGCTCCCTGTGATGTATTCTCGATATGCCAAAAACAGTAATAACAAGTCTCACAATGGAGATGTTACTGGTGCCCTCTCAAGCAAATCAATGAACAGTGGGAGGACAGTACTACAATGTGGTGCTACAATGTTTTGGGTTTAGGGCCACACCTGGCAGTGCTCAGGGTTTATTCTAGGCTCTGCACTCTAGGATCACTCCTGGCAGTGTTTGGGTTGACTGGTGTTCAAGCATGCGAAGCAAGCACCTTACTTGCTGTACTATCTCTCTGACTCATGAAGCATTGATGGAATATTACAATATCATTTTGATACCAGGTTCTTGAATGGTGTATGTTTGTTTTGAAAACAGTAGTACACAAATGCACCTTCATGTTAAGAGATACTGCTGAACCCCCAACTCTCATCTGATAGGGATGATGTGCAGTGTAGGAATATATAATTTCTGGTGGTTTTGGCTCTCTGGTTCTGCTGTCAACACAAGATAGAAAATGATGCTGTGAGTGGAAAGCCCGGGAGGTAATGCAGGATTGTTTTCACTGGCATTACAGTGCCATGCTGTTGTCTGTTGTCTTGGTAAGTACAGGTTTAACAAAACCACAAACTATACCAACCAGGTCTTATCCCTGGCATTTAAAAATAAAGTCATAGTATATTCCCTGCATATTGTAATTTCACTTCGAGACCTGTATGTTCTACCCAGATATTTTCTGTCCAAGATACATGAGATTGGGTTTGAAAAACAACTGTTTAGGGCTGGAGAGAGAGCTCAGTGGGTCAGAAGCATTGTCCGGTCCCCCCAGTCTCCCAAGCTCTGAACTGAAATAGCCCCTGAGCACCTCTGAGTCTGGTCCCAAAAACAAAGCAACTGTTATGTAACTGGAATGAAGCTGTTTTAGGTCTGGTCTTCTGTTCTGCCATCTCGCTTCCCACTGAATTGTCCTTTACTAGTTCAAATGAGCTCAGCTCTGGGCTGGTAAGCTATCTTTCCCTTTCCTGTGTGTGCGCGCGCGCGTGTGTGTGTGTGTGTGTGTGTGTGTGTGTGTGTGTGTGTGTGATCCCATGTAGCATTTGTTGTGCTTGAGGGATTTCTCAGTGAGTTCTCCAGGAAGGCTCCCTGATCAGATTTCTGACACTAGCACTCACTGAAGTCATGTGATTTGCACACCGGAACACTGAATGAAAATTAAAAGAGGCAAATCAAACAAACCACTTTCTATTTAACCCCCCCCCCCACACACACACACTGCTTCCGGGTCAGCCACATCTTCCCACAACCATGAAGTTATTGTGTGTAATATTACAACAGACCGGAGCGGACATGCCAGCTCACTAATGCAATAACCAGAAACTTTCTACACTCAGAACCAAACCTAAATGACATTTGAGCTTAGGTATGATTTGCAAAGCACTTTTATGCTGTTGTAATGAACTCTGATCTGTTTGCCAAAGTAATTTTGAAAACATGTTGCCACCATGATCAGTTAAAAGATTGGCTCCTCAAGCTTTTGGCCTGGAGCACATGCTTTACTTGCGGAGGCGACACTGCAGGCTCTGAGGGATGTGCTCCCTGTTCTCTTCCTCCTCCCCTCCCCACCTGCCCCCCCCCCTCAACAAAGCTTGTCTCCATTTACTTGAGTTTAAAATAAGATCGATAAATAACAGAAAGGGAAGTGGCTTTGTGACTTCAGTGAGATGTTTTCAGTCATGGACTGATTCAGTGAACACTTAAACATCTACTTTGCGAATTGGTAATCCACGCTTCTTCTGAGGTTGTCTGTTTTCTTTCTTTTCATTTTCTTTTTGTTTTTGGGCTTTACCCAGCGATGCTCAGGAATCACTCCTGGCTTGGGGGAGCCATATGAGATGCCAGGGATTGAACCGGAGTTAGCTGCCTGCAAGGCAAATGCCCTACCTTCTGTGCTGTCTGTCTCTCCAGCCCAAGGATGATGATTTTCTATCCTCTGCAGTGCTGCTTTTTTGGTTTGTGTTTTGGCCACACTCAGCACTACTCAGGCTTACTCCAGCAGGGCTCAGTGCCACATGGTCAGTCGTGTGCATGGCACGTGTCTTACTATTCACTTTACTATTATACTATTTCTTATTATACTTAGTATACTGTTTCTCCAGTCCCATCTACAAAGCATCTTTCAGAAACATTGTAAAACTTATCAGCATTTTAGTTTGCTTGAGCAAATCGATGTACAATGGGAGGACAGTGACAGAGACAGTGAATTTTATTTATTTATTTATTTATTTTTGCTTTTTGGGTCACACCCGGCGATGCACAGGGGTTACTCCTGGCTCTGCACTCAGGAATTACCCCAGGCGGGTGCTCAGGGGACCATATGGAATGCTGGAAATCAAACCCAGGTCCACCACGTGCAAGGCAAACGCTCTACCCGCTCTGCTGTGCTATTGCTCCAGCCCAGTTTGCTACTTTTAAAAAGAGCAAAAGTGGGACTGGAGAGATGGCACAGGAGTTCAGTAAGGTACTTGCCTTATATTTTGCCAACCCCAGATACCAGGGGTCACTTTTGAGCACAGATAGAGGAATAGCTTCTGGGTGTCATCCGCCTCTCTGCTTCCTCCTATTTTCCCCACCTCTCTGCCTCCCCATCTCTTCTCCACCCCCCCAAAAAGAGCAAAGCTTGCCCAGGTGAGGTGTGTGTTGGGATGGTGGGTTGGGGGGAACATTCTGCTGATACGTGGTGCTTTTGGCTAATGCTCTGGTACAGTAAGCTTTCTATGCGTGCACCCCCCCCCCCCCCTTGATAACGGGAGTACTGGGAGGGCGGTATCTCCCTCCCTCTGATGCTCTGATCCCTTCCCCAGTATCACTGGAGTCAGGTAGGTAAAGCAGGACCGTATACCCCCCCCCCACCAAGCAGGCAGCTTGGCTCTTGCACTGTATCAGTACTTTCATTTGTTTGTTTTTTGACCACACCCCATAGTGCTCAGGGTCATTGCTGGCTCTGTGCTCAGGAGTGACCTCTGGCAGTGCGTGGGGGCCCATATACAGAATTGCCTGTCCAAACCAGAACCAATAGGATGTCAGGCAAGTGCATTAGACTCTTGGCTCACTCTCTCTCTCCCCTCCTTGGATTTTTTGTTTCAATTTTTATTTCTTCCCCTTTGTGTTTGTGGCTTTGGCAAGTAGGGATCATGCAGAAGCTTGGCTGTGGTGTGTGCCGGGGACGGGTGGTGCTTGCACCCTTGGCTACGGTGTTGTACACACCTATCATTAAGGTCCTGGCACACGTGATCACCAGGACTCACACTCTTAGCTGAGGGGCACAGTTATGGTTTTGGTGCTCTCTTGGTGGGGGGGGTTCACTGCCATACTCACACAAGTGCTCGCCAGAGGTCACACATCCAGCCCTGCTGCTCATTTACCTATTTAGTTCCAATGCTCATGGCAGAGGGGGTTCCACCCCACACACATCCTTGTGTGTATGTGTGTGTGTGTGTGTGGTGTTCATATATACCTGACTTGACTGCAGCCAGAAATCAGTTGCTGTGCCAAGGAGAACACTGCTTCCAGGCTCAAAGCACATATTTCCGGACTCCCCTTGGCGTCTGAGGGACTCAGGGAGTTCGATCTCAGGACTGCACACTTGTGAGGTGGGTGCCACAATCTGCTGCAATGTTCCTCTGGTGTCAGTGAATTTATTTGAGCTGGAGAAGCTTCCAGATCTCTCCTCTGTGTGGCCCTGTGATGCAGCCTTTTGTAGACCAAAAAAAAAAAACCAGGCTGCTCCTTCATGTGCAAATGTTTCCACTGAACTTTTCAAAAGGATCTTTAAGGTCAACAGCTAAAGTGTTATTTTAGTATGTTTTTAACTTTAATTACACATACTGTTAGCCAAAATGGCTTATTAGGGAGAGATTAAGCTTGTAATACTGAGTTTGTTTAATTTATTTAAAAATTTGGTGTTATTTGGGGTGTTAGCTAATTCCCCTCTTTTTTGATTCACTCTCCTACACTTACACCCTCTAATTCTGCAGACTTTTTAACCACCAATTTTATTTATCTATGTATTTGGGTTTTGGGCCGCACTGGGCAGTGCTTAGGGTTTACCCTGACTGTTCTCAGGAGTCATTCCTAGCGGTACTCGGAGATTCCTTCTGTAGTGTTGGTGATTGAAACAGGGCCAGTTGTGTACAAGGCAAGAGATTTAACCCCTGTGCTGTCTCTTTGACCCCAGCTGATTTTATTTAAAAGATCATTATATGAATGGATCTAATATTAATCAAGTCTTTTATTAAAAAAAAACCCTTAAGACCTCTGAACCTGTGACCTGATGTCTAATTCCTAGGAGGGAGGCACTTCCGTTTGGGGCATGGTCTTATCAATTGTGAATTTACGGCAGCCAGAGAGATAGTGCAGGAGGTAAGGTACTTGCCTTGCGTGTGGTTGTCTTGGCCATGACCCTGATTTGAGCCCCTTGCATGACATATGATCCCACGAGCACCACCAGGGGTGACTCCCCAGCACAGAGCTAAGAAAAGATCCTGAATACTGCTGGGTATTGTACCAGAACAAAAGCAAATTGTGAGGGGCTGGAGAGAGAAGAATGGGTAAGGCATTTGTTTTGAACCTGGCCTGCCTGGGTTTGATCCCCGACATCCAGTATAGTCCTTCGACATCCAGTATAGTCCTTCGACATCCAGTATAGTCCTTCGTGCACTGCCAGGAGTGATTCCTGACACCAGAGGAACATTGCAGAGTCAGAAGTAACACTGAGCTTTACCAGGGGTGTCCCCAAAACAACAAACAAACAAACCTTCCCAAACCCCCAAGCAAACCAAAAAACCCAACACAGAAAACAAATTGTGAATTTTCCAAGTAAGGGTGATTTTTGTGTGCTGTTATCATCATTTGCTCATTAGTGCCTTGTGGGGGAGGAGGCAGCAGTTTCTCCATCACAAATGTTGCCTAGAACACAAAGCTCACTGGTGCTAAGGGAGCTGGAAGCCCTTTCTCAGCCGCGGTTGCCAGTTTGCCTTTCTGCAATCAGTGGCCTCTGCTTCCTCTGTCCCAAGGCCTTTTCCTGATTTTACTGAACTGCAGAAACCTGTTAGCGCTTGGATAGCTGAACCTTAGAAGTCCACACATACAAAAGCAACTGTGTCCCTTTGCTTTTGTTTTTCTTCCCCTAAAGAAAAGCGCAGAAATCTTCACAGGCTTTTTATAGAGTGCAGCTAGATTTCATGAGAGGAGTTTATGGAGATGTTGAGACACAGCCCATCTTGCTGTGAGGCACTGAAATGAAAGAAAGGCTTTTCCATAATAATATAGTGGCATGCTCCAATGATTCTAAATAGGATCATTTGTAAAACACTTTATTACATGTTCTGCCCATGCCTTGGCATCTGGGGTGGAAGAGAAGTTAGGCAGAAGGTGGTAGTGGGGTGGTGACTGACCAGTCAGTCTGTTCTTCACGCGACTGTTGTATTTGTTCTTTCCTCCTGGCAAGGTAGAATGGTGTTGATGAAATAAATAGCAAAAGCTTTGGCATTGAGTACATGTGGATTTCGCGGGCTGGGGGGCGGGGGGGGGGGGCGCTGGAGCAATAGCACAGCATGTAGGGTGTTTGCCTTTCACGCGGCCAACCCAAATTTGATTCCCAGTATCCCATAGGGTCCCCTGAGCACCATCAGGAGTAATTCCTGAGCGCATGAGCCAGGACTAACCCCTTTGCATCGCCGGGTGTGACCCCCAAAAAGAAGAAAAACAAAAAAGAAATAGATGTGGATTTCAATCCTGACTTGGTCATTGACTGAGTGTCTTAGAGGGCAGTATCTTTTATTCCTGTCAAAAGTGGTTCATATGCCTGGCACATAGTGTTAAGCAAATTATAGTTTTGATAATTGAGCACCTAGTGTGTATGGCACATTGTGGATGCAGAGAAAGTGATGGCGTTGGCAGCTTTCAAGAGAATAGAAGACGAAAGACAGGTGTTTTTACATAGACTACTTCAAGTTCCCAAAACACATGAGAGTAAGGTGCTCGAATGAGAAGATGGGAGGGTTCAGAAAGGTTGTGAATTTAAACATCACCTTGGAAGGTTGGTTCCGTGATGTAATGGTTAGCACTCTGGACTCCGAACGTCACCTAGGGAAAGAAAGGGTAGAGGAAGCACTGACAGGCTTTCTGGTGTATTTGCTGTGTGGGTAGTTGGATTGATCTCTGGATGTTGCTGTCGAAGGGAGAGGGAGCCGGGAGGGATCTTTAACAGGCAAGCACTGTAGCACTGTTCTCCCATTGTCCATCGATTTGCTTGAGCGGGCACCAGTAACGTCTCCATTGTGAGACTTGTTGTTACTGTTTTTGGCATATCAAATAGGCCATGGGGAGCTTGCCAGGTTCTGCCACGCAGGCGGGATACTCTTGATAGCTTGACGGGCTCTCTGAGAAGGACGGAGGAACCTAACCCGGGTCGGCTGCGTGCAAGGCGAATGCCCTACCTGCTGTGCTGTTGCTCCAGCCCGTAGATGGCAAAGGATAATGAAATTATCTAGGGCAGCACTTCCCAGGTTAAGGCCACCTGGTCCTTATGGGGCCCCAGAATGTTCCTAGAGGGCCACCAGTAAAAATTTTGCTGGTGGAGGTGGGGGGAATGACATGAGATGAGGGAGTAGGGAACCATAGAGGGAAACAGGGTTGGAAGCGGGTCGCGGTTAGGAAAGGGTTGAGAAACACGGGTTGGGGCGGAAGGGTTTCCAAAGGCTTTTTTCTTCATTCTCTCCCTGGCTGGTGGCACTTCTTTCTCCTCAAACTTTGCTGATTTAGTGCCCTCAGATGACAACTGCCCATCAGGGCAAACACAGCTTGTGCTTCCAGGTCACTGGGTGGCCCTGACTGGCCTGGCCTCCAGTTGGTCTCTCCTTTCCCTTCCTCGAGTGGAGCTCTATCTGTGGCCCAACCGGCCACAGTGCCACAGGGAGCTGATTGCCCTGCTTCCAGCAGGTGTAGTGGGTTTGGGGTGATTCCCTGGAGCAGCTACAGAAGCAGTCCCCCACCCCCATATACCCACACCCACCCACCCACCTTGTTGGAAAGATGGATTCCTGGCTTCACCCACACCCAAAGGGAAGCCCTAGGGTGGGTCTGTCCTCAGGACCTGCTGGTTCTCTGCTCTGCATACGTGGAAGGACCAGCCCAGCTTTCTGTCTCACCATGACTGCAGGTGTTGTCAAGTGAGCGGGACACCTGCGGTGTGGGATGAACATGCCCAGTGGAGGCCTTGAGCACACACAGACCCAAGCATGGTTTCAAGGCAGATACATGTTTTTTTTTTTTTTAATAGGATTTATTTTGGATGATTCTAAATGGGATTTTTCTCCCCCCTTGCAGAAGACAAACTGGATTAGGAAAGTCTCAAATCTCTACTGATCTAGGAATTACATGAAATCAGCTCCTTAGGGTGTCTAGGTGGCAGTGGCATTTTGAGGAGCCAGTGGGCTGGCTGAGTAAGACTTTTTTCTTTTTTTTTTTTTTGCTTTTTGGGTCACACCTGACAGGGGTTTCTCCTGGCGGTGCTCAGAGGACCATATGGGATGCTGGGAATCGAACCCGGGTTGGCCGCATGCAAGGCAAATGCCCTACCTGCTGTGCTCTCTCTTCAGCCCCTGAGTAAGCCCTTTTATTGCAAAGGTTGGTTCCAGTCTTCAGCGGGGTGAGTAGGAGGTCCTGGGCAGTAAGCCTGGGAAGATGATCTTCTCCAAGGCCACTTGTATGGTTTTGATTCATTCATACATCTTAGACCCACTAGATATTTAACAGAAATGTGATCTGAGAGGCCCTGAGCACCCAGCTCATCCTGCATTGTGGGGAAGCTGTGGGTTTATTTGTCTTGCTATCAATTAAAGATAAGAGGACATTCCTGTGATTTTTGTTGTTTGTTTGGCATCCCCAGAGCAACTTCTTTTGTTTTTCCTTCTCCATTACCAGATCTTTGAAGGAAGACATTTGAATATCACTAATAAGCTTCTGATCATTGTATCTCTGTTGTGATATTTTGTTGCCATTATGAATTCAATATTTGTGTGCGTGCGTGTGTGTATGTGTGTGTGTGTGCGCGCGCACGTGTGTGTGTGTGTGTGTGTGTGTTTGTTGGGGGGCATGCAGGAGAGAGTTGAGCTATAACTGGCTGTGCTACTCCCTTCTCTTATGTTCAAGGTTTACTCCTGGTAGTGCTTAGGGAGCCATATATGCTGCCTGGGACTTAACCAGGGTCAGCTGCATGCAAGTTAAGCACCTTAACCCTGTGCTGTCTTCAGCCTTCATGAATTTAATCTTAAGTGATCTTTATATAAGTCTACTTACATAAGTAGACTTGCTTGGTATGTGTTTGAAGCAATACATGTACAAAACTTTTTTTTTTTTTTACTTAGACTACCAAATTTTTTAGCCTTTCATAATTTAAATTTTTGTTTTGTTTTGATTTTTTGGGGCCATACTGGTTGTGCTCAGAGATCACTCCTGGCATGTGTTGGGGGATTATATGGGGTGCCAGGAATCAAACCTGGGTCTGCCACATGTAAAGCAAGTACCCTTCTCAATGGACTATCTCTTCATCCCCCATCATCTTTATTGATAAATCACTGCATTTTAGCATTATATGTTTATATGCACATCATTATAAATCAGTACCTGTATAAATTGCCTTTTCACTGACGACATCCAGTTCATCTTCACCATCCTGTTGATTTCTTTTTGCCTGATTTTCTCCCCATCACCTTCTCCCTTCCCTTCTGGTGACCTGCAGTTTAGCATGACAGTCTGAAAGTTTTGTTTTATTTAGTTCATTTGTTTGCTCACTCTAACCACATAGGTAGGAAATACAGACACTTTTTCTCTGGCTTAGTACAGTAAGCATAATACTCGCTAGATCCACTCATGTTGCAAATGGCAGGATTTCATCCTTTATATATCTTAGTGGCATTCCATTGTGCATACACGCCAGTCTTCTGCTAATGGGCACTTATTTTCGACTCTCGTCTGTTGGGAATAATGCTGCCACAGACATGGGGGTGCACCTTCTTTTTAGATTAGTGTTTTTGCAACACATATTTAAAATACTTAAGTAATACTTAGGTGCAGTACCTAGCTTGTACCCTTGTCCCCTGGCCCTGAGAAGAACTTAACAAATATTTGCTGTTATTACAGGTGTTGCTTCAAGTGTCTGTACTGTTTATCTAAATTAGGGACTTGTTTCTATTGTCTGTCAAATTAATGATAATCTCAACAGCTTCCAAGTACCTTGCAAATATTTAATGTTGGGAGATTTGCTCTCAGTCTCGCTGGAGCCTGGGTAAGTTACGTTCATTTCTTCAGTTCTTGGTTTCCTCACCTGTAAAAAGCAGGTGGGAAAGCTCATGGTTAGGGAATAAAATGATTTAATTTATGGCTTCTCATGTTCTGAGTTTGTCGAGTCCGCCCTTGAGTGAGGGTGCTAGCATGTTGTCTCCATTACCTCGACCCCGTGCCCTTTTCTCCCTGTAGTACTGTCCCATAGCACTATCCTCCTGTTGTTCATAGATTCGCTTGAACGGGCACCAGTAATGTCTCCATTGTCAGACTTGTTAACTGTGTTTTTGGCATATCGACTAGGCCACGGGGAGCTTGCCAGGCTCTGCTGTGTGGGCACGATACTCTCGGTGGCTTGCCGGTCTCTCCAAGACAGACGGAGGAATCGAACCCGAGTCGACCGGGTGCAGAGCAAACGCCCTACCTGCTATACTATCGCTCCAGCCCTCTCTGTCGCAGTGGTTGTAAAATGCTACCCCCTCCTCTCTTGCAAGCACATCCTCTTAGGGTCATTCTGTAATTATCAATATGGAAATGAAGTTAATCTCAGTGTGGGTGGTGCTTAAACTAGGTATTGTTTATATAGCCTTTAAAAATGTTTGACTTGTACAGTCACTCTCTCCCAATAGAGCTGGGGTGGGGCACTGGCTGGGTGGGTTTTTGTGCCACCTATTCTGTTATCTTTGAAATGAGTTTGGAGTTGTGGGTTGCATACCTGAGCAAGGAATTATGCTAAGCTTTCTGAATATTGCTGTTCCTGCTTTGAAATCCCCAGGGTTCTTGATGCCCTTGAGATCTGAAGTTACTTGGAATACACGTAATATTTTTTCCTGGTCCAGATTGTGGAGTTTGGTTTAGGATAAGCCAGCCTTCTGGTCAACCCTGTACAGTCGGGGTTTAGAAAGTTGAGGAGGAGGAAGAACACTAGGTTCCAATGGCAGGTAAACTTCAGGCCTCTCAAAAGTTAGTGATATTCTTGAGCTCTGTGAAAATGAACTTACTGGAATCATTTGGGATATTGGAGCCATTAGAAATAGAGAATCCAGGGCTGGAGAGGTGGAACAGCAGCTAGGGTGCTTGTTTTGCACATGGCTGAGCTGGGTTTGATTTCCAGTATCCCATGTGGTCCTGAGTATAGAGCCAGGAGTTACCCTTGAGCATCACTAGGTGTGACTCAAAACCAAAAAACGAAAAAGAAAACAAAACAAAGCTAAAAAGAAAGCCTAGAGCCAGAAACATAATACATAGAGGAAGGCACTTGGCATTGCATGTGGCCAGCTTGGTTTGATCCTCACACTCCGTATAGTCTCCTGACCCTGCCAGAAGTGATCTCTGAGCATAGAGCCAGGAGTAAGCCCAGATCACAACTGGGTGTGGCTTCAAAATAAATCGAGAGAGAGAGAGAGAGAGAGAGAGAGAGAGAGAGAGAGAAAGAATGAATCTGAATCTGGGCTGCTCTTCATAGGCCTGTGTTCTGATTATTCATTCTGCTATCTCCTCTTTCTACAGGGTGAAAATAACTTCAAAGGGTATTTCCACCCTTGCCTTTAGTCTTTCTCCTCAGAGGCAATCTCTGAAAACCAGGCAAGGTTCATATAAACTGTTTCTAGCAACCCTTCTGCTCTTCATTTCCCCAGATAGGGAGCACTGGGGTCAGAGTGTTTCCTGCCTGGGTTACTTGAGTTCTCTGCTTCACCGTGAGTTGACCTAGCAGGTATCCCAGAGTTGTGGGGAAGTGGCTTGGCAAGGTATGAGTTAGGTAGTAGGCTTCCTAGAATGAGTGATCCCCCCTCACCTGTTGCACATGCTCCTCCATACCCAAGATCCTGGAAGAGCGCTTCTTAGAGCTTTACTCATGTTGAACTCATAGGAAATTACATAAATGGTTGCTGTAGAATGATACCAAATCTGATCTTGCTTTTATTCTTATCTATTAATGAGTTGTTACTGTGTCTGGCATATCGAATACTCTTGTAGCTTGCCGGGCTCTCCGAGAGGGGCGGAGGAATCGAACTCGGGTCGGCCATGTTGGCCGCTTGTAAGGCAAACGCCCTACCTCTGTGCTATCGCTCCAGCAGTTATTACTTTCAATTTTTTAAGTTTGTTTTTGAGCCACCTCCAGTGATGCTCAGGGTTCACTTCTGGCTCTGCACTCAGGAATCACTCTTGGTGGCGCTTGGAGGACCAAATGGAATGCCGAAGATCAAACCCAGGTCAGTCATGTGCAAGGCAAGCACCCTACCCACTGTACTCTTTCTCTGGCCCTCGTTTTTCTGGTTTGCTTTTGGTCCATGCCCAGAGGTGCTCATTGCTTACTCTTGGCTCTGGGCTCAGGGACCACTCCTGGCAGTATTTAGGGAACCATATGTGGTACTAGGGTTTGAATTGGAATTGGCCACGTGCAAGGCAACTGCCTAAATCCCTGTACTATAGTATCTCTGGCCCCACTAATGAGTTGTTTTCAAAAGAAAAAATAATTCATCAAAACATATATGTATAATAAATATAAAGTTATTTGCCCATGAGAACTGGAATCACGTGAGGACTAGAGTCCTTTCCTTGGCATTGACACAGACTCTGGTCACTGTCTCAGCACTCTTTCTTATTCTCCTTGTTATAATTATCATTGGCAGGGCTGAAGAGTAAGGTAAGGGGTAGGTAAAGTGTTTGTCTTGCATGCTGCCAACCCTGTTTGGTCCTTGGCATCATATATGGTTCCCCTGAGCACTGCCAGGGGTCATACCTGAGCACAGAGCCAGGAATAGCTCCTGAATATCCCTGACTGTGACAAAAAATAGTGTACAGTGTGTGTGTATACACATATATTATACACACATACATATTTGTTATTCTTATAGTTTGAATTAGCCATCAGTTTGAAAAGTTGAGTTTACATATTCCTTTTTAGTGTAGACTCTGTAACTTTTTACATTTATTAAGTGAACCCTGACAAAGAAATGGAACTTCTGAGTTTCTGTGTAGAAGTTTTGACATTTTTGACAACCTGTCCCTTCTGCTTGTTAAGTAGGACAAACCAGATCTTAACTATTGCATAGGAAAGATACACTTAACCTGTATTCTTGTGATTATCTCTCTGGAAGGTTATGCAAACATCTTTTCAGAGATTGCCTTTGGGGGAAGAGATTGAAAGCAAGGGTGGGAATGCCCTTTGAAGTTGTTTTTACCCATTATCTACTTTAGAAAAGACAAATGTGTTTTTGAAAAATGCCATGCCATGCTGCTTACTGAGCATAATGTGGATGAACTAGAACAGCAGTTAAAACCTATGTGGGTCATAACTGTTTTTTGATTCCTGGTGTAGTCTAATTCAACATATCAATAGCAGTTCTTTCTAGGTGATGAAATAATGGATACATTTAAAAAGTGGTACCTCTTTCCCAAATTTTCTAAAATAAATTTTTTTTAGTGCTCGAGAGATAGTACAGGGTCCTTGCCTTGCACATGGCTGACTCCAGTTAGATCCCTGGCACTGCATGATTCCCCCAACATTGTTGGGAATGACCCACATGTCCAGAGCTGGGTATACACTCCTGAGTATCACCAGGCGTGGTGCAAAGCTTCCTCCCTCGGGGGAGGGGTGTTATAGTTAGGAACATTATAATCATTATTCTTTATTGTTCTGGATTAGAATATTTCTCAAACTTTGTCTTAAGAAAAGTAGTCTGTACTTAAGAAAAGTACTTGATCATTGTATAACTGAAACCCAAGCACAAAAATTTATAAGTCTATAACTGTACCTCATGGTGTTTCACTAATAAAAAAAAAAGTAGTCTGCAAAAAAGTCTTGTTTGAGATCTGATTTTTCAGGGTGTGTGTATGAGTGGGGGGGGGGAGAGAGAGAGAGAGAGAAAGAGAGAGAGAGAGAATTGAAGGACTGAAGTGTTGAGAAGTCCAAAGCACCAGTTAAGCTGGTGTAGTTGCCAGATGAGAGGCTGGAGGAAACAGAGAAAGACCAGCCTGATGAAGTGAGCAATGGTGACAGAAGAAGCTCCCTGCTGGGAAGTAGTGAAGGAAAAGTGTGAGGGAGGCTGATTTTTTAAAAATTTTATTTATTATTATTTTTTTGCTTTTTGGGTCATACCTGGCAATGCACAGGAGTTACTTCTGGTTCTGCACTCAGGAGTTACTCCTGGAAGTGCTCAGGGGACCATATGGGATGCTGGGAATCGAACCCGGGTTCGCCACATGCAAGGCAAACGCCCTACCCCCTGTGCTATCTCTCCAGCCCCGAGGCTGATTTTTATTTATTTTTTTTATCATTTTTTTTAATTTATTTTTTTTGTAGGAGTACTGCTATTTATTCAGCCACTGATTAGCTGATTGAATTGTGCATGAACTCCACCTTACTTTTTTTTTTCTTTTTCCATTTTTTATAATTTTATTTATTGAATCACCGTGAGAGCAGTTACAAAGCTTTTGGGTCTAAGTCTCAGTCATACAATGAAACATCCGTACCTTCACCAGTGCCCATTCTCCACCACCAAAAATCCCAGTATACCCCCATCCCACACCCTCCCCCTGCCTGTGGGGCAGATGATTTCCACATTACTCTCTCTCTACTTTGATCACATTCACTATTTCGACACCAGACCCACCATTATTTAAGATTTTATCCCAACACTCAGATCTGCTGAAAAGGCAACAATAGACAATTTGTGTTCTATTGCTGGTTATGAATAACATATGATGTCGTGTGGCTGCAGTAGGGCCATGTGGTTTTGAAGTTCTGAAATTTTAACACTTAAATCTGGAGGGATTTCTGCCAAAAGCCACTGGGTTTAGAGATCTGCTCTTGAGTCTCTGGGATCATGGCCGTTGAGCAGCTTGATGAGGAGCCAAAGAGGCCGTTCGTGGGCGATGACTTGGGGTCTCATTGGGGTGGGGAAGACAGGCCCGGCTCCACCTCCCCCCCCCCATCCCGTGATACCCAACAAGTTTCGTCACTGCGGGTCCAAGCCTGACTGTCCAATGGCCTCTGGAGGATGACAGCCACCAAGTCGCCAAGAGGGAGCAGACGAAGGGACAGCACCCATCCCCCCCTGGGATGGCCCAGTGACAGTAACCTACTGCCAGGTCCGGACACATTTCTGACAAAAGCCGCTGGGTTTCGAGATTTGTTTCTGAGTCTCTGGGATCAAGGCCGTTGAGCAGCTTGATGAGGAGCCAGAGAGGCCGTTTGTGGGCAATGACTTGGGGTCTTGTTAGGGTGGGGAGTACAGGCTTGGCTCCACCTCCCCCCCCCCATCCCGTGAGACCCAACAAGTTTCATCACTGCGGGCCCAAGCCTGACTGTCCAATGGCCTCTGGAGGATGACAGCCACCAAGTCGCCAAGAGGGAGCAGGCAGAGGGACAACACCCTTTCCTCCCTGGGGTGGCCCGGCGACAGTAATGTACTGTGGAGTCCAGATGCATTTCTGCCAAATGCCACTGGGTTTTGAGATTTGTTTCTGAGTCTCTGGGATCATGGCCATTAAGCAGCTTGATCAGGAGCCAGAGAGGCTGTTTGTGGGTGATTACTTGGGGTCTCGTTGGGGTGGGGAGGACAAGCCCGGCTCCATCCTCATCCCGTGAGGCCCTGTGTGTCTCGTCACCGGGGGCCCAAATGTGACTATCCAGTGGCCTCAGATGGATGACGGCCACTGGGCCGCCAGGGGGAACAGGCCAAGGCACAAAACCTATTCCCACCTGGGTTGGCCCAGCACTGGTAGCCTACTGCAGAGACCAGACGCATTTCTACCTAAAGCCACTGGGTTCTGAGATTCGTTTCTGAGTCTCTGGGATCATGTCCATTAAGCAGTTCAATCAGGAACCAAAGAGGCCATGCCTCCAATTATATAGCTGAGCCGGAGGTGGTTTGTGGGTGTGTTTCCCACATACCTAACTTTTGGCCGTTTACTTTCTTGGTAAACTTTGCCCCAAGTTTTTGGGGTCTGGCCAAAGGCACAGCAGCAATTTTTGGGGTATCTGGAAGTCTGAAAGCGCCATGAGGCTGCTGATGCACTTGCCTCACAGGTACAGATTGACCTGCTGGCGGCACCATACCCCCAACCGAGGCTGATTTTTAAAGGTCGCAATTTCTCAAGTAGCGCCCAGAAAATAAATGAAGAATGCTATCTAAAAGATTAGGTAATTCTCTTGACTCAAGCGGGAGACCCCCACAATTCTTGTGTTTAACAAGTGGTGCTGGTTGCTGTGCATATAGTGGGGTTTGCACAGGGGTTTCTAGGTTAAATGTTTGAGGATCAACTGTGGTTAGAATCTTAGAAGAATTTGAAATGTCTTGCAGCTAGAGAATGAATACATTTATTGACTCTGTCACTCAGACTGGGAGGAATACTTTTGTCGAATGGTGCATATATAAAACAAAATTAATGTGATACTTTCTCTCACAATCACAAACAAATCACAAATCATCCTGTTATTCGTCGATTGCCTCGAGCAGGCCCCAGTAACGTCTCCTTCATCCTAGCCCTGAGATTATATTCAAGACTCTTTAGGAGAATGAGACCCATCATTGTTACTGGTATTTGGCATATTGGGTACACAAGGGGAGTTTGCCAGACTCTGTCCTGTGGGCAGGCTACATTCTCTAGAGAGAAATATATAAATATATGTCTCTTGGAGAGCTCAGCAACCTACCGAGAGTATCCCGCCCACATAGGCAGAGACTGGCAAGCTCCCCGTGGTGTATTCGATATGCCAAAAACAGTAACAACAACAGGTCTCATTCCCCTGACCCTGAAAGAGCCTCCAATCATTGGGGAAAGACAAATAAGAAGAGGCTGCTAAAATTTCAGGGCTGGGAGAAATAGATACGTTACTGGTGCCCAATTGAGTAAATCAACAAACAACGGGATGACAGTGTTACAGTGATACTTTCCACGTTGATCCACCTATAGGCACATTTCATGACTTCATCTTTTCTAACAGCTGCATAGTATTCCAATGTGTAGATGTACCAAAGTTTCTTTAACCAGTCATTTGTTCCCAGGCACTTGGATTTTTTCCAGATTCTGGCCACAGAGGCGGGGTGGGGTGGAGGGGACGGTGTGGGGGTGATGGGAGGGATGCTGGGACCATTGGTGGTGCAGGATGGGCACTGGTGGAGGGATGGGTACTTGATCATTGTATGACTGAAATGCAAGCATGAAAGTTTGTAAGTCTGTAACTGTACCTCACTGTGATTCACTAATAAAAAATTTAAAAAAAATTAGCCAGTGGATGTACTGACTTCTCAGAAGCTGTATCAGAAAACGGAGGGTGAGCAGCCATGATAGAAGTAGGGGCACCCCAGAGCAGTGAGGTCCAGAGGAGTAGGTTAAGGTCAGCACCTGGCATTGAGGGGAAGGTTGAGTTTCCACTTACTTCGTGGCAGGAGATCTGACTTGAGCTCCCATCTGTGTCTGAAAATAGGTTTGTTTACCTCCACAGGGGCGTGGGGTATGAGAGATGACTCTGAGAACTGTTTTCGTACGTGATTGCATGGTCTCAGTCAGAGGTAATTTTGCTGCTTATTTTAATCACTATCTAGTGATCTCAGCAGTGCTGAAAAAAGTTTCTCCCTTCATTTTCCTTGTCAAAGGCAGGACCCTCTAGATTTGTAAAATTGACCTTTTGGGGGAGTCAACTTTGAAGTGAGATTTAAAAAAATTTTTTTTTCCTCTAGCTCAAAGGGCACAGGATCTATGAGATATCCATTTCCTAAATCCACACGTATGCTCTTTGGCCATAAACTTCTCTGTGTGAGCATCTTCTTTGACTAGGATGTGTAACTGTTACAAATATGAGTTTTCAGCTGCTATAAAGTGGAAAAGACTTTTCAAGAGTAGTGTCTTTGAAATATTTTATAAAGAAAACTTAGATAAGATGGGAAAGTGTGTTTTTAGCAATGAGAGGGAGGGTGAGGATGAAGGTGAAGGAACCTCGCTCCTGATCTATTGATAGAGCCAATTTTATTGTGTTGTTGTTGGGTCACACCTGGCCATGCTTAGGGGACCATGCTGTACTGGGATTGAACAGTGTTCCTGCATGCAAAGCATGTGCTGCAGCCCTTTGAGCCATCCCCTAGGCCCTAGAGCTCATTTCTTTTCAAAGATGAGGCACTCTTGCTTATTCTCTGAGTGAAGGAGGGGTGGAAGATGGGCAGCTGGGCTCTCTGGAGGATAGAGACGGTTGCAGGGTACCACCTGTGGGCCGCCTTCTGAATTCCTTGTAAGACTTTGTGACCCATCACCTTGTCACATCCACGCCATCCTCCTGTCACATTTTGCTTTACGGCTCTTCTAGTCCCTCGTTGTCAACCAGGCTACCCTTTCAAATCTTTCGCTTTACGAAGGAGACCTGGAAACCATCTCCTCATTTGTTCTGTTTTTGTTTGTTTGTTTTGGGCCACAACTAGCTGTACTTGGGACTTACTTCCGGTTCTGTGATTAGGGGTGACTCCTCGTGGGCTTGGGGGGACCATATGGGTACTGCTGCCTATGGGATGCCAGGGATTGAACCCGGTTGGCAGTGTGCAAGGCAGGCACTATACCCACTTTACAATAGCCCTGGCCCCTCTGCAGTTCTTCTGCCTGTTTTTTTTTTTTTTGGTCGGGGGGGCATGTAGAGCTCAGGCACAGGTATTTAAAAATTTTAAATTTTATTATTTGGTTTATTTATTTATTTGGTTTATTTATTTATTTTCCCCCCTTGTCGTGTTCAGGGCTTACTCTTGGTTCTGTGCTCAGGGACCATTTCTAGTGGGACTTGAGGGACCATTTGTAGTGCAGGGGATTAAACCTGGTTCAACTGTGTGCAAGGCAAGAACCTGCTTCCCTGTCTCTTACTTTCATTATCTTTCTGGCCCTTTTCTATTTTTAAAAAGTTTTAATTTCATTTATTTTTGTTTGGGGAAGAAATCTAGTGGTGCTCACGGCTTTTTTTCTTCTCCTTCTTCTTTTTCTTCTTCTTTTTGGGTCACACCTGGAGATGCTCAGGGTTACTCCTGGCTCTGCACTCAGGAATTATTCCTGGCAGTGTTCAGGGGATCATATGGGGTGCCAGGGATCAAACCCAGGTTAAACCCAGGTTGGCTGCATGCAAGGCAAATACCTGACTCTCGGTACTCTCACTCCAGCCCCAATAGGGCTTATTCTTGCCTATACTCATCAGTTGTGACTCCTTGTAGCTCAGGGAACCATATGGAGTTCCAGGTGGAGGGCAGACACCTTACTTGCTGTACTGTCACTCTGCGCCCCTCCCTCCCCGCCCCCAGTATGTAGAACTTCTAAACAGAATATTGTTTTAGTTTATCCCAGCTCCTCCACTCCTAGCTGAATGACCTTGAGCCAAGTCTTCACTTCCTTATTCGTGTTGTTCAGCTGTATGTCATTAGGGATAATGATAGTAGCAGACGAATGAATTGATGTACATAAAGTGCTTGGTGCCTGGTAAAAAAAGGCACTCATTCAGTGCAGGTTATTAACGTATTTCCTTTCATTTTCACAGATGTGATTTAGATAATTCCAATTGTTCCCAGAGGTATTATTTGAAATAGTGGTATTTTTCTTTAAACTAACTTTGACTTTCTTTTTTTTTTTTGCGAGAGAGGGTGGTTAACCCAGCTGTGCTTGGGACTGACTCCTGATTTTGTGCCCAGGAATCACATCTGGGCATGTGGTGTTGCTTGGGGGACCATATGCATTGCAGGGGATCAAACTCCAGGTTGGCCCTATGCAAGGCAAGTATCTTAACTGCTGTACTTTCTCTCTGGTCCATCATTTTAAAATTTGTTTTGGGGCCACATTCATTGTTGTTCAGGGACTATTCCTGGCTCTGTTCCCATTGTCCCTCCTGGGTATGTGGGGAATCATGTGAATTTGGAGATTGAACCCAGACTCCTTCACGTGAAGCATGTATGCATTCTTTTTTTTTTTTTCCTTTTTGGGTCACACCAGGCGATGCTCAGGGGTTACTCCTGGCTCTGCAGTCAGGAATTTCTCCTGGTGGTACTTAGGGGGCCATATGGGATGCTGGGAACCAAACCTGGGTTGGCGGTCACGTGCAAGGCAAACGCCCTACCCGCTGTGCTATCGCTCCAGCCCCTGCATTCTTGATTTGTATTTCTTAAAAAAGGATTATTAAAATAGTCTATTCTTTGACCATAATTGAATAAAATTATTAAAATCAATAACAAAAATCTCCCAAATAATTCTGAATACTTGGAAATTAAGCAATATACTTCTATTCCATGGATAAAAGGGAAAAAGTTTTCCAAGGAGAATTAGAAAATATTTTTAGCTATTTAGGATAGCTTATAGACATTTTAGTATTAAGTGATTGCACTAAAAAATCATCTCAAACCGATAATCTAAGTTTTGACATCAAGAGCCTCGGAAAGAAATAGCACTATGAGCATTTAAACAGAAAAGTGAAATATAGGACATTTAAGAACAGAAATCAGCAAAGGAAAAATCATATGGAAAAATATATAAAATATAAAGGTTTTTTAAAGGTCAATAAAGTTGACATGTCTGTAACAGTTTTTAAAAGAAAAAAGGAGAAATGAGACAAATTATCAACGTTGAAAATGAAGCGTACCTTACCTTAGCCTCTTCTTGTAACATTTCTAGAAGGAGCATTAGTAAATCTGAACATAAACTAGAAAACTTGGTGAAATAAACCTCATCCTTGGAGACTATAAGCTACTAAAACTTATCCCAAATAAAATAGATAACTTGAAGTCCTAAAATGTTCAAGAGAAAAATAAGATTAGTTTTGTAAGAACCACGTACAAACTTCAGAACTGGAAAACAGGGCATTTGAAATGTGATATTTTCCAAATGTAACAGAATGGAAATAATGAAGAACCAGTAAACATTGAAAAGGGGCTGCATTATTATTCCTTCCTTTCCACTTTCCATGTGTTATAGGTATTTTACTACTTCAGGTGGGTTTTCTTTTTCTTTCATAGAAAACCTTCAGATATTTCTTGGAGGACTGGTAAATTCCTTTAACTGTCTGCAAGCCTCTTTATTCCTCCTTCTAATCTGAGGGATGACCCAGATAACCCCAGTAGGGGTGTTTTGCATTCCTTAGTTTGTAAACAACACACCACCTAGTCTTTCTGGCTGGTGGCGAAGTTCCCATATATGTGACTCCACTTTCCCCCCATGCTTTGGGACTCTCTTTTGTTTTTTTGTTTTTTTTTTTTGCTATTTATATAATGTCTGTATCTGTTCGAACTTAATCAGAACTTCTTGAAAAGTTCTGATAAATTAAATATATTTTAGATATATGTACCCTCCCATCCCCCCTCACCCCCATGGGTCATATATGCATGTATGAGCCCATGGGCCATTGGGCAACTTTAATTTTGCACACGAAACCAGTGGAGCTTGCCTGTGGACCTTCAGAGATGACAATACAATAGAGGCAAACAGTGATTTAGGCAATCACATGATTATAGAGCTGGGCTTCTAAAAGGTCAGGTGTGGCTTTGGTGGTTCTAAGGAAGTGATGGACATAGCACAGGGCAGATAGGCAGGCAGCTACTGGAACCCCTGTGCAGATGGACTGTTTCTGGTGGTGTTTTTTTTTTTTTTTTAATAAGTCACTGCAGTGTCATTGGACTTGCATCTCAAGTTCACTCTCTTGTGACTGGAGCACTCTAGAATAGTGATTCTTAGCCAGAGCAGAAGGGGGCGGGAGCACATGAGAGCCAGAACTCTAGAACAACCATGGACAGGAAGTAAAGGCAAACAGGTTTATAAGAATGATCGTCGGTCATTTTGTTATTGCTGGGCTCGTGAGGGCTAGGTTAAGAAAGTGAGTTTGAGGCTTCTTGGTTTCATTGGGCCTGGCTAGGGACTAGGCCACTTGACTGATTTTTGAAGGTTTGGGCTTCATCTTTTCCCTGGTTGGAGATTAGTTAGGTGAGATCAAGAAGCTCCACAGTTTTAATTCCATGTGACCAAGCTCTTGTTGCCTAATCATTAGTTTTCAGCTTGTATTGCTTGTGTTAAGTATAATGTGTAGAGTTCCTAGGTTTTTAGTTAGTTTATTATTATTATTATTATTATTTTTGCTGGGGGCATGGGAGCATACCTTATACTGCTTAGGCTACTCCTGATAATTTCATGGGGGCGGGGAGCATATAGGGGATGCTAGGTATAAAAGTCAGGTTGGCTGTAAGCAAGGCCAACACTCTAACCACTGTACTATCTCTTCGTTCCCTAGGATCAGCTTAATAAGAAAAAGTGCTGTCTTTGCAGAATAGCTTCTATATTATTGAAACTTGAACAATCCTTCTTCAGCAGAAACCCTGTTTTAACTCTGGTTTCAGGCCTGTTTCTGGAAGCTTTTTTGACCTCAGGGGGAGACATTCATGGGTTCTTAAGTCTGTTAGGAGTCAAGCCTGTGAGAGAGGAGTGTTATATGCACATTCCTAAAAGGGGACTTTTTCCTTGCAGTTTAACTTCTAGTGATACTCAGAACATATAGAGATATAGACATAGTGCTTATCTGTGCCAAACACTGTTGTAGGAATTTTAGGTCAATTGCCTGATTTACTACTCATTAGAACCTTCTAAGGTTGGTTACTAATATCCCCATTTTAGAAGTGGGAAAACTAAAGTATGGAAAAGTTAACCCCAAGGCTTCATAGCTAGGAAAGGCAGAATCACAATTTGTGATTGTGATGTTACAGTAGATCGACCCAGGTTCAATTTCCAGCATCCCATATGTTTCCAAGTCCACCAGGAGTGATCTCTGAGTGCAGAGCAGGAGAAAGTCCTGAGTACCACTGGGTATGGCTTCCAAAACCAATCCCCTCCCCCCCAAAAAAAAACCCAAAAAGCAAAAAAAAAAAAACCACCACCACCAACAAAAAGAAACACAAATAACACAAAACACAAAAACACAAAAAACAAAGATTTGCATGTAGGCTGTGACTCAGGCTTTTGGCTTATCCAAATGTGTTAAAAAGCCAGATATAAGTTATAAAGTCATGTTTGGCAGTTAGTAGTTTTCTGTCTGTGATAAATTAACACAAACTGCCTGACTTAAGACAAGAGGAACTGAGAGTTAGAGTGTACAGGGGTTAAGGCACTTGCCTTGCATGAGATGGTCCTAAGTTCTATCTCCTGGACTGCATAAGGGCCTCTGAGCACAGAACCAGGAGTAAGCCCTGATGTGGCCCGCACAAACAAAACAAAACAAGTTAAAAAAGACAATAGGAATTGATCCTCTCAGTTCTGGAGGCCAAAGTCCAAAATCAAGATGTTGGCTGGACCATGCCTCTTCTGAAGGCTTTAGGGAAGGGGCTTCCTCCTCTCTGCCTAGCTTCTGGCTATCGCTGGCACCTGTTTAATTTCCTTGGCTTCATGTACCTCGCTTGTCTCTGACTCTGGTTGCACACACCAATCTTGCTGAGTATCTGTTTTCTTGTCTTCTAAGAACCAGTCACTGGATTACAGCCCACCCTAATCCCATGTGACCTCATTTAAATTTATTATATCTGCGAAGACCCCATTTCTAAAAAAGAAGTTTCTATTCTGAGGCTCTGGCATGCATGAATTCTAGGAGTATACCATCCTACCCCATATGGCCTTTCGGTTTGGGAAAAGGAGGCATTTTCAGCATTGTGAAAGTTTTTAGTACGGTGTCTCTGGTGCATTATGTGCAGGATATGAATCGCCAGAGGAGGAGCAATGGGTTAGTGGAGCTGTCTGGGGCCACTGCTAAGTCAGTACTTGGTTGTCATGAAAAATTGTAGGCAGAGTACAGGAGCGGCAGAGCGCAGAGGAAGGATCTGGAAGCATCAGAAGGCAGATGAAGCTCTGGTGTGCACTCACTTCATGGGAAAATAGACAGGAGCCATAGCACAAGCAGCGAGATCATCCCAGATATGCAGGCACCTCTTAGTGATCATGTAGGTACCCTTTTGAGGACTTCAGGCCTAGTCAGCACATTCTGAAACAGAAACCTGGGAGTCTGCAGCCCCTTTAAATTTTATTTATTTATTTTTGTTGTTGGCATCGACTTTATTTTATTTCAGTGTCTTGAGTTCAAGCTTTTTATATACAAAATGCCTCATATTATTTTGTAGAAAGCAGATTTAGTTACCCTCTAACATATTGAGTTTCTTACAGTTATATACAGAATACTCTGGGGCTGGAGTGATAGCACAGCAGGTAGGGTGTTTGCCTCGCACACGGCCAACCCAGGTTCAATTCCTCCACCCGTCTCGGAGAGCCTGGCAAACTACTGAGAGTGTCCCGCCTGCACGGCAGAGCTTGGCAAGCTCCCTGTGGCGTATTTGATATGCCAAAAACAGTAGCAACAAGTCTCACAATGGAGACGTTACTGGCGCCCGCTCGAGCAAACCGATGAACAACGGGAGGACAGTGCTACAGTTCAGTGCTACAGAATACTCTGATGCTCTTTGGTAGAAATTGCAGTGTTTTCATGATAAAGTAGATCAGCTATGGATCCACAGGCAAGGATTAAAGAATCTGTAACTTCCCACAAGATAAGTGAAAGAAATAGCACAGGTTGGCATATGCAGAGATTTCTATCTGAGTATTGAACAGCTTCGTGCTTTCTAATTGCGGCCCCTTTTTAGAGCCATTTCGACCATGAGTGCTGTTGCATCATCAGGAAGGAGGGTCGGGGTGAGGCAACAGCTGAGGAGAAAATGGACTCCTTTAGAAGTCCTCTGATCAGGCTGCATGGCTGAACCATACATTGTTTCCAACATGGTTTCTATGGCAACAGGACTTTCTGACATAAATCCGTAACTCATAATTTTTAAATATATCTACTCTCTTTTTTTTTTGCCCTTGGCAGATAGAAAACAGAACCAAATTTGGAGCTTATCTGTAGATCTATAAAGGGTTTACACGTTGTTTCCAGTATATTTGTATTCCTCTTGCTTATGTCATTCTTGCCTACTTTAAATTTCCTGTTTCCTAATTTTTCAACCTAATTTTTCTCTAACACTTCTTGTTGTTTGTTTTTGTTTTGGACTTGGGGCCACAGCTGGCAATGCTCAGGGGTCACTCCTGGCTCTACACTCAGGAATTACTCCTGGCAGTGCTCAGGGGACCTTATAAAGGTAAAGGTAAAGGTAAAGTCCCTCCCGTTGATCGTTGATTTGCTCGAGCGGGCCCAGTAATGTCTCCATTGGAGACTTTGTTGTTACTGTGTCTGGCATATCGAATACTCTCGGTAGCTTGCCGGGCTCTCCGAGAGGGGCGGAGGAATCGAACTCGGGTCGGCCATGTTGGCCGCTTGTAAGGCGAACGCCCTACCCGCTGTGCTATCGCTCCAGCCCCAGGGGGACCTTATGAGCAAGGCAAATGCCCCACCCCTAGCACTTTGTGACTCCGCTCATATACTTCTCAGAAGGGGTTGAGATACTTGTGAAGTGCTCCTTCCACACATCACCACTTGGCCCTGACCTGTCCTTCTGGTGGGGGAAATGCCCTGTGGTAGGTAGCTCAGTCCCCTGCCCTGTCGCTGAGCACCGTTCAGCTCTGGTTTCCCTGCAGCAGAACAAAGCGAGGAACAGTAGTACCCTGTCTGATATCATCAGCAGCATGGACAGGATAGTATCACCCACTCAGCCCAGTACTCAGTAGAGGGCAAGTGGTCAGTGGCCTCAGAGGAAGCAGCATTCCTCGAAGAGAAGACTGTGTGAGCGGAGAGTGCATGTGGAACTGGTCTGTGGGAAGGACACCAGTGCACAGGTCATCTTTGGCCACCAGAGGATTCTGAGACATTTGCAGAGAAACACTAGTGGTGGGACCTCTTCTGGCCCTTCATCCGCAGCCTTCATCCTCAGCTGCAGGGGCTGCAATATTTCTTCCATGCTGTTTCTTTTTCTTTGTTTGCTGGGTCCATCTGGGACTTTTGCTGGCCGCACACAGTCAGGCTGCCTTCCCTTCTGACTGATGCCTGCAGAATAGGGGCAGAGATTAGGAGTACATCACGCAGGTGACCAGGACTATTTTGAGGAGATGAATTCTTCATAAAAATTTTATTACTGTAGTTTTCTTTTCCTTCTTTGCCTTCCTTATTTACTGCCTTCCGTTACACGTAAATGTTTGAAGTCTGAGTCGCTGACAGTTCCTGTTGCCTTCAGAGAACCACAGACACACTAAAAATAAATAGATTTATAATGATGTGGAGAAATGCCTCATGTTAGAAGGAGAAGACAAGAGACATTGTGAGAAATTAAAAACATGATTAGTATGGGAGAGTTACCAAAAAGGGGGTAAGAAATAGTATGGGCAGCGAGGAGAGACTTGGCGCTAATGCAGACTGTTGTTACTTGCAGTTCGGAGGGTTTGGGACATGCTCAGGGCTTACTCTTGATTCTGTGCTTGGGAGTGATGCCTGGTGGTGCTTGGGGGACCATATGTGGTGTTGGGCATTGAACCAGGGTTGGCTGCATACAAGACCAGCACTTAAACACCTGTACTAACTTTCTGGTGCACCAATTCTTTTTGTTGTTGTTGTTTGTTTTGTTTTTATTTTGGGCCTCTCGAGAAGTGCCCGGGTGGGCCAGCAGTTCTCAGCCAATCAGGCCTATGATTCAAGGATGTGAGACTGATCTAGCCCTGTGACAGCCTGTGGAGCCAAGGATACCTGGGCCAGAGGGTACCCCATCATGGCTGGCGACCTCTAGGGCCACAAGTGGCAGTGCTCAGAGGCCTCTAAGGCAGCATGTGGCAATGTGTGGGAACCACATGGTGTCAGGAATCAAACTTAGCAGGCCGAGTCTGCACCCGAATCGCTGTACTGTATCTCCCAGTCCCTGGTCCACCAGTTGTTAGGCTGCCCTAGAATAAGCGATGTTCCTCCTAGTGAGGTTCTTAATCCTATGGAAACCCATCCGCAGAACTCTTCATATTATTCCTTCTGACTGTGAGAGGTGGCTTCCTTCCCCCGGAGGAGACTGGTGGGGCCTAAAGGTGATCTGAAATGGTTGATATGAGAAGGTAAAAACAAGAATTGCGGAGAGTGGTTCATCTTGCTTGGCTGCTGTCCTTGACTGGGGTCTTCGAGCTCCACAAAACCGTTTCGGCCCCCTGCTTGTTGCATGCCATAGGGAAAAGAGTGTGCCGTGTGCACTGGTGTTAGAAACTGGAGCAAGGACTGAGCTTGCACTGGAAATTCTGTGTCACTGACTTCGTGGGTCGGCTTAAGAGCAGGTTTTCCCAGGGTCTGTGCCAACCGCCTCTCCTTGACACCCGCAAGTCACAAGATTTGCGTGTTTGCTCAGCTCTGGGTTCCCTTCATCGGTGTCCAGTCCTCCTGAGTGAGCAGCATTTCGGTCCGCTGGCGCGTCACCAGTACAGGCCAAATTAGACGTAATTGCACATGGGCTTAACTTTCTGGTCTGTGGTTTAATGTGCTCTGCAGAAGCATGCCAGGCCTGGAGCTTTGTTCTCCCTGGGAATGGTGTGCCCCTGAAGAAAGGGGACGTATAGTTCACTGGCGAAACGTAGGCCCTTCTGTGGAGACGGGCCCTATTATGCTGAGGCAAGGGGTCCTCGGGGCCACTTCAGGATATCCGGTCACCCCGTTCATTAGGATGGGTTTTTTTTTCCTCTGTCCCGTGAAACAAACTTCTTTTCCCTCGATAGTCTTTGCAGCAACCTTTGGAGGCCAGGGGAAGCCAGAACTGTTGTAGAGAGGGCCTTGTTGCTGGAGAGAAGGGGAAGCAGGATGCCTTTTCAGGAAAACTGAACTAAAAATAGAGCCAGTCATTCAGCTGTTGCCTGGGCTTCTTTGAAGACTGGAGTTTGTTGCTGCTTTTCCTTTCTCTGCATTCCTTGTGGGTCTAGCTCCTTTTCCTGTGTAAAAAGGAGCGCCTTGGTGCTGAGTGGGCCTGGATACAGTCCCTGGACTACGCCAGGGGCTGGGTAAGAGACTTGCTTGAGCCTGGCCAGCCCACACAGGGCCAGGCAGTGCGTTTATAATAGGTAACTTGAGACCTGCGCTGCATGGGTAATGAGGTGGGGGTGGTGGAGTGTTCTGGGAGGAAGGGCTGTCTTGAAAGAACTGGCTGGGTCCCTCTGCTCTGGACTGTCACACACCACATTGGGCTCTTCTCTGAGTCAAGGGTGGAAAACGATGAGCAAGGGAAGTGCAGGTGGTTTACTGGGCTTCTTGATGGGGTTCACTGCAGCAGGTAATGGTAGGGGGTGAGGGGTTGTGTGCTGACAGTTAATTTTGAAGCATACTAAATTTCCTAATTTAATTTATTTAAACAAAAATTAAAAGAAAATATTTTTGTCTTGTGAGCCAGACCTGGTGATGCACAGGGCTATTTCCTGGCACTCAGGGATCACTCCTGGTAGGATTGGGGGACGTCAAGAATGCTAGGGATGGAATTTAGGTCAGCCATGTACAAGAAAAGCATTAACCTGCTGTACTGTTGCTCAGACTCCAATTTGTTTATAGCCACCCCCAGAAGTGCTCAGGGTTTATTCCTGGCTCTGCTTAGGGGACCATTTGCAGTGTTGGGGATTGAACTGGGGTCAGCTGCACGCAAAGCAAGCCCCTTACCTGCTCTCTGGCCCCAAGGGAACAGTGAGTGCTATAGGTTTGCATTTCTTAGGCTTGGCACTTCTGATATCTTTGGACTATACAGTTTCTTGGTCTTGGTGGGGGACTGATGGATATTTGCCAGCACTTCTGAAACACTCAGTGCCACTCATGTGCCCTCTCAATCATCTTCTGCCTGGGACATTTTCCTGAGTTGAGAATTGCTGTTGGTGGGTAAAGGGACAAGGTTGCTGACAGAATATTTCCTTTTGTGTTGCTGGGTACTGCCGCGGTCAAGCTTCCCACCTTGGCTTTTTATCATACCGTTTATGGACCAGTCGTGTTTGTGTGGACAGGGTGGGTGGTGATGTGAAATTAAACACTTCCCCATCCTGCTTGGGGATCTGACTTTGAAGGAAAGTGTGCCGGGCTGAGCCCTCCCCATTACTCTTTCAAGAGTGCATGAATGATCAGGTTTTTCTTCTGGGAATGGGGTTATCTGTTTTCCTGTCAGTTAAAACTTTTTTTTAATTAAATTTTATGTGACTCCTGTAATAGGTTCTAGGCTGACAAATGTGGAAACTTGGAAGGAGGGTCTGAAGCTTGGCACTGCCCATGTATTACTCTGGGGGCAGCTTAGGGCTGGTCCAAGAGGGCCCAAGATGTGTGACTCAAGATGTGCCCTCTTTTGTCTTGGAGACCACCCTGGCAGTCCTGAGGTTCTGATAAGGATCACTTTTCATTAAGTTTATTGTTTTTCCCTTGCAGGGGACCCCAGGTGGGGTCAGGGTGGACTGGATGGCTCTGCTCATGTGTGGTGTGAGGATTAAAGCTCATGGCCTTACTTCTGCCAGAGTACTTCATCAGGGACTGGGCCATATTCTGGGCCCTTTCTGTCTGGGAACCCCTGCAGCAGGGTTTGGGTTTGTGGCATTGTATTGGCTCAGCAGGTGCTTGAAGCCATGAGCCATCTCCAAGGCACAAGGACCAAGTCTTTATTGTTAAGGAAAACTGACAGATCAGAGGAGAAAGAGGAGGAAACACGGGGAGTGGGGTGAGTGTAGGGCTGTTGGTAATCCCTTAGGCCAGAGACTGCCCAGAGACTCTTCTGGGTGGAGGCAGCGTTCTCCTGGCCCGTCTGGTGGGACTAATGCTTCTAGTCACTTAACTCATACTGCAAGGAGCAACTGAACAGGGCAGGCTGGGACAGGTGGCTGCACCACCTCAGAGGGTCCCTAGAGGGGACAGGTCAACTCTGGAAAGGCAGCAGATTGGACCGGTTCATTTGCCTGCGGCTCCCTGGTTTGAGCTGAGTGGAGACTTGCAGAGGAGAGCAGCCCCCTGAATGGCTGTGGACTATAGAAGCTCGGCTCTGCCAAAGGCAGCCCCGGGCCAGCACTCTTTTCCCACCAGGAGCCAATGTTGGTGCTGCTCTTGTCATGAGACCGTATTTCTGCAGGTCTGCTGGTACAGGAGAGGGAGCGTATGGGGTGGTGGTATTGGGCCCCCTGGGAAGTGAAACTTCATACTGGGATTGCAGGCTGGCCCTCCTGATCTGTGCCAGGGCTCAGGGTTGGGCAGTAGTCTGCAAGCACAGCTGTGTCTTTGCATTGCTTAGTATGCTAATTTAAAAAAATTATTTTAAATTTTTAAACCTAATTTTATTTTTTAACAGTTGTTCACAATAATTTATTACATTCAATATTCCAGCACCAATTCTACCACCGCTACACCTTCCCACCACCATTATTTTGAATATTCCCATCACCATCCAAGCCCGTCCTCAAACCAGGTTCTAAATAATTTATTTTTTATTGCTTGTTATGAATAAACCACTAAAAATGATCCCAAAACTGTAAACTTACTTTCACAGCGTCTGTAAGGGCAGGAGAGAGCCCTCAGTGGACTGACTATATTTTCCTGTGCTTGCCGGAGCCACAGACTCAGTCTCTTGACACCATTTGGTTCCTAGAGCACAGAACCAGGATAATTCCTGAGCAGAACTGGGTATGGTCCCAAAACAAATGCAAAAAAAAAAAAAAAAAGAATGTTATACAGACAATACATTGGCATCCTAGGGAAGAAACCCTGGAATGTAAGGAAAAATGTGAAACTCTTCTACTGCCTTAGCCCAAAATAACCATTGTGAACATTTAGGCCGATTTCTTTCTAATTTTTATTCCTTTCTGTATCTGCTTTTATTTTTTTAACTATGTTTAAATTAGTCAACATTTCTCTCACCCTGGTGCAGGGTTTTAAAGTAGACTTTTGCTACTTATAATTTCTCCTAATGGAGCTAGAGTTAGCTGATGAAACTTTGTTTTTAGGGGGTGGGGGTGGGAGTGGTGTTGGATTGAAATAAAAATTTTTCCCCTCTCCAGAGGTCCAAAATCTTAGTAAATCTTAAACCTCTCTTTGCTTTAGCTGAGTGAAAAGAAACACACACACACACACACACACACACACACACACATATGCATACTCTTTTGTTGCTGCTTGGGTTGGAGTAGGGTTAGAGTGTTTTCAGTGCTCTCAAAGTCTCCCTCTGGGAAGGGAGAGTAGACCCCATATCCTGCACTTTTCGAAAGTTTGCCATATGCCACTTCATGGTTACGAAAGACCTGCTTTAGTAGCTGTTTCTGCATACTGAAAGAAATTTGAAGATTTTTTGCTTTTATGACAGAAGTCAAAAAGCAAAAATAGCATTCAGCATTTCTTTGGCAGCAGTCTTGGCTGCGTCAGCATCTGTAGCCCCCAGCAGACTGTAACCCCACCCAGCTCTGGTCCCAGGAACTGGTCTCTCAGGCTGTGGCTGTACCCCTTCATTCCCATTTCACAATGTCTTCAGTGTGATGGGTAGAGTGTATGTGCTATGTGGTATGATGTAGTTGGTTATTTTGGGGGTCTGAGAATGCTCAAGATTTTTTTCATGTAAATGAATGGTAATTGCTTCTTTACTTTATGTCACTTAGGCTTATGAAAAGTTTCCTAGAAACATGCTAGTTTTGGATATTGGTGGAAGGGAGGAGTTGGTGGTGGTGGTGTTGGAGACCCGTATCTCTAGTTTATAGGAAAAGAAGGGGAGTTAACAGTGATTTGCATGTGGTGGACCTATTGGCCGAGAATCTCTGGTGTGACCCCAGGGCCCCCTGAGTGTCCCTTGGGAGCCCCCTGCCCAAACTAGGAAGTCTTTTTTTTTCTTTTTTCTTTTTGGGTCACACCCAGCAATGCACAGGGGTTGTTCCTGGCTCTGCGCTCAGGAATTACTCCTGGCAGTGCTCAGGGGACCATATGGGATGCTGGGAATCAAACCCGGGACAGCCGCGTGCAAGGCAAATGCCCTACCTACTGTGCTATTGCTCCAGCCCCAAACTAGGAAGTCTTTTGGTTGATTTGCTTTGCTTGCTTTCTCTTCTTTGGAAATCTTTGAGAAGTCTGTTGTGACCACACTGTTCCTGAAATGCGTCTGGTGGGTCCAAGTGGCTGTTGTATAATGGCTTGAGTAGAAGATGGAAGTAGACATCTCATGTTGAATTGAAACATTTAAGCTTGCATTATCTCTCAAATTGAATTAGCTATTTTCATATAATCAAATTGGGCAAATTCAGTAGCTTTAGAAACGATTTATGGCTTGAATCAGATTCAGACCAATCCATTGATAAGCTAACATTCTGGCTGTATGCATCAGCTCACTACCCCTCAAGCTAATAGAACAGGGTGCCAGCAGAAATGTAAAACCAGATCTGTATTTTAAAGGCATACACCCTCTACTCATTTCCTGTGCTGTGTAGCAACCTAATCATTGCTCATTTCTCCAACAACTTTATTTCAGATAGTATCAGATGAGAGCTGCTAAGAATCACCCTGTGTCAGTGAATCACTCTGTCAGTGAGCTTTGAATCAGGCATACTCTTCCTGTCTTCATAACCGTTATTATCACGTAGATGATGGAGACATAAGTAACTATGTTCACGTTGGCTTCCATTGACACTGTGAGATACAAGGGCTGATTGTTTTTGGTTTACGCCTTCCCAGCTGTCCCACTCTGAGCCATTGTGGATCTCCTAAGAGCTCTCTGGCCCTTCCAGTTCTGGGAAAGAGTTGATACTTTCCTTGTGCTCTCCTTCCCAACTCTGGTTTAGTGGTAGTTCTGGGCTCCTTGCCCATGTGTGTGTGGAAGATGGTGTGGTGGGATGTGGACTGGGGATATGGATGCAGTTAAATTGTTGGACCCAGAAGATAGCTCCAAGGGCTGGAGTGCATGCTTTGCATGGTGGAGCCCCAGGTTCCATACCTGGCATTGCTGGAGCTACCCACCGAGTGGTCAACCCCCAAACAAAAACACTAGCAACAACAAAAGAGGCAGCTAATCTTGTTGCTGCTACTCCTGCCTTCTCTTGTTCCTTCACCCTCTGGAGATGTGATGGCTCTGTGCTGTGACTAACTTGGCAGAACCCTGCAATCCCTGCGAAGTTAACCTTCTCTCTTCTCACCTGTGTAAATGTTACTTTCCCTAAACTCCATTTGAGTCCCCTCATTTTTCTTGCCTGTACCCTAACTAATTAAGTAATATCCCATTTTACAAATAAGTAAGCTGTGGCTGGGTTATTAGTGAATATCAAAACCCAGATGGGAATCTAGGTGGCTTTATGTAAAACTGTTCGTTCCAATACCACACCCATCACCAATATGTGCATGAGAAATCATCATAAATAACATTGTAAACCTCAGAACCTGTTCGTTGACCTCCAGGCACTCCTCTTTGCTTGGGTGAATGTCCTTTGTCCTCAAATTGAAGAGAAATCTGAGGGAATGGCTTTCTACTTGGTCGATGTTAATTAGGAAGCTTCAAGGCTGAGCAACAGAACTAGCCTTTATACATTTGAATGAAGTCAGCTTCTTGGGTTCAGAGTTTGTTACTTTCTTCTGGAATTGCCCCCGAGATCATTTTGCCTTCAGTTGCCCATCGTTTGCTAGCAAACATCAAATCCATTTTTGAGTAGCAGGTGTTTTAATTTTTAAAATAAATACAAAAACTTAACAATTACACGGACTATTGGAGGACGTTTACAGAAAACTATTTCAGTCATGGAAGCCAAGGTGGAATGAACAGAGAGTGACTGAAGTAACTATTTCAAGGGAAGCTTCTTTCGTGAATGATCCTTTGGCTCTCAAAAATGCAACCTTAACCAGGTTACCCAGTCTGCTCTCATGGTACCCTGACTTCATGTCCATGACCTACTGAGGAACTCTGTGCTGAGACAGATGAACATGCTGAGATGGATGACCCAGGTTCCCTGCTAGTCCTGAATGTAACAGTGGCTCATGGCTGGGGCCTGGGACCTCAGATCAGTCAGTTGGTTTCAAGCCACACTACAAAAATGGCCGAATGGACACTTCAGGCCTTGGTTTTTCTCATTTGATTTTTTTTTTTCTTTTTGGGTCACACCTGGCAATGCTCAGGGGTTAAATCCTGGCTCTGCACTCAGGAATCACTTCTGGCGGTGCTCAGGGGACCATATGGGATGCTGGGAATCAAACCCGCATTGGCCACGTGCAAGGCAAATACGCTACCCGCTGTGCTATTGCTCCAGCCTGTTCCTTATTTGAAAAGTGAAATTAATAGTGTCTCACACAGATTTTCTGAGGTTAAATTATGTAAAGGGCTTAGAGAAGTGTCTGGTGCAACTCTCAGTGCCCAGGAGGGTTTAGCATGTTTCGATGGCTGTGCTCCTTAACTTGGCAGTTGTCTCCTTTCAATGGTCCTCCCCGGGTGTGGTCCCATTCTTCTGTCGGTCAGCCCTGTCTAGCTCATTTCTTTATTTCCTGAGGAGAATACAGAACCGAACTCTCTCTAATAAAGTATGCTTTTGAAGAGTTATCTGAGTCATGGAATATAACAAAGAACTGAAGGAGGGGAAGAAAGGAGAGAGAGTGTGGGCATGCTGGGAAGCAAAGGTCTCCCTCCAATAAGTACCTTTTCTTGCAAAGCAATTATGGGGATCTGGGGCATCCATTCTCCATTTGGACTTTCTACTCAGGTTCTACTGTTGGATAGCCTTGGACTTTCGTGTACGAGTTTTTGGGCCCCAAGTCTTTAGCCAAGTGGTGTTTGTTGTGACCCTTCTTCCTTTGTGTTAGTTTGATGAACTAGACTCCCTCTTTCATGGGACTTATGCAAGATATTAATTAAGAGAAATGAGGTCTTATTTCCAAAAGGACGAGAAATGCAGAGAAATGAGGTCTTGTTTCCAAAAGGACGAGAAATGCAGAGGCCTACAGAGACCCAGGTGTTGGGGAGGAGTGGCGGTAGGGGCCCTCAGGAGTGGATGTGAGCCTTTGCGCAGAAGGAAGTGGCACCTTGCCTTCCTGCGCTACCTCCGGGAACCAGGGGGAGCTCTTTCACCCACACATGGGGAGATTCCTCCCAGCAGCTGGCGAATGGTCGTGGGAGGGAAGAAAGGAACTGGCAAGAAACAGGGAGCCAAAGCCTCTGTCAGTCATAGATGAGGCAGAACTCTTGCCTGCAGCGGTGGGAGAGTGTGAGCGTGCTGGGAAACGAAGGTACCCCTCGAATGAGTACCTTTTCTTGCAAAGCCAGTATGGGCATCTGGGCCATCCAGCCCCCATTTGGACTTTCTACTCAGGTTCGACTCTTGGTCAGCCTTGGACTTTCATGCACAAGCTTTTGGGCCCCCAGATATTTAGCCTAGTGGTGTTCGTTGTATCCCTTGTTGTCCCAAGTCCTTGGGGGACTATTGAAAGCCTTCACTGATTGTATTTCTCCTCACTTAACTTTTCTCTAGGGAAAGTCATCCTTTCCCCCACCCTTCCAATTAAAATAAAGAACTGTGTCTGTTAGAACCTATGATCTATTAGAAGGCTGTCTTACCTTGCAATTAATTGGCTCTTATTTCCACAAGTTGAAAATGCTATCACAGTAAAACTGGTTCGTAGCGCTTATGGAGTTTGTGCACATACCGGGAGCCAAGTTCATCCTGTCACTGAGTCACTAGAGTAAGCTGTGTGCCTGGGGTGTGCTGAGCTGTCTGTGCTTAGGAGGGGAGAAATGGGGCACTTCTCTCGCACAAAGCCTGCCATCTTCATGGCTGGTTTTAGAACTGCAGGTCAGGCATGAGAATGCTCTCACATACTCTTGCCCTGGGACAAAGTTTTTTTTTTTTTTGGGTCACACCCTGCGATGCTCAGGGATTACTTCTGGCTCATGCACTCAGGAATCACTCCTGGTGGTGCTCGGGGGACCATATGGGATGCTGGGAATCGAACCTGTGTCGGCATGTTGGCTGTGTGCAAGGCAAACGCCCTACCCACTGTGCTATCGCTCCAGCCCCTGGGACAAAGTTTTGAGTTGAGTACATTGCAAAAGCTCTCTTTCATTGCCTACTTGAGTCATCACTCTGTCCGCATCTTTTGTTCTCTGAAATTGAAAATTATCTGACTGCACAACAGGGGAGAAGACCAAATTCATTCTGCTTGACTCTAAGGAGAAAGGCAATGGAAACATTAGCCAGCCGTGTACTTATTGGAACGTTTTCTGGATGTGGCAGTGCACTGAGAGGCCTGGACTTAGAGGGTGAACACTTTTGCAAATTAATGTTTCTCAGAATTTAAAACAGCTGCTCATTTTTGAACCTCTTGTCAATATAATTATGACCCATGAGATGTATGGTAGAAGCAAAGATTGTGGTAGCTATACAAACTTTAAAGTTCACTTTTGTCCCATTGGCATATGCCAGGGCACAAAAGCCCATATAAGGGAGATTGTGTGTTCTAGAACATTGGAACCTGGCCTGCCCGGCACTGGGGCTTGGCCAAGTCCCTCCCTCACTGTCTCATCTGTGGGCTTAGTGGAAGATACGGTAGTTAATGTGTCAGTCTGCCTTCACAAAGCCTAATAAACTGACAAATGGCATCTGCGATGGAACATGGTCTTCACATCTAAATTACACCCAGGTCTCAGGGAACAGGTGCCTGGCTGCAGCCTTTATGACTGATGAGTTAGCATATTTATTGGGCAGACTCTAGACTAGTTTATGAGCTACTTACATAAAATATTCGTCCTTCCTTGACGCTTTTTTTTTTCTATTTCAGAGTCACTTGGGTCCAGTTTTCACCACGTTGACTTTTTTCAAATACAGGTGCAGGAATATGAAATAGGCAAAGCTGTCACGATGGGAGAAAGGCTTTTCCTGCCAGTTGAAGTCCCTGCAGGCATAGAGGAGTGAGAAACTCCTTAAGACAGGAGAGGGTGGTTGACGCCTGTGAGCTAATGTCCCTCCGTAAATTATTTACTACAGAAAAATAGTACTTATACAGTGGAGAAACCTAGAATGTATCAGCTCAAGCAAGTGACGAAAGTTATCGAGCTAATCCAGCATCACATGCTTCTGATGGGATTCTGTGGAAAGAGTAATCTTGAGTTTTTATGTTTGTGTGAGAGAAATGCGCATAGCCTGAATTAAACCATGAGGAAATGTCAACTAAATCTCAACCAGTGGCCATTCTATAAAATTAATGGTCTGGAATCCTCAAAAAATCAGCTCAATAAAGATAGGGGTTGATAACAGTTCAAGATTAAAGGAGGCTTCAGGGGCATGGGCAGGAACCATTGGGGACAGAAAACGTTAAAGGACAATTTGGGGACAAGTAGTACAGCGGGAATGTGGATGATGGATTGGGTAACTAGCTATATAAAATTTCCTGATTTGGATAATGTGCTGATGTCATGCAATAAAATGGCCTTGCTCTTAAGAAATACATATGAAAAGGGAGAAGAATTGCAGCCCTAGGTGGGAGAGTCTGGCATTTGTCCTTCTGTCCATTTGTCCACTCTCTGGTCTGCTCTTTTGGGATAGACCTGGGGAGAGCTGTGCAGAAGACTTGACAGTGAGAGAGGTGGAGGTGAAATAATGGTTGTGGATACCTCATTAGTACCTTTCAGATGGATGTGTGCCAGTGGGTGATCAGAATTAGCAGTGGTGTTTGAGACCTGAGTGTGATCGCCATTGTTTGTCCTACCTCATAAATATTTTATTTAGATGTTTTTAATATAATTTTTGTGGTGTCCTCTCAAGCAGTGCTCAGGGGACCCAGAGGCCACCCCGATGGTGATTTGGGAACCATACAGTGCCAGGGATCAATCTCAGGGCCTGCACATACCGAGTATTAGCCCGAGCCTTTGAGGTCTCTCTCAAGTTTTGGATTTGTTTCTTTTTAAACTTGAAGGACACTGCCAGTGGTGTGCAGGGGTTATTCCTAGCTCTGTGCTCAGGAGTAAGGTAGAAGACTCCTTGCAGTGCTTCAGGGATCGTATGTGGTGCTAGGGATTAAGCCAAGGCCACGCAGCTCACCCCAGGACTCTCTCTCAAACCCTAGCATTTAATTTTCAATGTTCTCCAAGTGAATGGAATTGTAAGAACTGCATTTTAACTTTATGATTATATATATGTGTATACACACACACACACACACACACATATACACATTTATACATGTGTAAAAAACTTTAAAGTTGGACTTTAAAGGTAAAAAACTTTAAAGGTAAAAAACTTTAAAGGCCTCCCTGTCCACCCGCTCTCCCCCTAGCCACCGGCATTCGGGGTGGGCCTGGGCCGCTCCCGCAGCCAGGGCGGCCCGGGCCCTGGGGCAGACGGCGGAGGAAACAAGGGCCAGGCTGGTTGATCTTAGTAGCAGTTTATCCCATAGAGGAAATTTAAGTGATGGAGGGCCCAGGTTCTCTCAAGCACGTGTTCCCCTTGCTAGCCTCTCCCAGGTCCATCTTGCCTCCCTGCTCTCTCCTCTCTCCAGCTCTCTTACCTCCAGCTTCCTGGCCTCCAACCCCTCTGCAGTCTGGGCTGACACTCCACCCAGTCAGGTAGCCAAATTAACATAAGAAAGCCCTTCCTGAGGGCCCACCAAGTTCAAAGGGAACACCACCTAAAAGGCATTCCAAAGCCCTTCCTGACTGCCCAAGGGCAAAATACCTCCTAAGGTGTTTTTCTCTTTTCCTCAGTCCAGTAACTATCAACATATCAATACGAATAGCTAGCTATTTTTGTATGGACACAGTAAGAGATAACATTGAGACTTGTAGGGCAGCTCTCCTGGGAACATCTTGCCACTGACTCAGACTACAGTGCTCAGGCCAGATTAATCATTCCTAACCCTAGCAGGGTCCAAATCTAGTTATTACTTTTTGGATCATGACAGCATTTGTCCTCTATCAAGCTCTTAACTTACAGGTAAGCATTATGGCGCTTTGGCCAGGCCCATCTCGATGCCAGAGTAGCACATAGCTTACCACTTGCCCTAGTTCCATCCAGTCCCTCGTCGGGACCCTGCTTTGGGGGGGGGGGGGCGTTAGGAAGTAAAGGCAGCTGAGGCTTAGGTGAGAGAACAGATGCCCAGGAGAGAAATATTACTGAGAGTCACATTACAAAAGCATGTCTTCTTATGTCCATACAAAAAGGACATTGCTCTGAATAAACTATTCAAAGGACTTAGGGAGAAGAGGAACAATATTTACAGGTCAACAGAGAACATAGAAAGAAGTTACAGATAAACACAGAGGAATGGGAGCATTGTGATGGGAGCAACCCAATAAACCTAAACTACCTGAGGCTATGCAGGAAGGACAAAACAGTGTTATCCTACATCTTCCCCTTTTTCTTTTTACAAAAACACAAAATTTGAAACAGAGGAACAATTCCAAACACAAAACAGTCTCCTTAGTTGTACTAAGATTTCAGTCCAATCCTGGACCTAGAGCAGTGCTTGTAGTAAAGCGTCCAGTTGTCCTGCACTGTCCAGGGGTGATAAGAGTCACCAATGATGAGAGTCATTTAGTCCCATTCTGAAGAAATGAAGTGTCTGCATCAAAACGGAAGAATTAGTCTGTAACAGCATCAGTAGTAGTTACAGCAACGGGTCCCAGGGGAGCAGCTATTAGGAGTTCGATAAATTTCAGGAAGCACTGGATCAGTCAGGGAGCACTGGAACAGGAGCATCACAACTTCTGGCAGGAGTACTTCAGCAGGGGAATGCAGCCATTCTTCAGTCAGGTTCATTGGTAGTCATAGATGTGCAACCTAGCTTATGTTTGAGAAAAACACTTTTTAAAAGTTATCACGTTTTGACCAGCAGGGTTTGGTCTCCGTGCCTGTGAGTAGAGAAAAAGACAGAGGGAAGCTCCAATACAAATGGATATCCTAGAGAGAAATGAAAGGTGTTGCTGTCAAGTCATTCCTTTCTCCTTCAGGAACCTGTTGTTAGGATGCAGATCGTGATCTCCCTTTAATGACAAAGAGACTCCAGAGACTGCAAACAGCAAGCAGGGTTTATTGCAAGACTGACCAGCCAGGGTTGAGCTGCCTATGCAGACGTGCAGGTCTGGCAGGATGGGCAAGACCCCGAGCTTTTTCAAAGGAGATCTTATATAGGCCTTCACCGGCCCGTTACAGCAGAGCCCGCACATTTCATAGCCAATAGATTTGTAACAACCCACACTTTCCTGACCAATCCATTTTAAAGCACATCACTCCTTAGCCTGTAGTTTAAAGATCAGCATTTGCGTCAGTGCTTAGGAACGTCCTGGTTTTTAGGGCAGTCCTGGGCCTTGAGAGACATCTGGTTATCTGGTCTGACCCTCGCCCTTCTTGTGACTTGCAACTCCGGGCACCTGTATCTGAATTCCTTGCTCGGGGGCAGAAAAACCAGTTATTTTGCAATGCGGGTTCCTGTTAAGCTAAGCTAAATTAATTCTGGTGGTGGTCCATTCTGGGCCTGTCCCTCACACCTGTGAATTCCAAGGAAAGAGTAAGAGTAAAGAATTGTTAATTCAAAATATGGAGTGCTGGTGCTGTTCAATCCACAGCCTGTAAAAAGAGAGGTATAAGGAATGCTGTAATGTGAACTCATGATATGTTAAAGGAGCCAGAGGCCTTGCTGCAGGTTCTCTGAAACCTCGTTCCTCTTCTTCCTTGTGACTTCCAGCTGAAATCAGTTTGGAGATACATGAAGCTAATCATAAGTCATTATTGCTAGAAAGAGAAGCTAGATTTTTCAAAGGATTCCCCTTTGGGGCTCAGCAACTGGTCCTGTGGCTATGAGTGCCTGCCTGCAAATGTGGGCGTGTGTTTGATCCATGGTGCTCATGGTGCTTCGCTCTGTGCTGAGCAAAGCTGCAGGGTCGCTGAGCACAGCAACGGGACGAGCAGCCCCTAATGAGCATGTACTCCAAGTTTGTGAGCCACGTGCGAGACCCTCACCCCAGGTTACCACCACCACAGCAACAACAAAGAGGAGAGAGGTATTCCCCTTGGGCAGATAAGGAAGAGACAGAGAGCATGGGTGACTGGCTTAAGTCTCGGTTCCTCCTAGATACAGAATCTTCTTCTCTGGCCTCCTGGGATTGGATTCCCTCCTCAACTCTTTTTTTTTTTTTTACCATAATTGACCATTTATTAGTGTGATTTTTTTTTTAAAAAAATTCTAACAACAATAGTGTAACATATTGGTCTTCAAGATTTTATTAATTATGTGTACTGTACCCTCCTCAACTCTTAGTTTCAGGTTCTTAGAAATGTAAGAAAATCAAAATATGAGAAAGGAAAGACAACATATCTTTTCTAGGCAAGTATAACAGTTGTTTTTATCTTTAGAACTGGTACCTATAGACGTGTGTGTGTGTGTGTGTGTGTGTGTGTGTGTGTGTGAATCAAGATGGTTTCTATTGACACTTATTTAGAAAGATGTGAAAGGAGAGAAAGGGAGAAATGTGTGTTCAAGAGAGAATACAGGCATCTCCAGAGTGGAAATAGGCCAGCAAAGAAACAGAGATAAACAAGCAAGAAATGTGTTCAAGGAAGAGCGTGGGCTTGAAGAGCAAGCTCTAGGCTAATTCTACTAATCTGAAATTTTGGGGTTCTGAAAAAATTCATAGAAGGTAAATACAATTTAATATCATATTTGAAACCATTTGGGTGATGCGTGGTAGTGGAGGTATGTGTTGCTGGGAATTGAAATCTAGTCTTTTGCTCGCAAAACATGTGCTCACCCTGTTATCTCCTAACTCCACATGTTACTTTTTGTTTATTTTTTGCACTTGGGACCACACCTAGCTGTGCTCAGGCTTACTCTTGGTTCTGTGCTCGGGGTTACTTCTGAAAGTGCTTAGGGGGCCATATTCAGTGCCAAGGATAGAATTGGGATCAGCTACATCAAGGCAAGAGCATTACCCTGTACTGTCTCTCTAGTTACTTCCCCCGTCCCGTGGTACTTTTAAGAAAGGCAAGTTTTGGCTACTAAACTCATGCAAACTACTTACTTTGAATTAAGAAAATATTTAGTTTAAGGACGAATGATAGAAGATGGGATTGCTCAGTGTTGTCCATCAAATTGGTATACACCTGCATTAGAAGGGTTTGGGTATTGGGTACCATGAGCAAAAATCAGACTATGACACTCTCCACCCCCAGAAAATTAGCCCAGCCTGGAAAAGGGTGTGCAAAGGTGAGTGGTGTGAGAATTCAGATTCGTCTTGGCCTGTGCTGTGAAGTGTTTCAGTGGAGCTGAGGGTGCAGATCTGTTTAGAAGGTCACGTCAGCTTTAGTTCTCTTGAGAGCCCAGTGGATCACAGCAGTGGGGGCATGGGGAGCTCAGCCGACCCTTGAAGTCAGTGAAGTGTCCTAAAGGCGCTGCTTGCTGGGAGTGACACCCTGCTGTGTGCTGAGCAGTTCAGGGTACAGAGGCTCCACCTCTCAATGCTGTTAGTGTGGGGTTTATGAGGCCGTAGGGTCACGTGACCCATCTTGGAATGCCATTGTTTACCAAGTTTAAAGTTGGGAACTCCATAGAATATATATTTGTCATTGTAGGTTTGGGGGCCATACCCAGCAGTGCTCAAGGCTTACTTCTGGTTTTGCACTTAGAAATCACTCCTGGCAGGACTCAGGGGACCATATGGCAGGTTGACCATCAAACTGGGGTCAGCCACATACATGCAAGGCAAGTGCCTTACCCACTGTGCATTGCTCTGGTCCTGATTTTTTTTTTTTTTTTTTTTTTTTTTTTGCTTGTTGGGTCACACCTGGCAGTGCACAGGGGTTACTCCTGGCTTTGCACTCAGGAATTACTCCTGGTGGTGCCCGGGGGACCATATGGGATGCTGGGAATTGAACCTGGGTCAGCCATGTGCAAAGCAAATGCCCTACCAGCTATACTATTGCTCCAGCCCCTGGTCCTGAGTTTTATACTTTTTATTTTCTCTCTGAAGGTGTGTGTGTGTGTGTGTAAAAGTTCATTAACTTCCAGTTTAAGAAGGGTATATGTGTGTGTGTGTAAAAACTCATTAACTCCCAGTGTAGAATTTGTGTGTGTGTGTGTGTGTGTGTGTGTGTGTGTGTGTGTGTGTGTCCAGAAAGCGGCTTGCTAGCTATGAGAGGTGCAAGCCAGGCCTCTCTGTGGGCCTCTTGTCCCCGTGTGTGACCATGGATGACTGAGCTGTCCCAAGTCTATTTCCACATCTGTAAACTAGAGAAATCCCAGTGTCATAAGATTGTCATGTATGCAATGCAGTAATGTCAGTGTCGAGGACAATCTGCCGTGCAGATTGGGACTGTGGGTATGCAGCTCAGGGGGGGCCAGGCCTCACGGGCTGCTGGAAACCCTCCACTGAGCTGCTCCTGTGGCTGGCTGCACTCCTGAGTGCTGCAGTCCAGGCTTCTGTCTTTCCCTTCTGGGTCTTCTCTGCCCTTCTCCCCTCAGGGACCTACCTCAGTCCCTTCTCCAGAGTGGGGGACAGCTGGCTTCGGGACAGTGTAGAGCTGCCAGGACCATTCTTAGGGCCCCTTCGAGAGGAAGCGCCTTATGGTATGCTGCTCAGGGCACTCGACCCCCAAGGGACGAACTGGGCTTGACTGCTTAAATGAGCAATAGAGAGAGTAATTTATATCCGTGACTGAACAGATTATGCCGAGGGAACTCTGTGTGGCTCCGTGACAAATATGTGTTGCTAGATTTGCCAGGTACATGGAGTGGAAAGATTTTTGGGGGAGACAGTGGACACACCCTGCCATGTTCAGTGCTGTGCTTGGGATCATGCCTGGTGGGGCTTGAGCACCGTATGTGATGCTCAGGATCCAAGGCAAGGCAAGCTACTTGACCCCTCTACTGTGTCTGGCTCCCAGAGAGCTTTTAGCAACAGAAGGAACATGTACTTAGCTCCTTGATGGCCAGTTCTTTGGCAGTCTCCTCAGTGCTATTAAACAACCTGAACCCTTTTCAACCTCTGCTTCAAGAGGTTGCTCCAATCCCCTTTGGAGATGGTTTCCTACAATGCTACAATGGTATCTTTGGGGTTTTGTTTGTTTGTTTGTTTTATGTGGGAGGGCGATGGGCCGCAGTCAGCTGTCATCAAGGGGTCTTCCTGACTTTGTATCCAGGGGTCACTCCTAGAGGTGCTTAGGAGACCATATGAGGTGCTTGGGTCAACTCCATGCAAGGAAATTGCCTTAATCCCTGTACTGTCCTCTGGCCTCCAAATAGAGTCTTTGATATTTGTGGGGTGGGATATCACCAAAGGAAAAGGGGTTCCTACTCTAGGTTTGTGTCTCCCGAATTCCTCTGTTCCCTCCTTCAAATCTGACTTCAGGTTCTATTCATGTCAAAAATAAATCCCAACACCAACTATTCTCTATCCCCTTTGGCTTTTATGTCTTTGTTTCTTTGGCTTAAAATTATTTCTCCAGTGGGGCTTTCTGACTTTTCTGATGTTGAATGTGTTTTCTGTTAAATTGGAAACTGTTCAGCACCCATGCTCTTAGCCATCCCAGCCCGTGCTGTCCCCGACATGCAGGGTAACTATTTAGCCACAAGAGACATTGCCACATACCCAAAGAAACACATTCTGTTGTTGTATTTATTGGTTTTAATTATAAGGCATTTGGAAGGCACTTTTGGAGTCTGCCTCTCTCTGCTTCTCTCTCTGCCAGCATTTTGTACCTAGTGGACCATTAATAAGAATACATTTCTATTCTCTCTTGGCTTCGTAATGTGGCCACTTAGGCTGTACAAATGCTGGCAGGACTCTCATGTCTGGAGAGAAAACACAATGACTTAATTCTGAAATTGTATTCAAGTTCTTCAAGGAAGTAGTGATGGCTGCATAAATTTGGCCACCTCCTCTGATCTGTAGTAGGCATGTGGTGCCAGGGGATTTGCAAAACAGTACTGTGGTCCAGTCCCCGGCTAAAAAAGAAATGCCTGTGGAGGTCTGCTGTTTGCATCTGATGCACGGGTTTATTTACGATGGTTGCTTGCAGTCTCTCACAGCCAGTGATGGGTGGTGCTTGCATTTGGGACAGAAGGATCACATCTGAAAATTGTGTTGTCTTCCCTGGTGTCTACCAGGGCCCCGTTTTTCTAAACCTGGGGCTGTCTGCTTTAACAGTGTAGTGCGATGAAGTCTTGGAACAAAAAGCTCACAAGCCAAAACCTAGCTTTGTCAGCTTTGCTGCCCAAACGGGCTACATTCTTCCTAAATGTTGTTCCCAGGATCTTTGACACTTTCCAACTAGTTTACAAAACTAGGATTGTGCATATCCTATTCAGCCCACAAACTCAACATTAGTTTCACCTACTCTTGCCAGCTCAGCTCATTCCTTCCAGCGCCGCCCCCCCCCATACTGTTGACAAAACAGGTTTGCTCTAGTCTTATGGATGCCTCTAAAAGTTCTGTAAAAATGACACAAAGCCAAGTTGTTTTTCTTTGTCCATATTTTAATTCCTTCTTTGTTTTGGGACCACACTGAGGTGCTCAGGGCTTGTTCCTGTCTCTGCACTCAGGGATCACTCCTGGTTAGGCTCGGGGACCCACATGGGGTCTGGGAATGAACATGGATTGTATGTAAGGCAAATGCCCCCTCCACTGTATTGTTGTTCTAGCGCCTACATTTTAATTCCTTATTTTTTAATTTTTTTTATTGAATCACAGTGATAGGCACATTTACAAAGTTGTTCATGATTGGACTTCAGCCATATCACCTACATTTTAATTCTGTTATTGGGCAGTGCTTGGACCACTGTCAGAGGGGTGGGGGAAAAGGCAGTGTCAAGAAATCAAACCCAAGGGCTGGCACTGCTGGGCATGTACTCTGCCACTTGGGGCACAATCCCGTACCCCACCACATTGGACTGAGTTCTGTAATTGAGTTCTATGCAAAGAACTTTCCCCAGTTCTAGTTCACATTAAGTGAAGGTGGTAATACTTGTCCATCTGTCTGTCTAATGGACTGTTGTCGTCATATAAGATCATTTCATGTTAGCACTTTATAAATGCATATGACTTCTATGAAACCCATGAGCTCAGTGTATGTGGTTCACATCCTGCTGTCTAATGTTGGCATCATGTGTGGTGTTTTGTAATTTCTCACAAGCCTGATCTCCCACAGTCTTTGAGCGAATTGCTGCTGAATTTTCATGTCCAACTTTAAACTGGAGAAACTTCATGTTCCTGACAACCAGCCTGAATTGCATTAGTACAACATGGAGTTGAAATCTCTTCGTGGTCCCTGCCCGCATAGTCAACATAGTTCCATTTGCACAGCATGACCCGTGGAGAGCTGAGTTTCAGGCATATTTTGAAAAATTGACTGTCCTGAATCATGTGTGAATTCACACTCTCTAACAAACAGCATATGCTTGCGTGAACAGTGTCCTTCTGTTCTACCTCGGGGCCTCTGAATCTGTTTCATTAAACATCTCTGTAAAAAGTAAGTAATTTCAAGTCAGCTCCTTAGTGTATCCCTGGGACTGTGGGATGCTTCCCTGTTTTAATTATGCAAAGTTCTCTTTATGTAAATTTTCCAAATAGGGGAACTTTCTGGTGCAGTTTCCACCTCCACCCTCTGAAATCACAGGATGAGTTGGCGGTTATTTCTTGGCTTCCTTTTTCTTCCCCCGACCATGCTCTTCTTCATCCTCTTCATCCTCCTATTGCCAAATGATGCCCTTTCAAAGCTTTAAATCCTCCCCCCCCCCACTCTGTCTTTCATTCGGATGGTTTCCATCCCAGGATCCTTCTTTTCACTTACCTCTGACCCTACCTGTTTACTCCTTAGCAGTTCATACCCAAGGTACTTAATTAGGCAGTGAATCCTTCCAGCAGAGTATGGAATCTTCTTTATTTCTGCTGTTTTGGAAATTTGGAGAGTTATTTTATTTAAAATTACTCCTCAAACATGTTGAACTAATGTGACCCTTTTCTAGAAGTACAGATGAAAGTCACCCTTGGCATTAAAGGTTTATTCCTCACCACATTCTATATTTTTCTGTAACTGAACATTAAAATAAAGGAAAGTTTTGTTAGTTTTGAATCAGTCTATAAAGTAACACACCTCAAGGATATTGGGTGTCTGGGAAATAGAATCAAAAGAGTTAGGGAAAAACTAACTCCGGAAGAAACAGGTGCTGTTAAAATTTTGCTGTTTCCTTAAAATCTGTCCCCTCTTGGCTGTAGAGATAGCACAGCAGGTAGGGCATTTGCCTTGCACGCAGCCATCCCGGGTTTGATTCCCCGCATCCCATATGGTCCCCTGAGCACCGTCAGGAGTAACTCCTGAGTGCAGAGCCAAGAGTAACCCCTGTGCATCACTGGGTGTGACCCAAAAAAGAAAAAAAAATCTGTCCCTTCTTAATCATTGTGCACATCATAACATAACTAGTGAGAATGACTAAGAATATACAGACATTTGAGATACAGACATGTATGTAGAATTAATGTTGTGGTTTTACAAACAGTTTATACCTATGTCCTCAGCCATTGTGTTGTGCATTGGTGAGACAGCAGGCGGGAAAACATTGAAAATTTCTCCTCTCCCACCTGGGTTATAAGGGCCCAGCCTGGCATGCAGGTGCTGGTGGTTCACATGACTTCAGCAGTGGCACTGGAGGGTAGAAGACTGAAATCACAGGTGTTTGGGATCTCAACTCTACCATTTAACTGTTTACATACTCTTAGAATTACCTTACCCCAAGTTTTAAATTGTCCTTAGAAACTTGACTCTACATTTTTTTTTCCTTACGAAGGCCTGATATTTAATTGACCATTCTGAATTTTCCACCAGAAAAGTGGAGATTCAAAGTAATATCTTGAAGGGGGAGTTTGGGGACTAGGAGATAATGTGCACGGCACCTAGTCAATCGCCACTGAGTGTCAGTCCTTCTGCTTTTTATGGATTGTAGAGAGCTGACAGCGAATAGAGAAATGAGATACATGAAACAGATTAGAGAAATAAGACAGGTGGAACACAGAGAAATTCCATAGCCTAAGAGATTGTCACTTTTCTCATACCTATCTTTGAGCTGTTTGTGTGTTCTTCTTCTGTCAAGAATGCAAACAACAGGTTTCTCCTGCTAACTGAAAGTAGAATGCTCCTATTTGTTCTGCTTTGCGGATTATTTTTTGGGTCTGAGAACACTCTCAAGATCTTTCTTTCTTTCTTTCTTTCTTTCTTTCTTTCTTTCTTTCTTTCTTATTATTTATGTATTTATTTGCTTTTTGGGTCACACCCAGCAATGCTCAGGGGTTACTCCTGGCTCTGCTCTCAGGAATTATTCCTGGCCGTGCTTGGAGAACCATATGGGATGCCAGGGATTGAATCCAGATTAACTGCATGCAAGGCAAACACCCTACCTGCTATACTGTCCCTCCGGCCCCTTTTTTTGTACTATCTCTATGGCTCTTTTAATTTTCTTTCTTTCTGGTTTTGGGGCCAAACCCTATGCTGCCCAGGACCTACTCCCGGATTTGTGCTCAAGAGTTACTCTTGTCAGTGCTCTGGGGACCAGGCAGTGCCAGAGATCTACCCTAGACCTCCTGTATGCAAAACATTCTTCTGTCATGAAGGAGGTGGCCACCTTGTCCACCTACATGTCCTGAAGTTGTATATTGACTTGTCACAGAGTAAAGTTCTTAGAAACTTGTTCTAAGGAGAGTTTCCAGTAAAGGGGTGAGGCCAGTCTTGCCTCCAGTTCAGCTTTGGAGACTGGACTCCAACAGGACTCCAACAGGACTGTGTTACCATCAGGGCATGGGGCATGACAGGGCTGCAGCGGGAAGGACTCAGCATATCTGCCAACATAAAGCCAAGGGCACCACCACTTAGCCTTAACTCACAACTATGTGGTAGGTTTGTCAAGCTCAACGTCAAGCCTCATTTTGTGTCTCATAATTTCAGTCTTGTGACTTGAAGTCTGCCATGTTTCTGACACACAGCGGGTGACCTCCATCACAGTCTCTCATGTGCCTGTGACCTGTGTTGGGTCACTGAGAGACTCGGGTTTGCCTAATTTCCAAAAGAAAATTAAGATGTGAGAGGTGTAATCATGTGGTCCTTCTAAGCTGGAGATTAAATAGCTGTGACGTGTTTCAGGAAGCTGGTATGAAGCCAGACTATATCATGGGTCAAGTTTACTGAGTGTATCAGCTTACTGGAAATGTTGGACTTCTGGCATTTCTATATCTTACCCTCATCCCTGGCACTTGGTCTCTGGTCTTGAAATCCTCGTCCTTCAACGATTTGGATTCTTGGGGTGTGCGTGCCATCTCTGATTCTGTAACTTCTGAGAGTAGGGAACACTTGCATTTTTGTCTTCTAGGTAAAAACTTGTTTGGAGATTCTCTTACAAAGTGGTTTAATACACATTTGGAGTGAATCACATACCCAAGGATAGTCAGGATTTCTTTAAAACAATGTTGAGGCTCGCAGGATAACAGTGTGTATATAAATAATAAACCTGGCATATTTCTATGAATTGATGATTCATATATTCTTAATCTACTTTGCTTTAAAAAGGTAAACTTTGATACCAAGTGATTCCCACCCCTATTGTATGTGTGTGTGTGTGTGTGTGTGTGGGTGTGGGTGGGTGTGCGCACACAAGTGCACCTATAACCACATACCTAAGCATCTTGAAAATGTGCCAAGTTTTTAGTTGTTTATTAAAACAAATTTATGAGGGTCCTTACATCGTATTCATGTCATCAGTTGTGTGCAGTCCCTGGAATCTGTGGGCACAAAGCAGCTAGTTAAATATTTGTTGAACATATACAAATGGATTTTAATACAAAGGAGACAGTCGCTTTGGTGTCGCCAAGTGTGAAGGGAGCAGGGGAAGGGGCTGAAGTGAACAGGCAACCCTGCCAACTCTTTAGTGAATGAGGTTGATCGTAGGCTAATTTTATGTTCGATCTCGTGGGTGTTCTTGAGAAATGGACTCCTGATGTTCTCACACTTCTCTAACTTACAGTGCTATTTAAAAGTCTTCTCTACCTCCTCCCTCTTCATCTGCTCCTAAAGCCTCCAAATGGGTCTGATCACATGATCACATGATTACCATGGAATGTCATTCATTGCTTCAGAATGTTGTCCTTGAGCACATATCAGCCTCCATGACAAAGGACCCTTGGTGGGTGAGATGCTAATGATTCAGTGAATTGTGCTCTTCCTCCTATTTGTTTAGGGTTCAGAGCAGCAAGTAAAAATGGGCTTGCGAGAAGATTGCAGCTGATCAAGCTGTTTTACACATGTCCCAGATCTAACCTTTGGACTTGGCAGTGATAAGCACCTTGCCTGGATGCCCTCAGATCTTAGCCTCCGTATGGCGCTGGGCAAAGAGCAGAAACCAAGATGCCAGAGATCTCAGATCCACCTTTGACCCAGCAAATAACCTTGGGCATTCCCTTTCCCTTTGCTTGACCTTAATTTTCCTCATTTGTAAGAAAGAGATAATGCCTATCTCTCAGGGTGATTAGGGGAACCATACCTAACATGGAAAAATGCTGCATACGCAGTAAAGTCATGTCCTGAGTGAATTGCTTTATTAGCTCCGTGAGAGCTCTTTAAATGGTGGGGTTGTTATCCATCCCAATGGCTCTTATCAGAAGTTGCTACTTATAAATGTTGGGTAATAATGAAATCCTCACAGGCAAGTTCTGTGACCCAGAAGGATCTACTTTTATTATGAATAAAACTTTCTCAAGCTTCTGCTATCATTCACTATGGATCATGAAGGACCTTTGCTACCACTGAATGAAGGAGGGGAGGCTGTAGAGCCTGGGGATAGAGGTGGAGGTGCTGGGCAAGGCCAAGAAGGAAAGGAAGGGGAAATCCATGTAACAGGAAATCCATGTATGCAAACCTTATTTTCATCAGGTTTTTGTTTCCTGCCCTGTCTCAGTACTTTGACTTAGGCCTGGCCCATAGACTCTATGAATGAAATGGTGAAGTTTATGGAATGGTCCTTATTTGTGTCATCAATCACCATGCCCTTATTTTATTCAGTATAAATAGACAAAAGTCAAAGCAAATCAAACCAAACCCCAAGCCAGATATTTTAGGACTCTTTCATTATTCTTTCTTGTGGTGCTAGTGATCAAACCCAGTGCCTCACACATGTAAAGCAAGTGCCCTAACATTAAACCACATCCCTCACCTGCTTATTAATCTTTCTTGATCAGAGATTATTCGTTGAATGTTTTTATGGAGCATGTACTTTGAGTAGAAAGTGCTGGCCACCATAAAGGCACAGAATGTCACCTAGTTCACATCTAAACAGCATAACCATGAAAGAGGTGCAGGCAAGAGGGTCTTCTAAGCTGGGACAGTCAAGGAAGACTGTGGGGGAGGAGTCACCCTGGTTGGATGCCCTCAGCTGTGGCCAATATAACGAATTGCAATTTAATGTGTGTGTGTGTGTGTGTGTGTGTGTGTGTGTGTGTGCGCGCGCATGCGCGCACAGACACATGGAATTAGGTCTCTTGGGTAAGGATGATGACGTTCCAGTGCCACCAGACTTCCAGGTCCACAGTGATCACCAGCTTTCTCCTGTGTTCCAACCCTTCTAGTTAACATCTCTCGATTTCACAGCTTTGTGGGCTACAGTAGCTGCAGAAAGTTCTGTGTCAGGAACTACAACCCCAAGTTCTGCTTGCTCATTGACACAGCTGCTACACCACTTGCTGCTTTTTTGCCACTCATTGTGTCATCACCTGGCTCTTCCTGATCATAGCTCCACTGTTCTCCATCAGTTTCCTCTGGTTTCTATGGTCTTTTTCTTGTCCACTTCATCTTTGCTCATCTGCCTGTCTGTTCCCTTTGCAGTGACCTGTGGTTTTCTATATTACCTATTCCCTGCGGCTAGCTGTTTCTGGTACTTGATTGGTTACACCCATGTCAGTGATGTTTAAAACAGCCAGTTGAATATTCTCGATTATCTGCCCACGTCCCCTGAACAGTATCACAGTGTGAGAGTGTCTCAGTAGCTCCCTTGGACTTTTGAAAGCTTGTATGGCTTCTGGAGACAGTTGAGGGGATAGTGGGCTGGAAATCAAGTGTTGCTGCTCCCTTCCTGGTGGCCGAGGCTGGAGGGAAGGTGGTAGTGCAGTTGCCTCCCTGTGAACTTGATCGCCATGTTTGTACTTTGCAAGTTGGGATAGTAGATGAACTTATGGTCCTGCCCTAAGAGTTTTCTGTTGTCAAGTGTGCATGTGTCAGAAGGAAAGTATTCTGTCCAAATAGGAAGACAGTCTTTCAATGAAAACGACCAATGGGGAGGTCTGGTATGTCCTGAAGATTAACTGTTAGAAATAGTGGCGATGGAAAATTGAGTAAGGAGCTGTGGGAGTGTGAGGACACTTGTACGAAAATCAAGATAAGAGAGTCATAATGGGCAAAGTCCGTTCATTTTGGTGTAGTGATGAGCTCACTTTTTGAGGAACCTTGGAAGGTGATTCTTCAGCAAATGTTTGCATGTTCCCTACGTGCCAGAAACCACACAGTGTGAGGGCAATGGCAAGGTGAATCCCGAGTCCTTCCCTCTAGAGAATTCCACCTGGAGGGGAAGACATGGCCAGTTTGCAGAGGGACTGCCTGTGATCAGGGACGTGGGAAACACATGAGCAGAGGGTTGAATTCTGACTTTGAGAGCCATAGAATTTTTCTTGAGAAGATGTCAAAGACATCAGATAGAAGGCAGAAGTATGGCTTTCCAGGCACGCAGTGTTAGAGTTCAGAGTAGACAGAGAACAGAGCCAATAATGCAAATCACATAGCGAGGTTTATTGTTCAGGCTAGCTGGGGTCCAAGTACCCACCTGACTCAGTGGGCTTCAGCAAGGACCTGAGCACTAGGTTCAGCAAGTTCTTATACTTTCATTTTGGCAAGTAAGCATTACTTAACAATTTTCTGTTTCCTACAGAGTACATATCTATTTTGTTGATGTTGTTTTGGCCCACAACATCCAGCCCAACTCCCTGACAGTTACATTCCGAGACCTAATCTTATTCCGGAGATGTAATCTTTGGCAAAAGCACCTGGTTTTTCTGCTTTTCTTGTTCCTGCAGGAGGCCTAAGTTACTCAGAGCCTGTCATGGCATTTCTTGGGCTAAGTGGGTCCTAACAGCAGAAGTGGGAAAAACAGACACATTCAAATCTTAAGGGAGTAGTGTCGACCTTGAGTATAGTATTGGTGAAATGCAGCCTATTTAAGGGGAGAAGAGGGAAAGTATTCTTGAACTTTGTAGAGATAGGGTATCCACGGAATGGTTTTTAAAAAGCAGCGGGCAGGGTGCTTAGCTTGCACAAGCTGACCTAGGTTTGGTCCCTGGCACCACATATGGTCCTCTGAGCCCTGCCGGGAGTGATTCCTGAACACAGATTTAGGAGTAAACCCTGAGCACCACCAGGCGTGGCAACCAAACCAAACCAAACCAAACCAAACCAAACCAAACCAAAGTTCAGAATTTGATCCTAAATCACTTTGTCTGCTGTAGTGAAGTTTTTGACTTTAGTCGGTAGGATGATGTGACCTGTCTTAGTAAGGGGTGGGTGATTCCTAATCTCTTCTGCTTGGGACCAGGGCCCCATCTATGAGGATGGTTGACTTGAGCTGATGCCTGAGCAGTCCTCAAACCAGAAACCAAATTCATTCTATTGCCATCAGAATTCAGGTTTGGGATTGAAGAGGTTAAACGTGTCCTTTATATGAGAAAGTAATGTGGTCAGGCATGCAATGAATTGTGAGGTGGCTTCTGAGAGCCAGGATGACCTCGGGTAGCTGGAGGCAGGGGAAGTGCCATCAGGAAATGGGAGGTCTTGGTGTCTGCAGCAAAGTGTGGCTGAAATAGGGAGGTTCCTGGAGCAGTCCCCTGCTGAAATTTAGAGAGGGGGCTTAAAGACTCTCCTCACTGGCCATTTGTTTCTTTTGAAAACTTGTAGAGCACCATGTGAGGAAGGAGACTTTGGAAACTGTTAGATTTGGAGGAGAAGGCTTCATTCACCCTAGTATTGGGAAAGCATAGTTCTTTGTCTATTCTTTGTTCAGCCCCCGAATTTCCAGGATGTTTTCAGCTGAAGCATTGGGCTGAATGATGCAAGTTTGTTAAGGAAGGTTGTCTCAAGTAAAACATGTTCTAATTCGATTTTTTGACTTTTTTTTTGACCATGATCCCCCTCAGACTTTGCTTCCTTTCTGTGGCCCCCTTCCCCCATCCTATTGGTTAACCCCCTAGACTCATTCTGTGATCTCCCACCGATGTGATTTTTGCCTGTGGGCCCTCTTAAAATATCCTGGGGGCCAGAGCGTCCCCCAATGAGAACCATTACTCTAACCTGCAGCCATCTAAATCCCGTGTCATCGTATCTAAGAAATCTATTTGCTGTTCTCATAGCACAGCGGGTAGGGCGTTTGCCTTACAAGCGGCCAACATGGCCGACCCGAGTTCGATTCCTCCGCCCCTCTCCGAGAGCCTTGCAAGCTACCGAGAGTATTCGATATGCCAGACACAGTAACAACAAAGTCTCCAATGGAGACGTTACTGGGCCCGCTCGAGCAAATCGACGATCAACGGGAGGGCCTTTACCTTTACCATTCTATTAGTTATTCTAGCAATCATGTAATTTAGTATTACATATTTGCTAGAAGTGATATATTCCAACAGATATAAAACCCAAAGACAAAACTCTATACTTAATGTTTCACTACCCCTGACGCTCTTTTGTTCTATGTTGACCATTATTCTAGTTGATTGTCTTAGGCGTTTTATTCAAGACCATTGTCTTTGCAAGTAACATGATGATTTCCTTTGTTTGTAGCCATTGTGGATGATGAAAGACTCTCTGCAGAGGAGATGGATGAGAGGCGGCGGCAGAACATTGCTTATGAATATCTGTGCCACCTAGAGGAAGCCAAAAGGTAAGAACCAGGCTTAATCTATTTGTGGACCTTTTCATGGAGATAAGATTTGCAGTGTTCTTCTTTGAATACCTCAACCGTGGCCTTGTTGGTGGCAGCATGATGGGACAGGAATGGCCTGCTTTCTTTGTAGGTGATCAAGCATCATTGAGAAAAGTTACTTCCAGTAACCTTAGTCATAGTAAGTCTACTCTTCTTCTGTCTGCCTCATAGCCTCTCAGGAAATCTCTGGGCAAATGGGAGATTATTTCAGATTCTCATTTCATTGACCTAGATGTAGGGAAGGACCAAATGCTTTCATCAGCTCCCCTTTCCTGCCATCTTTTTTCCTACCCCAAGGATGTAACTGTTCAGTGGGACAGTTGCCTACAGAACCAAAGTCCCTCAACCACCAAACTGGATGGTAGTTTTATGATAGTGTGGGTGACCACTTAGGATATGTTGTCTCTGAAATCACTTTGACTCTTTTAGATTAAGTAAATGTTGGGTTCTCCAAGGAGAAAGTGGAGATAAGGAAAGTATTTGCACTCCAGCCTCATTATCTGAGGAATCAGAAGGACTTTGCCCTTAACTGCTGGAACACAGACTCAGCCGGATGCCTTGAGTGAGGTTCTAAGTTAGTGCTTCATGCTGATGTAATGCCACAGTTTTGTTCTGTGGACAGATGATATAGGCCAACCCTCTTATCTATATAGAAAATAAACATTTTGTTAATGGTCAATAGTATCAATTATATCTGATCACTGATAAGCAGCTCTCTGCAAAGCTGGAAGAATGCAGCTTTAAGTCAGTATTTTGTAAAAGAACATTCAGTGACACATGTGCTAATTTGGCCTCAAAAATGCTTCAAAAGGAATTCCTCTTCCTGGGGTGGTTTGATATTTTAACAGAATCTTAGAGTGTTAAGCCCCAAAACTTAGTTTAAGAGGCTAGTCAAGATGTCTGTGATGGTGGCAGGTCACTCACTCAAGACTCACAAGCAGCCCAAGATTTTTCAAAACTTGCTTTTAGTCAAGATGTTTCTAAAAAGGTTAGAAAAGGAGAGTGATTCATAGACGCTCAAGATAAACATGCTTTCAATGAAAAAGCGTATGGTGAGTTGGTGGAAACTTCCTCTTGACACACACTTTGCATTTGAGATTTTTGCCTCCTGTTGTGGCGAGTACTAGCACACGCAGGACAAGGTGATTCTGGAAGTGAACCAAGTTTCCTGGTACCAGCTCTAAACTTGGGATTCTGGGAAGGTCCTCTAACCAGGCTTTTCTCAATCTTTTCCCAGCTGGGGCCCCTTTCCAAATTTGTTTTCCTTCTGTACCCCTCACCCCCTCACCCCCATCCTACCGACTGGTCTCTAGTCTTGTGCTGAGATTCCCCATTTATGCAATTTTTACCTGTGGTCCCCTTGGACTATCCTTAGGGTCCCCAAGGGGGCCATATGAAAATGCTGGTGTAACCTTTCGGGACTTCACTTTTGTCCCCTCCCCTGTAATGTGATGATAAAGAAGATATTACCATGTACTACTTTATTTCTCTGCCTTCCCCCTCCCCCCAAAAAATGGAGATTATAAAGGTTCAGTATCCTGTAAACTATGGGGTCAGCCAGACATGTAATATGATGACTCTAGCTTCATCCCCAGTGCATCAAAGAATATGTGATTTGAAATGAAAGCTCATCCACTCTGTAATCTCAAAATTCTGCATTTGAATTTTTTGTTTGAGAAGGTCAGTTAATATAGCAGTTGCTCCTGGTTCAAAATAACTTGATTGAAAAGATGAACTATAAAATATAAAGTTTCGGGGTTGGAGTGATAGCACAGTACATAGGGCATTTGCTTTACGCATAGCTGACATCTGTCCCCCATATAGTCCCTTGAGCATTTGCCAGGCTGATCCCTGAGCACAGAGTTAGGAGTAAGCTCTGATCACTGCTGGGTGATCAGAAACAACAACAAAAACAACAACAACAACACCAGCAACAGCAACAACAGCAACATTTTTTCCTGCAGGATTGCTTTCATAAAATTTTTTTCTAGACGAGATTAAGTGTTATTGGCATTTTTGAATCATTTACTAAAGTCTCGACACCCATGGTTTTCTGATTTTCAGGGAATCTGATCTTTGGTCATGGATGTGTGAAAATATGGGTATTGATAAGTATTTTAATATGTGTGCTGTGATTTCAGAAAGCATACAAAATTCTGATGGTACTGAGCTCAAGAAATAAAGTTGATTAGTCTCTGTCCAAAGGATTATTTATTTGAGAGAATTTATTGCGTTATTCTTTTACAATGTTAATGCCTTAGGAATTATCATATTGAGTTTGTTATAGTTCAGATGAGTGTAGTTGGCTTAGAATATTGAGGTTTTAGGAAGTGATATAATTAGAGTGTGTAAGTTCAGCTAGTCATACTTTGTTTCTTGTTTTAATTGAACTGACTTTGGTGTTTTTAAATCAAGAATGTGTTGTTTCTATTCTCTTGCTATTTTCTCACTTAATAACCAGACACTAGTCTATGCTTGAATTCAAAATTTTGAAAAGCTTGGTATTGTAATAGTTTGGTCTATCTTTAATTTTGATTTAATTCCAGCAGTCTCTGATAGTATCAGACTATTTCAAAATGTGTTCATCCATCGAAGATAACCACTACCGATGTTACAGAAATGAAAAAAAAAAAAAAGAACTTTAAGGGCGGGCTGGTTAAGATGTTGGCCTTGTATAGGGTTGACCCTGGTTTGATTCCTGGCACTACCCATGCACCAGCAGGAAATACAATTACATGCTAACCAATTAGGTAACCTCAATGAACAGATTTCTAGAAAGACACGCCAAGACAGACTTAAGAATACATTTTTAAAAAATAGACTTACAGTGAGTAGAAAGATTAAATTGGTAGTCACGATCTTCCACAAACCCAGAAGGTTTCATAGTAGAATTCTGTCAAATGTTTAAAAAATTAAGCCAGTCCTTCAAAACGATTCCAAAAATTGAAGAGGAACTACTTCCCAATTCATTTTGTTGATACCTGATTACTTGAATACCAACAACATCTCAAAAACATATTGACCAGGGCTGCAGGGATAATAGAGTGGGTAGGATTTTTGCCTTGTTTGCGGCTGACCTGGGTTTGATCCCTGGGTTTGATCCCTGGCATTCCATAGGTCCCCCAAGCATCACAAGGAGTAACTCCTGAGTGAAGAACCTGGAGTCACCCCTGAGAATCACCAGTGTGGCTTCAAAGGCAACCCCCCCCCCAAAAAAAAAACCCAAAGCAAAAAAAACATATTGACAAATTTTCTCCTGGAATAAAAATACAAAAATTCTTAACAAATACTAGTAAACTGGATCCTTGGCATTTTAAAAAGATTAAATAAAAAAGATGAAAGTTTATTACAGCAATATAAGCTTAGTTTAATCCTCAAATTATGCAATTAAATGTATCAGTTGACTGAGTGAAGGAATTAGTATTTTTAACAAATTATGCTGAGACAGTTGAACATCTATACATATATGTGTGTATATGTATGTATACATACCTACATATATAATATGCTTTATTTATATATAAAATTTGGACCCCTTCTTTATATTATTTGTTATACTTTTATTAAAGTATATGTTAATTTAGGGACTGGAGCGATAGTACAACAGGTAGGGCATTTGTCTACAATCCCTACAATCAAATCTTATATGATTCTCAAAGCATTGCCTGGAGTAATTCTTGAACACAGGGCCAGGAGTAACCCCTGAGCATCGTGAGATGTGGCCGGGAGGCTGGGGGAGGGGGGAAGTATATATGTTAATTTAAGTGTGTGAATCACAACCATTAATTTCTTAGAAGAAAAACAGGAGTAATTTTTTTGTGACTTCAGGTTTATCAAAAGTTTCTGAGATTTGACATCAAAAGTACAAACAAAAGACTAGATAAGTTGGACGTCATAAAAATATTAGGCCTTCGCTCAATGCCTCTTTTGCAGACCACAACACCCAAAAGGAGAGAGAGAACAAAAGGGAATGCCCTGCCACAGAGGCAGGGTGGGATGGGGGGGATGAGGTGGGGAGGGATATTATCCATGGTGGTGGAAAATGGGCACTGGCGGAGGGATGGGTATTTGATCATTGTATAACTGAAACCCAAACACAAAAATTTGTAAATCTACAACTGTACCTCATGGTGTTTCACTAATAAAAAAAAAATTAGGCCTTTTCTGATTCAAAGGATATCACCAAGAAAGAGAAAAAGAGTTCACTGAATATCCCTCAGAGAAAATGTTTGTAAATCTTACCGAGATTATGCACTGAAATCTTAAAACTCAACATTCAAAGTAAATAGCCTAACTTTAAAATTGATAGAGGTTCTGAATAGACATTCTGCAAAGAAAGAACAAGATTGTTCACAAATGTTCAATGTTCAGTAAGCACAGGTCAGGATGCTTAACATCACTGGTTATTAGGGAAATGAAAATCTAAATTGCCATGAGATACCACTTCATAGTGGGAGAACTGTACTCCAAAGGACCAACAATAATGAGTGCTTGCAGAGATGTAGAGAAATTGGAACTCTCATTCACTGCTGGTTTGATTGTGCAAAAGGTGCAGCCACTTTGTGAAAACAGTCTAGCAGATACTCAAAGAATTCAATATACAATTACTATAGAATCTAGCAACTCTACCACAAGGTATATATCCAAGAATACTGAAATGTTATATTCACACAAAAGGCTGCACAGAATAGTTCATTGAAGCTTTATTCTTACTGGCAGAATATGGAAGCAACTCAAAGGTCCATTTACTAGTGAATGGATGAACTCGGGTGCATTCATATAATAGAATGTTCAACACTAAAAAGAAATTCCCTGCTAAGCCAAGGAAGACAACAGGAACCTTTCAAGATGCATTTTATTAAGTGAAAGAAGAGAATTTGAAAAGGCTCTGAGCTGGAGGACTGCAACTATTTGACACTCTGGAAAAGACAAAATTATAGAATAAAAAGTTCAGTGCTTGGGGGGATGCAGACAGCACAGAGGCTTTGGAGGATAGTATTCTGATGCTACCATAGCCATGGATGCCCAAATTTGCAGAATGTACATCACTAAGAATGAATGATGATGTCAGCTATAGATTAAGGTGATTATATTGTATCAGAGTAGGTTCATGAATTGTAACACATGTAATGGTGTGTTGGGGATATGTATTATTAGGGGAGGCTAAGCATGTGTGGGGACAGAAGGTATATGAGTAGATAGATCTCTGTAAACTTCCGTTTAAGTTCAAATATATATATATATATATATATATATATATATATATATATATATATGGGTTGAACCTACAACTGTTCTAAGAAACAAGGTCTTAAAAAAAAAAAAAGTCAAGGAATGGATGATGTGTACAACATGGAGGAAACCTTGAAAACAAGCCAAGTGAAAGAAGCCAGACACACAAAGCCACAATAGTTCATGATTCTGTTTATATGAAAAGTCTAGAATTGGCAAACTCATGGAAACATAATAGGGACTAGTGGTTGCCAGAGCTGGGCAGGAGGGGAGGAACAGGAGTGACTGGTCATGGTAGGACGTTTCTTTGGGGGTGATACAAATATTCTAGATGGATATGATGATGGTTTCACAGGTGAGTGAGCTAAAAACCACTGAATAAGACACCTTTGAGATGGTGAATCACATGGTCTGAAAATCATCTCATTAAGCTGTAATTTCAGAAAAATTCTTTGGACTGACTTGGAAAGAGCCAAAGGAAAGCTGGTAAATAAGATTAATTGGTACTTGACAGATAAATGATATGAGCAGATACTTTTAAGATATATGAGGCGTCTGGACTGATTCCCTGTGCAGATCTCTTTGAGCATCTACTGTGTGTGCACAGAAGCATAGGAGGTTTCTTTTGGATGATGGAGATCAGGTGATTAATAATTCTGTGCTCTCAACTCATCATTCAAAGAGTTTTTATTCAGGAATGTAAGTTTTCCAGTTACGCTTGCTCTGTTCACTAGCTCATCCTCCTCCTAAACTCTTTCCTTTTTTCTCCTTTTTTTTCTCTCTGTCTTATCCTCAGAGTGCTGAAAGCTCCTAAAAGCTCCTGCTAGATTCTTGCAAAGTGGCCTCTGTTTGGTTTCTCCTTTCCTCTCTGACCTCCTCCAGCCTTTCTATTTTATAGTCAGTTGAATCTGTTACAGTCGGAGGAATCATTTCATAGTTTTGATCCTGGGGGCCAGCGAGATAGTGCAGTGGTTAAGGCACTTGTCATGCATGCTACCAACCCTGATTCGATTTCCAGAACCCCATAGATTACCTTAAGCACCACTAGGAGTTACTCCTAAGCATAGCTGGATGTGGTCACACTGCCCCCAATTCCCTTACTCTCACTATAATAAATAAAAGCAAAACTCAGACAAAACAGAATTCTGGTCTGTTGTGGTCACTCTTCTGTAAAGACCTGTAAGATAATCGGTCAAGGTGCTTAACTAGCATGTGTCTGCAGCTGCAACAGTGGACCAAATCCCAGTACTGCATGTGGTCCCCAAGTATCACCAGGCAGTACCCCTGAGCACACTTGGGTATGGTCAAAAAAAAGAAATTGCTATTGGTATATTAATAGTTTTAGAATAAAGGCTAATCTTGCATCTTGGGCTTCTTAGACTCCTTATGGGCCAGTCCTTACAGCTTCATCAGTTTCCTTCTTTACTGCATTCCCTCTTATCCTGTACTCCATGCACAGAGATCCTTTCATTCTGCGTCTCGTTCCCACATTATGTCATAGGAGTCCCACATTTCTTTCTCACAGCTCCTTTTCATGTGTTGTTCTGCTTTCCCACTCTTGTATCCTACTCTCCTCACTCTCCTGCTATCTGTTCAGTTTTTTTAGAGAGTTCTTTGCACTCCCCAAATATAGGTCAGTTTACCCCCAGTATATAAATGATAATATATCACATATTTGGATAGTTATTGTCAAACATTGGATTTTCAGCCTAAGTTGCTAACAGATTTGATTATCTTCTATTTTCTGTGTGTCTCGACTTTCCTGGAGGTACAAGTTGAATGGCAAGTAGGTGAATGGTAGGTAGGATCTTGCATGGTTGTGCAAGATTGCCAGTCTAGAGTGAAAATTTAATCTTTGTCTCAGTAGAAAATGTTATATTGTCATTTGTCTTTAGATGTATCTTCCCTATAATATGTTTGCAATTGAATGGGAATGGAATTCACAGGAAATTAAATAACACCACAGAGAGTTAGGAGATATTCAGAGAAAGCATAGAATATTCAGTGAACAGAATAAAAGGAAGAGGTAATTGGTATGGTAAGAAGACTTATGGCTGAAATTATTGTTTGGTTTATAAAATTAGGAAGTCAGTACATAAAGTACACGGAAAGATGTAGTCTAAAAATACTCATTTTTATAGGTATGACTAGCATTAGTTTCAGACATACTTGATACAACCTGAGAAATGATGACCATAATATGTCTAGTTGGCACCCATAAGATGATTTAATGGCAGGAAAGGGAAAAAGAAAAAAAAATCTTATTTTTTAAGACCTAAAATAAAGATAATTTCTTTACAGTGTTTCTACAGAGTGGAAAGTTGGAGTGATGTCGTGAAGAGCTGATGAGAACTGTGTTGGGAGAACAGAGGAGGTCTCAGTTATGCTTTTCTCTCTGTCTGTAGAAAATTACTCTAAGACCTATTGGTTTTATGTCACCAGTGAGTGTCCCTCACAGTTTTGTGGGTCAAGAATCTGAGTAGAGGGGCTGGGGCGATAGCACAGCAGGTAGGGAGTTTGCCTTGCCCGTGGCCAACCTGGGTTCAATTCCCAGCATGCCACACGGTCCCCCGTGCATTGCCAGGAGTGATTCCTGAGTGCAGAGCCAGGAGTAACCCCTGAGCATTGCCGGGTGTGACCCCAAAAGTCAAAAATAAATAAATAAATAAAATAATCTGAGTAGAGCTGATGGCTCTGGGCTTTGCCAGGTAAAGTTGTCTCAAGGTTCGAACAGGGTAGATCTGTGTCCAAGCTTGCACAGTGTGCTGTCGGGATTCCCTTCCTGATGACCTTGGGTGTGGGCCTGAGGCTTCCGCTCATTCCTTGATGCCTGGACACCCCTAAAGCAGTGCCCCAGTTGACAGTTGTTTTCTATCAGAGAGCAGGAGCAGGAAAGGATGAGAGGGAAACCAGAGTCTTCCAGTCACTGCTTCTCAGAAGCAGCATCCCTCACTTTGCTGTATTTTATTTATGAAAGGCAAGATACTATACAAAGGGAACCAACCTATACAAAGGGAAAGGTTGACTCAAGAGTCTGAATTTAGGGCAGGGATATCTGGGGAACACCTTTAGTAAGCTGCCTCCTATGGAATGTGTCCCTGCCCTTTTGGTGATTGCAGAAAAGGTATTGGGGTGGTGCCGGGGGCCTGGGGGCGCATACTTTTTGTTTGTTGTAGTCAGAAATCAAATCAGAGATTAGATGATGTTTTGGTTTAAATGATTATGGACTGTTTTGTATGAGCCCTGGAAAGGAAACAAAACACGGGTGTGATTTCTTTTGTGCTTGTTACTTACAATTATTTATGCCTTGATATTTTTGAGCTAGAGCTATTTCGAACTCAGCATTTAATTTCTTCACTCTCTAAAACAATAATAGAAGCTTAAAATTTTCTTTTTTTAAGTCAGCCCTGAAAGCTAATCTTATAGGTTCTTCACTGGAGATTTTGCTGACATGGGGCTCTGCATCCACATTTCAAGTCTGCTACTCGTGGGCTTTGAGAGGTTCTCTGACGCCAGAACTCTCTTTCAGTTCAAAGACTTATTTCCCTTGCCCAAATTAGTACTGCTGAGATTTTCTATTAGTCTCTGTAAATAAATTTGAATGACGACAATGATCCTCCCTTAAGAACTTGGTTTTCTACTTGTTTTTGAAAAGTGTGCACTAGTTGCAGATGAAGCCTTTGCTTTGGGAAGGTTCTGGACTGAAGAAGGAAGTGCAGTGGGAGGCGTGAAGGTCAGAGACCAGGAGAGAGAATGTTGGCAAGAAAACGGAGAGGGAGTTTGCAAACTGCTGTTGAGCAAGTTGTTATGAATGGGCCTACTATTGTTTCCCAAGGAAAGTTCCTGTAATGTAATATTCCTTTTTTAAGGAAAGAGAGGCGTGCATGTAAATCTTTTGCTGTGCTTACTTTTTCTTCCCTACCTCTGAAAATAAACAAAGCCAAAAAGCCTTCCCTGGGTGATGCGCTTGTTTAGAAATATTATCTTCAAAGAGCTCTTTATGTGAGCTAAGCTGTTCTCTGTTTTAGGGAATCTGGGACCGTTTTGTATGAGCCCTGGAAAGGAAACAAAACACGGGTGTGATTTCTTTTGTGCTTGTTACTTACAACTCAGATTCCAAAAGGACACCTCATTGATTAGATCAGGTCTCAAGTGCTGGCCTTACCTCGTTGTGAGTGAGAGAATTTGGTTGGGGAGATGAAAGTTTCTCATGTTTAAGCGAACAAGAATCATGAAATGTGAGCTTACTCGACCCTGAATATTAGTGATTATGAAAAGGAATCTCATGGGCGGGGGGGGGGGGGGGGCAGGTATGAACTTTAAAGAATACACTGGATTTTTTTTCTTCCATGATGGGACCTCACTTTCTTTATTCCCAGGATGTTTCTCTTATACATACCTATTTTTTCTATAATTTGTGTGTATTTATATCTGTCATTCAGATATACTTCACAGAGATGGTTGTGTTTCTAAGCAGTGCTAACACAGTCCTTGATTATGCAGGAAATAACCGTTCTTAGGAATCAGTATATTAAATAAAGACCTCTAGCTGCTCTGTTCAAAATATTTATTGGTAAGAAATTCTTGACTACATTCTCAGAACAGAAGAAGCATGCGTTTTTCTCCAGAAACTCTACCTGACCCCCATCTTCCACCTCCTCATCTTCTTTTCGCTGACTGAAGTCCACTTCTGCACTTCAGGGGATAACGTGAATCACCTGTTTCTTCATGCAGCAGGGGTGGGAGTAGGGACCATTCTGATGGTGCCCACTGGAGGAAGGGGGGCCTGCCACGAGGTGGGGAGGGTAGCTGGCAGAGGGCTGTTCTCTAACCAGTGTTGCTCAGGTCCTCATGACAGCAGGCACAAGTGTGAGCTTGGTACCCTGAAGTGCATCTCAAGAGCAGGGAGAGGGGGTTGCTTTCGTAGAGAACGGGGCCCTGTTCTCTTCCAAGGAAGATAGCAATTGAAGACTAGACCTGGTCCTCATCGGTGTTTCCAGGGCATCAGTGAATTGTGGTTCCCGGTGGCCAGGCTGGCAGTGCTTGGACCTTGGTACCATTAGCACAGAAGTGGATTTATTTCTGAATGTGAAGATTCTTGAGTATTGTGTGAAAGATTCGCCACAGAACACAGACACTCTAGAAGTTAGTTTATCTCACAGTTGAAGTAGATGGTTCTAGGTCCCTCCCCAATGTCCAGTCCTCTACTTCAACCCATGTATGATGTCACTGAATTGTCCTTGGATGGTCAGTACACATTGTGATGTCCTGGGCCTGGCCCTCATCTGCCCACCTCCAGTGTATGTTGGCCTGGTCTTGTCCCTAAGCTGTTCTCTGTCCAGTGTCTGCTTTCCTGGTCTGAGCCCTAGCACCTGTGCTCTCCTGCTGGGACCTGCTACCCTGTGACCTGGCACTGGACCTCTCTAGGACTGTAGCTCATCTTCTTTCTGTCCCCTCAGCTTTCCTTGACTGCCAGCCACAGCTCTATGTGCATGGGTGAGAACCTCTGCTGTCCCATCATCTTTCTGGGTATAGGTGATGGAGTAAAGAGAGCGTTGCCTGGCTGGGGGTGTCCTTTGATCTCCTCCTATCTCCCACTCCCAGCTCTCCCATTTCCTATGTTGACTGAATAGCCTTTTAACTGGCCAGATTTAAAATGGCCAATCAAAGGAACTAGTTTTCCTTCACTCGCACGGTAATAACACTGCGCTGCGAGGGGCATTGGTGGGGGAGTATGTGGTGGAGTGGAGTGGAGGGACTTGGGCATAAAGGAAGAATGACAGAGGTCCGGGTTTGGAAACAGAGGCAGCACTAGGACATCCAGTGCTCTCGGGAAGATGCAGGGCACTGCTTACTGGACTTGACAGGGCACGTTTTTCGTCTGTCTCACTGAGCCTGGGGATGAGGCACCCAGATAGGAGGCTTTTTAATTTTAGTTTCGTGTGATTTGTGTTCCTATCTTGGGGTTATGCTGGCCATGTGCCAAGTAAGAGTCCCCCAACAGATGAAAGCGTAACTTCTCAGAGTGCTGGTGTGTTAAAATAAAAATCATTAGTATTCATCATCCCCAAGCACAAAAGAATGTTGAGCAACTGATATTTGATCCCAAAGTTTGTATTACTTTCGCAGGCTCTTCAAAGTCGGAGAGCTGGGAGAACTTTGGAATTTTCCATGGACTTAAGCTTAAGGGTTACCACATGGATGCTTGTCACTCACCAGGGACATTGACTAAAAGCACTCATGCACATGGGATTATCCCCATTTCACAGGCAGAGAAACCAAGGCCTGGGAAAACGGAGTTGGTTTCAAGTCGTAGCCTAAGTCCCAGAGTCCATTTTCAGAGCTGTCTGACCCATAATGCACTCTCACTATAGTTCTAAACAGGTTTTGATCGCATCTTCACTGTAAGTTCATTTGTGTGAACTAGCTTTGCTCTAGTTCTTGATGAGTTTTCACTGCTTTAGTTTTGGTAAGATAGTTTTACCTGAGATCGTTTTGGTTCTCTTTTCTCTATTTTTGGCTTTTTTTGGTGAGTTCCTTGCTTTTAATGGCCCTACTAGTAGTAGTTTTTTCTATTAAAGATTTATGGTCCATTTTCCCTCTCTTCCTCTTTCCTCTTTTTCCTCCTTCCCCCTCTCCTTGCTCCCAATAGGTTTTAGTAGGAATATGCTTTTCTGTGCTGGAGATGCTTTTCTCTTCTCACCTAGGATCTTAATAAAGGTAGCACTGTCCTCCTGTTCATCGATTTGCTCGAGCGGGCCCAGTGACATATTGAGACTTGTAACTATGTTTGGCATATCGAATACGTCACGGGGAGCTTGCCAGGCTTTGCCGTGCGGGCGAGATACTCTCGGTAGCTTGCCGGGCTCTCCGAGAGGGGCGGAGGAATCGAACTCGGGTCGGCCATCTCGACCGCGTGAAAGGCAAACACCCTACCCGCTGTGCTATAATAAGGTAGAACCTGGAATTTATGTTCATTCCACCAATTGTCTCTTTGGCTCTGTTATGACTATTATGACTTGGATGAATGAAGGTTTTGCTTCTTTGGTTGAAACATCAAAGTTCCAAGTTACAAACACTGCTGAGGGTGCTTCCTTCCTGTGTGGCCTCAGATGCTGCCTCAGGCTGGGGTGCTTACACGTCACAAAGCAGCATTGGGACTGCAGGGATGCTGGGCCAGGCTCACATTGGTAGACTGTCACAGTGACTTTTTTTCCCTTCCCTCCTTCCTTCCCCCCTCCCTCCCTCCTTCCCTCCCTCCCTCCCTCCCTCCCTCCCTCCCTCCCTCCCTCCCTCCCTCCCTCCCTCCCTCCCTCCCTCCCTTCCTTCCTTCCTTCCTTCCTTCCTTCCTTCCTTCCTGTGTAGAATGGTTTTGGAATGTAGAATAGTCCTCTAGAGCTTATCTAGGCACTTTCATTTCCATCTAACCAAACATCCCTCATATTCCTATATGGGAAAACTGAGGCTCAGAGAAGTTCATCAATTTACTAATCCATGAAGGAGTTAGTGGGAGGTTTGCGATTTGGGTAAAATTTCGAAAAGCAGTCTTCCTTCCTTCTTTCCCCTTTTTCTTTCCCTTCCTCCCTGTGCCATCCTTCTCACCCCTTTTGCTAAGGCTTCTTCCTTCCTTTTTCTTTGCTGCTATTGTTGCAATGACCAGGACTTGCAGGTGCCTGGTGATGAAGTCCAGGGCTCACACACATGACTGAGGTCTCACACACCTGGCCTTGGTGCTAGCTCAGGTCTACAAACCTGCAGTGATAAGATCATGATTTAAATTTTTAAACAAAGTAAGATTTTAGTTGTGTTTGTAAACATTGAATTATCAGCTCCCTGAGAATTACTGTGGTGCATGCAATTAGCACAAGGATCAACTCATGACCTCACACTGAACCACCCTACTTTGTCCCCTTGACAGTTGCTCTTTCACTCCACAATTTGACATCATGCTGATTGGAAAAATAATTAGTAGAATATTTCATGGTGAAAATAGACACAAAGAAAAAAAATGGTACATTCAGTTTGCTTTTTCAATTAAATATAGAATTTATAGTGTGTGTGTATTTATGGGGGGGTTGGTGTGGTGTGTGTGTGTGTGTGTGTGTGTGTGTGTGTATGTGTGTGTGTGTGTTGGGGCATAATGGAGGGGGAGGTCTTAGGATAAAGGTGATAGAAAATGGCCTGGGAGAAAGTTCAACTAGTAGATTAATGAATGACCCTCCCATCTTTGGTCATGTAAGTCAAGGCAATTTGGGAAAAAACTCTAGTTGATAAACAGCATTATGGAGTGAAAAAAAAGGATTTATAGTAAGATAAGAAAGTGGTGCAAGTGCAAACAAAATGAGGACATAGTTCCATTTTAATTTTAATTGCTTATTTGGGGTATGTGTGCTTTGGAGCCATACCTGGTGAAACTCAGGGGTCACTCCTGGCAGTGCTTGTGGAATTATATGTGGTGCTGGTCATCAAACCAAGTCAGCTGCATATGAGGCAAATGCCTTAGCCCCTGTACTGTCTCTCCTCTCAGATAATTCTGTTTTTAAGTCAAGAGTTCCAGAAACACACCACAAGAAATTAGTAATTTTGAGTCTTGTAAGGGGGTTGCAGGCTACTTGTTAGTAGCAGGAGCTGAGTAAGACAGAAGACTATATTGAGAGTGCTAAAGGGTTAACACTATAAACATATTTTTCTTTATGGGCACCTCACTGCAGTGCTTGGGGTGGAGTGGGGAGCCATGCTATGCCAGGGATTGATGTGGGGCCTCACACCTGCCAGGCCTGGGCTCTGCCACTTGAACTCTTGGCCATCTTGGTTAGCACTTCTATTGGAGTTAGGCAAGAGACTGCAGCCACCACAAAAACAAATTCAGTTTTTTTTTTTTTTTTTTTTTTTTTTTAAATTTTGGTCACACCTGGCAATGCTCAGGGGTTACTCTTGGATCTGCAATCAGGAATCACTCCTCACGGTGCTCGAGGGACCATATGGGAATCAAACCCGGTCAGCTGTGTGCAAGGGAAACACCCCACCTGCTGTGCTATCACTCCAGCCCCACAAGTTCGGTTTTATTTAAGCATTCAAGACCTTCAGTTACTATTCTATTACTAATATAATTCCTGCGGCCTGTCTTTCATGACCTGATGATCCGGACTTAGAAGCATTTTATAGCACAACCCTCGCTATTATTTGTGTGATGATGTGTGCCTCTGTGTGTCTAAACAAAAAAGCTTCACAAAGCAATACTTAACCTCCAGTTCATGCAACACACCCTGACATTTGCTGTTTGCATCTAGTTCCTGTTCTCGGAAAACGCTGGCTGTGCCCCATGCCAGGGCTTTCCTGGTGCACTAAAGGTTCTGCCCTGCAGCTGGACAAACATGATCCCCTCGCACCTGCCTGGGTAAGGCTCGGTGCTATTCCTTCGGCAGGCAGCTCTTGAGGGAAGATCGTTCATTTTCTCCAGCAGATCACTCTCAGAGCTTACTGTGAGGCCAGGGAGGAGGCAGGGAGTCATGTTTGATCAATCTTTCCTGCTTAAAGCCTTTCCTGGCGCCAGACTGCCCACAGGTTCAAAGGGCACCTCCTTATCCTGGCACAGCATGCCACACTTGACCTACCTCTTTGAAGTCTGCTGTTAATCATTTTCTCCTCCACTTCACCTGAGCTGTTTTGTTTTGTTGGGGGTGCTCCATCCAGTAGTGCTCAGGGCTTAGTCCTGGCTCTGAGCTCAGGCATCACTCCTGGGGGGCTTGGGGGTCCAATGCGGGGTGCTGGGGATTAAACCTGGGTCAGCAGTATGCAAGGCGAACACCTTACCTGCTGTACTTTCTCTCTGGGCCCCTCACTTAAATTTGCTTCCATTGCTCTTGTTTTGCTTCCTTTGCTCTTGTTTATGACACCTTTTCCCTAGATGTTCTTAAATCTTCAGGTTGCTCCTGGAAGATATTCTTACCCTCAGTGGCTCCAGAGCCTTGCAGGGACCTGGCCCAGCTTTAAGTTAGGTGAATTTGCTTGTGAGTGCACAGTGACCCCAGAAGTCCTAGGGAGGCTGGAGCGGGGTTGAGCCTCTTCAACTAACTCTTGATGATGACTGATGGCTTTCATTTCTAAATATCCATTCCTTGGGGAACACTGAGGCACTTTCTTGTGGGGAATGGTGGTCCACAGTGGTCACTCTCACATGTTGCACCCACAGGCTCTGTGACTAGTGGCTGTCCAGCGGGGCAGGCCTGGACTCTGTGTTTATGTCCCAGGCTGCTCATTGAGTCATGTCAGTGGGATCATTGGTTTAGTAGCCGCTCTGCATTTGCTTTATGGAACAGGAATTCAGGAGAACCCACCCACCTCCGCATGCAGATGAAACCCCCACCACACCCCAGCCCTGATGCTGTGTGCTGTACAAGGAGATTTAACTCCTGATGCCAGCACTGTAATTAGTGCTTCTCAGCAACAAGCAGCTTCATTAATAGCACTCTGCTTTGTCAGAAGGTGCCAAACTAAAGTGTAATGTAAAATTTTGGCAGCCATACATCATTTTTGTTGGTGCAATCTGTCTGATGTTACATCCAAGTGTGAGCCACCCGTGGTATGTGCCGACATCCATGTGCTAAATAATATTCTCCTGGATTGGAACTGGCTGCCCTCTGAAACAGACCAATCCAATGGATTCAAGGATGAACTTAAAAGCTTCAGCAACATGAAAAGTTAAATGGTAATGTTCAGAAGTTCATTAGCTACCCCAGATAGTGTTTTCATTTTTGTGGCATAGACCTATGGGCACTGGGTTCCCAAGAAGAGGCTGCTATGCTGAATATGGGCTGGGAACTAGTTGAAACAGTTGGACTTAGGGCAGAAGTGATAGGGTTTCTTGTAGCCACCTGTGAAAAACAGAAGCAGGGACAGAGCCATAGTATAGGGGTCACAGTGCACATTACCCAGAGTTTCATGCCCTGAGCATGGCTGGGTGCAGCCCTCAGGGCCCAAAGCACTGCTGAAAATCTTTAAGATCTCTTGGTTGCTGCAAAATAATAGTAAAATAAAATTTAAAAGAAAAAAATGAGGGGCTGGGAGATAGTACAGTGAATTAGGTGCTTGTCTATCTTGTGATCGACCTGGGTTTGATTCCTGGTACTGTGTTGGTCCCTGATCACCGTCAGAAGTAAGGCCTGAGCCACTGCTGGGTATAGCCCAAAAAGGTAAAGGTAAAGGCCCTCCTGTTGATCGTCGATTTGCTCGAGCGGGCCCAGTAACGTCTCCATTGGAGACTTTGTTGTTACTGTGTCTGGCATATCAAATACTCTCGGTAGCTTGCCGGGCTCTCCGAGAGGGGCGGAGGAATCGAACTTGGGTCGGCCATGTTGGGCGCTTGTAAGGCGAACGCCCTACCCGCTGTGCTATCGCTCCAGCCCAAAAACAAAGTAAAAAAAAAAAAAAGAAAATAAAAAAGTAATTGTACTTATTAATCTTGCAGCGTTGTTATCGAATCAATTTCAAATCTAGAATTGTATCAACAGTGTGACTTTTGTCTACATTAAAATAAATTTTAAAAAAATAGGCAGGGGTGTGCTTAGTGATAGAATACTGTGAAACTCCGGGTTTGATTCTGGCAGTGCTAAAAAACACCCCCCTTATGAGAAAAACAGAGCTAGGGACTGAAGAGATAGTAAAGGAATTAAAGCACTTGCTCTGTGTGTGGCCAACCTCAATTAGATCCTCAGCACTACATATGGTCTCCTGAGGACCACCAGGAGTGATCCCTGAGCACAGAGCCAAGAGTAAAAAGCTCTGGGCACCACCCAGGTGTGACCTCTAGATAAACAACAACAACAGCAAAAAACACAAGAACAGATGAAAGTCGTTTTAATTGATTTAATTTGGTATACCATGGATATCAATATAGAATCAGTGTGCAAGCAATTCAATGAGATCTGTCGCTGTACTCAGCACCTCACTGTCCATTCTAGTGACCCTCAGCATTTTATGTGGCAGCGTGGACTTGAAGCTGCCACATGGGCCATCAGAGCCCTTGGTTTTGATACTGTGTGTGAGGTCTCTGAAGGGACTTTTCTTGGCCAAGCTGAGAAAGGATGAGGACAAGTTAGGTTTTGTGTCCCTGGGAGGGGAATTACAAGTATTGAGAGGATTAATCTGGTGAAGTTACCAGTGAGGGGGAACTCGTGTTTTCTGGCTCACAGGTGTCCTTTGCACACTTATAGGTGCCCGCAGCTTGTCCAGTGCCCTGCAAGAAGGCTAAGTAGCATGCGGTATGTTCATTGTCTTTGTCTCCAGTTCAGTGTGCCTCTGCATCAACTTTTCCCAGGGGATTGGAGCTCTGCAGGAAGAGTTTCAGAAGAATGGGAGTTCCGTCGCCTGTGTCCTGTGCCTCAGATTGCCCCTCACTTTGTTCACAGAGTCTAGGAGCCCTAATGGAGGCCAATCAGATGACGATCAGAAACCCCCTCTTCATCAGCAGGCCTCTCTGTTGACAGCGGCTCCTTACTCGTGCTTTAATAAGGACTCAATGATGGATGCTCATGAAATTGACCATCTATTTTTAGATTCAGTGGAATCGAATTAAGCTCTCCACAATGCTTAATTTTACAAGGGTGATGATGGGGTAGGAGAAGAAGGGTGGGGTAAATATACAGAGGGTATGGAAGTGTGCCTGAGAGCCCCTCCTCTCGTCCCCAGGGCCAAACAACAAAGTCTCTACTGTTACAAAGGCCAGGAAGGATGCCCTCTTTCTACCCAGGCAAACATTTTCTAAATTTTATTCTCAGGAAGGTTTCATTGTGTACAGCTGCAGAAACAATAGAAAGCATAGTCATTTGGTTATCACAGCAGCATGATCTCAACAGTATGAGAGGGCTTGGGGTTGTGACTTGGCTTTGCCTGAAAGGTTTGGCAGGGACATGCTGATTTTTGTTCTTCAAAAATGCATGCACTGGAGTTGCTTGATCATCCCGTGTCTCTGCTTCGTTAATACCAGAGTGACCTTGAGCACAGCACAACCGTTCATTCAGCGTCTGGATTTGTTCAATGGGCTCTGCGGTACCATTCACACCTACACTCTAGCCTTTAGGATGTGGAAAAGCTGGCCTTGAGTCTAGCGTTCTCAGCTCAAGTTATGAAGTGTTGAAACGTGGGACAAAATACCTCTTAACACCATTGTTTATTACAAAAACACTTCAGCGACAGAACAGCTGTGAACCTGGCATCCCAGCTTAATTAACTGAGTCAAAGAATGTGTGCTTTCAGCTGCTTTTTATTGACACTGTGTACAAATTTACTTCCTGTCTAGCATAAATAGAGGTAGAACTGGTTTATGGGATAGAACTTGTATATCTGAACAATGGAGAAGGAGTCTTCCTTCTGTAAATACTGTTCTCAGTACAAATATTGGTCTTCTTTTGAGCATAAGGGAGAGTGGGGAAATTGCTTTTGGCACTTGGGTATAGATAGATACATAGGTTAGTTGCACTGCTTTTTTTGTTTGTTTGGGGGCTATGTCTAGCATTGCTCAGGTGCTACTCTTGGCTCTGCACTCAGGAATTACTCCTGGCAGTGTTTGGACCATTTAGGATGACAGGCATCAAACCGGGGTGGGCCACATTCAAGGCAAGTGCCCTACCTGCTGTACTCTTGCTCCAGCCCCTAGTTGCACCATTTTTGTAGTAAAGTCTCCTTCCAGAAGATGCTTGACGGGGGCTGGAGTGATAGCACAGCGGGAAAGGCAATTGCCTTGCACGTGGCCAACCTGGGTTTGATTCCCAGCATCCCATATGGTTCCCCAAGCACCGCTGGGAGTAATTCCTGAGTGTATGATCCAGGAGTCACCCATGTGCATTGCTGGGTGTGACCGAACAAGCCCCCCCCCCCCAAAAAAAAAAAAAGCTTGACCACTGCAGGCATAGTAAAACACAGTCTTTGGGCACTGAGGGATCATTCCTAGTGATTCTCAGCCAGCAGGCCAGATGGCTTAATGCCAGGGTCTAAACATACAGTGCTGTTTCTTCCCACAGAGCTACCCTCATGGTGCTTGGGGGGCAGGGGAAGGTCTTAAACACAACTTTTTGATTTATTAATTGTGGTGGTTGAGCCACACCAGAGCAGTGCTCAGGGGCCACTCCTGGCTGTGTGTTCAGGAGTGAGCCCTTGCAATATTCGGAGAATCATATGCAGTGCTGGTGATCAGCCCGGGTAACCCTTGTACTATGGTCTCTGTCCCAATACCAGCTTTTAAAATGTAATTCCTATTATTCAGTGAGGCAAATGTTTTATTAAAAGAAAGTTAGATGTTAGCAGGGAGAGAGAGAGAGATATAATCTACAGAGGAGCCAGGTTTAAGTGTGGTTCTTACTGGAAAGATCATCTCCTTCAGTATCCCCACAGCCCCTGCAGTGTTGGGATAGAACCCCAGTCCTTCACCTAAAGCAGGTACTCAACAGCAGGTACTCAACCACTGAGTCATATCGCTGACTGTGCCATCATCTTCTACAGGAAGGAAAATAGCAGGTAAAGAAAGCGTTGAACCTGGAATCTGGTCAGGGAGAGAGCTCATGCCTGAGCACTTGCTTCCGGTGGATGGGCCCCTCTGGCTTGGACCCCTAGCACCAAAAAGAAAAAGAAGTATGACCAGCTGCACCCTGGACAGGTGGGAGCTTCACTCTTAAAGCTCCTACCCTAGTGCTAATGCTGCTTCTCTCACCACCCCCCATGCCAGCCAGGCAGAATTGGGAGAGAACCCCAGAATAGACACTCCTCCATCTAGTGGTCCTTTTGGAGGAGCTCTGGGATGGGCAGGGCTCAGAGGCCTACTTTCCGGTGAAGACTTCTGCAATCTGGTGTTGTGGTTATTAGAGTCATTGGGGGAAGCAGGGTGGGGGTGAGGGGTACATAGTGTGAACAGAGGAGAGAAGCGTGCCCTGAGCTTGCACACCGAGATTGTAAGGCCACGGTGTTTAGCCCTTGTGCTGCCTACAAGCCCCGGGGCACAGTGTTTTGAGGGCAGAGACTTTGCATTGGTAGTCATTGTTCCTCCTCATGAGCCAGTTTCCTGGCAAGACCTAGTCAAGAAGTAAGACTCAAAATGACTTCAGGCTTGGACTCCAGGTAGTCCATTTCCTGGTCTTGCCTTAAAACCTACTTGTATGTAAGCAAAGTCCCCAAGAACGCACTTATGATTTCATGCGCTCTCAGGCTATGGGCTGAAGACACAGGCAAGAGTGAAGGCGATTTTTAGAACCCAGGGCCTGAGGCTTCCTGTGCTTATGTCTTCCTGTTGAATATTTTGAGCAAACAGTATTTATTTACACACAGCCACCAACAACTACCTCCGGTAGCTTTGAAATGCTTTTAAGTTAGTGGTAGGCTCTGATTCACTGAAGGGGCGGTAAGGAGAAAATTTTTCCCAGGCTACATTCTAATTGCAGTGGAGATTAAACAAAGTTTAGAGCATTACACTTTTTTTAAAACTAAAAATCCCGGGTGCCAGAGCGATATTACAGCAGGTAGGGCGTTTGCCTTGCACGCAGCCGACCTGGGTTCAATCCCATATGGTCCCCAGGCATCCCATATGGTCCGCCGAGCATCACCAGGAGTAATTCCTGAGTGCAGAGCCAGGACTAATACCTGAGCATTGCTGGGTGCGACCCAAAAACCAAAGCCTCAAACAAAACAAAATGAAAAACCAAACACTAAAAAACCATCTAATACTTGTGTATTTGTGGATTAATTCTCTGTGTGTGTGTTCACTAATTTAGTCTTATATTTCTTAATTGTAGTGTAGAAAATTTGTTTACAATAATTTTGACACTTATGGCTTTTACGAACACAGTCACAGCACCTTTATCATCCCCAGAGTTCCCAGGATCCTCCACCACGTCCCTCTGTCACTCTCCATATTTATCTTGTCGTTCCCCTCTGCCCTTACCCCCACTGCTTGGTCATCTCAGTTTTGTAATCCAAGGCCAAAAGTTTGTCAGCATTCAATAATGTCTATTCCCTTGTCTTGCTTTTCTATATGTCACAGATGAGTCAGGGCATCCAGCCCAAGGTCGGGGTGTTCCTAGTGTTAGAGATTTTTATGGGCATCACTTCTCTATGTGGACCAAGCACTCATTGTTTATATGGCCAAAGAAAAAAAATGACCAGTGTTGCTATGAGCACCATTGTGGGCTGGCTCTTTAACCTTCACGTCTACGTTCACCTCTATCTCTTAAAAATATATATAGCCTAAACTCTGGGGTATTCCCGGAAAGGAGGTTGACTGCTTCCCTCCGCATGCTTCCCCACCTCCACTGAAAAACCCAGCAGCCCTCCTCAACTTCCCCATTGTCCCCGCCCACACCTGCTGTTTTGCCTACAGAGAAGCGGCCCAGAGTCATAGCTCCAAGAGAACATGGTACTTCCAAATCTTCCTAGGTAGACTGGTCCACGCTGAGAACTCTGGGTCTTTCTGAGAATGTGGACGGGCAGATTCCCCTTTCTGCCTGAAGATACAGTAGTCTATGCAGCCATACCTGACACGTTTTGACTTAGAACAGCTCAGCTCCACGGCTAACCTCATCAAACTGCTAAGTACCAAATTGTTCCAGATCTATGGATCATGGACTGTGTAAGCTAAAGATTTTTTTTATAGCACTGTCAGCCCAGTAGGATAACAGCAATCTGATTGGAAAGTTGCATCAAAGACCACCAAACTCAATGAGCCAAAAGAACACTCAACTAAGACTAATTAGCACAGTAGATCCTCAGACAATGACTTTAGTAACACCGTTGTGAGATATTACAATCACAGTTTGATTCTTATTTATCTAAGATTTGACAATTCCATTTGCCTTTGTGTCATAACAGATAATAAGAAGTAAGTTTGATTTTGCTTGCAAGGGGGTAGGCTGGGGTGGTGTGTGGGAAGCTGGAGACATGGGTGGAGGGAATGGCACACTGATGATGGGATTGGTGTTGGAACATTTCGGGTCTGAAACAACTGAATTATGAACAACTTGGTAAATCATGGGGTAATAATAATAAAAAATACATAGCCTAGGCCAAATTTGTGATGTTGCCATGGCAATTTTGGAGAAGCTGAGAATGCTTACCAAGGCAAAGACCACTGTGCTTGAACAGTAGGTTTCATTTAAAATGTAGAGGAAGAATTGGTTTGGTATAAAAATACTCAACTGAAGCTTCATGGAAAGAGTTGCCAAGGACTAAAAATATAAAAGAAAAAAAAAGGTTTATAGCTTGAATAGCTTATAAGAATTTTTAGTCATCTTTTAAATTTAAAAATCCCATTTGATTTTAACATGTTCATTCTATACAGGAATAGTAATCGAATTTCCTTGGGTCTACAAAACATAGACTTTTAAGTTCTTCCTCACCCTGCAATATGATTTCGCTTATAATGTTATATTTTAGGCTTTTCTTAATATACTGCATCATGTCAAAACAAACTCATTTCCCTCTAAAACATAATATCATCTTTTTCAACACCTTTGGCACAATTATCAACATATTACATACTTTGTCTAAGTAATGCTGAATGCCCATAAGTTGACTGGTAGAAATTTCCCAAATATGCGTTTTCCCAGTTATCTTGAAGTTTTATGTATTATTGGTCTTGTCACCCCAGATGAGTATGATTTAGTGATTTTTTTTTTAAATTAGGCATTCTCTTGGTAGATTGCCCTCACACCCTCCAAAGTGGCAAATTCCTATAAAAAGGGGTTGGTTATTGACTATCACACAAAAGGTGCTACATTTAAATGTCTCTAATTTTACTTCCTCCAAAGTAATTTACCTTATTGCCACTGGAGTGGGCACTCTAGGTTCAGGTACAAATGCTAAGGGAGCTGCTTATTCAGTCTGTTTCCTCCTCTGGCCTCTTCTAGTTGCCCTTTTCTTACCTGCCGGGCTAGCAGTCATTCAACTTGGCATATAAGGTGTTTCTTTTTTTGCTGCTGTTGGGTTATGTTTTGGGGGCTGTTCAGGGTTTCCTTCTGGCTCTGTGCCAGGAGTCACTCCTGACAGTGTTTAGTGATCCATATGTGGTGCCTGAGGTCAAACCAGTGTCAGCTCAAGATTGTTTCTTTTTAAATACAAAGCATGTAGCATTTACTGTAACTGGGTGCTTGTCCAAGCCACTGTCCTGGGCACTATGAATCCAGTAGTGCTAGTTTTATTCAGTGTGACTGGTTTTGTGTGTGTGTGTGTGTGTGTGTGTTGTATACATGCGTATGTATTTGCTGGTATTTAGCATTGTCAGATGGTTAGGTAGCATTGTTTTGGAGAAAGGGTTAGCTAATAAATAGTTTGTATTCATTCATTTAAACACACATAAACATATATGGACACACACATATACACATACTTACATCTATGGCTACACACACATATACATACACATATGCAGATACATACACACATTTTATAAATATCTCCTAGTATGTAAATCTGCATTGGCGGATGTTGTCCCCCTCTGTGAGTGCCACAGAGGCTCCCTCAGCCCTTAGAACCACTAGGCAGTTTCCCTCTCCCACTCATGCGTCACCACTCTAGCCCTTTCCTCAGGCACAGGGGGCTGTTCCTCAGTGGTGACGCTGGAGGGTGGGGAGTGACATCTTTTCCTTCTGGCGTGTCTGAAATCATCTCCTATTCTTAACTGGTCCTGCATATAGGATCGTGCACTCAGTGAAGGAAAGGAGGTGAACGTCTTGACTTCCTCCTCTCTTTGCCTGTCATTAGTGTAAGCTGAGAGCTAAGGAAGCCAGTGAACATGGACTTAGGGGTACAGATGTTTTTCCGGTGGATGCTTTGCAGATCTGATTGAGTTGCAAGTGTCTGAGGAGGCTGAAGGCAGTCAGGCATTCAGCTTTATTTGTTGACACATCATGCCCAAGAGTGCTGCAGCTGAAGAGTGGACACAAGGAGGGGCTGGGGATGTAGCTCAGGAGTAGAGAACTTGCCTTGTCTTCTGTGTAAGACCCTGAGTTCGATCCTCACCACTTCAAAATTTTTGAGAGAGAGAGAGAGAGAGAGAGAGAGAGAGAGAGAGAGAGAGAGAATAGAGACAGGTAGCAGCTCTGGCTCTCTCTCTGCCATGCAGGGCCACCCCCATGCCAAAGAAGAGGCTATGAGATCAATACTTAAATGAAGGGCAAGTCAAGGGTGCTAAGTTGGTGTCTCTTAGGGGAACTCAATGCTCTGAAGATTCACAGGAGTGGCTGGATTTCACTAAGAACTGTATGTTTTTGAGGTTGGCTAGAGATGGCTTAAAATTGAATGGCTGGCAAAAGGGAGGGACGTAAGAGATTTGCCATTCATGTAACTGAGAAGGATGCAAGCAGATAAGGTTCTGTCTCATTAATAACCAGCTGACTGGCAGGCTTAGCAACCCTTCCAGCCTCTAACAGACACTTGGAGAAAGTATGGTTCCCTTGTGTTTGATGACCACTTGTTGTAAAGAACATCGCAGCTCATGTAGTCCTCAGGACAACCCTGTAAGCATTCCGTTGCCTTGTTCTTTCAAGGAATGAGCTCATCCTCCTGACATTGGTTTAGGTGCCTCATACATTTTCTCTGTGACTCTCATACCAATCTAGTCTTCTCCAGTTTCAGTCCAGTGATCATTGCAGTGGCCTTACCCTGGCAGAGAGCACATCAGAGTTGTCCTTTGCTCTCCCTGTGTCTTCAGCTTCCTGCTGATCTTTGTTGTAAGTATAAAATTTGCCTTTGTGGGATATGGAGAAGCAGGAATGGGAATGTGCGGGACATGTGGGTGAGAGGTGAGACTCCGACCTAACCAGTTCTTACCTTGTGCTGTGTACCTGTAGGGCAGAGTTTACTTTTAACTCTTCAAAAACCGTTCGCATAAGTGATTAAACTCGGGGATGGTGAGGAGGGAAATGTTCCTAGGTCACCTAGGTGGGTCCCAAGCAGATCCACAAGATCCTACTGGAAGGAGACAGAGGAAAACACCCAGGCTTGCAGGGAGGGGACAAATGTCATGTAGCCACCTGTCTGAGCCACTCTTCATTCCCTGCCCTTTAGCAATTCCGTTTCTTGGTTTTCAGCTCTCAACAAGTTCAGGATTATGTATGAATGCAGAGAGTGGGGATCTGGGCTGGGACAAGGGAGCGATTAAAGGTCTCTGGGTCTGTTCTCTACTCTGTCCTGATGAAGAGGCTGCAGGACCTAGCTCCGCTCAGCAGAAAACCCTATAAGACTGAACCGAAGGCAGGGTTCGAGTAGCTGGCAGAGTGCTCATGAAATGTGTCCAGTGCCTTGACCATTCGAAGTGGTGGAGCTATTCTGGCACATCCTGGGTGGGGTTGGGAGACAGATGGGTGAGCGCTATGCTACTGAGGAGTTCAGTCTTGGCTGGGTGGTGTAGATAGGAGGCGGGAATGGGGTCTCACGTCAGGGTGTCTCCTCTGTATGTGTGACCTTGAACGAGAGCCAGAAATCCAGTGGTCGCTCTCCTGCTCGGGAAGGTATGATGGGACTGCTGTTAGAGGACAGCAATAGCTATAGAAATTTTTGCAGGGAGGCTGGAGAGATGGTGTAGTGGTTAAGGCCTTGTGTAATGACTGACCTTGGTTCAATTCCTGGCACCTCAAAGGGTCCCTTGAGCCTTGCCAGGAGTGATTCCTGAGTACAGAGCCAGGATTTGTCCCAGAGTACTTATCTTTTGAGCACAGAGTACTATCTTTTGAGCACTGTAGCACTGTAGCACTGTTCTCCCATTGTTCATCGATTTGCTCAAGCGGGCACCAGTAACGTCTCCATTGTGAGACTTGTTACTGTTTTTGGCATATTGAATACGTCACGGGTAGCTTGCCAGGCTTTGCCGTGCTGGCAAGATACTCTGGGTAGCTTGCCGGGCTCTCCAAGAGGGGCAGGGAATCGAACCTGGGTTGGCTGTGCACAAGGCAAGCACCCTGCTATGCTATTGCTCCAGCCCATTGGCCAAAAAGGGGGTGGAGAGGGTCTAAATACTTGCAGATGGAATAACTACAGTTTGGAATGACAGTAAATTAACTAAAAGTTCATTTTTTTAGAGGAAAATTTCTGGCCTGAAAACACTCCAAGTTAGGGGAAAGGAAGAGAGACTCAGATTCCTTCATTCATCTTTCTGGAATCCATTGTGTTTGGATAAAAAAAATTTGGGGGGGGGCAGCTTGAGTTTTGTTAGTGGGGAGGGGTGAAGGTACAAGATGCACATTGCTTCAGAGGGAGAGGCTATACTTTTTACCCTTTCCCTATAATTATCTGGCTAATCCATCTTTTTTTAGTAAGATTAGGTAGATGTTAGCTTCAGACACAGAGGCGCAATTCAATTTCCAAATTCTCTTGGTGTATGAGTTGGGAAGGACTGAAGGAGCATTGATCACATGGCCAAGCACCCAATTCAGATCATTTTTGAGTTCTTGCCTTTAATTCCACATCAGTCCTGAGGCTGAGACCTTATTCCTCCACTGCAGTTAGGCAACCAATGACAAGAGAGTCGGTAATCATTCACATTGAGGGCCTCACGTCTGGGAAAGGATGAGCCCCCAGATGTGGGATCAGGGTCCTTCCACCTCACTCACCGTTGCAGCATAGGCTGATACAGATCCATCTTCCCTCCTTCTCTGAGTCCCAGTGACAGAGTTATAAGATCTTCCAAGTCTGGCTTTTGCAATGAGGTTCCTTGTGGAGCTGTGGTATGCCTGGGCCGGAACTGAAAGGCCCCATTTGGAGTATCTCACACTGCCTCGCAGGGAGTGGCACCTACTTCCTTGCTTCTAGTTAGACTTCAGGGCTCCTGGAACACTGCTTCACTGTGTTGGTGATACTCATGATGATGAGACAACATATCCCGGCCCTCTGAGAACCAAGCATTTATTTCTCTGAGCCAGGTTCCCCTGAAGCTATTGGTAATATTCATTCAGGACACTGAGTGTGCCTAGATGTTACCTTTTCTGCAACTGTTATGTTTTATTGAAAAAAAATCTTTTGTCAGTTAAGATGTTCTTTTGTCTTTCCACCCTCTTCCTTATATACATTTTGAAAATAATGCTTCATTTTGATGACGCGCTGGAGTCCATTACAGTTGAATTAACTATTGTCATGCGAATTATTTCTGGCTCTGGTTTCTAATTTCTCTGTCATCCTCATTCCTATTCACATACATGTTCTACAAACACCACACACACACACACACATACACACACACACACACACACACACACACCACCACCACCACCACCATATACTACACCTTTAAGATGAGTCACTTGGAAATGAGACTTTGTTAACCTGGCTGCAAGGAGCTATCTTAGCTCCTGGCATGCTGTGTCACAGCCCATTGTGACATTTCAAATGTCTGCCTCTAACTCCAGGTAGTTGGAGGTAGCAATTTATTCTGAGCTGAGTTGTTTTCATTGTAATGTAAATGAGCTTCCATCCATTCTTTCTCCTGTAGAATGCCCAGGTGGAAGAGGGGTTTTATGTTACAGGCACTGAAGAGAACAATTTTTTGCACGGATCTTTTTTGCTAATTTTTCATAGAGTTGAGGATGGGTCCTTCAGTTCTCTCTGGTCCATTCCTATGGCTCTTGTTATTACAAGAGGAAAGAATCAGTGTGCCGTTGCTAGCAGTAAGTTGAAGGAGGAAAGATATATATATATATATACATATATATATATATATATATTGCTTATTTGGTCACACCCGGCAATGCACTGGGGTAACTCCTGTGGCTCTGCACTCAGGCATTACTCCTAGTGGTGCTCAGGGGACCATATGGGATGCTGGGAATCGAACCTGGATCGACCTCGTTCGAGGCAAACACCCTACCTGCTGTACTATTGCTCCAGCCCCAGGAAAGATATTTTTGAATTGGATGGAGCTCATGAATTGTAAACTCCCGTCAGGTTGGAATGCCAGTTTTCTTTCACTTTTTCTTTTACCCACCTCTGTGCTACATGAAGACATTTCTCAAATAGTAATTTCAATCTAAAAAGAAAATAAATACTGTAGGATTTAATGTCCTGAGCTGGAGTGCTTTTAGAGGACATTTAGACTTGTACGCAGGCAGGTGGACACAGAGGGTATGAAAGACTCAATAATAACTCTAAGACCTCAGAGCAACATTCTACAGTGGGGCTAAAAATGCAACTTCAAGCATAATTAGAGGCAGTGGGGGAACAAGCTATTGTGTTGTTAAAAGAGCCAAAGGGTACTGTTTATATTATCGGTCCTTTTAAAATCAGCTGAATACTGTTTATTCCTGTTCTGACTTTCATACATGGCCATTCCATTTTAAAAACTATTGTCAGATTGTTGTGACAGTATATATTTATGCTACACGGACCACATGAAGAAAGCCATGTAGGCAAAGGACTGAGCAACCTCGAGCTATTTTACAAATATCCCGATGTCAGTTGTGTCCTTTACTATGCCTGAAAGAAAAGCTCAGTAGAATGGTTGATTGGTTGTGCAACCCTTGGGGGTAGTTGGGGCTACTCCAGACTCTGTAGCTTTGTACTTGGGGCCACCCCCTGCAATGCTCTGGCAACCTGAGAGTGCCAGGGCTCGAACCCAAGCCTCCTGCAAGTGCTCAACTTGTTGAGCGATTTCTCAAGCCCAGAACCTGAGATCTTTAACTCTCTGTTTCTAAAGACTTTCTCAATGGGAAGTTTCTACTGGCGCTGTTGTGTGCTTCCATAGCAGTGAGACTGAGGGCCTTGGGCATGCTTTAAATTGGTCTCACTTTCTCTGGGTCTGCCCAGGTTGCCTTCTCTCTCTCATGTGTGGTCCTTGCTATGTTTTTATGCTGCGTTTGTATAGATACCAGGAAATTGTTGGTGGAACCATTGTCTCTTCCCCAAAGGCTCACTAGCTCTCTGTGTGTGTTCAGGTGGCTTTCAAAGCCTTGAAGAGTCTAATTAGACAAAATACCATGAAGAGATTCATCGAAGCAGGTATATATTTTTTTCTGGTTTGTGGGCCACAGCTGGCAGTGCTCATGGATTACTCCTGGCTCTGTACTCAGGGATCACTCCTGGTTGGCTTGGGGACTGAGCCTGGGTGGCTGCATGCAAAGTAAGTGCCATGCCTGCTGTATAATCTCTCTGGCCCTCGTAGTCATCCTATTTTTACCCTGCCTTTTAAAAAATAAAACAAAACAAAAAAATAAAACAGCAGCAGCAAACCCAGAAACAATGCAGTTTGGTTGCTATTTCTATGAGTTGTGCTAAATGGAGTGTTGGTAACAGTCTTATCGTTTCATTGGGGTTTTCATCTGTTTGAGAAGTTATGTAAGAGCCTGTGTTATGTTTCTCATAGTCTCATAACTTTGTTCTTTGTATCCTGATATGCACTTGAGCCTTCGATGGTTCAAGTACCCATCAAGGTAAGCAGCCTCACTTTGCTACTCTCCCGCAGCCTTCCCGCCTTCAGGCAGACTGGTATGTCTGCAAACAGCCTGTCCTGCTGCAAATGTCCTTCTTTTCCTTCTCTGCATGACTAACTGCAGTGCTCTTAGGATATTTGATTTGGGCCTTTGCCTCCAGGAGTTCCCCCAGTCCACCATGGTTCTGCACACAGTGTTTACTCACCTTCTCTTGGACTCCTAGGACACCCCCTTTCTGCCCTGGACCATCATTGGCAATTTACTCCCCGTTATTCTCCCCCATGCCCATCCCCCCTCAGATATTCACTAGAGCCAAGTCTGCACTGGAACACATGATCTGGCTCATTCTCTTTGTAATCACCCCATAAGAGTAGGTCACCAAGGAATCATCACGATTCCAACGGAGTCATCTGAGACTCTGGAAAGAGCGTCATGGTTTCAGACAGTTGAGAAAAGTCTTCATAGAAATGGAGGTACCCCAGGTCCCCAGAGTTAGGGGGACGAGACCTGCCCCCGGGGAAGTTGCTGGTATGTGAGATGCAGTGAGTGTGTTCACACTCTGCTCGCCCCTGCATGGCTCCTGCTTCTGGTCTCAAGAGGGCAGAGCAGGAGAAGTCACCTTGATGGCCGAGGTCAAGGTTATGGGGCATTGCCTGGGAATGAATAGGGTATATATTTTTATAAACTGTGGGACAGGAGAAAGAGGAGCACGAGGAAGAGATTAGCAATGCGATGGGTAAAGGTTTTCAGGCAAAAGGTTGGAGCAGATTTCCTGTTCTGGAATGAGCAGTGGGACGAAGGCATGCCAGGGCTGCCAGCTCTTGAGAGCCTGACAGCTGGGCTCACATGTGGGGTGTTCCCCTCACTTGCAAATGCGAGTTTGAAGGTCTGGGAGCTACAGAGTGCTAGAAGCAACCGATGTTGAATGACGAAAGGGGAGGGAAGTTGTGTGCAGAAAAGGAGGCTCTTAAAATAATGCAGGCAGGAAGCAGTTCCATCCAGCCATCTTGGTTTGCTTGTTCTTTCAGTGAACATAAGGGAGTCCTGGCGGGGGTAGGGGGTGGCGGTCAAGGTAAGTCAAGTCAAGTCCTTCCCCAGAAAAGGCTGGGAAGCCCAAACCCCTTTCGTTGTCCTGTTGACAGCGAGGACCTGTGCTAACTTCATGGAAAATGCGGAAGTGGAGGAAGGGAATTCTGGGGGGCCAGTAGGAGACAGAATAAGGTTGCAGGATGCTCAGACCACAGAGCCCAGGTCTGGTCTTTGCTCACAATGAAACAAGCAACAGTTCTCTCTGGACCATGGGAATAGCTTCTGCTAGGAGTCTTCCTCTCAGCCTCTAATCCTCTCTCTTTAATCTCCTCTACCTGCTGTTTCCCTTCCTCCAACCCCACAGGGCCAGGGTGTGTGTGTGTGTGTGTGTGTGTGTGTGTGTGTGTGGTGGCGGGGGGGGGGGGGGGGGGGGGGAGAGGTGGGCTCCTTTTCAGTCACAAGTCTGACCAGATTATCCTCCTCCCAAGCCCCATGTGACTCCCCTCTCAGTGAAAGCTGCTATCTTCAGGTACCTATCCCTGTGAAGGGAGGGCTGACCTCTCCTGCATGGCACAGTTCCCCTGGGCCATGCCGGCCTCCTTGTGCCCTGACTCCCCCCCTCCCCCTGCCGCCTGCTCCTCTGGAGGCAACATTCACGGGGCGGGTGGGTGGGGCGGTGGCAGGTCCTCTGTGACTGGCTTCTGACCTCCTCAGGGTCTGTTGGGGTGTGTCTGTTGGGATCTACCTACCACTACAGCCATACGCTGGGGGAGAGCAGCATGTGCAGGCCCAGACTTACATCCTGACACACACAGTCCCGCACGCGCCCCTGAGCACTGTACACAGGCACAGACATACAGAGACATACGCACAAACACACATTGACTCACGTGTGCACACACACACACAGCACCACATGGTATGGCCTTGCCCCCCAAGCAAGATGTGACAACACTGCATCACTGGGTAGGGGAACTGACACCCCCAGGCCGAACACTGCCAGGCATGGCCTTGGGCTCCCTGGTCCTCAGACGAGAAAAATAAAGTGATCTGTGTGTCCCCAGACTCCCCTGCCCTTCCCACACCTCTAATCCTCCTCTTATTCTGTCCAGGACATTCAGTCACCCTCCAGCAGGCCCCCTCATTTATTATTAATCATTTGTAGGACCGTTACACTCTGACCTACCTCACCTCTCCTGTCCTCACCACCCACCCCCCCAGCCCCACCGCATCTGGTATGTCAGCTTTTTAAAGGCAAAAGGCAAAATTCTTCATCTGCTTTCTGACACATTACAAATGCTTAGAGTAGTGCGAAGTAGAAGCTCTATAAATATTTGGGGGAATGGATTATGATTTATCTGCGATTACTAATAAGGCCTAGTTAGCTTTTTCCCCCCTATTAAAAAAAGTGGGATTTGGTCATGGGAAAGAATAGTCGAATTTGGCACAGTTTAAATTCTCAATGTGTTTTGCCCAATTTTTTTTGTTTCCTTTCTGATGACTCATTTTATCTAAGCTATTTGGAGGAGAGCTGTGTAAAATATATGCATGGGTATTAGGGAAGAAAGTTTGAAGTCGCTTTTAAATTCAAGGAACTTTTTTGGGTAAAAGGTCCAATGACATATCATGGAGGGGTTGTGGCTTGCAGAGGTGAGATAGACGCTATAACTAAAATCGGAGCATTCCAGAAGGTGCCCTGTTTTGGGGGCTTGCTCCCTCTGGGTGCCTGTCAATGTCTCCTCATAAATGGTGTGTACTCCAGCATAGTTTTTTGGGGGGGGGGAGGGTGGGGGGGTGGCAGTTTGCCTCACAGTTTTTCTGTGCTCCATTCCATTACTTCAGATTTCTGGAACCAAACATACATGTGCATGCGCTTCTCCCCCCCCCCCCCCCCCCCCACACACACACACACACAGCTAAATAGCCAAGAATACAGTAACAGAGGGAGAAGGAATGATTGCAAAAAGGTTTTTATCGCCTGTTTTTTCTTTCGCGCTTCTTCCATCAATACTAAAAACTCTCTTACACCCCACCTGGAAAAGAAAGCTGAATGAAGGAGATGCAGACACTCGTTATAGAGAACTTAGAGATACAGAAAGTCTGGAGGACTTTTAATCAGCCATCTTTTATCTTTTGAAGTCACTTCCAAAGGTGTGCTGGGATCTCCAGATTTCCAAGTGGAAATCTTTCATGCAGATGGGGATTGGGTTATTTACCTCCTCAAAACTGGGAAGATTCCATTTTTCTAAGAGCTGTTTTTAATCTTTTTTAAATGCCTTCCATTAAATTGTGGGGGTTGGAGGGAGGTGGTCAGGTGTGTGTTGTGGGGGAGGTGTTATTATCTGCAGAGAAACAAACACTGATTCTTAGGAGGTAAAAAATGTTACTCTTTTTTGTATATGTCAGTACAGCTATACATATACACCATAAATACACAATATATTGATGCTATTAAAATGTCATAGGAGGGAAATTATGGGATGGTGTCTAAAATTCTCCTGAGTTTGGGGGCTATGATAAATGGGGTTACACAAGCATAAGTTCTGTTCTAGGTGGTTTTTTTCTTTCTTTTTTTGCATGGGGTGGATAATGTTACTTTGATTTGCAGTGAGCAGCTGCCAAAGACATGAGTCTGTTAGGCAGAACACAGGCCAATCCATTTGTCGTCATTGTTTAACTTATTCTTATGTGTTAACGGGGCCCACCAGGACCACACCCTGCAGTGCTGGGGGTGTGGCGCCTGCAATTTCGGGGTGCAGAGTGCAGGGTCTTTTCGTTCGCTCATGGAGTTCCACCCCGAAGCAACATCCCAGCCCACGCTTCTACTGGTTGAAGGGACAGGAGTGCTGAGGTTCCCAGAGACCCAGGCAGGCCGCGAGGGAAGGATCCGCTGGGTTCCCAGGGGCTAGCAGGCAGATGCAGTGTTGGGGAGCGTGAAGGCTGTTGGGAACATCTAGCTGGTTAGAAGCTACATGCCCAGAAGCTCTTCCAGAATCTGCATGCCCTCGGCCAGGAATTCTGCTGATCCTTTCTGTTACTTCCTACTTGAACGACTCCTCTTACTTACCCCTGTTCTTGCCTTTCCCATGTGGAAGTTCTGGCTGAGTCTGGACAACTGGATTCTGCATACGCTTACGAGAACTGGGCCTGATTGCTGTGCTGGGAGACAGTCTTGGCCGGGCACCAGCCCTGGCTCAGCTGCCGCCATGGTGCCTTTGTGTGCCCGTGTGAGTGTTCAGCCCTAGATTAGAGGAACCCATGTGATCCCACAGCACTGTCTGGGAGACCCTAAGAAGAAGTTCTTAATAAAAATTTCAGCATCCTGGGGCCTGGAGGGATAGTACAGCCAGTAGGGCATTTGCCTTGCATGTAGCTGACCTGGGTTTGATCCCCAGCATCCCATATAGTTCATCGAGCACCAACAGGAGTTATTTTTGAGTGTAGACCCAGGTCTAACCCTTGAGCACTGCTAGGTGTGACCCCAAAACAAACTAAAATTTTTTTAAAAAATTAAATAGCATTGTACTGTCTTCCCATTGTTCATCCATTTGCTCGAGCAGACACAAGTAAAGTCTCCATTGTGAGACTTGTTGTTACTGTTTTTGGCATATCGAATATGCCATGAGGAGCTTCTTGCCAGGCTCTGCCATGCGGGATACTCTCAGTACCTTGACGGGCTCTCCGAGAGTGAATAAAATAAATAAATTAAATTTAATTTAATTAAAAAATTCAGCATTCTGAGCTTGCCTATGGGGTGGGGGATAGAGGAAAGCCGTTCTGGGAGTAGCACTGAGATTGTATATGCATGAAATTCCCATGAACAATTTTGAAAATCACAGTGCCTTTATAAAAATGGGAGAAAAAAATTAACAAAGAAAATGTCAGCATCAATTATATAAGAGCGCAGGAAACAGTGATATGTAAGACAAGAATTAATCTTCCTATACAAAGAGCCTCTTTAAGTAAATAAGGAAGATTTATTTGGAGCTCTTTTTTTTACTTAATTTGATAAGTAATTCATGTTTCACATGCTTTGCAAAATGAAATCTGCTCAAGCTTATTAACTAAAGGAAAGTTATAAAAATCAGACATGGCCTGTGTCAGACCGACAGGATTTAGAATGTGAGAACCTCTGTTCGGATCAAGGCAGCAGGCCTTGCAGGTGGGAGTATAGTAATATATATTTGGGGAGGATGATTTGTCAACAAATACTTCTACTACTTAGCAGATTCCTCCACAAGGGTGTTTACTGCCACATTATTTACAACAGTAAGAAATTATAAGTAAGCTGTATGACTAGAAATTTCTGTGGCTTAACTTTATTTTTAGCAATCTAGATAAAAATGATGGATTGGATTTGGAGCCATTCATGATTAAGTTTGAGAAGTCAAATGACAATGTGTTAAATGAAGTGGACTCATGCAAAAATCTAAAGTACATCTTCAACAACTTTGTTTTCTTACTATTGATTGCTGGATGAAAGTTACTGTTCTTCTTGGCACTTTCCAGTAGAGCAGTATTATCTATGTGATCCAGAAAAATAATTCTAATAATGAAAAACATAGTATCAAAGTCTTAGTGACTTAATAGAATATCCATCAGAATAAGATCTTAATGAATACTTCTCATTTAAAAGTCCTTCACCAGAAACTGGAGTGGTAATACAGTGAGGAGGATGTTTGCCTTGCATGCAGTCTACCCGGGTTCAGTCCTGGCAGCCCATATGGACCCCCTAAGCCCTGCCAGGAGTGATTCTTGAGTCCAGAGCCAGGAGTAAGCCCTAAGCATTGCTGGTGTAGCCCAGAAACAAACACATCCAAAATTGGAGAAGTAGTTGGTTAATGTTAGTGTTTCCTACCACATGTTATTAAAACAGACAGAAGACAGCAAGGAGTGGTAAAAGAGGAGGGGCTTCTCTCTTTAATGTCCTGGGCAGGGATCCTGGCTGCAGCCATTGAGCTATTTCCTATGCTGTCCTAGTAGGACAGTTATGGGGAAGAAGGAGGCAATGCACATGGAGCTCTTAGCACAGAGAATGACTTTGTCACAGGAGAACTCATTTCATGAGGAAAATCTTTCCAGGAGTGGCCCAGTATTTTCTCACAGAGAATCCAACTCGAAAACCATCTATTTAGATGTGCTCTATTACTTTATGGAGAATGGATGTTACAATGGCATCTTTGTGATTCCTTTGTGCCAGTCTTAGGCATGGCTTAACTGGCTTACGACTTATGGTCCCTGACAATGGCCATCAAAACGTTGACTGGACCTGGCTTCTCATCTGGAGGCAGGACCAGGTAAGCATCTACCTGTATACTCCTGTGGTGGTTGGTAGCATTGTTTCTTGGGACTATAAGATTCACAATAGTTTGCACCCCCCACCCCCCAACTTTGGTTGGGGGAGGGGCCAGTGGTGTTCAGAGCTTACTCCTGACTCTGTGCTGAGGGATCACTCCTGGTAGGGCTCAGGGGACTATGTTGATATTGAACCAGGTTGAACGGCCATTGAACCAGGTTGACTGCATGCAAGGCAAATGTCTTACCCACTGTGCAATCTTTCTGACCCACAAGTTTTCAGCTCTCAAGACAGCCAGCAGAGAGGAAGAGAGCACAAACCCATTAGCCAGATGGAATGTTACATAATGCTGAGCATGAATCATGCAGGGGCCTTCACTTTTGCATTATCCTGTTGGCTAGTTGGCATTCATAGACCTTGCTGGCATTCAAGGGGAAGGAGACTTCACAATGGTGTGCCCACTGTGAGGGTGATCAGGTGAAGGGGGGGCATGTTTTTGCTCTGCATAATAGTCTTATTCACAGGTGTTTTGAATACAGATTTGCAAATGCACTATTTCAGAAAGTGAGTTGGCTGAGAAAATATTGGCTTCTATCCTAATATGATTGGAACACAAAGATGAAACCACATTGTACTTGTTTAATATTAACTGTTAGAGGCTACTAGTGCTGCCTTCTGTGGTGTAGGGCTCAGTGAGAACACAGTTCTTGTCCTTGAAAAACCTGGTTACCTGAGTGATGCTAACCTAGGGAGTTTCATGGACACAGATTTACTCTTTTGTAATAGGTATTTGAAATAGTACTTCAAAGGTAATGACCCCCCACCACACACCGCCCCATCTTTTCTAAAATGTCGGCCTTCACTATTTGTGCTATCTTATAATAAGAAAACATGTCAGTTAAAATAAACATGACTTTATTTCATTCAAACTCATTGTTAAGCTTTGAACTTACATTTGTTCTCTGGATTGCAAAAAGCCATTTGTTTGGTTTGTTTTTAATTTGGCATGAGAAACGTGGCACTGAGTGTTCTCTGATGGGTTCCCCTCCTTACCCTGACTTATTTTGATGACTCAACTCTTCTCTATATAGGAAAAGGTTGATGAATAACTCTGAGAATTTTATGAGCATCATAAAGGCCAGAATGTGATTGCTCCTGGAGATGAGGGTACAGAAATGCAAAATAGAATGTTCTGAAGGTATGTTTATAATGCAGAAGATGAGGACAGGTGATTGACTGCTCCATTAACCAAGGATGAGGAAGTGAAGAGGAAGACCAGAGCTATTTGCTGCTGCTGAACAGGTCACATTATAATATGTCCAGGGACTGCAGATTGGCGTCTTGGTGATCAGACTGGATTTTTTTTTTTAACTTCTGTATATTCTGTGTTCTCTTGATTTGACACCAAGTTTAAGTCTTAAGTCATGGACCATTTTACACTGCGGAACTTTTCCCTTTTTTGAGGGGTGGGAGCACACCTGGCAATGCTTAGGAATTACTCCTGGCTCTGCGCTCAGGAATGACTCCTGGCAAGAGCCATATTCCTCCAGGAACTGTGTAGGATGCAGGAGATCAAACCTGGATCAGCCACACGTATTTCAAGTGCTTACCTGCTATACTATATCTCTCCAGCCCCCACTGTAGAAATTTTGTAGGAAGGAAAACCAGACATCCCAACTCTTAACCCAGAGAATGAGAGCAAAGAACTTGTGTACCCTTTGTCATATACTCTATGCTCATGTCATATGTGTCAGCTGTTAGAATCCAGAGAGACTTCAGCATTCTCTTAGGCCACTTTGCCAGCACATGGGATTGGATAAGCTTATCAGCCATTGCTCTTCATGCCAGCACTTGGCCTAAAGTCTAACTTTTTCACCTTCCTCCTTTCTTCCCACCCTCCTTCCCTCCCTCCCTTCTTGGATTACTCCTCACTCTATGCTAAGGGATCATTATAGGCAGTATCTGGGGTGGAACCTGGGCGCAAGGCAAGTGCCCTATCTGCTGTTCAGTCGCTTCAGCCCTCACCTCTCCTTGATGAAATAAATTCAATTACAGATGTGCAGGTGATGCTGTGTCCTTTGGACGGACAAGGAAACCGCACCTCCGGATGTGGCCTGAACCCTGTTGCACTTTGTAGCAGAGACAGGATTAGCACCAAACCTTCCTGGTGGGAAACTGCAGTGTTCGGTGCTGAACTGTGTCTAGCATAAGGCGTCCATTTTGACATTCCAGCTCTGTGACTGTGGGCTGTTCACTGGGCATCAAACCTGCCAGCACTCAGTGGCAGCTCTTGATCTCCTTTATGTTGGTACGGCATGCTCTGCTTACTCATAAGCAGAAGTGGTTAGCGAGCTTATCTGGTACAGGACTTTCAAGCCCCTGGGATTTGGGAATCCGTATTCTAGGCTCTAGCCCAGTATGAGTGGGAGGAAGCAGATGATGGTGTTTGAAGGTTCTGTGGGAGTAAGCTTGATCTCTGCAGGCTCTGTGGTCCTAGACCATATCCCGAATATGACCATTGTTGCTGTGCTATGGAACAAGAGACTCTGAAGGCAAGAAGATAGTCAAGGAAGAGAAGAACGGCTTTGGGATAAGCTCTAGGATTTGTTATTCAGGTGTACCAGCAGGTTTTTTTTGTTTTTGTATTTGTTTTTTTCTTTTGCTAGAGAAAGAAAGCACTGAGGTTTGATGGGCTTCAGTTAGTGTGACGTCAAAAACAAGGTGTGAGTTTGGACCACATAGCAGGGATCTTTGGGTCTCCTTTGCCTTTAGTAAAGAGAGAATTGTTCTGAGCACAGGAAGCCATTTCTCGCCACCTGCTCTCAACATCCCTTACCTTGTAGAAATAAAATCTTAGTATCCTTGTTCCTCCTTTTTTCTTTCTCTTTTAAAAAATTAGTAATTAAACAATAACAAGAAGTTGTTCCCCATCTCATTGTTGTTGTCATATCTGGGAATATACTTCTTGTGGCACCAGGGAGCACATGGCAGAACCAGGACTGTGCTTGGCATTGTTGCAGGTGACTTATGTGAAATGGGGATGAGGGAGGTAGCAGCCTCAAGAAGGAAGTTTCCCATGGTAAATCTACACAACGGAATACTACACAGCTACCAGGAAAAGTGAAGTTAGGAAATTTGTTTCATGAAATGGATGGACATGCAGAGTATCATGCTGAGTAAAATGAATCAGAAGGAGAGGGACAGATATAGAATGACTGCATTTATTTGTGGGATATAAAAAACACAGTATACCCAAGGACAGTAGAAACAAGGGCCAGGAGGATTGGTCCACTGTTGGAAGCCTGCCTCAGGTGCTGGGGGACAGGGCAGTTGGGATAGAGAAAGAACCATCATGGGAATGACAGTTCGAAATGATCACTCTGGATAAGAACTGAGTGCTGAAAGTAGTAAAGGAACAAACATGATAACCTCTCAGTACCTGTATTGCAAACCATAATGCCCAAAGGGGGGGCGGAGAGAGAGAGGGAGAGAGAGAGAGAGAAGTTCCTGTCATAGACGCAGGCTGGTTGGGGATGGGGGGAAGTATGGTGGGAGAGAAACTGGGGACATTGGTGGTGGGATGTACACTGGTGAAGAACAAGTATTTGAACATTGTATGACTGAAATCCAATCGTATTTCAAGGTAATTCAATGCTTTTTTTTTTTTAAGAGGAGTTTCTGGGGCTGGAGTGATAGCACAGCGGGTAGGGCATTTGCCTTGCACGCGGTTGACTGGGGGTCAATTCCCAGCATCCCATATGGTCCCCCAAGGAGTAATTCCTGAGTGCATGAGCCAGGAGTAACCCCTGTGCATTGCAGGGTGTGATCCAAAAAGCAAAAAAAAGGGGGGGGAAGGGGGTGGAAGTTTCCTTCTTTCCACTCTACCCATCCATCACCCTGGGAAATGCATTGCTTGGGGTAATCCAGGACTAATGAGTCTCTCTTGAGCCCTTGCAAGGTACAGACCTTCTCAACAGCCCCACAAGGTAGTTGTCAAACTGCACCTAGGTTCTGCTTGTTCTGCCCAGAGTGAGAATTGGTCTGTGCCACCTGATTTCTTGTGGGGTAGCCCTGGAACCAGGCTGGGGTAAGAAATTGCTCTTTGCAGGAAATTAAAGTCTGTCCTAACTTTTTACTCTGGCTCTCCAGGAATGTTCCCTGAGAGAGAGAGAGAGAGAGAGAGAGAGAGAGAGAGAGAGAGAGAGAGAGAGAGACAGCAGTGTGTCGAAGAAGAGAGAACAGAGGCTTCTCCAGAGCGGAGCTCCAAATTAGTGCTCAGGGGACCTGGGAGCCTCTGTGGAGGTCTGTTGGTTCACTGCTTGGCTTGAGGATGTGCTGCTCCTCCATCCCGGGAGTTTTTTATTTGTGGGAGCTGCAGGGCCACACTGTCCTGTCAGGGGACAGAGTAGCACTGGGTTCCAACTCAGTGCCTAGTCCTTGCTTAGTCTGCTGCTGCCTCCATGTGCCAGTCCCTTGAGCTCTCACTCTCTGCCCCAGACTCTAATTTTTAGGTACTTATTTATATATTTTGAAGGGTGGGGTTTCATCACAACTGGTTGTGTGCAGGGCTTACTCCTGGCTCTGTGCTCAGAGGTCCCTCCTGGCATTGCTCAGGGGACCCTATGTGGTTCCAGGGATTGGACCCAGATTGGCTGTAAGTGCCTCACCTGCACTGGTATCTCTAGTCCGTGGCTCTCTAATTTTTAGATGCCCCGTTGCCAGAAAGAATCCCAATGAAGGCCCACTCCAATGAGACATAGGAGAAAGAAGAATTCCTTGACACTTGGCGTATTCTGTGCAAACAATCTCTTTTTCACTTGGCGGCTCTAGGCCATGGGGTTGGCTGACCCTCCCCCACATTGCAGTGGAGCAAAGTCGGAGCTTTTCTGTTCCAAGTAGCTCTCCCAGCCAGCTTCTTACCATTTTGCATCTGTAATTACTGTGCTTCCTGGGAGGGGGTGCCGCTCTCCTTTGCTTTGCCCCTGGAGACTTTGCCCCGGCTGGTCTGGGAGAATGAATGGTTGCCATGGTTGCTGCAGGGGCAACAATGTGGAGCTCCAAGCTGCCAGGAAAGTCAGGCTGCTTTTGTATGGAAGGAGGGAAGCCCCTGTCTGGCGCAGACCCAGTTGCCGGCTGTATTCTGCAGGTGGAGTGCTTGACATCCTTGGTTTTCTTCCTTGAACTCTGAGGACGAGTAGAAACAGGCTGTGAATTAAAGGCCTAGTTTGCTTGGGTGTTTTGAAAAGCACTGTTCAGTCCCCTGGACAACTTTTCCTTCTTGCCTGTAGCTGTGTCGCTTGTAAATGCAGTGAGGCAACAAGTTCAGCTCAGTCAAGAGGGCAGGTGGGGGAAGCATCACCTGGAGCTTGAGCAGTGGTCTTTCTGAGCTGTGGAAATTCACTGCCTGCTATTGTTTTCCAATGGTTGTCAGGGCTTTAAGTGGCCATGAAATGCTCATAGCTGCTGCCACTTGCTGAGGACAATAAAAGGCGTGGAGGAAGGCGGTCACCAATTGTATGTGTGCTTCAATGCTGGAACTGTAGGAATCCAGCTTAATGCTGCCATCAGCTTTAGTTCAGTTGATTGTGCCTGAGTTAAAACAGGCTTTTCACAACGGTGAGGGACGCATGCAATATAAAAATCACTTCAAGGGGCTTGGGAATGTGGCTCAACAATAGAGCACATGGCATAAAGCCTTGAGTTCACTCTCCCAGCACATCCCCACACAAACACAAGTAGCGTGGTGCGGCCCAGTGACATGTCCGAAGTATTTTCAAAAAATTGTTACTTTAAAAGGTTGGAGCATTTTAGGAGGCCTGAGCAATATGGGGGAGACAACCTCACAGGTTAGAACTCCCAAGAACAGTGGGTAAGGGTTAGGGTTAGGGTTAGCTTACCTTGCACATGGCTGACCTGGGTTCAATCCCTAGCATCCCATATGGTTCCCTGAGCACCACCAGGAGTGATTCCTGAGTGCAGATCCAGGAGTAACCACTGAGCACCTATGGGTGTGGCCTCCCCCTCCCTCCCACATGCCCCCTTGAAAATTGGAGCATTTTAGAACATTTTGTTATGGGAGGCTATTTCTGAATTACAATAAACGTAACATGAAATTTGGATTGACTATTTTTTATACTAATAAATGTTTGTTACTTTAAAATGTTCTCTTTTATTTCACTAATAATTTTTTTAAAAAATATATTACTACCCACTTTAAAAAAAAAAAGAATATACAGAGAATTCTTACAACTCAAAAACACCAAAAAGCTATGTAAGTGATCAATACACACATAAAAAGATAAGAAAGTATTCTATTTTATTGTGACGCAGTTAGTGTTTTGATGCAGCTTATCTTTCCTGGATGGATGTGGAGTCTTGGTAAAGAAGGTTTGGTTTGCGGTTACTTTTCTTTAAGACTAAACTAGCTTTCTTCTTCCTGGTGCTGTTGATTGGATCTCCTGTTGATTGATGCTGTTTGAAATGATCCACCTTGAATCTCGTCGTATATAATATTTGATGCAATTGCCCAGTCCTTTTTAACCGTCATCATAAAGCTGGGGGAATCCTTGAGTGTTCTGAGCTGGCACTGACTTTGACCATGGCCTTGACTTAGGGGACCCTGTGCTGACCCCGCATTGCTCCCGCTCAGGCATGGCAGGCACCTCCCACCTAGTTCTCTGCGCTTGTATTTCACAAACAGTCTTCTCACCGCCTGCTGCATGAATCAGCTAGGATCCTAGTGATGGGGGTAGCTCAGCTCAGAGCCGTTAAAGTCACCAAGGGCAAGGGATCATATGACTTTCTCTCTTTGCTATTTCTATTATCTACTTTCTGCTTCCCTTTGACCTTCCTGATTCTCCTTAATGCCACTACTTTAGGGCCACGCTTGCCTGTGTGTTTCTCCGTTTGATCGCCATAGAAAGCTTAAATTCCTCAGGTTTCTGTCCTCAGCCTGCTGGCCTGTCTGTGGTTTGTTCTTAACAGATAGAGGTAGGTGAGACACATTGTGTATCTCTCCGGCCTGAGTCACTTCTTTCAGCCCCAAGTGTGTATGCATGTGTGTTTATGCACGTGTATGTGTGTCTGTGTGTGTGTTTGTATGCGTGTGCATGTATGTATGTGTGTGTGTGTTTATATTCAACATATATTCATTCTTGACTTTGTCATATGACTGCAGACATTTGATGTTCATATTTAAATTCAAGATTTGGTAACCTCCTCTCTCCGTAAAACCCCCACCCCCACAGATGTGGTTTGTGGTTTATTCTTCATGTGAAAAGTGCCATCATGCATGGGATAATGTAGTCCAAGTGTCCACACCACTATTTTCTTGTGTCAGTGATTCAATGCTGACTCTTAACATGACCTAAAAGCTGTTGGACCACTCAAGTGTGTTCTTGGAAACCTGGCAGTCCTTCTGGTGAGTCTTGGATAGCTAGACCCCTGGTTCAATGCAAGGACCTGAAGATGTGATACAACTCAGACCCAACATTGCCCTGAATTATGCAGAACATCCAAGGACACTCAGGATCCTTCAGGGCCACCCCTGGCAGTGCTTGGGGACCTCTAGGGCTCACTCAGCATTGCTCAGGAGACCATGTGAGGCTGGGGCTGGAACCGGTATGGGAGAAACCAGGTTAGCTATGGGCAGGACATAGACCTCCACACCTGTACTTCCCCTCTCTAGAGCTGGTCCTTGCTTTTCTTACTGGTCCCATCTCCACCCAGCTTTTAAACCCTCTCACACCCAACTTTCTGTGTCCCTCAATTAGACCCTTCTTGTCTCCGAGCAAGGGCACAGACTTCCTGTCAGTGCCTGCCCTCTGCCCAGCACCTTCTAATTTCATGTTGATGGTTACAAGAGGAGTCTGCTCTTGATGCTCTGACAAGGCTGGCACAAGTTCTTTCGAGCTTGTGGCCTCCCTTAGAAAAAGCTGTTGTCCCATCAGCTTGCCTGTGCCCTGGCTCACAGTACACGGTCAGTATTTGGAGCAGGGCCAGCACCAGGTAAGAATTTGGCCAATAATTCTCTAGTGGATGTCAGACACTGTGCCAAGCAATATACCTGCTTCCTCTCATTTAATCCTCAGAGAAGTTTTCATGTTGTTGAAGGAGTTTACCAACACCACTCTGGAGGAAGGGCACAGTGGGAGACCCCCAGAACAGAGCCAATACCCTGGGCCAGATGTTTGCTGTGCCCATCACTATCTTTTTCAAGGGAGAAATGGTAATTGATGTTAGATTTTATTGATGAAGTTGGGACTCTGCGCCAGGCTGTTTTCACTCAGGGAGCCCCAGAGTGGGGTGGGTGAGAGCCCTCCCTGCCCCAAGGGACCCAGCCCCAGCAGCCGACCTCCACTACCCAACCACCGCCAAACTCCAGGCTGCTTTCCGGACCGTGCGGCCACGGACACATCATAAGACACATCCTACCCATTTTCCATAATTACCACACCATGTTTGATGGAGTTCAGACAGTAGGCAACAAATTTTATATATATATATATATATATATATATATATATATATACACACACACACAGACACACATATACGTGCATAAACACACATGCATACACACTTGGGGCTGAAAGAAGTGACTCAGGCCGGAGAGATACACAATGTGTCTCACCTACCTATATACATACATATATATATATATATATATATACATATATATATATGCCTCTCGGAGAGTCCAGCAAGCTACGGAGAGTATCCCACCCACACAGGCAGAGCCTGGCAATCTCCCCGTGGCATATTCGATATGCCAAAAACAGTAACAATAACAGGTCTCAGTTCCCTGACCCTGAAAGAGCCTCCAATCGTTGGGAAAGATGAGTAAGGAGAGGCTGCTAAAATCTCAGGGCTGGGACAAATAGAGACGTTACTGGCGCCTGCTCAAGTAAATCAACAAACAATGGGATGACAGTGATACAGTAATTGATGAGGTTGTGAAGATAAAAGGACCAAGTAAGCAGGTTTCTTCTCCAAAGAGAAACTGAGGGAGAGTTTGAGGAGACTTGTTCTTTGTAGGAGCCCATTTCCTTTTAAAAAAACTCCTTTTTAAATAAGAAGCTCAGGGAGCTGTAGAATTGGATCATCAGATTTGGCTGCCAAATCTCTAAGTGGCATTCCAAATCCATCTTCCTGAGATGGTCTGCCCTCTGGAGTCACTGGAACTCCTTCCCGATCTGCAGGCGTGTCCGTTTGGATTTTGTTTCTGATCATTTTCTTTAAATAGAACTTGCATCTATTTTGCTAGATTTATACCTAACTATTTCATTTTAGGGGCTGATAATGATAAACACTGCGTCATTCACAACTGCGTCAGCTCCTTTCCTTTCTACTGTTTCAGTTCTGATTTATTCACTCAAGAAATACTTAAGGAATCTCATGATACTGTTATGTTCCAGGCCCTCTGCTGGGACCCATCTTTCTTCCTACCATGTGTTAATCCTTCCCACCATTGCCCCTCTGCTCAGCAACTCCTTCTCACAATATAGACACATTCTGTTTTTGACAAAAATGTTGGCTGTACTTTAGAAAATTTACAATTTAAGAATTGTAAATTGCAAGGTTGCAGCACACAAGGTTTATATACAAAAGTAAATTGTTTTCTTAGATGCCAGCAGTGAATAAGTGGAATTTTGGAATAAAAAGGAAAATCATTTGCCATTACCAACCTCCCACAATGAAATACTTAGGTATAAATCTAGCAAAATACGTGTAAGATCTAGATGCAAAAGAATGATGAAACCTCGAGGAATAACTAAATAGAATCCCTGGATAGGAAGTCTCAGTATTGTGATGGTGTTGGTTTCACACAACTTGACCTATAGATTCAGTGCAATATCAAACTACTTCTGCTTTTTTTTTTTAAATGTAAAACTACTATATAGAGAGTATCAAACTACTACATATTTTTTTTAATATCCAACTCCTATATAGAGTGCCAAAAGACCCAGAGTATCTGACACAATATTAAAAGAAGGCAACGTTGAAGCCCTGATACTATTAGAATTCAAGCTTAATGTAAAACAATGGTAATTGAAACAGTGCAGTATTGGCAGAATAGACAAATAGATCAGTGTATCAAAACTGAGAGCTCATAAGAAGCCCTCATAAGTACAATAAACTGATCAAACATTGACAATTTATGACGAAGCCATGATATTGTTTTTGATAGTGATGGAACAACTGGCTACTCATATGCCAAAAACATGAGTTTAGACATAGACCTTGATGCCTTTGACAAAAAATTAACTCAAAGTGAATCAATGTACATGTAAAATGTGAAACTCCTAGACAAAAACATAGAAAAGCTAGATGATCTTGGGCTTGGCAATGACATTTTAGATACAACACCTAAAGCAATCTGTAATAGAATTAATTAGTAGAGCTTGACAAAAATTTTAAAATATTGCTGCAGAAATCCTGGCAACAAAATACAAGATAAGCCACAAACTGGAAGAAAATATTTGACGTGTCAGATCCAGAGCTCTGATCTTAAAAATATAAAGAATTCTTGAAACCCATAAATGAGAAAATTAAAAACCCAATTAAAAAATGCTCCAGTGGTTGGGACTAGAGTTGCATGTAGTCAGTCCAGGCTTGATCTTCAGCACAACATATGGGGACCCCTAGCCCACCAGGAGTGATCCCTGAGCATAGAACCGGGAGTAAGCCCTGAGCACTGTTTGGTGTGGCCCCCCCAAAACAAACAAAATGACCCAATGACCTTAACAGACACCTCACCAGAGAAGAAATTTAGATAGTCAATGACTTAATTTACATGAAAAGATGCTGGAATAACAAGAACTCTCATTACTCGTGGAAATGCAAAATAGGTACAGTCATTTTGTAAGGTAGTTTACAATTTTACTTTTACATTAAATTAAGTACACTTACTATACAGTCCAGCAGTAGCACTCCTCACTATTTGTCCAAGGGATTTGAAAACATATGTCCACATAAAAAAAAAATCCTGCATATGGATGTGTATAACAGCTTTATTATTACCCAAACTTGGAAGCAGCTAAGAGCTTCTTCAGTGGATAAATAACATAAACAAACTGTGGTCTGTCCAGACAATAGAATATTATTTAGTGATAAAAAAAAAGGCAGTCTGAAGTCATGAAAAGTCACAGAAGAACGTTAAGTAAACACCATGTGAAACATTACTGTGACAAGCCAGTCTCAAAAGGCATCATTCTCCTTGATTCCAGAAATGTGCTAGAAAAGCTCAGTGATTACCAAGGGCTGAGGAATGGGCAGGAAGGAAGATGAAGCAGAGCACAGAGAATCTTTAAGGAAGTGCTCCCCAAAGCCAAAAACCCAAACAAAAGAGTCTGTAGGGGATTATATAGTAGGTAGGGCACTTGCCTTGCACTCTGCCAACCCGGGTGTGATCCCTGGCACTGCATATGGTTCTCCAAGCCCTGTTAAGAGTGATCCCTGATGTGGTTGAGAAAATGAAGACAATGGTGGAGGAAAGGTCACAGAGGTGATAGGTGGAATTAGTGCTGGGATATTGAAGTGTATCATGAACAACTTTGTAAATCATGATGTTTAAATAAAGTGGGGAGGGGCTGGAGTGATAGCACAGTGGGTAGGGCGTTTGCCTTGTACACGGCCGACCGAGGTTCAATTCCCAGCATCCCATATGGTCCGCTGAGCATCTCCAGGTGTGACCTGAAAAGCCAAAAAAAAAAGTTTAAAAAAATTTTAATTAAAATTAAGTAAATAAAGTGGGGAGAGGGGAATAAAAAAAAAGTGATTCCTGAGCACAGAGTGGAGAGTAAGCCTGAAGCATGCTGAATGTGGCCCCCAAACTAAACAAAACCCAAAATGATTCTGTTAATATGAATACATGCATATATATATATATATATATATATATATATATATATATATCCATTGATGTTTGACACTAAGGGCAAACCCCAAGGTAAATTATGGACTTTGGTGATGTGTCAGTGTAGGGTCAGTGACTGTGGCAAATATAAATGTTTCACTCTTGAGGTATACGTGTTGATGACTATGCTTGTTTGAAGGGGGTGACTAGGAGATAGATAGGAAATCTTGGTACCTGGTGCTCAATTTTGCTGTGAAACTGCTCTTAAAAAGTGAGTTTTTAAGAGCAAGAGCAAACACTTCTATTGCTCTCTGCATGTTTTAGGCACTGATTTTTATCAGTTGCTCCTCTTACTGACCTTATCAAGTGCTGTTTTTATCCCCATTTTACAGATAAGGAAAACAGGAAGAGCTTTAGAAACTTGCTAGTGAAGCAGGCAAGCAGGTTGTGAACCCCCAAACTCCCACCCCCAAGAATCTGGGACCAAAGCTGGACTGTTAGCACCTCTGCTGAGCAACACACACACACACACACACACACACACGCATGCATGTACACACACACACACTCGTGCTCAGAATTCTTTTCCTTCTAGGTGTATATTATGGGGAGAGTAGAAGACAATCAATCAGGCGGCCAAGTCAGAACAAAGACTGATCTTTGTGACTTGCTGCTGAGCATTCTCACACAGCGAGGATGGATTTTGCCATGAGTTGGGGGGCAGGGGAAGATGCTGGGATGGAACAGGCACTTCCGGCATCCCCAATTGAGGTAGAGAGTGGTAGAAAGGAAAATGGAGGGGAAATCAGATAATACATATAAGATAAAATCTTGAGTATGACTGATTTTTTTTTGAAATCAGACTCAAAACAAGTAGTTGGAAGAGGAATAAAGAATGGCTTAGCACGCAGTGGAGGGGCATGCGTTGCATCTGACTAACTAGGATGGAAATGGGGCTGGAGATGAGGAAGAGAAGTGTGCGTGCTGTGCTGGAAGGGGAGTGGGTTTCAGAACCTTTCCCCAACCATGCCCTGGAAGGGGAGAGGCATGTCGATTTATAGGAAAAATACTCAAAGCCTGAGTTATATGGACAAAGAACAAGGCAGATCACAGAAAACAGCAAGTACTAAGCTGCCAACATGTCCGACTTTACAAAATGACATAAAACAGGTTAGATGTCTTAAAAAAAAAACCCTATAATTAAGTGAAACCAAGTCCAAGCTTGCTTAAAGTCCCCTCTTGCCCCCTCTACCTTAAGCATCTTTATCTCGCTGTGGTTTTGAGGAAGTGGATGTGTGTGCCATGCTGATGGCAGAGAGCATGGGGATGGGAGAGGGTGAAAGCGTGTGTGTGTGTGTGTGTGCGTGTGTGCGTGTGCGCCTGCACTTGTAAAAACCTTCAGGTTTCTCCTAAAAATCTACCGAAGAAAACAACCTCAGATGCAGTAAATGCCATTTCCCTGTCATGGAGTTCCTTATTATAGTGAGAAATAGGGAATGACACATCTGTTTACCGCATCTAACCCAACTAGTAAGTGGAGTGTTGGGCAGATCTTCTAAGTGAGGGTTCGGAAGACTGTAATAACACCGCGAAATGTTTATGATTACAATGCTGAGTGAGAAAATCAAGGCACAATTGTACCTCATAGACTCCCTCTATTATAGTACCTGTCAACTTATGTTGAAATTCCTCGTCCTTACTCAACTCTCTTTGTGGCTGAACTTGGGAATGCTGAGAGAGAGAGACAGGCTAATTTATTCATAGTCCACTAGATAAGAAAAATAGCCAGAGTTCTTTTGCCTGTGGCAGACATCCATTGCTGATGAATAGTACCCTTCTTTCCTCAACTCTCTACCAGTAGCTTCTAACCATTTAAATAGTCTTAAAGTTGTAGTGGTAGAGAACTCCCTTTTCACATTATTTGATGTGTTTTCTTAAGTTTGTTTACCGTGTTGAATATTAAAAATCATTGGTATAAAATTTGTCCGCGGTAAAGCATTAAACAAGTTTTTCTTGAATAAATGTAGAGAGATGACTGGCATAAGGTCCTTGTACAGAGATCATTTAGGGCAAGAACATTACATTTCACATCTCTAGGGGTTTTTGGAGATGAGTCTTCTAATGCATACTCTCATTGTCTATTAGAGAGATCAACTCTCTGGAGACAGAAAACGTAGAGGAACACACAGCCCAAAGATAAAATTTGTACAAAAGGAGAGGGTACTGAATCTTATCCTAGCTTGTACATCTAGAATCAGAGCATAGAAGGGCAACTTGGACATGTGGAACTCATTCCTCATATGAGGCATTTTTGTCATTGGGAAGGAACTGTCACAGTTCACCCCTTGGAATTCTATGCTCCTCTTCCCACTGCCCCCCACTCCCAGCACACACAGCACACACACACACACACACACACACACACACACACACACACACACTGAGCATGCTAATCTTCCTACAGTGGCAGTTACCTTTGATTCCAGGAATCAAACCTACCTTTTAATAGCTTTTTCAGTGTAGTGGTACTTAAGAAAGAAATTGTACTTAATTAATGTCAATCCCTAAAGAAAAACTTGAAGCTCTGATATTATCTCGTAAATTTGGCAAGAAAGAAGCTGATTAGAACTGCTTTGCATTTGGAGAGCACACGATGTTACTGCCTTGTAAAGGTGTGGCTGTTCAGAGTACTAGGCTCAAAAGGACTCACTAAATCACGTTTTCATTATAAGATGTTTTTCCTGATGCTTATAATTCCTTGCCTCTAACTAGTCTTTGCTACATGAATTTTAGAAAATGTAACCATGTTACCTTTGAACTCTAGTATCTCGACTAGTTTTCATGCTACTTCATTGGTTTAAAAAAATGTATAGAGACTAATAATAGTTACCATTTATTAAGTGCATTATTTGAAGCTAAATATATTAGGCAGGTTGTATCAACCGATTTTTTCTGGACCATATCCAGAGGTCCTCAGGGTTCTATTCCTGGCTCTGTGCTCAGCAGTGACCTGGTAGTGCTTGGAAGGCCACATATGTTGCTGGAGATTGAATGGGGGTCAGCCACATGCAAAGCAAACACCTTCCTTTCTATGTTATCTCTTCTGCATATTTCAGTTTAATCTCATAGCAATCCTTTAAAAAAAAAGGTATCATTGCCCCATAATTGCATTTTAAAAAATTCCTAAGTTTTCGAGGGTGTGGGAAGATCGCTCAATTGGTAGAGCACATGCCTAGCATATGGCAGGCCCTGAGTTTAATCTCAAGTACCCAGCATCAGATGGCACCTTGGTGGCAGTGCATCCCCAAATTGAGCCTCGTACCATAAGGTCCATACTACTGGTCTGAGCCTCAAAGTGAGTGACCCCTATTTAGACAATAAAAGTAAATGATAATAAATGGCTCAGTTTTCAGAGATTTGCTTGCTGGTGACAAGAGTAGGAAGAGCAGCGAACTGTGAGCTTGAGTCTCACACCAGAGTGTTCTCTGAGTGATGGTCTGAAGAAAAGCACTTTAAAAGTGGCTTTTGCCTTGTGGGTATGTTGAAACCTGCTGGAATTCCTTTGGTGACACAGATTCGGCTTTATCGCATTTTTTTAAAGAGGTCCCAGAGTTTTTTAGTTTTGTTTTTGTTTTGTGTTGGTTTTGGGACCACATCCTGCACTGCTCAGGGATTACTCCTGGTTCTGCACTCAGAAATCATGGGGGACCATGTGGGATGCCAGGGATCAAGCATGTGCACAAGACAAGCACTCTACCTACTGTACATTCTCTCCAGGCCTCTAGGATCCATAGCACATAGTGGGTGTGCATGTGGTTTTTTGCTTGTTGGTTTGGTTTGGGACCATACCTGGTGATGTTCTGGTATTACTACTGATTCTGTGCTCAACAATTACTCCTTGGCAGTGTTCGGGGACCATATATGATGTTGGATATCCATCCGAGTCAACAATGTGCAAGGCAAACACCCTACCTGCTGTACTCTCTTTCCTGCCCCTCGCAAAAGTATTGATGTGGCACATTGAGAAAGTTGATAGAAGCTGGTGGGCCAGTTGACACCTAAAAAAGACTAAGTCTGCAAAGGCTACAGATCCTAAACTCTGGAAAAGACAAAACTGGAGTCAGTGAAAAGATCAGGTTGCCATGATTGGGGCAGGGAGGCCAGAATGGTTAGATGCAGTGAAGTCTTTTTAATGTGGTGGAACTATTCTGTATGTACCAGTTAATAAGTGACCACATGTCATTCGACGTTTCTCCAACCCCATAGAATGTACAGCACCAGGAGTGGACTTTATGATAATGTCAAATTACTGGCTCATTGACTGTAACATATGTCTTAGCCTAATGCAAGATGGTAAGGATTGGAGTAACTGGGGTGGGGGTGGGGGCAGATGGGAAATCTCTGTACTTTTCCTTTTGTTTTTCTGTGAACCTACAACTGCATAAATATAGCAGCCCAACACCCCCTTTTGAGACATACCAAAAACTTTCCCTCTCTTTTTAGAGTTCCCTTCCTTTTAAAATTATGGACTCTAAAATGCCAGTCATCTTTAAAATTCCCCCGTCCTTCACCCCACACCTGATCTCCTGCCAGCTCTGTGGATGAGCGTTTCCACGTCTGCTTTCTCTGTCTCTTTGCAGCTGCCACTGTGCTCGCTGCTTACATTTGGTCTGCCCACTCTCATCCTGTCCTCCACACTGCCATCTGATCAATCTTCCCGAAATGTCGCCCTGCCGGTATGCCCACTGTAGTCAGAAACCTTCATCAGCGCCCCTCACCCACCCTGGTTTCTGCATGCCTGCACTCGGTAGCCCTTTCTCCAATGGAGCATTGGTCGAAGCAGTTGTTTCTCCAAGTCACATGTGCCCATTGTCATGCGCCCCTGCTTGCCCATTCATTTTCTGTTGGCATTTGTTGTCAGGAACTTATATTAGGCATTGTGTGAGACTTGCCTCTCTCTTGTTCAATTGGACTGTCATTTGGAGAGAGAGACTATTTTTCCTCTCTCTGGCTTTTTGGAGTCTCTGTGGTACTTTGAAAAACAATAGACCCTTGAAGAATGCTCTGGGCTGAATTCCATGTACCTGTGAATTCCGTTTCCCAGTCTCTGCTGTTAGTGGAAATGAGAGAAGGCCCTGGGCCATGTGATTGACAGTGCCATACACAGCGCAACTTTGAAATGTTTCTAATGTTAGAGTTGTGACTTACTGATGTTTGATTCTGGTACCTTGATTTGATTTGGGGTTTGTAACCACAGACATTTGCTATACAGTTTAGATCTACATGAACAGTTTTAACCAGCACACTCTGAACTAACCAGAAATCTGTCGACATGCTTGTCCAAAAGAAACCCTTGCCAGGGGTGTGTCTCTGTGGTAGAGTACCTGCCTAGCATGCGTGAGGCTCATAGGGAGTGTGTGTATGTTCCCTGGTAACATACACGCACTCTCTGTTGTATACTGTAAATATACTGTAAGTATACTATCATACACTGTCTATGTCTGCCTTTCTGATTAGAAATTTGAAAATGGTATTTAAACGATGCTGTTTCTTGGATACCTGCTTTACATTCTTTGAGGATTAAAGAATGTTGGTGCTAAGTTTTCGAGTTAATTTTCTTCTGTAAAAAATTGATTAACCTTTTATGGCTTTGTTTCAATACATTTTCAGCTAAGAAAAAGAATTTTCTTATATCTCCTAATTATTTCCATTTATTTATTTACTTTTTTGTTTGTTGGGTTACACCTAAGCGGTGCTCAGACTTTATTCCCAATGGTGCTCAGGGTCCATATGTGGTGGCACTAATTTTTTTTCTTCATCTCAAGTAAATGTGTATGAGAAACTCAGTTATTACCGCTTAATATTTAGGAGTTCAACTTGAATTAAAATAATTGATTCTAAAGAGTAGGACAGAGGGGAGGAGATGAAAGTATGCTGGATAGGAAAAAACTTATTTCTTTCTTGCTTTCAAAATTGTTTAAGCAGAGCACATTTCACCAAGCTGAATTTCAGCTTGAGAGATGTCCAGATGTCAGATGGCAGGGCTCCAAATAGTGAATGTGCTGTGCTTTTAGAAAAATGCACCAGTTTTGTTTTCTTTTGTTCCTTTAAAAATAAAGGTCATGAGAGATAGCAGTAGGAAACTCAGAATCAAAATGGATTTAGGGCTATAGCTGTCTTCACTACAAAACAAGGGTGTAATTAATCTTTTTAAAAGGGAAAATAGTTTAATAATCATATGTAGGACATGTGCTTAATATTTTAGTTGACTGTTAAACCCTTATGCAAATCAGTAATGTATTGTGGCTGCCTCTAAAAGTTTGTAAGATGATTAGGTTGTTTTAATATGTTTAGTTGTCTTGAGGAATGACAAACATCTTGTTGGGGTTTCATTTGCTGCATAAGAAGATAAGAGCTTGTCAACCCCTTATATTCGGCTCCCAACAATAGCTGATGACATTTTTTAAGTAAGCATTTTTTTGTTTGTTTATTGAATCACCGTGAGATCGAGCACTACAAAATTTTTCATGATTGCATTGCTGATGACATTTTTTTTTTAAAGCCAAAAATTTGATTATGGTAAAATTAAAAGTTCATTCCTTAAGGAGCTAGAGGGATAATACAACACAGGTAAGGCACTTCCTTTGCATGTTGCCAACCCAGATTCAATCCCCAGCACCCCATATGGTGCCCCAAGCCCCAGAGGGAGTGATGCCTTGAAAGCAGATCCAGGAATAAGTCCTGAGCACTCCCGGGTCTGGCCCCCAAGCCAAAGATAATAAATAAAACTTTTTAACATTTATGTCTTAATGTTTATGCTTATGATAATAGATTGTTAAAGTCCAAAATATAATGAGCATCGTAGAAAAGATATGGAGGAAGGGGACATTTTTTGAGCTGGACTGTTGTTCCAAGCTTCCAGAGAGCTTTAAAGAAAGCAGAGCAGAAGAGAGCCACAGAAGATGTCACCACATGACACTCATGAATTAGATCTTTGGACATTTACGAAAGGGTTTCTTTTGCAAGTGTGGGTGCTCTCCAAAAGAAACTTACGTGGTTGCTTTGGTTATCTGGGTTTTCCAAAGAAGAGCTGCTGTGGTAATTTGAAGTTTGTTTCTAAAGTCAGAAATTGTTGTATTTTCAAAAGATGCTTGTGGAGCCTGAAGACCCTTCCAGTGTGGGGCTGGAACATCTGCTTTGCCTGTAGGAGGCCCAGGCTTCATCCCCAGCCCTGCATGGTTCCCTGAGTGCTGAGTAGGGAGTAGCCCCTTGACGTCTCTGGGTCTGCCAATGTCGTTCCCCCCCCCCCCCCCACGACAAAGTTTCCATTTGTAAGTGCTCATTTAAAAAATTTGGAACGGAAGATAGTGATCCCCTTCTCTGTGAGGGGGATAAAAAGCAGATGATGGAGGAAACAGTAAGACAGTAGTGAAGAAAACAGCAGGCAGAGACCAGGAGACGGTGTTCAATGATGTCAGGGCCCTGCTTAGCCTACTCAGGAAGATGAGTGTATCTCCCGGGGCAAGTTCCTCCCTTCAATAAGGGAAACACATTAGGGATCTCATATGCTCTTAGCAAGAAATTAAAAGAAAAATAAAATAAAAATCTCTATCACTGAATGCACACACACAAAGATCACATAAGATGGTCTCAGGGAGATACATGCATATTCGCATGCTTCTGATGCCCAAATTTTGTTCTCTCTAATTGGAATCAACTTTCTCCTTCTTAAAGGGACAGAATATGCAAATGCAGATAAAAAGGGACGCAATTTTCATGATTTTACATTAGAATCTGTTGTATTTTCCAAACGATTTAAAAATAGTTGGACCCACCTCCCAAACCAACTTAAAGCGAGGGCTTTCGTTTCTTTCAACTTCACTGGAGGAATTGGGGATGGGGGCGTGGGATGAGTTGGGTAGCAACAGCGACAACTTAGAGCCTTCACTTAGTGTTGTTTTCCTCAATTGTAACTTCAGTGTTGAGACCCAGAAAATGCCCCTAGCTAAGTAGGAACACTTTGGAGCAGAAGTGCTGCCTGCATGAAGGAAAGATTATGAACAGGGAACCTTTGGGATGTATGTATGTATGCATGTACTTGGGTGTGGGTGGCCGTCTCCAGCAGTGCTCAGGGACTAATTTTTGGTCCTAGGCTCTCCTGGTATCCCTGGTGGTGCTGAGGAGGGGCCATAATTGGTGCCCAAGATCAAAAGCTGCGTGCAAGGCAAGTGCCTTAACCCCATGCTATCTCTCCAGCTTGATTTTGAGATTTAAACTTTGACATCATACACACATGCTGATCCTTCCTGTGGATGCTGAGGAGTTACTGGGCAGAGGCTAGTTGCCCAAAGTCATGTTGAATTTATATTTCTGTCTTTCCTTTTTTCACCTTTCTTCCGTAAAATTTTAAAAAATCAGATCTTATTTCCACTTTCTGCAGTAGGAACAACAGGAGGAACATTAGTCCAGATTTTTTTTTTTTTCATTCTGAGTGCTGGGCCTTTCCTTCTTGGTAGCGTTTGTGTCTAGATAAAGCAGTCCCCAGGTGTACCAGTCCCTCCAAGCACGCAGTTTTTCTGAAGTTACATTTCCTCAGGTCCTTGCTTCCTACTCTTCTTCCTCTCCTCCTTCTCTCCATTTGATTTGCAGTTTCTGTCCTTGGGGAGAAGCAGCAAAATTTAATTTGTAATGGATAGAACTAGTTGTCCACTTAAACAATAGAAAACTGAGTCATAAATTCTGTCTCTGTAAAACTCCTCCATGCTTTTGGAAAATGACTCATTTTTCAGGCAGCGTCTGCCATAGAAAGTTGCCAGAAAGTGATCTAACTTGGATAAGCTGATGCTTTGTAGAAATTTCAGGGCCCCTTGAAAGAAAAAGCATTAGGAACTAGAGACCGTTGTATGCATGTCTCTGTGCCAAGGTGATCATTCTATCAAGGCAGTTTTTGAAGCATTTGGAATGTTCTGGTTACCTTGCTTCAGAATCACCTGGGGAGGCATCTTGCAACAGATAGTTTGATCCCACCCGCAGAATTTCTGATTCGACCTATCTGTGAAGGCACCTAACAATTTACATTTTTAACACTTTCTACTAGTTTCCAAGGCTGCTGGTTGGGGGATCCGTTTGAGATCTAGTCCTCTGTTTAAGCTATTTGAATCACTAAAAAGAATGATCATTCAAAAAGTGTAGCCAGCTGCCTCTCTCTCCAATCTCACGTGCTCACAATGAAGGCATTCTCACCAGTGATGGTATGGGATGGTCTCTGGCATCTTGGGTTACTCTAAGGGAGAGGAATGCTTCCACTCAGGATTCTAGTCTGCCTTCTTCTTTGATCAAACTGGGATCACATACATTCCTAAAAATTTTAACAGCTTATTATTACAGGAACAGTTCTCATGGTTCTCGCATGTAGACGATATAAGGTAATTGAGTGTCTTTCTTTCATTTAGTCAAAGAATTACATGCAAATTTTTGTAGGTTGAAAGCAGACTTGATGCATGGAGAAGAATTCAGTATTCAAAAGGAATTTGAGACTGTGAGTCATACTAAAAAGCTTATTGAAAGGTTGACTCCTATTGTCTTACTGAACTATAGATAATATGGTAGCGTGGAAAGATGGATCATTCACCACGGAAATCTGTGTTCTTCTGTTCCTTAAATATCAATGCAATGGCCTTGAATAGGTAATTTATTTGAGTCTTATTTGGGCAGGAAACTAAGGATATTTTTTGGTGGGCGGGGTGAATAATTAACTTCTAAATTCCTTTCTGTTTTTGAGATTTCATGGTTTTATGTTTCTATTTATTTTCAACTCTCTAAGTGCCTTCCCCTCCCCTTCACTTTCATCTGTAGCCATTATGAACTTCATGCCTTTCTGAGGACTGTATTATACTCTGCTAGCAAGTGAGAAAGAAATGTAATTAGCAAACTCACTTCCTTTCTGTCTTAATATTCAAAGAAAGGGATATTTTGTTGTTAGTTTTCTGTCTTTGTTTTGTTCTTGGAAAAAAAAAAATCCTGGGGTTGGAGGCATAGTATAGTTGGTAGGGAATTTGCCTTGCATGCAGTCAACCCAGGTTCAATGTCCAACATCCCATATGGTTCTCTGAGCACCATCAGGAATAATTCTTGAGTACCAAAGCCAGTGTAATTCCTCAACATCGTGGAGTGTGACCCAAAAAGCAGAAAGAAAGGAAGGAAGGAAGGAAGGAAGGAAGGAAGGAAGGAAGGAAGGAAGAAAGGAAGGAAGAAATCCTCAGTGTTGGAGAAATAGTAGAGTGGGTATAGCACTTGCCTTGCGTGCACCTGACCAGGGTTCGATATGGTCCTTCAAGCCCCTTCAGGAAGGATCCCTAAGCACAGCCTGATGTATGGGGCCAACCTCTGAAATACATCAAGTGTGCTCAAAGTTTGCTCTGGTTCTGTGTTCAGGGATCACACCTGGTAGGGCTTGGTGGGCAGTGGACCACTTGGGGTGTTTGTTATCGAACCGAGTCAACCATGTGCAAGGCAAGTGCCCTGACTACTTCAGTTTCTCTCCAACACAAGGATGGGACTTTGGGGGTCACCTGGCTGTGCTCAGGATCCCTTCTAGTGGGACTCAAGGGATCATATGGAGTGCCAGAGAACAAATCCAGGTTGGTTGTGTGCAAGGCATGTGCCCTCCCTGCTGTGCTATCAAGCCCTGGGGATTTTTTTAAAAAGGAATTTGAACTACATTTTACTGACTTACCTATCATTGGTTTATAATATTACAGAATTTGGGAAGTACAGCTTTACGTTTCATAAGTGTATAATTCTCAGCATACCTCTCACCAGTTCTAGTGCCATCATAATACACAATGACCCCTCCTCCCATTCCTTCATCCCTCCCCCTACTCCCTTTTCTTTGGTGACCATATTTTGCTTTAGAGCCTGGGTATTTTCTTGTGGGTTTCACCAGTTTGAATGCTTGGGTTATTTTTATTCTGCATATAGGTGAGATCATTCCATGACTCTTTTACTTCCTGACTTATTTATCCTAGCATAATCTCCTCAAGTTCTATCCACATTGCTACAAAAGGTACCATTTCATCTTCTTCTTGTTCACGTGTGTGTGTGTGTGTGTGTGTTATCTTTGCCTGTATGGTTTTTGTGTGTGTGTGTGTGTGTTTTTAGCCATGCCAAGCAGTGCTTAGGGTTTACTCTGGACTCTGCACCTAGGGATCACTCCTAGAGTTCCTCAGGGGAGGATCAAATCCAAGTACACTGCATGCAAGGCAGACATCCTATTCACTGTACTATCTCTCTGACCCCTTCATCTTATTTTTGATAGCTGAGTAGTATTCCAGTGAATATATACTAAAAATTTATTATCTAGTCATCTGTCTATGGGCATTTAGTTTTATTAAGGTTGTGAATAATTTTGCTAAAAACACGGGGGACTCACATATATCCTTTTGAATTAGTGTTCTCATATCTTTTGGATAAGTACCTAAGAATGGTTATGCTGAGTCACAAAATTTGTTTTTTTTTTTTGGGGGGGGTGGTATAGGGTAGGGAGTGGTGGCACAGCTGACTGTGCTTAGGGTTTACTCCTGCTCTGTGCTCAGAGACCACTATGCGTGAGGCTCCGGGGACCATATATGGTCCTGGGGATTGAACCCATGCCAGTCACATACGAGGCAAGCACCTTCTCTGCTGTACTATCCCTTGGGCCCTCTGTCTTTAGTTTTTCTGAAGACTCCTTATACCAAAGTGGCTGCATCAATGTGTATCCTGGCCCCAGTGAGCCAGGGCTCTTTCCTCTCCACATCCCTTTCCTCTCTACATTCTTGTTAGCACTTGCTTTCTGTCTTTGAAAGAGACTGTTCTCACAGGTGTGAACTGATATGTTGTTCAGGTCTTGGTAGCATGAATGTTTTGTGTGCCACACACACTTATACAAGGGATTGAGCCCTGGACCTGATACATACAACACATGTGCTCTACTGCTAAGCTCCAATCTCAAAAGAAGAAAGAGGTTTGAATCACGGACCATGCTGTGTTCATTCAAGATCTACAGTATCGAGTTTCTTACTACTGTTTTGAAACATGGCATTTGCTCATCTTCTAAACTGGGTACACTTTCTTTCATCTCCAGGTGTCACCTAGACAAGGCACTGCTGAGTAAGATGGGTAGATGGCACATTACAAGTATAGCTCAGAAGGGAGTTTCTTCCATGTCTGTCTAGTCAGCTAAGCGATGATAGCTCAGTGTTCACCATTCATCCCTCAGTAGACCGAGAGACTCATCAGCAATCTATGCTGGAGTCTACTTTTCTAAGTTGTTTTGTAAAGAAAAAAAATTTTTCTATGTTAGTTCCTTTATCTAGCATGCAGTTCTTTTCCAGAGTGATCATTTCCAACTATCTGTTTCATAATGGTCCCGTCTGATAACCTCTCAGTACCTATATTGCAAACCATAATGCCCAAAAGGAAATGGACACTGGTGGAAGGATAGGTGTTGGATTATTGTATGACTGAAACCCAATAATAAACAGCTTTGTAACTGTTTATCTTATGGTGGCTCAGTTAAGGCAGAAAATAAAATATGACCCAGTTATCCTGCTTCTGGATACTCACTCACGAAATACAAAAACTCCAATTTGAAGAGAAATATACACTATGACACTTCAATAAAGTAAAACACTTTTATTTTGAGGAAAGGAGGGATGATGTGAAGCTTTCCCTATCACAGACTATGAAGATGGTTGTAAAAGCATCTGAGAAGAAAAGATTAGATCTAACGAATTTTTTGCATTCCCCCCCACTCCCTCCCAAAATTCTTCTAGTTAGCATTGAAGGGCTCCTGATTAATCATCACATTTCTTTTCATTGTCTTCTTTTGGGGTGATTAGGAGAAACAAAAAAAGGTAGGACAGAGGTTCAACATTTCAGTTCTAGTCTAATTCAGAAGGTCTTCTACCCACAGGGCTAAGACATGCTATTGGCTCGGTTTACCTCTTTTTCCGAGACAGACAAGAATAGATTGATCCCAAGTGCCCTTGGCCCAGTGATCTCTTACCTCTAGAAATCGTGCTTGCAAGCAGGAGCCTACACATAATCTCAGCTCTTTAAAAGTCTGGCAACCAGGGACATCTGCTTTGAGATGAATATTAGCCTGGTTTGTGTCCCTCACAAAGGTAGCCTCTGCTGGGGGACAGAGGGTGGCTACCCCATCTCAGCTTCCACTTGCATTCCAGAAGACTTCACTCTGGCCTTGACCTTGACAGGATTGCCTTGGATCCCTAAGAACTGATGAAACTTAGCACCCTTGGCTGAAAGCCTGATCTCCAACCTGTACTGACTCCATGTCATGTGACTTGATGATCTGTGATCCATGTCCCGAACTTGACTTTGCAGAATTCAGGAGTGCTGGGCTACTTTCCTGGGTGGTTCCTGGGAAAGCCCACTGGCCATATCAGATAACACATCTCTAGGCCTGGAGACGGAGGACTTCTGTGGCAGCTGTATCCCCCGCCCCGCCCCACTTCCCCCCAGAGTGGCCTGTGTTTAGAATCAGCTGATACTGGCCCAGTGGCAGTGACGCACACATGGGAAACTCTTTGGTTATGGAAAAACAGAATCGAAGGCGGTGTTGACCAGTCCAGCCACTTGAACAGACATAATGGAGGCCACGGTTCCTCTTGTTGCTTCTAATAAAGAACCACAAAGAATTCCTTTGTTTACGAATCAGGGAACAGAGTGTGAAACAAGCCAGAGGAAAAAATGATATCATGACCCAATTGAATCAACTATTTTTTATATCAAAGGATTTTATTAGTGGCAGCATTCACATTCTTGTGTCTATTGAATGGAAGATTCATTTGAAAAGAGACTTAAGCCCTGGCGATATTTTTGCCACATGAGACTAGCTCTTTAGAATGTGAAATGATGGATTTTCTTGCACTCTGGTGTTCTGCGTGTTGATTAGGACAATAGCATCAGGGGATGGCACTAGATCCAGTAATGGCACATTCATGCCCGCTGCCAGCAGACTTGGTGAGGAGGAACTTTCCCCCTCAGTCTTGCTTTCATTGAGGGATCCTGCACTTGCTCACACCACGGGTTAAGTGTACTCCCGTGGGACAGCCGGCACATTCGAATTCCAGGAGAAGGTCTTTGCATTTTCAAATATGAGCAAGATGTTACCTGATACTTCAGAGAATCCTGGCCAGAGTGTGGTGGACACCTCTGGATTCGTGAGCTGTTGCTTTGTCTTAGTACTTTTTTTTTTTGTTTTAACCAATGTGGCCATTGTTTGCTGCTGGAAATCATTTCATGCTGGCAGGCGAGCGTTAGGCAGTTCTAGGATTTCTGATGAATGGACTACCCTGTCATTCTTCGTGTCAGCAAAATGATAAGCTGGGCTCGGGCCCATTATACTTAAAGCTAATTTGAAACTAAAATCGGGCACCATGCAAATTTATAAATATAAGTGCGGCTTAATAGCAGACAGTGCATTAGAGGGTTTAGCGGTTGCTTTTTCTTTTATATTCTGTGGGGGGACCATTTTCAGATAGTCTGGGAAAGGAGTGTGTAAGGGAGGAAAATAGCTTGGGTGGGAAAATGAACAGAGATGTAGATTTGGGGGTTATATTTTTGATACGTTCTCTATGCCAAATGCTCCTTTTGTTTGCTGAGAATCCTATGCAAAGCCTCTCACATTTATAAAGTGCATTAAAAAGAAAGGCAGGAAGTCGTATTGAAAAATAGCTATAAGAATCGGAAGAAAACAAGTTTGCTATAGAATGGTATGCGCTTGACTCGGGAAAGCTATAATTGTCATGTAGGGGTGCACAGAGGTAACACTTTGCCATCATCAGCAACTGCAAAGTGATGTGGAAACTTATTTCTGTGGAAGACGGTCATAGGTATTGCCAACACTAACTTTGTTTTTTTGTCTGTATTCATAATGGGGTGGGGGCTGGGGGGAGAGGCAGTTAAATCTTCCAGATCTTCCAGTACAGATTCATGAAAAGTTAAGCCTATTTTCCTGTTCCGGCTCCTAAACCAAGAGCCTGTGGTTCTCAGATGAAATCATCTCTGGTTGGAGGAACTTTACGCAAATAGACAGTCATCTCTTTACCAGCTGGGGGATCCTGAGCAGCTCGACTTAACCTTCTCCATGCACTGTTTCCTCCTGCTGTGATTTCTCCTCCTTAGAGCTGTTGAGAGGCTCATGAATGGGGGCTGGATGGACCCCCTGCGTAGCTGCTGACTGGGGTATGTCAGGGCCTCTGGTGATGCTTTCGCACTTGCTGTGAAAGGTCCCAAGGACCATTCTTTGCCCAGCCAGGGCGGGCTTCCTAGAAGGTAGGGAAGTCAGGCGTGCAGACTACACTAAGCAGGAAACTCGTTGGACTTTTGGGTGTTTTGTTCCATTTCTCTTTATATTTCTTATCCTTTTAATTACATTTCCCCCTTTCTGTTGTTGTTATGACTGGGGGTGGTGGATACGCATACTTGGTTGTGCTCATGTATTCGACTTGTGGGGCAGTGCCAGGGATAACACTCTTGGTTTCATATCTATAAGGCATAGGTGTCCTTTTTATTCTCTCTCTCTCTCTCTCTCTCTCTCTCTCTCTCTCTCCGTTTCTTCTTCCTTCCTTCCTTCCTTCCTTCCTTCCTTCCTTCCTTCTTTCCTTCCTTTTTCTTTCTTTCCTTTCTCCTCTCTCTCTTTTTTTCTTTCTCTTTTCCTTGTTGTTCTAAGGGTTTTGTCCTGGCTCTGGGTTCTGGAGATTGAACCCAAGCACTGTACTATCTCCCTGACCCTCGGTTTTCATAATAATGTGGATCCTGAAGGGGCACTGATAGTATAGAATAGGAAAAAGAGAGAAAACATTATCAAATCTTTGAATAAATCTCAAATAAGAAATAGCCTTTTTGCCCTACTGCTCCAACTTTTGCTGGCAAAGAAACAGGCTTTTGTGGTACCAAGAGATGGCATTGCCACCCAGCCCTTCCCCGCCTGAGCCTCTCCTTATGGGCGGCAGGTCTGCCAGTGAGGGAGTGCCTGCCGGATGTGGGCGTGTCCTGGCTGCTTCTCCAAAGGGCAGTACCACCGCCTTCTCGCGGGATGCTCTGGCATTTGCAGCACCATCCCTTCTCTACTATCCAACCCCCCACTCGATCCCCGCCAAAGTACAGTCCCACTATGAAATTCTAGCTGGAAATATGAGTTTTAGTCTTCTTTTCTTACTGAAGGGGCAGCTCAGAAAGATCAGTGTATGCCAGTTTGGTCTAAGCATTTCCTAGGGCAGTCAGACATGTCCTTTGCTGGCTGGCCACACGAAGAGGTGCATGCATAGTGGGTGCTGGGCCATCCAGCATCCGGCCCCCACCCCCTACTTTGGAAGGTTGGGGAGTGTGTGACCCCCCTCCCTTCAGCAGGGGTGTGAAGTCTAAGAGGCAGAATTTCCTTGTCCCTTGGGCAATACTAACACCCCATTTAATGTCTCCTTTTCATCAAAACCAGATTTGTCGTCTCACTTATTTCCAGTGTCTGGCCAAGATAGTGATCTTTATGAAAACAAACTGGCAGTAACTCAAGCCAGATAAGATGGGAGAGCTTTGCCTCGGCAGAAGGAAGCTGTTAAGGGGGGGAACAGATGGAGACAGTGTCTAAACAACTTCGAGAAGGTGCGTGCTGGCGTGTCTCAGAGGTGCTTCCTGTCTTGAAAGGGCCTGTGGGATCAGGATTGCTCGTGAGGACCTGAAGGCCTTCCCCAGCCCCACCAGGGCCTCCTCCTGAGCCCAGCACTTCTGACCCTTAGTGCCCACAGGAGGCCTCTCTTGTTCTCCTTTGGCAGTTCTCAGTGCTGAAGGAGTGGGCTAGGGAGGGCAAGCACGCTCACCTGGGACCCGGTGCAATGAGAAAATCAAGATGTTACAGGTCAGAGCATTACCAAATGTACCATGCCTCAATAACTGATTTTCCACATAGAATAAGGTATTCACTCACCACGGTGAAGTCCATCTTTATCATTGCAGTCTCTGAAGTTATAGAGAACTGTAGGAGGTTCCTGGGCATTGGCCATTGCTGTGATCATTTATTGGTTATTGACCAATTTCCTGGCTGAATATCAATGGTGGGCACCTTGAGCAAGAGAGGTGGGGAGAAATCATTTATCTGCATTTGCTCTTGTCTTGGCTGTTTGATAGTCTGTTCTTCTGTGAGTTTAAACAGCAAAGTACCTAAACGCAGGCCTTATCACATACTAACTTGCTAATTCACATCCTTTGTCTCACTGTTTTCTTCTGATTCAGCCTATCTGCTCAGAAGGAAGATTGACTATTTCCCACGTGCTAATCTCATGATGTGATCATCTTGTTTAAGAATCTTCCCTTTGCTTCCCTATAGAGTTTCAACTTTTCTAGCCATCGGATCCCTTTTAGGTGATATCCTGATGTGGAAATTGAGCCTCTCTGAGCAACTGACAATCTCTCAAACATGTATAAGAAGCTGGATGGTAGCTTTTAGTGAATCTTTGGAATATTGCTTGCCTGTTGAAAACAAAGCACAGAGGGTCCATTTGACCTAGACTCATGTTTTCTGTAAAGGGGAAGATGGGTTTGAAGATCGTCTGTCTGTGCTGCAATTGCTCCTCGCTGTCCTATGAAAGCAGTCATAGATAAGGCCCTCCCGTTGATGGTCGATTTGCTCGAGCGGGCCCAGTAACGTCTCCATTGGAGACTTTGTTGTTACTGTGTTTGGCATATCGAAATGCCAAACACAGTCATAGATAATATATAATCAAATACATGTGGCAGAATTCCAAGCAAACTGTATGAACGCTGATTTTAGTATGAATTTATGGGTCAGTAATATTCTCTTGTTTGGGGGAAAGTTTTCCGAAAACTTGAAAGATTAAAAAAAGGATCTTTGACCCACAGAGCCTGGTGAAGGGCCAGTTCCTGGGAATGACAGAGAGGATGAGTTGACAGTCTGAAGGCTGCTCTGTGTGTGCAAGAGCGAGGAAGGCAGCTTTTCCCACCCTTTTCTTCGCAATAGATAGTGCTCACACCACTTATTTTCAAAACCCATGATTTTCCTAGCTGGTTTCTCCAAACTGATTATCAGCTTTCTTAAAATACTTAATTTATAACCAAAGTACTGTTTTTGTCACTGGGTTTCACGGGCAGTGGGTTTACTACTAGGTTTCTCCTATTTCAAAACAAATTGTGTGTATACACAAATGTGCATTCCTGTGTGAGCATGTGCACATGCATACACACACAGAGGGCTTTTTATTCTAATGATTTCAGGTTCTAATGTCCGGTTTTACTTACCATTCTGGCCGTTCTTCATGTTTTAATTTTCCGATGTATCAGTAATTTTCTGTTAGGGAAGACCTGGTTCCTTTGCTCACAGAGGAAACCCCAAAATGTATTTTCTTCTTTCTCCTCCTCCATTTTCTCCTCCTCTTCCTCCTTGCCTCCTTGTGGGGTGCCAGGGATTAAACCCAGGTTAGCTACATGCAAGGTAAGTGCCCTACTTGCTGTACGATCTCTCCAGCCCCCAAAATTATTTCTTAAAATGAAGGAAACAATGTAATCTTATCTCTGAAAAATCTTGTGTAGTTGGAGAAGAGTTGGTTTGAAGTCCATGATGCAGAATTCACTGGAAAGGGAACATGTGGTAGAGAAAGTCAAAAATGCAGTCAGACATTTAGAGATCAGCCTGAGGCAAGCAAGAGGGTGACAAGTGGAACCTTTGCTAATCCTGTTCCTGGGAAAAGTATCGTCAGTGTATTAATACTTTTTCTAGTTCATTACACACATAAATATGTGGCTTTTTTTTTCGGAGCAGGGGGGAAGGTCGCACCTGGCAATGCACAGGGGCTACTCCTGGCTCTGACTCAGGAATTACTCCTGGCGGTGCTTGGGGGATCATATGGGATGCTGGGAATAGAGCCCGGGTCGGCCTCGTGCAAGGCAAAAGCCCACCTGCAGTGCTATTGCTCCAGCCCTGTGGTGTTTTTTTTTTTTAACGACATAAACATCATCTCCTGTTTGATCCTGCCCACCCACCTCAGCACTGTTCCTCAGAGGTAACTGTGTGTAGTCCCCTTTTGTATCATTCTAATTTCCTATGTGTCTATGTACATAATTATACATAAAATGTGTATTTAATATAGACCAGAATTCCTCAACTTTTGGGGGGCTTAGGGGGTAGAGCATATACCCAGCAGTGCTCAGGCCTGTTCCTGGCTTTGTACCCTGGAGATCACTCCTGTTGGTGCTTGGGGCCTCGTATGGGGTGCTTGGGATTGTGCCGGGGTCTGGAGCATGCAAAGCAATTGCCCTGCCCTCTGTGCTATCTCTTTAGCTCTCAACCTTTTCCTGACCAGAGGTCCCTTCTGACTTGGATTCTTTCCTATTTTCCCTACCCCGCCTGTTGGCCCCTAGTGTTGTGTTGTGGCCCCTCAGTTATGTGATTTTCACCTACTCCCCTGGTTGAGAAATGCTTCCATAAACTAAGACCATGCCACATGTATTGTAATGAATGGTATAGTGGAAACTTAGGCATCTTAGAAAACAGATTAGCATCTCATTTTCTTGAGGGTGATGGTGCGACTGCAGGAGAATATTTGTCTGACCTAGACTGTGGTGTGATGTTCCTCTGTTCTCTAGATCTTCTAGAGGTTTGTGCTTTTGTTGTTTTGTTTGGGGGCAGTGGTGCTCAGGGTTGTGCTCGGTGCTCAGGGGTCACTCCTGGTGTTAGGGAGCCCAGGAGCTCCTCCCAGCGATACTTGGCCCACTGTTCTGGCTATTCAGCTCTTGGTGATTGGGCACTGCCCAGGCCCCTCAGTGCTTGGAGCCACTAGGGCCACAGCTAGTAGAACTTGCAAGGCAATGCACCCCTGAACGATGAACTGTTTTCCTGTCCTCAGCTACATGCTTTAGTTTAGGGCCACAAGTTGTGGTGCCCAAGGACTGCTCCTCTTTGGGGGATCATGCAATACCAGGAATGGAACCAGAATGGGCCTTCCTGCAAGGCAAGTATCCTCATCCCTGCACTCTCACTTGTGCCCTCTGTTCTTTTAACTGGGGGGGACTCCTATGAAATTCACCCTCTAACTTCATAAAAAGCCCTCAAGAACTGGAGAGAGAGAGAGAGACCAGCAGGTAAGGCTCTTGCCTTGTGCATGCTGACTGGAGTCAATCCCCAGCACTGCATCTAGTCCTGGGATCCCCACCAGGAGCCTGACGGGGAGCCCCACCAGGAGTGATTCCAGAGCTCAGAGCCAGGAGGATGCCCTGAGTATCGCTGGCATGGCTCCTCCATTCCCAATGAAAACAATCAAAAAAAGCAAAAACCAAATAAAGATAGGAGTCCTTTTGTTATTGGGGCAGAGAGATTGTGCAAAGGTTAAAGCAAATAGAAGTGACTTTGGTTCAAATCCCGACATCGCATATGGCCCCCTGAATATGGCCAAGAGAGATCCCTGGACACAGAGCCAGGTACAGTCGCCATTGAGCACTTCCTGGTGTGGCCCCCAAACAAGACAGACACAAGCAACAACTCTAGAGGCCAAAGCAGGGTTCTGGCCACTCTTTGCTTTCTGAGTGGGGGTATCATGGGGGTATCCACGCAGCTCTGTTTAAAGAAATCCTTCCTCCCAGCTTTCTCTCGCCTCTCAATACGAGGGAGAGTGAATTGGGTTACTGGTTTTCTCCCTTTGGCACATTTTCCAGGGGGGATTGCTGCCGGACTCACTTTGATACCTGACACTGCTGGAATCCTGTATTCTAGTCACATCTCATGGCATCCCTAGTACAAGGGCAGGAATCTCTTCCCCGGAGACCAGCAGTGATTAAAGCTGTCACCTTGCTCACCAATGGGTCTCGGGCTCATGGCGTATACTTTCCAACATTCTATAAAATAGGTCTTTAAACTTTATTATATTAAAGAAAAATAAAACCAATAATATGTTTTTCTTTCTTTACTAGGCTAATATTAGGCATTTAAGGTGTTTCTTTTCCTTAATTGCATCTTAATATCCTTTGCTCCTTGAGAAATTTGTCCTTGTGATTTATAGTTTATATTTTCTGAGTACTAATCCTTTGCTGTGGAGCAAATATTTTCTCTGAGCCTGGTCTTGTCTTTTAACTTTGGGACATTGAAAGACATCAAAGGCATCATAAATAATTTCCTCTATGACTTTTTTGTTGTGTCTGGATCTCAAAGGTCTTCCTTCTCAAACATTAAAAACATAGCTCCTTATGTATTTTTCTAATGCTTCAAATAGTTGATTTTTAAAAAATATTTAGAATCTAGATCCACCTGGAATACCCCTGTGATCAGGAGGACTTTTAATTAACTTCTGAAATGTAGAGTCCTCTCAATACCAGTTTGTTACAAATCCAGCAGCGTGTTTGGGGAACTGATGGAATAAGGACAATCAAAAGGTTGGTTAGAGGTTAATGGCTAGGAGAATGACATCCTCACCTGAACCTTCCAAGTCAAGAAGAATGTGCCTTCCAGGAAAGCTCCTGAAATACTGGACCCTCAAGGTTGTCTGACAAGTGACCTCTCAGAGCAGCAGAGTCAGCTGATGTCCCAAAGTTAAAAGACAAGACCAGGCTCAGAGAAAATATTTGCTCCACAGCAAAGGATTAGTACTCAGGTTTAGACAATGTACACTAGTATGTATGCATCAATAAGGGGACGATGGCTAATGATGCCTAATCTGAAGTCTTTTAAAAGTAACCTTCTCTCTTTGGCTCCATTTTTGCCCTGGAATTCATAGTTAGATTCAAATTACTTGTTCTTGCGACCACGAAAATATCCCGAAGCATAATGTGAATTGAAAACATTTATGGAGTATCTCAAGTCTTCGTAAACTCTCTTATGTTTCATTCACAAACTTTATTATTTTATATTAAAGAAACTTTTTACATGAAAGTCTTTATGTAAAATAATACCAATAATCCGTCATTCTTTTTCTTTCTTTACTAGACAGTTTAGATTAGGCACTTAAGATTTTTCTTTTCCATAATTACATCTTTGACCATTTGCTTCAAGCCAAGATTTTTGCTTGGTTTTATCTAAAACCTTGGACAGAGCTTGTAATATTTCTCCCAAGGGCAGAGCAGATAGCAGCTGCAAAGACTGTGAGAAGGGACAGAGCATGGAACATTCTAGAAGCTGAAAGAAGTCAGGTGTGGCTAGGGACGCAGGATGCAGGGTCTAGGGAGTCAGCAGCAGCTTCAGTGGAGAGTCAGCTTGGGCAGGAGAACTGTCGTTGCCCGTGGTGACAGCAGCTGTAGTGAGGGATTTTCAGCGAGTGCTAAGATCAGGTGTGTATTAGACAGGATCTGATTGGCGGGAGATGAGAGTCGACCCAGAATTTAAAAAAAAAAAAAGCTTAAAATCCCTTTGTAGGGACTGGAGTGATAGCACAGTGGGTAGGGTGTTTGCCTTACACGCGGCCGACCCGGGTTCGATTCCCAGCATCCCATATGGTCCCCTGAGCACCACCAGGGGTAATTCCTGAGTTACTCCAGAGCCAGGAATAACGCCTGTGCATCGCCAGGGGTGACCATCCCCCCAAAAAAGGAAAAAAAAGCCCTTTGCAGAAATCTAAGTGTATGCTTCAGTGCTTTATCTACCGTTAGTAAATTAAAAACAAACAACAAAAAAAGTGTTTCTGTGTGTTCCCACACCTTATTACAAGAAAAATGGTTATTGGAATTAATCAGTTTGGAAAGTCTGCAATTGGAATAATCTGTTATTTTTCCTTATAACAGGTTGCCGTGGTGAGCTTTGTACTGGAGATAACTTGGGGGCAAAGTTTAGGAGCGCCTTTCAAAACTTGGCTGACTTTTCGAGGAAAAAGATCTTGTGCTTAGCTAAAGCAAGAGCCTTTAATTTCTAGTGAGTCAGAGCCCTGATATTTGCATAGTGATTCAACCCCCCAGGAGCTGGCTGCTGAGATAATTGGGTTAAGATAGGTTCTCTGGCTAATGTATCCACAGGGCTAATGACAGCCTTTCCCAGGTGCCCTCCACTTGTGTCCAGGGACTTCAGGTCACCTGTGATGGTACCTAGGAAGCCAGGGGGAGGAGTGGCACTGAAGTAGTCGTTCTGGGAGACCCACGCCATCAGTTCTGGACAGTTGACATTAAACACTGCGGAATTCCAAAGTGCAGACAGCTTGGCAAGTTTCAGTTCTGGTGCATTCTGTTCAGAACTAGTTGTGTTTCCCCCCGCCCCTCAATAGTGCTTTTGTCTTTCTGCTAAAGGTCAGTCTGCAGTTGTCCTGCTGGTGTGTTCCTTTGTGAGAATAGCTAGGGCAGGGGTGGACGTTCGGGCTTTGTGTTGACATCGACAATGACTGCTCACATCAGGTTTACAGATTGTAACCTGTAAATAAAAGTGTTTGCGTTTCCAGACTGCTGGAGCAACTGCTGATGCAAAAAACACTTTAAATATTTGTAGCTTCCTCTGGTCTCCTGTCTTCTCCCTACTCCCCTGCCCACTTGGCTCTCAGGCACAGGTGAGGGTGGGGGTTGGGCGGCAGAACCAGCACAGAGTCGGGTTAGAGTTCTGATCCCCTTATCTGGACCACATCCTAACACCGGGTTAAGTAGTTTTCGGAATGTGGGGGAAGCCATGTCCCCTGCAGAGCTGTTAGGTAAGCGACAGGGGCTGTTGCTTAATAAGTAGTGGGTGGTGCCCACCACTCTGGGGCTCAGCAGGCAGGAGAGGGAGTGAGAAGTGAAGGGAGCTCAGAGCTCAGAGCAGACCCTGCTCTCGGCAGGAGCCTCCTCCCTTGCTCTAGGATTGGGAGATTGTCAGTGGCCTTGAGCTGAAGGCCAGTCCTTGGAGAATGACGGCCGCTAGCCTATGTCAAGTAGTCTGAAGAAAACCTCATTCTTAAGAGGAAGAATCAAAATAAAAATTGACACAACCTTAGTGTATAGCAATTTAAATGTTTCTGTGTTTCAGTGTTACTACACTTGAAGCGTCACTATCCTCTCTCAGCCCCACACACCACATTCTTCCAGCTCAGTTCTATGCTCAGTCATTTTTTTGGGCGGGAAGGGGCGATAATGGGCCATATCTGGCAATGCTCAGGGTTTACTCCTGGCTCTGTGCTCAGGGATCACTCCTGGCAGTGCTTAGGTGCCCAGATGTGGTGCCCAGCATTGAACCAGGGTCAGCCGTGTGCAAGGCAAGTTCCTCCACCCCTGTCCTGCCCCTCGGGCTCTCTGGTCAGGGTCTTAGAGCTTCTTCCATTGACTGTCAGCCCCTTGGTTCGGTTTTCCAACTGCATGCAATTTACTCAGAGCTTGTAACTCTGTATATGCCTGCTGTCTTCTCTGGGAACCTTACTCGGTGCCATGGGGCTCAGTGCATGAAAAGACATTCAGTTTTTAAACATTTTTTAAATTAAAAAAGTGTGATTTACAACGCCGTTGATTGTTGAGTTTTAGGCATATAACATTTCAACATCAATCCCCCCACCAGTGTCAACTTCCCCCCACCAGTGTCCCCATATTCCTTCTCTACCCTAATGCCCCACCCCATCCCCACCTGTCAACCTGACAGGCATATTACAGAGTTTCAGTGGTTGCAGCTTAGATCTCCCGTTTCAGTGCTGTTGAGTCTGTGTTTTGGGTCTGTGGCTCCACACCTCACCCATCTCATCAGTGTAACTGATGTCCCGGTGCCTGCTCACCCATTCCTTGTTGTTCTCTCCTTCCCCCCTGATTTCCTTCAAGGACATTCCTTTATTAATTTTACCTTACTATTGCTTACAGGCATGCTCCGCTCAAGCCACCCCCTCCCCTTGAAATTCTAGGGGGCTAGAGACCCAGCTGAGTGGTAGAGCCTTCACTTGCCTTGTTTATGTTTGTTTGTTTGTTTTTGTTGAGATGTTTTGTTTTAAATTTCCATTTTAATTTATTTATTTTTTACTTTTAATGAATCACCATGAGGTACAGTTACAGGCTTACAGACTTTCGTGATTACATTTCAGTCACACAAAGATCAAGTACCCATCCCTCCACCAGTGCCCATTGCCATCACCATCCCCATTTCGACTCTTCCTCCCCCCACCCACCCCCGCCTCTGTGGCAGACACAGGTAACTGGGGGATAGAGGGAGGTAGAAAGGGAAAGATCCCCATCCCAGTTTCTGGATGTTCTATTGGTCCTGTTCTAGGATTTGACTTTCCCAGGCTTCCTATCACCTGTCTACTCTGAGCTCTGCCTCCCTGCTCTCTCACCTGTGCTCTTGGTCCTTCCTGTGGGCTCAGAGATGGAGCCTAGGGTCCAGCACATCTTCAGTTCACCAATGTGTGTGAGATGGTAAGAAGGGGCTGCTGGCTGCCATTCCAACTCAGGGGCTTTAGTACTTAATTGTGTGGTTTCTCCCGGGCCTGGGGTCAGCTTCACCCCAACCTCCTCTGATCTTTTGACTTTGCTTAGCAAGACGTTCATACCCCGTTCACACTCTAGGCTCTTCCTGGGGGAAAGAGCCCTCAGCTAGGTCCAGAGGCTCCTGTCCAGTCCTTCCCACCTTCAGAGGACGTTGTCAGAGCCGGGGTGTGGCTGGAATGCAGAGCACATGTCTGGCCTGTGCAGGGGCCTTGAGTTTGATCCCCAGCTCTCTCTACCCCCACCCTACCCCAGCACTGCTAGGAGTGTCCCCACAACAGAAGCAGAAGAAACTCTACCACCTGTTGTCACTCAGGCAAGAGTGGGAAGAGCACAGGCAATCTCCTGTTGTACCCCCCCGGGGAGCACAGCACCTGTATTCCTCCAAGTTCGGCTTCTGTGGGGCTTCCCTGGGGAAGCCTTCCAGATCTTTCCCTGCTGCCTTCCAGATCTTCCAGCACAGAAACGAGTGTCCCTCCCTGTGTGGCGGGACATGTGCTGCCAACCCAGGGAGTGGGTTCCAAGTCCTTCCAGCTCCAGAGCAGACTGAGCTCTGGAGGGAGGCCAGGGGTCTGCAGCTCAGCACATAGCAAGACCTGGGCCTGGGGACCCACCGTCTCTTCTCGCAGGAACCTGTCTCTCCAGGAACCGCGGATTCCAGGGCCATCTCTGATTCACGGTGCAACTGGCTCTGAATTTGGGTCATTGTTTTGCATTCAGAAACCTGGTACTGTTGCTGAATTCTTGGCATACCCCACATTGGTTATATTACCCCTTAGGTCGTGACCCACACTGTTAACTAGACCGGAGGGCTGTGAGATACTGGACCTTCCTCAACACGATATCCAGGCGGTGCTGTCTCAGGGTGCTCAGGGGACTGTGTGTTACTGGGAGTGAACCCAGGCCTCCTACATGGAAAGCATGTACTCAGTCCTTCGAGCTCGCTCCTTAACCCTCCGTCTTCTGCTCTGCTTTTGTTTGTTTCTTGGTGCCTTGCATATTTTGAGTGTTAGCTCGTTATCTTTTAGACCCAAGCCTTCTTAGTGAGCCGGTCGCCTTTTTGTTTGGTGCTTTACAGAAGGTTTTTCAGTTAGATAGAATTAGGGGTAAGGCGCATGCCTTGCATGCTGCAATCCCGGTGTGATCCCTAGCACCTCACAGCCCTCCCCAGAGAATAGCGCAGCCTTGGAGACCCCGAGCCCCACGGGCTGCACCCTCCTTTGGAGCTTTGTCTCCTCATCCCTCACAGTCAAGTGCTTGCCCAGTTGGCAAAAATTCCTAGCGGCCCCCTGGCCAACAGAGCACTGCTTGGGAGAACTAACTAAATATGTATATATTTTTAAAGTAAAAACTAGTTAAATGGATAGTTTCTAGGTGAGTTTTACAGATTAGCCATTTAAATGCTTCCCATGTCCCTTAACATCCCTATTTTACTTTGCTGCAGTACCTTCCAGGATCATAAATAATAGTGTGAACCAATGTCCGCTGCTGTATTCCTTTTTTTTTTTTTTGAAAGCTCTGCTTCCAAGTGCGTGCAGAGAAAGAACAGCTGAGAACCGTGTAAAGGCAGGTCAGTGACAGTCCATGCAGAGGTCATTTTCTGCTTCCCTTGGAAGTCATTATAGACCTTTCAGATGTGCTTCCTGTGACATGTGGAGTGCTTGACAGCTGTCTGATGAGTGCTGAGCACTCAAAAGCAGAAGGGCAGAGCCAGGAGAAAGTCCAGCCTTTAGGAAACATGTAGCATGAGTACAACCCGGAGGCCACCCCCATCCCCGTATGATTCCCCAGCACTGCTGGGTGCAGGCCCAGGAGGCCCCCAGCATCGCTAGGGTGACCCAGGTAACCCCTGCATGCAGCCCACACTCTCGGGCTCTTGTGCTGAACTGCGGGCCTGGCTGAGCAAGTTTCTGGTGGGGGTGCCCGGGTTTCTTGAACAGCATTCGTGAAATCCCTCCCCAACGCCCCCCCCCCCACTCCCTCCCCTCAAAATCCTAAAAAGCCAGATTTCTTACGTGTCAGGACACGTGCCTGAGGCCGAGAGGGTCTCAGTGGTCTCTGCTCCCAGGAGCCCACGGTGGGCCGTGGCCAGGTCCCCTCCACAGCCTGCGCCTCACCCCTTGCCTGGACCTGCCTCCCCGACCCCAGCAGGCGTCTCCTTGCAAGCCCCACTCCAGGGGGCTTCTCTGAGGCCGAATTTAGTCTGGCTGCAGTCCAAGTGATGTTAATAATTCAGGTGATTGGAGGCGACGAATCCCTCTGCTCCACCAGCTCTTCACTCTCCGCCCTGACACCCTCTCTCCCGATACAATCTGAACGCTGCTCCCTGTACCGACCCTTGCATGCCTTCAGCCCCTGGGGACAGATCTTGCCAACAGAATGGTCTCTACTGGTTAAAAGTCTTTTTAAATTGAAGTGCCTAGAGCTACATGAGATGGGTCTCCCCGTGGGCCCGGATTCTTCCAGCTCTGCCCTCACCTCGCTTGCCCCTGTGTTGCCTCCCCACTTCCGACTCCCTGTTTGTGATTCTTGGGCACCAGTGATGTGACATGAAGAAATCTGCTTTGTACTTAAAGGCGTGTGTGTGTGTGTGTGTGTGTGTGTGTGTGTGTGTGTGTGTGTATGGCTTTATCTTTCCAGGCATGCCCCTTCATTTAATCTTCAGTATTTGTGCTGGAATTACAGCCCAAGACACAAGGCTTTCTACGGGGGTCTGGAAATGCAGTTAGCAGTATCTATCGGCTAGTATTGCAAGGGAGAGCCACGCTCTTGGGTCGGCAGCCGGGCTCGCTCCTGCGTCTCCTAGATTATGTGCCCGGAAAGGTATTGGATGCAGAGGACGTGCTGTGAAACCGGAGCCTGCCCTGCCCTGCGCACCCGCGCAGCACGATTTGTTATTGCACGAAGCTGCGGGTGCTGCCGGTCAGAGCCGAGTTCCTGAAACCCAAGCATGCTGGGCTGTCGGGCGCTCTCCTGACCCGCTCCTGTTCCTTCGCGCCCCTTTGCCTGCGGTTTCCAGCCCGCCTCCCTCTCCCTGTGTGGTCGCTCCTGCCGGCCCCGCCCACAAAGCCTTGGTGGTCCACTGTGGCCCTAGAAAAAGAAAGTGTGGCGTGATGGGGCTAGGGTTAGGGGCTAGGATGGGGCTTGATTCCGGGGTCGGGCGGGGCTGCAAAAGACCTTTCCTGGTCTTTTGCAAACTACCGAGCAGGAAACCTTTGCTGCCTGCTCTAGCCACGAAGTCAGTCCGCGAGTTTCGTGGGTTGGTCACCGACTTGCATCTTTTCAGCCAGTTTCTTTCGGTGTCCATCACCCCATTCCTGACTGGCTTCTCTTTCCTATCTGGAATATTCTGCTCTGGCATTTGAGTGTCAGTGTTGCTGTTGGTTGGGGCAGGAGCAGGGATCTGAGTGGAGATGCCAGGGTGGCACTTTTCTATAATGCTGGGGTCCGCGTGTGGGTGTCAAACCCAGGGCCTCACGCTCACGCGGCCAGTGTCTCCACTGCAGAGGCAGGGTGCCAGGCAGGGGTGGGCTAGAGTTGAATTCTGATTTTCTAACACCTAGAAGTCTGTTTCCTGGGTGCTGCTTGTCCTTTCTGCTGCCTTACCCCCAGCCCCCAAACCCCTCCCCACCCCCCAGTGCCCCTGCTTACAAAGTGCCACGATCCTGCCATTATTTCTTCCAAGAGGGGGGGCATAGGGTTGCTTTGTATTTATATTTACCTGCCTTTCTCTTCTTTTCCCCCTCCCTCCCTCCCTCCCTCCCTCCCTCCTTCCCTTCTTGCTCACTCCTTTTCAGTTTTGGTTTTGAGGCCACACCTGGCAGTGCTCAGGTGTCACTCCCAGCCATGTTTGGGAAACCATATGTGGTGTCAGGGATTGAACCTGGGTTGGCTGCATACAAGGCAAGTGCCTTACCTGCTGGGCTTACTATATCTCTCTGGGCTATCCTTGTATTTCAACCCCCAAACTGCCCCCCCCCCCCGTTTCCACCCCTTCTTAATTTCTCATGTCTGTGTCTATTTATGCTGTCTATTTCACTATAGAACAATGGTGAAATTGTTAAAACGGGACTTAATTATCTGTCTGGGAATTCCTAGGCACTGCAGAGGTTTTTGTGGGAGAATTCACAGTGCCTGGCCCAGTTGGGATGGCCTGTCCCAAACCTGCTGTGGGGTGGCCTACATGCATGGCCTATCCCCGGTCCCAGGCAGTGCCGGCCTCTCCCACCAACTTCCTGCTCCAAAGGGCAACCCCACCCAGGGGGCTGCTCTGCTGACCCAGAAGCTCGCCGGCTGTCCCGAAAGTGACTTCAAAGAGAAGGACCTGGTTGACAATATGTTTTTACATGCCTTCTTGTTCAGGCATGGGGAGTCTTCAAGACCAGCTCTAATCTTGGATTCACGGGAACTGTACACTTCCTGGAACCAAGAATCCCTGAGACTCAAGGTGTGGGGTGGGGCAGAATGATTGATGGAGCCAGCCGTCCTCAGCTGCCTTTAGTCCTGGGAAGATCTGAATGAATGGCAGGCCCGGGTTACTTATTAACCTGCAGGGGCATTCAGGAAGCAGTGACAGGGACAGGTGCTGCCACCTGGTGAGCTGCGGGGTGCTGAGCCTGTGCTGGGATTTTGGGGCCGGGTCTAAGGAAGCTGGGTCTGGGCAGCCCGGGGACAGGACCTCGGTCCTCGAATGCTTGTCTGTTTGAGGACACACACTTTTTGTTTACTGCATTGGCTTAAGTTTTGATGTGTGTACAGAGTAGCTGCTGATTTGAGTGCTTTAAGCATTTATCTAGTTGTAGCAGTTTGTGGTACAAAATGTGAGAGACCCACATGTATGCAGTGGAAATGAGACCTTTCTCCAGAAACTCCCGGTTTTCTGGCAACTTATGAGGGATGAGTTTTGAATGATTGTCATTGCAATACATACAACAGTGCTACACAACTGTTATATAAAATGGTGTGTCACGATTATGTATACAACTGACAACATGATTAAATTATTTTCTGTAATAATGATTTCTGGCAGTCCTTTTTATTTTGCTTTAGAAAGAAGGAGACTTGGACCTGACACTCATCAAAAGTGGCTGCCGTCAAAAGCAGCAATTATTTGAAAGTAGGGTCACAGTACGGAGAGGAAATGGCTAGTTGTCCAAAATCTTAAAGCTGCAAACTGGGACTTAATAAGGCCCATGTTTACAATAGCCAGAAACTGGAAGAAACCTGAGTGCCCAAGAACAGATGACTGGTTAAAGAAACTTTGGGACATCTACACAATGGAGTACTATGTAGCTGTTAGAAAAGACGAAGTCACAAAATTTACATACAAGTGGTACAACATGGAAAGTATCATGCTAAGCGAAATGAGTCAGAAAGAGAGGGATAGACATAGAAAGATTGCATTCATCTGGGGGATATAAAGTAACAAAATATGAGATTAGACCCAAGAATAGCTGAGATCAGCACCAGGAGGATTACTCCATAGCTTAGAGGCCAGCCGGGCATTTTAGGGGAAAGGGCAGCTCAAATAGAGAAGGGAGCACCAAATAAAGGGTGTTTGGAGGATCCTTCCAGGAGGGGAGATGCATGTTGAAAGTAGACTATGGACTGAACATGTTTGCCACTCAATGCCTCTTTTGCAGACCACAACACCCAAAAGGAGAGAGAGAACACAGGGGATTGCCCTGCCACAGAGGCAGGGGGGGATGGGGGGATGGGGGTGGGGGGGATATTATCCATGGTGGTGGAAAATGGGCACTGGTGTAGGGATGGGTATCTGATCATTGTATAATCGAAACCCAAGCACAAAAAATTGTAAATCTACAACTGTACCTCATGGTGTTTCACTAATAAAAATTTAAATAAATAAATAAATTTAAAAAAAATACGACTCCCAAATAAAACTTCTCCAGCAAAAAAAAAAAAAAAATAAGGCCCATGGACGCCACTGTCACGCTCTTGAGGGTACAGTTTTTATGGCACATGGTTGCTGTTTTGTGTTGAGCCCCTAAAAGTTATTATTATTATTATTATTAATCTGTACTCTTCCATTTCTGATTAATTTGATAGGTAACCATTTAGGTAGATAGAGAGGGTGCGCGGTCAGTGGGTATTTTGTATCTTATGTGTAACCTTACAGAAACATCCTGCCTCTCTCCTGTTAGCTTTTTCACTAGGCTTGTAGGTGAGTATGTACCACCACTGCTGCCAATCCTCAGCCTGCAGAATGGAGATTTTTAGCGGAGGGGATGTTAATTGGGCCACACCCTAGGGGCTCAGGGCTCACATCTGACTCTGTATTCAGGAATCACTACTGGCAGCCTCGGAGGACCATATAGTGGGAGTGCCAGAGATAGAACCCAATTGACTATGTGCAAGATAATGCTTTGCCACTCTACTATCTCTTCATCCATGCTATTTGTGGTCTTGGGGGTCAAACTGGCATCAACCAGATGCTAGGCAAGTGCCTTAACTCCCGTACTATCTCTCCAGCCCCGGAACAGACTTTTAAAAATGGCTGTAGTAATTTTGACTGCTTTTGCCCCTTTTTTCCTCTTAAAATTTTTTTAATTTATTATTATTTTTTATTTTTGGTTGTTTTTTATTTATTGTTTTGAAGCCACATCCGGCAGTGCTCAAGCGTTACTCCTGGCCCTGCGCTTAGGAATCACTCCTGGTGGTGCTCGGCTGCCATGTAGGAGGCTGGGAATGGAAACGTGGGTCAGCCGTGTGCAAGACAAGTGCCTTACCCACTGTACTATCCCCTCTAGCCTCCTTTTCTCTTAATTTTTTTGTGTATCACAAACAACATTTCAAGAAAAAAAATCGGGTTTGCTCTTCAAATCCGTGTTCTCCCTTGAACACACATCTTCCTTTCTTGTCTCGATGTCTCTTCGCTTGCTTTTCCATTCTGGAGGCGCCGTGTTCTCTCTTGAGCATGTAACTTCTCTTTCTCTTCCCTCGCATCTTTCTAAGTGAGTTTAAGTAGAACTATCTTGCTTCACTGAAAAAGAAATGGAAAACTTTAGAAAATTCTTAGAACCCCAGCAACATAGTATATCAACTTTCCTAACTCAATCTGGAGATTAACCCACCTCAGTTAACATAGTTATATAATAAGCACATGTATTTTTGATGGTCATCAGTGAAATCACTTTCATAAAACTGCTCTTGGCTACATTTGTGTTCCTCCATTTGGCTGCATTGTCATGATTTTTTAAGATTACTTAATTTGATTATTTTACTTTGGGTTCACACCAGCAACGTTCAAGGGTTTCTCCTTGCTCTGTACTCAGGAGTTACTCCTGGGGGTGCTTAGGGGACCATATGGGCTGCAGGGGATTGAACCCGGGTTGGCTGTGTGCAAGGCAAATGCCCTACCTGCTGTACTATAGCCCCAGCCCCAGTCATCATAAATTTAAACGGCTGTATCATGGCAGTACTTGTTGAAATTAAGTGCCATCATTTCACAACCTCTCTTATGAAACCACCTTTAAGTTGTTTTTTTTTTTAAATATCACTGATTCATATGCTTGGTCCCAGAGTTGATTGTTTATTTCCAATTTTCTCCTCTTTGAGGGATTAGTAGGCACTACAGAGAAACTGGGAGATAGTTGGGATCTGAGAAACTATTCTGTGGCATCTGAGACACGTCCTTCTGGAATGAAGGCAGCCTGCCTTCCTTTTGAAACATCCATCTCTTATTTTTAGAGCGTTTATACTTAGAGCTGTTGCCATAGGAATTGATTTGCGGAGTGTCTTGGTGGTCAGCGGAGAAGTAAGAACTCCAGGGTCTGTGTTGGGAGTGAGCGGCAGAGGGTACCATCTGCCACCTGCGCCATGCATGCCTGGCGCACTGGCCGCTTCTCACCCTTCCTCATCCCTCCTCCCACTCCCTGGGGTCTGGACTGTGAGAGCTCAGCTGGGAGTGCAGGGTTCTGTCCTGTCCTGAGGTGGGGGTGTCAGTGAACTGTACTTGTTCCCCACGCCAATGAAACGTGTTTGCGGCGCTTTCCCTCGACCCCTAGACAACCCCCACTGGAGGGCGCCAAGAAGGGGGACTTGCTGATTTCAAAAAGATGGGTTGCCCATGAGAAAGAGGAGGAGGGGGAGTGGGAGGCATTCGCAAGAGAACATATGTTGCATTCTTTTTCACTCTCCCCTCCCGGGCAATGATTGATGGCATCCAGCAAATCTCTGTTTGTCATTTCCTTGGTACAGCTGGGGGGTGGGGGTGGGGAGGTGGCAGGAGGTGGGGGAGGGGGGCAGTAAGGGGCAGAAGGCTGGCAGAGAGAGGGCTCTGGGTATGCGGGTGGACAGGTGCTCTCTGTGCCTGTTCCCCTGGGTTTTCTCTGCTACCTGCTAAGCACAGCCTTGCCTTTGGGGGCTCTGCATAGACTTTGGAAGAGCCCCGTCATTTTGCTTCTTCCTCAAGTGCAAGGGCAATTGCTTGTGAGCACCTGCACCTGCTGGCCATGGAGAAAGGAGTAGAGGGAAGCCTGCCTGGGGCCGCTGCCTCCCAATGGGCTCCTGCATTGTGGAAGAAGGCCCTCTTTTTTCTGTGCTCTTCCTGTAGGTTATGGGATGTGTATTTGGGGAGTGAGAGTTGAGGCCACCCATAGTGGAGCTGAGGGGCTATTTCTGAGAGTGCTCAGGGACAGTGCTCAGGATTGAAAACCAGGATCAGCTGTGGCTGCTATGTTGGCAGGTACCTTAGCCCCTGGTATTTCTCTCTCTCTCTCTCTCTCTCTCTCTCTCTCTCTCTCTCTCTCTCTCTCGTTCCCTCCCTCCCTCCCTCTGTCTCCCCTGAAATGTCCATTATGTAAGTATGGTGCATTCGAAAAGTATGACGATTTGGAAAAGACTGCAGAAAAGGAGAGATGGGAGTAAAGTATTGAGCAAATTAGGGTGGTTTCCAAGGATCTCCCTGGCTGCTTTCATTTTCCTACTTCCGTCAGGGCAAAAACAATGTAGGAAAGTGCAAGAACCGTGATTATTCTATGGTTTGGTCATGTGCTTGGCACACACAGAGCCAGGAAGGAGATTCTGTGCAGCCCGTCTCTGGCTGTCATTGGAGCCCAGATGTAGGCAGGAACCTGAAATGAGGGTATTGCTGGTGGTGCTCTCTGTTCTCTTCTACACCCCAGGGTGGACTCGGTCACCTGGCAGAGTGAAGGCGTTTTGCAAGGCCAGTGAACACTGTGCTTGCCTCTCCCCTGCAGCACGAGCTAGGGCACCAGGCACACAGCTGTGGGCTTCCACCTCCTCACCTGCAGGGTATCCTGTGTCCGTTACAGTCCCCATCCTGGGGATGAGCGTCTCCCATACTGGGTCCCTGTGGCTAGGCAGCTTTGTCACAGAGGAGAGAGACTGCTGAGAACATGCGTCTGGAGGGTTCTTTGAAGCATTGCTTTAAGCCAATGCTCATCCTATCTTCCTCTGATTGAAATCTTTCTGTGCCTTGCTGTGTTCTGTTTCCTTTTCCATTTGATGGTACATTTCAGTTTCGTTCTTCTCTACTTTCAGTCCTATGGTCACAATAACCTTCCCGTTTAGGGTTTTGTTGTACCAAGTTACTGCCCCTTTCCTACCACAAGGGTGCCCAAGGTCGTCCACCCATGTCCAGACTAGAGACACTTCGAGTCTGACTCTCCTCTCCTTTCCCCCACTGTTTGTGAATGTCAGTTTTATAGTTCAAGGTCACAGGTTTGTCACCATTCAGCTCTGTCTCTGGCCTTGCTTTTTGTCTGTATACGTCACAGTGACTGAGCTCATCTGTGTTCCTTCTCCCTCTGACATATTGCACTTAGCTCGATACCCTCTACTTCTATCAGTGTTGCAACAAAATCTAAGATTTCGTCTTTTCTTATAGTTGTATAATATTCCATTTTGTTTATATATGTACCACAGTTTGTTTATCCACTCATCTGTTCCTGGACATTTGAGTTGTTTCCATGCCCGGCATATTTTAATGAACACTGCAGTGAATATCATTGTGCATCTACACTTTCCAGTTAATGGTTTTGTGTTTGAGGGGGAAATGTTAATAAATAGAATCATTGGGTCTATTTCCTTTATTTTTTAAAATTTATTTGGAAAAAATCTCTACACTGTTTTTCATAAAGGCCAAACCAGATTACATTCCAACCAGTAGTGAATGATATTTTCATTTTCACCTCTTTCCCGACAATACTGGCCATAACATTTTATTTGGGAGCTAAGGGGTACGTGGCAGTTGGGACATCCCCAGTGATGTTTGGGGCCAATCTGAATCTCTGCTCAGGGGACCAAATGTGATACCAGGGATCAAAGTAGGGTTGTCCTCAGGCAAGGCAAGCATCTTACCCTGGACTGTTTCTCTGGCCCCTGACAGTGTTTAAAACCCCGAATGCCATGCTAGGTACTTTTTGACTCAGTGATGGCATATGTGCTCCCTCTTGTAATTATCACATCTCACTGAGGTAGCTAGTGTTGTACTGAATTCTCAGAAAGTGGGAATTGCGGCCTGAAGAATGGCTGAAAACTAAGAAAATTGTTATTAGGAAGTACAGAAACCTGGTGAAGCCAGGTTTTTCTGGAACCTCAAGCCCAGTGAGCCACTGCACTCCACAGACACCTCTAAGAGGGTGTGTTCCCTCACCTGGTATGTACACGCTCACACCCCTCACCTGGGGGAAGCATCCTTGGTTCATCTGAACAGGCTTATTTTGAGTGTAGACAGGTGTGGCTATGAGATCCCTTGAGAAGTAAGCCATCCCGGAACACAGGCTGACGGGCTTTGTCCAACATGCATCTGGAATCATCTATCCCAGTGCCTGGGGATGGCAGATGGGTGTGCTATGACTGTGAGGGTGAGAACTGGAGCCAAATCTCCATTTACCACTGTGTGGCCTCAGGCAGGTCAGTTTGCCTTCTGAACTTTTCATCTTCTGTTAAAAAGGTGAATACCCACCTGTGAGGTGAGTGTGAGAATCCTCTGTAAAATTGCCTCATCTCTACCAAGTGCTGGGCAAGGTGCAAGTGTGTGCTGGAGGGCCAGGATCAGGGGAGTCGCTTAGAGTAGAAGCCTGGAGAGAAGTGTTCATGTGGAAATAAGTGTTGGTAGAGTGGAATGAGTGTTTGTATGGCCACTCCTAAATACCAGCCTTGCCTTCAGCTTGTGTTATGGAGTGTTTTGGCAGAGGGTGAGGGGCTGTGGATGAGCGGGGGTAGCTCAGGGGATGCTTGAGACTTAGGGAAGAGGAGGTGAGCTTGAAATGATCGATGCTGGCATGGCTGATGCCCCGCGGAGGGGCATGTGGCAGGAGACAGCCAGCAGAGAGTGCTAAAGGTCAGGTGCACCTTCAGACTGTTGGCCGCTTGTTAGGGGTGGTCCTGACCTGTGGCAGCAAAAACAATGAAAGCTCCAATGGTGATCAAGCAAAGGCTCTATTCTGCTCTGTCCTACCCCCCAGATCTTAACCCTTTCTACCTGAGACTCTACATCCCAAATCTCTCCTTATTATCATGGCAATCAAGATAGGTGAGACACTAGGTATGTCATCTCAAGACAGAGATTCTCTCTGGCTATGCCCCCATGAAATTAGGTGAGATGTGAGCTCCTGAAATATGTTGTTGGGAGACTTTGCATCTCCTGTGCATTCTGTCACTCTCTGGAGTGCCTTTAGGGGCCTCCTTCCTTTTACTTGGGGGTGTTCAGAGCTAGATGGTTCAGCTGCTCCATGCACAGAATGCCAGAAGACTTGCAGCCTCCTGTCTTCACCTTTGTCCTGCCTCCCTTGCCTTTATTCTCTGCTGGACCGAGCCACTCTCTGTTCCTGGCTGCTGCTTCAGAGTCTGCTTTGCTCAGTAAATCCCTGGAGTGGAGTGATAGTACCGTGAGTAAGGCAATTGCCTTGAAGGCAGCCAGTGCAGATTCCATCCCCCGCATCCCATATGGTCTCCCCACCACCACCACCACCACCACCCTGAGCACCGCCAGGAATAATTCCTGAGCACAGAGCCAAGAGTGACCCCTGGGCATCACTAGCCCTGTGGCCCCCAAACAAACAAAAAACAAAAACAAAAAAACAAAAACTTTGTAATTCACTCTCTTGGGTGAACATCTTAAGCCACACACACCCTTTCCGTTCTCTCCAGAATGCACTCTCGCATTATTTGCAATATTCAAAATATTTCCCAAATCTTTCCATTTTTATTCCTTCTTGCTTAACAGCCCCTTCATCAAGTTCCCTTTCTCTTCTATTTTTACTTTAAAAGCAAGGAAGAGGATGGAGGCTGTTCATTTGGGGGGTTTGGTTTTCTGGTTTTCAGGCATTACTCCTGGCTCTTCACTCAGGAATTACTTCTGGCAGTGCTTGGGGACCGTATGGGATGCCAGGATTGAACCTGGGTCAGCAGCATGAAAGGCAAACCCCCCACCCATTATGCTATTGCTCTGCCCCATGCACTGAATTTGTAATGGCCGTTCCTTCTTCACTTTCTAAGCCTTAAAGCTGGGCTGTCCTCATACCTGGAGGGACGAGAAAGATGAATGAGCCTGAGGATTCCCTCCTGACTCTCATACATGACACTTGTTCAAAAAAGAAAAAGAAGTGTTTTCTTGGGGTCAGTGAGTTCCTCTAGGGTTAGTGTAGTAGCTACAGGAATGAGGCACCTGCCTTGCTTGCAGCTGACCCTGTTTAGTCCTCTTCCCAGCACCCTATGTGGTTCCCCGAGTACCACCAAGGCTCACTCTGAGCACAGAGACTGGAGTAGTCCCAGAACACCACCAGGTGTGGACCAACTCACACTCCTCCTGTCAAAAAGAATGTTTTCTTGTCTTCTGCTTTCTGCTTTCCTGCCTTCCTGCCTTCCTTCATCACAAACCATATTAAGTTACAAACCAACATTCTGCCTGACACACTCATTACTCTGTCTTTGTCTTGTCTCAGGTATTAGCTGTAATTGTTATTGTGTGGCAGTTTTAATATATTTTTTATGTCAGAAAAGAGAGACAGTTTAAAATACACTCTTATTATTTATATACCGATGGTTAAAAATTAAGATACATAAAAAGATGTATGTAATCCCATCAATGGCCAAGATCCAGAGACTATAAAACAAAGCTCCCAGACATTCATGATTGTGCGACTTCTTACAGTCTAGTTCTCCTTCTTGGCGAACCCGGCAAGCCACCAAGAGTATTCTGCCTGCACAGCAGAGCCTGGCAAGTTTCCCGTGGCATATTCGATATGCCAAAAACAGAAACAATAATGACCCTAAAAGAGCCTCCAATGAGGCACAATTGGGAAGGATGGGTAGAGAGAGGCTGCTAAAATATCAGGGCTATGGAGACATTACTGGTGCTCACTCAAGCAAATTGATGAACAACAGGATGACAGTGATACAGTGAAAAAGATAAAGTTATCACTAGTTTTGTGATTATGCAGGTAAAAAGCACTAATAATATTTTTTCATGTAATTTTCAGAGTGTATTTTGATTTAAATATATGTAGTTTTAGAAGTAAAATTATTTTGTATATTTTCCTTTTATCACCAGTGGTTTTCCACTTTTAAAAATATTCCTTGGGATGCCACTCTCTCCACTGCTGTTCAATATAGTACTGGAAGTAACTTGCAATAGCAATTGGCAAGAAAAAGATATTAAGGGCATTCAGGTAGGAAAGGAAGAAATCAAGCTCTCACTATTCGCAGATGATATGATCCTATACTTAGAGAACCCTATAACCTCCACCAAGAAACTCCTAGAAACAATAGACTTGTATAGTAAAGTTGCAGGCTATAAAATCAATACCCAAAAGTCCATGGCTTTCCTATACGCAAACAGTGAGAGAGAAGAAAGTGACATGAAAAAAACAATCTCATTCACAATTGTGCCCCAGAAAATCAAGTACCTAGGAATCAGCTTAACTAAGGAAGTAAAGGACCTGTACAAAGAAAACTACAAAACGCTACTTCAGGAAATAGAAGAGGACATGAGAAAATGGAAAGATATCCCCTGCTCATGGGTCGGGAGAGTTAACATTGTCAAAATGGCAATACTTCCCAAAGCATTGTACAAATTCAATGCAATCCCTATAAGGATACCCATGACATTCTTCAAAGAAATGGAGCAAACACTCCTGAAATTCATATGGAACAATAAGCCCCCACGAATAGCTAAAGCAATTCTTGGGGAAAAGAAAATGGGAGGAATCAACCTCCCTAACTTCAAACTCTACTACAAAGCAGTAAAAATTAAAACAGCATGGTACTGGAACAAAGGCAGAGTTGCAGACCAATGGAACAGGGTTGAATACACTGACATCTCCCCTCAATCATATGATCATCTAATCTTTGATAAAGGTGCAAGAAATGTGAATGGAGTAAGGAAAGCCTCTTTAACAAATTGTGTTGGCAAAACTGGACGGCTACATGCAAAAAAATGGGCTCATAACTTTGCCTAACACCATGTACAAAAGTAAGATCAAAATGGATTAAAGACCTCAACATCATACCGGGAACCATAAGGTATATTGAAGACAAAGTTGGCAAAACCCTCCATGACGTTGAAGCTAATGGTATCTTCAAAGATGTCACACCACTGGCCAAGCAAGTGAAAACAGAGATAGATAAATGGGACTATCTTAAACTAAGAAGCTTCTGCACCTCCAAAGAAACAGTGACCAAAATACAAAGACAGTCTACAGAAGGGGAAAGGATATTCGCTGAATACACATCTGACAAGGGGTTGATATCAAGGATATATAAAGTACCGGTGGAACTCCACAAGAAGAAAGCATCCAACCCCATCAAAAAATGGGGCAATGAAATGAACAGAAACTTTCTCAAAGAAGAAATCCGAATGGCAAAAAAGCACATGAGAAAATGCTCTACATCATTAATCATCAGGGAGATGCAGATCAAAACCACAATGAGATACCATCTCACACCTCAGAGACTGGCCCACGTCCAGAAGAACAAAAGCAACCAATGCTGGCGCAGATGTGGCGAGAAAGGGACACTCCTTCACTGCTGTGGGAATGCCGACTGGTTCAGCCCTTTTGGAAAACAGTATGGACCATTCTCAAGAAATTAGAAATTGAGTTCCCATTTGACCCAGCAATACCACTCCTGGGAATATATCCCAGAGAGGCAAAAATGTATAGTCGAAGTGACATCTGCACTTGTTTGTTCATTGCAGCACTCTTTTTATTTATTTATTTATTTATTTATTTATTGAATCACTGTGGGAAAGGTTACAAAGCTTTCAGGTTTATGTCTCAGTCATGCAAATATCAAACACATTTCCCTTTACCAATACTTATTTTTTACCATGAAGAACCCCAATAAAACCCCACCCCCCACCCCTCCCCGTCCCTGTGAGGCAGATGAATTCTAGTTAACACTCTATCTGCTTTGATTAGATTCATTGTTTCAATAAAAGATTCACCACTATTATTTAGAGTTTACCCCCCCCCCCCCCCCCCCCGCAAATCAGACATGCTGAAAAAGCATTGTGAAGTGATTTGCTTTCTACGGCTGGGTTCAAGAATTAAATGTTGGTTTTGGATTTCTGCTCTTTTACCTATTGACCCTGGAAGTATTTCTACTGAAAGTCAGATAGTTAAGAAATTGGTTTCTGTGTTCTGGAGTCCTGCCGTGCTGGAGAGCCGCTCGCGGGGGGCAACCAGTGGCCTCGGTAGGGCGTGAAGGGTGGAGCGAAACGCCCCCCTTCCCATGAGGTTTTAGTCGCCCCCACACTCCCGGCTCATACCTGCTGTCCACAAGGCTCCCATGTGGCTGCCATCTTTCTTTCCAGAGAGGAGAGGGCGAATGGGGCAACACCCTTTCCCCTCCGGCAGACTTGATGGCCTGGATCAATGCATAGTCCTTTCACTTTTCTGCTCCAAGCTGCTGGGTTCTGCATTAAGTCCTTGTGCTTCTGGGGCCGTGGCCGTGCTGGAGAGCCGCTCGTGGGGGCAACTGGTGGCCTCGGTAGGGCGTGAAGGGCGGACCGAAACGCCCCCCTTCCCATGAGGTTTTAGTTGCCCCCACACTCCCGGCTCATACCTGCTGTCCACAAGGCTCCCATGTGGCCGCCATCTTTCTTTCCAGAGAGGAGAGGGCGAATGGGGCAACACCCTTTCCCCTCCGGCAGACTTGATGGCCTGGATCAATGCATAGTCCTTTCACTTTTCTGCTCCAAGCTGCTGGGTTCTGCATTAAGCCCTTGTGCTTCTGGGGCCGTGGCCGTGCTCGAGAGCCGCTCGTGGGGGGCAACTGGTGACCTCGGTAGGGCGTGAAGGACGGACTGGAACGCCCCCCTTCCCATGAGGTTTGAGTCGCCCCCACACTCCCGGCTCATACCTGCTGTCCACAAGGCTCCCATGTGGCCGCCATCTTTCTTTCCAGAGAGGAGAGGGCGAATGGGGCAACACCCTTTCCCCTCCGGCAGACTTGATGGCCTGGATCAATGCATAGTCCGTTCACTTTTCTGCTCCAAGCTGCTGGGTTCTGCATTAAGTCCTTGTGCTTCTGGGGCCGTGGCTGTGCTGGAGAGCCGCTCGTGGGGGCAACTGGTGACCTCGGTAGGGCGTGAAGGACGGACCAGAATGCCCCCCTTCCCATGAGGTTTTAGTCGCCCCCACACCCCCGGCTCATACCTGCTGTCCACAAGGCCCCCATGTGGCCGCCATCTTTCTTTCCAGAGGGAGGAGGGCAGAAGGGAGCAACACCCTTTCCTCTCTGGGCAGAAATGATTGCCTGGATTAACGCATAGTCCTTTCACTTTTCTGCTCCAAGCTGATTGCAGCACTCTTTACAGTAGCCAGAAACTGGAAGAAACCTGAGTGCCCAAGAACAGATGACTGGTTAAAGAAACTTTGGTACATCTACACAATGGAGTACTATGTAGCTGTTAGAAAAGATGAAGTCACGAATTTTACATACAAGTGGTACTGCATGGAAAGTATCATGCTAAGCGAAATGAGTCAGAAAGAGAAGGATAGACATAAAAAGATTGCATTCATCTGGGGGACATAAAGTAACAAAATAGGAGATTAATACCCAAGAATAGCCGAGATCAGTACCAGGAGGATTACTCCATGGCTTAGAGGCCAGCCGGGCACTCTAAGGGAAAGGGCAGCTCAGACAGAGAAGGGAGCACCAAATAAAGGGTGTTTGGAGGATCCTCCCAGGAGGGGAGATACATGTTGAAAGTAGACTATGGACTGAACATGATTGCCACTCAATGCCTCTTTTGCAAACCATAACACCCAAAAGGAGAGAGAGAACAAAAGGGAATACCCTGCCACAGAGGCAGGATGAGATGGGGGGATGGGTGTGGGAGGGATGCTGGGATCCATGGTGGTAGAAAATGGGCACTGGTGGAGGGATGGGTACTTGATCATTGTATAATCGAAACCCAAGCACAAAAATTTGTAAATCTACAACTGTACCTCATGGTGTTTCACTAATAAAAATTAAAAAAAAATTCCTTGGAAATCTCTCTAAGAGTATGACAGTGTTCTCTCCAATGGTGGACACATAATTTTGTTAGATACTTAGGTTGTTTCCAGTTTTTGTGTTGCTCAAAATTTGGCTCAGCTCAGTTTATGGAACAACTGTCACGAAATAGAATGTCTGGATTGTGCTTTCTTTTTTCTGCTTTATGGTTCTTGATGTATTCTTCCAGATTTTGTTTTTCTCTGCCTGTGTATGATCATGGGCAAGAGATGACATCTTTCATGATTTCTTCCCTTTTCAAAAGGAAGTGATGACTCAGTGTTAAGAGAAAAGTAAGTGAAACTTTTACGTGCTCTAGGTTTAATAGTTTGCAGTGATTATTTGCTGTTATATCAGATTACTTTCCATAAAGTTTGTACTTCTAGTTCAGACATGTTCACACATGGAGAAGGCTGTCTGGCTGAGAATTTGTAGAATCAAATGTTTGAACAATAGTATAAAAAACATCAGAAACTTCCAGGAAGATATGATTTGTCCTGTTTTTGTGCTCTCTGGAATGCTGAATACTTAGGTTCCAAGCCTTTCTGTTTTCTGTTTTCTTCTTTATTTTTAAAGAGATAAGCTTTATTTCCAGTTATTTAACTGTTTTTTTTTCTTGGGGGGGGTGGGAATTGGGTCACACCTGATCATGCTCAGGGAGTACTCCTGGCTCTGCACTCAGGAATTCCTCCTGGCAGTGCTCAGGGGATCATATGGAATGCCAGGGATCGAACCCTGGTTGGCCTCGTGCAAGGCCAATGCCCCACCCATTATACTATCACTCCAGCCCCAACATTTCTTTTCACACATGGATTTTATTTGTATGTCTTTGGACTATTCCTGGCAGTGCTGAGGAATCACTCCTGGTAGTGTTGAAGGAACCATGTACAGTGCCAAGGCTCTAACTGGGTTGTCCACATGCATGGCTAAAGCCTTAATCCCTGAACTGTCTCTCTAGCCCCAAGACATTGATTACTTTTTTTGATGTTGATTTTTGGTTTTGATTAACATCCATTGATGCTCAGTTCTTTCCCCGGTTCTTGCAGTTAGGGATCATTCCTGGTAGTGCTCAGGGGACCATATGGGATGCCAGGGATTGAACCTCTGTTGACTGAGAGCAAGGCATACACCCTACCTGCTGTATTATCTCTGCAAACCCTGCCATCGACAATTTAATCCATATTATTTATTGACTATCTTTTGTATCTTCTCTTTTTTCCCCCACATAAAAGTATTTTATTTAAAATATTTAATTCAAAGTATTTTTGAAAGCGTAATTAATATTTGATACTTGAGTCAAGTGGCTTAAGAAGAACTCAGATCATAATGAATATACTAGGTGTCAGCTCAGCTCCTCTCTCTCTCTCTCTCTCTCAACCATATTTTGAAGATTAAGACCAAATTTCAGCTTGATGTGCATTGTAAGATTAAGAACAAATGCATGTTTTCATCATTTTGTTTTATCTTGCAGACTCATTGCTTTGTGCAATGCCTGCCTACCTTAATATTTTAGCACATGTAAAAGTCTGTCTCGTTTTTTTGTGCATCTGTGTATGCCAGGCCAGCTGTCTCTCTAATGTGTGGTTTGTATCTGTGTGATACATCATAGGCAGAAAACTGACTGAGCCAAGTCTAATAAATAGCACATCAGTAGAAGTCTGACTGCCAATGGACAGTGTTTCTGAATAGCAGTAGGTTCTGTGGAAAGATATTTCTAAATTTTTTAGAACTAATTGTCAAACCTTCATTGGCCCTGCAACAAATTTGGGGCACAAAGTTTTTAGGCTTCTTAATATTCATCAGTGTCTGTGTCCACTCTGCTTATTTTCCTTTTCTACGTCATCCCACACCTAAGGGGACATAGAGAGAGAACAGGCATAACAATTCATCAAGTCTGCTTCTCTAAGAAATCGTTCACACAGGGATCCTTTCACATATTTTTTTTAAGAGAGAAAAGCCTGTGAGTGACTTCTGGCTTCCAGCTCTCAGCTGCTAACACTCTGCTGGTGCCACTTTGTTTAATCTTCAAAACCACATTGAATGGGTGATTCCCTAGCCTCCGTGAGAATTGGGCACTTTCTCCTCTGTAAGGGATTTTGCCTGATTCACCATTTGGAACAGTGTGTGGAAAGTACTAGCAGCACAAAAAATATTAACTGGATGAATTGATCTGTCAAGGTAGCACATCTGGTGAGGGACAGAGGCCAGATTGGAGCTTGGAGACACACCAGCTCTGCTGGTTAATGTTCGCTGTGTTTTCTGTGTGGGGGCACAGTCTTTAATAGTTCACATAAATGCTCGTTTACTTTCCTTACAGCCCTCCAAGGGGAGACACTGTGAATATGTTCATTTTAATTTAGGGGAGTTTGGAGCCATAACTGGTGGTGCTCAGGGCTTACTCCTGGCTTGGTGGTCAGGAATCACTCCCAGCAGAGATCAGGGGGTCATGTGGGTTGCTGGGGATCAAGCCTGGGTCAGTTGCATGCTAGGCAAGTGCTGTCTCTGTACTATATAGATTATCTCTGTATTATATACTATTAGGAAATCAGATATGTTAATTTTATTTGATTTATTTGGTTTGGGGGCCACACCCAGTGGTGCGCTGGAATTACTTCTGCAGGATGCGGAGGGACTATGTGGTCCCAGGGATTGGACCAGAGACTGTTGCATGTAAAGCAATTGTTCTACCCACTGTATTATCTTTCCCACTACTGAAAATGTTGATTTTAAAGAGAAAACTGCAATTGTGCTGAAACTTGGCTTTGAACCTATTATGATGATGTTAGTCTTTACATGGTACTGCTTCTGTGTGCTGCCTGCTGTCTCCTGATTGAAAAGTTATCAAATGCTCCCAGGAAAAGGAGTTTCTGTACTCAACCGTTGGACAAATGTTGGGATAGAAGCAATTCAACTTGATCCCTTAGAAATTTTCAGTGGAGGGTGCACAGTTGGTATGTTGTATTCATAAATCCCTATCATTAACAGTATTGTAAGTCATGGTGCCAAAAATCACTTGATCACTTAACATCCTTTTAACTCATCGATTTGCTTGAGTGGGCGCCAGTAACGTTTCCATCCATCCCTGTTGCATGCTTGTGTAGCCCTGTCTGCTTGTTCTAGGAACACGAAGAGCCTCAAACCAATTATTCAGGGTTTGATGAAGAAGTCTGACCATCTCATAGGTGGGTGGCGATCTTTTGTCGTCCTGTGGAATCCAGTCGGTAATGGCTCTAGTCCAGCGGTCATCTCCAAATCTCATTACGTGTCCAGCCCATCTGATTTTCAATGGCAAAGGAGACAGCATCCCTGATTCTTGACTGTCAATGGAGGTCAGAACTCTGGATTCTTTCTCTCATTTGAGTGAAGCGTGATACTCCAAGCATAGCTCTTTCGATTCCTCTTTGGTAGACCCGAATAGCGTTCTCATCCTGTTTTCGTAGGGCTCAGGTCTCTGAAGCATATGTTCATGCAGGAAGAACAGTGGAATCAAAGAGATGTGCCTGAAGCCAGAGGTTCTTCATCCTCTTAGTTATTTCCTCGACACTCTTTAAGGCGTTCCAAGCTGCTCTCTTCCTCCTGCGCAACTCAGATTCCAGGTCATTCGTCATGTTGACTTCTCGACCTAGGTACACATAACTGTTGCATTCAGAGATGTTTGTTCTGTTGAGAGTGAATGGAATGTCAGGAATGAGACCATTTCTCATAAACATTGTCTTTGTGAGATTCAGCTCTAGTCCGATCTTTTCACACTCATGGTCGAAGTCGGGCAGCATTTGTGCTGCTTGGCTAATGTTTGGTGTTATTAGAATGATATCATCAGCGAAGCAGAGGTGGTGTAGTTGCCGACCATCTATCTTCACTCTCATTCCTTCCCATTCCAGTCGTCGCATGACATTCTCGAGGGTGGCACTGAAGAGTTTCGGTGAGATGGTATTACCCTGCCAAACCCCTCTCTTGACATGGATGATCACTTCCTTGTAGAATGGTGAGATCCTGGTAATGAATCCGTAATAGAGCTCATGGAGGATCCTGTATGTGCCAAAAATAAAAAGTTAAAAATTAAAAAGAAAAATTCTCAGAGCTCTCAGGAAGTTTATGCCAATTACCAATCTGGAAGAGACATCACGGAACACAACTTCCTCTGAACTCATCGGACGCCCCCTCACACCCTTCTCCCCCTCCCACATAGCTTGTGTTCTTGGAGCACCTTTTAGGAGTTGGCTAAACTCAACAGATTCTTTGTGGTTTGTGTTTGTTTTTGTATTTGGGGGTCCACACCTGGCAATGCTCAGGGTTTACTACTGGCTCTGCACTCAGGGATTGCTCCTGGCAGGGTTTGGGGGACCATAAGTGATTCTGGGGATTGAACCTGGGTCAGTTGCATGCAAAGCAAGCACCCTACCCAATCAACAGATTCTGCTCTGTTATCGCACACCTAAAAGAGAGGGAGAGGATAGTCCTCTAGCTTCGTTCCGGCTTCATTCCTGGCAGTGTCTTACCTCCTATTCATGGTTTTACTTATCAGTGTTTCAGTGATGTTATTTAATCATTCCATGCCATGTCTTACAGTGAATCAAATAGCTTTTGTGTACAGGAAAGATGAGGGTCCACAGAAGCCCCTCTTCGGTTGTGCGATGTGTGTCTGCCTGCACCCCATCTCCCTGAGCTCGTGAGTTTAATAGAATTTTGAGGACTGTTGTGACTCTCCAGTGAATGAAAAAGGTTCCCACGAGAACTTAATCTACTCCTGCTGACATTTCACTTCCTATTGGCTCAAAAGGTGACTGGTTATACTATGCATATAAAAATATCTGGCCACTGTGTTTATTCTTTGTAAAATGTTGGTATGCTGGTTTTCAAAACAGTGGAGAGAAATTGACTCAGGATACTTGCGAGTCCATGGAGCAGGGCACTGTAGTGACATAACTTGTGCAGGAATTAAAAACCACCTCATTTTCTCCTCTTGGCCAGCAGGTCTTCTTTTGGGACCTTTATTGCGCATGGTGCCGCTTGATAGAGACCAAGATTTATGGGTGGTGATTTCCTGAATAACAACTCAGATAGCAGAGGCCCCAGCCAAACAACTTTCATATGTTCTTGCAAGGAGCAAAATAGTGAAAAAAAAAATAGATTACTTATCTCAGATTTAAAAAAAATTTTTTTTGCCTCTTGCAAGACAAAATGATGTTAATTCTCTTCTGGACTTGGCCTGAAACTAGAAAAGTTCTGTCTTTCCCTTCCCCTTAGCCCTCCCTGCCCATCTCACTGCTGACCTTGCCCATGTATACTTGGTCGATATGGAAGCTGCCTCAGCTCAGAATAAACATATGGAAAAGCAATGCCATGAGTGAAAAAAGGAAATTCCTTTTATTTCTGTTTTGTTTCTTTGTGCCCAGGAAGTGACCCAAGTTTCCTCTGTAGAGAGAGAGAAAAGTAATCCTGGTGGGAAGGGAATTCTTCCACCCTGGAACAGAATTAGAGACTAGAAGTAACTTTTTAAGTTTACAACTGATTTCCAACAAGGAGGCCACATCCATTTAATGGGAGAAAGTACAATCTGTTCAACCAATGGTGCTTGGACAACTGGATAGTCAGATGCAAAAGAATGATTTTGCACCTTCACCTCATACCAACTATAGAAAGAAAGAAAGTGACATATAAAATTATAAAAAATAAAGCTCAAAACATGGGGAAATATTTGTGGCCTTCAGTTAAGCAATACTATTTTTGAATATGATGCCAAAATGGCATATAACATTTTAAGTAAATTTAATTCATTAAAAAAGTTTTTTAGGTTTTTTTTCCCTTTTCTGGAGAAATCCATGTTCTCTCTTGAACACATCTCTCTTTCTCCCCCCTCACATTTCTCTAAATTTATTTCAACAAAAACCAGTTTGCTTCAATAAACAAATGTTTAATTGTGCTTTCAAAGATAATATAAAAAATATTTTCAAACCATGTATCCAACAAGAGACTTATGTGTTTAAATACACACACAGATATACACACACATGTTGAATATATAAATTCCATGTACATAACTCACTTTTAAAAAGGCAACCCAACTGCTATTGAATTAGCAATGAGTCTAAGTAGAGATTACATAAATGTCATAATATGCACTTAAAAATTAGCTAGCTGGGAGATAAAAATCAAAATCTTAATGAAATGCTACTCTTTTTCTGTTAGATGACTATGACCTAAAAGAAGGATGTCAGGAAGTTGGGGAGAATGTTGAACTTTGCAGCTACTTTCGAAAACAGTATGGAAGTTTTAGGGGATTTGGGCGGGGAGGGGGCTGAGATTTTGGCCCATACCAAGTTGTGCTCACAGCTTACTGTTTTGCTCTTTGCTCACAGATCACTCCTGGTGGTACTCAGGGTACCATATGTGGTGCCAGAGATCAAACCTGGCTTAATCACCTGCAAGGCAAGTGCCTTAATCCCTGTAATCTCTTAACCCAGAAGTTTTGGTTTTTATTTGTGGTCACACACAGCAGTGGTCAGGCTTACTCCTGGCTCTGTACTCAGGGATCACTTCTGTAGGACTCAGGGAACCACATGCCACTATCACACCCAGATTTGCCATGTGCAAGGCAAGCACCACCCTACCTGCTATACTCTTACCAACCCTGGCCCACAAATTCTTGAAAGATACAGAGTTACCTCATGACCCAGAAATTCCCTTTCTCAGGTACACATTGAAGAAAAGTGAGAGTATATGAATGGGAGTATGCATCCTGCAGAAACTCAGGCCCTGCAAAGGTCATGATGTAGCGTAGCAGTAGAGCAGATACTTTGCATGTGTGAGACCTTTGGTTCAAATTGAGCCCCACAAAAACAATCAATTTAAGAACTAATGTTTATATCATTATGAATCAGCCAGTCTGTCCTCGCCAGGGCCCCTTGGAGGGGAGCGGGTTGAGCTTTCCTCCCCGCCCCGACCAGGGTTCTGGCAGCCGAAGACCTCCAGGACCAGCCACCACCATGCTGAGACCACTCTCCGCACACCTGAAGGTACCGGCAGAGGAACCATGGCAAGCGGGTCCCGGGGGGACTGAGATCTCCAAGCCTACTCGGATCAGGGCTGAGCATCCTCCACCCAGATCCTCCGAATTCCAGTAGGCGGGGGTCACACCCACCAACTGGCCCCTTGGCGCCGTGTAATTCCATCAACGGCCAAGACTCAGAGACTATAAAAACCAGCTCCTGGAACCGCGCGGCCACATTTGTGGCCGCGCGACATCTTATTATGACATCTTATTATCTCGTTCCTACTTTAGACAAACTGGCAGGCTACCGAATGTAACCTGCCCACACGGCAGAGTCTGGCAAACTCCCCGTGGCGTACCCAATATGCCAAATACCAGTAACAATGATGGGTTTCATTCTCCTAAAGAGCCTTGAATATAGCACTAATCTCAGGGCTAGGATGAAGGAGACGTTACTGGGGCCTGCTCGAGACAATCAACGAATAACAGATGGTCGTGAATCAGCCAGTGTATAGGAAGAAAAATACCATCTGGCTATAAATTGATTAATAGAAGACTAAAATGTGATATGGATATACAGTGGAATATTACTTAGCAATAAAAAACAGCAATGACATAAATTCCATAGTCAAATCTTGAAAGTTTGAGAACTTTATGCTCAGTGAGAAGGTCTGTCACAGAAGGCCACATATTGGATGATTCCATTCCACTAAATGTCCAGAATACAGAATTGCAGATTAAAAATAGACTTGTGGGTTGGGAGTTTGGGGAGTAAATGGAAAACAATCATTTAGGAGCATAGACTTTCTAGAGTGAGGAAAATATCCTAAAATTGGTCTTGGCCCATAGCCTCCTAGCCCCGTGAATGTACTAACAATCTTTGCATTATAAATCCTAAATGGGAGAGTAGATGATGTGTGGATTATTTCTCAATAAAACTCATGAAACAAAAACAATCATATAATTAGTGTCGCGTTGCATTCTTTTATGATTCATACTCAAGGATGAACCTAAGTGCTGAGAATGTTGAATCATCTGTTCTAGTACAACTCAGAGGTGGCCACTGAGCAACTCTGCACCGGTTCAGTTGTTTCTACAGTGTGATTGTTGTAGGAAGTTGACTCTAGCTGATCATTAAAAATCATCATTATCAGACTTAGACTTTTTTATTGCTCTGTAACTTTGGATTGTGTGAAAGAGAAGCCACTGAGGCAGATGTGGGAAAGGCAGGTTTAATTCTTATTGGAGTGGGTCGGATGTCTTCCCAAATGGTGCTCAGAAAGCCCAGAGGTCCTGCTGGTGATTCTCAGCCAGCCAGGCCAGAGGCTGTGATGCTGCTCAGGCCCACAGTGCTGGGGTAAGGCCACACCTCAGAGGATTCCAGGACTGAGGTTTCCACTGGTACTCAGGGAATTGTGATGCCAGGAATTGAACCCAGATCAGGCGCCCCGCTAGGCATGAGTTCTAATCACTGTGCTTATCTCGTGACCCTTGACAAGGTTAATTCTTGGCTTGCGTAAAGTTCTGTGGAGGCAAGACAAAAGATTTAAGAAAGATCTTGAGGATCCAGTGAGCAGATGGGAGGGGACTGGAGGGTTGTCTGTGGAGACTGTCCCGAGCCAGGCCTCTGTGGGGCACATCATTTCCTCTCCCATTCCATGGCGTAGTCTGGACCTAGGCAACATAGACCTGGCCAGCAGCCACTCCTGTCTCCTGGCCTCTGGCATGAAGCATTTGGTCTCTGGGCTCCAACTTCTCTTCCCTCTGACTTTCGGGGGTGGGGGTAGGATAGGAAGGAGGCCCAGCTCAGAGGATGATCATGCATTACCTTAGAAATCAGTGTGCTGTGGTTCTGGTTTTAATGCCTCAGGGTCATGCTGGTAGCCAGGCATGACTTACTCTCTCTGCAGTGTTGAAGGCCAGCACAGGAGCCTGGCTGTTGGTCAGTGTGTGTTGGTTGTTTACTGGCAGAACTTGACACTTGTTCTTGATGAGCTCCCAAGGGCAGGATTAGGAGAAGATTCTTTGCAGTCCTCTGTGTAAGTGAAGGGAGAAGGGGTCCCTGATCAAGGAGGAGACCCCTTTGGAAGGGCTTATGGGCCTTATGCCCCCAACTCTGCCACTCTGTGTTTAAATTGGCTTCAGATACATTTAATATAGTTAAAAATAAGAGTGATTACCAGAGGAATTTCTTCTCTTGAAGAAATCTTTACAAGTCTAATTCTGAAATATTCTGCTTTTCAGTCATTTCTTTCTCTTGAGGGGGGTTGTGGGGTGGGTTTGGACCATACCAGACTGTGCTCAGGGCTTTACTCCCGCACTCAGGAATTAGGCCTGCTGGAATTTGGGAGAGCCATATGGGATGCCAGGGATAGAACATAGGTAGGCCACATGCAAGGCAAGCACCCTTCCTGCTGTACTATACTCTGGCCCTGCCAGTTTCTTTTTTTTTTTTTTTAATTTCTTAGCTTCTGCTCCCACCGTCCCAATTGCCAACTCACCTCTTCCCACTCCGTGCAGCCGTCAGTTCACGTCCCAGGTGTCAGCGCACATGGATTATGAAAAGGTCATACATAAATTCTTTGTTATTGTGTTAAAGCAGTTTCTTAAATCTTTCCAAATTAATTATTTGAACACAGGGTTGCATTTCAATGGGAAATAGCAGAATGCTGTAATTTGCCGTTTATTTTGATTAGAAACTCAATCTAGCACATTGACTTTTAACTTAGCCACATTGTTTTTGTGTGTGTGTATGTGAAAAAGGCAACAAATGTTTTTGGTTTATGGAAAAAAAAATGCAATGGACCAAGTGTGTGGTATTCAGCCTGTTTGAAGCAAGACTGACAAAGCCCTGCCCTGCCCCCTCCTTGCTCCAGCTGCGAGTTCTGGGCTGCTGAGGGTAGGTGGACCTTGTGTTCCATTCTCCTAACCCTCTGCCCCCTTCAGCAGAGGAAAGTTCGAGGTCCAGGGAGGATTCCTAGTTGGCACCGTGAGTGTGGACAGCACTCCCTGCCCACCTGGCCGAGCAGACCGCTCTTTCCTTGCCCTTTCCTAGGTTGTCACCATGTCCGGTCCCTGCTCCCTCGAATGACCTCCTCTTTCCTCCCGTCCCGCTGCTTCCTGTCTGACCCAGTCCCTCAACCCCTCCAGACCCCACACAGAGCAGGTTGTCTCCGGAGCATCTGTCATCCTGTCATTCGAGATTTATCTCCTCAAATTCCCATGTCAGCATGTTACTCTTCTGCCAGGGGGGCTGCCAGGGGCTCCCTTTCCTGAGACAGCAGCTGCCAGCATGCTTTCCATCCAGGTCTTCCATGGCTCTGCTTCCTGCTATGTGCTCAGCTTCGTTCCCTTCTCCCCCTGAGCCCAGCAATGCCCCAAATCTCCTCTTGGTTTCTTCTCTAATCTACCTAGCCCCCATCCCGCCACCCGCCTCTCCAAATTCTCCACTGTTTCCAGCCCAAATCCCATGGATCACACACCGCTACCCACTTTTTAATTATTTCCCCTGTGACTCCTGTTGATAGCTCAATGACCCTCCTCTAACTCCCAGACTTTTTCCTTCATATACCCTCACCATGAACATCAGGACAAACAGCCTTGCAGGTGCTTCTCTCATTTCTCCTGGGAACTCCATGCCTTCTCAGTTACATTTAGTACCTTCTGAAGCCAGGGGCCTGTGATTTTACTTTTCTCATAGGACCCTGTGCCTGAGAAAGTATTGATGAGTGCTCCCTGCTTATAAAGGCCCTCTGAGCTTTTAAAAGATGTTGTTCACACAATAACCAGAATCTAGAAACAGCCTCAGTGCCTGAGAACAGACCACTGGTTAAAGAAACTATGTTTCATCCTTACAATTTAGGTAAAAGGTAAAGGTAAAGGTAAAAGCCCTCCCGTTGATCGTCGATTTGCTCGAGTGGGCCCAGTAACGTCTCCATTGGAGACTTTGTTGTTACTGTGTCTGGCATATCGAATACTCTAGGTAGCTTGCAGGGCTCTCCGAGAGGGGCGGAGGAATCGAACTCGGGTCGGCCATGTTGGCCGCTTGTAAGGCGAACGCCCTACCGCTGTTTAACTACTAGAAAAAAATCAAGTCATGAAATTTTCTTTTAAGTGCATGGACATGGAGAATACACTGTTACGTGAAATGAGTCAGAAAGAGAGGGACAGTCATAGAATGACTGCACTTTTTTGTAGAATATAAACTAACATTATATGAGACTAACACCCAGTGACAGTAGAGACAATGGTTAGGAGGATTGCTTCATGGTTTGGAAGCCTGCCTCATATGCTGGAGGAGAAGGCAGTTGGGATGGAGAAGTCAGTGATGGTTGGAGGGAGATGGGAGATGTATGCTGAAAGTAGACAAACATGATGGCCTCTCAGTATCTGTATTGCAAATCATGATGCCCAAAAGTAGAATAAGAAAGAAGGTGCTTGCCACAGAGGCAGGGGGTGGGATAGGGTGGGGTTGATGGGAGCAATATTGGGGACATTGGTGGTGGAAAATGCACACTGGTGGAGGGATGGATGTTTGATCTGTTTGATTGAAGCTCCATCATGAAAGCTTTGTAACTGTATCTCACAGTGATTCAATAAATAAATAAAAGATGTCGTTCAGAGAAATTCAAGTGTCAAATACTTGGACCTGGGTCAGTTGTGAATACTTCGGAACAGTGTTCAGGTGTATGCTCCGTGCTGGCACAGTGCTTGGTTTTTGTTGTTGTTGTTTGTGTGTGTGTGTGTGTGTGTAGATTTGTTTGTTGATTTATGGCAGGAAATTGGGGGTTCCTCTCCCCTGGAGCCTTCATCCCTCCCTCTTGCCTCTCCCAGGGAGCTCGTCGCTCAGGAATGGGTGGGAATAGCATTCCCCTCCTAGCTCTGGCAGATTTGCAGCATGCCAGCGGAGAGAAGGAACTGGCCTGGCTCCCCTTCCATTGTGTCCCTGAGCCAGCAGTGACCTTGGTGCTCTCTTCTGCAGGGCTGGAACAAGATCCTCATGGGATTGGATCATTTCTGAAATATTTTCCCAGAACTCAACAAATAGTGCCTTATCTTCCTCCCAAACTAGCAGATTGTCCTAAGTGGCTGGTACTGGAAAAAGGGATGAGCAGCTCAATGGTAAAGCACTTGAACCACAGAGTTGGGTTCGATTCTACACCGTGTGTGCTCCCCAGCACCACCAGGACACCCTCCGCCCTCACCCACCAAGCACCACTGGCTATGACCCAAACACAAACAAAGTGTATTCTTTTGAGAAGACTGTCTTCTGAATTTTTGACATCCCTTTTTCATGCCTTCTAACCTCTTTCTGTACTTATTTCGGAGTTTGAATTTATCGTGTGTCTTACCATGCTCACTCGGGGGCATAGCTCCGACTAGAGTCTTCTCTGCTAAGTGCTCCTAAACTTGGAACTAGTTTTTCTGTAGTGTCAAACAGAATAATTTCCCTTATACAAAATGACTGGGCCCCTTTTGGGCACCAACGCAAACTGACCAAGGCTCTGATCTAGGTGAAGCCAAGCACCTCTGGCCCAGCAACCTCTGGGCTTTGCTTCCCTCCGTTCACCTGGGTCTTTGTTTCATGCAAATGCCCTCTCCTCTCTGCGGTGCCACGGAAACAGGGCTCCGTTCCTGCCCCCTTTGTGGCTGTCTCCAACCTCCAGGGAAAATTCTGTGTCTGGACATCTATACCAAGTTCCCGGATGGGAGTCATGTTAAAGGTTTTTGTGTTTCTGTTTTCAATCCCCTCAGGTGGATGGAAGTTTGCTTAGTTGAAGAATTGCCACCTACCACTGAACTGGAAGAAGGACTTCGGAATGGAGTTTACCTTGCAAAGTTGGCCAAGTTCTTTGCGCCGAAAATGGTATCGGAGAAAAAGATCTATGATGTGGAACAAACACGTTATAAGGTAACTGAGAGTTAATTGGTTTTGGCTTCCAGCTGAAAGTGAAACTTCAGTATTTCATTTCCTTTCCTTCCTTTCACTGTTTCTGCAAGGGTTGGGGGACGGGGTGAAGGAGAAGGGGCTGTCCTTGGCCTTTGAAGCCTGTTAATAATAATCATTCCTGAAGTGCCGCAAGCTTAAAAGCATAGTTTTGATTTCTGGCCAAGGTTGTGAGCCCCCCTGCGCCCATGATCCCTTCCTTCATGGAGGTCACTTTTATTAGCACCAGTAAATGCAGAAGTAGGGATATTCCTGTTTTTCATTACCCACCGTTTATGGCACTCCTCTTTCTCATCAAGAAAGAAAGTACCCAGCTGGGACTTGAACTTGTGGCTCTAACAAGTCAGGGTCAGTGTGATAGAAAGGAATACTCATGCCGTTGTCGGCTAGACTCTCTTCCCATTTGGTTTTGAAAACTAAACTCAGACTCACCTTTCTGTTTGCAGCTGGTTTAAAGGATTATTCCAAGGCTAATCTAGGGAGGCATGTGGAGGAAATAAAGCTGAAATAAACACCAATGTTGTTCTCTTTCAAATAGATTCATATTTTAGAACAGAGCTCCTCAAACTTTCTTTCTTACTTGTATCATCCACGCAGTGGTTAAAATCCCCCCAAGTCCTTCTGATCTTCCTAAATAACATGCTTGAGGGCTAAAGCACAACCAGGAGAATGCCTCAACCATCAGGCCAGGGATAGTGCAGCAGACAGTGCGCTCACCTTGCACAACTCGGGTTAAATCCCTGGCACCACATATGGTCCCCCGAACGCAACCGGGGTGATCCCTGAGTGCAGAGTCAGGAGTAAGCTCTGAGCACTACCAGGTATGGTCCAACTCCCCCACCCCCACCCCCGCCACACACACCCACAGACAGACACATACACAAAGTAGTGGAGGAATGAAGCATAGAAGAAAAGATATGGAGTTCTTTGGTTTATAAGAAATCACTCTCGCCTCCCTTCACACAGTTATTTCCCTATCCCCTCTGGGCACTGTTCACTGTGGGGTATGATGAAAAGCCGTGTGTATTTTGCCAGCCTAAAGGACACCCTCCATTCAATGTATCTCCATAGGGAAATTTATGATGTGTGGAAATTTATGAATGATGTGGCATCCTGTATATATTAGATCATAGTCTGTTAAGGCTTCTTGAAAACTTGATTATTTTCTTATATATTGTATTTGCTTCATTGTATCAGTATTTTTAATCTGTAGATTTTCTTAATACAAGTTATTTCCCTTACCTTTGCAGGAACAGCGTTAACTATAATTGAAAAGAAATGATTTCCCATTTGTTGCCTGATCCGCAGTCTTTGGTTGTCATTGAGATGAAATTTATTTTTTACATATGCATATTGAATTTGCAGCAGAAGTTTGAGTAATCATTTAGGCTAACAGCAGAGAAGATAAATTGACATATCTGTTTTTGAATGAGTCTTTTTATGGTCTCGTCTAAAAAGTTACTTGAGCAAAACTTTCTCCTTTGAATAATGTTGTGATTGGAAGCATGTATGTTGTTCAATTGACTTTGCTAAATTGTAGATTTCACCTCAGCATTTCAGCTCATTTTGTTTATCACAGATTTCAAAGCAATGACTTAGTGCCAAAATTTAGCTTTTCTAATTTTTTTTTCTTTTTGGGGCACACCCGGCGATGCTCAGGGGTTACTCCTGGCTCATGCACTCAGGAATCACTCCTGGCGGTGCTCGGGGACCATATGGGATGCTGGGAATCGAACCCGGGTAGGCCATGTTGGCTGCGTGCAAGGCAAATGCCCTACCCACTGTGCTGTCGCTCTAGCCCCAAGCTTTTCTAATTTTTGAGGAATAGTTTTAGAGGCTCAGGAAAGCAAGCACACAGTATTGATGGGTACCTCTGGACCATAAACTAATTGAACATTTGTCTGCATTTCAGAGAACCCTTCTTCCTTCATTGCTTATATAGAATGGTTATTCCCATCCTATAGGATGTGGCACGAAGAGCTGTGTGGAGTTGACAACAGTGTGTGGGGGTGGTGCTCTGGCCCTGGACGGAGATTGTGGGTATTTTGTTTGGAGGTTGGGGGTGGTACAAATCAGCACACAGAGACGTGGCGGCACTAACCCTTATCCCTGACACGTCATGAAGGTGGAGTTTAAGTTTCTCTTCCTGGTTTAGCTGTGGCCCCTCGATGGCACCTTAAACAGAGGCCATTTCCTCCTTGCACTGGGGATGGATCCTCCTCTCAGAATGAGTACTAGTTTCTCTCTGGGGGTTGAGAAGGGAGCATTATTTCCAGTCTCTTCTCCCAAATAAAACCCATGTGGAGTCTTGGCAGGCGAAGGCATGCCTGCATAAAACTTGGGGGTGGGGGCGGACCTTGTGCTACCCCCGCCCCATCAGGCCCCTCAAAGACTGGGGTGCCTGGAGGAAAGGATGGGAAGAGGGGGACGGGGAGGAGGGAGGTTGATGCCAGCTGTGAGGTGGGAGAAAACGGGACAGACGGAGGAAGCTCTCCCTCTGCTAATGCACCAGAGAAAGGCGGGGGGAGGCATTTCTTTTTTTCCTTTTTATTCAATCCGGGAAAGCCAGATATACTTAAATGACAATTTTTAGCCATTTTTCATATAATAATAATTTTTTCCTTAAGGCTATTCCATTTCTGTTATAAAAATGAAAGGAGACAAGTACTTGTGTAAATAGGAGACTTTTTTGCCTTCTTTAGAGCTTTGGCCTGTCCTGAGATCCTTTCTAAGGAGCACTTGATCGTGGACCTGCAGCAAAGATGAGGAAATGCAGGAGAAGGCTGGCAAAGCCGGGCCCTGCTCTCTGCAGTGCCATCTGGAAGCCAGGCATTCCATGAGCCTGGGACCTCGCGGCACGGTTTGCTGAAATTGTAGCCATAAAATGTCACCTGCCTATTTAGCCATGGGTCCCCAAAGACACAGCCCTGTCCCAGAGATCCAGGGACCTGATTTGAGTTAAGCAGATGTCAGCTGGGTCAGAGAGATAGTAGAGGGGTTATGGCAGTTGAGTAAACAATCAATACATGCCAGCTTGCCTGCTGTTCTGTCTTTTTATTACATAGAATCCCCCTCATTTTGAGTTGAAGAATAAAGAACTATCCTAGGTATTCGACTTAAACCTGCCAACAATGGTTATTCTTTCATTGGCAACCTTCACTTTCTACTCCTGGCTTGAGAGATATCACCATGCTGTCTGTGTTGTGGCACCTGACTCATCCGTCTTGGACACACAGTGTTTTACTGTGAATGTGTCAGGAAGGCAAAGACGTGTGTCTTTCTGCCACATCCTCAGTGGGTGGTGGGGATCTGTGTCCTCCCAGGTGCTAGGGAAATGGCTATTGGCTGAAGGAAAGAGGAACAGGGAATTTAAGTAAATCAAAGGACTCCATTTCTTTTCTGTTTTATTCCATAGTTTCTTTCCTGTTTTATTCCATAGTTTTTTAAGGTCCTTTGAGTTTGACTCTCTCAGTGTGATGTTTAACCCTGCAGCACCAGCTGTTGGATGGATGTAAAATATGAATACTTGGACCCCACCCCAAACTCCTAAGTTACATGGAATCTCTTGGTCCAAAGCCCAGGAAGCTGCCCTCCTAACAATCACTCCAGGTGATTCTTTCACATACTGGAGAGGTTTGAGACCATTGTTCCAGTGGTAAATAAGCATCACCATTGATGTTTATCTTTATTGAAGGATTTATTAACAAGTTACCATGGTCAACTTTATTAATGCATTTTAAGAATAAAGTTGTGCCTTAGGGTGTAAATAAAGAATATGTAGAAATAAAGAAATGTCCTTAGGATAGAAATCTGCCCTGTATGCAGCCCGTGTGAATATATCCCATGTGCCAAACACCATACCTTTCAGGCACTCAGCATAACATGCAGAACAAGGAGGACATGGGCTCATGGTCCTTTCTGTTTGAGACACAGTCTAAGTAAATGCATAGCCATGAATTTTGATGAATATACGAAGGAATGAGTTTAATGCTGTTAGATGGAATTGCACAGCAGATGGGCCTCCCTGTTAGAAAATGAGGGGAACGTCCTCAGCCCCTGTTTGAAATGGATATGACAATGATCATTTCATTTACTGTACTTGACTGGTTAACCAGAATAGCTACTCTTTCCTTCACTGCCTCTTACTTGACATTCCAACCCCTTTCCTGAACTTAAAAGTGAATGAAACTTTTAGCTTTAGTCTTTCATGGAGAAGGGGCTCCCCAACAGTTCTGGGGATGCTGCGTGGTGCTGGCCATCAAATCCAAGGCCTTGCACATGCATGGCATATGCCCTTGGCCCCTGGGCTATTTCCCCTCTCTCCATGTCAGCATTCCTGATTGTACTTTGCAAGGAAGAGCTTTGTGTAATCCTCATCCCTGATATGGCTGAAGAACTGAGCTCTGAGAGATTTAGCCTTTTCCTGCAATTATTAGCCGAATTAGACTGCTCAGTGATACTTGGCTGGCCAGATCAGATGGTTCAAAGTGCGGGCTGGATGATGAGTGCTGTTGGGCCCAGTCGTGTCTGCAGCCTCCAGGGTTACTCACAGTGGTGCTGGGGGAGGTCATGCTGTGCTGGAGACAGACCTCAGATACTCGTTCCTACAGCTCATATGCCCCAGACCCCTTAGCTCTTGCCTGACTCCTGCTAAGTCTAGTGATGCAGATACAGATGTAATATTTATAGATTGTGCCATAAAAAATAGCCGAGGATAAGAACTATCCTGAAGAAGGGAAATGGACCAAAAAAGATTTTTTTGTTGTTGTTATATAGATAGAAAAAGGTCAAGGAAGCCATTTTCAATGATGGTTTACTGTTTTCCCTGGGCCAAAAATAGGGTTAAATTATAGGAGGGAGGGATAGGAACATCAGCTGCGAATTGTGAAGTGTTTCTTGTTTCTTTTTTTAGCATTAAAATATTTTTTTACTTTTTGGAGATTTTTCCAGAAAAATCATCTACATTTACCATCAGAAAATACAGTTTTGCAGAAGTAGAAAAAAGAAATTGGGGCTTAGAGGAATGGATAGTACAGGAGATATGGAGCTTGCCTTGCACATGACCAACCTGGGTTTGATTCCCTCTACCACATAATGGTTCCCCAAGTCCTGCCAGGAGTGATCCTTGAGCACAGAGCCAGGAGTAAGCCCTAGGTACTTCTCAAGACGCCTCCATCCCCACTCCCCAAAATGCTGTTTTTCCTGAAGTTTCTAGGCTTCTTGGCCGTGGTTTTCTAAATCTCATTCTTTTGTGTGAGCGCTCATGCATGTACACATAGGTGTGTGTGAGTCACAGTGGTCTTGAAGAGTTATAGTTCAAAATTACCTCAGGTGTATACATTATGGGAATGGCACTGTTCCATCTTACTGGTTGGGGTGTTGCAGACATAATCTAATCCCTGCATGTGAGTATTTATAATTTTATTCTGAGAGAAATGTAATTGAAAACCATCTTGCTGTTGAAAAATATTATTGTGGATGACCCACTTTCATTGCGACCCTGTCTTTCTTTTTTTCCTACCCCTCTTCTCCCATTAGAAATCCGGCCTTCATTTCCGACATACAGATAACACCGTCCAGTGGTTGCGAGCGATGGAGTCCATTGGTCTCCCCAAGGTAAGCTTCCAAATCCATAGGAAAGCCTTCGTAGGAAGCCAGACACCATGCGGGTACCTCATGGTGGAAAATGGTTGGGTGGACTAGAAGGGCTAACGCACCACATTCACCAGACTGCCTTTTCCTCAGAAACAGAGGTGTGAGAAACATAATAGAAATGTGAAAGGCTCAAAACAAAGAAATATGTGCTAGAAACTCAGAATGAAACCGGTTATCCAGATTGCAAACAGCCAGGTAAAAGTCTGTATAAATCTAACACGGATAGAACAAGCTTTCACTGGTAGAGAAGCTGATTTAAAGTTGCCAGCCTTTCACTCACCTTTTTATCTTACTCTTTATAGTTCTGGTCAGTGCTTCCCAAAGTGGGAGATTCTACCCCCTGAGAGTAATGCTGGAATGATTGGAGAGTTGGGGGTGGGGGAGCGGGGTGGAGAGGGTGGTGGTGGTAGAACCAGGTGCAATTAGGGGGCTACTTTCTGTCCGCTTAAAGAAAGTAGATTTGCCTTCTCCTCACCCACACTAGGGTGGGAAGCAGGGGAGAAGTGAGCTGAAGTGAAAGTTCAGCAGGTATGGCACTTGCCTTGCATGCTGCCAACCCCGGTTTGATTCCTCGGCACCAAATATGGTCTCCCAAGCACCACGAGGAGTAAGCCTTGACAGTGTGACCCCAAAACACTCCCCTACAAATAAAAATAGAAGAAGGTAAATTTCCAGGGGCTGAGAGGGCTGGGAGAGACTGAACTGAATAAGCTTTTTATTTATTTATTTATTTATTTATTTATCTGAAAAGGAGGTAGGAGGCCAAGTCAGCCCAGAACCTCTGCTTTCAGTTCTGAATTTCATTCTACCACTGCAGAGTGTCACACTGTAAATTTTAATTTTGGTCAGAAAATATTAATATCAATCGCAGTACCAACTGAAATTCCAAGGACTCTGCAGTTAATAGCTGTTACTCCTGAAAGAGATCGTCCCATAAAATTCCCTCAGCAAGTAGTTCGGAGCTTATTAAATTCAAAGAGCAAGTACCCTTAAGCACACGAAACAAGTAGGCAGCTGGAGGAAATGGGGAAATGAATGCATCTGGGAGACATTTTGCTACTTTTTCTTATTTAAAAACAATTACAGAATCAGGAAGTTGCAAAATCATACATCTCTGCGTGCCCTTCATTCCACTTTCCCCAATGTGGTGACATCCCAGAGCTGGACAACAGAGTCAGATTGACTTAGGGATGTTAATGAGTTATGGGCCTTCCTTGCCTTTCGATGTTCTATGCATTCGTTGTGTGTGTGTCCATGTGTTTCTGTGGAGTTCTTCCCATGATAGATTTGTGGGGTAACCACCACAAGTCAGATACAGATACTATAGAAAAGGGAGCCATCATATTGTTACCCTTGCCCACTATTGTCCCTGGCCACCTCTAATTTAGCCTCTCTCTTGTCATTTTCAGAATGATCTAGAAATGTAGTTATATACTAGATAATCTTTTGAGGTTAGTGATTTTTTTTTCTCTATGCACAATGCTTTCCAGATCCTCCAGGTTTTGTATTGCTTACCTTTCAAAGCTACTATAAAAAAATTATTTAGGATTGGTCCATTTTGGAAATAGGGGATAGGTGCTCAGAAAATGTGGGAATGTTAGACATTGAATATTATTATTGCTAATACAGGTTTGCAACTGAAAAATATTATCCCTCCAATAAAGATTTCTTGATGTAAATTATGTATATACTTAATATATTTGTCCTCATACTTGTTTCGGGCCAGAGAGATGGCTTAACAGGTAGGGCGTTTGCCTTGCACACGGCTGACCTGGGTTCGATTCCTCCGCCCTTCTCAGAGAGCCCGACAAGCTACCGAGAGTATTCAACTCAGACAGCAAAGCCTGGCAAGCTACCCATGATGTATTCGATATGCCAAAAACAGTAACAGCAAGTCTCACAATGGAGATGTTACTTGTGCCCGCTTGAGCAAATCGATGAACAACGAGAGCACAGTGACAGTGACAGTGACATATTTGTTTCAGCTCAACTTATTTTATCTTAAAATTGTCAATACTGATTTATTTTGTTCTTATTTTTCTTTATGTGGGGGGCAGGAAGGCAGTGGTCATACCCTGCAGTGCTCAGTGATACTCCTGACTTAGTGGTTATACAGCCAAGTCACTCCTGGTAGTACTTTGGGGTTCATGTGAATCTGGGATCAAACCCTAGCCTCTCTGCCTGCAAAGCATCTGCTCCAACTCACTGATCTCTCTTTAACCACTGTTCTATCAGTTTTAAACATTCTACTCTCACATCTCGTAAAATGCCCAAAATATTAAATCTATTCCCACCTGAACACTAATTATAAAGCAGAGTTCACAGGGTGATTTGGAAAGGACTAACGGAGAGCCCGGCAAGCTACCGAGAGTATTCGATATGCCAGACACAGTAACAACAAAGTCTCCAATGGAGACGTTACTGGGCCCGCTCGAGCAAATCGACGATCAACGGGAGGGAAAAAAAAAAAACTAGGAGCTTAGTGAGAAAGAGACTAATACAGAAAAGAAATTTTAAAAAGCATTTTCTGTATGAGGCAGCATGCTTTAAAATGGGATAATGTCATTATGTTTGATAGATTTGATTTAAATATATGTTTGTGTTGGACCAGATTTCCTTTGATTTTTAAGCCAAACAAGTGATCCCTGCAGAAGGCTCTGTTTCAACACTGCACTTCACCATGAAGTCATTGATACATTACTATGCAGGCATGAGGCGTAGCATACTGAACCCATGCTGATGTGTGTGGCTGCTGTTAAATCCTCCATTTACTAACACCCCTACTCTGTGCTATGCATCATGGTCGATACTGGAGATACATTGCTGTAAAAAACACTTGAGTGAATGCTGATTTTCTCCTGTTGTCTTGCTAACAGACGTCATGTTCATACTGATTTTTCAGGAAAAATGCAAATAGAAAATGGAGGGAGCCCTGTCACTTTCCTCTGCTTATCATGAGAACCTTGAAACCCCCATAACATCCGTCTGCATTTGAAGTCCTGTTACTGACTCTTGAACAGCCCAGAAGCTCAAATCATGTTGTTAGGACATTGATAAAGAAACCTTAGAAGACCCTTCTTGCCCCATCAGCCTTACAAAGAACACTTTCTTTCCTCTTGCACTGACTATACATTGGAGCCGAAAAAACTTTCTTTCCTTAGCTTTTTTCAATGTCCAACAGAAAATTGTAGTGGAGTTTGAAGTACTACCATATGGTACATGATTTAATGTTAGTTTCTATGTCAAGTTTTGTAAAATATTTACTGAAAGCAAGTAATGCCAATATGCTTATCCAAATCATAGAATCGTCAAGCCTGATTATTCTCTCTTGTTCCCTGTTTTATTTATTTATTTTCGGTGCCTAGGAACAGATAGATTGGGTGTCCTGTTTTGAAATCTGTTTTTTGGTTAAGCTTTTAGTGTCAAGTTTAAGAACCATGTAAATGTGTACTAAAAGCCTTAATGTTCAGATCTTTCATCTAGTAACTCCATACTTTGATATTTATCCAAAAGAAGTAATCAGGTGCTCAGAAAATGTGGGAATGTTCATGCATTGATCTGTAATGCAGGGAAATGAGGTCAAAAAGTACTCAACCCTGGGAACTGGTTCAATTATAGCTCAAATTGATGGAAGCATCACATGCATCCGTCAGAGAGAATGCTCTTCAGAATAATAGGTTCTGCTGAGTGTCTTACACAGGTTTATAATACCTAAAATTGTGTTTCAGGTACACATCCAAAGCATGAAACCTTAGAGACATTTGAAAAAAGATTGAAAATGTGTGTGTGTTCTAAAAATACTTAATAACCTAGATATAGTATTATAGGTATTTTCCTCCATATTTCATATTCAGATTGTACGCAGCTTAATGTAAGGGGAAGGGGGAATCAGAAAACCTGCATATGTGTATTGTTTGTGTATCCACCATGTTTGCAAAACAATGTGTAGCCACGTTTTCAACAATGTATAATTTAAAGACATCCATCCCAGGCCACCTTTGCTATGGAAAGTTGAATCACAGGGCTCATATCCATAGTGCTGACGGATGCAGCCTTCTTGATGTGACTGCCTGTGAACCTCTGTCTCCACTTAACCACTCGAAGGCGCACTGTCAGGCCTGGGAAATAGAGCTGGTGATTGACCCTTGGTGGAGCCAAAAAAAAAAAAAAAGCCATAATAGAGTTACTTGCATTCAAATTGGTGAGAACAGTGAAACAGTGAAGATGATCAGAGTTGACTCATTTGGGAAAGTTTAAATTAATTGTGAAAAGTCCAACATCCTAAACACATTTTTTTGTTTGTTTGTTTTCTAGATATTTTATCCAGAAACAACAGATGTCTATGACCGGAAAAACATACCAAGAATGATATACTGCATCCATGCACTGAGGTGGGGAAAAAATTAAAATCTCTAGGAAGTACATTGACGTTAAACCACAATTTCAGTGTATTTTTTTCTTTTTGGGTCACACCCAGTGATGCACAGGGGTTACTCCTGGCTCTGCACTCAGGAATCACCCCTGGCGGCGCTCAGGGGACCATATGGGATGCTGGGAATCGAACCTGAGTCGGCCACGTGCAAGGCAAACGCCCTACCCACTGTGCTATTGCTCCAGCCCCCACACAATTTCAGTTTTAAAACAGATCTTCACTTGTTTTAATTATCAGGAGAGCTTTGCATTAGAGTGAGTTACTTTTGATTTACTGGTACAAAGTTTATATAAAGATCATGTAGAAACAATATTTCAACTTTAAAAATATTTTTCTTATTTTTAAAATCTAATTGTGATTGACAACCAGAAAAAAGTCCTACAAGTATTGTAAGAAAATTCAAACTGGCACTTCAAGGCATGTAATATGTGCTGACATAATCTTGAGAGACTGTCTTAGTTGGCAAATATAGCCAAAAGAGCAAATGTACAACTTTAATGATGATTATAATTTTTATTTTGGTATTCCCACGTTTATGGGTTTGGTCCATTACCATCAGAGATGTGTAAAATTCAACAGAAGGATGATTTGTTTGGCTCATTAGTTAAATAGAACTTTTACTCTAAACAATTAAAATAAAGAAGAAAAAAAGACTTTCTTTAAATTAGTCAAATTGATTTATTTTAAAGTAGTTGCTTGATCATTATGAAAATGTGAAAAATTGGTTATTTCACGGAATACTTTCTTATTGACTTGGAATAAAGGTGATTTCGTTTTTGGTTTTGTTTCTTGGGGCCTTAGCTCAGGGCTTACTCCTAGCTCTGTACACAGGAGCACTCCTGGCTATGCTCAGGTGACCATGCCTAGCACCTGGGATTGAACCTGGGTCAGCCACATGCGAGGCAAGTGCCTTATTCACTGTACTCCCAGAAATGGGAGGTAACACAAAGAAAGATGATTCTAAAAATCCAGTTTGTGGTTCTTATCCTGCCACCACACAGGTAATGGCTGGAAGATTTCACATCTAATTAAATTTTAAATTTCTTTTTGGAACATCTGCCTTGTGTTTGTATCGCTAGAAGTCATTTTCCTGGCAGAGTTTTGTGCCTAGAGGTTTATATTAACTTCTTCCTGGCTCTCTTCCTCTCCAAAGGAAAAGGTTTCAGTAATAATTCATTGTAATGCTGGCCCACTAGAGAAGAATTTTGATTATGTCATATAATTTGACTTTTCTCCCCCATTAGTACTTTGGAGAATTTTTTGGAACTTGACAGTTGCTAGAAATATGGACCAAATGTAGGTGCCTTCTACGTGTTTCTCATTCTAAATATTTGTAACCTCTGGACAAAAATCACTTCTGTGGCTGCATCTTTGTATGTGGCTAGTGGTAATAGACCGGGGAGTGGGGAACGGGGGGTTGAAAAGCTTTCCATGCAAAAGTACTTATCTGGAGGGATATTTTCAACTGGGTTGCCCAAAGTTCTTTTGTCAAATATCCTTCAGGGCTTAGGACGATCACGTAACACTATGGTTAGTACTATTCTTGTGACCAGTCACGTCAGCCACTTTTCCTTAATGTCATTATTACATCCATGCTTTATAGTGCCAATCTCCAAATCCCAGGGTATACTCATGGGCTGTCTTGTACAAGCTTAAGTTGATTTCCTGAAGTTGACACCTGGGGCACTAATGTTAAGCAGCTTATAAAGAAATGGTGAGCTAAGTTCCTTTCTGGTGAAGTCACTCTTCTTAAGAAATAATTGAGACGGCATCCTCCACTGCTGACCAGTGGAGGGTTGCTAAGGCTCTAGCAAGGGTTTCCCCAGCTGGGTGTAGAGAGCAAGAAAATGGTCCTCACTATGGCTGACTGGATGGATTTATTGATGTTGTAGTGTCGAGGATGGTGCTTCTCAAACACTGGGATCACCTGAACAGACTGGAAAAAACTCTCTGCACCTGCACCCTTCACAGATGGTTTTGAGTCGTTGCCTTGGATGTGGTATGGTTCTGGTACTGGGAAGATTAGAAACACATTAGAACTGAAGGCCTCTGCAGGTGGTTCAAGGAAACAGGAAGGCTTGAGAAGCTCTGGTTGAGGACTGCTTTCTACCTTACTTGGTTGTTTATCACGGCCGTGCCCAGGCCTCTGACTTCTCTTGGAGCATTTTTCCATGGGGCCCATCCTTGAGCAGAGTCTGATCTTTAAAAATCAGAATTTACTGCATTCCTGGGAGTTGCTTCACTTTTCTCTTTTAAACTCTCCCTTTGAGTGTCCAGAATGATAAACAGTGGGTAGGGTGCTTGCCTTGCACACAACTGACCTGGGTTCCATCCCCAGTGCCTGTGGTTGGTCCCCTGATCCCACCAGGTGTGATTCCTGAGCGCAGAGCCAGGAGTAAACTCCTCCCGTGGCTGCCTGGGGAATGGATTAGAGTGTCCTAAATTTGGTTGTTTTTTTTTTTTTCTATCAAAGCTTTTCCTTGCTCTGGCTTCTAGTCAACCACTGCTCAGTTCTGCTGGGTAGGCTGTTTGAAAGCTGGGTAGCAGAGCCCTTGAATGAGCACCAGGGCTTTGCCCTCACTAGTTGGGAGTGGAGTTGAGAATGAGCCCTGCTTGGGCCAGTGTCTCCTGGCTGCTGGACAGGACATCTGCCAGTGTGGAGAGGTCCCCTTACTGACCGAGAATCAGGCAGGTCAGAAGTCAGCAGTGGGGTTCACCTGGATATGCTCTTGAGACCGGGTGGTACTGGGGAGCAAACCCAAGGATCTCACACATGAAGTTTGGTCACTCCCCCGTTCAGGGCAGAGATTCTGAGATTGACCCACATCCCTTAAGAAAGATCCTACAGGTAGCTGGGCACTTACCCAACCTGACTTAAAGTTTGCTCATTTCAGTATGGGCTTCACCACCTCTTTAAGATGTCCTTGGTGACCTTTGCTTCCTGTTTACGTCTTCTTTGCCCTTTGCCTGACCCCCCCCCCTCCGCCCCAGGACTCCGTGCTTGTCCCTCTTTGTCCTCAACTTCTCATCTCAGACCCACCCTCAGGGGACTGCCTGCCCCCTCCCCCCCTTTTTAAAAAAATTTTTATTAGTGAAACACCATGAGGTACAGTTGTAGATTTACAAATTTTTGTGCTTGGGTTTCGATTATACAATGATCAAGTACCCATCCGTCCACCAGTGCCCATTTTCCACCACCATGGATAATATCCCTCCCACCCTCATCCCTCCCATCTCACCCTGCCTCTGTGGCAGGGCAATCCCTTGTGTTCTCTCTCTCCTTTTGAGTGTTGTGGTCTGCAAAGGAGGCTTTGAGTGGCAAACATGTTCAGTCCATAGTCTACTTTCAACATGCATCTCCCCTCCTGGGAGGATCCTCCAAACACCCTTTATTTGGTGCTCCCTTCTCTATCTGAGCTGCCCATTCCCCTAGAATACCTGGCTGGCCTCTAAGCTATGGAGTAATCCTCCTGGTGTTGATCTCAGCTATTCTTGGGTATTAATCTCATATTTTGTTTCTTTATATTCCCCAGATGAATGCAATCTTTCTGTGTCTATCCCTCTCTTTCTGACTCATTTCGCTTAGCATGATACTTTCCATGTTGTACCACTTGTATATAAATTTCATGACTTCATCTTTTCTAACAGCTACATAGAACTCCATTGTGTAGATGTACCAAAGTTTCTTTAACCAGTCATCTGTTCTTGGGCATTCAGGTTTTTTCCAGATTCTGGTTATTGTAAAGAGTGCTGCAATGAACAAACAAGTGCAGATGTCATTTCGACTATATATTTTTGCCTCTCCGGGATATATTCCCAGGAGTGGTATTGCTGAGTCAAATGGGAGCTCAATTTCTAATTTCTTGAGAATGGTCCATACTGTTTTCCAAAAGGGCTGAACCAGTCGGCATTCCCACCAACAATGAAGGAGTGTCCCTTTCTCACCACATCCGCGTCAGCATTGGTTGCTTTTGTTCTTCTGGACGTGGGCCAGTCTCTGAGGTGTGAGATGGTATCTCATTGTGGTTTTGATCTGCATCTCCCTGATGATTAATGATGTAGAGCATTTTCTCATGTGCTTTTCTGCCATTCGGATTTCTTCTTTGAGAAAGTTTCTGTTCATTTCATTGCCCCACTTTTTGATGGTGTTGGATGTTTTCTTCTTGTGGAGTTCAACCAGTACTTTGTATATCCGTGATATCAATCCTTTATTGGATGTGTATTTGGTGAATATCCTTTCCCATTCTGTAGACTGTCTTTGTATTTTGGTCACTGTTTCTTTGGAGGTGCAGAAGCTTCTTAGTTTAAGATAGTCCCATTTGTCTATCTCTGTTTTCACTTGCTCGGACTGCCCGCCCTTTGGCTCAGACTCTCCCCAGAGGAGAAGCCCCAGCTTTTCAAAGTAGAGCAACTCGGCTCAGTGCTAGAGGGCCTCACTCTTTTTTGAAAGAAATGCTTATTATCTTTTACTCATTTGAAATTAAGAAGATGTTCATGGAGGGGGAAATGGGCACAATGAAAAAGAATGGATTGCCTACCCATTACTGCCACGCCAAGGCAAAACCACTCTTGGTGACTGTTAGGTTTTTTGGGACTTAATGTCCTCAAGGTTTGTTTTGCTTTTGTGGCTTCATTTGAAATGTGCGGTTGCCCACCGGTGTAAATGAGCAGGAACCAGTTCAAGAAGCTGGAGCCCTACTGATGAGTCACGACTCATGCATGGAGAGAAACAACTTTTTGCATGGTTATCACTCAGTTTATTAAATGACTTTAAATGTTTAAACTTTGGTTATAAAATTGAATTCCTTGAAATAATTAAATGCAGAATAACTGGCTTATGAATACATTAGATATTTTAAAGCCAAGATAAGATGCCCAGGTGTTATAAACATATCACTCTTAAATCTAGTCTGAGAGATCTACATCACAAATTTTACTTGTTTCTTACACACAAACACTTTATGGCAGTGATGGTGGTAGTATTGGGGAGGTCAGACGTACTGTGGTCCCAAGGGTCACACATTTATTATGGGTTTGGGTGGGGATCAAACTCAGAGCTTCACACATGCAAGGTATGTCCTCCATCACTTACCACAACCCTGGACCCCCATTTTTTCTATTATTTAAAACATTAATTTTAGCCCATCTGAAGGCAGTAATTTTTTTTGTGGTGTCCCTGGGGCTATAATAACTTGATACTGACATGAGCCTTATGAGCACCAGAAATAAAAGAAGAAATATCACTTCAACTTGCCAAGGTTAGAGATTTGGTTACCTACCCATCACTAGTGAGTCACAATGTGGGTGAAGGGTCAGACCCATCAGCGTGAACCTCTGTTATTAATGAAAACTTTAAAGTATTTTTTTTGGTATATCACTTCAGGTAGGTTTTTATTTACAATCTGATCTCCGCCCCCACCCAAGCCCCTATCACGCAGAAATGATTTACATCCTTTCTCGCTTGGCCTGTGTTACATAACCCTTTGTCCTGTCAGAGTGATGTATTAGCCTGATCGTGTAATGTTATTAAAATCTTATGTATGTCTTTCTGAATATTTTCTCAATATTAGTTGGGCTTTCTAGAGTTTTCTGCCCCACGAGGGGAGGGATAGTGCTCTTTAGACTGTTTGGCTGATTTGTCATCTCAGATAATGTCTCTGGGTCCCTTTTTCATGCAGCTCTTCGAGTGACCTTCAGTGAGAGACACTCTTTCCATTCACCAATTCTTATCCCAACCTTCCTTTCTTGGGAAACTAGATTTTCTCATTGGCTTCCTTGGATATTCTGATCTTCGTTCATTCTTATATATTCTAAGGCTTGTCTTATTTATCTCTCTTTGCACTCAGATTTTCTTATTTATCTCTCTTTGCACTAAAATTCACCTTTTTTTGCTGTCATTTTAAATTTCTGGCCTTTGATAGACTTAAGCAAGGTTATTATTCATTTCTGGTGGGACCACATTGATTTTGTTTGGACAAGGGGAACTCTTTCTGGCCAGCTCCTTTGTCCTTGTATCAAGCTTTACCCCTGACATTCTCTGATAGTAGCCTTGCTCTATGGTTATAATGAGATGATTCAATCCTATCATGAATATTTCTGCTTTGAGGCTAGTGCCCCGCAAGGAATCAGCTTCCCTCCAAGGATTCCTCTTAAAGTCATGTGTTCCTAGTGATTTTTTCAGTTCAGTAGATTTGGGTTCTGGCATCTACTTTTCTCAACTGAGAATTTATTTGACCACCGAAATGATACTACTACAACAGTCACAAGCTGATGCTGTGTCTTTGGGTAAAAATTATGGTGCTGTTGTTGTTAATGGTGCTGTGCCCAGAATTGCTCTCTGCAGATGTAATAATGCCGAATTGCACATGCCTACGACATGGATGTGTGGAACTGATCAAGGTGGACCCACCTCTTGTTACCAGCTATTGTGCATACCCTGACTACTTTGTGAATCAGGGCTGGTCTCCCAGCTCTGCCACATGGTCAGCTGGCCAAAAGGCTTCTTAGGTTGCCTATGAACCAATTCCTCTGGCGTTAATGCCTAACTTCCCTGCCTCATTATTCTATCCCCTGAGGACTGTTTTCCTATTAAATGTATTGAAGCCTTATACCAGGTTGATTGAATTTCTAACAGAGTACATGTTTGTTTGCATGATAAATAAGCTCTTAGAATTCCTTAACTCTGAAGACAAGTTGTCCTTTTCTGTTCTCGGGGTAATATCGAGATGATAGTATTTGCGGTGTAGGTGTGAAGGGCAGTTGCACTTTCTGTGTCTTTCAAATCACTTCAAAATTCTCTCCACACCCAAAACTTCTCCTCCTCTTCTTTCTCCAAATTTGGTGAATTTGCCTTTCTCTCAAACTCAGTCCTAAAGTCTTTGAGGTTCTGAACTACATCTTGTTTTCAGTGAAAGGGGGTTGCAGAGCGGGCATTTTTCTGTTTTTTTCTTGTCTGTCCAGACCAAAATGTTTGTCCAGGTGACATACACACTTGCTGACACTAAGCACAGAGGGTGCTGACAACAGTGTGGATCTTGGGACAGTGGTGGAGGAAAGTGGACACTCTGGTAGAGGGTGCCCTGTTGGGACATTGTATGCCCGAGACACGGTCAGGAACAGTGCTGTCAACCATGGTGCCTCAAATAAAATAAAGAAATAGAAAGTGGAAGGAAAGTGATTTTATGGCAGCAATAGGCCAACCCAAGAAGGTTGGGTGGTTCTTTATCCAGAGAAGTATAAGACCCCACTTTGCCTTTGATTTGGTTCATATACTTTCTCTCTCCCTCCCTCCCTCCCTCCCTCCCTCCGTCCCTCCCTTCCTCTTTCTTTCTCTCTCTCTCTCTTTCTTTCTTTCTTTCTTTCTTTCTTTCTTTCTTTCTTTCTTTCTTTCCTTCTTTCCTAACACACCCCACAATGCTCAGGGGTTACTCCTGCCTCTGCATACAGGAATTACTCCTGTCAGCGCTCAGGGGACCATATGGGGTGCCAGGGATTGAACCCTGGTTTGCCGCGTGCAAGGCCAACATCATTTCCCTGTCCTATAGATCCAGGCCCCAGGGGTCATATTCTTTCATTAGATGCCGTCTCCTCCCTCTCTGCCCTGTTCCCCCACGGGTGGAGATCCACCCGACAGGTCCGTACAGGAGCTGCTGTTGCCCAGAGGTGGATAATCACATGTTCATGTGGTCTGCTCTCCTGAGCATCATTCACTCTTTTGCCCATACCAGCCCAGCGCCCCCAGCCCCTAAACATGGTTGTTCACAGAAGAATTAGAAGCATGCTCAGTCAGCTGGAAACACTTTCTTTAAAATCTGGGGATTTTAAGGAACAGACTGTTTGAGTCTAATTATTATATTGTAAGTTTGGGTGGGGGACTTCTTCACTCATAAGTAGTTAGGTCTTCTTGAACCTTGTCATGCGTAAGGCTCTCTGATGCCTAAATTCTTTTGGACTCTCAGTAAGGTCCCTGCTTCTAACTGCTTGTGTAATTCTTAGGTGCCCTAAATTCTTTGGCATGCTCCCAAATCTCAGTGCTTCGTTTTTATAAACCTTAAGTACTGCAGGTTTGTTTGGGTATCATCATGTCTTTGAGGAGGGTGGGTGGGGGTTCTTTCTAAAGACTCCTGCTGAATATATATATTTTTTTCTTTTTGGATCACACTTGGCAATACTCAGGGCTGACTCCTGGCTCTGCACTCAGGAATCACTCCTGGCAGTGCTCGGGGGACCATATGGGATGCTGGGAATCGAACCCAGATCAGCCGTGTGCAAGGCAAACGCCCTACCCGTTGTGCTATCGCTCCAGCTCCAGACTCCTGCTGAATTTTGATTCCTGCTTTATGGTCACCCTATGCAGCACAGACAGACATCATCGAGTCCCATGGAGGGCCCTAGAGTTTGTACTTTTAACTTCTCAGTTGGTTTGATTGCACTAATTTTCTGAGGATCTGATTTTTCTAGGGGTTCCTTCAGGATTTGGTTTGGTTTGGTTTTATGAGGGGTAGGCATTTGGAGCCACACCCAGCAGTGCTCAGCACTTATTCCTTGACTGTTCTCAGGGATCACTCCTGGCGGGCCTTGGGGGACTGTATATGGTTCCAGGGGTCAAAACAGAACCGTGCAAGGCAAGAGTCCTGCTGTACTTTCTCTCCACCCTTTTCCTTTGTCTTTTTAACTGGAAATTAGGTATAGAACATGGGGTTTTGACATCTTGGCAGTGATGTATGTGATGAGAGTGGAAAATGGTTTAGTTTAATAGATGAAACCATTTCAAACTTGGGAGTCCTTGAGAAGAAATTCTTCATGTTGAAAGCAGTGAAACCATGGTGGTAGATTATTAATAGGTGTTTGTATGAGAGAATACACTTCTCTGACAGGGCATAATGGTACTGATAAAAGAAAATGACATATCTTTTAAAAAGAAAGAAAATGACATATCTTGCACTTCAGTTTCATGGCTGGAGCGATAGCACAGCGGTAGGGCGTTTGCCTTGCACGCAGCCAACATGGCCAACCCGAGTTCAATTCCTCCACCCCTCTCGGAGAGCCCGGCAAGCTACTGAGAGTATCTCGCCCGCACGGCAGAGCCTGGCAAGCTCCCCGTGACGTATTCGATATGCCAGACACAGTAACAACAAAGTCTCCAATGGAGACGTTACTGGGCCCGCTCGAGCAAATCGACGAACAACGGGAGGGCCTTTACCTTTACCTTTTCAGTTTCATTTAATCCTTATAACTGACCTATAGGTGAGGGGGTGCTAGTTTTATTTTTATTTTTTAGTGGTACTGGGGATCAAGTATTCAGGGCTATGGCCAGTGAGATAGTACATGGTCCTTGCCCTTGCATGCAGCCAGCCCCTCTTCGGTCTGTGGATCCTACCAGGAGTGAACCCTAGCACAGAGGCCATGAGTAGCTCTTGAGAACACTGGGGTGTTCCCCTTAAGACAGTACTAATAATAACCCAGCATCTCACACGTGCAAGGCGAGTGCTCCTCCACTGAGCTCCCCCTCACCATCCCCAACCCCAGCCTCAGTTGATATATTGGATCTTGTTGTATAACTCAGGACCAATATTGAACACTGAAGATGAATAGAAACCAACTTTCAACTTTTATGTGTGTAAAAGCAGGTTTTTGCAATCAGATTTCTATATGATAGCACCAGAAAATCCTATTTAAAAATCAGACTTGAAACTGTCCACTTAAACTTAAGAGCACCATCTAGTGGTCACTTAAGTCAAAATATTTGCTTATGGTGAAACTTTATATTAGTGTTGCCATGGCCAGTGGAGAAGTAAAAAGTGTAATTGGAAAAACATGCACCCCAGTTACTTTCCAACCATGGGGAAATGAATACTTCTGTTTACTATAAATGCTGTAGTTCATATTACCAATAAATGCTTGTCTTGTGGCTGCCCAAGTACCTTTATTTTAAGAAGACGTGGTAGAGGGAGCAGAGAGATAGTAAGGTGGGGAAGATGCTTGCTTTGCTTCCAGCTGACTCTGGTTCGATCCCTGACACCAATAAGTTCCCCTGAGTCCCACCAGGAGTGGTCCCTGAGCAGACAGTCAGGAGTAAATCTTGATTACAACTGGATGTTACGTTTTTGCGGGAAAATATGAGAACCAAGGAGCAATAACCTCCCCATATTTGAAATTCAAAAACTTGTTAATAAAGGCTGGAGAGATAGTACAGCAGGTAGAGTTCGTACCTTGCACTCACCTGACTGTGTTTTATCCCTGGCATCCCATATGGTACCCCAAGCACTATCAGAAGTAATTCTAGAGTGAAAACTAGGAGTGATTCCTGAATACCACTGGATATGGTCCAAAAACAACAGCAAAAAAAAAAAAAGTTAATAGATGTGGTCTGAAAGAAATATGTCATCATTATATGTTGGGGAAAATGTTTGCTCTCATAATTAGTAAAAAGGGATGCAGACTTAAACTCTTCCTGCCTTCACACTGGTAGTTTTAGAGGATATTTTAGTAAGTATGACATGAAGAAAATACCATTTTCTTTTCTGGGTGAGGCCATGCCCTTCATGGGGTGAGTCTTAAGATCCACTAAACACTTCCAAGTTCTCATGCTGACCCTGAACCACAATGGGTTCTCATTGCTGAGAGAATAGAAATATCCAGAAAGTCCAGCCTCGCCACAGAACGGCACTTAGTATTAGTACTGCCTTCAGGGGCATCATGAAACCCCGCCTGTCTGGCCACACACCCAACTGGAAGCTATTTGCTTTGGGAGCCCAGACTGGCAATGTGGATGCAAAGGAATGAAATTGTTGGCTAGTGCAGGAGTATGTATGAGGGTAGCACGAGCCCCCAGAAGCCAGCCACACAGCTTGGCTTGGCAAGGCAGGTGCAGTGATGAGAGTCTCTGAAGTCAGCGCTGGTTAGCTAGGTCCCTTCCCTTCAGGATCAGTGCACCAGACATGATTTCCTCTCGTCATTGCTACTCAGTAACATGGTTATCAGAATGTCTATATTAGCTCCCTTGGGGAACAGAGCTGTTATGGTGTAGTGTTCTTATAGACAGGAAATGGATTTTTCATTTCTTTACTCAGATAATAGATGTGATTTTTTTTAATGCACCACTTGACAATATATGTTGAAAGTATTGATAATGTTAGACCTTTTCAATCCAGCAAATTGTATTTTTAGGGCCTTATTGCAACAACCAGTGTATATGCCCAAAGATGTCACCCTATGTAAGAACGGCCGCTGCAGGATTATATGCCATCCTGAATAGAGACAATGCTCAGTATTGGTTAAGTAAATTAGAGTATTAGGTAAATTTATAGAGTATTAGGTGAATATTAGGTGAATTTATAGAGTAGTTACTTCTAAAAACTGCAATAAGTCCCATATAAAAATAGTGTGACCATAACTCTGAGTGTTGATTTTGGTGAGGAAGAGTGGACCTGGCAGTGCCCAGGACTTACTTCTGACTCTGCTCAGTAATTGCTGCTGATAGTGCTTAGGGGACCATAGGGATCAAACCAGAGTTGGCTGCATATAAGGCAAATGCCTTGACCCCTTTACTATCTCTAGCTCCTGAGTATTGAATTTTTCATACAATTTTTTTTCTTTTTGGGTCACACCCAGCGATGCACAGGGGTTACTCCTGGCTCATGTACTCAAGAATTACTCCTGGTGGGGCTGGAGCCATAGCACAGCAGGTAGGGCATTTGCCTTGCACGTGGCCGACCTGAGTTCGATTCCTAGCATCCCATATGGTCCCCTGAGCACTGCCAGGAGTAATTTCTGAGTGCAGAGCCAGGAATAACCACTGTGCATTGCTGAGTGTGACCCAAAAAGCAAAAAAAAAAAAAAAATTACTCCTGGCGGTGCTCAGGGGACCATATGGGATGCTGGGAATAGAACCTGGGTCGGCCATGTGAAAGGAAAACGCCCTACCCACTGTTCTATCTCTCCAGCCCTTTATGCAGTTTTAAAACCATGAATCACACATTTTTTATTTGATCATTTACTAGTTTTCTAAAATATTGTTTATAGAACTATCATAGAAAGTTTATCTCAGTGAAGCTGCTTACATTGGTTAATGAGATATTTGAAGAGTTAGTTTTAATGCCATTAGAATGACTTGATCTTGACTTCAGTGAAATTTTGTATATTTCATAAATTATCAGATCTGTCACATTAACATCTAACATGATAATATGAAAATATTTCATGTCATTAAAGTCATTCTCTTGTGGCTGGAGATATGGCTCAGTGGTAAAGCACAGTCCTTGCCTGTGTGGAACCGACCCACCGTTACCTCAAAAGAATCATGCTCAATTCATTTTCCCATGTGTTATATCATTTCTAACATGTAAGTTAAGTCTCATAGATTATAAACTTATTAAAACTTATAATAAATGAACACAGCATTTTTTAAAGTCGGTCTGTAGATTTTATCTTGGGACCTGGGGAAGTTAGAAAAAAGAAAGGAACAGAACCACAGCTCAATGAATATAGCAGAAAAGCCACTATTTCTGTCTTCTTTAGCAAAATTTAGATGCCTCTTTTATCCAGTTGTAGGCAGATCGGTGGCAGTCATCATTAACTCCCAAGAGATTTATTATTGTTTATTTTTCTAGGGGTAACATTGATATGCAAGACAGTACATGTTTTATGGTTATCACTTTATACATCTCGCAAATCTATGTTACCATGCCACACCTACTACTTAAGTACTAGAACCTAAAGGTTTTTTAAAAACAAAACAGATGTATATTTACTTTCCCTTTGCCACTTAGAAGCGTGCCAACAATGTGATTTTCTGGTAATAGTCATCCCTCAGTTATTCTGTTTATTAGTTTAGGAGATCTAAACTACTCCTTCTAGAGGTGCTTTGTTCTTTAGAGGTACTGAAAAGCAAAATAAGCTGTGAATTGTGCTTCAAAAAGAATGAGAATCATATAAGAAATTGCCAAAGAAATGCTGACTGAGTCTGTCCCTGCTCCTTTGTTGACTTATATTTCCTATTTTCACATCTCCTACTCATCACTAATGAGTGATGGTCCACAGCCCCGGGGGATGTGCCCTCTGCTGCTGGAGGAGGTTTTAGACTGTGCCAGGCGGCATCCCACCAGGGATGAGGATCCTTGAGTCTCAGTTTCCTCATATGTTAAATGAATCAATTTAAGGAGAAAACCTCTTGGGTGTTTTTCATTCAGGGCTGAGGAAACAGGGCAGGGGTTCCGGTACTTCCTTACACACAACCCACCCAGACTTGATTTCCCATATAACAGCTGGTCTCCCTACCTTTGCCCATTTTTGGTCCCTAAGTACAGGGCCAGGAATAAATTCTGAGCACGGCCAGTTATGTACAAACAATAGCAAGAAAAACCATTCAGATTTATGTAGCTTGTAACGCAGATATTTATGCTACAGATTCTGATAACACATGTTCTCTCTTTCAGTTTGTATCTGTTCAAACTAGGAATTGCTCCCCAGATTCAAGATTTGTTGGGCAAAGTGGACTTCACAGGTACTGTTTATTACCTTTATGCTTTTAAATAGTGTAGATATTGAGAAAATGGAGCAATATTTTCTTTTTTCTTTTTTCTTGGTTCATTTTCTCTTCACTATTAATAATCAGAGGACAAAATTTATTTCTAGTTCGTGCCTCTGTCTTTGTGCTTTGCTTTGACTTTTCTTTTGTTCTCTTTCAGAGGAGGAAATAAGTAATATGAGAAAGGAACTTGAGAAATATGGAATACAGATGCCATCATTCAGCAAAATCGGTGGTATTCTGGCCAATGAGCTGTCTGTGGATGAAGCTGCACGTAAGTATACTTAAAACCCAACCTGTCTTTTGATATGAGCAACTTTTTTTATAATTTGTTCACATGAAATAGAATGTTTAGAACATTTGTCAAGGGTCCTGAAAGTATATATTATAGGCGGTTAGTTTGAGTTTATCAGAACATAATAGATTACTGTAATTAATTATTTTGGTCTTGGGGGGAAATCTACTAAATGTGAATTCAGAGGTTCTGAAGATAGTGACTGGGGAGATGGTTCAAAGGGCTAGAGACCATGCTTTGCATGTGAGAGCCTCAGGGTTTAATTCCTGACACTGCAAGGTCCCCGTAGCACCACTGGAGTGTTTCCCCCACTCACGAAAACAAAAAACAAACAAGAACAAAACAAAATCTCCAGAGGTTCCATAAATATTTTCTTTCAAAGTGTCCATATTACTCATTGGAGATATTCAGTGCAAGTTGGATGAATTCATAGGGGCTGCATAAATGCTAGTAAGATAGCGAAAGATCCCAGATGCCCTGCGGGAGAGGAATGGACCAAGAAGCTGTGGTCTGTAGAACACAGTGCAGCCGTAAGAAAGGACAAACTCATGCAATTTTCTCTGACGTGGATGGAAATAGAAGGTACCATGCTGAGTGAAGTCAGCCAGGAGAAGGACAGATACAGAAGGACCCCTCTCAGGTGTAGGATGTGAAGTAAATAAAGAGATATACAGCAAAGTAACAACAATAGGCCAAAGGCAGCAGAACTGGAAGACAGTCACAGAACTGAGCTTAGGTTTGACGCGAAGGGGTCTTTGAGCCATTGTTGGAGGGAAGTGGTACGCTCTGATGGTGGATGTGGTGTTAGAATGATGCATGAATGAAACCACCATTAATATTATGAATCACAAGTCATGATTGAAAATCAAAAACTGATTGATAACTGGATGATAACTTAACCATCACCTAGATGGGTGATATCATAGTATGCTCTGTGATTTTCTGAGGTTTCTCTTTCATGCTTCCTGGAAACCTAGATAGAAAGTAAACCTGCATATCAGAGAGAGATTACAGTAGGTCAGGCACTTGTCTTGCATAGGGCCAACCCACATTCAACCTCCATCACCTTTCAGGAATGATCCCTGAGTAGAGAGCCAGGAGTAAGCTCTGAGCACTGCTGGGTGTGGGCCAAAAGAAAAAAAATGTAGGACTGCTTTCATTCGTGCAGTGTTGATGCACTGAGGTACATTGTCTTTTGTGGGGTCCATATATATATATTATATATATATTTATTTATATATATTTTATATATATATATTTATATATAAAATTTCTAGGGTCAAAGAGATAGCTCAATACTCAATGATTGGAGCCTAGGCTTTGGGTGTGGGAAGTCTATGATCAACCCTTGACTCTACAGGGACTATCCCCCGCAAGCACCAGCTGAAGTGACATCCAAGCATTAAGCCAGGATAAACCCTAAGCACTGCTTGATGTGGCCCAAACCCTACTGAATTAATTAAAATCCTTTTCTTTCTCTTTTTAGTGCATGCTGCAGTTATAGCTATTAATGAAGCTATTGAGAAAGGAATCGCAGAACAGACTCTTGTAACACTGAGAAACCCAAATGCAGTTTTGTCTTGCGTGGATGATAACTTAGCCCAAGAATATCAGAAAGAACTGTGGGAAGCCAAAAAGCAGAAAGAGGATAATTCAAAACTGAAGGTATAGCCATTCTGAGACATAAATATGGTAGTCAGTGTGATTGTGAGCTGCTCGCTGAGAAAAGCCTGCGTGTGAAAGGAGATGGTTCAACACTAACTGACTGTGACCCCAGTCATAGAGACCGATAAAGGTGGTGCAAATAAACTATCCAGGTAGAAGGAAACCTTTGAGATGAATGTTGCAGGTGGCTGGCTCGTAGGTCATGTCAGAAACTCACCACTTTCCAGGAGGGTGTTGAAGTCACAGCAAAAGATCTTCCCTTTTTGGGCAGGAGAGACCTCGTGGTGATGGAGTTATCTCAGGTTTATTGGTGGAGGCGGGTGATCCGGCATGCTGAAGTTTGAGAGGGGATGCTTTGATCCATTTTCTTATTTTCCCAGTAATTTCCCCTTCATATTGGAAGGGCAGCTTCACAGCTATTGGAGGACCAGTCCCAGCTAGACAGCAGCTGGTGACGTAGGCTCTGCTCAGAGCTAGAGCTTCTATCCTCTCTCCACCTGCCCTCTCCTTAAGCTCTAAAAGTCACTGCTTTATCTTCTCTCAGCTGGTGGCTCGTGCCAGCATTCAGTGCCCCTGCCACCGCTGGGACTGTCTGCAATCCGACTAGGCCTCTTTGCAGGTCTCTGCAATTGCTGTTGATACTTCTTTTCCTCTTCGCTCTTAACACAGAGATTCTGCAGGTCCTGACTTGGAATTCCTCCTGCCCTTCTTAGAGCTCCTGCATTTTGGGCAATACCAGCTGACTGCTTCACACCCAGCCCCTCTCTCGTCCCTCTCAGAGTTGAGGTTATGAAACCAACCCAATTTTGTGCCACCGGAAACGGGTCCCGATTACCTGATGTGGGAGGGTCTGGTTCCTCCAAAGGCCTCTGGGTGCCCTGGACACACACCAGTGTAGCCCCAAGAGCAGGCTTTCCTACTTCTATGATCAAAACCCTACAAAATCCTGCTGTCCACACCCTCTAACCTCCCTCTGCTTTGTATTGGTCTCATCTTCCAGGCCCTCCTCAATGGTTGCCTCTTTCAAACAGTCTTTCCTGCCGAGTATGCATTTCCACTGTGGAATCTATCCCATTCTGCTTTTTGTGTGGGTTCTTTATTTCATTTGCTTGGGGGAAATGCAATTTTCAGTACTGAAACGTTTTGACTCTACAAATAAAAAAAAAAACCACAGCGGTAATATCAGGTGTGCAAAACTACTGTAGGTGCGAAGCTACCTACCCTTAGGACAGGAAGGTCCTCACTGGTTCTACTTGTTCTATGATCCTTGCCAATGGATTTATCCCAGTGCCCTGCTCAGTGCCGACACTCTTACATGCTGTCTTGAGTTCTAATGAATGCTAGAAAATTCAATTTTATCACTGCATTTTTGCTCTCAAATATTGAGATCCAAAAACATGGCACCATTAAATGAATCAACGAAAATTTTGCTTTGCAGAGTAACTGTATTTCAGAAGAAGAAAGGGATGCCTACGAAGAACTGCTGACCCAGACAGAAATCCAAGACAACATCAATATAGTCAATAGTAAGTATTGGATTGTGTGAAACAAGTGGGTTGTTTTGTGGCACAAATGTTCTTTGTCAGAGTCCTACCGAAGCTCTGAACTTACATGCTTGCTAGGCTGTCTGATACAAGAAAAACATCCTCCAGATGCCATGTTAACTAGGGACCATTGCCTGACAGTTTCTCAGGGAGCTCTGTAAAATGGCCTTTCTCCATCCCACACAAAGTAGCTCAAAGTATGTTAAAGTTAGTTTGATGGCACCTCCTGTTTCATCCTAGGTGTAGTGCAGTTCATATTTTGAACCTTCTTCCTGAGATAATGTTGAATGTTTTTTCAATAAAAGATTATGATCTAGGAATTGGAGCAATAGCACAGCAGGTAAGACTCTTTTTGCCTTGCACACAATTGACCCGGGTTCAATCCCCAGCCTCCCATATGGTCCCCTGAGCATTGCCAAGAGTGATTTCTGAGTATAGAACCAAGGGTAATCTCTGAGTGTCACTGTGTGTGGCCCCAAAGCTACAACAACAGGAAGATCTATGGAAAAGATGGTTATGTCTTGCCTGTGATTACATGATGGCATTCTTTCAGTACGCAAGTGGATATTATTGACACCTCTGCTTGCTAGTACTTCCTGGTCATCAGTCTTCAGTTGCTTTAGTGCATGTGAGTAAAATTTTACAGGCCACAGGAGATGGCAAGTTCAAGTCCCACATCTCCAGGCTTCCATGGAATTGCTCACCTCAGTTCCTCTTGGCACCCCATTCACTTGTGTGATTCTCAAAATCAGAAAACTTGGGGAACTAAAGTCAACATGTGCGAGTTTAGAGATGTTACTATTGTTAGCCTCTTCACATCACACACACACACACAGTCACACACACACACACACACACACATACACACACATACAATTTATTTTTAGTTGTGGCATCCAGGAGTTCTATTTGTTATTTATTTCTCTAGGTCAGTCTAAATAATCCACCAAAAAGGTGAATATATGAAAGACAGTTTGGTCTACTGAATAAAGCATTTGAACCCTTAGATAAATCTACTCCTGGAGCATCCACAAATGGCAGCAGTTCTAGCCCTGGCCCTCACCTTAACCTCCTAGATGATGTCTGGGTTTTCTCTTTTCCTCCTTACACCTCCAAAGAGGTGCACATTTGCTAGTAGAGACACATTCAAGGAATTGAAGCAAATAAGGAGCCCCGAGGAGAGTGGTGCAAGTGTCTGGAAATCTAGTACAAGTGGGTCTGAGAATTCACCTCGTTTCTCCATCTTTATGCAGCTGTGGCCCTTCTGACCTTGTTTCTTTCCTGCGCCCCTCACCCCCCTCCCCACCCCGTCATTCTACCAGTTGGCTCCAAGTCTCCTTGACCCCTGTCCTACTATGGCTCCAAACGTGGCCTCCAGTTTATATGGGTTTCACCTCGAGCCCTCTTGCAATCTCCTGGAGCCCACATTTGTGGATTGCTGATTCACCTCACACATTCACACAAACGCTGAGAATCCTAATACCATCTTTTTCTTAAGGGAGCCCTTTTACACTTTGGGGTGCTTAGTCCAGTTCTTCATGTTTTGGTTTTGTGCCAACACCCAGCACTGTTTTGTGCTTGGGCTCACTCCTGGCAGTACTCAGAGGATCATGTGATGTTAGGGATCAAACCCAACCTCCCTATCTCTCTAGCCCTGTTATTTTCTTCTTGTGAAGTCTTTTTTGTTGTTGTTGTTGTTTTTTGTTTATGAGTCACACTAGGTGGTGCTCAGGGGTTATTCGTGACTGCACTCAGAAATTAATCCTGATAGTGCTTAGGGGACCATATGGGGTGCCAGGAAGCGAACCCGGGTCAACTACATGCAAGGCAAGCTTCCTACTCTCTGTACTATCTCTCCGACCCAATGTTCCTGCAAAATCTTATGGATGTTAGTGACAGCACTTGAAACCCAGTTTCCAAATCCTCTCTGTATCTACATGAGAGTCAAAGATTATATTATATTTGACAGAAATGAATTACAGGAAGAAATTATTATTGTCAGCAGACATGTGAGGTAGATAAACTTAGTGAGGAAATGGCTTTCTAGTCTTTTGCTATCCTTTATTTTTGAAATGTTTATAACCATGAAAATACTTCTTTTTCACATCTATTACTTTATATGTGTTAGTGCTTTACTCAGTGATATAATTTCCTGACCACAAATGTAATGCCTTTTCCCCTATTTTAAAATAAAAGGCAGGCTCAGCATGACTTGCATTGTCATATATTCAGATGCAATAATAAAGGGCATTACAGCGTTTAATAACTGTAGATCTGTAGACCACCATCATGCTGAAAATTTATAGTTTGGAAAAACTAAAAATAATCTTGAAAACCTCTCTAAAGCACATTTCAGTGATACGGCATTGAGACAGTGGCACACTGTAAATGATCTAAGTAGGGTCAGAGAGAGCACTCAACAGGCTTACTGTCGGCTTTGCTTGCAAAAGGTCTAAGTTTGGTCCCCAGCACCCCTTGGTCCCTTCCTTAACATCACTAAGAGGGTCCCTGAGCACTGCAGGGTATGACCCAGAAGCCAAAGATGAATTAAATGTTTAAGGGTAGTTACTTAATCAGCTACTCCTCAACCATGGAGGTTACTTTATTAAAATGTTTGGGTGTCTACATTTTTAGCAGCCTCTGTCATGGTAGAAGTGACAGCTTTGATGGTAGAGTTACTGGATCCATTTTTCAGCCTTCAGCTTTGTTGGAACTGCAGTCAGGGAGTGTTAAAAGGGGTTCATTAAGTTCTGTGTTTTGTTAAGATCAGCCTGAGAGATTATTTTAAATGCAGCATGTAAAAGAGTGGGTCACATTAATGTTTTTATTTTCTTAAAAAAGAAATGGTTCATTCAGAGTGTTTGAGGGATATGATTTTCCAGTGATAGTTTACCATACTGTTGTGCAGAGTCAATTATAAAGTCGCCAAGGCTTGCAGGATGCTTTGTGAAGTAACCAGAAATGCGGTGGAAAGACCACCATCAACCATTGTCCTTCCTTTCTGGGATCCTTGTATTTGCCACATTAATTCTAAGAATAAGTCAAAAAGGCACTTGAGTTCTTTGGATCCTTTTGAGTAAGTGTAAGTTTTTTCTTGGTGTGGCCTGAAAATTCGCGGCCATTCTATTTCCTGTTGTTGAGTGTTGACTCCTTGTAGAAAGGGGGTTGGGGGGATACCCTTGGAAATGTAATTAGAGAAGTTTGTCAGCTTTTCCAGGGAACCTCAATAATTCTAGCTATGGGTTAGGGAGCACCCTTGAAGAATTCTAGAAATTCTTAAGTACTTGTTTTGAGGGTGAAATCCTGCTGCTTCTGTCTAGTGGCAGAGTTCATCGCTCGTTCTTGCATTGCTCAGCAGTTCATCTCTTCCTCCAAAAACTGTGCTGAATCCACACTTCCCAGAGTCCTCCAGTGGGTCACTGAAATTCAGATCTTTGTAATGTAAATGTTGCAAATGGCAGGGGTCAGAGCATGGGAACCTCTGGTAAAACAAAGGCATTTCTGTGCTCAGGGTATTTTGTCTTTTGTTTTATTGGATTTTTTTCCCCCTCATTGAATACAATTTTTTTTCATTGCACGGATTTGTGTTGTGATAGATTTGAAATAATAAAAATTTTTCTCAGGGGTCTGAATTTTTAGAACCAGGGGACTGGAGCGATAGCACGGTGGGTAGGGCGTTTGCCTTGCATGTGGCCGACCTGGGTTCAATTCCCAGCATCCCATATGGTCCCCTGAGCACCACCAGGAGTAATTTCTCAGTGCAGAGCCAGGAATAACCCCTAAGCATCACCAGGTGTGACCCAAAAATCAAAAAAAGAAAAAAAGAATTTTCAGAACCAGGGCTGGAGCGATAGCACAGCAGGTAGGGCGTTTGGCTTGCTTGAGGCGAACCCAGTTTCGAATTCCAGCATCCCTTATGGTTCCCTGAGCACTACCAGGAGTAATTCCTGAGTGCAGAGCCAGGAGTAACTCCTGTGCATTGTCGAGTGTGACCCAAAAAGCAAAAAAAGGAAAAAAAAAGAATTTTCAGAGCCTCAGCTGAGAGTGCAGGGTCTAAGGACTAAACAACAGCCCCTCCATCTTGTGCAGTGGTCGAGCACCCCTGTGGGCAGCCCGGGATCCTCATTCAGAAGGATCATCGGACAACCGGGCCAGCCTTGCTCCTGCTCATTCTGACACAGCTTTCTCCCACGAGAACCATTACAGAGCCATGTCTGAGGGATCTTTTGTTTGTTTGTTTGCTTTTTGTTTGGGGGCCATACCCGGCAGTGCTCAGGGATTACTCTGCACTAAGGAATCACTCCTAAAAGTGCTCAGGGGATGCTAAGGGATGCCAGGAATTGAGCCCGGGTCTGCAGCATGCAAGCCAAGTGCCCCACCCGTGGTTCTGTCGCGCAACTCCCCCACCCCTTGTACCTGTGGGATCTTTGTGTCACAGACTTAAATCCTGGGTGATGCCCTGAGTGGGAAATGCTCAGAGATGATGGGAAGGGCTTGTGGAAGAAGATGGTGGGAGGGGAAAGGAAGTGTCAGCCAGGGAGGCAGGTTAGGCTGGAAGGTTCTCCCAATTCAGTGGTGAGAGTTTCTCTCAGAACTAATTTCCATCAGTGCTCAGTCTTCTGGGTACACAACTGCCATGGGCTTCCAGGGCTGTGCCTGCCCTCCAACTGGGATGGGAAGTGATCATTTTGGTCTGCAGGAAGGTGGGTGGGTGAAGCCGAGGTACTGATGGGATGTGAAAACCCGCAGGGCAGGCGGCTGTGGACCACATCAACATGGTCATCCGGGAAGGTGAGCCCAAAAATACGCTGCTGGCACTGAAGCAGCCCGAGGCCCAGCTGCCTGCTGTGTACTCCTTTGCCGCGGAGATGTATCAGAGCGAGCTCTTCAACCTGCAGAAACAGAACAGCCTGGTAAGTCAGAAGCGCTCCCAGCGCTGGGCATGAGGTCCCAGTCATCAGGGCAGTGTATGGAAGAGGTGAAGGGTCCAGGCAGAGCCTCGGCCTGGCTCTGGGCTTGGTGGCCAACCTGTGCCAGTTTTGTGGTGCGCCCAGCTCCTGCCTTTCACCTACGTGATCAGTCTAAGCTCCCAGTGAGGAAAGCAGGCGAGTCTCTACAAATTCATGTTAAACACCGGGTGTTCCTTTTGAAAGCACTTTGGATCATTTGGGGTTTTGTTGTGGGGTCACACCAGATAGTCGTGGGGGATCAGGACCCAGTAGTACTCGGGGGACTTTGTAATGCTGAAGATAGAGCCCCAGACCTTCCACACGCAAACTATGCCCTCAGCCTCTTGAGCCACGCTCTCAGTGATGGTTTTTAAAATTACACTGAAGTTATAAAATGTGTGATCTTGTTGATGGGGTAGAATCAGCTCTGAATCTTCTCTTGCAGAGAGCTGCACCTAAAGACATGGGTGTCATGGTTTTGATTTTTGTATTCTGGGCTCCTTCAATGTGTTGATTGCCACGTGTACCACCACTGGCTCATGTGTGAATGTGGCCTATTAACATAAATCACAGTGCTGGTGTTGATGTGTTAATAATATGCTAATAATACACAACAAAAGTACTCACATAAGGTTACAGTAATTAAGATCATATGTACTAGTACAGGATTAAATCAAGGTTACAGTAATTAGGAGCATGTGTACTAGGACAGGATTAAATCAAACAATGGATCAGAATGAAAAGTACTGGAAACAGAGCCAAGAATTTAATACAGGAATGAACTAGTGTTTAAGGAAGATGGGGACAGGAATGAAATCCTTACAAGCATTCAACTGTTATGTCTGGGAGTGGGGAAAGAGTACTGCCTCATAATAAAAGGTAAAGGTAAAGGCCCTCCCGTTGATCGTCGATTTGCTCGAGCGGGCCCAGTAACGTCTCCACTGGAGACTTTGTTGTTACTGTGTCTGGCATATCGAATACTCTCGGTAGCTTGCCGGGCTCTCCGAGAGGGGCGGAGGAATCGAACTCGGGTCGGCCATGTTGGCCGCTTGGATGGCGAACGCCCTACCCACTGTGCTATCGCTCCAGCCCACTGCCTCATAATACATACAGTAAATTCCCGGGGTAAAATGTTCAACATGAACAAATAAAATATAAATATTCTGAGAAGACATTGAAGGACATTGGATGTTAAAAACCATACCAGAGATATTGCTCAAGAGGTAGAGCATAGATTTAGCACAAATTTGAGGCCCCCAGTTGGATGGATCCCAGCACCAGGGCCAGCCCTGGGCTGACCATCACAGGGATCACCTTCCCCGCACTGAGTACTGTGAGTGGGGGGAAGCAGGGGAGAATGGAGGTCTCCCCTCCCAAATAAAATGGGAAGAAACATTCCTCCACCAAGAAAGGGAAAAGAGACCAGGAGCATCTGGGAGAAAATCATAAAATAGCAGACAGATGAAAGAGTACACACACAAAAATTTATACCCAATCAGACATAAGCAAATGCAAATTACAATGAAATTTGTTTATTCACCAGGTTGAGAAATCAGATTGGCAGAGATGGAAAGATTTACCCTCATGGAGGGATAAGTTCGGGGCTCTTGGGAATGTGAGAGGTCCAGCCTTTCTGGACATGTCGGGAGCTCAGTCTGCTTGTCACACGTTGTGTCTCCATCCTGGCAGTCACGACCCAGGAAATGAGCTGCACCATTTGCCGCTGTTCCACAGGCAGCTTCTCTGCTCTGTCTGCCAGTGGCTAAGTGCTAGAAACAACTAAATGCTAGACAGACTAGAGTAAGGGGTATCCAGGTGTAGAGCACACTAACATCAAGTGGAAAAAATGAGTGCAAAGTGTGTAGCATGATCTTATGTGTGGGAGTTTTTGATAAGCCTTTTTTTATAAACCCCAAGTTTGCATGAATTTTATTTTATATTTTTCCCATTGGACTGGAGCACATTGGTAGGGCGTTTGCCTGGCGCTCAGCCAACCTGGCCGAGCTGGGTTCGATTCCTCCGCCCCTCTCAGCCCGGAAAGCTATCGAGAGTATCTCACCCGCATGGCAAAGCCTGGCAAGCTACCCGTGACGTATTCGATATGCCAAACACAGTAACAAGTCTCAAAATGGAGATATTACTGGGCCCGCTCAAGCAAATCGATAAACAACGGGAGGACAGTGACAGTGATTTTTCCCATTGGATTGTTTTAATTGAGTCACCCTGAGATATACAGTTACAAAGTTGTCCATGATCCAGTCTTACAATGTTCCAACACCCAACCCTCTACCAGTGCACTTTCCCACCACCAATGTCCCCAGTTTCCCTCCCACCATGCACCGCCGTCTGCCTTTATAGCAGGCACAACCCCCTGCCCCCCCCCCCCCCCCCGCCACACACACTTCTTTTGGACATTATGACTTTGAATCTTTCAATGCAGGCACTGAAAGGTTATCATGTATATCCCTTTACCTACTTTGCATGCATTTTAAATAAAAAGCTGAGGGTCAGAGAGAACAGGGGTTATAAGATGCAAGTCTGCATGCTTCGGACCCAGGTTCAATGCCGAGCACCACATGGTTCCCTGAGCACTGTTGTGAGTGGCCCTGGAGACCCCCAATACCATATTTTCACACCTTCAGCCCAGTGGCTGAACTGCTGGGGAAATTGGACCTCTAGAGCACCACTTGGGAAACAGAAACAGAGGTCCTTCCCCCCCCCCCCGGCCCCCCACCACAAATTTTGCTTAAAGATAAAAGAATATATACTAAAGAACTATGATAGTGGAATTTGTTTCTTCCTGCTTATTTGTTTTTTTTTTTTTACATTTTATAAATGGAAATACATTTATTTTGCTTTTGTTGGGGGGTGGACAGGAAGCTTTGGAGATTTTATAATAACCAGCAATGCTTAAGAGCTATTCCTGGCTCCGTGCTTGGAAGTGACCCCAGGGTGATCAGGGGACCCTATACAGATGCCAGGGGTTTGAGCTGGGGGTAGCAGGATGTGTGTTCTAAACTCTTCACACAGGCTGCCTGTGCTTTGGGGAGCTGACATTGCAGTATGTTTCCCAACAGAACTACTTGGCTCATGAAGAGCTCTCCATTGCGGTGGAAATGTTATCTGCCATTGCTTTACTAAACCAGGCCTTAGAAAGCAATGATCTTGTGGCTGTGCAGAATCAACTCAGAAGCCCCAAAACAGGCCTCAACAATGTGGACGAGACACATGTGGATCGGTAAGGAACCTTTCCTCAACTTCTTTTTGTGCCAAAATCTGTATTTGACTATTTGTCTGCTCTCAAAAATTTTGAACTGGGGGCCAGAGACGAAGTACAGTGGGTAGGGTGCTTGCCTTGCAAGTGACCAAACTGGATTTTATTTTATATTTTTCGGGTATCCCATATTATTCCCTGAGGACTGCCAAAAGTAATTCCAGAGCACAGAGCCAGGAGTAACCCCTTAGCATCACTGGGTGTGGTTCCAAAACAGAACAAAACAAAACAAATTAAAGATTTATTTATAACTGAAAAAAATCTCATTTCATGTTCATTTTCTTGAATGTGAACCTACTTCTATTTTAGGGAACCCTTTTAATATTAAAACCTTTCTTTACAATAATCCTTTGAGGGGAGCAGAAATTTAAAAAAAAAGAAAGAAATCATCTTGTGACAAATACTTTGTCACTAGCAAAAAGCATTTGATAAGTTGGAATAATAAAGAAGAGTGAAACACAACTACCTTTAGACTTCTTTTGAGAGGACAGAGTATAGGAGAGTTGGATGCTTAACTTGGTGATTGTCCCGACCAGCGCTCTCATTTTCATGAGAAAAAGAATTGGGATTTATGAACTCCAGGTTAGGTTCCGAGCCCTTTTTTGTTTATAAAACCGAAGAAATCTGAGAAAACAATGGATCATGGTTCTTGGCTTTTCACTTTATGCTCCGAAAAAATGTTCTTAGAATATACAATAGACAGGACTGTAACTAAGGACCCAAAATAAGGATTCTAATTGATCAGTAAGACAAAGCCCAAGTTAAAGGAAGTGATTGTTTTCCTGCATGACCGCCAGGAGGAGCTGTCTGCATAAAATCACCCCAAGCTCCTTTGCGATAGTGATTCTGGAACTGCTCTGCTAGGGAGAATATCAGGGAACTCACACTGTACATTTGCAGAAGAGAAATGAAAAATAGACTAGTTAGACTTTAAAAATAAATAGACAACTTTATAGCTGTGTATCTCTTGGTGATTCAATTTTTTTAAAAAAGACAATTTTTAAAAGAAATAGCTTTGTATCTGTGTATTTCACCATGATTCAATAGAAAGAAAGAAAGAATAGAAAGAGAAGAAAAAGGAGTAAGGAAGGAAAAGAAAGAAAGAAAGAATAGAAAGAAAGAAAGAAAGAAAGAGAGAGAAGAAAAAGAAGTAAGGAAGGAAAAGAAAGAAAAAGAGAGAGAAAGAAAGAAAGAAAGGGAGGGATAGAAGGAAAGAGAAAGAAAGAAAGAAGGGAGGGAGGGAGGGAGGGAGGGAAGGAAAGAGAAAGAAAGGAGAAAGAAGAGAAAGAAAGGGAGGGATAGAAGGAAAGAGAAAGAAAGAAAGAAGGGAGGGAGGGAGGGAAGGAAAGAGAAAGAAAGGAGAAAGAAGAGAAAGAAAGAAAGAAAGAAAGAAAGAAAGAAAGAAAGGAGGGAGGGAGGGAAAGAGAAAGAAAGAGAAAGAAGAAAGGAAAGGAAGGAAGGAAGGAAGGAAGGAAGGAAGGAAGGAAGGAAGGAAGGAATTTGACCACTTGTCCATATAGCAAATGGCCTAAAGGAGAGAGCAGTGAAGGATCAAGTAATACACAGGAGAAGAAAACTAGTCATAGAAAATTTCAAAAAAGTCACTTCAGAATTCAGAGCTTTCTAATTTTTTATTTTATTTAGGAGGTGCAGTTTTGGGGAACTTTTGCTAAACATAAGCAAAACCACTCTTATTAAATAAGCTTGTTATATATTGACAAAAAGCGGTTTTTCATCTGATTGTCTATCCGCCTGCCACCTACATTTAGCCTCCTTAATCGAATTTTAAGGTGCAAACATGAAAAAAGAAGGAATGTCCCTGATGAAAATCATGATTTTTTTTTCTTCCACAGTTATGCAAATTCATTGCTCTCTATTAAAATGGAAGCCTTATCCCAAGGACAAGATAATCTAAGTTGGAATGAAATTCAAAATTGTATTGATATGGTTAATATTCAAATTCAAGAAGAAAAGGACAGTAAGTATGGGACACTCTCTTTCCAGAGTTACATGGAAATATATGCTTTCTAGAAAACTTGGTTTTCTCTTAAGATTTTAAAGTTTTCTTTATGGAACCTTAGCTGGGTAAACATTTGTATATAGATTTTGGACTTATCACTATTTTGATATTTTACAGTATCACAATGTTGTTAATATTACAAAGCTAATACAGGTGGCAGAGGATAAAACAAAAATAGAAGCTTTGGGCCAGAAAGATAGTAGAGGGGTTTAAGGCACTTTGTTAGTAGCCATTCCGGATTGATCACCAGTTCCCCATATGGTACCCCAAGCACTGCCAGGAGTGATCCCTGAGCACAGAACCAAGGGTGATTCCTGAGTAGAGTCAGGTATAGCCCAAACCACCGCCCTTTATCCCCCAAAGCCCTAATATCTTCCTATGACTTTCCCTCATAACTTCAGAGATGACTGCACTAGGTAATTCAGATTTTTCAGCACTCAGCTTTATTTTGGCCATTTTCCTGAAATATGGCATTTGTTCCTGCCCTTGGAAGAAATTAAAGCACAGAGCAATTGTTGCTTGACACAAATGGTGAATTGCAGAGCGTTTAGAAGTTATGAGTTGCCAGAGCCAGTGCTGTAGTACAGTGGGTGGGGTGCTTGCCCTGCACATGGCTGACCCAGGTTCGATTCCCAGCATCCCATCCCTGATCTGTCAGGAGTGATCCCTGAGTACAGAGCCAGGAACAAGCCCTCAGTACTGCTGGATGTAGCCTCAAACCAAAATTAAAAAAAAAAAAAAAAAAAAGAAAAAGTCCAGAAAGAAGTCAGGAGATGCCAGCTTGAAAGTGGATAGTCCCAAGAAGATAGGCCCTGAGAAATGTTTGGACTGAGCAAAACCAAGCCGTCTTGTCCCATCTTTATGATCTAATTTTTGTGCAGTTCTCCCTGACATTCCCTACTGTCCAGATCTGCTATGGTGACTTCTGTTTATGTGCTGTTTATATAAGCCCAGGCACCTTACGTGTTGCAGGGGGTTGGACCCGGGTCAGCCTCATTTAAGGCAAGCGCCTTATCTGCTGTACTCTCTCTCCAACCCTGAAAATTACATTTGTATGTAATTACATTTGTTCTCAGCACCCAGCAATTATCAGTTTACCCTTATTCTTGACATCAATTGGGGGGTGAGTCATTTTTGTCAGTGACAAACAGACCCTTTGCTTTTAACAGGGAGAGAGGAGGGAAGACATTTGTTTTGTGTTTTTTTTTTTTGGATGGATGGTGGGGCACACCCAGCATACTCCTGGCCCTGTGCTCAGGGATCACTTCTGGCAGGCTCAGGGGACCTTACGTGTTTCCGGGGATCGAACCAGGGTCAGCCTCATGTAAGGCAAGCACCTTATCTGCTGTACTATCTCTCCTACCCTGAAAATTACATTTGTCTAAATTAAAAAGAGGGTGGTCTTTAAATACATAAAGCAAGAAATGAGACAATACCCACTGAAAAAACCTGAAATGTGCTATTTAATAGAACTGGAATGCAAGGATGTGAATGAAGGGGAATGTGGTGCAGGGTGGGGGGAGGCGGGGGCCATGGTGGAGGTTCTGGCAGAGCAGCACTGCAAGTAATGAACAAAAATGATACCAATGTCAAATAGAGAAAGAAATTTAATTTTAAAAATAAGGTAAATGCAAGGACAAAAAAATAAGAACAAGCGAGAGAGAGAAAAAAAGAGAGAGAATGGTCTTTTGTAAGTGAATTTTATTGTTAAGCAAAGCCTTTTTTTGGTGGCCATGCTTTTATCTAACTCTTAGTAAAACTGGTTATAGGTCACTACTGACCATGAGGTTATCACACAGCCTTCATCGCATTTCCTCACATCTTTGAAGCACCTTTGCATCAAGAGCAGTTCTTTCAGAGGCTTGAGTTTGCTTTCTAGAATTTAGGAGCTTGATTCAGAATATTTCATTTCCTTGTTCTGTTGATTCACCAAAGTCCTGCATATCAATTGCAGTGGAGAATGCATATTAATGCATATTAATGCAGTGGAGAATGAGTTTCCTCAGACTCCGGATGCTAAGTTGATTTCTTTCTGGAAAGTTCACTTTTTGCAGGAAAGCCACAGAGGAGTATTGTTTGTAGCCTAGAGATGGAGGTTTTCTTCTTTTGAATTTGGCAAGCACTGTTCTTTGTAAATTCTGTTTACAAAGAAGTTGTAAAGTTTTTGAAGTTTTAAATCATATATATTTCTTGAAGTTTTATATCATATATTTAGCAAATTAAAGAGCTAAACTTGTTAAACACACCTTTGTGGATAAATTGCATAATATAGTAAAGAAATATTCTGAAGTAGCCACGAATTGTTCCTGAATATCTTGAAAATGCATCAATCCCCACTCAGCCTGGCCGCACACTTCAGACCTAACCTTAGGTCTAAATAGTGATGTGGATAAGGTATGCTGTGAGTGGCTGATGATCAGCGTTGTAGGGAATGCAGTGGAGAATACATTTCCTCAGATGCTAAGTTGATTTCTTTTCTGGAAAGTTCACTTTTTGCAGAAAAGCCACAGAGGAATATTGTTTGTAGCCTAGAGATGGAGGTTTTCTTCTTTCAAATTTGGCAAGCACTGTTCTTTGTACATTCCGTCCCCTGCTTCTCATGCACACAGCCTCTAAAAGCATAGTTCCCTCTCACTGAACTGAAATGCTGCAGTCTCCAGGATTTACAAAGTGAAGGAAGTCACATCTGGTCTGAAGCTCCGCAGTACTTGCTCAAATGGGATTTCCCCTCTACTATAAACAGGAAGTGATAGAGATGTGTCCAGGGGGGCCTTTGGGTATGGCTGCCAGCTCCTGTGAGGTCATTTACTATGACCTCAGCAGCTGTGTTCTTAGTCACGTGCCAAACAAAAATTTAGGCAGGTGATTTCAATCAAGTCAGCTGGAATGCACTCAGTCCCAGGTGATCAGTCCTTAGAGACAGACATTCTCTTTCTCAGATGTGCTACTCTTGAGAGCATCTTAGAGTGGGGTGTTTATTTAGAACAATCTTCCCCAGAAGGTGTCCTCAAAAATGACACAGAGTATTCTGTGCTCACCAGTTTATAACTGCTACAGGGTAAAATGATTTATCTTGTATGAGAATTAATATTTTACCTTTCCTGATGTTTTGCAGTACTGTAATTTGCATATTAGACAAGTACTTCTGTTTTCTCCTCAAACATTGAAGTCTTACTATCTTGTATGATATGTAGGCATTTTAGAGTATTCCATTTATCCTGCTGATAAATATTTCATTCTTAGAAAGATGGTATTTATGGGATCATCTACTCAAGAACCATTTAGCACAAGCACAGCGGTAGGGCGTTTGCCTTGCACGCAGCCAACATGGCCGACCCGAGTTCAATTCCTCTGCCCCTCTCGGAGAGCTTGGCAAGCTACTGAGAGTATCTTGCCCGCACGGCAGAGCCTGGCAAGCTACCCGTGATGTATTCGTATGCCAAACACAGTAAACAAAGTCTCCAATGGAGACATTACTGGGCCCGCTCGAGCAAATCGATGAACAACGGGAGGACAGTGACAGTGATTCTACCTTAATTTGAAGGTTGAGATAGAAATAAAAATTAGAACTACTTACATTATTATTAAAAATTAGAAGTACTTCCATTATATCATTACGCGTCACATTTGTAAAGTGACTTGTGATTGCTCTTATGAAAAGTGGCCAACAAAAGGAGAACTAAGAATTTGGCCTTAAGAATGTTTGTTTTCTAAGCTTACTGCCTATAAATGTCAATTTCTTTAGATTGCATAGCTTGTCTTTTGTATTTGTTAGTTCTGGATCTTATTGTCTGTATATTCTAAGCTCTGTACTGTGGTAGATATGGTAGAACGTTAATTGGTTTCTTATTCGTCCTTCAATACATCTAAGGAATCTGTATACAGATGTCATTCTGGGCCAGAGAGGACTCAATGGTCTGAGAGCATGCTTTGCATGTAGGAGACCAGGAACTGACCTGCATGGTTCCACCAAACAATATCAGAAATGGCTCCTGAGCATGGAGCCATGAGTAGCTCATGTGCCCCACCAACAAAAGAAAGTTACCTATGAGTCTACCTGCAGTGTCCATGCCAATTAGTTGGTATATGCCCAACTAAATAAGCCTCTAAACTTTTTCATTTAAGCTAGCCACCTTTAAAGGATTCTGTAGGGGGTGGAGAGATAATACTGGAGGGAAGGTACTTGCTTTGCATGTGGCTGACCCTCATTCAATCCCTGATACCACATATGTTTTCCCAAGCAATGCCAGGAATCACTCCTGAGCACAGAGCCACAAATATACCCTGTGCACTGCAGGATGTAGCCCCAACTCCTTCCACCCCCTAAAGTGGTTCAGTAATTATTGTGGCTTATTGCACAGCCCAAATACAGAAGATATTTGTCAACATGGGAGATTCCATTAAACTGTACTAAAGTTCATTAGCCTAGAAACTGATTCTATTCACCCTGTGGGAATGGCTAGACTTCTAACTGGCTGTTTTGGTACTTGTGCAGAGTGTGAAGTGGAGTAATCTGAAGAATAGAATGTGTATATAAACCTTTTTTGCACTGCAGTGTTTTTTTTTTTATCTCTGCATTAAGTTCTGCTAGCTCTTGGTGCTGTCTGTTCCACCCTCCACCATCTTGGGTTCCATCTGAGGTGGGTGGCACTAGCAGTTAGCATCTCTGCCCTTGCCACTCTTTTTTGGTTTTTTTGGGTCACACCCAGCGATGCTCAGGGATTACTCCAGACTCTGCACTCGGGAATTACTCCTGGTGGTACTCAGGATATGGGATGCCGCAGATCGATCCTGGGTCAGCCTCATGCAAGGCAAATGTCCTGCCCTCTATGCCATCACTCTGGCCCTGCCTTTACCACTCTTATGTAAAGTTATCTCCATTTGGGAAACATGACAACAAAACTCACCCTTTTATTCTACTTTCATGTATTTCAGAAGAGGTGTAACCATCCCCACACCACTTACCAGAACCTGGGTCATTTTTATCACCCCAAAAGGAACCTTTATACTAAATGTCAGTCTCTCCTTTTTTTCCTTCTCTTTCTATCTGTCTGTTCACATCCCACTATGGATATTTCATATAAGTAGGATCATGTATGTGATCTTTGTGACTAGCTGCTTTCACATAGCATAGCGTATTCAAGGTCCATATTACCTTGACTAAAAGAATTCATTTCTTTTGTAGTCAGATATTATTCTGTCTATACATTCTCCACTCTTCAGTTAGTTAATATTTAAATTGTTTTTATTTTTCATTTGTTCTAAGATAGTCAGCAGACATTCATACATAGTTTCCATGTAAAAATACAGTTTCAGTTTTCTTGAGTAAATGAACATGTGGAATTGCTGAATCATAAGTTAATTTTACCCTTCAATATTTTAAGAAGTTGCCTCAACCCAGGAGACTGCCCCATTTCTTTTCCCACCAGTAATGAATTCCTGTTTAACTTTATCTTCACAACACTCATTACTGTTTATTTTTTTTACTATGGTAAGTCTAGTGTTAAGTATTAGTTCATAGTAACTTTTATATCTATTTTCCCACTAATGATTGAGCATCTTTTTGTGTCATTATTATTTATATCTCTTCTTTAAAAATATGACTTTTTACGTTTTTTATCAATTGCCAATTGATTTTTATTAATTGTGTATTTTGTTTTTGGACCACACATGGGATGCTACTCCTGGCTCTGGGCTCAAAAGTTCCTCCTGGTGGTGCTTAGTAGGTACCATATGAAGTGCTGTGGAGATTGAATCCGAGTTAGTCACATGCAAGGCAAATGTTTTGACCCCTGCTATCTCTCCAGCCCTGGATTTTCCTTATTGTTGAGTTGTAAAATTTCTTATGTATTTGTTTCACTTATGTGCAAATCCTTTACCACTTGCCTATTTGCATCTCTTCAATATTACTTTGTCCCCTTTGTCTTGGTTGCATGTATGTGCATACAGATATATATATGTATGTATATATATATATATAATGCATGCATATGACTTTGAATATATTTACTCCAACTCAGTAAGTTGTTTTTATTTTCTTTGAGTTCTTTTGAGCACAAAATTTTTAATTTTCACAACATTCCATGATTTTTTTTATGTAGGAGTATTGCTATTTATTCAGCCATTTATTAGGCTGATTGAATTGTGCATGAACTCCGCCTTACTTTTTTTTTCAGTTTTTATAACTTTATTTATTGAATCACCGTGAGAACAGTTACAAAGCTTTCGGGTTAAAGTCTTGGTCATACAATGAAACACCCCTCCCTTCACCAGTGCCCATTTTCCACCAACAAAAACCCCAGTATATCCCCCATCCTTCCCCCTCCCCAGATGATTTCCACATTACTCTCTCTCTACTTTGATTACATTCAATATTTTGACACCTTACCCACCGTTATTATTTGGAATTTTACCCCAACACTCATCTGCCGAAAAGGCAACAGTAGACAATTTATTTTCTATTGCTTGTTATGAATGACACATGATGTCATGTGACTGCAGTAGTGGCCTCACAATTTTGGAATTCTGAAATTTTAACAATTAAATCTGGAGGGATTTCTGCCAAAAGCCACTGGGTTTTGAGATTTGTTTCTGAGTCTCTGGGATCATGGCCATTAAGCAGCTTGATCAGGAGTCAGAGAGGCCATTCGTGGGCGGCAACTCAGGGTCTTGTTGGGGTGGGGAGGAAAGGACCGGCTCCACCCCATCCCGTGAGGCCCCACGTGTCTCATCACTGCGGGCCCAAACCCCACTGTCCAATGGTCTCTGGAGGATGGCCACCACTGAGCCGTCAAGGGGGAGCAGGCGGAGGGACAGCACCCTTTCCCCCTGGAGTGGCCCAGCAATAGTAACCTACTGTGGGGTCCAGACGCATTTCTGCCAAAAGCTGCTAGGTTTTGAGATTTGTTTCTGAGTCTCTGGGATCATGGCCGCTAAGCAATTCAATCAGAAACCAGAGAGCCTTGCCTCCAATTATATAGCAGAGCAGGGGGTGGTTTGTGGGTGTGTCTCCCACATACCTAACTTTTGGTTGTTCACTTTCTTGGTAAACTTTACCTGAAGTTTTTGGGATCTGGCCAAAGACATAGCAGCAATTGTGGGGTATCTGGAAGTCTGGAGACACTATCAGGCTGCTGATGCACTCGCCTCACAGGTACAGATTGACCTGCTGGCGGCACTGTACCCCCAATACCCCATTAGTTTTTAAAAAAATATTTTTGGTATTGTAGCTAAATAATATTGCCTGTAATAAAGGTTTACACTTATGTAACCTAAGAATTTTATAGTTTTAAGCTTTTTTGTTTAGATATGTAATTCATTTTGAGGGGTTTTTTTCTGTGTGTGTCATATAGGAAGTTCAATAACTTTATTTTCTAGTTGGGTTGACATTCCTGTCAAAAAACAGTTGACTGTAAATATAAGGTTTCTGAACTCAAGATATTATTCTATTAAAAAGATATTATTCTATTAAAAAGATATTGTTCTATTAACCTATATGTTTATCTTTATACTAATAGTATATAGTATTGATTTTCACATTGTAATTTGCTTTGAAATTGGAGCATGTCCTCTTTGTTCTTTCTTTTTAAACACTGCATTGGTTGTTCCTAGTCAGTTTCCATATAAACATTAGAATCAGTTTCTTAATTCCTGCTATGAAAAACGAATGTTGACTCTATAGTTCTACTTGAGGAATGTTTCCATTTTAATTCTAATTCATGAGCATTGAATGAGTATTGAATGTTTCTTTGATTTACTTTGAGTCATCTTTAATTGTTTGCAAAAGTGTTTACTATTTTTCAATTCGCATGTCTTATGTTTCTTTTGTTAAATTTATTCCTGGGTGTTTAAAATTCTTTTGGTAATTGTAATAATTTATAATTGGAATCTTTTCTAAGTGGAATTTTCCCCCTTAATTTGTGGAATTGTGTTTAAGTATTCAGAAATGGAGTTGATTTTTATACAGAGAAATTGTATCCTGCAACTCAGACTATTTTTGTTAGCTTTCACAGTGCTTTATAGATTTTCCACTTCCCCCACCATGCATGCACACATATACACTCTTTGTTCAATCTTTATATTTCTAGATAGTGTATAATGTGTTATGACTTAAGTGGAACACTTATTTATTTATTTTCTAGGGTTTGTAGTTGTAGAGTTGATCAATGAAGCTATTGATGAAGGAAATGCTTTGAAGACTTTAGATACTTTGATGTTACCTGATGCTAAGATTCAGGGTGTGGACCCAGACTTTGCCCAGCACTACCAGGATGTTCTGTACAATGCCAAGTCTCAGAAACAGTTGGTAAGTTTTAGTAGATTGGTTTCTCTTAAATGCACACATAAGGTAAAGGACTTGCATGTTTCTAAACACTCATGAGCTCGTCCCAGATATGTAAGTCAGAATGAAGATAAGAGGGCTGATAGGTGCCTGGTGCCTGACAGTAGGGGAAAGGCACCTTCAGGACTGCCATTTCCATTCTTACACTAAAAACTCAGGTAGGGGTGTGTGTGTGTGTGTGTGTGTGTGTGTGTGTGTGTGTGTGTGTTGTGTATTGGGGGGTAGTATTTGTTTTGAATCCAGGTCATTGTGTATTTACTAAGCATATACTATTGCATGATACAAGCTTCAGGAAAATGGGATGTAAGGAACATCTAACATTAGATTGTTCTCTGCATTTTTCTTTGAAACCCTCAGAACTGTATTGAAGCAATGGGCTTTCTCCTATCAACTAAATTACCTTATAAATAAGCATGTGGAAAATTAGCAAAAGGTGGTGTGCACAGAAATATTTAGAGAATGCAGGGAGTGATGTGGGCTAGAATCCCAAGAGAGTTTCCCGCTGAGACGGAATTGCACCCAAAGGGCAAGGGAAAAAGGTGGGTGGGTGGGGGTGAAGCAGAGTGCCACTGCAGGTAATGCAGTGCTAGGTGGATACCAGCCTGGTTCATCCCGGGCATGGGAGGAAACTGAGTTAGCATGAATCTCTGCAAAGAGAAGAGGGTTTACTTGGTTGCAGGGCTTCCCCTCAGAGGAGCACCCCTCCACACCTCCGCCTGCTCCTGCCTGCCCATACTCTCTGGAATAGCACTTCCTGTATCACCAAACAACTAATTTCAATGCAAGTCATTAGAAATATTTTGGCAAACTCTAGTCTCCAAGTAGAAGAGTGTTGCTTCTGGGAAAGAGAGTTGAGAACTAAGAAAGGTGAAAAAAGATACTTTAGCTATCATTCCATGATGCCACATATTACCTGTTTATAAAATATAACTTCAATAAAGTGAGAAAAAGTTATACATAAACCCCATCTTAAAATATGACTCCTGACAAATGGCCAATCTCATGAGAAGTCAAGGAACCCTCATCTGTAAGGGTCCATGTGTGCTGTGGGCTTTGTAGGCTGGTGGCAGTGTTGAGTTACTCTCCAGGCTTCAGAAAACATTCCACAGAGTTTCCCGTCGGAGTCTGACAGTTAGCTGAAGGCTGAGGAACATCACTCATGGGAATGAGCTGGAGGTTCCCTCTGAGCAGCAGCGTAGTGAATGGGGATTACTCACAGTCAAACTCGAGTCCCTGCATCACTGGGGCCACAGTGTGCACTCAGGGAGGGGGACTCGGCATCCTCCTGCTGTCCCCACTAATATAGCTGTGTCTGTGGCACATAGCACACGTAGGAGTCCTGAAAGATAACATTTGCTTTGGAGACAGAAGAGCTCTATTCTGACCTTGACTTTGCCCCAAATCTGCGAGGGCTTCTAGTTTTACTCAACTGGAATTCTCTGTACTGTGGTTTTCCCATGACTAAATTTAGGGTGGTAGAGCCTATCATGGAGGTGTGGATTCAATAATAGTGTGTATAATAAATGTGATGTTGATGTCATTTTATCTGATTACATTGTATGATCACGTACAGCACTTGGTAGGGAGACTTGTCACTCAAAGAAATTGCTTAAGGATTTATGGGAGCTGGAGCAATAGTACAGTGGGTAGGGTGCTTACTTTGCATGCAGCAGACCTGAATTTGATCTGGGTCTTCTCATATGGTCCGCTAAACTCCTACAGGGGTGATACTTGAGTGCAGAGCCATGAGGAAGCCCTGAGCACTGCTAGGCGTTGCCCCAAAACAACAACAAAAAAAGTTATTATGACTACCTCAGGTAGCCTCCAAGGGAAGAGATACATGGAATTGGGTCCTCCACTCACAAACCAAAGAAGACAGGCTGTATAGTTCTCCACCCAGAGCGAGATGGGGACTTGTCCCAGGACACAAAGATCTTTCACAGACAGGTGGAGGAGGTGCACACAGTATTTCAATCTGAGGGCCTGAGCTCTTCCTGCTATGTTGGCTTGCACCAAATTAATTAGAGTCATTAAGGATATCAAATAAGAGCTTGACTTATATATGTTCCAGCTTAAACATCAAACTCCTGTCAGCCTATTAAACAGATGGAGCTGCCACTAGCTAACAGATTCAATACACAAATCCAAGCAATGTGTATTCAGTCATTAAACTATTTTAGAACATGGTTTACATTCGTTTTTGTTCATTTTGAAATGTTCTTTTTTTCCAGCTTGTTTTCTTTCCCTGGGAAAAGATTCTGATTCTGTTGTTTATTTGGTGGGGTTTCTGTGTTTATTTTTGTAACCTTAGTTGAGTTAAATCCCTAGATTTTTCCAGTTGTCTTTTGATTAGTTCCGTATCTTGCCTTCCCCACATCTAGTCATGGGAACTAATAGGGAGAATGACCTCACTGGGCTCGTCAGTATAAAATAAAGCTTGTGTCCAAAAATATGACTGGTAAAGGTCACAGCAGCTAACATCTCCAAGAATGAGTGCTCAGTTTCATCAAAGATCGGATTCAGTGTTCTATGTTGTTGAAGACTCTTATTTGGTTGTTTTTGGGACCACACCCAGCAGTGCTCAGGACTCACTTCTGTCTCTGTGCTAGGGGATAACTCCTGGTAGGCGCAGAGGAACCATATGAGTTTCTTCTGCATCCAAGGCAGGCACTGTCTTATCTCTCCAGCCCTTTTCCTCCCCATTATTTTTAACCTATCGATGAAATGAGGAACTGAAGAGTTCAAAAATATCCATTTAAATTGTATTTTATTGTTTTGATGGTCCACAGAGTATAGAGGCAATGTATATTCTTACATATCTGCAAATTTAGCTTAGCAATCCTTCAAGCCCTTAACCCACTCATCTAACTTTCTAAAATAAGGGAAATCATTACTTACTGGAATATACCGGATATTTGTAGCAAATATTATTTCACAACAAAAGTGTCTATAAGAAGTAAAGAACAGAGGCATTATTTAAGAATATATAAAGACATTATGAATATATTCTTAGTTTAGCTCCCCCCCGCCCCCCGCCACATACATGCACACACTTTCCCAGCAAAAAAAATGATGTTATTCCATGCAGTACAGAGTAGTTTTCTTTTTCAACATGAATTTAATGGACTTTTATGGTGTCTCAATACTTTGGGGGGCTGGAGCGATAGCACAGCGGTAGGGCGTTTGCCTTGCACGCGGCCAACATGGCCGACCCGAGTTCAATTCCTCTGCCCCTCTCTGAGAGCCCAGCAAGCTACCGAGAGTATCTCGCCCGCGCGGCAGAGCCTGGCAAGCTCCCCATGACATAATCGATATGCCAAACACAGTAACAACAAAGTCTCCAATGGAGACATTACTGGGCCCGCTCGAGCAAATCGATGAACAACGGGAGGACAGTGACAGTGACAATACTTTGGGATTTTATTCTTTCATTCAGCCACATAATGTACAAGCTCGGAGCTGGCCCTTACAGATTGACTCTGGGAGAACGTAGGCCTGGGGATTGCTCTGATGCATTCAAAGAAGATAATGAGTCTCTTCCCTGCAAATAAGTGTTCATGGTATCAATGTGTGTCTGTATGTGAGCTGTATATATAGTATTATAATAAAATACAAGCAAGTAAGCCAGGAATGTGACTCGGGTAGTAGAGCATAAACCTAACCTGCATGAGGGCTGGCTTTGTTCTTGGCCTCTGCGTGGTCCTTTCCTGGGCACCACCAGGTATAGCATTAAAATATATATATATGTATATGTGCATATATATGTACACATATATATTTAACAGTGCTTTTAAAATAAGATGAGAAAAAAAGAACTTTTTGCTTGAGAATTAGAGAAGCTGGGTTCTTAAGAGAGTTTGAAAAATGGAAAGAATGTGGACGAACATTAGAAATAGCTGTGCAGTCAGGGGCAGGGCCTAAGAGAAGAGAAATCAAGATCACAGAAGCAAGAAGTGTGGGTAGTGCCTCCATTACAGTCAAGTTTATTGGAAAATTGTGTTTAAAAGTGCCCCAAATGCCAGGCCAGTGCTCGGTCATTGTTTTCAGACACGGTGGGAAGCAGAGAGTCTCCGAGCTGGGGGTTGTGAGTGCTGCACTCACACTGTCTCCTGAAGCTTGATCTAGCTAGAGCCCATAATCAGGAGGTTCACCAGACATTGAAGAAAACTGTGAGTGCTACAGGTAGAGCAGGATGCTGGGCCCCAGTGAGAGGCAGGGAAGATGCCACCAGCAGCAGAGTTGAGAGGCAGAAGAATACAAGATACCAGATATGAATAACTTTGTAGCTTCTCATGATGCCCCCTTGCTCTTGGTCCATTATTCTTCCAACTTATCTGGAGCAGAAATCTCATAGAAGGAAGATGGAGAATTAAAGAATTTGAAGTACCAGCCAGGCCTATAGGAAAGCATACCCTGGCATAAAGAGACTGGTGGCACCTATTCACCTGACATTCTTACAATACTTTTGTTTGTTTTGTGTGGCCAAGGTGGTGCCACACCCAGTGGTGTTCTGGGAACTATTCCCAGCTCTGTGCTGGAAGGAGATTGAACTGGGGTCTTGTTGCAGATAAGGAAGGAAAAAGCCTTAACCCCCATACTATCTCTCCAGCCCATGGTTTGGGAATTTTTCCCATGATGTTGGCACTGCATGTTAATTAAACTACATTTAAGTGTCAGCTGCTGGTATTATACAACAGCTTCAACACGTTACAAGTGTATTTCATAGGAACTCAAAAGTAGAGCTAGAGAATGAAAATTCCCACACTGTGTATGTGAACCCAAGAATATACTTTCTCACTAGAGCTTTCCATGTTCCCTATGATGATTTCACCATTGTAAGGTAAGAAGTGGGGTGATCTGTAGCTTTTGACATGACAAAATAAAAGAAAGGATCTAGGCAACTGTTTAGGCTGCCCAGGCATAAGGCTATAAGATAGATGAAGTACAGGCCATCAGTAGTATTGTAGTAGTAATTAGCATGGTGAATAATGAGTATGATGTTGCTTGGAGTGAAGCAAATGGTAAAAATCACAAGAATAAGAAGACTCGCCTTCACATACCGCAGCCATCTCTGATCATAGGTATTAAGCTTCCTGATGATGGCAGCGTAGCAGTAGATAATTACCACAAATGGGATTAAGAAGCCAAAGAATGCCAAAGAGATGAAGTAGTAGAGTTGGAAGGGAGATGAGGATTCACATGGGTTGTGGACATCATGGCAAGTGGTGATACCCAGCTGGTCCAGATAATACTGCTGCTTCAAGATGAAAAATGGCAGCATGTATAAGAAAACCGTTGCCCACACTAGTCCACATGCAAGCGAGGCATAAGTACGCTTCGGCAGTACTCGGTAAGTGAAAGGATGGACAATGGCGAGGTAGCGGTTGATGCTGATGCAGGCAAGGAGCAGAATGGAGCAGTACATGTTGCCATAGAAGATGACAGTGGTGACCCGGCACATGGTCTCTCCAAAAACCCAGTTGTTCCCATTGAGATGGTATGCAATCCTGAAGGGCAGCGTGACACAGAAGAGAAAGTCTGCTGTGGCCAAGTTGGTGTAGAAAATGGTCATGCGGATGGATCTGTTTCTGAAGAGCATCCACAGGGTCACTGCATTGGCTGGCACACCCACAGCAAATGCCAGGATGTAGATGGCGGGTATCAGTCTGGTACTTAAGGAGCTTCTCAGGTACCCCAGTGTAGCATTATTCACATGGAGATTTGAGACTCTTTCTTCAGGACACTGGAATTTTACAGAAGTTGTAGTTTCCATCTCTTCTATGTCAAAAATGGGGATCTCATCAATGGAATTTGCGGGAAGTCCACGGAAGGATTTGATGAGTAAGGTTGGCTTGGCTGGGCTCTCGCCTTCATTTTCCATGCCTATAAATTGAAGAGAAGTGTTGATAAATGATTTGTTTTTGAACCATATCTGTGCGTAAGAAGTCATTAAACCAGAGTGTCATGAGGCATAATCACTGTGTTTGTGGAATTTAGTCATTTTTATATTGGGAAATTCTTATGTTTCCAGGCATTCATGTGGTCTCCATAATCTTTCCCAGCACCCTCCTGGCCCAGATAGGAGCAAAACCCAAATGTTGCCTCCTACCACAGAAGGAGTGTTTGCACATCCAGTTATTACATCCAATCCAATGTCATATTGAATATAAACTGTATAAGCATTCAGAAAAATGTTAACCAACTTGGTTGTGTGATTGAGATACCAAAGAAAAGATGAAAGTGAGCAAAGACGAACACCACTGTGTTCAAAGAGATGGAATATGACAGATGGGGAAGATGCTCATAGGTGATGAATGGGCAAGGGTTGCTCTGGAATAAGAGAATACCAAATAAGTTGATTCAACAGTGTTTACTGTAAATTTACGTGTCAGTAGTATAGTCCCATTTGTTTATTTTTGTTATCTTTGCAGAGAAATCAAATAATTGAAAACACCTATCCAGGAAAGATCCACATCCTGGAGAGCTCTGCCTTTATTGTCCTTGATGTATTTTCCTCCTTGTTTGTTTTGAAGGCAATGCCAGGCAGTGTGCAGGGCTTACTTTTGTCTCTTAACTTAGGGTTCACTCCTGGAAACACTCAAGGAAAATATGTGGTGCCAGGAATCAAACCTGGGTTGGTTGCATGCAAGACATGTCTTAATCACTGTACTATCTTGAGGTCTTAATTGACTTTATATTAAATAAAGTGTAAGATATGTATCCAATTTCATTGTATTGCATTTTATACCAGTGGCATAAAGTTTTTTATTTTAAATGATTTCCATTATGTGTTCTACTCTCAGACAAATAGAGAAGATACATAAAAGTGCATTGTCTTATGCAGTTGTGGTGCCTCTGAGAAAAATCGAAAAATGGGTTATGGTGTAATGTCTGCGAAACCTCTAAACTGTCCTAAGAAATTGTGTGCTCATTTAGAGGTGCTATGGTGGCACACAATAAAATCTGGGAGTTTGTCTTTCTTCTCTTCAAGAACCCTATGTGTGCAGCAACTGGCATTAAGCCTCATACTTGTTTTGGGTCTTCTAAACCACTAGTCCATCTTCCAGACCTTTTCTCTGGGCAGAGCTGCCAGGATCGTTTCCACATATGTGAGCAACACCAGGGCTTGAATTTGTGACCTTGCCCTTGCCAGTCTTCTTAAGCCATTGACCCATCTTTCTGGCTTCCAGATACAAAATTTTGAATAGAGAATTGACCACTGGTGGTAAACAGAATAATTTGCCTTCCAAGGATTCCACATGCTAAAGCCTAGAACCTGTGAATACATGATCTCACAGGGCAAAGGGGACTTTGCAGATGGGAACAGGGATCCTGAGATGAGAGAGCATCATAGATTGGCCAGCTAGGGAGTTTGTCAATGTAAAAATCCTCAGGAGAGATAGGGATGAGGGACAGAGGCAGAGCGATGTTTGGAAATGCCACGCTGCTGACTTGGAAGATGAAAGAAGGAACCAAGAAGCAAGAAATGCAAGCAAATTGTGAAAACCAGAAGGCAAGAGAACATATTCTCCCCCTCAAAGCTTCCTGAATGAAGGAAGCCCTCCCTGTCAACCCTGGACTTCAGGACTTGCGCCCTCCACAAATAGAGCATCTCCGTGTTATTTTATGTCACCATATTTGCTGTGACTGATTACAGCAACAGAAAAAGAAACTTAACGGAATCAAGATTTGACACTGAAGATGAATTTGGGAGCCATGGAGATACCAGACTGATAAGATGGTGCAATCCTCCATCTCCCAAGAGTGAATTCTGGCGAAGGATGACAGAGGGAAGAGGAAGAGGAACAAGAGATGCGCTCGTGGACCATGTAGAGAAGGCTCGTCCAACTTGCCTCTGCTTGACAAGAGAAGCATCTGGAAGTTGTAGTCCAGATGACTTGGAGGAGAGTGGGACAAGGAGCAAAGGGGCAGCTGGGGGACACCAAGATTAGTTTGACTGTTACTAAATATACAACTGGTGGGTTGCTAACATGTAAAACATCCCATGACAGGTTAGAAACTTTAGGTATTGAGTTCAAAATTCCAGAAGCCTAAATGGAATGGTGTTGATATACATTTTATCCAGATATTCTTTTTCAGCGTTAGAAGTCATAGTTTAGTAGGAGTGGTTGAATGAGGGGAGAGAGGGGAGAAGAAAGAATCTAAAGGCAGAACTTTAGGGGAACATTCCAGATTTTAAGTGAGAGAAGAAAAATCAAGATAAATTTGGCATGATCATTTAAGACATAAAAAGGAAAATAGCAGTGCAATCACTATTTGTTATGACGAGTGGGCTTTCTTGAACAAGGTGACCCTTAAAACACATGTTTCTCATTAATTTCTTTCAGGAACTGAGCTTGAATATGAGTCAAAAGTAGATTTCAGTTTCACATGTTACCTTATGGTGGTCATTTATGGTTGGACGGAAGCCATATCTGATGTGGTTTAAAATGCCACCAGTGATACTGGTGGAGGGAAGTGGACAATATGACTGAAACTAAGTCATGAATAATTTTGTAAATTACAGTGCCTCAGTAAAAAAATAAAAATAAAATGCCCCCCTCCCCATATTAATTCTCTGGGTTCACATGACCTCTGCATTCTTGCCTGTTGTGTACGTAAGGTTGAGTTTAGTAACCAGTTCTCATTCAAAGCCAGTTACTCATCCTGCCTTGGTGTTTAGCAGTTGGCCCATTGGTGAAATCGAAGCTTTGTACCCCCAAAATGACACAGACTCAGTTTAGCATGTAAGATTGAGCCAGACTGCCCAAACAAGAAGGGACAAGGAAGTGCTTGGAGGTTATTTAAGGAAAAGAAAAACAAAGAAAAAAATCTAGAATAACATTCCCCCTTGCTTGTTTTACAAGTGAAATTTGGAGGCACTGCTGTGTGACCCATTCAAGCGACAGAATTTCTTGATTCCCTTTACATGTAGGAAAAGTTCTTGTTACTGACATCACTGAAAAGTGGATCCGAAAAGATAGGCAGGAAGGCGGTGTCTCTGAACATGCTGTGTGAGATACTTTCTTTTGGAATCTGGAAAAAGTACTGGTGCAACTGAGGGTTAGTCCACTTTCATGAAACCCTGTGATTAAGCAAGAAGTTATGCCTAAACACACGTTACACTGGAACTTATGAAAGTTCTGGATCTGTTTTCCATGACAATTCTGGCGTGGGTTGTATTAGAATAAGTTTACAAATTGGTAGAGCCTGGTTTTCAGCACTCATGATTAAAGTTTACTTTTTTTTTTTTTTTTTTTTTTTTTTTTTACATTTAGCATGTTGTTTCCAAAATGTTTTTCAACCTGGGGACCAGACTTTTGGAAAGAGTCTGATCCAAAAGAAATAGACTCCGCCGCTAGATACGGCTCTTCCTTCACAGTTCTTCCCTGTCTCTGTCCAGGGGCTCAGGCTGTTCACCCCTCAACTCTGAATGTTCCCCATCTCACTTGCAGCAAACAAAGGTCTGGAAGGAACCACCACCGCAAATCTCTTTTCTTTTGCCATTCCACTACATTTTTGTTCATTCACACACAGAAAGCCCCTTCCTCCTCTTCTTCCTCCCAAACCCCCCACTGGTCACTCTCCACCGCTTCTCTTGGTTCCTCTAACCATCACCCTGGTGGTCCTAGCTAGCACTTTAGTTCAATGCAGATTCCTTTATAAAGACCGGATGGTTCAATACTGTTTCTCCCCCCCTTGCGTCCCCCATGCTCCAGTTCTGTTCGTAAAACCTGTGCAGAGACCTGTCCCAAGTGGGGTCCTCTGGAACTAAGCAGAAGGTGACCAACATAACTGTGCTCAGCAAAATTGGAGACAGAGCAAGAGCTTAATTTAAGATTTTTGGATTTAAGATTTTGGGGAGAGCCAAAATCTGAAACTGGAAAAAAGTCTCATACAAGGCTATGGAGAACTTCTTAGTGCTACTAAAAATTAAAAAATAAACAACAATAACAACAACAAATAAAAAGGTTATTTCATTCCCCTTGCCCCACTTCCCAGCACCACAGCACATATATACAAACACACCATGCATACGCACAGATACACCACACAGACCATACGCACATGACACACCACACATAGCCAGCACCAGAGGGGATGGCCTCCATTAAAAATATGAATACTTCTGGAACCTGGATGATAGTACATTGGGGAGGGTGTTTGCCTTGCGTGCTGCCGACTCAGGTTTGATCCCCAGCCAGTCAGTCCTCCAAGCATCGCTAGGAGTGATTCCTGAGTGCAGATCCAGGAGTAACCTCTAAGTATCGATAGGTTTGCCTCCCAAACAAACACACAAAATAGCAGTCAATAAATAAATATTTCCTTTGGGAAATGTTAATTTTTAGCAACACTTGGTTTTTAAAACAGACCTCTTGGCCTTTTGGGAGTCTTACCAAGAATTGTAGGTCTTATCAAGAAATATAAACATAGATTTTAAAAGCTGTCTTGAGGTTCTGGAGGGCATAAAGGTCAAGGCACTTGCCTTGTATGTGTCCCGTCCCAGAGAGAAACCGGCGACTAGCACAGAGCCAGGAGTAGCTCTCGGCTCTGCCAGTGGGACCCAAAATCCCCACAGAATGTAATAGGTCTTTAAAAATAAAATGTCTTTTTGTAGTGCTCCATTCATCCAGAGGGAATTGAAAAGCCTTCACCGTTGCCTCTAGAAACGTGACTACTGTAGCACTCCAGCCACTGACTCTGCCGTACATTTTAAGTATCAGTGGCCAACACTTAGCGTTCAAGAGGTTGAAAGAGAAGCGATAGCATTTCATTGCCTCGACTCCCCCTTTGAGTCACAAAGCACAGGGGTACACCGGGTAGGCATCTGAGGTTTGGCTGATTCTTATAACCCAAAGCAGCACCCTCCCCCAGCCCTGCCAGCCCAGAGCTTACCACTTTGAGCACACGTGCAGGGCAGAAGCAGTATCCCCACGGCTGCAAAGAGGAGTGCGTGCATCTTGACCTGCTCCCCACTTATCCACGGGTCCTAACCTCAGGAGCAGGGCTGCTGCTCCTTCCCATAGGTTAGCAGCAAAGAGCAGACCCAGCTGTGTCTGCACTCGTGTGCTGTCCTGTGTGTGCGGCAGGCAGGAAGCTTGCCCAGAACTCCTTCAGGGAAAGGGTGTGACTGCGTTTGTGTTCCAGTGAGTCAGGCTGGCCTCTGAGCATGCTGTATTATCCCCAGAGAAAGGCCTTTAACTCTTCCCCACCTTGAACCATCCACTCTGTGTTGAGGCCCCTTTCACACTCAGGGAGTTGAAGTGTCCTGAAGAAGCAAGATCCTATAAACCATCCAGAGATCTGAATCGAAAGCCGTACTTGAACAGCAGCTTATTTGGAAGCTGCTCCTTATCTCCTGTTTTGAAACGCTCCATTCCAGATTATCATTCCTGCCAAATAGTGGGGAGGTCAGAAATGATTGCTTCCTTTATCTTTTTCAGCCCTTTCCTTTCTTCTTGAACTCACTACACAATTATACATTAATGGAGGGAAATCAGCTTTCTTTAAGCAGGTTTTCATTGTCTGGTGCTCAGTTGCTTGGAAAATTCCCCATCAGTGTCACTTTGGTCTAAATCCGTCATCAGTACTTGGCCAGAACATGGTTTTTACAGTGTTCTGTTTTGGCATAGTTCTGTCAGAGCAGTCGATAACTATAGCCAGATAACTTGGACACCCCCAGACAACTGAGTCAACTAAAACCATCTTACTCCATTGAAAAGCACATGAAAGAGGCCTCCCTTTTCCCTGGGATGTTGGCAAGCTTTTTAAAACTTTTTTACTTATCATAAAATCTACACAAAATTTGTGTCTTAACCATTATTTTAAGTGCATAACTCAGTCATGTTAAGTATGATCACATTCTTATGCAACATGTAGACTGTTGTGACTAATTATATCCTGGGGGAGTATGATTTAATATGCAGTTTTAAAAAATAACTTGCATTATAACAGATTTTCCTATAATTAAGGAAACTGAAGGTTCAACTTTAAGCCCAACAGTCATTGCCTATAAAATGTAGCAGGAAACTGAAAATCTCAGTTGAGACGTAAAGGCTAAGGAATAAGCTGGGAAGGAATCACTGTGAGTGGACTTTCCACATGAAATTATTCATTCTTTGAGAAGTTTAAAAAAGAAAGCCATTATCTTTTCATTGCTGCTTTCACTTCCTTCTTCCTTTTTTAATTTATCTCTGACTGCTTAATCTTTTCTCCCCCTGCAATTCTGCCCTCTACCAGAAGCTTGTCCTTTGACTATTTCTATATGAGGTACCGACAGCTACTATTGCCCTAATTCATTCGAATTTTTTTTTGGGTCACACTTGGTGATGCTCAGGGGTTACTCCTGGCTCAATGCTCAGGAGACCACATGGGATACTGGGGATCAAACCCAAATCAGCCACATGTAAGGCTAACACCCACTATACTATCACTCCAGCCCAATTTGATTCTTTTTTTTCTTTTTGGGTCACACCCAGCAAAGCTCAGGGGTTACTCCTGGCTCTGCACTCAGGAATTATTCCTGGTGGTGCTCAGGGGACCATATGGGACGCTGGGAATTGAACCTGGGTCGGCCACGTGCAAGGCAAATGCTCTACCCGCTATGCTATCACTCCAGTCCCCCAATTTGATTATTTTTTTGATAAATCTTTTCTACTAATCTTTGAAGGCAATCACTATACTTTTTGTTTTCTTTGTCTAATTAATGTCAGGATTGTATTTCTCTCAAATTTGAAGTATCCTCTAGCACTCTAGGGCACCACAGTTACTGAGTGGGGGAGAATTTTTGGCTTTATTTTCTGTTTTGGGCAGTACTTCAGGGGTTGCTCCCTCCTGGCTCTGCACTCAGGTAGTGCTCTGTGGACCATATGGGATGTCAGGGATAGAACCTGGTTAGGCTGCATGCAAGGCAAGCACGTTATCCATTGTACAATCACTCTGACTCTGAGTGGGGGAGAGTTTTTGACTAGCATACCCAGGAGGTTTGTTGGAGGAGGCGGCATTTGCTCTAAAGCCTGGATAATGGAAAGAAACTGGCAGCCAGGTAGCTGGGGTGGGGTGAAGGCAGCTGGGATGAAGATCTGGAAGAAGAACTGAAGGAATGTGAAATGAAGCTAGAGGAGTCAATAGGGTCGGATCAGTGGATTGCCACAGTTCCTGGGAATGAAGATCTCTCTCCTGGCTGCAGGGGATTAGCTTTGAGTGGGGTTATGCAAGTGAGTGTATTGAGAAGCCACCTGGTTTTCTCAAGATTATTCCTTCGGCAGAGGGCAGACTTGGGAGCCCGCAAAGCCAACAGACCAATGTAGCAGTTCCAATGATAAGCTAGACTGAACTTCAGGAGTGGCCAGGAAGAAGCCAGACACGATTGGACTGGGTGTCAGTTTCATTCATCCCTTGCACAGTATGTGGCAATGCATGAAAGTTGCTTAATAAGGGTTTCCAGAAGTCGTCATAAAATGCCTCCTGAAAGCAGTTGTTATTTCATCTTCATCCACTGTTCTTCTGTTCTCTGATGCTATTCCCAGGACTCGAACATTCTCTGGCTGGATGAGATACAGAGTGCAGTCGATGAGGCCAACATGGACAAGGACAGCATAAAACAACGTAAGCCCTCATCTCCCTTTGCTGGTGCAAGGTGCCTCACTGGTGTCTGGCTGTGTGCCTCTATTTTTCCCCTCATTAATTACCATTTTTAAAAATTGCTTTTGATTTTCTAAAAAATAGTGGAATCTTAACCAATTTTTATTCTTGAATTCACATTTATATATAAATAAAATTTATGGAGACTTCAGTGTCACTGATTACATCCTCTCTGCAACAAAACCTGAGAATAATATTCAAACAAAACCCTGACAGCAAAATATGGTTTCTAGTCTCTCAAATTTATAATTCATTCAGGAGATTTTTAATCCTGAGCCTTAAAAAAGGACCCATTACTGCTGCTTAATTATCATACCTTCTGTTACATTAGAGCTTTTTTAGAGAAGCTATAAATTATATGTGTAAAGAATGTTACGTGGAATTTTTATGTTACGTTCTATATTTTACATAATTTTATAAACATGTTCTTAAATACATATAAAATATCTGACTATATTCACAGTTCTGTATTAACACAAAAATAAATATTACAGGCACTGTATCTGTGGAGACAGAGCAGGGGCTATTTATTTTAAGAAATTAGCTCATGCAATTGTGTAGAGATTAACAAGTCCAACATCTCTAGGACAGGCGGGCAGAGTTGGGTGGCAGATGCCAGTTGGTGTGATAACTAACTGCAAAGGACGAAAGAACCAAAGCAGTCATCAGAATAATCTAGTCTTTGGTCCTGTAGTAACTGTTCCATTGATTTTGGTATTTCTAGAGGTTAAATAGCCTTCTAAATTCTCAATTGATTTGTTGGGGCTTTTTGTTTGTTTGGTTGGATGGTTTGGGATTTTTTTTGTGGGGGTGGTGCTTGGAGCCACTCTTGGTGGTACTCAGGATTTATTCCTGGCTTTGTGCTCAGGGATCACTCCTAGTAAGGCTTGGGAGGACCATATGGGATGAAACCCTGGTCAGATGCATGCCAAAGCAAGGGCCCTGCCAGCTGTACTCTGGCCTTCTCAATTGATTTAATAAATGGAAGAGTTTTTAAGTCAAGTGAGTAGGTGTGGCTCTTCAACTTTAAAAGCAAAGCCACACACACACACACACACACACACACACACACACACACACACACACACACACTCCATTCCCCATTCAGTCCCAGACTTGAGCCAGTATCCAGGCCCAGAGCCCTGGGATGAAGGAGAGATCAAGTTCTTTTCAGGAAAGTATTCCACAAAGCTATCAAAATGTTACATTCGTCTTTCCCCAAAGCTTTCACCCTAGTGGCTGTGCTGAGGGGAAAGGAACTGTCAGACCATTAGGAGGTAACTGGAAAAATGCTCTGAGCTAACACCATTTCCACAGAACCCTAAACAATCACCAGGGGTTCAACAGAGTAGGGGGGTGATGACAGACCAGTGATCAGTGGAGTTTTGGCTGAAGCCCTCTGTGTTGGGCTCCCGTGGGTCACCAAACTTACCCTGGCACTATTTCCCAGCGCCAAAGTGCATAATCATAATAGACATCCACATCAACTGGCAAAGCTCCTACATTGGTTCCAATGACAAGATTACTTTAGATATCTATTTCTATGGAGAAACAATATGAAAATTTACATAGCAGTCTGGGCTGGACTGATAGCACAGCGGGTAGGGTGTTTGCCTTGCACGCTGCTGACCTGGGTTCGATTCCTCCGCCCCTCTCCGAGAGCCTGGCAAACTATCATGAGTATCTCGCCCTCACAGCAAAGCCTGGTAAGCTACCCATGACGTATTCGATATGCCAGAAACAGTAACAAGTCTCACAATGTTATTGGGCCCACTTGAGCAAATTGACGAATAACGGGAAGACAGTGACAGTGACATAGCAGTCTAAAGTAGCTTAAAAAAAATAATAAAGTAGCTTCAGGATTCTGGCTATGTACAAATAATCTGCATGTTTAAATAAGACTCTTAAAAGTTTCTCATTAGCCCCTGTGCGAGAAGTTCATCCATGTCCTGAGCGTTGTGGCCCTGCGGTTCCAGTTGCTTGGCCACCCACATCCCCTGCCATCAGAGCCAAGCCAGTGGTAGCAGGAAGCTGCTTCCTGCCCCTTGAGTACCAGGCAATTCCCTGGTGCAATCCCCAGTGTCTCGGACAAATCATTGCAATTCGTGTTCAGTTCTGTTTGAAAGTAAACTCTGAGAACTTTAAAAAAAAAAAAGTTTCTCATTAGCACACCCACTCATGGCAGAAACACTCTTTGTCCTATTGTATCAGGTTCTAGACTGTTATTGAGGTTCCATAGTCTTGTTCTAGTGATGCACTTTTTAGTTTTGAAAAACATCTGGGAGCAACATGTGGTTTGTATTTCTTTAGCCTGGAAAAATATGTCTTTCTCCGACCTGAACTTTTCTGCCCTCAAGGTCTTGGAAGTCTCTGCGTTCTGCTGCTTCCATTTCTCAAGGGCAAGAAAGTAAGAGAGAGGGACAGAGAGTACATATTTAAATTTAAATATGTCTGATGGTCTCCAGAATTGGAAAAAGCCATATATGACAAATTAGATTGTAATACAGGCATTTAAATTTAAATATGTCTGAAGGTTGCCAGAATTGGAGAAAATCATATATGACAAATTAGATTGTAATACAGGCATTTATATAGTCTAAAGGAATTACAGTTTTTCTCTTAGAGATCAAGCCAGTTTAGAAGTTATTTTATTTCTTTTATTCCATACTCTTCTTACACTTTGCCTACAAATGTTGAGTCCATTTTCCACATCAAGAAGCATGGTTCTCTTTACTACAAAAGCAGTTTGCTCAGATGTGTGATTTTGTGTGCCCCACACACTTACACTTAAAATCCTATCCCCACATTTGCCCTTCCTTTATCAGAGTTGATGGATCATGTTCCATGATATAAAATAGCAAATAGACGTGCTGAGAAGAACACCATCTACACTCTGACCTTAAGAAAAGAATGTTCCAGTTTATCAACAGGAATTTAATCTTCTAAGAGCAATCTTCCTTTGATTGAACCCTTGGAACAGATCCGTTGTAAGCACCGAATCCACTCCCAGATACTTTGATAAAGAAAACATGTTGGCCCTTACATTTAACCACAGGCAAAATTTCAAATAAACAGGGAGACTCAGGGTTCCTTCATCCGGGCTGATGTTCGTCTTCACTCCAGTGTCTTGCTGTCTCAAGTAGGTTCTCTGTTCAACTCCTAAAGCAACGTTTCTCAATCTTTCCTCATGATTACACTCAAGGAATCCTTTTAGACTTTTTTTCTTCTTAATCGCTCCTCACCGTGAATTTTCAATACTCCAGGTATGTTGTCTGCCTGATTATGTACCTTGTGCTTTATCCAGAGAAAGAATTATGTTTTTTTCTCCCCAGATCCAGTTTTTACACCTCTTTGGAGGGGTGGGGAGTGGAAGGGTTACCTGCCTTAAGAGAAAACCCTCCGGCATATGACTTAAGAAGAGCTTTCTTAATTTATTCTTGACCAGAAAGGTACCTGACTTTCTGGAAATCATTTATCTGATTGCCTCAACTCACAGGAATTTAACCACAACCCACAGATTCAGCAAGAAGCCAATCAAACTCTCTGTATCAAAACCTTAGCCCTGAAACTTACCCACTTTCCTCATTGGAGACCTCCTGGACAGACTCTTTGTAGTTGTTTAGTCTCAGGCATGACACTAAGATGTCTGGTAGTTTTTTTTTTCCTTCTAACTCGGAGCACATTAGGAGACACAGATTGTGAGTCAGTTTTGTGGATAGGCAAGGCCACAAGTAGCAGTGAGAACTGAAGAACTGAAGCTGCAAGAAAAGTGGAATGAGATCAAGTTACAAAGCACAGGAACTGAGGCATCGTGTGCGGGATTCAGTGAGACTAAACGCCTCAGTAGACCTTTGGGAGTATCACTCGCTGCACACAGGATCCTTTCAACAACCCAAAGAATTCTCCAGCGCACAGTGAACATTAAGCACCTACTAAGCACCTACATTAAGCACCTGTTGGTACAGTGATTCCACTCATTTTTTCCTCCTAAAATTTTCTTTCCAGTTTTAAAAAATCGTAATGGACTATATTATGCATATTGAGGTCTTAAACACAATATTTGATAGTGTGTGATTGTGAAATAATCACAATTCCAGTTAAAACATCCCTCACTTCATGTAATGAGATGTGTAGATATGTGTGCTAGTGAGTGTGTTGAGAATTCATCCTGTAGGCCAGAAACTTTCCTGAGGCTAGTTAAACTTTCAGGGACTAGAGTTGAGTTGAAATGGGGAAGGTGGGTTCTGTCATTTGGAAAATGAATGTGTAGACCCAACTCCTTGCACATGAGTGGCAAAGTGCACTAGGATATGCACGCATAAGCCTTGGGAATGCCCATCTTAAAGGAAAACTGCATTTTGTTGAATAAAGTGCATCGAGCTGAATGAGGCACACGGGCAAAGCTGATAAAGGGCTCCTTATTCTTCTGCTCACCAGACCACAGACTCTTCAAAAATCATCTTTTGGTTTTCTTTTGGTTTTCTGCCATATCCAGTAATGCTTAGGACTTACTCCTGGCTGTGGGCTCAGGGATCACTCCTGGCAGGTCCATATGGGGTGCCAGGATTGAACCCAGGTGGGCCACATGCAAGGCGAGTACCTACCCACTGTACTGTTCGTCCACTCCCAACAGAGACCTTTTTCTCATCCTACCTCACTTTTCTGGAATGGAGGAAAGGGGGACAGTTCCCCCATTCTCTGTCTTTCTATAAGCCCAAGGACTCTCTCCTCTGCATCTGTGCCCCAGCAGTTGGAATTTGAGGTGAAGTTCCTTTGTCCTGCAGGTGCTTCTCCAGGCTTATCAGAGAAAAACTATCTCTTGCAAGACCCTGAAGCCTTCAGAACACCCTGCATAAATGGAAATACTATGATACCCACAGGATGCTAGTTAGCTGGAGATGCTTAAAAGCTGGGGGACAGACACTCCACTCCCGTTCTTGTGGGGAGTCAATCTTTTTTTTTTTTCATTTAGAAAAGATTTTAATCTAGTTACTCCCAAGTTTTGTTTTGTATTTTGTAAAATGGTATTTTCATTGGTTGGACCAAAACATCCCTTTTGTAAGTGGTGACCCCCCCCCCCCCGAAGTGTTTGGAGGGCCAGTCCCATTGATTGTCAGCTAACTCTTTGCAGCTCTTTGTAAGGGCCCAAGGATGCCCTTCAAGGCTAGGGCCTACCAGGACCACTGTCACCGTGCTCAGGGCTGATGCTCATGGGACTCGCATGATGCCAGGGATCAAAGATGCGTGAAATACATGTGCCTTAACCCCTGAACAGAGAGAGAGAACTCTGGGGTGAGAACATTTTCACCTGGAGCTAAAGTGCATAATTAAAAAAATTCACCATGATACTTCTCTCATGCAATGAGGAGTTCAACATGGTTTTATGTAGCAGGAGAAGCAGCGGAAATTTGAAATGGGTTTAAATGCTTTTAAGTCCCGGCAGAGGGACAAAGCCACGCGGGTTCCAGGGCCGAGATCACCAAGTCTACTCGGATTGGGGCTGGGCATCCTCCACCCAGATCCTCCAAATTCCAGTAGGCGGGGGGTCACACCCACCAACTGGCCCCCTGGCACCGTGTAATCCCATCAATGGCCAAGATTCAGAGACTATAAAACCCAGTTCCCGGAAGCGCGCGGCTGCATTTGCGGCCGCGCAACATCTTATCTCATTCCTACTTTAGACAAACTGGCAGGCTACCGAATGTAACCTGCCCACACGGCAGATTCTGGCAAACTCCCCATGGCGTACCCAATATGCCAAATACCAGTAACAATGAAGGGTCTCATTCTCCTAACTCTGAAAGCGCCTTGAATATGGTACTTTAAAAAAAAATCTCAGGGCTAGGACGAAGAGACGTTACTGGGGCCTGCTTGAGGCAATCGACGACGTCTACAATTATTCCAGAGTTGTTTCTGGATAGCCACCAGCTATGCTAGTGTCTTTCTAGAATTCAGCGTGGGATTCTAATGACACCAAGTATTCTAGCACTTTCTGTGCTAGAATATCAGGTTTCCCATAGCTTTGTTCAGAATTTGCTTATTCTGAAGCAAATGTCTTTGGAAAACTGTTTTCCAACACAGATTAATAACCTGGGTAGGGTTGCCCATCTGCTCTGAGTGTTTGTGCTCGACATTCTATGGATGTATAATGAGTTGATCATCACAGTCCTCCCGTTGTTCATCGATTTGCTCGAGCAGGCCTAGTAACGTCTCCATCATGAGACTTGTTGTTACTGTGTTTGGCATATTGAATACGTCACGGGTAGCTTGCCAGACTCTGCTGTGCGGGCGAGATACTCTCGGCAGCTTGCCGGGCTCTCCAAGAGGAGCAGAGGAATCGAACTCAGGTCGGCCATGTTGGCTGCGTGCAAGGCAAACGCCCTACTGCTGTGCTATCGCTCCAGCCTGTATAATGAGTACAGAAAGCAAACCTAGTGCTTTAGCCACACAGGGAGTGTTAGGAAATGCTGAGTGTTTAATAAGCTATTGTCTTATTCTTCTTACCATTTAACTGAGCTGTGGGTTGGTGACTATTGGGCATATGCACTATATCCTGTCAAAAGATAGAAAAGATTCTATAATAATGTATTTCCTAAAAGGTTGAACTATGTCTATATGTGCTTACACATGATAACCACTAACAGAAACTCTCTGTTTCTCATTACCCAGGGATAACATTGATTGTTGATGTTAACCAGTGTTTGGAGAAAGGAAGCAAAAGTGATATTTTGTCTGTTTTGAAGTCTTCAAGTGTCAATCCAAATGACATCCTCCCTGAATGTGCCGACAAGTACTACGAAGCACTGATGAAGGCAAAAGAATGCAAGACTGAGAAAGGTGAGCTTTGTCATTGTTGAGAATAAATTCCTTGTTTCCAATATGGCAGCAGCTGCTTTACTGTGTTTTCCCTTTTTAGTGGTGGATGGGGGTGCGGAGCTCAGAGCTACTCCTGACTCTACTCAAGGGTCGCCACTGGGGTCCTTTGAAAAGAACTTTGACAGTCTGAGTTTAGTACTCACTTTTCAGATTTAGAAAATCATTGTCAGGATATTTTCAACAAGGGAAGAAACATCAACCCAATGAGACTGATTTTTGATAGAGATTATCCATCATACCCTTAGATTTTTGTGGACAGCCTTGTAGTATTTGACAAGGAGAGAGCTCAACATGAGGCTGATGTTTATTTGTACCACATCACAGGCCACGTAAATAGTTCTTACATTTAGGAAACTACTGTGAATGAATTATGGCCTTAGAGGTAAAACAAAATTAAAAAAAGGGGGGGGGAACGGAGGTGTTAACATTCAACTGGAAGTCAGTCCCCTAGCACCTTCTGAGCTTCCTTTTAACTTTGAGTGATATATTTCCAACTTTCATCACAGCAGGCGGGGTGTTTACCTTGCACACAACCAATCTGGATTCGACCCCCAACATCCCATATGGTCCCAAAGCCCTGCCAGAAATTATCCCTGAGCACAGAGTCAGGACTAAGCTCTGAACATCACCAGGTGTGGCCCAAAAACCAAAAACAAAGGAAAAACTTCTCAATGAAACTTAAGTTAGGGATATTGGCCAGTCTCTCTTGAGCAGCTTTCCACTGTGGCCATACATCAGGAGTACTGGAGTGTCACAGCCAGATCCTTGGAGAAAAAAAATGCATAACTTTTTTGTTTGGGGAACCACACCCAGTGGTGCTCAGTGCTTATTCATGGTTTACTCGTGGTTCTGCTCAGGAATCATTCCTGGTAGGCTCTGGGACCATCTGGAGTACCAGGGATTGAACCGACAAGGGACTGTGTTCAAGGAAGTGCCCTACTTGCTGTACGATCACTCTGGCCCCTGCATAACTTCTTGCAGGGATGGAGTGCCCAGGGGCGATCCATCATCCTCTCAAATCCATCCTGATCCAAACTTAGTGTGTCTTGTCTCCAAATTGCTTACTCTTCTGGGCTGTGTTTTGATAAATGGAGTAAACAGATGGCTCCAGATATCCAATTTAGAAACCTAGAAGATTGTGCCCTAGACTCATTGTGCTACGAAAAACAAAAATAAAACAAAAAGCCCAGGCTGGCGTTTTGGTAGGGTTGTGTTGAAGCTATATTAACTTGAAGAGTGTTACAATCTTGATAATATTAAGTCATCTGATCCACAATTAATCAAGACTTCTCTAATTCAATTGTATATGTAGTTCTTCATGTATAAAGCTTAAGTGTTCTTTTATATTAAATTATTTTCTATATAGTTCATCATCTTGTTGCTGTAGCAACTACTGCTTATTTTGGTGTAATTTGGTGTTAGGCCAGGGTCCAAATTTTCACTGAGCCACATCTCTGCCCTTATTTCTTTATTTCATTTTGTTTGTTCATTGCTTTTGTATATAGAAGTGCAATTGATAGGAGCGATAGCACAGCGGTAGGGCGTTTGCCTTGCACGCAGCCAACATGGCCGACCGAGTTCGATTCCTCCGCCCCTCTCAGAGAGCCCGGCAAGCTACCGAGAGTATCTCGCCCGCACGGCAGAGCCTGGCAAGCTACCCATGATGTGTTTGATATGCCAAACACAGTAAAAACAAAGTCTCCAATGGAGACGTTACTGGGCCCGCTCAAGCAAATCGATGAACAATGAGAGGACAGTGACAGTGACAATTGATATTTTATTGAAATATAATTCACAAACCATAAAATTTGCCATCAGAGGGTGTGTCGTTCAGCATTTGTCATGCTGCCAAAACTACTTAGTTCCAGGATATTTTCTTAGTTGACTTTGTTTTGTTTGGGGGCCACACCCGGTAGTGCACAGGGCTTACTCTTGGCTCTACGCTTAGAGATCACTCCTGCCAGACTTGGGGGAGCATATGATGTGCCAGATATCAAACTGGGTCATCCACATGCAAGGCAAACCCCCTACACACTGTCTTATCACTCCAGCCATTTCTCTACAGCAAAGTAAAACAAAGTAAAACTCTATCAATTAGCAGCTACTCTTCCATTTTCCATTCTCAGTCTCAGGCAGTCATTAATCCACTTTTTGTCTCTCTGGTTTTGCCTGTTCCAGACTTCGTATAAACAGTCCCAAACAGTATTTGACCTCTTTACCTTAACATGATATTTTCAAATCTCTTCTATGCTATAGTAAACATCAGTTCTTCATTTTTTTGTGATTAGCAATATTCTTTTTGTTTACCCATTTACCAACGTTAGGAATTTCTAAATCGTCCCTCTACTGCTACTTTTGGCTATTCTGAATAATAGTCTGTGAACATTCATGTTTTCACATATTTTCATATAGTTTTTTTTTTAACAAGGAGGCATCCAATTTATTTATTTTTTTGGGGGGTCACACTTGGCGATGCTCAGGGGTTACTCCTGACTCTATACTCAGGAATCACTCCTGGCAGTGCTCACGGGACCATGTGGGGTGCTGGAAATCGAACCCGGGTCAGCTGCGTGCAAGGCAAATGCTGCCAAAACTACATAGTTCCAGCGCTGTGCTGTCGCTCCAGCCCCTCATATAGTTGGTTTTTATATGTTGACTTTGCACCCTGAAATGTCATTTATCCTGGTAGTTTTTAGTGTATTTACTGAGCCATCACCTGTTTTTATAAAATGCTATTGGACCCCAACCACACTTGGTTAATATGTTGTCTATGGGTGGTTTTATACTGTAGTGGCAGAGCTGAGTAGTTGTGAGGAGAACCATAGCACACAAAACCTAAACTATTTTTGTTCTCTGATTCTTTACAGAAAAACTTGCTGACCCTTATTCCCAAAGGAAGAAGAGCTTTCTAAATAATTAAAAACTGCCCTTCATCTTTTTTCTTTTCCCCCATCCCCAAAGAAAGTTATGAGCATTGTTTTAAGGAGTGGATTAGGGTGATTTATCCTTATCTCTCCCACTTCTGGTTTAGTCTAGAACACTCTTTGCCAAACTGAAGTATTCCTTAGTTGAGAGAACAGTTGATCTTAAAACTCAGTTGGTGGGGCTAGAGCAATACACAGTGGGTAGGGCGTTTACCTTGCACAGGCCGACCCGGTTTCGATTCCCAGCATCCCATATGGTTCCCTGAGCACTGCCAGGGGTAATTCCTGAGCACAGAGCCAGGAGTAACCCCTGTGCATTGCCAGGTGTGACCCAAAAAGCAAAAAAAATAAAAAATTAAAAAAAATAAAACTCGGTTGGTTTCTTACATAAAAATATACTTTGGGAGCCGGAGAGATAGTATAGTGGATAGAGCATGTGCTTTGCACATGACTGACCCGGGTTTGATCTCTGGCATCTCATGTGGTCCCCCAAGCACTGCCAGGAATAATTCCTGAGTGGAGATCCAGGATTAACCCCCGAGCACTGCTGGGTGTGACCCAAACAGAAACCAAACAAAGAAAGTATATTTATATTTAGAATACACCTAGAAAATAGGCCTCCTTTTTGAACACTCAGTTACTGGAATGCTTAACTAACTAGAATCTTTCTCCATTTTGGTTCCCTCAAAGATTCATTATTAGTCTTTCACCTATGTATATGCCTTTGAGGACTAAGGAAACTGACTATATGTCTTAGGAAAAGTAGATTAGACACAGTCCCAGAAAACTGCTTCTTGCCTCTCATCCGACTATAAATTTCCACTTGATATGAAAATGATAGCTCTTCTCTCTTTTTTATGTTCATGGATCTCCCAATCTGAATGAAGTCTTCTGTTGCCAAGTTGGTTGACTTTTTTTTTTCTTTTTGGGTCACACCCGGAAATGCACAGGGGTTATTCCTTTGCACTAGGAATTACTCCTAGCAGTGCTCAGGGGATCATATGGGATGCTGGGAATCAAACCTGGGTTGGCTGCCTGCAATGCAAACACCCTACCTGCTGTACTGTTGCTCCAGCCCCTTGGTTGACATTTAACCAACTAAGAAATTCTTCCTAGTTCTTAAGCAAAAAGGGAGAGGGAGGGAGAGAGAGAGAGAGAGAGAGAGAGAGAGAGAGAGAGAGAGAATAACTATTTGCTTTCTTTTCCCATGAAGAGATTTGCCTTAAAAAGCTGTTTAGTCCTCTGACAACATGTGTGGATCTGACTGACAACTATGGTAATCAAAACTAGGATAAGGGATTAGAGAGAGAGTACAATGGGTAGGATGCTTGCCTGGCATATGGCCAGCCTTGAATCAATCCCCAGCACTATCAGGAGTTATTCCTGAGTGCAGAGCAGGAATAAACCCCTGAGCATCACCAGGTGTACTCTTCTCCCCCCCACAAAAAAAATAGGATGAATGACCACAGATTTAGTACAGGGCTTAATCCATTTGCCTTATCTGTATGTGACTGTGGTTCAATCTCCAGCACCACATACAGTCCCTCAGGCACTGCCAGGGCTCACTCCTTAAGAGTAGCAGCTGGGCACCACTGTCGCCCCAAATTTAAAAATTAATTAAGAGATTCATAAATATAAAGTGTGTGACCCATGGATTCATGAGGAAGCCATATTCTACCTGACCAGTTTGTTTGAAGAGCACCTTTTCCCCCTGCCATGCCCCTCCCTGAAGACTAAGTCCTTTGTATATTTTTTCCCTGTTGTGTGTGGGTTTATAGAACAATATAGGTCAAAGGAACTAGGAATTTTCTCTCCTAAGTCTCTACTGAGACCTCAGTGTTTGGGAAAAGTTGTCTGCAAAGGTGGGTCACTTCTTGACATCTGCACTTGTTTGTTCATTGCAGCACTCTTTACAATAGCCAGAATCTGGAAAAAACCTGAGTGCCCAAGAACAGATGACTGGTTAAAGAAACTTTGGTACATCTACACAATGGAGTACTATGTAGCTGTTAGAAAAGATGAAGTCATGAAATTTACATACAAGTGTTACCACATGGAAAGTATCATGCTAAGTGAAATAAGTCAGAAAGAGAGGGACAGACATAGAAAGATTGCATTCATCTGGGGGACATAAAGTAACAAAATAGGAGATTAATACCCAAGAATAGCTGAGATCAGTACCAGGAGGATTACTCCATGGCTTAGAAGCCAGCTGGGCACTCTAGGGGAAAGGGCAGCTCAGATAGAGAAGGGAGCACCAAATAAAGGGTGTTTGGAGGATCCTCCCATGTTGATATATGTTGATACATGTTGAAAGTAGACTATGGACTGAACATGATTGCCACTCAATGCCTCTTTTGCAAACCACAACACCCAAAAGGAGAGAGAGAACAAAAGGGAATGCCCTGCCACAGAGGCAGGGTGGGATGGGGGGATGGGTGTGGGAGGGATACTGGGATCCATGGTGGTGGAAAATGGGCACTGGTGGAGGGATGGGTACTTGATCATTGTATAATCGAAACCCAAGCACAAGTATTTGTAAATCTACAACTGTACCTCATGGTGTTTCACTAATAAAAAATTTTTTTTAAAAAAAGGTGGGTCACTTCTGCTTTGACCCACTGCAGGTCATGGACCCTCCTGAATTTTGGGCCACGGTCCTTATAGGTCACACCTTATTAGAGTGACCTCAGAGGGTGCTAAAATTGTTGGTCTTCTCTGTCAAGTTTTGGAACTCATCACATCCACCCTAGGAATAATAATTTATGTGAGCTTTGCCTCTTTGGCCATTTTGGGATTCCTGTCAACATCATGAAATATGTTGAGCTCAGGACTGGAGAGACAGTACAAGGACTCCCAGGCTTGACTTGCTTGCAGGTGACCCCAGGTTTGATCCCTGGCACCACATATACCCTGAACAATGAACAAGCATGTGCAGAATTTTTTAAAAAAAAATGGGGCCCACAGCTAGCCTTAGCCATGTTTCTTCTCCTCTGGATCAGCTGGAAACTGCCACTGAATACTGAGAATTTATTTCATTTTAGTCATATAATGGTTTCAATTAAGATCATCTGATTACTTGATGAAAAACATACTTATCTGATTACATACTGAAGAAAGTACTCAATGTCTGTGGATATACTGTTTCTCCTTAGAATTAACAAACTTTTTTCCTTCAGCCTCGTCTGTAGGCTCCTGGCTCAAACTCACCTTGCGGGAGAAGTATCCGTACTATTACAACATGGATTCCCAAGAGAGTTCCTGGGTCATGCCTGATCCATGCGTGACTAATGACTCTGTGCTCATGGCAAAAGAAATTGAGGTAGGAGGCTGATGTTTGATGGAAAATTATACCACATAAAGAAAAATTGGATTGCTTCTTTTTTTTTAAAGTTGTTCACAATGTTCTATTACATTCGATATTCTAACACCAATCCCAACCACCATTACACCTTCCCTTTGCACACCACCTTTATTTCCAGTTTTCCCAACCACTTCCCCAAGCCTGCCCCAATAAGAGGTTTCTCTATTTTGAATCATGAAAGTATGGGGGAGGGATTAATTATTTGAAGGCTGACTATGGAATAAAGTCTTGACTGTAAAGGTTACTAATAGAATCATTTTGTTTTCCATGTTGGCATAACAAAAGTAAACAGCCAAGTGGGTGTTGGAAAATTTATGACTGAAACACAATCGTGAACAGTTTTGTAATGCTCTGTCTGATTCAATAAAAAAGATAAGTTAAAAATAATAAAATAAATAAACAGCCAAAGAGAAGCAAGTTCTTGCACCTACCTGGATTGGTAGAGTATCCAGAGAAATCAATTTTCAGTCTCTCTTTGACACAGTGCTCCATTAATATCATCTTCTTCTCAGTCTATAATGTAGCCTGACACCTTTCAAATAAAAATGTTTTTCCTACAAAAGGCTGGAAAGGGCATTTCTGCCACCCCTGATACCTCACCCCTCCAGGATGTTCTCAGGACAGAGAGCAGAGCTGGGCTAAAACTAGGACAAGATACCAAACATCAATTATGTACCTATATACTTTATTAAAGTATAATTAAACATAATTCAGTGAATCAGCCTTTTTAGTCACTAAAGATCCCTTTTATCTTAATTCTTAATTTATATTTGAAAACTTTGGTGTATTTTATTTGATCAAAAACAACTTCTTCCTCCTCCAACCCCTCTTTTAAATGAAGATGTTTATCAATTATGGCTATCTGAGCTTCCTTAGTAGTATCAAAAATGTTATTGATTAATATATCTCGTCGCATTTATAAATTCTTGGGACATACTAGTACAGAAAGAAGAGAAGCTCATTTAGTAGATTCCATATGAGATGCTTATCCCAAAGCTCTTTCTCGACCATATATATGCAAGGCTACCCTAAGCAATAGCACAGCGGGTAGGGTGTTTGGCTTGCACGCGGCCAACCCAGTTGACCCAAGTTCTATTCCTCCGCCTTTTGAAGAGCCCGGCAAGCTACCAAGAGTATCCCACATGGCAAAGCCTGGCAAACTACCCATGGCGTGTTCGATTTGCCAAACACAGTAATAAGTCTCACAATGTTACTGGGCCAGCTGGAGCAAATTGCTGAACAATGGGAAGACAGTGACAATGACAGTGACCCTAAACTTAGAAGACCTAAGATTTCCTGCTCGATAACTTGACATTTTAATCCTAATTCCTTTCCCCCAAACTGAGTGATTTTTATGTGTACAGGAGCCCAGGAATGAGTAATTGCGAAGAAAAATGCCAACTCTTACAACTTTAGGAAAAAACTATAAAAATTCTGGCAGTGAGCTCCTTTTACTGTTAGTCTGGGTCATTTTATTTCCTCTTTTAGCCCTACTCCCACTCTCCACATAAAGAGTTGAGCGAGCTGTTTGTCCTCTCAATGATCGTGGTTTTATTACATCCGAATATTTTCTTACAACATGGAAACAAAAAATAAAGGCTTGGTCGCTGATCTTCTAAAACACGGGAATTTGGCTGTTGCAAGATGGTGAAGCAGATCTTGGCAGATTGCCCCTCTTTGTAAGCCTTCAGTATAGAGCTTATGGGTTTTTGTGAAGTTGTTGGAAACTATGGAAAAATAGGGGGAAATGAAGGCAAAGGAATGTGAAATTGGAATGAACTCTTATAACAAGAAGTCTGCTACAAATGATGGCCCAAAGTAATGATTAAAGTTTTCCCTTGCCCACAAATAACCTAGAGAATGCATATAATCTTTTCTGGATGTCAGTAAGCTCTGTAAGACTCATAAGCATAACTAAGTGCTCCTTTTGTATATTTTTCTATCGTCCCATCAATTTGATCCCTTAATAATCCTTTGAGTGGAAATTGGATTATTAAATGGAAATATTATCCTCTGTTTTTCTAGTTGGGGAAACCGAGGCATATAGTGGGCAAAACAGCTTGTTACCAAATAAGAGACTTTATCCAAAATTAAAGGATCATTTCCTTCCAGTGCTTCCAGTTTCAAGTCTAGTATCTTTCCTATGCTCCATCTTTGTCATCTTTTTTCATATAACCAACACTAATTTGTCAGACTTATGTTGTGAGCCCATGGGTCTGATATCGAAATGCAAGCTGACAATTCAAAGTGTAGGTGTAGTCAAACACAGAAATGCAAGTCCTTGGAAAAGTAAGAAATTATTTCCCAGGGGGAATTCTCTTAAAGGAATATTCACCAAGATATCTTTGGACTTGAGAACACAAATTGAAGAAAAATGCACAAATTACTGTTTGATGTAGGCATTGCTATATGTTTAAAGAGAAAATGCTGGTAATTGAGTTCCATTTTTGAGGGAGGAAAAAGAACATAAATATGTTACAGAATTGCTAAAATCAGCAACTCCCAAGATATCCCAGTGTAATCACCTAATGGACAAAATCAACAGTGCATAGTTACTAAATACTCAGATAAAAGACTGTAACTGGGTTAATACCATCTCCTAAAATCCCAAATGACATGACGAGAGTGAAGAACTTAGTTTATTTCAAGCATTCTGTTTGAAAGTACCACTATAGAAATAGATTGCCAATGCGAATTTGTTGAAAAAGGCAATTATGGACTTGTCCTGTGATTTAAAAGATGAATCACATGTGAAGAGTCAACATTCAAATCTGAAACCCACTCGTGTGGCCTCCAGTGGTGCCTGAGGAATAACTTTCTATGTCAAGCCTTTGTCTACTAGAATAATCAAAACGTAGAAGAAAGAAATGATGCATTTCTTCAAGACAAAGTGGCTGACTTTATTCTATGAACATGCACACACGGATGGGTCTTCTTTACAAAGCGGTCATGCATCTTTTATGTTTTTAACTTGAACTGTTTAAATAATCAGTTACTGAGTACAACTGTGCTGAGAACAGACCTGCATTAGAAAAAACGACTCTTTGTTGACAGAGAATTGGAATGTAAGCCCAGCTTAAAGCTCGCATAAACACTTCTCCCAAGTCACTCTTCTTTCATCTTCTGCTTCTAGATTTTTTTTCCCTTCTGGGCCTTGCTTGCTAGTGCTTGTTTTTCCTCTCCTATTCCCTTTCCTTCAGCCACAAGTATTTCATTTCCCTTCCATTTATTTTGAGTTTTCTCCAGCATCATGCCCGGGTCTGCTGATTCTGCCCTAAGAACAAGGACTTCATGAGTATTTGTTCTCTTTGCCACAGCCTTTGGAGCTGTGGAGCAATAGCACAGAGGTAGGGCGTTCGCCTTACAAGTGGCCAACATGGCCAACCCGAGTTCGATTCCTCCGCCCCTCTCGGAGAGCCCGGCAAGCTACCGAGAGTATTCGATATGCCAAGCACAGTAACAACAAAGTCTCCAATGGAGACGTTACTGGGCCCGCTCGAGCAAATCGACGATCAACGGGAGGGCCTTTACCTTTTTACCTTTACCCTTGTCTCTTTGTACTGAGGAAAGCTACCCAGGAGCTCAGGTCCTTGCCAGCATCTTCTGCATCTGTCTCCAAATCCTGAGATAATTTTTGCTTCTTTGTTTTCTGTTTGGGGGTGTCACTCAGCAGTGCTTATGGCTTACACCTGACTGCTCTCCGGGATCATGCCTGGTGGGCTCTTGGGGCCCTATGGGGTGCTAAGGGGTCGAGCCAGGTTTGGACATATGCACGGCAAATGCCCCTACCTGCTGTGTTATCGCTTCAACCCTCAAATCCTGAGATCTTTCCACTACATTCTCCTAGCAAAATTCTCAGAGGATTCCAAAATTGTGTTCACTAAAAGCTCAACTAGTTCACGCCTCACACTCTGGTCAAAGCTGATTTTAAGGTGATCCAGAGAGCATGCTCTGTATTATTTTCTGAAAGATAAAATGTGCAACAGCTATTCACTATGCTCCTTTCACCTGATGTGTGAAACGTAACCATAAGAAATATCTCTTGCCAGGACATTATTGGGGAAGTCCTAGCAAATTACATTCGTGAGAAGATGTGGTCTGCTTCCGAAGATTTGCTTCTTCGCTTCCAAGCCACAAGTGTAGGACCCCTGCTTAGGGAAGAGTTTGAAGCTAGGAAATCATATTTGAATGAACAAGAAAAGCATGTGATCAAAATACAGGTATGTGACTTATCTACCACTAGTTCCAGCCAACTGACCTCTCCCCTGAAAATGTTTTCTTTGATAAGGGGCTAGTATTCTAATATACTGATTGCATGACTGATTTTCTTCATACTTGTTTCCTTCCAAATCTGCTTCATCAATGCTTTGAGATGGGATGGATAGTGAATGATGGTTTTGTTTTTTTCTCTGCAGTGGTCTTACAGCGAGTGTGAGGGAGTACTTGGACTTAGACAGGTCCACCTTGCACAAACCAAGTTGAGGCTAAAAGGGAGAACTTGTGTTTCTCTGAGAAGAAGGATCTCCTTGCGTCGCGTGCTCTCTGTCTGGCTTCTACATTGTTTTGTGTTGGTTCATGGGCATTTAATGAGACTGAGTTTCTGGGCTCTTTCAAACTTTCGAAAAGAAGACTTCATGACATAGAATTAGCAACTCCCAAGAGTGTTGTCTTAGATAATCTGTTATTCTTCATGTAGGCCTATAAAAGAAATTCTCACTCCCAATTTTTTCATTGAGTTCTTGTTAAGTGTGCATGACTTCTCCAGATGTTCTCATTTGCAAAAGTGGAACTTGCCAGGGTTTGATATTTCTCTTCCAGATGCCCCCAGTATCCAGCAACTTCCAAGCTGGCCTCGAAGGTGTTTCTAGTTGAAGAATGTTTTAGTTGAAGATCTTCTCTTGTGTGGTCACTGGTACACTTACCTTCTTTCCAAACTGATACAATATTGTTCAGGGAAGAATATGATATCTTAACTTTTGTCCTCCAGGTTCACGCATAGGGTATCAATGGAAATGTTTTCATTTCCTCACATCTTATGCTAGTGTATGTTTGAAGGCAGAAATGATCCATTTCCCAAGATTTCTATAGATTTGACACATCAAGGGGATATTTTGGTTTTGTTTTTGTTTTTCCTACTTGAACCTTTTATGTTTCCCATTCTTGAAACAAATGAGTGGTAAGATGCACTGGAAATGTAGTTGATCTGTTCCTATAGATTGCTAAGGCACTGATTTTGCACAAAATTCAAACAGTGAGAGCCAGGATGATGCAATTTAAGACCAACTTCAATATCCACAGTTTCAGAACACAGTGAAGCAAAACCACAGCTGGAAGACTTTCAGAAGAGCCATTACGGTAAAACTGACCTGGTCTTAGTCTCCTAGACTAAAGCCACAAGAGAACTAAGGAAGAATCGGAGTAATAATTTGAGTTCTTTTTTCCCACCACCTCAGCCGAGGGAGAAGCAGAATTGAAGAAGTCAATAAACCATGAACTCACTCCACTTAGCTTTCCCTCACAAATACTCCACCCCTACGCTTCATTCTTCTGGTGGTTCTTACTAGGAGGATGTTTGATCTAAAGGCAAACAATAGCCTGGAAATGAACAAATAGTCCAAATAGAAATGGATTGACCCCCCAGACCCACAGACCACGACCCAATGTGTATCTTCTTCTGCTCGCCAAGAGGCTAATTTACCTTCAAGTAGGGCAGTCATCTGAAATGTGAAGGTTTCTTTTCCATAAAACAACCCATCCATCCCCCAGAGCTAACTTACAGTCCCAGACCCAATGCTCTCTAAAAAATTGAAAGAAACCTTCCATGTTGAAAGCAGCTACCACACCCCACACTTACTCAGGCTCCTTCCAAAAAAACTGAGTCTTGGTACAGAGAACATATGTCATCAGTAGCCAGTGTCCCTGTCTCAGGAACACATCAGAATTTATCCCAGAAAAATTCAGAGCGGGAATCTAGGAGACTCTATAAGCCCACTTTGGTTTTGGACAATAAAAATCGCCTACATTTAAGAATGAGTGAGTCGGAAAATACCTCAAACAGAAAAGCAAAGTTTACTTCCAAAAATAAAAATGACACAGAGATGTAAAATGCAAATGAAGTAAAAGTCTAATAACATTCTTATTCCTGGAGATAAGAACCTGGGTTTGAGCCCTGGCATCCCATATGGCTCCCTAAGCCCACCAGTAGTGGTCCCTGAATGCAGAATCAGGAATAAGTCTTGAGCTGTGTGTGACTGCCTCCACCCCGCCCTACAAAAAGCAAAAATAGGATTTGGGGTTTGGTTTGGTGGGTTTTTTGTTTGTTTGTTTGTTTTAAATTTTTTTATACTTTCAAAAATTTTGTAAGATGTGAGTTTCATGAAGCTAGATCACACAATAAAGGAAAATAAAGGAAAAGATCATTGGTGGTATATGGGAGCAATAGTATAGTGGAAAGGGTGCTTGCCTTGTACCTGGCCTGCCCTGGTAAGATCCTCAGCACCCCATATGGTGCCTGGAGTCATCCCTGAACACACAACCAGTTGTAAGCCTTGAGTACTGCTAGGTATAGCCCCCCCAAAAAACAAAACAAAAGATTGATGGCTGAAGAGAGGAAAAGAAATAGACATCCTAAAATAAAAATGAACTTATATCTACACTGAAGAATAATCAGAACACCTGGAGAACTTGAAAAAAATGTTGCAAAGGAATACAGTAAACAAAATATAGTTTTAAATATATTTTTCATCTAGAAACGATCATTTCTGTTCTGCTGCAGGTTGGTGGGATTGTTCATAGTATAGACTTTTCTCAGTAGCTGACTCTGAAATGTTCTGTGGACCTTAGAGATGATGGGGTGAGGGAGATGATGGCTTAAGACAGACAACAGGGCTCCAGCATTGGCACAGGAAGAGATCGGGGAAAAATAGAGATCAACCCTAGTACTTAACTCTGGAAAGTACTGAAAGGTGACCTCGGTCACCTGCTGAGATCCACACTAGCCCCCACCAAGCAGCTTCAGGTGAGGGTTGCCAGGAGCAGGGTCACAGTGTGACCTCAGTGACCCTGAGTGTCAGGCTTGGCCCACATTATTTATTTTTCACTAACCACTCACTGACCACTTCATCTATCGTCTTTAAGCAGAGAAGACAGATCCATACCTAGGGTTTTCTTAGCCTGTAGATCACACAGGAATTGGTCCTTCAGAAGATGGAGTAGATGATTTCAGTATGACTATCCTGGGTTTCTACTTACCAAGCAAGGTTGTTACCATGGACCAAGCCGGATTTTCTAGAGATGACAATTACAGTGTATAAAGCAGAACAGTGACTGCCAAGGTTCAGATTTTTTTTTAAATTTTTATTAGTGAAACACCATGAAGTAAGTTGTAGACTTACAAATTTTTGTGCTTGGGTTTCAATTATACAATGATCAAATACCCATCCCTCTACCGGTGCCCATTTTCCACCACCACGGATCCCAGTATCCCTCCCCCCCCCATCCCCTCCAGTCCACCCTGCCTCTGTGGCAGGGCATTCCCTTTTGTTCTCTCTCTCCTTTTGGGCGTTGTGGTTTGCAAAAGAGGTATTGAGTGGCAATTATGTTTGGTCTATAGTCTGCTTTCAGCATGCTTCTCCCATCCTGGGAGGATCCTCCCAACATCCTTTATTTGGTGCTCCCTTCTCTATTTGAGCTGCCTTTTCCCCTAGCACGTGTGGCTGGCCTCCAAGTCATGGAGCAAAATTGCTGGTACTAATCTCTGCCACTCCTGGGTGTTAGTCTCCCATTTTGTTACTTTATGTTCCCCAGATGAATGCAATCTTTCTGTGTCTATCCCGCTCTTTCTGACTCATTTCCTTCAACATGATACTTTCCATGTAGTACCACTTGTATGTAAATTTCATGACTTCATCTTTTCTAACAGCTACATAGTACTCCATTGTCTAGATGTACCAAAGTTTCTTTAACCAGTTATCTGTTCTCGGGCACTCAGGTTTTTTTCCAGATGGTACAGATATTTTTGGAGGACTGTGGTTACAGATGCAATACGCAGAATAGGTATTTATAGCAATAAAAGAAAAACAAAACAAATGGATCACCCTTATTAAATGTTCCATTATAGGGGCCGGAGCAATAGTACAGCAGATAGGGTATTTGCCTTGCCATGGAAAACCCAAGTTTGATCCTCATATGGTCTCTCGAGCCCACCAGAAGTAATCCCTGAGTGAAGAATGAGGAGTAAGCCCTGTGCACTGTTGAGTGTGGCCCAAAACAAACACAAATTTAAAAAATTGTTCCACTACTTCTCATACTAATCCAGGAGAAAATGGAGTAGAAGATAGTGCACAGGGCTGAAGGGTCCTGGGTGCATCTCGAGCACTGGATGGTCCCCCAAGCACTGTTTGCTGTGCCCCCTATGTCCCCCCTTCCACAAAAATAAAATGGTTTTTAAAAAAGTATACTTTTCTTGGGCCAGAGAGTTATAGTACAATGGGTATGGTCCCCCGAGCCTGCCAGGAGTGATCCCTGAGTGCAAAGCCAGGGGTAAGATCTGAGTACTGCCAGAAGACAAAAAGAAAAGTACCATTTTCTTTCCTAGAAATCTGAATTGAGAGGGAAGTCTGAAACGTAATCATTTGATCATTTTTATTCCATCTTGATTTATTTTGAATCGCTATGCCCCCAAATTATTTTTAAATAATAGGAAAAGTTATATGCATTTATAAATGAGTCTTTAAGAATTATTTTATGTTTGTTCCTTTTCACAAGATACTTATATGTCATCTTTTTTTTGTTGTTTTTTGTTTTTTGTTTTTTGGCTTTTTGGGTCACATTCGGTGATGCTCAGGGATTACTCTGACTCTGCACTTAGGAATTACTTCTAGTGTTGTTTGAGAGACCATGTGGGATGCCGGAGATCAAACCCCCGTCAGCCATGTGCAAGGCAAATGCCCTCCCCTCTGTACTATCTTTCCAGCCTCTCATCTCTGATTTTCAAATCAATAAGAACTGGGGTACATTTGAACAAAAAGATGCCCACAGATGAATTGTAATAAATATGTATATTTCATCCTTCTAAAGATACCAGTTTTGTGCCCTTGTTTTTGTACAAGTTTCCTATAAAAAACCCCTAGTGGGGATAACGTCATAAAGCTACACTGAGGAAGTGTCATGGGCCATGATGTGGAAACATGAAACAGAGAGAGAGAGAGCTGTCCACCCTGCTGTCCAGGAGCCCGTCACAGTTTACTGAAGCAGTTTCCTGGGCTCATTAGTAAAGATCCTTGAGTCAGAATCATGAGGTTTCTCATATTATTACTAAATATTACCACACCCAGGCCATGTATATGTTTCAGGACAATTCCATTTTTTCCATTATTCCTTTGTGTCACCTGGGCCTTGGTCAGAGTTTTAAAGTTGGGTGTGTTTGGTTTTGTTTTAGGATGGGGGTGCCTCCTATGCAATTCTTGGCTACTCCCAGCAATACTTGGTCCAGCTGTCCAGGGCTGATGGGTCACGGGTGGGGCACAGCGATGTACCCAGTGCTTCATAGGTTCAGGGGCCACCAGGTTCACACCCGGAGGTATGGGGCGGTGGGGGTGAGGTGGTATGTCATGCAGTACTGGGGATCAAACAGGGCCTCAAGAATGTAAGATATACCCACCAGCATCTTTTTTTCCCCCAACGTCAAGTTCAGCTTTTCAGCAGAAACTGGACTTCACCTCAGGCCCCCATAACTCTGCTTTCCAAGCCTGGGCTGGGCTTCCACAGGTAGTCTGTATGTTCCACTCAGGCTGATGTCCACCCAAGAGACAGTGACCAGGAGGGTCCCTGCCAGCAGCTCCCCTCACTGGCTCCTGAGAGACCCCTATTCTTGAGCTTTCTGAAGTCAGAGGTGGGAGGCTGTGACACATGGCTGATTCTGTGTCTCACTGCTTTCTGTAGTCCTACTGGAATGGATACAAGCAGCGATCAGCATATATGCGCAGGCTGCAGACGTTCAATAGCAACACCGATTCCGTTGTGAAGGTAAGTGCCATCCCCAGCTTACCCGGTGGGTGCCTTTCTTCACCTTCCTTTTGCTGAGGCCAGAGAGATAAAGGCACTTGCTTTGCAATGTTACAGACCCTGGTTCAATCCCTGGCATCACTTAACGTTCCCCCAGGCACTGTCAGGAATAACCCATGAGCTCAGAGACAGAAGTAAGCAAGCCTTGAGTACCACCACTTGTGGCCCCAAACCACAGACACACACACACACACTCACACACATACTTACACACACACGTGACTAATTTTTATTTTGTTTCTGGAAGAGAGACCATGGAAAGAGTCTTAGAGGATGAGCCTTGAAGTGATAAGGGAAGTCCTGGGTTTGAGTCTCTTCTTCACTCGCTTGGCTGGTCCTCTTCAAGCCCATCCATTAAAACCATGGTTTTAATAAAAACTCACTCCGATCCTTTATGTGAGAAATGCTTAGGACAGTGCCATTTGATCCGTAAATGATCTTTCTCTGGGAAGTTTGAATGGCATATTTAGAATCCACTTCTCGGCAACACAAAACCTTAGCTGCCAGTCACATGCAGAGCCAGTGACGAGCAGAAGTAGAGCTGTGCTAGGACCTGTATTTGCAGAGTGACCCCCTTCTAGTCCAACTTTTCACCCAGGCTGGTTGTTCTTAGGCTAGAGGAAGGAAGGGTGCTGTAGTAACTGCTCCCTCGGGGCCCCAAACCAAAGGACTCTACATAAAAGAATTTGGATTCCACTTGGAAATCCAGCAGAGAGGCCAAAAGTGGGCACTGGAAAGAGATGGGAATCAGATGAGATTTGTCAGAAAAAAAAATGGTAAAATTTATTTCTAACTCTTAGAAATGAGAGTTTAGAAACATGTTTCTCAAAGTGGGTGATATTCACCTCCTACCCCCACCCCTCACTGCCCAGGCAGGTGCTGGAGCAACCATTGAGGAGTCAGTAGTAACCTTGGGTGCAATTGGGGGTAGGACTGCTTTCTATTTGTTGGCTTAAAGAAGGTAGATTGGTGCCAGGGGCTTGGGATGAATCCTATTTTTTTCCTAATTGGGGGTAGGGGGAGCATGCAGTAGGGCAAATAAATTTGGATGCATTTAGTCTAGACCCTTAGTGTATGACCCTTATTGAAAAGTCTTGTACTCACCTTGAAACATCTGTCCAGTCTCAAAAAAGCTGTTGTTTCCCCGTTGGTCCCCCCCATTGAGACATTTTAAGATAAAATTTTTGTAAAGACCTAAATGATATGGTTACATTGAAGGAGAGCATATTGGGAAAAACCTAGGACTTAATTTTACTCCCCAACTTATTGCAGCCCAGCAAAATGTCTCACCCTCTTGATTCTTACTTATTGACATTAAAGCAGAATACTACAAAATGACATCAACTTCACACTCCTTTGAAGGCAGTGGGATTAAAAATGTTTTTGAAACCTTTTAAGAGAAAAAGTAATGGAAAAGATTGGAGATGGGGGCCAGGGGTATGGCTCAGTGGTCAGACATATGCCTAGAATGTGTAAGGTCCTGGATTTGGTCCTCAGAACCACACACACACAAAATAGATGAGGAAAACTAGGCAGCAGAGAGTTATTATTTGGTGGGCTCATTTTTACTTTATCAGATAAAATATCTATTTTAGAAAGAATGTGTTAACATTAAAGGCTCTTTAGTAAGTGATTTCTCTTTTTTAATTCATTTTCAGATTCAGTCCTGGTTCCGGATGGCCAGACAACGCAAAAGCTACCTTTCGAGGCTACAGTATTTCGAAGAGCATGTAAGAGACGTGTGCAAGATTTTCCTCCTGACTGAGAACAAACCAGTTACTTGGTGGGATGTTAGCAAGGGGGCATTCTTATTCAGTTGTCAAAGTGAATTCGGAGACTTAAAGAGGGATCTTAGAACCTGGAGTGGTAGTACTTGGAGTCTGACTTTATTAACAGAGAACTGGTCAGTTTAGATAAAAGCTCCAGAAAGAGCCAGAGAGGCAGCTCAGTGGGCGAGTGCTTAGGATGTGAGTCCCTAGGTTCGATTTCTGGCCCATCAGAAGACAGGGCCCATCAGAAAGATTTATTTTCAGGATAGATATGTGACTAGATCATAAAAATTGTACCAGCTAAGTGTGGTGCTAAAATTCTTTTCCCTTTTTAGGCCTCTTCTGTTGGAACAGTTCCCATCAATCTTGTTTATACCTTCAGCTAACTTATCTAACTCTTTCTTCAAAGAAAATGCAAAAACAGACATTGCATTATGCCACTTGTAAATACTACTCTTAATGACTCTCAACTTCAGTGGAGCAGCAGGGACTCTAAAAGGTCATGACTGGTCTCAATATTTTGCAGGAAAATGAAGTTGTGAAGATACAGTCGCTGTTGCGAGCGAACAAAGCTAGAGGTGACTACAAAACCTTGGGTAAGTGAGTGGACTCCACATTAGTCCCCTTAGAGGCAGAGAGCGCCATTGTTTCCTGGAGATTCTGATCCTCTCTTTTGGTTCTTTGTAACAAAGGTTACAAAGTCATCACAGTCATTGTAGTGATTATTTTCTCATTTATATTTGTTTAATTATAAGGTTCCGTGAGCCAGGCTTCCTTCAATAAAGAGCATCAGCCGTGGCTGCAGAGGACGCCAAATGATTCTAGATTTGGTTGTTCATGCTTTGTTTACACTATTGGTAGATATTGGGTTAGCTATTTATTCTTTGAGTGTCAGAGCCCCTTAGAACCAAGCTAGAAGCTGAGAGAAGATCCTGTAGAACCTCACAGGGCACTCACTTGGACAAGGTTCTTTCATGCCTTCTTCATTGATGATGAGTCACCCCACTGGGCGCTTACACTGATCATTCATACTTTCCCTAGAGCAGGTCTCGTCAGCACGGGGATGCCAGCTCATACCATTGGGGGCTCACACTTGAATAGGGTTCGATTAACACAAATGGCAGCAACAGTTAACAGTCACTGTGTTAAACTCTAAAAAAGGAATATTTTTTTCAAAAGTCAGAATATTTGGTCATTAAAACAGTGGTGTTCAAAATACTCAGAGAAGGTCATCTTTTTAGAATTTATAGAAATGCTGTGGGGTGGGGGATGGGGCCTCCTGGTTCTAAGGGCCTTTTCCTGGTTCAGACTGGAAAGATCTTGCTGCTGCTTTTGATCTCTTCCCAGGAAGACAGGGACTCCACTTGTCCTCGCAAGGGTTTCTATTTGGCCTCAGTGTTCTCCCATCACTGACCTTCGCCACTTCACCTTTCACCTAGTGCCTGTTCCTTCCCAAGGCCGCTGGGCTGCGAGAGACAGTCTGCTGTTTCCTGCAGCAAGAAGTAAACCTCTTATCTGACGCCAGCACTGCTGTCAGGGCAGAGGGGCCTTGGCTTCACATTCTTTCCCAGGTTCTCCAGTAGGGAGCCTTGCTGGAAAGAACTATCTTTATGGTGCAGAGTGCTGGGAGCCGTGTGAGAAAGGGCTGATAAATGAGTACCCAACAGCTTGAAAATAAGGAGGTTAGCCATTATCTGCAGGGAACACTTATTTAGATGATCGATTCATTTCCTTGTTCAGATGTTATGGAGGCAAAGCAATTCCAGACCAAACATGCACACGGCTATCTCTCTCTGCTCCTGCTTTATTGACAGGCCTGGTTTCCTCCCTGTTGATCCCAAGTCCAGACACACCTCATTAAAGCTGTGCCTGTTCCCTTCCCCACAGTTGGCTCTGAAAAACCACCATTATCAGTTGTCCGCAAATTCGTACACCTCTTGGACCAAAGTGACTTGGATGTCAAGGAAGAGCTGGAAGTAGCACGGTTACGGGGGAAGCTGGTGACCAAGATTAGGTCCAATCAGCAGCTGGAGAAAGACCTGAACCTGATGGACATAAAGATCGGGCTCCTGGTGAAGAACAGAATCACTCTCGAGGTCAGTGGGGCTGTGGGACTCTGGGCCCCAGTCAAGCAGAAGCTCTGCGTGTCTGCCCAACATCCCTCGGCCCAGCTCTGCACATTTGGAATCCAGAAAAAATTGTTCACAGTTCACATTTGTGCTTACAGATTTAGCGGCTCTGGAGCGATAGCACAGTGGTAGGGCATTTGCCTTGCACGCAGCCAACATGGCCGACCCGAGTTCGATTCCTCTGCCCCTCTCGGAGAGCCCGGCAAGCTACCGAGAGTATCTCGCCCGCACAGCAGAGCCTGGCAAGCTCCCCATGACGTATTCGATATGCCAGACACAGTAACAACAAAGTCTCCAATGGAGATGTTACTGGGCCCGCTCGAGAAAATCAATGAACAACGGGAGGCCAGTGACCGTGACCGTACCAAAAAAAGAAATCTATGTATTTATATAGATATAGAGATCTATATGTAATTGCAATGAACGAAATGCTGTTGTAATGGAATAATCAGACCTTCTTACAATTCTGTGCCCCATCTCTTTACTTGCCCCAAACTTAGGACTCTCAGGAGTTAAGAAACAAAAACCAGGGGCCGGGGAGACAGTACAGGTATTAAGGCACCTGCCTTTCGTGTCCCCAAGCCCAGTGCAATCCCAGGTGCCACATATGGTCCCCTGAACACATTCAGGACTGATCCCTGAGCCCAGGGTCAAGAACAGACGCTGCTGGTATAGCCCACGAGTTCCCCCAGTCCCCCCCCCCCAAAAAAAAAAAATAAATTGACCTGAGTTACAGTTTGCCCTGTGTGACAGACCCTAGCCAGGGCAGCCACCTTGCTACGTGTCAGAGCCCCAGCCCTGCGGGACAGCTCTGGTCAGTGGGGACTGCGCAGGGGAGCCCTCGTCCACTCCCATTGCCTTTCTTAGCCTTTAGACAGGAAAAGCTCATCCCTGAAGACGTCTGCCCCACTTTCTGTACATACGAAGCATGTTAATGGTATGTTGCTGAACTGTGTACATATGCAACCTAATCCCTCCAAAACTTACCTGAGCTTTCCTGGAGAGCTGCGCAGTGTGTGTAGACTGATAAAATAATAAAATAGATAAAATGATAAAATGATAAAATAGATAAAATAATCCTAACTCCAGCAGACATAAGACCAAACCCCACTCCCTCTCTCTTAGCCTCTTTCCTGCCCCACTGGTGGATATCCTCACATCCTCCCCCGCATAGGCAGCTTTCATGCCAACATGTTGTTTGGATTTCTGTTGTTCCCAAGCTTTTCTCAGAAGACACTCTTCTAGGTACCATTTTCTTCTTTTGCTGTGTGAGAAAACATTTCCTCTGCTCCTCAGTGTTCTTCTCTCTAGGAGTGTCATAGGATTTATGTATGTCAGGTTACCCGGCAGCTGCTTATTCACAGTTCCTCTTTGTCTCTGGTGATTAGACTTCCTTTCTTTAGCTTGAATAAATTTTATACGCTTGTGAAATGAGGGAAGGGCACTGGTTGCTTCTCAAAAGAATTAATGGAGGGGCTGGAAAGTAGTACAAGGAGCGGGGGCTGGAGCGATAGCACAGCGGGTATGGCATTTGCCTTGTACACAGATGACCTGGGTTCAGTTCCCAGCATCCCATTGGTCCCCCGAGCACTGCCAGGAGTAATTCCTGAGTGCAGAGCCAGGAGTAAACCTGTGCATCGCCGGGTGTGACCCGAAAAGAAAAAAAAGATGGTACAAGGGGTAAGGCCTTGAATGTAGCCCAAACCAATTCAATCCCAGGTAGCACAAATGTTCTCCTGAGCACTTGTAGGATAACCCTGAGCACAGAGCCAGGAGTACTTCCTGCATATCTCAAGCTGTGGCCTAAAAGTAAACAACAGAAACTAAGTGAAACTCCCCTCTCTCATTTAAGCAGAAATCCCCCTATGGGAGGGAAATTCCGTCAAGCGAGTGGTTAAGTCAAGTTTCCTCTCCTGCGCTCTGAGAAGGCTGGAAGGCAGTGGGAGTAACTGTAGGAAACCAGAGTCTCCTGGAGCTGAAAGCAGCTTTTCTACCTACACACAGAGTCCAGCGTGGAAGAATAGACCCATGGGAGACAAGCAGACATAGAACTTGTCTTGCGCACAAAATTGACATGGTTTTCCTTGCCCCAGATTCCAGAGAAAATGAAGCAGGCATATTTTGGGACGTGAAACTAATTAGGAACCCCTCCTGGCATGTCAGACAGATGAGAGATGCTCGGTGCGTGCCCAGTGCAGACAGCCTGTGTTAGGCCAGCCCTAGGGAGCAGGCGTGCAGCCCTCAGTGTCGGCTGCAGCCAGTCATCGAGGAGAAGTAGGGCCCGAGCTCAGGAAAGCAGATGGAACAACCCTTAGGAAAAACAACTTTCTGGCCAGCTGCTCTGTGGAACAGTGAAGGGACTCATGAGCCCTGGGCCACTAGTGAAGCTAATGAAGTGTGTCAGAGCAGCTGCCTTTAAAAACTGAATAGGGGGCAGGGGTGTGATACAGCGAGGGAGGGCATTTGTCTGTGTTCAATCCCTGGCATCCCACCAGGAGTAATTCCTGGGTGCCAGGAGTAACCCTTGAGCATCTCTGGGTGTGATCCAAAAAAGCCAAAAAGAAAAAAATTCTGAATAGAATGAAAGTAAACTGAGGCTGTCAGCGTATGCCTGTAGGACACATTCATTCATAGGTGTGTGTGTTTGCCAGCAAGTGGTGTAAACTCTTACTTCCCCTGTGTGTCTAATAACAGTAGGAAGCTCGGATCTAAAAGACACACTCTTGCTCTGCTTAAAGGTCCTGAAGAGCCGGAGCCCACGATCGCCTGAGGCCACTTGATACTATTTTTTCTGCTCCCTTTCCCCCAAGACCTCTTAATAAATGCTTAAAAGAAGCATGAATGGGGAACAACACTTAATATTTTCCATATTGAGAAATATATGGAGTATATGGAATGTATTTTTCTTTTTCTCCAACTACTTTCTGTATCAAATAGTTTTTGCAAGTTCTTTTATAGATTGAGAAGATTTAATTCAATCTTTTGAAATGCACAGCCAGTGATATTTAATACAATCGCAAGATCAGCCATTGTGTCTATCTTAATTCTAGAACATCTTCATTACCCCCAAAAGAACTCTCCTCCCCACCCCAAAAAATATGCCAGGTGGTAATTTGGTCACTTAGTGAAGGGAATGGACAATGTTTCTCTTTCCAGCCCCATTTCTGGGTGGCTGTATGTGAGAGGAGGTGGGGTACCAGACTCAAAAGTTCTAATGAGATGAAAACATTTTTTTCCTCCAGGATGTAATTTCACACAGAAAGAAGCTGAATAAGAAAAAAAGTGGAGAAATGAAGATACTAAATAATACAGACAACCAGGGCATCAAAAGTTTGAGTAAGGAGAAGAGGAAAAAACTAGAAACATACCAGCAGCTGTTTTACCTTTTGCAGGTGAGAACGCTGTCTCCTCCTCCCCTGGGTTTCGGTGTGTGGGGGGAAGGGGGAACTCTGTGTTCTGGGTGGTGGATTCCCGTGACTCACCCCAAGGCTCCTGCTAGCCTGACTTCTGAGCACCTAGTCAGGGAGAGTCTACATGCTTTTTGTACATTGTTGCATTTTATTCTTTCTCCAGCTCTGGGGAATGATGAGTAAACAAGAAAATGTGGTAATGTCACATTTCCTAGAAGGAATTGGAACTAGGGGTGGGCGGGTGGGAGTGGATTAGTTTCAGATGCAATCAGAGGGCATTTCCTGTTAGCTTCTTTTTTCTTTCTGGAAAGGGGGCAGTATGACAAATCATTGCGAAAAGCTCTGCTCTGGCTGAACAGGAATGTTCCAATACTTCCATGTTGGGAACTTGCTAGTTTGACTTTAGTAGACCTCACACCCCCCCCCCCACACACACACACACACAACACATATATACATGACCCTGAAAGAAACTTAATAAGCATCAGTGGTGTACATAAAGCAAGCCTCCACCTCCACAGGCAGAGGGTGGTGGTGGTTCTTTCTCCAAACACTGACACTGTGTAATGATTACTACAAGGTATGCAGATACCTGGCCCTTTTCTTGGTGATGTTCCTGGACAGATGTATCAGAGAACATCTACCCGAACTCATAGGCTGGCGGCCTCCATGGAAAGATGAGATATTAATTTCAGTCAAGTTTAAAATACTTTGCTTGCTGTTAGAAAAGATGAAGTCATGAGATTTGTATATAAGTGGATCAACATAGAGTATATCGTGCCAAGTGAAATGAGTCAGAGAGAGAGTGACAGACATTAGAGTGACTGCACTCATTTGTGGAATATGAAGTAACATAATGAGAGACTTAACACTCAAGAATAGTAGAGATAAGGGCCAGGAGGATCCCTCCATGGCTTGGAAGCTGGCCTCACATGCTGGAGGAAAAGGCAGCTCAGATAGAGAAGGGAACACCAAGTAAATGATGCTTGGAGGGCTCAATCAGGATGGGAGATGTGTGTTCAAAGTAGACTATGGGCCAAACATGATGGCCACTTAGTACCTGTATTGCGAACCATAACACCCAAAATGAGAGAGAGAGAGTAAATAAAAGGGAATGCGTCTGCCACAGAGGATGGGGGGGATGGGGAGGGTGGCATGAGGGATACTAGAAACATTGGTGGTGGAGAATGGGCACTGGTAGAGGAATTGGTACTCGATCATTGTATGACTGAAATGTAATCACAAGAGTTTGTAAATCTGTAACTGTATCTCAGGGTGATTCAATTAAAAAATTTTTAACAAGTAAATAATATACTCTGGTTTCTCTTCAGATCACATAAATAAAATAAATAAATAAATAAATAAATAAAATACTTTGCTTGAGGGACTGGAGCAATAGTACAGTGGGCAGGGGGTCCTTGCAGGTGGTTGGTTCAGGTTTGGTTCCCAATACACCAGATGATCCCCCGAGCACAGCATGCAGAGCAGGAGGATAAGCCCTGAGCAACACTGGGTGTGGCAAAAATAAATAAATACATAAATGCATAAATAATTCTTAGCTTGAGCTTCTTTAAAGGTCAGATAGACTTCTCAGCACTTGACATTGAGTATGGTACTCATTCATGGCATTCATGGTGCCCCCTGCTAGATTAAGAAGCTAGATTTGTTTACTCCTAGCTTGCTAAGGGATTTTATACATTCACAACAACAAATTAACATTTCACTTGCATTGAATGTTCTATATCTGATCAGGGTTTTTTTACATTCATAAATGTTTTATTATAATCTTTTGTTTATTAATGGAGGTGTTTAAGCAGTATTTATAATATAATGTCTTCTAACATCACAATCACGATCACAACCATCCTGTTGTTCATCCATTGCCTCGAGCAGGCCCTAGTAATGTCTCCTTCATCCTAGCCCTGAGATTATATTCAAGGCTCTTTAGGAGAATGAGACCCATCACTGTTACTGGTATTTGGCATATTAAGTATGCCACGGGGAGTTTGCCAGACTCTGCCATGTGGGCAGGTTACATTCGGTAGCCTGTCAGTTTGTCCAAAGTAAGAATGAGCTAATAAGATGTCACTTCCAGGACCTGGGTTTTATAGTCTCTGGGTCTTGGCTGTTGATGGGATTGCACGGTGCCAAGGGGCCATTTGGTGCGTGTGACTCCTGCCTGCTGGAATATGGAGGATCTGGGTGGAGGATGCTCGGCCCCGATCCAAGCAGCCTTGGAGATCTCAGCCCCGCCCCGGGACTCCCATGCCTTTGTTCCTCTGCCGGTACCTTCATGCGTGTGGAGAGTGGTCTCATCATGGTGGTGGCTGGTTCTGGAGGTCTTCGGCTGCCGGAGCCCTGATCGGGCCGGGGAGGGAAATTCAACCCACTCCCCTCCAAGGGGCTCCGGCGAGGACAGCAAGGCGCGGGGGCAGGAGACTCTCTGATCAGGTTTTTTTACATTCATAAATTTTTTGTCATAATCTTTTGCTTATTAATGCAGGTGTTTAAGTAGTATTTATAATATAATGTCTTCTAACATAAAACCAATATTTCCTTTCTTATGATAAAATACACTTTTATAGGCATAGTCAGATTTCCCCTTAAATTTTTGTCAGTTCTCTTCAGTCTTACTGAATTTTACACTTCTAGGATTTATCTACTTCATGTAAAATTTAAATTGTATTAGCACAAAATTATTCATAATAACTTTTTTTTTGCTTTTTGGGTCACACCCAGCGATGCACAGGGGTTACTCCTGGCTCATGCACTCAGGAATTACTCCTGGCGATACACTTGGGGGACCATATGTGATGCTGGGAATTGAACCCAGGTCAGTTGCATGCAAAGCAAACGCCCTACCCACTGTGCTATCGCTACAGCCCCCATAATAATAATTTTTAATGCTGGATCGATAGCACAGCGGGTAGGGCATTTGTCTTGCATGTGGCCGACCCGGGTTCAATTCCTATGTCCCTCTCAGAGAGCCCAGCAAGCTGCCAAGAGTATCCCGCCCACATGGCAGAGCCTGGCAAGCTCCCCGTGGCTTATTCGATATGGCAAAAAACAATAACAACAAGTCTCACAATGGAGACGTTACTGGTGCCCGCTTGAGCAAATCGATGAACAACGGGAGGACAGTGCTACAGTGTTACAGTGTTATGCTTATAAAAAAGGATTTAGATTTTTGTTTGTTTGGTGATACTCAGGGCTTACTTCTGGTTCTGCACTCAGGAATCAGTCCTTGCAACGCTCAGGGAGTCATATGGGATGCTATATGATTGAACCCGGATCAGCCCTGCACAAGGCAAACAAGCATCTTACTTGCCGTGTTGTGGCTCCAGTCCCCAAAGTTTAGATTTTTTTTCTGCCTCAATTATTCCAGTCTATGCTTTTATTTTGGAAAATGGTTGGGGCCACGCAAGAAAGTTGGAATGCCAAGAAGCAAGGGTTAAGATGATAGGGGTGATAATATTGGGTAAAGAAGTAGAGTAATAATGTTTTACAAATTCCTTACAGTCTCTTATGACAGTCCATCTCTATAAATAGTCCTGAAGGTCAAGAGGGCAGGTAGTATTTCCCGCCCTGCTTCTCAATAGCAGCGAAGGTTAACAGCATCTAGTTCTGGACCTCATTCAAGGACCCTCGCCCACACGGAGTCTCACAGTCACGCTGATTTGGCCTTTCACACGAGCTTCGTTGTACAAGCGAAGAAAATGGAGTTTTGCTTAAACCTTCTGAGATTTGCTCGGATGTTCTAGGACACAGCCCGGAGCACTCCTGTCTCTGTGCTGTGGGTCAGTGACAGCCACCTGATCTGTCCATTCTTGGCCCTGCTGCAGCTGGCACAGCCACTGGCAAGCCCACAGACACTCTCGAGGACCTGAACTCCTTTCCTTAGCATTTAGGTTTTGAACAACAACAACAAAAAAGTATCAATTTATCATTAATTTATAATGCGGTGGCATTTCAGATTAGCTGTATTTATCTCTGTGTGTCACCAGTTCCAGAGAGAGAGAGAGACAGAGACAGAGATAGAGACAGAGAGACAGAGATAATCTGTGAATAAAAAACATAATAAGAGAACAACAAATGGTCAAACTTATCAAAATTGGGGATTTTGCCTGTAGAACTGAGCTTTCATGGGGCCAGAATAAGAGTACAGTGAGTAGGGTGTTTGCCTCGCATGCAACCTACCCAGCTTTGACCCCGGAATCCCATATGGTCCCCCAAGCCCAGGAGTGATACCTGAGCATAGAACCAGAAGCAAGTTCTGAGTATCACCAAGTGTGACCTGAAAAAGAAGTGAGCTTTCATTGGTGGCGGGGAGGGGAGATTGGTGGTGGAGAACGGGCATGTTGAGAGGGGTCTTTGAGAATAGTGGCGGGAAGTAGGCTATTTAGAGGTGTTTTTGGTGTTGAGATGATGTTTTCATGAAAAGTGTGATTAACAGTACTGTAGATCTTGGTGCCTCAATAATGCTGGTTTGAATACAATAAATTGTTTTTGCTTGGAATAACTGGGAAACATTTTCTTCAAGCAAATGTAGTGCCACACTTGGCCACTATGTGGCAGTATTTACTGCTTAACCACCAAGTTCAGAGAAGAGAAACGCACCTGGAGCAGAAAAAGTGCCCCTCAGGGACCAAGGACTCAAGGGAAATACTTACGGTCCCTGGTCTCTTGCATGCAGAGTAAGCACTCTAGTCCACAGCTTTCTGCCCCTACACACGAAAGATTTTTCTCAGGGGCAGGAAAGGTTGATTTTCTTTTTTTGTCTGTATAAATTAGATGAGTCGCCATGCACCAGTTGGAAATGTAATGTTAGGTACTTCTTTTTTTTTTTTTTTAATTAGTGAAACACCATGAGGTCCAGTTGTAGACTTACAAATTTTTGTGCTTGGGTTTCAGTTATACAATGATCAAGTACTCATCCCTCCACCAGTGCCCATTCTCCACCACCACGGGTCCCAGTATCCCTCCCACCCCCCATCCCCCCATCCCACCCTGCTACTGTGGCAGGGCATTCCCTTTTGTTCTCTCTCCTTTTGGGTCCTGTGGTTTGCAAGAGAGGCATTGAGTGGCAATCATGTTTGGCCTATAGTCTACTTTCAGCATGCTTCTCCCACCCTGGGAGGATCCTCCCAACACCCTTTATTTGGTGCTCCCTTCTCTATCTGAGCTCCCTTTTCCCCCTAGCACGTGTGGCTGGCCTCCAAGTCATGGAGCAAAATTCCTGGTACTAATCTCGGCCACTCTTGGGTGTTAAAGTCTCCTATTTTGTTACTTTATGTTCCCCAGATGAATGCAATCTTTCTGTGTCTACCCGGCTTTTTCTGACTCATTTCTCTTAACATGTAGAGGTACTACTTCTTTTTAACATCTATGAACTTCCTACTATATGGGGATTTCGTTTTAGAATTTTGTTTTCTAGTGTGACATTTTGAATGGAAATGGTAATCTTTTATTTAAAAAAAAGGCGAAAATATAGTCATTGTTCTAAAACCTGTATTGTTTGCCCTCTTATATAATTGGGAAGGGGGGTGGAGAGCAGGAGCATGTTGAGGATAAGTCCCCTGTGTCCTGTTCCTCATGAAATCCAAAAGTGACTTGTTGGGGTGCTGCCATTTATTCATCTGTACCAAGTGAAGTCTCCTTTTTCTCCACTTTTTTTGTGTTGGCCCGAGCTCAATGAAGAAATGGCAGAAAGTCAAATGGTCCTGATTAACTGTGGCCTGGCAAGAACTCTTAGCTAATAGCTTTGGCTTTGGAGACAGGCTCTTTAGAATAAACCTCAGTGCCAAAGTTTAGGGTCTTCTAAGAAATCTGCCTAGCTGACTTCTCTTGTTTGGAGTGTGGCTGGAGCGATAGCACGGCAGGTAGGGCACTTGTTTGCTTTGCACGTGGCCGACTGGGTTCGATTCCTCCGTCTCTCTCGGAGAGCCCTGCAAGCTACCGAGAGTATCCCGCCCGCATGGCAGAGCCTGGCAAGCTCCCCGTGGCATATTCAATATGCCAAAAACAGTAACAAGTCTCACAATGGAGACATTACTGGTGCCCGTGCGAGCAAATCGATGAACAGCAGGAGAACAGTGCTACTGTGCTACAGTCCTTTCTCATAACCATCTTTCTAGGTGGGGAAAGAATAGCTCCAGAGCTATAGAAAGTTGCCCCAAGCTGGTTATTTATAACATTTCATCATTATGAATTTGAAAGTAGCACTGTAGCACTGTTCTCCCGTTGTTCATCGATTTGCTGGACCGGGCCCAGTAATGTCTCTGTTGTGAGACTTGTTGTTACTGTGTTTGGCATATCGAATATGTCATGGGTAGCTTGCCAGGCTTTGCCGTGCAGGTGAGATACTCTTGGTAGCTTGCCGGGCTCTCCAAGAGGGGCAGAGGAATCAAACTCAGGTCAGCCAAGTTGGCCACGTGCAAGGCAAATGCCCTACTGCTGTGCTATCGCTCCAGCCCAGGAATTTTGAAAGTAAATCCAAGTAATGAGGTAAAACTGAATTTAATAGTTCAGAGCCAAGTTGCCTGGGTAGAAGCCAAAGCAATAGCACAGTGGGTAGGATTCTGGCCTGGCACACAGCCAACCGAGTGTCAATCCCCAACACCCCATATGGTCCCCCAAGCACTGCCAGGAATGACCTCTGAGTGTAGAGCCAGGATGAACCCTGAGCAGCACCAAGTGTGGCCCAAAAAACAAAAGAAATTGCATGATTATATTAGATGAATAATAATTTTTTCTCTTTTCCTCAGAAGGGAGGCATAATATCAAAATTCTCTGTAAAATACTTTCTCTTATAATCTAAACAGTGTTCTCTCTCTCCACCTGTTTGATGCAGCTACGAGAAAAATCTGATATTTCTTTGTGCATGGAGGATGGGGGCATTTGGGTAGGGGTTGGATACCCAGCTGTACTTAGGGATCATTCATGGTAGGGCATGTACTACTGACATTCATGTACTACTGAGGATTGAGCCAGGGTCAGCTGCATACAATGCAGGATTCTTAACCCCTGTACATAACCCCTGTACTGTCTAGTCCTCAAAACCCATATTCTTTTTTTTTTATTTAAGATTTTTACTATTTCTTTAGTCTTAACAATCCTTTCCCCCAGTTTTATAATAGATCTTTTCATAACCTCTTCTAATCTTTCATATTATTGCTTTCGTTGTGTAAAAACTATACTAATTGCTTTTAATAAATTTGGCAGTGTCTAAAAATATTTTGGTACAAAGACAATGGGTACTTGTCAGATGGGATTTTGTAAACAATCTTACTTGGGTTAAGAACATAGCCTTAACAGAGAATTAATTCTTTATTATGTCCAAAACAGCACAATAAAAACACCCCCAACAGTACATAAACCTACATATAAAATATAGTCTATCTCCAATATTTTCCCTCTATCTGGTAACACATCAGTATATGCAATAGGAAGTACTGATGATAGGACAAGAACTGATTTAGGCAAAAACCTAATTAGCCAAACATTAACACTCAAAGATCAGGTAAACAATAATTTCAGTCAGGGAAGCAGTATTAAAAAAAAGAATTCTTATCAAGCTGGGATTCACATACTCCCTTCTCCATTCCTGGTCATTTCATGCAGTTTGACTATTTCCAATCATGCCAAAACCCATATTCTTTTTTTTTTCTTTTTGGGTCACACCCTGTGATGCACAGGGGTTATTCCTGGCTCATGCACTCAGGAATTACTCCTGGCGGTGCTCAGGGGACCATATGGGTTGCTGGGAATCGAACCCGAGTCGGCTGCGTGCAAGGCAAACACCCTACCCGCTGTGCTATCGCTCCAACCCCCAAAACCCATATTCTTAAGAAGCCTGGTTCAACATTGGATGAATTCCATCCCATTCTAAGGCCTCAGAGCTTCCTGACAATTCCTGAAAATTTGTTTCAATCTCTTAGAATTTTTTTTAAACTGGTGATTTCTTCTGTCTTCCCTCTCTACTCTCCTGACAGTTACTTCTTCCTTCAGCTTCCTGCCTTACATCTGTACTTGGAAATCATGGTGTAGCTCCCGTCACCACAGAAGCAGTCTTTCCCTTTCCTTCCCTGAATCAGGGGTTTACCCCCTTCTCATTTATTAATCCTTCTAGGATAATGATGTAGCTGGTTCTTCGTCTGTTCTTACTAAACTCATCCACTTCATACTGGCCACCTTCTCTCTGTAAGACCAACATGTGACTCAAAACAGTTAATAGAGTAAAGTGTACATAGTGAAATATATGGCATTAGGTAGATCATGTGGCATATATTTTACTGTAACTTTTTACTGTACCTTCCTGGTAATGTTTAAATCCTCACTCTATGCCAGGTACTCTTCCTTACATTTGTGTACACATATGTGTATAGGGCTGGAGCGATAGCACAGCGGGTAGGGCGGTCGCCTTACAAGCGGCCAACATGGCCGACCCGAGTTCGATTCCTCTGCCCCTCTCGGAGAGCCCGGCAAGCTACCGAGAGTATTCGATATGCCAGACACAGTAACAACAAAGTCTCCAATGGAGACGTTACTGGGCCAGCTCGAGCAAATCGACGATCAACGGGAGGGCCGTTACATATGTAAAGAATACAAAATTGAGTACTTCTCTCCAATTTAAGATATTAGCACAGTTTCATGGATTTTTTTTCTTTTTTTCTCTTTTTAAAAGACCAATCCATTATACCTGGCTAAGCTGATTTTCCAGATGCCACAGAACAAGTCGACTAAGTTTATGGATACTGTTATTTTCACACTATATAATTATGCTTCTAACCAACGAGAAGAATTTCTACTCCTGAAGCTTTTTAAAACCGCTCTGGAAGAAGAAATAAAGTATGTATATAAATAGAGGATTAAAATCAGAATGAATAGCTCCTTTTGTTGTGACTAACTCTGATTATTAAGATAACTCAAAAAGTATTCTTGTAAGTTATTGGTTCATGTTAAAATATATTGAATTCTTTTACTTACAGTGGTGCAAGCTCAGACTTTCTTCTGGCTCTGTGTTCAGGGGTCGTTCTTGGCAATATTTGGGAAACCATCAGTCATGCCAAGGATCGTGAGCAAAGAAAATTCCTTAACCCCTGTACTACCTCTCATCCCCAAAATATATTAATACCTGAGAAATTTCTAATATCCTCATACTTGGGTACAACCTTTACCACAACTTCTCCTACCATTGATACCTTTTCTGATGTTAGTTTTGAATTAGCAATTACCAAAAATCAAAAAAATGACTGAAAGTGAGAAAACATAGTTGCAACTCTGCTCAATTGTCTTCCCTTCTTACCGGAACTTGAGCTGCTTTTTGCTCATTTAAAAAACTCGTCAGTTTTTTAAAGACTATGTCCGGGCCAGAGAAGAGACTTCAGTGGGTGAAACTCTTGCCTTGCTTGCTGCCCATATGGGTTTGATTCCTGGCACCCCATATGATCCTCAGAGCGTCATCAGGAATCATCTCTGGGCACAGAGCCAGGAGTTAGCCCTGAGCACAGCTGAGCATGACCCAAATATTTAAAAAAAATAATCATTATACTGATGGCTTTTCAGCCTTTGTCTAAGATAAAGTATAGTACCTGTTCCTTCCAGTTTAATATCTGATACATCATCTATCAAAGAACAACATTTTGTATGGATTTTTGGAGTGGGGAGCTGGACTAGGACGTTGTTTTTTCCAGTTCCCACATCAGCCTGGCATTGCAGTACTGCAAGGAAGGGGGGTGTCCCTTGGGGGTAAATTGGTTAAAAAGTAAATAGAGTATTGATAGCCCAATGGAAGATCCCCTCAATGCATTGGATACCTAAAACACTCATCTAACAAGTGACTGATTCAATCTTCATGGAGAAAAGTAGAAACCTACCAAAAAAAGTCTTGCCTCCCAGAAAGAATATATACTGTTGGGACTGGAGCGATAATACAGTGGGTGGCATGTTTGCATCTCATGTGGCCAACCAGGTTCGATTTCTGGCATCCCATATGGTACCCCAAGCACAACCAGAAATAATTCCTGAGTGCAGAGCCAGGAGTAACCCATGAGCATTGCCGGGTGTGGTTCAAAAACAACACAAAAAATAGATAGATAGATAGATAGATAGATAGATAGATAGATAGAGTTTGAAACTCTTATCTTGGAGCTGGGAAAACAGCTAATGGTCAAAAGTGCACGCTTTTCAGACAGAGGCGCCAGGTTTGGTTTCAATGAACCCGGAGGAACAAGCCCAGTATTCCCACATAAGCATCACTAGTGTGGCTAAAACTTCAAATAAAACAAGGATCTGAAGAGGCAAACAGTCTTATTTTGGTTTGGGCTTGTTTCAGATCAAAGGTGGATCAGGCACAAGACATTGTCACGGGGAACCCGACAGTCATCAAAATGGTGATCAGCTTCAACCGAGGTACCCGCGGGCAGAACACACTGCGCCAGCTGCTGGCTCCAGTGCTGAAGGACATCCTGGATGACCATGCCCTCATCATCAACACCAGTCCCGTAGAGGTGTACAAGGCCTGGGTGAACCAACTCGAGAGCCAGACAGGGGAGGCCAGGTAACAGGCACTGTGCTGTTGGCATGAGCCATGTGTTATTAACCTCTTTCCAGAAACACACCCGTTTAGGCTCTGCGAGAAGAACACAATCTCATGCAGTTTTCAGTCCAAGAATTGCCGCCCTGTACTGTGTCTGTTCAGATCACATTCTTGGATTCTTTCTCTTCTGGCTATCACATGGTGTTTTCACATTTAATGCCAGTTGAACCCCAAAACCACACCATCCTTCATTCTCTGTCTTCATCATTCTTTATGTTTCTAAATTTAGGCCTAGAAACTGTAGCTTAACCTGAAAATACATATTTTTTGGGGGGAAACCAAGTGATTAGCTTTAATGTATAAGCATTAACAAGCCAAGTCAGCCTGGTTTAGTTGGGGCTGATAATCCCAAATTCATTTGACCTACTCTTCCTTTTCAGGGGCAAAAAATAAAAATCAAGATCTAGGGGTATAGCTCGGGCATAGAGCAGTTGGGGGCAAAAATACAAATCTTTTACTGCCCTCCTGGAACTCTGCCTTCTTTAAGCAGATCAACAGTTCCCCCCCAATTGTATCTGAGACTCCTACTGCACCCACCCCTCCCTCCCCCAACCTGAAATTTTCCTAGCACATCCACATCCAGCCCCAACTTTGGGAAACTCTAGGTCTAGGGGGTGGTTTATAAATCTTTAAACAGCCCCGGTCTTTTGTTTCCTGTAAAAGATGGCCTTGGGAAATAAAGATGTACTGTGGGAATCACACGGGACTATTTGTAATGATAAGATATAGAGGAAAGTCAAAATATTTTGCATTGGGAAACGTGTTTAAAACAATATTTGTATAACATAATAGAGCCATAAGTAACTATTTGGGATAGTGGCAAAATCTGTTTACCCGCATGGAGAAATAAATGCTCATGGTGTGGTTTTCCGTGGTAGTTAAGCATAACAACTCATTTTCTAAATTAAAAAACATCAGCATAGGACCTTCAAAAGCTAAGCAGAGATATACAAAAAATGGTTGTGTCTAGGGGCTGGCGTGAGAGTACAGCGGATAGGGTGTTTGCCTTGTACACAGTGAACCTGGGTTCAATCCCCAGCATCCCATATGGTTCCCCAAGCCCCACCAGGAGATACTTGAATGCAGAGCCAGGAGTAACCCCCGAGTGTCACCAAGTGTAACCCTCCAAACAAAACAAAACAAAACAAAACAAAACCAAAAAAAGTTTGTATCTAAGTTCTGTTTTCTTGGTCATTTATATGCATTTTTTTCCTGTGTTGAGCATATTTGCTTGTTCCCATTATCACTAGCAAAGACCCCCACCACTAACTAAAGACAGAAAGTTAGCTGGATCTGCCTCACCTCGCTCCACCTGTTCCCTTGCCAGCAGCACCCAGAGGGAGAGCCCATATTCCCCGCTGCTCTGGGCATGGAGGAAGGATGCCAGCTGGACAAGCGCAAACAGTCACTCAGGGTGTCCAGACAGTCCACTTATCCCAAGGCTTGACCATGCACTAGCTCCCGTGCTTGTGCCTGCACCGCCAGTTCCCTGAAAGCCCTTCTTGTGTTTCAGCAAACTGCCTTACGACGTCACCACAGAGCAAGCGCTGTCACACGAGGAGGTGAAAAATAAGCTGGAGGCCTCCATTGAGAACCTGAGAGCCGTCACCAGCAAAGTCCTGAACTCCATCATTTCTAACCTTGACCTGCTGCCGTAAGTTGTGTAGCAACATCCTCTGCTGAGAGCTGTGCAGTCCTGGGTAACATAACCCCCTCCAGTGAAGAAAGGCATGCCCCCGGTGGAGCACGCTCAGTGCAGGGAAGGTGTGCTGCCACTTGGCAATTTAAATTCCTCGTCATCATTGTGCTCTGGAGAGAAACAGAGCCAGCAGTAGTGAGGGACGGAACCCCCCACCCCCACCCCCACCCCAGTGCCAGGCCTGGGGCTCCGCTGTCATCTCATTTTATGTTTGATTTTTAGGAAGCCTGCTCCACTTTGGTTGGTTGGAATAGTTGCTGCTGTGTTCTCTTCCTCACTTAGCCCTTTTCCATGCTTTTCTTTTGCCATGTCTCACGCGTAGTTATGGATTGAGGTATATAGCCAAAGTCCTGAAGAATTCCATCCATGCGAAATTTCCCGATGCAACAGAAGATGAGCTATTGAAGGTAGACCTTCACTGGGAATCTCACCATAGCATTCCCTGGGGGCGGGGGAGGGATGGGACTGTGGCTCACTGCTACTTCTTGCAGTCTGTAGGATCCTGAGTTCAATCCCCAGCACTGCCTATCTCGCCAAAGAATTAATTACTAACATAGCAGTTCGTAAGAATTTTTTTCCTTAGGTATAACTGCTTACAATCTATAGGTTTTCTACTTCCAGTGATTATTAAGATTATTGATTGTCCTGAGTTCACTTGGATACCTCATATGCTGAGCTTCTATTTCAAAGGCACTGTGCATAATTTTTTACCCAAAAAAAATTGGTTTATTGTATTAGTAATGTGTGATTACATTCACTTCCCTTACTTAATTCCTTGTTAGGATTCCTAAGATGATCTCCTATCCTGAAAATGAATATAAAGTAAAAATGAATATCGACTTTAGCAGAATAATCCGAAACTTTTATTAAAAGTCTTTGCTTCCACATGACTGTAGATCGTGGGAAATCTCTTATACTACCGGTACATGAATCCAACCATCGTCGCACCGGACGGCTTTGATGTGATTGACATGACTGCCGGGGGTCAGATCAGTTCGGACCAGAGGAGAAACCTGGGCTCAGTGGCCAAGGTTCTGCAGCACGCTGCGTCCAACAAGTTGTTTGAAGGCGAGAATGAGCACCTCTCCTCCATGAACAGCTACTTAGCAGAGACCTATCGATTGTTCAGGTGAGACAGGGTCACGACTTTGGGGAGGATCCATAAATACCGAAATAAAGGTCTCTCCACTCTGCTGAGGTTGAGCATTCTCGTTTGGTAGGATTGGACAAGTTATTATTGGGATCTGAGTAGGGACAAAACATTTGTCATGAGTAGTACAGGAGATGAAGTGCCTGCCTTGTGTGCAAGCCAGCCACCTATATCCTCCACACCATGTTTGGCCCCTCAGGCACCATCGGGGTCACTCCTGAGCTTAGAGCCAGGATTAGCCCCCGAGGTTGGGGCCCCTGGTGTTGCTCCAAACCCCTCCTCCTCCCCAAACCTTTTCATATAAACTAATGGTGAGATGGTGAGAGTGTTGCCAGAACCTGAAAATAACCTACCAAATGATAATCAGTGAGAATGTGGTACATTGGGGGCCAGAGCAAGTAGAGCATTTGCCTTGCATGAGGCCGACCCAGGCTCAATTCCTGACATCCCTTATGTTCCCCAAGTACCGCCAGGAGTGATTCCTGAGTGCAGTGCCAGGAGTAAACCCTGAACATTGTCAAGTGTAGGCAAAAAAAAAAAAGAAGAAGAATGTGGAGAGCACAGGAAGCCTTTAAGTGCCTTCTGTGCTCGGAGCTGGAGCTATTGCAGAGGACCTACTTCCTTCCACCAAGGCCCCAAAGACCCCTCCCTTTCAAATCCACACTCCCTCCCCCACAACCCTACACCCCCTTATAATCTCAGTTCTGTGAACCAGTTCTCCAGTTCTATGCCTGTGGCCATTTGTTGCTCCTTTTCTGTGTATCTTTAAATCCTGCATATGAGAGATCATTCTGCATCTATCCCTTTTCTTCTGACTGATTTCAGCATGACACTCTCTATTTCCATCCATGTCGTGAGTGTGCGTTGGTGGTATTGTGGTGAGTATAGCTCCCTTCCGTCTACATCATGGTAAATTGCATGAGTTTGTCCTTTTCACAGCTGCATAGTGCTCCACTCTGTGTGTGTGTGTGTGTGTGTGTGTGTGTGTGTGTGTACGTACCACATCTGCTTGGTCCATCTGCAGTTGAGCATTTGAGTTGCTTCCATATCTAAAACACTCTACTAATTCCCCATCAATTTATTGCATGATGACACACCCCAGATATATATATACATATATATACATATATATGTGTGTGTGTTTATATTTTTATATATGTCTAATTTTGCTGCTGAACAAATGGATTATTTATAGGATTTAGAATTAAATCAAGATAGTTTTCTTCTTTGGTGAACTTTAAAAAAGAGCATGGGGTGGGGGGTGCTTTAAGAACTTGTGCAGTCAAGGGTGGGGGGAACTCCACTTAGGTTAATGAAACAATAGTAGGAAATTGAGTGTTTGGTTTTGGGAGGTTGGGAGAATTCAGCTTTTATCACCTGCTGCAGATTGCAAAGATGCTCAGTGGAGTTCCCAGACCTCCCTCCCTGTCAGACTGTCTGTGGCTTTGTTTCCTGTACTGTGGTTAATCATTCCTCGGGGATAGGAAAGTCAGCTCATGGGAATTGTCACTCAGCCCTAAGCTCAGTTGTTGTCACATGCATTTTATTTTCTTGTCTGCCCATCATAGAACGTCCATGTGGCCAATTTGGGAAGTGACAGTTTGCCATTCTTCAGTTTCCCTCTGGATTAATCATTTGTGTATTGCCAATAGTGGAACATGATTATTTGTCTCTCTTTAATGATCATGTGCAGTTAAAAGTCCTCCATCCTCATATCCCTGAGCATTTAGATGCAAACTCCTACTTTTGAGTATTTCTCCCTGACTGCAGATGTCGTGTCTGTTTCTTTGCAAACCCTCTTGTCAATAGGAGCTTCCCTCTACTTCCTTTTCCCTTGGGATATTTCTATCAGCCTTCATGGTTGCCACTCTTCATTTTAAAGGAAACAGAACTGAAAGTCTTTCATCAACTCTTAAATTATTTTTTCTCTTTTCATTTACATTTCTTCTTTGTGCTCCTTAGGACCCATAAAAAAGTAGACAGAAAAACAGGCACCAGAAGGCCAGTTGTCCTCTGGGCACCTCCTTCTCCCACTCTTAATGTGCTCTCCATGGCATCTGCCTAGCTTAGGGCTGGCAAGGTCGACCTCTTTTCCAGTGTGTATCCTGCGATAGCATGAGGGGACATTTGCCCAGGTGACTAAAGGCATAGGAAGTATCCATGTCTTAATCAAATTAACAAATTCCTCTACTATGCAAATGATAGTTGGCTCTCACACTGGGATCTTAGCACACCTGGCCTTTCCTAGCCTATCAGCTAGACAGGTAGAACTGGCTAGAATTGAAATCAGTGGACTTAGGGGACATGGGGTGAGGATGGGGCCCTTGGGACCACAACTGGCAATGTTCAGAGCCTATTCCCAGCTCTGTACTTGGAGTGGGGGCTGGTGAGGAACCGTATGGAACCAGGGATCGAATTAGGGTCAGCAGCATGCAAGGCAAGCACCTTAACCCCTGTACTGTCTCTCCAGACCTAAAATAGTTTTGAAAATCTTTAAGAATATATATTGTGAGGAACAGACGTGTGTGTGTGTGTGTGTGTGTGTGTGTGTGTGTGTGTGTGTGTGTCCAAGGAGCTATGCTTCCAACAGCCAGCTTCTGTTGCTCAGATCAACTAAGAGTAAAATAGGTTTAACTCGGGGTTCTTGTTTTTTGGGGGGGGCATTTGGAAGCCACATCAGTGATGTTGGGGTGGGAGGGCTTTAGCACTGTGCTTTGGAGTTCACTCCCAGTGTTGTGTGGGGGACCCTGTAGTGCCAAGGCTCCTATGTACAAAGCATGCACTCCAGCCCTTTAAGTCACATCCCTGGCCCCTAATTAGAATTTTTCATCAAATTTGGCCAAAGAGCTATGAATGGTTATTAGGAAATAGAAGACTTGATCTTGTGTTATTTAAAATTGCAACCTTTTGATGACTGCTTTTTAGGGCTATTTTTCTCTAAAAGAGTTGAATCAAGGATCATTAGCCTTGACATTTTTGTTTGAATGTCAGGGGGTCATTTTTCAAAGTAATCACATTTTTGGAATGACCTGCCAGTAATTTGATTACCTTGATTCAATGACTGGGCCTGGGGGCTTTATGGCTCTCTTCAGTGCTGTCGCGGTGCCAGGCCCAAAGCGCAGCCCCCCTGGGTCCAGCCCCCATCGTCCAGAGCTGGTCTGCGAGAGACCTAAGAGTTCCCCTGGGGAGGACGAAGCACTGGTCATGGCTCAGGGGCTCCCCACTGTTCCACCAAAGCTGCTCGAGTCATAAGTTAGACTCTGTCTTAGGCTTTCTTCTTTCCCCCCCTCCCTTTATTAGGAAATATTTCATAGACGCATGTGATGTCCCTGAACCAGAAGAAAAATTTAACATGGACAAATATACAGACGTGGTGACCGTCAGCAAACCCGTCATTTATATTTCAATCGAAGAAATCATCAACACACATTCAGTAAGTGGGGCTGGGGAGGGTCCTGGCAGGGTCTGCGGGAAGGGCGTGGTCTCTTCAGGGCATCTGCCGGTGTTTGTTCCTCAGAACCCTTCTTCTTCTTCTTCTTCTTTTTTAATTTTTATTAGTGAAACACCATGAGGTACAGTTGTAGATTTACAAATTTTTGTGCTTGGGTTTCGATTATACAATGGTCAAATACCCATCCCTCCACCAGTGCCCATTTTCCACCACCATGGATCCCAGTATCCCTCCCACCCCCATCCCCCCCATCCCACCCTGCCTCTGTGGCAGGGCATTCCCTTTTAGAACCCCTCCATCTTCTGGAGGCCTGCGATTATCTTTTCCCCAACCTTTTTCTGGGGGAAGTATTCAGGGCTTACTCCTGGATCTGTGCTCAGGAATCACTTCTGGGGGGTGTGGTCAGGGGACCGAATGGGGTGCTGGGGATCAAACCCGGGTGGACCACAGTCTAGAGTCAAGCAGACGCTTTCCTGTCTCTCCAGTCCAATTTATTCCTTCACTCATGCATTCCTAGAAGTCTTTTTGCTCAACAGAGGAAGTTTTGTTTTTACATGATCCCGTTTATGAAGCCATAAATGTGCAGGTTCCTTGATTTTGTTCCCCCTCCCAGGCCATACCTCCTATATCCTCATCTTCTTTGTCCCCCAACCCCTCACTTTCAAGAATATACTTGGGTTTTCTGGTAATTTTCTCCCTGTTCTGACGTCTTGATACAGAGAGGGAATAAACAGGATGTTCAGTGTTAGGAAAGAGACGTCCTCCTACCGCCACCCAACAGTGGCCACCCTCAGAGAAGGGTGCCGATTGTTCTGGGAGGCTGAGTTTCTAGGAAGAAGGCGGTTTCACAGTCTGGCCTGTCTGGGTGTCTCCATCTGGTTCCAATGCAGCCATTGTCCCCATCAGCCATTAACAAGTTTTTTTAGTTTGGTTTGGTTTGGTTTGGTTTGATTTTTGAGTCACACCCAGTGATGCTGAGGGCTGATGAGAGCTGACTCCTGACTCCGCACTTAGGAATTACTCCTAGTGGTGCTCTAAGGACCATATGGGATGCTGGGGATAGAACCCGGGTCTGCTACATGCAAGGAAAGTGCTCTCCCTATTGTACTGTCTCTTTGACCCCCAACCATTTTAGTTTTAATCACCCAATGGGAAGGGTTGTTTGCCTGGGCCCTGGGGGCCTCTGATCTAGACTGTACAAGCTTTTACAGTAAAAGGAGGAAGCCCAATCACTGGGAGGCTCTTCTATTCCTGTCATTTTTCTTTAGTTTATATTTTTGGGGTCTTTTTGGCCCAGCAGTGCTCAGGGGTTCCTCCTGTCTCATTGTTGGGAGGTCGCTTGGACAAGCATGCAATGCCAGTGATGAAACAAGACCAGCTGGAAGTTATTCTCTGAAAAAGGTAGGCTCTTTATAGAGAGATCCTACCTTTTTCAGAGAATAGACTTGTATAGTAAAGTTGCAGGCTATAAAATCAATACCCAAAAGTTCATGGCTTTCCTACACACAAATAGTGAGAGAGAAGAAAGTGACATGGAAAAAAAAATATCCCATTCACAATTGTACCCCAGAAAATCAAGTACCTAGGAATCAGCTTAACTAAGGAAGTAAAGGACCTGTACAAAGAAAACTACAAAACACTACTTCAGGAAATAAAAGAGGACACGAGGAAATGGAAAGATATCCCAGATATCCCTGGTTTGGAGGAAATGGAAAGATTACAAAAGCTCATGGATCGGGAGAATTAACATAGTCAAAATGGCAATTCTTCCCAAAGCATTGTACAAATTCAATGTGATCCCTAAAACGACATTCTTCAAAGAAATGGAGCAAACACTCCAGAAATTCATATGGAACAATAAGCCCCCACGAATAGCTAAAGCAATTCTTGGGAAAAAGAAAATGGGAGGAATCAACCTCCCTAACTTCAAACTATACTACAAAGCAATAATAATTAAAGCAGCATGGTACTGGAACAAAGGCAGAGTTGCAGACCAATGGAACAGGGTTGAATTATACTGACATCTCCCCTCAAACATATGATCATCTAATCTTTGATAAAGGAGCAAGAAATATGAAGTGGAGTAAGGAAAGCCTCTTTAACAAATTGTGCTGGCAAAACTGGACGGCAGCATGCAAAAAACTTGACTCAGATCTTTGCCTAAAACCATGTACAAAAGTAAGATCAAAATGGATTAAAGACCTGAACATTAGACCGGAATCCATAAGGTACATTGAAGAAAAAGTTGGCAAAACCCTGCATGACATTGAAGCTAGCTAATGGTATCTTCAAAGATGTCACGCCACTGGCCAAGCAAGTGAAAACAGAGATAGACAAATGGGACTATCTTAAACTAAGAAGCTTCTGCACCTCTAAAGAAACAATGTCTTTTCATTGTTATTCGCTGAATACACATCCGACAAGGGATTAATATCAAGAATATACAAAGTACTGATTGAATTCCACAAGAAAAAAACATCCAACCCCATCAAAAAATGGGGTGACAAAATGAGCAGAAACTTTATCAGAGAAGAAATCCGAATGGCTAAACGGCACATGAGAAAATGCTCCACATCATTAATGATCAGGGAGATGCAGATCAGAACCACAATGAGATATCATCTCACACCACAGAGATTGGCCCACATCCAAAAGAACAAAAGCAACTGGTGCTGGCGCGGATGTGGCGAGAAAGGGACCCTCCTTCACTGCTGGTGGGAATGCCGGCTAGTTCAGCCCTTTTGGAAAACAGTATGGACGATTCAAAAAATTAGAAAGGGCATTCCCTTTCGTTCTCTCTCTCTCTCTCTCTCTCTCTCTCTCTCTCCTTTTGGGTTCTGTGGTTTGCAAGAGAGGCATTGAGTGGCAATCATGTTTGGTCTATAGTGTACTTTCAGCATGCTTCTCCCATCCTGGGAGGATCCTCCCAACACCCTTTATTTGGTGTTCTCTTCTCTATCTGAGCTTCCTTTTCCCCTAGCACGTGTGGCTGGCCTCCAAGTCATGGAGCAAAATTCCTGGTACCAATCTCGGCTATTCTTGGGTGTTAGTCTCCCATTTTGTTACTTTATGTTCCCCAGATGAATGCAATCTTTCTGTGTCTATCCTGCTCTTTCTGACTCATTTCGCTTAACATGATACTTTCCATGTAGTACCTTGTATGTAAATTTACACTTGTATGTAAATTTCATGACTTCATCTTTTCTAACTGCTACATAGTACTCCATTGTGTAGATGTACCAAAGTTTCTTTAACCAGTCATCTGTTCTTGGGCACTCAGGTTTTTTCCAGATTCTGGCTATTGTAAAGAGTACTGCAATGAACAAACAAGTGCAGATGTCACTTCGACTATACTTTTTTGCCTCTGGGATATATTCCCAAGAGTGGTATTGCTGGGTCAAATGGGAGATCAAATTCTAAAAAAAAAAATTTAATTAAAAAAAAATTTTTTTAAATTTCAAAAAATTTTTTTAAAAATTAAAAAAAAAAGTCACATTTCAAGGTGTACCTTTAAACCTTGCCACTCCAAAAAAAAAAAATTCAAGACACAGAAATGGACCCCAGACCTCCCAATCAAAGAAGCCCTGATCAGGGACACTCCCAGTGTCAAGTATTAACAGTGTGAGGAAACATGATAAATCTACATTCTTCAGCAGTCCAGACACTGCCCGCCTCAAACCAGATACGGTAACAAGGGCCAAGTTGCTTAAAATTTTAGCCTTTATTATTGTACTCTAAGAAACAGGCTAAAGTCAGAATAATGATTGAGAGACATAGTGAGCTACTGGGCCAGAGGAACAACTCAAGGTATTGAGTGTATGTTTTGCATGCAGGAAGCCTAGGTTCAGTCCCCAACACCATATGGTTCCCCCAGGCATGATCAGGGGTGACCCCTGAACACAGACCTGGGAGCAGCCCCTGAGCAACACTGGGTGCAGCTCAAAAGAAACATAAAGAAAATTAAACACCAAGTTACTTTGATTTCCCCGTTAGAATTACAAGAGGAAATCCCCTCGACATATTCAGAGATCTTCATGTCTTGTGAGAGATTCTAAAAAGCAGAGTGACAGACCCTCTAAGGAGTATGCTTGATGACTAAGAGGCTATGTCTTTCCTTATAGACACCCTAACTCTCAAAACGTGTCTAGACATGTACATTTGCAAAAATAATTTTCTGTTGAGCAAGTGAACTGATCATTCTTGAACAGTGGCCCATTTGTCTGTTTTCATAGCACAGTATTCATCTCAAAAAAAATCCACGTGTTGGCTGCACATTTGCTGAGGAAGAAATAGCAAGAAATCTTTTAGAATGAGAGAAAGGGTACAGAGGCCTGGGTTGCATCTCCAGCAAAACACACACACACACACACACACACACACACACACACACACACAGAGAGAGGGAGAGAAAAAGAAACAGAGGGTGGAATAAGGGCTGGGCAGAGTGATAGTACAGAATCCAGGGCACTTGCCTTGCATGTGGTCAACCCTGGTTCAATCCCCAACTCTCCCAATGGGCCCCAAGCACCACTAGGAGTGATCCCTGAGCACAGAACTATGAGTAAGCCATAAGCATTTCTGGATATAGTCAAAGAGAGTAATTCTTGTCAATTTATAACCTTAAAGTTCCCCTTCCTATGATTTTCAAAGGTCAAACAATTGAGAAACACAATGACAGATGACAAAAGAACTTTACTGATAACAAATTGGCAGAGTGGAAGATGGTGGAATTTTGTTCTCAAAATCAGCATGTTATTTGCACGGTCACAGGGAAGGGGTTTTCATAGGAAAAGATAACAGGGAAACTCATTTCTAGGAAGGATGGGTTGCTAACTGGTGGGCATCAGAGTGATCAATAATTTCCATCCAGGTCTGGTCCCTGAGACACACTTCCATTGTATCTACAAATTAAGGATGCTTTTAAAAATGTTTTGGCCGTTAAGTCCTTTCAGACAAGACAAAGAAGACATTCTCAACATTTTCAACCATCCCTGCCCAGACAAGTTTTCTGGTTTCTAATATTAAAGCCAGCTCTTCATTTCTTTGGACTGGTTTCACATGGGAAGCAAAAAGAAATGGTATTGCATTCAATTAGGTTTATCCTTGAAAAAAATCATCTGTTCCTTTTGTTAACAAGAATTTAAAACAGTTGTATTCTGGAAGCAGTCTAGGGCCCATTTGAAATATTTTATTTCCTGTCTTAGGCTGGAAGCATCTGTAGTAATGAGGGAGTTCAGGGCTGCAGGGGAGACATCCCCGCAGCTGGCTCTGGTGAGGCTTCCACATGCAGACACTTACAAAGCAGCCGCTCTGCTTGCCAAGCCCCTGGCCATGTTCTTACCCCTTTTTATTCTCTACAAACATGTGGAACTTCAAAATAGGTTCTTTAAAGAGACATTTTGGGTCTCTTTTTCCTCGCTGGAAACGACCTCTAAGTCAGTCCTCTGTGTTCAAAGAACAAGATCAAAAATTTACCTCCCTTGCTTCTTTTGTACTCGTCTCCAACTTACCTTGTCTCCAACACAGTTTTAATGCCCTCCCCCACTTCACTACATCTTTATAGAAAGCCTTTTATGTAGAGGGAGACTTTCTTTGAATTGTATTTCCCTTGTTTTGTTGAGCTATACCCAACAGTACTCTTGTAGTGCTGGAGATCTAGCGTGGTCAGCCGCAGGCAAGGCAAGCGCCTTAAACCCCTATACTAGCTCTCTGGCCCCCAGAGGGTGGTATTTCTGTTTCAAAACAAAATTCTTCTGTGTTTGACCATAGGGGGGAAACTTGCCTGCCTTGCCACAGCAATAACTTTGCACGTGAATAAATAGAATAAAACATAGGAGTTGGATAAATTGTTTCCTGCATACTCTGCATCTCATGGCTGTTCTCCCTCTCTGTTCTGTTTTGTTGTTTTTGTTTGAAGCCACAGCGGGCATGGTTATTCCCACTGCATTACTTGGTGGTCACCCCTAGAGGTGCCGGGGGACTGTGCTCTGCCTGGTCCTCCTGCCTACACACTAGTCCCTCACTTTCACCCTGGCCCTCTTCTCCCCTTTTTAAAACCCACTTTCCTAGTGTCAAAGGATGCTAAGGGAAATCCAGCATTAAACATATAAAATTGTCTTCACTAAAGATTAAAAGTGAATCAGAAGGGGACTGGAGGCATAGTAAGCCAAGGGCATTTGCTTCGCTCACGGATGACCTGGGTTTGATCTCCAGCATTCCATATGGTCTCTTGAGCCCACCAGGAGTGATCCCTGAGTGCAGGGCCAGGAGTAAGCCCTGAGCACCACTAGAAAACCCCCAACCCTCTACCACCAGCAGCAAAATTAAAGTGAATGGGAAAGGCAGAATAAAGTTAGCATGATACTAGCATCAGGAAATACTTACTGGTCAGTGGGATAGAACTGAACGTCTAGAAGTAAACCTTCAAATTTATGGTCAGTTCACTTCCAAGAAGGGACTAAATCAGTTTAGTGGAGAGAAGAACAGGCTTTCCCACAAATGGTGCTGAAATTATTGGAAATCCACATACCAAGAATGAAGTTGAATCCTTCCAACTTATCAAAAATAAGCTTAAAGTGGATCAGAAACCTAATCATAAGAGTTAAACTGTAAAAATCTTAGAAGGAAACAAAGGAGTGAAATTGTTGTGACTTGGTTTGGGCAAATGTTATTGTTGTTTTAATCAAGAATGCAAAAGAAATCAAATTGGACCTCATCAAAATTAAAATATTTATGCATAAGTTCTACTATTGAAAGAGAATGTGTGTGTGTGTGTGTGTGTGTGTGTGTGTGTGTGTGTGTGTTTGGGCCACACCCAGCAGTGCTCTGGTCTTACTTCTGACTGCACTCAGGGATCACTCTTGACAGGCTTGGGGGACCATGTGGGATGCCAGGGATCAAATCTAGGTCAGCTGCCTGCAAAACAAGAGACCCACTATAATATCCCTCCTGACCTCCAGAACATATTTTTTAAAAATCTACAACTCAATGATAAAAAAGATAACTAATCCAGTTTTTAAGTGGAAAATTGTTCACGAAAGGAGTGACAGAGTAGAAGGAAGACTGAGGTGGCATACTAGACATAGTAGAAAGGAAGTCTGAGAATGGGAGAAGAGCTTTGTAAGTCATCTGCAGAGAAGTTAATTTGAAGAATATGTTAGAATTCCTGCAACTTGGGAACAAAAATCAGCCTAAATGAATTAAGGGCTCTTGACCAGACATTTCTCCAAAGAAGATCTAAAGGTTTCCCACAAGCATGAGAAAAGATGTTCAATGTCATTAATGATTAAGTAAGTCTAAATCAAAACCACAATGAGATGTATAGCTTTACAGCCACTGTCAAAAGGAGAAATAACTGCTGAAAGGATGTGAGGGGAAAAAAAAAACCTCAGAACCTTAAGCTGCTATGAAAACAGGATGGTGATTCCTCAGAAATTACAGTTAGTAATTAGTGATCCAGCAATTCTATTTCTGGAAAAATGCACAAAAGAATTAAAAGAGGAATTGAAGAGACAGTTATATACTTGTGTTCATTATTATTTAACCTAGCCAAAAGCTAGTAATTTCTAAAAGGACCATAGTAGCCATCCATGTGTACGTACCCTGGAATATTATTCTACTTTGAAAGGATACAGCTTGAGAACTTTGTGCTAAGTTAATAAGCCAGTCACACACACACACACACACACAAACACACACACACACACGCACGCACGCACACACACACACACAGAAGACCAGATACTCTGTGGTTCCACTGAACGTGAAGTACCTAGAATAGTTGAATTTAAAGAGACTGAAGTAGAGTACTGGTGAGTAGAAGGGAGAATGGGGAGTTGCTCTTTAATGAAGTAGAGGATCTGCATTGCAAGTTCTGGAAATCAGACAGTGATATGAAGGAATTTAACACTGATAAATTGTACACTTAAAAAGGGTTGACATACCCCAAAAAGGTTTTAAAAGATATAGTACAACAGGGAGGGCACTTACCTTGCATCTACCCAGTTCCCGGTACCTCATATGGTCCCCTGAGTGATTCCTGAGTACAGAGCTAGGAATAAACTCTGATCACTGCCAGGTATGGAACCAAAACAAACAAAAAGAGGGTGTTGATGGTAAACACATCACACAAACTTTATCTGTGGTGTCTAACTTTGAAAGTCAGATTATCAGAAAAAAAAAATATATATATATATACATTCTCATGAAAAACTGCAAGGGAGCTCTGTATATGGTTACAGTTGAGAATTTACTCTTCCCTTCTACTCTCTCTGAAGCTCCTGCTGGAACACCAGGATGCCATCGCACCTGAAAAGAATGACCCCCTGAATGAGCTGCTGGGGTCTCTGGGTGACGTCCCGAACGTGGAGTCATTTTTTGGTGAGAGCTGGTTCCTTCGACTTATCCTCTGCTTTGCATTTAGTAGTTGGTGGGTTTGTTTTCTTTTTTAATTAAATACTAAAGTTCTTTTTTATTTGGGAGTTGGGGAAAGGTCCACACCCAATGGTGTTCACGGATTACTCCAGTCTCTGTACTCAGGGATCACTCCTGATGGGCTCAGGGTCCATATGTGGTGCCAGGAATTAAATCCAGTCAGCCATGTGCATGGCAAGCACCCTACCCACTGCACTACTGCTCTGGTCCCTGAAGTTGTTTCTTAAATTATATTGACTTGTCCCTGCCAGTCTTAAGGGTTCTATAATTCATAGTATCCTGGGATATAAAACATTTTCATACTCTTAAATGCTAGCTTCCAGATACATCAGAAAGGATTTTTTTCAACCTTTATCATAAAGGGACAAGTCATCATTAGAGAACCGATTTCGGGGCTAAGAGCTAGCACAGGGTGCCTGTCTTGCATAGGGGCAACCCTGGTTAAATCCCTGTACCAGGTTTGGTATCCTGATCACTCCTGAGCATAGAGTCAGGACTAGCCAAAAAATAAATGTATTAATCATGCCTTGCTGTGATCTCTGAGGATTTCTCATACTACCTTTTCTCTGTCTTTTCATAATTTTGGATATTTATATCCCATGCTATTTAAAATCCATTATATGCTAGACTGGAGCAATAGTACAGTGGGTAGGGTGCTTGCCTTAAACGTGGTTGACCTGAGTTCAATTCCTGGCAAACACCACCAGGAGTGATTCCTGAGTGCAGAGCCAGGAGTAACCCCTGAGCGTTACTGGTTGTGACAAAACAGATAAATAATAAAATCAATGATATGAAAAGCCTCTTAAGCACTTAAGACTGTGTGTGTGTGTGTGTGTGTGTGTGTGTGTGTGTGTGTGTGTGTGTGTGTAAGACTACAGTATCCTTGCCAACCAGAAGGCTTCTTTACTGCAGACCTTTATCTTTCATTGCTGGCTGCCTACTCCTTACTACCTACTTTCACTAGAGAATAATGATGTTTTTCTCTACAGGGGAAGGAGCCATTGACCCCAATGACCCTAACAAAGCAAATACACTCAATCAACTCTTAAAGACAGAGATTTCTCTTTTCTTGACAAGCAAGTACGATTTGGGGGATAATGAAGCAGTGGATAGCCAAAACCTTTTGAAACAGTAAGTCTGGGGCACCCAGGGAACACGTCTCCAATTATTCATCTTAAACCAAGGTTAACCCCAAATTATTTCTTCCCAAAGACCTGAATATTGAAAGACACCCTGTCCATCCATCAAAATACGAGCAGAGGGTAAAAAGACTAATAATTTAAGAGGAAACTAGATATTATAACAGTGCATAAAATCTATCTAAGTTCATGTCCTTGGGGTCATTTGAAGCCTTTTCTTCAAAAAATGGGTTTTCTGAACCTGTAGGAGCCCTCTAGTCACTGAAGAGCTGTCTGTGTCCAAGGTGTCCAGAGACAGTGAGGAAACCCCTTGCACCACTGAGTTTGTGGGATAAATAGTTCATATTAAAGGCATGCCCATATAACACCAGTGGGATGTTGTGACTTATTAGCCTCTTTCCTGTTAAACTTGGATGCATTTACCAGCTTAGATTTCTTTATACCCTGCTCTCTGCCCCAAAAGAGATTTATTTTGGTGGTGGTGGTTTGTTGTTGTTTTCTAACTGAATAACAGTAAGATACACAGTTACAAAGGTGCTTATGACACAGTGTTCTAACAGCAGTCCTTTCATCCATGTACGTTTCTCACTACCAATGTCCCCAGTTTCCACCCCCAGTCCCTCCTTCCTTTCTTCCTGTCCCACTCTCTCTCTCCCTCTCCCTTCCCCTCTTCCTCCTCTTTTCCCTGTCCATCCCTACCTCCCTGGCCCCACCCCTGGCTTTTGGCCATTATGGTGTGCAGTACAGGTACTGAGAGATTATCATGTTGTCCATTTACCACCTTTCAGCACTTAGATCTTGTCCAGAGTGATCATTTCCAACTAACATTATCAGAGTGGTTTCTTCTCTGTCCTAACTGCTCTCCTCCCCAACCCCATGTCCTTGTGGCAAGTTTCCAACCACAGACCATTCCTGCTGGCCCTCATTTCTACTGTCCTTGGGTGTTAATCTCTTACTCTGTTTTTTTTTTCAATATCCCACAAATCAGTACAATCTTTCTATGTCTGTCACTCAGCATGATACTCTCCATGTCTGTCCATTAATAAACAAATTTCATGACTTGATTTTTTTTCCTGAGGGCTGTGTACCAGGTTTTGATGTACCAAATTCTTTAGCCAGTCATCTGTTCTCAGGCACTAGGGTTGGTTTCAGATTCTGGCTATTGTGAATAGTGCTTCAATGAACAGAGGAGTGCAGATGGAGTTCCTGCATTGTGCATTTTGGGTATATTCCTCTATGGTATATTCCCAGGAGTGATTACTGGGTTATATGGAAACTCAATTTCTAGTTTTTTGAAGAATGCCATATTATTTTTCCAAAAGGCTGAACTAGTTGGCATTCCCACCAGCCATAAATGAGAGTCCTTTTCTCCCCTCATCTGTGCACTGGTTGATCTTGTTTTTGTAATTTGTTTTTTGACATGTGCCAGTCTCTGTGGCATGAGATGATATCTCATAGTTATTTTCTTTGTCTCTCCCTGATGATTAGTGATATAAAGCATTCTTTTATGTGCCTTTTAGCCATTTGTATTTCTTGTCTGAGGAAGTTTATGTTCATCTCTTCTGCCCAATCCCCAAAGATTTTTAATGAGGTAGTACCCCATCCCCCACCACCTTTTGATAAATATTGTCATTTTCCATTATGGCTATTGATGTGTGAACTATTCCACAATAGACTTTGACACACAAACTAAGAAGCACATGGGCCATGATATGTCCCCAAAACCCAAATGTCACCCACCAAAAATTAATGTTCATCAAACAATGCAGTTCCTCACAGCTCAGAAGAGGAGAATGTGTCAGAGTCCCTGGGACCAGTTGAACTTGGGCCAGCATGGATAGTGGAAGTGGAAAATGGCAGCAGGAGGGACACATGCCTTAAACACACATTATTTCCAGTCTCCGTGTCCTGAGGTCTGAATAGTCTCCACTGTGGCAACAGTTTTCTCTTTCATTCACCACTGCCACACTGCACACAGCCCTCATTTTCTTGCCAGATACTCAGTTACCTGTGAAAATGCAAAAAAGGTGGGGAGAGGGGCTGGGAGATAGTATCGTGTTTAGAGCTCATGTCTAGAGTGGTCCTGGCTGGAGTTCAATCCCCAGAACCTCCTAGTCTCCAGGACGTCCCTGTGTGTGGCTCTGGAAGCCCCAAGCGCTGCCGAGAAAGCTCATCCCCACCACTGCGGGACCTGAGCAATACCGCAGTTTCAGGGAATTACACTCAACCTCCAGCCCGGTTGGCCAGGAGCTACTGGTAGGGTCCGGGACCTCCTGAGCACCACTTGGGCTTGCTCCTCTCTTCCAGAAAGAGGGAGGGAGGGCAAGGAGAAAAATACAAATAACTTAGTGTTATATGTTTCCTTTTGTTTAAAAAAAAATAAAGTCTGTTAGACCACTTAGTGTAGGAGATATTTAAATACCTTGAGTCCATTGCATAGGGATGGATGCTGGGGAGTGAGTAATGGACAGGCCAGGAATAGTCTCTGGTCCAGAGAGCGGCAGTTGGCCGCACCACCCCCCTGTGGCTAGAGGCCAGGCCGTGGGTCTCACTCTAACACCAGAGCTAAAAGCAGGTCCCCTGGACCCCCGTTTCTCAGCCTTTTCTGTGGCTCCTCGTTCCCTCCCTGTGAATCCCCTGGCCTCCCCCATCCTATCTGTTGGCCCCCAAGTCTTCTGCCATGACCCCCATTGATATCGTTTTTCCCTGTGGTCCCTGGAATATCCTGGAGGCCTGATGGAGACCATCTTGAGAAATGCTGCTCTGGACTCTGATTCCCCGGTGTGAGTGAGCAGGGAGGTGACTTTAGATAGGGCAGCAGGAAGCAGGGAGAAACAGAATCTGCTCTCTGTTTCCCCAAGCACCTGTCCATAGCAAGACCCAGAGATACCCATCCTCACACTTTGGCCGCCCGCAGTCAATTAGGCCAGTTGCCTGTGACCCCGTCAGCTTTGTCCTTCAAAATAATGGGATGAAATTCTCTCACAAGTGGTTTTGCCTGTGATTTCGAGACCATTTCCTCAGTGCCAGGGTCTGCCTTGAATGAATGAAATCACTTTGCATCATGTGAAGTATCAAAACGGTCTGAATATTTGTACAGAAGTCATTTGTACTGACTTCTGAATCTGACACCCCAGGACTCCGTGAACTTTTGGAATTCACATTGTCAAAGCAAAAGCAAAACCATCTGAGGCAGGATGTTGAGCCACCGCATGTGTACGCCATGGAAACCTGGTAGAGTGTATGACCCCTGCCTCAGCCTGCTCAGGGCTCTCTGCCCGCTGAGTGTGCTGGAAATATGCAGCCTACTCCTTTAACCGATACGTAGACCCAGACAGTATGTGTATGTGTCTGTTAAGATGCTCATCACACAACTCACCAGTTTAACCTTTTACAGTCTGTAATTCCTCTCGCCTCCCTTTTTGTTGCTGTGGTGTTGATCTGGGACATGAATTGAGCTCCCGTGCTCCTCCAGGGCTGCATGTTTATCCGTGTTTATAAATGTGTTTGTCATGAGTGGTGCTCGTGAACTTTTGGAATTCACGTTGTCAAAGCAAAACCATCCAAGGCAGGAGGATGTTGAGTCACCACGTATCTGAGTCCTGGAACCCAGTAGAGTGTAACCCTTGCCTCAGCCTTTGTGGTGCTCTCTTCCCGCTGCGTGTGCATTTAGGTTGTGGCACTCGTCATGCAGTTGGTTGTGGTGTGCTGGAGATGACACTTTTTCCTGGTGATGGCTGGGATCCCAAGTGGCAGTGCCACTAACTCAGTGCATATGGGATGGTGCTGAGAATCAAACTCAGGGTCTCGTATCTGCAAGGCAGAGGCTCTACCACTGAACTCCTCCCCTCACCCCCCATTTTAACCTTTTAAAGTATGTCCTTCAGTGGCATTTTATACATTCAGATTTTTGTACAACCATAATTAACATCAAGTTGCAGAACATCTTCAAAGTAAACTGCCTTCCCCAACATCACTCCCCAATCCCTGTCAGCCACTGATGTGCTTCCTGCCTCTGTGATCTTGCCTCTTTGGATCTTTACTATAGACAGACCCATACAGTACATGGGCTGTTTTGTGTGGCATCTCTTACCAAGTGTGATATTTTTTATTGAGTTGGAACATTTTTTGCTTTTATGGAAATACTGCATTCCCCCTAGATGTTTGGGACAGAGGTGAGCACTGACTGGGACGTTTGCTCTCCCAGGGCCTCTGCTCATGGTCACCAGGCTTTACTGCCCATCAGGGACAGGATCCTGGCTCTTTAGCTCTTTTGGAACCTGAGAGCAGGCAGCGACAATGATAGCAAGATGTAACTATGCTCCCATGCACAAGCCATCTGAGAGGCAGAAGGGCACATATTTGGGTAGGGAGGAATATCTCATTTCTAGTTCTAGTTCCCGTCAGTACATCTGGTCCGTTGCCATTTGCCAGGGCTGCCCTGCCTGGTGATACTTAAACAGCACATCAGGGTCTGGGGAGGGTGTCTCAGTAGGCTGGAGCTCCTGCTCGTGTACAGGGGCCCCGGGTTTAATTCTCAGCACTGCCGGATTTCCTGAGCCACCAGGAGGAGTGACCCCATGCACTGAGCCCAAAGCGGCCCCCCAAGCACTGTCAGGCGTGACCCCCAAACCAACAACAAACAAAACGTTAAAAAAATAGGTGTTTCACTAATAAACTTTGGTACATCTACACAATGGAGTACTATGTAGCTGTTAGAAAAGATGAAGTCATGAAATTTACATACAAGTGGTACAACATGGAAAGTATCATGCTAAGCGAAATGAGTCAGAAAGACAGGGATAGACATAGAAAGATTGCATTCATCTGGGGGATATAAAGTAACAAAATAGGAAATTAATACCCAAGAACAGCTGAGATCAGCACCAGGAGGATTACTCCATAGCTTAGTGGCCAGTCGGGCATTCTAGAGGAAAGGGCAGCTCAGATAGAGAAGGAAATACCAAATAAAGGGTGTTTGGAGGATCCTCCCAGGAGGGGAGATGCATATCGAAAGTAGACTATGGACTTAACATGTTTGCCACTCAATGCCTCTTTTGCAGACCACAACACCCAAAAGGAGAGAGAGAACACAGGGGATTGCCCTGCCACAGAGACAGGGGGGATGGAGGAATGGGGGTGGGGGGGATATTATCCATGGTGGTGGAAAATGGGCACTGGTGGAGGGATGGGTATCTGATCATTGTATAATCGAAACCCAAGCACAAAAAATTGTAAATCTACAACTGTACCTCATGGTGTTTCACTAATAAAAAAATTTTTTTTAAAAACATAGGATAGAACATAGGCAAGTCACCAAACCCTGGGTTTACTCCCCATAAATGGGGTGTAACTGGGCGGTGGGGGGAGGGAGAGCTATGGAGAGAAGGAAGAGTAAATGAAGTCAGGTAAATTACAAAAATGGATGCTGTCATAAATCTCCCTTATCACTTATGATTCAGCTTAAAATATGTGACCTCGTGGCCTTTATTAAGCTTGTTTTCCTCTGGAAGTATGTGTGTTTAAGTAGAATTTAATATTTGTGGTCTTTAATCAGATTTAGCTGCCTGAGCGCTTACGTTGTCCTCTCTGGAGAATTTTTTCCCTCTCACATGGTTTAGTTTAAGCATCCGTCATCCCCGCTGGAGGAATGCTAACTAGCTCTGGGGTCCAGCCGTGCACAAGCACTCAGTGGCCAAGGTGAGAGTTGGGGCCAAGAGCTAAAAATGTGTGATCATGTTCTTAGAGTTTTAAACAGCGGGGAGGATCCCATAGCATTCACCATCGGGGATTATACACAACCGGAAGGACCCCGTGCTTTCACAGTCTCGGATTCCTTTTCAACCTTGGCCACACTGTCAGCTGGAGGTGGCAGCTCAGCAGTGTTATGTTACTGGGGCTGGTGTGGTACCCCCAGCCATGCAGGTGGAGTGGACAAACCCAAGGTCCACAGTAGCCATCAGGCTTCGTGTCATTTCCCATGGTGAGGTTTAGACACAGTGTTGATGCTGTGTTTTTATTGTTGTTGTGATTTTTGTTTTGTTTGTTTATTTTTGGAGAGGGTGCAGAGTATCACACGCTGTAGTGGTGCTCGCACAGACTTGGCCTCAGTATGTTGGACGAGGTGTGTTCTTTTGTGATGCTAGCGCTGCTGGGACTACACTTAGGTCACAGGACAACACAGGGATCAAACGAATGTCCTTGCACTTCCAAGGCTGGTTCTTTTGCCACTGAGACATTCCCTTGCCCTCTTTTGCTCCCTCTCACATCCCTTAATTCTTTCTCAAAATTCAGTGCCTATGCAGGAAGCGCAGGGTCCTTGCTTTGGTCAGCCTGTCTTATCTGCTGCCTGAGCAATCCCAGACCAACGCTCTCACTCAGTGACTGAGACAGGTAGAATTGTCTCTAGGGTATGGTGTTGGCATGGGAGGTGGGGGAGTCATAGCTGAGGTCATTGGCAAGCTCAAGTGTGAGTGGACTATAGACTCTTTAAATGCAATCATGAAGAGGCTTTGGGGAAACTGGGGGTCTCACTTGGAAAAGAGAAATTATCACAAGGAGGAAAGGGACCCTTTCACTTTGGCTCCTCTGTCAGCAAGGGAATGTGACTGGTTTTCTGAAACTCTAGAAAGGGGAGTGTAATTCTACCATCAGGCCTCTCAGATCTGTTACCTCCTTGTGGTGGGCTTGTGCCCCCAGTGCTGAAGTCTAAATATCAGTAGGAAACAGTCCCCACAGAGTGAGTGTCCCATTGACTGATGAATGTTCCAGAATGTGCATCTCATGGAAATGAATGGGAGCCCTGCACAGGATATTAATGTTTCTAGAAGTCCCTTTTTCAAAACAAGATGTGACTCAGTGGTGAAGCATATATATATAGGCCTTGCATGTATGAGGCCCTGCCGTTCCCTCCCACTCACACTGCAGTACCAGCAAAGAAACGGGTGAACTTCCTTCTGATGGCCTGGTTCATGTATGCCAGGATAGCCAAAATGCTGCTTAGGCAACAGGGACTCACCATGCACAATTATTCCTACACCATCAATAGTCTGTTGTATGTTCCACACTTGTCATACAACCCAGTATGGACTTGGAGTGTGCCAGGGACTACTTGCCCCCCTGTGGCCAGTGACAACCTCTGGACAGCTTAGTGACCATGACCAGGATGGTTTCTTTTTAGAAGCGCTGTCCCAGTGAAGGGCTCCTCAATTCATTCATTCATTCATTCCAAACTGCAGGAGCTCCCCTTTGACCTGAGACCTGTTCACCTGTAGGCTTATTGGGGGGAAGAGGGGAGGTCCCTGAGAGGAAACAGTGTTCTTACATGTATGATGTCTGGAGGAGGTCTTTGGCACTGGATTCCATGAGCCTGCAGAAAGGTCGAAGGTTCAGAGGCCAAGAGACTGTGTGGGTAGACCGTCTTCAGCAGCCATGGAACAAAGTCAACATTCTTTGTCCTGGAGGGGCAGGCTTTAATGACCTGGTCACTTGGACTCAAGGAAGCCTCTCTAACCAAGACCAGCTGGGAGTTTCCTGGAAGCCTATAGCATACATTGTTCCTAGAATATTATCGCGAATAAAATTACAAGTCACTGTGTTTACGCTTCTTAAATCATCCAGAGCTCTCCTTGGCTGCACATTCCTATTGCATGTGTTTATAGCCATGAAGGCCAGAACCCTCACCCCGCCCAGCTCCCATGAAGGTGAAGAGAATGATGAGGTGCGTGCCGCTCAGACGCAGAGTGTGGGCTGTTCCCAGACAGCTGTGAGGGGACCCAAGGCCAGCGGAAATGGTGGCAGACAGACGTGCAGTAAATAGGAAATGAGAAAAATAGTGTTTACAGATGGTCTTCTGGGCTTTATCTTCTTTGTCAAAAATAGCCCATGGAAACCAACTTTGCGGGAGTTCTCTGACATCTGTGAACAATTGGCCCTAGGCGTCAACATGGGAATGATGTTTTTCTTTCATGTCTCAAGTTTCACATGGTGTGAATATTTCCTGCCATTACTTTTGGAAGAAATGCATCTGGCTGTGCTAATGTGTTATGCTTTGGAAAGAACTGAGGGTAAATGCTCGCCATAAAGGTGCAATAAAAGTGAAAACTTAAGATGTCAGGGACTTGTTCCCTTTCAAAGCAAAAAATCTAGGCATACTATTTAAATTTGTGTCCAAGTGAGCAGATGTTGGAGCTGGAGAGATGTTTCAGTGGGTAGGGCACTTGCCTTGTATGCAGTTGACCCAGGTTGGATTCCCATCTTCCCATATGGTTCCCCAGACACAGGGAGAAGTGATCCCTGTAGTGATCACAGAGCCCGGAGTAAACCCTCAGCCCAGCTAAGCATGCGCCCCCCCCACACACACACCCCGCCCCCCCCCACCAAGAAAAAAGAAGAAAATAAGCAGTTGTTGCCCATTTGCTGTTCTGCCAAAATCTTTTCATGATTACACATCTGGGTCTTTAATATGGAAGGGGAGTGGCCAGTTTCCATCTAGAACACATTGAGAAAATCCATAAAAGTTTGAACATTTGCAGCATTTTCCAGTTTCTTCTTATCTCTATCATCTGAAGGAAGACAGGGACCCCAGAACTCTCTTAGTTCCCCTTTCAGATCTGAAGTTTGTTAGCGCCTCTCCCCACAGCTGCCTTTGGCAGTCAGCCTTCAACCCTCCATAGCCCTTGGGACCTTCAAGTAGCTTTCTCAGAGCGCAAGGGTGAGACTTGCTCTAGCTCCAAAAAGCTTCTGTTGGATGTGACATGCTCAGAAGTGTGTCTTTAATGTCAGGAAAGGAAGATATGAAGGTGCCAGAGAGCTAGTACAAAGGTTAAGTCTCTTGCCTCGCTTACAGCTGCTGCTACAACATATTGATTCAAATTCCAGTGCCAAATATGGTTTTCCAGACACTTCCAGGTATGACCCCTACTCAACACAGAGCCAGAGGTGGCCCCTGAGCACCACTGGGTGTGTCCCTCCCCCATCCCTGCAACACTTGTCCTCAGCCACCACAAAGAAGCAGAAGGATTTAGATAAGAAATCTTAGGACTCCTGTATCTATGGAAACTCCTACTGTATCTAACAGGAGCTCCTCCTGTATCAAATACGTATAGCCAGTCTTCCATCATTAAACACTCAAAGCTTTCAGTACCCTTAGAGCAATGGTGAATTTCTGCAAGACTTTGATGTTAGGGGATCATCTTGGAAAAGCTCTCTGTCTGTATGTGTATGCACATCTCCCTCAAGAGAAGTAGGGTTTTAAGCCTCAGCCCCGTGGTCTGAAAATCTCTCTTCTTTATTTTGTAAGGACCAAAATGTTGATCATTGACGTGATCCGGAACCAGTCAGGGACCACACTGACGGATATTTTAGAGACACCAGCAACTGAACAACAGGTAACTCACTGGATCTTGATGAATAGTCAGTATAAAAGATTTGAGCTTAATTTCTCAGTGGTTCTTAAAGTCATATGTTGGCAGTTAGAGAAGCAAAATGGGAAATAAGGAAATTTTATCTTTCATTCTGGTGAACTGAGATCAACCCGTCAGTATAACCCATCTGGAGTATCACTGGAAATGAGGTAAAGCAAGCAGCGCCACATGTGATCTGGAGAGTGATCTGGACTTTGCAGTTCTCAGACTGTTCATCATAAACTTTATCTCCCAGTGAATGTATGCATAGTCAAGATAGAGATAATCCTGGTCAACAGGATATAGAAAAATGCCTTTCCTAGTTTATGTATTTTCAAACTGGAAGAAACAAAGTGTCTTACATATTCAAACTGTTTTTCAAATTCTTCAGAAGCAAATATTTTAAGTCCATTGGGATCAGAATACCTTTGTTCTGGTTTAATCGAGGTGTTTTAAATATATTCTTGTTGAGTTTCTTCCAAATTTAGTTTTAATATGACTATGCTTTAGGACCAAAAATTGCCACTCCTGGGTATAAAGAGGTTAAGGTTAATATCTTGCATGTGGCCAACCCTTGTTGAGTCCCCAGAATCACATGGCCCCTGAGCACTGCAGGGGGTAGCCCTGGGGCCAAGAACTGCTGGGTGACTTGATAATGAGCAACTCCTCAACTCCTCATCCCTGGCTTCTCTCATTGAACAGCTGCCCTTCTTGTCCCAGAATCTTAGGGAGTGACAACCAGACGCCCTAAGAACCACTTCTAACCCTCTCCAAAGGAAAAAAAAAAGCAGAACAAATATTGCCACTCCTTAAAGAAAAGTTACTAAAAGTAAATAATTCTTCTTAATGGAACTATTCATTATTTTCCTGAATCTTCCCCCCTTATTCCTGGCCGTGCTCAGGGGGACCATACATAGTGCCAGGGATCAAAGTCAGATCGGACATGTAAAGGGCAAGGACTCTGCCCAATGTATTATTTGCCCAGTCTCCTGGATCTTTCTCAGTTGGCTGCTAGGAAATCATTTTGTCATGTTTAGTAAAGAATACAAAATAAAAATGGATGATGTTTGTTAGTACATGGGTATTTTAAATAAGATAGGTGAAATATTCTTAATTTAGCATTAGAAACTTTCAATCTTTATTAAATATTCTATCCCCCCCTCAATGTAATGTGATCACTTAAAACACAAACTTGTAAGAACATCTATAGCTCTGTATCTCCGAGTTGAATGATAGCAGGCACCTGGAAATAGTCCTTTGCCTCAGTTTCCTGAGCTGCAAAATGGGAAGAACAACAATAGTCCCAACTCTGATGTAGAACTAAATGAGTTCAGGTATGGTCAGTGGTAGGATAGTTGATATCTATTGACTCAACCACTGCTGTACTTCCTGCCCATCCTATTAAACTGTCCATTTTGTGTCTAATACCACAAGTATCCTGGCACTTCTTCTCTGGGTCACACAATTGTCTTAAATAGTAAAAAGGGGTAGATCACTAGTCTCTTTATTATTGGTTTGTTATTTTGGTTTTTCTTTTTCCAGATCAAGCTATCCAAATACTATTTATTCATGCATCTTCTCATCACATATATGCGAATATATTATTTGTTAGAATATTCTTCCCTTTGCTTCAAATCCTACAGGTTTTTATAGTTTGAGAATGACTCCCTTGTCAACACAAACTTCTCTGACTGCTTTCATGGTTTTTGTAGGGCGCTGAGGGGTACCCACACTTCCAGATGTGCTCAGGGTTAAAACTGGCTCTGCGCTCAGTGATCACTCCTGGCGGTGCTCTGGGGATGATATTGGTGCTAGGGATCAAACCTGGGTCAGCTGCATGCAAAGCAAGCGTCCTCCCTATTATAATACATTTCCCACTCCTGCATTTGTGAATTTTGAATCTCCATAAAATGTGACAGATATGTGAAATTGTAGTTGCATTCTACATGTTCAGGGTTATATTTCTATAAATCATTTAATTTTTTAAAAAAAATTTAAAATGTATATATGTGTGTATATATATGCATATATACATATGTATATGTGTGTATATTGGCTTTCTGGGTCCCACCTAGCAATGCTCAGGGGTTATTCCTGGCTCTGCCTCAGGAATCACTTCATATGAGATGTGGGGGATCGTACCCGGGTCAGTCACATGCAAGGCAAACACCACACCCTCTGTACTATCACTCAGGCCACCTAGTTTTTGTTTTTAATGATGTTCTTTTTTGTTTTTGTTCTGGAGCCACACCTGGCAAAACTCAGAGGTTATTCTGGCTCTGTACTCAGGGATCACTCCTACAGTGCTCAGAGGACCTTATAGGATGCCAGAGATCGAACCCAGATCAGCTGCTTGCGAGGCAAGCACTCTACCCTTGTGACCCACGTACTGTCACTCTGGCCCTGAATCATTTGACTTTAATTTCCTCCACTGACCTCTCTGAGAACTGAACTCTTCCCATCCTGGATGTTACAGAGTATTGGTTTTTCCATTCTTTTTTTTTTTTCTTTTTGGGTCACACCCGGCGACGCACAGGAGTTACTCCTGGCTCTTCACTCAGAAATTACCCCTGGCAGTGCTCAGGGGACCGTATGGGATGCTGGGAATCGAACCCGGGTCAGCCGCATGCAAGGCAAATGCCCTACCTGCTGTGCTATTACTCCAGCCCTGGTTTTTCCATTCTTAATATAATTTATTAGGCTGGAGAGGAGAGATAGTACAGCATTTGCCACGCACACAACTGACCTGGATTTGCACCACATATGACCCCCCAGCCCCAACAGGAGTGATCCCTGAGTACAGATCCAGAAATAAGCCCTGAGCATAATTGAATGTGTCCTCCCCCCCAAAAAAAAATAAATATTGTCTTGACAATAAAGTAGATATTTATAATGTTGCCCAAAGTAGACCTGCCATGTGTCTCAGAATGAAGCCATTCTTTTCCCAAGGCCTGCTTCAGATCCCACCAGGAACACACTCTGATTCTAACCTCACACCTTTGGCTTGCAGACTTTCTTAGTTTGGATGTGAACTTGCCTCATCCAACTTCTGAACCTGTGAGATTAGGAAAGCAGAAAAAAATCAGCCTCTCTCTGGTCTTCCCCTTTCAGGAACTCGAACACTCCAAAGACATGATGAGCCGTGCCATTTTCGATTCGAAGGCGCCGGAAGAAATGAAGAACAACCAGGCAATAGTTACGGACGCACAGCTGCCCCTGGAGCAGAAGAAGAGGAAAATCCAGAGGAATCTTCGGACACTGGAGCAGAATGGACTCGTGTCATCCAAAAATAAATACCAAGATCTTCTCAATGAGATTGCCAAGGTTTTAGGATACAGTCTTTTCTTTCTTCTTGACTTAGCAGACATGATAATCATCAGCCACTTGCTGGGCACGCAAGGAAGGGGTTCACAGTTGCTTAGGCCATGGTACCCAGCCTCCACAATATTGCAGATTTGTAAAGGGCTCCAGGCATTTGGTGACTTTCAATAGCAAATAGTCACAACCCAGTCATTCGGAGAATTGATACACACCAGAACCACAAGCTCAGGAAATGTAATCGACAGGTTTCTTCTCTGCCTCCAAGCAGTACCTGCTGGTTTTGATGCTTTCAGAGACTTCTCTCCAGTGCTTATTTATCATTTAGCTCAGTTGCTCTTCAACCTACCACTGACGTGGTCATTTTGTGTCCCTGAGATTTTGCCACTGAGCAGTTCAGCATAATGCAGTCCAGACTTAAAGATTCGTTTCTGTTTTCTCATTCCATATTTTTACAGTTGAGGAACTTCTGAGAAAAGGAGCTCAAATTAGTGCAAGGAAACCTAGCAGGAAATGGCCAAGATCTGTTTGCCAAGGATAAGGAAGTATATTTTTGGATTAAAAGAACATTTCATTCATTGTACCCAAATATGTAAATCAAAATGGGCCTGAAAGTTAAGGTAGCTAAAAGAATCAGAAAAAAAAATTTTTCTTACCTTCTCAGAGGGATATTTACTGTATTACTTTCTCCCATGGAAAGTAAGGATCTGTTCTGAGTTAAGTTTATATTCCTGAACCTGAGTCTTTCAAGAAAATTAACATTTCTTTATATAACACAAGGGTGGGAAACAATTCTCTTTGGGACTCTGTGATAGAGAAATTCATGATTTTGCCTCAGAAACAGGAAAAAAAAAACCCTATCATGAAGATTCTATCTCATCAATTAGTTTCCTTCAAGAAGGAGATCTCCAGAAATGTTTTTGAATTTGTCCAGAAAGGAAAAACACTAAACAGTCATTTCCTTAAATGAAACATTTTCATAGCTTACAGTTAGAATTTTTTTTTTTAGTTTTAAACTCAAGTCTTTAAATTTGAGTATAGTATATAATTCTTTTAATCTGTCAGGAAACTTGAACAACTTTCATATTCCAGCAACTCTATTGCACTAAATCCAAATAATAGTATCAGTGCTGAATCTTTTCGGCTACCCTTGAAAGCCCAGTTATTGTCCCAAAGTGACTGCGACCCTTAAGAAATATTAGGTAAACAGGTAGACTACGAAGGAGATTGTTTTTATTTATTTCTAAAATGAATGCATCACATGTAGATCTTTTTCATTTAATGTGTTCTTCAAAGAAGAATGTTTAAAATATGCTGTGAGGTATTAGTTTCTGTTTTGCCTTTGCGGTGCTGGGGTTCAAGCTCAGGACCTCACACCGGGATGCCATGTCCTGCATTACTGTCCCAGCCCTGAAAATATTCTGAAGACAGTGCTTGGCTCCTGCTTAAGTCTTCCTTTTGCCCCTATTTTTTTCCCCACATGTATGTCAGTGATATTTATTTTTTTAAAAGATTTTTTTTATTGAATCACAGTGAGATAGACCATTCATATTTAGGTTTCAGTTATACAGTGTTCCAACATCCATCCCTCCACAGTGTATATTCTCCAGCTCAGTGTCCCCAGTTTCCCTCCCAACACCCCCAACCCCATTTTCTTTTATCTCTCCCATCTCCTTTCTATCCTTTCTCTCCTTCCTCTGCTTTCTCTCTCTCTTCAGTCTCTGTCTCTCTCTGTCTCTGTGGCTCTGTCTCTCTCTCTCTCTCTCTTTCTCTCCCTCTCTCTTTTCCTCCCTCCTTCTGGGCAAACTCCTTCTGGGTTTGCAATACAGGTATTGACAAGTTATCACATATATCCCTTTACTTCTTTCAGCACTGAGTTTTTGTCCAGAGTGATCATTTCTAGCCATCATTGCTCTTCTCTAACATATCTGTCTTCTCCCCTGCTGGTTTCAAGCTTCCAATTGTGGGCCAGTCCTCCTTGCCCTTGTCCTTTGGTATTAGTCTCATATCATATTTCTTTATATTCCACAAATGAGTGCAATCATTATATGTCTGTCCCTCTCCTTCCGACTCATTTCGCGAAGCATGATACTCTCCACGTCCATCCTAAAGCTGCATAGTATTCCATCTTGTGGATGTACCATAGTTTAGTCTGTTCTCGAGCACTTGGGTTGTTTCCAGATTCTAGCTGTTGTGAATAGTGCTGCAATGAACATAGGAGTGCTGATGGTATTTCTGCTGTGCGTTTTTGGGCCCCCCAGAGTATATTCCCAGAAGTGGTATTGCTGGGTCAAATGGAAGCTCATTTTCAGGTTTGTTGAGGAATATCCATATTATTTTCCAAAGGGGCTGGACTAGTCGGCATTCCCACCAGCAATGCAGGAGAGTTCCTTTCGACCCACATCGGTGCCACTTTTGCTCCTATTTAAACCATATGTTACCTTAATTTCATGGTATGTTTATTCTAAAATTGCTTGTTTGTTTTTCAAGGAAAAAAAAAACAGACCTTACCAACTCTCCCAGTGTAAAATGGGAGCCCTTTCTAGTTATGAAGCAAAAAGGCCGGCAAACTGTGGGGGTGAGATTAAATCCAGGAGATTGAGATAAACTACACATAGAAATTTGATACTTGATATTTGCCTTCTTTCCAATTAACAGTATCATAAAGCAGGCCACCCAATTAAATAATCCGTCACCCCCTTGTTCTAGGATATTCGAAATCAAAGAATTCATCGGAAGCTTCGAAAAGCAGAGTTGGGAAAACTTCAACAGACCCTGAAGGCACTTGATGAGAAGTCATCATTCTTTGAGGACCAAATTAATTATTATGATACCTACATCAAAACTTGTGTGGACAACTTAAACAGGAAGTAAGTTCAAAATCATGTGCCCTTCATTTGATACATAATGATTTTCTAAAGGGGGTAGTGATTTTATCTGTCATTCCTGACTATCAAATTTGTAGCAAAGTTTTGGACTGCATCACCAAAACCTAGACTTGTCATGCATAAATTTAGAAACTTTAAATTCCCTAACATCATTAGAATTAAAGATTGTATACTAGAAGTAGCACTAATACTTAGGAAGTACTTTGATTCTTCCTTTCGTCTTTTTTACTCAAAGGTATTTTTAAGTGACCAGACAAATATAAAATCTATCATTATTTTAAATGTTTATAAGAATGCTTTTACACAATTGATAATATTAGATAAGCCAGCTATTTGCCAATGTAGCTTAATGATTTTAAGCTACTCAGCGGTTTTTAAAAATCATTACTGACACAAAAGGCAAAATTTGGCAGATGTATTACACCATTAGCACCTATATCATAGATTTTTATAAGCAATTAGCCATTTTCAATAAGCATTATTTGCTTGTAATTATTTTTATCACTAGGCTCAGGTCAATATTAATCAAATTTTCATTATGCATTTAAATATGTAATACAGTATTTTCAGTACAGTTTGCAGTCAGATAGTAGAAAATGAAAAATCAATTACATTAATCATAATAAAATCAATGAAAGAATATAACTTAATTTTTCTGGGCTTCACTAGATCTGAAGTTTATTTTGTATTTCAATAAAAATGTTTAATAGGGGCCATACCGATGACTTTCATGAGCCTTGTGTCCAGGGATGAAACTCGGGGCTTTGCGGGTCCCACCAACTTGCCAGCCCCATTTCTGAATTTCATGTATTTGCTGCTTTTAACTGCAAATTATTTCTATACTACTTTAGGGAGAAAAAGTTAATCAGGCTCATTTTCAGTGGAAATGAGTATCAGGGGTTTTCTTTCACATTATTGCAACTACTTAGCCGCCTTTTAAGTTGGTGGTTAAGTGAATCATTCTTGGGTATTGATTCTGTCTTACACACTATGACCTTGATCCAGTCCAGTGAACAGCCCTGAACCTCAGTGTTCTCATCTTTCAGAAAAGGATTAAGGGTACCAGTCTCACCAGTATTCTTTGAGCTAAAGTGAATTAATGTACAAAGGAAATAATGATATAGGAATGTATTCATTTCAAAGGAATGAGATAATAGTAAAGAAATGTATCTCTTTTTATAGCTTTATTTAAACATTGTGAATTGCCAAGTTGTTCATGAGACCATCATTTGCTCGAGCAGTCCCAGTAACAAGTCCATTTTGAGACTTGTTGTTACTGTGTTTGGCATATTGAATACATCACAGGTAGCTTGCCAGGTTTTGCCATGTGGGCAAGATACACTCGGCAGCTTGCCAGGCTCTCCGAGAGGGGCGGAGGAATCGAACCCAGCTCGGCCGGGCTGGCTGCGTGCAAGGCAAACGCTCTACACCAATCCCACCACCAGTGTGACCTTCCCTCCACCAGTATCCCCAGTTTCCCACCCCACCCCCATGCCTGCCCCTTGAAGGGCACAAAATAGTTTATTTATATTGGTTCAGAATGTATTCATTTCAAAGCACTATAGAAATGTTAATTTTATTACTGAAAGACAGATATTTATCCAAGTACTTAGAAAAGTGCCAGCTGTGTCATGTCTAGTACATTAAACAGTGCTCAAAACACGGAGAATATAGTCCCATGTTTTTCCACTAAAGCTATTTGCAAGATCACATAATACAGCCACTTGGTTCAATATGCCTGAGAGAGTCCAAGTTTCAAGAATATTAGTAGTTCAAACTAACAGTAGTTCAAACTACTATATTATATTGCTACTAGTTTAAATATTACTACTGATTTGAATATTAGTAGTTCAAACTGATATTAGTAGTTCTAATTAGTAGTCTGTAGTTCAAACTTAAGTTGCTTTGAAACAACTTTCTAACAATGCAGTTGTGGGGTTCAGGAAACGTTGTCCCCTCCTGTCAGAGACTCAGAAGTTGCACATTTAATGCTCTGGGGGGAGGCGAGGAGGGGTCAGGTGCAAGCATGGAGGTGCACCTTGGTTATTGCTGTTGCACAGCCAGAAACATCTACATTTATAATCACGATGCATGACTGTTTCTTGTTCACCAGAGCTTCTCGGAGATCAATTAAACTGGAGGGAAGAGAAGAACTCAAAGGACCCAAGAGAGCAAAGCCGGTGCGGTACACGGCGGCAAAGCTGCATGAGAAGGGCGTTCTCCTGGACATCGACGACCTGCAGATAAACCAGTGAGTGCCACCTGGAATCTGCCCCAACCTCTGAGTACCCAAGAGCTGACTCACCGCGCTCCCATTTCCTGTGGCCTTTGAAGACAGCCTTGTTGGGCCTATGGGACTTAGCCTAGATCACTGATGACAGGGGAAACACACTCCTTGTAAACTCCAGTCTTCCTCAACCGCCCCCACGCCCAGGCCTTCAGCATCTGGTGGATGGGGGTTGGGGAGTGGATGTGGCCTAGGAAGTGCTGTGTGAAGATTCTGTGACAGTGTTTTCTAGGGCTTGTCTAATGCCTTCAAATTTGTGCGCACCCTCACTCCTATCCCCACTTTCCTCCAAAAGCTCTGAATTACAGCTGTGAGTATGGAAGGCAGGGCTGTCTTTTATTTCTGGATGGATGCGATAGATGATAGATAGATGGATAGATAGATAGATAGATAGATAGATAGATAGATAGACAGACAGACAGACAGACAGACAGGCAGGCAGGCAGGCAGATTGATTTATTTGTTTTGGAGTTTTAGGTCACATCCAACAATACTCAGGGGTTACCCTGCCTCTGCACTCAGGAATTATTCCTGGCGGTGCCTGAGGAACCATACGGGATGGTAGGGATTGAACCTGGGTTGGCCACGTGCTAAGATAAATGCCCTATCCACTTTACTATCACTTTTTTTGGAAAAAAAAATACATATATTAAATATATATATTTAAACAGAGCCTCAGACGATGTGCTCGCCTCTGGGTTGAGCCCCTCGGCCCTGCTGCTAGGAGTGTAGGTGAGTCTAAGCAGCCACACACCAGGTGGCAGAGGTTCTCTCAGTTGAGGGGACGTGGAGCCACCATGACCCTTGGCTCCCTTGAGCTTGGTCTCGGGGGAAACTGGGTTCTTGTATTTATCTCCCCACCCCCTGAGTGCCTCCAGCTGTGGCTTCTGTGCTCTGAGCCCCTCAAACCTCCTCTAACCACAATGTCTAGGAGAAAAATCCTTCTTTCCCTTTGATGTTTCCTTAAATTTATCATCTGGGGGAGGTCAGAGAGATAGTAGAAGGGGTAAGGCACTTGCCTTATATGCCAATGACCGGGGATTGCTGCCTGACACATCAGAGGGTCCCCAAGCCCAGCCAGCAGTGATCCGAGGACACAGAGCCAGAAGTAAGCCAGTTTTTATAAGAAAAAACATCTTCCCAATCAGAGTGATAATACAGTAGGTAGGGCACTTTCCTTACCCGCCTGTGATCTGGGTTTGATCCCCAGCATCCCATTTAATCCTAGGAATACTTCCAGGAGTAATTCCTGAGTACAGACCAGGGGAACGCCCCTGACCATTGCTGGTTATAACAAGAAAAAAAAAAAAAGAAGAAGAAGAAATAAAGAAAACTTCTGTTTCCGTGCTCAGCTACAGATAGCAAGAGCCATGGAGTCCAATTTTGGGGTGCAGGGTGGGGGTAAGATGAAGGAAGGTTTGCTGTGTTTTCCTTAGGTTTTCCCATAGACCTTTTACCAATAACAGTGATTAGGATTCAGTTCCTTACCTCCAGCTCTAAGTATGTAAGTATTCATAGTAGATTCTATTAGTATGTGTGTATTCATAATAGATCCTCTGTGTGAATCTCTCTCTCTCTTTCTCTCTCTCCACTAGGTTTAAAAATGTTACATTGGACATCATACCTACTGAAGATGTGGGCATCTTTGATGTTACATCAAAAGTTCTGGGTGTGGATATGGAAAAGGTGCAACTCAATATTCAGGTGAGTGAGACCTCTACAGATTTGGGGGTGTAAGGGGTCATCTGGGCTTCCCTGGCTTGTGCTCTTCATGACAGCTATGAATTGTAACAGAAGACCAAAGCGTTCCTTGTGTGATAACATTTATTTCTATTGATGAGCTTCTTTAAGCTATGATTTTATAAATTATTGGAATCTAACTTATTTTTAGATAGTGGTCAGTTTCTCTAAGCCTTATTTCCATTTGAATTTTTATCAAAGTATTCAGGACCCAGGGAGGAAGCTGATGAGAACGGAACAGTGGCCCTGGGTCCCATCCCTAGCACTAGTGGTCCTCCAAGCACTGCGCCAGGAATAGTGCCAAAGAGTTGCTTCCTCCCTCATTCTAGCCCCCAAGAAAGATACCCAGAGCTATGAAGAATAGACTGGAAATGTTCCTATCGTAAGAACTTGGATCTCTTTCTAAGACTGTGTGTGGCCTGTGTCTCCTCATTCTTCCCTTTCTCCTTCCAAGAATTGTTTTCCCAAAGCCTTATTATTGTTAGTGGTTCGGATCATAAAACTGAAAGGCATCATGTAAAACAGTTACCTAAGAGAGAACACTAGAGTTTTTAGTTATTTTCTGAAAGCACTAGTTCTGCTATTTTCTTACGGGAACCATATTTAAGCCAAACACACTTGAATAGAAAATAAGAAATCAGGTCTCCATGTCAAACACTGTCAGGGAACCTACAATGTGTTTAATTTTTTGCATTCCTACCTTACCACAGACTCGAGATTTAGAGAAATCATTGTTTTTATGTAAGAGTTTGTAAACAGAAACAAAACCTAATTCCTTGGAGCCCCAAAGACTGTAAAACGCTGTCCACGTGTTGTGCTCATAGATGGTTCCCAGGTATTCTAGGATCATCTGGAGAAGCCACCAGAGTGACAGCATAGAACCAATCTCACTGCCCATTTCAGCCCCTGCGAGCCTGGAAATTTCCTCCCCATCCAGAGGGCAGATACCAAAACCCTTCTTCTCTGTCTAGCATTCCTTGTAGCTTAAAAGACAAGGTATAAGCTCAGTGGGTAAGATAAGGACTTTGAGATAATGGAGTCAGTTCATAGAGAAAAAGCAAACATTTATGTCATTATAGAAAATATACTTCACTTAGCTCTATTGTTTTCTGAGTTACTCTCACTGTATCCAAGACTCATCCCAGAGTCTTGAGTTAATACTTGGATAAATACAGGAAGAGAAATGAACTGTGGTTATGATGATGCGAGTGGCAAAGACATATCACATGCCATTCTTCTCTATAAGTACCACGTGGCTGCCAAAAAGAAAATGGCTCAAGGTCAAACAATAGTGACCCCACAGGTGAATCACAAGTGACAAAGAGACCGCTATGTAGAGAAGCATGAGAAGTTCGTTCTGTGAGACTTTCTTGAGCCGCTGAGGCAAACACTAGGTTTCTCCCATTCTTTTCTCAGGATTGGGCCAGCAATAGGACTGGCTGTTCATGCTGTCCATCTCCAGGCATCACAGATTGTGCAAAGTTATTCCTTAACTTGTGTCCCAAACTTTTAAATCTTCAGCATCTCATCAGGAGACCAATTCTGTCTTCTGTCGGACTTGATGCAAAGTAATAATGCAGAGGTGTTTTTTGTTTTGTTTTTTGTTCTTTTGCGTCACACCCAGTGATGCTCAGGGGTTACTCCTGGCTCTGCACTCAGGAATTACTCCTAGCAGTGTTTGGGGAACCATATGGATGCTGAGAATAGAACCCAGGTCAGCAACATGCAAGGCAAACGCTCTACCTACTGTGCTATCGCTCCAGCCCCAATGCAGAGTTTTTTATTCAAAATTATTAATAATCTGAGTATTAGTGCCAGCGAAATAGTACAGGGACTAAGGCACTTACCTTGCATATGACCAGAAACATAATCCCCAGCACCACATAGGGTCCCTAAAGCATCATTGGGTGTGACACAAAATTGAGTAAAAAGAAGAATCTTGACATGAAGAGAGGAAGAGTGTTAAGCCAAACACAGAGTTTCATCTTTGTGAGTACCTGGACAGGTCAGCTGCCTGAGGAGCCAGTCCTGAACATAATGGTTCAGACTTCATCACATTCCCATTTACACACATTTTTACACAGGGCTTTTAAACAAGAGCATTATCACGTGGATTACCAGAGAGAAAGGTGATGGCCTGGCCCTTGTACAAGTAAGAGAAGATCAAAAGTTTCGGAGAGGAGTGAGGGAGACCCCTCATGTTTCCTTCAGCTCACTCTCCCCTTGGCGCTCAGATAAATCTCAGCTATAGTTAAATCTCGGCGCTCAGGCCTGAGATGCTACCATGAGAGTGGAAGAAACTTTAACATGTCTGCCTGGTATTGATCTGGGTCAAGTACGTGTCTCTTAGCCAAATGAAGAGCTGAGTTTCAGAGAGCCTGTGGGGGGAGGAGGAGGCTTCCAAGCTCTTACTCTGTGTCCCCCTGCCTCCCTCTCAGGAGTAGCTGATCCTGACAAGACGAGAGTGGCTGACTGAGAGACTACAGTAACCTTGGTATCATGTGCCTCAGCACACCCATGAGGATGACAGTGTCATCTCTGACTTACACACAAGGACCAGGAATTCAGCAAGCTTAGGCTATGTTGCACAGTTCCAAGATAGCAAAGCAGGGGTGGGGGGAGAGTGGAGACTAAAAGCTGGTCTTGCAACCACAGCACAATCATATTTTCTCCATCATCTTGGGGCTTTGCAAATTGCCCTACCCACACCCTTCTTCCATCTCAGTTTAACTCTTGGCTGAATTAATTTCAAAGAGACTGAAACAGACATTCTGTTTCTCAAAGAAAGCTAAAGGAATGTTGAATCTGCACTTCATTCTAAGAGGCAAAGCATTCTTGACGAGAAATTTCAAGTCCCTTTGGAATCTCCATCTCCGACGCATCTCTAAATAATGTAGAAGGGTTAGTGGCATGCAGCTGGAGGTAATTGAGGAAGTGGAGGAAGAAACTGGCAGGGACCAAAGTTCTCTCAAAGAGGATGCCAGCTTCTGCACAAGACATCAAGGCTTGTTGAACCAAGACATTTCCAGAACTGAAACAGCATGGTGAGGTCCAGATGTTAGTCCAGGACAGTTCAGGAGTTTCTGCATGGAAATGCCGTGTGTGTCCTTTGTTATTATGAGATGCTGCTGTTAAGACCCCTGAATCTGACTGTTGTGACCCAGTTAGTAATTTTATCAGGAGAATTGATTTGGTGGTGGCAAAGAAACAGAATGATAGACACTTATTTGTGAATGAGGAATTATTCTTAGGCAGGGACCAAAAATAAGTGACCTGAGGAGAAGCTGCTGTCTCCAGTAATTTCAGGCTTTAGCTATACAACTTGTTCGGTTAAGAGCCTCATCATTCCCCCCTGCTAGTAGTTTACAAAATATGCATATCCTTAATATAATCTTTTAAATGTACTTTATAACATATGTCCCAAATTTTAAAGTTTAAGGAACTAGAAAAAGTATTTGGGGGCCAGAGCAATAGTACAGCCTTGCATATGGTGAACAAGATTTGATCTCCAACATCCCATATGATGCCCTGAGCCCCGCCAGGAATAATTCCTGAGTGCTGAGCCAGAACTAACCCCTAAACATCTCCAGGTGTGACCCAAAAAGCTAAATATCAAATAATATACATACATGATACTTTTTTTTTTGCCCCATAGTGAACTGTCCACTTGTTCTAATATATATACCCCATCTTGCTGGAACATTTGTGCTGTAATGTTTCAGTTATGAAATGTGAGCTTAGTGGTTGGGGATGTAGCTCAAATGGTAGGGCCACATGCCTTGCATGTGTGAGGCTCTGGATTTGATCCCTGGTGCCACCAACATACCACTGTGGTCCCCAAGCACCACTAGATGTGGGCTACCCCCTGCTACCCCTCACAACAAAATTGAAGGTATGATAACGTTCCAACTTAATGCCAATGCTTTCTTTGTTCTATTAGTGGGGCATGGGGGAAGGTGCCACCAGAGGTTCTCAGCCAACTGGACTGGTGGTTCAGTGCAAGGGCCAGAGAATGCCGTGCTGCTCAGGCCCTGAAGTGCTGGCCATCACCCAAACCACCCTGGAAGTGCTTGGGGACCTCTAAGGGTATGCTCAGTGGTACTCAGGAACCTCCAGAACTGCACCTGTGATGCTCAAGAGACCATATGGTGCCAGAGATCAAACTTAGGCTGGGTACAGTGCATGCTAGGCATTTGCTTTAACTTCTATACTATCTTCTGACCTTTATTCGTGTGTGTGTGTGTGTGTGTGTGTGTGTGTGTGTGTGTGTGTGTGTGCCACACCCCGCAATGCTCAGGGCTTACTTCTGGCTCTGCGCTCAGGGATCACTTCTGGTGGGCTTGAAGGCATCATATGAACTGTCAGGGATCAAATTTGGATCAGCCACATGCAAGGCAAGCACCCCACCTACTGTACTATCTCTCCAACTCCCCTCATTTCATTTTTACTGTTTTGGAAAATATTTTCTATCCTTTAGATCAGTGATGCCAAAAGTATGACACCTACACCAACAATAGCATCACTTGGGGACATATTCAAATGCAGATTTTGGAGCTCCATCCCAGAGCTGCAGAATCAGAAGTTCCTGGGTGTGGGGTCTAGCTATTCATGTTTAAATCCTCTGTGTTTTTACCTAGATGATTCTGGTGCAATCTAAACTCTGAGAAAGCTCATTGAGATCATTAAGTCAATAGAATCTTGATTCTGATGAAATATTCTTGAAATGTGAGAAATGTTGATGGAGATTTTGTGATGTTCCTTGTCGTTTCAGGATTTACTACAGATGCAGTATGAAGGAGTAGCTGTAATGAAAATGTTTGATAAGGTTAAAGTGAATGTAAACCTCCTCATATACCTGCTGAACAGGAAATTCTATGGAAAGTGAAGTGCCTGCAGAAAGTCCATGGCTTCCGTGTCATCTGAGTGGGGAATGAATTTGTTTAGTATTTTTTTTAACATGATTGAAATCACTGCTTATAAACGTGTGATTTTTTTTTAAGACCAAAACTTTTTCCGACGAATGTACCCATGTGCCTTTCTGATAATTCGGTATTATGGTAGAATGCTACACAAAATGAATATGAACAATTCCACTTCCGTGGTATAGGTACTCTGATTTAAAATTTTGGACTTTCTATGATCTGTTTTAAAGTAGGGAGAAAATACATTTAGCTGAGTAAGGATAAATGTGTAAACCTATTTTCCTATTAAAAAAATTTAAATGACCCATTTGAATAATGTAATTCTTCATAGATTTTTTTCTATGAAGAAATGGAAACCTAATTATTTGTAATGAATTATTTAGATAGATATTTAGTTCTAAGCCCTGTCTTCTGAGCATTATCAATTTTAAAAAGAACTTTTGTGCAATTCAAAATGAAGTTTTTATAAGTAATTGAAAGTGACGCTACAATAACACTTTCTGTATAAAAGTATATATTTTATGTGATTTATTCCTACTAAATGAAGTGCACTACTGCCTCATGGTAAAGACTCTTGAACCCAGAGCCTTTAAGTGAGTAAGGACAATACAGAGAGTGATCATAAACCCCACCTCCGCTCCTCACAATTTATTTGAATACTTCAATTGTGCCTCTAAATTTTTTTGTAATGCAATAAATCAGTATCTAGGTGGTTTATAAATGTATTCTTTGAAAATTGTTTGATGTAAAATAAATGTTACTTAATTACATTGATTTGGCCTTTAAGGTCTCTTAATTTAATCGGTAGGAGGTTCCCTGTAGGATGGCTCTGGAAAAGAGGGACTGTGCCTTTAGCTGGAATTGTTCATGTGACTGAAATGAGGTATGTTTTTTCCTTCTCCAGCTCATTAGTTCAGAGGTAAGTGAGCAGGCTCACACTTACTCAGAGATCCAAAATGGCCATTGACTCTGTCCTTGTCACTGATTCCAGGAGGACAAGGAGAACAGAAATCCAGGACAAGCTACAGAACATCTGCTTGCATCCCATTGGCCAACACTTGGTCACATGAACATAGTCAGCTTCAAGAGAGTCAGGGAAATGTGTCCCTTAGCTAGGCAGCTCTATTGGGTGTAGAGGGATGTAACTCTCCTGAAAGGGAAGCTTTGATACCTAGGAACAACGTAGCTGTCTCTCACACCAGCAGGAATCAGAATCCTCAGGCTACGACTGCCTTACATGAGATCCTTTCATTGAGTTAAGAGGTTTTATTTCCCAGGGGGATTACAAAACATTCATAAAGTCAGATAGCTTATCCTATTGAACACAAATGGACTTTTATTTGGGAAACCCAAATAGAAGCTGCTGGGCTGGAGAGAAGGAGCTTAATGTGCTTGCCTTCCCTGTGGCCAGACCCAGTTGATTTCCAGTTCCATGTAGTCCTGCCCTAACCACCTATCTCCTACATCATAAGATGTAGCCCTGGACGTTCTTGCCCAACCCTACCTTGTGTTGCTGGGATAATTCAGGTCCTTAAACTGAGCCACTGGCCTAGTTGAGAGAGGCCAAAAATAAAATGGAACCACCACTCTACTATTTACTTCAGGCTATACTTCTTTGGTTTGGTGGCCACATCCAACTGTGCTCAGGATTTATTCCTGAATCTGCACTCAGAGATCACTCTTGGCAGGCTTAGGGGACCATTTGTGGTACCAGGGATCAAATCCAGTCAGCCATGTGCAAGGCAAGTGCCCTGCCTACCCTACTATCCTCCAGCCCCACAGCTAGACTTTTTATTCCCCCCCTCAGGATCCCAGACCCTGGATAGTGAAGATTATCAACATATGTGAGGGACCCCACATGACCTAGGCACTAGATGAGCAAAAGAGCCATCTTCTGAACCTTACACTGTGACTGTCTGAATAACCTCTGTGTATGTGGTGGCCCTGAGGCTTGAACTCATGACACTGTGCTTGCCAGGCAAATACTTTATGCCACTGAGCCATCTTCCAGGCCCCTGCCTACATATCTTTGACAAAGAGGCAAAGCTCTTTGTCAGAACAAACCATACTGGAGACAGTGCTCATTTTCTCAGCAGTTTGTGCATGTTTTTAATGCATTGACCTCAATAAACTTCTACAAAAAGAATCTAACACACAACTCAGTTTCACATTGAAACTCTTCAACAGCAATTGGTAAGGAAAAGGAGCTGGGGAGGTTTGTGGGTGAGTGGGAGGGGTGGGGATTGGACCAGGGAGCGGGTGCTGGGGAATGAAGCAATAGTATGGTGGATAAGATGTTTGCCTTGCACATGCTGACCCAATTTTGATCCCTGGCACTGGCCATGGTCCCCTGAGGTCTGCCAGGATTGACCCCTGAGCTCCAAGCCAGGAATAAGCTCTGAGCACCACGGGGTGTGGCCCCCCGCTCCCAAAAAATAAGGAAAAGAAGTCAAGGGCAGCCCGTGGTAGATGGAGCTTTTATGGAAAAGACTCAGTGGAAATGTATAGGAGGAACTAAAACCAAGAAAAGATGTTTGGAGGCAAGAGGTAACCTTTCACAGCATCCCTGAAAGGAACTCACTTTAATTTATACCATCTTTGAGTGATACACTTGAGTGTTATTTGTATGAATAAAAAAATTGTGTCATGCCAATACCCCCAAGGAAACCGTGAATGTTTCCTTTCTGTTGGCCAACAAGATAAGGTTATTGAGGTTGTACCAGTTTTGTACTTGTCTGCAACCTTTAAGTAGCAGATGGAAACAATGAGCCAAAGAAGGGAGGCGTGCGAGAATGGAAAGAAAAAGAAGAGGCCAATGGACCATGGATGTAGAGATTGTTGGAGACAAGGTCTGTGCCAGCCCTGAGCCAGGAGACACTTGTTTCTTGTAACCGTGAGCCTCTAAGAACTCTGGACCAATGGTGGGGTGGGAGATTGTTTCCTCTCTACCCTGCTGAGTTCTTGACTAAGATTCTCTTTAATGTGACAGAGAAAAGAAGGGGTTCAGAACAGTAGTACACTGGGGCAGGTCACTTGCCTGTGATCCCAGCACCCCAAATGGTTCCCAGAGCCCCTCCAGGAATGAGCTCTGAGCACAACTGGCTGTGACCCCAATCCCCACCCTCAATCACTTTGTTGGTCAGGTATCACCAGGCGTGGCCTGGGGCCCTTGAGCACTTCCTGGGCGGCCCCTTAAAACTCTCCAGCCAAAGCGCAAGAAAGAAGGGGTGTGGAGCGGAGCAATTTGAAAGTGAGAGAAGGAAATATTTGCTGCCCTGCATGTAGATAAATCTGAGGCAAAAGTGATCTCTGCTTAGTGGCTCTCTTCTGCCATCGATCGCCAACTATAGGTTTCTCTTATGAAAGGGGAGCCTGTTTCAGGAATGTTTCTTCATCTGTGGATTTTACAAATAGTTCAAAATAATTTTCCTAAGTATGAATCAGTACATTCCATCATTACAGTGTTTTTATTTTTTAGGTTTGTACAGCAGTCATTAAATGATCAAAATATTGTTTATACTAATTATACTAATATTTTACACAGTATAGACCTACTGTGTACAATATTCTACATAAGCAATAGTATTTTAGTGCAAAAAAAAATAGTCCTTATGCCAGAGAGGCGTAGCTGAATTCTGCAGCGCTTCAGAATCCTCCCAGGCTTCATGGAGGAGGGGGAAGCAACAATAGCAAACACACACACACACACACACACACACACACACACGTTCTATCATTCATTCATTCATAACACATATGCACACACATGCGAATGAAATAACTTGAGTTTTGCATAGCTGACTCCTGTGTGTTAATGTATATTGGGTTGTGTTTCCACCCTCTGAGCTCACTTTTTAGCATATGGAATTTAAAAGGGCAATAAGGGCTGCTGCCTCATGAGGATGTGATCGTGAGTTCAAAACCCTTGCGTCCCACATACATTGCCAAGTGCAATTCCGGCAGCTCTGAGACATAGGCTGCTATGCCATCTGCGATCTTCGGTGCTACAATTGGAAAAGAGAAAAAAAAGAAGGGTGAGTGGACTGTAGACTTCTAAGTGTGTGCTCTCTGAGCAAGAGAAGAAAATACAGTAATATCCTAGGATGTGAAGACATGAATGACCAGAGAGTGGGGGTTCTTTTTGTCCTGACACGTCTTCCTCCCTTGGTCAATGGCTGGAACCACTATGGGAGTTGGGAGGAGGTGCTGGGCACTTAGAGGTATGCTAGTCATGAGATAATTATATAACTGCCTGAGATGTGGTTACTTTGGGGTGTGTGGTATACCTTAAAATTCCAAGAGGCAAACCACAGTCCTCTGAATGGGAAAAGTTTTGTGTGTGTGTGTGTGTGTGTGTGTGTGTGTGTGTGTTTTGAGTCACATCTGGCAGTGTTCAAGGCTTACCCGTGGCTCTGCTCAGGGATCACTCCTGGAAGTGCTCAGGGGACCATATGTGGTACTCGGAATGAAGTGGGGATATCACAAGCATGCAAGGCAAATGCATGTGTATTTTTTTTGTACTGTCTTGCTGACCCAAATTTGTCTACATTGTGCAAGAGTTCAGTGGGCATCGGGTGGTCTTCTGAGCAGCTTGAGAAAAATCTAACCTTTGTGACTGGTGGAGAGCAGAGACCCCGAGACATGCTGTACCCGAACTGGCTGGGAAGGAGACAGCACCCCTACTGCTTCCTCGACCAGGAGGAGTACCAGGGTTTTTTTTTTTTAGATTAGCCCTTTGATGGATAGGGCAGTTACTTATTTTCTTAATTAATTGCTCCCTATTCAGTCTCCAAGTAACTTATTCAGATTTTCTAGATTGCCCCACTGTTGTTTTCTTTGGAGTGTAAAATCTCTTTGCTGAATGTCCAGCTTGCTGATAACACCTGATCCCCAGGTGTTATGTGAATGTGTATAAGGACATTCTAGAAGAGATTAAGGAGGTGCCAGTGGAATGAGTAAAAGCAGCCCTCACCAGTGTGGGTAAGCACTGAACAAAAAGACAGGGAAGTGAGCTCAGAGCTTGGTGTCTGTCCTCACCTGCCCCCCCACTGCAGCTCTCAACCTTCCGCCTGGGGCCTTGTGCCAGCCTCGGCATCACCCACTTCTCAGGCCTTCCGCCTTGGGTGGAGCATCATGCTATCCACTCCCTGGATTCTCAGCCCTTTGCTCAAAGATTAAACTCAATGGCCATCCGGGTTCTCCAGCTAGCACCTAACAGCAGGTGGGACTTTTTAGTCTTCATTGAACAATTCCTAGAATTAAAACCAAGGAGCTCTGTTAACATCCATTCTGTTTCTCTGGAGCACCCAAAGACATGAGGGATGGGTAAAAGTCAAAAATACATGCTCCAGCATCCCCCAAAATACTGTCACTGTCCTCCTGTTCTTCATTGATTTGCTTGATCGGGCCCAGTAACGTCTCCATTGGAGACTTTGTTGTTACTGTGTCTGGCATATCGAATACATCACGGGGAGCTTGCCAGGCTCTGCCGTGCGGGTGAGATACTCTCGGTAGCTTGCCGGGCTCTCCAAGAGGGGCGGAGGAATCGAACTCGGGTCAACCCTGTTGGCTGCGAGCAAGACAAACTCTCTACCCTCTTTGCTATTGCTCAAGCTACTGGTGTAGAGGTATTATGCAAGATTCCCCAAAAATACTACAAAAGAAAAATTAATTTCTATCATCAAGCAAGTAAATCTTAAAAAGAATTTTGTAAACTGCATGAGTCTTCTTACAGTCAGTTACTTTGTGTAACTATTACAGGCATGCATAAATGTTAAGCATTTTAAAGCACACAAATGGCCAGGAATGTGGCTCAGTGGTAATGAGACTTAGGTCTGATCCCAAGAACCACAAAAAAAAGCTTTAAAATAAAATTAAGTGTACTTTAAATACAAAAAATAGGGACTGAAATAGTACAATCAGAAAAATGTTTTACAATGCTTGAACACTGGGGCTGGAGCAATAGCACAGCGGGTAGGGCGTTTGACTTGAATGCGGCCCACCTGAGTTCAATTCCCAGCATCCCATATGGTCCCCTGAGCACTGCCAGGAGTAATTCTTGAGTGCAGAGCCAGGATTAACCCCTGTGCATTGCCGGGTGTGACCCAAAAAGCAAAAAAAAAAAAATTCTCTTTAAAAAAAATGCTTGAACAGAATGATACATATATTTTTACATGTATAGATTTATGCTTTTTTATAGGGCCATTGGCATTGTTAGTCTGTATTTTTCTATGCTTGAAATATTGTGGCTTAAAGAAAGGTACAGAAACCGTATGGAGTACTGTCCAATTATTTTTCCTCTAAATTAATAATTTTCAAAGTAATTTTCTAATTTTCTCCTGCAGCTTACACATCAGCATCACCTGGTATCTGATTAAAAATGCAAATTTTCCTCACCCCAAGCCCATGGAATTAGAAACCGCAGATGGGGCCCTGCACTAAGAATGAAATTTTCTATATAATTCTAATCTAGACTACGGTTTGAGAACCATTATTTTTTTAAATTGGGTTTTTGGTTGGATTTTAGTTTGGGTGCTACACCCAGCAATGCTCAGAGGTTACTCCTGGCTGGGCATTTAGGAATCACTCCTGACAGTGCTCAGGAAGCCATATAAATGTACTTTAAATACAAAAAATAGGGACCAGATGGAACCCGGTCCCTATCCCAAAATATGGGATTCTGGGGATCCAACCCCAGTTGGCTACATGTAAGGCAAATACCCTACCTAAAGCACTATCTTTCCAACCTCAAGGGAGCCACTATTTGAGAATAAAGTTTCTCAAAACCTTGATCTGGCAGCTTTCACACATTGTCATCACCTGCGGGTATTTGTCAAAACTGTAGAATCTGGGTTGTGGAGAGTGAAGTAAAATCACTTGCACTCATGAGATGGCTGCCACGATACCTCAACTCCTAGCACTGCATATGGTCCCCCACCTAATGTGCTTTTTTTTTTAAACTAGTTCCTCTGTGTTATTCCACACATAAGTGAAAGCATTTGGCATTTGTCTTTTGCTTCCTGATGTTATTGGTATAATTGCCTCCGTTTCCATCCATTTGGTCACAGGCGGCACAGTCCATCTCTTTTTAAAAGCAGAACAAGATTTCATTGCACTCATAGCCCCGCTTCTTTAACCAGTCTGTCCATGGGTATTAAAATTGACTTCAATTGGGGGCTATTGTGAATATTCTATGGGCGCAGATATCTTATTGGGGGGGGGGGGGTTGAGAGCAGTGCTCAGGGGTTCCTCCTGTCTCTAAGGGTCACTCCTGGTGGTACTGAGGGGACCATAAGGGATGCCGGGGATCTAACCTGGGCAGCCATGTGCAAAGCAAATGCTCCAGCTGCTGTACTACTGTTCTGCCCTATGGCCCCACAAATAGCTTTTTGAATTAATGTTTTCCTTCCTTCTTTTTAGTAAAGTAAAAAGTTTTATTTAAAGAAATTCACTTAGAGAAATGTGAGAGGGAAAGTAAGTGTGTGTGTGTGTGTGTGTGTGTGAGAGAGAGAGAGAGAGAGAGAGAGAGAGAGAGAGAGAGAGAGAGATGGGGGTACAAGAACACAGAATTCTCCGGAGTGAAACAAAGCTGCGTTAGGGCTGGAGAGATACTACAGCAAATAGGGCAGTTGCCTTACATATCAAACGTGGTCAAACATGGTACTGAGCCCCGCCCAAAGTGATCCCTGAACATAGATCCGAGAGTAAACCCTGAGCACATTGAGTATGCCCTGCACCCCCACAAAGAAAAAGAACTGAATTTGTGTTTTCATGTTCTTTAGATTTCTAGAATTCTATTGCTGCATCATATAGCATTTTCCTTTTTGTTTCTTTTTGTTTTTCGGCCACATCAGCAGTGCTCATTCTGGCTCTGTGCTCAGGGATCATATCTGGGGGTCTCACGGTCTCTTGGACCCCTGTCCTCTTTAGTTTTCAAATGATTCTGTATAGATTTTTTTCCTTACAGACTGCAGCAATTTCTGTTTCCCCTCACAATGCCCTAGAGTTCCTTCTCCATGCTTTCACCAATAGCTGTTCCTAATCTTTCTGAGGAGGCCTCTTTCACCTGTGTGTGGCATCATTTTGATGGGATGTAGCTGGAACTTTGGTGGTGGGTGTGGTCAATACAATACACATATAGAAGTGTTAAGCTATACTGAAATTCTATTTTATGAGAACTAGGAAAATCAATCACCTGGTTCAAGGTGAAGGAGAGAGAGTGCAGCAGGCATGGTGCTTGCCTTGCATGAGACTGACCCAGGTGTGATACCCAGTACCACTTATGGTCCCCTGAGCTCTTCCAGAGACACAAAGCCAGGAGTAAGCCCTAAGCACTGGTGGGTGTGGCTATAAAAAGGGGGAGGGTAAAATTAAATGTTCCATTTTTTAATTTTGAGAACAGACATACTTGAAGGTGTTAGAATTTCTTGAATATTGGCAGCAGCTTTTAGCAGTGGTGATGGGGGAAGTGAAGTTCTGAGATAAAGGAAATCTTGCAGCCTGGAGGCTGTGAGATGTATTTGCCATATGCATTAATTAGGACAATAGTTTTACAACGTTCCATTTATTGTAAGATGACCTTTCTATGGGGGGGGGGCGGTTAGGGGTACCACCCAATCTGAACAGATCAGTCAAGGTAGATGGTCCAAAGGAACAATGGGAGGATGCAATCTTGGGTCTGTGGAACATAATGTCACCAGATCACCCCAGAGGTTCTGAGAGTAGATGATGTGGGGGGGGGGGGGGGTACCTCCAGACCCGGCGACAGTGATCAAACTCAGGTCCCCTGCACTGTGTTCCCTGGCCCCAAGATGCCTTTTCTGTGATTTGAACATCCCTGCAATTGTTGACATTTAATAGCAGCATCTTTTCCTTGCTTGTTACTTAAATTTAAGTAATGAGCCTTAAAATCAATAGTGTCTTCCCATGGAGGTTAAAAAAAATGTTTACAGAGAATGAAGAAGTGGATCTTTAAAAAAAAATTTTTTTTTAATTTAATCACCCTGAGATACACAGTAACAAAGTTGCTCATGATTGGGTTTCAGTCATATAATGTACCAACAGCCGAGAAATGGGTCGTTTTAACAGTTTACACATATTCTTGTGTACGTACTCCTCCGAGAACTGGAAAGGAATAATTTTTTTAAAAATGACTTTGATAGATGATCTAGAAATTTACTGGGAGTCTTCTATGTCCACGACGTCGCTGCGCTGCTGACGGGCCCCACCGGGTTCTTTTTGGGGACTGACACGGCCAGCATGAAATTCCCTTCCAACAAGGCTCTGAAAACCTTGACCAGTTTATCAGCCAGAGCATGCGGAACACACACATTCGTGCGTCTGAGTCCAGAAAAGGCTGCGGGTGAAGTTTTCCTGGAAACGACGCCTGGAGGGGGCTCAATTCCGGTCGCGGTCTGAAACCCAGATATGGTTTCGGGGCCACGCGAGCTGCGTGCTAATCCCCTCGGCAGACCAGTGCGCGCGGGGTGCCCCTGTCCCCTCCGGACCAGCGTCCCTTGGAAGTTCCAGGGACACAGCCCTCGGCGCGCCCCTTTTTCTGCAGGCTCCCGAGTTCTGCGGGGGGCGTGGCCAGCACCGAGTTCCAGTGACAAAGGAGCTTCTCTGCTCCACGGGAAAAGACGACAGACGCGTCCGAGAGACGGGAGGAGAAACTGTGATGCTTAGTTCCACTCGCAGCGTGACCGTGAAAATAACCAGTGCCCGATACACGCAGGTCTAACTTAGAGACAATCCTTTTCCCTTTTTTCCTTTCTTTCTTTCTTTCTTTCTTTCTTTCTTTCTTTCTTTCTTTCTTTCTTTCTTTCCCTTTCTTTCTTTCTTTCCCTTTCTTTCTTTCTTTCTTTCTTTCTTTCCCTTTCTTTCTTTCTTTCTTTCTTTCTTTCTTTCTTTCTTTCTTTCCTCTTTCTTTCTTTCTTTCTTTCTTTCTTTCTTTCTTTCTTTCTTTCTTTCTTTCTTTCTTTCTTTTTTAAATAAAAACTGTCAAGAATTCTGCCTAGGGACCAGTGCGATGGTACAATGGGCAGGGTACTTGTCTTCCCCGGTTCAATCGTGGGCATCCCATATAGTCCTCCAAACCCGCTAAGAGTGAGCCCTGAGCACCGCCGGGTGTGGCCCCAAAACAAAATAATTCTTTGTACATATAAGACCTCCCCGTTCTCTGGGGTCATTCCTGTGGGTACAGAAGAGTTTTCAGTCCACATTCCCTAAGTCATTTTGCAACTTACAGCTCAGAGTCCAGTTCCCTAACGGGGTGCAGGCGCTCGGTGGGGAGGTCCCGTGCATTCCGGGACGCATCCCCTGGATCCTGGATCCTGGATCCTGGATCCTGGGTTCCCCTCTGCTAGCGTCTTTGCACCCCTGGAGGAAAGTGGGAGACCTCGGCTCAAGGGCCCAGCTCCAGACTGAGTCACCGGGAAGCTTCGCAAGTCAACGGTGCTCGGAGGGAAAACTGGTTTGGGTGGGTGCGGGCACCCGGAGCAGAGCGAGGGGGCCGGGGCGCCCAGCTCGAGCGGCGACCGAGGGGTCGCGGTGCCCGCCCCCCTCTCCACCCCGGGCGTCTGATTTGCTGCGCGCGGCCGGGGCGGCCGGCGGCTGGCGGTGCCCGTGTCGAGGCGCACGTTGCGCGCCGGGGGGCGCCCTTACCCGCGCCCCTCGCTCGGCCTGCCGGGCCCCGGGCCCGCCCCCGTGCACGCCCCCGCCCCGCCAAACGCAGCCAGATCCGCCCGCCACCTGGGCCCCCCGCAGCCTCCGCGTCCTCCTGCCCGCCGCAGCCCGCGCTCGGCCGGCCCGCACGGCCCGCCCGGGAGCGCCCGGGAGCGGGAACCCGGCGCCGCGCCCGCCGAGCCGCCCCTGCCCGGCCGCGCCGCGTCCAGCCTCGGGACAATGGGACCGCGGCGGCTGCTGCTCGTGGCCGCGGGGCTCAGCCTGTGCGGCCCGCTGCTGGGTGCCCGCGTTCGAAACCGCAAGCCAGGTGAGAGCTGCCTCCCGGGCGTGCCCTCCCGGACCGCCGCTGGCCCCCTAGGAGAAAGTTCGCAGTGGTGTGTGTGTGTGTGTGTGTGTGTGTGTGTGTGTGTGTGTTGTGGGGCGGGGGGGGTGTTCAATGGGGTACGCTGGCCTCTCCTTTCCGAGTCCGGGGTGTGGGGTGCCGACCGCTCCCTCTGCCCCAATTTTCTCCAGGGCTCCTCTCCAGGTGGAGCATCCGCACTCCCGTACCCCTTGGCGCGCTCCCCCCGCCGTCGGCTAGACTCAGGTTTGGAGGCCGCAGCCGGCCGGTGACCCGGGGAAAGGGGTGTCGGGTTTTCCTGGGGGAAGCCTGCAGCAACCCGGCTGGCATTCGCGGCGTGCCCCGTTTCGCCCAGGGCCACTTATCGTTCCTAAAAGCAAAGACCCCGCGTTTCTCCATTAGTAAACGTCCCGGTCTTTGCACTAGACAAGGGGAGAACCGCTCCCACGCAGGCTTTGTTGAAATTGTTTTCCTTGCACGTTTGACGGGGCGGACAAAGTGTGGAAAAAGTTCAGCGCCGTGGCCCATTGAGCAGTGAAGGTGCAGGAGGTGGAGTGTGGGAAGCCAGGGTCACAGCGGTTACTGGGAAGTTTTCTAAGTTTCCTAGGACCTTCCCCCAACCCTCCTTCCCGTTCCCTACCCAGGTCCCGGAGGGTTGAGGAAAAACTTCTCCACCAGGAGGAGGAGCCCAGTCCCCCAGACTCCTATTTTTAGGTAAGGGCTAGCTACAAGGAGGAAGCCGCTCCCCAAAGTTATGTTCCCAGTAATGCTGTATTTTTAAATATCTGTCTGCTAGAGCAAATAAACGTATTTTCCAACCTCTCTTCCAAAGCAAACCATCTATTGTTCTTATAAAGGCGCTATTAAGGAAGGGCCCAAACTGCTTGTTCCCTTCTTTATAGAGTCAGCTAGTGTTTGCACTTGAGCCGCTTTTTTCATTTTCCATGCAGAAATAAATACTGCCTGGTTTTCTTATCAGTGGAAGATTGTGCTCCCTGTATTGCTTCCATGCTGATCTTAGCGTGGATGCTTCAAGATTAAGAGGCGACAAAGACATTTTCTCAGTGCTCCTTCTTGCACTCACAGTTGAGTTTCAAATTTGTTGCTTTGGGGACAGTTAAGAGCCTCCAAATGAATAGCAAAGTTTTGCCGCAACTAAGCCCACTTGCATGTGAGGTGCTTTATCTCTTGGGGTCTTCAAGGAAACAGTGAAAAACTGCCAAATTGCAGTCAGTGATAGGCCATGTCAGATCACACTTTGGGATTTTACTTTGGGGGCCAGCTCTTGAGCATACAAATCCTTGCAGTTCAGATGGGGGAGGGGAGTATGGGAAGGATTGGGGTATGCAGGTGGTGTCTCTGTGGACTCCTGTCATCCCAGTGTACCCCTGAAGAATTTGGGCCACCTTCGGGGAATATATTTAAGGCCAATACTGCGTGGTGCCCTGCTTCCTCGGGAGTGCCACCAGTGTGTGCTATGGTACACAACTCTGACCAGGCCATAAAGATAATTGAGCAAACACTGGCTAATTATCCCCAACTGACTTCTGGATCTGCTTTGGGAGGGAGAGAGAGAGGCCAGACAAGGAACAGGAAAGCCAGTGCCCTCGGTGGTACCTTCCCTGTTGGCCCAGGCCAACAGCAGAGTCTCAGAAGATGACCTCATTGCCCTCTCCCAGACCTTGGTCGGGGAGTATTTACTCCACTTCATTCTGCTTCTAAAACGAAAGCTCAGATTGCATGGACCCAAATTCTTCGTGCCAGTGCCGGAGAGAGAGAGAGCTGTAACTGGCTTTACAGAGTTCAAAATCACTTAAAAAAAAAAATAGGTCTCCTTTTTTGTATCACCACACACCAGCAGTTTTAAACACACCAGTCACAACCAGCTCTCTGTGATAAGAGGGGCTGCGAGGCACCCCGGCCTGAGGGACACCCTCTCTCCCACCTTAGGCTGGGCCCTGCCCACCTCCGTACTCTTCAGGACTTTTTGTCCCCACTCTCTGGGGAATTTTCTGCACTGTTTCTTTAGGGGGTCTCTTATCTCCCTGGCTAAGTTTGCAAACTTCTGTTTATTCCAGGAGTCAATATTCACTCATGGAGCCATTAATTTACCTTTGTCCAGAGACTTAAATGTGATGCCCAGGATACAAGAAGTGATGCGTGTAAATTGGGTGTCGACCAGATCATTATAGACAATGTTCTATGTCAGTTATGCCAAGAATAAACTACAAGCATAACTCGAAAATTGTTTTATAAGGCTCTGAAGGATGGAAGGATTCAAGAAGCGCTGAAGGGCCTTTGAGTTAGTACAGGGGGTTAAAACGCCAGCCTTGTATGTGGCTGTAGCAGCCATGAACCTCGTTCAAATCCCTGGCACCATGCATGGTCTTCTGAGCACTGTCAGGGGTCATTCCTGAGCACAGATTCGGGGGTAGTCATTCCTGAGCACTGCTGGTTGTGACTGCAGAACAAAAATAATAACCATTTAAAAAGATATATTATTGGTAAATATTTTTTGTGTATACCTGGTTTACAGACCTGCATATCCTGGATCATGCAAAAATCTCACAAGAAATCAAGGGTCATGCAAACGTTTCTCAAGTGAAACAGGGTTGTGAGTGGACTCTGGGGTAATGATTTTAGCCTTTTGACACTTGTGGCCCTGCAGCCCCAGATTCCTCCCCCAGGACAGTGTTTCCTCAGCCCCTGCCTCTCCTCAGGGCCAGGTGTCCACCTGCTCAGGCACTGCCCACTGCCCCTCTGTGCCGGTTGCCCTAGGCCTGCTGAAGCTGGCTGCCTGTGTTCTCAGAGCTGCCTGTGTTCTCGGATATCTCCTCCCTGAAGGCCATTGATGTCATCCCTGTTTTTCAGGTGACCCAGAATTATTCAGTTCAGTTAACACAGAGGCTCTGGCCTGTGACCACAGACCTCTCTCTTTCCTAAGGTCCAGCTTTCTCAGCCACCCTGCGTAGACCAGAAACCTTCCCCACACATTCCCAAGAAGCCCCAGAGATTAAAGTGTATTCCTTTGTTTGGTAGGTGAGGCCGAGCCCATGAGGATTGTCTCTAGAGCCTGGGCTGTGGTATCCTGCCTTGCCTTTTGCTGGCAGGACATAGGAAGGCGTTGAAGAGCATCTTCCTTGTGATTCTGTGAATTGATGAGCTGTTACCAAGAACTGGAGTCTGAAACCAAAAGAAAAGACAAAACTGAAGAGTGGGTCTGCTCTAAGCTGACTAGAAATCTCTTTAAATCTTATGATCCAGCAAGTGATGTCTTTTTATTCAAGTTTAACTGTTTCCTTTTTTTATTTTTTTAATCTTGTTCATTTTTTTTAATGAATCACCATAGCAAGTAATGTCATTCCTGCAATGTTTATCTAAATGAATCTGTTTCTACTCTCCTTTCCTCCTCTTTCACGCTCTGCCATTCATTCATTCCTCAGTGACTTTGGCTTTATTCATTTATTTATTTTTGGTTTGGGGACCATACCTGGCTGTGATCAAAGGATGACAAAGGCAGAGCTCAGGGAGACCCTATGGGGTTCTAAGGATCAAACCAGGGTTAGCTTCCTGCAAGGCAAGCAAGTGCCTTACCGATGGTCCTATATTAGCCCTCTGGCGTTATTTTTGTAGGCCATTCTAAGAAAGTGGGTTTTTTCCTAATTTGGCCACTACTTCCTTTTATAAAGAATTTTTTTCTGTAGGAGGCATCTGGCTTTTTCTCAGGAATAGTCTCTGCTATTTCCCTTCCTCCCACTGGCCCTTTGGCCTCCATCTTTCTGCTTCAGCATTTTTTGGCTCACTCTAGTAGTAGATTGGGTGCTATGAGCCCAGCAGATGTGAATCTGCTCTTTCCCCCAGATGCTCTGCCGGGTTTCCTTCCCCGTGCCTTTCCTGGCTCCCATCTTTCCTTGGTCCCTTCATTCCCATCCCCCTCACAAACTGGAGCCCAGCTGCTCCATGAGATGAAATTCCAGGACCAACATAGTGTCTCTAGGTTTCTGATGTTTTTTTTTTTTACTCGCCTCACCAGGGCACACAGAGTACCTGTCCCATAGCTGATTATATTTTTCTCTTTTTGGGGGGAGAGGGTGTTGGTGTCATTTCCGCAATAGTATACAGGAAGCCCAGGGACCCCCTTAATAGTTCTTGGCCAGTCTTGCCGGCCATCAGTGAGAACCCAACAGTCCAGTGCTGGGCACTGGGGTTCCTGGGCCACCCCAGTGGGAATCAGGGGCCTCCAGAATTATACCCTGCCATGCTCAGGGCACTACAAGGTGCCGGAAATTGAACTAGGATCTGCCAGTTGTGGAGGAAGCACTATCACCCCTGTACTATGGCTGTGCTCCCTGGTTGTATTTCTAAATGAGGTAATGGCTGGGAAGGTGGCCCAAAGGACTGAGCTTTGCATGCACTCCAAGCATGTCTGGGAGTGATGCCCAAGAACCAGACTACCCAAAGAGTGGGCACGCATGGAGACCTCAAGGGTGACCCCTGATGCTGCTTGACCTTCCAGCACTCCAGGCTGTGGTCCCCAGACCTAAGGTAAATAAAGAAAATTAAGTAAGATGAGATAGCATTTACCCAACGGAGAACCTTTTAAAAGTATATAGTTTAGGGGTCGGAGCAACAGCACAGCAGGTGGGACATTTGCCCTGCACGCAGCCAACCCAGGTTCGATTTCCAGCATCCCATATCGTCCCCCGAGCACCGCCAGGAGTAATCCCTGTGCATTGCCAGGTTTGACCCAAAAAAGAAAAAAAAGTATGTAGTTTAGGGCTGGAGGTAAGGCATTTGCCTTACATGCAATCCAAGCCAGATTCATTGGTACCCCATATGGTCACCTGAACCTCACCTGCAGTGATCCCTGAACACAGAGCCTGGAGTAAGACCTGAGCACTGTGGGTGTGTCCAAAAACAAAAACAAAAGTAGACAAGTAAAAGTATAGAGCTTAGTGGCCTTTAGTTCAATGTTTTCCCACTACCACTCTGCTAGATCTTTCTTTCCCTGCTTCCCCTCCGTTTGCTGTGACTGTGTGGTGGTGCGAGCTGCACACACACACACACACACACACACACACACACACACACACACACACTGTATGCTCTGGTGCTCACTGGGAACTCAGGCTCTTGCACCTTTACTTGCTGTGCTTGGACCCTGGAGCTGAGGGGTTCGCTGCAAACCTCAGTAAAGGGCACAAGTACCCCAAAGCTCCCACACTTTATTGTCAGGGTTCTCCGACAGCAGAGCCACCAGGGCTGTGCCCACCAGGGAAGGACTTGCCGCCTCACTCTTACAAGGAAGGCGCTCTCAGCCTCTGAGTCATCCCCGATCCCCCAAATATTTCATCCTCCCCAGAGGAAGCTCCATTCTCCTTGGGCGCACAGCACTGGCAGCCACCAAGCAACTCTGTTTTTTGGGAGTCCCTTATGCTCTCATTCCTTGTAACAGGGTCTTCACACAGTATGTGGCCGGGAAACACCCCCTAACTTGTTCTTCATGAGTCTTAGATGACTTCTTTGTTCCAGAGACTGCTGAGAAGAGGTGCAGGAAAGCAGGCCTTTGTTTCTTTTGGCTGATTTATTCAGGTTTGGGGGCCATACCCAGTGCTGTTCAGGGCTTATTCCTGGCTCTGTGCTCAGGGATCACTCCTGGTGGCCTAGGAGTGTGATGCCAGGGGTGGAAGGCTAGCGCCCTGCCCGCTGTACTATCTCGTGTGCCCTGTACTGGTTTCTATTTGACTGTGGTGCTGGTACTGGAGTTTCAGTGGTCACAAAGTTTAGTCAGGACTTTCTGTTCATTTTTATTGTTTGCAGGTTTTTTTCTCTCTTTGGTGGATTTTTGTTTTTGGATTTTTTTAAGGGGTCCTAGAACTGTAGCCCTGTAACATGTTCTCTGCAGGCTAAACTTGTTCTTACCCGGGATGAACTTCCTCTTCCCCCCTAATTCCCACTCCCACTCTGATCTTGCAGTGGTGCTTGGAGTAACCCACTGACTTCAGGGCCTCATTTTCCTCCATCCCACCATGTTTTGCACCATGTTTTGCCATTTAAAAGGTGCTGGAGAGAGGGTTTAGTGGCTAAAATGCTTTCTTTGTACGTGGTCAATGTGGGCTTGATTCCCAGCACATAACGGTCCCTGAACACTGTCAGGTTTGATCCCTGAGCATAGAGCCAGGAGAAACCCTAAGCGTAACCAGGTGTGGCCCCAGAACCAAAAAATGCATAAATAAAGGTCATTACAGGGACCAGAGTGATAGTATAGGGATGAGGCTCTTGCCTTGGACTTGGCTAACCCCAATTCCATCCCCAGAAAGCTTGAGCACGAAGTCAAAAATGAGCCCTGCACATTGCCAGTGTGGGCCAAGCAACAAAAAGTAAATAAAAGGCCATGAGCAGGGAAGAGAGAGAGGATGCGAAGGGTTAGTGGCTGCCTGCTTGTATGAGGCCTGGGCTTCGCCCCACTGGGGGTAAGGGGAGAGGGTGAATTTCTGAAGAACTCAACCTTACTTGTGAAAATGTGCTTATTATTGACTTATTTAACTTGAATAAAGGCCATTGGGTAGGCAATTTCTGTTTCAAGCCGGAGGTAAATTAAAATCAGAAGTCGAGTCAATGTATTGCTGAGTGTTTTTCAGTTTCTACTTTGTTGACCCAAGTAAGTTCTGTGAGAAACATACCTTAGGGATGGGGAGAGAGCCCAAAGGGTGGGCATGCATGGAGACCTCAAGGGCGACCCCTGGTGCTGCATGGCCTTCTAGCACTCCAGGGTGGCCTTTGGGTCCCAGTTTCAAGCATGGAGTCATCGGCCTCTGAGCACTGCCAGTCCTGTTACCTCTGAAGGTGGAAGGATTGAGCTTTGAGTCTTATTAAAGAGTTTGTGCAGGGGGTTAAACACTAGCCTTTTATGTGGCTGCACTAGCCATGACCCTGGTTCAGGACCCTGGTTCCACTGCTGGGAAACCCCAACACCCAGAAAATATCCTTTATTTTGTGACACAGTCTGGTGTAGGTGTGCATTAAGTACACCTGGATACACTCAGTGTGTGGATAGATAGGAAACAACTTTAACAAACAGCAGCCAAACCCAGCATGTATGTCCCCATGTTCTCTGCGCACTCCCCTTACTTGGAAGTCTGTCCTGCAGATGGCTTTTATCACCACTAGCAAATCTCTGCCATCAGCTGGTGCAGCGACCATGAGCCTCCTGAGTTACACTTTCTGGAAAGTACCTTTTGTCACCTTGGTCCTATCCAGAGCCCAGTTTGACTGAGTCGAGGTGTATAGGCTAGGTGGAGTTGGGATGGAAACAGCTTAGTACTAGGAGAAATTGGGTAGAGATTGGGGAAAAAAATTATTTTCCTCTTTCTTCAATTTTTTAAAATTTTGCAGTGCTCGGAATTAAACCCTCAGTCTCACACATGTTGGGCATAAGATCTACCACTAAGCCACATCCCCAACCCTTAACTTCCTTCCTGTGCATCGGGTGTCCCCCTTAGCACCTGGTCTAGGAGAGGGGTGCACCGCAGACACAGGAAGCAGCACTCAGGGCCCATATGTTTGGTGGAGAACAGGCCTGGAGGAGCAGGAGAGCCAGGGCAGGGGGTCATTCCCGGAGAGGCTGAAGAGCGACGAGACTGCTTGTGTCCTCACCCTACATGTCCTGAACTCACGTGTTCTACCAAAACTCCAGGGCCGGAGCCATAGCACAGCGGGTAGGGCTTTTGCCTTGCACACAACTGACCTGGGTTCAATCCTCGGCATCCCCTATGGTCCCCCAAGCACGGCCAGAAGTGATTCCCGAGTGCAGAGCCAGGAGTAACCCCTGAGCATCGCTGGGTATGACCCAAAAAGCAAAACAAAACCAAAAAAACAAAAAAACTCCAGGCATGTGCACCCCTCCTCACACCTTCCCCCCCAACACACACACACACACACACACACAAACACACACCAACACACTTCCTTCTAACCCTCTCTCTCTCTCTCTGCCTGCCCGCAGCAACTTTGAGCAAGCAGACTTTTATTTATTTATTTATTTATTGCTTTTTTTGGGGGGTGTCACACCTGGAGATGCTCAGGGGTTACTCCTGGCTCTGCACTCAGGAATTACTCCTGGCGGTGCTCAGGGGACCATACAGGATGCTGGGATTCGAACCTGGGTCGGCCGTGTGCAAGGCAGATGCCCTACCCGCTGTGCTATTGCCCCAGCCCCCACTGAGCAAGCAGCCCTTAATGGTTCTGGCTATGTTTTTCTTTGCCTGTCCCTGGACTCTGCTCTCCCGCTTCCTCCATGGTTTGGTTTCCAGCTGAAACCTGGTGCCGATGGGGTGGAGAGGCAACTACTGATGCCCATCTCTCCTTCCCACCATTGCTTGTCACCCAGATACGCCTCTCCTTGCTTCCGGTTGTTCTGCAACAGCGATCTTTGTTCACATGCGGCTTTTGCTTCTGCCCCTCTGGAACAGTGTTTTCAAGACTTTGTTTTTCTGCCTTGCCTTTGACTACCCGCCTCTGTGAGTTGGGGGTTGGGGGGTGTGTCAGCAAGGTTAGCAGTGACCCTGCATGCCCAGGAGGGCACAGCCTTGGGAATTGTCACCCCAGTTTGCCCTTCACAAACCCTGCACTTCCTGCTGGAGTTTGAAAGGGGTAGATTCGTTTCACTCGGTAAAATGCTTAGAGAAAAGGACACTCTTGAAGTTCAAGTCTTTTTTCTTTTTTTCTTTTGGTTTTTCGGCCACAGCAACTGTGCTCAGGGCTTACTCTTGGCTCTGTGCTCAGGGATCTCTGCTGGCAAGACTCAGGGGACTGTACCAGGCAAGTTCCCTACTGGCTGCATCTCCAACAAATGTTACTGCTTTTCATATATCAATTCCTCTTTTTATTATGGGGGGGGGGGAATGTTTAAGGAATTGTTAATCAAGTTCTCCAAATATAGAAAACTGTGTTAATACGGCTTGCAAGTTTCCAAAACTGACACAGAACGCAGAAAAATAAGAATCCTTGCCCTTATTTTTTAGGAGGGCAGTTTGGGCTCCAGCTTGAGGTGTTAAGAGGTGCTCACAGCAGTGCTCAGGTGTCTGACTGTGTGGTAGCAGGGATTGAACCAGGGTCAGGCCATATGAAAGCAATCACCTTAACCCCTGTGCTATCTCTCCAGCTCCACTTAGTCTTTCATTTCATTTCATTTCATTTCATCATCCTGTTAATCGTCGATTGCCTCGAGCAGGCCCCAGTAACGTCTCTTTCATCCTAGCCCTGAGATTATATTCACAGCTCTTTAGGAGAATGAGACCCATCATTGTTACTGGTATTTGGCATATTTGGTACGCCACGGGGAGTTTGCCAGACTCTGCCCTGTGGGCAGGCTACATTCGATAGTCTTAGTGGTAAATAAATATGCACGTACACAGACATTTTGCATTGCTTTCTGTTATGGAAAATTTGAATAGTATAATTACTCCCATATTTTGGTCCTGGGTATGGGGAAGGCACATTAGTACTCAGGGATCACTCCTGGCAATGTTTGGGAACCATATGCCGTGCTGGGAATCAAATGAGAATTGGTGGCATGAAAGGCAATGCCCCCTTAAGCCCTGTACTCTGTCTCTCTCTGCCCCACCCCACGTCTTTTTTTTTTTGCTTTTTGGGGTCACACCTGGTGATGCTGAGGAGTTACTCCTTGCTCTTCACTCAGGAATCACTCCTTACAGTGCTCAGGGGACCATGTGGGATGCTGGGGATTGAACCCAGGTCTGTCGTGTGCAAATACCCTACCTGCTATACTGTGGTGGTGCTCTGATCCACCATTCCCATGTCTTGTTTTAACCTATACCCTTCCTTTCTTTCTCCTCCAATCAGATAGATTTAAATCAAATCAAAGTTATCATATTATTTTATTCACAAATCAGGATAGCACTGTCCTCCCATTGTTCATCAATTTGCTCAAGCGGGCCCAGTAACATCTCCATTGTGAGACTTGTTGTTACTGTTTTTGGCATATCGAATACACCATGGGAAGCTTGCCAGGCTCTGCCATGCAGGCGAGATATTCTTGGTAGCTTGCCGGGCTCTCCAAGAGTGGTGTAGGAATCAAACTCAGGTCGGCCGGGTCAGCCACGTTGGCCATGTACAGAGCAAACGCCCTACCCGCTGTGCTATCACTCCAGCCACAAATCAGGATATTCTTAGAGAAAAGAACTTTCTTTCACATTATCTACAATAGGATTAGAATACTTAAGCAAAAGGAAAAGTTTCTTCAAAATCACCTAATACTGCTTGTTCTGTTTTCTCGGTTGTGTCTAAAGAAAGCCTTTTCAGGTTGGCTTGTTTCCTTCCTGTTCAGAGCCCTGGGCCCTGTCTCAGACTTGCTCGCAGACTGGAACTGGTGGCTCTAACCTGTGGCTAATTGAGTGTGTGAGGAGCCCTAGGCTGTCTGTCAGGTGCACGTGGAAACCTGACCCGATTCAGGTCTGGGTTTTGGCAGTCCTTACCCTGCCGCACTGCTGTGTGTATTTCCTGTCCCCTCCTCTCAAGTCTGCCCCTCTCTGAAATCTCCTGATGACTCAAGGTGTCCACCTCTAGCCAACGCCAAGTGTGTTCCCATGAACGATTCACCTGATGTTTTTGAGCAGCCACCGATGATCACTGAATGGGAGCCATTATTTCTGCAGGGATAGCAGAAAACGGTTTTCCTAAGTCTGTTCTTTCTGCATTTATTAGCTGGAATTATTACAGAGCTGAGCCTCACTGGCTCTTGGTTTCCCTGTAATATAGTCTATAGAGAAAAGGCAGCAGAATCTTGCCTTTACCAGTTTTTTTTTTTTCACTTAGTTTTGGAGCCAAACCTGGTGGTACTCAGGGACTACTCCTAACCCTGCACTCAAGAATTACTCCTAGTGTCCGGTTATAATAATGACTACACTAATGACAATGCAATTTGGAGCAAAGGCCAGTCTCTTTAAAAAAATAACTGTGAATGTTTCTATGGATTTAGTGTTACCATGCCATCGTTTACTGATAGGCTGTCAGCATTGTTTTACATATTAATATATTATATACAAAACATAAATCACTTATGAACTGTTAAAATCATTAACAATAAAAACAATGAAAAAGCAAAAAAAAAATAAAGAGACTCCTGGACTATTAAAAAAAAAAAAGAATTACTCCTAGTGGCCCTCAGGATGCTAGAGATTGTACCTGGGTCTACCACTTGCCAGACAAGTGCCCTACCCACCATACTATCTCTCCAGCCCCGCCTTTACCAGTTTTTAGACTGGAGTCCTCGTGTCCTCTGAATGACCACCCAGGGGTTTTTTTTTCCTTTGTTTATGGTTACGAGCTCATGGCTCTGGATATCTACTGAGGCTTTTACATGTTTCCATGGATTTCCACCTTTTATTTTGGTGATGGATAGTGACACCTTTGGAGGGTGGGAGTCCCGCAGATGGACCCCAGAATCTTTCTGACCTGACCCAAATATCCATTAAAGATATTCAAGGACTTTTTAAAAAAATCTATTTCCTGTGCAGATCTAGGCTTTGGAAACTGTCAGCAATTTTTTTTTCCTCTGATGGGGATGTGGGGAGTATTCTTGGGCCGTTCTCAGCAGTGCTGAGAGACTGCTCCTGGCTTGGGGCTTGGGACCACTGCCAGTGGTAGCCAGGGGCCATGCAGTGCTGTACCTTCCTCATGCAAAGCCTGCACTGACTGCACTAGTTGTGCCGTCACCCCAGCTGTAGCCAGTTATTCAGGAACGTGGGTTGTTGGCTTGGGAAAAAGTGTTTTCATCTGCAGACCCTCGGGAGCCTTGGGAGATCACTGCTGCTTTAGGGCGAGCCCGATATTTTTCCATAATCATCATCATCATCTTTCTCTGTCATCTGTCACTTTGACTCACCCATTGGAAGCGCCCAGCACAGGGCGCTTTCAGCCAGCTCTGCCCTGTGCGGGGCTGTGAGTCAGGTCCTGGGACTTCCGCTTTGTGAATTTGATGGAAGACACATGCACCCCAGACGGCAGAACTGAGTTAGAGCAAGGCTGACATGGCCTACACCCCACAAACACAAGGGAACTAGAAAGAGCATCACCACTCGGCTTCCAGGCTCCATCTGGTCAAAGGCAGAACAAAAAAAACAAACAAAAAAGACCTGCTGCCTAACTAAGTTCTTTCGATTTCCAGAGAATGAGTTCATATATCGAATACACAGCGGATAGCTTGCCAGGCTCTTCCGTGCGGGCGGAATACTCTCGGTAGCTTGCCAGTCTTTCCGAGAGGTATAGAGGCTTTTGGGGTGACCTCTAATCCCCCTTGTAGGTGTTACCATATTTGAACCCTATCAAATATGGTACGACAATTCCAGAAGACAGGTATTTAGTGTCTTATGATGTGTCGCGCGGCCGCTTGCGGCCGCGCGGGTCCGGAAAGCGTCCTGGAGTGTGGCGACGGCTGGGTAGTGGAAGTAGTGTCGAGAGTGGAAGTCTGCCAGTGGGGTATTTATCTGGGTAGGGTGGGTCTCCTGTGCACAATTCGATCCCTGGGTGGTTGATGGAAGCAGACAGGGCAGGGTAGGGTGGGGCTCCTGATTAGAATCCCTTTGTCACCTGTGGTGGTGGGAGCAAGCAGAGAAGCTCTGTCCCTGGGTCCGGCAAGCCTGGAGTCCAAGGTCTCAGAGAGTTCCGCTTACCTTGTTCTGTGGGTCTTCAGTTGTGCGTGGGTCTCGGCCGGAGCTGCCGCGCGGGTCCGGAAAGCGTCCTGGAGTGTGGCGACGGCTGGGTAGTGGAAGTAGTGTCGAGAGTGGAAGTCTGCCAGTGGGGTATTTATCTGGGTAGGGTGGGTCTCCTGTGCACAATTCGATCCCTGGGTGGTTGATGGAAGCAGACAGGGCAGGGTAGGGTGGGGCTCCTGATTAGAATCCCTTTGTCACCTGTGGTGGTGGGAGCAAGCAGAGAAGCTCTGTCCCTGGGTCCGGCAAGCCTGGAGTCCAAGGTCTCAGAGAGTTCCGCTTACCTTGTTCTGTGGGTCTTCAGTTGTGCGTGGGTCTCGGCCGGAGCTGCCGCGCGGGTCCGGAAAGCGTCCTGGAGTGTGGCGACGGCTGGGTAGTGGAAGTAGTGTCGAGAGTGGAAGTCTGCCAGTGGGGTATTTATCTGGGTAGGGTGGGTCTCCTGTGCACAATTCGATCCCTGGGTGGTTGATGGAAGCAGACAGGGCAGGGTAGGGTGGGGCTCCTGATTAGAATCCCTTTGTCACCTGTGGTGGTGGGAGCAAGCAGAGAAGCTCTGTCCCTGGGTCCGGCAAGCCTGGAGTCCAAGGTCTCAGAGAGTTCCGCTTACCTTGTTCTGTGGGTCTTCAGTTGTGCGTGGGTCTCGGCCGGAGCTGCCGCGCGGGTCCGGAAAGCGTCCTGGAGTGTGGCGACGGCTGGGTAGTGGAAGTAGTGTCGAGAGTGGAAGTCTGCCAGTGGGGTATTTATCTGGGTAGGGTGGGTCTCCTGTGCACAATTCGATCCCTTGTATCCCTGTTCAAGAAGGGAGACATCCATGACATTGGCAACTATCGCCCGATCTGCCTATTGTCTGTCATCTACAAGTTGTTCACTCGAGTCATCCTGAATAGGATTGGCAGAACACTAGATGAAGGACAACCATGTGAGCAAGCAGGGTTCCGCAAAGGATTCAGCACCATCGACCATATCCACACGATAACCAAACTCATTGAGGTTTCTCGGGAGTTCAAGATGCCGCTCTGCTTAACGTTCATTGATTTAAAGAAGGCCTTTGATTCTGTTGAGACGGAAGCGGTCATTGAAGCCCTAGCCAATCAGGGCATTCAAGCCCAATACATCAGGATCCTCCGTGAGCTGTATTGCGGATTCACTACCAGGATCTCACCATTCTACAAAGAAGTGATCGTTGATGTCAAGAGAGGGGTGCGGCAGGGTGATACCATTTCACCAAAACTCTTCAGTGCCACCCTCGAGAACATCATGCGACGACTGGAATGGGAAGGAATGGGAGTGAAGATAGATGGTCGGCAACTACACCACCTCCGCTTTGCTGATGACATTGTTTTAGTAACACCAAACATCAGCCAAGCGGCACAAATGCTGGCCGACTTTAACCGTGAGTGTGGAAAGGTAGGACTACAGCTGAATCTTACGAAGACAATGTTTATGAGAAACAGCCTTGTTCCTGACGCCCCATTCGCTCTCAATGGAACGACCATCTCCGAATGCAACAGCTATGTGTACCTAGGTCGAGAGGTCAACATGACAAATGACCTGGCACCCGAGCTGCGCAGGAGGAAGAGAGCGGCTTGGAACGCCTTCAAGAACGTCGAAGAAATAGCTAAGAGGACGAAGAACCTCTGGCTCCGGGCACATCTCTTTGATTCCACTGTTCTTCCTGCATTAACATATGCCTCAGAGACCTGGGCCCTACGCAAACAAGATGAGAACGCCATTCAGGTCTCCCAAAGAAGAATAGAAAGAGCTATGCTTGGAATATCACGTTTCACTCAAATGAGAGAACGAATCCGGAGTTCTGACATCCGTCGACGATCAAGGATCAGGGACGCTGTCTCATTTGCCAAGGTGTCGAAAATCAGATGGGCTGGTCACGTAATGAGATTTAAAGACGACCGTTGGACTAGAGCTGTTACTGATTGGATTCCACGGGATGTCAAGAGACCGCGTGGCCGCCCACCTACCAGATGGTCAGACTTCTTTGTCAAGATCATGAACGATCGGTTTGAGGCCCTCCATGTTCCCGGAGCGAAGAGATGCCATTGGGCTACACTAGCACGCGACAGGGACAAATGGAGACGTTACTGGCGCCCGCTCGAGCAAATCGACGACTAACGGGAAGTTAAGTGATTAAGTGATTAAGTGAGTTCATATATAAGCTCCTTAGCGATATGCCATATTCAGTAGCAAAACAAGCTTAGGTGCCAGTGAAAGAGAGAGAACTCAGCGGGCAGGTGTGTTTGCATGCAGGGGGCCTGGGCTGATCCCTCGTTTGATTCCCTGAGCACTGCCAGGTGCAGCAGAAACAAAGGAAGGCCAAACACACACAACCAAAACGAGCCATCGAGAGAAATCTAAATTAATAGAACCTAACAAGAAGTCTGAGAACTGATTTCCCGTCCTTCGCTTTTGTTGTTGTCGTGAAACCATAGCTCAGCAACCAAAACACGGATGAATTACAAAACTTCTGGCACCCATGCATGGGCGCTTTCTCCTTGACCTCCAAGGCGTGCTGGTAGTGCAGGAAAAGCAAACTGTTCAAACTCACATTTCAGCCTGGGGGTATGAATGAGCAAGCTTGGCCACTGCTGGCCACCTGGAATTGGTTTTATTCTTTCTTTGATGATGTAGCAGTACAGCACTGTCCTCCCATTGTTCATTGATTTGCTCGAGCGGGCACCAGTAATGTCTCACAGCAATTGTGAGACTTGTTACTATTTTTGGCATATCGAATACGTCACAGGTAGCTTGCCAGGCTTGGCCGTGTGGGTGAGATACTCTCAGTAGCTTGCCGGGCTCTCCGAGAGGGAGGAAGGAATCGAATCCGGGTCAGATGCATGCAAGGCAAACGCCCTACCCACTGTGCTATCACTCCAGTCCCTTTGATGACATATATTTAAAAAAGAATTTTTTTGTGTGCTTATATTCTTTAATTCCATTTAAAAACAAAAAAGTATATCAATCCTGTACGTCATTGAAGGAAGATGACACCTTAGACTGGTCTTTTCCAATGTGAATGATACCCCCCCACTTCCCTTCAGGGGGCACTGAAATGATGGGGAGCACAGCTGTAGCTTCTTAATGCAATAAGGGGGAATTTTCTGTTTGTTTGCTTAAAGAGTTGCTCGAGCAGGCCCAGTAACATCTCCACTGGAGACTTTGTTGTTACTGTGTTTGGCATATCGAATACTCTCGATAGCTTGCTGGGCTCTCCGAGAGGGGCGGAGGAATCGAACTCGGGCTGGAGCGATAGCACAGCGGGTAGGGCGTCTGCCTTGCACGCAGCCAACATGGCCGACCCGAGTTCGACCTCTCGGAGAGCCCAGCAAGCTACCGAGAGTATTCGATATGCCAGACACAGTAACAACAAAGTCTCCAATGGAGACGTTACTGGGCCCGCTCGAGCAAATCGATGATCAACGGGAGGGCCTTTACTTACTTTGCTTAAAGAAGGTAGATTTCTGGGGCTTGAGTGATAGCATAGCGGGGAGGGCATTTGCCTTGTATGCAGCTTGACCTGGGTTCGATTCCCAGCATCCCAGGAGTAGCCCCTGTGTATTGCTGGGTGTGACCCAAAAAGCTAAAGAAAAAAGAACATAGGTTTCTTAGGGGCCAAGTACTTTTTGAAAAAGGGGTGAGTAGGTCAAATAAATTTAGGAGGCCCTATCTGAAGCAATGAGATTTACTGGTGGATGCTTTTGCCTTCTTTCTGTGCCGTAGCCTGCAAATGTTTTTTTGTTTCAGTGGGGACTATGTTTTTGTCATACACACCAAACTTCCCCAGGAGGCCAAGACTGGGAAGACATTTTGAAATGGGCTGGAGCAATAGCACAGCAGCAGGGTGTTCACCTTGCACCCGGCCGAGCCAGGTTCGGTTCCTCCGCCCCTCTCAGAGAGCCCGGCAAGCTACCGAGAGTATCTCACCCGCATGGCAAAGCCTGGCAAGCTACCCATGAAGTATTCAATATGCCAAATACAGTAACAACAAGTCTCACGATGGAGACATTACTGGGCCCGATCAAGCAAATCGATGAACAACCAGAGGACAGTGACATTGACAGTGACACCAAACTTCCCCAGGAAGCCAAGACCGGGAAGACATTTTGAAAATAGGTCAGAGCAGGTAGGGTATTTGCCTTGTACATGGCCAATCCGGGTTCAATCCCTAGTATCCATATGGTCCCCCACCATCACCAGAAGTGATTCCTAAGCACAAAGCCAGGAGTATCCCCTGAGCATTGCCGGATGTGGCCCAAAATTGGAAGGAAGGAAGGAAGGAAGGAAGGAAGTAAGGAAGGGGAAAGGAGTAGTTTTTGCCAAAGTTCTAAATATAGCCCAATGACAATTGTAATTTAAGAACAAGTGATAGTATCTAAAGTTTAGTTCTAAGTAGTCAGTCTTTTTCAAAATGTACCACTGCTTTAGATGGTGCTTTGAATCGTGTGTGTGTGGGTGTGTGTGTGTCCATACGTGCATGCATGCATGCATACAAACCCAACCTCCATCTGGATGGGTTTTCTAAAACTGCAGAAAATAGTAATTGTGTTATTTTTGGGCTCTTCTACATAAGCGTTTTTATTTTTGGTTTATATCCATGTTTAGGGGCCACAGGTATTTGGGGGGACCATGTGGTGCCGCAAATTGAACTCGAACCTCCTGCAAAGCAAAACATGCACTCCACTGCCTTGAGCACTCTCTCTCTCTCTCTCTCTCTCTCTTTCTCTCTCTCTCTCTCTCTCTTTCTTTCTCTCCCCCCTCCCCCCGCCCTCTTCCCTTCCCTTCTCCCTGCTCTCCCCCAGACCCCACATCATCATTTTATTTTGTGGGGCTAGGGGGACTCTCAAAAAGTGCTCAGAAGGTTTGGGACTCATCTTGGTGATTCTCAGTCAACCAGACCTGAGACTTAATTTAATGCAAGGGCCACAGGATGCCTGTGAGGGCCCAGAGGTGCCAAGGATTACCTGGGCTACCCAAGTAATGCCTAAGGAACTGCCAGGAGTTACAGTAAGATGCGAAGCATGTATTATCTCTCTGCCTTATGTCACTTTTTCTTTGTTTTGGATCCACGCCCATTGGTGCTCAGGACTTACTCCTGGCTCTGCACTCAGGAATCACTCCTGAGTTGGGAGGCCATATGGGATGTCAAGGATCAAAATAGGTCAGCCACTTGCAAGCAGGCAACCTTCCTGCTAAACTATTTACGGCCCCTGTATTAGCATTTTTTTTTACATAAAAAACCTAATTTAGGGACTGGAGTGATAACAGCGGGTAGGGTGTTTGCCTTGCACGCGGCCGACCTGGGTGTGATTCCCAGCATCTTATATGGTCCCCTGAACACCACCAGGGGTAATTCCTGAGTGCAGAGCCAGGAGTAACCCCTATGCATCGCTAGGTGTGACCCAAAAATAAAAAAATAAAAAATAAAACCTAATTTAGCATGCACCTGCCAGGGTTCTGTTTTGGGATTCAAAGATAAATAAGAGAGAATGGTGAAACAGAAAGGACAGTTAATAATTAGGAAGAATCTTTGCCAAGCAACCTAGACATAGAAGTACTCAGACCTTTGTCCTTTCCCTGTGGCATATCTCCTGCCAGAGGCCCACTCATGAATTTGCAGAGGTAGTTTGAACTCCATTTTCTCACTCTCAGGCCCTGTTCTACTGCCTCTTCCTTGACACTAGTCTAGCTTTGTTCTTCATGTGGGAAGTAGATATCAGTTCTAGAATCACCATTAGTTGGTTTCTTTGCCAGTATTTCATCCTCTTTGTATTCATTTCTTAATACAAAGCTCAACCCGCTCCCCTCCAAGGGGCCCCGGAGAGGGCAGCCAGGCATGGGGGCAGGAGACATCTTATTATGACATCTTATTATCTCATTCCTACTTTGGACAAACTGGCAGGCTATTGAATGTAGCCTGCCCACATGGCAGAGTCTGGCAAACTCCCCGTGGCGTACCCAATATGCCAAATACCAGTAACAATGATGGGTCTCATTCTCCTAAAGCGCCTTGAATATAATCTCAGGGTTAGGATGAAAGAGACGTTACTGGGGCCTGCTCGAGGCAATCGACGAATAACAGGATGATTTGTGATTTTGTTGTGTATTCATTTCAGTGAACTGCCTTACTTCATGGAGCATAATTGCAAATGTGTAATTACACAGTTTAAAATTCTTATCTGTTAATTTCAACCTCTGAAATTAACATTTGGGTCCTCTTGGGGTTGGTTGCCCTATGTTATATTATTTCTTTCAAGAGGCAAAGTGATACTTCCCTGCTTCTTCTATTGAATGATTTTAAATTGTGAGCTGAAAAGTAGCTAGAGGGCAAGCAAACAAAACAAAACCCAGCAAACAAACAAAAAGACTTTGTTTTCTAAGGTGTAGTCATTTTTATAGCTCCACAACTAAAATTATTAAAGCCCTCCCTCAAGCTAACAGAACACTAAAAGAAATAAACTCACCATGATATCATCCTTCTCCCCTCCTTGTCACCCACTCCCCCACCTGCCACCACCTTGTTGTTGGCCTACAACCCTTCCGGTGGTTGATTTGGGACAGGAGGTTTGCAGCTCTACTCCGAGAAGTGGCTGGATCGAGTCAGACTCCTCGCAGAAGCAGAACTAGCCCTTTTATTGCATCAGGCCTCTCTCTGGAAGTTTCTTGTTTGCAGTATGAGTTTCAACAGTGAATAAAACTGAAAGTTTGAAAATCCACCATATTTATCCTACTTCTGGCTAATATTCAACTCCTATAGCATCACTTCCTATCTTATTCTGAAAATGAGTGGGTGGTAGGGTTCGGGTCACCCCTGGTGCTTCTCAGGGCCTACTTCTGGCTCTGTGCTCAGGATGCATGCTGTCACCGTGGTCGGCCATATGCAGGGCACGTGCCTTAAGCACTGTCCTATCTCACCAAGCCTAACAACACCTGTAAGTCCAGTCTTTATTATAAACACCCCCAAAGACAGACACCTTTCCCCTTCCCCTTAAACTACTAGGCTTATCCCCTGCTCAACTTCCCAGTACTTCTTTGTCCCAGTCTCTGCCATGGCTAAATTTTAACAAAACTCCTTGTTAGATGTGGCTAAATGTTGGGTTCATTTCATGAACATTTCAAATGGGTATTTGGGGTGGTAGAGACTTATAAAGCTCAATCTGCAGCTGTGCCTTTGACTTTGGATTGTGTTCAGCTGGTTTGGCATCTGCCTCGATGCTTGCCGCATTCGGGAACTGGGCTGGGAAATGCCATCAACTGTGACCATCAGAAGCTGCCCTCCCCTGCTAAGGAAAGATGCAGGAAGAGTGAGGTGCTAAGTGCTGTGTGCTCAAGTGTGAGGATAACCCGAGGAACTGTGGTTTGTGTGTGTGATGAGAGACTGGGGGCATCCTACAGCAAGAGTAGATGCTGGTGCCCGCTACTGGCCATTGCAGAGGCAACCTTTGGATTTTCCTTGAGTATACCTCTAGCTCCAGAGCTCAAAGACATGCCCCCAACTTTCCATGTGTAATTTTTTATTGGGTGAGAGATAAGAGAACCCCCTCTGAGGAGCAAATTTGGAAGACGTTTGCTTATGCCAAAATAGAGTGAACATTTTGAGTTAGCACATTCCCCAGTCTAGTCTGTAACCCACTTGTGCATCACCTGCATTTGCCCTACACTCTTAGAGGAGGAATGAGAAAAAAGGGATGGGTGTTGGCCGCAGGAGCAATAGTATAGAGGGTTAAGTTGCTTTCTTTGCATACAGTCAATCCTTGACTCTGTTCCCAGAACTACATGTGGTCCCCAGAGCTCCTCCAGGAGTGATCCCTGAGCACTCTCCCCACCCCACCAGACCTCCCCCCAAAAAGAAAAGATAAAGACAGGGATCAGGGAAGTAGCTGAAGGGCTGGAAAATATGCTTTGCATGCAAGGATACCAGATACAATTGAAAAACAAAAATGGAGCATTACTCTTTACTTGTCTCTTTTGTCTAATTCACATTTTTTTTCCCTTTTTCAGAGTCAACAAAGCCCCTTGCAACTCTTGATCCCCGCTCGTTTATATTCCGGAATTCTGAAGATCAATTTGAATCTATCCCACTGGATGCCTATGAGGAGAAAAATGAAAGCAGGTTCCCAGCCAGAACGAGCTTCAACATAAGCAGTGCTCTCGGGAAAGAGCCAGCTCCCTTCATCTCCAATGCCGCCTCGGGGTACCTCACCAGCACCTGGCTGACGCGCTTCATCCCCTCCGTCTATACTGGCGTGTTTGTCATCAGCCTCCCTCTGAATGTCATGGCCATCGTGGTGTTTGTCCTGAAAATGAAGGTCCAGAAGCCCGCAGTGGTGTACATGCTACACCTGGCCACGGCTGACGTGCTCTTTGTGTGTGTGCTGCCCTTCAAGATAAGCTACTACTTTTCGGGAAGTGATTGGAAGTTCGGGTCCGAGATGTGCCGCTTCGTCACGGCCGCCTTCTACTGCAACATGTACGCCTCCATCCTGCTCATGACTGTCATCAGCATCGACCGCTTTCTGGCCGTGGTGTACCCCATGCAGTCCCTCTCCTGGCGCACGCTGGGCAGGGCTTCCTTCACCTGCGTGGCCATCTGGGCCGTGGCTGTGGCCGGGGTGGTGCCGCTGCTCCTCAAGGAACAGACTCTCAAAGTCCCGGGACTCAACATCACCACCTGCCACGATGTGCTCAGCGAGTCTGTGCTCGAGGGCTATTACACCTATTACTTCTCTGCCTTCTCCGCTATCTTCTTTTTTGTGCCGCTGATCATTTCCTCCGTCTGTTACGTGTCTATCATTCGCTGCCTGAGCTCTTCCACGGTTCCCAACCGGACCAAGAAGTCCCGCGCCTTGTTCTTGTCAGCTGCTGTCTTCTGCATCTTCATCGTCTGCTTTGGACCCACCAACATCCTCCTGATTCTGCATTACTCCTTTTTCTCTCTGCATGCCACCGCGGAGACTGCCTACTTCGCCTACCTTTTGTGTGTCTGTGTTAGCAGCATCAGCTGTTGCATTGATCCCTTGGTTTACTATTATGCTTCCTCCGATTGCCAGAGGTACCTCTACAGTATCTTGTGCTGCAAAGAAAGTTCTGACCCTAGCAGTTACAACAGCAGCGGTCAGCTGATGGCTAGTAAGATGGATACCTGCTCTAGTAACCTGAATAACAGCATTTATAAGAAGCTGTTAACTTAGGAAATGACTCTGCTGGTGAGTTAGAAAGAGGAGACTGTGGGGGGAGAAATGAATTATGAAGATCCTGCTAGTCTCTGCCAAAAAAGTATTTGCTTCACCACCTATAACAGCAAATATATGTCATGCATGCCTCCAATAAGCATATATATATTCATTGGTTATAAGAAAACATAGCAGCTATAGAAAGCAGAGAGGATTGTCAGTGCCACCATAATAACTCATACCATTTCTGATATACGTAGTTGCTTATTTTCTACATAAATGTGATGTATAAATAGGTGTATGTATACCCTTGAATTGTTCACATTGCGGTTTAGACCAGGCACTTTGCCACCCTCTTATTTGCCCGCACCGTTGTAGGAAAAAACTCTGATTCTTTGATTTCATACAGAGTTTAAGTTGGTGAAGTTTAATATCTGAAAACGCTAATCAGTAGGGAGGGATTCTGTAGCTTGGACTCATATAGCTTCTGCAAATATATGTATTTTGAAAACCTTCAGTGGCAGTGTTTAAGTTATTGAGGGAGAAGACAATATTCTTTGCAGAAAAACATGATTTTTTCATTTTAAATATATCAGTGATTGAGTTCTTGAAATTATGGAAACAGGATATGGAGAGCAATTTTTGCTGTTTTACACGGTGTATATATAGAACAAAGCATCCATCTCATGGGGGACCTTAGGTTGACTTTCCTAGTAAATCGCCCCTGGAAGAAAGACTCCAAGCAAGGGGCCCAAGGCAGGGCCGTGTGGGACCCCTGCACTGGAGCCTCCCAGTGAGCAGGGCATCTGCACCCCCACAGCAACTTATTCCTCCTGGGGGAGCCCCTCAGGAGCTGACTCTGAATGGATGATGCTTTTTAGAACTTGGCGAGACAGGCGGCAGTTTCCCAGAAGATGGCAAATACAGAAAGATCCAACTTGAATGACTGTAAAATGACCCACTTTTCAGACTGGAAAAGTGTTTCATTTCCAGCAGTTTTCCTTCTCATGGACACATCCAGACCTGCCACGTGCTTTCTTGCTCCCTTGAAGGCCCACCCTCATCAGAATATTCCTCATCTTCACTGGGCATGGAATAAGGTGCAGAGCTGCCCTCATGAAGAACAGAGTACACTGGGACACAGAGGGTGAGATTAGTACAATAAATATAATATAAAAAATGTTTTTAGTCAGATGTCCACATGCATATTTCAGACCTCTTGGCCTGACTGTTGACAATTTTGAACATGTGGGTTACTGATTCCTGTGGTTTTAACCAGAGAAGAAAACATAATTTAAAAACTATATCTAAAATTTAGCCAGGGGCCAGAGCAGTGGTACAGTGGGTAGGGCATTTTCCTTGCATGCAGCCCACCCAGGTTTCCCCCTGGCATCCCATATGCTCCCCCAAGCACCACCGGGAGTAATTCCTAAGTGTAGAGCCAGGACTAACCCCTAAGCATTGCCAGATATGACCCCGCCCAAAAAAAGCCATAAAATTTAGTCATTCCACCTATATTTAGTGAATGCTATTCAATTATAAATGGTTATTAGTGGTTTGAGGATCACTCAAATGAGGATTTTTTTTAAATCAATTATGTCAATCTGATTAAAAGTAGACTGTAGCACTGTCCTCCTGTTGTTCATCAATTTGCCCTGATTAAAAGTATTAGTAGAAAATTGAATTTGAAATCTATAAAAATTATCCTATAGTTTGGCTAGGTATAGTGGTAAAGTGACTTGCCTTGCATGTGACTGTCCCTGGTTAGATCTCTGGCACTGTATATGGTCTCCCAGCAGTACCAAGGGGCAGTCGCTCCAGGGCATGGCTAGGTGTGGTCCAAACCCTGCCCCCACCAAAAAAAAAAAAGTAAGAAAATTACTTTATACTTTTTATTCAGCTTTCTTAAGAATTATGAGATAATTTGAAGAACATTTTTTAACCCAAGACAGTATCCTCATGTATTTAACAAATAATTTGAAAACTAGATGGACAATGTAGAGAGCTTAAGGTGCTTGCCTTCTGCATACCTGTCACTGGTTCATCTTGAGCATCACGTATCGTTCCCGGTGCCTCACCAAGAGTGATTTCTGAGCTGAGAGCCAGGAGTAAGCCCTGAGCACCATTGTGGGTGTCCTAACCTGCCCAACCCCTTCCCCAAATAACAAAAAGGGGAAAAAATAAAATTAGATTGAAATAAATCGTTTTAAACACACACAAACTAGTAAAAACTTGCAAGGCAAATATTTATTTAAAAGAGCAAACTATTTCCAGCTACCATAAAATAATTTACATATAAGTATGAATCATAAGTAGGACTTAGCTTTGATTTTAAAAAAATTTGGGGACTGGAGTGATAGCACAGCAGGTAGGGCGTTTGCCTTGCAATGCAGCCCAACCAATTCCCAGCATCCCATATGGTCCCCTAAGCACCGCCAGGAGCAATTCCTGCGTGCAGAGTAACCCCTGTGCATCACCAGTGTGACCCAAAAAGAAAAAAAAATTACACTTCACTTTATCCAACTCTGGAGATTTATTGTTATTATTTAGTTCTCCGTGTTAAAATACCTCTAACTTAATATGACTATTACTACTGTACTGTCAGTCTGTACCTATAAAATACAATGTCACTGTTTTTATGAAATGTATGTAACTTGTATTAATAAACATGAAAGATTGCTTGGTATCCAAAGTAAATTTTTACTGTCTCTTTCAGGGTTGTGACAGGAAGGCCCCATCTAAAAGTTTTGCAGATGAGTGTTTAATGAGGAGGTGATTCGAAGAGATATGGGCAGAAAAGGAGAGAGAGAACAAAAGAGAATGCCCTGCCACAAAGGCAGGGTGGGATGGGGAGATGGGGGGTGGGAGGGATACTGGGATCAGTGGTAGTGGAAAATGGGCACTGGTGGAGGGATGGGTATTTGATCATTGTATAATTGAAACCCAAGCACAAAAATTTCTAAGTCTACAACTGTACCTCATGGTGTTTTCACTAATAAAAATTTTAAAAAAACAAAAGGAAGAAATTGGGCAGGATTGATCAAGGGATCAATAGCAATAGCAGGAAGCTGCTAAGTGCCCTCTGTCTCCTGATCATTTGATTGGTTCCTTCCATTACTCCTAGAACTAAAGGGAACCTGGGTAACTAGTCCATACGGGTCAGCTGCTTGGGACATGAGAATAGATAAGAAGAAATCAGGTAGAGGGACCCTAGAACTGGTCTTTAACAGAAAGCATGTTACTGTGGGGAGTCGGGGGTAGAGAATTGGGAGGTGGGGGTATGGGGACACTGGGACATGGGAGAGGGAAGAACTTTCTGGTGGAGGATGTGGTGTTGGAATGGGTATTTTGGTTTGGGGGTTGTTTGTTTCTTGAAAACCTGCTATTATCAGTATTATAAATCATGGTGCCTAAAATAGAATTTAAAATAAATGTTTCCCAAAAAATTTAATCCCTAAAAATTTCAAGATTGTATCTTTGAGAAGATGTTTTGATTTCCGAGTTATAGGCATCACTTGCCAGTAACTAGACAGTTACACCCACCAACTGCCGTGTAACTCCAACAACGGCCAGGATCCAGAGATTATCACACTCAGCTCCCGGGAGAGAACAAGGCAGAGTCTCCTACCCTGTGCCTGACTGTTTCCACCAGGGCCCAACAGCTGAAGACCTCCGGGGCCCAGCCAAGGCCATGCTGGGACCACTCTCCACACACTTGGATGAGCCTCACGCATAAAAGAACTGGCAGAGGAACCCAGGTGTGTGGGACCCGGGGCTGAGATCTCCAAGCCTGTACAGTTTGGGACTGGACCTGCCAGTAACTAGACAGTTACACCCACCAACTGCCGTGTAACTCCAACAACGGCCAGGATCCAGAGATTATCACACTCAGCTCCCGGGAGAGAACAAGGCAGAGTCTCCTACCCTGTGCCTGACTGTCTCCACCAGGGCCCAACAGCTGAAGACCACCGGGGCCCAGCCAAGGCCATGCTGAGAGTACTCTCCACACACTTGGATGAGCCTCACGCATAAAAGAACTGGCAGAGGAACCCAGGTGTGTGGGACCCGGGGCTGAGATCTCCAAGCCTGCACGGTTTCGGACTGGACCTGCCAGTAACTAGACAGTTACACCCACCAACTGCCATGTAACTCCAACAACGGCCAGGATCCAGAGATTATCACACTCAGCTCCCGGAAGTGGCCGCGCGACATCTTATTATCTCATTCTTACTTTGGATAAACTGGCAGGCTACCAAATGTAACCTGCCCACACGGCAGAGTCTGGCAAACTCCCCGTGGTATATCCAATATGCCAAATACCAGTAACAATGATGGGTCTCATTCTCCTAACCCTGAAAAAGACTTGAATATGGCACTTTAAAAAAAAAAATCTCAGGGCTAGGACGAAGAAGACGTTACTGGCACCTGCTCGAGGCAATCGACGAACAACAGGGTGGTCGTGATCGTGATCGTGAGACATCATGGATAGAATTTGCAGTGATTTTCCTAGTGAAGAGAGAAATTAAATAGCTCAGTCAAGAGACCCAAAGAAGAGTTACACAGAGTCCTGAAGTTGTGTTGCCATTGAACCCCCCGCCCCACAACCCCAGGCTAAGGCAGTTAGAGGAATTTAAAGTAAAAGACCCTGAGAGTTGTAAACTGGTTGTTTTTTTTCTTTTTGGATCACACCTGGCTATGCTCAGGGGTTACTCCTGGCTCTGCACTCAGGAATTACTCCTGGCAGTGCTCAGGGGACCATATGGGATGCTGGGAATCGAACCCGGGTCGGACGCGTGCAAGGCAAACGCCCTACCCATTATGCTATCGCTCCAGCCCCATAAACCAATTTTTTAAAAAAAGATAATATACTTCTAGGGTCACATCAAACTGAAAACTTTTTTGAACTAAACCAGAATTCAATTAACACAGAATGTTTGCTTTTTCCATGACCATACCCCACAGTGCCGGGGGGGGATGTGCAAGTTGGGGGTTGAACCCAAGGTGTCATGCCAGGGGCTGGATAATACAGCGGGTAGAGCATTGTTTGCCTTGCATACAACCCACCCAGGATTGTTTCTCAGTACCCCTGAGCAGCCAGGAGTGATCCATGAGCTAAATGAACCCTAAGCACTGCTGGGTGTGCCCCCCAAAAAAAAGTTCTCATGTCAGACACATGGTCTACGCTTGAGTTATATCCCCTGCCCTAACACAGTTTTCAAAATAACACACAGAGTCTTCATGTATTTCAGACCTAGGATCCAGAGCAATAGTACAAGGGTCAAGGCACTTGTCTTGCATGCAGCTAACCCCAATTTGATCCCCGACATGACACAGATCTCCCCAGCACTTTCAGAAGTGGTCCCTTAGCTCAGAGCCAGGACTGAGTCCTGAGCACCACTGAGTGTGGCCCCCCAAGCCCCCCAGATAATTATACATAAATTTGAGTCTTGGCATTCAGGACGTTGAATGAAGTCATCCAAGTTCATGCCACCAGAAATAGAACCCCACCCCACTCCCTGCCCTCACTCAAACCAGAAAGTGACCTTTAAACTCATTTCTCAAAATAGGTTTGAATTTAAAAAACACGCTTGAATATTTTTTAACACAAAAATGTTTGGGGGGGGGGCGCTGGAGCAATAGCACAGTGGATAGAGTGTTTGCCTTGCACATGACCGACCCAGGTTCAATTCTCAGCATCCCATATGGTCCCCTGAGCACCGCCAAGAGTAATTCCTGAATGCATGAGCCAGGAGTAAGTAATCCCTGTGCAAAGCCAGGTGTGACCCAAAATACACACACACAAAAAAAAAGTTTGGATTTTTTTTTAACCAAGTTTAAGCAGCAGTTTTAAGGAACTGGAGTATTTGACTGTTGAATATTCCCATGGAAAATTTTAGGTTGTACTCCTGAATTGAGGGAATGAAAAAAAAATGTTGGTGTGTCCTTTAGGAAGTCTGTTGTGAGAGCAAGTGGGCGAACTAAAATTCCTAAGTTTCTCAGGCCAGGATCCTCTGCTCTATACCTTGGCACAGGTGGAAATTCAGACAAGAAAGAGTGGAGTCTTCACAGAAAATTCCTGACAACACCGATATGGCTGTGGCTAGTCCCCCTAGAAATTACTAGACCAGGATACACAAAGAGTTGTATAATTGGAATCATTGTATTTTGTTGTTACTGTTGTTGTTTTTAATATGCACAGAGAGCAACTGATCACAAGATAAACCAAATTGTCTTATATAATAACAGTGCCCTTTTAAGTTCTCTGAGCAGACACAAGAAATATTAAAAAAAAAAAATCGAATCCAATCATCCTGAGTCTCTGAAGTTCTTTAAGGATACGTAGAGGTCAAAACTATCTTAAAACATTAAGGGGCCAGAGAGTCTAGCAGGTAAGGCACGTGCCTTGCAGGCAGCCAATACCACTTCAGTCCCCAGCACTGCATATGGTCTCGTGAGCACCACCAGAACTGACCCCTGAGCACTGCCAGGTGTGACTCAAGCCTTCTACCCCCCCAAAAGTAAACAGAACATTAAGAACTTGGTCTGATTCTCTCAGGGACATGCAAAAGTTTTCCAAAGTAAGTTTTGCTCAATTTTACATGAGGAGACACTATGATGGGTTGAATGCAGAGGTAGATTATAACTTTTTAAAATTAAAATGCTATTAGAGAGATCTGCGTATATCTAAAATGATGTAATTGAGAGAGAGCAGGAAGGAAAGTGCTTTCCATAGAGGGAGGTTGGGGGTGGGGGGGTTAGGGGATGGTGGTGGGGAAATGGGGTACGTTGGTAGTGGGAATGTACACTGGTGGAGGGATGAGTGCTGGATCATTATACGACTGAAACCCAATTATGAACAGCTTTTTAATGGTCTATCTCACAAATATCAAATTTTAAAAAATTTAAAAAGTAATGTGGAGTTCATGCCCAATTCAATCAGCTTAACTGGTGGCTGAATAAATAGCAGTACTCCTACACTTAAAAAAAAAATGATGCAATTCCGGGCTGCAGCAATAACACAGCGGGTAGATATTTGCCTTGCATGCAGCCAACCCAGTTTGATCCCTGGCACCACAAGCAGCCCCCCACCCCCAGCTCTGTCAGGGGTTAAGTTCTAGGCACAGCTGGGTGTGGCACAAAACCAACACAAAAGAAAATAAAGTTCCAATTGTTGGAAGAGTTGGCTGGAAAGCTCCTCAACAGGGTTTGGAAATAGCCTTTCAAGCCTGAGATCACTAGTTTAATTTCTTGCACCATCCCACGAACTCTTAACAAATCCCCAGGTCACTTCCACTGGGATCCTTGGCATCCCAACAAAAGTGCATCCTCCTCCACGAAGGAGTGTGTGTACAAGCTCTGCAAGTGTGTGGGATGGAATTCCAGACTTCCTGTCATGGGGACTGTGGACTGCATGTTGGTCTTCTGGAAACTTACCATACTGAGATCAAACTGGGCAGCATCTTGGAATTCAGAGAACAGCGTGTTTCAGCCCAACTGGCTGTGCTGTCATTTGAGGAAATGACTCATTCAGAAGCACTAGGAGCTAGGACAGCTGCATGTACAGTCACCGGCGGTAAGACTGTTTTGTCCATTTTAATGACCACAAAATTGGCTCACAAGTGACCCAGGGAATGAAAACTTGCACAAAAATGGGACGGTCAATAATTAGATTACCTCAAGACCAAGTCTCAAACGCTTTGTGGGTTTTAGACATGTTTTCAATAGAGCCCCCGCCCCATCAGTGCTAGGGGCATGCTGAGAGTGACTCTTGTCAGGTGCCTGGGAACAACTCGGGCTACACCCAGTGGGGTTGTAGTGGGCATAGGGTGCCAGAGGTTGAACACAGGGCCTCCTACATACTAGGCACATGCATACTTTGCCATACATACATATCTCTTGCTCTATGTGTTTTTGTTGTTTTGTTTCTTTCTCTTTATTTTTTGCAGGGGGTGGGTATTAGGGGGATATTGGTCACACCAGCTCAGGAATTACTCCTAGCTCTGCACTCAGGAATTGTTTCTGGAAGTTCTCAAGGGACCATATTGGATGCTAGAGCTGGAACCTGGTCAGTCTCATGCAAGGCAGATGCCCTACCCACCGTACTTATTGAATGACCTTGAGATACAGTTACAAAGTTGCTCATGGTTGAGTTTCAATCATACACTGTCCTAACACCCATCCCTTCACCAGGGCCATTTCTTACCACCGATGTCCCTAGTTGCCCTCCTATACCTCCTCTGTCCCCCCAACCAAACTGCCTCCACAGCAAATATTTTCCTCTCTCTCGCTCTCCCTCTCTCCCTCCATTCAATTCTTTTTTTAAAAATTTTTAATAGTGAAACACCATGAGGTACAGTTGTAGACTTACAAATTTTTATGCTTGGGTTTCAGTTATACAATGACCAAGTACCCATCCCTCCACCAGTGCCCATTCTCCACCACCAATGATCCCAGTATCCTTCCCACTCCCCCATCCCCCCCATTCCACCCTGCCTCTGTGGCAGGGCATTCCCTTTTGTTCTCTCTCTCCTTTTGGGTATTGTGGTTTGCAAAAGAGGCATTGAGTGGCAATCACGTTTGGTCTGTAGTCTACTTTCATCATGCATCTCCCATCTTGGGAGGATCCTCCTAACACCCTTTACTTGGTACTCCCTTCTCTATCTGAGCTGCCTTTTCCCCCAGCGTGTGTGACTGGCCTCCAAGTCATGGAGCAAACCTCCTGGTACTTGTCTCGACTATTCTTAGGTGTTAGTCTCCTATTTCACTGCTTTATATTCCACAGATGAATGCAATCTTTCTATGTCTGTCCCTCTCTTTCTGACTCATTTCACTTAGCATGATACTTTCCATATAGTATCACTTGTATGGGCTGGAGTGATAGCACAGCGGTTGGGCATTTGCCTAACGTGCAGCCAGCCCCGCTGAGCCAGGTTTGATTTCTCTGCCCCTCTCAGAGAGTCCAGCAAGCTACCAAGAGTATCTTGCCCACACGGCAAAGCCTGGCAAGCTATTCGTGAACATATTCTATATGCTGAACACAGTAACAACAAGTCTCACAATGGAGACATTACTGGGCCCGCTCCAGCAAACTGATGAACAACGGGAGGACAGTACTACAGTGCTACCACTTGTATGTAAATTTCATGACTTCATCTTTTCTAACAGCTGCATAGTACTCCATTGTGTAGATGTACTAAAGTTTCTTTAACTAGTCATCTGTTCTTGAGCACTTGGGTGTTTTCCAGATTTTAGCTATTGTGAACAGTGCAGCAATGAACATAGAAGTGCAGATGTCATTTCGACTATACTTTTTTGCCTCTCCGGGATATATTCCCAGAGTGATCGTTTTAGCTCTTTGTCATAGTGATCTTGTCTCTGTCCTAACTACACTCCACCCACTCCCCCACCCCCCTGCTTGAGGCAAGCTTCCAATCAAGGAACAGTAACTCCTCGCCTTCATTACTACTGTCTATGCTTCATTTATACTATTTCTACTTCATTTCTCATGCCATGCTTTTTTTAATATCCTGCAAATGAGTATGATCATTCGATATATGTTTCTCTCCCTCTGACTCATTTCACTCAGCATGATACTTTCCATGTCCATCCATGTATAAGCAAATTTCATAACTTCATTTTTCCTAATGACGGAGTAGTATTCCATTGTGTAGATGTACCATAGTTTCTTTATCCACTCAGTCTGTTCTCTGACATTTGGGTTGTTTACAGATTCTGGCTAATGTGAATAGGTAAAGGTAAAGGTAAAGGCCCTCCCGTTGATCGTCGATTTGCTCGAGCGGGCCCAGTAACGTCTCCATTGGAGACTTTGTTGTTACTGTGTCTGGCATATCGAATACTCTCGGTAGCTTGCCGGGCTCTCTGAGAGGGGCAGAGGAATCGAACTCGGGTCGGCCATGTTGGCCGCGTGTAAGGCGAACGCCCTACCCGCTGTGCTATCGCTCCAGCGGCCATACCACCTGAACACGCCCGATCTCGTCTGATCTCGTCTGAATGTGAATAGTGCTGCAATAAATATATAGTAGTGCAAATTTTTCTCTCATCCAAAATTAATCAGCTTTTGTTTCCAGGCATCCTAAAGACTCTAAGGTAAAAGCCAGAGTTGATAGCATACCATAAGCAGGTCTAACTTGCATTAGTCTATTTTTTTTTTCATTTAGCACAGGGGTAGGGCGTTCACCTTACAAGCGGCCAACATGGCCGACCCGAGTTCGATTCCTCCGCCCCCCTCGGAGAGCCCGGCAAGCTACCGAGAGTATTCGATATGCCAGACACAGTAACAACAAAGTCTCCAATGGAGACGTTACTGGGCCCGCTCGAGCAAATCGACGATCAACGGGAGGGCCTTTACCTTACCTTACCTTCTATTTGAGAGGAGGGGATTGGGGGCGCACATGGCTGTTTTCAAATTTACTCTGTGCTCAGGGATCACTCCTAGCAGAGCTGGGGTTGGGGAGGTTTTGGGACACCAGGATGTAACCTGGGTCAGCCATGTGCAAGGTAAATGCCCTACCCATGGTGCTATCTCTCTGACCCCTGCATGTAAATCTAATTTACATATAAGCTCTCTGCAGAGCATATCAACTGCAGACTAGTGGACCAGGTCCTGCATATACAGGTTCCCAGGTGGTCATTAGAAGTTCTTGAAACTTCACTTTGACTAGCAAGATCCCGACAAGGGACCATAGGCAAAATTGACCAGACACTCAGAAAATTCAATTCTGATAGTCTTTGGGGTGGCATGCTCTGTGGTGCTCAGGGATCACTCCTGACAGTGCTTAGGAAACTGTATATGAGCTAGGGATCAAACAATGCCACATCAAGAAAAGTGCCTTACCGCTCAGCTCAAATTCTAACATCCTTATAGTGAGTCACTGAATCTTTTTAAAAGTTTGTTATGGTGGGTGGGTGGAGGTTGTATCCACAGTGGTGCTCAGGTCCTTTGCCTGGCTCTGCACTCAGGGATCACTCCTGGTGGGTTTCAGGGGACTACAGTGAGGTACTTGGGGATTGAAACTGGGTCGACCACATGCAAAGAGAGTGCTTTATCCCTGTACTGTCTCTCCAACCCCTGGAATCAATTTTTAATATAAAGTGCGGTGCTTAATCAAACTTTGTTTTACCTCTATCTGGCTATGTATTTTCTCCAGTCTTGGGTTTTTTTCTAGAACAAAAGATAGCTTTAAAGGGTTAATCTCATACATAAAACCATTTCGAAAGAGTCTCAGAGGTTTAGGGCGGGGCCTGCAGGCAGCACTGTCCTTTATAAAGACAGGACGCTGATGATAGCAGGAGACTGCTTACCAGAAACCAGCAGACAGGATTGCTTCTTGTTTCTGTGTCTGGCTGAAAAAGGGGTGACCATGGGGATATGTTGGGGTGTTGGTCAGCATCCGTAGTCTCAGTACTAATGATGCTAGAATAAGGAACTGGGCAAAGCCTGAGCAAAATGAGTCTGTCCAGGGGCTGTGCTAAGGGACCCTTGAGGCCACTGTGCCAGAGAGAAATGAAATTTAGGAAGTCCGCTCCAGAGACTGCAAAATTATGTTTGCAACATATACAGTAAACCTGGGGTCAATGACTCACCACAGAAGTCCATGTACAAATTGGTGAAAAGAACAACTAAAGTGTAAAAATTGTCTGGGGGAAAAAAATGTTACTTCTCAGCAACAATCAAATGCTGCAGTTTACAACAAGATAGTGTGGGCTCCTATCTAATGGGTAATAATCGTTTCCAATCAGGGATATAAGCAGTTCTCCCTAAGAAGGGAAGAAGAAAACCATAAGCACCAGCCAGAGTAAGAGAATGTTGCTGATTTAACTTTAGGAAAACAATTTGACAAAATGTCATTACCCTTAAAATGTTCATGATTTTAGGCCCAGTTTTGCTACATCTGGGCATCCCTCCTGAAGAAACGTTTATAAAGAGTGATAGCACAGTGAGTAGGGCATTTGCCTTGCATATGGCCAACCTGGGTTTGATTCCCAGCATCCCATATGAGCACCACCAGGAGTAATTTCTGGTGGAATTCCTGGTGGAAGTACCCCTGAGCACCACCAGGAGTAATTCCTGGGTGCAAAGCCAGGAGTAAGCCCTGTGCATCGCCAGATGTGACCCAAAAAGAAAAAAAAAAGAAAGAAACATTTATAATTTATAAATAGCAAGAATAGCAATAGGCCTCCAGCTCTTAATAGCATCCTTATTTGAATCCCAGCAAAAGACTGGTGTTCTTCTAGATGTTTCACCTTCAAGGAATGCTGCTCCAAATTCTGTCATATGTAGGGATGCTGAGAGATCATACATGGGTTAAGGCTCTTGTCTTGCATCCCACCCACCCTGGTTCAAATCTCCAGGACTACCTATATTTCCCCATACTGCCAGGGATCAATCCTGAGCATAGGGAAATATAGTGCAAATATATTTATAACTTATATAGAAATAGATACAAATATCGCCAAGACATTGCATGCCATCCAGGTGTAATCGTGGGCTCCATATGGTTTCCTAAGCATCTCCTGGAGTCCCTGAGCACCACTATGGTGGCCCATTGTAGGGCCCAGGCAGCACCACATCCTCGGGTCCCAGCACTGAACTGTTGACTGAGTATTGTTAGGCCCATTCTGGCTGAGCACCAGTTGTAAGGTCCAAAAAGTAAAAACAAAATAATATGTATTGGACCAGTGAGATCGTTCAAAGGAGAGGAACACTAGTGGCCCTCATTCCACAAACTGTTAGGTCCTGTGCCATGAACCAAGAATCACCAGAAGGGTTGCCTGGGCCCCTGGGCCCTGCTGGGGGACCCCAGTACCATGTGGTCCCCCAAGCAATGCTGGAAACAACCTTTGAGCACTGAGCATCCACCAACACTTGATAGAACAAATGTCTCCTTTGTCAATTTTTGCCCACCAACATGAGATTGAGGGTTACCAGTATGCTCCATTGTCTGAGTTGCATAACGACTTTACAGAGCCTCATGTTAGATTTGTTTCTAGAAGATAAAGCTGGGTGCATGTTTTCCCCCTTCCACTTTTGTCCTTTGCTTTTCTGTTTGTCTCTAGGCTCATAGGCACAGCTCCGGGTCCCACCCTGGGACCCCTGTATTGGGCAGAGGCAGGGAGAGAGACTTCCTTATAGAAGGCGTTTGAGGGCACGGAGCTCTTGAGTGCTCTCTGGAGATGATGATTTAGGAATTCCACGCTGGCGGGGGAAGGCACAGCAGGTGCTTCTTATGAGCTCAAGCGTAGGCCTCACCTGCGCAGACTCATCTGGCTGCAGGCCACAGCAGTGAGGGAAGGCACTCATGGAGCCGCAGAGGAAGATCTCTCAGGCACGGGAGATCTCTGTGCCTCCCTGAGAGGTTATGGAGTGGAGAGGACAGGACCTCGGGCCAAGGCCATGGGCATATCTGGACACCTCCTGCTGCCCGGCTTCCTGCTCTGAGCTCCTGCAGCTGAGGCCTCCGGGGTACCAGACTGCATCCAGCTGACTGAAAACCAAGAACCAAGAGCCAAAGAAGATTCTGCCCTGAAAAGGTTTGTTCTGCTAATGGGAAATTTACGGCTGAGAGATATTACGGCAGGGAGCTGGCCTTGTATACAGTAAAGCCCAGCGCCATCCCTGAGCACCTCCACAAGAGATCCCTGAGCACCACTGGGCCATACCTCCCTTCCAAAACAAAAATAACTCACCCCTCCTCCACCAAAGAAAACAAAACCAGAAGTTTTGAGACAACGACTGCAACTGAAAATTTAAGGTTAAGGGGCTGGAGAGAGTGAATGAGTAAGATGCTTGCTTGCATGCGGTCAATCCAGGTTCGATCCCCCAGCACCCTATATCCACCCCCCACCCCACCTCAGCACTGCCAGTAATTATTTTCTTTTGCGGATGGACTGTTGTCCTAATTTTTCTTTGATTGAATACTTTAGTATTGTACCCAAGAGTAATTCCTGAGTGCAGAACCAGGAGTGACCCCTGAGTATTACCGGGTGTGAACACAAAATCTAAGAAAGAAAGAAAGAAAGAAAGAAAGAAAGAAAGAAAGAAAGAAAGAAAGAAAGAAAGGAAAAGAAAAGAAAGGAAACCTTCTATACTTCAATAATTAGAGCACAAGAAAGCAAGTGTGGGGCTGGAGAGACAGTACAGCAGGTAGGGCGTTTGCCTTGCATGAAGCCGACCCAGTTTTGATCCCCAGTGTTCCATATGGTTCCCTGAGCACCGCCAGGAGTGATTCTTGAGTGCAGAGCCAGAAGTGACCCATAAAGGAAGAAGAGGAAGAGGAAGAGGAAGAGGAAGAAGGAGAAGGAGGAGGAGGAGGAGGAGGAAACGGGAAGAAGGAAGATGGAAGAAGGAGATTTGACAAATTTTGTACATAAACTAGGTCTAAATATCATATTTACCCCCACCTCCAGCACCTCTAGTCCCTAAACTAGTGGTTTAAATGCAGGAATAAGTTTTGACACAGCTTTTGTGCCGCCCCTTCCCGCCCCCCCCCCCCCACTGTCCTTCCGTTGTTCATTGATTTGCTCGAGTGGGCACCAGTAACGTCTCCATTGTGAGACTTGTTGTTACTGTTTTTGGCATATTGAATACACCACAGGGAGCTTGCCAGGCTCTGCCATGCGGGCAGAATACTCTCAGTAGATTGCTGGGCTCTCCGAGAGGGACAGAGGAATCAAACCCGGGTCGGCCACATGCAAGGCAAACACCCTATCTGCTGTGCTATCGCTCTTAGGTACAATACTAAAAAATAAAATCATTATTATAGATAAATCCTTATTTGAGCTAAATGTTGAGTTAAGGGACTGGAGAGGTAGTGCAGTGGGTAGGGCACTTGCCTTGCAAGTGGCTGACCTGGCCTCAGTCCCCAGCACTCCATATGGTCCCCCGAGCACTGCCAGGGGTGATCTTTGAACTCAAAGCCTGGAAATATCCCTTGAGCATCATTGCACAGACAAACAAACAAAACCCAACAGATGTTGAAGTAACCAAAATAATATTGAACATCTATTCTAATTATATTCAATAATGAAATGGGAAATCTACTAATAATGAATAAATATAATATGAAATCTCAACAGAGGACAAAGAACTATTAAAATAATAAACATTTTAATCACTTGATCACTTGACATCCCATTACTCATCGATTTGCTAGAGTGGGCGTCAGTAAGGTCTCCATTCGTCCCTGTCACGTGCTAGTGTAGCCCAGTGGCATCTGCTCGCTCCAGGAACATGAAGAGTCGCAAACTGTTCATTCAGGGTCTTGACAAAGAAGTCTGACCATAGGTGGGCGGCCACGCAATCTTTTGACGTCCCGTGGAATCTAGTCAGTAATGGCTCTAGTTCAGCAGTCGTCTCCAAATCGCATTATGTGTCCAGCCCATCTGATTTTCTACGCCTTATCAAATGAGACAGCGTCCCTCATTCTTGATCATTGATGGAGGTCGGAACTCCAGATTCTTTCTCTCACTTGAGTGAAGCATGATACTCCAAGCATAGCTCTTTCTATTCCTCTTTGGGAGACCCGAATAGCGTTCTCATCCTGTTTGCGTAGGGCCCAGGTCTCTGAGGCGTATGTTAATGCAGGAAGAACAGTGGAATTGAAGAGATGTGCCCAGAGCCAGAGGGTCTTCGTCCTCTTAGCTATTTCTCCGATGCTCTTGAAGGCGTTCCAAGCCACTCTCTTCCTCCTGCGCAACTCAGGTGCCAGGTCATTCGTCATGTTGACTTCTCAGCCTAGGTACACATAACTGTTGCATTTGGAGATGTTCGTTCCATTGAGAGTGAATGGAACATCAGGAACAAGACCATTTCTCATAAACATTTCTCATAAACTCTACTACCTCCACTACCCAGTCACCACCACACTCCATGCACTCCAGGCTGCTTTCCGGACACATCATAAGACAATTAGTACCCATCTTCCAAGATTACTGCACCATATTTGATGGGGTTCAAATATGGTTTGAACCATGAGAACATGATTAGAGGCCGGCCTAAAAGCCTCCATCCCTCTCAGAGAGTCTGGCAAGCTACCAAGACTATCCTGCCCACACGGCAGAGCCTGGCAAGCTATCCATGGCATATTCAATATGCCAATAAACATTTTAGAACTTAAAAATATATTACCTGAAGTATAAAAGTCTCTAAACTTAATAAAATAGAGTTAAAAAGGAAATAAACTTGGTGAAAAAGAGCTTTAATTCTTCTCACCCACACTTCTTTTTCAACTACATTGTATGTATTTCTTGCTTCAAGTGGGTTTGTTTTTTCTTTCTATAGAAGTCTATTAAATATTTCAAGGATAGCAGGTTTAGTAAGGATGAATTCCTGTTGTCTAAAAGCACTTTATTCCTCCTTCAAATCAAAGTGATAACCTAACTGGTTAGAGCATTCTTAGTTGCAAGATTTTTCTTTTGAGCACAGCTGGGTGTGGCCCCAAAATCACTAAATTTAAAAGAGAGAGAGAGAGAGAGAGAGAGAGAGATGAGATCTCAAACTATTTACATAAGATTGGGGTTGGGGGGCTAGAGCAATAGCACAGCAGGTAGGGTACTATCTCTCGGGCTTTTCATAAGGATTTCAGCAGAATCATAGTTTTCGATTTCTCCCAATCATGTGGAAGGAGAGAGATGTCCCAAGGAGACTACTCTATTTGGGAAATGAATCCTAAAAGTATTTTTTTGCCATCTAAGTCTCTAAATTGAATAGGAGAGTAAGAGTATTTCTCTGCTGATAGTTTAGATTTGAAATTTTATTAGATAATATTCTTATAAATTAGTTCGAGACAATAAAATTAGTGCTTCTTCCTCTGCTGCTACGGAGACAATATCTCATTCTTGTCTTTCTGAGACTGTTTTTGAGGTTAGTAGTTAATTAAGAAGCCTTGAACTTATAAAATTGATGCTGCATAATATAATTAGACTATGTCATAAAAAACATGTCTAATAAGCTCAAATTTTATTAGATGAAATTGAGAAAGGTCAGAGAAAATCTTTATTTCATAAGAATGGCATAATTGTGTGCAACATTCCATAAATCGAGATGGTTATTTGATTTGGCTTTTTTTTTTTTGGCTTTTGACTTTTGGGACCACACCCAGTAGTGCTCAGGGGTTACTCCTGGCTCTGCACTCAGGAATCACTCCAGGCAGTGCTCGATGGATCATATGGGATAATGGGGATCCAACCCAGGTTTGCCATGTGCAAGGGAAATGTCCAACCCACTGAGCCATTGCTCTGGCCCAGATTTTTTGTTTTGGTACAAAATATTTTGTCCAAAATTAAGTCAAAATTGCAACTCAGTGGCCAGAGAGATAGTGTAGCAGGTAGGGCATATGCTTTACTTGTGGCTAACCTGGGTTCTATCACCAGAAGAAATTATTTTCCCATGAGCACTCAATTCCAAGTAACCTCTCTCCCTTCTAATCCATTTTCTCTCCCTACTAATCCATTTTCTTTCCATTGCAGAAACTTTAAGTAATTGAATAACAAAGAATATGTGTGGCTTTTTTAATATAGCTTAAAATGTATAGCTTATAGTCAGCTGTTTGTGGGTCACATCTGATTATGCTCAGGGATTCGTCTGGTTCTGAGCTCAGGGATCATTTCTAGTGGGGCTGGGGATCAAACCAAGGAGGTTGGTCACGTTAAGACAAGGAGCAGCCTACACACTGTACTATCTCCCTGGCCCCTGAGCTGCAGGATTTTTGTTCACTTGGGGACACATCTAGCAATACTCCTGGTTTTGCAGGAGTATTGCCAGATACACTCAGGGATTCCTCCTGGTAGTACTTGTGGGACCATATTGGGTGCTGGGGATAGAACCCAGGTTGGCCATATGCAGTGTGTGGGGGATGATGGTAAACAGCCTGGAATTAGTTGTGATGATTGAACAACTTTTTGCACTGTAACACTGTCACTGTCCTCCCATTGTTCATCCATTCGCTCAAGCAGGCATCAGTAACATCTCCATTGTGAGACTTGTTACTGTCTTTGACATATCAAACACGCCACGGGGAGCTTGCCAGGTTCTGCCATGCGGGAAGGACATTTGGTAGCTTGCTGGGCTCTCCGAGAGGGACGGAGGACAGAGGACAGTCATAACTTTTTGACTATTCCTAAATCCATGTAATTGTACTTTTTTTTTTTTTTGCCAGGGGACAGGGAGGGCGGTGCAGGGATTATTGGAGAGACTGCTCAGTAGTGCTCAGGGTTTACTCCTGACTCTGCACTTAGGCATTACTCCTGAGGGGATCAGGTGACAATATGGAGTGGTGGGGATCAAACCCACATCAGCCATGTGTAACATAAATGCCCTACCCCCTCTACTATCACTCTGGCCCCTGAATTATATATTTTAAATGTAGATTTTATATGAATGTTTTATTTCAAAATGAAGTTTGAGAAGAAAATAACGATTTTCTGAGGGCTCTGAATGAGCAGATATGGGTTTGACTAGGTTATTATAAGGGCAGCAGTTCTCAGTGGGGCCCTATCACCCCACTGAAGGCCCCTAGGATATTCTAAGAGGCCACAGGGGAACATCACATAAATGGGGATCATGATATGAATCAAGGAGGCCAACAAGCAGGAGAGGACATAGAAGGAATCAATATTGAAGGGATCATGATTGGAAAATTGTACTATCTGGTAGTCCTTCTGCTCTGGTACTTGCCTTGCATGTGACTTTCCCTGGTTTGGTCCCCCAAGTTCCTCCAAGCATCACCACAAGCAACCTCTGGGCACAGAGCCGAGAGTAAACCCTATAGCCCTGCCAAGTGTGCCCGCTCTCCCAAAATAAAATAATTTAAAACATTTTTTGTAGTAAGTCACAGTGATTTACAAAGTCACCAATAATGGAGTTCAGGAATGCAATGTTCCACCAATCCCACCCTCAGTGGCCACTTCCCTCCACCAAATATTCCAAGGTTCTCTCCCAGTTCTCCATTGCAGGCATATTTTTAAGTTTGATTATTGTATTTTGGGTTCCCTCATGCTCACAGATGGCTCTGAGTTTTAAATGTATACTCATACCACAACCTCTATAGCACTGATGTGCCAAGGTCCTGACCCTGGCCCATGTTACCTCCCATTCTCTTCTTCACTCTTAAATTTCTCTCTTTCCTTGTCCTTCTCATTTCTATAATCTAGAGTCAAAGGTAATCTAGGCACACCTTTCTTTGATACCTTGCATTTTCTTGTCCTATTACTCTGTGTGTGCATGTTTGTGTGCGAGAGAGATACCCCATATTTTTCCTTCTTTTCCTTCTAATCCTTTTTTTCCTTCTTACTTCTCTTAACATGATATCCTCTAGTTCCATTCAAGATGCTGTGAATTGCATGATATCCTCCTTCTTTGCAGCTGCATAGTATTCCACTGTGTGTATATACCACACCTTTATTATTCACTCTTTTGTCCTTAGATGCCTGGGTTGACTGCTATTTTAGCTATTGTGCTTAGAGTTGCAATGAATAAGGGTTGCTTTTGTCCTTTTGAATGAATGTTTTTGTGTCCCGGGGGTAGATACCCTGAAGTGGAATTACTAAATCCTAGGGCAGGTCTAACTTTTTCTGAGAAGTTTCCATAGAAAACTTTAGAAGTTTTCTAAAGGCGTTGAAAAACACTCCTACCGACCATGGATGAGAGGTTTTTTCCCACCACTTCCCTACCAACACATATTGTTTCCTTTTCTTTTTGATATGTGTCATTCTCACTGGTGTGAAATGACATCTTATGGTCACAGAGTGACTGCTGAGCTTGCATCCTTTAGTTGTGGTACTGGCAACACCCCACCACCACCACTACCACCTCCCCCTGGTGTGCCACAGGGACACACCCTCACCCCCTCAGGGCCATTTACACAACAAACTCAAGGTCTCACACTTGCACATAGCACTTTTTTTTATTTTTTAAAAAATTTTTATTAGTGAAACACCATGAGGTACAGTCGTAGACTTACAAATTTTTGTGCTTGGGTTTCAGTTATACAATGATCGAATACCCATCCCTCCACCAGTGCACACAGCACTTGAATGCCACTGAAACTGCAGGGTGTCACACCTAAACACAGAAGTCTTGTCCTGAAGCAACAGCTTAACATTCTCTCATAGAAGGGCGGAGTGTCTCTGTGGTGAGATACAATTTACCCTAATTTTCTTCTAAGGAAACATGTTTTGATCAGTCTGTTAGCAAAATTATTGATAACAAGCAATATTAAATAAATGATTGTGGGCCTGCTATGGGACAGGCTTAAGGGGCAGTTGGAAAAATGGATACAGTGGTGGAGGGAAGGTGTAATGTTTGAGGGATTGGGGCTGAAATATTGAATGCCTGTAACAGATCTTCTTCATGAACAGCTTTGTAAACCATAGAGTTTAAATAAAGCATTAGGGGGAAAATTTACAGTGTAGGCTTTACCTCTTCCATCTAAATTCCTATATATCAATACAAAATTGCTTAATAAAGTTTTATTAATGACAAGTGAGACATGACTATTATCATATTGAGTTCCAAGGATAAAATAAAATGTAATGTAATATTAAAAAAAAATTCTGAAAAGGCTGGGAGAAAGGAGATTGAAACCCTAAAGAAGATGGAAGTTGCTAGGAGCAAGGCTGTTTCTTCAGGAGAGAAACACACTGAGGGAAATACAGCCTGGATCTGGGTGGGAAACACTGCTCAGAGGGATTGGCCTTCACATGCCTGGACCCGAAAAGCAGCCCAGCTTTCCCCACTGAGCTTTCCAAGTTTCCCTAGGCAGCCCCCATCTCTCTTCCCATTCCACGCTCCGCCTCTGGGCTAGTCTGCCACCTCATTTCTCCCACCTCATTTTGGCTTTAGGCCTCAACTCTCACCGTCAGGTGTGGGCCCTGGATTAGTGGCCTAGAGTAGGCTTTATCTGGCTTTTCTGTTAGGTTGATTCTTCTGAAAACTCAGCCCTTACTATAAGTTGCGAAAAGACCCGACCAAGTCACAATCATGAAACACCAGCAGCTGGGCTGGATGCACTGGAAATAGTCATTAGGACTTTTCTCCCAAGGCAGCAAGAAAGAAACCTGGCAGAGGAATTTCCAGAGTACTGGTTCCTGGAAGGCCCAAGTACAGCCAGGGACCTGAGCAGTGTGAGGGAATAGAGGGACAGCCAGACGAGCCAGTGGACCTGGTGCAGCTAGAGCAAGAAGACGAAGGAAAAGAAGTGAGAGGAGTTAATGGGTAGGGAGATGGCAGGAGACAGAAGCACAGGTGCTAACTCTGGGCTCAAGCTTGGACAGGGCAGTTGGAAATAAAAGCTTCATACCCCAGGGTGTGTGCTATAGAACGAGCAGCCGAAGCTGGTCAAGTTACAAGGAAAGATGTTTAATCAAGGCTTAGGGATTAGAATCCAGAGAATACAGACTCCAAAAGTATTTGATTTGTCTCCAGGGAGTTAAAACACACACACACACACACACACACACCACTTCAACTAGTCCATAATCAGGTCTGTGCTAGAAAAATGAGGTTGGCAATTACTGAGATTCTAATTGGTGGAAATTTCCACCAGCGCCAATTTTTTTTAAGAAAGTACTTCACAATATTTGATTACATTTGATATTCAAACACCAATCCCACCACCATTACACATTCCCACCACCATATTTTGGGTGTTTCCATCCCGAACCCCAATCCCTGTCCCAAAGCAGAACGGAAATAATATAATATTCCCCTTTAAGGTTGGTTGCCTCCTACTTTGAATCTCATCAAATGTGGCGCGGTACTCTTGAAGAATGGGTATGGTGTGTCCTATGAAGTGTAGCGTGGTCCAGGAAAAGGTTCACTCATGAGTGAGGCTCTGCCCAAGCATGTGGAGAGTGGCTCTGAGTATGGCAGAGGTTGAGTTCTGGAGGTTTCAGCTGCTGGGGCTGGGTCCCTCGGGGCAGGGGTTTTATTCAGCCCACATCCATTCTCTTTTCTTCTTACTAACAGTTCTCTGATTTGTCTTCCAGGAAGTCCCATGTACCCCATGCAGCCTGTAAGTTTCAAGAAAGGCTGATACCTCCACCATGCAAGAGGGGCCTGGCCAGTCAGAAAGGCATCTGGTCCTGTGGACCCCAGGTTGCTCTGAAATAGGTATGTGTGGGCTCACACCAATAGTGCATGAGGGGAAGGCCTGAGAACATTTGGGGGAGAGTAGAGATTATTTATTTTGGGGGCCACAGCCCATGATGCTCAGGACTTATTCCTAGCTCTGTGCTCAGATCACTCCTGGCAGTGCTAGGAAGACCATATGTGTTGCTGTTGCTTGGGTTGAACTAGGGTAAGTCCCATGCAAGACAAGTACTGGATCCACTGTGCTACCTCTCTGGTCCATGTCCTAAATTTCAATAGGAAGAGAGGTGCCTGTGTCTTCCAAACACTGCACAATGTTGCTGTCAGGCTGTGCTTCCAAACTTTCTTCCATTTGCATCTTTCCAAAGACTGAATCCAACTTCAACCGCAATTGTCTACAAATCAACCAAGATTTGTATTTGTAGCCTTATTTTCTTTTTTACTGAAGTATTTTTGAAAATTCCTCTAGACATTTAGTTACAACAAGCAATATAAAATAAATTATTTTATTTTATAAAAGACTGAGAAGGGGGCAGGCTTGGAGGGTGGCCCCCTGGTGAGCACCCCACACCCCCAGCACTCTCTTCTCTGCTCAGGGCTTTCCTTCAGAGGCAACAGTAGAACAGCAGGAAGCTGTGAGGACCAAGTCTCGCCAGCTGGCCGACAGTCAGCTCTCCCTGGATCCTGCTCACCTAGGACAGAATCTATTTCCACGGGACCTTCGACTGCTCTTGGCTGCTCGAAGTGAAGGTCAGGTGTGTCGGGCAGCTGGTTCTCTATTCATGCTGTTTTATTGCTCATTTGTCTTATATGCAAAATAAGGTCCCTTCTCTTTTTCGTCCTTTCTTAAAACAAACCACCACTGCCCCATTTCCCAGTTTAGGTAATATGGTACCATAGTCTTTCAGTTTATAATACTGAAAAAGTCACTGCATTTCTCCCCACCACCACCACCATCACCAAAGTGCGCATAACTCACCACTGTGCCTGCAGTACCTCTGGTCCAGTCTTCATTAATCTCCACTCCCCCCAAATGAGAAGTGATCCTTGAGCACTTTTTTTTTGTTTACTTTGTTTTTGGACCACACTGGGTGGTGCTCAGGGGTCACTCCTGGCTCTGCACTCAGGGATCACTCCTGGAGGGACTCAAGGGACCATATGGAATGCTGGGAATCAAACCCAGGTTGACCACACGCAAGGCATAGGACCTCCCTGCTGTACTATTACTCTGGCCCCTCCTTACACATCTCAACAGGATCCACCCAGAACAACTCTCCCCCCTTCCCTTGGTTATTACTATTGCAAGTTCTGGGTTCACACCCTCGGTTATGGTGTGCTGGAAGCCACACTTGTAGCGCTGTGGATTACAACAGCAGTTCTGGGATTCTCACTGGGTACTGTGGGGCAAGTGAGACATGCCAGTCTCAGTCTCGTGCACGCATAGTTGGCACTCTAGCACTGAGCCACATCCACAAACCCTCAGAATTACTGTTTCAAAGTCTTTTAAAAGAGTATTATGGGGTCAGGAACGTAGCTCAGTAGTACAGCATTTGCCTTGCATGTGAGAGGTCCTGGGTTTGATTCCTGGTACCGTGTGGTCCTCTAAGTAGCACAGGAAGCACCTAGACCTGGCTAGGAGTGTCTCCCAAGCTCTGCCAAGTGTGGTCTCCAAACAAACTAAAAAATAGTATTTTAATATTTTTCTTCCAAATTTGGAGTGAAAGGTGGGGGTTGGGACACCCTCTGCAATACTCAGGGTATTCCTTTCTCTGTACTCAGGGGACACACGTGGCAGTGCTGGGGGACTGGGGTTCAAATAATGGTTCCAGGTGATGTCGGTGAGCCCCACGGGTGGCTCGTGTGAAGTGGAGGGAGAAAGATTGTCATTTTCTCTGATCCGCCTCTGCCACCTGGGACCCAGGGTTACTGGGTTCTTGTCTCACCTCGCAGAAAGGAATTTCAGGAGTAGACAAGCAGTGCAATTAGATAGTTTTTATTTGGAGGCTTTGAAGAGAAGTGGGGAGAGAAAGTAGGAGAGAGTGTAGAGTTACGTGCTCAAGAAAGAACCTGAGCTTCTCCAAGGGCGGAGAGAGTCCCCACACACATCCCAGTACTAGACATGAAAGCATGAAAATACACATCTCAAGAGGGGAGATGCGGGCAACACGTGTGCTCAGGTACCGTACGTGCTTGGCTACATGGACGCAAGCAGCACATGAGCTCAGGTGACAGATACGTGGCCTTCCTTTGTTCAAGCTGGCCTTTATAGTGTTTTTCAACCTGCCCCCGTGCGGGGCTTCTACGTAGGTCAAAGTCTGTTGCTAAGGCAGTTACCAGGGGAATTGGGAGTAGTGATGGTGTTTGAAATTGCTTTCCTAGCCTTTTCTCTCTGCAGGAGCTTCTCCGGGTCTGTTGTTGTAGATGGGTGAGGGTCTTATCAGGCCTTAGTTCCTATTTTTTCCTGTTTTCTTCTGAGGGTCTTATCAGGCTCTCTCAACTTTGGGGCTGTTTCTTCCCAGGAAAATTTTGCCATTGCCTTGTGAGGGGGCCTTCCCTATCCTGCCTATATCATGGGGATCAAATAAGGGTTGACCAAATGCAAAGCAAGTGCTTTACCTACTATACTCTCTATGTGGCCCACCATCTTTTAATGTAAAAATTGGAGCAAATCAAATAATCCTAGGGTTTATATGCTTTGGTTTTCAGAGTAATTCCAAATCATTTTATTTGGGGGAGAGAAAGCTACATTCACCAGTGCTCAGAGCTTATATTGCTCTGTGCTCACTGATCACTACTGGAGGACCTTGGGGGACCATATAGGGTACTGGGCATCAGCCTAGGTTCACCACATGCAAGGCAAGCACCTTACCTTGAGAGAGTACAGGGCAAACTATACTCTCTTTGGCCCCATGGGTATAGTTTTATATAACACTTCATATACGTCAAACTTGGTAAGCTCAGGAGGTTGATTCCTCTGGAGAATGAATGAAGCCTCAAACGAACAAAAGATCCAAGCTCTTTTGTGAGGCCCACAAATACATCCAGCTACCGTTCAGCTATTATTACTATTAGCTGAATGGCCTGAGTTCTCAGTCACCCTCCTGTGGCATGATGGAAACGGGATAAGGAGTGTTTCAGGTGGCACATCTGGCAGGCACACACAGACCAAGAGAAAGTAGGTTGACCCAGAATCCTTTGCCAACACACTTTTACATCCCACAAAATGCATAGACATCCCCAACATCCCATATAACCCCCTGATCCCCCTCCAGGAGTGATCCCTGAAAGAAGAGCCCTAAGTAAGCCCCGAGCACTGCCAGGTGTGGCACAAAAAGAAATACCAAGTCAAAGTCCACCTACCTTTGTCCTCTAACCCAGTTTGTCTATAGCCTAACCTAGCAGAGACACTCTTGCCAGGAACACTTGCATTAGCATTTGAATGAGCTGGCTTCCCTCAGAGGAGTGGATTAACCTTTGCCCTGGAACTGTTAAGACTTCCTGGCCTTGGTCAAAATTTTGGGAACACTAGGTAGGTTTTCAAGAAGGAAGTCCTGGGTCTCTAGCTCCCTACATGCCAAGCTGCTGAAAACCAGTGTTTAAGGACTCTGCACCCCCACCTCTTACCGTCACCCCTAGTCAGAATGACAGGAGTCTTAATTTGGGGCAAGAGTTCAGACTGTGGAATTTGTAATTGTTGGCGACCGGTCAGAACCTGATCGTGTTCTTTCCATGGGTCTAGGGCAAGGGACAGGTTTATGTTCACTAACTTGTTTTCTTTCCTCTTATATAGCTCCTTTCTGGCCATGTGTGGAGGGGGTGAGTCTGTGGGAGGATTGCTGAGATGCTGTGGGCTTTACAAATTACGAATGGGCCAGAATGATAGTTACAGGGGTTCAGGCATTTGCCTTGCAACCTGCTGACCCTGGTTCAAAGTTCAGTTACCATATATAGTCCTCTGAGTACCACCAAGGGTCACCAGCAGGTTACAAGGCAAGCTCCTGAACCCCTGTACTATCTTCCTGGCCCACTAGAAATTTGTAAAGCCCACAGCATCTCAGTCATCCTCATGAGCATAGGAATAGCCCCTGAGCACTTCCAAATGTGGCCCCTAAACAAAATGATAATAAATTGCTACTTTATTAGTAGTATAATAAGTTGCTAATGGAGAGATGGGCATTTGATCATTGTATAACTGAAACCCAAGCACAAAAATTTGTAAGTCTACAACTGTACCTCATATGTCTCACTAATAAATAAATAAATAAATTTTTAAAAAATAAGGTGCTAATAAAGGGGCAGGGGAGATCCCTCAACAAACTAGATGGGCTGAGTATATGCATGGTCCCCATCAAGAGTGACCGAGAAGAGACAAGAGTCATCCCTGAGCTGAGACTAGTCCCTGAGCACCATCAGGTATTTCCCCCCTCCATTTCCACCCCTCCCTGAGTAAATAAATAAATTGCCCTATCTAATATCAAGACCTAATATCAAGATCTACACAGAATGACACACAAATGAACCTAAGCTGAAGTGTGAATGATGGGCCAAAGGTCAGTTCTCCTGTTCCACAGAACCGAGCATTCCAGCTCCCCAGGGAGGGAAGTGGGGACTCCCCAGCCCTGACGGCCTGAGAGCATGGGTGTAGCCCCTTTCCCAAACAGAGCCTGAGTCCTCAGGATTCTGGAAGCTGCTATCTGCTGTCTTATCAACTCCCCTGATACTAGGCTCAGTTTCCTCATTATTCAGACCAACTTTCCTCTCCTGACAATGCCATGTTTATTTCCCTAAGGAAATGACATAACTTCCCTCTTCCACCTGAATGGGATGGAAATCCCCCTCCCCCTTCTTTAGGGCTGCTACTGACAGTGATTTATGGACCAGACTGCTAAAAGCAAGAACAGTCTGTCTGCCCCAGAGCTTCCCTTGCCGTCTCAGCACAAAGCAGAGACCTCTGTACTGGGGGCAGCATGGCCTCCACGCCCAGACAGCCACAGTGCTGGAGGGCCCCTCTAGCCTGATATCCCCAGCTTTCTAGGGTGAAAGGTCATCAACAGCAAACTTAATGGAATGCACACGGATATGTCTCACATGACTGTCCCTTTAATACTGAGTGCCGCCAGTGAGTGAGGGACTTAATAAGGAAGTCCACCTCTTTTTTTTTTTTTTGGTGGGAGAGACACAACAGACAATGTTCAGGGCTTAATTCTAGTTCTGCAGTCAGGATCTACTCCTGGCAGTGATTGGGGCTATATGGGATACGGGGGGTTGTACCCAGATTGGCCATGTACAAGGCAAGTGCCCTACCTGCTATACTATTGCTTTGGCTCCAAGTCTTATTTTTCTTTTTCTACTGAGGATCTCATTCTTTTAGTTTTGGGGTAGTTCTGTTGTTGTTTTTTTTTCAGGGCCCCACCTAGCGTTGCTCAGGGGTTACTGTTAGCTCTGCACTAAGGAATTACTCTTGGTGGTGCCTGGGGAACCTCATGGGATGCCAGGGATGGAACCCAAGTTGGTCTCGTGCAAGGCAAGCACCCTACCTACTACTATCTCTCTAGTGCTCAGTTTTGGTTTGGGGGCCACATTCATTAGTATTCCAGGGTTACTCCAGGGTTCATTGTTCAGGGTTTGTTCCAGGTGGTATTCAGGGGACTGAGCTATCAGGGACCAAACCTGGGGCTCCCACATGCACTCCAGACCGTTGAGCTATCGCCAACCTCCAAAGACCCCATTGCTTGCCCTGCCCTATGCTGTTTTCACTCAGGGACAATATCAAAGGAGCTCCGAGGATCAGTTGCCCACCACACCCAGAAACAGCCATCCATTTCCAGTACCCCACCCCCACAAGTCACAGTCTTCTCCCTTTATTTTTAGTTATTTTTTTATTGAATCACAATGAGATAAACTTACAAAGTTGTTCACGATTGAGTTTCAGTAATACAATGTTCCAATTCCAACACCCATCCCTCCAACAGTTTCCCTCCCGCCACCACCCCCTCAAGCCTGTGTCTCTACCTCCCTCGCTTTTGAGCAAGATGGTTTGCAATACAGGTACTAAGAGATTATCATGTTCGTTCCTTTACCTACTTTCAGAATGTAGTTCTTATCCAGTGTGATCACTTCCAACTATCATTGTCACAGTGGTTCCGTCTCTATCCTGATTGCCTTCTCACCCAGCAATGGAGGCAGGCTTCCAACCGTGGACTAATCCTGCTGGCCCTTGTTTCTACTGTCCTTGGGTGTTGGTCTCATATTATGTTTTTTCATATCCCACAGATGAGTGCAGTCATTCTATGTCTGTCCCTCTCCTTTTGACTCATTTCCCTTAGCAGTCTTCTTACTTTAAAAGCAAAACATTCCTCTGCTCCTGGGTGGAGACGAATACAAAAGCATTCATTTGTTAGGTAATATGTGTGCCTTTGTCCATTGCAGAATTCTTTACAGTAGTCACGATCTAAAACAACTCAAGTGCTCAATGACAGGTAAATGAATAAAGAAGTAATACAAAGGAAAACTATTCAGCTATAAGAAAAGACAAATTTTTTTTTAATTTTTTGCGGGGGTGGTGGGTGTTGTGTCACACCCCGGCAATGCTCAGGCAGGGGTTCTTCCTGGTTCTGCCCTTAGCATTCACTCCTGGCAGGGCTCAGGGGAACATATGGGGTGCCAGGATTTGAACCCAGGTCAGCTAGGTGCAAGGTAACCCCCTGCTGTACTATCACTCTAGATCCAAAGAAAAGATAAAATCTTGAATTACACTTAGACTTGGATGAAATTGGAGGGTGTTATGCTAAACAATGTGGGTCAGAAAGAGAAAAACATCTGGATGATCTTGCTCACCTGTGGAGTGTAAAGAAAAGAGCAAAGAGGGCCAGAGCTATATAGTACAGTGGGTAGGGTGTTTGCCTTGCACATTGTGGATCCGGATTCAATCCCCAGCATCTCCCCTAAGCACAGCCTGGAATAATTCCTGAGTGCAGAGTCAGGAGTCATTACTGAGCATAGCAGGTGTGACCCCCCCACACCAAAAAAAATGACTAAAGGAAGAAAAGAGTGCCCAATGGAAACAACCCCCAAGACATTGCATCAGAAATGAGAATTGAAGCTGCTTGAGGTAGGGTAGCAAAGGGACCTTGGTATAATGGTGGAAGGGTATTAATATTCTCTTTGTGGGTGTAGCACTATAAGATAAAACAGCAACACTATAATAAAACATGACACTCCAAAAAACAATTTTTGAGAAAAGTAAGAGAAAGGGAGACACAGTACTCACACATTCATATATCTGTAAAAGCAATACATCTTAAATTTATGACTTTTAAAGTAAACTTCTTCCACAAAACTAAAAGGATATCAATTATGGCAATTATTGTGGGAAATGAGATTTCATTCTCCATTATAGCAAAATCTTATTAAAGTTCACTTTCCTTTAGCAAGAGTTGAATGCAAGAAACATTTATCACTAAAGTCAAAACAGGAAGAAACAACTAGAAAATAATATATAGAGAATGCAGGCAAGAAATTTTGAGTAACTTCCTGAGATGCTGAAAATGGACTAATCATGGGAGTGATGAGATGTCTTTTTCAGGACAACTTTTAGAGCAGGATAAGCTTCCTTCGAATCCTGTAGCAAAAGATTTTTGGCTTTTTTTGTTTGCTTATTTGTTTTGGTTTTGGTTTTGGGCCACACCTACCTGTGTTCAGGACTAACTCGTGCCTCTGCATTCAGGACTCACTTCTGCAGACTCAGGGAGTCATGTGTAAGGCAAGCACCCTACCTACTATTCTCTCTTCAGCCCCTAGCAAAACTCTCTGGAAGTCAAGAAATAAGCCAGAAAAACAGAATGAAAAACAAAAACGCTCAGACTGCTTTGTGAGAGAGAAATAACTTTGTGTATCTGTGAAATTCCAAACGGGATCGGACCATCGTCTCCTTTGTGCAAAATTCTACTTCATGGAGTGAGGAGAAAGGGCTGCAAAGTTTAAGAAGAGAACTCCCAGAACAACCACCAACTGGGACCTCTTTGGCACTATTGCAGCAACATGAGAAGATGCCATCGTTGACAACATTGACAAGGAATACGATCGACTGGTTCAGCACCTCCATGCTTGTGCGAAGAATGCCGAGAGAGAGAGATAGCCACAAAAAGACACCTGTATTCGAAAACTCTTGAGCTCATTCCCCACCGTGGTTTGGCAAAGCCTCAGGCAACCACAAGTGAACATCCAAGATCACAAAGCAGTGAAGAGAAGCGATAAAAGAAGACCTCAAAGAGAGAAGAGTAGCAGTGCTAGCGGATGCGGCAGAAGCTGGGTAAAGCATTCGCAACGCCCACCTGTCCTTGTCAACTACAAGACCAAGATGACTGCCCTCCGATGTCCTGATGAGTCTATTACATCTTCCAGAAGGGCAATGGAGAAGATTATCCATGACTTCTACTCAGATCTCTTTGATAGCCACGTCCACCTGTCCACATACCAAATTCTGCAGGACGGATATGTCATTCCCAATGTTCTCCCTTCTGAAATTCGACACGCCATTTCATCGGTAAAGAAGCACCAGGCCCAGACAAGGTCAGACCCAAACACCTGAAGAACCTGCTGTCAGTACTCATCAATACACTAGCTCGGTTCTTCACATGCTACCTGTCTGAATACAAGGCTCCGTCCCAATGGAAAACCAGCAGGACTGTACTACTGTACAAGAAGGGAGACATTCACGACATTGGCAACTATAACCCGATCTGCCTGTTGTCTATCGTCTTCAAGCTGTTCACTTGAGTCATCCTGAATAGGATTGGCAGAACACTAGATGAAGGACAACCATGCAAGCAAGCTGGGGTCCAAAAAGGGTGCAGCACGATTGACCATATCTACACTATAACCAAGCTCATTGAGGTTTCTCGGGAGTTTAAGATGCTGCTCTGTCTAACGTTCATTGATTGAAAGAAGGCCTTTGATTCCATTGAGACTGAAGCAGTCATTGAAGCCCTAGCCAAACAGAGCGTTCAAACTCAATACATCAGGATCCTCTGTGAGCTGTATTGCAAATTCACTAGCAGCATTTCATCATTCTACAAGGAAGTGATCATCCATGTCAAGAGAGAGGTTTGGCAGGGTGATACCATTTCACCAAAACTCTTCAGTGCCACCTTCGAGAATGTCATGCAACTACTGGAATGGGAAGGAATGGGAGTGAAGATAGATGGTCGGCAACTACACGACCTCCGCTTCGCTGATGACATCATTCTAATAGCACCAAACATTAGCCAAGCTGCACAAATGCTGGCCGACTTTGACCGTGAGTGTGGAAAGGTCAGACTACAGCTGAATCTCACGAAGACAATGTTTCTGAGAAATAGTCTCGTTCCTGACGTTCCATTCGCTCTCAACAGAATGAATATTTCTGAATACAACAGTTATGCGTACCTAGGTCAAGAAGTCAACATGACGAATTACCTAGTACCTGAGTTGCACAGGAGGAAGAGAGCGGCTTGGAACACCTTCAAGAGCATCAAAGAAATAGCTAAGACGATGAAGAACCTCCAGCTCCAGGCACATCTCTCCGATTCCACTGTTCTTCCTGCATTAACATACACCTCAGAGACCTGGGCCCTAAGAAAACAGAATGAGAACACTATTCGGGTCTCCCAAAGAGGAATCGAAAGAGCTATGCTTGGAGTATCACGCTTCACTCAAATGAGAGAAAGAATTTGGAGTTCCGACCTCCGTCGACGATCAAGAATCAGGGACGCTGTCTCTTTTGCCAAAGTGTCGAGAATCAGATGGGCTGGACACGTAATGAGATATGGAGATGACTACTGGACTAGAGCCATTACTGACTTGATTCCACAGGATGTCAAAAGATTGCGTGGCCGCCCACCTATGAGATGGTCAGACTTCTTTGTCAAGACCCTGAACGATCGGTTTGAGGCTCTTTGTGTTCCTAGAACGAGCAGATGCCATTGGGTTACACTAGCATGCAACAGGGATGAATGGAGACATTACTGGTGCCCGCTCGTGCAAATCGATGAGTAACAGGATGTCAAGTGATCAACTGATCTGTGAAAAAATTAATAAATTTTAAATAAAAATAAAACAGTCCAACAGTGCCTAATTCCTTGACCAAAACAGTGTGTGTATGTGTGGTGGGGGGTAGGATGAGTGATAGCACAGCAGGAAAGGCACTTGCTTTGTGTGTTTTTCACCTGGGTTCAATCCCTAAAACCCCATATGATCCCCAAGTCCAGCCAGGAGTGATCCTTTAACACAGAGCCAGGGTAAACCCTGAGCACTGCAGGGTGTGGCCCCCAAACAAACAAAAGATGTGGGAGGTGAGAATTGGGGCCAGACAGGGGATACTCTGGGGCTATTCCTGGCTCTGTGTTTAGTAATGCTCCCTGGTGGTGCCATGGGGACCATGCTGGTGCCTGGAAGTCACATCAGGCTTAGCTACATGTAAAGCAAGTGTCTTACCTCCTATACTTTATCCCGGGCCCCTCAAAAATATTTTAAAGGTAAAGAGTCCCTTATATAAAATACAAGTTTTAGTTCTAAACCAAGATATTTAAAGAAAAAAGGCAATAACCCAAAATATTGACAGGAACTCTTCTTTTAATCTATGTATTCGTTTTTTACTCATTGTATTTTCATATTGGTAGTACTCTTTAAAACATGATATATGTGCCATGCCACTGGACCCCACGCTAGGCTGTTTTCACTCGGGTGCCCCAAAGGAGGGGCGGGTGAGAGCCTTCCCCACCCCAAGGGACCCAGCTTGGCAACTGACCTCCACAACCCAACTGCCTCCACGCTTAAGGCCTCTCCCCACAGGCTCGGGCCAAGCCTCACATATGAAGGAATGAACATATTCCTGGACCTCGCAGCAGCTTTCGCAGCTGCATGATACATCAGAAGATACTCCCTACCCATTCTCCATAAATCATAAATACTACACCATATTTGATGGAATTCATTCAGTAGGCAACAAATCATAGAGGGAAATATACATATATATGCATATATACATATTTTCAGATATATATACCAAAGCTCACATCACCCAAACCTTAACAACATGTTAGTGATATCCTATAGAAAGTTAATGGCTGCTGCCAAAATAGAACAATCTTCACACTGTTTCCTATATAGGGCTGGAGCAATAGCACAGCAGGTAGGGCGTTTGCCTTGCAAACGACCAACATGGCCAACAGGAGTTCAATTCCTCCAACCCTCTCAGAGAGCCTGGCAAGCTACCGAGAATATCTCGCCCACAGAGCAAAGCCTGGCAAGCTACCTGTGACGTATTCGAGATGCCCAACACAGTGACAATTGTCACAATGGAGACGTTACTGGGCCCGCTCGAGCAAATCGATGAACAACGGGAGGACAGTGACAGTTTCCTATACGAACACTTTTTTGTAAGCATGTTCAGCAGTTCTTCATAACAGACAATACAAAATATATTCTTTCGGTTGTGTTTTGGGACAGGGATTGGGGTTTGGAATGGAAACATCCTGAACTTGGTGGTGGGAAATTGTAATGGTGATGGGATTGGTGTTTGAATATTAAATGTAATCAAACATTGTGAACTAATTTATAAAATAAATTTTTTTAAAAAAACATGATATATGCATACTGTGGGTGATTAGTGGGGAGTCGGGTATCACACCTGGCGGTGCTCAGAGGCTAATCCTGGTTCTGTGCTTAGGAGTGACTCCGGGCAATGCTTGGGGGACCATATGTGATGCTAAGGATTCAAACCAGTGTTAGCAGTGAGAGTAAACACAACAGAGTCAGGTGGCATAGCCCTTACCTCCCCAAAAGTAAAAAAAAAAAAAGACAATAAAAGCAGAGGCCTAGAGAAATATCTTGTTTAAAAGAGTTATTTTCAGTAGGAACCCTGGCTTTGATACCCAGACCACATGGCTTCCCAAACACTGAGCACTACCAGGTGTGACCGCCCCCCTCCAAACCAGAAAACAAAAAATATACATAACTAGGAAGCAGGGGGCATAATCAAAAGGCTTGGAGCACATGTTGTGCATATGGGAGCCCTGGGTTGAAACCAAGCACCACAGGGTCCCTTGAGCACTGCTGGGAGTGCCCCCTTCACTCTTTCCTCTCCCACCAACAGACTATCAAAGACTAGGAATGTCTCTCTCACTCCTCCCACAAGGACAAGTAAACTTTATGGATCTTAACTCTCCTATAAGTACTGAGACAAATAGGAGGGCCTATTTGTCCTATTTGTCCGTTGAAATGATCAGATATTTATATGAAAAACTACCAAACCTCTGCTAATTTGTGGGCCACTGCTATACTAAAAGAGATAATTTTATTATTTTAGGAATAATAGATTATTTTATCATTCTTATATTTGTAGTTATTTCCCTATTGCTTGTAGCTATTATATAAAGGACACCTGTCATTCATCTCAAATTAGACTTTGTGCATAAATAATCTGAAGGTTCTATTCCTCTCAGTCCCTCTACCAAACTTCAGTCCTTACGGGAAAGGCAAGATTCATAAAATTTATCCATGCTCTACACATTGCTACACCTTTATAGTCTTGATGACTTTATGAGCAAGTCTTTTGTTTAAACAAATTATTGAAATCAACATGGAAAGAGTCCCATGAATCATAATGAGTTTGATAATTGGCAGTTTGTATTCCTCACTGACTTTGCTCTTTAATTTGTGATAATAAACACTTATCTCTGTTGTGCTTTTGGCATCTTAAACTTGTTCAAACAGGAACAATGTTTTTTTTATATAGAAAGTTCCAGGAAACTTGTAGTTTATGGTGCTTGTTCTGAGGTATAATCAGGGCCTCTCCCTGAGAGGAAGCACATCCTTCTGGTACACAGCAGGTCCGTTTCATTCACCATCCTTGTGTCTATGCTGTTGATGAGAAATAAATTCCTACCATTAATGAACAAAACAGTGCTAGTCAAAGGCCTTTTAAAAATGTTGTTTCACTTAAATTTAGTTTTAACTACTATTGAGGATTTGCTCTACTTAACCATGTTAATTTATCAGTATTTCTGGATATCCAAAGGACACAGTCAAAAACCCTGTAAAGGGTTGAATATACTGACATCTCCCCCCAAGCATACGACCATCTAATCTTCGATAAGGGGGCAAGAAAAGTGAAGTGGAGCAAGGAAAGCCTCTTTAACAAATTGTGCTGGCAAAACTGGACAGCCACAAGCAAAAAAGTGGGCTCAGATCTCTGCCTAACACCATGTACAAAAGTAAGATCAAAATGGATTAAAGACCTCAACATCAGACCGGAATCCATAAGGTTCATTGAAGACAAAGTTGGCAAAGCCCTCCATGATATTGAAGCTAATGGTATCTTCAAACTTGTCATGCCACTGGCCAAGCAAGTGAAAACAGAGATAGACAAATGGGACTATCTTAAACTAAGAAGCTTCTGCACCTCAAAAGAAACAGTGACCAAAATACAAAGACAGTCTACAGAATGGGAAAGGATATTCTCCCAATACACATCCGACAAGGGGTTGATATCAAGGATATACAAGGTACTGGTTGAACTCCACAAGAAGAAAACATCCAACCCCATCAAAAAATGGGGCGACGAAATGAAGAGAAACTTTCTCAAAGAAGAAATCCGAATGGCTAAAAGGCACATGAGAAAATGCTCTACATCATTAATCATCAGGGATATGCAGATGATTAATGAGATACAACAAATGATATATAATTTCACACCACAGAGACTGGTCCACATCCAAAAGAACAAAAGCAACCGGTGCTGGTGTGGATGTGGTGAGAAAGGGACCATCCTTCACTGCTAATGGGAATGCCGACTGGTTCAGTCCTTTTGGAAAACAGTATGGACGATTCTCAAAAAATTAGAAATTGAGCTCCTATTTGACCCAGCAATACCACTCCTGGGAATATATCCCAGAGAGGCAAAAAAATATAGTCGAAGTGACATCTGCACTTGTTTGTTCATTGCAGCACTCTTTACAATAGCCAGAATCTGGAAAAAACCTGAGTGCCTGAGAACAGATGACTGGCTAAAGAAACTTTGGTACATTTACACAATGGAGTACTATGTAGCTGTTAGAAAAGTTAGAAAAGATGAAGTCATGAAATTTACATACAAGTGGTACTACATGGAAAGTATCATGTTAAGCGAAATGATTCAAAAAGAGAGGGATAGACAGAAAGATTGCATTCATCTGGGGAACATAAAGTAACAAAATAGGAGACTAACACCCAAGAGTGGCCGAGATTAGTAACAGGAGGTTCGCTCCATGGCCTGGAGGCAAGCCACACATGCTAGGGGAAAAGGGAGCTCAGACAGAGAAGGGAGCACCAAATAAAGGGTGTTGGGAGGATCCTCCCAGGACGGGAGAAACATGCTGAAAGTAGACTATAGAACAAACATGATTGCCACTCAATGCCTCTTTTGCAAATCACAACACCCAATAGGAGAGAGAGAACAAAAGGGAATGTCCTCCCACAGAGGCAGGGTGGGATGGGGGGGATGGTGGGTGGAAGGGATACTGGGACCCGTGGTGGTTGAAAAATGGGCACTGGTGGAGGGATGGGTATTTGATCATTGTATAATTGAAACCCAAGCACAAAAATTTGTGGGTCTACAACTGTACCTCATGGTGTTTCACTAATAAAAATTTTTAAAAAACCCTGTAAAACACAGTGGCAGTTACTTTTCTTTTTATAAATACCCAATTGTGGTATTTATAAAAACAAATAAACAAAAGGACAAGGAAAGATATATTTATATAAAATAGGGTTCAATTTCAGAGGTGACTGGTGAGCTTGTAGATTAGCCATCCTTTCCTAATATCTTAGTGCAGTGATAAAGATTTTGGAAGTGCATAAATCCACAGTCACCAGGAAATGGAAATGGGCTGGGCACCAGCAGTTACACACTGGGATTTTTGGGGAATGGAAAGAGGACTTGAAGTTGTAGACATGAGAGCAAAGTTCAGGGCTACGAGCAGGAAGGGCTCCAGGGGAGTGAACCTTTTCTGCCTGACACCCAGATAATGTTTGGACGGGAATATGCTCTTAAGAAGAAAGAGGTGCAAAGCAGAATACTAACAGGGATTATTTTCAAAATGTTGTGTAAGAGGAAGTTATTTAGGAGCTAAAATCGAGTATTCCCAAATATTCGTCAAAATTTACGACAATGACATTTTCAGAAGGCAGATAAAGATTATTTGCTACACACTCTTTCTTTCTTTCTTTCTTTCTTTCTTTCTTTCTTTCTTTCTTTCTTTCTTTTTTCTTTTTGAGTCACACCTGGTGATGCACAGGGGTTACTCCTGGCCCATGCACTCAGGAATTACTTCTGGCAGTGCTCGGGGGACCAAATGGGATGCTGAGAATCAAGCCTGGGTTGGCCTCGTGCAAGGCAAACACCCAACTTGCTGTGCCATTGCTCCATCCCCTTACACACTCTTTCTTTTTTTTTCCTTTTTTTTCTTTTTATTAGTGAGACATCGTGAGGTACAGTTGTAGACTTACAAATTTTTGTGCTTGGGTTTCAATTATACAATGATCAAATACCATCCCTCCACCAGTGTCCATTTCCCACCACCACGGATCCCAGTATCCCTCCCACCCGCCCATCCCCCCCATCCCACCCTGCCTCTCTGGCAGGGCATTCCCTTTTGTTCTCTCTCTCTTATTGGGTGTTGTGGTTTGCAAAAGAGGCAATGGGTGACAATCATGTTTGGTCTATAGTCTACTTTCAGCATGCTTCTCCCATCCTGGGAGGATCCTCCCAACACCCTTTATTTGGTGCTCCCTTCTCTATCTGAGCTCCCTTTCCCCCTAGCATGTGTACACACACTTTATTAAGAAGATTACTTGAGGGTGCACTCCAGTGAAAATAAGAAAAAGCCCATGGGGACCAAAAGATTGTATAGCACGTCGGACACTTGCCTTGCACAAGGTCAACCCAGGTTCAATCTCTGGTGTCCCATGTAGTTCCCTGAGTTGCAATGAGATTAATTCCTGAGCACAAAGCGAGGGTAAGCCTGAGCCCCACAGACTATGGCAAAATAATAATGATAATAATAATAATAATAATAGCACTGTAGCACTGTCCTCCCCCCCTCCAAAAAAAAAAAGAAAAGAAAAAAAAGAAAGGGCTGCAAAGTTTAAGAAGAGAATTACCAGAACAACCACCAACTGGGAGCTCTTTGGCACTATTGCAGCGACATGTCAATGAATGCTGTCATTGACAACATTGACAAGGAATACGATCGACTGGTTCAGCACCTCCATGCTTGTGCGAAGAACACTGAGAGAGAGATAGCCACAAAGACACTTGTCTTCGAAAACTTTTGAGCTCATTCGCCAACCTGGCTTGGCACAAACCTCAGGCAAACACAAGTGAACATCCGAGATTGCAAAGCAGTGCAGAGAAGCAATAAAGGAAGACCTCAAAAAGAGAAGAGCAGCAGTGCTGGCAGATGCAGCAGACGCTGGGAAAAGCATTCACAATGCCCACCTGTCCTTCGTCAACTACAAGACCAAGATGACTGCCCTCCAACGTCCTGATGGATCTATCACATCTTCTAAAAGGGCAATGGAGAAGATTATCCATGACTTCTACTCAGATCTCTTTGATAGCCTTGTCCACCTGCCCACATACCAAAAAACCAGCAGGACTGTACTACTGTACAAGAAGGGAGACATCCATGACATTGGCAACTATAACCCGATCTGCCTGTTGTCTGTTGTCTTCAAGCTGTTCACTCGAGTCATTCTGAATAGGATTGGCAGAACACTAGATGAAGGACAACCATGCAAGCAAGCCAGTTTCTGAAAAGGATTCAGCATGATCCACCATATCTACACTATAACCAAGCTCATTGAGGTTTCTCGGGAGTTTAAGATGCTGCTCTGTCTAACGTTCATTTATTGAAAGAAGGCCTTTGATTCTGTTGAGACGGAAGCGGTCATCGAAGTCCTAGCCAAACAGGGCGTTCAAACTCAATACATCAGGATCCTCTGCTATCTGTATTGCAGATTCACTACCAGGATATCATCATTCTACAGGGAGGTGATCATTGACATCAAGAGAGGGGTTCAGCAGGGTGATCCCATTTCACCGAAACTCTTCAGTGCCACCTTCGAGAATGTCATGCAACTACTGGAATGGGAAGGAATGGGAGTGAAGATAGACAGTTGGCAACTACACCACCTCCGCTTCGCTGATGACATTGTTCTAATAACACCAAACATCAGCCAAGCCGCACAAATGCTGGCCAACTTCGACTGTGTGTATGTGTGTTTGTGTGTGTGTGTGTGTGTGTGTGTGTGTGAGAGACGGTCGGACTACAGCTAAATCTCACGAAGACAATGTTTATGAGAAACAGTCTCGTTCCTTATGTTCCATTCGCTCTCAACAGAATGTACATCTCTGAATGTAACAGTTATGTGTACCTGGGTCAAGAAGTCAACATTATGAATGACCTGGCACCAGAGTTGCACAGGAGGAAGAGAGCAGCTTGGAATGCCTTCAAGAGCGTCGAAGAAATAGCTAAGGGGATGAAGAACCTCCAGCTCTGGGCACATCTCTTCGATTCCTCTGTTCTTCCTGCATTAACATACTCCTCAGAGACCTGGGCCCTAAGAAAACAGGATGAGAATGCTATTCAGGTCTCTAAAGAGGAATCAAAAGAGCTATGCTTGGAGTATCACGCTTGACTAAAATGAAAGAATCCGGAGTTTCGACCTCCGTCAATGATCAAGAATCAGGGATGCTATCTTGTTTGCCAAGGCATCGAAAATCAGATGGGCTGGACACGTAATGGGATTTGGAGATGACTACTGGACTAGAGCCACTACCGACTTGATTCCATGAGACGTCAACAGATCATGTGGCTGCCCACCTATGAGATGGTCAGACTTCTTCGTCAAGACTCTGAATGATTGGTTTGAGGCTCTTCGTGTTCCTAGAATGAGTAGAGGCCATTGGGCTACACTGGTGTGCAACAGGGACGAATGATGATGTTACTGGTGCCCGCTCAAGCAAGTTGATGAATAACAGGATGTCAAGTGATCAAGTGATTTACTGATCATCTTTGGGCTCTCCAATAGGGAGAATTTGGTGATTATAGGACACAAGAAAAGCCCAAATATCAGAAGAACAACCTTGATCTTATAAAAGCAAAGGAACAACTGGCAGAGGCAGAGGGCTGAAAGGAGGGAGAGGAGATGAGGAAAGAGTAGAAGGGCCAGACAGAGGCCAACAGCTGCAGCACAAGCTGTACATGCCCAGGCCTGGATTCCATCCCCAGCACCGCAGGGCCCACAAGTACTGCCAGGAGGTTCCCTTGGGCACCAAGCCAGGAGTTGCTCCTGAACACCACAAGGCATGACCCCCAAACCAAGAGATAAAATATAAAAAAGTGGAGATTATGATCTTCTCATACTAGATTGAGGAATCTGCAGTTTGTGTCATAAGTGAAAAGAATAAGAAATAGAACCTAAGGTATATTATTTAGAATTACAAAAATAACCAAAAGGATTTGAAATAATATGACCATCAGCAAAAGTGTGAGATGAGGAAGAAGAAAAGTGAGAAAGTGTGTAAATGATTGGAATTTTAATCTCTCATTTTTAGAAGCCAAGAGACTCTTTCTAAATTTAAGACTCAGTGCTGCAGAGATAGTACAGCTGGTAAGGCGTTTTCTTACACACAGCTGACCCTAGTTCAATTCCCAGCACTGCATATGGTCCTCCAAGCACCACCAGGAGTGATTCCTGAGCACAGACCCAGGAGTATGCTCTGAGCACTGCTGGGTGTGATCCCAATACCCCCTCCCTGAATAGGAAACAAAAACTTGTAGAGTAAAAAAATAAAAGCTTGTTGTGGTAACATCCAGTACTAAGATGAAATCATTATTGTTAAAATGTAATTGTTTCTAACATAGGAAAATGAAAATGGAAAAGGAATCCAACTGGTTTCTCTTAAAACCCTTTCTAAGCATTTGGATGTCTTTGTTGTTAAGATGTAGATATGTGCTTTGGGGAGAGGGGTTAGTCCTCTCCCACAGTCCTGGGAGGTCGGTCCCAGGATATGGTGCTGCTTGAGCCCTGTGCAGGACCACCTAATGTGTTGCTCAGGGCCCTACAATCTCCAGCAATGCTTGGGGAAACCATCTGTAGCGCTAGAGATCAAACCAGGCTTGCATGTTCGGCATGTGCCTTAATCTGTACTATAACTCCAGACCGCAGCATGCTTTGATTTCTTTTTTAATTATTATCCGTAATGATTTATAGTTTAGAAATGACTCATTGACTTGTCAACATATTGGCAATACTCAGGGGTTACTCCTGGCTCTTTACTGAGGGCAGACTCAGGTGGGTTAGGGGGACAATCATGTAGGATGCTGTGGATAGAGCATGGGTTGGCTGCATGTAAAGCTAGTGCCCTACCTACTGTGCTATCTCTCTGGCCCCAGTAGTCTTTAAGTAGTTGAAGGCTTTGAGTAGTTCAATTAATTACGTGTTTTGCTTATTTGATTTTATAGCACCATTTTGAAAATCACCCAGAAAAGGTGAGTGTAGGTGAAGCTAGCTTTAATGAAGAAGGATTAAATTTTGTTCTGAACACTATTTACAATAGCCAAAATCTGGAAAAAACCCGAGTACCTGAGAACAGATGACTGGTTAAAGAAATTTTGGTATGTATACACAATGAAATACTATGCAGATGAAATCATAAAATTTGCATATAAGTGGATCAACATGGAGAGTATCATGAAATGAGTCAGAGAGAGAGGGGCAGACATAGAATGACTGCTATCTTTTGTGAAACTTGTAGAAAAGTAACAGAGTGGGACACTAACACCCAAGGATAATAGAGATAAGGGCCAGAAAGATCACTCCATGACTTGGAAGCTGGCCTCACATGTTGGGGGAAAAGGCACCTGGGATAGATAAGGGACCACTAAGTAAATGATGCTTGGAGGGCTCTCTCAGGATGGGAGATGTATGCTGAAAGTAGACTATGGACCAAACATGAGGACCACTTATTATCTGTATTGCAAACCATAACATCCAAAAGGAGAGAGAGAGTAAAAGAGAATGTGCCTGCCACAGAGGCGGAGGGGGGGGATGGGGGAATGGGGTAGGGGTGTTAGGTGGGGATACTGGGAAATTGGTGGTAGAGAATGGGCACTGGTGGAGGCACTCGGTCATTGTATGACTGAAACATAATCATGAAAATTTGTAAGTCTGTAAAAATAAAATTAAATTTAAAAACATTTTGTTCTGAAGTCTGTATAACTCCCCGTAAGGAAACATAATATAATGGGGTTTGTATGCATCCTGAAATATCTGGTGCACCTGTGACACCAGTGACACCTGTAATACAAGCGGGAAATCTCCAGACAGACTCCTGGGTGCCCTCCAGCAACTGAGTTGGCAGATAACAGAACAGGCTTGTGGTGCCCCCTACTGTCTTGTTGGCAAACTGTATGAAAGGGTTTGTTCTTGTTTAATCTCAAACCTGAAGAGACATTAAGAAGCGTTGAGAAAAAAGGACCCCTACCTGGATCATCATGTACACTTATTTCCATGTTTGAATAATTAAAAATGATGCCCATTTCCACAATGATTTTCACATCTGGAAAATTTGAGCAACAGCCGGGCATGAAATGATAGTTAGATTCTGAGATCATGCGTGGCATGCTAAAGCATTTCTTTTTTTTGTTGTGGTTTTGTTTTGTTTTGTTTTGTTTTGGGGCCACGCTCAGCAGTGCTCAGAGATCTCTCCTGGCTCAGGAGACTACATGGGGTACTGGGGATTTAACCTGGGTCTGCATGTGCAAAACATATGCCCTTATCTGCTGTTTTACCTCTCTGGACCCCCTTTGGAAGCATTTCTAGGAGAAATGTCCAGACTGTGAAATGCCTCTCCTTCCCATTCGGCATTAATGCCAAAACCCCACCAGTCTCTCAGACCAGTCTCACCTACCAGCCTTGATTTGCAGTTGGAAACACAGCCAGGTCGGGACAGTGTTCTCTCGACTCCTTGCAGCTCAAGATCATACAGGAGGCCCAGAGAGGACTGTGTATCCAGCTGCTGGCCAGGGCAGCAGTGAACAAAGAAACCTGCCTGGTGGGAAGGAGAGCACAATGTGGACACACATTATTGACACTGAGCAAGTGAGAATGCTCAGGAGAAGACGAAGGACAAACTCATTGATTAGTGAGTATCTGTAGCACTGTAGCACTGTCCTGTTGTTCATCGATTTGCCTGAGCGGGCACCAGTAACATCTCCTTTGTGAGACTTGTTGTTACTGTTTTTGGCATATTGAATATGCCACGGCACCTATAAGGAGGAGAAAACTGGCATGGAGTGTGGCAGCTGGCACAGAGCAAGAGTTCTGAGCCACCAAATCAGGTCCCATCTTTGGGAATCTCCTCTGATCCTCTGGGTTGGCGGTGAGGTGAGGACATACAAGCATCGTCACTAAACCGCCCCCAGCATATGTCTCCTGGATGCTACTTGTTTACTCCTGGTGTCCCCAGCTCCAACAACAGGCTCCTAGAGTGTTTCCTCTCGTGATCTACAAAGACTAAGTTCTTGAGAAATGTTCAAGTGGAAAGTGTGACTTTGCATCTTCTATTTCTCCCTGAAAGTTTACAACTCTCTGGGGTGAGGAAAAGCCCAAATGGACTGGCCCGAGGCTTGAAGTTTGGAAGCTGTGACCTCCTCTCAATGGGAGACATGCCCCGGTATGTTCTATTGGGTTCTGATGGGGCCCATGCAGAACCTTAACACATCTTCCATTTTCTTCCTTTCCCCTTTGCGGGGCCTTCCAAGCAATGCTCAGAAGGTCTGAGGACTCCAGTGGAAATTCTCAGTCAGCCAAGTTATTGGTTCAGCACAAGGGATTTGCTAAGCAGTATTGACAATAAATAGGTTGGAAGTTGGGTGAGATCTACAGTAGTTAATAGGGAGGCTTAATAATAATCTGGGAACCAGGGCCATAGAGATAGTACAGAGGGCCAGGTACTGGCCTTACAGGGATCATACAATCACCAGCAACTCTTATGGTCCTTGGAACTCTGCTATGAGTGATCCATGAGTACAGAGCCAGGAAAAAGCCCTGAACACTTCTAGGTATGATCTCAAAATCAAAACAAACAAACAAGAAATCCACAGACAAATAAATAATTTTTAAAAAGTGTTTTAATATTTATATCTTTCCAGATCTTTTTTCATATACGTAAAAGTATTGAGAGTAGATTGTAAAAGTACCATTCTTTTCTTTGCATTTAATACATTGTGAACACATATACATACTAATTACTACACATCTCTAAAATGTTCTAGTTCTTTTTAAATTTAATTTAATTTTTATAAAGGTGTTCACAATAATTTATTATATTCAATATTCCAACACCAATCCCACCACAATTACATCTTCCTACCATCAATATTTCAAATTTTTCCAACCACCACCCAAGCTTGCCCCAGTAGCAGGCCCTAAATAATTTATTTTTTATTGCTTGTTATGAATAATCCACTAAAATTGATCCAGAAAGATGTGAAGATTGTTGTATCTCAGCCTGGAGTAACTAAGCCATTGTATAAGAGATTTACTAACATGCTGTTATAGATTGAGCCTTGTGTGCTAACATGTATGTGTGTGTGTGTGTGTGTGTATTTTTAATCGAGATCAGTAGCCCATCCAATGTGGTATGCTACTGCTAGTATGTCATTGATGTAGAATATGAGATGTTGCTTCAGGAATTCTAAAATTTTAAACAGGGTGATATATCTGGAATTAACTTTTCAACTGGATAGTGACTTTGGAGTCCAGAGGCATCTCTGCAGCTTGTTGATCTCGTCCAAGAGTTATTTGTGAATCTCTGGTCATGGCTATTAATGAGCTTAGAAGCACCAGAGGCAGTTCATGGGCGGGACTGTCAGACTCCTGGAAGCACAGGGAGATGGGGGAAGGTCTCCCATCCCTGACTCAGTGTAAGCCTGGAGATTTTGGTCACAAAACCCACATACCAGAAGTTTTCAGCAGATTCACTCAAGGATAAGTCTTGTCCCGAACCTGTGGAGATTAGCCTTGAGCATGGAGGTAATTGTGTTCTGGAGGTTTTCGGCTGCTGGGGCTCTGTTGGAGTGGATGAAAATCTACTAGTTCTTTAATTGATCCTGACCTGTGACTTCACCCCTTGGCAGCCTCCTCTGCTATTTTTGGGTGTACACTTGTGGGTAAAAATGCTTCAGGTGAAGAAAAAATGGATCAAGCCTGAAGGCCTGGTGAAACCAAACAAGACAAACCCCTAAGACCCAAGATGAGGTTCTAATCTAAACCCTGGCTCAGCTCAGTTCATGCCTCTTGTATGCCCCCGAGAACTTCAGCCCGCTGGACTCCTCTGCTATAAAATGAACTGTGCCATTTGGCCCCTCCTATTCAAACCTTCATCGATTCTGTGGAACTCTTCATCTTTGCTTTTATGAACCTGTCTTTTTGGAGCCATGGAGAAAAGAGCTAGATAGCAAATGGCACCTTGCAGGGCTTTAACTGGGTGCTGATCACTTTCCCCTCTCTCGGACTGCTGGCCACGAAGTAGTTAATTCTTCACAGGGCCCCTAAAGCTCAACTTAGTGGGAAGGAATAGAATTGCCTTGGTGCAAGCAGAACTTCAGAGAATTCTTGGCTCTTGCTTCTTTTCTTCTCCCTCTCTTTATGCTTGCCAACCCAAGGAGCCATTTGCAGGCTGAGCAGAGGAATCTGTGGAATGTATAATTGTTCTGTGATTTGTCCCAAGCCATTCTGAATAAAACTTGGTTATCTAATTCCCTAAAGAAAACCATGCTTGAAGTCTAAAAACTGTAATTCATACTGCTTCCAAGGGTTGAAAATGAAAAATGCCAATGCCCATACACACACATGCAAAAGATAAGGTTTTGAAAAATTGTTATCGGGGCTGGAGAGATAGCATAGCGGGTAGGGCATTTGCCTTGCACGCGGCTGACCCGGGTTTGATTCCCAGCATCCCATATGGTCCCCTGAGCACCGCCAGGAGTAACTCCTGAGTGTAGGGTCAGGAGTAATCCCTGGCCAAAAAAAAGCAAAAAAAAAATCATTATTATCATTCAATCTTTGGCTCTGCATATGGTTCCCAGAGCACCATCAAGAGTAACCCCTGAGCATAGAGCCAGGAGTCATCCCTGAGCTAAAGCCAGATATGGCCTAAGACGCAAAAAGGAAACAACAACAACAACAAAAACAACAACAAAACCCCAACAAACAAAGCTGATCTGTCCTTCGAGAAATCAGAACAGCTACTTTCCTTATGGTCACTAAAAGACCGAAAGAGAGCACAGGGGTTTCTTGTGCCCTGGAACCAATCTGTTTCTTGGCACTCCTTAAATGTATAGATGCACTATGCAAAATTTCACAAACTCTTACAAAATGTGTGCTTTTTTTTTTGGTTTTTGGCCATACCCAACAGTTCCCAGGGCTTACTCCTGGCTCAGCTGTGTGCAAGGCAAGCACCCTACCTGCTATACTATCGGCTCTGGCTCAGCATGTGCTCTTTTTATAGGCATATAATTCTTCAACACTTTTACATGAATTTTTTAATATAGAGGATGAAGAGACAGTACAGGTGATAAGATAATTGCCTTGTATAAAGACCCTCTTTGAATCCCTATACCATATATGGTCCCATGAACACAGTGCCAGGATAAATTCCAAGGTACTGCCAAGCATGACCAAAAGCACTGTCCCAAAAATGTATAACATACACCAAAATTAAGTATGTGTATTTTTTGGTGCAGGAGATCAAGGGCACTCCATAAGCCAGGTGTAAGCCCTGAGCACCATAGGGTGTGATTGCAAAACCCCACTTTCCACCAAGAAAAGCTTTTAAAGGTCAGAAACACTTTTTTTTGCCTTTTTGAGTCATACCTTTTGATGCTCAGGGGTTATTCCTTTTGATACTCAGGAATTATTTCTGGCAGTGCACAGAGGACCATATGGGATGCCAGGAATCGAACTCGGGTCTATCGCATGCAAGGTAAATGCTCTACCCACTGTGCTATTACTCCAGGCCATGAAACACTCAGTTCAGATAGTTTTTCCCATATGGATGGCAGGAGCCCATTCTGCAATTATTCTATTGGTAAGGAAAGTAATCACACCTCACACCTCCTACACACATGTCCACATATATACAGTAAACACTGGCATTAGTGGGAGAGAAAAAGAGAGAAAAAAATTTTTTTTGCTCTTATGCAATAAGAAGGAAAAGACCACATTTGTGGGTTTTGTTTTTAAATAACAAAACTTTCAGTTCTCAGGAGCAGGAAGGTAGCAGGTTGGAAAAGGAAGAGAAATTAGTAAGCAGTTAAGTATGACTCACCTGAGAACACTGACAATCCAGCACTGTCCTTTGTCATCTGGACTCTGACCAACAAACTTGTGAAATGACTCTGAAGTGCAGGTGAGTGAGGGTGTGCCCTGTGGCATTATTCTCTCAAATGTGTTCCTGCCCAGGGGCAGATCTCGTCCCCAGGCAAGTTCCCCTTCCACCTCTGCCTTCCCATTAAAAATAGCCCCTATGCGCCATCTTTCTGTTCCAAATCTCAGACACTTTAAATTCCATGTTAAACCCATATTGCCAGATCTTATCAGAACTTTAGGTAGCCGTATTTTGACTATAATGTAAGTTAGAAACCTTTGGAGAACCTCCATCTTATTTTGGGCTGGAATCTAACTGGGAGTCTCACACCTACACAGTGCATGCTGTACCACTGACTTACAGCTCTGCAGCTTGGGATCTTGGGGCAATGCTTTAAAACATAGAATTATTATTATATTTTAAAAGAGCTAGTTACAAAATACAGATTCCTTTGGGCAAATAATAGTGGTTCAGAAGTTCATAGGCGGGAGAGATAGTACAGCAGGTAAGGCACTTGCCTGGAATGTAGCCAACCTGATTTTGATCTTTGGCATCTGATGTGATCCCCTGAGTTCCTCCAGGTTGATCCCTGAGCACAGTCAGGAGTAAGCCCCAGGCACTGCTGGGTGTACCCCAAAACCAAAATAAATAATAAACAGAAGGTCACAAGATTCATTTAAATATTCATTTAAATTTGGGGGAGAGACCATACCCAGAGGTTCTCAGGGCTTACTCCTGGCTCTGCACTGAAGGATCACTCCTGATTTTTTTTGGGGGGGGGTATCACACCCGGTGATACTTAGAGGTATCTCTTTGTTCTAAACTCAGGAATTACTTCTGGTGGTACTTAGAGAACCATATGGGATGCTGGGGATCGAACCCAGGTTGGACACATGTAAGGCAAATATCCTACCCCTGTGAGGGACAGGCCCAAAATGGACCACCACCAGAATTAATTTAGCTTAGCTTAATAGGAACCTGCATTGCAAAATAACTGGTTTTTCTGCCCCTGAGCAAGGAATTCAGATACAGGTACTCGAAGGGTGGGGGTCAGACCAGATAACCTCATGTCTCTCACAAGACCCATGTTGCAAGACCCAGGACTGCCCTAAAAACCAGGACGTTCCTAAGCACTGACGCAAATGCTGATCTTTAAACTATAGGCTAAGAAGTGATGTACCCTTAATTGGATTGGTTAGGAAAGTATCTGTTATTACAAATCTATTGGCTATAAAATGTGTGGGCTCTGCTGTAACGGTCGGTGAAGGCCTATATAAGATTTCCTTTGAAGAAGTTCGGGGTCTTCTACCTAACCTGCCAGACCTACGTGTCTGTGTAGGCAGTGGGACCCTGGCTAGGCAGTCTTACAATGAACCCTGCTTGCTATTTGCAGTCTCTGGAGTCTCTTTGTCGTCAAAGGGAGATTTCAATCTGCGCCCTAACACCCCCTGTACTGTCGCTCCAGCCTAGATTTTTATTTTGGGCATAGTTGAATTAGTAGACTGAGTAAAGCTAGTTGCCCTCTCTAATGCAAAGGGTCACATCCAATCCATTGAAGACTGAATATAACAAAAAGACAGGACTGGCTCTCTGAGTTGCTGCAAGCTGGGACATCAGTCTTCTTCAGACTTGCACTCACTGGAGCTCTCAGCAGTGGTGCTCCTGGTTCTCAGACCTTGCAACGGGGCATCCACCATCAGATTGCCTGGGTCCTCTGCTTGCTGACCGCAGATCTTACGACTTCTCAGCTAGCATGACTGTTAATTCCTTCAGGTTTCTCTTGTTTTGTGACTGCACCTTGCAGTACTCGGTGTTTAGCCCTGACTCAGTGCTCAAAGGATCACTCCTGGCAGTCTCAAGGACCTTATGTGGTGCCAGGGATCAAACTAGAGTTGGCGATGTGTAAGGCAAGTGCCTTAATCCCTCAACTATTTCTCCAACGAATTCCTTCAGTACTTAAATGTGTGTTTGCCACGCAATATCTTGTTTATTGTGCCTAACAGGCTCAATGAATGAGAAATACATTGCAATTCCTATTTTACAGACCAGGAACAGAAATACCGCACTATGGAGTTACAGAGCAGAAATTTAAGTCTAATCCGTTTCCACCATGTTGAGATTTGGGCAGACAAAGAAACGTTCTATTTAACACTGTGATCACTTCACGTCAGTTGATGAAACATGAAAGAATAGCTTCCCCAGTGCAGGCGCCTTACCAGCAAATCCCAGTCAGCAAATACGGTCAGGAAAGCAGGACCGCCTGATACCTGGCAGCTGGGTATCAGCTGCCACAAGTATAAGGGTGTCCACCCAGGTATGTGGTAATATTAACACAAATAACACTGTGAGGCTATAAATAAGGTCCTAGGAGCACCCCATGGCAGGTGACCTTGCTCAAGATCACACAGTCACTAATTATCAAACTCTAATAGCCCTGATGGAAAATAATGGGGGTGCTCTCTTCCCTGGGGGTGGAGTCAGCCCCAGGAGACCCAGCCCTTCCCTTCCTAACATTTTCCTGATCTATTGCTGACATGTGGTGGGCAGGTGGTACAGGATACCGCTGTGATAACTTACTTTTCTATCCCTCCTTGCACTTTTTTTTTTAAATGATTGAGTCCCATATTAATGTTAAAGATACAGTGTTTGCAACAAAGTGGGAAGCTTCCTCTCCTCCCACTGCAGTTCAGACACTTTCCTTTCCTTTCCTGTCCACCCTGCCTTGTCGGTTATCTGAGCACCTGTAGCTTCTAGTCGTCTGAAGCCATGCAATCAGGGCAATGCCTGGCTCTGCGATCTGTATTTTCATCCAGCGGAGCTTAGTTCTCAATGATCTGTTTATAAATGTGCAGTGCTACCAATATACAGAGTCTTCTGTTCTCATTTTCTTTTTCTTTTTTGGGGGGGTGCTTGGAGGGGAGGCCAAACTTAGCTATGCTCAGGGCTTACTCCTGACCCTGCATTCCTGGGTCCCATATCTGGAGCAGGGGGCCGAATCCAGGTCAGCTGTGTACAAGACCAGCACCTTACCCACTGTTCTATCTCACTAGCCCCTTATGGGGTTTTCTAAGTTAGTCCCTTGCTATACATTTATATCAAGGTGCATATTTTTTATTTATTGAATTAATTACCTTTTGCTTGTTTAGGGGATATACCCAGCAGTGCTCCAGGGTACTCCTATCTCAGTGCTCGGGGGAATCAAACCCAGAGCTCCTAAGTGCAAAGCACAGGCTAAGCCCATTGACTTATCTCCTGGCCTCTGACATACATTATTTTATGTGCAAATTATTTCCTTGAGTTATATTATTTTATGCCAGCAATTATATACATAATTATATAACAAATTATGTATCTGTATTATGTAAATTTTTCTCTCATAGTGTTCTGACCTTTAAAGTTATGCAGAATTAATGATGTCGAAATGTCCATTTTAGCAAAAACAATATGTAGATTTAGTGCTATCGGAACCGAAATTTCAATGATACCTTTAAAGGAAACTCTACCAAAAAGTCTAAGGTTTATATCACTTAATCACTTAATCACTTAACTTCCCGTTAGTCGTCGATTTGCTCGAGCGGGCGCCAGTAACGTCTCCATTTGTCCCTGTCACGTGCTAATGTAGTCCAATGGCATCTGTTCGCTCTGGGAACATGAAGAGCCTCAAACCGATCATTCAAGATCTTGATGAAGAAGTCTGACCATCTGGTAGGTGGGCCGCCACGCGGTCTTTTGACATCCCGTGGAATCCAGTCAGTAACAGCTCTAGTCCAACGGTCGTCTTTAAATCTCATTACGTGACCAGCCCATCTGATTTTCGACACCTTGGCATATGAGACAGCGTCCCTGATTCTTGATCGTCGACGGATGTCAGAACTCCGGATTCTCTCTCTCATTTGAGTGAAACGTGATATTCCAAGCATAGCTCTTTCTATTCTTCTTTTGGAGACCTGAATAGCGTTCTCATCTTGTTTGCGTAGGGCCCAGGTCTCTGAGGCATATGTTAATGCAGGAAGAACAGCGGAATCAAAGAGATGTGCCCGGAGCCGAAGGTTCTTCGTCCTCTTAGCTATTTCTTGGACGTTCTTGAAGGCGTTCCAAGCTGCTCTCTTCCTCCTGCGCAGCTCGGGTGCCAGGTCATTTGTCATGTTGACCTCTCGACCTAGGTACACATAGCTGTTGCATTCGGAGATGGTCGTTCCATTGAGAGCGAATGGGGCGTCAGGAACAAGGCTGTTTCTCATAAACATTGTCTTCGTAAGATTCATATAAACCTTTATATGGTTTATATGGAATGATAAAAGACTCTGAATATATAAAGCAATTCTTGGGCATGGAGTGAGGTAAGAAATGGAAGCAACAAATAGACAGACTTTGTATATTTGTAGCACTGCATATTTATAAACAGACCATTGAGAACTAAGCTCTGCTGGATGAAAATGCAGATCACAGAGCCAGGCATTGCACTGATTACATGTCTTCAGAAGACCAGAAGCTATACAGGTGCTCAGATAACCTCCAAGGCAGGGTGGACAGGAAAGGTTGGATAATAAAATGTTTTTTAAAAATAAAAAATATAATATTTTATTAAAAATAAAAATATTTTATAATAGCACTGTAGCACTGTCCTCCCATTGTTCATTGATTTGCTCAAGCGGGCACCAGTAACATCTCCATTGTGAGACTTTTTGGTACTGTTTTTGGCATATTGAATACATCACGGGGAGCTTACCAGGCTTTGCCATGTGGGTGGGATATTCTCGGTAGCTTGCTGGGCTCTCCGGGAGGGGCGGAGGAATAGAACTCGGGTTGGCCATGTGCAAGGCAAACACCCTACCTGTTATTCTATCGCTCCGGTGATATATCTTATTATATATATTATATTATATATTATTTTATTATATATTATTATATATAATATGTCACTGTCCTCCCATTGTTCATCGATTTGCTCGAGTGGGCCCAGTAACGTCTCCATTGGAGACTTTGTTGTTACTGTGTCTGGCATATCGAATACGTCACGGGGAGCTTGCCAGGCTCTGCCCTGTGGGCGAGATACTCTCGGTAGCTTGCCAGGCTCTCCGAGAGGGGCAGAGGAATCGAACTCGGGCCGGCCATGTTGGCTGCGTGCAAGGCAAACGCCCTACCACTGTGCTATCGCTCCAGCCCTTTATATATAATAATGTATATTATTTTATAATAATAAAAATTAAAATTATTATTCATAATAATTTTAAACTATTATAAAATAAGACTGGGGCAGTAGTACAGCAGGTAGGACACTTGCCTTGCATGTGGTCAACCTGGATTCAATCCCCAGCATTCTGTATGTTCCCCTGAGCCTCATCAGGAATGATCCCTGAGTGCAAAGCCAGGAGTAAATCCTGGGCACCGCTTCTGTAGCCAAAAAAAAAAAAACCCAAAATTATAAAGTACAGTAATAAGAAATAGTGCAGTATCAGAATAAAAACAGACTCATTGATGAAAGGAATAGAATTGAGCCTGTAATAAACCCACACATGGATTAAATATCTGCATGTAAGATTCCCAAACCAGAAAGTACACACAAGAAAATATATATGAAACATTCCGTGTGACATCTGAATTACAGATGTCTTTGGGGACTTTACCTCAATTGCAGGGGAAATGAAAGCAGAAATAAACAATTGGGAATACATCCAATTAAAAAGCTTTTTTTTTTTTGCTTTTTGGGTTACACTCAGCAGTGCCTAGGAGTTACTCCTGGCTTTGCACTCAGGAATTACTCCTGGCAGTGCTCGGGGGGGCTTTTTGAGCCAGATAAATAGTATAGCAGGCTGGCCTTTTGCCTTGCATGTAGCCAATCCAGGTTCAATCCCTGGCATCCCATACAGTCCCCTAAGCACTGGTCAGGACTAATTCTTGAGTGTAGAGCCAGGTGTGACCCAAAAAGCCAAAAAAAAAAAATTAACAAAGATGCATCTTTTGTTGTGGACAACACACCACAATGCTCCGAATTTACTCCTGGCTCTTGTGCTCAGTGATCACCCCTGCCAGAGTTTGGGGGACCATATGTGTGCTGCCAGGGTTCCGACCTGGTCACTCACAAGGCAAGCACCTTACCCACTGTACTATCCCTCCTAGCTCTAAGAAGAGATAAAGAAAAAGAGAACAAATAAAGAAAATGTTAACAGAGTAAAAAGACAGGGAGAAGATATTTAAACATCATGTAAGGGATATAAAAAAAAAAAGCCTAAGTACATGGCTGAGAGTAGACCTTGAACACCAAGTGTGACCTAAACTTTCCCACCACCAAAAGATCCAAGGTATAGAAATAATGCATGGAACTTAACAGAAAAATCAAGCAACTGTATTTAAAAAAATATTTAGGGGAGGAAGACATAGTGCATCAACCCCCCCCCCAGCTCCCCAGGAGTGATTCTTGAGCACCACTGGGTGTGGCCCAAGAGCTAAAAAAGTTTCATCTTTACCATTTGGAAAATGCAAATCAAAACCACAATCAGCTAAATGAGCTACCACCTCACACAGGTGAGAATGACCAGATGACTAGTAATCAAATCAACAGGCTGAGGAAATGTGGAGAAAAGGAAATTCCCTATTAGCATCAGAATGTGAATTGGTAAGGCCTGGGCAAAGACAGCTGAGAACCAGTCTCTATTCTTTTGCAAACACAGCCATTCGTAGCACAGTCGGACGTGAGGGGGTCCTCAATCAACTTGCTGGGACATGGCACCTCTTTCCTACATTGCGGGAGCTCTACTGGTGAGCAGCTGCAAACATGGCTGAGCTTTTGCAAAGAGAGCTTGGGAGCTGGTGCCTTCCAAGCGGTGGGAAGAGGCATTATTCGGCATGAACAACAGAAACCAAGTCGGCCTGACATCAACAGGAGAGGAATGCTCTGGCCAGCAATTCGCTTGGGAGACTAGTTAGGAATGTTAGAGAAGAGGGTGGAGAAGTGGGCAGATCCTGGGGAGGGAAACCAGCAGGATTCAGGCCCAGCTGGGGCCCTGGGGGGAGGCTCAGGGAGCTGGACACCCATGCCCTGGAATCTCCAGGCGTTCCTGTCCCACACCCTCAAAAGACAACTGTTGGAGGGACAACATTTATTTGGTTGAGCTTTGGTGGGGGCGGTGCCGAGAAAAATAGCTGTAACCTCTTCGCCTTCAGAATGGAGAAACACCCCCTCCCAGCCACCCCAGTTCTGCCACCTTCTTGCTGGGGGAGAATTCCTTAGCTGCCCCAACCTTTGCATGGAGATGCAAAGTATCATCTGAACAGTAGGACTCCAGGAATGGAATGTGTGGGAAACTAAGTGGGGCGACACATCTTATCGGCCTTAATCCTCGAAACCTGGACTGTTCCCTTATAAGGAAAAGGCTTCTGCGAGGAAGGGATTAAGTTAGGGTCTTGCTATGGGGAACTTGGAATGATCCAGGTGGGTCTTCCCTTACCCTGTGTCCTTTGCCATGAAAGGGATGTTGGACCCACAAGAGGAGGCATCGGCAAAGGGTCTCCAGAAGCAGATATTGATGAGGACATACTGGGCCAGAGGCCCACCGCAGCTGGAAGAGGTAAGAAAAAATAAATTCTCCCCAAGACTCTCCCCAGGAAGCTGGGTCCACTGACATGCTAATTTCCTGCACTTGCTACTCCTTTCAATATTGAGAGTGTATTTCTGTTGTTTTAAATTACTATGTGGTGGTTTGTTACCATAGACACAGGAGACTGTCCAGCATATGAAGATATGAAGGTATCCATATCTTGAAACAGAATGGAAGGAAGAAAGGGAAATGGAGAGAAAGACACTCCAAGCCCAACTTTGGGTGAGCTGCTAAATGCAGTATTAGTCATCCATCACACAAAGGAGTGAAAAGAAATTAATCCTGAAAACCATTTGTTCTTTGGAAAATAATTCCTGGATTAGAATAGGACAGCCTGAGAAACACAGGCAAAAGTAATAACTATTAATCCCTCTAAACCAGATCTATAATCTTCTGACAAACGCAGCAGGTGTTACTCTAAGAGATTTGGATTTCTTTACTGCTGAGAGGATTTTGAAAGGGAGCGTAAGCTAAATAAACTGGATGACTCAGGAAATGAAATTTTCAGATACCCACTTCCTATGTCTCTATGACACGAGTGTTACTCATTCCAATAGTAAATCTATGGAGAGATAAAGACAGCGAGAACACGGTCTGCCCCACCCATGGGAATGGCTGGCTGGTGGGAAAAAGTCCCCAGTGAGTCCCATGTAATGGACTGAACATCGCTTTTCACAGCAAGGAGTCGACACCCCATCAACTGGAACGAATGGATCCACCTAGACTTCGGCTTCCGGTTGGCTTCTTGTTGCGTCTTGTGATTGTGCAAGAGGCACTGAGATAAACAGCAGATACACATCTGGTGGAGGAGGAGTGTGTGATGTCACTGACAGCGAATCAGAGCCTCTGCCTTCAGACTTGAAGGACTCGTTCCTCCAGCGCCTCCAGCTCACCCTGGCCTTTCTCTTTAATTAGAGTCAGAAGCCCCCTGGCCAAGTCTATTCTGAGCTTCTTCCCAGTGGGCCAGTGGAGCGAGGGGCCCTCCAGAAGCCTGGAAAGGAGAATGAGACAGATGCTGTCGACCATCCTGATATGCCAATGAGAGGACAATTAAAGACCAACAACAAATTATACTAGACATGACAAATGGCTCAAGCCAAAGTGCTTTAAAAATAATGACAGGATATGACAGGGGAAATAGGTCTGTGACTCCATGGCAGAGTGCTCTCCCAGCCTGTCTACAACCCTGAGTTCCATCCCTGGCACTGCAAAAGAAAAAAAATTAGGGTTTGGAAAGACAGTTTAAGGGGTAAGGTGCTTACCTTGCATGCAGCTGACCCCATTCAATACTTAACATCACATATGATTGGTCCCCTGAGCACAGAGCCAGGAGTTATCCCCAAGCACTGCCAAGTGTGGCCCTAATCCCTCCTCCCCAATTAGTTGATTAGGAATGAGTGTGTTCTTAAAAAAAAAAAAGGGTTTTTTTGGGGGGTTGTTTAAATGTAAGTTCCCAGCACGACAGGGCCCCTGCAGCCCCAATTTCAAGGTCCAACATTTGGCCAAAAGGCCTGGTTGGCAGGGAATTTCGGGAGTGGGCCCCCATGAACCCCTGGAACACTGGTTGGGAGGGCCCTCAAATTATGTATTATGCTGATATTAGTTTTCCCTTGATATAGGCTTATGGAATTTCAGGGCTCCAGCTTCACACCTCTTTGTGTATGATTGTGGCTGCTCCCGTCCCCTCAGTTCCAATGCCAGCCCACCACCAGAGACCACTCTGAGACAGTTCCCGGAATTCAGGAAGGGTGGCTGTAGGCATTAGTTTGTTCTACTGTAGGACTGTTGTTTAATCAGTGCAAAAAAAAAAAAAAATTATGTCTAGGCACAGCTTTATGCTAAAAAACCGGAGGAACACAGATGCCCAAGGCGTGAGACCCTAAAGGGTTTGCAGTTCATCTGGGATGATGAGGCACTCGGGCAGTGTCAGTATACAAACTGGAAGCCAATTGTAAATTTCTGACAAGTGGGCACTGTTCTGGGAATGCCATGGAATGCCCACTTGGGGCCAACACCCTGGCCCCAGGATAAAGCAGTGAACAGACAAAAGTCAATTCCTTTCTCTCTCTTTTTTTTTTTTGCTTACAGGGTCACACCCTGTGATATACAGGGGTTACTCCTGGCTCACACTCAGGAATTACTCCTGGAGGTGCTGTGCTTGGGGGACCATATGGGATGCTGGGAATCAAACCTGGGTCAGCTGTGTGCAAGGCAAATGCCCTATCCACTGTGCTATCACTCCAGCCCTGTCAATGCCTTTCTTGACATAGTGCTTGTGTCCTAATGAAAGGCAAGGTCAGGCATGTGTGAGATCCTGCTAGATGGCCAAACCAGACAATAGGTTTGTGAGTCTGGAGCTCAGGCAAGAGGTCTGCACCAGAATGAAAAGCTGAGAAAGAGTGATGTTAGTGTAGTCTGGAAATCCTTCAGAGAGCAGGAGGGACTTCTGGGATCTTGAAGGTTGAACAGTTTGGAAAAAGGAAGATTTTTAGAAGGAAGCAGGAATCAGTGAGAGTAGAAATGGAGGTGCAGATGGAAGAGGTGGATTAGTGAAGGGAAGAGGGGTGAGTCTGGCTGTGGAGGACTGGAAAATTAGGGAGACTTCATAAAGGCTTCGTGAGGTTGCAGACAAAGTGGGGTGGGCACTGAAGACCCAAACAATGCAGAATATTTGGAGTCACTTTTATTCACTCTGGCTGCAGCTCTGGTTTATTCATCTTTTCCTTACCTTCCTCCTTCCGTTGTTCTCCCTGTTAAGATACATTCTCTCCATTCCCATTTGTATTTTACCCTCTTACCTGCCTCCCACTGTTCTTCCTTTGATGGTTCCTTTTTCTGTCTCCTTTGTTCTCACCCCACTAGTCCAATACTGAATAAGAAAATTCAGCAAAGCAAAAATCATTCAAGCTGAAAGATAGCTTTTTAGGAAAGGCCAATCAACCTCTGTCAGGGAATTAATTTTTCGCTAATTGTCTCAAAGTAGATAAGATCCGCTAAGGCCCTGAGCTTGCTTTTGAGTAAGATACTAAAACATAAACTCTGAAACAAGATCCTAAAGCACAAACTCTAAAATAAGTCTTCTTTCAAACCCTAAGAACATATGCTAAGGAGAAAAGTAAACCCCATATTCACAGTGCAGAGAGGAATATGAGAAAAATGTGAACTAGCATACCTGTGTTTCTAAAGTTGCTTAAAGACCATTGCGTCTTAGTTGTCCAAATTATCTTGTTTGTGTGTATGGTTAGATAACTCAGATCTTATGTCCTGATAGCAAAGGTCCCAGGAAATACATTTTTTTCATGCTTACTTTCCCCCCTGAAAATTATAGTGAACTCATCCAAGTATACTTAGAAAATAAGAAGAAACGGCCAGAGAGATAGTACAGTGGGTAGGGCATGTGGCTGATCTGGGTTCAATTCCTAGCACCTCATAGGATCCCCCAAGCCTGCCAGGAGTGATCCCTTAGCACAAAGCAACAAGTAAAACCTGAACACAGCTGTGTGTGCTATCTTCCCTACCAAAACAATGAAAAAAAAATGTGTTTTTCCATTTTTGTTTGCTTTTCTTTTTCTTTTTTGGCTTTTATGTTTATTTGCTTGTTGTTTGTTTTAGTGCCACACAAGGCAAACATTTCTCACAGGGCTTTGTGTTTAGGGATCACTCCTGGTGGATTTGGGAAATCCTATGGGATGCCGGGGATTGACCCCGAATTAGCCACTTGCAAAGCAAGCACCCTATTTGCTGTACTGGCTCTCCAGTCCCTCCAGAGAACTTGGCTTTAAATCCAGCTTTGTCTGCTCTATGTAGATAGGACTGTGTGTTTAATTTCTGTGCCTGGCACAGAGTAAGGACACACACACACACGCTAGCCATTTAAAAAAAAAAAAAAAGGCTTTCTCTTCCTTTATTCTTCAATACAGACTTCAGATTGCTTTGATTTTTTTCTTTCCCCAAGAAGCCATATCAGTGGTTTTATCTGAATTTTGAAAGCAGTAAAAATCAAGTCATTAATTTTAATAACTTAAAATAAGTTTTAATAAAAATATCAAATATTTAATAAAATACTAAATAAAATATTTAATAAAATAGTATTGTAGCACTGTCCTCCCGTTGTTCATCGATTTGCTCGAGCGGGCACCAATAACGTCTCCATTGTGAGACTTGTTGTTACTGTGTTTGGCATATTGAATACATCATGTGGAGCTTGTCAGGCTTTGCCATGAGGGCGAGACACTCTCGGTAGCTTGCCGGGCTCTCCAAGAGGGGCAGAGGAATTGAACCCGGGTTCGGCAGCATGTAAGACAACTGCCCTAACCACTGTGCTATCACTACAACCCTTAATAAAATAAGCCCTTAATAAAATAACATATTTTAAATAACTTTTAAAATTAAGTACAAATTAAGTCAGAGGTACTAAAAATATAAATTAAGGTGTTAGAGAGTCTGATGGACCTAAGAGATAGGATAGCCGGTAGGGCATTTGCCTTGCACATAGCTGACCCACCAGGATTTGATCCCCAGCACCACATTGTGATCCTCCAAGCACCACCAGGAGTAATCCCTAGGTCAGAGTGCTAGGAGTAAATCCTGAGCATGACTGGTGTGGCCAACATAACCAAAAAACATATTATCTACCCACAGATTATGCTCCTGTCGTGTAAATTATCATTCTGGAAACAGGTTTTTTTAGAGAACGTTTCATTCTTTGGGTGGGGGGAAGGGGTCTCCTTCCAGTGCTTGAGGCCTGGGGATCATTCCCAGTAGGACAAGCAGCACTGGGGACCACCAGGATAACTCCTCATGGCTCTCCAAGAGGGCCTGGAGTGCCGGGCATTGACTCAGTTTTCTGCCTAGCAGGCACATGCTCCAGATTTTTCATCTATCTCCGTGGAATGCATCATTCTTAGGTCGTACATAAGACAATTTCCACTTTATTCTTCCCTTCTGGCTCATAAAAGAACAAAAATTTCCCTTCTTATTAAATTGTCTGCTGTTCTACTTTTTTTTTTTTTGGACCATACCCAGTGACAGTGCTGAGGGGCTACTCAAGACTCAGTTGCTAACGTCACTTCTGGTGGAATTTGAGGGACCGAGGATGTCAGGAGTCTAACTAGGTTTCCTACATACAAAGAAGCATGCACTCTAGCCTTTGACCCAGTTTTACCTTTGTATACTGTTGTAGGCAGATAGGTAGCAGGGCCCTAGTAATGTAGCAGTGTAGCACTGGCCTCCCGTTGTTAATCGATTTGCTCAAGCAGGCCCAGTAATGTCTCTATTGTGAGACTTGTTGTTACTGTGTCTTAGAAATAATAGAGCTAGAGAAGAGGGGCTGTAGAGATAGTACAGCAAGGAGGGTGTTTGCCTTGCATGCATCTGACCTGGGTTCGATTCCCAGCACACCATATGGTTCCTTCAAGTACTGTCAAAAGTGACCTCAGACTTTTTACGAAGATGGCGCTGAAGGCCAAGAAGGAAGGCCCTGCCCCTCCCAAAGTTGAAGCCAAAGCCAAAGCTTTGAAGGCCAAGAAAGCAGTGCTGAAAGGTGTCCACAGCCAGAAAAAGAAAAAGATTCGCACATCACCCACCCTCAGAAGACCCAAAATGCTGCGGCTGAGAAGGCAACCCAAATACCCTCGGATGAGCGCCCCCAAGAGAAACAAGCTTGACCATTATGCCATCATCAAGTTTCCTCTGACTACTGAGTCAGCCATGAAGAAAATAGAAGATAACAACACACTTGTGTTCATTGTGGATGTCAAGGCCAACAAGCACCAGATTAAACAGGCTGTGAAGAAGCTCTATGACATTGATGTAGCCAAGGTCAACACCGTGATTAGGCCTGATGGAGAGTAAAAGGCATATGTTCGGCTGGCTCCTGATTATGACGCCTTGGATGTTGCCAACAAAATTGGGATCATCTAAACAGTCCAGCTGGCTAATCCTAAATACAATTTCTTTTGCGGTAGGGCGTTCGCCTTGCACGCAGCCAACATGGCCGACTCTTTGTAGAATTCGATTCCTCCGCCCCTCTCGGAGAGCCCGGCAAGCTACCAAGAGTATCTCGCCCACATGGCAGAGCCTGGCAAGCTCCCTGTGACGTATTCAATATGCCAAACACAGTAACAACAAAGTCTCCAATGGAGACGTTACTGGGCCCGCTCCAGCAAATCGATGAACAACGGGAGGGCCTTTACTTTACTTTACTTTTACCATAAAAAAAAAAAAGTGACCTCAGAAGTACATAGCCAGGAGTAAGCCTTGAGCATTGCTGGATATGTAACCCCCATGCCCCTCTCCCCGCCACCCCGCAAAAAAAAAAAGTAAGAAGAGATTGCCTAGCCATGTAGGAACGCCAAGGCATGATGCTGTGTAGGAACTCAAAGACATCCCTTTGAAATGCAAGCCCTGAATTCTTTGGAGAGGAGAAACCGAGGTGGCCCAGAGAAGGGTAGATCACTCAGAAAAGGAGAAGCTACAGAAAAATATAAAGGTTGTAAGCTGGGCTTTGGCTTTATCAGTGTTGGCTGGAGGACTTTTCCTCATTATATATAAGATAGTAAATAGAGTAACACTGTTTCACAGACATAAACCTGAGGATAAAGAGATAATTGTAAGTTAAAGACGAGTTAGGAGAAAGAAACGAAATCAGTTTAGTGAAACTTAATAAGTCACCTGATCAGATATTCCACTGTTTTACAAGAAATCATAGTTGAGATGCTGTCTTTCCAGACAAGCACATATATGTATATAGAATAAATGCACATAAATATAGGAGACAGCACTAACAAAATCTCATAACCGTGGAAAGCAACTGTCAAAATGTTTTCATTCTAAGCATATTAATTCTCATACGCAAAAGGCAGTCACTTCATTTGCAAGTCAGAAGGATAATCTTCTGAAGAGCTTATGTAAGGGGATGTTTTGTTTTGTTTTGTTTTGGGGGCCCACACCAAGCTGTCCTCAGGAGCTCCTTCGAAGTTCTGTGTTAGGGGTAGGATCAGACTATGCAAAGCTTGCCCTCTGACTACCTATCTCTGTGATTCCAGGAGAAGCTTTTTAAAAGAGGCCAAAACAAATTCAATTTAGCAGCTGGGAGAAAATATTTGTACTTTGTACATGTGACAAGGAGTTAATATCCAAATAATATAAACAACTCACACAACTCATCATCATCAACAACAACAACAACCCCCCTAAGTCATTCCATTTTTTTAAGTGGGGGAGACCTAAGGCCAAAGAGACAATATAGTGCATAGGGCACTTATTTGCCTTGCATGTGGCCAACCTGGGTTTGATCCCTGGGTTTGCTTCCCCGAGCCAGGAGTGATCCCAGATTGCAGAACCAGGAGTAAGTCCTGAGCATCATGGGGTGTGACCCCCCAAACAGAACAAAACAAAAACCCAAAAACCAAAAGTTGTGTTTTCAAAGTGGGGGAGACCTGAATATGGTTCAGATAAGCAGTACAGGGATAGAGGTGCTTGCTGGGACTAACTGCATTCTACCCTGTCACACACAGCCACCCACCCCCAGCACTATATCATTCATTGAATTCTGCCAGGAGTGACCCCTGAGCACAAATCCAGAAATAAGACCTGGACACCACAGGTGTGGCCTCACTCCAAAGAACATAATAGACATTTCTCGAAGAAGACACGCAGGTGACGCACAGACTCAGGGAAAAAGAGCCAATATCAGCCAAAGATACAGTTCAGAGCTTAAGACACTTTCTGCTCTCCTTATTTGAGTTCTACCCTGGTTTGATATCTGTCACCTCCTATGGTTCCCCAGCACTACCAGGGGTCACTCCCAACAAAGAGCCCAGAATTACCTCTGAGCATGGCTGTTGTGGCCCCCAAACCACGCCCTCAAAACAAACAAACAAACAAACAAAAAAGGCTAGAGTGATAGTACAGTGTGGGGGACACTTGCTTTGCAGACAGCCAACCTGGGTTTGATCCTTGCTATCCTGTGTGGTCCCCTGAGCTGGCCACAAGTGATTCCTGAGCCCAGAGCCAGGCTTAAACCCTGAACACTTATTATGAAGGAATTGTAAATCAAGACCTCCTCACACAGCTGGGGAAAAGATGGGAAACTATGAGTGGTGCTACGTTCAAAACAGGGAATCTTTGTGCACCATTAAGAAGAGTGTAAATTGGTACAATTTCTATGGACAACAGTAAGAAGCTTTCTCTAAAATTACAAATGCGATGAGGGGTGGGGCAGGAAGAGATCAGTGGTCTGGAGCATAGGCTTTGCATGTGGGAGCCCCGGGTTGGATCCCTGCATTGCATGGTCCCCTGAGCATTATCCCCTGAGCTGGAAATAGGCCCCGAATACAGCGGGGCGTGGGCCCAAATAACTAGAGCAAAAAATAACTAGAATACCAGTGAAGAATTCACGTGATCCTGTAGTACCTAGCCACTCACCCAAAGGATCTGGAAACAATAATTTAAAAAGATATTTGCACCCCAGTATCTAGAACATCATTCTCCACAGCAGCTACAGGCATCATGGTGCCAGTATCTCATTAAGTGTTCACTCCACATTACAGATGAGAAGGGTGAGGGACTGGATCAGAGCTTCACAACTTTAAGGTGTGTGTGGAGCAATTGTGAATGTTGTTAAAATTCAAAGTCTGATTTGGTAGGCTGGGGAAGAGTTGGGGGTTCTGTGTGGGGTTCTGTATGGCTAAGGAGATTCTACTCTAAGCAGCAAGAGGCCCAGAGCTGAGGGTGTGTGCCTATATCACCCTGATGCTAAGGGTCTGTGGCACCTCTCCAACACCCTGCCCCAGGATCTTGCTGCTCTCCAGTTCTCATAACAAGTTTTTGGAGAGGCCAAATAAATGATAGCAATGAGAAGTGTGTTGCTTCAGTGCCCACGCTGCTGCTTAGTAAAGGAGTGTTTTTGACATCTGGGAACTCTTGCAGGGCAGAGAAGTCTCCAAGACAAGAAAAGAAATAGTTTCTGTGGTTATAATTCATGTACCATCTGTACCTGAAAGTGTTAAAAAAAATAGTCATACCATCTGGGGTTGGAGAGATAACACAGCAGGTATGGCATTTGCCTTGCATATTGTCAACCTGGATTTGATTCCCAGCATCCCAGCACCACCAGGAGTGATTTCTGGGTGCAAAACCAGGAGTAACCCCTGAGCACCATTCCCCCAAACACAAGCCAAACAAACACAAAAGAATTACCATCTTTTGATCCCTTTACTGAGTCATATGCTGAACTTTTAATCCTAATGACAACCCTATGACAAGGTTGTCATTAGAATTAAAAGTTAAATTATCATCATTATCTTTTCTCTGCATATAAGTAAACAGGATTAAATAACTTACCCCCCATGCCACAGGTAAGGTGCTTGCCTTGTACATGACCGACCTGGGTACAATCTCTGACATCTCATGTGATCTGTAAGCACCGCCAGGAGTAACCCCTGAGTGCACAGCCAGGAGAAACCCCTGAGCACTGCCAGGTGTGGCCCCCAAACAAAACAAAACAAAAAACAACCCTTAACCCAAGTCACATCCAAACAAAGAGCCAGCAATGAAAACCAAGACCAATGCTGTGTGTAGGCTTATGCTCTTTGTATCACTCTGGTTGATTAGGAAAGAGATTTCAACTCTGGGTCAAAGGTACCCCATACTCCCACAAAAGTCATCCTCCTTCCAGCCATGGTGATTGACAGATTTATAATCCTACATAAAACCACATGTAAATCACCTGTCATTACTTCCTAGTCATCTGAGAGAAGACCCGCCCAGCAGTAGCCTGTCTCCGAAAGCATGAATGAACTCTTCATAACTGAATGTCTTGAATCTTCTCTGTTCATTCTGATCCTGCTCTATGTGCGTCCTTGCCTTTCAAGAACTAAAAGAGTCTAGTTCTCACGTAGAGAGCATTAACATACAGGGCAACATTAGAAAGTTGAAACACTTCAAAAAAAGTAGCCAATCAAGAGACTGGCAAGATAGTACATTGGGTAGGGCACTTGCCTTGCATGCTGTCCGCCCAGGTTGGATCCCACAGCACCATATACAGTTTTCCAAGCTCCACCAGGAGTGACCCATGAGCACAAAGTCAGGAGTCAGCCCTGAGCACTGCTGGGTGTGGCCCTAAGAAAAAAAAATAAAAGAGTAGCAAATCAGATCAAAATCTTAACATTAAGAACAACTATCATTTATCACTCATGATGTGTGCTTTGGATATACCATATCATTTAGTGTCACAATGGGGTATTATTATTCGTATATTATAGGTGATGAAACAGATGTTCAGATAGAAGGAACTGGCCAAGAGCAGGTGGCTCATATGTAGGAAAACATGGTTTGCAGCAGGTGGGCTGAGCCAGCCCTTACACCCACAGTCTGAGGCACATGAACGACTTCACTACCTCTCTCCGGACTACCCCTCTGTGGTGTAAACCCTGTGGCAGATGAGAGGCAGAAATTACTTGAAATAATAAAGAAAGGCCTAATTTAGAGGTTGAGCACAGGGATTAAGATACTCGCCTTACACATGGACCATTCTGGTTTAATCAACTGCATGAGTTCCCACGTACCACCTTGGAGTGACCCCTGTGCACCATTAAGTGTGGTCTGACAAGCTTTTGCCCATCAAAGAAGAAAGCAGTACAAAAAAGTACTGAAATTTGTAATGAACCACATTAGGCTCTATTTAGAGCCTAGCTAAAATAATCTTGAGGGAGAAAACTGAAGGAATTATGTTACTAGATTTCAAACAAAGTGACAGTAATTAAAATAGTATGGTACAGAGGGGGGAGAGAGAGAGAGAAGAGAGAGAAGAGAAATAGAGAAGAGAGAGACAGAGAGTGAGAGACAGAGAGAAGAGAGAGAAGAGAAATAGAGAAGAGAGAGACAGAGAGTGAGAGACAGAGAGACAGAGAGAGAGAGTAAGGTGAACAAGGCTCTTGCATGCAACTGATCTGGATTTGATCCCTTGGCACCACATATGGTCCTGGCAGCACTGCCAGGAGTAATCCCTGAATGCAGTGCTAGGGGTAAGCTGTGCATACAGCCAAGTGTGGACCAACCACAAAAAGTAAACCCCCAAAATTATGGTATTAGAAAAACATGCTTACAGCCAACAAACTATATTTAGAACCCAGAGTTTCTATGTCATAACTAAGACATGAAAAATAAGTTATAGCCATATAATATTGAAAATTCTCTTCAATAAATGGTACTGGGAAAACTGGATAGTCAAATATAAAAGAATAAAACTGGATCATGCTTTTATTCATTTCACGAAAGCAAATTTTAAATGAATTAAAAGGGTGGGATAGAATGGCAGAAAGACAGTACAACTGGCAATTTTAGGTGGCCAACCTGGAGTTTTTCCCCCACCCCCCATATGGTCCACGGGACCACCAGGAGTAATGTCTGAGCACAGAGCCAGGAACAAGTCCTGAACACTGCTAGGTATGGGCCAAAAAAAATATTAAAGAGTTAAAGGGCTATAATAGGAGTTAAGGCACTTTGTATGCAACCAACCACAGTTTGATCTCCAGCACCACATGGTGCTCTAGTACAACTGGGACCTATTTCTGAGCACAAAGCAGGGAGTAGCCACTGAGCACTGCTTTCGGTGTGGATGTTTTGGTCCAAAAACCAAAAAAGGGAGTTTAAAAAAAAGTTGATGCAACTCCTGAAACTATAGACTATACAGAAGAAAGTATAGGCAATATGTTTCAAGATCTCAACAATTCAGATGTCTTTGGGAACTCAACCCCAACTACAAAGAAATAAAAGGAAAAATAAACAAGACTACAGCAAATTAAAAACCTTTTGTACAGGGGCCAGAGTAATAGTAGAACAGGTAGGGCATTTGCCTTGCATGCAGCAGACCCAGGTTTGATCCCTGGCATCCTCTACCGTCCCCTGAGTATTGCCAGGAGTAATTGCTGAGTGCAGAGCCAGGAGTAACCCTAGAGCATTATAGGATTTGGTCCCCCAAATAAATGAAAACCATTTGTAGGAGAAAAGAAAATAAAAGGACAGCTTATTGAATGGAAGGAGATATGTGTTCACTGTATATTCTATATAAGGTTAATAGCCAAGGAATATAAAGAACTCATGCAACTCAACAACAATAACAACAATAAAAAAAAAACAATCTAATTGAAAAATGAGAGCCAGGCAAAGAGGTCAAAGGGCTGGAGCATATGTTCGTATCCTGGAAGTCTGGATTCCATCTCTAGAACCACATGGACCTCTGAGCACTACAGAGAGCAACCACCAGGCAGAAGCTGGGTCTGAGCCCAAATCCAATACAGAACCAAATAAAAGGAGAAGATAAAAATGAGGAAAAGATCCGTATACTTCTCCAAAGAGTATCCAAATACTATCTCCACAGAGATATCGAAAAGGCCACAAAAATGTTTACTCAGGATCTCTTTTTAAAAAATGTAAATCAAAACCACAATGAGACCAGAGGTATAGTTCAGAAGCAGGGCTTGGGGTTCACTTATAGAAGACTTTGATCCCAGACACAGAAACAAACCATAAAACCTACAATGCAGGGGCTGAAGAGACAGAAGAGGCTAAAGCACTTCCCTTGCACATGGCCAGCCCTGGCTTATTTGGATACCACATTTGGCCACCGGAGCACAGTCATAAGTAATCCCTGAGCACAGAGTCAGGAGTAAGCTCTGTGCATACGATGTGTGCCCCCAACCCTGCAAATTAGGTCATTTGTGGAGGGACAGTGCCTTTGATGATAGGCTTGGAACTGAACGATGAATCCCTAAACTCAGCTTTTAAATCATAGTTGCTAAATTTAAAGAAGGGGAGGAGGAGGAACAAAGAAAGGAGAAAAGATCAAATTATTTTAAAGGAGAATTTGAAGACTCAAATTTGCATAGAAGTGATGCAGGGAGAGATAAATTGGGCAAGATGGTCAGACAAACCCTTATAGATTAGTTTGTAAAGCTTTTTTTTTTTTTTGTCAAATGACCCCTTCAGGCCTTGTCTCCTCCCTGTCCCCCTCACCTATGGTACCCTGTGGGTACCCTGTTGACAAGATTCCCACTGATGGCCTCCATGGAAAATCCTGGAAACCCACAGGGGACTATTAGCTGAGAAATGTTGCTCTGGACCAGAGGAAGAGAAAATCGTGAGGAAATCATTGGCAGGGGACATCAGCTTGGTCACTTTGCTTCCATAGTTTATAATTTCCCATTTCCTCTAACCCATAAGCCCAAACTTAAAAACCAAAGCAGGTTTAATGTGAGATGGAGGCTTCAAGCCCCAAACAGTACAATCCCACAAACCAGAGGGATCTAGTCCTATAGTCAAACACCTGCTCTTAAACTGTAGTGGCCCGTGCATTTGATCTCCGCCACTGGACCCTAAGCACTGGGGGCAGAATGGGACCCGCATGTACCTTGAATCAGGCCAGCCTCGGTTGCACAAGCACATTCAGCTCATAAACAGATGCTTTCGATGTGAGCCTTCAGTGAGATTAACAAAGCCAGCTGTTTGATGTGTTTCAGGAACAGTTATGCAAGCACTTCCTTTCAACTCCCAATGACCTTGTTATAGAAAGCAGTGAGGAAAAAGGTTCAGCTCCTAACATGTCTGCACAAAGAAAGTGTTCCTCAGCTTTCTGAGTCTGCTCGTCAACCTTCATGGTGGCCTGATTTTTCTGGGCTGTACTAGAAGGGGCAGAGGACACAGTTGTGTGTAATCCCAGACTCCAGGCAGCTCAGACCCAGGAAGGCACAGGATAAGGGGGAAGAAGGAGAGAAAGGAGAGAAGGGGAGCAGGCAGAGGAGCATGATGTGGGGGAGCTACTCCGTGGGGACAGCCCTGGAAGGATCTCCTGAAGGAGGGACTATGGAGCAAGGTCTGAGAGAGGGAGGTGGAAGCTGAGGCTGGGAGAAGAGAAACTACTCGAAGTGGGAGAATGGTCAGGATGGGCTAAAAAAGAGCCAGAAGGCCTGTGAAGCTGAAGCAAAGTGACAGAGACAGAGAGAACCTGGCAGGTGGCCTTTGGCTCTTCAATGCAGCTGGGAGCAGAGTCAGATGTACAGTGTCAGCTGCTTGTGGGCTGGGGCTGAGGAGGGGAATTTAGGAGTCTCTGGACAAAGGGAAAACAGAGGTCACTGAGATTGCCCAGGTCAAAGAATAATTGGGGCGCTGGGGCTATAGCTCCGCTGTAGAGTGTTTGCTTGTGTGAGGTCCTGGGTTCAGTTCCTGACAACGCAAAACAAGAATGAAAATAGGCTGGAGAGAGTACAGCGGGTAGGGTGCTTGCCTTGCACACAGTTGACCCAAACTCCATCCCTAGCATCCTATATGGCTCCCTGAGCACTGCCAGGAGTAATTCCTGAGTGCAGAGTGAGGGGTAACCCCTGAGTATCACCATGTGGTCCTTAATAATAATTATGTCACTGTAGCACTGTTGCACTGTCCTCCCGTTGTTCATCGATTTGCTCAAGCGGGCACCAGTAACGTCTCCATTGTGAGACTTGTTGTTACTGGTTTTGGCATATCGAATACGCTACGGGGAGCTTACCAGGCTCTGCCATGTGGCCGGGATATTCTCGGTAGCTTGCCAAGCTCTCCAAGAGGGACGGAGGAATCGAACCCTGGTCGGCCGCGTGCAAGGCAAACACCCTACCCACTGTGCTATGGCTCCAGTCCTATAATAATAATCACTGTCACTGTCCTCCTGTTGTTCATCGATTTGCTCGAGTGGGCCTAGTAATGTCTCCAATGTGACACTTGTTACTGTGTTTGGCATATCAAATACATTGCAGGTAGCTTGCCGGGCTCTCTGAGAGGGGTAGAGGAATCAAACCTGGGTTAGCTGGGTCAGTCTCGTGCAAGGCAAATGCCCTACCTCCTGTGCTATTGCTCTAGCCCATAATAATAATAATAATAATAATAATAATATGAAACGAATATAAAGTTTTTAAGGCTGGAGAGAATGAGGCGAAAAGGTGTGCTTTGCATCAGGCCATTCACAGCTTGTTTCTTAGTACCTCATGTTCCACCTGAAACTGCCAGTGAACAATCCTACCCCTCACACCACTGTGTGGCCACACAAACAGACAAAACATAAAAGGATACTTGGCATAGCAAGTGGCCTTTGTGAGACTCCATCTTATTTTAGAAATGCTTGGAAATCCCAAAGAATTTTACGGGGCCCAGAGACTGTCTCAGTGGCAAAAACATACCTACCTTGCCAATATGAGGTCACAGTCACAAGTTCTGTCCCTGGGGCTGCCATACAATCAGACAAGAGTTTCTGAGTCAGGGCTAGAACTGTGGGAGGGCACTCACTTTACATGCAGCCAACCTGGTCTCAATCCCTGACACACCATATGGTCCACTGAGCCCATCAGCAGTGCTCCCCGAGTTCAGAGCCAGGAATAGCCCTGAGCTCAGGTAGGTGTGGTTCCCAAACAAGAGTCTCAAGGATCCTTGAGCTACAGCAGAGTGGATTCTCTCCTGTGCACAGCCAGGAGTGGATGAACCCCGCAGCTACAAATGTGAAGCCCTGTGTCTCGGAGTGCATCCCCCAGCATGTGCAAGAGCCCCACAGTGTAAAGAGTGTGGGACCCTCCTTGTACCCCCCAGCAAGCATGTATAAGCCCCACAACTAGGGTGTGAAACAACCCTGGCAAGCCCAGTAGCCTCAGGTAGAAGCACGACCAGCAAGGGGGTACGAACCCCCTTAGGGCGATCAAGGAGAGGGCAGGAGACAAAGACGAGGGTTCGAGGGTGAACCAGATATGGAGAAAGTTAGCAATCAGGCACGAGTCCCACTTCATGGACTGGGGCCACAGCCCATGAAAGCTGCCATTTATGAAACCAGGAAAAGAATATGAGGCTGTAATTCTGAGTTTAGTTCCAACATATACTCAACATGTCCCGTAAGACAGACAAGTCCTTGGTTAAAGAGATAGTACAGTGGGTAGAGTATTTGCCTCGCACGCATCCAATCCCAGGTCTAGTCTGCATATGGTCCACCGAGTACCACCAGGAGTGACACCTGAGCACCGCTGGGTGTGGCCCAAAAGCCAAAAATAAATAAATAATAAATAAATGAAGACAAGTCCTGAGTGGAGGGGAGAGGACAGAGCTAGGGCATGTAGCTATCGAGGACAGATTAATCATTAAGGCTACAGGACAGGATGAGGTCAGCTAGACATGCTGCCTGACCTTCAGGCCGTGCCAGCAAGGCAGGAGGGAGCCAGGAGCCAGTTGCTGCCGAGAAAATAAGGACTAGGGTTGGCCATGTCCTTGAAAATAAGGACTAGGGTTGGCCATGTCCTTGAAAATAAGGACTAGGGTTGGTGGTTCAGGCCATGGAATTTCTCTGAGACTTTAATTGAAACTGGATGGAGCACAGGCCTAGTGCTTGCCGTGTATTAAAGGCTTTGTCCATCAGTTCTCTGGCTGTGTTGCCTTTGGACCTTCGTTGCTACCCTGCTGTTTATCTTTAAGTCCCACATATGAGAAAGATCATTCTGTATCTAACCCTGTCTTTTTGTTTTTGTTTTTGTTTTTTTGCCTTTTGGGTCACACTTGGCAATGCTCAGTGCATGGCAATGCTCATGCACTCAGGAATTACTCCTAGTGGTGCTCAGAGGACCATATGCTGGGAATCGAACCTGTGTCGGCCACGTGCAAGGCAAATGCCCTAGCTGCTGTGCTACCACTCCAGCCCCTAACCCTTTCCTTCTGACTTTATCAGCATGATATTCTCCTGTTCCATTCATGTCATGGAAAATTGCATGATTCTGTCCCTTCTTAGAGCTGTCTAGTGCGTGTATAGGGGAGGGGGGGGGATGTCTAAGTTGGTGACAAGGAGCTAGAGAGAAAGCATATGGATTAAGGTGTTTGCCTTGCATTTAGCTGATCCTGGTTCGCCCTGGCACATTGTCCCCAGCCACCTCCAGGAGATATCCCTAGGCACAGAGCCAGGAGTGAGCCCTGAGCATAGATCCAAGAATAGACTCTGTTCTGTCAGGTGTGACCCAACCACCCACATGCCCTCAAAATAAAGTTGTTGACAGGGGAAGGAACCTAATACACCTGTTCAGGGTTGGTGTGGGTGGGAGCAGGGCTGCCCACTTGTCAGAAGAGGACAGAGTGTAGATGGCAGACGGATTTGTTGGTAGGACATAGGAACCTTCTCTTCTGCATGTTTCTCTTCTTGTTCTTGGTCATTCCCACCCATTCATCTTTTTTATGCAAAACTTATAGTCAATTTTCATATTGATGTACATAGGCAGGCAGATAGGGAAGGCCCCCTCCCCAAGCGATGGCAGTAAATTTCCTTGGAAGTAATAGTTCTGAAGTTGCAAAAGGCCAACCTTGCAGAAAACGGGGACTAAGGCCTGATAATACCCTCACCTGGCGCCAGCACTGGACCCTGAGAAGATTGGACCCCTCCCCATGAAGGAAATTCCCCAAATACCCTAACTTTAATGATTCTGCCCAGAGAAGACTTCAGAACATTCCAGACCAAGACATCCTGAGAAGACACCCTATAAAAGCCACCTTAGGGGCTGGAGCAATAGCACAGTGGGTAGGGCGTTTGCCTTGCACGTGGCTGACCCTTGTTCGATTCTCAGCATCCCTTATGGTCCCCTGAGCACTGCCAGGAGTAATTCCTGAGTGCAGAGCCAGAAGTGACCCCTGAGCATCGCTGGGTGTGACCCAAAAAGCAAAAAAAAAAATAAAAAGTCACCTTAAACAAAGGAGGGGAGCTCATATGCTGCCCAAGTCCATGTGCTGCTTGTGCCCACTGGGCCAAGCACGTGTGGCACCCAAGCACTTGTGTCACCTGCATCTCCCTCTTGAGATGTGTACTTTCATGCTTTCCTGCCTAATGCTGGGATGTGTGGGGGAGGGGCTCTCTTCACCCTTGGAGAAGCCCGTGTTCTCTTTTGAGCACGGGCTTCTCCAACTCTCTTACTCTTACTCTCCAACTCTCTCCCACTTTCTCGTCCTCCTTTTCTTCAAAACCTCCAAATAAAATCTGTTTTATTTCACTGCTCATCTACTCCTAAAGTTTCTGCAAGGCCAGACAAGAACCCAGTAACCCTGGGTCCCAGATGGCAGAGGAGGATGGGGAGAAAGTGACCGTCTCTCTTCTCTCTGCTTCACATAAGTCACCGGTGGGGCTCACCGACATCAACATCGGTGGAAGATGTATCAGCATTTCTTTCTCAGTGCTGGATACAATACAGAAAGCATTATGTCAGAGATAACTTGGTTCGAATGAACTATGGGACTTCCCATACTCCTTGCCAACAGTGCTCTCCTGGTATGCTAACTCTTCTGTCCTGGGAGTTGAAGGAGGGAGGTAGACCTTGCCCGTTGGGAAGTTTGCTGAAACTGGCTCTCATCACAATCCTGTGTAAAGGAGCAGGGGCCTGGACACAGGATAGCTGACCCTCTGCCTCAGTTCCTGAGATGGGCAGGGTGCAGTCCTTCCTCAGGGCAGACCCAGGGCACGGCAACAAATCCTCAGTCCACACCTCAACCTAGGCAGACACTGCAGACTCGGCGACCAGCGCTTCCTCTGCTTGTGTCCCACCTGGGACTCACATCCTGTGTGGTAGAGGGAGAAGAAGTTCAGAGGGTTGAGAATAGGGAACCATGGGGCTCTGATGGCTACTTCTCCAGCTTCATTGTGAAGTCGGTGTCTCCCACCCCCACCCTACAGGTGACATATGAAGTGGAGAGGAACGATGGTGACTTTCTCCTGATCCACCTTGGCCACCCTGAGAAGGCTAGGGCTGATAAAGTCTGCCATGAGCTCCTTGAGTCCTGCCAGCCATCAAGCCACACCTGCTGTTCACTTGGTCTGTAAGGCATGGGAATTAAGCCCCATCACTCAATTTCTTGCTGTGGACTCAGGCTGGAGTGAGGAATTGCTCTTTGCAGGAAAAGAAAACCAGTCTTAGGCCTTACCCAGGGCTTCCAGGTTCTTGTCTTTCTCATAGACAAGAATTTCAGAAGTAGATCAGCAGTGAAATGTAAACAAAGAGACTTTTTGAGGAAACAGACAGAGGGAATTTTGGAGACATTTTGAAGAAAGAGAGGAGAGAGAGTAAGGTGCTCTCTACAGGCTTTTCCGAAGGCAGAGAATGCCCCAGTACACATTCTAAGAGGGGAGATGTGGGCAACACATGTGCTCAGGCACCACGTGTTCTTGGCCACATGGACATAAGCAGTAACGGGAATAGAATAGACACATGCTTCCTTTGTTCAAGTTGGCTTCCATAGGTTTTTCCCCAAACTGCCCTGTGTGGGGCTTTCTAGTTAGGTAAGAGCCCGTTGCTAGGGAATTCCATTGCTAGGGTGCTTGCCAAGGTGAAGTAGAGTGGAGAAGGTCTTCTTTGAAAACTCCTTTTCTTCACCTTTGTTTCTGCTGGAGCCTCTCTGGGAGGGTGGGTTCAGCCTTCTCTATTGTGGGATAGCTTCAGGTAAAGGTCTTATCAGATCTTAGTTCCTGAGCTCACAAGGTGGGTCCTTAGGGCTAGCCTTAGAGCTAGGTGGTTATTACTTCCTAGAAATTCCATTGCATGGGGACCCTTCCCTAATCTACTTGCCTTCTTCAATTGAATACCAGCAGGTGCCTTCTCTTTCTGAAGTAGGTGAAGGCCAGGGCTCCTCTCCTTCCTGCAAGTCCACTGCAGTGAAGTCTAGGCACAGTTGAGGAGGGTCCCCTCTTCCAGACTTCTGTGCACTCACCATGAGCCATGCAGTTACAAATAACCCTGACAGCGTGCCTGCTCTCTGAACTTAACGTCTGTGTCTAACCAGAGAGCTGCATTCCGATATCAAGTACGTGCTAATATGGATTCTTTACATTAAAACTGTAAAGAAATGGGCCGGAGAGGTAACGCTTAATAGTCAGAGCTCATGCTTTGCATGCAGGAAGCCCAGGTTCAAAATCTGGCACCACATGGCTCCTTCCCTGAACACCACTGGGAATAATTCCTGAGTGCAGAGCCAAAGTGCAAACCCCTGAGAATTGCCGGGTGTGCCACCAAACAAAAAAGAAATAAAGAACTGGAGCGATAGCACAGCGGTAGGGCGTTTGCCTTGCACGCAGCCAACATGGCCGACCCGAGTTCGATTCCTCCGCCCCTCTCGGAGAGCCTGGCAAGCTACCGAGAGTATCTTGCCCGCACGGCAGGGCCTGGCAAGCTCCCCGTGACGTATTCAATATGCCAGACACAGTAACAACAAAGTCTCCAATGGAGACGTTACTGGGCCCGCTCGAGCAAATCGATGATCAACGGGAGGGCCTTTACTTACTTTACTTTACCAAGACCAGTTCAATAGCGCTCTATGAAGATTAATTCCTGGAGTTTGTATACTAATCTAACAATCAGGCACTATTATCCCCTCTTTACAAAAAAGAAAAAAAGACCAGAGACAGAGAGGTTCATTATCTAGCGCAAGGTTCACAGCTCTTAAGTGGTGAAGTCAAGATTGAAATCCCAGAGACCAGACTGTCTCTGTGCTGTTTGGCCTAGCTCATTCTTGCCCAAATAAAACTCCCTTAGGGAATGAAAATGACTCATCTTAGAAGGGATAGTTTAGCATCTGAGAGATGTGTGTTAAGCCTACTGGGAACCAAGCAATAAACAGTTTGTATGGAATGGGGGGGATCTGTCCTGTGGGGGCTCAGGGGCGGAGATCTGCAGTCTCCCCCCCCACCTTTTGGGTCACACCCGGCGATATACAGGGGTTATTCCTGTAAGGGACAGGCCCAAAATGGACTACCACCAGAATTAATTTAGCTGAGCTTAATAGGAACCTGCATTGCAAAATAACTTGTTTTTCAAGGAACAGGTCTAGATAAGCTTTTTCAGATTCGCTTTATAGGAGCCTGCACTGCAAAATAACTGGTTTTTCTACCCCTGAGCAAGGAATTCAGATACAGGTACTCGAAGGGTGGGGGTCAGACCAGATAACCGGATGTCTCTCATAAGACCCATGTTGCAAGACCCAGGACTGCCTTAAAAACCTGTCAGTTCCTAAGCACCGACGCAAAATGCTGATCTTTAAACTATAGGCTAAGAAGTGATGTACCCTTAATTGGATTGGTTAGGAAAGCATATGTTGTTACAAATCTATTGGCTATGAAATGCGCGGGCTTTGCTGTAACGGCCAGTGAAGGCCTATATAAGATCCCCTTTGAAGAGGTTCGGGGTCTTGCCTCACCTAACTGACCTGTGTGTCTGTGTAGGCGGCTTGACCCTGGCTAGCCAGTCTTACAATAAACCTTGCTTGCTGTTTGCAGTCTCTGGAGTCTCTTTGTCGTTAAAGGGAGATCACAATCCGCACCCTAACAATTCCTGGCTCATGCACTCAGGAATTACTCCCATCAATGCTCGCGGGGACCATATGGGATGCTGGGAATCAAACCCGGGTCAGCTGTGTGCAAGGCAAATGTCCTACCCACTGTTCTATAGCTCCAACCCATCCTAGTTTCTTCCACCTTACCCTCACCCTGCCCTGCCTGTCATCCTAGGACGAAGCCCAGGGAAAGTGGAAAAGAGGGCCTTTATTGTCATGAAAGCAAATTAAGCTGGGGAGGACATCCACCAGCTGGGGAGGACAGCTTCATAGGGAGGGAGTTGGGACCAGAAGGGATGTTTGTGAGGCAAACCGTATGATTTTGTCATATTGTGTAGAGCACAGAGAATGAAATTCTTTTATGTAGTTTTTTGAGGATGACTTTGGCATCCCAGGTTTTACACTTGGGGCCACAGCTTTTTCTCTCTTTGCCTCTCTGGGTCATGTCCATCAGAGAATGTGGCTAACCTCCATCACAAAACCACCCTCAAGAGAGCATCTAGTCAGATGCCACAGAGTGGGAGAAGAGGGGTAAGAGAAATTAGTTATCTGTTTGGTTTTGCTATGAGTCTCCCAAGCGGTCCCCAAGGCTACATGTAGCAGTGCTTGGGAGTTGATGCAGTGCCAGGGATCGAACCCACAACCGTATGCATATCAAGTAGATGATCCAGCCCTTGGAGCTGTTTCCAGCTGCTACAGTTAGATTTTTTTTTTTTTTTTTTTTTTTTTTTTTTTTTGCAGGGAAACAGTCTTAGACCAAATCTAAGGTGGTCAATAAAATAGAATCTCACAAAATCTGTCTCATCCATTGACTGGGGTGTAAGTGGACTGGGAGTCATTGGAACTCAATGCATGTACAATAAATCAGAACAAATCAGAATGTTCCTTTAGGCCTTTCCATTTTACCAAGCCCATTTCCAGCCAGGTTCTGGCTCGGCTTTGACTGCACCCCGGGAGGTATTCCCGGCAGAACACAGCAGGCTTCCAGGCAGACCTCAAAGCCACAGTTCACTTGTCAGACATTAAAATCCCTCTCTCCTCGGTAATTCATTTGCATTTCTAAAGTGAGTTTTGCCAAATAACTAGCTGAACCTTGGGGCTTGGGGGTGGGGTGTAACTGGTGGTAGATGGGAGGCCAGGAGCTGGGATTCTTTGTGCTTGAAATACCTCACCACATATTTCTCGCTCTCTTAGTCTCTCTTAGTGGACGGGACCATTTCTAATGCAGTGCCTGGTTGTGAGTGCTTTTAGAATCCAAACCTGAATTCCTGCTGGGCATCTTGAACTCTGAAGCTAAAAATGGGGCTGAGTCTTTGTACACCCCTCCCAAGAAATAAACATCCGATCAGCATGCAAGAAATTTAGGAAAGGTTCTAGTAACAGAAGCATACACGCATCCAAGGAATGCATCTGCTTTAAAGCTAGAGTGGCACCTTCCAAACGTAAAATGAAATGAAATACACAAATAAATTAATTGAAAATGGAAAGAGTGGCACCTTCCTGTGTAAGTACTGCCACTGATCGATTGTACTTTTAAGTTCCCGGCTAAGACAGCACTTGCCTCACAAGATAAAGCGAAAGCTAAGTGAGTTAATAATTCAATGATATTCCTGCTATAATAATCTTTTCTTCACTCCCCCACCCCCAAATCACCATGCTTTCTACACTAGACCAATGGCAAAAGATGGAGGGGTTTAGCAGAAACCATTTTGGCTTTAGCTGAGCTCAAACAGATTCAGTGCCTTCTTTTGGAGGCCTGGTGTTCAGGTAGCTCCAGACTTCAGCAACGGGCTGACATCAGAACAATTATGTTCCCCGTAGCCTCATGCATCCCCACCCCCACCTCACGCCCCAGCAGGCCCCGCTCAGCTATAAAGACTTGGTGGGTTCTGCAGGCACTCCTTCGAATGCTAATGAGAAGTTCACAAAAGCAGAAGCGAAAGAGTTTCAGCCGCCCAGAGCAGCTGGGAATTATTGAGCTACCCTTTCCTCGCCAGTTTCTCAGACACCAACCCCCCTTCCTCCACATTCCTACCAGCTATGCCAGGTCTGCCAATAACCACCCGCTGCTATAATTCTGTTCTGGCCTTTGTGTCTCCATATTTGTCTTTGATATCAAGCCCACATATCCTGGTTTCTCCTCCTCTTACCAGCGATTCATAGACTTTTGTCAAGCTCTGGTTTCTCCAGGGATTTGGGGAAAAACTGTGATAGCCCTAGCCTCCATCCAAGATGGAGCACCTTGGAGGAGGCCCCAGAGATATGCCTTTGAGCCCTTTGAATATCACCATTCTTGAAAATTAGGTAGTGTCAAAGCCTTTGCAACTCTGGTCATTCTCTTAAACCCTGTCCATCACCACCCCATATTTAGAAGTACTCTATAGCACTGTGGCACTGTGCTCCCGTTGTTCATCGATTTGCCCAAGCGGGCAGCAGTAATGTCTCACAACAAATTGTGAGACTTGTTGTTACTGTTTGTGGCATATCAAACATGTCACGGGTAGCTTGCCAGGCTTTGGCATGCAGGCAAGATACTCTCGGTAGCTTGTTGGACTCTCTGAGAGGGGCGGAGGAATCGAACCCAGGTCGAAGTACTCTATAGGATGAGAAAAAGCAAAAATAGACTGGCTCAAAGCCTGTAGTTTGGAGGGTGTAACCACTTCTTTCAGGGAGAAATTGCCCCATTGCATTCTCTTGGCTTGAAAGAGTAGAAAGAACTTTAAGAATACTTAAAATGGGCCAGGGAGATATAGTACAGCAGGTAGGGGGCTTGCCTTGTACATGGCTGACCCAGGTTCATATGGTCCCCTGAGCACCAGCAGGAGTAATTCCTGAGTGTAGAGCAAGAGTAGACCCTGAGCATCGCCAAGTGTGCCCCCCAAAAAAATAAATAGAATACTCAAACTATTGTTAATGGGCTTGGGGCACATCAGTGGTATAAAGGTGGGGTCCAGATATATATATATATATATATATATATATATATATATATATATATATACCACAGAGCCAACAATACTGTAAACCAAGATTCAGATTATAATAGTCACCGTCACCGTCTTCCCGTTGTTCATCGATTTGCTTGAGTGGGCCCAGTAATGTCTCCATTGGAGACTTTGTTGTTACTGTGTCTGGCATATCGAATACGTCACGGGGAGCTTGCCAGGCTCTGCCGTGCGGGCGAGATACTCTCGGTAGCTTGCCGGGCTCTCCGAGAGGGGCGGAGGAATCGAACTCGGGTCGGCCATGTTGGCTGCGTGCAAGGCAAACGCCCTACCGCTGTGCTATCGCTCCAGCCCACACAGCAAAGCCTGACAGATTATAATAACCAAACTTTAAAATGCATCTGTCAGGGCCGGAGTGATAGTACAGCAGGTAGGGCATTTGCCTTGCACATTCCTGATTGGAGTTCAATCCGCAGCATCCCAAATGGTCCCTCAAGCCCTGCCAGTAGTGATCCCTAAGCACAGAGTCAGAAATAAGCCCTGAACACCGCACTCAAACCAAAAAATAAAAATAGTGTGGCCCCCAAACCAAAAAATAAAAAGCAACCTACCTGGTGCTACCTTCAGGCCCCTCCTCAGAAAACTTCTCCTGGAAGCCATCTGGTTCTTGGCTATTTTTCAGACAGGAATCATCCTGTTGATAGCCTGTTAAAGATGCTGCTTCTTTGAGCCTCTCTTTACATTTGAATAACTACTCAATGGAGACTGCATATGGATCTTAACAGTGCTAACTCATTGTAGAGTGAAAGCTGGTACAGATAACTGGTTCACTGGTTCAAAATATTGGTGAGTTCCTTCTGTGTTGTAGGCACCTCCCTATCACTAGGAACTTATCACTGGACAGGAGAAATTAAAATCTCTGTTCTTTACATTTAAAAGTTTATTTGGGGCAGTGTTTCAGATATTTGCTTTTCTGAAATTTCAAGAAAAGTGATTTGGAGAGCTTGAAAAAGTGTAGAGGATAAGATGCTTGCATTAGCTGATCCTGGTTCAATTCCCAGCACCATATATGGTCTCCTAAGCACTGCCTGAAGTGACCCCTGAGCACAGAGATAGGAGCAGTCCCTGAGCACTTCTGAGTATGGCCCCTAACCCATCTGCCCAAAGGAAACACAATTAAGTTGAAATTAAATAACTTGCCTTCATAAAGATTGAATGTGTAAGAGACAGCTGCCACCACCTCCTCCTCTTCCTCCTCCTCCTCCTCCCTCTTCTTCTTCTTCCTCCTCCTCCTCCTCCCTCTTCCTCCTTCTCTCTCTTTCCCCTTCCTCCCCCAGCACATACTCCTAGCTCAGTGCTGGAAATTGATCCTGGATGAGCCACATGCAAAGCAAGCACCTTACCCACTATACTATCTTTTTAGTCCCAGATCCTGTTACTTCTTAAATATTTTTTTAAATGCCACAAACAAGTGGACCTGGAGCTATCTCAAAGGGCTGGGCATACACCTCTCATGCATGGAGAGGCCATGGGTTCTATCTGCACACTGCAGGGCTTGTAAGTAGCACTGGAGAAGCAATACCTCCCTCTGAAAAAGAACTTTGTCCAGCAACTGAACAAAAATTCGAAGCTTGTTCTCATGAACCTTGCACAGCAGTGGGAAAACTGATATAAATCAGTCCAAGTTGAATCTGAATTCTATTTCAGATCTTGGCATAGAGAAAAGTAAAGAAGAAGAATGGGGAATTATAAGGTGGAAGCACAAGCTCTGTTTTTAAAAGATGAAGCATAATGTATTCTTCACAATCATGATCACGATCATCCTGTTGTTCGTCGATTGCCTCGAGCAGGCACCAGTAACGTCTCCTTCGTCCTAGCCCTGAGATTTTAAAAAGTGCTACATTCAAGGCTCTTTCAGGGTTAGGAGAATGAGACCCATCATTGTTACTGGTATTTGGCATATTGGGTATGCCACAGGGAGTTTGCCAGACTCTGCCATGTGGGCAGGTTACATTCAGTAGCCTGTGAGATTGTCCATAGAAAGAGATAATAAGATGTATTCTTAGAAATTACAATTTATAAGATAAAGGTCTGATGATTCAAGGCTGTCTTCTAAGACTCTTGGGTACTTATTTCTAAGTTATATCTGTACAAGTGTGTCCAAGGCCATTGTTAACATTTATCAAGTTGTCTCATGAACATTCAGTGATGAGTCTGGGGTTCTTTTTCTTTAGACACTGTCACCAAAGATGCTGTGAACTCTTCCAGCTGAGCTCCTCATGTGTCCATGTGATCCTCGGTTTCCATGGGACTAAGAATCTAGTCTACTACATACATCATGAGCCTGCATGTTCCACCTTTACTAAGAGAATATTAATACATAAAATTCAAAGTTCTCAGAAGGTCCAAAGGAGAAGTAGCAATTTGGCAGATCTTGAGGGAGAACTGAAGTTATGCAGGTATTAGAGGAATAAGCATTCTAGGCAAAGGAGAATGAGTACCACGAATGGGAAGGATATTTGTGGCTGGCGTAAAGGGGAACAGAAGAAACTAATTCAAGGAGGCTTTGTGTGTGGCGGGGGTGTGAGACAACAGAATGAAAATCTTTGACAGACTTTGCTTGTACATAAGGGAAGTGGAGAGTTATTTCAGTATTTTGGTTTTTAAGTTCCGTATTTTAATAAGGAATTAATCTGCTCTGATGCACAGTTTAACAGATTCCCTCAGGTACTACCTTGAGAGAGGACCATGTTCAGGTTTATGAGTGCAATAAAGAAGACAAGTTACAAGACTATTTAAAATAATCTAAAACAAAATAATAATGACTTGCACTGGGGTGGTATTTTGAATTTACTTTCAAGATATGAATTGTTTAAGGGTCAGATGTAGAGGGACAAGAGAGATAGTGCAGGGGTTAAGATACTTGTCTTGGGGCCAGAGATGAAGTACAATGGGTAGGGCATTTGCCTTGCATGCAGCCAACCCACTTCAATCCCTGGCATCCCAAATGGTCGCCCAAGCACTGCCAGGAGTAATTCCTAAACTTAATGCCTGGAGTAATCTCTGAGCAATGCTGGGTGTGCCCTCCACTGTCTGCCCACCAGCTCTCTATTCTCCACATACACATACACAAAAAGACCTTTGCCTTGCATGCAGCCAACCCTTGTTTGATCCCTAGCAACTGATACAGTCCCCTGATATCACCAGGAGTGATCCTCAAGCCCAGAACCAGGAGTAGCCCCTGAGCACTACCTCAACCGCCTCCCTTACACCCCCCCCCAAAAAAAAATAAAAGGATCAGATATGGAATCTGAGAAAGAAGCCAATAGTGATGTTAAGAAGATTTTTTTATCCCATTTATTTAGGCTAACATGATTCAAAGTGGAGCTTCTATTGGCTTTTGATTGCTTCAGTCTTCTGATGTGGTTGAAGAAGTAGCTCACGTTCAGAAACTCTGGCTACCATTTGAGTTTTTAAGTTGTTTGTTTTGGTTTGGGGGCCACATCCAGAAGTGTTCTGGGATCATTTCTGGTGATGTGTGGTGGATCATGTGCAGTGCCAGGGACTGAATTGAAGAGGGCCACGTGCAAGGCGAGCACTCCACCTTCTGTGCTAACCTCTCTAGTCCATTTTTCATGCAGGCAGCACCATGCTGGATGGTCCCCAGAGCCAGTTATTTCAACTTGATTCTTCCTGCCCAAAGCAAACATCCTTGGTGCCATCATTTTCATCATTTCCCCTGGGAGTCACCTAAACAGTCCAGTGTTTACTGGTTCCAGTTTGGTTGATGTATTGAGCCACATGGTTATAAATGAGGTCTGAGCACAGAGTGCAATGCCAAGACTTTATTCTAACAACTGAAGGATGCAGCTATAAGTTAAGGAGATAAAATGACAATGAGGGAGTAAGTGGATCAAGAGTTAGTTTGGGTACTGGAGCAATAGTATAGTGGGTAGTGTGTTTGTCTTATATATTGTCAGTCTGGGTTCAATTCCTGTACCTTCATATTCCCCAAGCCTGCTAGGAGCGGTCCCTGAGCACAAAGCCAGGAGTAAGTTCTGAGCACTCCTGGGTATGACCCCAAAACAAACAAAAAGAATTTGATTTAGAGCTGGAGAGACAGTATAATGGGGTAAGCTGCTTGTCTTGCATGCAGCCAACCCAAGTTTGATGCCTGATAACAAATATGGTCCCCTGAGCCCTACCGGGAATAATCCCTGAGCACAGAGCTAGAGGTAAGCCAAAGTATAGCTGGTGTGACCTAAAACCCACCCCCTAAAATTTGCTTTTGAATTTGTGTGTTTTTTTTGGGGGGTGGGGGAGTTGAGAGAACATATCCAGTGATGCTCAGGGGCCACTTTTGCTCAGTCCTCTTGGATCAATCCCAGTGATCGAGAAACCCCATGGTGCCAGGTCTCAAATTCAGGCCTCTTGCATGCAAAGCCGGTTCTCAGTTCACTCGCTAATCCTCCAATTTATATCTGATATGTCTATAGTAAGGTCCAAGTGAAGATGTTGAATAGTGGAACGAATATATTATATGACTGAAATGAAAAAATGTTGGCTGGAAATACAAAGTAGGGAGTTGTCAGCATATAGGTGGTATTTAAAACCACAGCACTGTATTAGATCACCAAAGGAAATGAGTGTATTGAAAAGTCAAAGGACAAGTTCTCAAAAAATGCCTTGGTATAGAATTCAGGAAGGTGGGGGAAAACCAGAAAATGAAACACACACACAAATCCCCTTTCTGAGTTTCTAGTGAGGTAGGAGGAGGATCAAGTTGAGAGTATTCCTGGGTGGTGGTGGGCGGAGGGGGAGGGGGTGCTGGAGAGATTGTGCAGTGGGTAAGGTGCTTGCCTCGCACACAGCCGACCCAGTTCAATCACCAGCAATCCATATGATCCCCAGCACCACCAGGAGTGATCCCTGAGTAAAGAGCCAGGAGTTAGTCCTGAGTACTGCCAGGTATGACCCTAAATCGAATGAACCAACACAAATAGACTGATCTTGGAGGCAATTGTATAAAATTCTACAATCAGGTTGAGTGACATGAAAATTGAGAACTTGGGGCCAGAACGACAGTACGGTGGGCAGGATCTTTGCCTTGCACACAGCAGATCCAGGTGTGTTCATGGCTTACTCCTGGTTCTGTGGCTCTGTGCTCAGGGATCACTCCTGGTGGGGCTCAGGTGACCATATGTGGTACTGGGGGTTGAACCCAGGTTGACTCTGTGCAAGACAGATGCTCCAGTCCCAACAAATGTATTTTCTTAGCGTCTCTCTCTCTCCGCCTTGGTTTTGCCTGTCTCCAGTCTTAAAGATGTTCTTGTGTATTGCATATCTGAAGTTAAACCAGGTTGAGTTATGGATGGAGCAAGTTGGGGAGAAGGAAAAACATCAGCCATCTAAAAAGACTCACTCTAAAAGTGAGTCCTGTCCAAGGGCTTCTTTCTGCCTCAGAGAACTCCAGCAGGTACTCTGAAAGGAATCCTGAAGCTTATCAGACTACTTCCTCCTGATGACACACTTTCCACAAATTTCTGCTACCTTTCTTTCCCACCCAATCCTGTAGAAACCACTCACCCCAGCCTGAGGGCAGAATGGTTCTTTTCCCACATCTTTTCAGGTTGGTAACACCTGAATAAACCTGTTTTTCTCCCACCAACTCTTTTTGTTCTTGGTTTTTGTTTTTTGTTTTAGTATGGGCGTTTGGGTGGGGGTGCCAGGCTTACTCCTCACTCTGTGCTCAGGGATCATATGTGGTGCTGGGGATCAGATCAGGATCACAGTAAACCAAGTACTGCGATGCCCTTTTCTATCTTTCTGGCTTTCTCCTATCAATTCTTTTGCTGTTGTTGTTGTTTGTTTGTTTGGGGGACCACATCCTGCTATGCTCAGGGATTCCTCCTGGTTCAGCACTCAGAAATTACTCCTGGCAGGCTCAGGGTGCCAGGAATTGAATCTGGGTCATCACACCTGACTATTTCTCCAGCCCCTCCCATCAATTCTTTTCTCTTGGATATTGGTTTTCAAACAGCTAGCATCTAAATTTGGGTTTAGTGTTGTGGTTTGCAGAACCAAACAGCACCCTCAGACATACAGGGCAAAGAGCTCATCAACCTCTAAGAAAATAAATACCCAAAGTTGCAGGAAAATATCCACAAAGGAACTTAAGAGAATGCAGTTCATTGAGGATGAAACTGGTCCATAGAAATTAGGAGCTGAATTCAATATTAGTAACTAGAAAACCTGTTTGGTTAGGGATGGTTAAGAATGTTGAGTGTCCTTGTCTGGTCTCAAGAGATAGGAGGACAGAAATCTTAATCAAATATCTTTATTTGGAGTTACACTAGAAGTACCTCAGGACATCAGTCCCTGAGTGAACTTGTTGATAACTTTGGTGTTCAGTAGCCTAAAAAACACCCTTCTTTAAAATGGGCTTTTCTGATTTTCCTTCACCACAAATATCCTTCTACAACTGTCCAGACATGATGGTTGGGTGAAGGCCCTGGGTCTGCCATTTTTTTTGTTTGTTTTTTTGGGTCACACCCAGTGATGCACAGGGGTTACTCCTGGTTCATGCACTCAGGAATTACTCCTGGAAGTGCTCGGGGGACCATATGGGATGCTGGGAATTGAACCTGGGTCTGCTGTGTGCAAGGCAAATGCCCTACCTGCTGTGCTATTGCTCCAGTTCTCACGGTCTGCCATTTCTCATCTGCCCAATATTCTCATCTACTTTCTCTCTCTCTCTCTCTCGCTTTCTCTCAATGATAGTAATTTAATGATTTACTTTTTAAATTTTTTTAAAAAAATTTTATTAGTGAATCACCATGAGGTACAGTTACAGACTTACAAACTTTTGTGCTTGCGTTTCAGTCATACAATGATTGAGTACCCATCCCTCCACCAGTGCCCATTTTCCACCACCAATGACCCCAGCATCCCTCCCACCACCCCCTCCCCCATCTTCCCCTCCCCACCCCACCTCTGTGTCAGGGCATTCCCTTTTGCTGTCAATTTGCATATAGAAGGATCAACATGGAAAGTATCATGTGTATCATGTTAAGTGAAATGAGTCAGAGAGGGACAGACATGAAATATTCCATTCATTTGTGGAATATAAAGTAACAGAATGGGAGACTAACCCAAGAATAGTAGAGATAAGTACCAGGAGGATTATTCCACAGCTTAGAAGCCGACCTCACATGCTGGGGGAAAAGGCAGCTCAGAGAGAGAAGGGACCACCAAATAAAAGGTGCAGGAGGGTTTGCTCGGGATGAGAGATAAGTGCTAAAAGTAGACTATAGACCAAACATGGTGGCCACTAAATACCTCTATTGCAAACGACAACATCTACTTTCTCTTTACACATCACTGTCACCATCTCCCTAGTTTGACTGGCTGTTGAGGAGCAGCAGAACTGACCTTCAGTCACCTGGATGCTGGTAGATGGCACCTTCTGGAAACAATTCATTCATTGATTTGTTTAAGAAAGTATTTTCTTAGAAAGATTCAAGGCACAGAATAAAAAAATATGAATAGGACAGTTCAAGTAGAACAGTTTCATCTGGATTCATTCTTCTCTGACCAGAGGAAGAATGAACAGTTGTTCCGTCTAAGCTATAGTTACTTTAGTACTTCCCATATGCTAAGTTCTTTATGGGCAATAAGCTCACAACTAGCTTAAAGAAAGGAATTGGGATCATCCTAGATTCCCCGCTCCCCTCCACTAGGTGTCTGGGCCACACACAGTGTTGTTCAGGATTTACTCTTGGCTCTCCAGTCAGGGATCACTCCTGGTGGACTTGGGGGACCACATGGGATGTTGGGGAGCGAACACCCAGTTGGCTGTGCACAAGGCAAGCATCCTTTCCACTGTACTATCACTCTGGTCCCTAGATTTTACACATAAAATATAACAATAGATAAGGTGACAGCATGGAGACTTGGAAAGCTTTAAAGGGCAGCCTAGGACTGAGTTTGTCCCTTCAGGAAGGGGACTCAAGGAGTGAATGGATCCATTCAGGAGAACAGGTCTCTGGACAGGCTGAGGAAGACTGCTGTGCTGATCCAAGAAGTATCTTTTTCTGGGAGAAAGATCTACAGTCCTGGGGGGCAGTATTCTGAGAGATAGAACATAGGGGAATGTGTGAAGAAGACCCTTAAAGAGAAGGGGCTGAGAAGGGGCTTGGCTAGCTTCTTCCATGATGCATCAAAGGTAAGCACAATTAATTTTATCCTCAGTACCTTTAAAGAGAGATTAACTCCATTTTATAGGTGAGTAACCTGGAGCTTAAAGAGGTCAGTATTTTCTCCAAGATCCCACAGATGGTAGTAGAGGCAAAGGCAGAAATCATAGGCTGGATTGCATGTTTCAATGACTGGGCTCCTTCCACATTTCCCAGCTAGAGACAGTCTGTGAGATAGGGTTACAGGAAGGCAGTCATTAAAAAGGATCACTGGACAGCTTTCTTTCAGTTTTCAAACTACACCCATCTGTGCTCACGTCTTTCTCCTGGGTCATTTCTGGAGGGTTTAAGGGACAATACGGGGTGTTGGGGCTTGAACCTGTGTTAACCCAAGCACCTTACCTGCTGTATTATCTCTCTGATTCCATCACTGGACAGCTTTCCCTGTTCATTCTTGTCTCTATGTGTGAGACTGAAATAGATTGGTCTACATGCAAAACAAGTATCTTAACCCCTGTTCTCTCTCAGGCCCCCTCATTAGTTCTCTTAATTGACCCCACAGTGGGTTAAGTAAGAGATCTTACCCCAGTCTCAGACCTTCATCAGATGTGGTTCCAACCTGGAAACTCACAAGGCTAATATTAAACTAAATAATAATTTTAAATCATTCATATTTATTATGATTATTTTGGGTTCTGGGCCACACCCAGGGATGCTCAGGAGTCACTCTCAGGGGACCATAAAGGCTGATGAAGGAATCAAACCAGAGTCTACTACGTGCCAGACAAGTGTGTCTCTTTAGCCCAGTTGTTTAAATTTAATCATCACTGGCAACTGACTCATCAAACAAACTTTGGTCTTCTAGCAAGAACCATGGATTCTCAAGACTCAGCAGTCTGATCCCAGAGTGTTAGAGGGAACATTCTCTAACATGATGGACAGACACAGATTCCTTTGCCACAAGCCCAGTGGATGAGGTGACCTTCAACCTCACCAGGTAGCCACAATCACCCACGGGACCCAGTTGGCACATTAGAAATTTCTACATTTCTGCAAATCAGCCTTTCACTGTGACTTCCAACAGTTTCTGCTCTCTGTCAGTACTCTGACACTGGGTACTTACATATGCATCTTTCTTTAAAAAGTAAAGAAACATGGGGCTGGTGATAGTACAGCAGGCAGGGCGCTAGCCTTGCACGGAGCCGACCTGGGGTCAATCCCTGGCACCATGTATGATCCCGTGAACTCCTTCAGGAGTGATCTATGAGCGCAGAGGCAGGAAGAAGCCAGGAGCACAGCCGTGTATGGCGACAAAATAAAACAAAACAAAAGCAAATAAGCAGTCTGAGGATGGTGCCAGGTGTTGAGAGAGTTAAAGGAGATAGTGCTTTTAAATCATTGGCACTTGGCACTTAAAGTAGCTGTTCTAGTATTAGCCCTGGCTCCACCTCCCAGATGAGGAAAATGCACTTAGAAGACGAAGAGGTCCTGGTTTGAACGGCAGAGCACAAACCTCATTTCAGTTCCCTGACGCTTCTGGCTGGGACTACTTCCTGACCTCTTCGTTGTTATCCATCTTGCTGCTGCTAGTGAAAACTATACTCATCCTTCAGTGCTCACTACCATTACCCATTAGACCACAACATTGGTGAGATTGAGAGAGGCTCTCTCTCTCTCTCTCTCTCTCTCTCTCTCTCTCTCTCTCTCTCTCTCTCTCTCTCTCTCCTCTCTCCTTTCTTTTTTGCCATCTAGGAAAGAGAGGAAAGCCTTGGGCTCACGGAGAGCAATTCAAGGCTAAGATAGTTTAAGCAGGGGCTAGAGCGGTAGTACAGTGGGTAGGGCGTTTGTCTTGCAAACGCGGCTGACCCAGGCTCATCGATCCCGGCATCCCACCCCATACGGTCTCCCAAGCACCGCCCCAAACGCCGGCAGGAGTAACTCTTGAGCATTGCTAGGTGTGACCCAAAAAGCCTAAAAATAAAGTGCGTGCAGCGTTAAAACAACAACAACAACAACAACAGTTTTAGGCTCTGCCCAGGCTAGCAGGAACCAGGTTCTAAACCGTCCTTGGATTCGCATTCCAAGCAGCCAGTTCACCAGCCTGACCCGCCCTCGGGCCGCACCCAGCTCGCACGGGGCCCGGGGACAGGAGACCCGGCTGGCCGGGACGCCCGGCCAGCTTGTGCGCGCAGGCGGGACGGCCCCAGGGCGCCGGCGCGAGACGCTCGAGGGGGCGTGGCCTCGCGCAGGTGCGTCTGGCGTCTTGGGTTTCACTGAAACTTACCCGGCTCCGGGGAGTAGCTGGCCGGCGCTCCAATTAGGTGCGGGCCAGCCGCCGGCTTTCGCTCCCAACGGCGAGTGCCACCGAGTTTTGAATCGGTGGCGGCGGACTTTCTCGCCCGCCCGGCGTCGGGGCTGCTGGAAAGATGCGCAGTCTGCGCGCGCCTCGGCTGCTGGCGTGCGCCTTCCTGCTGGCGGCCTCGGCCGCCGCCTCGCAAACCCTTCCAGGTAGGAAACTTGGCCCGCTAAGCACCCGGGGTCCCGCGCGCTGGGGACAGGTGGTGGTAGTGGGACCGGTGCGTGGGGTTGTTCTGCCCTCGCGGTCACCTTCGCTCTTTGACGCGGGGATCCCTGCGCCCAGGGAGCGACCAGCTGGGTTACCACGGAAAGAGGTTGAAGTTCGCGACTCCAGGGAAGGGGAAGCAAAGAATTGCAGGCGTCTAAAGGTACCCAGAGGGCTCCGCCTCTCCTCCCGCGGGAAGGTTTCTTTGCAAACTCCAAGTCATTAAGGAGCTTTCGTCCACGCTCTGGTCCCGTGCGTAAAAAAGCAAAGGAAGGAGTGTCCGAAGCAGGTGCCCGCGGGCTGGTCTGTGACCCGGTTCACTTTATTTTATTTTTCTAATGCAATCCCTTCAACCTTTAGAGCCCCCTCTTTGGGGGCTCAGTCGAACCACCTGGGACCCACAGCTCCTCTGGCCAGGTGGACGGCTGGCGTTACAAGCTAGAGCGCTCAGCTGGAATTTCAGCCAGTTGTGCGTGGCGCTGATTTACATATGGAACTTTCAGGACCCTGCCTTTTATTCGGCCAGGTGACGTTAGGATCGTGGGATCCCAGGTTCAGCTTTACCTTGTCACCGGAGCGTGAGCAGCGGACTGCTCAGGTGTGGAGGCGGGAGGTAGCCGACTCCGGGAACGGAACTGCGCGGGAGTGGGCCGGGGCGTTGCTCAGCCGCTTGGGGTGTGTTCGACTGGACCCGCTAGGGGTGCAGTGAGTAGCCTCTGAGACCGCTTCTGTGCTGTGCACGAACGCCCCGCTGTTTGAAGCTGCAGGCTAGCCTCATAAGCGAGGGTTGAGTATCCCCGCGAAATTGCAGAGTATTGCTATAAGAAGCAAAATCTCACTCTGTCCTCTTGTAAAGACGTGATAAAAGAGCAACTCATTGAGGGCTTGAGTTAGATTGAAGACTGTCGTTCTTTCCCTCTGGAGTTACAGCACAATGAGTTTTGTTAGTCTGTTTGGGATGGTTGGGGCGGGGGGAGGGGGCGGGGATGGGAGGCACATTCGGCAGGGCAGCGCTTTGGAGTGACTCCTGGTTCTGCACTCAGGAATTAGTCTTGGCTGTGGTGATGGGGGATGCCGGGAATTGAACTTGCAAGGTAGCCACTCTACCCTCTGTACTGTTGCTCTGGCCTGAGCAAGGTATTATTAACAGTGAATTTAACAACTGCACCAGTGGTATGCATTTTATTGCTCTGCACAGGCAGCTGTTTATTCCCAGGAAGTTCTAAAACTAAAGGAACTTCTCCATTTGCCTTTGTCTTTGTGTGTGTGTGTGTGTGTGTGTGTGTGTGTTTTGGGGGGTACTCAGGGGCTACTCTATGATGGGTTCCTGGCCACCTGCATTCTGGAATCAAGTCTCTGGCTCTGCATACCTCCAATTCTTGTATCTACCTCCTGGTCTTGCTTTGTTTTTTTCATTTTTGGGTCACACCCAATGGCTCCCTGGCAGTGCTGGGGATGAATCCAGGTCTTCTATATGGAGAACAGGTCCCCAGCCCAGGCTGGAGAGGGTGCTTGCCTTGCAGGAGGCAAACCAGGGTTCTATTTCTGGCATCCATGTAGTCATTTGAGCCCCAGTTATCCCTGATTAGTCAGGAGTAACCCTTGAATATAGCCAGGTGTGGCCCCCAGATCTGAACCAAACGAAAACAGAAAGCCAACTGGTTCCCAGCCCATGGATCTATTGCTCCCACCCTTGCTTTGTCTTTTAAAATTGGAAACTTAAAACTCAGAGGCATATCTGTGCATGAAGACATGAGTCAGGTATTTCCTGTAGAAGGATTGTGTTTGGCTTGTTCATTTTTACAGAGTGTGGGATTGGGAGATTCCTGGATCTTGATTTAAAAACAAAAAGAACTTAAAAAACAAAACAAGAATGAGAGGTAGACTTGCCTTGTGTCCGGCATGGTGCCCTCAGCACAAAGCTAGGAGTGAAACCCAAGTACTCAAGACCCCAAATTCAAGTTACTTGTTAACCAGAATTATTTAGCTCCTTGGTTCACCCCAAAATACACATACATCTATTCCTTTGGTGGAAAACTTTCCTAAGATGTTGGTTGGGCTACAGTAGACTTCAGGTAAATGGGTGCCTTCCTCCCATTTAAATTGATTTTGAGTAGGAATAGAATATCATAAAAACTTTCACCCCTTATAACAAGTCTTTGCTTATCTTTTTTAGGGAGGTAAGGGGGCTTGGTCTGTTTATGGATTACTCCTGGCTAGGTTCAGGGCATCCTACAGCATACAAGACAAGCACCGTCCCTGCTATACACCGTCCCTGCTATACAATCTTTCAGGCTCCTGCTCACCAACATTTAACCTGATCCTTCTGTGTGTGCCTCAGTTTTCTGTAGGCAGGTAATAGCTTTGATTTTCTTCCTTAAAATTCTACACATAAGATAGTTTCTAGGAATGGATCCCACCTAGGGTTGATTGGAGATGTTAGTCATGGAATTGGTGGGAAGGGCAAGAAAACACTCCCATCAGCTCCCTTCTTTCCTTCCCATCACAACCTTCACTGTCACTGCCATTGTCCTCCCGTTGTTCATCGATTTTCTCGAGCGGGCACCAGTAACATCTCCATCGTGAGACTTCTTGTTACTGTTTTTGGCATATTGAATATGTCATGGGGAGCTTGCCAGGCTTTGCCATGCGGGCGGAATACGCTCGGTCTGGGCTCTTGGAAAGGAGCGGAAGAATCGAACCCAGATCCATCGCATGCAAGGCAAACGCCCTACCCACTATGCTGTTGCTCTGGCCCATCACAACCTTAATAGTGTAAATATGTCAGTGTGATATTATGTGATTATTAAATATATGTAAATATGTTTCGTGTCTCTACTGGATCAAAAACTCTGGTGATCTCTCTCTGCATGTTCTAGCATAGTCTTGTTACCCAAAGGACCTCAGTCAACTGAGAACAAAGGGAGGGCATGGGCATGGGCATGGGCATGGTGTGATTAGTCAATGGCATTTTGTCATGAACTAGATTTCACTTTTATATTTGCTTTGGTACAGACTTAAGGACTTTTTTTAGAGACAGAACTTCTGTTCTATTTGTAATTTTTTTTAAATTATACAACTAGTATTTAATTACTATAGAGGAAAAATGAGCGAAAGGGAGAGGAAGAGTTTCATTATATCCCCCTCAGTACCAAGAGAAACCAGGGTTTACATTCTGAGTTATAGTCTTTCCCATGCTTATGTAATGCATGCAGAATTTGTGTATTCATAGATTTAAAAAGTCTTTTGAGGGCCAAAAAGATAGGCCAAATGTTAAAGAACTTGCCTAGTTTACAGCTGCAGCTCCAATTGTGGTTCTAAAGCAGCATCACATATGGTCCCTCATCTGCCTCTATCACCATTAGGCCTGTCCTCTGAGCACAGGGCTGTGTGACCCAGAAATAACAGCAACAGAATCTTTTTTATAGAGGCATGGGATTGTGTTGCATAAACATCAGCTTGCCAGTACATTTTAAATCTATCTGTTGATAGACAAATGAGGTGATTTCCAATTCTTTATACTATGCGCGCCTTGCTGGTGATTTCACATTTTCCACAGCTGGTGTATGTGTGTGTGTGCTGTTCCCTCTGGGGTTGGTGTGGGAATAGGTATTTGGATCCAGAATCAAATCTTGGGCCACTAATTGCAAAGCATGGCTTCAGCCCTTTGAGCTATTTCCCCACATTCTGCAAATTTTTTTGCTATATATATATATATATATATATATATATATAGCAAAAGGGAGGGATATATATATATATATATATATATATATATATATATATATAGCCACCTCCAAGGTGTACAGGGACCATTCACCAGAGTCACTCCTGGTGGTGCTTGGTTTCTAGCTTTATTTTGGGGTCATACCCAGCTGTACCCAGGACTTGCTTCTGGCTCTGAGTTCAGGGATCACTCCTCTTGGGACGCAGGAGACCATCTGGGACGATGGGAATTGAACCCCAGGCTGCTGCTTGCAAGGCAAGTACCTTACCTAGTGTACCATTGCCACGGGCCTCCTGGTAGTTCTTGGGAGACCATGTACTGTCTGGAATCAAACCTAGGCCTCCGGCATACAGAGATATTCAACCTATTGAGCACTCTCCTGCCCTCTCTATTTCCCTGTCTCCAATATTTATTAACAGAACACCGCAATGAAGATGAGAATGGGACTTTAAATTTATGTTTGGTCCCCTTGCTTGCCTGAAAGTTACTAACTAACCTTGATAGGTGATGTTTTAATCAAGTCTGTTAACTTTCTGATGGTTGTTATTAGCTGGGCTAGTGTCCAGAGGAAAGCAGCTCATCCTGAAAGAACACATGGAAATTGAGTGAAGTGTACCTAGGGAGGGGACCCTGCAATCTGAGCCTTTTATTTTCCCATCTTGCTCCCAAAGGGCTGAAGCACAGCTTTGGATGAGAGGAATGTAGGGAAGAGGATCAGAGAGGAGAATGAATACAAATAAAGCACTTGTGTCCCGGGAGGATACTTCAGATAACAAAGAACAAGTGGTGTTTTCTTATTTTGGGTGGAGATCATGGGGTGGTTAGGCCACATCCAGCTGTGCTTGAGGCTTACCCTGGGCTCTGCACTCAGGGTTAACTCCTGGTGGTGCCCCTGGTCCCATATGTATGAGAGGATCAAACCTTTGGGTCCGCCATGTACAAGGTAAGTGCCTTATCCGCTGTAGATGTAAACTATCTCTCTTACCCCAAATAGTGTTGCAAACAGCTTCCCAGCATTTTCCCCATCTCTGCCCAGATTTGTCGTACAAATCAAAGGAGTCTTTTTTTGTTTTGTTTGTTTGTTTTGAATTTTTTTGGGGGGGAGAGCAGTGCTTTAGGACTTTAGTAAGAGACTTTAGTCACTTTTGATTGGCAGCAGCATTTTGATGTTTTCGAGTGTTAAGACTTCAAACATAAGTGGTATGCGGCTCGTGTGCTAGGACTGGTAATACGCCCGGCTCTTCTGAATGGCACTTTTGTTTGAGCACACTCAGGATCGTATGTTGTTTTTCTCTTTTTTAAATTATTTTTAAAATTTTGGGCTTTGGGCCACACCCTGCTGTGCTCAGGACTTACTCCTAGATTTATACTCAGGGATCACTTCTGGTGAGCTTGATGGATTTGTGAGAGTAATATATACATTGTTACAATCAACTTTAGAACTTTAATTATCCTGAAAAGATACCTCTCTCCATTTCCAGCCATCACCCTTAGTCTTCCCAGGCGTTAGCTATTGACCAACATTATTCTATCTTTTGTCTCTTCAGAGCTTTTAATATAAATGGAGTAATCAAGCATGTTTCTTTGTGACTAATTTCGTTTACTTAGTGGAATCTTTTCAAAGTCCATTCATGTTTTACTACATTCCCTTTTCTTGCCAAATAATATTCCATTGCATATACCACATTTTTTTTTAATCGGTTGAGGAATGTTTGGGTGTTTGGGTTCTTTCTTTTTTTTTTTTTTGCTTTTTGGGTCACACCTGGTGATGCACAGGGGTTACTCCTGGCTCTTCACTCAGGAATCACTCCTGCGGTGCTAAGGGGACCATATGGGATGCCGGGAATTGAACCCAGGTTGGCCGCGTGCAAGGCAAATGCCCTACCCACTATGCTATTGCTCCAGTCCCATGTTTGGGTTATTTCTGCTCTTTGGCTCATGTGTGTAATGCTACTATGTACATTCATGTTTAAGTTTTTACATGGACATGTAGTCTCATTTCTCTCTAGCATGGAGGGAGTAGTAATTACTAGGTTATATGGCAACTCTAGGATTTTGAGGGGTTTTTTTTTGTTACTTTAAAGTAACAAAAAACCAGTAACAATGATGGATTTCATTCTCCTGACCCTGAAAGAGCCTCGAATGTGGCACTTTCTAAAATCTCATCGCTAAAACGAAGGAGACGTTACTGGTGCCTGCTCGAGGAAATCGATGATCAACAGGATGATGGTGATACAGCAATACTTTAAAGGATTATTTAAAAACCCTAACCCCTATGTATTGAGGTTAGGGTGAGGGCTGAGCTCTTCCCAGAAATGCTCAGTGCTGTGGTGTGGGCCTGAAGTTTGGGTGTAGAGGTGCTACTATGGGACCACATTCAACCCAGGGGCCATATGTTGCTGGAGATTGAATTCAGAGCCTCATTCATACATAAGCTCTTCCACTTGTCTACCTCCCTGGCCTCTGTGTGTCAAAGCATTTGTGCAATTAACAGATTATTTTCCAAGGAAGCTACAACAATTTCCAATTTTGCCTGTAGACTCTGAGGATTCAAATCCTTGTGTTATCTTGAAATAAATCCAGATATAATTTTCTTTCTTTTTTTCTTCTTGTTTTTTTTGGGGGGGAAGGGTGGGGGGAACACCTGGCATTGCTCAGGACTTACTCCTGGGTCTGTGCTCAGGGATCACTCCTGATAGGGCTCAGGAGACCATGTCCAGTGCCAGGGATGAACGTGGGTAGGATGTGTGCAAGGCAAACCTGCTATACTATCACTCTGGCCCTAAATTTTATGTTCTCTTCAAGTACTTCAGTATGACTTTTATGAATTTATAGAGTTGGGAAGTTTTTTCTTCTTTCTTTTTTTGACTTTTGGGCCACCCCCAGCTGTGCTCAGCCCTCACTCCTGGCCATGTTTATCTGTGTCATTGGCTCAAGAATTTCTTTTTCAAACATAACTACATTAGTCACTAATAATAATTTCTCTTGGGGGGGTCACATCCAGTGCTCAGGGGTCATTTCTTGCACAGAGAGAGAGAGAGAGAGAGAGAGAGAGAGAGAGAGAGAGAGAGAGTAGCACCACACACAGCACTGGGAATTGAACCCAGGCTTTTGGGTTTCCCATATTCAAAGAGCATGCTTCAGCCCATTGAGCTAACTCTCTGGCCCAGTAATTTCTCAATGTATTTTCTTTAGTATTTTTGTTTATTTGAGGACCACACCTGACTGTGCTCAGGCTTACTCCTGACTCAGTACTCAGGGATCACTCCTGGTAAAACTCAGAGGACCATCGGGTTGCTGGGGCTCAAACACAGGATAGTAGTATGTAAAACAAGCAGTTCACCCACTGTACTATCTCTCTAGCTCATAATTTCTCAGTTTACTCTCCAGCCCACTCAATTTTTTAATTATCTTAAAAAGGTCTTAAACACTGTTTTAATAGTTAAATCAAATAGTTAAATTAAATAGTTAAAACTGGGAGAGGCAACTTATAACTGGGTATGAAATGATCAGGCCAGCTGGGGAGCAGGTTCAAGTTCCTTCCAGGCATGGTATAGGGCTGCATGCACTGTATTTTTCTCCATTGTGAAGGTTCCAAAGAATGTCAGTAAATCTTTTCAAATTTTCAAATGGTTCTTCACTCTTTGAGGAAAGTCCTTGAGCCCTTGGTTGGGGGATACTGGAGGCTGACTAATGGTTTACACTTACTTGTTGGTAGTTTCTAAAATTTGACTCATCATGTAGGGCAGAGGAACAAGCGATTAATTTATGTGAAAAACCCAATGCAGAAAAGCCATCTGCACTTCTCTGTTCATTGCAGCACTATTCACAATAGACAGAATCTGGAAAGAGTCAGAGTGCCTGGAGAACAGATGGCTGGATAAAGAATCTATGGTACATCTACACAATGGAATACTATGCAGCCACCAAAAATATAAAGTCCTGAAATTTGCTTATCAGTGGATGGACATGGAGAGTATCATGCTGAGTGAAATGAGCCAGGAGAGGGACAGACACAAAATTGCAGCATTCATTAGTGGATATTAAAAACACCGTAAGAGACAAATGCCCAAGGATGGTAAAAACAAAGGCCAGGAGGACTGGTCCATGGAAGCTTGCCACAAGTGCTGGTGGCGGGGAGGGCAGTTAGGACAAGGACCACTAAACAATGATGTTTAGAAATGATCACTCTGGATAAGAACTGAGTGATGAAAGGTAAAGGGACATACATGGTAACCATAAGGTATCTGTATTGCAAACCATAATGCCCAAAGGGAGGAAGTGGGGAGAGAGAGGGAGGGAGAGAGGCAGAAAGAGAGAGGGAGAGGAAGAAGGAGGGACAGAGGCAGAGAGAGAGAGAGAGAGAGAGAGAGAATGACTGAAATCCAATCATGAACAACTTTGTAACTGTGTATCTCATGGTGATTCAATACAAATAAATAAATAAATGAAAAGTGTGCCCTGTTACTGGCTTGATGTCAGAATACTGATAGGTCTTTGGTGTACCTACTTGTCTGTGACCCTGAGGCTGGAAATTCTGCCTGTCAGTTGGCCTCCTATTGAAAACTGACTTATGGGAGCCGGGAATCCCTGCACTGGGCTGAGGATGTACGGGGGTGGAGGGGTATTGTCCCCATGTGCTCATCGGGATCCCCCCAGTGTCAGGCTTTGGATTGGGATTGACTGATAAGGCCCCGGTCTTGTCCTGATAACAATAAAAACTATTAAAGACCCCGCCCGCAGATGAGTAGTGGATGAGTAACAATAGCCATCGCTGTTCTGATTTCTAACTGCTTATTCAGTGACTGACCTTAGCATATGTCTGAATAGATGGTGTTTCAGTCTTGCCCCAGGCTCCTGTGAACAGCTGTACGAGAGCACAATGGCTATGCCTGTGTTTTGGTGTGAAACTGAAGAGAGACTGGAGGGCATTGTGTAGGCATTTTAAAGACTAATAGTCTGTGAAATGGAGGATTGAAAGATTTTTAAAATTGTATTTCTAGAGTCACAGAGATAGTATAGTGGGTAGGATGCTTGCCTTGCATGTGCTCAACCCAGGTTTGACCCCAGGAGCCCAGAGGGTCTCCGAGTACCACCAAGAGTAATTCCTGAGTAACCAAGAAGTAGTCCTTGAGAATAGATTGGTGTGGCCCAAAAGCCTTTTAAAATTGTGTTTCTGTGCAATAAAATTAATCCTTTTAGCATTAAAAGTATCAAGTATGGACAATTTGTGAAAAATAAACTGAAGCGCAATCTGATTTTCCAGATTCATGGAAATCCACACATGTACCCCATAATCTTCCAATTAAAACAGTACCCTTTTGGGGTCAGAGAGATAGTACAATGGAAGAGCACTTGCCTTCCATGTGGCCAACCAGGTTTTAATTCCTAGCACCCCATATGGTCCCCCAAAGCTCCACCAGGAGGGATCCCAGAGTGCAGAACCAAGATTAAGTCCTGAGCACTTCTGGGTATGGCTCCAGACTAAAATAAATGATAAATAAGTATCAACAAGTACTCCTTAAAGGAAGGAAGGCTAGAAAGAAGAGAAACAAAAGGTCAGCACTCAGTAATCCCTCTCAGAGAACAGTTCTCAGTAATCCCCTTGCATAGAGAAAGCCGTGTTAGCATTCTGTGTTCTTCTATTCTGTTTTTATCTGAAATGCTTTTGTGGGGGCTGGAGAGATAGTACAGTGGAGAGGGTCCTTGCCTTGCATGCAGCTAACCTGATTTCAATACTCAGAATCCCATATGGAATAATTCCTGAGAAATTACTGAGTGCCAAGCCAGGAGTAACCCCTGAGCATCACCGGGTATGACCCAAAAGGAAGAAAAGAAATAAAATGCTTTTGTTTTCTGTGTTGGTCTGGTTCGGCTTGGGGGCTGCACTAGCCCCTGCTCATGAAATAATGTACTCCTGGGGTGACTCCTGGCAGTGCTTGGGAGACCATATGTGGTACTGGAGAGCAAAATGGGGTGGGCCATGTGCAAGGCCAGCACGTTACCCCCAAACTATCTCTCCACACTACCCACTTCCCACAGTGTTCAGGGATTACTTCTAGCAGTGTGCAGGGGGTCATATGTGGTGCCAAAGATCTAATAGGGGTCAAACCACATGCAGGATAAGCACTTAATCCCTGTAGTATCTCCTTGGCTAATATGCTTCTTCTGGGTTTTTTGTTTGTTTGTTTGTTTGTTTGTGTTTTATTGGTTAGTTTTGTTGTTGTTTTTTGGGCCACATCTGGTGGTCCTCAGGGGTTACTCCTGGATCTGAAGGCAGCAGTTACTCCTGCCAGTGCCTGGGGGACCATATGGGATGCTGGGGATCAGCCGCATGCATGCCCTACCCACTGTACTATTGCTCTGGCCCCTCTACAATGCTTTTGTTGAACAAACCAGTATCCATCCTGATTGTCTCCTTGTCTTTCATACTCAGGATCCAACAGAACAAGCTCGAAAGGAAGAAGTCTCATCGGTAGGGTTGATGGCTCATCTCAAGTCACAGGGAAAGGAGCGGCAGTGGAACCAGGCTTTTCTGTAGATGACTTTTCTGCCTCTGTTCTCACCGGGAAACTGACTACTGTCTTTCTCCCCATCATCTACACAATTGTATTTGTGATTGGCTTACCAAGCAATGCCATGGCACTGTGGGTCTTCCTGTTCCGATCCAAGAAGAAGCACCCTGCTGTGATTTACATGGCCAACCTGGCCTTGGCTGACCTCCTGTCAGTTATCTGGTTCCCGCTGAAGATAGCCTATCACATACATGGCAACAACTGGATTTATGGGGAGGCACTTTGCAAAGTTCTCATTGGATTTTTCTATGGCAACATGTACTGCTCCATTCTCTTCATGACCTGCCTCAGCGTACAGAGGTATTGGGTTATTGTGAACCCCCTGGTGCATCCCAAGAAGAAGGCAAATGTTGCCGTCGGTGTCTCCCTGGGAATCTGGCTGCTAATTCTGCTGGTGACCATCCCCTTGTACATGGTGAAGCAGACTGTTTTCATTCCATCCCTTAACATTACCACCTGCCATGATGTTTTGCCTGAGAAGGTGCTGGTGGGAGACATGTTCAGTTACTTCCTCTCTCTGGCCATCGGGGTCTTCCTGTTTCCAGCCTTCCTCACGGCCTCTGCTTATGTGCTGATGATCAGAACCCTCCGATCTTCTGCCATGGATGACAATTCAGAGAAGAAGAGGGGGCGAGCCATCAAACTCATTGTCACAGTCCTGGCTATGTACCTGATCTGCTTCACTCCCAGTAATCTTCTGCTCGTGGTGCATTATTTCATGATTAAAAACTGGAGCCAGAGCCATGTCTACGCCCTGTACATTGTGGCCCTCTGCCTCTCTACCCTCAATAGCTGCATTGACCCCTTTGTCTATTACTTCGTTTCCAAGGACTTTAGGGATCACGCAAAGAACACTCTCCTTTGCCGAAGTGTCCGTACGGTGAATCGTATGCAAGTATCCCTCACGTCAAAGAAATTTTCGAGGAAGTCCAGCTCTTACTCGTCAAGTTCAACCAGTGTTAAGACGTCCTATTGAGTTTTCCACAGCTCCTCTGTTGGGAGTGACCTGGAACCTGCTGACCGTTATGGAAGAAAGTTTTTTTCTAACCAAGCAGGTCTCACCACATACCACACATATACACAGCATAACTCAGGATTGCTAGCAACTTCTTTGTGTGAGGAAAGTCCCCCAGTTAATACAGATCACAACTTCAGAATTCTTGTCTTGGAGGTTCTGAGAAACAGATGTGAGGGTTTTTTTTTTAAGTGACGGAGAGAAACCTATGACTTGTTCAAACTAGCTTTGGCCTGAACAAAGTTCTGGGTTGAAACATTTCTCCTTAGTCAGTCACCGCCTCATTAGGGCTTGGTGCCTGTGGATATGATAAGTCGAATAGACCCACTGTACAAAGGAGGAAGCTAAGGCAAGGAAGGAGTTCCAGAGAAGTGATCTCCAGCCAACGGAAACAAGTCAGAACTGGACTGAAGAATCTGAGTGGGGTTCTTGGAACACCTCTTCAAATCATTGTTCATCACATCTAAAAAGGCAGGTTCATCAGACTGTATAATGGTGAGCTCAGAATCTGTGAACAGGACCCACGATCCAGGCTTCTTTTTTGGGACCACAACTGGCTGTGCTCTGGTACTTCTGGCCATGTGCTCAGGAATCCTAGTGGAGCTCGGAGGATCACATGTGGTGCCAAGGAATTGAACCCAAGTTGGCCTTATGCGCCCTACTGCCGGACTAACTCTCCTGTTCTAAGACCCAGGTTTTGACAAGTCTCCCTTTGATGCTTCTGCCTCATTGCCAGACTTGGGAGTCATGTTGTTGATTTACCTGGCAAAGTGTGATGGACGTTTGTGGAAATTTGCTATTTGTGTCTCTTTTATGTTCAGCTTATAATGGAATCTGCTGGTTGATATATTGGGGGTTTGTGTGTGTGTGTGTGTGTGTGTGTGTGTGTGTGTGTGTGTGTTTTAAATGCTTCCTTGACCTTTGTATTTTATTGCTCTTTGTTTCTTTACTTTTGTTTTTGTGTCAAACCCCCACAGTGTTCAGGGGTTACTCCTAGCTCTACACTCAGGAATTATTCCTGGTGGTGCTTGGGGACTATAGAGGATGCTAGGAATCGAATGGGGTCTGCTTTATGCAAATCACCTGCCCTACCCACTGTACTATTTCTCCAGCCCCTGTGTGTCATTACTTAAGGAAAGATAATATGGAGTTTAAACATGGAGATATTTTACACTCTTCCAGCAGTCTGAGTTATAATAAATTGTTTATCACGATGGCAGATTGTTGGATAGTTTATTGTCAGTCTGTTGACAATTTGGTTCATTTGTTATCAAATATGAAATTATAAAATTTCCACCGGGTTGAAAAGCAGTAAACAGTTGATATTCACAATCTTTAAGAGGTTCATAACTATGCTGACTTTACACAACTATTGTAATTGTGACTTTTTAAATGTATTTTTTGACTTGTAAATAACATGACTTTTTTTTACAACTGATTTTCGTGTTATGTATGTTTGCTGGGGAGGAAAGGTGAAGAAGGAAAACAATAACATCACGCTTCTAAAAAGAAATATTTTGGGGGGTGACGGGACATACCCAGTTATGCTCAGGGCTTACTCTTGACTCTGTGCTTCAGGGATCATTCCAGGTGGTCCTTGGGGAACCATATGGGGTGCTGGAGGCCAGCTGCAAGGCAGGCGCCTTAGCCCCTGTACTATCTTTCCAACCCAAGATGTGGGTTGAAAAACAAAAAAGTCATGGGGCCTGAGAGATAGGACTAGGCAGTATAAGATAGTATAAGGTACTTGTCCAACATGCAGCCTACCTTGTTTCCATCCACACCATGGGGTGTGACCTCAAACCCAAAACTATCATCAGAAAGTGTTTGTGGAATATAAGCTTTTCAAGAAGAAAACTTGCAGGCTATCGAATGTTACTGGGGCCTGCTCGAGGCAATCGACGAATAACAGGATGATGAAAAAAAAAATGAAAGCTTTTCAAATGGTATTTCCTTTGCCTTTGAGAATTGGCTCCCCACAACCCCTGGCCAGCCTGAAAAGGGCCCTTCATTGAAGTATGAGGAGTTCTGCCCCTGAGCAGAGGCACACCCTGAGTGTGGTGGTCTTTGCCTTTATGCTAGCTGTCTTACTGTCATCTAACACACACACTTTCTAAAAAGTGAATATTTAGCTCTCCACTAACTCTGGTTACTTGAGGGAGCGTGAAAGCAAGCGAGCCCAGAGTGGTCTGACAGGTATTTGTTTGTCCTTCAGTTTGCTGCAGGATTTTCAAACTAATTAATTTCCTGGTTATCAAGGTTCCATAAATCCTAGGACTGTAATCTCATCAGTATGCATAGTTTAGTGATTACAACTTTGTTCCTAAAACCTTAACCCTTTGGAGACCCTTGAGAGGACTGGAATATCTTATCAAATCAGGCATAGTTTAGCTCAGGGTCCCTGCCATGTTGATCAAAATTAAGAGTTTGTGTTATAAAGTTTGAATGTCTTCTTCTCGCAGCTGGTAGTACCCAGGGGCTGCTCCTGGTTCTGTGTTCAAGGTTGCTCCTAGTGGTGCTCAGGAAAACATAAGGTGCTGAGGGTTCAACCCAGCCCTCCTGCATGCAAAGTCTGCACTCAGCCTGTTGACCTATCTCTCTAGTCTTGAATGTCTTGAATGTCTAATAGTAGTTTCTAGGGGCGGGAGATAGCACAGAGTTAGGGCACATGCCTAGCATGCCCCCAGCACTGGTTTGATTCCCATCACCACGTGGTTCCCCCAGACATGGCTGGGTGCAGCCCTAGAGACCCCTGAACAAATGCTCTCCCCACTGTACTATTGCTCCGGCCCTCACTAGCACTTTTCAAGCAAAGAATTTGATGAGATCCCATTATGGGGAAAGAGTATAGGCAGAGGCAAGAGGGCTTGTGCCAGAGACCTTTGGCACTTGCTACCTTTTGAGCAAGATACCAGAACGGGAGACTGCAAAGGACTGAGCACTGGCACTGGAAGAAAGTCCAGGGAACATGCTGTCAGGAAAGCTAAGGTCTTCCAGGAGAGGGTGCAGCATATCACAGAACGTTCTGGTGAGAAAAATGGAGAAATGGGGCCAGAGTGATAAGACAGAGGGTGAGGTTCTTGCCTTGCATGTGGTGACCTAGGCAGCATCCCTGGCACTTCATAGGGCTTCCCAGCCCCACCAGGAGTGATCCCTGAATGTGGAGCCAGGAATAAGCCCATAATACAGCTGGGTGTGGCTCAAAGCCCTCACCAAAAAAAAAGAGAGAGAGGGATGACCATTGGACCTTTCCACTCCGAGAATGAGCTGACCTTTTATCAGCATCGCAGTCTTTGGCAGGACAAAGATGGATACACACTGGGATAAGTTCAAGAATTATTGAGGACTTGGAGAAAGAATACAGCAGGTGCTTACCTAGCACGTGGCCAACCTGGCTTTAATCACTGGCACCGCAAATGGTCTTTTGAACATCACCAGAAGTGGTCCCTGGGCACAGTCAGGAGTAAGCTCTAAGCACAGCTGGATATGGCCTCGAAACCAAAATGAAAAAAAAGTTACAATTAAAAATTGAGAAGGAAGTGGACAAAGTAATGACTATGATCCGACAGAATAAGTTTAATTGAAAAGGGGAGCAGAGAAGCATGGACAAGAGAATAAGAGTGACTCAATAAAGAGAAAGATAATGATGTCTTTGGATATACTGTATTTCTGTTTAATTTTGTATATCTAAAAGTGGAACTTCTTGGCCAAAGGATTTGTGTCATTCATGATAAATTATCACTTTTGAGGGTTTTTTGTTTGTTTTGGTTTTGACTTCTGGATCATACCTGGCTTACTTAGGGCTTACTTCTGGTTCTGTGCTCAGGGCTTACTCCTGACTGCTTAGGGATCACTCCTGGTGGTGCTCGGGGGCCATATGCCCCTGTATAGAAGATTAAATCAGGGTTGCCATATGCAAGGAAAGCATCTTACTCCTATACTCTTTCCAGCCCTCAAATTGCCCTCTTGAGATCACCTTCACTTAGTATTGTTACAAGCATATGAGGGTCTGTTTCCATGCACCATCACAGACACTTTTCATGGGCTGCAATATTCACCAATATACATTTGACACATTTTGAGTGTGCTGAAAACTCAGAGCTGTGAGCATCTTGGAATAAATGAAATGCTGTCTGTCCTCCTGTATTTATTTTGTGTTTGGGGCATATTTTCTTTCTGCCATTCCTCATCCTGCAGGCAGTGACATTTGAAAGGTGCTGCTCTGGGAAATTTGGTCCTATTTCCCTTTGTATGATCTCTGAGAGGAAACCTCACCTATCCTTCTGGGTGGGCTGTGGAAAATCTTTGGAACCTCCATTGTTCTAGAAAGTTCTATATCATTCTTTTATGGAGAATGTAAAAACAAAACTGCACCTACAATAGTTGGCATCTAAGACCTTGGATTTGGAACCATAAGCTTTAGCCAATTCACCTGTATTTGAGGGATTAGCCTGGTTTGGGCTGTGGTTTGGGTTCTTCATCAGCTTCCCATGTAGCCTGGGGTGAATGATTTAAGTACATAAGAGGGTTTAATTACAGCTTCTCTGTATTGCTGAGTAGACCTAATTACCTAATCTCTTTTAGCTGAGCATTATGTTTGGAGGCCACCTGGGCACTTGGATGGGGAATGTGTCTACTTCTTATAAGGGAAAGGGTGTTTTTTTTTTGCCCCATCCGATGCTCAGTGTTACTTTTGACTGCACGTAAGAAGTTCTCCTGATGGTGCTCAGGGGACCATATGGGATACTGGTGCAACTCGTGCAAGGTAAATGCCCTACCTGCAGTATTATCATTCTAGCAACTTATTAGTGACACATTTTTCCTAAAACAAAACAAAAAACTTTTGTAGGTGGGAGATTTTATTAAAAATTGGACCAGAGTGATAGCACAGCGGGTAGGGCATTTGCCTTGCACACAGCCGACCTGGGTTTGATCCCCGGCATCCCATAGGGTCCCCCAAGCACCGCCAGGAATAATTCCTGAGTGCAGAGCCAGGAGTGACCCTGAGCATTGCTGGGTGTGATCCAAAGAAAGGCCAAAAAAAGTAAATTAATGTGAACGGGTCAAGGAAGTGACTCAAAGGGCTAGAGCACATGCTTTGCACCACGTGATTCCCTGGGGAGTAGTAAGCAGAGACTAGCCCTTGAGCCCCGTCAGGAATAGACCCCAAGATAAAGAAACAAAACATACATGTAACATTTGTGACCCACGGCTAGCTCACTGGTAGAATACCTGTCTTGCCAGGGAAAGGTTGAGAGTTCTATCCCTACCCCCACACCTTCTGCCCCACCCCAGGCCAAAAGTGATCCTAGCAGCAGTACCATTGGGATCCCTGGCATTATCAAAAAGCATGTGATGTATGACTCATCGCAACTGAATGTTTGAACTCGTAACTAAGTGTGCATAAGCACCACAACTAAAAAGTGGAGGAACCCCGGCGATCTCCTCCACTGATGGCTGGACTGCTTCTCCTCAACATCAACAGACCAAAATGGAAGGGAAGCAGGGAAAATAACACAATATAGGAACATATATTACATAAATAGAATGGGCCATCAGGAGTTTCATTGTAAAGGTAAGAGAAATAGCACAAGGGTTAAGGCACTTGCATGCACACAGTCATCCCAGGTTTGATTCCCCAGCACCACATCTGGTTCCTTAAGCACAGTCAGGAGGGATCCCTGGACACAGAGACAGGAATAAATTCTGAGTATAAATTGTCAGGTATGGCTCAGATTCCCCACCCTCCAAAAAAATTACACTTAAAAAATGCAGTTAGAAGCAGGATCGATAACACAGGCGCTAGAACATTTGCCTTGTACACAGTCAATCCAGGTTCAATCCTTCTCACCCTATATGGTCCCTTGAGCCCCACAAGGAGTGATCCCTTAGTGCAGAGCCAGGAAAAAGCACTGAGCACTCTTGGGTATGGCCCCCAAACAAAAAAACGCAGGTCAAATGGGGCCAGAGCGATAGTACAGAGGGTAGGGCGTTTGCCTTGCACACGGCCGACCAGAGTTCAATCCTGGCATCCCATATGGTCCCCCAAGCACAACCAGGAGTAATTCCTGAGTGCAGAGCCAGGAATAACCCCTGAGCATCGCTGGGTATGACCCATCCCCCCCAAAAAAAGCAAAAAAAAAAAACCCGCAGGTCAAGAAGAGAAATGTGGGTATTTGTTCCAATGATAGTTTCTGTTCATTGAAACTAGAATTTTAAAAAAAATTAAGGAGGATATTGTACCCACACAGAATTCTACATTATTGAGCTGTGAGAGAGCTCAAATTCCTGGAGCACATGAGGGAGCCGCGGGTTGTTTGATCTCTGGTGGAGGAGGAGGAGGAGGAGGAGGAGGAGGAGGAGGAGGAGGAGGAGGAGGAGGAGGAGGAGGAGAGATTGCCCATTATTCAGTTTCAATAACCATCAACCCTTGTGATCACCTTTACCCCATCCACCTTCCTATCCAGTTAATTCCAAAATAAGCTTTAGAAATTATTTTTCCCTGTATGATTCTATTTCTTATCTAATAGATAAGGCTGGAGCGATATCTCAGCGGGTAGGGAGTTTGCCTTGCACGTGGCCGACCCGGATTCAATTCCTCCATCCCTCTCAGAGAGCCCGGCAAGCTACTGAGAGTATCCTGCCTGCACGGCAGAGCCTGTCAAGCTCCCAGTGGTGTATTCGATATGCCAAAAAACAGTAACAGCAAGTCTCACAATGGAGACTCAAGCGGGTTACTGGTGCCCGCTTGAGCAAATCGATGAACAATGGGATAACAGTGACAGTGATCTAATAGATAAGAAATTTTAAATTTAAACTTTATTAAAGCAATTCCTCAATATCAAACAAATTGACAGTGTTCAAATTTACACTTGTCTCCGTATAATGTATTTGGCTCTTAATTATATGGGGTGGAGCGATAGCACAGCAGTAGGATGTTTGCCTTGTACGCAGCCAGCCCAGCCACCCGGGTTCTATTCCTCCGCCCCTCTTGGAGAGCCCGGCAAGCGACTGAGAGTATCTTGCCCACCTGGCACAGCCTGGCAAGCTACCCATGACGTATTCGATATGCCAAACACAGTAACAACGAGCCTCACAATAGAGACGTTACTGGGCCCACTTGAGCAAATTGATGAACAAGGGGAGGACAGTGCTACAGTGCTATATGAACTTCATTTTCAACTACAAATTATGTTTGTCAATGAATAGATGTCACTGTCACTGTCCTCCCATTGTTCATCGATTCGCTCGAGCGGGCCCAGTAACGTCTCCATTGTGAGACTTGTTATTACTGTTTTTGGCACATCAAATACGTCACGGGTAGCTTGTCAGGTTTTGCTCTGATGGCGAGATACTCCTGGTAGCTTGCCGGGCTCTCTGAAAGGGGTGGAGGAATTGAACCTGGGTCGGCCGCGTGCAGGGCAAACGCCCTACCTGCTGTGCTAGTCCTTCAAAGAGAAATATCTTAACTTGGTGACTACACAGACATTAAAAACCTAAACTAAACTAAACTAAACTATTATTCAGTTGTAAACAGAGTTGCTTTGGCTAGAGTAAGGTAAGTGTTAACAGCATATAATGTCCATATAGTTAAGAGCCTGGGCTGAAGTGATAGTACATCAGGTAGGGTATTTGCCTTGCACACGGCCAACCTGGGTTTGATTCCCAGCATCTCAGATGGTCTCCTGAGCACTGCCAGGAATAATTCCTGAGTACAGAGCCAGGAGTAACCCCTGAGCATCACCGGGTGTGACCCAAAAAGCAAAAAAAGCAAAAAAAAAGAGCCAAATACAGAAAGGGAGAATATATATTCTTATTATAACAAACTTGGTATTGTCTAATAGGATGTTGGGGCCACTTTTACCACGGATCTATTTCTGAAACTCTGGGAGAAGGAGGTAGCACGCCCAAAGCCAGAGAGAACCTTTTATGGAATCTAGGTCTTTGGGGCACATAGAATATGACGGAATTCCTTGCATGGAAGATAAGCAAGGCTGTCTCCACACACAGACCCATTCAGCTCTACTGAATGAGACATAAGTGAAGAGCCTGTCACTTGCAAGCAAACTCCAAGGTAAAGAGGGGTCCGGAAAGATGGGACCGTAATTCTCTTCAGCCACTTTGGGGCTTTGGTGAGTTTGCAACTTTATGTGAAACTGGCAAATCCAGTTTATCGAGGTCAATTCTTTTTTGAGCACCTGCTGCTTCCTGAGCTCCCCAGAGACTCCGCCAATGAAACAGAGTCCTTGAATGGGGTAGTCAGGGTTCTTGTTTTGTTTAGGGGTCACACCTGTTGTGCTGGGGGAGGGCTGCTCCCATTGATGCTGGAGTTGGGCGGGGTTAGGGTAATCACTTGCTCCCTGTGATGCTCCAGCGACCTTGTACCTTTGAGATTGCAACTGGGCCTCCGTGTGCACAGCCTAAACTCCAGACCTCTGCGCCATCTCCCTGGCTGGGTAAGGGTTCCTTTTTTTTTCCTTTTTGGGTCACACCTGGCAATGCACAGGGGTTACTCCTGGCTCTGCACTCAGGAATTACTCCTGGCGGTGCTCAGGGGACCATATGGGATGCTGGGAATCGAACCCGGATTGGCCGTGTGCAAGGCAAATGCCCTACCCGCTGTGCTATAGCTCCAGCCTACGGGGTCAGGGTTCTTCATCACAAGCAGTGGAAACTGACTCCAGCTGCTGAAGGAAAGAAGCTTATTGAAATGGGCTGGAAAGATCAAACAGCAGGTAAAGTGCTTGTCTTATATGTGCCCAACCAGTGTTCCACATAGGTTCCCATGAGCACTGCCAAGCAATGCTGAGCACATCTGGGCATGGCATAAAACCAAACAAGCAAAAAGGAAATTTATTTAAAATGGATATGAAGATAGAACATCCAGACCCGACGCCAGGCTGTCACTGGGGCAATTCAGAGAGGGGACGGGCTGAGTTTCCCTCTCTACCCCAATAGAGCCCTTGTAGCTAAAAACCACCAGAACCCAATTGCTGCCATGCCCATAATCACTCCCTATAGGCTCAGATGAGCCTCGCCCATGAGGGAATCTGCAAAAATAACCCAGATATGTGGGACCCATGACTGAGATCTCCAAGCTTTCTCGGAGTGGGAATGGGCCTCCTCCCCCAGCTCCCAAGTTTTCCGGTGGCTTGGCAGTCACACCCACACACTGCCCCTGGTGCCATATAATCTCATCAACAGCCAAGATCCAGAGACTTAGAAATAAAGCACCCGGAAGAGAGCATACATAGGCCTCACCCATGAGTGAATCTGCTGTATAATCATATTCTGCCACTGTCACTGTCAGTGTCCTCCCGTTGTTCATCAATTTGCTCGAGCGGGCCCAGTAACATCTCCATTGGAGACTTCATTGTTACTGTGTTTGGCATATTCAATACGTCACGGGTAGTTTGCCAGGCTTTGCTGTGCGGGTCAGATACTCTGGGTAGCTTGCCGGGCTCTCCAAGAGGGGCGGAGGAATTGAACTCAGGTCGGCCATGTTGGCTGCGTGCAAGGCAAACGCCCTACCGCTGTGCTATCGCTCCAGCCCAATCATATTCTAGATTTTAGAATTCCTGGAGCGACCTCTCATACTCTACATCAACTGATGTACTTTGGGCAGCAGCACGATTTGGGATTTGGGGTGGAAACATTCAAAATATGGTGGTGGGATTGGTGTTTGAATATTAAATGTAATAAATTATTATGAACAACTTTATAAACATAAAATAAAATTATTTATTTGGACCACGCGTGGCTGTATCCATGGCTTCCTCCAGGCTCTGCCCTCAGGAATCACTCCTGGTGGGGCTTGGAAGACCATATAGTGTTCCTATGCATATGCAAGGCAAATGACTTTAACCCTCTTTACTATTGCTCCAGTCTTGTTATTTTTAAAAAAAGAAAAATCTAATTAATCCTTCTAAGATATTCAAGGAGAGGTGCAGAGAAACTGAGAGCAAACAATGGGTTCCGGTGCTCGGTACACACAGAAGCCAACTGTATTGGGGAGGAGGATTTGGGGAAAGACAGTGATTTTGATGGCAGATTGATTAGATATGAAACAAGAGGGTGATCCTCAGATCTGTTCCCCAATTTCTTTGTTTTGAAAAGTTTTAATTAGGAAAGAGAAAGGGGTGAGGGAAAAGGGTGATGCATGTGAAGATTTCAGCCTGAAGGCTTCTGACGGTTTGTACCCACTTTGATAGGTAGAGGGGCCTTAAAGCCACCCGTCAGCTGTCATCTGTCATCTAGACAGAGATGTGCCTATGGGGGAAGCTGGGAGTCTTTGCCAAACAGGACAAAGGTCCTGAGGCCGTCAGCTTGCCTAGCTATCTCAATGGTGCGTTCTCGCTGTACATTTACATTCTGAAACATCATTTGTGGCACATCATTATTTCTCTACGATTCTACTGACCAATGTTGCCGTCTTTAAAAGGTGAACAACGAGTGGAGTGCCTTTCTCTTTGCTGGTTATCTGTCACAGAGCACTTGACACATCTTGTCCTTACAAGAAGCTTTGGGTAAAAGTTATTAACTCTCACCTAAACCAATTTATCAAGTCTAGGAAACTTTGTTCTCTGTGGGGAGGGCAAGGGAGCTGACTGCGGCTTCAAAAATCTTCAGATTTTCTCTTGAATTCTAGCGCGGCGAAGTTGCTGCAGCAAATAAGAAACAGCGCCCTCTTCTGGAAGAACTTAGCACGTGTGCCTGTTCTGAAAGCACAGATGAGAATTTCGCATTTTTGTTTCTGAGAATCTAATGGAAGAATTCTTTTAAAAAAAAAAATTTTTTTTAATGAATCACCGAGGGGCTGGAGCGATAGCACAGTAGGTAGGGCGTTTGCCTTGCACCGCAGCCAACGTGACCGACCCGAGTTTGATTCCTCCGCCCCTCTCGGAGAGCCCGGCAAGCTACTGAGAGTATCTAGCCCGCAAGGCAGAGCCTGGCAAGCTACCCGTGATATATTTGATATGCCAAACACAGTAACAATTGTCACTATGGAGACGTTACTGGGCCCGCTCAAGCAAATCGATGAACAACGGGAGGACAATGACAGTGACAGTGAGTCACCGAGAGGTACAGTTGCCGACTTACAAAGTTCCGTGCTTACGTTTCAGTCATACAATGATCTAGTACCCATCCCTCCACCAGTGTCCGTTCTCCACCACCAATGTTCCAAGAATCCCTTCCCCCCACCCCTGCCTCTGTGGCAGGCTCATTCCTTTTTATTCCTTCTCTTCTAATGGAAGAGATTTAATTATTAGTATTGCACCATTTTTCTCTTTTTCCTTTTCCTTTTTTTAAAAAATTTTGTGTGTGGGAGGGTGTCACCAGCAATGCTTAGGGCTTATTCCTGGCTCTATGCTCACTACACTTTAACTTCACAAACAAAACTATCTATTGTACTTAACAATTCACCTCACATTTAAAAACAATGATCACCTTGCTAATCAAGACTGGAATGCAATAATCAGCCTGGAATGCAATCAAGAAATGGTTGATTTGAGAACAGGGATGATCAAAGTTCAAGACCAGGTGGGAAGCTCCAAGGTGCATTCCTGAAGTGACAGGAACAGGAAAATATAGGGGGCCAAGCAGGGAAGTGGCCTAAATGGGGGGATTTGCTTGAAAATATTTTGGTTGTAGGACCAGAGAGACAGTGCAGCAGGTCGGGCACTTGCCTTGAACGCAGCAGCCTAGCTTCAATTCACAGCAGCCTAGGTTCAATTCCTGGTAGCCCATATGGAGGCACTATTTTTTTTTCTTTTTTGCCTTTTTTGGGTCACACCCAGCAATGCTCAGGGGTCACTACTGGCTTTGTACTCAGGAATTACTCCTGGTGGTGCTTGGAGGACCATATGGGATGCCGGGAATCGAACCCAAGTCATCTGCGTGCAAGGCAAACGCCCTACTAGCCATACTATTGCCCCTATGGGCAAGAATACTTGAGGCCGGCCCTGCCTGGAATCTTGTTTCCACACCATCACAACCACCAACGCCACACAGAGCTTCTGTGCGTGTGCTGACAATGAAAATGTAATGTCTGGGCTGGCTACTGGCAAGACCTGACCATTACCACAAGCCAAGATTCAGATCTTTGGCGTAGGTGCATGCCGCTTGCTCAGACACATTCTACGTACTTATTATTCATCTAGTTAGTGCGGCTGGCTAAAGTTCACATCAAGATTCTGATCTTGGGCACCTCCTTTGCTGTTGTTGTTGTTTTTATTTAATCACGGTGAGAGACACAGTTACAAAGCTGTTTCTGATTTGGTTTTAGTTATACAGCTTTCTAACACCCATCCCTTCACCTGTGTACATTCCCACCACAATGTCCCTAGTTTTCCCTCCTGCTATCACCCATCCCCAAACCTGCCTCTATATAGAGCAGATTCTCTCTCTCTCTCTCTCTCTCTCTCTCTCTCTCTCTCTCTCTCTCTCTCTCTCTCTCTCCCACCCCCCTTTGGGCATTATGGTTTGCAATACAGATTATCATGTTTATTTGGGCATCTCCTTTGATGCAAGAGTAGATTGGGGAAAATAATAAGTATTGATATTCTATGTGGTGGGAGCTGGGAGTGGGGATTCCAACCTGGCAGCACTCTGCTTGGGGGTTACTTGCAGAAGTGCTCATGGGGCCACGCTGGTTCTGGAGATGAAACTTGGATCTCTTGGGTACAAAGCATATGCTCAGCCTACCAAGTGACCTCTCTGGCCATGCTCCTCTTTTTTTTGGGTGGGGGGTTCACACCCGGCGATGCACAGGGATTACTCCTGGCTCATGCACTCAGGAATCACTCCTGGAGGTGCTCAAGGGACCATATGGGATGCTGAGAATCGAACCCAGGAAGGTTCGATTGTGCTAGGCAAATGCCCTACCTGCTGTGCTATCGCTCCAGACCCCCATGTTCCTCTTTTGACTCTCTCAGCTTTAGTTTGAAGGTGAGGGACATGATAAATACCTGCATGTCAATGGGGAACTCAGGGAACATCATTTAATAGGACAGAAGACAATCCTCCTTTCTGGAATCCCCAGAACAGAGACATTGATTGGACTTTGCCAGCAAATTCTCTAAACTTGCTTTTCTTTTTCCATGTTTTTACATTTTTAATTTATTTTTTTGTTTTCTTGGGTCACATCCAGCAGTGCTATGGATCACTCCTGGTGGGACTTGAAGGACCATATGGGGTGTTTGGGATCAAACTCAGGTTGACCGTATACAAGACAAGTGCCCTACCTGTTATACTATCACTCTGACCCCATCAAAAAAAATTTTTTTTATTGAATCATCATCACGGGTTACAAAGTTACAAAGATATACTCATGATGGAGTTTCAGGAGTACAATGTTCTAACACCAATCCCTTGACCAGTGTCCACTACCCTCCACCAATGTCCCCTACTTCCCTCCTGTCCTCCAGCCAGCATCACTTTCCCCTCTCCATTGTCCTAGTGCTCCCTTCCCTAACTGATCCACCATGCCCATTCAGTAACAAACTGACTGTACTATAAAATGATAATAATTAAACCTTTTTTCTTGGACCTTAAACATGAGGAGAAATCGCACAGTGCCCTACCATCTGTACTGTCTCTCAGGTTCCTGCTCATCAACTTTAACCCGGTTCTTCTGTGTGTGCCTCGGTTTGCTGATGACAGATTTTGATTTTCTTTCCCAAGTCTCTAGACAAAAGACAGTTTCCAGGCCCCTCTCACCATCCTTCCTTGTCCAGTATTTTTTTTTCCTTCTGAAGCAGGAAAGCTGCACACCAGTCACTCACAGGGATACAAGCCGGATCCTTAAAGCGGATTCTGGACACAGTTTTAAAGGAAAGTTCCTAAATTTATTGTTCTCCTATAAAAAGGGAGCCTCAGTTATACTGTGTCACTTTTAGTTTCGATTTAACAAGAATCTGCAATGTTTGTTTGTTTGTTTTGTTGTTATTTTTTTTGTTTTGTTTAATTTTTGGGTCACACCCAGCGATGCTCAGGGGTTACTCCTGGCTCTGCACTCAGGAATTACTCTGGCGGTGCTCAGGGGACTATATGGGATGGTGGGGATTGAACCTGGGTTGGCTGCATGCAAGGCAAACACCCTACACGCTGTACTATAGCTCTAGCCCCTGCAATGTATTTTTCAGTAGTGTTTTGACCGCCTGTCTTGAATTAGCCCATCTCTTAGCACTCTATTCAGCACTGGACAAGTACTTGCTGCTTCATAGCGTAGGGAGTTCAGTGCAGAAAAAGCTTTATAAGCTGGAAGGTGTGTTTTTTTTTTTTTTTTTTGCCATACCCGGCTATGCTCAGGGATCATTTCTGGCTTGGGGGACCACATTGAGTGCTGGGGATCAAACCTGGGTCTGTTGCATCTGTCCTGCCATGACTTTCATAACTAAGTCAACATTGAGGGGGATTCAAATACTCTCACTTTGTTTCGATTGTCTATTTTTATTTTTGTATTAAGGCACGGTGATTTACAAAGTCGTTCCTGATAGAGTTTCAGGCATGCAATGTTCAAAGATAAATCCCACCAACAGTAACTTTCTTCCCTCCACCAGCGTCCCCTCCCCACCCTCACCCCCTCTCTGATTCCCTCTCACCCCAGCCTGCTTCTGTGACAGCTCATTTTTAACTTCGGTTATTGTATTTCGGTTCTGCTGCTTGCTGTGTTGTTGGCTCTGTGGTTTGCATATATCCAGATACCACACTTCTACAGCCACCTGTGTCCAAGGCCCCTGTTACCTCCTTTCCTTCCCTCCTCACTCCCCACTTTGATTTCTCTCCTTCCCTGTCCTTCTCATTTTTACAATCTAAGGTCAAGGGTTCGCCCTCCCCTCACCCTTTGATCTCTTGTGTTTCCTTTTCCTAGTATTCTATATACCCACAGATAAGTGAGATCAGCTGATATTTATCCTTCTTCTGAGTCATTTCACTTAACGTGAGAGCTCTCAGTCCCACCGGATTGCAGCAAATTGCATGATTACATAGTATCCCTTTGTGTATACCTGCCACATTTTCATTATCCATTCATCTGCTGTTGCACACCTGACTTGATTCCATATCGTACGTATTATTTTGAGTGTTGCAGTGAATAATTGCATACAGATGTCCTTTTGATGGAATGTTTCTGTGTTTTGGGGGTAGATACCAAGAACTGCGATTGCTGGATTATATACAACTCTATTCTTACTTTTCTGAGAAATCTCTGTACTGTTTTCCAAAGGGGTTGAACTAGGCAACAATCTCACCAGCAGTGGATGAGTTTCTTTTTACCACATCCTGCCATTACAAATTGTTTCTGTTTGCTTTTCCCCAATATATGCCATTCTTATAGGTATGAGATAATGATAATCTTAATTTCCTTGATAACAAGTGATGATGAGCACTTTTTCTTGTGCCTATTGGTCATCCTTCTATCTTCAGACAAGTGTGTTTATTTCCTTTCCTCATTTATTTGTAGGGCTTTGGAATTTTTTTTGAGTGCTTTATATAGCTTGAATATTAACCCTTTATCTGATGTGTTGAGTGCAAACATTATCTCCCATTCAGTTAGGTGTCTTTTAGTCTGTATTTCTTTTGTTATACAGAACCTTTTTTTGGGGGGGCACACCCAGTGGTGCTTAGGGACCACTCCTAGAGGACTCCGGGAACCATATGGGATGCTGAAGATTGAATCCAGATCAGCTGCTTGCAAAGGCAAATGCTTTGCCCACTGTACTATTGCTCTGGCTCTTCAGAAACTTTTTAATTTGGTCTGGTCTTCTTATTACTTTTTTCTGTTGCCTTTTTCCGCAGAATCATGCCATTGAAAATACCTTTGAGACACAAAATGCATATATTCCTCAATGTGTTTTATGGATTCTGGTCTGATCTAAGGTCCACGATAAACTTTGAGTTGATTTTTGTGTAAGCTGTGTAAACTCTCACTCTGTACAGTTTGACCTTCATGACATGAATTGATTTTTTTTCCTCTAAAAAAAAATCAATTTACACTCTCCCAAATCAGATGTTCTCATTTCCCTCTCTTAGATGCAAAGTTGTAGCTTTGGTCTTGAGGTTTATGACTCAGTCCAAAAATTGAAGCAAAACTTGACCAATTAAAGAGCTAATGAGGTACTATTAGTGGGAGGACCCTTCAGTACCTAAGACAAGTGTGTCTTCACTGCCAGTTCTGAGAGTTCGCGTCTTGTCTGATGAAGACCTGTTGAGCCTTTAATTATCTGGCAGTGTAGGGATCGGACCCAGGAGCCCAGAAATGCAGCATACATGCCCTGCACCAACTTCTATCTGGCCCCAGTTGACCTCTCTGAGTTTCTCATTGTTTCTGAAAGTTTGCTGGGGTGCAGAGGCTGGGATTGGCTGAGATCTCAGAAAAAAACCCTGAAGAGGAAGGGGAACTAGGCTTCCAGATGCAGTTCTACAATCTGACACTGAGGGGCAGCATGGACCAAAGGAAATTTCCAGCCTGTTCAAGTTCAAATTCCCAGTCTGGTCCTGGAAACCAGCAAGAGCAAAGGATGCAGAGGCCAGGCTCTGCTGTCCTCAATCAGATTTGTCTTGTCTGACAGCTGATAAGTCCAAGCAAGTTAATTTGCATTGAACACGAATAACTACTGCTGAGTACTACATACCCTGTATGATCTGTTTTAGTGTATTAAGAAATTCAGCAGCTTACCCTGATGATATATAGTTCCAAATTAAAACTTGACATAGTTTTTGAAGTGATTGTCATCTGTCTATCTTTAATAAAGCCGAACTTGTTGCTATCATTACTGTTGTTGTTGCTTTATAAGAACCACATCTGGTTGTGCTCAAGCGTCATGTGGTACCAGATTAAACTCAAAGCGTTGTTCATGCTACGTATTTGCTTGAATTATCCTTTTCCCTCCAATGCATTATTATTGCTGTTGTTTTAATTTACTGGTGGCAAAACAAAATTTTATGCAAAATGAAGTAATCAAACGATACTTTGGACAGTTAAGCTAAACTAGGCAGTCAAACTCAACTTTGACAATCCTACCAGTTCCTGAATCCATCAGCAAAGATTTCTGAGCATCATTAAAAAAAAAAAGTAAAAAAAAAAACCATTTCTGAGCATTTCCACAGGCTGGATCCTGCAGGCAAGGTCAGGATACTCAAGGCCACAAGAGTGACCAGTGCCTTAGAGTAAGACAACACACACTAAACACTTTGACAGCTGAACAGAGACCCGACTGGAGGACAGATAGAAAATAGCATGGTAAGGAAGATTTCACTCTAGTAAAAATCCAAAATTATGAGGTCCTGAAGGTGACGCAGAAACAGATAAGTCCAGCAATTATTTAAAATAGAGATAAGGGAGCCAGGCGAAGGGGATCAGGGACGAGCCTTTAGCTTAAGTCCTCACAGAGTCTGAGGAGCTTGTGGAACAGTCAAGTAGAAATGGAGTTCAATGGGCGGTTCGATGGCAGATTCTGGAACTCAGAAGAAAGGTCTGTGCCCAAAAGTAAGTTTGGGGGAGTAATTAAAATAATAGGAGAAGCTGGAATCACAGCAGAAACAAGGCTAAAAGTTGGAGGGGGGAATGCATGTTCAGAAAGGAGTTGACCCTCAAAAAAGTAGGGTCACGCCAGAGAAGGGGTGGTCTTGGTGAGGAAGTTTGGACATAAACAAGAACTCTGTTGGAGCCAAGGAGGTAGTGCAGTGAGAAGGGCACTTGTCTCACAAGCAGCTGACCAAATTCAATCCCTGGCACTTGGTAGGGTCCCCTGAGCCCTGCCAGGAGTGATCCCTGAGCTGAGAGCCAGGAGTAAGCCCTGAGCACCTCTGGGTGTGCCCCCACACCCAAACAAAACAAAACAAAACAAAAAAGAGCTCCACATTGGCTGCCTTCTGCATACTTTACCCTGCAATAAACATAACAGCAGGATCTGCTCCAAGGGCAGTTTCTCTGACAGGTTCTCACAGGCCCAGTACGATGGGTACCTGGTAAGTATTTCTGCACTCTTAAGTATGAGAACACAACGAACAGTCTGATACAGCTTATATGAAGAATAGGGTGTGCTGACATAGCAAAGAGTCCCAAGATCTAAGATCTTATTAAGTGAAAACAAACCCAAGATTTAGGGCCAGAAAATAAAGTAAGGCACTTGTCTGCATAGGGTCCAACCTGGTTTCATTTCTGGCACCACATGGTCTCCTGAGCACAGCCAGGAGTGACCCCTGAGCACCGAGCCAGGAGTAACCTTGTAGCACTGCCTGGTATGGCCCAAACACCCCTACCAAAAAAAAAAAAGGTACACACACCATTTATATTGCTTATGAATATGTATGTTGAAGGATACACATGTAATCTATCTAGTTCTAAAAACTATATACTTTGATTATGTAGGAATAATGATTCACAGATACACAACACAAATTTCCAGGCACATTGACAAGCTATTTTTAATTATTTTTCTCTTCCCTTTGCTATTGTTGCAGCATTTGTCTCTGCACTCAGGTCCTGGCAGTGCTTTGGGGACCACATGTGGGACCCGGGGTAGAAACCAGGTAAATTGCATCTATCTCCTGAACCATCTCTCTGACTCCCAGGCACACATTTGAACTTACTAAATCCTTTCTTTTTGGGTAGGTCCTAGTGTTACCCCAATTATAGATCTTGAGTGGGGAACAGAGACACAGATGACCAGTGACTGGCCCAGAGTCACTCAGGGGCAGAGGGGAATATCCGTCTGTTCACGCCACAGCTCTATCTTACACAGGCAGGCCTTCATCCAAGCAATGAGGAAAGGGTATGTGGGGGAGAATTTGCTCTCCTTCCACATTCTTCTTCTCTTTTTTTGTCTACATCTGGTATTACTAAAAGCTTACTCCTGGTTCTCTGCTCAGGGATCATACTTGGTGGTTCTCAGGGGCTATAAGGAATGCTAGGGGTCAAACCTGGGTCAGCCACGTGCAAAGAAACCATCCTACCCTCTGTATTATTGCTCCAGTTCCTTATTATTATTTCTTCTTCTTCTCCTTCTCCTCCTTCTCCTTCTCCCCTTCCTCCTCCTCCCCTTCCTCCTCATCCCCTTCCTCCTCTTCCCCTTCCTCCTCCTCCTCCCCTTCCTCCTCCTCTGCCCCTTCCTCCTCCTCCTCTTACCTCCTCCTTTTTCTCCTCCTCTTCCTCCTTTTTCTCCTCCTCTTCCTCCTCCTCCTCCACCTCTTCTTCCTCTCCCTCCCCCCTCTTCCTCCTCCTCCTCATCTTCCTTCTCCTTTTGGCTTTTTGGGTCACACCCAGCAAAGCTCAGGGGTTATACTAGGAATTTCTCCTGGCAGAACTCAAGGGACCATATAGAATGCTGGGAATTGAACCTGGGTCGGCTATGTGCAAGGCAAATGCCCTGTGCTGTACTATTGCTTCAAATTCTTTATTTCATATTCTGGAGGATTACAGTTATTAATATTGCTTTACCATGTGTATTATTACTTTTTGTTTTGTTTTGGAGTCATACCTGTGGCTGCTCAGAGCTCACTCCTGGCTCTGTGCTCAGGGAACACTCTTAGCGGTGCTTAGGGGAACACTCTTAGCGGTGCTTAGGGGAACTTATGGGATACTGGGGATTGAACCTGGGTCTGCCGTGTGCAAGGCAACCACGCTATCCACTGTACTATCTGGCCCCAGCATTTTGGTTTGGGGGCCACATCTGGAAGTGCTCAGAGGTCACTCTTTGCAGTGTCCAGGGGACCATGTAGAACCGGTAGCAACATGCCAAGCACATTCACTTGCCCTTTGAGCCATCTCCCCAGGCCTGGACCCTAATTGTAAATTATTGTTGGCAACTGGGCTGCAGGTGCAGGGGAGCAGCTGGGGCCTTGCAGGGAGCTGCCGGTGGAGTCCCAGAGGGGAGAGGGCACATGCGGCTGCCTGAGAATCCATCCCTCGGGACTTGTTGAAAGGAAATAAAAGGGAGATTCTGCTTTGCTTTCTAAGCAATTAAACTCCTGAGAGACAGGCAGCATTGAAAAGCACAGCAGCCAATTTGTGACTTTCCAGGCAATTTTTTTCTCTAATGTTTTCTCATTTGGAAATCACTCCCCATTCCTGCGTACACTTATGCAGTGCCCACTTGGAGCTCAGCAGTAAATATCTGTCACTAAACATGTTAAACCCAGGTGAAATTTTGTGTGAAACATTGTTCCAGATTTATAGACCTCTTTGTTGTTGTTGTTGTTTGGGCCACATTTGGTGATGCTCAGGGATTACTCCTGGCTCTGCACTCAGTAATTACTCCTGATGGTGCTCAGGGACCATATGGGATGCCAAGGATCAAACCCCTGTAGGGTGTGTGCAAGGCAAATGACTTATCTCCTATACCCATGGCTCCAGCCTCACATGCCTCAAATTGGGGGTGGGGTTGGCTTTTTGGGTCACACCTGGTGAAGCTCAGGGTTACTCCTGGCTCTTCTGGTGGTGCTTGGCGGACCATGTGGGATGCTGGGTTGGTCGAGTGCAAAGCAAACGCCCTACCCACTGTACTATCTGCTGCTGCATCCCCACCCCATCTTCCAGCCTCACTTTTGTGACTTTCCTATGCACTGGGCCACCAGGATTACCTCTTTCTGCCCTTTTAGTTGGCAGTCACTCAAGAAGTGGGATGCCTCCGTATCCATCTCCCTTGGTTTTAGTAGCCCTGCAGCTGCCATAACTGCAATCCATCGGGGTCATTGATCTAATCTGTTCGAAGTGGATTTCCTTGATCTTGCCGTTGACTTCATTGAGGTTCTCCGGGTTTGAAACAGGGTTTTCTCTTTTGCATTTCTACTAGTAGGGGGTGTCAAGTGGGAAGGGAGGCCACACCCAGCAGTGTTTGGGGAACCCTGTGATTCTGGGGATGGAACTAGGTCTCCCATAGGCAAAGCTTGTACTCCAGCCCTCTGAGCCATCTCCAGGATCTTTTGCTCTTCTCATTTTAGCGTTGCTCCCAGTCCAAGCATCAGCCCTCATTTCTGTCTGTGCTCCCGCTGGTTAATGAGGGATAACTTCAGCCCCCACTCCCCCTTGCAAAAGCACATGGGGCTGTCACCCTTCCTGGCCCCAGGGGCAGCTGCTCATACTGGATCCTTCTGGTAATTATACACACAAACACACACACACACACACACACACTCACACGCACTCGCACACATACACACAGAGGCACTTCCAGCTGATGCTCTTGTCACTGGTAATTGGGCACAGGTGCACCAAGGGGGATTCTTCTTCCTCCAGCCTTGCCCAGGTATCCACATATTGCATTTCATTCTAAGAGCCTATTGGCAGAGCTGTGCACTGGCCGGACAGGTAAAGCTAGGTTCTTATTTCCTTCCTCTGTTTGCACGCTTTAGCAGATGATTTCTGGGGAGCATGTTTCTGGTTGGGCTGCTGGCTTACGGGGAGAGGAGGTTGGAGAGGAGAGGAACTCTCCTGCCAAGCCTCCTCTGCAGAACTTCCTTCTTCTGAACCCCTCGAACACCAGCTTCCAAGAAAGAAGACTGGGGTTCAGCCACACCCACACGTGTGCTCGGGGATGACCCCAAGGATGGTCGCACTCTGTTTGAATCACCATGTGATGTTTCTCTCTGCTTATTTCGAACCAGTGTTTTCCCTCTGAGTTTGCTGGCCTGCCCGGAACCGGTCCGTTCTGTCCCCGTCATGCCCACCCAGCTGGAGATCGCCATGGACACCATGATTAGAATCTTCCACCAGTACTCTTGCAAGGAAGGGAACAGATTCAAGCTCAACAAGGGGGAACTGAAGCTGCTGCTACAACGGGAGCTCACGGAATTCCTCTCGGTGAGTCCGTCATCTCTGCCTCATTTGATCCAAGGCGCATGAGCGGAAGAGCCAGGGCCCTGCCTCTGTCCCCTTGGATGCTGCCACTCAGTCTATTCTGTATTCAAGTTCAAAACAGAGGAGGTGCTGGGGAGGAAGCTCGCATGCCTCTGCCTGCACTCAATCCCTGCTCTCCCTGTCCTGTCCTGCCCTCCCTTTGTTCATCGATTTTGCTTGATTGGACCCAGTAACGTCTCCATTGGAGACTTTGTTGTTACTGTGTTTGGCATATCGAATACATCACGGGTAGCTTGCCAGGCTCTGCCGGGCGGGTGAGATACTCTCCGAGAGGGGCGGAGAAATCGAACTCGGGTGGGCCATGTTGGCTGCGTGCAAGGCAAACGCCCTACCATTGTGCTATCGCTCCAGCCCCCTGCTATCCCTACTCCTTAAAAATTAAAAACAAATGCAGGAGAATCAATAGCTAAAGATCTTTTATTTTCTATGTAGGTAAGCTTCTAATATTTTCAGTACAGCCCATAATTACAGCTTCACAGTGTTTTAAATTATATCTGAGTCTTCCATCAATTAAATATCCAGGCACAGCGTCTAAGAATCGTAGCTAGTTATACCAGGACCGAGAGCTAGTTACACTAGTTACACCAGAAGTTTGCCCAGCTCTCTGTGAAGTTCAGATTGTGTATTGGGTCAGAACTTAGAAATCTTTGTTAGCCAAGCACAAACTAACTGGGTTGGATGGGAAAAGTGTCTGGACAGTATTTGGTTAGCTACTTAATAGATTTTCATTACTACGTCACAGGTTGCCCTGTGAATCTATTTGAGAAGCCTTACCTGTTTGTTTCTGCTGATGTCTAGGGATTTGCCTTGAATTGATTCTAGCAGAAGCTCGCCTATTCTACTTGAACCACGTGGTTCTATACTAACCTTATGTTAAACTGTGATTTTTTATTGTTGCACTCTTTTCTTCCCACCTCTATGGGATAAATTTAAATTATCTTGGAAGGTGCTAGGGATTAAAACTCAAAGCCCCATACGTGATCACTGAGTTATATCAGAAGCCCCAGAGTACTTGTTGTTAATGGTAGTGTGGTTTGCGGCCACTCCTGGCTGTGCCTAAAGATTTTTCCTGGCTTTGTGCTAAGGGGTCACTCCTGGCAGGCTTCAGTGGACCATATCAGGTGTCTAGGATTGAACCCATGTTGATCACATGCAAGGTAAGTGCCTTACCATCTGGACTCTCTTCGGCCCCTATTTTTTTTTAAGCATAGTAATTCTTTACTTTCTTTTTTTTTGCCTTTCCTCTTTTCTCCCCCAGCCCAGACGAGGGCTCTAGCCCACTCACCAGATACACTTAAAATGTAAATACCTAGCATAGTAATTCGTTTTTTAAAAATTTTTATTAGTGAGACATCATGAGGTACAGTTGTAGACTTACAAATTTTTGTGCTTGGGTTTCAATTATACAATGATCAAATACCCATCCCTCCACCAGTGCCCATTTCCCACCACCACGGATCCCAGTATCCCTCCCACCCCCCATCCCCCCAGCCCACCCTGTCTCTGTGGCAGGGCATTCCCTTTTGTTCTCTCTCTCTTATTGGGTGTTGTGGTTTGCAAAAGAGGCAATGGGTGGCAATCATGTTTGGTCTATAGTCTACTTTCAGCAAAGCATAGTAATTATTTACAATACCTTTTACATTATTTTTAATGTCTCCAGGAACTCGTCGGTTGGTTGGTTCAGTTTGGCTACTAGATCATATCACATGTAGAATGAGAAACATAGTAGATCAAATGGCACATTGATTTATTCAAGGGAAACATGTCATTTTTTTTAGCAAGTCGGTTTTGTTGGGACTGGAAGATAGTAGAGCTGGTAGGATGATTCCCTTGTACCACCCCCTCTCTGAGCCCAGACCCCTTTCTCTGAACCCCTTGCTTTCTCTCTAAGCAGAGACTACAGTCATGCCTTCATTGGGTCCTTCTTCTTTTGTGTATCAGATATTGTATTAAGTGAGGCTGCAGATACAATATTTAGTCCCATGCAATATCTGGGGCAACCATTTTTTAAATTTAATTTTATTTTTATAAGGTTGTTCACAACCATTGATTACATTTAATATTCAAACACCAATCCTACCACTATTACACCTTTCTTGGACAACCTTATGGTAAAAATGTTCATCTGAAATTCACACTTACCTGAAAAGCCTGTATTTTGAGTTTCTAATAAAGTGTTATTGCCCAAGCACTTGAGAATATGTGTGAAGGCTTAACTCTTCAAGCCTGTGTTCTCCCTCGAACACATATCTCACTTGTTTATCTCGAGACGGTTGGCTTGTTTCCATTCCAGAGAAGTCTGTGTTCTCTCTCAAACGAGAACAGCTCCCTCTCTCTGTCCTCACATCTAAATAAGAGTTTTTTCGTCTTTTTAAAAATTTTATTTATTTTTATCGAATGACCGTACAATACAGTCTCAAAGCTTTCATGATTGAGTTTCAGTCATACAATGATCAAATACTCATCCCTCCACCAGTGCACATTCTCCACCACCAATGTTCCCAGTGTCCCTCCCGCCAACCCTGATCCCATCCCTCCCCCTGCCTCTTGGCAGGCACCTTCCTTCTTTCTCTCTCTACTTTGGGCATCATGGTTTGCAATCCAGATACTGAGGGTCCATCATGATGGGTCCTTAGTCTACTTTCAGCACACATCTCCCATCTTGAGCAAACCCTACACATAAATAAGTTTTAATAAAATGATCTTGCTTCACCATTTTGCCTCCTCCTGAAATTCTTCTCTGTGATGGGAAGGTGACAGATGCAAAGCACCTGTGCCAAGGCTGAGACTGACCTGATCGAGGCCAGGCATTTCCCCAAGAGCTGGTGGCCAGGTGGGTTGAGCAGTGAGTTGGGAGCACTCTTTTCTTGAGTCTACCGGTTTCTGTGCTCCCCACTTTAAGTGCCACTGGAAATAATAAAGTACAATTTCTTTTTTTAATTTATGAGTTATGTCCAGTTTAAGAAATTAGGGGACCTGAGTGATAGTAAAAGGGCTAAGGCACTTGCCTTGCATGTGGGCAACTCAGGGTTGATCCGTGGTACCCCACATGGTCCCCTGAGCCCTCCAGGAGTAACCCCTGATTCAGAGTCAGGAGTAAGACCTCAGAGCAGCCAGGTGTAGCCCCAAACCAAAACAACAACAAAGAAATTCAGGGGCCAGAGAGCTAGTACAGTGGGTAGGGTGCTTGCCTTGCATGCAGCTGACCAGAGTTTGATCCCCAAAGTCCCATATGGTTCCCAGAGCATGGCTAGGAGTGATTTCTGAATGCAGAGCCCAAAGTAACCCCTGAACACTGCCAGATGTGGTCCAAAAACAAATTTTAAAGGTTTTTCAAAAGGTTGGAGGGATAGCACAGCGGTAGGGCATTTGTCTTGCAGGCGGCTGGTCTGGCTGAGCCGGGTTCAATTCCTCTGCTCCTCTTGGAGGGCCCGGCAAGCTACCGAGAGTATTTCACCCACACGGCAAAGCCTGGCAAGCTACCCATGACGTATTCAATATGCCAAACACAGTAACAACAAGTCTCACAATGAAGACGTTACTGGGCCTGCTTGAGTGAATTGATGAACAATGGGAGGACAGAGCTACAGTGCTTTAAAAAGAAGAAATAATTACTTAAGGTATAAAATAGTATTGTCTTGTCCCACTCTCTATCTGACTATAAACCTATCTGTTTTGTATAAACTCATCTAATCATTTAATGTTTTTCTAGTTGTGAAGTGCAGGTTACCAGTTTCAGGAATCCTTGAATAAAGCCAATTAGATCTCTCTTTAAAAAAAAAAGGTAGTTGGGGTGGGGGCAGTAGAGTGATAGTACAATGGGTAGGGTGTTTGCCTTGCATACGGTTGACCCAAGTTTGATCCGTAGCATGCCATATGGTCTCTTGAGCTCACCAGAAGTGGTCCCAAGGTGCAGAGCCAGTGTAAGCCCTGAGCATAGCAAGGAGTGGCCCCAAAGCAAACCAAAAAAGTGTGGAAATGTTCAAATTTGTGAGGAGGCATTATTTTTCTTATTTGTCACTGTCACTGTCCTCCCGTTGCTCATTGATTTGCTCGAGTGGGCCCAGTAACGTCTCCATCGTGAGACTTGTTTGTTACAGTGTTTGGCATATTCAATACGTCACCCGTAGCTTGCCAGGCCTTGCCATGTGGGTGAGATACTCTCGGTAGCTTTCCAGGCTTTCCGAGAGGGGTGGAGGAATCGAACTCGGGTCGACCATGTTGGCTGTGTGCAAGGCAAACGCCCTACCTGCTGTGCTATCACTCCAGCCCGCCTTATTTGTAAATAGTGAAAATTTTACATATTAAATTATTTGCTCAGTTTCACAGTTGATAACATGGCAGAGCTATTCACACATACAGACACACACATATGTATGTATATATGTATATATATATATTTGTATATAAATAAGTCATATTTTGGGGACTTCAAAGCTTCTTTCTTCCATAAGTCCTGGTAAATAACTTCCTGTATCCTCACCCCAATATGTCACACGTTTAGCATCCCTGGCTCCCTGAGCTGAGCTGCCATTTGCTCTTTTGCGGATTTAGGTCAGAGCAGGGCCAAGGGCTCATTCAGAATTTGTGCCTGGCTCAACCCTTCCTTCTACACCCTGCACTGATTTCTGTCGACAGGCTCTTAGTAAAATGGACTATAGAGAATTTTTTAGTGTCACAGTGACCCCCCTCAGTCTGGGAGTTATAAATGTTCTTTTTTTTCCTTTTAGTGTCAGAAGGATCCACATTTGGTGGATAAGATAATGCAGGACCTGGACGCCAATAAGGACAACGAGGTGGACTTTAATGAATTCGTGGTCATGGTGGCAGCTCTGACAGTCGCTTGTAATGACTACTTTGTAGAGCAGTTGAAGAAGAAAGGGAAATAAAATTGTTACCTAATATAAAGCCATAAATATGTACATCCTTACTTATTCCTCACCTAAACCCTTTAGCTCTAAAGTTACAAGAATGCCTCTGAAGGGAAAATAGGCATATGATTAATTGCTGATATTAAGAAAAGATGTGTACCTTAATGTATCAAATCTTAGGATAATATTCCAAATCTTATATGGCTGCTAGAAAATTTTCTGCATTATTCATGATGCATTTTGTTGGTGGTGGTCTTGAAAAGAGAACATCAGAAAATTATGGCTATTTTCAGATGAGACCGGAACTTAGCAAATGTCTAATAGACCTTATCCTTAACTTCTCTGGGGATTTCTTACCTTGGTAAAGAATTAGGTGGCTTCCCCACGCCTCTTAGACTCCAGATTTCAAGGGAAAATAGTTGTCAGGGACTGTAAGCAGAAAGGCTAGTCCACAGAAGAAAGTGGTTTTCCAGTGAGTGGGGGCAGGAAGGATAACTTCTGGCCTGGTGCTTTTGTACTCCCCCTGCCTGGTCCCTTGGGTCAGGTAATGGCAAGGCAAGAACTTGCATGGCTTCACTGAGTCTCCCCTGGGGATGGGCAGCAGTCACTGGGCTGGTGCCTGGGGCTTCCTCGCTGTCCTGTCTCTCTAGTATACACCTACCTTGTGGTCCTGCATGCTCAATAAAAGACTTGCACATGAATCCTTGTCTTGGGTTTTGCTTGGGGTCAGGGATTCAGACTATGACAGATCCTCTGGCATATTTAAGAAGGGGGATGGCATATGTATGATTGGGCCACATCTGGCATAGCTCAGGGAAGATTCCTGGTTCTGTGATCTGTGCTTAGAAGCCACCGTGCCTGGTAGTACTCGGGGGACCACCCAAGCCAGGGTTAGAACCAAAGTCACAGCTACATGCTAAGCAAGTGTCTTGATTTTGTGCACTTTATATCATTTGCTTGATTTTTTGGGGGCCACACCTGATGGTGCTCAGGGCTTTATTCTGATTTTGGGCTCAGGAATTGTTTCTGGTGAGGCTCAGGGGACCATATGTCATGCTAGGGATCAAACCCTGGTTGGCTTCAAGCAAGACAAGTGCGTTACCTGTTGTACTATCTCTCTGGCTCGATGTCACTTTTTCTTTAATAGAATAGCTCTCTCCTCTCTCTCTCTCTCTCTCTCTCTCTCTCTCCCCCCCCCCCCTTCATTTTTGTCTTTCTCAAGCCAAATTTGAGAAAACAGGATGGGAGAGGGAGAAGCCAGCAGTTCAGAGGAGACTTTTCTATTTTAAAATGACACATAAACATACTGAACAAGTGCTGCACATTTCTCAGGGACTTTGAGATTTTCAGGCTCACATGGCCCAAAGTTTATTTATTCTTAAATGGGTTACCAGGGCTGAAGAGCAGCAGATAATACACGTGCCTTGCATGCAGTCAACTAGGATACGATCCCCAGCACCCCATATAGTCCCCTGCCTCGCCAAGAGTCATTCCTGAGTGCAGAGCCAGGAGTAAACCTGGAGCACTGCCAGGTGTGGCCCCCACCAGGAAAAAAAAACCCAAAACAAATAAATAAAATGAGTCACCAATACATGTAAAGTCCAAATTATTATCACGTTCCATTAGGAAGGATATTCTCCAAAAAACAAAAAGAAGTGTTGGTGGGGCTGGGGATGGAGTGGGAATGTTCACTTCATGGTATTCCTACAACCAATCAAAGGTGAGGAAAAGCAGTTTCGTGTCAAATTAGATTTCAAATGAGTTAGACATACATGATGTGTCAAATGCTCTTTTCTAGTAAAGGCCTGTGTGTGTGTATGTGTGTGTGTGTGTGTGTGTGTGTGAGAGAGAGAGAGAGAGAGAGAGAGAGAGAGAGAGAGAGAGAAGAGAGACAGATAGACAGAGACAGGGAGAGAGAGGAGAGTTTGCGTTTTTGGTACATAAAATAAGTTTGTAGTAACCAAATCTTTTATTTCTTCTATGCAGAAGCTTTGATCTTTGCATTTGCTGGAGTTTAAATCCACTTCAAACAACCTTCAAAGGTTGTTCTGTGAACTTCTGTGAACAGTCATCTTTTTGATATTTAACGTATTTCCTATATGGCTATTGGAAGAGACAGATAATGAGAAATGGTAATTTAGATCTGCTCAGTGCCTTGGGTTTGAGCTATGGCTGACAATGTAGATACAAAGTATTTTATTTTATTTTATTTTATTTTTGCATTTTGGGTTACACCTGGCGATGCTCAGGGGCTATTTCCTGGCTCTGCGCTTAGAAATCACCCCTGGCAGTGCTCAGGGGACCACATGGGATGCTGGGAATTGAACCTGGGTCGGCCATGTGTAAGGCAAATGCCCTACCCGCTGTGCTATTGCTCCAGCCCCAGAAAGTATTTTAAAAGCAAATCAAAACCACAGATTCTCTCAGTGGCAGAGCGCTTGCCGTACATGTGGGAGCTCTAACATGAAAGAGTAGGACCAACAAAACAAAACAAAACACCAAAATCTTTTTTTTTTTTTTTTTTTTTTTTTTTTTCTTTCTTTTTTTTTCCCCCCTTTATTTTATTTTATTTTTTTTAAAGTTGTAGATTTACAATTTTTTGTGCTTTGGTTTCAATTATACAATGATCAGATACCCATCCCTCCACCAGTGCCCATTTTCCACCACCATGGATAATATCCCTCCCACCCCCGTCCCCCCATCCCCCCCTGCCTCTGTGGCAGGGCAATCCCCTGTGTTCTCTCTCTCCGTTTGGGTGTTGTGGTCTGCAAAAGAGGCATTGAGTGGCAAACATGTTCAGTCCATAGTCTACTTTCGACATGCATCTCCCCTCCTGGGAGGATCCTCCAAACATCCTTTATTTGGTGCTCCCTTCTCTATCTGAATAGCCCTTTCCTCTAGGATACCCGGCTGGCCTCTAAGTTATGGAGTAATCCTCCTGGTGCTGATCTCAGCTATTCTTGGGTATTAATCTCATACTTTGTTACTTTATATCCCCCAGATGAATGCAATCTTTCTATGTCTATCCCTCTCTTTCTGACTCATTTCGCTTAGCATGATACTTTCCATATTGTACCACTTGTATGTAAATTTCATGACTTCATCTTTTCTAAGAGCTACATAGTACTCCATTGTGTAGATGTACCAAAGTTTCTTTAACCAGTCATCTGTTCTTGGGCATTCAGGTTTCTTCCAGTTTCTGGCTATTGTAAAGAGGGCTGCAATGAACAAACAAGTGCAGATGTCACTTCGACTATACATTTTTGCCTCTCTGGGATATATTCCCAGGAGTGGTATTGCTGGGTCAAATGGGAGCTCAATTTCTAATTTTTTGAGAATCGTCCATACTGTTTTCCAGAAGGGCTGAACCAGTGGACATTCCCACCAACAGTGAAGGAGTGTCCCTTTCTCGCCACATCCACGCCAGCATCGGTTGCTTTTAAAACACCAAAATCTTACATTTTATTTTCCAAGTCAGATATGCCCCCTCCCATGCCCCCACCCCCAGCCTCCACCAAAGTTTCCCAGTGGCTTTTCAAGACAAAAACCTGGAGTCAAGTCTTTGACAAGGCACAAAAGCAAGTAAAGCTTATTTAAGAAGAATGAATTTGTGGGGACAGAAGGATACCTCAGGGATTATGGTACATGCATTGCATGCAGCCCTTGTTATCACGTGGCACCACGTGGTTCCCTGAGCATCACTGTGTGTGATCCAGTGTGGGGTCAGTATGTGTTACCCCAAGCACTGTGGGGGGTAACCCAGATAATCTGGAGCACTACAACCTTTGAATGACTCATCCAGTTGGTTAGAATCATTAGGAAGTACCTCAGGGCTTGGGAGCACCCCAACACATACATACTCTGAAAGAAAAAAAAATAAGAAAAAATGTAGGCAAAGGCTATTGGTGTGAAGAAGCCACAGAGAATGTTGTCGGAGGTGGATTCGAGGGTGGATTCAAGGGTGGATTCGGGTTGTGTAGGGCCCCCTTTGAGGGGAGGCTAGTAAGGTATTCAGGATTTAGTGAGAAAAGGCTTTGGTGGATAATGAGAGAAAATTGATATTTATTTGAATATAACACGTCTTATATTCAAGGAAACACTTGTCAGACAAGCTTCCTTTAAAAAAATTATTTAAAAATTTTTTTGTTATTATTTTGGGGGAGTACACAGGGCTATGCTTGGGGCTTATTTCTGGCTCTGCTTTCAGAGATCACTTGTGGTGAACTTGGGGGGGACATATGGGGTCCTGTGTTAGCTGTATGCAAGGCAAATAACCTACCCACTATAGTATCTTTCTGGTCCTCTAAAAGTATTCTTTTTTTTTTTTTTTTGCTTTTTGGGTCACACCCGGTGATGCTCAGGGGTTACTCCTGGCTCTGCACTCAGGAATTACATCTGGCGGTGCTCAGGGGAGCATATGGGATGCTGGGAATTGAACCTGGGCTGGCCACGTGCAAGGCAAATGCCCTACCCAGTGTGCTATTGCTCCAGCCCCTGCAAAGGTATTCTTAAAGACATAAATGAATGGGTATATTGCACTTTTACCAAGATTCTAATTCTGTTGGTTGGGGATGGTCCCAGGCATCCATCAGTTTCTCTCTCTCTTTCTCTTTCTCTCTCTCTCTCTCTCTCTCTCTCTCTCTCTCTCTCTCTCTCATAGTTGGAAGCCTGGTAGTGGTTGGGACACAGCCGAGTTACACCCAGCAGTTCTGTGTGTGGGGTGGGGGTGGGGAGAATGAGGTACTGGGGAGTGAACTAAGAAGGCATTTCTCTCCACTTACGGCATTTTTCTGTCCCATTAGTCTTTTTTTCTTCAAGTTTGTTTCTTTGTTTTAGTGAAACATGACTGTACTCAGGGATCACTCCTAGTACTGCTTAGGGGCCATGTGATAATCAAACCTGGGACTCCCATATGCAAAGCATATTCTCTATCCTTTTGTTTGTTTGTTTTTGCTTTTGGTGGGTTAGATGGTGTACATCAGCTGTGCTCAGGCCTTACTCCTGGATCTGTGTTCAGAAATGATTCCTGGCAGGGCTTGGGGGTAATGTTGAGGATTGAGCCAGGGTCTGCCCAGAACACAACAAGCTCCTATACTATCTCTCCAGTTCCTGCTTTAGCCTTTTGCACCGTCTCAAGGCTGCTCAGTGATTTGTAAAGAGCAGGATGTGCTTCTCTTGCAGTGATTCTAAATGCAGTAAGGGTTGAAAACAGCTGCTTTCATGGCAGATCACTTAAAGTAAACCCTCTGGTGGACAACTGACTGAGAATTCAGGGCACAGCCAACATCAGCGGGAACTACAAGGTGTCTATGTCTATGTGTACATGAAGCCCTGGGGAGCTGGTTTGACTTCAGGAAGTTTGGGTTGGAGACTGAGCTACTGCATTTCTCACAAACTCCTAGAGGAAGCCCTCAGTGCCTATGAGCCCTCAGTGCTCATAGGAATCAGAACTGAGATGACGTGAGCAGGCATTGGACAGTGCTAGGGAGGTGTCATTTTAGAAGCAGGGCCCTGTAGAGTAGTTTTTGCTGGGGCTTACTCCCTTTAGAAGACTAACAGCTGCAGTGGGGAGCCAAGGAGGAATCAGGAAAGACTATTCCCTCAGGAGCTGGGCGTGGGAAGGTGGAAGTGATGCACCCAGTCAGTCTTAGACGAAGGTTAGCTGCCTCCTTGCTGGGTCTTCACAGTTCTCTCCTGTGTAAACTCAACAGGGCAGCGGCACTCTATCTCCCTCGCGTTCAGTAAGTCTCTTGCTGCTTCCTTCACCGGGGGGAGGATGATGGCGATGGGCAGGCGAAAGAAGGAATGAGGGCCAGGCTGGTTGGTGTCATTTGCAGTTTATTTCATTCCTGTCTCCTCTCCATTCTCCTCTGATTCTCCTCCTGCTTCTTCCTCCCCCATGCTACTTCATTCTCTTTCTCAATCCCCCTTCAATCTCCTTCTTGCTCTGGATTCCCTTCTCCTCTGCCAGCCCACTCTCACAGTCCAGTTAGATCCCAAAGCATGAGGGGTTGGAGCTTACACATAGGTGTGGTCACAATCAATAGGGGTAAAATCCTTCCCTCAGGGAAACCTGCTTCTAGGACAGATTCTTGTACAGCAGGACGGCCCACCCAAGAGCGGAACCTCATGGGTGTGTTTCTCCTCTCCTTGTTCAATAAACACATAAACATTCATAATATTAATCATTTTGTATGGACACAGTAAGAAATACATTAAGCTTATAGAATTGCTCTCCTGGGGTCATCTCGATCTCAGACTACAGTTCTCAGGCCAGATTAGTTTTTCCTATCCTTAACAGGGTCCTAATCTCATCATTACTTTTGAATCATGATAGCATTTGTCCATGATCCTGCTCTGAACTTATAGTTGAGTATTGTGGTGCTTTGGCCTGGCCCATTTCGATGACAGGGTAGCTCACAGCGTGCCCTTGGTCCATTCAGTCCTTCGTCAGGACCCTCCTTCTGAGGTGCTAGGAAATAAGGGCCACTGAGGTTTAAGTCAAGAAAGCAGATGGCCAGAAGTGAATATTAGAAGCCAATTAAATCCCAAGTTACAAAAGCATAATATTAACTGTCTTCCTATGTCTATACAAAAAGGACATTGCTTTAAAGTAAACTATTCAAAAGACATAGGTAAAGGTAAAGGCCCTCCCGTTGATCGTCGATTTGCTCGAGCGGGCCCAGTAACGTCTCCATTGGAGAATTTGTTGTTACTGTGTCTGGCATACCAAATACTCTCGGTAGCTTGCCGGGCTCTCCGAGAGGGGCGGAGGAATCGAACTCAGGTCGGCCATGTTGGCCGCTTGTAAGGCGAACGCCCTACCCGCTGTGCTATCGCTCCCAGGCAATATTAACTTACAATACAAGTTCAGTGTCCTAGAAGGATCTGACCTTACAAATTAACCAAATCTGATTAAGGGGAAAAGCTGATTAACTGGTTGGGGAAGAGAGCATAGAGAAGTGGTTATGGGATAAGCACAGAGGAATGACAGTAACTCAGGAGCACTGTGATGGGCGTAACCTGATGAACGATAAACATAAGCTCCCTGTGGCAAGGGAGAAAGGACAAGCCAATGGTATCCTACACTCTCCCTTTTCTCATACAGCCACCCGCCTCCTGCCTTAGGGTCTGGTCTTTGTCATAATTACTTCCTAAAGCACATATTCCAAAAACAGTCAGTGCAGGAGGGTCAGCTCCAAGCTCAAAGGTGTCTGTGTAGGAGGCCTGGGTTGGAGTTGTAGCACTGCCTGCTCCTCCAAATACCACCAGGAAGGGACCTCTAAGCAGAGAGCCAGGAGTAGCCCCTGAGCACTGCTGAGTGTGACTCCAGAACCAAATACTAACAAATGCAATCACATTAGGAATTAGTACTTTAATAGATGAGTTCTGTGGGGTTGCAGTTTAGTCTATAGAAAAGTCTATTTGAGGGTTAAATTCCTAAAACTGGATTGACTTGTCAGTTCACATGAAATGCATTAAAAATTTTATATTTATGATATAAGTTTCTCATCTAATATTCTATGCCAGTTTATACTCATTATCTCTATTAAAATCTTGATTTTCTACATCTTCACTGAGATTGGACATTTTCCAATTTAACTTTTGCTAATATAATGGGCTTTCCATTTATATTCTTAAATATTTTGGGGGTAGGGGCTCCCAAGCATTGTTCAGGGATTCAGGGGATCCTACTGATACTCAGTCAACAGGACTGGACCATTCAATTCTGAGGTCCAGTGATATGGTAACAGTTGGGCTTGTAAGGTGTTCTGAAGCCAGCTTGGTTACACCCAGTGGAGCTTGGGGGCCCTGTGGGATCAAACCCAGGTCTCTACATGCATCCCTGACCATTGAGCTCTTATCTCAGCTCCACATTAAAATTTTTCTGAATGTTTCTCATCTTTTTATAGGTCTGCTGACTATTTATGGCTCTTTTCCTGAAAAGCACATTTCTTTTCAATTGACATTAGAAACTGGGTTCACAGCTAAGACTTCTTCCCACGTTGGCTTTTGCACACAGCTAAATGATGTACATTGACATTTGCCTCCGTTAGGAGGAGCGTGCCTCCTTACCTTCCAAGAGAGGCTCCGCGTCTGACTCTAATGAAGTGCTACTCACACTTCTTCACGCAGCACAGAAATAACCACTCAACACAGTACCTACACCTACAGTAAACGTGTCCAATTTAGACATTACAGTAATCTCAAGTTATGTGCTACACAGCCATTGGCTGGATCTCAGGTGACTGCGTGGGGCTATGATGTCAGGGTTTCCTGAGGGTTCATCAAGGGCTCAAGAAAATAGAGTGCATCCTTGAAAAGAAAGCTTTGCTCTCAGGAGGGGGTCCGCCTGGAACAGTCTTCAGCAGGGCCTAGCACAGGGGAGGTGGGAGCCAACGGCTCCTGCAGAGAGAACAGCCAGGATGTACCTCTAACAGCTTCAGCCCCTGGGGTGCCTGAAGAGTCTAGTGAATGGATTCTCTGATTCACCCTGAAATTCACCCCTCCCACAACAAAATCTTCCGCCATGTCTTGCAGCAGATGGCACAAAAGTTATTGTGTATCTCTGTGTGAAGACAGACTTTTTAAAAAATCAAATTAAAAAAATTTTTTATTAAGACACCATGATTTACAAAGTTACTCCCTGGTTCAGTTTTTACCACCCCCCACCCAGTGTCAATTTCCTTCCACCAGTGTGAACATTTTCTTTACAAAAAATGTTATTATCTGGGTGTGCCCCCCACACTGACAAATCCAAACAAAACCAAAATCAATTGCTGAATAAAAATTATTTGCCAACATCTATTCTCAGCCCAAACTCACACTGCCATTATGCCTTAAAATAGTTTTGTCTATAGCACTCCTGGGAATATATCCCAGAGAGGCAAAAAGGTATAGTCAAAGTGACATCTGCAATTGTTTGTTCATTGCAGCACTCTTTACAATAGCCAGAATCTGGAAAAAACCTGAGTGCCCAAGAACAGATGACTGGTTAAAGAAACTTTGGTACATTTACACAATGGAGTACTATGTAGCTGTTAGAAAAGATGAAGTTATGAAATTTACATACAAGTGGTACTACATGGAAAGTATCATGTTAAGCGAAATGAGTCAGAAAGAGCGGGATAGACACAGAAAGATTGCATTCATCTGGGGAACATAAAGCAACAAAAAGTGAGAGTGACACACAGGAATGGCTGAGATTAGTACCAGGAATTTTGCTCCATGAATGGAAGGCCAGCCACAGGCTCTAGGTGAAAAGGAAGCTCAGATAGAGAAGAGATTACCAAATGAAGGGTGTTGTGAGGGCCCTCCCAGGGTGGGAGAAGCATGCTAAAAGTAGTCGATAGACCAAACATGATTGCCACTCAAAGCCTCTCTTGCAAAACACAGTACCCAAAAGAAGAGAGAGAGAACAAGGGGGAATACCCTGCCACAGAGGCAGGATGGGATGGGGGGGGGGGGGGATGAGGGGGGGGGATGCTGGGACCCATGGGGATGGATGACGGGCACTGGTGGAGGTATGGGGACTTGATCATTGTATAACTGAAACCCAAGCACAAAATTTGTAAGCCTATAACTGTACCTCATGGTTTTTCACTAAAAAAAAAAAAAAAAAAAAAAAAAAAAAAAAAAAAAATAAAATAGTTTTGTCTCGTGCTTGGTTTTGTTTGGTTAGATACCAACAAACATAGACAAATCGCACTGGGTAACCAAGTCTTTAAAATCTGCTTTGATTCATGTAATAAGTGCATCATGAACAACTCTGTAAACCACAGTGTTTAAATAAAGTGGGAAAATAAAAATAAAATCAAAACATAAAAAAAAATCTGCTTTGATTCTCAGCAGTTCCCCTCATTTGATCCTTGTGCCCACATTGCAGTGACCCGGAAGTCACATGGAAAGTCCTATCTTCAAGAGTGGGCTGTTTGCTTTTAAAAAATGTATTTATGGGGCTGGAGTGATACCACAGTGGGTAGGGCATTTGCTTTGCACATGGCCAGCCTGGGTTCGATTCCTAGCATCCCATATGGTCCCCCGAGCAACGCCAGGAGTAATTCCTGAGTACATGAGCCAGAAGTAACCCAATGCATTGTCAAGTGTGACCCAAAAAGTGAAAAAAAATGATCTATTTTATGTTTTTGTTTTGGCCCACACCCGGTGATGTCCAGGGGTTACTCCTGGATCTGCATTCATGAATCACACCTGGTAGTGGAGTAGGGGACTATATAGATGCTAGTGATTGAACCAGGGTCAGCTGCATGCAAGACAAATGCCCTACCCACTGTACTATTGCTCCAGTCTTGGCCATTTGCTTTCTGGTAATTTCATACCTTTGGTTCACCTGGCACCACATTTCCTTTCAGTGAAAGTGATCTCCAGAGTCTGAACTCAGGAGCCTGTCACCAAGCTGTGGAGTTGTGTGAGGGGTTGTATGATACCAGTAACGCATTTACAGTATTGTGGTGGCTCCCGTGCAGTGCCACCCTCTAAGGGGCTAAGAGGGCAGAAAGGCTACAGTCTCTCACAGTCATGGTGATTCCTCTTCCAGCTCCGGTTCACACTCAGGGTGAGAAGCAGATATGCTTTGAGTAGGAGGGCTTTCACACGCCACTTTAAATCCATCACAGTCAAACTTACGTGGACCTTTTTTTTTGAGGGGGGTGGTGGTGGTCACACCTGGCTATGCTCAGGAGTTACTCCTGGATCTGCACTCAGATATTACTTTTGGTGGTGCTTGGGGGACCGTATGAGATGCTGGGGATCGAATCCAGGTTGGTTGTGTACACAGTGAACGTTCACCCTTCCTGCTATACAGCTGTGGCCCTGAAGCACCACCCTCGCCCAAAGAGTTGGTGGTACTGTAGAACCCGCTACCTCAGAATCCCTGAATATAAACCTGCATTTAAACAAAATTCATAATGCAACCTAAAATTTGAGAAGCATCAGCCAGAGATTTAGTATAGGGGGTTAATTAAGCACTTACTTTGCATTTGGCTGATCCTGGCACCACATAGGATCCTCTGAGCACTGCCTCTGGTGATCCCCCAGTACTGAGCAGGTAAAACCCCCTGAGCACCACCAGGTGTGGTGTGCTCCCCCACCCAGACAAACAAATCCAAACAAAACCAAAAAGTCTGAGAAGCATGAAAATAAAATAAATAAAATTGAAAGTATTTCTCTGTAGGAATCCAGAGAAATAGAATGCAGATGGGAGGGATGAGAGCCACTTCATGTAGAAAATTTACACAAAACTCAGTCACCTGAAAAATTAACAATTTTCATCTCTTGGATTTTCTGAGCATCAGAGCTCAGGAGGGGCTTAGCTTGGCTGGTTCCCCTCTCAGTCACTCACGGCATGGCTGTAGGCAGAGCTGCCATGTCCAGAGACTGGTCAAGGACCAGGAATCCCGTCCAAGGGTGCACATTTGGGTCCGGGAGGAAAGCCTCAGCTGGCTGCCACGGCCACCCAGTCCCGAGGATGCTAGCGACAGGGACCCCAAAAACAAATGGAGGGGCTAGAGTGATAGCACAGTGGGTAGGGCATTTGCCTTGCACATGCCAACCCGGGTTCGATTCCCAGCATCCCATATGGGCCCTGCGCACTGCCAGGAGTAATTCCTGAGTGCAAAGCCAGGAATAACCCCTGTGCATCACCGGGTGTGACCAAAAAAGCAAAAAAAAAAAAAATAGCAAATGGAGGGAGAGACAGAAATGTCATCACACTCTCTTATTTGTCCAGAGGTCTTTTATTTTTTAACAAAAAAAACCCGTCTTGTCACGACTTCCCCTGGGAAGGGGTGGCGGATACTCTGGCTCCTGCTTTTCTCGCACAGTGCATCTCTCGCAGGGAGCAGGCTGGCTCAGAGGGTCCCAGCACCCTTATCTTCAGCCTCCTTTTCTTCCTGATCCCTTGCCTTCACCATTTCAGAAAGCTTTCTAGACCCCTAGAGTGCTTCGCAGGCTCCATTCGAACTTTAATTCACTTGCAAGAATCTTGCTTTTGTTTGTTTACAGCATGCAGCTAAACCCTATGGATTCTTCTAGTTCTTGCCATTTGTGGAGCCCTCCTTTTTTATTTGGGGAGGGGAGGGTCAAATCCTGTGGTGCTCAGGCCATCCTCCTGACTTTGTGCTCAGGGATCACTCCTAGAGAAGCTTCGGGACCATATGTGGTGCCAGCGACAGTTTTCATTGCTGGGGATCAAACCAGAGTCCGTAGCATGCAAGGCAAGCACCTCAACTCCTAGACCGTCTCTCCCATCCCACGGTCACCTTTCTTGTGCATCCACATGGTCAAGGAAGAGTTTCTCAAAAGGTCTGGAAAATGCAGTGGGAGCCTCTCTTTCCCTTTGTGTAAGTCATTTTGATGATATACTGGAAGAAGGTGGGTTCCGAGTCAGAGTGCTTTTGTTGTTGTTTTGGCTTGGTTGTTTCTTTTTGGGTCACACCTAGTGGTGCTCAGGGCTTTGTGCTGGCTTTGTGCTCAGAGATCACTCCTGAGAGGGCTCAGGAGACCATGTGGGATGCTGGGCGTCAAACCTGAGTTGACTGAGCGCTAGGCAAGTGCCCTCCCTGTTGTACGATTATCTCTCCAGCCTCTGTATTTATAATTTTCAGTAAATATTTTTGCTTAAGGATTCAGCCTATACACTGTCTTTTCATGTGCAAGCTTTCGGGGGAAGGACAAGAGAAAGGAAACATTCCTTACATTCTCAACAGTTCAAACCCAGTTTTAATTGACTCTAGCTTTTAATTTCCTGCAGGTGGGTTTTGCTCTTACCCTCTTTATTGATTTCAAATATCCTTATCAAGCGTCTGAGTCAAACTGCCTCCTTTGTTTTAAAACAAAGGGCCCACATCCCTGTCATGTGTAGAGCAACCTCAATAAGTTCCAGCTGGTTGCATCTACCGTGGCAAAGGAAACAAGGGCTCTAATGGGGCCGTCAGGAGTCTCCAGGCAGAGCCGGGAGGAGGAGCAGCTGAAGGAGGCCTGACAGCTCAGCATCCGGTTGCTGCTCCAGTCCTCTTATACGTGGCAGCATCAAATGTAAGCTTAGTGGTGCTGTGGCTTCACAATCTGCTTTGAAAATGAGATGGTGCCTTTTGAAGGTGGACAAGAACATTCTTTATCCAGCCTGATATCTTTTGTTTATTTGTTTTGTTTTTTGGGGGGTCATAGCAGGACTTACTCCTGGTTCTGCGCTCAGGGGTAGGCTTAGGGGTCCATGTAGGAATGAACCTGGGTAGGTGTGTGAGGTAAAAGCCCTCACTGCTCTACTAAGTGTGCAGCCCCCAGCCTGACATCTTTTATATAATAATGGAAAGAGGATCTCTGAAGGAAGGACAGCCCCAGGCTGCTTTCTAAACTATGGTGCTTTGATAGCCAGCTGTTGAAGTCACAAACAGTTTGCATTTCCCTTTCAAAGGCTGGAGATGAATTGAAGACAGAGGTGGGGAACAAGACCTTTAGAATGAGTGGGAAACCAGAGCCCAATTTAGATCCAGACATGGCTCTCTAATCCTCCATGCTATAACTGGTTCTTGGTCCCTTCACTCTTAGAGTTGGAGCCCAGGAAACAGTCAGCCTTGCTGCATGATGCTATTGAGAGAGGCATCCAGGCTTCCAAAGTGAATGGACGCTCCGAATGGAACAATGGTCCCTCCCATGGCAAAACCCAGAAAGTGTTTGTCTTTTAGTAGCAACTTGGCCTGATTCTTACCTGGTGGGGAGCATGTAGATTATTTTATACTTTTTTTAATTCACGAGTGAGACTCGGACGTGTAGGTGTGTGTGTGTGTGTGTGTGTGTGTGGTGGGGATGGGAATGAGTGGGGCGTATATGGGATGTGGAGTGCGTTAATGTGTGTAGTGTGAGTACGAATGCGCTTCCCTTACCTAAAAATTAATTTTGGTGGTGGAATTTACTAAAGGAAGGGTGCTGATTCATAAGAGCTTCTACAACCAGATGAAAGAACAGGCAATGGCCCAGACTTTGAGAAGAGGCAAGTGCTAATAAAAACATCTCAGGCACCTGCACCCTAAGAAGCTGCTGGAACGCTTCTCTGGGACATGGTGAGGCATCTGCAATAATGATGTCATCTGATCCCACCCAGTGTGGCTCTTCATCCTTAAAATAGAAACTTTAGGGGTTGGAGAGATAGTGGGGAGATTGGGGGTTGAGGATGGGGTGAGTGGAAAAAGTATTTGCCTTGCATGCGGCCAATCATAGTTGATTGTTTTGTTTGTCTGTTTTGCTTTTTGGGTCACACCCAGCAATGCTCAGGGGTTACTCCTGGCTCTGCATTCAGGAGTCACTCCTGGCAGGGCTGGGGGAACATATGGGAAGCTGGGGATTGAGCCCGGGTCGGCTGCATGGAAGGCAAATGCCCTACTCATTGTACTATGGCTCTGGCCTCCCAATCATAGTTTGACCCCTGGTACCACATATGATCCCCTAAGTACTGCCAGGAGTAACACCTGAACTCTGCCAGGTATGGCCCCAAGACACCCTGAATAAAAGTCCCCAAACCTGAAAGATTAGGGGATATGGCTGAAATGGTAGACTACATGCCCAGCATGTGTGAAGGTGAGAGATCTCACCCCACATGACCCTTTCAGCATCACCAGCTGTGGCCATGGTGGCCCCCATTCCCACTCGAACACCTCCAAATTGGTCTCCACAATAATAATAACAATAACAACAACAAAACAAACTGCGAGCTAGAAAGTCAGCCTTCCCTACATTCTAGTGATCTTTGCTTGTTTGGGTTTGGTCTCAGGGCCATACCCAGCAGTGCTCAGGGCTTACTCTTGGTGCTCTGAGATCATTCTTGGCAGAGGTCAGAGGACCATGTGGAATGTTGGGAATTGAACCTGGGTCACCTGTATGCACGGCAAGAACGTTAACTGCACTTCTTTTATTGTTTTAATTTTTAAAAAATTATTAAATCACTGTGAGATACAGTAACAAGCTTTTGAGTTACAATCATACAATGATCAAACACCCATTCCTCCATCAGTGCATGTTCTCCACCACCAATGTCCCCAGTATACCCCCCGTTCCCCGCCCTCTCTCCTGCCTCTATGGCAGACAATTTCCCCCATACTCTCTCTCTACTTTTGGGCATTATGGTTTACAGTACAAATACTGAGAGGTTATCATGTTTGGTCCTTTATCTACTTTCAGCACACATCTCCCATCTCGACTGATCCCTCCAACCATCATTTTCTCAGTGATCCCTTCTCTATTCCAGCTGCCTTCTCCTCCCTCTCATGAGGCAGGCTTCCAACTATGGAGCAATCTTCCTCCTGACCCTTGTGTCTACTGTCCTTGGGTGTCAGTCTCTTGTTATATTATTTTATATTCCACAAATGAGTGCAGTCCTTCTGTGTTTGTCCCTCTCTTTCTGACTCATTTCACTTAACATGATACTCTCTAGGTCTATCCACTTATCAGCAAATTTCATGACTTATCTCTCCTAACAGCTGCATAGTATTCCATTGTGTAGATGTACCAAAGTTTTTTTAACCAGTCGTCTGTTCTCGGGCACTCGCTTACCTGCACTTCTCTCTGTTGGGCCTCCTTCTGTATATTCTGATTCCCAGCCCCACCTCTGGGGCATCCACAGCAGTGGTCTTGATCCCTATTTCTGCTTGTTCTCAAGCTTGAGATGTGCAGTGACCTGCGAGGTGCATACCCCCATTTTACAAAGGAGAACACTGAGGTCTGCAGACAGGACACAGCTCAGGTCTCAGTGCACTGTGGAACTGGCACTGACCTCAGCTCTGAAGCATAGTCACACCTCATCAAACTCCATTTCTAGGAGACCATCCGGCAAAAAACTCAGGGTAGTGACGTGCCATGGGCTGAAGACTGGGTTGCCGAGGACAAAGGCAACTAAGATCTACTAATCAAGCTGTAACACAAAGTTCTTTTTGTTTGTCTGTTTAATTTCTGTTTTAGGGTCACAGCCAACAGTGCTTGGGGGTTACTTCTGGTAGTAATTGGGAATTTGAATCCAGGACTCCTGCACCCAAAGCATGTGCTCCCACTCTCTGAGGAGCAGAAAGTTCCTGGCAGTGCTCAGGGGAACCATGAGGTGCCAGAATTTAATCAGGACCCCCTGCATGCAAAGCATGAATGCCAGCCCTTTAAGCAATCTCTCCTGCCCCAGCAGGAAGATCTTGGTTGAACTCCCAACACTCAATCCCGACTAATGCCCCAACTGGAGCTGCTTTAACAATACCTTCAGAGCATAACTCCATTTAACACCACAGAGCTTTGTTCTATTGATTGTCAGCTCTGACTCACCACAGATATTCTGAGCAACTGACCAGTACATCTGCAGCTTGCTGTAAGCACAGGGTGTGTGTGTGGGGTGGGAGAATGGAGGTGGGAGGGTTGGTTCCCAGGACTCTTGGTGTTTGTAGTCCTACAGTTTCCTGCCATGTTCCCATCTGGGAGATGATTGAGGACCCAGGGCATCAGTATTTCTTGAAAGCCAACCTGGCAAACTTTCTTTGGAAACAGGCTCTTAAGATAATTCAGGACCCTTTCAGAAAAACTGGAAGGAGGGCTATAAAGGCCAGAGCAACCTTGACTGTAGCCTGGAGTCAGGGGGCACTGAGGCCATCTGCAGCTTGCTGAGACTGCAGCCTACAGTGGTGCCAGTGTCTGAGTTCACCTTACAGGCACCTCCCAACCCCTGCCTTGGGTCTCTTCAGGGATGATTTGCCACCTCTGGTGGAGAAGCTTCTGTAGACTTAATTCTATTCATGCATTTGCACCCTCAAATTTAATGTTAATTTCTGGTACATTCTCTCTCTTTTTCTTTTCTTTTGGTACACATCTATGGCTTCTGTCTTCATTCTAAGCAGACTCATTAAAGAACTTCCAAAGTTCAACATGCATCAGTTGAGCACATGGATGTGTTCTGCTTCTGCTGTTGAGAGACAGTCAAGAGGCTCTTCTGGAACAGTATGACCTCTTAGCATCTGTACTGCAACCCATAACGTACAAAAGGAAAAGGAGAGAGAGAGCAAGAAAGAAAGTGCCTCCCAAAGAGAGAAGCTGGGGGTGGGGGAATGGGGTGTTGGGGCATGGTGGTAGGGAAACAGGGGACATTAGTGGTGGGGAATGTACGCTGTTGGAGGGATGGGTGCTGGATCATTGTATGACTGAAACCCAATTATGAACAGCTTTCTGATTCCCAGCCAATTAAAAAATGTTTTAAAACGTAATGTGGAGTTCATGCCTAATTCAATTAGCTTAATCAATGGCTGAATAAATAGCAGTACTCCTACATTAAATAAAGTAAAAGAAAGAGGTTCTGGGGTGCAGGAAACAATCAGAGGTTGAGGTGCTTACCTGCACAAGCTCCTGAGCACTGCTGCCAGGGGTGGCCTTTATGGGATCACTGAACCATTGTATTGCTGGAATTGGTCTTTGAGCCCCCTGAGCACTGCTTGGGAGTCCCCTCATATGCCACAAATGAGATTTTTCTGAAACGAGTGTCTTTAAAGAAGTTGAGTCTGAGCTCACCAGGAGCAAATAAAGGGTAAAACTAGAGACAACCAAACTTCTGCTTTTAAGGAAAGTTTTACTTCCTCCAGGGATACTGATAGTTTCTAAGGCACACACTCTGAGCGACATCTTGGCTATTCAATAAAACTCCCGAGAGAGGGAACAATCTTTAACTGCATCGACTCTATTTCTTTAGGTAGACAAAAAGTAGAGACCGGAAGCAGTGCTTGTCCAATTCTGTTTTGTACCCAGTTGAGACAGAGGCTTCTGGCCTGTTTCTCAGATCATTCAACAACTCAAAATGATCATCATCACTGTCCCTCTCATTCAGAACTGTCTTCATCCTAGCGTGGCTGTGGCATTTCTCTTCCTTTATCTTATGGGGTGCACTCTCTTTCTCCTATCTCCTATTTCCTAGGCTGGGGCTCAGTCCTGGTCATGTTCAGGGTACCCTGTGGTGCCAAGGATTAAAAGGCTTTGCATTTCCTGTGTGCATTAAATCTTTTTAGCTATCTCTTTGGCTCTCCTTTATCACATTTCCTAAACAAAGTTGTTTTTACTTCACTAGAAAAATTAATAAAAAATATCATCACTTCATCGATTTTGTCTATCCCAGGGATGCGATAGTATTGCCCCACAGTGCACAGTCTGGAAAATGCAGTTGTCTTTGTCAGACTGCTATAACCAGAAGACAGTGGCATTTATTGCTTACAGTGCTGGAGGCTGTGAGGGCCAAGGTCCTGGCACCAGTCTACTATCTGGGTAACAGTTACATCTGTCTTCTGACTGCGCACCCACATAATGGGGAAGATCATCAATCTTATGCTCTGGTATCTCCTCCTACCAGGAACCCCATGACAGGGACCCCACCCTCAGCTCCTCTTCTGGGTCTAATGATTCAACCAAAGTCTCACCACCAAATACTATAACCCTGGAGGCTTCAGTACATGATTGAGAGCTTCAGTATATGATAGGGGGTGACACAGTCAGTCTCTATCAGGTGGTCTTTTAGCTCCTGAAAATGACTGAACCTTGCCAGAAATGGAGAGGTGCTCCAGGAGAGACCAACACTGGGCTTCAATTAGGAGATGCAGATCACGGGAGCCCAGTATTCAGAGGCCAGATGCAGGTAGAGAACAGGGTGGGATCAGGGAGAGAAGGGTGGGAAACTGTCTCCTGCCAAGGACAATTTGGGTATATAGAGTGTCATTCTTAGGCCACATGATATAGGCAGATGGGCCAGTGGCAGCCCACAAGAAGCATGAGTGTCTGTCCTGAGGCCAGTCTACAAGATTTCCCCCACCTCATAGTTATAAGCTAGAAGGGTTCTTTCTCCTCCTGTCTCTTCTCCCCTCCTCTCTTTCCATCTAAGTCTCTCTCTCTCAATAGATTAAGTACCATGTTTGCAATAATGTCAAATTTATTGTCTTAAAGATATTGCATCCAGTAACTACCAAAATGCTCCATATCATCTCTAATAAACCTCTTTATTCCCGCACCATTCCCCTCACTTCCCCAAAGCCCCTATTCCCAACCCTGCATGATAATTTGACCTCTGCAATCCAGGACCAAAGGTTTGTTGTTGCTTGATACTACCTGTGACTTTGTTTTGTTGCTCATCCACAGATGAGTGTGGTCACCTGGTATTTGTCCTTCTCTCTCTGACTTATTTTACATAATGTGATGATCTTCCAGTTTCATTCTAAGATTTCATCTTTTCTTATAGCTGCAGAGTATTCTGTTGCATGTGTATAGCCTAATTTTTAAAAGCATTTCCACCTATGTCCTCCTGTGTAAAATTTGATAACAGCCTGTATACACACACACACACACACACACTCACACACACATACACACTGGAGTAGACCAGGATTAGAGTCTATAACAGTGCTAGGTATCTCCAGAAGGGAAAATGATGAGTTACTCTATCCTTTTTTTATTCATCTGTAGTGTTTAGTTTTCTGAAGTGGCCTGTATATACAGACGCCCTCAATCCTCCCAGTTTATCTTCTCACAAATGTCAGTTGCCTTTCAAAGGTCAATCGTGGGGTCAGAGACATGACTCCAAGGACTGGAACACAAACTTGGCATGTGGGATCCCTGTGCTTGATCCCTGGTACCACATGGCCCCTGAGCACTGCTGCAGGAAGAGCCCATCACTGTCAGGTATGGTATTTGCCCACCCCCAAAAGAAAAGGGTAGGAAAAGCCCTTTGTGTTCTACCAGCATATTTCAAAACAATAGGCTATACAGTCCAGTATCAGGTTAACACAATGTAAACTGTGTTTGTCTCCCCCCAAGTTGATATGAAAGTTGTTATTATTGCCACTTTGGTGTGGAGGCAGCACTAGATAGTAGATTTCACACTCTGTAGGCACCTTCTCAATAATACAATAGGGTTAAGCTGGAAGAGTTTTCCTGCACTTTCCCCCAGCCTTTCAACAGCGTGAGATTTTGAGGCTCTTGCAGTGACAAAACAGAAGTGCAGGCCATTTAGGATACCCCAGTTAGAAACATGATGCCCTGCTGAGTTGCCCACCATCCCCTCCCACCAACCATGATTTCATCATTGCCCTTTTCAAAGAAAAGCCACTTATTTATTCATTGGCTTCAAAAAAATTAAATGAAGCGAGGCTTTTTTTTTTCTGGCTGATAGGGTTTGAAAAGATAGATTAAAAAAAAATGAAAGGAGAAGAAAAGCTGTTAATGATCTTTGGTAACATTTAAAACTTCAGCACAGTGGCTTAGTACCAGTGGGAGCTAAAACTAATTAGAAATCAAAATTGTATCTACTTCATCAATGCTTAAATAAATCCCGGGGAAAACAAAGAGGTGCTTTTGTAATGAAATATAATTCAATGTAATAATCTTAGGGCTTATTATTTGCAATGGTGGGAGTGGTTTTTCTTTTTTCTCCTTTCAAAGGAATGTTCAAGAGTGTATTTTGGAAGGAGCCAACAATTTGTTAAGTGTGGTGAAGAACTGAGATGATTCAAAGATGAGGGAGAGAAGGAAAGTTCACAGGGTTGGGGAGGGGAAGGCCAGCATCTGCTCAAGGGGCCAGGGAGATGCTCAAAGCAGGTACACATAGTGCGTGGGGTGACCTCAGGTTTGCTCCCTGACCTGCATGGCCCAGGCTGTAGCTAGTGACTCCCGAGAACCTCCCTCCTGAGCAGCTGCGTATCGCCTGGCACTCTGCTTTGGGATCAGGTGACCACACAGAGCTGGTCATGGAACCTAGGCCTCCATCTGCAAGGCCTGGGCTCTTTCTCAAAGGCCCTTTGAGCTATTTCTCCAGCCTCTAAAATATGCGCTTTGGATATTTTATCTTACTTCTTTCTCTCCTTCTCTTCCTTTTGTTGTCATCACTGTGATGTCTGGGGCTGGCACATCTGTGGGATTGGGGCTCACAGAGGCAGTGCAGGGCCTGGAATTAACAGCCTCAGGCATGCAAGGCAAGTATCCTACCACTGAGCCACATCCCCGGGGCCAAATTATGGCCTTTAACCACATTTTTCTAAACAATTCAGTAGCATCACATGCATTCACATTCACAGGATCCCTATCCATTTGTGGGATTTTCTGCATGCCTAACAGATCCTCTGTGACCACCAGACAAGACCTCTACCCCCTCTTTTCTCCTCCTGCTCCCCACTTCCTTGGATCACTAGCTACTTTCCGTTGCAGAAATTTGCCTCTTGCTACCCACATATGTGGAATTACAGAATAATTGTCTTTTTGTATCTGTGCATAGTGTATTTTTAAGGCTTATCCATAAAAACATGCATCCCTTTCCCACAGGAGAACATGCTTCCTTCTCAAAGAAGAAAATTGAGTATTATAATAAAGATTTTGCTCAGGGCCTAGGGGGAAAGTGACAGAGGAAGAGCTCAGTGGGGAAGGTTGAAACCCTGAATCCAGGCTCCTCACTGTCCCCGACGTGGGTGCTTCTCCATGGGCCAACCACCCTGCAGAGCCCTCTCAACTAGTGAAGATCCCTGCTGTCCTACTAATGATCATCTTTATCGTTTGAAACAGGCTTCCAGAGTTGGATCTCATGTAAAACTGAAGTTTGAAAATGACTTCAGAGAGGGACAGACATAGAACGACGGCTCTCATTTGTGGAGTATAGAATAATACAACATGAGGATGACACCCAAAGACAGTAGACACAAGGGCCAGGAGGATTGCCCCATAGCTGGAAGCCTGCCTCATGAGCAGAGGGGAGAAGGCAGATGGAATAAAGAAGGGATCACTAAGAAAATGATGGCTGGAGGAATCAGTCGGGATAGGAGATGTGTGCTGAAGGTAGATAATGGACCAAACATGATGGCCTTTCAGTGTCTGCATTGCAAACCATAATGCCCAAAAGTAGAGAGAGAGTATGGGAAATATTCTCTGCCATGGAGGCAAGGGGGAGGGCGGGAAAGGGGGGGTATACTGGGTACATTGGTGGTGCAGAATGTGCACTGGTGGAGGGATGGGTGTTTGATCATTGTGTGATTGTAACCCAAACATGAGAGTTCGTAACTATCACACAGTAATTCAGTAATTTAAAAAAAAAATGACTTCAGGAAGGGATAGTACAAAGGTTAAGGCACTTGCCTAGCATGCAGCAACTCTGGCTGTGACACTGGTTTGAATCCTGACACCACATACGCTCTCCTAAGTAGCACCCGTGTGACTCCAGAGCAGAGTCATCTTTGGCACCTGAGCAATGCCAGGTTGGGACTGCAAAACAAAACAAGACAAAACAAAAAGACAATAAAATGGAGTCATCCTTTTCTATTGCAAGATGAATCGGGAAATAAAAAAGATGGGGAAAGTGAAGGAAGTGCAAACCTGGAAGGTAGATGATCTCACTGATAAGGAGACAAGTGAAAAGACACCATTTCTGAGTCAGGGTAGTCTGCTGGGCTCTCCAAAACTGTAGCCTGCATGTCCACCCACATCTCCTTTGTGGCTGCCTGATCTAGCCCTGTATGAAATGAAAAGATAAATCTCTTGTACTGATGCCATATTTTCCTTCCAGTTTTTATGGCTCATGTCAATGTGTATCATGTATGAAATATAAACTAGCTTATCATCCAATGTTGCAAAAATGTGGCATCTTGATTCATGGAATAGAGGAAAAAAATCAATTCCCATGGGAATTCGAGAACTGGGAGAGCCAATGAAGAGAGTAGCCTACAGACCTTTCCTGTTTGGTTGGGGGGAAACTCACCTTCAGGAAGGCTTTCACCTTGAAATCTGGTGATGTGTGGAACAGATGTTTCAATTTACCTAAGCTGATTTGCATAATCAATTTAACACGTGGTTTATCAAACCTGCCAAAGAGCAGGTGACAATATGGAATTAATATGATCACTAATTTGACACATCATTGAGATTAGTTTGACCTTTCTTGCTCTCAGAATACCCAGGGGTCTTTGCAGACAGGAATCGTGAACTTAGAGGTGCCATATGTAGCCATCTAAAATCCACTGTCTTAGCCTCATAAATAAGAAACTGTTTTGTTCAATCCAGTTTTGTGTTTCTTCTCTTCTCCTTTCAAACTCTTCTAAATGGAAAGTAGGGGATTATGAGATTATTTGTGTGGGGGTAGAATTGGATTGTGAATGGTCATGGTTTTATGTAAAGTAATTGACCTTGGGCTGGAAGGATAGCACAGGAGTTAAGGTGCTTGTTCTGCAAGCAACTGGCCCTGGTTTGATCCTTGGCACTACATATGGTCCCCTGAACATTTCCAGGAGTGAAACCCAAACACCACTGAGTATAGCTAAAAAAGGAAAAAGAAAAGTAATTGATGTACCTCTTTTCCAGAAGTGGCATTGCCCCCTTGCTGATTTGTTGTTTTATTCTTGATCTGATATCCCAAGAGATACCATGTTTGAGAATCTATGATGAGATTTTAAGTCTAGAGAATCCAGACAAGGAATTTAAATGTACATATTGGTTTGATTATAATATTAAATTATGGGAAAAAATCCAGGAATATTCACCAGTATGGGATTGGTGGAATGCAATTTCATGCCACCAGAATGCTATGCAACCTTCTGAAGGATGTGGAAAGGCTGTGGACCCACCCAAGACCCATACCATGCACAACTCATACCAGGCACAGAAGTGATATCAAGAAAGCCTGATCACAAAAACATGTTCTCCAGTCCTCCAGCCATCTCCCAGCCCAGAGACATTTCCAAGTCACCATAGGTCACTGAGACCCCGGAACTCCAGAACTGGATGTCTCTCAGGCCTTCCCTTCTCTTCCTCACTGTCCTCCCCTGTCCTGGGGCAAGACTGGGAGTGAGGGCAACTTTCTGTGCCAGCTGGGCCACCACACCTCCCCTTGCAGTTTTCCGGCTTGTTGTACCCCTTTGACCAGGTGTCCTCCACAGACTGACGGGTCCTCTCTGGCTTTCAGTTTCCCTTGGCCAACCACAGTCTGAAAGTAGGGTGTGCAATGAGATCCTTTGGGAGACCAGGTTCACATACTCAGTCACTGTGCATCGTTCTCCTTGGTCTGTTTGGTTGTTGCTGTTACTCTTTGGCTGAGCCCCACTGATAAAGTAAGCTTGGTTGTGCATACAAGAAATGCATCTTTATATGGGCTAGGTACCATCCGGCTTTCAGACATACACTGAAGATCTTGGAGCTCATCCCCCTGCAAATAAAGAGGGCTGCTGTAAAGTCCTCTAATCAAGGTCTGTGTTGGAGAGTTCCCTTGCTATAGGGGTCCTGGCAGTTCTACCTGCCTTCCTGGTCTCTGAGATGAATGAAGGACCTGCTCAAGCCATAGTCAGTTCTGAGGGCTTTGGACACCTAATCCAGAGGCTTTTGCTTTTACTGATGAGTGTGCACACACCCTCACACATACACACACAGTCACATACACTTACACTCATGCACATGCACAGAGACACACATACACATACATATATATTATGCACACACAGATACAGTCACATATACACATGCACACATAGACACACATGTATGCACACAAAACCACACACTTTTACACATACACATGTGCACACATGTACAGAAAATATATAAGACAATACACTTTTATACATAGACATATACATTTACATACATGCATGCACACAGAGACAATACACACAACACACTCATACACACAGGGACACATAGAGGCACAGAAACACATGTACATACTTACACACACTTTCTCACTCACACACACACAAACACACACACACACACACACACACTTCCTCCTCCTGAGTCAGACCAGAACCTGAGGAAAAGGAAAAGTCATTAAGATGGTTCTCTCTCTCTTTCTCTCTCTCTTCCTCTCTCTATCTACATAAAACTGATGGTTTGTTCATCATGAATTTTTCTGTATTAACTTTCCTTTGATACCTCATTTTGCATTCAAGTATATTTATCACGATAACTGAGTTTTTGTGGCCCAGGCAAGTGTCCCATGTGTCCTACATGTCCTGTCCCTGTGCCTCCAGCTCCCTCCCACTTTTCTCACAACTGGACCCCACAGTCACCATCTCTGTTACCTTTGGAGGGACCCCAGGAATAGTCCCCAGAGTTCCAGTGCTTTCTCTTTTTCTTTCCTATGGTTAAATCTCTCGGACACTCATTGCCTGGTTGGAGCCACCTCTCTGGATGTCCTCAGCTGACATTTCAGCCATGAAAGCTCTGGAACCAGAGGGTGGGAGCTGAAGCCCTGCTCTTCAGTTTGCCTCTAGGTATCAACGCAGGAGTGCCCACTGTGTGCACTCAGCACTGAGGTTAGGGATGGGCCAGACTGATGCTAGTGTGTGTAGCGCTAAAGAGAGATACTGAAAAGGCCACAATAAGATGTGGCAAAAGCTTTCATGCTTATAGAAAGTTCTATGAGATCCATGAGCTAAATAGGTTGTTCAGAATGTGTGGAAGCAAGGAAGCAAGGGGGGGGAGGAAGAGAAAAGGAAGAATAAAAAGAAAGGAAGGAAGGAGAAAAGAAAGGAGGAAGGGAGGGACAAGGATGGGAGGGAGAAAAAGGGAGTAAAGGAGAGACAGGGAGGGAGGAAAGGGGAAGGAAGGAATGAAGGAAGAAAGGAAGGAGAAAAGGAAGGGAGCACGTGAGAATGAGGAGAAAGAGGAAGAAAGGAAGGGGGGCGAGGGAGGGAGAAGGCAGAGAAGAAAGGGGGGGGAGGCAGGCTGGTTGCTGGCAGGTGTCCCACACACTAAGCTAAGAAGGAACACAGACAGCCCTGCCTCGTTTGCCATTTTCTCTGTTGCTTTCCTTATTTAGAATCTCTTGTGTCATTCCACATAACTGGCAGTCGTTTCTCCTTTAGAGCTATTCTAAGTAACTGAGGAATGAGACTCTCTACACTTCATTTCTCTTCCGTCAGGGAAGAGGCTGGTGTTAGGTGGCCATGCGCGTCACCACTACCTAATGACAAACACGCCTAGTGCTCTGGGCTCTGCTGTACTTTTCCCTCTGATGCAGGCAGGGAGGGATTATTAACCAGCGTTTCATTACGCTCCTCGGGCTCGATGTTCGTCACCGCATATTTTCGAGTAAGCTTGAAGGGAGTTGAGATAACAATGTCACTCCAAAGTCAAGGAAGCCATTCCCAGAAGCCTAAAATCCTCCATCTCCTCTGCAGTTATCGATCTGCCAGCGTCTAACTGGGCCCTGCGACGTCTAGCTTTCTGCTGTGAGTCCAGTAATTTTTAAAACCGAAAATACAATGGGTGAGGTTCATTCCCAGAGCTTTTGTCTTCGAAGAAGGATTGATTTCCTGGCTGGATACAGAGAGATCCTGGGAGTCTAGACATTGTTTGTGACTCATTGTGATAATCTGGGTAGATCATTTAATCTCTCATCTTTCCTCCCATGATCACTGTTTGGAAACCCTCTAGCCAAATCATTGCCTTCTCAGTCCCAGTGTCCCCAGGCCTTAATAGATGATGTCATTCAACAATCCTCAATAGGGGATCAAAATGTTATTCAATGCAGGCAGTCCCTGATTATCTTCAGCTTCTGCTGTAAAACTTCAATTTAATCTTTCCCTCAAGCTGCTCATTTCATGGCTTTTCTCTCTGAGACAGTTAAGTCACAATCTATTAGGGCGATAATTCTTAGTTTAACCTATTATTCCCAGCTAGTCTTTTGAAATATATAGCTGTAAGTTACTGATGAGGTGAGACTGATTTGGTTTTCTTGTTGTTGTTAACTATTTTGGTGCTGGAGATTGACCCAGGGCTTCATATATATGAATCATGAGCTAAATCAGTCCAGTTCTATAATTACTTTTCAATTTACTTCTCTCTTTTTCTAAGTATGGTTCTTAAAATGTTTGTTCATGTTCAAGAATGAAGTCATTCATTCTAATTCAACCAATCTACAAAAAAGATATTCTATGATACACTCTTACAAAACCATCATTTGAAGGCAAGCCTAGTGATGAAGACATATATTGTTATTGGTATATTGGTAATAAACACCCTGTAGGTTTTCCTCTAAGTAGGACATGTGTGATCATATTTAATTTCCCATGTAGAATGCCATTATACAGGTGAGAAAATTTATCAAAGAGCTCATTGAATCATGGTTTTGGTATTTTTCTTTCTTATCTTTTCTATTGTGATTAATCTGCGTAGATCATTTAATCTCTCATCTTTCCTCCCATCATCGCTGTTTGGAAGCCTTCTAGCCAAATCATTGTCTTCTTGGTCCCAGTGTCCCCAGGCCTTAATTGATGATGTCATTGTGACATCATCTTAATAGATGACGTCATTGTGACTTGTGATTTTATTGAATCACTGTCACGGTCCTCCCATTGCTCATCGATTTGCTCGAGTAGGCCCAGTAACGTCTCCATCATGAGACTTCTTGTTACTGTGTTTGGCATATCAAGTACGTCATGGGTAGCTTGCCAGACTCTGCCGTGCGGGCGAGATACTCTCGGTAGCTTGCCGGGCTCTCCGAGAGGAGTGGAGGAATCGAACTCGGGTTGGCCATGTTGGCTGCGTGCAAGGCAAACGCCCTACTGCTGTGCTATCATTCTAGCCCTGTAAGTTAGACTATTACAAAATTATTTATGATTGAATTTCAGTCATAGAGTATTCCAACACCCATTCCCCCCACCAGTGTACATTTCCCAGCAGATTTTGGTATTTTTTTCACTATTTTGTGGGGGAGGCAGTTCCTGAGCCACAGCTGGTTGTGCTCAGAATTTGCTCCTAGCTTTGTGCTCAGGGGCCTCTCCTGGTAGGGTTCAGAAGTCCATATGCAGTACATGGGATCACACCAGGGTTGGCTTTGAGCAAGGCAAATGCCCTACTATACTATCTTTCAGACCCCCTTAACCTCCCCGCCACTCATTTGGAAAGCAATATGTATCCAGCATCTCTTCTCCAACTTGCTTCTCCCCTTTTCATCCAAACGGCTATCATGAAAACAGACACGTTGTAGCAGGACTCAAACCCTGGGCCCCTGAACCTCTGGTACAAAGTTTTTGTGGAGAAGGGAATAAAAACATTGGTTCAGGATGTCTTTCACTTGTCTATTGCAAAATATAATGCTTAGGAATGGTTGGTGATCACTTACTAGCACAAAGACAGAAAATGTGGGGGAAGACAGTGTGGGAAAGAGCCTGGCGGAGCATCAAAATCTCCCCTCAGCATTCCACAAGATGCCCCATGTCCAAGTTCAAATATTGTTATCAAACCCCAAAGACTTCACTTCTGGTGATCACTAGTCATTTTAGCCACAACAAAGGAAGACAGTGGATTAGGATGGAAAATCATAGAATATGTAAGAACAGCTTTATCTTGTTTTGGGGTATGTAAGTCAGTGCTTTAGTCCAGTAAATTTACTAGTAATCAGTTATAAGGAAACTTCTTGATAGTTCCCTTGACCAGAGTATTTGAGTACTCCAGGTACTAGGAGGCAGGAAATGGAAGGATTGGATCTCTTTGTGGTTCAGATGGAGTATAAAGCTGACCCAAGAGTTTGGCCCCATGTATACACTCAACTCATGACAGAGTTCAGCTAAAGTCCAAAAGCCCTCAAATACCAGAGCTAGCTTACAAGAAGCAGGAGCAAGGGAAAGTAAAGGTTAAGGTCTAGAAAGCAAGCTTGAAAGACATGCCTTCTGTCCTCTATCACATTAACTTCTGTGGAGCTTCTTTTAAAAATGAACTTTTATTAAAAACACTGTGACTTCAGCAGGTAGAGTGTTTGCCTTGCACACAGCCAACATGGCCAACCCGGGTTCAATTCCCAGCATCCCATATGGTCCCCAAAACACCGCCAGAAGTAATTCCTGAGTGCATGAGCCAGAAGTAACACTTGTGCATCACTGGGTGTGACCCAAAAAGAAAAAAAAACCACTGTGACTTATAAAATTGTTCATTATACAGTTGTTTCAAGCATTTAGAGTTCCAACATCACCAGTGTAACCTTCCCTCCAATATTCCAGGCCTTTCTTCCAATCTCAACCTGTCCCCCTTAGGAACATAACAAACTTACTTTATATTACTTATTCCAACAAAACCTTAAGAAATGGCAAATAAAATGATCAGAAAAGAAAACAGTAAGAGCCAATTTGTGTTTACTATATGACTTTGACCTATGTAAAAAGCAGCTTCTTTTTTTTAAAATTTTTATTAGTGAAACACCATGAGGTACAGTTGTAGATTTACAATTTTTTGTGCTTGGGTTTCGATTATACAATGATCAAATACCCATCCCTCCACCAGTGCCCATTTTCCACCACCATGGATAATATTCCCCCCACCCCCATCCCCCCCATCCCACCCTGCCTCTGTGGCAGGGCAATCCCTTGTGTTCTCTCTCTTCTTTTGGGTGTTGTGGTCTGCAAAAGAGGCATTGAGTGGCAAACATGTTCAGTCCATAGTCTACTTTCAACATGCATCTCCCCTCTTGGGAGGATCCTCCAAACACCCTTTATTAGGTGCTCCCTTCTCTATCTGAGCTGCCCTTTCCCCTAGAATGCCCGGCTGGCCTCCAAGCTATGGAGTAATCCTCCTGGTGAGCAGCTTCTTTTGGAAGCTGAAAATGCCCTACATTTCTCCCTGAGAAGCACGAGCAATTGTATGAATACTCTATGCTCTGACAATGTCCAGCCCAATTCTATTCAAGGTTTTGTGGCAAGGCTTCGTGATACGGCTTTACTATTTGGGTATTTTAGGCACACGTGGAACTCTCTTGCTTTGATTGGCAAAACCCAAAACAGAAAATCAAAACAAAAATGGGAACGAACTCTGAATGTCCCCAAGAAAGCATCATTCAGCATTTGGCAGGTCAACCCCCAACACCTGTCCTTCTTCCGTGTCCCTGCTCCCTTCTCTGCCTCACACTTTACTTCACTAGAGTTGCAAATGCGTGACATCATTCCCGGTGAATAATGTCAGACCCCTCTGAAAATTTGCGGCTGAGAGCTGGACCCTCGTCATCACCACGCACTCTGTCACTGAGACAGGGTAACCCATGGTTACTGAGCTCAGATCAGTTCAGGGGCAGACAGCCTGCCCTCCTCACAGCTCTATAAAAGAGACCCAGCAAAGGGCCCCTACCAGCTTCCAGCTCTCAGCAGCAGAAGAGGCCGCGCCAGCATGCCTCTTAGCCTGAAACTTCAGTGCCACTTCATTCTGATTCTCCTGATGGCTCTCAGAGGGGAGAACCGGTACCTGGAGGTGAGCGATTCATCCCGGACTGGCCCCCAGTACCTTCCCTGCCTAACCCTGTGCTGTGCCATGGCTCTCTGCTGGGGTCAGCTCTTCCTTCCCTCTGTTGTGTCCTCCTTTCCCTCAGTTCTCCTACACTGGCCTTCCTCCTTGCCTCTTCCTCCTCTCTGGCCCCTGGCAACGTGCTTTCTGTTGCAAAGAGTCCTCCTGGACCTTCCGTGGTCTCCGGATGGACCCTGACCCGGTCCCGGGATTCTCTCAGCTGCGGGAGCGGGGAGGGGTCGGCTTCCCCACCCCTGGAACTTTCCCGGGAACTCGCCCGTTTTTCCCTTGGCAGCTGCGGGAAGCGGTGAACCACGACCCTTTCCTGCTTTTCGGCGCCAGCCTGAAGCGCGAGCTGCCCGGGGAGCAGCTGTACAGCCGAGCTCTGCGTGAGTCGGGGCTACCCTGCTGGGGTCCCCACAGCGGGGCGATGGGCAAGTGTCGGGGTGGAGCGCTCAGTACCAAGGCGAGGATGATATGGGGGTGGGGGGGGGGGGGACTCCTGGGAAGCACCTGAAAGAGGCGAGGCTGGACGGCCGAGGTTGCCTTGTCCTTCTTTAAGGGACCCTTGCGGGGTGGATGCGGGGAGCTGGATGGGGTGATGCGCCCTCGGGGGCGCGCGGGAGCGGGGCGCAGTCGAGGCTGGGAGTCCCGGGGAGCGGCTGGTGCCAGCCCAGAGGCGTCTGGGCGGGCCAGGCGGGCACTGGGACCCCCGCTGCCCTCCCGCAGGCTGCTTGGATATGCTGAGCCTGCAGGGCCAGTTCACTTTCACCGCCGACCAGCCGCAGCTGCACTGCGCCGCCTTCTTCATCGCCGAGCCCGAGGAGTTCATCACCATCGACTACGACCAGGTCTCCATCGACTGCCAGGGCGGGGACTTCCTGAAGGTATCAGGCTCCCCCTGCCGGCGGGGTCCCGGAGCCGGGGCCGCGGGGAGGCGCTGGAGGTGGGCGCGGGGTCGTGTTGACACTTGGCCAGGCTGATGCTCCGGAGTGGGCGAGGCGGTCCGGGCAGGCGCGCTTCGGGACGCCCAGCGGCGAGAACTTGGCTCCCCAGCACTAGGTTTCGCCACCCCTCGACTCCCCCGAACCGGTGTCTCTGGCGCTGCTCCCTAGCCAGAACTTGCAAAGTCTCGAACTCGTGGCGCTACGGATGCAAAATACTACGAATTGGCCCCCCCTATAGGTCTAGCGTAGGAGGCGCGAGGCGTCACTCCGAGATCCGAACCCGCAACGCCACGCACCTGCACGCACCTCTCTCCTAGGCTCGCAGATTGTCTGCCAGGCGGGGAATGAGCGCAGGTGGGGCTGGGAGCGTGCTGGGAGAGAACCAACTCTGAGGTCCGGTGGGCAAGCAGGACAAGCCGGGACAAGCCTCCCAGGTGTCCCCGCTTCCAGCCCATCTCCTTAAGTTTTTGGGTGGCTTATGCAAATCAACGGTCCAGTTAAAATGACTGTGAGTCAATCCTCAGAAGGGGGAAAATGACTTTGGAATCAGTTCAACGTGGTCAAGAGGTATTTAAGCTGGGTTGGGTGAGGTTGGGCTCATTAAGCTGGAGTCCTATGGGGGATTTTGGAAATAATGTCAAAAGACTCTGACTTTTTGCCCAACAACGAGTTTAACAATCGAAAGGTGGAAAGTCTCAAGCCGCGCGTCAGCCACCTGTGAACGGGGGAGCAGTTCTTGATGTTTTAATGTGGTAAGAGTGAATAATAAAATGAGGATACGAGTGTGTAAAATCATTAGCAGGCTCTGCCTTTCCCTTTTGCTATTTTTATATTTATATATGTATAGACAAAAATAATAAACAGGGATTCTGTTTCTATTTTATTGAGTAAAGAGGGGAATTAAAGCCTGAGTTATGCATCTCTAGACTACTTCTGAAGGTGGATTGCGTGGGAAATAGGACCAAGATTTTTTTCAAGCATGCTGTCTGTAGTTTCCTGTACCAAGATGGCTAAAGATGATAAAATGTAAGAACTTTTGTTTGCATTGGAAATTTGAAAGTGTGTAAGGAGAAGAAAAACATAGCAATAGCACTTGCAGACATTCCCACAGGGTCAATTATATCCTGGCCAAAATATATTCATATAGGAAGCAAGTGGGTAAAGGGCATATTCCTCTTATAGTGAAAGATCCAAATAATTTTGGGTACTTTTCCCCCTTTCCAATACATTTATGCTTTTAAGAGTTGGTGAAAGAGATCTATGTCTCTATTTTTTTGTTTGTTTTTGGAAGGTATTTGATGGTTGGATTCTCAAGGGGGAGAAGTTCCCCAGTTCCCAGGATCATCCTCTCCCCACCACTGAACGGTACATAGATTTCTGCGAGACTGGTTTTAGCAGAGGAAGCATCAGATCCTCCCAGAATGTGGCCATGATCTTCTTCCGGGTCCATGAGCCAGGAAATGGATTCACATTAACCATAAGAACAGACCCCAACCTCTTTCGTAAGTGCAGTCTCTGTGCTCTCAATGGAAAGGCAAGATTTGGGTATGGAGGGAGGGACTGTCAAGTCTGCTTTTCAAAGGACAGACAGTAAACTTAAACCAAGGAATGATTTGAGTGGGAAGTCTTTCATATGTAGGAATAACCTAAAATATATTTCTTTTTCATTATTGTGAATTTTTTGTTTGTGGCCCTACCTGGCAATGCTCAGGGGTTACTGTGCACTCAGAAATCACTCCTGGCAGTGCTTGGGGGATCATATGTGGTGCCAGGAATTGAAAATAGGTCAGCCACATGCAAGACAAGCCCCTGACACCCTATATTAAGTTTTAAATGATTGTATTTATTTTCCTAGGTAAGTAGGATACTAACTTATGATGGGTAGAATTCTATCCATTCTCCAGTATTATTTAGATCTCCTGAAGTATTAGAGAACATCCAGTGACAAACTTCAATCCCTCCAAGTTCTTCTGTTGCTCTGGCATAAGCATTGATGTTGTAAAATTAGGGCTATTTAGGCAAAGGCTGAAATCCTTTATCCTTAGAATATGGAAGAGGATTTCATGCCCTGAGCAAAGAACTGGTCCAGAGCACATCAGCATTGCTGTTTTGTTTTGTTTATTTTGTTTTGGGGCTACACCTGGCAGTGCTCAGGACTTACTCCTTTTATGCATTCAGGGATCACTTCTGGTGGGGGTCAGGAGAGCATATGTGGTGCTGGGGATCCAACCTGGGTCATCCACCTGCAAGGCAAGTGCCCTACCCACTGTACCATCATTCTGTACCTCAACGTTATCTTTTGATCCAGAACCCACCACTATAATTGAGTTCCTTTCCAGTATATTCACAGAACTGTTATCAAGCCAAACAGCCTAAGTTTATACACATTATCTTAATTAAAATGAGTTTGTTCATTGGTTTATAATTTATTTCTCCATAAGAGGAAAAATTTGTTTAAAAATCAAAAAAGATGTCACTCATATTTGGCTGCATTGTTAATAATAATATTAATAATACTTCATGTTGTTAAGTAATAGAAATGAATCTGTCAAATAATAATGGATAGGCTCCTCATGTGGTTATTTTAAAACTTGAAAGAAATCTCCCTAAAAGCTATTTCTGAAAACTGGAGTACTAAAACAAAATATATATTTTTTAATTTTTATTAGTGAAACACCATGAGGTACAGTTGTAGACCCACAAATTTTTGTGCTTGGGTTTCGATTATACAATGATCAAATACCCATCCCTCCACCAGTGCCCATTTTCCACCACCATGGATCCCAGTATCCCTCCCACCCCCATCCCCCCATCCCACCCTGCCTCTGTGGCAGAGCATTCCGCCTTGTTCTCTCCTTTTGGGTGTTGCGGTCTGCAAAAGAGACATTGAGGGGCAATCATATTCAGTCCACAGTCTACTTTCAACATGCATCTCCCCTCCTGGGAGGATCCTCCAAACACCCTCCATTTGGTGCTCCCTTCTCTATCTGAGCCGCCCTTTCCCCTAGAATGCCCACCTGGCCTCTAAGCTATGGAGTAATCCTCCTGGTACTGATCTCGGCTATTCTTGGGTATTAATCTCCTATTTTGTTACTTTATGTCCCCCAGATGAATGCAATCTTTTTATGTCTATCCCTCTCTTTCTGACTCATTTCACTTAGCATGATACTTTTCATGTAGTACCACTTGTATGTAAATTTCATGACTTCATCTTTACAAAATGAATTTTTTTTTTGCCTCTCTTTTTTTTGGTTAGAAACCTAGAATCATCTGGGGGTTTGTCTGGTTGGTTTTTGTTGTTCTTGGTTTTTTTGTGGGGGGGGGGGGGGAGCCATACCTAGCAATGCTCAGGGGCTACTTCTGGATCTGCACTCAGGAATTATGGCTGGTGACGACCAGGGAACCCTATGGATGCCAGGGATTGAACCTGGGTTAGCCATATGCTAGGCAAGCACCCTACCTGCTGTACTACTATCTACATCTCCAACTCCAAAATCACCTAGATAATTTTGAAATTAAATATTGTTTAAATGTAGAAAGGAGGCAAGAGATAGTTTATCAATCAGAAATCATGTCCCATACTTGTCCCCTCACTCTTCCTAAAAGTGAAAACTCTGATACTTCTAGTTGCATAGCAAATGAATATATACTGTAAGTCTAGGCTTGGGATACAAAATAAGTTCATAAATTCTGGGGAGTAAATCAAACATTAAAAATTTGCCTTTTGATCAATTTATCACTTAAAGTCATCATACAGGGCTGAGGAAATAGTACAGTGGATAAGGCCTTGCACATGGCTCACTCAGGATCTATCCCTGGCACCACAAATGGTCCCCTGAGCACCACCAGGTGTGATCCCTGAGCATAGAGCCTGGAATAAGCCCTGAGCACAAAGCCAGGAGTAAGTCATGAGTACCATCAGGTGGGGGTCTAAAAAACCAACCAAACAACTAGCACACCTATACATGAACTTCCTACCTACGTTTTCTTCGCCTATTTTTTTGACTTTTATTATTGATTAATTTTATTATTTAAAAAGTACTTCCCTGAACACCACCAGGAGTGATTCCAGAGCACAGACTCAGGAGTAAGACTTAAGCAATACCAGATGTAACCCCACCATGATAAAACAAATAAACAAGATGAAGATAACATTATGGGGGCCAGGTAAATAGCTCAATAAGTGGGAGTATGTGCTTGCATTTGGGAGCAGGTTCAGTTCTTGACACTACAAGGCTTTCTGAGCAATCACTGAGGGTGAGTGGTCCCTGCAAAACACATAAAACCAAACCAAACCAAACCAAAGTAACATTATGGCTAAAATTCAGTGAATAAAGACTTGAGACAGAGGTTGTTTTCTAGCCTGACCTTTAAACCTAGATTCTTCCAGACGCCTTGCTTGAGCTTGGATCTTGCCAGTATTGCTTAGGTGGATATAAATTTATATCTTGTAATTTTTATTTTTTAAAAAGACACACCCCTTTACATTAATGTCAACCTCTTAGTGGCCTGGGCTCCTGGCAATGTTCATACATCACTGATGATTTCTTTTAATCCCCTAACTTACTCCCACCTCCTTTAAGACCATGAGGACCTAGATACCTAGACCATTCATAGGAGCATAGAGTAATGATCTGGTAAATTGCTTTAAAACTTAGTACATTAGGACTAGAGAGAGATAGTATAGGGCTTAAGGCACATGCCATGCATGTGGCAGACCCAGGTTTGATCCTCAGCATCACCTTGTTCCCTGAGGACTGGATATGACCCTCAAGCTCTGTAGGTGAGGGCCAGGAGGCACATAGCCACCAAAGGAACAGCATTATATCCTTGAGTTTTTGCACTGAACCACCAGAATCACCAGAAAAGACCTCTGGATCCTCTAAGCACTGATTGGGAAGCTCCTTCCTCCTCCAAAAAAGTACAATAAAAACAACAAATGTAGCATTCCAAGGAGTGAAAATATGTTTTCCTTTTCCCCCAAGCCTGCAATGTCATTTCCCAGACCCCAACTGGAAGATTTACCCTGGTTATTCCACATCAGCATCGAAACTGCAGTTTCTCCATCATTTATCCAGTGGCGATCAAAATATCTGACCTCACCCTGGGACATTTGAAAGGCCTGCAGTTCAAGGTGAGTTGCTCACTTGCTTTCCAACTGTTTTCTATGGCAAAGGCTTCATCTGATTAAAAGCAACGTGACAAGGCAAATGTAGTCATCAACAAACAGGCAGAGTGCGTCCTGCTTGATGTCACACTTCGCATGTGCTGGCCCTCAATGCTTTGCCTAGCCCCCTCTTTTATTTCAGTGATGTTGTAAGTGGCACACTCAGGTGCCCTTTCTGACTGCTTAAATGCTTTCCTTGTGATGCAAGAAATGTCTCCAGTTGGTAGAGTTGTGGCATATAATTACAATTGAACTCTCTTGTACTTGCCTCCTTTACAAAAATTCTCTCCTAGCAGAACTTTGTGTGAGTCATCTACACAGCTGTTTCTCTGATTATTGGAATTTTCTTTTTACATGAAGGAAGTATCTCATTGACAAAACCGTTGGAAAGAAATGCTAAGGGTAGCATAAAATAGAAAATTGGATTTTTATGTTGTAAAATACAGTAAAGTCAGGAAGAGATGGATTTTTTCGCTTGACATTTTATTCAATATATTTTCATCAAAATATTGACTGAGAATCCCCATGAATTCATTTTCTCCATGAATATCTATATAGACCTTCAAATTATTGCTCAGCTTGGCCACTTATTTGCACTGGCAGCTTCTTCCCCTTGAGTCATCCTCTTTTCCTTTAACTGTCTCATATTCTGAGATTAAGATAGAGCATGTATTTGCTGGCATCACAGGTTTTTCTGTCCTAATAAGACATATTCAGTAAAAACAAAATCAATAAGATGAGGACTGATTCAGCCTAATTTCCTTTTAGCTGTAAATTCCTGGGCTAGTGTCTACTTACTTTTCCAGTTGTACCTCGTGAAAGAATGACTTTGTGAGAATACAGAGTGTCTTTGACATGGTCTTTTTTTTTTTTTTTGCTTTTTTGGGTCACACCAGGCAATGCACAGGGGTTACTCCTGACTGTGTACTCAGGAACTACTCCTGGCATATGGGATGCTGGGAATTGAACCCGGGTCAGCTGTGTGCAAGGCAAATGCCCTATCTGCTGTGCTATCGCTCCAGCCCCTGGCATGGTCTTACCGGCCTAAAATTGTCTGCGAATCTTGAGTATTAAAGTATGGAAGATGGCAAGCCTCACAGTACACTGGGAGGTTTGCACTTTCATTATTCTTGGCTATGAGGAGTGACCTTGGTATTTCCCCTTTATTTAAAAAATATTTATTTATTGTATTCTGAGCCATACTCACTGGTGTTCAGGGCTTTGCCCTGGCTCTGTGTTCAGAGATTACTCGAAGTGGGGCTTGGGGAGACCAGATAGGGCACCACGGATCAAACCCGAATCAGCTGCTTGCAAGGGAAGTGCCAGATTCACTGTACTGTCACTCCTGCCCAATGTTTTCCCTTTAAAATTTCCACTTCTAGGGGCTGGAGCAATAGCACAGTGGGGAGGGAGTTTGCCTTGCACACGGCTGATCCGGGTTCAAGTCCCAGCATCCCATAGGGTCCCCCAAGCACCTCCAGGAGTGATTCCTGAGTGCAGAGCCAAGAGGAACCCCTGTGCATTGCCAAGTGTGGCCCAAAGAGCAAAAGAAAAAAATTAAATTTCCACTTCTAAAAGGCACTGGCTCCTTTAGAAGGTTTTGTGTGTGTGTCTGCGGGTGTGTTGTTTCTTTTTGTTTTGTTTTGTTTTGTTTTAAATGCTTCCCATGTGCAAGGCACTCTTCTATAAGCTAGGGGTCAGCAAGGAGGAAAATAGTTCCTGCTTCCCTGGATCCTGCATTCTGGTGAGATGAGCCAGCCAACAGGACTATAGTGCCTAGCAAAAAGAAAGCCAAAGCCTGTGCTAGAGAATGCCCAAGGAGAGAGAACCGAGGGATAAGGAGGGAAATACTTGGGACAGGAAATAGAGGAAGGGATGGGAGCTACCTGGGATGAAAGCATAAGAAAAATACTATTATTTTATTTTTTAAATTAAAAAAAATTTTTTTTTATGTAGGAGTACTGCTATTTATTCAGCCACTGATTAACAACACCATTCTTTTAGGACATTTAAAGTGAGACATGGGTGCCAGAGAAGGAGCTATGGGAAGAGCTGAGAACAGAAGGAACAGTATCCAACAGAAGCGCAGAGGCTCAGAGGCAGGGATGGCTTTTCTGGTCACAGACGTGGAGAGGTGGAGGGGAGGTGGAGGCTGAGAGAGCATTGGGGAGATGGGTCAGGGGAGCTTGAGCATGAGGGGGTTTGAGTTGATTCTAAGAGCAGCGGAAAATCCTGTGGGGGCCTGCTGTAGTTTTTGGGGCATGACAGTGGCTTAGTATAGGGAGACAGAACCTCAACAGAGAAATCTGGGTGATCATGTTGAGCTGAAACCCAGAGGTCCCCATACAACTCTGCTTCCACTTTTCCACTCTTCGTTTGTAATGTTTCTACCTTGACTTGTAAAGATAGTTGGAGGCTTGGGAAGAGGAGAGAAAGCTCACTTGGATGCCAACACAGAGGTGCTGCCATCCCTTCCTTTTTTGTTTCGTTCCTGCAATTTGGTTTCTGCTCCTTCCCGTTGTCTTTAGTTCCCATTTCTCTTTCCTGTCTTTTCCCCTTCAACCCTCCTGCTGGAACTCAGAATCCACAGAACCAAGTGGAATTTTAGTCTTAAAAGATGGTCCCAGGCTGGAATAATAGAACAGTGGGTAGGGTATCTATCTTGCACACAGTTGACCTGGGTTCAATCCCTGGCATCCCATATCCCAAGCTTTCCTGGAGTGATTCCTTAGTGCAGAGTCAGGACTAATCCCTGAGTACCACTGGGTGTGACTCCCAAAACCCCTTCCCCCCACCAAAAAAAGAGGAATGGTCCTCCTGGATATCTTGTACTAATTCAGCTATTCCCTTCTTCCATTCTAAACAGCATGTCTAATTCTTCATTCAAGAACAGAGTCCCATACACAGGGAGCTAATTATCCCTCTAATTAATTATTTAATGAAATAAGGTGTAAAGCACATAATCACAGAAGCCAGCACTTAGTAGGTTCTTTTAAAATATATGTCCTCAGGCTGAAAGATAGTACAGGAGGTAAGGCATTTGCCTATCATGTGGCTGATCCCAGTTTGATCCCTGGCACCACCTTTAATCTCCAGAGCCATGCCAGGAGTGATCCTTGAGCACAGAGTCAGGAATAAGCCTGAGTGCTTCCAGGTATGGTCTTGAAACAAACTATGTATATACATATGTCCCCATCACTGGCACCCCCAAAGTTTAATATAATTATGCACACATACACGCACAGATATACGTAATGCATGCATATAATACACACATAGCTACTATATTGTATTTTAATTTGTTGTATATTTATTTTGAGGGGGTCACACCTGGCAATGCTCAGGGGTTACTCTTGGCTCTGCACTCAGGATTTACTCTCGGCAGTGTATGGTGGGGTGGGGGTGGGAGTGATCATGTGGGATGCCAAGGATCAAACACAGGTTGGCCATGTGCAAAGCAAGTACCCTATCCCCCTGTACTATCTCTCCAGTCCCCTTTAATTTGTTGTTTAGTTCAAGCTATATTTCAATGTCTTCTAAATATTTGAATGTGTACTTTTTGTGTGTGTACTTTATATGTGTGTACTTTAACTTCTCCACTTTAGAATTTGGTCCGTAGATGTTCGTGTCTGTGGGGTCCATGTCTGGACACCTTACTACATTTTACTAGTTCTCTGAATGAGTTGACCTCGAAGACAGAGCCTCAGAGACAAGGCCAACTGTATAATTTGTGGGGGACAAAATGAAAATGGGGTGACTCTTATTTTTAAATACTAAGAATTTCAAAACCATCACATCAGAGTATTGTACTAGAGCATGGGGGAGCTTGGAGGTGTGAGCAGTTGGGGTCACTCAGGGAGCCTGCCCTGGAAGTTGGCCCTGATCATAGGACCCAGGCACAGACTGTGTGACATTCGAGACTAGAAGCTGTGGCTTGCTGTGGGGAAGTGAAACTCAGGAGCAGATGACACCATGTATGAAGGGTGAAGGGAGCAGAAAAAGGTGGCTACAGTGGACCACACAGTCTTAGAATTGGTTCTTGCTTATAGGAACTTGAAATAAATTTTTGCCCACACTAGCTTACATGGCTTCCCCATCTTTAATATTCTTATAGCTAATCCAAATCCTTATTAGTAGATAAGGATTGTCCAATAGCAGAAAAAGTTCCTTTGTAAAGAAGAATAAAATAGGTAAGCTGAAGAGGAAACTATTGTGAAAGTCCTAGTTATAAAATGCAGACGCTTGATTTCTTTATCTCCAACTGCATGTATCCAGCAATTCAAACAATTTAGTTGTATGTGAAAACGATTTTAAAAAAGCAAAGTGTTTTCAGATTTAAGTTTCATCCATCTCATATGGAGTTTACAGATTCCCATTTCATCCTTCTAGCCCTTGAGCTTATTTTTAAAAAGTATATGCACAGTTCAAAAATGATTACTGGGCTGCTTTAGAAAAGCCATTTTTGTGTTTTTTTTTTCTTCCTGTCAAATGTCTTTTAATTTCCAGAGTCGAGAATGTTAGATTATGTGGAGCTTCCAGGATGTCTAGAACTGATTGCATGAATTCACCGACTGGCCATGTGTCAAATGAGTTGACTTTCATAATTTCTTTAAATACCTTTTTCTGATACTTTGTTGCTCTTAGAAACCCTCCACGGGCTGCGGGGGAATAGGAGACTTTGTGGAGCTACTGGGAGGCACTGGGCTGGACCCTTCCAAGATGATGCCATTGGCTGATCTCTGCTATCCCTTCCATGGTCCTGGTGAGAAGTTTTATTGTTATTTATGTGCTTATCAAGTTTATTTACTAAAACATACTTTATTTTTATACGTGGAAAGTTCAGTTCAAAGAGATTGAAAAAGAGGGGAGAGGGAGAGAAAGAGAGAGGGAGAGAGGGAGAGAGAGAGGAAGAAGGAGAGAGGGAGAGAGGAAGAGATGGAGAGGGAGAGAGGGAGAGAGAAAGAAAGGGAGACTTCAGTTTTACTCAGTGAGCTCAGTTTGAGAATTTTACATTTGGGTATGTCCATAATATCAAGAATGCCTTTCCAAAATATCTCAGAGAGAGAGAGAGAGAGAGAGAGAGAGAGAGACAGATCAACATAGTGATAAAGATATTAAAGGTATGTTATTTTGGGGGACCAGAAACATAGTCGAGAGATTCAGGTGCTCACCTTGCATGTGGCCAACCCCCACTGAATCCCCAGTGTGGCTCCCTGGCATCAACAGGGACCACTCCTGAGCACAGAGCCTGGGCACCACTGGGTGTGAACCTTCCACACACACACACACACACACACACACTATATATATATATATATATATATATATATATATATATATGTTGGTGCTAGGCAAAAATATTAAAAAGACCAAACTTTTTTTTCATTCCTCTTTCTCTCTCCTTGGAAGTCCCTACTCTTATTCTCTCTTGAGTCTAGAGAGAGTACTTAGTAACTGAAAACTCTGGTTTAAACAGCTGATGTACCAAGGATTAGTGATAGTGTAAGAAGTGATTTGTGAATAATTTTTCTGACTGTATTTTCTAAATAATACATATGTAGTATGTGACTAATAAGAGTTATTAATATATAAAACATATAAGCTTATTTATGCATAAGTGGGTATATTACTCATAATAAATACTAAATTGATACACTTCATATTAAAATTTCTCAAAACTGAAGAATGGTCCTTACTTCAGAAAAAGCCCCTTTCAGGTAACTTGCAACACAGAAGTCCATTCTGAAAGGCAGAGGTAGTCTCTGGTTCTAAGAGACTAGTTTTATGCACAGTGCCAGATAGAACAAGATAGTTTTTGCTAGAAATCAGTGAGGATCTTGATTTGCTTATGCTCAGGTGGGATGGGGTGGTGGGAACTACTGACCTCAGGACAAATTAACTAACAATGTCCAAGGGGTCAGGGAGGAAGAAGGATACACAAAATATTTCTGTAAAGGTCACTCCTGAATCTGTACTCACATAAAGAGAAAGAAGTAAAGCCAAAAAGTGGAAAAAGCAGTCTTGAATCTCATGACTAAGTTTCGTTCTGTCCCCCTCCCTCTCACTAATCTGAGTAATGAAGCCGCCAATCACACTATCTTTTACATCAGGTGCTACTGGCTTTTATGAAATCCAAGCAGTATTTCCGCTCTCTGAGCTAACTCAGAGCTCTTGGTTAAATATTGCCGAAACAGAATTAGCACAAGGTTAAACAGAAAAGCTCACGGTATGTTTCACTTCCCCAATATCCTGGAATAACAGCATTTCAGATAAGATTTATAAATTGTACCTTTGGCTCCAGAGGTAAGCTTTTTAATCAAGGCAAAGGCATAAAATTTTTGCTCTGTTTGGGTTTTGGTGCCACACCCAGTGGTGCTCAGGGCTTATGACTGGCTCTGTGCTCAGGGATCATTTCTGGCAGTGTTTGGAGGACTGTATGTGATACTTGTGATGGAATGAAGGAAGGCCTTATGCAAGGCAAGCACCCTACCCACTGGACTATGACTCCAACCTCAGTTTAAGACTTTCAGAAATCTCCTTTGCTGGAAACTCCGGGATTTGTTTGTGCGAATTAGCACTGAGCCCAGGTGACAATAGTCAGTATGATGCACCCGAGTCTCTCCTGGCTTTTTGCATATGCTCTCTGAGGGAGCTGTATGCACACAGTAAACAACACAGGCCTTACATTTTAGAGTTGATGCCAGGGTAATTTGGGTGCTTGAATTGCATGACTTGAAAAAGGGTCAGATGAAGAAGCTCAAATTATTTCTGCCTAATTTATCTCAATAACAGAAATCACTCTTAAGATTTGAATTATACAATTTCTTGGTTTGTTTGTATAATTTAAAGGTAAGACCAGAAATAGAATGACCTTCAAAATCATGTAAAGAAAATGAAATTTGGGTCTTCTTATAATGAATGGCTTGATTTCAACTCCTTGGTGGTTATATTAAAATAATGGATGGTAAGGATTATGTTTCCAAATTGATTTTTAACTCAATAGCTCTAGATGATTTACTTTATTTAGAGTTAGGAAAATGAAGAACTAGGAAACTCCTATACTCACTATAAAGTCTAAACCCTGTGACACAGTGATAAAGCTTATGTGTCTCAGGGTTTAGACTTTATAGCGAGTATAGGAGTGAGAGAGGAAGGGAAGATGGGGAAAAGTAAAAACAGCAAAAAGAATGATTTCTAGAGCATCAAAAGCCATCATGAGTCTGCAGAAGTAAAACAAAAGTAATCTTTAAATAAAAGTAATATGGGTTTCAATTTATATCTGTTCAGGCCATCTGCTGTGAAGTGCTGCCAGGTGTTAATAGAGATGATGAATTAGAATGAATTTAAGATAATTGAGGATATCAAAGGCCATTCCACGTGAAAAACAAAGAGATAAATCAAGAGAGACTGTGGGCTGGTGGACAATAGAGCTAAGAAAGAGTATACTCATTGGGTGATAAGCCTTTCAAGAACAATGTCTGTTTACATATAAAATATAATTATCAGAGAGATTCAGAAAATCACACATTTTCCAGTGACCCTATTTGTCTAATAACTGTACAGCAGTAGACTTCTGCAATACTGGTCCCTACATGCCTCAACACCCCCAGATATCACTCTAACCAATAACTGCCCTTGCATATATCTAACCTGCTTGTAGAGGGCGGTATTGTCCACTCTGAGAGCACCCAGTCCCCTGGCCCTTACTGCCGGAGCATGGAAATAGAAGATCATGAAAGGGGTCAAGGAAACATCTTGCCTCAGTCACTTTTATTCAGTTACTAGGAGAAAGAGTGCAAGTTCACTCTAGCGCAATGATAAAAGACAATACAACCCTTTGCTTGATGAGAGTGCACACTTTTAAGTATAGAAACTAAAATCTTTTTGCTTTCTCTGCATAAATGATCTCCTGGATAGAAAGGGTCTGGTGATGAGATTTCTAGCATGCTGGGACACTCTGACTCTTTCCCCAATCAATTCCAGCCCAGATGAAAATCGGTTGTGACAACACAGTGGTGCGCCTGGTCTCCAGTGGAAAACACATAAACCGTGTGACTTTTGAGTATCGCCAGCTGGAACCATATGAACTGGACAGCCCAAATGGAAACAGTATCCGTGAATTCTGTTTGCCTACTCTTTGAGTAATAAGTTATTGATATGCTGCTAGCAAAGTGAATTTTAGCTGCTGTTGTATATGATTTTGATGACCAGCTAGTTAGAAGCCGTATTCTAGTATAAGTCAGTATTCTAGTACATAAGTCAGTATTCCCAAACTTGAGCACACTTCACACATGCACGTGTGCATTTGGCTTTGTACCCCTCTCCTTTTTTCATTTGCAAGTGATAAATTACCATTTGGCAGAAAAAAACCCTCCTTTGATAGGTAAACAGTTTCTTGTAACGCCTTGGTAGTCTGCAAACCTGAATTGATAGGATTGGTACAAAATAATGTGTAATAAAAAGTTGTGTCTCAAGAGGAAATACAGCAAAGAAATATAAATGGTGGTGTTCTCTAATCAGTTTTAGACCAGAACATAATCCAGTGTCTCCAACATAGTGTATACCAAAATAGTTACACCTTTTTCTTTTTGTTTGTTATTCTGTTTACAATAGATAATTGTAGCTATTATGTGCAATGACTTGTTTTTAGAAAAACTTTGAGCATGGAAAATTTTTCCATCTATTGATCCAAATCTACAAATAAATAAATTCAGAATGTTGGCACCGTGGCATTGTGTTTGCTTTCCTTTCCTAACTAGTCCACCAGGTTATTTCCACACACACACACACACACACACACACACACACACACACACACACACACAGTGTTCTTTGGGCTGGAGAGATAGTACAGCATTTAGGGTGCTTGCCTTTTACATAGTTGACCCAGGTTCATCCCTGGCACCTCCTATGGTCATTTGAGACCCCAGGAGTGATCCCTGAGGCAGGAGTAACCCCTGAGCACAGCTGGGTGTGACCCCAAATCCATAATAATAATAATAATAATAATAATAATGATGTTTTCTAGACCCTAGCTTCTTAATCTGTGGCTCATGATCTCATATAGGGTTGTATTACTTTGAAAAAACTTGTTTTAAAATAAATTTTTTGTGAGTTATTGTCAGAAAATATGCAAATATTTGATTTTTATGTCTCTATATATGTCTACATAGCTGGGGTTGTGCAAAAAAAAAGGTCTTTCATGCACAAAAGTGTTGCTGGTAGAAAAAGTTTAAGAAATCCTGTTCAATGTAAATACATTAAAATCAAATATATAATTCATGATTTCATATGCAATTTTACAACTCAATTACACCTCAATTTTTTTTGCTTTTTTTGGGGGTCACACTTGGCGATGCTCAGGGGTTACTCCTGGCTCTGCACTCAGGAATTACTCCTGGCGGTGCTCAGGGGACCATATGGAATGCTGGGAATTGAACCCGGGTTGGCCGTGTGCAAGGCAAACACCCTACCCACTGTGCTATTGCTCCAGACTCCTCAATTTTAAAAGTGCATTGAAGTTAAAGAAAAAAATGACTGCTTTTATAGGATCTGCAACCACATGTGGTACTAAATCACTTTAGACCAGCATTCTTAACTGTTTCTCATATGGTCCCCCATGGGCATCCAGGATAGTTCAAGAAGGACAAAAGTAGGACAAGTTCAAGAAGGACAAAATCTAGTCAATGTGGAGACCAGCATAAGAGACTAGGGGTCCAATTGGTAGACAAGGTTGGGGCGGCGGTGGCAGGGGGAGAGGGTGGTTACCAGAAGAAAACAAGGTTAGAAGGGGGGCATGTTAAGAGAAAAGATGAGAAATACTGCTTGTGACCTCTTCGAGCTTCAGAATGTGGCCACTGCAGTAGAATGATTCAGGGAAGAAGGCAGAATTGCTGTGTTCGCAAAAACCACACTAACTGGTCCATGTTGACAGGGAAATGAGCTTTAGGGTCCCTTTCCCTCAGTCTTCCAAGCAATGCAAAGAAAATCCTTGTCTTTGTTACAGTGGGTGGACTTTTCCACAAGGGGCTTCCCACTCCTTTCTACGCACTCTCTAACAATCTGAGAATTAATACAACCACATATAAGCTCTCAGAAGTTTCTAACGTTTAGCTTTCTTAATCCCCTTGTGCAGCATAGAGAAAATGGTCTGAGGAAAGGGACAAGTATTTTTCCAAGGAAGTCAGGACAACTTGCCCAAACTATGCTCGCTAAATGGAGTGGTTGTGAGCTTTACATTTCAGTCTAACTGACATTAGATAAGCATTTACTTATTTCCGAACTTATTACTGCACACTTAGATATGTTCTTTTTATCTTTGTTTGCTTGTTTTGGGGCCACACCCAGTGATGTTCAGGGGTTACTTCTGGCTTTGCACTCAAAAATCTCTCCTGGTGGACTTGGGGGACCATATGGGATTTCAGGGATCCAACCCAGGTCAGCTGAATGCAAGGCAAGCACCTTCCCCACTATAATATAGCACTTCTCTATCTTTTCATTTTTCAAGAAAATGTGTACTGTTGGCAATTATCAGAGGTCACATACACACTTGGATGTGGTACCACACACTGAGTAATCGTGCACAGGGGAGGAGGGATTTGTATTTGTATGTGGGGGATTTGAGTTTGTGTCCCACCTTCTTGGCATGAAGTAATCAACTCACACATAATATGTCTTTAGTTCTGCCCATATGCCCAGTCCTCATTTATAGAATCTTCCTCTTAGTTATTCATTGTAGCCTTCCTGACCTTACCCTTATCTTTCACCCCAAATCCTACTAATTAGGTGACTTAAAACTACTAATGATCATTGAATTCCCAAACCCCTTCTGCCTCCCTGTATGAAATGCTGAGCATCATTCATTTTATGTAACTTTCCCAGCCTATCTTGGGTCCTTTTCTGCCATGATCTTTTTTTTTTTTTTGCTTTTTGGGTCACACCTGGTGATGCACAGGGGTTACTCCTGGCTCTGCACTCAGGAGTTACTCCTGGCGGTGCTCAGGGGACCATATGGGATGCTGGGAATCGAACCCGTGTCAGCCACGTGCAAGGCAAATGCCCTACCGGCTGTGCTATCTCTCCAGCCCCAGCCCTGATCTTCTGATCTGTGATTTATGAAATAATTGACATTGGCCTATGACATTGGACTTTCTGCCCGTATCCAAAGTATGATGTCTCCTTTATCTCCAGTCTCTTAATGTTACTTAATTTCACCTCAGAGAAACAGAGAGATGCTGTGCTCCTTCTTTCAGTCATTTGCTCTGTTGCCTGAGAATGCAGCTAGATTATTTTTCTTAACCTCCCTTACAGTTAGGTTTGATCATGTGCCTGAATTTTGACTAAAAGAATGTCAGTAGAGACGATGTCCAACTTTTGTCTGACACCCCTCACACATACCCCTTAACTTCTCTCTTCTGATCTATTGGTAAATATAGAAGTTCTAAGAAAGGACCTCAAGGCTATCCCAGAAGACAGAGACATAGGAAATAAGGAGACTGGATCACTGAATGGTCACAGAGAAGGCTGCCTATTGACCAGAAATAGCCCCTTGGACTCAGTATAAATGAGAAATGAGAATTACATGAGAAAGAGAAATGATAAACTTATTATCATCATCATAATTATTAATATTATTATTTTTGTATTTGGGTCACTCCTGGCTATGCTCAGGATTACTCCTGGCTCTGTCAGGAATTACTCCTAGTGGTGCCTGGGGGACCATATGGGATGCCAGGGATAGAACCTGGGTTGGCCGTGTACAAGGCAATGTGCCTTCCCCATTGTGCTGTTTATCTGGACTGAGAATTAAAGTTTTATCTTGTTAAGCCACTGAGATGTGAAGAAGGGTCAAGGTATATCATTGGGAGTTACAGTACTGCCTAGAGTGGGCCAGTATGAATCCAGTTCTAAGCTACTTATTTTTTCCTGTTTTTTTTTTCCTAAGCTCTAATTGTTCTCTCCTGTTTTGCTGCAATGCCCCAAACAGGCCTTGACTTATCTTTGAAAGAAAAAGATCTTAAATGCACAACTTTGATCTCATGGACATTATGCCTTATCCAATACTACTGTATCCAACGTCCCATCTGCCTTAAAGAATCTTCTGAGAACAGTGATTCTTACATTGAACCCCTTTAAAAAATCAAAAGATAATCCAGAGAGATGGTACAGAGGTTGAAGTGCTTGCCTTGATGCAGCCAGCCCAGCTTGATCCCCAGCACCACATACTTCTCCCCAAGCATCACCAGGAGTGACCCTGAACAAAGAGGAAGAAGTGATCCCTAAGCACAGTTGGGTGTGGGGTCCCCACTCCAAAAATATCTCATAGGGTCAGGCCACACAATACATCATAAGACATTCCTACCCATTTCCTATAATTACCACACCATATTTGATGGGGTTCAGACAGTAGGCAACAAATCATAGAGAGAAATATATATATGTATGTATATATATAATATATATGTCTCTCAGAGAGCCCGGCAAGCTACCAAGAGTATCCCACCCACACAGCAGAGCCTGTCAAGTTACCCGTGGTGTATTTGACATGCCAAAAGCAGTAACAATAACGGGTTTCATTCCCCTGACCCTGAAAGAGCTTCCAATATGGCAGTGTTGGGAAAGACGAGTAAGGAGAGGCTGCTAAAATCTCAGGGTTGGGACAAATGGAGACATTACTGGTGCCCACTCGAGTAAATCGATGAACAATGAGATGACAGTGATACAGTGATACAGGGTCAGGGAAGTGATTCAAGGGGTTGGAATGCAATGCCTGGCATGCAGGGACCCTGGGTTCCAACCCCAGCACCACACTTGGTTTCTCTAAGCAGTGCCAGGAAGCAGATCCTATGTAAGGAGCCAGGAGTAACCTTGTCTAGCATTGCTATTGTGGCCAAAAACCCCAAAGCTAAATATGACAGAAATCACAGATAATACACAGATTTTATATATATATATATATATATATATATATATATATATATGTCTCTCGTATGTGGGATATAAAAAAAAACGTTGTAAGGGTTTCTTACAAAGCCCCAAAGACATAGAAATGAACAGAACTGTTCTTCAATAGGGAGCTTGCCACTGGAAGTGGGGGCGGGGGGCGTGAGTTAGAGAGGGGACAGGCAGCCTGGGTTCCCAGTGTGAAGGCAATCACCCTACCTGCTATCCTGTTCCTCTGACCTATATACGTTTTCTTTGCCTGATATATAGTTTTTCTCTGAGGATAAAATAAATTTTCCTAGTACAGTTTTCTGTAACAAGGATTCTTCCAGATCCTTGCCAACTTCAAACTCCTTTCTTACTCATTTAATAGGAAGATAATGTTGCCAGAATTTCCTTGCAAAGTAGAATATTCATGAAAGGAAACTAAAGATTTGATAGACAGGATTTCCTTGTAGGCCGTTTGTTCATGTGCTCACACTACCTAATTGAGAATTGTCAGTAGGAGCACCCATTAAAGGGTAATCATACAAAATTATATCTGAATATGCTCTTATCTGAGCTGTGGGATATTTGAGAAGAGAGGAACACCTTTGTGTGTTCAAATAAGTAAATTGAAAAGTCTTGGTTTTGATGGGTCATTTGTAATGATTATCATCCATTTTTCTCTCTTCATTTAAAAGTTTTCTCTTCATGTTTTAAGACAAATTGTACAGAGGAAAGCAGAGAAACAAGAGAAGAAATATGATTAAGAGAAAAAGGGGCTTGATTAGAGGTTTTAAAACAGAATGAAAATTAAGGTTCCAAATTGGACTCTGGGCCTTGCATTTGAGAACAACAATATATTCAGTGCTGCTGCAGCTGAAAAGTTGTAAATAACAAAATGTTTCATGCTTTAAGAAGGAGATGGTGCTAGTACTAGGATCTATGTCTGGACGAGCTACTCAGAAGTACTACTTGGCGATTTGAAGGGCTATGAGATATCAGGGTTTTCAATGAGGAAGGAAAAAAACCATGACAGTCTTCTTGACCCCCTGAGCATCACTAAAGGTAGACTGTCATGATTTTTGTTTCTGCTTCTAACTCCCTTTACCCTTCCCAGATTTCTCAAGATTTATCCCAGGGGTTGCTTGCTTTTATAGTCTCTGGATCTTGGCTGTTGATGCGATTACACAGCGCTGGGGCAGTTGGTCAGTGTAACTGTTTAGCTACTGGAAGGTGGGAGATCTGAGTGGAGGAGGCCCAGTCCCGATCCGAGCAGGTTTGGAAATCTCAGCCCCGGGTCCTGCACATGTCTCCATTGTGACAATTGTTACTGTGTTTGGCATATCGAATACGTCACGGGTAGCTTGCCAGGCTTTGCCATGCGGGCAAGATACTCTTGATAGCTTGCTGGGTTCTCCAAGAGGGGCGGAGGAATCAAACTCGGGTCAGCCATGTTGGCTGCGTGCAAGGCAAAGGCCCTACCCACTGTGCTATCGCTCCAGCCCAAGAGTTTGGTAAGTAAAATTATTTATTTTAAATTTGTATGTAGGGGCTACCTTTAGTGATGCTCAGGGGGCCAAGAAGACTGTCATGGTTTTTGTTAGTATTGATTTTGGTCTTTTGGGCCACACCCAATGGTGTTCAGGGCTTACTCCTGGCTCTACTCACATGGATCACTCCTGGCAAGCTCAGGGGCTCACAACAGATGTGGATACTGGAGATCAAGACCTGGTCGGCCACATGCAAGGCAAATGCTCTGCCCTTTTTACTCTCTCTGAACTTATGTGAATGTAATTTAAATAAGATATTCCTGTCTAATTGGTCGACTTTGTTTAGAGGAGATTACCCTTGTAATCTGCTGGAGCAATAGCACAGTGGGTAGGACTTTTTGCCTTGCATCGTGACCCAGGTTTGATTCCTCTGCCCCACTCGGAGAGCCCAGCAAGCTACCAAGAGTATCTCGTCCGCATGGCAAAACCTGGGAAGCTACTCATGACGTATTTTATATGCCAAAAGCAGTAACAACAAGTCTCACAATTTGTTCTGAGATGTTACTGGTGCCCGCTGGAGCATATTGATGAACAATGGGAGGATAGAGCAGTGCAGCGCTACCCTTGTAATGTGGGAGGAACTCATCCAATCAGTCGAAGCAAACACAAGTTGGAGTCCCCTGAAGAAGAGGGAATGAACATCTAATTGATTGATCCTTTTTTCCCCCTCCGAAAAATAGACTTACATTAACTAATACATCCTCCCTACCTAAACTTTCCCCCTTATATCAAATTATAGTAAGCTGTAAAAAAAATAAATTTTGCTAAATTTCTGTTTACTGATGAAGAGTGAAAGGAATTATAATCTTGTTTTGTTTTTACTATGTTATCTTGTATCACCCACTGCTTACAGTCAAACTGCCTCATACAGGATGGAAAGGGCAAAGTAATGGAGACCAACAGATTCCTTAGCACTTACTTTATCTAGCCTCACATATCTAAGATATGGATATTGACAATGGCAAGGACCAAAATAAAACCCAGTTCTCACTCAAATCAAGTATCTCTGAAAAGGAAGTCCAAAGTAAAAATGGCGGTGCAATGTCACTGTCCCATTTTTAGGAGGAACTGTAGAAAAAGCTGCCAATAGCTAGGCAGAAACTTAAGATGGTGCCTACGTCAATTCTAAGCCATATTCTATTTATAATCTATGCTAATTAAATGTTATCACTAAGTTCATGATTAACAAAGGTTTTCTGGCTATTGTCAAATCTCAAGTGAAAGGCTTTTTGCTCTCTTTAATTCTTTTCAATAAAACCTATTTGGAAAAATCTTTCAAAGCAAAATCTTTAATAGGAAAGTGCCCCCTCATGCGTGAATGAACAATGTGTATCCTCCGGTCATTGATAAGATGTATTTTATGCTGGATTGCAGAAACATCTAGAATCTCCCTATATAACCAGCACTGAGGAAAGGGGTGGGGGTGCTCACAGTTTCATTAAAAAATGTAATAAGCTTATGAAGTGTCCTTAAAATAAAAAGCTCAATCAATAGATGGGTCTGACAGTAGATTACACCGGCTGAGAAAATCGGCTCTGAAAGAACTCAAGAGAAAGGCAGGAGGGAGGGAGAAGCACAGCCCTCACTTTTATGAGGGCTCCTTGGCAAAAGCCCTTTTTTCCCTTTTCACTATAAAAGAAGAATATTCTCAGATACTTTGCAATTAAAAAATATATATATTCACTTACAAAACCTGTCTCAAGTATGTGGTAAAAAAAGGCCATCCACCAACCCTTGAATCAGGATGTGGGTCCTCACCAACCCTTGAATCAGGATGTGCCAGTTTTAAGAGACTGTGAGGATTAAAAGTTTGTTATTACAAACCACTCAGCTGATGACAGTGCTGTTACAACAACTCCAAAGGATTTTAAGATCTGTCGCCTCTGCTAATTCCCTCTGTAGTTATTTTGGTTTGCTTCGGAGGCCTTTTACTTATTTATTAATGGGGGGGGGGGGATTTGCCTTGGATTCTTAAATAATCTGGTAAAGTAACTCTGTGTATTATTTTATTTCTTTACTTTTGTATATTTTTAATCTTGTCGATAGCACAGCGGTAGGGCGTTTGCCTTGCACGCAGCCAACATGGCTGACCCGAGTTCGATTCCTCCGCCCCTCTCGGAGAGCCTGGCAAGCTACCGAGAGTATTCGATATGCCAGACACAGTAACAACAAAGTCTCCAATGGAGACGTTACTGGGCCCGCTCGAGCAAATCGATGTTTATATTATACATTTACACCAATAAATATTAGTCCCAGAAGCAACCTCATCTTATAACTAATAATTCTAATCTTTAGTCAGTTTATTAAATACTAAGCTTGGTAAAATGGTTTTTATATCTTACCTCATTTAATGGGTTGGAGCAATAGCACAGCGGGTAAGGCGTTTGCCTTGCATACGGCCAACCCAGTCAGCCCAGGTTCGTTCGATTCCTCCACCCCTTGGCAAGCTACTGAGAGTATCTCACCTGCACAGCAAAGCCTCGTAAGCTACCCATGACGTATTTGATATGCCAAACACAGTAACAAGTCTCACAATGTTACTGGGCCCGCTCGAGCAAATTGATGAACAACGGGAGGACAGTACTACAGTGCAGTGCTACCTCATTTAATCTTCCCAAGATTAATGCAAAGAGGTAGGATTAACTATTATTAATTATAATTGTCATTAATTATTAATTAATTATTATCCTATTTTAGTTTATCGTTTGCTGCAGGTTGACTTTGGGTTGACCCTGCGACCAGTCACTACTTAGGGCTGGAGCAATAGCACAGCGGTAGGGGGTTTGCCTTCCGCCTGGCCAAGCTAGGTTCGATTCCTCTGCCCCTCTCAGAGAGCCTGGCAAGCTGCCGAGAGTATCTCTCCCCCACGGCAAAGCCTGACAAGCTCCCCGTGATGTATCCGATATGCCAAACACAGTAACAACAAAGTCTCACACAGGAGATGTTACTGGGCCCGCTCGAGAAAATCGATGAACAACAGGAGGACTGTGACAGTGACAGTGATCCTATTTTAGGTGAAGGCACTTAACAAAGGCCAAACAGTGATTCAGTCATAATGGAAAAAATGATGGCACTAATAACTCATTCCTATTTATCAATCATTCCTTTATAATATTTTATGGTCCAGAGCAATAGCATAGCGGTAGGGCATTTGTCTTGTGTGCGGCCACCCGGCTGAGCCGGGTTCAATTCCTCTGCAATTCCTCCGCCCCTCTCGGAGAGCCTGGCAAGCTACTGAGAGTATCTCACCCGCATGGCAAAGCCTGGCAAGCTACCCATGAAGTATTCAATATGCCAAACACAGTAACAAGTCTCAGAATTTGTTGTGAGACGTTAACTGGTGCCCGCTCAAGCAAACTGATGAACAACGGGAGGACAGTGCTACAGTGCTATTATTTTAGACCTTGCTTGTGGTAGTTCATGTTGGTACAAATAAAGGAAGGGGGTTAGGCATGGCTCATTGCAAGCACAAAGTTCGGTCCCGAGTGGCACCACATGTGCTGAGCAGCCCCATTGTTTGGGGCCCCTGATGCTGCAACAGAGTGTGCAGTCTCTAGTTGGCTCATCCAGTGTGTGCCAACAACACAACAAAAGCGGGCAACCACCCTGACAAATACCGCAGTGGAGGGTGTGAGTCCCATAACTGGGCATGAAAACCACAGCAACAGCAGGAAGAGGGGGTGACGGAGGATAAGGGAAGCCCTCCAAGTCTGGTGTTCTAGGCTACCAAACACAATCCTAGGGGGTCCTTAGATAAAGCTGAGAGAAGAACAGCACTGCTGTGATGGCATGGCCCCGGGTCCTACCTAGAAGTGACAATGCTTGATTATGAGCTTTTATTTGGTAAAGTTTCCAGGTGGTATTTCTACCACCATCTTGTTAGGGTTCTGCTGGAACCTGGTACCTGATTTACACCACGAGAGTCTCTGACTTGCCTGAGTGAGCCCAGGGACAATGTGCAAACCCAGACAGAGCACAAGGAAGGCCAGTGGGCCAATTACCTGGCACAGCCTAGAAACATTCTCTTCTGATTAACTTTGCCTAAATTGCCACACCTTTCATTTACTGCAGAAAACAATGAGCTTTTCCTATTTTTTAAGGAAATCTCAGGCCACCCAATCATATGGGGAAATAAATGTCTTAGAAGAGAGAGGTCCTTTGCTGGAAGCTGCTGCTGGTGGTATTCTTAAAAGGAAATTCTATATTTGATGTTAATTCCTAAATTGTAACGGGAATATGAATCTCCCAAGGTTTTTCCTCAAAGGTCAGCATCTGATTCAGGTCTGAGAATTTGCATTTCTAATCATTCCCCTTGGTGGTGGTCGAGGAATCCCATTCTACTAGTTCATGGATTACAGAGAGCTACAGACATCTTATTGGTGAAAGATTGCCTTTCTGTGTTGTTAACCAATGGTTGGCTTATTTGTTTTTACTTTTCTTGAAGGCTTATGCTAAGCAACAAATATCTATCTCACTGCCTTTCCATCTTGTCACTTGATTTTGGGGAACACCAGGGCAGGAGCAAGCTGTAACTTGTGAACATCAGACATATTAGTCAAAGTTCCAGAGGGAAAGCCCAAGACCAGCCTGTTGCCATGGTGCCAGGATGATAGCATTACACAGGAAGAGAGACTCTCCCTGGAGACGGTGCCAAGTGACACCATCTTAATTACCCATGGAAAACACTGCCCAGTTTCCAGCAAACAATTATTTCCTGATCAACATCCCTGTCTTGTTAAGTATGATTTCTGGTGCCTTATACCCAACACCTAATAGAAAGCAAAAGCCATCTCCTCAGCTCTCTCTGCTCTCCTGCAGCCCACCCCACAGCGCCTACATTTAGCTATGTTGAATTGGTTGAAAGTCCTCACTGTGAATTTTGTGAATTTTGTCTATAGATGGAGAAAAGAGAGAGCTCACAAATTCCCCTCTAACACCATGTTTTATTTTGTGGCTAAGGTTACCACTGCTAAGGTCCAGTTCCACCGGCACTCCAGGGAGCCAGTTCACCGAAAAACAAGGTGATAGGTGGAGAAAGGCTTTTAGCTGCAAAGCTGGCTGGTTAGAAGATGGAGGAACCATGTCCTAGAAAACCAGGTAGCCTACTCACAAGAAACAGTTTATATAGCAACAGTATTACAGTGGCTCTTAACCGGAGCATTGTTGGGTGCTCACTGGAGGATGCCAATGCTTTACAGAGGATTCCAGTAAGCTCAGAGCTGGTCTGGGACGCCAGCCATGTTAGGGCAGGAATGAGTTTTGGATTTTTAGGGCAGTCCTTGTGCATGGTGAGTAAGCATAGCACCGTGCACACAAGAGGTCTTCGGGTGGGTGTCGCAACTCTTTCTTCTACAGCAACTCCCTCCCGTGCTGCCCAGAAAATGCCTCTCCCCCTTCAACAGTGGAAGTGACTGAGAGAGAGAGAGAGAGAGAGAGAGACAGAGAGACAGAGAGACAGAGACACCCAGAGACAGAGACACAGAGACAGAGACAGAGAGGCAGAAAGAAGGAGAGAGAGGATAACAGATGCTGTGAAAAAAATAACAAGCCCACAGTGGCCCATGATGAGGAAAGAAAGAACTCAGAGCAGAGACTCAGACTGTAGCTTGAGCAGCAGTTAAAGAGCTAGGAGAAACTCCCTCCCTCTGCTCCACCAGAAAGATCCAAAGCAGAAAAAGCCAACCAGGAAAAATTGCAAGCCCCAAGGACTCCCCAAAGAGAAAAGATAGGAGGAAAAGAAGCTCAAGGCAGGGGTGGGAGAGTGGGGGGGCATGCACATACAGACACACACACACACACAGACACACACACACTCACACACATACTTCTATGGGTCATCCATACCCACTTACTGTCTAATTGGTTGCTTTTCAGCCAATAGAAGCGCATAAGATTTCAACTACAACAGGTGATTTCAACTACCTGCTGGTCCCTCAGGAAGTCTCTTTTTAGAAAAGCAATGCTAGGAGTGAGGGCCATGGTGGGGTTGTTGATTATCAGACTGGTGAGACTGGTCCTCTGAGGCACATAGAGCTCTCTGGAGAAGGACTTTATGAAGGAGCATTCTCTATTTCTCAGCTGCCCAAGCCAGAGTTGTTGATGGGTTTTTATTGAGTCAGCTCTTAATTCCTCTTTGCATTGGTCCCAAGGCCTCCACTTGGGAGAAAGGATGCGAGTTGTTTTCAATCCTCTCTGAGGCAATTTTTTTTAAAGTTAAGAACAAGTTGGACGTTTTGAGGAAGGGGAGAGAGGGAGAGAGAGGATAACGAGCTCAAGAGAGAACTCGGCCTTCACCAAAGGCGAAGAGAGCCCCGGTGCACACTCCGGCACTCAAGATGAAGGTATGAAAGTCCCCATCTCAGGCAGGGAGGTGTGGGCGACACAGGTGCTCGGCCACCACAATGGAGGCATCTTCTTGAGTTCGGCCACTTGCCTCTGTCCAGGCCTCAAAGGGCCGTTAGTTCTCCTTTGGTTGTGGCGCTTGCGACTCATGGTCTGTCCATCTGACACTAGACAAACTATGAGGAGGCCAAGAAAACTCTCACTTCTCCCACGCCTGTCCTTTATGTCCTCTGTGACACCACCACACTAAATTAATAATGTTATTGATGGGTAAAGTGGCTTGATTAGGTTCCCCAAATTTGTGTCTGCTAGAGATTTCAGAATGGGACCTAGCTGGCAAATAGACTGTGCGCATGTGAAATTAGTTAAGATGCAGTCACACTGGGTTAGGGTCAACCCTAGATCCCATCTGTATGTATCTGCATGTATAGAGAGATGACAACTTCCTCCGACTCTGCAGAAGGAGAGTGGCCACACCTAGATTTTGTAGTTGTAAACTTAAGAAGAGTGAATTTGTTCCTACCGCTGAGGCCACCCATTTTTTGGCACTTTGCTACAATAACCCAAACAAACGAATGCAACGAATTAGGGCAATGAGGCTAGAGCAATAGTATAGAGGGTAGGGCATTTGCCTTGCATGTGGTTGACCCTTGTTTGATCCCAGCATCCCATATGGTCCCCTAAGTACTGGCAGAAATGATTCCTGAGTAGAGAACCAGGAATAACCCCTGAGTACTGTTGGGTGTGGCTCTAAAACAGAACAAATGAGAGAAATGAAAGTCACTACAAGCTATGCGAGGAAGAATTTAAAACCGAGAAATATGATTTCTTCTGTAGGCGCTGTCCCTTCCTAGAGCTCCACTGTTCCTCCCGTCTCCCACTTCGGTCCAGAGTCTGTCCCACAGCTCATCTCTCCATCACCCCCTGTGAAGGCTCACTGCCTCAAAGAGACACACACAGACATTCTCTCACACACATGCACGCACAGACACACTCACACACAGAATCTTGTGATTTAATACCCATTTCCTGTTCCTTCTCTTCCCATCACAATTGGTGATAATAGTCCCCAGCTGTGTTTTTTTTCCACATTCCTGAGTGATCCAGCCCAGAATCACACTACAGGAAGTGGGCCTCCACTGAGACCTTGGAGAATGAGCACTGTCCCTTCCAGTTTATTCCAGGGCTCCTACCTGCGGAAGCCATGGACATGTGTTCCTTTGCATGTCTTGTGGATAACTTTGGGGTCAGCAGATGCATGAACCCCCCCACACTCTCTCCCTACAATAAACACCCACTTTCAGACACCATCCTGAAAGGAAAGAAACCATTTTATTAATGCTTCCCACTTACCAAAGCCACTCTCCCTGAAGTGAGCATAGAGCTTTATGTGCTATCACCTTAATATTGCGATAGCACAGCGGTAGGGCATTTGCCTTACAAGCGGTCAACATGGCCGACTCGAGTTCGATTCCTCCGCCCCTCTCGGAGAGCCCGGCAAGCTACCGAGGGTATCTCGCCCGCACGGCAGAGCCTGGCAAGCTACCCGTGATGTATTCGATATGCCAAACACAGTAACAACAAGTCTCATGATGGAGACGTTACTGGGCCCGCTCGAGCAAATCGATGAACAACGGGAGGACCGTCCGTCCGTCCGTCCTTAATATTGCTGTTCCTAGAGAGTGGGAAAAAATAGGGGATATCACCTTACAAAGAAGACAAAAATAGGATCCTAACTGGAGAATTGTTGTTTACAGAAAACCCCTTAGCCTTTCTCTGTTTGCTAATATAATAACATTTTATTTTATTTTTTTTGAAATTTAAAAAAAAGAGACCAAGTATTTTGGCACAAAAAATGAAGGCAACAAACTTTTTGGTTTATCAGAAAGCAAGAGAGAAAAGAATACTGCCTGGAGTGGCCTCTAGCAATTGGAAGGAAGGACTCTGAGTTTAGGGTGGCATAAATTTCAATTAAATGATAAAGGATTTGGTGTCATTATCTTTGGTGTGGAGGTATGGAGACTGAGATGTCACACGAGATTGCTGGTGTGAGTAAATTACGCGCAGCTGGCCCAAAATTAGGCCAGGCCCACTTCTACAGAGTCCACACCCACTTCTGAAGAGGCCACGCTCCCTACAGGTACCTGGTGTCTGTTGGGGGTACAACCTGGGGGAGGAAGAAGACCGGGCACAGCGTTGGGGACGAACAGGAAGAGGCTCAGGGATGGTGAGCATCCCAGTGTCCTAAGGACGCCTGGGCGCGTATGCGGAGAAAGCCAAGTCCCAGGTTCGAATAATGACTGACCTGGGGGAGGAAGAAGCTGTCATTATCTTTGGAATGCTAATACTTTAGAAGAGTTTTTGCTTTTGAAAAATGAGTGACTGGAGAGATAGTGCAGCAGGTAAGTTACTCGCATTGCATGGGGCTGACTTGGATTTGACCCCTGACTTCCCATATGGTCCCCAAAGCCCCACCAGGAGTGATCCCTGAGTACAGAGACAGAAGCAAGTCCTGAGCACAATAGGGTGTAGCCTAAATACAAAACAGAAAGGTTAAAAAATTTTTAAACAAGAAAAATTAATGGCTTCTGAAAGGATTTAGAGAAGAAAATGCTTTCACTGGTGTTGAGAAGGCTTGCCTTTCCTCTATAACCAGAAGTGTTTGTATGTGGTTTGAGAGTTTTCAATTAGTTAAAGTGACTGAGAAAAATATTTGTGCAAGACTTAAACCCAATTAAAACCTTTTATATTTATTAGCAGAAACAGTGCAGGTGGACTGCAGAGGCCTAAGAAAAATAAGCCAAATAAAGATTCAGATCTTCTGAGAGAATCAATGTTGAACCACGGTTAATGACACCACGGGGCTCAGGACCACTCTCATGGCATTTGGGGGACCATATGGTTCTGGGGTCAATTCTATGTCTCCTGCATAGGAAGCATATCCTCCAACTCATTGTCTGGTCGCTCCAACTCTCGGACCAGTTTACTTATTTTGAGGTTACACAAAGTCCATTTGCTCACATAGAACCTCTTCTGCTTCCGTCACCAATTGCCTGATTCCCAAGATTCCCAGTCCCTGAGGGTTCTTCCCTTAAGTGGAATTTTCACTAAGCTAAAACGTATGTTGTTTGGAAGGTTAGCGTGCTGGTTACCTGAGCCCTGGCTACACCAAGTGGAATTCAAGACCTGCAGATGCCCAGGCTCAAACCCAGACTTCATTAATTAATCTTCATTTAACTCAAATTCCCAGATGAGCTCCCATTTCATATTCCACAGGAGATGATTCATATGCCCATTAAGGTTTGCGAAAGATGAATCGGCAGAGAATTATCCACCAGGATATAAGATCAGGAGAACAGGAACTTGACTGTCTCATCTGCCATCAGGGAAGATTGGAAGAAATAGACTCTGAATGTATGGATTTGGGTAGTAAACGCAATCGAGCATGTTACACAATATGAATATATAATATAGGCCAACAGGAATTTTTTCAGGTGCCACCATGACATACATCATAATCTGAATATATTTTGTCCAGTGTAGCATATTTATTTTTGATATTAGTGTGATAGCACAGCAGGTAAGGCGAAAATATCTAAGTGAATCAGAGTATTTCTAGTGGGTAAGGCATTTGCCTTGCACATGGTCGACCCAAGTTCGATTCCTCTACCCCTTGTGAAGAGCCCGGGAAGCTATCAAGAGTATCTCATCCTCACGGCAAAGCCTGGCAAGTTCCCAATGACATATTCAATATGCCAAAAAAAAAACCCAATAACAACAACTCTCTCAGTTTGTTGTGAGATGTTACTGGTGCCCGCTCAAGCAAATCGATGAACAATGGGAGGACAGTGCTACAGTGCTACAGTATGATTTAAGCTACTTGGCTCACATATTGTGTTCAAAGCAATCTAGTGATCTATAACTATTCTTCATATTTCTTTTAACTCTTCACAAAGAACTTTTGTGTAGCTTCATTTCATCTCTCTGCAAGGATTCAATTCTATGAACCAGGAAGATGTCAGATCTTCACTTAATTTATTGGCAGACACCAGATCAAATGATTTGTGGAAGAATTAATAGAGAGTTGATGCCCAATAGAGAATTTGCCATGAAAACATCCATTTACAGATTACTGGTGAACTATCTACCTGTGAAGACTTGTATTTAGAATTTAGCATTGCATAATGTCAGTGAACAAAATTCTATCATGAGCATACGGAAAATGATTACATGATGTTTTCATGTAAGGTACTTTCTTTAGTTTTAAATATTATTTGTTTTGGTTTTGAGTAACCAATGTCTAAAAGTAAAACCCTAAAATGAGTATTGACAACATAGATCTGAAAGATTTCTGGAAATAAAATTTAAAATAAAATCTTACTGGCTATTCATTAGAGAGGGAACACAAATTTAGTCTTCCTTTTGTATTTCTGCATTCTTGTGGACTGAAAAAAAGGACATATTTCATTTTATGCAAATAAAATATATTTAGTTTTTACTTTGAAATACTTTTATTTCTTTTTTATGGTGCGCAGAATAGTCTTTGATCATGTCATTTATTCCTCAGTTCAACAGGGGATATTTGTGTGGGAAGAAAGCCTCAGAGATGGATGTTTAGGAAAACGTTATGACGTTAGAGGCAAAGAAGATAAGAGGCATAGGAAGAATTCATGACAGTGTGATCATCTGTTATAAATGATGCCTTCCTCACCTCTTTTTGTTTGGGAATAGCAATAGATGCATTCAGTTACTTATCCAACAGACATTGTATTAATAGAATGAGAACTTTATTTTTTCCACGTTTTTTATTAAAGTACTATGATTTACAAAGTTATTCAAGTTGAGTTTTGTACATACTATGTTCCAGCACCAATCCCACCACTAGTGTCAACTTCCTTCCACCAGTGTTCCCAGGTTCTCTCCCATAGTCTCCCCCCACTTTACTCCCTCGAGCCTACCCTCTTGACAGGCACCTTCCTAAATTTGCTTGTTAAAATATGGATCTCTTGATTTCAATGTTGTTGACTCTGTGAGTTGGGTATTTAGCTGTAATTCCTTAATACCATCTTTGGCCCTGACTTCTTGACCTTAAAGTGAGAACTGTTGCTTAAGCTGAGAACTGTTTATGAAATGTCTTTACATCTCTCAGAACATTATACATAGCTCAGCCTTGTATTTTATGAGATTCACAAATATTTATTTGCATTAACTATGTTTTAACACTATATATCTCAGGGCTGGAGCAATAGCACAGCGTGTAGGGCGTTTGCCTTGCACGCGGCCGACCGGGTTCGATTCCCAGCATCCCATATGGTCCCCCAAGCACCATCAGGAGTGATTCCTGAGTGCAAAGCCAGGAGTAACCCCTGAGCATCGCTGGGTGTGACCCAAAAAACAAAACGAAACAACAACAACAAAAAGACTATATAGTCTCCCAATTAGGGCTTCTGGAAACTTTTCTATTCATGATCCCTTTTTGCCCAAAATAGTTTTATCAACCCTGAATATATATATATGTATACACACACACACACACACACACACATATATATATATACAGACACACACACATATATGTGTGTATGTATAAAAAGAACATTTACTGATAGTCATAGATTTATTTTTAAAAAAAACTTTCAGGATTTTTTTAAGACTTGCATGTTCAGTTATATCACCCTTATGGCATCATGGTTTGTAGTTTGAAAGCTAGACTTTGGTTGAAACCCTACCAAGAAATCTTAAGGACTAATTATATAACTAGATATTGGACTTTGTGATGGCTGAGATTCCTCCCCATACACACACATACCATAACTAGCCCACCCACCTCACCACTGTCTCTGGGGATGTAGATGTGCCCAGGATTTTATGCTGCTCATCTGTGATGCTGCACAGCTCTGGAGGCAAGCATAAAGCCAAGCATGTAGATAAATTCCAGAAACAATTAATGAATAATAGGAACAATACATTTCATGAAGCCCAGGCACATGGATGAATGATACAAGTATTTGTTGGTCCCCTGCGTTAAGACAAATTGAACATGTAAAATGGAGAACAAACCCATGATCCTTTATGATACAATCAGTGGACTTTTTATATTATGCCTTTGAGAAGAACTAGTTTCTACTCTTGTCCAGTGTGTTGTCCTTTCATATAAAATTGAAATCTCTAGAGCACTGTCTTGTGATAGGGGTTATATAGGTCTCAGTCTATTTGGAAATTTAATCAAAAACACCCTAGACCAGGTGTTTGGGAATGATTCAGTGACAAAAGCACCTGCTCTTCTTTTTAGGTTGTAAGTTTGATTACCAGTGCTGTCTCCCAGCATTCAGGGTGGTTCTGACTGTGCTGCTGTTTGGGACGGCCCTGTGCAACCTTTACATGTGTAACCTCCAGAGCACTACAGCCAGATATGCATGAGCACAGCAACTAAAATGTGCAGCCCCAAGAAAGCACATGTGAGCCTCACAAATGAAGTGAGAAATCCTCACGAGCATTACAAGCAGAATGAGCATAACAAAACTAAAATAACATGACCCCCGCCCCTATCCCCATGCAAATATACATGCAATCAACACAGCTAAAAGTCCGTGACACTTCCAGAAATCATCAGCACCAAATGTGTGTGTGTGTGTGTGTGTGTGTGTGTGTGACACTCCCCACTCCTCAGTCTTCAAAGCAAGAACAAATTGGGGGAGGGAAAGATCCATGAATCAGGTCACTTAAAAAAAAGAAAAGTATTGAAGAGATAGTACAGAGGGTAAGGTTTTTGCCTCGCTTGTGGTTGCAGTCATGATAAAATCCTAACAGCACAGCAAATATTGTCCTCTGAGCACTATTGGGTCAGCCCCTGAACGCAATATTGGGTGTAGTCCCCAAAATCAAACATAAATAAACAGGAACTTATTTCTCACAGCTGGAGCTTGAGGAATCCAAGATGAAAGTGCTGGCAGATTGGGTATCTGGTAGGGCACATTTTTGGTTCATAGATTGCTGATTTTCACTATAATTTCATTGAGTAGAAGGAATAAGGTAGCCTTTGGTGTCTCTGTATAAGAACCATAATCTCTCACATGAGGGCTCTGTTCTCATAATCCAAACACCTCCAAACACCCTCATCTCCTCTTATAAACAACTTGGGGACTAGAATTTCATATGAATGGGAGTGTTCAGTCCCAAGCCAGGCAATAAACAAAACCAACCAAGATCCTTGTTCCCATGGAGTTTAATATTCATTCTAGGTGGAATCACCATTTGTTCTTTTTGTTCAAGATGCCCTTTTATATTTTTTAGTCCCCTAGTGTGTCTAAAGTGGCAAGTCACAAAGAATGAGGCAAGGATGGTATCGTACCAAAAATATGGCCGCAATTCCTTGATTACCTGATGGTCTGGGAGGAAAACCAAGACCTTGAAGGCTGAGTGAAGCCCTATTACAACACACACCTTTTTTCTGCCTTGCTTGGGCTCTATTTAAGGTGTAGTTTATGAGCTCTTTTATTTTATTATTTTTTTAACTTAAGTTTTCATTTATTCAAATATCTATTCTCAAAGAATGTGTGCAGTGATCAGTACATGTTCATCTCTACACCATTTGTATAGAATATCCCCATTTTTTAAATTTGTTCCAATAGGGTTTTTTTTTTTATTTTTATTAGTGAAACACCATGAGGTACAGTTGTAGACTTGCAAATTTCTGTGCTTGGGTTTCATTTATACAATGACCCATCCCTCCACCAGTGCCCATTCTCCACCACCACTAATCCCAGTATCCCTCCCAGCCCCCAGTCCCCCATCCCACCCTGCCTCTGTGGCAGGGCACTCCCTTTTGTTCTCTCTCTCCTTTCAGGTGCTGTGGTTTACGAAAGAGGAATTGAGTGGCAATCATGTTCGGTCTATAGTCTACTTTCAGCATGCATCTCTCAACCTGGACGGATCTTCCCAATACCCTTTATTTGGTGCTCCCTTCTCTATCTGAGCTGCCTTTACCCCTAGAGTGTGTGGCTGGCCTCCACGTCATGGAGTAACCCTCCTGGTATTTATCTCAGCTATTCTTGGGTGTTAGTCTCCTATTTTGTTATGTTATGTTCCCCAGATGAATGCAATCTTTATGAGCTCTTTTAAACCTGGGGCAAAGTGGCCTAGATTTCATGATATTTTTTAATGTAGTTGAAATCCAAGTTGAAATACAAAATGATAGCTCACCTCTACAGGAGAAAACTTAGATTCCAGACATTTCTCTTTCTAAAGCAACTTGCATGGCAGTTGCCTCTCCCCAGAGTGATTTCATTCTTGCCCGGTTCCACCATCCCCATCCTGTCTTTCTTTCTGCTCGTAAACAGAGCTGACAGTAATCGAATGTGTAGAGAATAAAGGGCCCGCAAGATTTCCCAGCTGAAGACTTATATCAGCAGTACTAGGAAAGGGAGCTCTCGAAGGCAATTGCCATTGTGAGATCATGGCCTCTTCTGCTACAGGGACATTCTGAACAGCTCCTGTTTGTCAGTGGTTATGCTTGTAATGCTTACAATGCCCCTGGAACCACCCATATTCTTTTTGGTTACATACATCAGACCAGCAGGCTGGGCGCTGCTTTTTTTTTCCTGGGAGGGTCACACCTGGCTGTGCTCAGTGCTTATTCTTGGCACTATGCTCGGGGACCATTCCTGGTGGGCTTTGTTGATCATAAGGGATGCTGGAGATCGAACCCAGGTCAGTTGTGTGCAAAACAAATGCCCTACCCACTGTATGATCTCTTGAGCCTCATGGTGAGGAGAGAGGGGACAGACTTCTTAAGTATAGCTGAATTTGAGAGAGAAACTGCAGGAAATTTCATATCTTTCAGTCTGTGTAATGTGTAGGAGAGAGAAAATTAAGTATTAAATTGGTGCTGCCCTCTATTTCCTGTAAAAACTCTCTTCTGGCTATCAGGCTCAGACGACTTTCAGGCCCTGGGCTTATGGGTGAGTTGACTCATACACTCACCACCTGGCATGAGTTCAACTTCCTGGGAGATTCATCACTTTCTCCCACTGATTCCTGGGCTTGTCTGGGCTGTGCCAGGATAATAGCTTCTAAGCATGGAGCTTGTTGGCTAGAGATAGCTCAGGGGTTAAAGTACTTGCTTTGAAGAGGGACGATCCTGGTTTGATCTGACACTGCATATGGTCCCTCAAGCTTTTTCAGGAGCAATTCCTGAGCACAGAGTGAGGACTTAGCCCTGGGCACAATCAGGTGTTCCCCAATCTTCTTTACCCCCCCAAAGTCAAAATGTGGGGCTAATTCTGGGGCTAAGATTCAGAAAATAAGCACCCACATCCTGCCTCTTGCTGGTCCCCACATCTTAGCTCTGGGGACAGGGCAGTTTGTAAAGGAGGGCTGGGTCCAGGAAAGTTCCTTTCAGCAAGGAAGGGGTAATGCAGGTACTTAGCTGCCTATAGCCATGACTCAATGGAGGAAACTGTAATGTTCCCCTCCTGGCCCCACCTGCTATTACCCAGGACAATAAAGAGAACCCTGTGCCCAAATCTCTTTATCTCTGCATCAAGTCCTTCTCACAGGGCTCAGTCCTCAGGATACCGCTCTTCTCTGTGACCACCTGGCCAGTGGTCATAGGAGAATCACCTGTGGGTTTCTTAAGGGGTCCAGTGGCAGCTCAGTGGCCCAAGCTGTGTCCTTACTCTCCTGATGGTCTGGTACAATTCAAAGGTGTAGACCACCACACCTCCAAGCCACTCAGGCCACGGGCAGTCAGGTCCGAAGCTTTAGATCTCTGGAGGGATCTTGGTTGAGTGATAGGGTCAGCCTGCATGTTGGACTTGGGGACAAAGAAACCAGGGAGGTATCCAGGGAGTGACCCACGCCTGTTTCCCTAAAGTTAGACATGTGGTTCTCGGAATCCGATTCCAGTTTTTCAGTTGTCGAGAGAAGTGGGTTCCTAGGCTGTTGAGTTAATGAAGTGAGGTGGGAGAGTCCAGAAAACATCTTTTCCACAAGCTTCCTTCTCCTGTTTCTCCCTCTGTTGTGTGATTGCAATATACAGGGAAGTGGAGTAGCTGGCACACTTTAAGACAGACTTAAATACTCCTTCCTCCCAGAGATTCTGACTTGGTAAGACAGGTTGAGGTTGCAGGAATTTGCGGGAAGGGGCCTTCCCAGCAGGGACTTCAGAAGCTGCATCTCAGATGCTCTGGAGCCTGTGCTGTACTGGAGATGTAGTCCTGGACTGCAGCAGACACAGAGTTCCCTCCTCAGTCCCTGTAAAACTGTTTTATCAGGCTCCCAGGAGATGTGGTGCTGCTCACCTGGCATCACACTTTGCGAAGTACTGACTTCTTCCCCATTTTCTTGAGGCTTTCACATGAGTCCATGGTCCTCTCAGAGATCTGAGAAGGCTTAGAGCATTTGGGGAATGGGGTTCAGGATTGACTATGTTCAGAAGATGCACCCAGCTGCAACTTTCAGACTTCTCAGCTCCCTTGCCACAGTTTCTCCCCTGAAGAGTTTGGACCAAAGACAACCATAGGGTTTGGACCAAGGAAGGTTGTAGCTGCCCAAAACAGGACAGAGCTGAATAAACAGCAAATGGGGTCTGAAAATTTTCTGCCACCATACATTTTCTTGATTCCATAATTGGTTTCTCTTTGCCTATGATGTGATGACAAAGTATCATCGTATTTGTGTTGCCGTTGTTTCTCAAAACATTTCATCTTCAATACAAGGTAGTTTAGGGGTGGGAGAGGGCTCAGTACAAAGCACCTGCCTTGCAAGTCTGGGGCCATGAGTTTGGTCCCCAGCACCATTCCACTGGCATGAAACACAAGCCGAGCAGCACTGCTGTTTGGGAGTCCTGGGACCACAACAAAAATGTGCCCTGTCCAGTGCTCTGCAATCAAGTATGAGAGGTCTCCAGCCAGCACAACAACAATAAAGGGAAGGGGAATAAAAAGAAATAAATATGCTTGATAAAGGAGTTAGGTTTAATCAGAATCCTGACTTGTTCAACCCACTGAGATACAATCCTCTTTGAAACCACAATGAGACTAAAAGTGTGAAAAGACCCTTTATCCTCAATAATCCTTGAAACATTGGTTGCCTGAAAAGAAAGAGAATTTCCATCGCATTCCTTTTTTCACAATTTGAATTTTGAGTTTAAAAGAACAGTAAGGAAGATTGGTCTCAAAAAAAGCACCCGAAACCTGCCTCAAACTGCAACCCTGACCAGACTGAAGCGAACATCATCCATTGGCATCTTGTTTTCTTGAAAAATTTCACTGATTCTTAAGCGTGGACTAAATTCATAAGGTTCAGATTTTTGAAAAATATAAAACCATGAAGAGTAAACTAGCGCTCTCTAGCCTTATTTGACTGGATTTTCATCCTTCATTGTGATGGCTCAGCACTTCTGTTAGTTTCTAACATATCCATATGGAATTCTTCTAGAGCACACTCCCAATTTTTTTTTGCTTTAAAAACTTTTGTTTGTTCTCTTTGTGATGATTTTTTAATTTTTTGAGAAGTCTCTGTATTGGTTTTAATAATAACACCAACTTATGTTCTTGCCTACTGTATAAAAGGGTCCTCTTCTCTCCACATTTACACCAACACTTGTCTCTTTTCTTTCCGTTAACAGTCATTTGCACAGATGTGAGACATCTTGTTATTGTTTGGCTTGCATTTTCCTCATGAAAGAGGGAAGGAGGGGTTAGAGAGAAAGTACAGCAGGCAGGGCACTTCCCTTGCATGCAGCTGACCTGGGTTCGATCCCTGGCACCCCATATGGTCCCCTGAGCACACAGCCATGAGTAAGCCCTGAGCACTGCCAGGTGTGGCCCGACAGCAAAATGGCAAAAATTAGAGAAAGGCAATGAAACATCTTCATATGTACTTATTGATCTTTTGCGTATCTTCTTTGGACAGTGACTATTTAAATCATATACTCATATTTAGTTTATTTTTATGTTTTCAGGTCTTATGAATTTCTTATCTATTTCATATCTTAACCCCCTTGTCAGAGAAATAATATACAAATACCTTCTCCCATTTATAGGGTGTCTTCTTATTTTGATATGTTTCAGTGAGTGAACACTTTTCAACTTGCAGTAGTCTTACTACTTTTTCTTTTGGTTCCCTTTTTGCTGAAGTCCAGTCCACAAGCAAATCTATGGCCCTTGTCAGGGAACATGTCACCTATGTTTTTTCCTGTATGTTTTTTTGTTTTGGCTTATATAATCACTGTTTCCCTATTATTATTCACAGAAGATCTTTAAGTCAAGACGAGACTCAAGTGGATCAGCACATGAATAGCACATGACCAGCACATGTTAGGCCATGGGTTTGAATGCCAGCAGCCCAGGTTGTCTGTGGCTCTGATGACCCCAAACTTCTCAAAACCCAAGCTTGAGAAGTTTATATCCAATCTCTGCCAGAGTACCTCTCCAAATTTATTTAATAATAAAATAGGGGCCAGAGAAATAGCACAAGGGTTATGGAGACGGACCCGTTTTGATCTCCAGCACTGCATATGAATCCCCTGAGCACCATCAGGAGTGATCCCTGAGCACAGAACTAGGAGTAAGTCCACTTGGTGTGGCACTACATCTCCCTCAAATAGAAGGCCCAAATATACTCACTACCTGTGTCGGCTCTCACTATCCAGGGATATAGGCCATTTACAATTGAGCTTATCTCCTACCAGAATCGATGATATAGTTATATGCAAATATATAAGTGTGCACACGAACATATGTACATAAATATATGCATGTCTGTAGCATCTTTATTTTACAGAAGCACAACCCTACTCATCATGTTCTACAGTTTGCTTTAGTTCACTCAGTGTAAACTGCTGACAATTTACAAGTCTTTCAATATCCAATAAGGCATTAATATTACCTGCCAGAAATAACCTAATTATAAAAGATGTTCCTTGTATTCTTCCACAATAAATACTTCTACAGAATCTTCCACAAAATACTTCTAAATTCATATCATGTAAAAAAAAACCTTCAAATTCTTTCTAATTTAGGCTAATGTAGTCAGAGACTTTTAAGAAAAGCAGCAATTTATTGTGTTGCTAATTAAATCAAATGCACTTCAGTGTTCTATAATGGAAAGCTGGCTCAAATATAAATGCATATACATGCAGTACACGTGCATCTGTACAGACAATCATCACATAAACACATCTGACCTAATGTTGCTGGAGCGATAGTACAACAGGTCAGGCATTTGCCTTGCACATCTGGCCTAACTTTACTCTTCTCTGCTCAGAAGGTCTCAGCTTCTTTTTGACTGCTGTGTATTTTTTCCTGAATTCTGACTTTCCATTGGTGAAGATGAAATTAAAATAACCTGAATCCCAAATCAGTAGATTGTTTCAGAGGCTTGTTTGGTCCAGGTGGGGCCTCTATGAATATGGCTAACTGGTCTGTAGGCAGAACTCTGCATTATTATTGTTTTGTGTCACTCTCACTGTCACTGTGCTCCCATTGTTCATTGATTTGCTCAAGTGGGCACCAGTAATGTCTCCATTTTGAGACATGTTGTTACTGTTTTTGGCATATTGAATACATCACGGGGAGCTTGCCAGGCTCCGCCATGTGGGTAGGATACTCTCGGTAGCTTGCCAGGCTCTCCGAGAGGGGCGGAGGAATCGAACCTGGGTCAGTCACATGCAAAGCAAATGCCCTATCCACATGTGGAGCAATTATAATTGTTCATAACTGGGTTCTGGGAAAACTGTGCAGCTATATGCCAAAAAAATGAATTCAGACTTCTTTCTAATGCCAGGCACAAAAGTCAGATCAAAGTGGATAAAAGACCTCAAGGAAAGAAAGATGGCGGCTGCACGGGAGCCTTGTGGACAGCAGGTTTGAGCCCAGGGTCGGGGGCGGCAGGGACCTGATGGGAAGGGGGGCGTTCCGGTCCGTCCTTCACACCCAACCGAGGTCACCAGCTGCCCCCCACAAGCAGCTCTCCAGCACGGCCACGGCCCCAGAAGCACAAGGACGTAGTGCAGAAAACCAGCCGTTTGGATCAGAAAAGCGAATGGACTATGTGTTAAACCGCGCCATCATGCCTGCCTGAAGGGGAAAGGGTGTTGCCCCATTTGCCCTCTCCTCTCTGGAAAGAAAGATGGCAGCCGTACGGGAGCCTTGTGGACAGCAGGTTTGAGCCGGGGGTCGGGGGCGGCAGGGACCTGATGGGAAGGGGGGCGTTCCGGTCCGTCCTTCATGCCCTACCAAGGTCACCAGTTGCCCCCCACGAGCGACTCTTCTGCATGGCCACGACTCCAGAGCACAGAAACCAATCTCTTAACTATCTAACTTTTAATAGAAATACTTCCAGGGTTAATAAGTAAAATAGCAGAAATCCAAAACTGCGCAGCATCATTTAACTCTTAAACCCAGCTGTAGAAAGCAAATCATTTCACAACGCTTTTTCAGCATGTCTGATTTGGGGGGGGGGTCATAAACTCTAAATAATAATGGTGCATCCTTTATCGAAACAATGAATCTAGTCAAAGTAGATAGAGTGTTAACTAGAACTCATCTGCCTCACAGGAATTGGGAGGGGTGGGAGGTGGGGTTCTATTGGGGTTCGCGGTTAAAAATAAGTATTTATAAAAATAAGGGAAATGTGTTTGATATTTACATGACTGAGACCTAAACCTGAAAGCTCTGTAACTTTTCCCACAGTGATTCAATAAATAAATAAATTTTAAAAAAAAGACCTCAATATTAAACATGAATCCATAAGGTACATGGAGGAAAACATAGGCAGAGCCCTCCATGATATTGATGCTAAAGGCACTTTCAAAGATGAAACACTACTGACCAAGCAAGTGGGAACAAAGGTACACAAATGGGACTACATTAAAATGAGAAGCTTCTGCACCTCAAAAGAAATGGTGACCAAGATACAAAATCAGCCCATGGAATAGGAAAAGTTATTTGCCCAATACCTATCTGATAAGGGGTTAATATCAAAGATATATATATATATATATATATATATATATATATATATAGCACTGGTGGAAGTTTACAAGAAAATAAAAATCCAACCCCATCAGAAAATATGGAAAAGAAATGAACAGAAATTTCCTCAAAGAAATACAAAATGCTAAAAAGCACATGAAAAAATGTCTCCCAGAGCTCTGCATTTAGTGTAGCCGCACAAACATGCTCAGAAGAAAGCTCTATGGTTAACTGGAAGCAGGCAATTAAGATACCTCCTTTTCATAATTAACAACGTTTTTCAATGGAAACATTTTTCAAGGAAATTTATGGGGCCAGAGAAATACTATAATTGGTAAGGTGCTTGCCTTGCATGCAGCCAAACAGAGTTTGATTCCTGGCACCACATACAGTCCCCAAAATCCCACCAGGAGTGATCCCTGAGAGTACTTGTGCATAACAAATGAATAAACTCAACTCTCTCTCTCTCTCTCTCTCTCTCTATATATATATATATATATATATATACATATATATAGCACTGCACTGTCCTGCACTGTCCTGCACTGTCCTCATGTTGTTCATCGATTTGCTCAAGTGGGCCCAGTAATATCTCCATTTTGAGAATTGTTGTTACTGTGTTTGGCATATTGAATATATCACGGGTAGCTTGCCAGGCTTTGCCGTGCAAGCGAGATACTCTTGGTAGCTTGCCGGGCTCTCTGAGAGGGGCGGAGGAATCAAACCTGGCTCGGCCGGGCTGGCTGCGTGCAAGGCAAACACCCTACCGCTGTGCTTTGTGGAAAAAAATTTTTTTTTCTTTCCTTCATGGAAATTCCAGCCTTCTCAAGTATTATTTATTTATTTATTTATTGTTTCCATTCCATTAAAAAATTTTTTTTTAATTATTGTATCACTGTGAGATAGACCCTTACAAAGCTATTCATGATTAGTTTCAGTCATACAGTGTTCCAACACCCATTCCTCCACCAGTGTACATTTCCCAGCACCAGTATCCCCAGGTTCCCTCTCATCACCCCCCACCACCATCCAGCCTACCTCTATGGCAGGCGTTTTTCTTCTCTCTCTCACTCTCTCTCTCTCTCTCTCTCTCCTCCTTTTGGGCATGGTAATTTGTAATACAGATACTGAAAGGTTTTCAGGAATATCCATTTACCTTCAAGTATCCTTAAGAGTTTCCATTGATTCACAGGGAAAGGAAAAAAGCCTAAATTATTTCAATATATAATTATTCAGACATTTTTTGGTTTGAGGGTCATTTCTGGCTCTGTGTTGGGGGGTCACTCCCAGCACAGCACTCAGGGAATCTCTTATTGCAGAGAACTAAACTTGGGCTTCCTGCAAAAAACCATACTCACTAAACCTTTAAGCTACCTTTCTGACCCTCAATATATATATTTTTTGCTTGTCTTTTTAGGACACACCCAGCAATACTCAGGAGTTACTTCTGGCTCTGCACTCAGGAATCACTCTTCAATCATTCTTCAATCAATCAATCACTGACTATTTGACAAGGGAAGAGAGGAGGAAAGAATATTCATTCTTTTCCTTCATTTCCTGCATGAAGGTTCCTTTTTAGTGAGAATTTGACTGGGCCAGGGTGGCCAGAAAGCTCATTCAACATAATTTCTGGGTTTGTTGGTGAGGATATTTCTGGAGGATGAGATCAGCCTTTGAATCATTGGACTAAATAAAGTAGATAGCCCTCCCCACTGTGAGTGGGCAACAACCCATTCATTGAGCTCTGGAATAGAATAAAAAGGTGGAGAAAGGGGCCTTTCAAAGTCCCCCCCACCCCCAACTTTTGCTCCCTCGTTATATGAACGTCTCTGTTTTTTGAGGGGGAGGCGGGTTCTCGGGTCTTGCTCCTGTACTCAGAGGTCACCTACTGGTGGTGCTCAGGAGACCAAATGTGGTGCTGGGAATTGAATGAGGGTCAGCCATGGGCAAGGCAAGTACCCTACTCCCTGTACTGTCTCTCTTGTCTCAGTTAATTTTCTTTTCTTTCTTTTTTTAGCCTTTTTTTTTTTTTTTTTTTGCTTTTTGGGTCACACCCAGCGATGCACAGGGATTACTCCTGGCTCTGCACTCAGGAATCACCCCTGGCGGTGCTCAGGGGACCATATGGGATGCTGGGAATCGAACCTGAGTTGGCCGTGTGTAAGGCAAATGCCCTACCCGCTGTGCTATTGCTCCAGCCCCTTTTTAGCCATTTTTAAGGTGGTCATGGGATTTATGATACATTAATTATACCTTTGATGCACACATCATTCTAACACCACACCCATCATCAGAGCTCTTCCCTCCACCAATGTCCCAAGACACTTTGTTTTGTAGACAGAGTTTCCAGTACTGATATGCATGGCCATTTGTTGTTCTCTTACCATGTTTCTTTATATCCCACACATGAGAAAGTTCCTTTTTCTTTTATCTTTTCTTGAGGTGGTGGTGAAACCTACATGTATAGATGAATAAAGTTGAACTCCTGAAATTCCACAAAATTGTAAATCAATGATAAGTTCATAAATGTCATAGGCATATAAATTAAAAATTTAATAGTCTAATTCTGTGTTAATACATTTAAAAATTTACATAAAATGGGTAGCACTGTAGCACTGTCCTACCGTTGTTCATCTAGTTGCTCAAGCAGGCCCAGTAACGTCTCCATTGTGAGACTTGCTGTTACTGTGTTTGGCATATCGAATATGTCATGGGTAGCTTGCCAGGCTTTACCGTGTGGGTAAGATACTCTTGGTAGCTTGCCGGTCTCTCCGAGAGGGACGGAGGAATCGAACTCGGGCCAGCCTGGTCAATGGCGTGCAAGGCAAATGCCCTACCTGCTGTGCTATTACTCCAGCTCACATAAAATGGGTAAATCCTACAAATATACAATTTAGTATGAATGAAGGAGGAGAATTTAGAGATTTTTAAAGGAAAGTCTAAATAGGCTTATGAAAGCAAAAAAAGTGTGTTTTGTCCTAAAATGGGAATATTGATTATTTTATTTTATTTTTTTTAAATTTATTTATTGAATCACTGTGGGAAAAGTTACAAAGCTTTCAGGTTTAGGTCTCAGTCATGCAAATATCAAATACATTTCCCTTTACCAATACTTGTTTTTTACCACGAACCCCAATAAAACCCCACCTCCCACCCCTCCCAATGCCTGTGAGGCAAATGAATTCTAGTTAACACTCTACTAGATTCATTGTTTCGATAAAAGATGAACCATTATTATTTAGAGTTTACCCCCCCCCCCCAAATCAGACATGCTGAAAAAGCGTTGTGAAATGATTTGCTTTCTACAGCTGGGTTCAAGAATTAAGTGCTGTCACGCGGCCGCTATTGCGGCCGTGCAGTTTTGGATTTCTGCTATTTTACTTATTAACCCTGGAAGTATTTCTACTAAAAATCAGATAATTAAGAGATTGGTTTCTGTGCTCTGGAGTCGTGGCCGTGCAGGAGAGTCGCTCATGGGGGGCAACTGGTGACCTAGGTAGGGCGTGAAGGACGGACCGGAATGCCCCCCTTCCCATGAGGTTTTCGTCGCCCCCAGGCCCCCGGCTCATACCTGCTGTCCACAAGGCTCCCATGCGGCCGCCATCTTTCTTTCCAGAGAGGAGAAGGCGGAAGGGAGCAACACCCTTTCCCCTTCGGGCAGGCATGATGGCGGGGATTAACGCATGGTCCATTCGCTTTTCTGCTCCAAGCTGCTGGTTTCTGCATTAAGTCCTTGTGCTTCTGGGGCTGGAATATTGATTTTATGATAGAAAATATGTTATAGAAAATACTTAAGTATCTGCATTAATAACTATAATATTTTAATTAAAATCTCTCCAGATGTAAAAAAGTCACCTAAATGGACACAAAACATTCAAAATAAATAAAATATTAATTTTTTATTGAAAAAGTATAAAAATCCTTAGCAGTTTCTTTCAATAGTCCTTCATTTTCTCAGTCCTTTGAATTCTGACAGTTTTTTTGTAATCGTCAAATCAATTTGTGTTCTATCATGGTGGTGGTGGTGACTGAGGAGCTGAAATGCTTATAAATGACCTCACCATCATCAAACTCTTTAGTAGTGCTCTACTACTCTTTGCTTACTTGTTTTGCTAAGTTTACCTCTAAAACTGTTCAAGGGTTTGAGCATACATTGGTAGTTGACAAAGCAGAACATAGCTTTGTCATGAATGACCCTCAGCTTGGTTTGGGTGTGGCCTAAGATTTTTTTTTGGTAGATAATGTCTTTATATAAAGCATTAATCTCCTAAAGTGGTGTTTTATCCAAGAGTTAACAAAAGAAGAAGTTGACCTTTTACAATTCATTGCTAAAATATGTCATAGATCCTGCCCCACTATACCAAACAAAAGGAATGACTCCCAGTGAAGGTGAGAGCATTTGGAAGTGGCTAATAAAACTGCTGTCATTTACTCACCCCTATTAATTAAGTTCTCTAGTCACATAATATGTGCCTAGACAAAACTTCAGGTCTCTTAATACATGTGCTTCCAATATTTTATTGGCCTTGGGATCAGATAAGAATATTTGACTGATCCAGTGCTATCTGCTGCCTCTTTAATTAAGATTAAAGTTTGTGAAAAGGCTTTCTAATGAGTGTGTCATGGAATATGCGATGATTCATCTACCTATGATGGAATTAGAATTCTGGAAATAAGTTGCCTATTTCTTTGAATTTTGAGAGGACTGAGTTGTTCAAAATAAATACATTGCTCTTATTTATGACTCATGTCTAAGATTTTTCTTGATAGATAATTATGTCTTTATATACAACTATTAATCTCCTAAAGTAGTGTTTTACCCAACAGTAAGGAAAAATAGGAAAAAGTTGACCTTTCATAATTCATTGCTAAAAGAAGCCCATGAAATGGAGCATCATCATTTCAGTTTCATGACACAGGATCAGCAAAATTTGAAACTCACCTTCAAGTGTGATGCAGTTTAACTTTCAAACACTCTGGTCTAAAGGGATCTATTCACATATTTTTTTCAGGTCTTATGGGAAGCTAGAAGCATCCTATGAGCCATAGGATCACTAACTGTCTCTACAGGTCATTTATGTGGGGGGGTCATCTACATTGGGCTGAAGAGATAATTACAGTAGGAAAGGCACTTACTTGTCTTCTACAAGTGCAAACAACTGGATTCAATCCCTGGCACCATATAATGGTCTCCTGAGTCCAGAAAGAAATGATCCCTGGGCACAGAGCCAGGAGTAAGCCTCTCACGCCTCTATGGTCAAGTATTTAAAGTGCTCAGCACAGAGGAACAAATTAAATGCTACCTATTAGGGCTATTAGATTAATTTGAATAATTGATTAATCAGTGCTTTAAAAAAATTTTCAAGTACTTTAATTTGACACAAAACGTGTTTTTTTGTATTATCAAAACTTTTTCAACTTTATCCTTTCTATTCTCCCCACCCTCACCCCCTAGTAAAATTTGAAGGACTCTCTGGGATGAGGGAAAACTAAAACATTGATTGGTTTGATGTCTTCGATTTGGGGGTGTGACAGATCTCCCTGGTGGAATCCACTTTCTTATATTATTTTTGGCCTGAAGTCATAGATAGTACAGGGGCTAAGGCACCTGCCTGTACTTGGTTAACCCCAGTTTGATCCTCAGCACTGCATAATGGTCCTCACAATTCTGCTAGGAATGATCGTGAAACACAAAGGCAGGAATAAGCCCTGAACATGCTATGCTTACTCACCCCTGTCCCTAGACAAAAAGAATAGTCTTGTAGTGATAAGGCCATGTGGGGCTGGAGTGATAGCAGAGTGGGTCAGGCTCATACCTTGCATGTGGCTGACCGGGTTTGATCCCCCACATCTCATATGGTCCCTCCAGACCCATTAGAGTAATTCCTGATCACAGAGCCAGAAGTAGTAACTCCTGAGCATCACTGGGTGTGACCCCCAATCCAAACCAAAACCACTAACAAAAAGACTCTAGGACCCCAGCAGTGGAAACTATAGCAGACCCCATCTTAAACCCCACTCATATGTATTCATTTCCTTATTAGAAAACTCCTGATCCCACTATGACAATGATAGTTGGGAATGATACCTCTGGATAAGAATTTAGAGCTGAAAGTAGGTATACACGTGATAACCTTTCAGTACCTGTATCGCAAACTATAAAACTAGAAAATGGGGTGGTTGGGGGGGGGGGGAGAGAGAGAGAGAGAGAGAGAGAGAGAGAGAGAAGAAAAGTGCCTGCTGTAGAGGCAAACTGGGGGTGGGGAATAGAGGAGGGAAATGGGAATTTGTGGTGGGAAATGTACACTGGGAGAGGGATGGGTGTCGGAACATTGTTTGAAGACTAATTATGAGCAACTTTGTAATTAATCAAGGTGATTCAATTAAAACAAAAACCAAAATAATCCTCACCATAGCCTTCCTCTGCCACTTCTACACATGTGATATATGTACACATGTGATATATGTTCATTGTATGTTTCTCAGTTATACCTGCTCACTTTTGTTCTTAATGAAAATGTATGAGTTTCCTGAAAACTGTTAGAATATATCTAACTCTGTCACATCAGCCTATCTCCACTGGATATAAAATAAGTCTTCCTTGTTTTGAAAATTGTTCTCCAGCCTCTTAAATTGCTTTCATACCAATCATGAATGTCTTTTCTATCTTATTGTTGCTGTGCTTTGTCAGGTGACAGTATTAAAATATTTTAAAATATTTTCTACAGTTTACGATGCCTTTTTAAAATTACTTGGCCTTGTTGATCTGGGAGTGGGAGGCTTGTTTCTCTCAGAGTTAGTTAATTCCTGGAGATAGAAAACTAGCCTTGTGAGCAAGTCCTTACTACCCACATCTGCCTTATTCCCCCTTAAGTGTTTCCCTATGATCTTCCCAAACACCCCCTACAGCCTCACCACTTCTCCTTAGCCAAAATCCCCACCTTTTCTTAATAAATAATGGCCTATAATTTTCTTTTTTGTGTGTTATCCTTGTCTGGGTTTGGAATCAGTGTTGGCCTTGTAAAATGTGTTTGAGAATATTATCTCCTTTTTTGCTATTTTTGAAGCGTTTGAAACTAGGCATTAGAAAATTTGATAAGCCATCTGACCTGAACTTTTTTTTAAAGCCTTGATTACTGTTTCAATTTTGTTACTTATTCATCTGTTCAAGTCAAGTTTTCAAGTTATTTATTTTTTACTCAGTGGAAGGCTGAAGAATTCTAAGAATGTGTCCATTTCTTCTAGATTGACTCCTTTGTTGTCATATAGATATTGAATCCCTTTTTGTACTTGTATTATGAGTCCAACTTCTCTCTTTTATTAGTTTTAACAGCTCTCCAGTTGCAATAGCTAGAAGAAAGCCTTCCTTAGGTTAACAAGTGTCTGAATGATATTTTCCTTCAACAAACTCTAGTCTTAGTGCATTCCATACTATTGTTTGCTTCTCAGAATTAAAAGAAGTCTTGCTAGAGTCTTCTTGATTACCTGGAGTAGAGATTAAGGATATAAAATTCCTTTTAGTATTCTGTGCCATGCTTTGCTGAAGAACAAAGATAACTAAACACCAATAAATATAACAAATGCAGTAAAATTGGTACATGATACATTTCATCAGTTAAAATAATATGATGGTAAGAGTCCAGTAATCATTACATTTTGACAATAATGTTAATTTAAATGTAGATTCTCGAAACTAATGTAATGTTAATATCTCCCAATAATGCTACATGGGGAGAACAACTCTTCAAATGATTTTGCTCTCAGAAATTTGAGCTGTTTCAAAGGCAGCCCTAAAGTTATACAGTCATCTTCTGTGTGAGATTGGGCTTGTGGGGAAGAAACATGGGACTGAGTGGAAGTGGGGAACTGTCCATTTTAGGTGGGCACAGTTATCTAATTCCTTCATCCCTGAGAAGAATCAGACACTGGAGCTAGATGGTCAAAGCCTTTAAACGATGTTTGTCTCCTTGAATATACAATCCCTATTCATAGTTCTTGGACCTGAAATATCATTCAAGCATCAATGCTTTAGTGCCACCTTCTGGTCAATATATGTTTTGTTATTTCTTCAAGTCATTTAGTTTCAGTACGAAGGATTTAAGTCTCTGATCAGCTACTCTACTTTCCTAGAGGCAATGAATAGACAAAATGCACAGTAGCACTGTAGCACTGTCCTCCCATTGTTCATCTATTTTCTCGAGAGGGCACCAGTAATGTCTCCACTGTGAGACTTATTACTGTTTTTGGCATATCGAATATGCCACGGGAAGCTTGCCAGACTCTGCCGTGCGGGCGGTATACTCTTGGTAGCTTGCTGTGCTCTCCGAGAGGGATGGAGGAATTGAACCCAGGTCAGTCGTTCGCGTGCATGGCAAATGCCCTACCCACTGTGCTATCGCTCCAGCCCAGACAAAATACATTAGAGAAATATATTTCTCTAATATATTAAGATTTCTAAGTGTGTCCATGCATATATGCCTACAATATTTCACTCAAATGAATACTATTCTAAGTGTTAGAGTATCAGCTTTTTGTTTGGGGCTTCTCTTGACCCTGTGCTCAGGAAATGCTTGGAGGAACCATGCAGTGTCAGGAATGGAAATCAGGCCTCCTGCATGCAAAGCTGATGTTGATAAATATGTCTTGAAAAGAACATATGGGAACCAGGGGGTGGAGAGGCATATGCCTTGCATATGGCCAACCCCATTTTTATCCCTGGAACCCTGTGGTTTCCCGATTATTATCAGGTTTAGCCGGGAGGCCCCCAAGCACCACCACTGTGACCCGGGTAAAGCCAGCACCACAGGAGCTAAGCAGCACTGAGCCAATGGCTCAGTTGATGAAGAATTGGCAGGAGGGACCCCAATCCTCCTGAATACTTAATTAAAAAGCCCAGGGCAGACTGGAGATATAGTACCACGGGTAGGGCTCTTGTCTTGCTTGCAGCAAACCTGGCTTCAATTTCTGGCACCCCACATGGTCTCCTGAGCCCTCCAGGAATGATCTCTGATTGCAGAGCCAGATGTAAGCCTCCTTAGCACATAAAGGTGTGGTACAAAGCAAATAACAACAAAAGAAATTATTTTTTTTAAATTTTGGGCCACACCTGGAAGTGCTGAGGATTATTCTCAGCTCTGTGCTTGGAGGTCACTCCCAGTGGTGCTGGGGAGATCATACAGAGCTGGGGATCAACATCCAGACCTTTGCATGCCATGTATGTGCTCAGGCCATTGAACTCTCTCCCCCCCCCAGGCCCTGGAATCCAGTTTTAATAATTCTATTCAAGATTTTATGCATTTTTTATTATTTTATTTTAGTTTTGAGCCACATTTGGCCGACTCAGGGCTTTCTCCTGATTTTCTGCTCAGAGGACCACATGGGGTGCTCGAATCAACCTGGGTTGGACACATGCAAAGCAAATACATTACCCACTGTCATATCTCTCCGGTCCCTAGATTTTATACATATTTAGATAGAGACTATTGCAGAACCACATTAGAGATATAGGTGTTCTATGCCCCATTTCTTGTTCTGATCCTGATTTCATCATGTGGTATTTCTTTGATTAGTTGCAGTTACCTGAAGAAGCTGTGCTGAGGAGATTGGGAAAAACAGGAAAGAGAATTAAAGTCTGGAATCAGTGGAAAAAACCAACCTCAGCTGCCTCCTTCCTGTATATGTGCTGAACCTGAGATAGTGGGGCCAAGGTATAATCCTATATTTCCCATAACTGTTTCAACTTGTAAACTCTGTGAGTTCCATAGAGTCTACACCACTCCAGCCACTTGTGTAAAAATAATTCAGGTTCTCTTCTACATTTTATGTTCTTTCCATGCAATTCATTAAACACATACTGAACGTTTGCTACCTTGGCTGAAAACTCATGATAGTATACAAACATTATTTACCATTTCTTTAAAAATTCTATTGTTTGTTTATTAGGAACATACCTAGGAGTGCTCAGAGTACTCCTGGCTCTGTACTCAGGGGCCACTCCTGGCAGGGTTTGAGGAATCGTATGGGGTACAAGGAATTGAACTGGTGATGGCCATGTATAAAGCAAGTGTGCAGGGGATCATATGTAGTGCTGATATTCAAACCAGCATTGGTAGGATGCAACACAAGCTCCTTAACCCATGTACTATCTCTCCTGACCCCCACTCCAGTAATTTTCCACTCATTCTACACTCATAAAATGAAGGTACAAAATGTAATTATTTCATTTTAACTCCTTCACCACCTCGTCCTTCCATTACCATCTACCCAGTGTTTTAGCATAATAGTCACCCATTCTTCCTTGGACCTCCTGAGGAAGGAAAGATGTAATAGTCAATTGATCAAAGCTTCTGTGAAGTAATAAATCATAACCACCAAAATGCTATAGCTCCCCAGATACTGTGGATCTTAGACAATAGAATCAGACAGGAGACAGTTGACTACCCACTGAATTCAATATAAGTTGACATACACATGTTCATTATGTATTTGAATCATAATTGGTTGCAAATTTTATTTTATTTCACAAAATTGAAGAATGTAAGTAAAATCTTTGGGATCTAGACTCTAGCTGCTTTTATCCATGAATTCCTAAGATTGATCTAAAACAGTGATTGCTACATTAAAAAACGCCCAAAACAAAACAAAACAAAAGTCCAAATCCAGGAAGGGAAACTGGTGGTAGGAAATGTACTCTGGTGAAGGGTTCCATATTGGACCATTGCATGACTGAAACCCAAATATAAACAATGTTGTAACTGTATATCTCACTATGATTCAATAAAAAAGGGAAAAAAGTACCCAAATTGGGTGGCTTCCCTCAACCATCATTCATTATTTCTTATGTGTCTGAGGGTGACATTGCCCACATTAGCATTTTAACTGCCTGAGGGTTTTCTGGCACCTCTTGTCTACCCGGGCCAGGTCACAAGAGTTTTAGCAGACCCTGATCCACTGTTCATTTACTCTCCCTCTGACACCAGCAGGTATGTGGTGTGTTTTGTTCATGGTAAAGGCAGGAATGTACTGAAGCAAGTAGAAGCACTCAAGCTTCTTAAGTCTTAGACCCAGAACTAATCCTTTAGGCATATCACTTCATTCAACTGATGAAAGCACACAACGTGTGGGTGCGCATGTGCAGAGGACTTAGGTTCGATTCTCTGGCTAGGCTTGGTCCCAGACTCCCACCTCAGCACTGACTGTTGTGATCCAAAACAAACAAACAAAAAACTGTTCAAATTATTTATTTATTTTTACAATGCCAGGGATCAAACTCAGGATCTGGGCATGAGAGGGGTGGGTTTGATCACTTAATCACTTCCCCAACCCTCAAAGTTTATCTTAAAGGGACCTTGCTGATGGTAATTATGGAATTTCTGATCTCCAGAAGGTGGAGAAAGTCGAAAAAAAATTGGGGGGGAGGTCACACCTAGCGATGCTCAGGGGAACCATATGGGATGCCAGAGATTGAACCTGGGTTGGTCGTGTGCATGGCAAACACTATACCTGCTGTGCTATGGCTCTGGCCCCAAGTAGAACATTTCTAAAAAATCCTCCACAAAGAATTATTTGGATTCTAATGCATTAAAACAAGCCACATTTTTGTGGCTAGCACTTCTCTATTTTACATCTGAGAGCCGATACCGTCTTCTAACTCAGTAGCCCGTGGGCAAGAAACACCGCAAATGTTACCAAGAGGTGCCTGCCAGGGTCTCAGAAGACCTAAGGAAGAATGCATGCAGGACGAAGTGGGGGTATGACCCTCCTCGGGGGTGGGGATGGGGGGCGGTGGGGAAGTGGTCACTGTTGGGTACCCAAGACCAAAGGACACACAGCAGCCCTGAAGGAGGACAGCACACAGGACTCGTTTTCAGTTGTGCGTTCTGCAAACGTCTCAGGGTGTGTGTTCTGATGAGGATGTGAGAGAGGAGGCACGGTCAGGCTTAGCAATCACCCCCAGGGGTCCAGGTCCAGCTCTAATCCTAACTGACCTGGGCGGAAGGTAGTGTATCCTGTTTCCCAAGGAGCCCTACTGAGTTTAAAGGCGGGTGGACGAATGCCACTTTGGCATCGACGGAACACCAAATACTTGAATGAGACCAGGCCACTGTCCCCTCATGCGTCCACAAAAATCTTTCTGCTTGTTTTCCCACCAGGGACGATCCTTTCTGCAAATCAGACCTAACACATTGCTTTCTTTCACACCCCAGAGACTTGACTCTCTAGGAACCAGAACAACGACTCAAGAGGCCAAATCTCAGAAGCCTTTATTCCAGCCCCGCTTCCGCATTGTCTTTGAAGACCTTGACGAGCCACTTCTTGGATCCGGTGTTCTGCCCTATAAACCAAAGGCCTAGAAAATGCACTCGACGAACAAAGTCTAAAAAGCTCTGAAAGCAGGAGGCAAGGGGCTCCGCGCCGGAGACCACCCCGAGGAGCTAGCCCGCCTACCTCCAGCTTCCACGCCCTCCCGCTGCCCCGCCCCCCTGCAGCCAGCCAGGAGAATTCCCCTCTCCTTCCGGCTTCCGTCGCTTCCCTTTCCCGTTTGGCCCCGCCTCCGCCACCATTGCTTCCGGTTCAGCGGCGGAACGGCCCGAGCGCCTCCGGCCCTGGCTTCTGCGGCCCGCCCCCTTCTGCAACCCTCCCGCGGCTCTGCCGGCGGGCGCTGGGGGAAGGTAGTGGCCAATCAAGTGTTCCTCTTTCAAAGCCGGCCGGCCGGGCCGGGCGCCGCCTCCGTTCCCTCGCTCGTGGCCCGCTGGTCCTCCCCGCCCCCCAGGAGCTTCGGGACGTCATGGCCTGGGACGGCCGCGGCCCGGCGGGTGTGAGGCCGCCGTTCGCCCCGCGCGCGCTCCCCGGGCTGCTGCTGGTGCCGCCGGCGTCGGCCTCGGCCTGAAGCGCCGCCCCGCCGCGCCCCCCGCCCGCCCCGCCGGGCCGCCTGGGCGCCGCGCCCCATGGCCTCCGAGGCGCCGTCGCCTCCTTTGTCGCCGTCGCCGCCCGCCTCCCCCGAGCCCGAGCTGACCCAGCTGAGGCGGAAGGTGGAGAAGTTGGAGCGCGAGCTGCGGAGCTGCAAGCGGCAGGTGCGGGAGATCGAGAAGCTGCTGCACCACACGGAGCGGCTGTACCAGAGCGCCGAGAGCAACAACCAGGAGCTCCGCACCCAGGTGCGCGCTCCGCCCCGACCCGCCCCGGAGCGCCGCGCCCGGCTCCCCTCCTGGGCTCCCCGAGTTGCCTTGTCTCGGGTGGGGGGTGGGGGGTGGGTGGGAAGTCGCGTGCTTTAAAATTACACGGGCTTGGCGTGGAAACAAGCCCCGGAGTTGGTGCTCTTGGCGCGAACGTGCTGGAGGGGCGGGGTGGCAGCTCAGCTGCAGACCTGGTGCCTCTGCGATGTCCCGCCTGAGCCCTTGCACCTCCAGAAACCCAAAAACTCGGTGCGTGGGGAGCTTCAGTTGGAGCTGGAATGGAACTCAGTATTTTCAAGTAGCTCTGGGTGGCCCCCCTGCTGAACCTCTTTGATTCTGTGACTCTCCCTCACGCTTTGAGTTTGCATCAGGTTTCGCCCAACCCCACCCCCTTTTAAACGTGACTCCTTTGCAATATCCTGGGGATAATAACCTCGGGGGCGTGTGTGTGTGTGTGTGTGTTTGTGTCTCCCACCAACCAACCCCGCTCCACCCCCAGTTGAGATCGAGAAGTGCTGCTTTTGATTTTCTAGATCCTTAATCTCAAGGGCAGGCCGACACCTTTTTTTCTCACTTTTGAGCTCTGTTCCTTGGGTCGGAATCCCAACCAACACCCACTTGGCATGTGGACCGCCTTGGATCTGCGCTTGCCTGTAAATGAGCCTCAGGCCACCCAGGCGAAGGTTAGAACGAGGTTAGCGCGCAAGACCTCGGGACAGTCTTCCAGACTCAGCACTCTACCTCCTTGTGGGTATTTATCATCTTGGGATTTCGGGTGGAAGGAGGGATGCTACAAATGTCAGTCTTCGAATCACCAGCCAACTTCGTTTTCATAAAGTGCAGCAAAGGCAGATAACCGGAATGCGCACCGTTTTCTTTTAAATAAAATGACATTCTCTCCCCTTACTCCTCACCTTCACCTTGAGTTATTGGGCATTTTTATTCTCCAGACAAGGTGTTTCCACATAATTATTAATTTCAATTAAAACTCTCATAATTCTTTCTAATATATTGGTAGTTCCTAAAACCATTTTTGTAGTCTGACCGCTGGAGTCCAGAAACGTCCAAGTTGATTATGCTGTTCAGAAATGAGCTATGAAAAATCATTGCTGAATTGCAGGGACTAGGTATGCATGATGATATAACAAATGTATTTTACTCAATGAGTTCTGGAACAATTGTAATGCTTTCGAACATTGCTGAGGGAGTACAGATGTAGTTAGAATATCTGGGGGCCAGAGCAACAGTACAGTGGGTAGGGTGTTTGCTTTGCACAACTTGCACACTGCTGACCCTGGACTCTGTGCGATTCCTAGCGCCCCATACGGTCCCTCAAGCACCACCATAGTGATCCCAGAGTACAGCTGGGCGTGGTCCAAAACCAAAAAATAGAGAAGGGAGCAAACAGCCTTTGTGTGTATGTGGAGGGGGGAGAGGGGGAGGCTTTCTGGGTCACATACAGTGATGCTCAGGAATAACTCCTGGCTCTATACTCAGAGTTATTCCTGATGGTGCTCAGGGGAACCATATGGAGCCTGGGATGGCCATGTGCAAGGTAAAATACCCTACTCACTGTAGTTTGCTCCGGCCCCTTATAATAGACTTTTAATAAACTTGACTGATGCTGAATTGCATTTCTGGCTATGAGGTCCTAAAGGAAAACCTTGCTGCTAGTCTTTGAAAAGCCAGCACTTTTGTAGTCTTAGTATTAATCGGGTTATGCTCTAACATGGAAAAACTAAAATTCATAGGAAATCTACACTTTACTGCTGATAATAACCATTCCTTTCTCCCATGGTGGTGGGTGGAATTCAGTTATTAAATGGCCTCCCAATTTTCTATAGTGTTTTATTTGAAGCATTAAAAAGTTAGTTGGGAATTGAGAGTGGGGGAAAAAAGTATATGAACAGGCTTTGGAGTAAAACATTTTGTTTTCAGATTTCTCATTTGTAAAGTGGTTTGGGTGCTAGGGATGTGGGTTCACAAGGTAGAATATTTACATACATTTGTGTGTGTATATGTGTGTGTATGTATGTATGTTGCAGGGCATGTGCTAGGCCTAGCTTTGGTTCGATCTATGTACTATGCAGATTCATCACCACTCCCCTCTTTTTGTGGTGGGAAAAGGTAAAAGAAAATTAGTATTTTTAGTTTTTCTGAAAAAGGAAACTAATTGCCGCTAGTACTTTTCTAAAACAAACATTTCAGTAGAATGGTGTGTGTATCACTTGATTTCTTAATGACTTACTTTTCCTAAAACCTTGTTTTGTTTCAGGTAGAAGAGCTCAGTAAGATACTCCATTGTGGGAGAGCTGAAGATAGTAAAAAGTCTGATGTAGAAGTTCAAACAGAAAATCATCCTCCATGGTCAACCTCAGGTATTCTATTCAGCTTTAGCTTATAGTGAATATATCTTAGTGGCATTTTACTTAAGTCAGGTTAATACAAAAAAATTTTTTTAAAAAGCATCACCATAAGTAACTGCTTCAGTATAGATTTTTTTTCCATATGATTTGCTATTTTCAGATCATCTACTCTTGGGGGAAAGTAGAAACTTATTGTCATATGTTTTAGGTGTCACATTTAACAAGTGTGTTTTTTGCCATACCTTCAGCCTCCCACATCTGTCCTTCCTGTTTGGCTGGGGCTCTTGTTGAGGCCTTCCACCTAGCACTTCATCTCTTAGGTTCTTGTGGGAATAGTGGGTGCAACACTGTCTCTATGTGAGTGACATTATGTGTTGGGCAAAATAACTGAGCCACTGAATTTTAAAAGGGATCACAGGAATTGATCTTTGCAGATAAGTCTTGCCTTATTCTATTTTATTCTGTTCACATAATTTGAACCAGCACATCGATAATATTTACATTTTATATCTATATGGTACTATAATTTTTTAAATTTGTCTTTATTTTTGTTTTTGGGCCACACCTGGTGATGCTCAGGATATACTCCTGCTTCTGCACTCAGAAATCACTTCTGATGATGCACGGGGGACCATATGGGATACTGGGGATTGAACCCAGGTCAGCCACATGCAAGGCAAATGTCCTACCCACTATACTACTGCTCTGGTCCCCATAAATTTTTTAAAGTTACCATTTATCAGAGGAATTTTAGAGAAAAAAAACCCCAAAACATCTTTAATATGTGATTAGAGTTATAAGTTGCTTTATTTTTTGGATGGACTACACCCCCATCTACCTTATTTATTTATTTATTTATCTATTTTTTAAACTCTTTCCATGGGTAATTTATGCTTCTATTTTTTTCAGCATGAAAACTAATATTGATAGTTATTAGAATCAACAATATATGTCTCTACAAATTTATCTCTACCATCAGTTTTAAAGTGTATGCACTGTAGCACTGTCCTCCCATTGATCGATTTGCTTGAGTGGGCACCAGTAACGTCTCCATTGTGAGACTTGTTACTGTTTTTGGCATATCAAATATGCCACGGGTAGCTTGCCAGACTCTGCCATGCGGGCCGGATACTCTCAGTAGCTTGCCAGGCTCTAAAATGTATACAGGAAAAAAAAATTTTTTTAATTAAATAAAACGTATACAGTTGTAAAAATGTGATTTAGATACAATGTAAACAGTGTCTTGGAATTAAATCTTTTTGTTACATTATTCTAATAATACCACTTAAAATTTTATTTTACTACAGATTATTATTACCAAACATACTATAAGGATGTTAGTTTTCCAAATAACGTGACTGAGCATTTGGTTCATCAAGATCAAGATGCGAAAGTGTCTAATTTTAATTCTAAAGACCAGTCGGAAATAGGAACTGATGCTTACATAGGTACTGAGGAAACACAGGAAAACGTTAGATGTGGAGAAGAGGACCATTTTGCCTCAAATTCACAGGTATGAAATTCCAAATATGAAACTGTTGATATCCAAGAAATTGTCCTTTATTATTATGCAAGAATACAGATTTTTTTTTGGTCCATCACAACATATGCAATGGTATATAGTTATGTAGTGGATATTACAGTTTTGTAAAGCAAAGAGCTTGTTAGCACTTCCTCATATGTGTAATTGTTTCATACTAAATTGTTTCCAGTTCTGTTCCAAAACTTTTATGATGTACTTAAACTAAAATAAATTTTTAAGTATGTCTTTACTCAAGCCAAAACATTTTGGATAACAAGCACAATATCATGTCCAGGCCTAACTTCTTATTTATTTGTTTTTTATGTCTAATATTATGCCACAGTTTATATTCTTGAATGTTTTATAAATTTGAATTAACTGTTGCTTGAGAAATAGCCATCTCTTTCCACTGCAAAATTGAAGTCTTGTTTAAAGTAATTTTAAGTGTATTGTTTCAAATTCTGCTGATTTGTAGATCGATAAAAGGTAGTTTTTGTCTGATTTGACGTGAGTTCTCTTACCTAGGAGCCAGCATCTGCATTAGCCACAGAAGATACACACTTGGAAGGGTCTTCATTAGCTGAAAGCTTGAGAGCTGCAGCAGAAGCTGCTGTATCACAGACTGGATTTAGTTATGATGAAAATACCGGACTGTATTTTGACCATAGCACTGGTTTCTATTATGACTCAGTAAGTATCACAATACTTTGAATACTGTATAGTCAGTCGTGTACTTAATTGCTTGACAACAAATATTGAATCTTAAGCCTGATTAAGATAGGCATGAAGCTATGTTTAATTTATGTGAGGCCAGAAAGATAACTCAACGGATAGTGTATGTTTTGTGTGTGGAGGCCTGGATTCAGCCCCCTCATCACATGGTTTTCTGAGCAGTGCTTGTGTTGCCCCAAATCCAAGATACTTAAAATTTTTAGTGTTTTAATTCAAAACTATTTGGCATGAGTAAAAAATTATAAAGTAGCTATGTGCTACTTTAAAATTATAAAATAGCTATGTCCCTCTCTTTCTGACTCATTTCGTTTAACATGATACTTTCCATGTAGTACCACTTGTATGTAAATTTCATGACTTCATCTTTTCTAACAGCTACATAGTACTCCATTGTGTAGATGTACCAAAGTTTCTTTAACCAGTCATCTGTTCTTGGGCACTCAGGTTTTTTCCAGATTCTGGCTATTGTAAAGAGTGCTGCAATGAACAACCTAGTCCAGATGTCACTTCGACTATACATTTTTGCCTTATAGAGCCATACTTTAATTTTGGTTTGGGGACTGCATACAATAGTTCTTAGGGGCTGCACTTAGCTTGGTGCTCAGAGGACCATGTGATACTAGAGTTCAAACCCAGGGATTCTGGTCTCCCAGCAATAGCAGGAGTAATTCCTGAGTGCAGGAATATGCTCAGAAGCTCTTGAGTTTAGCCAGGTGTGGTTCCAAAGCAAACCAACCCACCCAGGGTTTCTGCATGCAAATCATGTGCCCTTTGTATCTTCCTGGCCCTAGATTTAGATGGTCTAAAAGAGATTCTTAATAACCATCTATACATAAAGTAACAGTTAAACTGTTAGAGCATTTACTAGTAAGAGCAGTTAACTATGTTACAAAATGTTAGAACTTAAACTAACATAGTTTCATAGATTTTATAAAAGAAGTAACATTGTTTATTCAAGACTTCTGGGGAAGAGCTTTTTTTTTAATTGTTACAAATACTTAAATCTCATGATCCATTTGAGGTCACAGGCAGTCTTTATTGAGTATCCAGTAGCATTTTATTACTGGTTGGTGTATATTCTGTGGCATGTAAGCATTTCACTATTTGGCTTTTTGTTTTTTGTATTTTGGTTTGCACCCAGCAGTGCTGGGGTTGTGGGTGGAGTTGTGGGTATGTAGGGATCACTTCTGGTGGTGCTCTTGAGACCATGTGATACAACGATTAAACAAGAGGTTTTCTCACAAAAGTTATACTCTCTGGCCTTCTAAACCTTCTCTCTTGCTCCACATTTCAACATTTGAAAATCAATCTGTTAACAGTGAGAACTAGAAAATAGTATATAAATGTCATGTACTACTGACACAAACCCCAAACCAAAATTACTTATCTGTAGATTATTCTGTTTTAGAGTTATTGAAATCTAGTAACTACATGCATTGTTTTATTTATTTATTAATTTTATTTATTTGGCTTTTTGGGTCACACCCGGCGATGCTCAGGGGTTACTCCTGGCTTTGCACTCAGGAATCACTCCTGGCGGTGCTTGAGGGACTATATAGGATGCTGGGAATTGAACCCGGGTCGGGTGCGTGCAAGGCAAATGCCTTCCCCGTTGTGCTATTGCTCCAGCCCCTACATGCATTGTTTTAGAGACTGAATAGTGATGATGTAATGTGCCCACATACCTCAGTCTAGAGGGTCTAGGCATGTGATCTAGTCCTCAGGCATAGAGTACCACCAAATGAAGCAATGGGCATTGTTTCTTTGTTGACCTATTGTTAACTAATTTAGAAAACTGATATTGACAGTACTAAAGAGTTAAGAGATTGTACTTTTGTCAGTTTGCACTTGGTATACTTAATAAAATAAAATTCTGTGTGAGAAAAGGTTTACTTTAAAAAGAATATGCTAATCTTGTAAATTGTTTAAACTTTTATTAAAGAGACTAGCTATTGTTTGGCTCCTAAGAAAAATAACAGCTTTCACTTACATAACTTTAGTCTTTGTCATCCTTTTACCTTCCTTTCTGCATCTTTCCAGATTACATCTTTGCTGTAAATGGGTAGTTTCATCTGTACATTGTATTTCTCATTTCATTAAGAATTTCATTATTTTACCAGTTTTATTTTGCTAATTAAAATGGTATTATTTTTAGAAAAGTTTGTTTTGGATCTAAGGACATAACATTAAAACAATTTTGAATCATTGCCAGAAATAGTTAAGAAATTAATAAAATAGACTAAAGACAATCTCAGTAGTATCAACAGTTAAAAAATAAATAATTCTTTTTAAGGAAATTTTAGTTTCTTATTATCACAGTGTACCTTTGGGCTTGGTTTGCGTAGATTTACAATATCAATGAAATATATACTCTTCTCTTAGATCTTAGTTATAGGATTCTGTCTAGTATATAATAAACACAGATGTTTAATTTTTTTAGTTTTTAGTCCATAATTTTCCAGAACTTAGTTTTGCATAGCTGCTCTACTTATGTTTTTATTTGCTAAGATAGAAGTAATTTACTTAGAATTATATAAGGCAATTATTTATCACTTTACTTATATAGAGCCTCATGTATGGTATTCGTGAGCTTTACTTTCAACTTTTTCTTTAAGAGTTTTATTCATGAGTATTATTTAAAGGAAATAATAAGGAGGGCTTTGGGGTTTAGTCTACCTACCAAACCATTGTTATCGTAAGGGTAAGATTTCTGAAATTTCTTTCATGTAGTCAGCTTTTTCTGATGCATGCCTAGTTTTCATGACTTTTTAAAGAGATTCTTCAATGTGGGATTGTGGAGGGCACTTCCTAAGCAGTGGTTACTGGGTCTGTGGGGTATCCCAGTGATACTCAGCCCAGGTGTGCTATACTGACTCTTCAGTGCTTGGGCCAGTGAGTCAGTACTGCTTGGGTCTAGTGGTGCTGGGGGCCACCAGGACTACTTCTGGAGGTACTCAGCGGACCATGCAGTGACAGGCCTAGTACATGCCAGGCATATGCCTCAGCCCTTTGAGGTGTCCCTCTTACCTCTTTAAAAAGATCTCTTACCACTTTTTATTAATAAGTGGAGGGACTGGAGCAATAGCACAGCGGGTAGAGCGTTTGCCTTGCACATGGCTGACCTGAGTTCGATTCCCAACATCCCATATGGTCCCCTGAGCACCGCCAAGAATAATTTCTGAGTGCAGAGCCAGGAGTAACCCCTGTGCATTGCTGGGTGTGACCCAAAAAGAAAAAAATAAAGTGGAACTATATGAAATTGCTTTTTAAGTTAAGCAGTGATCAAATATTGGTGATTCCAAATAATATAAATGTTAAAAGGAATTCACTTTTTACATAGGAAAATTAGAACAGATATTAAGTGATAAAGTATTCGAGAAGTTTTACACATTTTCATTGTGTGTGTGTGTGTGTGTGTCTGTCTGTCTGTCTGTTTTGGGACCACACAACTTAACAGTGCTTAGGGATTACTCCTAGCATGGCACAGGGGAGCATATGCAGTGCCAAAGATTGAATCTGGGTCAGCTGCATGCAAGACAAAAGTCTTACACACTGTACTATCTCTCTGGCCCCATCATTCTGTTTTTATTCTCTTCATATAGCCTTCTAGTTCTTAAAAATAATCATTCACTACATTTGATTATATTTGCATTTCTATATGTTTTTAAATTTCACCTTACATGAATAGAACATTTTTCTTGATTTTGAAAGGAAAATCAACTGTATTATGATCCTTCCACTGGAATTTATTATTATTGTGATGTGGAAAGTGGTCGCTATCAGTTTCATTCTCGAGTGGATTTGCAGCCTTATCAGACTTCTAGTACAAAGCATGGTAAAGAGAAAAAACTGAAGAAGAAAAGAAAGGACCCAGAATCTTCTGCAGTAAATGAGGTAAAGCCCTTTTAATTTTTAACATTTTCATAATTGTGGTATTATAATTGAGTCAACATTCTCTTTTGCGTTTGAACCTTATCTAGTGGTGCTCTTGAGCTGCTTACTCCCTGCCTGGTGCTGGGGGACCATAAGGTTTCAGGGATCAGATATGAACCTCCTGCATGCAAAGCATGCTCTCAGCCTATTGAGATACATCTTCAGACCTAAGACAGAATTCTTTATGAAACTGAAGACCAGTTATAAAATTCTCATCTTTTTATTCTTATATTTGAGCATAGAGACCATATGTGGAGGGAATGAAGTAGGGTGAGGAGATTGGAGTAAATAATTGGAAATATACATCTATACTTCTGACCATGTGTGCGCTCTCCTTGTCTAAATAGATATTTAGCATTCTAGACAAAATCAAAGCAACTCTTGACAGTTTAATTCACCACTCTGTCGCCTGTTTTTCCCATAGGTGATGATAGCAAGAACAGATGCATAATTGTAATTGTTCTTTTTAAAGAAAAATATATTAATAGGAATTTGTGATAATATACAGTGACCTTTTGAAGAACCTTTAAAGCTTTTTAGAGTTATTTAGGCCTTGTCCTTGCTCTTGCTCTTGCCCTTAGTAAGTCTGTTTTGTTGGAAGTTTATTACACTGAGTGTTTAACCAGTCTCCAAACTGAATTTATCCTGCTATTAAAAATGTATTTAACAACAAATAGCCAAAGGCAACAGGAACTGAGAACTGATCTTTAGTAGGAAGCATATCACTGTAGGAGTATGTGGGGGCATATTTGTTTGTTAGTAATACAGCATAGGTAAAATAAGTGATAAAAGGATTATATAGGGTATGTTGGCATTTTGTAATGAAAGTGCTGTAACTGATTAATCTATAGTTTAAACTGTGGTATATTACCAAAACAACTCTATAAAGTACTGTAAATTATTATAGTTCTATTAGGTACATTTGGGTCCTTAAAGTCATGATATAATTAAGGGCTGGAGCAGTAGTACAGTGCATTAGCGTTGCATGCATCCAACACAGCTTCTATCCCCATATGGTCCCTCCTTCCCCTCCCCCCCTCCCAGTACCACCAGGAGTGATCCCTGAGTACAGAGCCAGGAATAAGTCCTGGAACCACTGGATGGGGGTGTGATTCCAACCCCACTCTCCCCAACCTCCTGTAAAAACAAACTCAAGATGAAGTCATGTTGTAATTAGAGCAGATTGTACGTCACGTGACTGGATTTGATAATTGGTTCAAAGTCAGAAAGGAAGTTTAGGTTAAATGAATGTATTCTAGACCTACTCTGTCCAAAAAGTGACTACTGAGCTCTTGAAATGTAGTATGAATTTCATTAAGATGCTAGAAGAATAAACTACTTCTGGTTTTTACAGGAAATTACAGGAAATCAGTATAAAATGTTACTCTTTTTTGTTGCTGTTTTTTGACCATACCTGGTGGTGCTCAGGGCTTGCTTCTGGTTCTGAACTCAGGAATTAATCCTGCTATTAAAAGGATTAATAGCAGGGGGTCTCGGGGGGCCATATAGAGTGCTGGGGATGGAATCCAAGTTGGCCATGTGTAAGTCAAGTTCTCTACCCCCTGTACTCTCTGACTCTTGTTTTATTCATTTTAAACAATTGATTTAATGCTAATAATATGGTAAATATGATAATGGTAAATGATTTTCCCGTCCCCCCACCAGCTGGTTTTGGGCCACGTACAGCCTTGCTCAGGGGTTAACTTCTGGCTCTACAATCAGGAATTACTCCTGGAGGTATTCGGGGAACCATATGGGATGCTGGGGATTGAATCTTGAGTTAGTCGTGTGCAAGGCAGCTGCCCTTGCTGCTGTGCTATTGCTCCAGCCTCAGTGACAATATTTTAAAAGTATATTAAGTTAAGGTAAAGGTAAAAGGTAAAGGCCCTCCCGTTGATCATCGATTTGCTCGAGCGGGCCCAGTAACATCTCCATTGGAGACTTTGTTGTTACTGTGTCTGGCATATCGAATACGTCACGGGGAGCTTACCAGGCTCTGCCATGCAGGCAAGATACTCTCTGTAGCTTGCCGGGCTCTCCGAGAGGGGCGGAGGAATCGAACTCGGGTCGGCCATGTTGGCTGCGTGCAAGGCAAACGCCCTACCCGCTGTGCTATTGCTCAGCCTTAAGCCTAAGTTAAGCAATAAAACAAATTTCACCTGCTTTTTACCTTATTTTAACCTTTAAATTTTAAAGACCAAATAGGGTTTGCTTGATCCTTTTTTGTTTGTTTTGGGGCCTCCCAAGCAGTGCTCTCTAGGTTCAAGGCTTAGAGGCCCTACCTGGCAATTCTCAGTCCAAGGGATCAGTGGTTCAATGTGAGAAACTTGAGTATATATTGCTCCTTGGTCCCTCCAGTACTGGGAGTTACCCAGGCCACCTGCTGATGCTTGGGTGCCTTCATGGCCTCACTCACAATATGTGGGGGACTTCCAGGGCTACACCTAGCTATACTTGGGGACTGTGTGGTGCTCTGGATTGAGCTGAGCTTGGTCTCATGCCAGGCAAGTGCCTACCCTGTACTATCTCTCTGGTCCTGCTTGCATCCTATTTTGATCAGATAGCTTTGGTTGAAGTTGTATGGTCTAAACAGTATGTGATGTGGACATAGACTGGACTTGTCAGCATATTAAAAATAGATAAGGAAAGAAATATGGGATGAATGATAAACTTGCCTATAACACTTGGTAATTAATCCCATGTGGTGGTTAAGTGGAGGTCAAAGATTAGTGTATTTGCAGAGATAGATTGCGCTGTCCTTATGCAAGAAAAGAGACATGAAAGGAGAGACGGGTAACAATCATTGTTTATCTCACTGTACAGATGTCTTCACCAATTCATTGAAATACCTAGGGCAAAACATTTTAGATTGTTTAAGAAAATTCTTCCCTGTTCCTACCCCCCCATCTGCCCCCCATCTCAGGATTTGAATTCAGAAGATCAAAAAGCATTCAGTGCTGAGCACATAAGCTGCAATGATGGAGAAGATTTCGCAAATGTGAGAAAGAAGGCCAGAACCGATACTCATTACAAAAATAGTCCCCCCAAATTCACGGTTCCAGTTACTGGAAAAACTGTAGACTCGCCTCTTAACGAAAACATACAATATTCAGCTTCATTTAAAGATGAAAAAATTATAGAGACTGATAGTGAACCAGAAGAAGGTGAAATTACAGACTCTCAGACTGAGGACAGTTATGATGAAGATGCTACCAGTGAAGACAATGTAACAGCAGAAGACACCGAGGATGAAGGTGAATAAATTGTTATTTAATTTTTCATCATTAATTTAGTCTATCCATTGTAAAAGAGCAACATGGTTGAAATAATAGTAGCTCATACATCCGCTGAAAGGTAAACTGATTGTTTAATTAATGCTGATTAATTCCGTTATTGAAAATTACATGGGCTATCGCCTAGTTGTTTCTAGAGTAGGATATGAACATATTTTGACTTGAGGGAACTCAGTGGTTCCGGGGAGATAGCTCAGAGTGCTGGAGTGAATGTTTTGTGTGCCCAGGTTTGCTCTATGGCACAGCTTGCTTCCTTGAGCACAGTGCTGTCAGTAGCCCCGAATCGCTCTCTGACGTGGCCTCTAAAGGAAAAATGTCTCTTTCATCAAAGGCTTAGTCAAGAGAACACAAGATACGGTTACCTATGTTCTAATTCTAAAGTAAATTTAAATGGTGGGTTAGATACCTGTGTTCCATTTTTTTTTAATTAAGGTGAGGACGTCTTTTTAAAGTGGAGGGAAGGTCACGCTGAGGGTGTTGGAACACAATATACCTGAAACAACTATATTATGAACAACTTTGTAAGTCATGGTGTTTTAATAAAAATTTTTAAAACAAGTATAGTCCATGAATTCAGCTGTATAAATATTATGGTAAATCATATATATATATACTCATTACACAAATAGTCCCCCCAAATTCACGGTTCCAATTACTGGAAAAACTGTAGACTCTCCTCTTAACGAAAACATACAATACTCAGCTTCATTTAAAGATGAAAAAATTATAGAGACGGATAGTGAACCAGAAGAAGGTGAAATTACAGACTCTCAGACTGAGGACAGTTATGATGAAGATGCTACCAGTGAAGACAATGTAACAGCAGAAGACACCAAGGATGAATATATATATAAACATATATATATAAACTCGATATGAAAATGTACTTTTAAAACCCAGGGTTTCATATTATAGTATAAGGACTTATTTTGTTTGTAATGGAATTTCTCTCCTTTATTTGAAAAAATAATGAAAAGATGTACTTGGTTTTTCTAGCTCAGTATAAAAAATGCTTATTTTGGACATTTTCAAATTTCAAGACCTTAAAGGACTACTTTATAATTCTTACAAATGCTGAATTTGTAGACTGTCTTTAGGTTGATCACTTTATTTATTTTTTGGTTTTGGGCCACACCCAGCTTATTCCAGGCTCTGTGCTTAGGGGTCACTCCTGGGGAACTCCAGAGAACATATGGGTGCCACAGATTGAATTCACATCAGCCACATGCAAAGCAAGCACCCTGCCTGTATACTCTGCTGTACTATTGCTCTCTGCCCCCTGGGTTGATCACTTTATTAATTTTATTGAATCACCATGAGATACAGTTACAAAGCTTTCATCATTGAGTTTAAGTCATACAATGATCGAACACCCATCCCTCTACCAGCGTATTTTCCACAACCAATGTTCCTAGTATCCCTCCCACCACCCCCACTCAGTCCCACCCCCTGCTTCTGTGACAGGCACCTTCCATCTTTCTCTCTACTTTTGTCCATTGTGGTTTGCAATACAGATACTGAAAGGCCATCATGTCTGGTCGTTAGTCTACTTTCAGCACACATCTCCCATCCTTCCAACCATCATTGAGTTGGTGGTCCCTTCTCCATCCCAGCTGCCTTCTCCCCCAACACATGAGGCAGGATTCCAATTGTGGAGTGATCCTCCTGGCCCTTGACTCTACTGTCCTTGGGTGTTAGACTCATGTATTTGTATTCCACAAATCAGTGCGGTCATTCTGTCTGTTTTCCCACTTTCTGATTCACTTCACTTAGCATGATATTCTCCATATCCACCTACTTATAGCAAATTTCATGACTTCATCTTTTCTTTTTTTTTTTTTTTTTTTTTCCCCCTTTATTTTATTTTATTTTTTTTAAAGTTGTAGATTTACAATTTTTTGTGCTTTGGTTTCAATTATACAATGATCAGATACCCATCCCTCCACCAGTGCCCATTTTCCACCACCATGGATAATATCCCTCCCACCCCCATCCCCCCATCCCCCCGTCTCTGTGGCAGGGCAATCCCCTGTGTTCTCTCAAAAATATGGAACGCTTCACGAATTTGCGTGTCATCCTTGCGCAGGGGCCATGCTAATCTTCTCTGTATCGTTCCAATTTTAGTATATGTGCTGCCGAAGCGAGCACGACTTCATCTTTTCTAATAGCTGCATAGTATTCCATTATATAGATGTACCGTAGTTTGTTTAGCCAATTCTGTTAAAGGGCGCTCGGGTTGTTTCCAGATTCTGGCTATTGTGAACAGTGCTGCGGTAAACATATAAGTGCAGATGTCATTTCTACTGTGCTTTTTTTTTTTTTGTATCCTGGAGATATATTCCCACAGGTGGTATTGCTGGGTTATATGGAAGCTCGCTTTTTTAGTATTTTGAGGAATATCCATATTGTTTTGCAAAAAGGCTGAACCAGTTGGCATTCCCACCAACAATGGATAAGTGTCGCTTTCTCCCTGCATCCACACCAGCACTGGTTGTTCTTGTTCTTTTTTGATGTGTGCCAGTTTCTGGTGTAAGATGATACTTCATTGTTGTTTTGATTTGCATCTCCCTGATGATTGGTGATGTAAAGCATTTTTTAATGTGGCTTTTCATCACTTGTATTTCTTTTTTGAGGAAGTTTCTTTTCATTTCTTCTCCCCATTTTTTGATGGAATTGGAGGGTTTTTTCTTGTAAAGTAGATTGATCACTTTAGATGAACAATTGTATTAAGCCTTATTCATTATATTTTATCTAAACATTTTTATGTTATGGATATCTTACCCCTTCATCTAATTTTTCCCCATAGCATTTGAATTTATATTTGCCTACTTTTTTGCAGATGAAGAAAAAATTTGGCCTCCGTGCATTAGAGTAATTGTTATTAGATCACCAGTACTTCAGACTGGATCACTTTTTATCATTACAGCTGTAAATCCTGCTACAATTGGAAGGTAAGATATGTTTAACATTTTTTGTTCATATACTTGTTTTATCATTCTAGTGGGTTGCACCATTTTTTTTTCCTTTTTGGGTCACACCCAGCGATGCACAGGAATCATTCCTAGTGGTGTTCAGGGGACCATATGAGATGCTGGGAATCAAACCTGGGTTGGCCGTGTGCAAGGCAGACGTCCTACCCACTATACTATCACTCCAGCCACAAGTGTTATACATTTCTTGAACTGTCAAACTGTTTCAGTTGCTCTGAAACATGCATTATACTTATTGAATCAGTAGAAAGACTTCCCTCTTTCTCCCTTCTTTCCATTCAAAACTAGGTTGACTACATAATTTTATGTTTCTTGTATATGGGAATCAGTGGAGGGGATGACTTCCTAACTCAGGGCCAGCAGACTGAGTTTTATTCCTAGCACTGAATGCCCCTCCAACCTAAGCGCTTCTGGCTGTGGTCCTGGTGACGCCCCAGCACAACTGGCCTGAGCAACAGCATTGTATCCCTAGGCCTGACCCTGTTCTCCCAGACAGTGCTGGGAAAATACAAATAGGAATTGAGAGAAATAGAAAGCGTAGTCATAATGTGGAACTGTCTATACATTGGGATAAAATCTCGGTGTTCTTTCTCAAGAGATTTTTTTTGTCATTTTGTTGTCTTTTATAATGTCCTTTTTAGTTTTTTCTTTTTGGTTTGGTTTTTGTTTCATTTGGGGGACCACACTTTGTGTTACCCGAGGCCTCTTGGGTGTAGAGATTGTTCTAGGCAGTGCTTAGGGGACTGTGCAGTGATCAGACCATTAGCTGCATGCAAAGCAAGTGTCTTGACTTTTACCTGAATTTTCCAGCCCCTGCCCTTTTTTATTTTTAAGTTACTGACCTAAAGGCATTATTGACCTAATTTTTTTCTTTTGCTTTTTGTAACTCATAACCAGTTTGGTAGAGAGGTATGTTTTATTTTACTTTATTTTGGGTTTGGGGGTCACATATGGTCATGCTGGAGGAACTTCTCCAAGCTCAATACTCAGGACTCCAACTAGTGCTGGAGGACTCTGACACAAGGGCTCCAACTCAGAGTTCCTGCATGCAAAGTAAGTGCTTTAGCCCTTTGAGCTCTCTCTGGCCCCAAGAAAATAATAATGATCCACTTTAATAATGAAGCGGATCATATATTTCCTTCCGAATGGAAAAAGTAATCTAAATTAATTTGGATTCTATATGATATCTTAATCATATCTATATGATACCATAAATGCATTCTATATGATATCTTCAGTTTTCAGTTAAGAATTTCAGAGTGGGATTAAAGACACTGGACTTGATATGGTAGAGCCATTTTTATATATATATATATTTTTTTGCTTTTTGGGTCACACCCGGCAATGCACAGGGGTTACTCCTGGCTCTGCGCTCAGGAATTACCCCTGGTGGTGCTCAGGGGACTATATGGGATGCTGGGAATTGAACCCGGGTCGGCTGCGTGCAAGGCAAATGCCCTACCCGCTGTGCTATTGCTCCAGCCCCGAGTCATTTATATTTTAATCTTGTATGTGTAAAATATTTTTTTGCGTGTCTGTATTACAATATTTGCTTCAAAAATTATTAAAAACATTTTACTTAACTCTGCAGAGAAAAAGATATGGAACATACTGTTCGAATCCCTGAAGTTGGTGTCAGTAAGGTGAGCTCCTTGATTGTTTAAATGTAACCTGCTAGATAGAATTCATAAGTGGTCATTGTGGTAGAAAGCTTAGGGTTTTACCAGTTTAAAAGAAAGGTTGATAGTCAGTGTTGTTATGGCAGTGAAGCCACTTTAGATTTATTTCGCTCCTTGAGAAAATACATTTCTTTACCACAGTTTGGGTAAACTGAGTCATATTTATTTTTTAGTAGTCTGAAGAATAGAAAATGGATTAATTTAAATATGGTGGCAGCCATTTAACAAGTATTTGTTATATTTGTAATTTATTAAGGTTACATTGGGTTATGAAAGTATAAATGTTTATATGTTTTGGGTGTAAATTTTTTTGTTTTTCCAGTTTGAATTTGATTGTTTTGGTCTTTGGACCACACCTGGCCGTGCTCAGGATTTAATCCTGGCCCTATGCTCAGAGATAATTCCTGGCCTGGCCTAGAGGACTAAACATAGTGCAAAGTTTTGAACTGGAGTCAGTCACATGCAAGGCAAGCACCTTTCCTCATGCTAACTCTCCAACCCCTTAGGGGTAAATATTTACTTTTAGTGTTACCACATTATATACAGTGCCAATAGCCCTCCACCATTGTCAGTAGATTCTTCCCTTCATCTTACCCCCCAGTTTCAGTTACTTCATTTCTATCACTAGAATGTAGCACTGCGCTTTCACTGTAGCACTGTCCTCCCATTGTTCATGATTTGCTCGAGGGGGACCGGTAACATGCCATTGTGAGACTGGTTGTTACTGTGTTTGGCATATTCAATACATCAAGGGTAGCTTGCCAAGCTTTGGCTTGCTGGCGAGATACTTTCGGTAGCTTGCCAGGCCCTCTCAGAGGTGTGGAGGAATTGAACCCGGGTCAGCTGAGTCGGCCGTATGCAAGGCAAACACCCTACCGCTGTGCTCCAGCCCATCACTAGAATGTAATATTTTTATTTGACATTGCCTATCCCTTTGTTTTGTTTCTTTATATACAAATATGAGTGTGGTTAACCAGGTTTTACCTTATTCCTTCTAAATTATTTCCTTGGTGTTACAGTTCTCCCCCCGCCCCCCCGCCCCAATTCTATCCATATAGCAAAGTAGCAAGTATGTATTTCATTAAATAAATGTACTAGACATCAGAGTTTTTCAGAAGTGAAGGGACTGGGGAAACAACTCAAAGAGTTGGAGCATATGCTTTGCATGTGAGAGCTGCAGGTTTAATCTCTGGCACTGCATATTCCTCCAATCACCACTGACCCCCACCCCACGAAAGAAAGGCCAATCAGAACAGGGACGTGGCTCAAGTGGTTAAGTGCATGCCTTGCATTTGAGACTCTTGAGTTTGATCCTAGACTCTGCATGCTGGGTATTGTCCTGGTGGCCCCCCACTCCTGCAACACTGCTTTAAGTGACCCACACAATAATAAGTAAATAGTAACTCTGGTTAGTACAGTGGGTTAAGGTGTTTGCTCTACACACAGCTGACCCTGCTTCAATCCCCATTTTCATATGGTCCCGAAAGCCCTGTCAGGAGTGATTCCTGAGCACAGCCCAGAGTAAGCTCTAGGCATCCCTAGATGTGTCCCCCCATCCCCAACCCTGCAAATAAAAAAAAAAGTCATTAAGTTTGGTTTTTAAAACTGTAGAATCAGAGTTATAAAAGTGAAAGGATTAGCTACTGAGATTCCCTTTTTTTCTGTTTCCTTACTTATTATATTTTCTAAAGACCCCTTTTCCTCCCCATCACCCTCTGTTTGTTCATCTTGTTTATTTATTTATTTATATATTTTATAATTTGGGTCATATCCAACAATGCTCAGGGCTTACTCCTGGCACTGCACTCAGGAATTAGTGCTGGCGTTGCTCAGGGGAGTTTGAAAGGCTTATTACTTCGACTCATTTTAATAATTTAATCTTCGTAAAAATTTTTTAGAATAACAAACAACAGTAACAAACTGCCCTCCCGTTGTTCATCGATTTGCTCGAGCGGGCCCAGTAACGTCTCCATTGTGAGACTTCTTTGTTACTTTGTTTGGCATATTGAATACTCTTGCTAGCTTGCCAGGCTCTCCAAGAGGGGCGGAGGAATCGAACCCGGCTCGGCCGGGCTGGCTGCACGCAAGGCAAATGCTCTACCACTGTGCTATCACTCCAGCCCATTTTTAGAATAGCCATTAAGATAAATATTTCATATATAATATCAAAAGTAAATTATTCTTTCTTTTTTTTCTTTTTGGGTCATATCCAGTGATGCTTAGGGGTTACTCCTGATTCTGTACTCAGGAATTACTTCTTGCCGTGCTCAGGGGACCGTATGGGATGCTGGGGATCGAACCCAGGTCGGCCCCGTGCAAGGCAAATGCCATACCTACCATCGCTCTGGCTCTGAAAGTAAATTCTAAGGAGTTTTTTTGTTTGTTTTATTTTGCTTTGGGGTCCATGCCTGGTGGTGCTCAGGAGTCCATGTAGTACCTGGGGGTGGTCAGGGTCTGCTCCCAGCTTGGTGTTTTGTCACTTGCATGAAACAGTGGATGCGTGACCATGAGGTACCAAGAATTCATTGTAGGACTCCCACATTCAAAGCATCAACTACGGCCTTTTGAGCTGTCCCTGGCCCTTCATTTCTTTTTATTGCCAGGTGGCTCACTGTTGTATTAATGTGCTCATTTGCTTGATCAGTCAACAGACATGTTTAAATTGTTACTACTTTTTGACTCAGTAGTGTTATGAACATTTGTGTGAAAGTTTTAATTTCTCTTACAACCTAGGAATAGAATTACTGGGTCATGGGATAATGCTAAGATTTCTTAAACGTTTTAAGAAACTGGCAGATTGTTCCAAAACAGCTCTACCATTTACATTCATTCCCACCAGTGGTATAGTAAGAAAAAAAATTACATTTTTTTCTCTAGCTTTTAATCCAGTTAAATAAAGATGTGGTGATTTGCCCACGATATGCTCAATGTATGAGATACTGGGTTAGGTGTTAAATACAATTGAGAGTTAATTGAGTGAGTATTAAACAAAAATGAGCAGTTTCTGGGATTCATACATGCAGTAACTATAATGTCATGTATAATGCAAATTTTATATAAAGATATTGTGGAGCAGGAAGGACAGTTGAGGTGCTAAACTAGTCACCAGAGTGACTTGAAAACCTGGAAAATGGGGCTAAAGAGATAGTACAGTTGGTGGGGCGCTTGACTTGCGTGTTGCCAATCTGGGTTTGATCCCACATGGTCCTCTGAACTCGCCAGGAATAATTCCTGAACACAGAGCCAGGAGTAGCCTCTGAGCATCGCCAGGTGTGGCCCAAAAAACTTAAAGAGAAAGAAAAGGAAACCTGGAAAATTGCTGAGACATTGGCTTTGGTTTAAATCATCTTTTGTGTTAAGAACGTGCAATGATGTGAAAGGATACATTAGGTGAAAAAATAACTTTAAATTAAAAATAGGTTGATACCAACCATATTATAAAAGTAGAAAAGGCAGGACATACTAAATTCAAAATTACGAGTGGTAGTTTATATGTAATACTTGTTTTATAGGCCACATGTGACATTCCTCAGGTGCTATTCCTGGTGTTGTGCTCAAAAATAACTTTTGGCAGTGCAGGGGACCATATGTAATGCCAGGGATTCAAACCAGGATTGGAAGGATGTGAGTCAAATGCCTTAACCCCTATACTCTACCTTCAGCCCATAGATCACCATTTTTTTCTATAACTCCCAAATTTCTACCAAAGTATTTAATACTTTTTTGTAGTTAAATTATCAGAGACTAAAATCCACTGTATCCTATTATATGAAAATTGCTACATGGAAGTTGTTATTCATGCTTTTAAAACATACAGTACTTTATAATTATTTGATTTCTCTTTCTTAGTTTCATGCTGAAATTTATTTTGACCATGACTTACAAAGTTATGTCCTTGTGGACCAAGGCAGTCAAAATGGCACTATTGTTAATGGAAAACAGATTCTTCAGGTGAGTGTCTATGCATTTTTTAATTACTTGTTCATTATTCAATATGCCAAACACAGTAACAAGTCTCCAATGGAGACGTTACTGGGCCCCTCGAGCAAAATCGATGAACAACAGGAGGACAGTGATGATGATGATTGTTCATTACTGTCAAGCTTTTAACCCTACACCCCTGCTCTCTTTTCTTCTGTTGACATTGTTTCTGTGGCTATAGTATTTGCAAATTTGGCCAACTGCAAGTCTCACTCTTTAGTGCTTGCAAGGGGCAGTGAATTCCTTTTGTTGTGGTGCTTGTGTGCATTCTGGCAGTAGTGCACAGTGGGGGTTACACTTCTGGCTGTGGTGCTCACACATCTTTTACAGTTGAGGGGCTATACTAGAAGCCACGCTTCTTTATCATGGTGCTTGGACATTCCTGGCCAGGGTGCCGCCAGAAATTGCTTGTGGCACCAGGGATCACAGACAACAGAGTTGCTAAGATCCCACTCAGTGCCTACAGCAGTGCCAAGGATTGAATCCCTGGCCTCAGGCTCTGAGGGCAGGTACTTGCCATTGAGCCATCATCTGGACCCCTAGTAAATTAACTTTTTGTTTTAGGGGCACTCAAGCAATGCTGAGGCGGCCCAGAGACCACTCCTGGCAAGACTGAACCTGGCCATGAGTGCTGGAATGCTTCTAAGGTCCCGTGAAGTGGTGCTGCTCAAGCCCAACAGGCTGGAGGCTGCCAGGGCTACATGGGGCATGCTCGGGAAACCCCGTGGCGGTGTTGAGGATCAGACTCAGGGTTTTGAACATGAGCTCCAGCCCTATGAACTGTTTCCTTTTATCACTGTACAGTATTCTGAAAATTTTACTCGAACTTTTTTATTCATGAAGGCCATGATTTTTCAATCATCTGTTTCAGGTTAGTGTTCAAGCCCAAATGTATTACTAGAAGAAGAGAATTCTAAGAAACACAGAATTCCTGTTCCATGAAATATTTTTCTTTTGTTTGTTTCTTTCTTTTTTTTTAACTAAACCACTGTGAGATACATAGTTATAAAGTTGTTCATGATTGTGTTTTGATCATTCAAGGTTCCAACACGTTTCCTTTCATCAAGGTACATTTCCCACCACCATGTTCCCAGTTTCTCTCCTTCCAGCCCCCAGCCCCCCAGTCTACCTTTACAATAGGTTCTCTCTCTCTCTTTCTCTCTTTCTCTCTCCCTCTCTTTCTTTCTCTCTCTCCCTCCCCCCCCCCCCCCGCCTCCTTTTTGGGCATTATGGTTTGTAGTATAGATCCTGAAAGATTATCACGTATATACCTTCACCTACTTTCAGTGTTCAGTTCTTGTCTACAGTGATTATTTCCAACTATTATTGTCATAGTGGTCCCTTCTCTCTCCTAACTGCCCTTTCCCACACCATTTGTGGCAATCTTCCAACCTTCCATGAAGCATTCGGGGAAAAAAAGTTTATGCAGGACCAGGGAGATGACTCAAAGGGCTGGATTCATGCTTTGTATGTTAGAACCCCATGTTTGATATTTGACACTGCAGGGTTCCCCAATGGTACAAAGAGTAGTGCCAAGGACTGCCAATTTTGATCTAAAAAAGGGAAAATAGACCCCCTCCATCACCAAAAAAAAAAAAAAGAAATCCTTAAAAGTATATCATCAGTGGGTACTTCACTATTGCATGTTTACTTTTTTTAGTGGGGGAGGTTTTTGCCACATTTGACTATGCTCAGTGCTTAATCCTGGCTCTCTGTTTAGTGATCACTCCAGGAGGTGCTCAGGGGACCTTTAGGGGTACTGGGATAGAATGTGGGTAAGATTTATGTAAGGCAAAAGTGCCCTACCCACTGTTCTATCTCTGACTCCTGAATTTTAAGTTTTAATTTTACATCTATGCCCTTTCTTTTTAAATAAGTCAGTGCATTTTAAAGCTATTCAGAATATATTTATATCAACTTTCAGGACTACCTTCTTTTTTATATTACCAGACGGTATTCTAATGGAAGTGTTGCTGGACTGCAGGTTCTTTGAAGGCTGGTCTTTGGCTGTTTATTTTACTCTTTTACTTTAGGTATAACAAAGTGTGTGGCATATAGGAAAGTATATGGCCCATCAAAAAAAAGACAGGAAGGAAACATAGGCAATAATAAACATTCAAAGGCAACAGAGCCAGAGGATTGTTCTGCAGTACTTAATCAGGGGAACAGAGATGGAGGTTCCTTGGGACGTTAGTGGAAGGAAGAGAGCACTCTGTTGATAGGTGAGGTGTTGGAGCAGTTTATGCACAAAGTTATCATTAGCAGTCTTGTCAATTACAAATCTGCCATACAGATGGAGAAAAGAAACAAGTGTTTAGATGGAAGGGAGGGAGGCTTTATTCTGAGTATGTAAGAATAAAAAAAATGAAGGACTGGAGAGAAGGACCATGGTTATGGCAGTTAACTTGCGTGTGAGTGACCCTGGTCCAATCCCTAGCATGGAATATGGTGCCCAATATGCTAGTATAGCACCAGCAACCATGCTTTGTCTTTCTTTTTTAAAAGATGATGTTCATTTAAAGGCCCTCCCGTTGATCGTCGATTTGCTCGAGCGGGCCCAGTAACGTCTCCATTGGAGACTTTGTTGTTACTGTGTCTGGCATATCGAATACTCTCGGTAGCTTGCCAGGCTCTCCGAGAGGGGCGGAGGAATCGAACTCGGGTCGGCCATGTTGGCCGCGTGTAAGGCGAACGCCCAACCCGCTGTGCTATCGCTCCATTTAAATAATTGTGTTAAAATTTTTTAGGCCTTTCCTTGATAGAATTGGGTTTGTATATGTGTGTCTCATTGAGAACCGCTTCAGAAACATTTTGGTGATGTCAGATGCTACTTTCAAAGACCTAAAATAACTATGTGTAACTGTCCTGGATTTCTGTGTTTTGACCTTTCCCCTTTAGCCGAAAACTAAGTGTGATCCTTACATACTTGAACACGGAGATGAGGTGAAGATTGGAGAGACAGTGATGTCCTTTCACATTCACCCTGGCAGCGATACCTGTGACGGCTGTGAACCCGGGCAGGTTAGAGCTCACCTTCGCCTTGATAAAAAAGATGACTCTTTTGGTATGTTGTGTAGGTTTGGTAACTTTTCTCTTAATTCACTGAATGTTCTGAGTGTCAGCTCCTCACTTTGTATCTAAGTGGAATGGTACTGTATTGAAGTATCCTTTTCAGTGTGCATTAGCAGATGAGTCTGAGAAATTATATGTATTTGAAATTTTTTTTAACAATTTTTTTTAAAATAACGAGTTTTTACTGGTCGATTCTTACTACAGTCGATTTATGTAATAATTTAGCTATGTGCTATTAGCTTTAGGTAACTTTCTGGTGGTTAATACTCATCAGCTCTGTACCATCAGTCTTTTGAAGCAATACTGTAATGGTAGCTAGATGTCCCTCAAAAGAGTAATTGTATGGGACAGGAGAGATAGTACTAGGGCATAAGCACCTGATTTGCATGTAGATGTACCCGGTTCCATCCCCAGTACCACATACTGACCCCCAATCACTGCCAGAACTGATCCCTGAGAACAAAGTCAGGAGTAAACCCAGATAACGCCCAGATGTAGCCCAGCCCCCTCGCCTTCCTGCAGGGTAGGTGGGGAGTAATTGTGACTAGTGATAGAGCTCAGTAGAAAACACTTGTGTGGCTTGTGTTAGGTCCTAAATTCAATCCCTGGCACCACAAAATTTTAAAATAAGATTAATTGTGACATCATCCTAAGAAAGATTGTCATTGAACATCTATTTGCTGATATGAAAAGTCATCGAGAGTTAAACTCTGAATGATAGAAAATAATAGGCCAAAGACATTAAGAACTATTGACTGACTGGTCCAGAGACGCCCAATTGAATCCAAGAATGGATTAGTGCCCTACAGAAATGTCTCTGGAACCCAACTATTTACAATCCAGGGTTCCAGAAGCGCATGGCTGTTGCACCCGAGATATTCAACATGAGTGATGGGCAATAAATGATCTAGCATCTGTCCCTGGCAGGCAGACTTGACTAGTGGCAGGAAAATTTGAGCAAAACATAATGCCCAAAAGTAGAGAGAGAGTATTGGGGAAATTGCCTGCCATGAAGGCAGGGTGAGGACTGGGATGGGGAAGAGGGCATATACTGGGGACACTGGTGGTAGGAGGTATGCACTGGTGGCGGGATGGGTGTTCTAACATTGTATGGCTGGATCTCAAACATGAAAGCGTTGTAGCTGTATCTCATGGTGATTCAATATAAAAAAAATAATTTGGAGTTCATGCTCAATTCAATCAGCTTAATCATTGGCTGAATAAAGAGCAGTACTCCTACATTAAAAAAAACAAAAGAACTATTCGCTTATTGTGCTGTCTTGGGTACATTTCTGCTAATATGTCATTGTTGTGATGTGCCTCTCCACTGGAGAAGTTACTCCTTTGCTTTCAGTGTACACATAGATCTTGTATATTCCAAATAGAGTCTTGAACTAGTAAATATTTCTTTCACATGAGTTTTCCCGATACCATGAATATATGACTGTCTATATTGTTTCTTTTTTGGTCACACCCGGAGATGCACAGGAGTTACTCCTGACTCTGTACTCAGGAATCATTCCTGGCAGTGCTCAGGGTCCATATGAGATGCTGGGAATCGAACCTGGGTTGACCATGTACAAGGCAAATGCCCTACTTGCTGTGCTATAGCTCCAGTTCCCGTTTTTTGTTTCTGGTGTTAGGTTATAAAAATAGGGGCAGGAGCGATAGTACAGCAGATAGGACGTTTGCCTTGCACATGGCTGACCCGGGTTCAATCCCCAGCATCCCATATGGTCCCCCAAACACTGCCAGGAGTAATTCCTAAGTGCAGAGCCAGGAGTAATCCCTGAGCATTGTTGGGTGTGACCCAAAAAGCAAATAAATGAATAAATAAATAAATAAAAGATTATAAACATACTATGACACATTGCACAGTAATAGGAGCCTTGAGTCCTCTGAAATTTTTTTAGCACCTATCTGTTCCTTTGGAAAATTTAGAGTATTTTTGCATTGGGATTCTATTATAAAAATCATAGGAAAAAGTTAAAATATTAGTGTTTCTTTTCTTATCTATTCTATCAGTTTCTATAATCTTTTAGTTTTGAGATTCCAGTCAATTTTAGTTATATAAATACTTTCAAAAGACCTTGTCACAACTCAAAAAATGTTTGCTTGAACTTTTGGTCGGTCTTTATATGGGACAGTAATACAGTTGATTTTTGTATTATTAAGTAGCAAGCAGTATAATTTTTTAGATAAAAATCTAGTAGAGTGTAGTGCTTTTCTTAAAGTATATTGTGTTGGCACTGGAGCGATAGACAGCAGGTAGGGTGTTTGCTTTGCATGCGGCCAACCTGAGTTTGATTCCCAGCATCCTATATGGTCCCGTGAGCACTGCCAGAAGTAATTCCTGAGTGCAGAGCCAGGAGTAACCCCTGTGCATCACTGGGTGTGACCCAAAATGCCAAAATAAAAAGTATATTGCATTTAGAAAAGTTTGCTTTTTTTTTTTTTCAGTCGGTCCAGCACTCAGTAAGGAAGAAAAAGAATTGGAAAGAAGAAAGGAATTAAAGAAAATACGAGTGAAATATGGTTTGCAGGTAAGGATGTTAGATATTGTTTGATATGATAAATTGTACATATGACTTTGACCAAAATGCCATTAAATATACATCATCCATTTTATATAGAGAAGCTCTTTGTAATGATTTTTATATTTATATATAAAAAACTACATAGTATCTATTTTGCAACAAAATGTTGATTGGAATAGAAAAATGGTAATTCCCTACATTTGAAAAGCCATTTCTGTTTTTAACAAACTTGTATTAAAATGATTCCACTGAAATTGGGAGGTGGTAGTTGAAGAGGCTGGAGCCCCCCAAGCCTTGCATCTCACAGTCCTGAGTCCAGTCCCAGCTACTGTTACTGCCCCTCTTGCAACTCAGCACTACTGGGCCCCTGCAGGACGGCTTGAGCACCCCTCTCCCACTCCCCCAAAATAAAAACAACTAATACAGCCTGGGTTTCAGAACTATAGTAATTAAAACAATTTATTATTGGCATAACAGTAAACAGATAGACTTATGCAGTAGAAAAAAAGGAGTCCCAAAACTAGATGTTATTCATGTATGTGTACACATGCATGTGTCGTTTTCAAGTAAATTAGCATGAGGACAAATTGGAGAAAAGATGGTCTCTTTCAACAGATGATGCTGGAACAGTTGGATAGCATAGGCAAAAGCAAAACAGTTTTTTGGGTATAGTTTCTAGCACATATAAAAGTAGCACTGTAGCACTGTCCTCCTGTTGTTCTCGATTTGCTCGAGCAGGCACCAGTAACATCTCACAACAAATTGTGAGACTTGTTACTGTTTTTGACATATCAAATACGCCACGGGGAGCTTGCCAGGCTTTGCCATGTGGGCGAGATACTCTCAGTAGCTTGCAGGGCTCTGAGAGAGGCGGAGGAATCGAACCCGGGTTGGCCATGTGCAAGGCAAATGCCCTACCCACTATGCTATCGCTCCAGCCCACATATAAAACTAAATGGAAAAAAAAAAAACGGGCTGGAGCCATAGCACAGTGGGTAGGGCGTTTGCCTTGCACATCTTGCACATGGCCGACCCAGATTTGATTCCCAGCATCCCATATGTTCCTCTGAGCACTGCTAGGAGAATAACCCCTGTGCATTGCCGGGTGTGACCCAAAACACCAAAAAAAAAAAAAAAAAAAAAAGGTAAATTAGATTGTGATTAAATTTGGGAGAAAAATAAAAATACATGAGGAGAAAGTGAATTGTTTTCTGAATAAATTTAATTCAATGTCTGTATCTTCTTTGGGCAAAACCCATTTGAGCTAGTAATTCTGTACTTTCCTTATGTGTTTAAAAGTTAAATTATGAAAAAGCCTCAGGTACTTTACTTAGACTGCTCTAGCAGTCCTTGGCATCTCTGCATGACTGACATATTTTCCATATAAAGACCAGCAGGTAATAAGAAAAAGAAAGAGAAGTTTTCTCTGAGAACCTAAGCTGAGTTGATTGACTTTTCTTTGGTGCTTCTGCCACATCTCGTGCATACTTTTATTGTTGAGCTGGTTTTACTGTAACAAACTAGATACTATGTGTGTCTGCTCTCTGAAATCATAAATTTATCTGCATTCTGTCACCTAACATGAAGCTTAATAAACTCACTAATCAGTAATTATCTGTTGAGTGACTGGTAATTATATAAGTGGTGAAGTATTAAAGCAAAAATGCTTGATTATTACCAGGGTATTTGTGGGGCAAGGAATGTGGTTTAGCCTCAGTGGTAAACCACCTGTCTTGCCTATGTCAAGCTGGGTTCAATTCCTAGCACCAAAAAGGGAAAAAAAATAAAGGATTATTCTCATTCAATTATAAAATACTTCTGTTTCTTCCAAGAAACAGTTTCAAACCATTTTAGTTCTTATGGAGTGTTCAGTTCCTTAAAAATATAAAGAAGAGGGGACTGGAGTGATAGCCCAGCTGGTAGGGCATTTGCCTTGCATGCGGCTGACCCGGGTTCAATTCCCAGCATCCCATATGGTCCCCTGAGCACCTCCAGGAGTGATTTGAGTGCAGAGCCAGGAGTGATCCCTGAGCATCGCTGGGTGTGACCCATAAAGCAAAAATATAAATATAAAGATGAGGTGCTGGGGTGATAGCACAATGGGTAGGGTGTTTGCCTTGCACATGGCTGACCCAGGTTTGACTCCCAGTATCCCATATGGTCCCCCAAGCACTGCCAGGAGTAATTCCTGAGTGCATGAGCCAGGAATAACCCCTGTGCATTGCTGAGTGTGACCTAAAAAATAGTAATAATTATATATACAAAGGGCTGGAGCGATAGCACAGCGGTAGGGCGTTCGCCTTACAAGCGTCCAACATGGCCGACCCGAGTTCGATTCCTCCGCCCCTCTCGGAGAGCCCGGCAAGCTACCGAGAGTATTCGATATGCCAGACACAGTAACAACAAAGTCTTCAATGGAGACGTTACTGGGCCCGCTCGAGCAAATCGACGATCAACGGGAGGGCCTTTACCTTTATATATACAAAGAAGAAATAAGTTTTTCCCCCCCACCACCATGGTACTGTATATTTCTTGAATACTGGTATTTCATAGGAGAAAATGAGTACTTAGTATTAAATCAAAATATACTGTTACGGTTGTATATTATAATTTATATTGTTTTATGTATAATTTGTCTAGGCCTTGAAATAATACAAACATTTTAAAGGATAGAATACATAGTATACAGTAGCCTAACTTATGACCTGTTCTGTTTAAGAGGCCAGATTGAGCCATGTTTGTTAAGCAAGGCAGCTATACAAACATGTTTTTATTTATCAGCTTTGTCTTCCTCAATGAATGTTTTATTTTTGTAAAGAATACAGACTATGAAGATGACAAGGCATTGAAGAATCCAAAATACAAAGATAGAGCTGGAAAGCGTAGGGAGCAGATTGGAAGTGAAGGAACTTTCCAGAGAGATGATGCTCCAGCATCTGTTCACTCGTAAGTATTGAATCTTAGTGCTTGTGACTTTCTTTGAACTATATCATAATTTGTAGCATAGCCTGACTTCGAGGGATTTTTACTTTGAATAGATAGTCTTTAAAAGTGTAGCTTATACAAGAAACACTATTCTTCCTTTAATGTTAGAATGCATTATTTCTTAGGAAATGCCTGAATGAATATGTAAGTACCTTTAGCTGCACACACATGTGTAACCAGCATTCCAGCCACTCACTTGTGTGAACATATTTTCTTAGATATCTAGATGCCTAGGCTAGTAAAATATTGATATGGACTTATATATTTAATTACTCAACTATTTTTGTTCTCATTGACTTTTTATAAAATATATTCTTTTGATTTGGCTGTAGAAAAAAGACATTTCCTTACCCCAAGGTTTGAATCTTTAATATGAAACTGGTAAATAATTATTAAGACTTGATTAAATGTTATTTTATTTGATTCTTAGAGGTTTTTTTTTTTTGTTTTTGTTTTGTTTTGTTTTGGGTTTATTTTTTTGCTTTTTGGGGCACACCCAGCAATGCCCAGGGGTTACTCCTGCGGTGCTCAGGGGACCATATAGGAAACTGGGAATTGAACTCAGATTGTCTGCATGCAAGGCAAACGTCTTACCTGCTGTGCTAGTTGTGTGATAGTTGTTGCAATATATAATAATATACCAACACACTAAAATATACATAATGGTATATAAATTATATCTCAATTAAAAAATTTTTGTAGCGCTGAAAAGACCATGTGGTGTAGAACATTAAAATAACCCTTATATTAGCAGAAAGTTCTGTCTCATTTTATTTTAACATTTTAAAAGTGATATATAGGAAAGGACACAGTAGAGAAAGGAACACAAATACTGTGTCAGTATCAGTGATCTATCACAAATTCCATGTATTTCTTAGCCAAGAAATAATGGATGTAACCCCAAAGGCTACAGCCTCCTAGTGCCTCCTCAGAAGCACTGCTCCTATTCCTCACTCCTCCCCAAGGGTCACTGCCCTGACTTCCCACTTATTTTTTAATTTTTAAATAAAGGGAACAATTTAGTGTTTTGGTGTCCCTTTTCCCAAACATTTTGTTAGCTGTATTTTATTTTCATTGCTATTCGATATTCTTTCATATGACCATGCCACAGTTAAACTATTTTAACTTTGACAGACATTTGGGTTGCTTCCAATGTTTGTATTGCTTGATTTGCTGCAAATGCTTTTTTTTTTCTTTTGGGGTCACACCCAGCGATGCACAGGGATTACTCCTGGATCATGCATTCAGAAATCACTCCTGGCGGTGCTTGGGGGACCATAATGGGATGCTGGGAATCGAACCTGGTTCGGCCGCATGCAAGGCAAATGCCCTACCCACTGTGCTATCGCTCCAACCCTGCAAATGCTTTTTTTTTTTTTTTCAGTATCAGGGATTATTAAGCTCAGGCCCTCATGTATGTAACCCATATGCTTTACCCTTAAGCCACATCCCTGGCCCTGCAAAAACATGTCTCTCTGATGTACTATGTTTGTGCTTTTCTATTAGTGTATGTGGGTATAGATAACAGTATTTGTATCTTCGTTTAGGGTAGATAATGACAGTTGTACTTTTACCAATTACTAATATCTCATTATTGTATAATAAAAGTGACCCTCACATTCTTTTCAAAATAGACCATCATCTTAATTTCTTTTTTAGTGAAATTACTGATAGCAACAAAGGTCGGAAGATGTTGGAGAAGATGGGATGGAAAAAAGGAGAGGGCCTGGGGAAGGATGGAGGAGGAATGAAAACTCCGGTAGGACTTTTGCCTTCTTGTATTCTTTATTTTTGCAGTAGTTGTTTGTTTTCTGTGTTTTTAGGAAGACGAGTTTTTTCACTTCGTCAGGGTAGAATAGTGACATTTCTTGACCCAAAGCTTTTTCTGCAGCTTTTATTTGCTTTTAGTGACTTCCTTACTGCTACTAAATGTTGTGGGAACACTGTGTCACTTTATAAACTTTATTCTCTAGAGAGTCTGTTTTAGGTTCAAGAAAAGGAACAGAGAGAGTAATGCCAAAAAACAATACTGTGGTTTTCCTGCAGTCCCTTGGTTCATTGACGGTTCAGATTATTTTCCACAAAAACTTGACAAAGTAAAGTACTGACTAAAGAACTTTTCTTTTTTTTTCTTCCTTTTCTTGGGTGGGGGGGGAGATCTTCCAAGTGGTGCTCAGGAGGCCAGTGACCCCTCCTCACGATTCCCTGCCAGTGAGTCAGAGCTGGGGACTCTCTGGGCCACCATGGTGATGCTTGCAGGCCTCAAAGGCTCTACCCAGCAATGCTCGTGTGGTTCTGGGGGACCAAACCAGAGCCAGCTGCCGGCAAGGCATGTGCCTTAGCCCTGTACTATCTTTCCAGACCCCAAGAACTTTCTTGGTATTTTGGCATCTAAAGAAATAAAAGGTGGGGGTGTGGGTGGCCTGGTTCAATCCCCAGTACCACACATATATGGTCCCCTGAGCCTTGCCAGGAGTGATCCCTGAGCACATCATATGAACTATTTTTCATGGATATCATGAAGATAAAGCCTTTAGTGTGAGATCTGACAGATATTAGGTATTCAGTAATTGGTAGTTCTGATTGGTTCTTTTTGTTTGTTTTTGTTTTTGGACCACACTTATATTTGCTCAGGGCTTACTCCTTTCTCTGTGCTCAGGGATCAATCACTCCTGGCAAGGCTCGGGACCGTATGTGTGTGGTACTGGGGATTGAACCGGGCCAGGCTTTGCCTGCTCTACTATCTCTCTGGCTGCTCTAACTGGTTCTTAAAATAATGAGGAGTCCTGAACTTCTACTGAGAAAACAAAAGGTATTATCTATGATTCAGTGTTTCACTTATGTGAGGGTAGGCTGGTAAGTTTCAATAAATCAGCTGTTTTCCTTCTGCTTAGAGTAGAAAGACAGAATATCACATGTTCTTACTGTCGGTCAAGGGACTGCAGAAAAATCTGTTGTTGTTTCATTTGTAATGGCTGTATTTATTTCTGTATATTTTTAAATGCATGTCTAGACTTTTTATTTGCATCAATCTTCCTTTTCTTTCTTTTTTCTTTTTGATTTTTGGGCCACACCCGGCAGTGCTCAGGGAGTTTATTCCTGGCTCTGTACTCAGGAATCACTCCTGGAAGGGCTCAGGGGACCACCTGGGATGCCAGGGATCAAACCTGGGTCAGCTTCCTGTAAGGCAAACTCTATTCACTGTGCTATTGTTTCAGCTCCAGCTCTGCAAAGAATTGTTTAGCAAACTTAATACATCAGATTTCAGTGTGTTTAGATTCTGCAGTAAGTTTTGCGCTTAACTTTTGGTTTACAGATTCAACTTCAGCTTCGACGAACACATGCAGGCTTGGGGACTGGAAACCCGTCCTCAATTGAAGATGTTCACCTTTTCCAGAACAAGAGCAAAAAGAACTGGGAAAAGGCACGGGAGCGTTTTGCTGAAAACTTCCCAGAAACAAAACCTCAAAAAGATGCACCGGGGACCTTGCCTTGGGTAAAGGGGACTGTAGAGTGAAAGTCAATCATTGAACAAAGTCATGCTTTTTTTTAAAAAAGGAGCTTGGAAACTCTTATTTTATGCAGAAGTTTTCTCTCCAGAAGAGTGGCACGAGGGAACCGTGTCACAGCTCATGCCTTTTGATTCAAAAATGTGTAAGAAAGTAAGGTTTGCAGCTTTTAAAACCATTTTTTAAAGTTGATGAATAGTGACTGCAAATCAGGTGAAGTTGAGGGTGGTCAGAAGTTCACAGGGCACAGATGAACTCAGACCTTATTATCTTGTCATTTATAATATCCGTATATGCAACTATCCATATAAGCAAAATTCATGTAACTACTAATGACTTAAATGTACATTTGTCCTTGTCTTCATGTATTCATTATTATTATATGTGCGCACACACAAAGTTTATAAAAACAATTTAACTATAAGCATCTTTGTTTATGCCCTTTAGAACCTAGATTTTTAAAAAGTTGAGAAAACCTGGGTAGTGGTCCATAAATTTTTTGATCCTTGGAACAACCCTAAGTAATATTATTAAAGAACTAATGAGCAGGTGACATGTTGTAGAAAATTAGTCTTTCATTGTTTTCTTCTGTGAAGAATCTTGTTGGTTTGTACTGTATATTAAGCATTTACATTTGGTTTATTTCATAGCTGAAATATTTAGGTATGAACAGTTGAGCACAGCATTAAACTAGTCAATGTGCTGTGCAGTTTGTAGTTTTGATAAATCCCATTGCTGGCAATGGAGTTGTGCCAGAGAAATCTGATTTCTAGTGCAAAAGAATTACCTGGCCAAGACCTCAAATTAAAAATATTTATTGAAAGTGTTCTCAAATGCAATAAAAGTATTGTAGCATCAAAAAGTGTGATTCATTGAGCCAGTGATTCAAATGTAATGGTCTGCCTTGAACTCTACAATCGGAATTTTCCTCTTGACATTTGGGCAGAGCAGTCACGGAAACTGGCCTCAGAGTGCTGGAGACTGCAGTGCAGTTTCCTGAGGACAGGTGTCACTGCTTGGCTAATATCAGTATTCTTTTTCGTTCAACTTTTCTCTCAGACTTTTTACTGGGAAATTAATGCTGAAATGATCCTTTTCTTCCATTAACTATAAGTTGTCACTTCCCCATCTCTATAAAGAAATGTCTTCAAGATTTAGAAAGGAAAGGAAAATTTTTTTAAATTTATAAAGTAGGGAAGATAATTAAGAAAGGTTACATTGGAACTTCTGGTTTAAAGAGAATACTTAGAAAAGTGGGTGGGAGAAGAAAAATTAATTTATTACTGAAAAGACATCTGGGAAAGAGGACGCTCAATGGACTGTGCTCATGCATTGCATGCAGGAGACTGGGGTTTGATCCCCAGCACTCTGTGGTCTGAGCGCAGAGCTAGGAGTATCCCTGACTGCTGCTGGGTGTGACCCTAGAAGTCCCCAAAATTAAAATGACATTTTTTACCTAACAGGCTGTCAAGTTTCTGTAGCTCTAATCTAGGATAATTAAAGGCCCTGTAGCTCCAAATCTCAACAATTTTCTCGACAATGGGGTTTCCCTCTCTGTCCACCCTGCCACCTGCAAATTTGACTTGGAGGAAATCTGAGTGTCCTGTCATTTTCTATAAAATAGAAGAACAGAATTATTCTTATAAATGCAGTTCTAATATCGGTGCCCGTTGCATGCAGCAATTATTTGACCCCAAATCAGACTGCTTCTGGCAGATCTCACTCATTGGATTAGTATGCAGCTGTCTCTATATAATATTTCCTGTTTTTATTACTAGTTTGAGAAGAACTTTTTTCATTGTTTTGTTAAGAAAATGGAAACTTGAAAATGGTGATAAAAATAGAAATATATGTGATACTTTGCATTATGAAAAAATTTTCAGATCTAAAGTCTCAGGGCTACACTTTGTAGTGGTTATGGCACTGAATAATTTCTGGGTCTATTTCCATCTGTGAAATAAGTATCTCACATGTCTGTCAAATAAATAATGATAAAATGTATATAAAAGCACTTTGTAAGCTGTACAAGTAGAACAGATGTAAGCTTCTATTTGTTTAGAAGTGTAGATGTGAATTATGTACAATTTGGATAATACATAAAATTGTTTTGTGTCTAATATTTTAATTTGTAGTTCATTCACATTCTATAAATTGACAGTAACTTTATATGTATATTTTGACTGGATCTATAAGTTGCTCAGTATTGAGAAAAGTACTTTGTAGAACATTAGAAACTGGAAAAACTGAAAAGAAAACACCAATATTAAGAAGATCAGGTTTTCTATAGTGAGCATAAAATTGTTTTGATAAAAGAGAGGACTATTTTTTCTGTTCCTGACTAGCTTTTAGTTTTGATATTTCATTTTTATTCTAGTTGTGAACTTATTTAGCTTACCCAAATCAAACACTTGCCAACTTTCCTGTAACAGATAATTTCATTATTTACTAACATGGCACGTTTTCAAGGAGCAGACAAAAGATTAAATCTGAGGTAAGGGGAAGCAAGAAGTATCTGAGATTGTGTTCAAAGGTGGTCTATCAAATTAGAGAACAGAGAGATGTACTTGTCCTACCCAGAAGTATTTCTAGACCAAACACCTGAAGGTGTTGCCAGGAACAAGAGTATGTTCCCCCATCATCTTGTTTCAAGTGCACTTATTTTTCTAGGGTAGCACGTACATCTCTACTCTGCATCTTTGATCCGAAACATTTCATTTTATTTTTCCAGACTTTAAAGTTGAAATATGTGGAGGCCAAAGAGAAAGTACAGGGGTTAAGGCACCTGTCTTGCTTGTAGCGGACCCCAGTTTAACACCCAGCAACACATGGTATGCTGAGCACCACCAGAAATGTGAACCCTGAGCACTGCCAGGTATGGCCAATAAATAAATAAATAAAAACATTTTAAGTTGAAATATATTTAGATTTTTTAAGTGATGCAATATCTATGTGTATTGCCTGTGTGTCAAATCTAGACTTTCTGTTTCATTCTATTGTTGATGGTGCTGGGGATCAAAGCCAGGATCTCATACAACCAGGGCATGCCCTGAACCACCAAGCTATATCCCAACTCCTGTGAGTGTTAGATTAGACCTGGTAGTTACAAAATGACTTTTGGTGGGGCCAGAGCAATAGCACAGCGGGGAGGGCGTTTGCCTTGTACACAGCCAACCTCGGTTCAGTTTCTGGCATCCCATATGATCCCCCATGCACCACCAGGAGTGATTCCTGAGCAGAGAGCCAGGAGTGACCCCTGAGCATTGCTGGGTGTGCCCCCCCCCCCCCCCCCCCCCCCGCCAAAGAAAATGGCTTTTGGAAGATGAGCTATAGTCATGTCCACTCTTTTGGGAGGGAGGGGGAATTTGGGCACCACCCGACAGTACTCTGTGCTGGGCATCTCTTCTGGCAGTGCTCAGGGGACTATGTGGTGCCAGTGATTGAGCCTGGGCTGTTCGCTTGCAAGGCAGGTACCTTAGCTCTGTACTCACTGTACAGCCCCAGTGTTCTCTTATCAGGAAAACGAAGCTTGCCCAGATGCTCTCACAGTAGACACAAGACCATTCTTTGGAACCTGATTGCACGAGTGCCCAAAATTGCAAGAGAAGTTGAAAAGGTGGGTGATAGAATAGTCTCAGTTGCTAAACCAACCATGAACCACTCATCGGGGACCTAATGCTCAAACAAAATGTAAGTTCACTGAGCAGGGCTTTTAGAAGGTGGACAGTGGAGACTGAATGGGAAATAACTGCCAACTAGATAGCAGCTACCCATCGGGGGGCCTGGGAAGCTGGTTCATTTGTGATGCAGTTCTACAGTGTAGTGTTTTGTGGTTATTCAGATGAATGACAACATCTATGCCCTGGTGATAATCTTGACTACATTGTTGATCTTACATAGAAGCCTGTATATGTATAAATCCATTCATAAAAAATGTTGAGTGCATTTAGGAGCTCTTAAGTTTGATTCCTGGAACTGTATGGTTCCCTGAGAACTATCAGGAGCGATCCCCAAACATAAGCATAGATCAGGGTGTGGCCCTTGAGCACTCCCCCAAACAAAGCTCTGCCACTGCCCTGTAGCACTGCCCTCCCATTGCTCATCGATTTGCTTGAGCGGGCCCAGTAACGTCTCCATCGTGAGACTTGCTGTTACTGTTTTTGGCATACTGAATACGTTACGGGTAGCTTGCCAGGCTTTGCCATGCGGGCGTGATACTCTCGGTAGCTTGCCAGGCTCTCCTAGAGGGGCAGAGGAATTGAACCCGGGTTGGCCGGGCCGGCCGCGTGCAAGGCAAATGCCCTACCCACTGTGCTATCGCTCCAGCTCCCCCAACTCCAGACTCCAGACTCAAGTTCCACAAAACAAAATACTTTTCAGGTACATATGGAGTTATTAATTATCAGGGAGTAAGCAAATTTACACTTTTTGTTATTTGCATATTTGAACTTTAAGACAAGTACAATCGTGTTGTTTGCAGTAGACACTTTATGAATAGGAATTCACACACATTTATGAATACACCCCCAGAAAGTGAAGAGGCCTCTGGGGCCCACCCTAGGTCCACAGCGTGTGCATGTGTGAGTGACCAGTAGTCTTCTCCAAACCAGGTCTCTAGTTTGCTCTGTTAGGTGGCTGCACCAGTCTGACCATGATGGAAACCAGAAACCTAGGAGGCGACCTCCATTTTTCCTCCATCACCTTCTCTCCCTGTGCCCATAACTCTGTTGTGTTAGTCCTCATCACTCATCTGGACTCCCAGGAGGTTAGCTGGTGTCTCCAGACTCCATGCTGCAGGCACTGTCTTCAGAACTTCTTTTCTTCATTTATGTAAATCCTCTGAGCACACAAAACAAAACCCTGACTGGAGAGATAGTACAGGGGTGAAGGCACTTGCCTGGTGTGTGGCTGGTCCCAATTTCATCCCTGACACCACATAAGGTCCATTTGAGCACTGCCAGGAATGATCCTTGAGCATAAGGCCAGGAAAAAGTAAGCCTTAACCACAGCTCGGTGGGATCCACCCCACCCCCAAATAAAAAAAAGCTGAAAGGAAAACAGAACTGAAAACAAAATACTAGTATATAAGCAGCCCCCTACTGACCTAGTCACTGCCAGCTTTTCTGTTTTGTGTCACTCATGCTTGCTTGCTCTCTGGGCTCCAGCATGCTCGCCTATTTCTGGTTCCTCAGGCTGCCAAGGCCTGTCTCATCTCAGAATACTTAGATGCCATTATGCATGGAATACTCTTTCTCTGTCCTTAGCCTTACCCTAGATCTCTGCTAATTCTTTAAGAATGCCTTCCTTGTCTCCCTAGACTAATTGCTTTGATAACTTTCCTTGACGATCCTTATTTCTTTCATTTAGACTACTTATTTTGTTACAGTGTGATTGTTCTCTCTGGATTCTGAGTGGCATGTGGCCTGGACCTTGGTTTTTCTCATGAGTACCTTCCTATTGCCATGCACTATACCTGAAACTTAGAGGCACGAAGAGAAGAGCAAGGTGGGCTTGGGGAACTACAAATAGCTTGATCTAGATGAAGTTTGCCATGACTGAGGAGATACGGGAAGAACTGAGCATGACTGAGGATCTTTAGCAATGACTTTCAAATCATAATCCAAGATAAGAAACACAGTTTGTAACACAGTTCCATGCTTGTCTGTGTTTGCATACCTAGCAGATTTTATATACCAGTTCTTAGTCATTAGTTCATGTAATGAACTTTCATTTTTGTTTTCCAAATGAATGGTTCCAACCACTAAAGTGATTTAGTGATCCACTCATGAGTTATGTCTTCCAGTTAGAAAAACACTAATTTCAAGTTTGGTTTTCTGAGTTTTGACAGGAGTAGTGGCATTGACTTCAGTGCAGCCGTGTGTGGTGTGGGTGTGGGGTTGTGGCATCAGTGTCTCACTGTGGCAATGTTAAGAGGTTCTCATATACAATCCACTTTGAGGAGAGAGTGATCTGGGCTATGCCCGGTGGTACTCAGGGATTGCTCCCAGCTCTGTGCTCAGGGATCAGCCTGAGCTGATCAGCTCAGGGACCATATGCTTTGTTGGGGGTAGAACCAGGGTCAGCTTGACTACATGTCAGGCAAGTGTCTTAACCCCTGTTTTCTCTCTTCAGCCCCTCGTGTTACCTGTTTACCCTGTCTGATTTACAATTCAAGTTATGAAATAGATTTCACAGGAAGAAAGGGTTTCACTGCTAAGAGAATGTGGGAGGAGGTTAGGGAGAGAAGCTGAGTCACATACACCCATTTTCACACTGTTCAATTTGGTTTTACCTCTTTGGCAATGAGGAATCCCTTGAAGGGTTTCAAACAGGGAAACGCCTTCATGAGATGTAGCAGATGTACTAACTGAAGAGAGGCAGAGAGGAGGCGGCAAAACTGGGGGACTGATGCACCCGTGAACAGTTTATTGAGCACCCTCAGTTACTGTGCAGATCTCAAAGACAGGGACTTTCTCATATTCACTGCTGTGTCTTCAGTCCCTGTCACAGGATTGCTTGGTATAGAAGGGACTGTGTTGGGAGGGGAGGTTAAACACATATTTGCAGCATGTCAGGCATTGAAACATGCATTTGCTTATACTGTCTTACTTATTCCTGCTGGCATTTTATGATTTACAAAACTGAAGCTTAAAAGAGGTGCTCAGCTCCCATTTGACCCAGCGATACCACTCCTGGGAATATATCCCAGAGAGGCAAAAATGTGTAGCCGAAGTGACATCTGCACTTGTTTGTTCATTGCAGCACTCTTTACAGTAGCCAGAAACTGGAAGAGACCTGAGTGCCCAAGAACAGATGACTGGTTAAAGAAACTTTGGTACATCTACACAATGGAGTACTATGTAGCTGTTAGAAAAGATGAAGTCGTGAACTTTACATACAAGTGGTACAATATGGAAAGTATCATGCTAAGCGAAATGAGTCAGAAAGAGAGGGATAGAAAGATTGCATTCATCTGGAGGATATAAAATAACAAAATATGAGATTAATACCCAAGAATAGCTGAGATCAACACCAGGAGAATTACTCCATAGCTTAGAGGCCAGCCGGGTATTCTAGGGGAAAGGACAATTCAGATAGAAAAGGGAACACCAAATGGAGGGTGTTTGGAGGATCCTCCCAGGAGGGGAGATGCAGGTTGAAAGTAGACTGAACTGAACATGTTCGCCACTCAATGCCTCTTTTGCTGATCACAACACCCAAAAGGAGAGAGAGAACAAAAGGGAATGCCCTGCCACAGTGGCAGGGGGGGATGGGGGGATGGGAGGGAGGGATATTATCCTGGTGGTGGAAAATGGGCACTGGTGGAGGGATGGGTATTTGATCGTGGTATGACCGAGATCCAAGCACAAAGATTTGTAAATCTACAACTGTACCTCATGGTGTTTCACTAATAATAAAAAAATTTAAAAAAATTAAAAAAAATAAATAAAATTCATGAAAGAAAATTTAAAAAAAAAAAAGAGGTGCTCAGGGGATTGAGGCCATTCCTGAGCAATGTGGGCTTGATGGTGACGTGCTCATGCAGGTCAGTGCTCAGGCAGGCGGTGCTTGAGCAAGGGCCTGGAGGATGGGGCACTTGTGGTGCTAGAGACTGAACCGGGGGTTTTGCGCGTTCTGCACCTGTGCTCTACCACGGGAGCAGTCTTCCTCGCTTTTATTTTGCTTTTGGCAGATTGGAATAAGCAGAGTTTAAGTTTTTATTCTTTTCATCTCAGTGGAAATGGTTAAGCGTATAATAGGCTGAAGAGTGAGTGACCTGGGTTCAAATGATAGATAACTCAAGGAGCTTTCAACATTTATGCAAACTTACGTCCAGCAGTCTTTGTGGGACTGTAGAACTGAGCAGTGTCCAGGGCATGGTAAGTCCTGACATAGTAACAATTGTTGGTATTGGGCTGGGCTCCCAATAGCAAGAGTGTGATTGTAGGGATCATTGATGGAGTAAGCGGGGCGGGGTGTTGAGGCAGGGTCAGGTGAATCAAAACAGGGGTCATCTGTTGATGATAAGAGACAGATGTGAACCAGAAGACTGGGGAGCTGAATTTTTGTTGTTTTGGGCCATGGGCTGGAGCAATAGCACAGCGGGTAGGGTGTTTGCCTTGCATGTGGCCAACCCGGGTTCGATTCCTCCACCCCTCTCAGCCCAGCAAGCTACCGAGAGTATCTCACCTGCAGGGCAAAGCCTGACGAGCTACCCATGACTTATTCGACATGCCAAAAACAATAACAACAAAGTCTCACTATTTGTTGTGAGATGTTACTGGTGCCAACAGAAGTAGTCTACAGTGCTACTTCTGGTAGAAAGTAAAGGCTAATCATCACATGAAGGCCTTGAATTGTTACAGAGAGTATCACTCCAGAATACTTCGTTCATTTCAGAGCTTTTTCAAAAGCCAAAGATTTTAGGGCCATAGGAGCATTTGCTTTTGTTTTTATTTTTTATTGTTATAAAGTTGTTATGCTTGACTTAGTCATACAAAGTTCTAACACCCATCTCTTCACCAGTGTACATTTCCTGCCACCAGCGAATGTCCCCAGTTTCCTTCCCCAGCCTGCCTCTATGGCAAACACTCTCTCTCTCTCTCTCTCTCTCTCTCTCTCTCTCTCTCTCTCTCTCTCTCTCTCTCTCTCTATCTCTTTCCCCTCCCATCCACTCCCCCTTTCTGAGCATTATGGTTTGCAATAAAGGTACCAAAAGGTTTTCTCTTTATCTACTTTCAGCACTCAGTTCTTGTCCAGAGTGATCATTCCCAGCTGTCATTGTCATCGTGGTCTGTTCTCTGCCCTAACAGTGCTCCCCACTCCCCACTTGGATTGTTTCAAATTCTGGCTATTTGGTGAACAGTGCTGCAATGAACACAGGAGTGCTGATGACTTTCCTGAGTTGTGTTTTGGGTCCCTAGACTCTATTCCCAGGAGCAGTATTGATGGGTCCGATGGAAATTAAGTTTCTAGTTTTTTGAGGAATGTCCTTTTTTTTTTTTTCCCTTTTTAATTTAAAAAAAAAAATTTATTGAAGGAGAGAAAGAACAGAGTGGAATGCCCTGCCATAGAGGCAGGGTGGGATGGGGAGATGGGGGATGGGAGGGATACTGGGATCCGTGGTGGTGGGAAATGGGTACTGGTGGAGGGATGGGTATTTGATCATTGTATAATTGAAACCCAAGCACAAAATAAGTAAGTCTATAACTGTACCTCATGGTGTCTCACTAGTAAAAATTTAAAGAAAAATATTTTTTATTGAATCACTGTGAGGTACAGTTACAGACTTACAAACTTTTGTGCTTACCTTTCAGTCATACAATGATCGAGTACTCATCCCTCCACCAGTGCCCATGCATCACCACTGTTCCAGTATCCCTCCTACCACCACCACCACCCACCATATCTGTGGCAGGCACAATCCCTTTTACTCTCACTCCTTTAGGATGTTGTGGTTTGCAATGCAGGTATTAAGTGGCCATCATCTTTGGTCTGTAGTCTGCTTTCAGTATGCATCTCCCATCCCAAGCAGGCCCTGCAAGCACCCTTTACTTGGTGGTCCCTTCTCTAACTGGGCTGCCTTTTCCCCCAACATGTGAGGATGACTTCCAAGTCATGGAGCAATCCTGGTCCTTATCTCTACTCTCCTTGGGTGTTAAGTCTCCCAAGGAATGTCCTTATTTTGCAAAAAAGGCTGGACTAGAAGACATTCCCACCAGCAGTGAATGAGTCCTTTTCTCCCTGCATCAGCAGCACTGGTTGTTCTTGTTCTTCTTGATGTGTGCCAGTCTCTGTGGGTGAGATGATCTCTCGTTGTTTTAATTTGCATCCCCCTGATTAGTAGTTACAGAGTATTTTTATATGTGCCTTTTGGCCATTTGTTTTTCTTCTTGAGGAAGTTTCTATTCGCTTCTTCCGATTTTTTGATGGGATTGGATTTATTTTCTTCTAAAGTTTTTGGATATTAACATTAACATTAATATGTTTTTTATATTAACCCCTTTATCAGATGGGTATTGAGAAAATTATTTTTCCCATTTTGTGGGCTGTTTTTGTATCCTGATCACTGTTTCCTTTGTGGTGCAGAAGCTTCTAAGTTTAATGTACTCCCATTTGTTAATCTTTGCTCTCACTTGCTTTGTCAGTGGTGTTTCATCCTTAGAGATGCCTTTAGCTTCAATGTTACGGAGACTTCTGCCTACGTTTTCCTCTGTATACTTTATGGGTTCAGATACATCAAGGTCTTAATCCATTTTGACTTGACCTTTGTACTTGACCATTAGAAAGAGGTCTGAGTTGATTTTTTCAATGTCACTGAGCATTAAAGCACTATTTGTTGAAGAAGCTTTCCTTGCTCCACTTCATACTTTTTGCTTCTTTATCAGAGATTAACTGATCATATATCTGAGGGTCTGTCTCAGGATATTCAACTCTATCCATTGATCTGAGGGTCTTTATTCTAATATCATGCTGTTTTAATTATTACTGCTTTGTAGTACAGTTTGAAATTGGGGAAAGTGGTATCTCTCATCTTCTTTTTCCCTAAGGACTGAGTTAGCTATTTGGAGGATTGCTTTTGTATTTAAAATATATTTTCATAGGGGCTAGAGAGATAATAGCAGGTAGTGTGATTTCCTTGCATGCAGCCAACCCAGCTTTGATCCCTGGCACACCATATTGTTCTTCAAGTTTGCCAGAAGTAATTCATGAGCACAGAACCAGGAGTAACCCCCTGAGCACCAAAATTCATTATCTGTCTCTAATCCAGAGAATTTCAGGGCAATGCTATCAACTCTAACTTCTGCTTTCAAACACTTTGTCTGGGGTCAGAGTGATAGTATAATGGGTAGTGTGCTTGCCTTGTACATGGCGAACCATTTTGATCCCGGATACCACATAAGGTCAAATCTGCATTTGCCATGAGTGATCGTTGAGTGCAAAGCCAGGAGTAAGCCCTGAACACCACTGGATGTTGCTCAAAAAAACAAAACAATGAAAAAAAAATAAAATATTTGTGATGGGGGGTTGGGGGGTGTTGTTTGTTTTTGTGTTCCAAGATTTTGGATGTGTAGAAGAAAGAACTTTACTGAGACCGTTATCCCCCTCCCCCTTTTTTCTTTTTAAATGTAGGAGTCCTGCTATTTATTCAGCTACTGATTAAGCTGACTGAAGTGGGCATGAACTCCTTTTTAAAAAAAAATGTTAATTGAATATTTGTGAGATAGACTATTATAAAACTGTTCATGATTGGTTTCAGTCATATGATGATCCAACACCCATCCCTCCATCAGTGTACATTTCCCACCATCAATGTCCCCCATTTCCCTCCCACCATCCCTCAACACCCCACCTCCTACCCCCAGTCTGCCCCTATGGCAGGGACTTTTCTCCTTTCTCTCTCTCCTTTTCCTTCTGTGCATTATGGTTCACAATACAGGTACCAAGAGAGCATCGTGTTTTTTTCAGGGTGTTCAGCATTTTTATTGGGACAGTAAGACTGGAGTAGCTTTCTGAGTGGCAGCTTTGAGGTGTGGACATGATTGCTTGTACTTCTTATAGAAGTACAAGGAGGTGGGGGTAGATAACCCATCCCAGCCTGTAGGATAACATTGGTTTGTCCCTTCTCTCTTGCCACAGGGAGCTTAGGTTTATTGGGTTACAGGAGCAGTAGCACAGTGGGTAAGTGTTTGCCTTTCACGTGGCCAACCCGGGTTTGATTCCAGCATCCCATGTGGTCCCCTGAGCACCATCAGGAGTAATCCCTGAGTGCAGAGCCAGGAATAACCCCTGTGCATCACCAGTTGTGACCCAAAACAGGGGAAAAGAAGGATCTAAATGAAGGTCTTTATGGAAACTATTAAATTTAGTCAGGTCAGAGGTGGAGAAAGCCTTTTCTTAGTTTTTAGTCTTGATTTCCAAGATCATCTGCCAGGAACTCAGTCTGGACAAACGACTCTCAGTTGTTTTTTTTTTTTTTTATCAGAACCTATGGTGATGTGCCAGCTCCAAGGAAGGTTATTCAAAGACTCAGGCTGGTACAGTTTTATTTTTGGGCAAGTGAACTTCCACTTCTCCTTCATGAGATGCCACCTCTGGGAAAATGGCTTCAGGGTCAGTGGGTACGTGGTTATTCTCCCACTCAGCATTTACTTACTGACTCAGGAGGCACAGAGATGCCTCATTAATAGGTACTAACCCGCTCAGCCATTATACCAACCCCAAAAAGAGCCTGGAAATTTCACTCACAAAACCCGCATACCAGAATTTTCAGCAGATATATCTCCATGAGGTCCCCATGGCCGGGGGCATGGCGGCACTTTTGGATTGTGGAAACAGGTGGCTGCTGGGGGTTCTGCTTGAGTGGGCACCAGTCTGACACTCCCCACTCCTCCAATTTACCCCAGTATGTTCAGCCTTGCATGGTCCAAGATTAACTGCAGCTTTTGATCTCTTTGGAGATTTATTTCTGGGTCTCTGAAGCAAGGCCAGTAAATGAGCTTGTATAGCTGAGCCTGAGGTGGTTTATGGGCGTGATTCCCACATACCTAACTTTTGGCCGTTTAATTTCTCTGAATACTTGGTCCTGAGTTGTTGGGGTCTGCAGCCCCTTATTTTAGACCAAATCTAATGACCGAGAATAGCAATAACTCTGCCCACTCAGACATTTGGATTTCTCTTTTCTAAATCTGAACAATAGATTACTGAGTACAAAAATAATATACCACTCAATAAAACAACTTTAGTCAGGTCACTGGAAATTGGCGTTGATGAATCAAAAACTGCCCCTTGCCCTTTCTCCCAGGGCCAGGTATAGACACTAGGGGAAGTTAATGTGTAAATGGAGGCAACAATCTCTTCTGTGTGCTCCCCAAAAATCAGCTGGAGAGAGTACTCAATAGACTGAGCTCTGAGCACATGTTCTGCATGCAGGAGTTCCTGGTTCCATCCCCACCAACCACATGGTCCCCCAGTTACTACCAGGACTGATCCAGGTATGGCCCCCCCAAAATCCAAAATCCACTCCCACTGCAAATTGCCTTCAAGAGATTCTTCCAGCAGAAATACAGCTTTTTTTCATCTTTGTTAAAGTGCCTTTGTATTTTATTGACCACAAAGCAAGCGGTAGGGAAGTTGGTGGAATATTACTAAGTGTTAACAGGTTTTGTTGTTTTTGTTTTGGGGCATCCCCAGTGTGCTCCGGCCTGTGTGAGGGGAGTGGGTCTACTTCAAGCAAAGCATGCTTTCCAGCCAGCTGAGCTCTCTCTGGCCCCAAACTGTATTGAAACAGGTGACAACGATGTGTTACTGTGTTACTTAGCTTCAATTACCAGTAGGCATCGGAGACCAGGAAGGTTGCCAACTTAGTCTTGTGATCATTACTTATCCTGACCAGAGGCCCAGGAGAACAGAGACTGAAGTACTAAAGCTTTCATTAGCTTTTAATGTTTTTACTTAAAGCCTTCATTTTAATACTATTAAATCAGATTTCAGAGAATGTCATAATTAAGATTTTCATAAAGAGAAACATTGAATTCTATTGGAATTGCTATGACTCCCAGCGCTATCTGGATTCATTTACATCATAAACTCACTAAACTGGGCTTTAATCTCTACCCATTACCATGCTATCTTTACTTAACCTTAATATATAACACTATCAAGACCAACTTATGAGTCACACAAAAATAATTATCAATGTTTTATTACAATCTCTCCTGTTAACCAGAAATGTTAATCTGGTTAATCATTTACTAGATTGGGCAAATATCTGAAAACTCAACTTTTTCCTGGAAAGAATAATCTTCCAAGGTGATTACTTTGAAGAGGAAAGTATACTTGATTAGGTTCTGATATATTTACTTGTAAGGCTGGTATGATCACTTTACAGTCACAAATTCTATTGAGTTGTGATGAAAGAAGCTCATTTGTGGATTATGTAAGAATTGCTGTGACTTTTTCTTTGAGTGAGGCGGGGGAGAGGATCACATATGGTAGTGCTCAGGGCTTGCTTCTGGCTGGTACTCAGGGATCACTCCTGGGGTGCTAAAGGGACTTTCAAGTCCAGGTTGTCAAGGCAAGTGCCTTGCTGTCTCTTTGGCCCTGTAATTGATGTTTTGATGAAAAGCAAAAACAAAAAAACAGTCATTCCCTCAGAAAGTAAAAGTGACTTGGCAAACCTGTGATATGTATGTGTGCAGCTCCTATTAGGAATCATGCTAAAGAAACTGCTTGTTTTGAGGCTTTGGGCTCCTGTTCAGGTAAGAGAAATCAAAGTTTTAAGTACTGCGTTGGAACTTGAACAATTTGCCTAAGTAATTTCTTAATTCTTAATGCAACCCATAGCCAGTTCAAGTTCGCACTTTACAAATGAGGAAAGGAAGGTTGAGAATTAAAGTGTGGGCCAAGGTCCTTCCTTGATCCTTGACACCACTTTGTCCCCTGAGCACTTCTGGGTAGTGGCCCCCAAACGCTAGCAAATGAAGTACCAGATCACCAGGTGCTTGCCATGTGAGCCTGACTGTACACAGCTGGCTGCAGATGCTGGTCAGCCCATCCCACTTCCCACTGTCTTCCTAGTGCACAGGATCCACGTTGTACAATTGTGCCGTGGCCCTCGCATGGTGACCTCTCAGTGAGTGCAGCCCGCACTGGGCAAAGGCCAGCATTTAAGAATGACCGGGTAAGCAAATGGCCCAGTCGTAGAGCACTTTATTTTTTTGGCATTGTGACACTCTGGTGTTTATCCTTGACACTACACACATATAAAAAATGTTGGGGGTTGGGGCTGGAGCGATACCACAGCAGGTAGGGTGTTTGCCTTGTACACGGCTGACCCGGGTTCAATTTCCAGCATCCCATAAGGTCTCCTGAGCACTTCCAGGAATAATTCCTGAGTGCAAAGCCAGGAGTAACCCCTGTGCATTGCCAGGTGTGGCCCAAAAAGCAACAACAGTAAGAACAACAAAATATTGGGGGCTCAGGTGAGAGACAACGGCCTCCACTTATATTGATTTCAAGGGAAAAGGAGCACCTTCATCAAGCATATTATTTTCCTTTTGGCACTGGTTTACAATACTAATCGTAGGGATTCTTGCATAAATCATTGTAGCACCATACCCTCTACCATTGTCCTAATGACCCTCTGTTATTATATTCCCCCATTTCCCCACCCACCCTGCCCCCATGGTAAACTACTGGACATCAGATCCTAGTTTTTGTTGCACTGGGTATTTGTTATCTCCCTTCTGTGTCTCTTTATATCCACACAGGGAGAGGTTGTTCTGTCTTTCCCTCGGAATGACTTCATTCAGCTGCACATTCTTTTCTGACTGCTTAAACTCCAGACTTGGTAGGCAGAAAATGTCCTGCCCTAATCCCAGGCACCTCTCATGGGGAGAACTTAAGTTGCAGAGAGAATTGGTTGCTGACCAACTGACCTTAAGATACAGAGACTATCTTGTGCATATGAGAGAGGAGGACAGGGATATACAATGTGAGAGAAAGGGGTCCTGGCTGGCCTAGAAGATGGAAGGGTATCGTAAGCCCAGGAATGGGGTCAGCCTCTATGAGCTGGAAAAGAAAAAAAAAAGATCTTCTGGAGCCTCTAGAAAGGGAAGCCTTTGGCTTTCACTTCATATTTCTGTAAAAGTGAAGGAAAACTTTTGCATTGTTTAAAGCCACTAAGCTTGTGATTATTAGTTACAGCAGGAATAGGAATGAGTACAAGGTTCACCTTGTTCCCTTTGGGAACATGGACTGGCCTGAGCTTAGCACCAGCCTCGTAAGTGGGATACAGTGGCCACTTGGAATATTCTGGGGGACTACTCGAGGCGGGGGGACATATGGACTCCTGTTGATAAACACTGGGTTAGAGAGCATTAAAACTAAACCCACAGCATGAAGTGAGGTGCAGTAGGGATAGAAATGATCTAGAATTAAGGGCAATGGGATTCTGGTCCAGGTTGTTTGGAGTAAGGGATGGTAGAGAGGCTTTACTGGTAGCAGAAGGAAGATTTAGCCTGAGTAGTGGTATAGAGGATACACATGAGGGGTAAGAGTTGGCTCCCTTGCCCTGCCACAGAGGCAGGGTGGGATGGGAGGGATGGGGGTGGGAGGGATATTATCCATGGTGGTGGAAAATGGGGACTGGTGGAGGGGTGGGTATTTGATCATTGTATACTCTAAACCCAAGGACAAGAAATTGTAAATCTACAACTGTACCTCATGGTGTTTAAAAAAAAAATTTCGGAATTTCAAAATCATGTGGCCCTACTGCAGCCACGCGACATCATGTTATTCATAACCAGAAATAGAACACAAATTGTCTACTGTTGCCTTTTCAGCAGATCTGAGTGTTGGGGTAAAATCTCAAATAATAATAGTGGGTTTGGTGTCAAAATATTGAATGTGATAAAAGTAGAGAGAGAGTAATATGGAAATCATCTGCCCCACAGGTAGGGGGAGGGTGTGGGATGGGGGTAAAGTAAAGTAAAGTAAAGGCCCTCCCGTTGATCGTCGATTTGCTCGAGCGGGCCCAGTAACGTCTCCATTGGAGACTTTGTTGTTACTGTGGGGTTTTTGGTAGTGGAGAATGGGCACTGGTGAAGGTATGGGTGTTTCATTGTATGACCGAGACTTAGACCCGAAAGCTTTGTAACTGCTCTCACGGTGATTCAATAAATAAAATTATAAAAAAAAAAAAGTTGGCTCCCTGAGGTAACCCAAGGCAGGAATTAATGTGAGGTTGGGAGAAAAGAAATGAGAGAAAGATCTAGACTGTGGAGTCCAGGGCTCCCACATGAAAGGCATATCCTCCAGCCCTTTGGGCCATCCCCTTTTAAGAAGTTTGTTATACCATTTTAAATTTTTTAATAAACATGCAGCTGTGACCATCAACATTTTCTTCAAAATCTGCAGTCAATAAGAAAATCCAATACAGAAACTGACTCACTAAAGGTAGTTTCACTGCATTTCATATAATCATCGCATATTAAGAGACAAAGTGAATTTTAAAGGTCATCTCATCTATTTTCTAGTCAAAGGACCAGATATAGGCTGCAAAAAGGTAAGCAGCTCAGGACTTTAGAAAGAGAATTCTTTTTTTCTTTCTTTTTAAATTTAATAACCTTGAGATAGTTACAAAGCTTTCATGTTTGAGTTTCAGTCATACAATTATTGGACATCCATCCTTCCACCAGAATATATTTTCCGCCACCAGTGTCCCCATTTTCCCTCCTGCCCTCCTACCCTATCCCTCCTCCTGCCTCTGACAGACAATTTTCTTCTTACTCTCTACTCTTGGGCATTATGGTTTGCAATGCAGATACTGAGAGGCCATCATGTTTGGTCCTTTACTTTAAGCACACATCTCCCAACCCAAGCGATCCCTCCAACCATCATTGATTTTGTGATCCCTTCTCTATCCCAGCTGCCTTCTCCCCCAGCCCATGAGGCAGGCTTCCAACCATGGAGCAGTCTTCTTTGCCCTTGTGTCTACTGTCCTTGGGTATTAATCTCATATTATGTTATTTTATATTCCACAAATGAGTGCAGTCATTCTATGTCCCTCTCTTTCTGACTCATTTCACCTAGCATGATCCTCTCCATGTCCATCCACTTATAAGCAAAGTTTGTGATTTCATCTTTTCTAACAGCTGCATAGTGTTCCAGTGTGTAGATATACCAAGGTTTCTTTAACTGGCCATCTGTTCTCGGGCACTTGGGTTGTTTCCAGATTCTGGCTATTGTCAACACTGCCGCGATGAACATGTAGGTGCAGATGTCATTTCTACTGTGCTTTTTAGCACTCCCAGGATATATTCCCAGAAGAGGTATTGCTAGATTGTATGGACGCTCAATTTCTAGTTTCTTTTCGGAATTCACATATTGTTTTCTAGAAAGGGTGAACAGTCAGTATTCCCACCAACAATGAAAGAGAGTTCCTTTCTCCCTGCATCCATGTCAGCACTGGTTGTTCTTGTTCTTTTTGATGTGTGCCAGTCTCTATGGTGTAAGATAATATCTTATTGTTGTTTTGATTTGCATCTCTCTGATGATTAGTGATGTAGAGAATTTTTTTTAATGTACCTTTTGGCTATTTGTATTTCTAGAAAGAGAATTCTTTAGCAAGGCAGGTAGCAAGGCAAAACCAAAGTCTGATATCTTTATACCTCTGAGACAAGAAAGAGTCACTGATAGAGATTATAGTACAAACTCAGACCAAAGTCACACCCTCTCAATGACAGTGATTTAGGATCCTGAAAGATCTTGGCTGTTTCAAGCTCAGAAGGCCTTTCTGGGCTTTTCCCACATCCCTTCTCCCTGACATAATTCAGCTTAAGGAAGTGACCTGCCAGGGGCCACTGGAGGAGTGCTTGCTTTGCATGTGGAAGGCCCTGAATTCGCTAGATCAGAATGCTACTAATCATAAAGACCCAACACTTTTCAAGAGGATTTGGGATTAGGCCACAGCTTCTTCCCAATTTAGCCCCTCCCCTCCCCCATTCCAGCCTGTCCTGCTCTTGGATGTCCTGCTCTTGGAGGCAGCACACCGGTGGTGCCAGCAGCAAGCTCAGTCATGTCAATCAGTGTAGGCAAGACATGTCACCATCACATGGACAGTGCTGACTCCGTTAGGGGGCTGTGCCACAGCCAGAAAGGCAGGCACAACCCCTGGGGCCCCATGTTTGCACTCGCAAATCCCCACTGCTTGCTGACAAGGTGACAGCTTAGCTGGCTGGTCTTGATAGTGCTGTGCTGCACCACGGGAGCTGCCAGAGTCACTTCCTTCTGAGTGAAAATGGCACTTTGGGGCTCAATTTTCCCTCTGTCAAATAGAAAGGACTGAACAAGGCTATGCTAAAAACGATTTAGCTATATCTACCTTCCCTTGGTTGCTGCTGTTGACTGTGGTGCTCCCACACTTCAGGTGTGGGGTTTGCACCTGGAGTCCCACTAGTTATGGTGTTTGCACACATGCTGCTTGTATGCACTGGGGTTGCAGGGATGTTCGCGCTTGCTCTCCGGGGCTGTACTCCTGGCTACCCTGCTTGTATTTGACTGCAGTGCTTACTGGGGGCAGCCTTTGTTTTTGCAGCTTACCACACCTGGATGTGCTCTGAATCTTGCACATTCTCTTACTAGTGCCAGGGACCCCCAGGCTGCAGAGGTGAAGGGACCACACATGATGCATGTGGACAGCACCTGGGATCAAACTCACCACTCAACGTTCGAAAGGCACATGCTTTTAGCCACTAAGTCACCTCCCAAGGGCTGTTTTTCCCCTATGCTTTTCTTAAATGGGGCCATATCTAGTGTTGTGTTGGAGTTTTTAATGAAGGAGGCTGAATGCTAATGGTGAATTTTTTTATCTGTAAAATGGGAATAACTTACTGAAGTCACTCATAAAAAAATGTCATAAAAATGACTAGTGCAGATGTGTTTGTAAACAGTAATTAAATTTTTTCCCTTTAACTCCCACAATCAGCACTCAGCAACCATTCACGCTCGCCTAACACTGTGTCCCTGGAACAGACTATTGGGACCCCCATTTCTTTTTTTGTGGGAAGTTAAGATTTTAAATCTTTGCTTTATTGTAATGACTAGCAATTGTAGCAATTGATGTACTACAAATGTTGTAGTTTTGTCATTATTGGTTTTGGGACTTTACCCAACAGTGCTCAGGACCTTAATCTTGGCTCTGCACACAGAGATCACTCCTGGCTAGCTCAGGGTACCATATAGGATGCTGGGGATCAAACCCGGGTAGCCCCCATGCAAGGCAAGCACCCTCCCCACTGTATTATCACTCTAGCCCCTGTAGCTTTTTTCTTATTCTAAAATTCTCCTAATGCAGATCTTATAGTCCAACTTATAAACCCAATGAAATTTCAGTATTTAAAGAGAAATAAAATGCTATGATTAGATGATTTATGTAATGTATTTACAAAAGACAAAATAATAAAATACATTAGGTTGCTAATAGTATTTATACTGAGATAAGAGGAATTGATCATTTTCTCTGCTATCCTCCCTAGGCTGCATTTGTGACACTTGTATAATGAAACAAAAAATTAGTTTTAGGTAAACATTCATGATGATAATATGCTATGATAGCTGATTAGCTTCAAATCAAACAGCCTAATAATTGAAACAGAGTAATGAAATCCTGACTAAAGAGCTTTCAATTGTTACTATTTCTTTGTAAGATATTTTTATCAACCCTATGACTTAAAGACAAATTAACGATCATATTAACAATCACTATTTAAAAAAACTCAGAAATATCTTAAAACATAGTATGGGTTCAATGCATCAAATATTTATTAAATAACTATTACATACAGGGTACTGTAGGTGTAGAATAGGAACTTCATCCTTAACCTCAAGGCTCTAGGCCTTGCCAAGGAGGTAAGACAAGAACCCACCTAGCCTTACTGTAAGGCTTGTGGGATAGAACGTGCTATGATTATTCAAAGAAGGAAGGCATCGCCTCCGAAGGAAGAGAACCCAAACATTTAATGCAGTTGAGCTTAAACATAGATAAGAAAAGTGGAAATTTTCCTTCTCAGATTGAAGGAGCTTTTTGGTGGAGGGAAGTCAAGCAGAGATGTGCCCATTCTAAGACCAAGGCACGTAGGCAGAAAAGGATGTTGTGGCAGAACCACACCATTGACGGAGAGTCGGGCAAGGTAGGAGACTGGAATGTCAATGTCAGGCCACCAAGGTGAGGCTCATAGGTGATGGGAATCGCTGCGGCTCTCGTGAAAGGGAAGGTGATATAACTGGCATTGGATTAGGGCAGTTCCTTTGGTCAGACTGAATGCCAGGTAACAGATAGTGGGGGGAAAATAAGTTTGGGAAGATGAGCTCCAAATGAGTGCTTCATAGGTTCCAGGCATGGCAGGTGGTAGCATCAGGAGGAAGTGGATGTCCTAAGACTCAGTAGAACTGGAGCTGAAAGCTGTTCTCTTAGCTGTGTGATGGGGAAAACAGGCCTCAGCAACCATGAGCCTGTCTCGCCCTCTACAAAACCATCACAATAGCCCTTCTGTCATGAGGAGGCTGTGTAGCAGGCCGCTGCTCCTGTGGAGCATGCAGCCAGCCCTGGTTCGTGCAGACTCCTGAGGACATGTCATTACATAGAACCAAGTACCATCCTGGAACTAAGGAACAAGGACAGGTGGCAGCAACATGGCTCCTGGAGGTGGTGACTGGACTTCCAAGTTCTGCAACTTAGTTTGGTACCTAGCTGGATCAAGTAGCTTGTGCTTACACTAACTCCTAAGGCCCTCTCTTGGTTTCCTTAGCTTTAGAGGTACATGTTATGAAGCTCCCCAGGCAGCTGCTGAGAGGACGGGTGATGAAATGTGGATGCACATAGTGTGCACCTGGTACCTTTTAAGGGCCCAATCAATGTAAGTTATTGGCTGGGGGTGTGCAGCATTGATGGGCAACTTCCCTCTGTCCTGAGTGGTCGTGCAGGGAGGGAAGCCACGAAGCAGGGGGCAGGACAGGAAGGACTGACCTGGAGAGGTCATCAGGACTCACTGGCACGGAGATTGTGGCTCTACAGGGAGAGCCAAGAGTGAAAGTGGAAACTGGCTTAAGGAACCAAACAGATCCAGAAGAGCATCTAAGGCAAATGTCATCTAAGAAATAGTAAGGCACTATCAGACGCGAAAGCGCTATCAAAAGTAATATATAAATCTTGTTTGGGTGCTGCTTTTTAGAAACATAAAAAGGCATTTGGGATAACTGGGAAGTTTCGATGAGAAGTATTTCTAACCTGAGTCAGGAGTTTAAGGCAGAAAACTATGGGTATGAAACAAAATGGAGGTGAGGACGCATAGGATAGTCTGACAAGTTGGAGAAGGGTACTCCAAGGGGTGCTTCGGGACTGCCCAATGGGGCCGGGGTGGGGAGGGGGTAAACAAGGAAACAAATGCGCCCCTCCGCCGTCTTTTTAGCGCCTGGGCAAAGACGACTCATCAGAGACTCACTGGGCAGAGTCACTTTTTCTCCTCGAGAGTTTCGGTCCTGGCTGGTTGGAGAGCAGTTCCTGTGCTCTGAAAGTCGTCGGTAAAGGGGTCGGATTCTGTGCACTGTAAGATCGGTGGACTGCAACTCTCGGGCATCCAAGGAACCCCCTTCCATCCAATGCCTAGTAAGGCCCGAGGCCAAAGAGGCCCGTGATGGCACGCGTGGTGGCAGGGGAGGACTGGGGGACCCCCCGCGGGGAAGCGATCTTTGGCTCTGGCCCGGCTTCTTGAGGACTGTGGGTCCCGCCGAGGGGCCGGCGGGAGCCCTACAGGGAGACCTTAGTGATGAGATAGCCGTCCCCCTCGCTCTCGGGCTCTTCTTTGAAGGCGGCCAGCTTCGGGTCGGCGGCCAGCGCCAGGGCGCACTCGCGGCGGCTCACTTCCCGCAGCCGAGCCTGCAGCAGCTCGCGGTCGGCCTGCAGCTCCCGCCGCACCATTTCTGCCACTCGCTCCTCGGCCAGCAGCTCCCGCCGCGCCAGGTCGGCCGCGCACTCCTCGGCCTGCAGGACCCTGCGGCGGAGCTCCAGGGCGCGCTCGGCCTGCTCCACGGCCGCCTCCCGCCGAGCCAGCTCCCGCTCCCGCTGGCTGCCGCGCAGGGCCAGCGCGCGCATCTGCTCCAGCAGGCGCCCCCACTCGCCCTCGGCGGCCGCGGCGGCGGCGGGGCCCGGGCCCGGCTGCGGCGGCTGCTGCGGCGGCGGCGGCGGCGCGGGCAGCGGCGGGCCAGGCGGGCTGGGCTGCGACAGGCGGGAGCCGCTCTTCTCCAGCTCTCGCTGGTGCACGCTCTTCAGGTGCTTCCACAGCTCGGGGGTGCTCGCCTGGAAGCTCCAGCCGCGGCTCACCTGCTCCCCGCACAGCCGGCATGTGGCCCACGGGCCCTCCTCGAGGCCCGGGCGGGCAGGCGCCAGGTGAAAGTAGCCCCAGACCTCGGAGTAGGGAGCCCCCAGCTGGCCAGGAGGCATCGGGGCGGGCCCTGGAGCTAGGCCACCCTGCCCCGGGGCCTGGGGGGCAGCGTCCTTCCGAGTTGGGTGCCCAGCTTCCTGCGTTGCCTGGCTGGCTGCCTCCTCCTGCCCGCGAGGCTCATCCATGGCCACAGCTTGCTCACCACTCTTCATTCTGTCTGCAACTGAAGCACAGAGGAAGGAGGTGAGCACAGTCACAACACTATCCACGCACACAGACAGGCACAGCCTGCGAACACGCTGCTTCTGGGACTACGGTTCGCCCATGAAGAAACCACACCTCCCTTCGATTACAGATAGTAAATCCTGGCTTGCTTCCTGCAGTATGAACAGTTGGTTCTTCAGAAAGTTAAAAATGTCATATCTCTCCTTAACTAAGAATTCTCTTAAGAAATCAAATAGGTCTTCGGCTCACAAGTACTTACGCTGAAATGGGAAGCGAGCTTCTAGAGATGCAGTGTTTTATTTTTCAGAGCCCGGGTCTACACACATGACAAAACAAATGCTAACTCATTGTGCTACATCCTCGCTCTGGCAAGCCTCTTAAGTGGAAAAGAACTAGCTAAGTAAGTCCTGCATATACAAATTAGTTTTGACCACTCTGCACTAAATAAAGCTCCTCTCTTTTCCTTGTAAGGGCAAGGCTCGCCTTTGTATTCTTCTCTCCATGTTGCAGAGCAGACTTTGAAACAAGGGGCAGAAAATAAAGCTCTGGGAGTGAAAAATGTGTTCCTTCCAGTTTAGGGGACAGAAATGCCATTGGTGAACAGATTTTATAGTGGGGAGGGAGTGCCTTAGCAGGATACCTGGGGCCACTCTGGGGTATCCACAGCAAACTCAGTTAGTTCAGTGCTCCCAGGAAGTCACCTGATAGCTATGTGGTACGGGAGACAAAAACTGGGGCCTAGAGTATGCAAGGCCTGAGCCCCTGAACCATCTCCCCGGCTAGGATCAGCTTTTAATTTTTTCTCAAGAAAAAAATCTTTAGTTTTGTAATTTTAAAAAACATTGTGCTTGTGGGAAAACTGGTAGTACTAAAAGATATAAGTTATTTTTTTAATATGCACTTTTAGGAAATCGCCTTTTATAATGCAGCTTTCTATACATTTACCTTCTAATTAGATGTGGACTAGGTCCTGAGGGTCTTCTGATCTGTCACTGCCTCCAGGTATCCAAACGACCCAACTATTTCGTGAGGAATGTTGCAGCAAGACTTCTGAAGAAGGATCAGCAGTGCTAGGGATAAATTCAGAGGGCAGGTGTCTGAGTGCTAGAAACACAACACCCTGTGCACTAGGAATCCTGTCTAGGAGCATGTATTTCTGTTGTCTTTTTTCTCTGATTCCTCTTAGAGATGCTTGAGCCAAAGTATTAGCTTTCTATATTACTCATACAAACCAATATAGTCCTCTCTCTACATATTTGCAAGATACAAAGCTTGGACAATACTTTTAATTAAGTTAGAAAAATTAAGAACAGTAATGTCTTCCTGGTTTGTCCAACAGTATCTGTGGCTAAGGAGTCAAACATAGTCAAATAACTATCATTGTAGTTTTCTCCATTGGGAAAAACATTTCACTGCTGCAATAACTTATCAAACAAAGGGGATACAAAAGGATTCTGTTTATTTATTTATTTTTCTTTTGGGGTCACACCAGGCAATGCTTAGGGGTTACTTCTGGCTCTTCACTCAGGAATTACTCCTGGAAGTGCTGGGGGACCATATAGGATGCTAGAGATCGAACCTGGGTCAGCCGCATGGAAGGCAAATGCCCTATCTGCTGTACTATCACTCTGGCCCCATGGTGTTTATTCTTTAGAAAATAACTTCAAGAGGACAATATATGATTTTGTTACCAAATCCAAGGTTAGGTACTCGGCATTTGAGGAACATGCTTGTCAAGAGACAGATTATTGAAAGCAGCAAGATCAAAGGAACTTACAAATAAAGGAAAGCTCATAAGACTCACAGCAGATCTGACAAATGAGACTGAGCCAGAATAGAATGTAGGGATATTGAATAAAAGCTCAATGAAACGAACATCTCACCAAGAATACTCTATCCAGCCAGACCATCATTCAGATTTGAAGGAACCATACTGAGCTTCTTGGTAGGCAACAGCTTAGGGAATTCATAGCCTTGAAACCTGTTTTGCAAAAAGTGTTAAAGGAATTTCTTTAAAGGACAAGAGAAACTTCCCATCATGTGGCACTGAGTATGACACTTATGAATGGTGCGTATGGTTGTCTTCTACTAGATTAAGAAAGGTTGAAAACTGTAACAATCACCACAAATAGACTTTTCTTGATTAACCATCAGCTATATGTTTTAACCAGTTATAAATATATAGCAGTTAATCATCATAAACTGACTTTTATTGATTTATTAACTATCAGCTTTCCTTCCCTTAAGACCCTGTGTTCTTCAAACTCTGGGATGCCCAGAGGAATGACATACACAGGAATGCCATCTGTTACTAGCGGCAGGGTGGAAATAAGTGACAAGCACTGACTTGGACATCTCAGTTCTTAGTGGAACAGCTCCTCGGAGTCCAGGAATACAGATGTCAGCCAATTACAGCGCTGCCCTTCTGAAGGTAGCAGAGGGACATGCTTTGCCTTGGCTGCCTTTGGTTTTGGAGGTCTTAACCAATGAAAAGCAGCATGGTACAGAGCTGCCTCACCTTCTCGGCCTCCGTATCAGTCACCTTCTGGCTCAACACTCTCCTGTTTAGGGGACCAGCAATCTGTGGCTGCAGGTCCTAACAGCCTAACTGAGCCAGCTCTGCGCTCATTTCAGTGACACCTCCAATGCAGAAGGAGAGGAGTCGCCTACACAGCCCTCTTGGCTTGGAAGAGAAGCCCCAGAAGACTCTTCTGCCACAAACCTAATACACTGAGTCTTTATGCACGAACACGAAAAAGACAAATTTAAAAAACCCAAGATACACCCAGTGGGTGAGAACTATGAATAAATAGGCAAAGAGCAAAATCAAATCACCAGGAAATTTGTGAAAAGAAAGACAACATCACTTTTATTCGGGGGGGAAAGCTATTAAAGGAACACTAAGGTCTCATTTCCTGTTGATCACCCTAACAAAAGTGAAGAGGTAGGTCAGCCAAAGCTAGAAGAGAGGCAGGTAAAGGAGGCAGCTGGGCATAACTGGTAGCCTTTGAGAACAGTAATTCAGTCATTTCCATTCCCCATATTTAGGAGTGATGCTTGAACACAGAGCCAGGAGAAAGTCCTGAGTCCAGGTGTTGCCCCAAAACCAAAAAACAAAGATGAGTCAGAAAGATAGTAAAGGGTTTAAGGTGCTTGCCCTGCACGTGACAATCTCAGTTCAATCCCTGGCACTGCATCTCCCCTTCCCTCTATCTCCAGAATTGCCAGTAGTGATCCTGAGCATAGAGCCAGAAGTAAGCCCTGAGCACTAATGGATGTGATCCCAAAGCACCTCGACCCCAATTTAAGGCCAATTACTATAGCAGGATTAATATGGCAGAGTTATAAAAAAATATGTGTAGGCTGAGACTGGATCTTATTTGAGAAATTCACACTAATGCGACACCCACACACTTGTGTGGAAACACTAAGAACATTTTCATTTATTCCATCCACTGTTAACTTTAATCAAAAGTGAACCTAATCATGAAAACAAATAGCCTTGATAATTGAAGTATCAAGGAAGCCATAGAAACCATAGTTTGTTCTTCTATTACCTGCCCATCTTTGCCGAAATAGCAGTATATGACCAAGAAACAGATCTAGACATTTAGAAGAATCACTTTGGAATCACCCTATTGAAATTTTGGCCTAGATGAAGTTTAGAAAACAGGTAAAAATGTCTCCAAACTGTAATGTGTTGATCCTGGGACAGGGGACTCAAAGTTAAACTGTGAAAATCTGAAAAGGTTACACAAGCACTATAGGACTAAGGCAGAGATGGAGGGACAGCACAAGTGGGTAGGATATACTGTCCTCCCTGGCATGTAGCTGACCTAGATTCAATCACCAGCATCAAACGCATATGGGTCCCTGTAGCCCCACCAAGAGTTATTCCTGAGCACAGAGCCAGGGATAAACCAGGGATAAGACCACCAGGTATAGCACCAAACAAAAAACAAAACATAATACCCCCCTGCAAAAAAAAACAAAAAACAAAATAAGGCAGATGGAAGCAAGCACTGGATGGTCTTACTCATCTGTGGTATTTAGGAAAACAAAACGAGGGTATAAATGATATTAATTGATAGCCATCTCTGGGTATCAGAGTACAAACTGAGACCACCAGATTGAGGTGGGAGAGGGGTGGGGGTGTCATGGACACTGTGGAGGCGGTAACTGTGCTCCCCAAAACCATAAACATCAACATGGCTGTGGATATATCACCTGAACGATAATACATCTTTACATTAAAAATAAAAATTTTATTGGGCCCAGAGCTAATTATCTGACCCTGAGATTTTCTTTAAATAGGCCAACCCAAACTCTTGCCCATTCCGCAAAGGGCTCAGCATCACCCTAATTAATACACTGGAAAATCCTGCCTGGGATTCGACCTGTGGCTCATTCAGTCTGCTGTGTGACTTCACTTAATACACACCTTCCTAAAAAGGGTTCCCTTTTCATCTTGAAAATGCATAATTGCATAGAATCCAGAGGAAACACTGCCTCACTCTGACATGAGTGGTAAGGCAAAAGCTTATGGGAGGTGGATCCACTCCTGCCTTTGTTCAGGGCTTACCTCTGGCTTTGTGCTCAGGGATCACCCCTGGTGAGCTTCAGGAGACTACATAGGATGCGAGTGGGGGGATCGCACGCGGGTCTGCCACATGCAAAGCAAGCCCCTTACCCACTGTACTAATTCTCTGGCCCCCGCGAAGACGTTTTAAATTGTGAGTTACTTGTTTCGAGCTCCCCGCCTTTGTCACTGCCAAGTTCTTTTCACCGGCAGTTCCTTCGTGCTCATTTTGGTGACCCTACCCTGTTCCCGTCCCCCCCCCAAAAAAAGAAATGTACATGTTGGGGTGGGGGTAGTAAAAAAAAGAAGGTCCTAAGAGCAGACAAGAATCATTCAGTTGCGATCCACTTATGAGTGACTCTTAACAGGGGTGTCTCCCGAAGCCCAGGAAGCAGGCAAGGTTTGCGTTTTGGCGGCGGGAAAGGGACTTCGCACCTCAGGTGCGCGACCCAAGGGAGGCGTTACTCATTAGAAAGGGCCAGAAAATTCTTGGAGCTCCGCAGAGTTGAGGGGTGGGGGTAAAGGTCCCCGCTTGTGGCGGTGGGAGCACCGGCTTTCCGCTCCCCAAAGTGGGGACTAGGATGCGCCAAGTCGCCGCGCGCCAAGCCACGGCTGGGCGGGGGTCCGGGGCGACCCTTAATTAAGCAGGGCGCGGGGGAGATCCGGTCGCCCGGGAAACTGAGGTACCGGCCCGACTCCAGCAAGGTCCCGGGTCCACATCCACCGGACACAGCCATCGCCCCCGAGACCTGGGCGGGGGGCTCTCCGGGTGCCCCCCGGGCCTCCCACCCCGCGCGTTAGCAGCTGGCGCCGCAGGGTCGCGGCGTGCGGGACCGAGCGGGCGCGGGTGGCCAGACGCGCGCTAGGCCCGACTCCCGCGCTAGGCCCGACGCCCCGGCCGGGCCTCGCGACCCCCACGCGAGCAGCCCCGCCGCTCGCCTTCGCCTGCGGGGGGGTCTGTCCCTGCACCCGCGCGCGCCGCCGCCGCCGCCGCCGCCGCCGCCTCGGCGCCCGCCGCCGGGGCGCCCCCAACTCACCGCATCCCGGCGGAGGCGGCGGGAGCCGGGCCGGGCGGCGCGGCTGGGACCGGCGATGCCCGCAGACATTTTGTCCCGGGTGCAGCCTCCTGGCGGCCCCCTTAAAGGCACAGCGCCCAATTCGCGCGGCCCGGCGCGGGGGGGCGCGGGAATGGGAGGGATCTGGAGGCGGCCGCGCGGGGCGCAGGGGGGCGTGCTTCCTCCTAACCCATCCAGGTGCGCGCGGGAGGCGGACTAGCGTCGACCCCGGAGGTTTAAAAGTGAATTTTAGAAACGGGATCTGTAATTTTTTTTTTTAAAAAAAGAATTATAATTCTGCTCTGATATCTTTTCATGGACCTTCCAAGACCTAGGAAGCCCCCCTCCCCAGCCCCCCAAGCCCTATCCCCCGCCCCCCATCCCTCGTGCGGGAGTCTCGAAGTGTCAGTCTCCTCCTTTGGCGTCCCAGGCGTGCACACGTTTCTTGGGAGAAAGTTCGAAAGATGTGGAGCGATCCAAGGGGAGCTCGCTGGGTGTCCGCTACAAAGGTAATCGCGCCCGTGCGGCGCGTCCGTTAGTTTTTGTTGTTGTTGTTGTTGATGATGTTCTTTGCTTGATGACCGCGGCGCATCCGTTAATTTTTTGGGTTTTTTTTTTGTTTTTGTTTTTTTTGCCCTATGAGCGCCTCCAGCTGGTCTGTGCTAGGATGGTTGCTCGAGGCAGTGCTGTCTGCTGGTCCCAGGGCTGCAGGGAGAAGTGTGCACGGCTGCTGCTTTGGATGCCCTGAACCAACTTGGAGTGAGGAGTTCCCGTTCGTAGACGTTTGCAGTGTTCATTGGCGGAAACTCTCCTCCACTATAGCCCATTTCAGCTTAAAGACGTGTTTTGCCAAATCTTTAAATTCTAACCCCCTTTAACCCCCTTCTAAACACCTCCCCCAAAGGCTCAACATCTCCCTTTGGCCCAAGCCAGTCCTGGGACAGAGGCTGCTGTCAATGGTGCTGACAGTGTCCTGCTCTCTAGTAAGATGCCTTGCAAGCCCCACTCAAGGCAGAGTCAAGCCCAAGAGGACCTGGATGACGGATTACAATGGGATACTTGGACCAAGAGACGTTACTGGGGCCTGCTCGAGGCAATCGACGAATAACAGGATGATGAAATGAAATGAAATGAAACTCCGCTTTTATGTATTTGTTTGTTTGTTTGTTTTGGTTTGGGAGTCACACCTGGCAATACTCAGGGGTTACTCCTGGTTCTGGGCTCAAGAATTGCTCCTGGCCAGCTCTTGGGCCCATGTGAGCTGCCCAGGATCCAACCCAGGTCAGCTGCGTGCAAGGAAAGCTGGATACTCACTTGGACTATCTCTCCAGCCCTCAGATCAAGAAATTTTTGTTTTTACCTTGTCCTTTTGATAAACTACAATTTAAAAAAATCATTTGAAGAGTTTCTTCTTAGTTTCCTGTCGGGCAGGGGGTGGGATGGGATGGGATGGGGGTGTCGGGAGGAATACTTGGGACATTAGTGGAGGAAAATGCACACAGGTGGAGAAATGGGTGTTTGATCATTGTATGACTGAAACTCAATCATGAAAGCTTTGTAACTATCTCACGGTGATTTAATAAAAAAAATTTTTTTTAAGTTTCTCCTTAGTTTTCCAAGGATGGGTCAGAGCATTCTGGCGTGTTTTTCAGACACAGCTTCACAATATAGCCTGGCAAGCTCACCGTGACATATTCGATATGCCAAACACAGTAACAACAAAGTCTCCAATGGAGACGTTACTGGGCCCACTCAAGCAAATATTAGGACTATTAGAGTAATATTTTCCTTCTTGCCCCTTACAGCTGACTGAAAAAAATTCATATAGTGTAAGTGGATCGTGTTAAAGCCAACTCTTATTGATGGTTTCATTCATTAACCACTTTAAAAAGCACACTACTTGCTGTACTATCTTTCTGGTCTCTGAAGTTTTTTTTTTTTTTTTAACTATCACCCGCACAGCAAAGCCTGGCAAGCTACCCATGGCGTATTCAATATGCCAAACACAATAACAACAAGTCTCACAATGGAGACGTTACTGGGCCCACTTGAGCAAATTGATGAACAACAGGAGGACAGTGCTACCGTGCTATTATACTTTAGGTTGTGCATTTACAATAATACTAACATCCATGGTCTTGGTAGGCATGCACAGTTACCAAATCTCACCCACCACCAGAGGTCCCAAGATCCTCCTCACTCCCAACACATCTCCAGTCCACCTGCCTCCCCACCCTAATCTGTGCTCTGATTTTATATTCCAGTACCCCCTTATACACCATAGATGATGAAATCATCTCTGCATGTCTATCTCCCTTTAGCTTATTTTGTTTAACAATGATGCCTTCCAGGACCATCCATGTTGAAGCAAAGTGCATAATTTTATTTTTTCTTGTGGTTATGTAGTTTTCCATTGAGTATATTAATATATACATACAGATAGATAGATAGATAGATAGATATTATAACTTCTTTATTTGTCTGGGGTTGGATAATTAACTTGTATCCTGGCTATTGTACTTAGCACTGCGATTAATATAAATGTACATATGTCTTTTCAAATGTATGTTTTTTGTGTTTTGGGGGGAAAGTATTCGTAACACCCGCCTGTCCTTCACTAACTACAAGACCAAGATGACTGTCCTCCGACGTCCTGATGGATCTATCACATCTTCCAGAACGGCAATGGAGAAGATTATCCATGACTTCTACTCAAATCTCTTTGATAGCCATGTCCACTTGCCGACATACCAAATTCCACAGGATGGATATGTCGTTCCCAATGTTCTCCCTTCTGAAATCTGACACGCCATTTCCTCAGTAAAGAAACGAACAGCACCCGGCCCAGACAAGGTCAGACCTGAACACCTGAAGAACCTGCCGTCAGTACTCATCAATACGCTGGCTCGGCTCTTCACATGCTACCTGTCTGAATGCAAGGTTCCGTCCCAATGGAAAACCAGCAGGACTGTACTACTGTACAAGAAGGGAGACATCCATGACATTGGCAACTATCGCCCGATCTGCCTATTGTCTGTCATCTACAAGTTGTTCACTCGAGTCATCCTAAATAGGATTGGCAGAACACTAGATGAAGGACAACCATGCGAGCAAGCCGGGTTCCACAAAGGATTCAGCACCATCGACCATATCCACACGATAACCAAGCTCATTGAGGTTTCTCAGTAGTTCAAGATGCCGCTCTGTCTAACGTTCAATGATTTAAAGAAGGCCTTTGATTCTGTTGAGATGGAAGCGGTCATTGAAGCCCTAGCCAATCAGGGCATTCAAGCCCAATACATCAAGATCCTCCGTGAGCTGCATTACGGATTCACTACCAGGATCTCACCAATATACAAAGAAGTGATCATTGATGTCAAGAGAGGGGTTTGGCAGGGTGATACCATTTCACCAAAACTCTTCAGTACCACCCTCGAGAACATCATGCGACGACTGGAATGGGAAGGAATGGGAGTGAAGATAGATGGTCGGCAACTACACCACCTCTGCTTTGCTGATGACATTGTTTTAATAACACCAAACATTAGCCAAGTGACACAAATGCTGGCCGACTTTGACCGTGAGTGTGGAAAGGTTGGACTACAGCTGAGTCTTACGAAGACAATGTTTATGAGAAACAGCCTTGTTCCTGATGCCCCATTCGCTCTCAATGGAACGACCATCTCCGAATGCAACAACTATGTGTACCTAGGTCGAGAAGTCAACATGACAAATGACCTGGCACCCGAGCTGCGCAGGAGGAAGAGAGCGGCTTGGAACGCCTTCAAGAGCATCGAAGAAATAGCTAAGAGGACAAGAACCTCTGGCTCCGGGCACATCTCTTTGATTCCACTGTTCTTCCTGCATTAACATATGCCTCAGAGACCTGGGCCCTAGGCAAACAGGATGAGAATGCTATTCAGGTCTCCCAAAGAAGAATAGAAAGAGCTATGCTTGGAATATCACGTTTCACTCAAATGAGAGAAAGAATCCGGAGTTCTGACATCCGTCGATGATCAAGAATCAGGGTCACTGTCTCGTTTGCCAAGGCGTCAAAAATCAGATGGGCTGGTCACGTAATGAGATTTAGAGACGACCGCTGGACTAGAGCCATTACCGACTGGATTCCACGGGATGTCAAAAGACCGCGTGGCCACCCACCTACCAGATGGTTAGACTTCTTCATCAAGATCATGAACGATCGGTTTGAGGCTCTTCGTGTTCCTAGAATGAACAGACGCCATTGGGCTACACTAGCACGCAACAGGGACGAACGGAGACATTACTGGTGCCCGCTCGAGCAAATCGACGATTAACGGGAAGTCAAGTGATCAAGTTCTGGTGGGGGGATAGAGCCAAGAAACCATATTCCACCAACAAGTGGAATCTCTCGTCCAAAAGGGAGTGTTATTCTTGTTTTATTTCTGAGCCACACCCACACATGCTCAGGGCTTATGCATGGCTCTGCACCCAGGGATCACTCCGGGTGGGGTTTGGTGGCCCATATGGAGTGTTGGGGATCAAATCTGTGTCGGCTGTGTGCAGAGCAATCACCCTACATGCTGCACTATCCCTCCAGACTAAAAGGGAGTGCTATTCTTAATTGTCTGAGAAATTGCCACCCTTTCCCCCACACAGGCTGAACTAGGCGACATTCCCACCCGCTGTGAACAAGGTTTCGTTTTAACTTAATCACATCCCTGCTTGCACTGGGTTTTCCCCATATTCTTGATACCTGCCTATGTCTCTTGTGTGAGATGCTAAGTTACTGCCTCATTTTCACTTGATTTTAATCTCCCTGATACTAAGTGATGGTGAATTCTTTTCATATACTTGTTGGCCACCCATGTCTCCTCTTCATGTGGCTATTCATCCCCTCTCCCTGCTTTAAAATGAGATTATTGATCTCATTGTTGCTCAGCTTTGTTATAAATCCTGGATATTAGTCCTTTTTCTAATGAATTGTGTGCAGATATCTTCTCCCATTTGGTATGCTGTCCTTTTATTGATCCTTTTATTTATTTATAATAATAAAATACATTTTATTCACTGTCACTGTCCTCCCTTTGTTCATCGATTTGCTTGAGCAGGCCCAGTAACATCTCCATCATGAAACTTGTTGTTACTGTGTTTGGCATATTGAATATGTCACGGGTAGCTTGCTAGGCTTTGCCATGTGGGTGAGATACTCTTGGAAGCTTGTCGGGCCCTCCAAGAAGGGCGGAGGAATCGAGCCCAGCTCGGCCGGGTTAACCTCAAGGTCTTTTTCCACTTTGAATTAGCTTTTTGAATGGAGTAAGGTCTGGATCAATTTTTTTTTAGAAGGTGGTTACTCAACTTCCCCAGGACTACTTATTAAAGAGGTTTTCCTTGCTCCACTCACCTAACTCATTGGTTACAGATTAACTATCCAGAGATCTGGATAGTTACACAAGGCAAACACCCTACCGCTGTGCTATCGCTCCAGCCCACATTTTATTATTATTTTTTTTTGAGGGCCAAATTTGGCAATTCTCAGGGGTTACTCCTGGCTCTGCACTCAGGGATTACTCTTTGTGGTGCTTGGGGGAACTTGTGGAATATTAGGGCTTCCACCCGGGTCAGCTGTATGCCCTACCTACTGTACTGTGTCTCCAGCTCTGCTTTATTATAACTGTTATTATTATTTTATGGTGGTAGACACAACCAGCAGTGATCAGGGCTTACTCTTGGTTTTGTGATTAGGTGATCACGTACAGTGCCAGGGTCAACTGCATGCAAGGGTGTCCTGTCATACCAGCCCTTTTCTAGCCCTTGTCTTTATTTTAGCTAGAGTTTCAGTTTCCTTTTTTTTTCTTTTTTTCTTTTTTCTTTTTCCGCTTTTTGGGTCACATCTGATGCTGCACTCAGGAATTACCCCTGGCGGTGCTCAGGGGAACCTTATGGGATGCTGGAGATTGAACCCAGGTCTCTGGCTTGTGAGAGAAACGCCTTATCTGCTCTACTATCATTCCAGTCCCTAGAGTTTCTTTTGCCATATAGAAACTTCTCATTTTAGTGTACTCTCATTTGTTTATTTCTGTTATCTTTGCCAATGAGATTGCATCATAAAACACCTTTCAGGTCAAAATCCTGGAGTGTTTTGTCTTTATTTTCCTCAATATGTTTTATTGATTCTGGTTTAACCTCAAGGTCTTTTTCCACTTTGAATTAGCTTTTTGAATGGAGTAAGATCTGGATCAATTTTTTTTTAGAAGGTGGTTACTCAACTTCCCCAGGACTACTTATTAAAGAGGTTTTTCTTGCTCCAGTCACCTAACTCACTGGTTACAGATTAACTATCCAGAGATCTGCAGGTTTATCTCTGGTCTCAATTCTAATCCACTGGTCAGACAGTCTGTCCTTATTCTAGTACCATGTTGTTTTGATTATATAGATTTTCTGACTTTATAGTATAAGTGACTTTGGTTCTTCAAGGAGTTCTATGATTCCATACAAATTCTGTTAATGTTTGTTCTAAGTCCTTGAAAAATGTTAAAGGAATTTTAATGGGGATTTCATAGAATCTGTGTACTACTTTGAATAGGATGGTGATTTTGACAACGCTAATTCTTCCAATCCATGAACATGAAATATTTTTCCACTTTCTGATGTCTTCTATTTCTTCAGTGACATTATTTCCTAGTATATCTTTCACACCTTTCGTTAAGTTCATTCCTGGGTACTTAATGTGATGGATTTAGACATTATTTTATTTTAAGTAGGGTAGTCTTTTCCTTTCTCCTCTAGTTAATTATTTGCATATGGAAATGCAAAAAAAAATATTTATTTTGTGGCCTGCTCTTTTTTTTGTGCTTGTTTATCATTTGTAATAGTTTTTTGGTAGACTTTAGAGTATTCTATGTATATTATTTTGTCATCTGCAAATAGTGATAGTTTAACTTCTTTCCCAATTTGGATTCTTTGATTTCTTGTGTAATTCCTGTGACTTTGACTTCTAGGACTGTATTGAATAATAGTTAACATCATTGCCTTATGGCATGTCTCAGAGGGAAGGTTTTCAGGTTTTTGCCGTTGAGAATAATGTTGGCTGTGGAATTGTTGAAAATGGGCATTAGTATCTTGAGGATGGTTCCTTCTAACCTCTTTTATTAAGGTTTTTTTTTTAAATCATGAATGGAAAGTAAATACTTTCTCTGCATCAACTGATATGATCATATGACTTTTGTCTTTCTTTTTTTTCTTTTTGGGCCACACCCAGCAATGCTCAGGGGTTACTCCTGGCTCCGCACTCAGGAATTACTCCTGGCAGTGCTTGAGGGGCCATATGAGATGCTGCAGATTGAATTTGGGTCGGCTGTGTGGAAGGCAAATGCTCTACCTGCAGTACTATCACTCCAGCCCCAACTTTTGTCTTTCTTTTGGCTGATATGTTATATTATGTTGATTTGTGAGTATTAAACCACCTTTGTGTGCCTGGAATGAATTCCACTTGGTTGTGGTAAATGATCTTTTTAATATATTGTTGAATTTAGAATAGAACATAATAGTAAGCTCTGGTTAAAGACAAAGTACCTAAACTGAGTAAGAATCTGCAGGTTTATGAGATCTGCCCTCAGAAAAAATTATATTCCAATATGAAAGTAAGACAAGTATAAATCCAGGAAGAACATGTACATGTAGAACATCCAGGTACTACAGTGCCTTAAGAATAGATGCAGCATTTAACCCAGACCTGAAAATAATAGGATTTAGACTCCTGGGGTTACATATTTATTAATGCCAGCCAGAAGTGTTTTGAACTTAGTCCATTTGTCCTCCCTCTCTCTGTCTCTGTCTCTATCTCTGTCACACTCTCTCTGTTTGTCTGTGTGTGGCATATGCTTCCCCAGATTAGGTTTTTTAAAAATCTTTCTCTCTCTCTCTCTTTCTCTCTCTCTCTCTCTCTCTCTCTCTCTCCCCCCCTCCATCTCTCTCTTTCTCCCTTCTCTGGGACTAGTCCTAGATTATGTTTTTGAAAATCTAAAATCTTTTCCTTGTAGTTTTGGGAGGGGACATTGGGCCACAGGCCATGTTGCTCACAGCTACTACCAGTTCAGTTCCTTAGTGGTGCTACAGAGTCCACATGGTGTCCAGGATGGAACTCAGGTCTCCTCCTTCTCACTTGCTCTGCAAGTTGGCCAAGCACAAGGACCTGCTTTTTACTGATCACACAGAAAATTGTCTCTCCAAATTGTGTCAGAAATTATAGCCTTAAAACCCACTGGAGCAAAAATCCAGTTTGAGGAAACTGTGTTTGGAGATTGCTGCAGAGACAATCAATGACAGAGCTCCATTCAGCCATGCTCTTTGCAGGCATCCCACTTAGGTCTCTGCCATGCCGTTTTCTTTTCTTGTGATGGTTTTGTTTGGATTTGGTGTCAGGGTATTGGCCTCAAGAACTGAAAAGTCTTCCTTCTGTCTGGGGAGGTCAGGGGTGGGTGGAAAGAGTTTATGAAGAATTAGCACTTTTTCTCTAAATGTTTGATAGAATTTAACATTGAAGCCATAAATGAACTGGACTTTAGAAGTAGGGTGTTTCTTTTTTCCTTTTCTTTAATTCTTACTCAATCTCTCCAATTTATGAACCTATTCATGTTATACCTTTTTGGTGCCACTTTTGGTAGTTTGTGTCCTTCAAGGATTTCATCCACTTCACCCATATTGCTTGATTATTTATTTACTTGGAAGGTTTCCCAAGTGGTTCTTAGGAGGCTCTGGGTCTCCTCCTGTTGCTACTTGGGGCACCCATTCTGGTAGTTCAGTGTGCTTACCTGGACCATGCCAGGGCACCCTAGCAGTGCTCAGGAGACCAGGTGGTACCAGAGATTGCACCCAGATCAATTCCTTAACCCTCCTACTGTCTCTCCAGCTCCTCACCCAACTTGTTTAAGTAAGTCCTGTTTCTTTTATTTCTATAATGTTGTTGGTGATGGCCCCTCTTTTCCTTTTTTGTACTTTATACGTCCTTTCCAATTTTGGGGTTTTGTTTTAGCACCTAGCAGTGTTCAGGGGTCATGCAAGGCTAGGGATGGAACTCAGACTCTTGCACATGCTTGGCAAGTCCTCTTCTCTTGAGCTGTCCCCCAGGCCCTTCCTGTGTGTGCTTCTAATGGACTTTCCCTTGAGATTATGCCATGTGCCTTCAGTGCAACTCCTTGTAGGAACTATCTAGTTCATGATGAGGCAAAGGGGATAGTATGCCCCACAACAGTTTTCTCCTGCATCCCACTTTCTCCCGTTAGACCTAGAGAGAGGCCCATTCTCTGGTCTCTGCATGTCAGGAAGATCTCACCATGCCCACAACCAACAGAACCTTTTCATCCTCCAAGCACTGCCAATGGCCTGATGGACTACTGCTTGCTTTAGGCATGAGGAAGGCAGGCACAGAGTCGAATACGGGGTTCCTGATTCATTCGTAATCTTGAGCTGTCGTAAGGAGTCTCGCAGAACAAGTTGTTTGAAACAATAGTTGTTTGTCTGATCTTCCAGTAGCAGCAGGCCTGGCTTTCCTTGAGGCCAGTGGGAGCCTTTCTTGCCTCTTCCACACTCTGGTGGTGTGAGTGACAATCCTTGCCCTGTAGTCATGTCACTCCACTTGCTGTCATTGGCATTCTCCTTGCATGTCTGTCCAGTTTTCCTCTTTATAAGGACATAGTTCGCATTGGATCAATCTTCATGCTAATGACCTCAGCCTAACTTGATTACTGCCACAAAGACTCTACTTCCAAATAAGGTCCTGTTCATAGGCATGCAGGCTTCAGACTTAAGCATTAATTTGGGGGCCAGGGTGGAGTGGCATGTGGCAGACACAGTTTACCTCATTACCACCTACCAGTTCCACATACTCATGTTTTCTGGGTGGCCATCTTTCATTTTCCTACCCATATTTTCCTTCTTCCTTGATTCCCTACGTTACTTAGTTTCTCCTTCATAATGTGCTTCTTTGGCAGTGTCCGAAGGGAAGAAGGCACAACGGGACAGAAGGTGGGAGGAAACAGGAAAAGAGGGAAAGAGAAACATTGGAGAAGAGTTTGCCAGAACAAAAAAAGGAAAGAAAAGGAAAAGAAATCAGACATGGGACTTGGAGAACAGAGAGAGTGAACTTAGGATGCCAAAACTTACCGGGAAAACTGAACAGAAAAGCGTTTTTCTGTGAGGACTTCAAGCAAGCCTCAGAGTTTCTCTTTTTGAGGGGAGGAAAGCAATGACTAGCGCCTTCCCACAGCTTGCTGTCCTGGAATAACACTGGAAGGTAGTTTGATGAGCCAGGACTAGAGAGAAAGGTTTGCAGTCTGACTCTTTACTATGCATATTGAATAGATGTTAGTGGATCTAAGTTTATGGTCCTTGAAATCATAGATGGGGTTGAGGGTCTGTGTTTTCTATCTATTGGGGACAGACCCATAACCCACCACTGAATACATACAGTTCACCCTGGAGACCCGCACCCATTCCTGCAGGGTCCCCACCCCACTGGGAACTCAGCTGACCTCCTCTGGGCTTCCTCACTGCTCTGACAGGTCAATGCTGCTGTGTTTGTGGTCGCAGGACCAGCTATAGTGACGGCATGAACCACTGTTTCTCCCTCCACTTGTTCCCCATCTTCCTGTATCCCACACGTGAGAATCTCAGTCCTGCCATCACAGCACCAAGCTCCATCTTTCCACTTACCACAAGAGGTGCACCTCTTGTTGACATCAGATGGATGAATAATCCAGTTCCAGAACCTCAGCCTAAGATTTGGGGTTCGGAGGTTTTATCTGGTGGCTTTTGTCAAGGGGCTGGAGTGCTTGCGTGGCATGTGGAGGACCTGATTCAATTTCTGACACCACGTGAGCTCCGAGCACCAATTCAAGTGCCCCAGTGCTGCTGGGCCTTGGCAGTATTGGACCAGATTTCACTAGGAATGACCCCAGGCCACCGAACACTGGTTGGAAGATCCCTCCACCCCACAAAAATTACTAGAATCTCTACTTTCTGGGGCCTTTTCTTAATTTAGGGTCCCCAGATGTAGTGACTAAGACAAGAACTGTTATGCATTGAGCAGGCTGACACTTAACAATATCTCACTTCTGGGCCAGAGAGATAGACCAAGGGTAAAAGCACATGCCTTCCACGTGGTCAACCCCAGTTAAATTCCTTGTACTTTGTATGGACCCCAACAGCGTCTCTGAGTACAAGACATAGACAGGAGTCAACCCTGACCATTACTGGGGTATGACCCAGCCTCCTACACCTCCCTAACTAGATCTCAGTACTGACCCAGGACATGCAGCAATCTAACTGGTTTACTTATATCTAATCTCTGCTCAAACAAATCTCCACAGTACCTTAAAGTGGTCTACTTAAAATATGAGTCTCTATATAACGCTTTCCCAAAACTACCTCCAGGATAAACTCCAAGATTATCTCACTTTTTCAAACAAAAAGATACGAATGGTTACATATAGTTACAGTGAGAATGTCACGTTTCCAAGACAAAAGTTTAAATTTCATAATGCTACAAACCAAATGCCAACCAATAAATGTGCATGTGGGCCCTGGAGATAGTTCACGGCACAGAAGGACATGTTTTTTAGGTTGTTATTTTGTTTTGTTTTGTGTTTTGTTTTTGACCCATACCTGGCAACGCTTGGGGGTTACTCCTGGCTCCACACTCAGGAATTACTCCTGGCAGTACATGGCTTTCCCCGTTGTACTCTGGCTCTGGTCCTGGAGGATATTTTGCATGCGATAGCCCAGGTTAATCTCTGGCACTATATGGTCCCTGCAACCCTGGACTGAGAGAGCCCCCCCCACCCCTCCGCCAGCATTGCTGGGTATGCCCCCTCAAAAGGACTATGTTAATGTTTTTTTCTAATAATAATTGATAAGTAATATAAAGTTAAAAAATGAGGCAGTTGAGGGGGGTAGGGATGTGACTGCAGTGGTAGAGCACATGTGTTGCGTGGGTGAGGCCCTGCATTCAGTTGCTGTCACTGCATGGCACTCAGAGCAACACCATGTAGCCCTGGCACTCCAAGTACTATCAGGTATGGCCCTGTAATGACAGTGGCCCAAAACAAAAACAGCAACAACAAAAAACAATGACATTTGGTGAGGACTGAAAACTTTTCACGAGGAGAGAATAACTTTTATTATAACCATAATTACAAATATTAAGAGGTGATACAATTAGAAAAACTCACCATTATTTTTTTTCCTTGTAAAAAAGATGTGTGCAGGCCTAGCTGAAGCTTTTGGGGTGAGGAGGATGTGTTTCTCGGAATAGAAATCAGGGCCTTGCCTGTACTCACCGTGTGACCTATTAGTCGAACCATATCCCCAGCCAGGCACACGGTTCTTTGTAGTTATAAAAAAAAATAAAGCACACAAACTAATAGGGAAAGGGTCAGTAACTTGTGGGCAAGTTACCTAAGATCTCAAAATATGGAGCCTCCAATAATTGTGTTTGGTTCTGTCTCTGATCTGTGAAATGGGGATAATTATCATTTCTTCCTCCATAGCGTTGTTTGGAGGATGAGAGGAATCGCATGAAATTCCTTGCCTGATACCTGAGGCAGAATGGAAACCAGAGAGTGTGGCTAGGTGTTTGTAAATAACAGCTTAATTATGATAGATTTGGGAGCCCTGTCTGGCACAAACAGAGGGACAAAGACGAGTAAAGTGAAGAAAATAGGAGATATTTACTGGGGTGGGGGGGGCGTTTCCGGGCGGACTCTACGAACCTTGGGTGATGCTGGGGTAGAGCCGCACTCCAGGAGAGACTAGGGGAGATTTTTAAGTTGTCTTGGGCGGGAAAAGGGAACCAAGACTAGTGGAACCTTGGTCTGGCTCTCGTTTTCTGTAGGGGGTGGTCAATGGTGAGGAAGCAGGGAATGCAGCCTGGTGGCCTCCTGCTGCCAGGTGGGCCAGAAGTGCTGGGAGCACAGTGATCTCTAGTTCAGGAATATTACTGTCTCATCAACTGGCCATAATTTTGTCCCAGTCACCATTTTGTCTGAGCTAACCTTATGCATTATTGGATTATGTGACTTCAACTGGGGTTTGAAAAGGAAAGTCGGGTGCCCTGTAGACCTGAGATGCCTCATGTTACTGCTGATCCCTATGTAACCAGTTCTTGGGGAGGAGCTGGCCTGATGGCCGGCAGGACTCCCTGGCTCAGAGCCTTACAGGCCCAAGGCCCCCTCACTCAGACCCCTGCCCGAGAAGGCACTCTTGCTCAGTCCACACGGTTCTCCCTCTGCCCATGGCTCTTTGTAGTTCAGAATGTTAAGAGCCCCCACTTGGCTGACTTGCTGATACCATCTGGGTTTGGGGACAGCTTTGGCTGCTCTTACCAGGCCAAGAAGAGGGAATCAAGGGAGACATTTTTTGAGGCAAGTTTTACAAGCTTCCTAGAAATACAGGAGAAGAAGAAGAAAAGAGTTCTGGGCAAAGAAAAATGAGGTGTCCACCCCACAGTGAACTGTGTGGAAGAGAAATCAGCCCCCACCCTGTCACAGGTCTTGTTCTTAGTGACTAAAGTCCACACATTCTGGGCATGCACCAGCCCATTTCCGAAAGAGTTTCTTCTCCTCAAAGAGCATCGAGTGCATTGATCCTAAGGGTTTTCAAGTTGGCACCTCCACTTACGTAACCAGGGCTTCATGGGGTGGGGGGAGGGAGAGACTCTTCAGGTTGTGGGAAAATGGAAAATAAGAAACGAAACGCTTCATGAGAAAGACTTGAAATAAGGTCCAGACCATGTTAACAGTGGATTCGCACTTCCAAACAGGAGCTATTTTTGCATTCCCTGTGCACCAGTTTGGTAGAGCGTAGTTGTTCTTTCCCGTGACTCAAGATGAGGGCATATTATCCCCTTTTTCCAATTGCTCTCCACTTGGATGTGACACAGCGTTCCTATTTCCCCCATAAATTACATATTTTTAGCACGCGGGGATTGCCAGAGCGCAGGGGCGTCGCTCTGTATTTGAACTATAGAGAAAATGACCTGATAGGATCCTGAGCTCTGGGCACTGTTGAAGGCGCAGGGGCAGAGAACGGGACTCCGTGTTCCAGGCCCAGTTCCTGTTCCTTCTGAACACAGTCCTCTGAGACTGCCCCCGCAGGCTGTGCTTGGCATCCCAGAGGTGCTGAGGGCACGGCCAGCCCCAGGGAGCAGAGGGAGCTCTGGAGCAAAGGCGTGTGGTGGAGACTCTGGCTTGGACACCACAACCATAGTCAGGAGGGGAGGAGGGGATGGAAGAAATTCAGACTATGGTGGGCTTTCTCTCTGGGCTTCCTTCCTTCCTTCCTTCCTTCCTTCCTTCCTTCCTTCCTTCCTTCCCTCCCTCCCTCCTTCTTTCCTTCCTTCCATTCTCTTTCTTTCTTTCTTTCTTTCTTTCTTTCTTTTTATTTTTTTTCTTTTTGTGGAGCAATAGCAGAGCGGTAGGGAGTTTGCCTTGCACGCAGCCGGCCCAGCCGAGCCGGGTTCAATTCCTCCACCCGTCTCGGACAGCCCGGAGAGCCCAGCAAGTTACCGAGAGTAGCTCGCCCGCAAGGCAAGCTACCTGTGACCTGTTCAATATGCCAAACACAAGTCTCACGATGGAGACGTTACTGATAGCAGACGCTCTAGTAAATTGATGAACAATGGGAGGACCGTGACTGTAACCGTGACTGTGTCACACCCAGCGATGACTGGGGTTACTCCTGGCTCATGCACTCAGAAATTACTCCTGGCGGTGCTCAGGGGACCATGTGGGATGCTGGGAATCGAACCCGGGTTATCTACATGCAAGGCAAGCACCTGCTATGCTATAGTTCCAGCCCCACTGGTGTTTCTTTACCTTCTGAATGTCAGTAGTTCTCTGGTTCCACCCTGCGTGCCAGGGGGCTGGCTTGCTGCCAGGGTGATTTATAGTGAAGTACAAGGAGGGAGCCCTAGAGACTTCCACCAGCAGCATGGAACAGGGCTGGCAGTGGAATACCTCCACATTCCTAGAGGCAAGCAAGGGTCTCGTCACTCTTGTCCTTTCAGTGCCGCTGGCCTCTGACCCTGTTTGGGACTTTGTGCCTCCGCCTCCTGGCACTCAATGGCTCCGTGAGTTCTTTGGCAGAGCTGGGCATCCATGTGGCATGTCTGCATTCCAGAATCCCCAAACCACCTCAGCTGGGGCTTGGCTGTGGATTCAGGCATCAAAGTAAGGAGGGACTCCAGATCACTGGGGTCAGATTACTCAGGTGTTGGTTCCCAGGGCTGCTGAACCAGAGGCCAGGGAGGGGATTTCCCCTGCATGCTTAGTTGATAGCATCCGTTCCGAGTTGGACATCATTCATAAAGAAATGTTTCCCCAAGTGAGCAGCCCCAACCCCCCTCCCAGGTAGAGTCGGGGGCAGGGCTGCATTGGATAATCCAGGTGACGGTAATGTTCCTGACAATTGGGCTTTACTTTCTGTTTGCTTAAAGAAGGTGATGTCTGGGGTGTGTGTGTGTGTGTGTGTGTGTGTGTGTGTGTGTGTGTGTTGGGGGGGTGTTCTTTTCTGAAAAGGGAGCAGAAGATCAATTCACCGTGGGTGTCTCTGAAACAGAAGGATGTCAGAGAGTAAAGATTTGAAGGGTTCAAGGCTGATATAGTAGAAATTAATTGCTAAACACATTTTTACACTGCCTTTGTTATTTCACAGTATCTTTTAATTACTAAATAGCCAGTATTTTTGTCCTTCAGATCTGTCATCCTATAAAATCAATTTTAAAGTAGTATCAAGTAATGTAAGATGAAACAAAGTCATGTGACGTATTTGACAAATTATAAGGTGACATTCATCACAGGTAGTCCATGGCCCACATGGAAGTTTAGGGAAACTATCAGTTTCTAATGAGAAAGTCAAGTTTAATTAATTGTCCTCTGATGAATAGATTTGCATTGGGGTTTGGCACCTGAAACTTAATAGCTAATTACAAAGTCAGCGAGGAAATAGTAGGTAATCTGCACCCCTGGTTTCATGGTGGAGATGTCACAATTGTTGTTTGTTCAAGGACAGCAAGGCAGAGGGGATAGGTAGGTGCAAAGCTCGCCAGAAGCATCCCAGGATGGTGCTCTGAAGGTTGGCTCTCAGCTCCCAGATGACAAACACTGGCCAAGATGGATTCCTTTGCTTCAAAGGATGTGCTGTGTATCTGGCTGCCTTTGAATCATGGAGGAATCGGTGGATGTATGTGGATTCCAGTTTGTTCCTTTTCTTAAGGCCCTAATGTACCCGGTCACTTCCGACAATGCTATCTTCCCATGTCCTTCCAGCTCTCGTTTTCTATTCTGTGAGGTCCCTTCAGTGTTTGGGTAACAGGCGGGACTCCTAAACTTCATAATATCAAAAGAATTTGACAAGATTCAGTATCCTCTCATAATAGTTCTCAGTCATTTTGGAATAGACGGGAACTCCCCATGGGCTGGAGAGATTGTGCAGAGATTAGTACACGCCTTGCATAGAGCCGAGCCCCAAGTGCTGCTGGGTGCAATCCTGGAGGCCTCTGAACATTGCTGGCTCAGGCCTCCAACAACCACCAGGTGACCTGGGTAATCCCTGGCTCCGCAGGCCTGAGCAACACAGTATCCTTGGGCCCAGTGGGCATGAAATCTCCAGGAGGAGCCCTGGAGGGGACTCCTGAGCCCAGCTTAGAAGACCTCCACCCCTCAAAGAAGAGACCTCCCTTAATCTAAAAGAGACATCTACAAAAAGAGCTACCTATCCCCTCTGCCTTGCTGACCTTGAACAAACAACAATTGTGACATCTCCACCATGAAACCAGGGGTGCAGATTACCTACTATTTCCTCGCTGACTTTGTAATTAGCTATTAAGCGAGTGTTGTCTGAATGGTGCAAGACTAAAATCTTTTGCTGTGATCAACAAAAATTCCTTCACCTGCAGAATGAAGAACAGATTGGAGAAGTGATCAGGAGTCAGAGATAGAACATCACCCAGAAGGTTATTCTAGTCATTCAAGTAGGGGAGAAAGCTTCCTGCAGAAAGAGGGCTCAAGGACAGAAGCAAGGGACTTAGCTGGCAGGAACCCCAGACACCGTCTCGGGTTCTGCATGATCCCCCGAGCACTCCAGGAGAGTGCCCCCAACCTCCAAAAAGGGAAGGGAAGGGAACTTACACATGGGTGCCTATAATAGAAATGAGAGGCAAAACAGACGTATTCACAGAGTAGATTTGAAGATTGCGAGACTGATGGAAGGAACTGCTATCTTTGTGAAAGTGGTTACAGTTGCCTACAAGTGAAAGCGAACAACAGCAACAACAACCAGCTTGAGTTTGAAAGGAACATTATTGGGCTCTACACCCTTAACTTTGGAATAATGTCCTATTGTAGTCATTCAAGATATGTAAAATTCTCTAATAGCTCATTATCTTGAATAGTTTCCTTTCAGGATGATTACGGGTAGTGTGAAAAATAAATCTAGCAGCGTGACATGCTTTTATTTTGCCACTGTAGCAAAATAAAGGAAGGCAAATATGCCAATAAAGCTTCCAAATTGACAGAACAATCTCACAAGTATTTATACTGTTTTGGAAATGAGACATCAGTTATTAAGTTATTACCAGTGCGACAGGCAGCTGGAGCCACACAGTTTTGTAGGTTATTTCTCTAGAAAGCCCAAGTGTTTCCAGTCTTCAGAGTCCAAAAAAGATCAAGTTATTCAAATGATATTTCTTAATTTTAAAAGAGAGAAGAACAAGCTGTAAAGTGTTAGAATAGTCAACTTTACAGGAAAGGGAGATTGAGGTTCTTCCAAATGCTCCCCGTTGGAAGCATAAGCAAGCCTGAACAACTCAACTTTTCCAGTAATCAGAAACCAAGAGAGTTGGAGCATTTTACTAATATTAATGAAGTAAAGGGCACACTATTAATCTTTCACTTAAAGAAGTTCCCATGGAAAGAGAGAAACACCCAGAGACCCACTGTTTGTGTGTGAGAGACCCTTCTGGGGCCCCGTAGTTAGGACTCCACCTTGTCCAGCCCACCCAGCTTCTACCGTCTTAGGCCCTAGAAGTGCATCTCACTTCCTCCTGGAGGCTCTCAGCCACCTCTTTCTTACTTCTGTGTGGTGCTGGTGGTGATGCTCAGTGCTGGTGGGGCCATGCGGTGCCGGGGATCAAACCCAGAGCCTCACTATGCCAGCTATTCCTCTACCTCTCAAGCCCCGTCCCTGGTCCCAGTCTTTCATCTTCAGCTCAGGTTTGACTTGACACATGTCCCCCTCCTACCATATGTGCAGTTGCTCCTCTGAGCATACCCTCATTTCTTTTTTTCTTACCTACATAGCAGGAAATCACCTTTATTTCATTTAGGTGTCTGTGCACCAGAAGCTGAGGAATGAGAGCAGAGGGGACTAGAGACATGTTGGCCATCTCTTCTAGGGCAACTGTGTGACAGGAAGTGATCAGGAGCCACGGAAAGCCTGCAGACCAGCCCCTAAAGATGTCTCCAGCCTCTCACTCCCTTTCATGAGGGGACATACAGGGAGAGAGGTGGCCCTCCATGCTGGCCATCTTGTTCTTGAGAAGGAAAGGAGGCATGGGGACTGGCTTCTATGTTTAGATGGAAATTTAGATGACTGTTGCCTTGGTTAGTTCCTAACGAATCTGGCTTAGTTTAGCAATCAGGAGAGAAATGAAGCCTAGCCTAGTATTTCCACTCTCTCTCCGGCCTCTGACTCCTACCTTCGAGCTATGCCAGGAAAGTTCCACCAAACTTTATTTATTGGAGGTCATTATTTTGTTCAAGCCTCAAGCAACCATCCCTGCTGTGAACAGGCCTAGGCATCCTTGCCAGGGTAGCGTAAGCCAGGGAAGAGTGCCCTCATGTCCAGAAATTCTCTGCCCCTTCGTTCCCTGGCACCCCAACCCCCAGAGGCTCTTCCAGCTGCTTGCTCAGAGCCAGGGCCACAGGGTCTCCTGTTCCAAGCTTGGCTAGGCCGGCCCCCACTGCTGGAGCCCAAACCCCAAACCTGGCTCTGCTTGTCCGGGGGACACTGAGTGTAGCTGGCAGAGGAACTTGTGGAGGAGCAGCACCTTGGGAGTCAAGTCTGAATCTTCCAGAGTCGGGGAGGGGCAGGGTCTGTTCTCCTAGGCGATTGAAAACAATCCTGTGACCGAGTACTACAGACTTACCCCACACCATCACCCCCACCCCCATCCCGGGTCTGAAGATCTCAAGCTTCCCAGGCCCTTCCTGTAAATAGGAGTCCCGCTGAGACTGATTTCTGTCCCCTGACATTGTCACCTTATGACTAAATCATTGGATGTACATTCAAGGTCGCCTTCCCTGTGCTTGTGGGAAGCGTGTTTTTTGAACATTGCCATGGAGACTTCCTGGAGTTTGTGGCGGCCTTGAACCTCGACTCACTTGAATGTGTCATTTTTCTCAAGATGTCCAGAGCTGGTCACGAACACTAGTACCATCTCTGTCCTTTGTCAGGGGCTCTGCATGATTCTCGGCATAGCCGCCCAGGGAACCCAGCTGCCCCCTTCTCCCTCCACCTTGGCTAGAGCCTTATTTGTGCTCCTGTCAGATCCACACTCACCAGAAGCCCTGGGGGGCCTTGTCTCTGTCCATCTACACTGTCCCCGTCCGAAGGGAGCCACAGAAACAGAAATGGCCTGATATTCTGGCTGTGTGGCCTTGCCTTGGACAGCTCAGAGAAGCCTAATAGCTCAGGGCAGAGACCCAGAGACCCAGGGCGTCGACGGGGTGGGGGGGGGCTGTCAGCTCCCTCCGGATGGAGCTGCTCCCAGCACCCCTGTAACTGGTTACCCACAGCAGCATCAGGGCAGGGAGTGAGAGAGAGAAACATGTGCGAAAGAACTTAGGTAGAGGGGCCCCAGGGCTGGCTCAGTGGCAAAAGTCCCTGCCTGCCAAACTGGAGCTCACGAGTTTGATCCTGATACCACCCCAGATGTGCCCAGCACAGCCCCTTCGACTCTGCTGCTTGGGAGCCCTGGCACTGTAACAGGTGTGTGGTCTCCCACACTCCCACACTGAGCCAGGTGTGCATGAGAGCGATAGCTAAAGTGAGGAAATCCTGCTGAGTATCCAAGGCTCGATGTCCACAGGAAGACCTAGGTCGAGGTCTATTTGCCTAAGCAATTTCCTGACCACTCTCATCTGCTTGGTTCAGGTTTGGGCCTGTAGACTATGACAAACGGTCCCTTCTCAGTGGACTAAAGGAGAAATCGGGCTAAAGATCTCAAAGTTGGCCAAATGACTATTTATTCACCACTGAATAACACTGAATACATTGTAGTGCCAGTGGAAATTGCTGCAGCTCTTGGAGGAAGCTGTCTCAATGGCTTATTTCCCTGTACAGTTTTTAGATATATAACTCAATGTGTCATTTTCTGATAAGGCCCCATAAAATAATGACCGGAATTTCTCCAATTAGTTTATTAATGCTCGAGCGGGCCCAGTAATGTCTCCATTGGAGACTTTGTTGTTACTGTGTCTGGCATATCCAATACTCTCGGTAGCTTGCCGGGCTCTCTGAGAGGGGCGGAGGAATCGAACTCGGGTCGGCCATGTTGGCCGCTTGTAAGGCGAACGCCCTACCCGCTGTGCTAAGGGCTGGAGCAATAGCACAGTGGGTAAGGCGTTCGCCTTGCATGCAGCCGACATGGCCGACCCAGGATCGATTCCTCTGCCCCTCTCAGAGAGCCTGGCAAGCTACCGAGAGTATCTCGCCTGCACAGCAAAGCCTGGCAAACTCCCCATGACGTATTCAATATGCCAAAAACAGTAATAACAAGTCTCACAATTTGTTGTGAGATATTACTGGTGCCCACTAGAGCAAATCGATGAACACCTGGAGGACTGTGCTACAGTGCTACTTATTCTTAAAAAATACCTAACTTTTCAACTGAGAGGGGGGAAAGTAGGATAGAGACCACCGTTTAGTTTTGGTTTGGGGGACGCTTTCCTGTGGTCCTGGGGGATACTCAGGACACAGTGCCTAAGGCCAAGCCCCACAGTGCTGGGGATCGAACCTCTGACTCCTGTGTGCAAACCCTTTGAGCCATCTCCCTGGCCTACCATCATTTGTTTCTAAAAGATTCTGTTTGAGGGGGCTCAGTGGTTAGGGGCACATGCCAAGCATCTATCAGAGCTCATGTTTGAACCCTGGCACCACATGGCCACAAAGCCCTGCCAGGTATATGCCTGGACACACCCAGGCACTGCATCCTCAGCCTTAAACATGAATCACCCACCCATTTGACAGAGTATTGTTGGAAGTGGCCTCTGAGTCCCCCAGATACCACTTAGAAATCCCCCGCAAAGTATAACGCACTCCAGCCCTCCTAGGCTTTCCCCCACAGCTCCTGTTTTTCAGAGTTTTACTTGGGGGCCTGGGAATGTAGCTCAGCAGTAGAGCTCAGCCTTGCAGGCATGGTCAAGCACCTAGTGTCACATGGTCATGCGCCTAATGCGCCTAATGACACCTTGCATCACTGATGGGGTCCCCACCCCACCCCCCAGTGTGCCACTCCCACATCAGCACAACAGGGAAGGGGAAGGGGCAGTTGTCGGCGCTTGAGGGGGGTTTCTAATTTATTTTGGGAAAATGTAGCACTGTAGCACTGTCCTCCCGTTGTTCATTGATTTGCTCGAGACTTGTTACTGTTTTTGGCATATCGAATACACCGTGGGGAGTTTGCCAGGCTCTGCCTTGTGGGCTAGATACTCTCAGTAGCTTGCCCAGCTCTCTGAGAGGGACGGAGTTATCGAACCCAGGTCGACCTTGTGCAAGGCAAAAGGCCTACCTTCAAAGCATGCAAATTAGAGAGAACTGACAAATGAATGCCCATAGGTCGTCCCCTCCCCCCACCCCTCCCCCACTCAGCCAGAGGCTCTTGGAGGAAGCTTGACCATGACTTTAAAAGAATAATCATTGTATAATTGAAACCCAAACACGAAAGTTTGTAAGTCTACAACTGTACCTCATGGTGTTTCACTACTTAAAAAAAATAATAATGAAAAAAAATAATCTAGATTCCGGGCATCTTGCGGGCGGATGGACGGCCAGTGCCAGTGAAGATTTTATTTTTCCCCTCACCATTGCCATCCCTGCTTGAGCAAGGATCACATTGCCCCACTCTGGAAATACATTTCTTCCCCTCATGGGGGTTTGTTAGCTCAGATTTTCCTGAGCCCAGGGGTCCAGGCCAGAGATGAGGAAAGACGGGTCATGTCCACTGGAGGTGGTGGTGTCCTCCTGTTCCTCCGTAATTCGCTCTCAGTTGCTGCGGAGGCCAGTCCGGCTCAGGTATCTCTCCCTGCTCCTTCTCCTTCTGCTGGAATATCATTTCTATTTCTTGGACTGTGGGAGACGGTCCGTGACCTTCACACAGGCTCCAGGATTACTGTCTGTAGTTTTTCACAGCAAATGAATTGGCATAATGTCACCGACCTTGCTTCCACCTCGTTTGACTCTTATATTTCGATTGGTCTCAGCTGCTTACTGTTTTCTATCATAGTTTGGGGAAACCAGAAAAAAATTGCCTTGAAATAGATTTTTTTTAAAGTATGTTTTTCTAATGAAACTCTGTGATGGCCTTGGTTGTGTTTTTCCAGATCCTCTCCTAACCCACTCTGCTTTCATGCCCAGACACAGTTGTTTTTTAGTCTAGAGCCCAGGAAAAAAAAGGGGGGGGGAAAGGGGGGGGAACATCCTCTGTGCTGGGCAGAAGTTTCCTGGCCCTTGAGGGCTTTTTTTTTTGAAGGGGGCAGGTGGGCTGTGTTTAAAGATCTGATTGGTCAACTGCAGCAGGTGGAGGTAATAGCTGGGTGGTGTGAGAACAATATCTGATGAACAATTAGCCTGAAAGAAAAGGCACTGGAAATATAAATAGCCTGTAGCTATTTCTGAAACTGCTGGAAGCTGACTAGGACCCAGGCCAGGAAGTAAGTAGACGGGAAGTTTAGGTTGATACGATTAGATGAGAAATGTCCAGCATTTAAACTCAATTATCTCTGAGAAAGAAGCAAATTCCCCCTTCTGGGAGTCAGCTAAATGCAAGATCACATCTCTTAGGAATATATTCATAAAGGGGTTCCCAGTACTAGCAGCAGAGCTATTCAGAGCTCTAGTTTTGTGCTCAGTACTACACAAAGCACCTTTCCAAAGGGTTAATTTAATCCAGTGATAGCCTTAGGAGACAGGTACTTAAGACACACAGTGTCTTTCCCGCAAGTCCCAAGACCAGATGTGTTTAGAAATTCTTTGGACGTTATAAAGGATCATGGCTCATCTGCCTTCTGTTAGCTTCTATCACCCCCCAACTCCCATGGGACGGTCCTGCAATAAATAAAAGAAATTTACTGTATCTAAACAGAGATATGGGAGCTTTTATGTTCAGGCTTACTCCTGGCTCTGCATTGCAGGAAAATTCCTGGCAGGTCTCATGGTACTGTATGTGGTGCCAGTAGTTGAACGTGGATCAAGGTCTAACCAAGGTCTGCTTTGAGCATGGCAAGTCACTTACTTAACCCCTGTGCTCTCCTTCTGGACTCAGCTTTTAACTTTTATTTCTCCCTCTCGGGCTGGAGCGATAGCACAGCGGGTAGGGCGTCTGCCTTGCACGCAGCCAACATGGCCGACCGGAGTTCGATTCCTCCGCCCCTCTCGGAGAGCCCGGAAAGCTACCGAGAGTATCTCGCCCGCACAGCAGAGCCTGGCAAGCTACCGTGATGTATTCGATATGCCAAACACAGTAATGAACAAAATTCTCCAGTGGAGACGTTACTGGGCCCGCTCGAGCAAATCGTTGATCAACGGGAGGGCCTTACTTTACTTTACTTTACTTCTCCCTCTTGAGATGTGGTATGGAATCCTGGAAAGGAAATAGAAATGTGAGTGCCTGAGTTCCAGGCTAGGTACACAAACCTGGATGGATCAAGACACTTAACCTCGTTCATCAATTTGTAAAATGGAACAGATAATACTTGCAAGGGGATTTATTCAGGTTTCACGGAGCCCGAAGTCCACACTGTTTGGGATTGTTCTTCTTAAACAAAAGGAAACAATATTGTGAATACAGATGGGTAGGTACAAAAGGAATATTGAGATTTAATGATTTATGGTTATTTAGGGGGAATTATTTGCTCGAGCGGGCCCAGTAACATCTCCATTGGAGACTTTGTTGTTACTGTGTCTGGCATATTGAATACTCTCGGTAGCTTGCCGGGCTCTCCGAGAGGGGCGAAGGAATCGAACTCGGGTCGGCCAGGTTGGCTGCGTGCAAGGCAAACGCCCTACCGCCGTGCTATCGCTCCAGCCGATACATTCAACCTTGGAGTGGGGAAAAACAGGCATTTTAACAAAAGTGATTTGGGGCTTAATTCACAAGAATGCGTGGCTGTGTAAACATATTGCTGGGGTTCTTTTGTTAAGTTGGAAAGTGGTCCTTTTGGTGGAGGAGCCAGAAGCTCACAATTACAGTAAATTTGTTCCTGCATCAACTCACAGAGTTGGGAAAATTAAAACGAGACTAAAATGTATAGAAATCTATTTTGTAATCATTAAACTATGTATAATATTAATCATTGTTGTATTTGGAGCCAAGCATAAGTATTTCTTCAAGAGGTGACAAGATAAAATTTTCTCTCACCAGAATATATAACAGGTTTATAATATTACTTTTCCCTAGACCTTTATCTGTATAATAACTGCACATTCAAAAACGTCAAAGTACGTTGCTATGAGTCAAGATTTTTTACCTTATCCATTCATTATTGAAGTAGAATGGTTTACAGTAGTGTTAATATTTATGCCTTGGGAATTCAAAATGAGTGCACCACCACAAACCCAAACTGCTAATGTCAGGGTCCAAGGGTTTGTTTATATTCGCCACTGTCCATTCCATGTCTTTGTTTCTTGATATACCAAATATGAGTGAAATCACCTGGCATTTGTCTTTCTGTCTTTGGCTTATTTCACTTTTACCATGACACTCTCTAGATCCATCCACATTGGAGCAAAAGTCAAGATTCTATCATTTTTTATAGCTAAGTAGTATACACTCTGTGTATGTGTATATGTGTATATATATATATAGACATCCTATTATGACATCTTATTATCTCATTCCTACTTTGGACAAACTGGCAGGCTACCGAATGTTGCCTGCCCACATGGCAGAGTCTGGCAAACTCCCCATGGCGTACCCAATGTGCCAAATACCAGTAACAATGATGGGTCTCATTCTCCTAAAGAGCCTTGAATATAATCTCAGGGCTAGGATGAAGGAGACGTTACTGGGGCCTGCTCGAGGCAATCGACAATTTGTCATATATAGACATAATACTTATCTGTCATATATAGACATAATAAAAATCTGTTTCATGTGTCTTTGGGCATTTGGGCTGCTTTTCTGGACATTAAAGGAATCATAGGTATGTCTTTATCTTTTTGAATCGATGGTTTTGTGTTTTGGTGATAGATGCCAAGGAATGGAATCACTGGATCATATGGTAGCTCTATTTTTAATGTTTGGAGAAGTCAGCATACTGTTTTACATAGAGGCTGAACCAAAAAAAATTTCCATTGACAGTGGATGAATCTTCTTTTGGCTCCACCTCTCTGCCAACACTGGTTATTTCTGGTCTTATTGATAGTATGCCCTTCTCACTGATGTGAGAGGTTACCTCATTGTCATTTTGATTTACATTTCCATGACAATCAGTGATGGTGATCACTTTTTCCCCTCATGATTACCGTTATTGTGCTTATTCAACAATGAACATATTTACTTTATGTCTATAGTGATACAAAAGCATTCTGTGATGAAAAGATTCCCCCCACCAAGGATATCTAATAATTCCAAAACCTTAACCCTTTGGATGAGTGTCTTTGATCTTTTCTGTGTTTTTTATTGTGATTTTAAACTTGCCTGCGCTCCCTTCCTCCTTCCCTTCCTTTCTCTCTTGCTCCCCGTCCCTTTTTTTTTTTTTTGCTTTTGACCACACAGAACACTGCTCAGAGCATTTGTAGTGTCAGGTATTGAACTCAGGGTTCCTGAAAACAAAGCATGTACTCATGAGCACTTTTTTCCATAAGGTTTTTTTTTAATGGATCTGTGTTTTCTCTAAATGAGTCAAATATTGCTTAAAATGTTATGACAAAAAAGGGAAATTCCATATCTACACGTTATGTTTTTTAGTTTCATATTCCAAAGTCACTATTTCTTCCATATTGCTAAATGATATATAATTTTTCTGTTTTTTTTGATTCTAATATATCTAATGACTTTCTATTATAGTAGATAAGGGTTCTCTTCCCTTATTTTTAATTTTTTTTGTTTGTTTTGGAGTCACAGCCGGTGGCTCTCAGTGCTTACTCTTAACTCTGTGCTCAGGGATCACTCCTGATTGGGCTTGGGGAGACATATATGATGGCTGAGCATTGAACCCAGGTCAGCTGTGTGCAAGGCAAGTGCTGTACTACTGCTCCGGCCCCAGGACTTCCCTTTTCTCTTTCCATTTTCTCAATGTAGTTATAGCATAACTTTTATCAAGATCCTAATGTGATATGATACTGGACCATGATTATAAATTTTAAATTTATATCTTCTTAATTTTTTTATGTTAATAATGGTGCTATTTTCCCCATCCAATCAATCCATTTTGTGCATGTATTCTTGCGTTTTCCCACTTGCTACTATAGTACAATATGTTTTTTTTAACTATACAATTAATCCCTAACACTATGGGGTGTGCTTGGGGGGGGGGGGGGCTCTCCTCTATTTCCCTGATCTGCTCCAGATTGCTCTTGGCACAGCTTTGTAGAACTCTGATAGAAGGTTATGCTGGACAGTTCCTTTAGTTGTCTTTGTTGGATTTTATACTTCCTGTTCCCCCATTGTTTTCTTTCTTGCTGTATCTCCTTTTTAAATTTTTTTTTGGGGGGTGCGTAAATCTTATTTTCCAGCAGCTTTCCAAGGAAAGGTATATGGGAGGTAAATGAGTCAGATTCTTACTGTCTCCAAGTACTTTTTATTGCGGAGTCTTGGAAAGGGCTAAAGGATATAGAATCTTTAGTTTAAGATGATTTTACTCAGAATTCAGAAAGCTTTTCATTATCTCTGGAGCTGCTCTGAGAATTTCTGCCATTCTCTTTCCCCAGTGTTTTGTACTGGTGGCTTTTCTTCCTTTCTCTTCTTTTTTTTGGGGGGGGGGCGGCATTTAAGGTTACACCCAGCAATGCATAGAGGTTACTCCTGGCTTTACACTCAGAAATTACTCCTGGCAGTGCTTGGGGGGCCATATGGGATGCTGGGAATCAAACCCAGGTCGGCCGTGTGCAAGGCAAATGCTCTACCTGCTGTGCTATCGCTCCATGGTGGCTTTTCTTTCTTACTGGTGATGTAAAGTTCCACAGGGCAGGCATGGTAGATTAAATTGCCACTCAAACATATTCACTGTCCAGGGGCTGGGGATGCAGCTTAGCAGTAGAGCACTTGTCCTGTGTGTGTGAGACCCAGAGTTCAGTTCCTGGCATTGCAACATTCCCCCTGCACCCCCACAAACAACTGACAATCCACTCTTCTTCCCCACTGCCCACTTATGTGAGACCGAAAGTATATTTCCTTGCCCTGTGAGTTTCAGCCTGGCCACTTGACTTCCTTTGGCTGCTGGGATGCTCGCAGGTAGATTGCAAGCAGAGGCTTGAAAGGCTCTCGTGCAGCTGAGCTTGTGCTCCTAGCTCTGCCAGCAGAAGCAACAGAACATGCAGATGACTCGCCTAGTGGTTCCAGGAGGAGGATGAGTAATACATGGAACGAAGCCAATCAGCCCCAGCCAAGCTCAACCTAAATCAGCAGAGCTGCCCAGCTGAGCCCAGGGGAGTACTGCCAACCCTCAGCTGACTCACAACTCACAGATCGATGATAATAAATTACTGTTATTTTAAGCCACTTTTTGGATGTTTGTCAGGTAACAGTCTGAGGTGCTAGCTTTTAGGGTCAGAAATTGGTATCTAATAGTATTAAAATGCTGTCATCTAGCCAATCCCAGTCTTGTCCCTGGATCTGCATAAGATGGGATAACAGAGTCCCACCAGGAGTGATCCCCGAGCACAGAGCAAGTCCTAAGCACAACTGGATATGGCTCCCAAAACAAAAGGAAAGCAAACATAAAAATGCTATCAGAAGTGAGCTAGCGATACAAACGGTGTCACGGTCCTCCCGTTGTTCATCGATTTGCTCGAGCGGGCCCAGTAACGTCTCCATTGGAGACTTTGTTGTTACTGTGTCTGGCATATCGAATACGTCACGGGGAGCTTGCCAGGCTCTGCCGTGCGGGTGAGATACTCTCAGTAGCTTGTCGGGCTCTCCGAGAGGGGCGGAGGAATCAAACTCGGGTTGGCCATGTTGGCCGCTTGTAAGGCAAATGCCCTACTGCTGTGCTATCGATACAAAAGGAACAAAAAATAAGTGCTTTGGAAACTGGAAAGAAAACAATGATCAATGCAATAGAGGGGTGAAATATATTATACCAATGTGTTAACTTGAAAATTACAGTGGGTATCTAAAAAAGTTTGGATTTGTGCCGAGACGAAAGGGTGACAAAAGGGTGACAGTGTGGGCTAGCTACATTTAGTAGTATGTAATAGGGCTGTAAGAACATAAAGAGTTCATAAATAAAGAAGCTAGTTTTCAAGGCAGAGGGAAATGGAATAGAGAGCCCAGGAATCCGAGCACTGGTTGGATTGCAATATCATTGATTTACTTTTGAGTTGACTCTTGTGTAAGGCTTTAATTTTTCACACATGATTATCCAGTTTTCCAACACTACGTGTTGATCTCTACTCCATTCCATGCTCTCAGCTCCTTAATTGAAAGTTAACTGTCCATAAATATGAGGTTTTGTTCTTGAGTCTTGGATCTAACCCACTGATCAGAGAGCCTGTTTTTAGTACAGCACCATGCAGTTTTAATTGCTATAACTTTACAGTACAGTTCCAAATCAGGTAATTAGAGACTTCCCAATTCCTTGTCTGAAGGTTTACTAAGCTTACTAAGTTTGCTAAGTTGCAAGTTAAGTCTTATTTGTTAATGTTTCTATTAATCAACATTGGTTTAGTCTTTTACTGTGTCTCATAAATTCTGATATCTTGTCTTCATTCTCATTCGTTTCAAGAAATCATTTTTATTTCTTCCTTGATTTCCTCTTTGATCCAGTTGTTGCTTAGTTGTGTTTTGTTCAGCTGTTCAGCTTCTAAGTTTTGGAAGTTTCCCCATCTTCTTTCTATGGTTAATTTCTACTTTTATGGCACTGTGGTCTGAGGAGGTACTTTGTATAATTTCCATATTTGTAAATGTATGTATGTTTGAGTTATGTGCTACTATGTGATCTATCCTGAAGAATGTTCCATGTGTACTAGAGAAGAATATATATTCTTCTTTTGGGGGATGAATGTCCAAAGATATGTCCAGGAATCTCAGTTCTTTGGCTCCTCATTTATGGCTCTTATTTCTTTACTGATACTCTTTTGGGTTGATTTGTCTAGTGGCAAAAGTGGAGTGTTTAATTTTGCACTACTATTGTGTTTCTGATAGTGTGTAATTTTAGGTTTGTGAGTAGAAGCTTTTGGAACATTGCTGACCCTTCATTTGATGCATAAATGCTGATCACAGTATTTCTTGTCCCATTTGTTCCCTTAACCAGTAAGTAGTGTCCATCTCTGTCTTTTAGTTACTTTCTTTATATCTAGTGCTACTTGGTCTGATATAAGTGTGTATGAATGTCCCAGCATTTTTGTTTGTCATTAGTTTGTATGACTTCTTTCCATCCCTTCACTCTGAATTTGCATTTATCCATTGAACTTAGGTGTGTCCTGTAGACAGCAGATGGATGGACTTCCTTTCCTGATCCATTCAGTTACTCTGTACCTTTTGAGAGGGGAGTTTAATCCATTGACACTGAGAGAGATTCTGATATAAAGGGCTGCGTTACAATTTTGGTGTATGTGGAAATCAATTTGTTTTTGCAAAGACTATTTGTTTTTCACAGGTAGCCCTTCAGTAATTCTTGCAGGATTGGTTTAGTTGTCACAAGTGCTGCCAGCTCTTGTTTTGTCTGAAAAGGTTCTTATCCTTCCCTCAAGTCTAAATGATAGCTCTGCAGAACAGAGGACTCGGGGTTGGAAGCTTTCATTTTTATTCAGTATTTTGAATATGTCATTCCACTCTTTCCTGCTTGCTGATATAATATGGAAGGAAGGTCTGTGTGATTCTTATGTTGTTTCCTTTTATTTGAGAGTTTTCTTCTCTCTTGCTGCCTTAGTTGATTTTGTCTTTTGATGTTACCATTTTGATCACTATATATATGTCTTGGTGTTCTTTGTGTCGATTTTGTCTACTCTTCTTTGGTCCTCTTGAATCAGTGCAGAAGCCTCTCTTCAGAGACTAGGAAGTTTTCAGTGATTATTTCTTCCACCAGTCCTTCTTCTTACTCCCCTCCTTCTGGTTTTCCTATAATTTGGAGATTATTCCTCTTGCTATTATCTATCAAAAATATTACATTCTCTTTCATTTCTTTACTGCCCTTTTCTTTTGCACTTCATTATTGTTGATAGCTAGTATTTTGTCTTCAGCATCACTAATGCTGTTCTCTGCTTGCTTAATTCTGTTGCTGTGGCTTGGTATTGTATTTTTAATGCCTTCAATTCCATTTGTATGCATTCTTTGATAACTTGGATCAGTTTATCCTTGAGTTGACTGAAATTTTTTTCCTAGTAGTTATTTTATTTCCATTGTCATTGCATGGAGCATTGTTTTTTTTTTTCTTTTTTTTTGTTACACCTGGCGCTGAACAGGGGTTACTTCTGGCTCATGCACTCAGGAATTACTCCTGGCGGTGCTCGGGGGACCATATGGGATGCTGGGAATCGAACCTGGGTTGGCAGCGTGCAAGGCAAACGCCCTACCCACTGTGCTATCACTCCAGCCCCACATGGAGCATTGATTTGAGGTTGTCCTTGATGAGGTTTGAGGCTTTATTTGAGCTCCATGATTTTCTGGGACATCTGTCCTTGTCTTCCAGAGCAGGTAAATTCCTTTATTTTCTCCTCTTTCTCCTCCTCCTCCTCCTCCTCCTCCTCCTCCTCCTCCTCCTCCTCCTCCTCCTCCTCCACCTCCTCCTCCTCCTCCTCTTCCTCCTCTTCTTTCTCCTCCTTCTCCTCCTCCTTTGTCTCCTCTTACTCTTCCTCCTTAGTCTTCTTCTTTCTCCTTTTTTAATTGGCTTTTGGACCACACTGACAATGCTCAGGGCTTACTTCTGGCCTTGCACTTAGGAATTACTCCTGGCTGTGCTCAGGGAATCATACTGAATGCTGGGGATCTTACCTGAGCCGGCCACATGCAAGTCAAGGATTCTACCCATGGTACTATCACTCTGGTCCCCTGTTTCTCCATTACCCTTAAATATTTGTGGGTACTTAGTTTGCAGCATCTTAACCTAAGAGAAGTTGGTTCTGCAGCCTCGATATAGTAGCTTGTATATTTTTATTTTCTTAATTATTTATTTATTTTGGTTTTTTGGGTCATACCCAGCGATGCACAGGAGTTATTCCTGGTTCTGCAGTCAGGAATTACCCCTGGCAGTGCTCAGGGGACCATATGGGATGCTGGGAATTGAACCTGGGTCGGCTGCTTGCAAGGCAAATGCCCTACCTGCTGTGCTATTGCTCCAGACCCTAGTTTGTATATTTTTAGACCTGTGACTCTGGGGCAGCCAATACCCTCTGTGCCCTTCAGAGAAGACCCCCCGCCTCCTGCTTCGCCAGCATTTCACATAGTTGTTCTCATGCTCCAGTGATGAGCTCTGCTTTGCCCTGCCATTCCTGTGGCCCTTGTCCAACGTGGATGTGTTTTCCTTGTGGACGTGTTTCCCTTACGGGGGTGGGGTGGGTGGAGAGCAGTGCGGTAGAGCTGGGGTGGCGTGACTAAAACAGGTAGTCACTAAAACAGGTAGTCACTAGGTCATCACTAAAACAGAAAGGGGAGACAGCAGAGTGTGGGGTGGCCACGAGGGATGTGACATCTAGAGAGTGGCCGGACCACAGGCTCAGACATGCTGTCCACTCCAGAAATCTCTCAAAATCGGAATCTTTGCCCAGGCAATAAGAAACCCTCCACCCTGCTCTTAGTGCTGAAGCGGCCTCAAGGAGAATGTCACAGTTTTCAAACCATGCTCCCAAGTGTGCTGTGACAAGGCCAAGACATTTTCCTGAGGAGGAGTCTGGACAGTGAAAACAGGTTCCATCCTGGGATTGTGACGATGTCCCCTTAGCTGGCCTTGCCGGGGCCACCTCCATGATTTCCCTCCAGCCCTGCCTTTGCACCCTAATTGGAGTCAGTGAGGCGTTTCCTGGGGCAGGCGACCTTTTTCCCCCTTGTCCTTCAGATGGTTTTTCATTTTTCCTTTTTTTTTCTTTTTTTTCTTTTATGCCCAGTAGCTTGTATATTTTTAGACCAATTGTGTGGGGATTTTTCTGCCTGAGAACGCTTTCTAGAACAAAGTGTCTGCAGAATGTTGTAAATGGATCGCTCTCTTTGTAAAGTCTGTAGTGATTGCTAACAAGTTCGATCGCCTTATTTCCTATCAGCCTTTTAGATCAAAGACTTTAGGGGAGTTTATTTTAGGAAAAACAAATTGTTTCAGCTTTTGCTTCTTCCCATTAAAGTTCAGAGGTGCACACGTTAGGTAACATGGTTTCAGTCCTGTTAATGTTTATGACTTTGATGTAGGAAGTTGCTGAACCCCTTCTCCCCTAGTGCCCACGACTGCCCATCACTGTCCTTATGTCACTTCCTGTTCTCTTCTTCCACCCACGCTCCGCCCTCCCCTCTGCCTGGTAATCTCAGTTTGTCATCTCCTATCAAGGGCTTGTCATCATTCGATACTGTCGTTCCCTCCTTCTGTTTCTCTCAATACCACAGATGAGAGAGATCATCTGGCATGTGTCCTCTCTCTGATTTATTTTCCTTAACATGATGCCATAATCCAAGTGGCATCAAACTGCAAAATTCCATTCCTTCTTACAGCAGAGCAGTATTCCCTGTGTATAGACACCACAGCTTCTCTCTCCATTCATCTGTTCATTCGGTTATTTCCACATCCAATCTAACTGGCACCTCTTGTCTGAGAGGAATAGAAACCCATGAGTGAGGAAGGCCCAGATGGTAAAACTAAACTGTTTTCTTCCATTCCTTGCGAGTGCGCAGGGCCCCGTGATCAGGGGCTCCCAGGGATAAACTCAGCAGTGCTCGGGGGACCATGAGGTGCCAGGATCGGAACCAGAGCCTTACCCACTGAGTTTTGTAACTCCTGAGCCACGTCCCCAAGCCTATTTTCTCCTTTTAATACATTTGCATTTTAAAATCTTTGTGGTTTTTTTTGGTCCCCACTATCCAGCCCCAGTCATTCCCACTTTGCCCATCCATTAATCTACGGAGGCGGTGTAGGTGAGACTCTTATTGGGTCTCCTAGAAACTGTATCACTGTATTATTGTCATCCTGTTATTCATAGATTTGCTTGAGCGGGCACCAGTAACGTCTGCATTCGTCCTAGCCCTGAGATTTTAGCAGCCTCTCCTTACTCCTCCTTCCCAACGGTGCCACATTGGAGACTCTTTCAGGGTCAGGGGAATGAGACACATCATTATTACTCTATTTGGCATATCGAATACGCCACAGGAGTTTGCCAGGCTCTGCCATGAGGGCAGGATATTCTCAGTAGCTTGCCGGGTTCTCTGAGAAGGAAAACTAGACTATAAGAGGTCTTGCGACCACGTGCTTCTGGGAGCTTTGTTTGGGTCTTGGCCGTTGATGGGATTACATGGTGCCGGGGCTGTTGGTGGGTGTAACGCCTGGCTACTGGAAGATGGGGAATCCGAGTGGAGGAGGCCCAGTCCCGATCTGAGCAGGCTTGGAGATCTCAGCCCTGGGACCTGCACACCTGGGCTCCTCTGCCCGGTTCCTTCATGTGTGAGGCTTGCCTGAGCGTGTGGAGAGTGGCCTTGAGCATGTCTGTGACTGGGTCCTGGGGGTCTGTGACTGCTGGTCTCTGCTCAAGGCAGGGAGGGAAACTCAACCCGCTCCCCTCTAGGGGCCCCGACGAAGACAACCTGGCATGTAGGCTACAAAAATTAATTATAATCCCCCAAGGTGGGCAGTGGGGAACTGAGTACTGGCCATCCCAGCAGTGTGCATTTAACACTGGCCAAAGTGATCTGTCTTTTATTTATTAACTTTGAGTTGAGGTGAGAGGGTCAAGGGTCATAGGTAAAACCAACAATAAGTGATGCCAGGCTTGCGGCAGAAGCGAGGGAATGTCAAGTGATTCATTGAAATGACTTCAGCTTCTCTCTTGGAATCAAGCTTGTTTCAGTAAGTCAACATCTGTCACAATCCGTGTAAAAGGGCAGAATAGGCGACACAACAGCACCATTGAAAACCCAGCTGCAAACCATTTCAGCAGAACGCAGAAGCTGTGGGTCACTGCAAGGCTAAATTGTCTTGGGCGTGATGGCAGCCGAGAGAGATGGGAGCGTGCCCTGCAGGACGCCTTGGTGCCGGGTCTGCGCCTCTCCTCCCCTGGGTTTCTATGTGGGCTCATGTGAGTGGGTCCATGGATGGCTGCTGCATCTGCCTGAGGAGCACTGGAGCGTGAGGAGCTTGTCAGCAAGCCTGGCTCTTCCCCTGCAGAGCACTAATTGAAGTCAGGGGTGGTAGTTTTCTCCACAAAGCTCTGTTGCAGAAATAGAAACCGATACAGTGCCTGGGTCCATCTACGCATCTCTGTCCCTTGTCAATCTTGGAAAGTGTCTCAGTCATCATCACTTCAGATATGAACTCTTGGCGTTGTCCATTCACCCCATCCCATCTTTATGATTCCTCCCTTTGTTGTTCTTAGTATTTCTTCCCTTTTCTTCCTTTCCTTCCTTCCTCCCTCCCCTCTTTCCTCCCTTCCATTCCCTCCTGTGGCTGTGATCATGATGAGTAGGAGTTGCACACACGTGGCTGCAACGTTTTGGTGACTGCATGCTTTGTTGTGGTGTCACCATTCCTAACAGCAGTGCCACCAGGATGGCACTTGGCATGTGGGGTGATGCCAGGAATTGAATTTCTGACCTCATGCCTGTTCTACCCTGAGCTCTGCCCAGACCCTTCTCCTTAAGCTCCTCTTTAATCTCAACCTACTTTCATGAAGGGGCCCCTTCATTGAAATTTTTTTTAAAGAAAAATTTTAAGTAAGCGAACTAACTCCTACATTATGTACTTTTTCTTTGGGGAGGGGGAAGGCTATCTGGTTGTTTTCATCCAATTTTCCCTGATGACAGCACATTCCTCAAACAAAAAACTAGTTTTAAAATCTTGGAGAAGCAACCTGGAGTATTATCTGGGCTTTCAATGTGGAGGAAGGGATGGAGAGAAAGTTCAGTGGGCGGGAGTACTTGCTTTACATGCAGGAAACCAGGCTTGATCTGCCCCCAATACTGTATTGGCCCCCAAGTACTGAGCCAGAGCTAAAACCAAATAAATGAGAACAGTGGAAGAAAGAGGGCTTCTGTCGCAGGCAGGTGCCATTTGGGCTAGATGACCAAGTAGGCAGAACTAGGGTACGTCTGGCCTCTTCCTCACCACAAGTGCCTCCACACATTGGAGGTGGTGCCGCCATCCGAGCTCCCCTGAACTTGGTGCACTAGGGAGTGGGTGCCTGGGTCCTGGGAGAGGGGAGCTGCGCTGCTGAATTGGGGCACACAGGGAGAATTGGGGCACACAGGGAGCTATGGGGGGGAACCCTGGAGATCTCTGACAGCTCTAGCTTACTGGGAGCCAAGATCCTAGGAGAGGGCCTAGGGAGGTGGAAGGGAGCCAGAGAGTGTGGGGGTGGGGTGGGGGCCCCCTGTAGTGAAGAGTTGTCCAAGGTGTTCCAGGGGAGCGGCCCTGGCTGGGAACAGACTTTCTCATCCTCACCCTCGCTTCCTGCAGCTTAGTCTCAGGATCAGAGTGTTCGGACTCTCTCTCTCTCTCTCTCTCTCTCTCTCTCTCTCTCTCTCTCTCACCGTCACTCTCTCTCTCCCTTGGTCTCTCTCCCACTCCCTTTCTCTCCCACTTTCTATCTCCCTCTGTCTCTCTCCCACTACCTCTCTCTCCCACTCTCTCTCCTTCTCTCTCTTGCATTCCCTCTCCCCCTCTCTCCCTCCCTTTCCCTCTTCCTGTCTTTTCTCTCCCACTCCCTCTCTCCCCCTCTCTCACTCTCTCCCTTTCCCTCCTTCTCCCTCTCCCTTTTTCTCTCTCCTTCTCTCTTCCTCTCTCCGACTCCCTCTCTCTCCTACTCTCTCCCACTCCTCTCCCCCTTCTCTCCCACTCTTTCCCTTTCCCTCTTTCCCTCTTTCTCCCTTTCCTTCTTTCTTGCGCTCTCTCCTTCTCTCTCTCCCTCTTCCCCCCTCTCCCTCTTTCTCTCTCTCCCCCTCTCGCGTTCTCTCACTCTATTTCCCTCTCTCTCTCTCACTCTTTAAAACATGTACTGACTTATTTGCTTATTTGGGGCCATGTAGCTGGCTGTGCCCAGAAGGTGGGTGGTGGTGGTAAGGGGGGGTGTGGAGCCCAGAGCTCCGCATGCACTCTGCCCTTTGAGTTACTACCCCAGCACCCCAAGAATTCTTATTCTCCAAATCCAGCATGTGGTCCTCCCTGCCCCATGGGCTTGCTTAGCTTTTGTTGGCTGGGCTGGGAGGCCTGGTTCCAGACACGACATTATTTCCATGGGAAAAACGTTCCCAAATGTGAAATGACCCAGCTACAAAGAAAGTTTTCAAACTTGAGCTGTAGCAAGTCAGCCCAGGGCTCCTCAGGTATATAAATCTTTGTAACACTGAGCCCTGAGCCATGTTATAAAGGAAATGTTTTTACAAGTATAATTCTTAATCTACGGACAATATCAGTCATTAAAACATCCTGTTCAGTCATGGGGCCCTTAAGGGGAGGATGTTCTGAAGAAATTGGAGAGGAGCCAGGGGAGGCCAAGTGAATGAGGGAAGGTTTGAAAAACAGCCCTTCTGGGAACGGTTGGGATGAGTCCAGAGAAGAAAGGTGTGAGGAGACTGAAGATCGACTCTAAAGGGGTGTTACATTGTTGGCACCAAGTCTTTTTCCCCCCTCCATGTCCATAGAGGGAAAATAAGATTAAATAGTCACTCAGCATTTCCTAGAGTGTGCGATACTGTTCCCAGAGGGTGCACTGGGAACACCATCCAGGGGGTTGGGTACAATTGGGTGGGGACCATTTACTATTTATTTGCTTAATGAAAGGAAATTTCTGGGGAAAGTTTTTTTTTTTTTTTTCCTGAAAGTGGGAGGTGAGTTTGGGTGCCATAGGGCTAACAAGTATTAACTGGGCGGTTTTGCAGAAAGGGTGTAGTCTGGTGAGTTAGACATTCCCCACCCTCACCTTTAGAGCATCACCCCTTTCCCCATCATGGGAGCTCAGGAGGTAGCCGGAGGTTCCCCAGCAGTGGCGGACACTCCACCGGCCCCGGGGTATGGGGCCAGCCCCGGCTGTTGGGATACCCTGGTGGCCAAGATTCCCAACATCGACAGGGGAGAGCGAAGCCGGCAGGAATCTCGGAGGGGAGAGATCTCAGCATGGGACAAGGCTGCTCCAGCAGCAGGGCTGAAGGTCAGCCGTGACAGCTCCCCTGCCCCTGGGCCCTGGCAAGATATCGGTGTCCGGGGATGGTCAGTATGTTTGCAGGGAAACTGGAAATACCTCCAGAGGAGCCACGGGGGCCGGAATTCAATCATGCATGCAGCCTGGACAAGCCGGAACCTGGAGGTGGAGGTGGAGGTGGAGGTGGGGGAGACCGGCAGCTGGCTTGGACTATGTGAAGGGCTGGCAGGTGGAACAGAGATTTGAACGATGATTCTCAGCTCCAGGGGCCAAGCTGACAGTCAGGGAGTGTAGGTTGAAGAAATAGCGGGTCCGCTGAAAAAGGAACCTCTTCTAATCATCACAGATGCTCAAGAAGAAACCAGGGACCTAATGATGCTCGTTGGGACAGAGGCTGGATAAAGACTTCAGACGGAAACTGGGAGAAGGGTTTCTGGAAACTTCCCGGAGAGACAGTGACCTAATGATGAACATCCCCCCCCCCCTTCACACACACACACACACACACACACACACACACACACACACACACACACCAGTGCTCCGGAAAAGGAGGGCTGTGCGGCCAGGACCACTAGAGGGCGACAGACAGCAGCTTGCGGGGCCGCGGCCAGGCGTGGGTCAGAGCCCAGGCCTGCTCCAGCAGGACCTTTCTGCAGCTTGGGGCGTGCTCCGTGAGTCTCAGGGTCACATCGGATTACATTTCTGAACACCCAGAGGCACCCTCTGCGGTATTTGAACTTTATATAATGCTTCACTTGTTAATTATTGCGATAAAGTGTTTATCTAAAAATTCGGACACCTCTAATATGATGAAAAAGCTGTAACGTATGAATTTAACGAACATGACAGACATGTCCATAGATTTAGCTGAAAATGTGCAAACTAATGGAATGACCCTCAAGTCACTAGTATCCAATAGCTGGAACTTTTGGATGCTCCAAATGCCTTAAAGAAGCAGAAATGTGGGGCTGGAGCCATAGCACACCCGGTGGGGCGTTTGCCTTGCACGCGGCCAACCCGGGTTCAATTCCCAGCATCCCATATGGTCCCCTGAGCACCGCCAGGGGTAATTCCTGAGTTCAGAGCCAGGAGTAATTATTGTGCATCGCCGGGTGTGATGCAAAAAAGAAAAAAAAAGCAGAAAAAAAAACCCAGAAATATGATCAAGTGAGTGATCACAGTACTTGCTATTATTATGCTTAACCTCACGTTTATGGGACTCAGGGAGAGAGTGTCCAGGAGTTAAGCTGCTAACCCTACATGCGAGAGACCTAACTTGGATCCCCTGCTCCGCAGAGAGTCCCCAAGCACCACCAGGAGTCATCACTGAGCACAGACCCATGAGTCAGCCCTGAGCACTGTGGGTGTGGCCCTCCCTTCCCCAAAACTGGAATTGATAGGCTGGAGGCATCACTCAGTGGGCTGAGCGCTGGCTTTGCATGTTGGGGTCCTGGGTTACATCCCCAGCATCACAGGTTCCCCAACCACTGACCAGGAAAGTAATGTGACCCCAAAATCAAATCCAAAAAAGAAAAAAGAAAAAACCCAAACCAAAAAAATGTATAATTTATATCTGAAAATAATGTACACTGTCCACTGTCCTCCTGTTGTTCATCTATTTGCTCGAGCGGGCCCAGTAACATCTCCATTGTGAGACTTCTTGTTACTGTGTTTGCCATATTGAATACTCTCGTAGCTTGCCAGGCTCTCTCAGAGAGGGGCGAGGAATCGAACCTGGCTTGGCCAGGCTGGCTGAGTGCAAGGCAAACCCCCTACCACTGTGCTATCACTCCAGCTGGAGAGATAGCACAGCGGGTAGGGCGTCTGCCTTGCACGCAGCCAACATGGTCGACCCGAGTTCGATTCCTCCGCCCCTCTCGGAGAGCCCGGCAAGCTACCGAGAGTATTCGATATGCCAGACACAGTAACAACAAAGTCTCCAATGGAGACGTTACTGGGCCCGCTCGAGCAAATCGATGATCAACGGGAGGGCCTCACCTCACCTCACCTAATTATTAATAGGAGCGATAGCACAGCGGGTAGGGCGTTCGCCTTACAAGCGGCCAACATGGCCTACCCGAGTTCGATTCCTCCGCCCCTCTCGGAGAGCCCGGCAAGCTACCGAGAGTATTCGGTATGCCAGACACAGTAACAACAAAGTCTCCAATGGAGACGTTACTGGGCCCGCTCGAGCAAATCGACGATCAACGGGAGGGCCTTTACCTTTACCTTTACCTTTAATTATTAATAATTTTAATATTCCTCTAATAAACAAGTAATAATTGTGATTATAAAATAACTATTAAATAACCATAAACTATTATTTAATTAGTTACTGGGCCTGCTCGAGCAAATCGACGATCAACGGGAGGGCCTTTACCTTACCTTTACTAATAACAAATATTTATTAATAATCATAAATGTTGATAAATATTAATAATTATATTTAATGATAGTTAGTGAATAGTTATTTACTAAATTAAATGCTCCTTTAAATGATTACTGATATTATTTAATTAATTATTAATTAAATAATTAATAATTATTTAAATAGTTTAATAATTAAACACATCATAAGACACTAAATACCCATCTTCTGGAATTGTCGTACCATATTTGATAGGGTTCAAATATGGTAACACCTACAAGGGTGATTAGAGGTCACCCCAAAAGCCTCTATACCTCTCGGAAAGACTGGCAAGCTACCGAGAGTATTCCGCCCACACGGAAGAGCCTGACAAGCTATCCGCTGTGTATTCGATATGCCAAAACCAGTAACTACAACTGGTCTCATTCACCTGACCCTGAAGGCTTCCCCGACATGGCAGCACTGAGAAGGATGAGAAAGGAGAGGCCGACAAAATCTCAAGGCCGACCTAGGCTGCCACAACGAAGGAAGACAAAAATGATCGTCTGTACTTTCAATGCACGTACGCTAGCATCAGATGCATCCATCGAGGACCTGATGGTACAAGCGCGAATGATCAAGTACGACATCATTGGTCTGACCGAGACAAGAAGGCACGAATCTCACCATGCCGTTTTTGACACTGGAGAAGAATTGTTCCTCGGAACATGCGATAAAAGAGGTGTTGGAGGCGTCGGTGTCCTTGTCAACACAAACTTGGCCAAGAGCATTGATTCATTCGAATGCCTAACAACCCGAATCGGACGTTTACATTTGAATAGATGTGGCTCACTGCCTGCAGTTTCTATCTTCCTTGTCTACGCACCAACATCTCATTATGATGAAAGAGAAATCGAGAAGTTCTACATGGAGCTAGAGAAGTTCTATAAAGAAGACCACACCTTCTACAAGATCATTGTGGGTGATTTTAATGCCAAGATAGGACCGAGAAGATCAGCTGAAGAACTTCACATCGGGACCCATAGCCTAGAATGGAACGAACAGGGTGAGAGACTGTCTGAGTTCATCATGTTGACCAAGACCATTCATGGTAACTCACAGTTCCAGAAGGCAGAATCTAAACGATGGACATGGGAGTCTCCCGGTGGACGATTCCATAACGAAATAGACCACATCATATTCAATCGACGGTTTTGCCCGACTGATGTCGCTGTTGTCCCAAAATTTTGAACGGGATCAGACCACCGTCTCCTTCGTGCAAAATTCTACTTCACAGAGCGGGGAGAAAGGGCTGCAAAGTTCAAAAAGAGAACTCCCAGAATGACCACCAACTGGGAACTCTTTGGTACTATTGCGGCAACATGGGAAGATGCCATTGTTGACAACATTGACGAGGAATATGATCGACTGGTTCAGCACCTCCATGAATGTGTGAGGAACGCCAAGAGAGAGATAGCCACAAAAAATCTCATATCTTCGAAAACTCTTGAGCTAATTCGCCAGCGTGGTTTGGCGCATGCCTCAGGCAACCGCAAGCTAACGTCCGAGCTTGCAAAGCAGTGCAGAGATGCGATCAAGGAAGACCTCAAAGAGAGAAGAGCAGAAGTACTGGTAGATGCGGCAGAAGCCGGGAAAAGTATTCGTAACGCCCGCCTGTCCTTCGCCAACTATAAGACCAAGATGACTGCCCTCCGACGTCCTGATGGATCCATCACATCCTCCAGAACGGCAATGGAGAAGATTATCCATGACTTCTACTCAAATCTCTTCGATAGCCATGTCCACTTGCCGACATACCAAATTCCACAGGATGGGTATGTCGTTCCCAACGTTCTCCCTTCCGAAATCCGACACGCCATTTCGTCGGTAAAGAAGCAAACAGCACCCGGCCCAGACAAGGTCAGACCTGAACACCTGAAGAACCTGCCGTCAGTACTCATCAATACACTGGCTCGGCTCTTCACTCGCTACCTGTCTGAATGCAAGTTTCCATCTCAATGGAAAACCAGCAGGACCGTACTACTGTTCAAGAAGGGAGACATCCATGACATTGGCAACTATCGCCCGATCTGCCTATTGTCTGTCATCTACAAGTTGTTCACTCGAGTCATCCTGAATAGGATTGGCAGAACACTAGATGAAGGACAACCATGTGAGCAAGCAGGTTTCCGCAAAGGATTCAGCACCATCGACATATCCACACGATAACCAAGCTCATTGAGGTTTCTCGGGAGTTCAAGATGCCGCTCTGCTTAACGTTCATTGATTTAAAGAAGGCCTTTGATTCTGTTGAGATGGAAGCGGTCATTGAAGCCCTAGCCAATCAGGGCATTCAAGCCCAATACATCAGGATCCTCCGTGAGCTGTATTGCGGATTCACTACCAGGATCTCACCATTCTACAAAGAAGTGATCGTTGATGTCAAGAGAGGGGTGCGGCAGGGTGATACCATTTCACCGAAACTCTTCAGTGCCACCCTCAAGAACATCATGCGATGACTGGAATGGGAAGGAATGGGAGTGAAGATAGATGGTCGGCAACTACACCACCTCCGCTTTGCTGATGACATTGTTTTAATAACACCAAACATCAGCCAAGCGGCACAAATGCTGGCCGACTTTGACCATGAGTGTGGAAAGGTAGGACTACAGCTGAATCTTACGAAGACAATGTTTATGAGAAACAGCCTTGTTCCTGACGCCCCATTTGCTCTCAATGGAACGACCATCTCCGAATGCAACAGCTATGTGTACCTAGGTCGAGAGATCAACATGACAAATGACCTGGCACCCGAGCTGCGCAGGAGGAAGAGAGCGGCTTGGAACGCCTTCAAGAACATCGAAGAAATAGCTAAGAGGACGAAGAACCTCCGGCTCCGGGCACATCTCTTTGATTCCACTGTTCTTCCTGCATTAACATATGCCTCAGAGACCTGGACCCTACGCAAACAAGATGAGAACGCCATTCAGGTCTCCCAAAGAAGAATAGAAAGAGCTATGCTTGGAATATCACGTTTCACTCAAATGAGAGAACGAATCCGGAGTTCTGACATCCGTCGACGATCAAGGATCAGGGACGCTGTCTCATTTGCCAAGGTGTCGAAAATCAGATGGGCTGGTCACGTAATGAGATTTAAAGACGACCGTTGGACTAGAGCTGTTACTGATTGGATTCCACGGGATGTCAAGAGACCGCGTGGCCGCCCACCTACCAGATGGTCAGACTTCTTTGTCAAGATCATGAACGATCGGTTTGAGGCCCTCCATGTTCCCGGAGCGAAGAGATGCCATTGGGCTACACTAGCACGCGACAGGGACAAATGGAGACGTTACTGGCGCCCGCTCGAGCAAATCGACGACTAACGGGAAGTTAAGTGATTAAGTGAATAATTAAAATTTTCTCTTTTTTATTTAAAAAAATTTTTATTGGTGAGACACCATGAGGTACAGTTGTAGACTTATAAATTTTGTGCTTGGGTTACAATTATACAATGATCAAATACCCATCCCTCCACCAGTGCCCATTTCCCACCACCACGGATACCAGTATCCCTCCCACCCCCCCATCCCCCCATCCCACCCTGCCTCTGTGGCAGGGCATTCCCTTTCTATTTATTTATTTATTTATTTATTTTTTTATTAGTGAAAGACCATGAGGTAGTTATAGACTTATAAATTTTTGTGCTTGGGTTTCAGTTATACAGTGATCAAGTACCCATCCCTCCACCAGCGCCCATCCTTCACCACCACGGGTCCCAACATCCCTCCCACCCCACCCCCGTTCCCCCATCCCACCCTGCCTCTGTGGCAGGGCATTCCCTTTTGTTCTCTCTCCTTTTGGGTCCTGTGGTTTGCAAGAGAGGCATTGAGTGGCAATCATGTTTGGTCTATAGTCTGCTTTCAGCATGCTTCTCCCATCCTGGGAGGATCCTCCCAATACCCTTTATTTGGTGCTCTCTTCTCTATCTGAGCTCTCTTTTCCCCTAGCATGTGTGACTAGCCTCCAAGCCATGGAGCAAAATTCCTGGTACTAACCTCGGCCACTCTTGGGTGTTAGTCTCCTATTTTGTTACTTTATGTTCCCCAGATGAATGCAATCTTTCTATGTCTATCCCTCTCTTGCTGACTCATTTTGCTTAACATGATACTTTCCATGTAGTACCACTTGTATGTAAATTTCATGACTTCATCTTTTCTAACAGCTACATAGTACTCCATTTTGTAAATGTACCAAAGTTTCTTTAACCAGTCATCTGTTCTCAGGCACTCAGGTTTTTTCCAGATTCTGGCCATTGTAAAGAGTGCTGCAATGAACAAACTAGTACAGATGTCACTTCGACTATACTTTTTTGCCTCTCTGGGATATATTTCCAGGAGTGGTATTGCTGGGTCAAATGGGAGATCAAATTCTAATTTTTTGAGAATCGTCCATACTGTTTTCCAAAAGGGCTGAACCAGTCAGCATCCCCACCAGCGTGAAGGAAGGTCCCTTTCTCGCCACATCCACACCAGTACCAATTGGTTTTGTTCTTTTGGATGTGGGCCAGTCTCTGTGGTGTGAAATGATATCTCATTGTTATTTTGATCTGCATCTCCCTGATGATTAATGATGTAGAGCATTTTCTTATGTGCCTTTTAGCCTTTCGGATTTCTTCTTTGAGAATGTTTCTGTTCATTTCATTGCCCCATTTTTTGATGGGGTTGGATGTTTTCTTCTTGTGGAGTTCAACCAGTACTTTGTATATCCTTGATATCAACCCCTTGTCAGATGTGTATTCGGCGAATATCCTTTCCCATTCTGTAGACCGCCTTTGTATTTTGATCACTGTTTCTTTGGAGGTGCAGAAACTTCTTAGTTTAAGATAGTCCCATTTGTCTATCTCTGTTTTCACTTGCTTGACCAGTGGTGTGACATCTTTGAAGATACCATTAGCTTCAATGTTATGAAAGGTTTTGCCAACTTTTTCTTCAATGTACCTTATGGATTCTGGTCTGATGTTGAGGTCTTTAATCCACTTTGATATTACTTTTGTACATGGCGTTAGGCAGAGATCTGAGCCCACTTTTTTGCATGAAGCCGTCCATTTTTGTCAGCACAATTTGTTAAAGAGGATTTCCTTGCTCCATTTCGCTTTTCTTGCCCCCTTATCAAAGATTAGATGATCATATGCTTGGGGAGAGATGTCAGTATATTCAACCGTGTTCCATTGGTCTACAGCTCTGCCTTTGTTCCAGTACCATGAAATTTTAATTATTACTGCTTTGTAGTAGAGTTTGAGGTTAGGGAGGTTGATTCCTCCCATTTTCTTTTTCCCAAGAACTGCTTTAGCTATTCGTGGGGACTTATTGTTCCATATAAATTTCAGGAGTGTTTGGTCCATTTCTTTGAAGAATGTTACAGGTATCCTAATAGGGATTGCGTTGAATTTGTACAATGCTTTGGGAAGTATTGCCATTTTGACAATGTTCATTCTCCTGATCCATGAACAGGGGATATTTTTCCATTTCCTTGTGTCCTCTTTTATTTTCTGAAGTAGCGTTTTGTAGTTTTCTTTGTATAGGTCCTTTACTTCCTTAGTTAAGCTGATTCCTAGGTACTTGATTTTCTGGGGCACAATTGTGAATGGGGATTGTTCTCTTCATGTCACTTTCTTCTCTTTCACTATTTGCATATAGGAAAGCCATGGATTTTTGGGTATTAATTTTATAGCCTGCTACTTTACTATATAAGTCTATTGTTTCTTGGAGTATCTTGGTAGAGGTTTTAGGGTTCTCTAAGTATAGTATCATATCATCTGCGAATAGTGAGAGCTTGATTTCTTCCTTTCCTACCTGGATTTGCTCAAGCGGGCCCAGTAACGTCTCCATTGGAGACTTTGTTGTTACTGTGTCTGGCATATCAAATACTCTCGGTAGCTTGCCGGGCTCTCCGAGAGGGGCGGAGGAATCGAACTCAGGTTGGCCATGTTGGCTGCGTGCAAGGCAGATGCCCTACCTGCTGTGCTATCGCTCCAGCCCCCTTAATATCTTTTTCTTGCCTAATCGCTATTGCAAGTACTTCCAGTACTATATTGAACAGCAGTGGAGAGAGTGGACATCCTTGTCTCGTCCCTGATCTTAGGGGGAAGGCTCTCCATTTTTCCCCATTGAGGATGATGATTGCTGTAGGCTTGTGGTAGATGACTTTAACTATATTGAGGAAATTCCCCTCTATCCCCATTTTGGTGAGGGTTTTCATCATAAAGGGGTGCTGGATCTTGTCAAATGCTTTCTCTGCATCTATTGATATGATCATATGATTTTTATCTTTTCTTTTGTTGATATGATGGATTATGTTGATTGATTTCCGAGTGTTAAACCATCCTTGCATCCCCGGGATGAATCCCACTTGGTCATGGTGTATGATTTTTGATGAGTAGTTGAATTCTATTTGCTAGTATTTTGTTGAGAATCTTTGCATCTGTGTTCATCATATTCCAGATGAACTCATATTTACTCATATTCCAGAGTATTATTCTTCCCTGAGCAAAATAATACACAGTTTTTTAAAATTAATTAATTTGTTTTTTTAAATTTTTATTAGTGAAACACCATGAGGTACAGTTGTAGACTTAAAAATTTTTGTACTCGGGTTTCAGTTATACAATGATTGAGTACCCATCCCTCCACCAGTGCCCATTCTCCACCACCAATGATCCCAGTATCCTTCTCATCCCCCAATCCCCCCCACCCCCCCATCCCACCTTCTGTGGCAGGGCATTCCCTTTTGTTCTCTCTCTCCTATTGGGTCCTGTGGTTTGCAAAAGAGGCATTGAGTGGCAATCATATTCGGTCTATAGTCCACTTTCAGCATGCATCTCCCATCCTGGGAGGATCCTCCCAACACCCTTTATTTGGTACTCCCTTCTCTTCCATGAGCATAACAATACACAGGTTAAAGGATAGAATTTTTTTTTTAATTTTTCTGAAGATACAGCAATTTTCTCAAACTCTAAAAGGTAAAAATAGGGCTGGAGAGATAGCTCAAAGAAAGGATCTAGAAGGGTGTGTTTTGCATGAGGCCTCACGAATTTATTCCTTGACACCACCTGGTCCCCCAAGCACTGCCAAGAGTATCTCCCAAGCACTGCAGAGTGTGAGTCCTCCCATATAAAACAAAACCCCCAAATTGCAAGAAGATGAAAGGAGTGGAATGATCAACGGGCACACAAAATCTCTGTCTGGAAGTGAGACGACATTCCCCATAAACCGCTCAAACTCAGAAGGTCTTTCAAAAGCCTAACTGAGCTGTCCTCTAGACCATGGCCACAGCAGGGAGTTGGCCTCGAAAAAGGACTTAGATGGTGCTTGTGTAATGGCCAATTCACAGGGGACGCACAAAATATTTCAGAAATTCATTTCGGCAAGAACTGAGAGGGACAGAAAGAGTACACGGTAGAGCTCCCCAACACCACTGGCAGGAAGCAGGGTGATAAAAATAATCCTTTGCAAACATGTGCTACTTTTCATGCAAAAAGAACGATGATGACTCAAAGGGCCAAACCAAGAGCTGCAGTGGATTGTGTCCAGGTCTTTAGCGATAGCACAGCGGGTAGGGCGTTCGCCTTACACGCGGCCAACATGGCCGACCCGAGTTCGATTCCTCCGCCCCTTTCGGAGAGCCCGGCAAGCTACCGAGAGTATTCGATATGCCAGACACAGTAATAACAAAGTCTCCAATGGAGACGTTACTCGGCCCGCTCGAGCAAATCGACGATCAACGGGAGGGCCTTTACCTTTACCTTAAAAGCTCAGCAAGGAGCAACTCTAACTGGAGCTGGCTGGGCCAATTTTCAAAACCGCCTTGCACAAAGAACTTCTTTTATTTTTTTAAAAAAAAACCAACAAATTTTCCCTCCTTCCTTTTCTCTGGTTGTTGTTGCTATTGTACACTTGTTTGTGGTGCTGGGATCATAATGGCAGTGCCAGGTAATCTAGGGATCAAACTTTCAACCTTACTCTTAGAAGCTCTACTCGAAGTCTCAAGCCTTAGCCCTACGAAACTCCTTTTAATTCTTGTTGTTTTTGTGATGACGCTTGGTGGCGGGACTCACACAGCGCACTTGCCTTGTATCACATACTTGTACTTGCACACACAGTATTGCCCTGGAGATCACACACTTTTGTTGTGGTGCCAGAGATTGCAGACAGTAGAGCAGCCAGGATCTCAGCTGGCACATGAGGGAGGTGCCAGGGATCAAACCCTCTACCTCACGCTTACAAGACAGGCTCCTCAGCGCTGAGCTGCTGACTCCTTTGACTTCCGGTTCCCCCTTTGGAATGGAATGCCTCTATTTCCCATACCCATTCCTCCACCGGGTCTTGGGGAGGTTGGGAGCCAAAAGGCTCGTCTTCCACCCTGTGGATTGAAGGGAGCTCTCCCCGAGATGCGACCTGGGTGTATCTGGGCACTGACTCTGAGGATGAGATTCTGAACTTGAATGACCTGCCACAGTGGTGTGGGGTTCTTGGGGACCTTGGGAAGGAGTCAACATTCTTTTTTTTGAGCTACAGACGTGGGTCACCGGGGACCAGAGTATAGGTGCATAAGAGACCTCAGGGGTCATGCTCAGACTTCCCACCCCACCTGGTTCCCACCATTGTGTCATCCCTTCTCCTGGCCTGTGAGTGGGACTGGGGATTTTCTTTTTTTCATTTTTGGTTGGGGGCTACACCTGACTTAAGGGTTACTCCTGGCTCTGCACTCAGGGATCACTCCTGGCAAAGCTTGTGGTGGGTAGGGGGACAGACAGAGGGGTGAGTACCATACAAAATGCCATGGATCAAACCCCGGGTGGCTGCTGGCATGGCAAGTGCCTCACCCACTGTGCTACCATCTTTCTGGCTTCTGGGACTTGCTGGTAACAAGTAGAATTTGGCCCAGGCAACAGCAGGGCCCACAGGATGCCGTGCACATGTTTATATCATAGAAGACCTTGATCCATCTTGCTGGAAATCACTCCCTCCCTTGCTGCCATGAAGGAGACAGCTGACATGCTGACAGCTTTCCTGTGGAGAAAGCCAGAAGCTGAAGGCAGCTTCCAGCAGGCAGCAAAAGCAAACAAACAGCGAGGTCCTAGGTCTGACAAGCCCGAGGAACAGCATGTCCTAACAGCCCCGTGAGTCTGGGCGCGCATCTGACTGCAGGCGGACACCTGTGAAGGCCACAGAGGGGACGGGGAAAGTCCAAGTAGACAACAGTGCCCTGAACATGCGTCAGGGCCCCAGGAGGACAATCGAAACCCGTGTTTGTTCTTGTTGACCCTGATGACAAGGGTGTCCTGCAGAGGCTGAGGCTTATCAGCACAGAGCCTAACGCACACACCAGGTATCAGGAATAGTCGGCAAGCATCCAGGGAAGGAGCACAACGGTCAGCCCAGAGGTGGCTTTCCAACCCAGAGTGGCAGGGCACGCAGGGCTGGAGAGGCTTTCTGATGCCCTCGGAACTAGGCGCAGCGCTGCCCTCCTGCCCATACCCTCCATTCCCAAGGCTAATGCGGGCACTGGGAAGCTTCCCTGGGTGCTGAAGGGAACACCACGTGGCTCTGCTATGCTGTGTTGGTTTGTTTGTTGATTCACAGGTCGTGGCTCACTGCCAGTGTTTTTTGTGACTGTTAGAAGTAGTGCTGCTCCTTTTGGAAAACAGTGTGGACATTTCTCAAAAAATTAGAAATTGAGCATACATTTGACCCAGCAGTACCAATTCTAGAGATATACCCCGGAGATGCAAAAAACTATAGTAGAAATGACATCTGCACTCATATATTTATTGCAGCACTGTTTACTATAGCCAGAATTGGAAAAAAAACCCGAATGCCCGAGAACAGATGACTCAATAAAGAGACTTTGGTACATCTACACAATGGAATACTATACAGCTGTTAGGAAAGATAAAGTGATGAAATTTGCATATAAGTGGATTAACATGGAGAGTATCATGCTATGATACTATGAAGTAAAATGAGTCAGCAAGAGAGGGACAGATATAGAAGGACTGCACTCGTTTGTGGAATATAAAGTAACAGAATGGGAGACTAACACCCAAGGATAGTAGAGCTGAGTACCAGAAGGATTGCTCTACGGCTGGGAAGCCAGCCTCACATGCTGGGGGGGAAGGCAGTGCAGACAGAGAAGGGACCACCAAATAAAGGATGCTTGGAGCATCGCTCAGGGTGGGAGATGTGTGCTGAAAGTAGACTATAGACCAAACATGATAGTCACCTAATATCTACACTGCATACCACAACACCCTAAAGGAGAGAGAGAGTAAAAGGGAATGCGCCTGCCACAGAGGTGGGGGTGGGGGGAGAATGGAGTGGGGGTGGTGGGAGGGATACTGGAAACATTGGTGATGAAGAATGGGCACTGGTGGAGGGATGGGTACTTGATCATTGTCTGACTGAAACATAAGCATGAAAGTTTGTAAGTCTGTAACTGTACCACATGGTGATTCATTAAAAAATTAAAAAAATAAATAAATAAAAAGAAATTAAAACAAAAAGTTGTGCTGCTGTGCGAGTTCTTGTACAAGTTTCAGTGTGGACATTAATTTCTCTTGGGTGGATCCCTAGACATGGAATCATTAGGTTGGGCCATGAATGGGTCACTTTGGGGGAGGCTTTGGACCGGGCTGGGTGGTGATCAGCGGTTATTCCTGATTCTGTGCCAGGAGTGCCCCTTGGCAGTGTTCTGGAGACCGTCTGCAGCACCGGGGATTTGAATCCTGGTCATAGCCACTGCCAGGCAAGTTTTTTCCTCGAGTGCTGCAGGCAGTAGACTCACGTGTTTCATTGTTAAGGAAACCATCAAACTGTTTCCAGCATGTCCCTAGTGTTTCATATTCCTGGCATCAGTGGGCAGTGGCTGCACTTCTCAGGATCTCACTGGGGCTTGATAACGCTCCTTTTACATCAGAGCTTTTCTAGCTGGTATGCAGCAGAATCTCACGAAACTTTTAATGTGCATTTCCCTAATGGGCAATGACTTGAACATTTTTCTGCACGCTTATTAGATATGTGTACACCTTCCTTTTGGTTTTTATTTTTTTCATTATGGGGGTCTCACATCCAGGGCCACACATATGAAAGACTCACACATCTGAGTCACTCCCTGGAGGTACATGTTCTGAGTCATGCATCTGTTCAAATCTTCTTTTTTCCATTTAAAAATTGGTTTGTCAGGGGCCAGAGAGAGAAAAAGAAGGAGATAGAGAGAGAGAGAGAGAGGAGAGAGAGCCATAGTAAGAGAGACAGAGAGAGAGAGAGAGGAGAGAGACATAATAAGAGAGACAGAGAGAGAAAGAGAGAGAGAGAGAGAGAGAGAGAGAGAGAGAGAGTTTAGGGGGTAACTTGCTTCCCTTGCATGCAGTCAGCCCTGGGGGTCAGTGCTCAGTACTACCAGGACTATAGATCCAGGACTAAGCTCTCATATGGCCCCAAAACCAAAAGAGAAAAAATGAGTTTGTTATAGGAGATTTTTTATTTCTTCTGTATGTACATTCTTTGTAAATGCTAACTATTTTCTCTTAATGGCTTCTAAAAACAACCACAAATATTTCAGATGAAAAATTTAATTATGATGAAGATCAATTTATCATTTTTGTTTTGTTTTGTACCTTCAGAAATGCTTTGGGGGCTATTCCTGGCTCTGCACTCAGGAATAACTCCTAGCAGTGCTCAGGGGAGCCTATTGGGATGCCGGGGATTGAACCCAGGTCTTCATGTGCAATGCAAACACCCTACCTGCTGTGTTATCTCTCCTGCCCAATCTTTTTTTCTTTTAAGTTTTATTTTTGGGGGGGCATCGTTTCTAAGGACTCTGTCTAGCACCAAATTATGAAGACTTTCTCCTGCGTGTTCCCTGATATTTGGCCTATGAAATGTTTGCGCTCACTTATTTTTTTTTTGTTCTCAACAGAAAAGGGGTGGTAGGGGCTGGAGCAATATCACAGGGGATAGGGCATTTGCCTTGCAAGAAGCCGACCTGGATTCCATTCCCAGCATCCCATATAGTCCCCCGAGCATTGTCAGGAGTAATTCCTGAGTGCAGAGTCAGGAGTAGCCCCTGTGCATTGCCGGGTGTGACCCAATAAGCAAAGAAGAAAGAAACAAAAACAGAAAAGGGGTGGTAGTTAGGAGCCTCTGACTGGTCATTGTGGCAGCACACAGCTGGAAGTGAGGAGGTGTCCCCTTTAGGTGGGGTTTAAGGATGACCAACTCACTCTGGAAGTGCTTGATTTTGTGAGCCTGCAAAGGTTCCATCTCCCCACAGGGCATCTCTGGGGGACTCAGCAAATGAGTGGGGAGTGAGTGAGGAGAAGCTGAACCCGGAGGCCATCACCCCTCCCCTCACCCTCCTTTTTGTGAGTGGGGACCCCTGGTTCAAGGGCTGATGCACAAGAGTCATTTCCCCTTTTGCGTGCACCTGCTGCCGCTGTCGCCAACTCACACTTTTTTTACCTGGAAATGTTGACTTCTGCACAGCATGCTTCTATTTCAGAGAACCCACCAAGGCCGGCCAGAAAGGTGCTCAATGTGTCTCAAATGGCTTCTTTGTCAAGCCCTGCCCTTCTGCCCCACCCTGGGCCCCCTGAGACTAGCACTCAGCAGGCTCAAGACACAGGGGCACAGTTATAATCCTCTGGGTTTACAGGAGCCCCCGCCAGTAGGGATTGAGGTGTGGGCTTGTAAACCCAGGGAGCAAAGCTCATCTGGAGCAGAGCAGGGGTGGGGCATGGCCGGGATGAGCAACCCTGACGCACACAGTGTAAGCTCCCTGATCCCCTGAGTGGGGCCCAGCCTGCCCAGCCCCCAGACCGCGGACAGCACCGCCTTCACTCTGGACCCTGGTGTTTCCCCATCAGGGAGCAGAAGGGGAGCACTGGGGCTCTTCCAGGAGGGAACTGCCTGGGGGCTACGGGGTGGAGGGGCCTCACTCCAAACAAGGGTTCTGAGCCCCCTATTGTGAGAGCAGAGCTCATTGCTTAACTTGGGAGTTTTCCGTCTGAAGCAACTTAGCCACAAACCCCCACCCCACCCCCCGGGGGGGGGGGGCGGTTATTTATAAAACCCAGAGGCATTAGGGTATTAAGGGGAAGGAGGGGGTATTGGCGGAGGGGAGGGGGGCTGGGGGCAGTTGGGGGAAATGCAGCCTCTAGTGGGTAAGAGCCCAGGCTGCTGATTACCCCTACAATGCATCAGACAGTACCCTCCCCTCCCCCAGAGACCATCCCTAAATGTCAGTGGTGCTGCAGTTGAGATGTTTGGGTGTTATTAAAGCATGGCCTGTGTTTCTTTCTTTAAGCTTCAGCATGACACAGGATAATTTATTATTTTATAATCCAAAAGCGTAGAGATAGGCCTGTGGGATTTCCCAAGTATTACCTCCTTCTACTATTTGTAGTTTAGTACATAGTAAGTGCACAGTGCCCGAAGCTGCAGTGAATGGATGAACATTCAGGGAAAGATGGACTGAAGTTCCCCTGATTTATCTCCTTATAAAGTGCTTCCTTCCTTCACCGAGGCAGCACCCAGCTCTTTTGCGGGGAAGGAGGCAAGGATTGAATAGTATTCGTGTGTGGGACTGAAGCGATAGTACAGCAGGGAGGACGTTTGTCTTGTATGTGGTCAACTCAGGTTCAATCTCTGGCATCCCATAGGGTTCCCTGAGCACCAGCAAGAGTAGTTCCTGAATGCAGAGTCAGCAGTGCCTCTGAGCATCGCTGGGCATGCCCCATCCCTGCAACAAAAACAGCAACAAAAGAATAGTATTCATGCATCCACTCATGCATTTTTGTTCTGCTTCCTCTCTAGCAGTGGTTCCCTACTCTCTCTGTACTTTGTCAGATCTGAGAATAAGTTTGGCCTCTTGTTCTCAGCCCTTGAATTATTATTTTGGTAGATTTGACTTAATAACTTTCCAATCTATCTTTGTGAGAACTGGATTTGATCTTGACTTGGATGATAGCCACAGAACTGTTTTTCACCTAGACACAGTTCGTGATAGAACAATTCAAGTGTCACCTACGTCCCTTGACGCCTCAAACCCCACACTGAAAAGTTTCATTTTGTGGGCAGAGAGATAGTCCAGAGGTTAAGGTGCTTCGCTTGCACACAGCTGACCCAGATTCAATCCCCCACGTCATATAGGATTCCCCGCCTCGAACCCTGCCAGGAGTAACCCCTAAGCACGGCACCAGGAGTAAGCCCTGAGCATGGCAGGTCTGACTCCAAAACCAGCCAAACAAACATAAGGGCATCTCATAGTGCTCAGGACAGGTGGAGTCTTGATGAGTTTCTGATCGTCATTGGTCACCCTACTGTCCCCTGTGGACTCAGCTTCCCTGTGTGTCCAAGTGTTTTCTTTTCTGGCAGTTACTGCCAGATTTGCACCCCCACTAAGGCCTCATGGGGTTGGAGGGTCCTTCCAGCACAGTACAGAGTTGCCCAAGGGCCAAGGGGTGGGCACAAGGAAGGGCTGGAGGGCTGATGCCAGGAGCTCAGCTGGGGCCAAGGAATTTCTGGGGGCTGCAGGACTTTCAGTCTTTGTCTTTTGTTTTTTGTTGTTGTTGTTGTTTGGACTACTCCAGGCAATGCTCTGAGGTTCCTCCTGCCTCTGCCTCTGCACTCAGGAACCACGCCTGGCGGTGCTCAGGGGGCCACGTGGGATGCCATTGAACCTGGCTCAGTAGCATGTGAGACAACTGCCTGTGTAAATTCAAAAAGACAGACTCTCTCTCTCTCTCTCTCTCTCTCTCTCTCTCTCTCTCTCCGCTCCCCCCACCCCAGGGAGGTCAATGGCGATGGGCAGGTGAAGGAAGGAAACGAGGGCCAGGCTGGTTGGTGTCAGTTGAGTTTACTTCCCATCTCCATTCTCCTCTGACTCTCCTCCTGCTTCTTCCTCCCCATGCTACTTCATTCTCCTTCTCAATCCCCCTTCATTCTCCTTCTGGCTCTGGAATCTGGATCTGGATCCCCTTTCTCCTTCTCCTTCTGGAGTCTGGATCGTGATCCCCTTCTCCTCTTGCTCTGGAGTCTCGACCCCCAGCCCACTCTTCCAGTCTAGTTAAATCCCAAAACCATGAGGGTTGAGGCTTACACATAGGTGTGGTCACAATCAATAGGGGTAAAGTTCTTTCCCTCTGGGAAAGCCACTTCTAGGACAAATACTGTCTCAGCAGGACGACCCACCCTAGAATGGAGTCCCCTAGGTGTGTTTCTCTTCTCCCTGTCCTATATAAGCATTCATAATATTAATCATTTTGTATGGACACAGTAAGAGATACAATAGGCTTATAGAATTGCTCTCCTAGGGCCATCTTGATCTTAGACTACAGTGCTCAGGCCAGATAGTCTTTCCTATCCCTAGCAGGGTCCTAGTCTCATCGTTACTTTTGGATCATAACAGCATTTGTCTATGATCAAGCTCTTAACTTATTGTTAAGAATCATAGCACTTTGGCCTGGCCCATTTCGATGCCAGGGTAGCTCACAGCTTGCCCTGGGTCCATTCAGTCCCTCGTCGGGACCCTGATTTTGGGGTGTTAGGAACTAAGGGCAACTGAGGCTTAAGTCGAGAAAGCAGATGCCCGGGAGTGAATAATATTCAAAGCCAATTAAATCCTAAGTTACAAAAGCATAATATTAATTGTCTTCCTTTATCTATACAAAAAGGACCTTGCTTTAAAGTAAACTATTCATAAGACATAAGGAAAGGAGAAAGACAATATTCACTTACAATACAAGTTCAGTGTCCTAGAAGGATCTGACCTTACAAATTAACAGAGTCTGACTAGGGGGAAAAGCTGATTAACTGGTTGGGGAAGAGAGCATAGAGAAGTGGTTACAGATAAATGAAGGAATGGGAGTGACTCAGGAGCACTGTGATGGGTGTAACCTGATACACCTAAACTCCTTGTGGCAAGCGAGAAAGGACAAAGCAATGTCATCCTACAACTGCCCTCCCTGCTGCACTGTCTCTCCGGCCCAGACTTTCAGTCTGCAAAGGGGCCAGTCCCAGTGACACTGGGCTGCAGCGGTCACCCCATCAGCCCCAGCATTCAGTGACAGTGGGTGCACCCCTATGTCTCGCCCCACAGTGCACTTTTAGGGAGCCGGGACAGTGGCAAACAAAGGGTGGGGGCAGGCTGGTTCCCTAAGGGCCATGGCCTGGCCCAGGTGAGCGGAGGGCTGGGGGCCAGGAAGGTGCCTGTGAGGGGGACAGATGGGACACCTGCTCATCAGCTGCCTTTTATTTATTTTTTTATATGTAGGAGTACTGCTATTTATTCAGCCACTGATTAGCTGATTGAATTGGGGATGAACTCCACCTTACTTTTTAAAAATATTTTATAATTTTATTTATTGAATCACCGTGAGAGCAGTTACAAAGCTTTTGGGTTTAAGTCTCGGTCATACAATGAAACACCCGTACCTTCACCAGTGCCCATTCTCTACCCCCCAAAAACCCAGTATACTCCTATTCCACACCCTCCCCCTACCTGTGGGGCAGACGATCTCCACATTACTCTCTCTCTACTTTGATCACATTCAATATTTTGACAGCAGACCCACCATTATTATTTGGGATTTTACCCCAACACTCAGATCTGCTGAAAAGGCAACAGTAGACAATTTGTGTTCTATTGCTGGTTATGAATAACATATGATGTCGCACAGCTGCAGTAGTGGCTGCATGGTTTTGAAATTCCAAAATTTTAACAATTAAATGTGGAGGAATTTCTGCCCAAACCTGCTGGGTTCCAAAATTTGTTCCTGAGTCTCTGGGACCATGGCCGTTAAGCAGCTTGATCAGGAGACAGAAAGGCCGTTCATTTTTTAAAAAAAATTTTTATTAGTGAAACACCATGAGGTACAGTTGTAGACTTACAAATTTTTGTGCTTGGGTTTCGAGTATACAATGATTAAATACCCGTCCCTCCACCAGTGCCCATTTTCCACCACCATGGATCCCAGTATCCCTCCCACCCCCATCCCCCATCCCACCCTGCCTCTGTGGCAGGGCATTCCCCTTTGTTCTCTCTCTCCTTTGGGGTGTTGTGGTCTGAAAAAGAGGCATTGAGTGGCAATCATGTTTGGCCTAGAGTCTACTTTCAGCATGCTTCTCCCATCCTGGGAGGATCCTCCCAACACCCTTTATTTAGTGCTCCCTTCTCTATCTGAGCTGAAAAGGCCATTCATTGGCGGCAACTCGGAATCTCGTTGGGATGGGGAGGAAAGGGCCAGCTCCACCCCCATTCTGTGAGGCCCCACGTGTCTCATCACTGAGGGCCCAAACCTGACTGTCCAATGGCCTCTGGAGGATGGCAGCCACCGAGCCACCAAAGGGGAGCCGGCTGAGGGACAGCACCCTTTCCACCTTGGGGTAGCCTGGTGACAGTAACCTACTGTGGACCTGGATGCATTTCTGCCAAAAGGTGCTGGTTTTCAAGATTTGTTTCTGAGTCTCTGGGATCTTGGCCGTTAAGCAACTTGATCAGGAGCCAGAGAGGCCGTTCGTGGGCGGCGACTCAGGGTCTCATTGGGGTGGGGAGGAGAGGGTTGGATCCACCCCCATCCCGTGAGGCCCCACGTGTCTCATCACTGCGGGCTCAAACCTGATTGTCCAGTGGCCTCTGGAGGATGGTGGCCACTGGGCCGCCAGGGGGAACAGGCCAAGGCACGAAACCTATTCCCACTTGGTTGGCCTAGCACCAGTATCCTACTGCAGGGACCAGATGCATTTCTGCCAAAAGCCACTGGGTTTTGAGATTTGTTTCTGAGTCTCTGGGATCACGGCCATTAAACAGCTTGATCAGGAGCCAGAGAGGCCGTTCGTGGGCGGCGACTCGGGGTCTCGTTGGGGTGGGGAGGAAAGGGCCGGTTCCACCCCAATCCTGTGAGGCCCCACGTGTCTCGTCACTGCGGGCTCAAACCTGACTGTCCAGTGGCCTCTGGAGGATTGCGGCCACTGGGCCGCCAGGGGGAACAGGCCAAGGCATGAAACCTATTCCCACCTGGGTTGACCCAGCGCCAGTAACCTACTGCAGGGACTGGACACATTTCTGCCAAAAGCTGTTGGGTTTCGAGATTTGTTTCTGCGTCTCTGGGATCATGGCCGTTAAGCAGTTTGATCAGGAACCAGAGAGGCCATGCCTCCAATTATATAGTTGCATGCGTCCAATTATATAGTTGAGCCCGAGGTGGTTTGTGGGTGTGTCTCCCACATACCTAACTTTTGGCCGTTTACTTTCTTGGTAAACTTGGCTCCAAGTTTTTGGGGTCTGGCCAAAGGCACAGCAGCAATTTTGGGGTATCTGGACATCTAAAGGCACCATCAGGCTGCTGAAGCACTCGCCTCACAGGTATAGACTGACCTGCTGGCGGCACCATACCCCCATGCCTTTTATTTTTCAAGCTGTGGGGGCTTCCCAGGTGCTGCTCAGGACACCTCAGGAATGCCCAGTAGTTGCCCTTAGCTGGCAGCTGAAGCCTGAGGATGTGTTGCTCCAGGGACGACGCAGCCACACTGGTGGATTCCGGGGCCTCCAGGGCTGCACCCGCTGATGCTTGGGGATCTAAGAGGTGCCAGGAATGAAACTTGACTCTGCCACCTGCAGGGCATGGCCTGAACCGCTGAACTAGCACTCTGCAATGGCCTTTTTAAAAAATGAATGCGGCATCACTATAGGTCAAGTCCAGCTTTTTAGGCCACTGACGATACAGCCTGACATTTGATGTTACACAGAGAACTTCAGAGCAGGAGACAGCCTCTCAATCAGAGCATGTCTTTCTTTTTCTTTTTTTTCAGCTTTTTGGGTCTTACCCGGCAATGCACAGGAGTGCGCTCAGAAATTACTCCTGACGGTGCTCAGGGACCGTATGGGATGCTGGGAATCAAAACCAGGTGGGCCACATGCAAGGCAAATGCCTTAACCACTGTGCTATCACTCCAGTTCCTCTATCAGAGAGTTTCAATAAAGAACCAGTTTCTAGAAAGATGAATCCTCTGGCAAAGGGGGCTGGTGAAGGAGAAGTGAGCTGAGAACCTCCAGGTCGGAAACTAGAATTTTTTTTTCTTTTTGGGTCACACACCACGATGCTCAGGGGTTATGCCTGGCTCATGCACTCAGGAATCACTCCTGGCAGTGCTCAGGGGACCATATGGGATGCTGGGGATCGACCCTGGGTTGTCTGCGTGGAAGGCAAACGCCCTACCCACTGTGCTATCGCTCTGGCTCATCTATCAGAGAGTTTCAATAAAGAACCAGTTTCTAGAAAGATGAATCCTCTGGCAAAGGGGGCTGGTGAAGGAGAAGTGAGCTGAGAACCTCCAGGTCGGAAACTAGAATTTTTTTTTCTTTTTGGGTCACACCCCGCGATGCTCAGGGGTTATGCCTGGCTCATGCACTCAGGAATCACTCCTGGCAGTGCTCAGGGGACCATATGGGATGCTGGGGATCGACCCTGGGTTGTCTGCGTGGAAGGCAAACGCCCTACCCACTGTGCTATCGCTCTGGCTCCGGAAACTAGGATTTGATGATAGTCACACCTGGCATCCACGTCCCTCTGAACCAGCCCCCTCATCCCTTCCTGCTGTTTCCTTGTGTGTACAATGCAGAGAATGGTCTGTAGCCCGTGGAAGTGGGTAAGGATTCTTGGAGGCCGTGGTTAGCATGGGGCCCTAGGCTGGCACCGGTTCTCGCTCTGGCTGCCCCATGCATTGTCCTCATCTTCCCTGTGAAGGAACCTCCCTCCTGGAGCTTGCCCAGCTTGCCTCTGAGGGCATAGCTGTAAACCAGAGCCAGGAGTTGAATTCCAACGGTCCGGCAGTAAAGATGCTGCCTTTTCCTCCACTACTGTGCCACGAGCAAGCGATATAGATGGAAGATAAGAGAAGCCCGAACCAGCCAGGGTTGCCCCTCTGGTGATCCCGATCCAAGCTGGGAGTTAGTTCTGCGGTATTTCCCTCTGCTGTCAGCCAAGTGCCATCTGCCATGATGCAGAAGAAAACGTGACACAGATAATAAAAGTGGTGGATAATAAAAATAATTTCTCCTTGGACATTCATTATGCAATCACTGGGGAGAGGGCGCTCGCTAATTTATCTTCCTAATTATGTTTTGCTTAAGCTGATTTTAAAATTAGTTTGTTTACACTGAGCACACACTGATTAAGAGCAGGGAGAGGTAGCCTGCAAACATCTTGGGTGGTAAGAGGGAAGATGTCTTGAGATTTGGGGGGAATTTCCATGGATAATTTTCATGGCGCTATAGGGGAAGGCAGAGGGCTGGTCTGTGGATGGTGCTCTGAGCATAAATAATGGTTGGGATTTGGTTGTTGCTGGTATTTTACATGTAAGGCAAAGGATGGCAGACTCAGAGGGTAGAATGGACCCTCAAGCTTCTTGTTTATTTTCCTGTGTGGAGAGTTCAGGCAAGGCAAGTGGGTAAATGAGTAAGGCGCTGGCAGAGAGACCTATCTGGGGCTGACTCCAGGGGACGCCGTCTGTGCATAGCCAACATCGAACTTCTCTTGTACTGAGAGGTGGGCTAGGAGTGGCAGGTGCTGAGACGAACAGGGAAGCCTTCTTCCCCCCATCATTACCAGTCTCCAGTAAGAGGGTGGGGGTGGGGGGTGGGGACTGCATCACGGATGAAGGAGAAGGCACTTTGGGAAACAGGAATCACAACCCGTGGGATCTGGCTCCAGAGCATCCAGGGTCTGAGTCCAGAGTGAAGCAAACACATGGCGATGAGCTCTCTGAGCTGCACCCTCACATTTAGGCCCAGCTGTGTCAGGGTGGGGGGTGAGCAGGGGCGCACCTGCTGCCTCCCTGTCAGCCAGTTTCTGGGTGTGTGTCCCCATGGTGACAGAACTGAGGCTAAACCAAGGTCCCTCCACTTTTCTGCTCTGCCCAGAGTGTAGCAGCTTCAGAAGCTTCAAAGCATCTGGGTCTTCTGATGACTCCGCCTTCAGCTGGACATGCCCACAGGGTCCAGCAGGGTGAAGCTTCAGCAGCCTCAGGGCTCTTCTAACCACCTCTGTCATGCCCTGCCACCCCACCCTCCATCTCCTTATTGGAGGCTGGTAATGATGTGGGGGGGCCTTCCCCACACTCACACACACACACACACACACACACATACACACATGCTCTCATTAGGCCAGAAGTCCTTGAGGTTAAACGATGCACAGAGAGAAGAGGAATTTTCTGTAGATAATCCACTCTTTGGGTGTCCTCGCTCTGTGTTCAGGGATTACTCTTAGTGGTACTTGTGGTACTTAGTGGTACTTGAGGGACCATAAGTGGTACCGGGGATAGAATTGGGGTTTGCTATGTGCAAGGCAAACACCTTATTCACGTTGCAGCATCTCTCCAACCCATCAATAGTACACACTTTATTAATGCCAAGAAAAGAAGTGGCTTTTGTTTGCTTTGATATGGTGAAGCAGAATAGGATTTTTGTTTTGTTTTGGAGCCACACCTGAGAACTTATTCTTGGCTTTGCATTTAGGAATCTAAATGCTGCTCAGGGGACCTTATGGGATGCTAAGGATCAAACCCAGGTCCACCCCCTGCAAGGCAAACACCTTACCTGCTGTACCATCTCTCTGGTCGCAGAATAACTCTTTTTTTTTTGGTTTAAAAGAAATTTACTTAGAGAAATGTGAGGGGAGAGAAAGTGAGAGATACATATTCTGGAGAGAATATGAGCTTCTCCAGAGTAAAAACAGCTAACAATGACTATAGGGAGAAGGTTATATACGGTTTCTCCAGATTGTCTTGACCTGGAGTTCTCTGCATACATGAAAGGTAATCTGGTTGTTGACATGGAAAACCTTTGATTCTTGGATGGTCTTTTCATGTTCCACCAGGATCTTTAGATTCTCCTGTCGCTTCTCCTTTGCTGAGGGGGTCCACCCTTCTCTGGATGGTGCTTCAGTTTCTCCATCTCCAAAGAACTCAGGATTTGCATCTTAAAAGAAAGGTGCTCTTCATGCCTTTGGGCTACTTCAGAGGCGGGCATTTTCTTCTTATTTTATCATTTCCCAAGAACTCATTACCAGTCACCACCCCCCTGTCTGTCTGCCTGCAATATTTCCTCCTATACCTGTAAGAGATTGAGGCCCTTAACATTTTTAAGGGGTACATTTAAGCCAGAAAGGCCTGGCTTCTGTAACTGCTTCCTGCTGGCAAAGGGCACAGAACTTACCTGTGTAAGAGAGTGAAATCTCGTGGTAACTTAGTGTTAATGGGGCCCAGGCAGTTGGTTCCAGAGGTGTCAAAGGCTGAAAGAGAAATCAGATAGATGAGAAAGCATTTAAAATATTAGGCCCAAGAGGAGAAGAAAGACTTTCCCTGGTTCAAGGACAAAGTGTTATACACTGTTGTTCTTTTGTTTTGTTTTGTTTTTCTGCTTTCTGATTAGTCTGTTGTAAAGTAACATATTAGCTTCTGTTTCTGTTGGCCTTTTGTACAAAGATATGTTCAGATTTTTAAAAAAAAGTGTACTTACCTTTTAGTGTTTTCTTCAAGTCCTCACTCAAGAGGTTCACAGCAGTTGTTCGATTTGCTCTCTGTTGAGTCTGATGGCGTAGACAGAGCTGATTTTACCCTGCAAACTTTCACAGGTTGTCTTCCCTTCTCCTGGAGAACTATCTCTGAAGTTTCTTCACTTTTCCTCCAGAGTGGCTTGCCAATTATGTTGCGGGTGACTTGGGTGAAAGTGGATGAGGGAAGTAGCCTTGAGAAAACAGTGTTTCCTCCTCCTCTCTGCTTCACCCACTTGGCCACCTGGGGACATGCCTGGCATGGGTCAGCACTAGTAAAGTCAGCCACTGATACCAGTGAATGTTTGTGTCCCGCCAGCCCTGGGAGTCAGCCAGCAAGTTATGCCCGGAGCCCACTTGTGCCTGGCACAGGAATGATCCCCATCACCTGCGTTCACTGGGAGCTCTGGACCCAGGTTGGAGCAAAAGAATTGCTCTTTGCAGGAAAAAGGAAAGTCAGTCCTCACCTTGGCATGGGCGTTCCAGGAGCACTGCCTTCCTCTAAAGAAGAGAATTTCAGGAGGAGGCAAAACAGTGAAGCCAAATAGTTTTTTGTTTTGTTTTGTTTTTCTTTTTTGGTCACACCCAGCAATGCACAGGGGTCACTCCTGGCTCTGCACTCAGGAATTACTCCTGGCAGTGCTTGGAGGACCATGTGGGATGCTGGGAATCGAACCTGGGTTGGCCCTGTGCAAGGCAAACGCCCTACCTGCTATGCTATTTCTCCAGCCCCCAAATAGTTTTTTTTTATTGAAAGTAATTTCTTTAGTGAATTGTGAGGAGAGTGAAAGGGAGGAAGAGATACATATTCAAAAGGGAACAGGGCTTCTCCAGACTGGAAAAAGCTAAGGAGTTTCTTATTTTCCTGGTGCATGAGAGATGCTCAGTGAACATTTACGGAGTGAATGAATCATATTCCAATTGCTTATTGGATGGTGCTGTGTCTTGCCAAGCCGTCTCCTCGCCATCAGGACCCTTGGTGCTGTGGTACTGTTGGGCCGGTCTGTCCTCAGCTCTCTAGGATCCTGTCTCCTCTTTTCAGGCCAAGTGGAGGTTCCTGTCTCCAGCTGCCACCTCTTTGAATCATTTTCCTTCCCATTGGAAGCATTCAATGGACAGCTGTTTGCCCAGTACTTGGAGGTTAATCGCTGACATTTGCTGAGTGCTTCCAACCTGCAGGCCCTGAGCTAATGTTGGCCCAGCATCCTCCCTCCCACGTCCCTCCTCCACCCTCCAACTCCAAACCGCCCAGTCAAGCGGAGGCCTCTTTGGTCCTGACTTTCAAGCCAAAGAAGACACCCAGAGGCTGTGTAACCAGCAGGTCATGCAGTAGGTGAAGATTCATCCAGTCTCTGACTCAGGAGCCCCACACTTCCAACTCACTGGACTGACTCTCCTCCCTAGTCCCACTTACTGTGCACCATTGTGGGTATAATCATTTTATTTTATTTATTTTTTGGGGGGGTGTAATCATTTTAATTCACATATGTTTTTTATTTCTAAAGAGTCTCTTTTCTACTTCATTTATCTTCCTTTCATGAGTTACTTCTGTTTTGAAGCCCCACCTGACAGTGCTTAGACTACTTCCCAGCTTGGCCTGGTGCTTAAGTGTCACTTACAGGGTGGCTCAAGGGTACCGTGAGGTGCTGGCAATCGGATCTGGAACTCTACATGCCAGGCATGTACACCGGGCATTTGGGTTATATCTCCAACCCCTTCGATGAATTATTTCAAAAGTTTTAGTGTAGGAAGTGTGGTCCAATAGTAAAGGCATTCATGTTTATGTTGTGCTTAAGTTTATTTGCAAGAGTTCTTTGTAAATTTATCTGTGTTGGATATTTCCAATTTTCTCATTGCTGATTGTCACTGTCTTTGATATTTAAAATGTATTATTTCATTGTAATAAGTAAATGTGTATATAATGATTAATATCTAATGATCATATTTAATTTATGTAAGCATAATATATGTAATAAGTACATCTTAAGTATAAGTAAGTAAGGCCCTCCCGTTGATCATCGATTTGCTCGAGCGGACCCAGTAATGTCTCCATTGGAGACTTTGTTGTTACTGTGTTTGGCATATCAAATACTTCACGGGGAGCTTGCCAGGCCCTGCCGTGGGGACGAGATACTCTCGGTAGCTTGCCGGGCTCTCTGAGAGGGGCGGAGGAATCGAACTCGGTCGGCCATGTTGGCTGCGTGCAAGGCAAACGCCCTACCGCTGTGCTATCGCTCCAGCCCAATGAATGTATATACTTATAGAGCCATGACTATAATCAAGATTGAACATTTCTGACTCTCCTCAAATTTCTATTGTGCCATTTACATGGATCAAGTTTCTATTATTTTAGTTTATTTCCCCTCCTCCTGACCATTTTTTTGTTTTTTGGGTCATACCTGGCAAAGCTCAGGGTTTGCTCCTGGCTCTGCACTCAGGAATCACTCCTGGCTGTGCTTGGGGGACCATATGGGATGCCAAGGATTGAACCCAGGTGGCTGTATGCATGGCAAAGGCCCTACCTTCTGTACCTACTCCACATTCTGTGTTTTTATTTATTTTATGTTTTCACAGTGCTGGGAAAGTAAAGGTTTGATATAACTGGAATCATACTGTATGTACTTCTTTCACAAACCGTGTTTTTCAGATTTGTCCTTGTGATTATGCTCCCAAAAATCAATAATTGAAAAATGAAAGGGAAAGTCATTGTGAAAAAAATCTTAATATATTGACAAAAGATTGATATTCTAAATGTACTTACATACAAAAATCCTATGTTTTGGGGGCTGGGGAGACATTGTGGGGGTCAGGAGCATATGCCTTGTACGTTCAGAGTTCTGAGTTCAGCCCCTGTCCTTGGTTTGTCAAGGATCTCTGGGAGTGGCCCAAGTTGCTTAGCACTACTTGAAAAGTCCCCCAAATTAAGAAAAAAGTTTTTATGAATTCAAGTCTATCAAATAAATTTTTATTATTTGGAGGTAGGGCCCACACACAGGTGCTTGGGGACCATGTGATGCCGGGACCCAAATCCAGGCGGGGCTCAGATCTTCAGCTACCATATGCAATGCATGTGCTTGACCCTGGAAGTCATCTCCCTGCCCACCTTTTAAGTTTATGTTGATATCTTTGGTATCTTTCTTAAAAAGACATTGTTATCACCAACATTATATAACTATTTATAATTTCCTGGAATTTCTGTAATTATAAGAATCTAAAATTAAAAAGTTGAATCTTTTTAGTATATCAATCAGAATTACTTAAAACACTTTTCAAAAGCAAATTATACCAAGACCATTTATTGATAGTCTATCCTTCCCTTTAAATCCAATTTTAGTGTATGTGCTGCCGAAGCGAGCACCCTTTAAATCCTTTGATTTGAAACACCATGTCTGTTAGATACTAAAATATTTATAGACATCCGTTATCACTGCTGGACCTTTTATTCTGTTTACCAGCCTTGAGCATTCTTATCAGTGCTGGTGTCTTTTGTTTTGTGCTCCTGAATACTGTGTGCTTCTCTCTTTATCTCTTGCTCTCTTGCTCTCTCACTCGCTTTCTCTCTCTGTGTGTGTCTCTCTCAGTCTCTCTGTCTCTGTCTCTCTGTCTCTGTCTCTCTGTCTCTCTGTCCTTCACCTCCCTCTCTTTTTCCTCACCTCCCCCCAATCACGCATGGAAATATAAAAATGTCCTCTAAGCTGACTATCTTTCCCCACCAATCATCTTGATGATATCTTAGGATATAGCGATACTGTTTCTCTCTTTTTCTTCCCACCTCAACATGATCGAGGAATTAATAACAAATAGATGTACATGCATTTAAAATGTACAATACTATTTGTTTTCAGTATACATATATTTGGTTGTATGATCACCAAATTGAAGACAGTTAAGCATTCATCATCTTTAGAACATTTTTTTGTCTTGTTTTCATGTGTTTGTGGACCACACCTGACTCAGGATTCAGGGCTTGGGGCTCATTCCTGGTGGTACTTGGAGGGGACCAGGCATTGCTGGGGAATGATCCAGCAATGCTACGTTCAAAGCATGCACTCGAACCCTGTGAGTTCTGGCCTGGGTCCAAGCACATTCTTGATTTTAGTACTGAATTTATGTTTACTCAGTAAGAATGATACAGAAACAACAATCATTCAGGCAAATTGGAAGATGGTGTAATACTATCCAGTCACTCAGTGGCTTCCATTTTAGCAATGAGGAGGGAGATAATGAGCTACATTTTCAAATCACAGAAGTCAATTTATAAATTGCCTTTCAAGTATACAAATCTGTAGGTGGTCTCTAAAGAATTATGAACCCTTCATACTAGTTCTTAGTAATAATTGACTTATTTGCACAAAGAATTGATTACCATGTTTGCTTTAACTAGACCTAAAGGGCTATGTACTTGGTTTCAAATAAAGAACACAGGTTAAAAAGGGGGCATTTATCTTACTCATGGCTGTGAGGATATTGATCAGTGGTAGAACACATGCCTTGTATTCAAGAGATCCTGAGTTTATTCTGGCACCATCAAAAATAAAATTAAGTCAAACCCCAGCACAAATAAATAAAAACCTCTATTCATGGTAAAGTTATGTGAAAATGATAAATTGTTTCTGTTACTTTTCAAAATAGTTCTTAATATACAAAACTTCAAAATAGTAATACTTCAAGATGATATTGATACTGCCCATGAGGCAGGCAAGTAAGTATACATCAAGTTGAAAAGTACTGAATAACTTCAGAATTCAATTTTGTAGTAGAAATGAGGGTCGGGAATATAACTTTGCGGATAACCCAAGACAACAACTTATAGAGGGAGCTGGAGAATTAACTTGGCAATCTTTTGCAATCATTCCCCTCTTAATATAATTTCTACCTACATTTATTCTGTCTTTTGAGAAATTTTTGTTTAATTTATTAAAAATAGTATTCTTAAACAGTGTGTTCATTTGGCTCAGTTGAAGTAATGGACAAGAACACTTTGCAAAGGCTGACATGCTTGAGAAAATTAAGGTGTTATTTATGACTATGGTTCTGAAGGGAGAAAGTCTGAAAAATAAAAACATTTATTGACTATTGGATACTGTTGATAGTGGGACTTGTAAGAAAATCTTCATTTCCCTTTGAATAATTAACTGGTACAAAATTTTCCAGTCGCGGTTTAGAAAACAAAAGCTTTCACGTGCTAGCTACAGACCAAAAAGTTCTCGTGCTCAAGGATAAAATAATTCCTTCCTTAGTTCTTTGGGTGGGCTGGAGTGATAGCACAGTGGTAGGGCGTTTGCCTTGTGCACGGCTGACCTGGGTTCGATTCTCTCAATCTTGGAGAGCCCAGTAACCTACCGAGAGTATCCTGCCAGCATGGCAGAGCCTGGCAAGCTCCCCGTGGTGTATTCAATATGCCAAAAACAGTAACAAGAAGTCTCACAATGGAGACATTACTGGTGCCCGCTCAAGCAAATCGGTGAACAATGGTAGGACAGTGCTACAGCTGCTTTGCAGATGCTGGCCTCTTTCTTTCTTCATAGTCTCTGCCCAATTGATGAGCAAATAAATAAGGACTAAAGTCATCTCAGTTTATGTCAGAAATTAATGAACCATTGTCTCATTAAAAAAAACTATCTGGGCATGAATGGGATCTGGATTTCTACGAAGAAACACCCCAACTCTTTTCAATGCCTTTTTCCCTATCTGACTTTCCCCGTAGAACAGGCTTGGCCTTGGGGTCTGCTTTGTATTCGGGTGTCATCTGTTAAGACTCTGAAGGCCAAACCTCTAATCTGACTTGCAAGTAAATAAACAGCCTACATGGCCAGGATGAGACTGAATAGCTCAATGCCATGGAACCAGATGTAAGGCTAACCCAGAGTCCTTGAGGAGGAAAAGAGGATAGCGTGGGATTTTCCTGGGTTGGCTTTAGATTAATAACCTTGGCCTGCCGTGCTTCCCAACTTGGAGCAAAGTACAACATTTTCAAAACTAGCTGGCTCTGGGTGGCCTCCACTCAGCTCTTTGGCACACTAGTCATGTGGGTTACTTAAATGGTAGCACTGTCTTGCCTTCCTTCCCATGATGGGAATGGGAATAGGAATGGGAATGGGAATGAGAATGAATTTCTTTGGTTTATGTTAAAAGCTTGTGTCTTTGTCATTGTATCAGGGCTTTGTAAAGGGCCAAATGTGAATTCTTTTAAGGATGGTGCCCTTTGACCTGCTCACTCTAAAAAAATAATCTTGATATAAAAAAATAAGTCTTGAAAACCAGCATCCAAAATTCTAGATTTATGTGTATTACTCAGGGATTCATCCCCCAGTTCTAGTCGATGGCTGCCAGAGAAGTGTCCAGTGTGATGAACATGGCATGGGGGCACCATTCTTTTTTGGCTTTGAAGTCAACCTGAAGGGCTAAATGGTAAGAGATGGTACCCAAGGTGACCTAGTCAGCACCTTCCTGTTGCTGCTTCTGTCCCATTGGACTTCAGACCCACCTCAGCCCTAGGCCAGAGAATCTCAGTTCTCAGGAGTTGTAGCTTACACAATTCCCTCCATGCTGTATGTTGAATATGAGAATGTGTTTTGGTGTGGAGGACCAAGGGGCCATAGTAGGAACAACTGAATAACTCGAGCGTGTCTGAAGTTAGCTGGGGAAAATGGTTTTGGGGAAGGAACAGGTGTAGTTTGGCCAGGGAAGGGGGTCAGTTCTGAAGATCACTAATGAAGTTGGATATTAATGCTTTTAATTAACTACAGAACTGGTTCCTAGCCTTCTGGGTTGGTGTGAAGGGGAACATAGTGATATCTCTTTAAATGCTGAAAGTTGGTTTGATGGGCCAAGGGGCAATAAATCAACCCCTGATACGTAGTATTTGCCACCTTCTCTGATATAAATATCCGCACCCAGTCAAGGTGAGTTGAAGCTATCCACTGACATCATTGAACTTGGGCTAGGGAGGAGGTATGCAGTAATACTCACCATGCAGGATTCCCACCATAGAGCCCCAATGGACATAAATAACTCCGAGTGCAGAGATAAGAGCAAATGTAATGAAATAATTAGGAAGTGATGAGGTTTAAGTATATGTTACCTTTGTTTTTCATGTAATTTATTTAATTGTATGCCTATATACTTTAATTTTTAATAATAGCAGTGTCTAACAACCTTCTGGCAAAGTTCCCTGACATTTTGACACTCAGAACTCATGAACCAATATAAACTGGCTCTGGCACACCACTGGGTCTGAAGGAGAAAAACAAAAAACCTAAGTGTGAGTGGAAGAGTCAACCTCTGAGAAGAGAACCAAGCCTTCTGCCTCCTGTTTCATCTCCTCTCCTTGGATAAAGAATTCAAAAACAGATCTGACACCAACAACCGGGCTTCTCTCATGCTTGCAACACCAGAAAATAAAACCAATCCACCTGACCAAACTCTTCAGCCTATTGGCCTAAAGTGTCCTTCTTATTCTGTGGTTAATTCACCTGCTTTACGCAGAGAGACTATCTGGGAGGGAAAGGGTTACATGCAGGTTGAGCTCTGAGATGTAAAGGAGATGAGTGCTTAGGTGGTGTCAAAACAGCCAGAGGCCATTTTAGAAGGTTCCAGAAGCCAGATGTAGGATTTAGATGTGGGGTGCTTAGGTTGGATGGAGGAAGGAAGAAAGAGGAAAGATGAGCCGAAGAAACTAAGTCCTCACAATTCCCAGTTCTGCCTCCAGACCAGATCTTACACAATTATTTGGAGAATAACATTCCTCCAGGAAATCCACAGGGCAAAGGGGAAAAAAGAAACACATAACACAGGTCTTGAATTTCAGGCCGCAGGACCACCTCAGTGGTCATCATAGATACACACAAAGTAAGAAGTGTCTGAAGTGGAGGTAACTGTCAACCCCTGCCCTGCAGAGGACACACGGGGAGGAAAAGGATCAAAGACCAATTCTCTCTGTTATCAGTCCAATCTAGTGCCTTGGCAAGAGCAACAGTTAGAAATCTAAATGTAATCTAGTTTTTAAAAATAACATTGTCGTTTGTGATCTGGAGTATTTACACCGATTCAAAGTCAGGCTAAGGGTGTGTGTGTGTGTGTGTGTGTGTGTGTGTGTGTGTGTGTGTAGTGGGATGAGAGCAAAAACATTACCTTGTGTGTATATGCAATAATCACTTTTTTATTCGTTTTCCATTTTCTTTCCAGGCAATAGATGTATTGCTGGAGAGCTGAGGAAAAGACCCAGACGATTTGCCACCTGCAGGGATCAGAGCTCTACTCAGAACCAGGTACAAACTGTGCCCTGTCGCTTCTGTTGATGATCTGATAATCTCCTGCAGTGCTCCAGAACCTCAGAGGTAGGTGAAGTTTCACAGCTAGAAAGTGGTAGAATTGTCTGTGTCTGACAGTAAATCGCACTGTCTTGCCCCTAGGTTCTGTGGCTGCGAATCAGCCTTCCCAGAGCAGACCGGAGATGAAGAAATGGGCTCTTATTCTTCTCAGCAAACCCTGTTCTAGAATGACGGCTACACTCCGTCCCTGCCTCCCATCTTCCAGAGTTCCATGCATGCTTATTGAGTGTAAGGATTTACACAGAGTGAACCCTTGGGTGTCTGACATGCATCGTGTGAATTGGCAAGAGACACCACCACTGTCCCAGACCCAGTGATACCTCCAAAGCATCAAAACATTAAACTAGATCAAGCAGACACTGACTGGGGACCCACACAGACCATACTGGGTGATTTGTGGGTGTGGCATTGCCCATCCGCATTCCTGGGTGCTTTGAAGTCAGATGTGTTTTGAGGATAAAGGTGTGTTAGACTGTCACCAGACTCATGTGTGTGTGTTGGTTCACCAGGCAGTTCTCAGGGTTTACTCCTGATCCTGCACTCAGGGATCATGCCTGATAGTACTTGGGGAACTAGATGCAGTGTCAGGCATCCAACCTGGATTGGCTGTGTGCAAGGCAAGCACCCTACATGCTGTGTCATCACTCTGGCTCCCAGACTGTGCATTTTTAACTTTGGGGAACAGGAATACTTAATACTTCGAAGACAAAACTTGAATTGAAGAGTAGCTAAGTTGACAAAGATAGGACTGGACTTGTGGGGGATAATTTTGTAGTTCCAAGCTATTTGCCTTACTACCCTCACAGTTTAGAGTGTGTCTGAACGGAAAGAAGAAGGAACTGACTGATGGAACCTTCCACAATGGCCCTCCCCCGGATCTCGGGGCCCTTGCTCACTCCTTCTTCATTTCCCTGTTCTCAGGGGAGAGAAGGCCCCTCACCCATTACCAGAAAGACAGTGAGGGCCCCTGGAAGGGAAATCTGAGTGAAGAACCAGGGGAAGCTGAGGGCAGCGGAGAAGGTGACATCTGCTAGGAGTGCGACTGCCATGCAGAAATGTCCACATGTGGGGTGTGGCCACTCTGCAGAGCACAGACCCGGGACTCCACCATATCTGGGCCCTGCAGAAGACAGACATGGGTCCCTACCATATATGGGCCCTATTGGACAGACAAGGGCCTCCACCATAGCCTGACCCTGTAGGGGATAGACATAGGCTCCCCACCATATTCTGCACCTCGACCTGGTTTCACCATGCCAGTGGGCGAACTGATGTGTATACTGGGCGGTGAGGCAGAGAAGTGGAACCAGAGTGTCCTTGGGATGGGCGTCCAGCCCGCCTTTGATTTTATTTGTGCTCGTGACATTGTGACACAGGATCAGGATCAAAGTTTCCATGGTGTTCCCTGAGAGTATGGGGAGCCTGAGCCTGGAGAGCACGATTTGGGGGGTGTGGGGGGTGGTAGCTGGGGATTTCTGGTCCTGGGCATGTAGCAGCCGCTGCCTTGGTGGGGGGTAGAAGGCGACTGCCCTGCAGGCTACTGCTGCCTGAGAAGGCAGAGCTTCGAGCTTCCAGGGGCTGTCTCCTTGCTGGTGACAGGCTGTTCCTTCCTGGCACAGGTGCTGGAGGGAGGCCAAGGAGCAGGGAGGCCACACGGCAGCCTTGGCACTCTGCCCCGGCCACTGTCTGGGCATGAAGTGGGGCTCTGGCACCTGGAGTGTGGTTCCAGCTCCCTGACCCAGAACTGCCCCTGCGGGGCCTCTGGCGGGACCTGGGAGGCAGGTTCCAGAGTAGAGAAGGATCTGGAAGGAATGGCAGCAGAAAGGAGCCCAGGCTGGGTGAAGGGGGTCCCGTCCCCACGTGCAGCAGCAGCTGGGCCTGGAAGAGAGATGCAGGAGCTTCCCCGGAGAGCCTGAGGCCTCTGCTGGCTCCCTGGGGGTCTGGTCCCTGGCTGGAGTGGCAGCTCCACCTGGGTGCCCATGGTCCTGCCCCCATTCCAGCTGGGCCTCCTGTCACCAGCTTTTCAACAGTGTTGTTCAGCCTCTGACCCTCGGAGAAATCTCAACTTCCTTGTACTCAGTTCAGAAGATGTTTGTTATTCAGGATTCTGATGCCAAGGCCTGATAAGAGAGGCCTCAGGCCGTTGGAACCCACGGAATTGGAGGATTTGAAAAAATAAAACCTAGAGAAAAACCCAAGGACAGCCCCACACTGACAGGGGAGAGGGAGCCCTGCCAGCTCCTGTCACCTGAAATCTTCTGGGATATTGAAAAATGGGGGTTAGTAGAGGGCTTGGGGGAATGGCAGAACATTGTCACTAAGTTGACTTTGGACTTCTTGTTTGCCTGTTAAAAAATTAAAAGAAAAATAAGTTGCGAGACAAAGGTTTCCCGTGGCAGCCGTGAGCTTTATGGATCTTATGAGGACTACCGGAGTTCCTAAGCTGGACTTGGTGCTGCCTTATGCTTCTTCCTCTGTGGGTTTAGGTGAAACAGGCAAAGTGTGGTCTAGAGACACAGTGCGGAAAGCCCCAGAGAACGCCTGCAAAGCTGACTGCTGTCTCTAATAAGGGGCTGGTGTAGGAGTGGCTTGGGGAAGAAGGGGTACCTTCAAGCTCCCACCAAGCCTTGGGAAGTTGGTCTGCACCAGGCCTGACTCTGGATGCCCGTGTCTGTTCCATGAGCCTGTCTCCCCTGCTTCCTGTGGGCAGGTACCTCAGGGGCTCCCTGCTAGAGTTTGGGAGGGACAAGGGGGGATGAACCAGAAGCTGGCCTTTCCTTCAGCTCAAAGCTGCAGTGGTAACACAGGGTTCTGAGAAAAAGTGTTGTGAGGAAGCACAGCGGACTCCAGGGCCTTAGGACCTACCAAGATGTAGACTCCATCTTGGCGTGTGGGTTACATCTTTTCATGCTGATTTATAACAAATGTGTGTGTTGGTCACGCTGGTGACCAAGAATATGTTTCTCATAACCATTTGGTCTTCGTGCTGGCTTCCTATATCTCAGTCCACCTTGGGATTTCCTTCGTGCCGAGAGGGATAAAGGTGTCTTTGGTTGTTCATGAAAGTAAATTTTGGAAAACTCCCAAGGAGGAGATAGGTTTCCAGGGAAAAGCCACCTGAGTAAAGGGTGGGATTTTCTGTCCCGAGTTCCGGGGCAAGCTAGAGGTAGAGTTCTACTACTGAAGGTTAATGATTTACCAAGGGTGCTTGGATTTGTGAAGTCCCATAAAAAAAAAGCTCCAGGGAGCTTACAGGTTGGGAAACCAGGGTATGTTCATATCCTGCCTTGCCAGATCCTTGGATCCATGAGGACAAAAGCACTTTTGTTTTAGGACCTTGCCTTATGTTTCTCTTCATTCGGTTATAGATTTCTATCCCTCAGTATTCCTTGTAATAAATTGGTGAGCTAATGAGTGAAGTTCTAATCAAGTTCTAATAAATTAATTTATGAACTCAGTACATACATACATACATCTTTTATTAACTTAAAGAGGGGGCTCTGATTTCTAGTTGTTAGAAGCACAAAGAGGAGCCTGGACCTATGGTAGGCATCTGAAGTCTGAGGACGGGGTTCAGAGGTACCTCTGATTTGTAGCTTGTTGGTCAGAAGCATAGGTAATGGTCTGTGGCTTGCCTGGTGTCTGAAGCAGAAGAGAGGTATTGGGAGACAACTCTTCTCTTCAAGATCTGGCACTGCTGCCTGTAGATAGTGTCTGAATTGAATTTGATTCTCCAATACCCGGGTGGTATCTGAGAATTGCTTGTTGGTGTGGGGAAACCTCCACAGATTCTGTGGGATGGGGTCCAGCACCTGGTGCCACTTGGACTGTCCCTCCAAAGGTTCTTTGGAGTGTTCTTAAAGCTGGTGCATGAAAGTGGTAGTCAACCCTGGAATCAGTACTTCCTTATTAGCTCTATGATCCTGGAAGGTAGTTAAATTCTCTAAGCCAACTTCCACTTCTGTGTGGAACCAGTACGCCTTGGTGGAATTATGGTGGGGCTTGAATGAGACAAAGCACGTCTATGGCATGAATACATGGTATGGGCCCCTTGGGGGTGTGGAGGGGGGGGGGATGAGCAAATCCCCCACTGACAGTATGATTTTAAGACTTGGCCCAGCCTGCTGGTTCCACTGACTTGATGACAGGCAGTGCAGGCTGGAACTCTGCTGACCGAACAGAGAGGCCCATGGCTGACTAAGATGTGGAGTAGAGGGGTTGGGAGCTCTGAAGGGCAGGTGGAGAGAGCTGAGGAACATGGGAATGCAGCCAGCCTGTACCTCAGCCTGGGGTGGGTCGGGCTGCCTTGCCCGCGATTGTTTCTTATAAAGTTCTAGTCAACCTGATTTTGTCTTGAGGTTGGTGGAAGGAACATTGAGGAACAATATGAGGTACACTCTCAGGTTCAATTTCTCCTTTTATCATTAACCAGGACACCTAGGACAAGGTCCCACTCCTTTGCTCTGACCCCTATTCTGACTTCAGTCCCCTGTGAAGATTGTTGGCTAGGACAGACACCCAGTGACACTCGTGTGGAGGGAGACCTCACACGGCTGTTCCATTGGCCATCAGAAGAAAATTATGTCAGTTAAAAATGATCTTTCTGGGGGCTGAGGCAATAACACAGTGGATAGAGCATTTGCCTTGCACGCGGCCGACCCGGGTTCAATTCTCAGCATCCTATATGGTCCCCTGAAAAGAGCCAGGGGTGATTCCTGAGTGCAGAGCCAGGATTAACCCCTGTGCATCGCTGGGTGGGACCCAAAAAGCAAAAAAAAAAAAAAGATCTTTCTGGATGAAATTATGTAATTTGCCACTATGTGGTTGGATTTGGAGAGCAACATGCTGACTGAAATCAGTCAGGAGAGGAACAGGCACAGAATGATCTCTCTCAGATGTGAGATATAAAGAAGCATAGTAAGGGCTTATCAAATCATCAAAGACAACAGAACCTGAGAACTGGTCAACAGAACTGAGCATAACAAGTGCTCCCTGAGACAAAAGGTGATGAGAGGGAATATTGGTGAACATGGTGTTAATTGTATGCATGAAACTTTGTCACAACCAGGATTGTACTTTGTGGTGCCTCATGTGCAAACGAATCAATGAATGTAATAAAAATTCTTTTCCCATAGAAACTGAAATCCAAACAGTTTACCTACCACCCTAGGCCAAGGTGGAGAGTGGGCCTGATCTTACAGCATACATAATAGTTCTGAAAGAGACGAACACACAGTGAGACCTCAGCACGGCCTTCTGAAGTGTCTCCCAAGGGAAAATCAGAAGTTCGAATCTACTGAGAAGCTGAAAATTGCATGTAGCTACAGATTCCTATCTCCTCTACTAAATGATTTATTCAAGCTCCTGATAAATATATCTGGGATCCCCACACTTCTCCTTTTTTCCACATGCAGTAGAGAGGAAAGAGAAGTTGGTATGGGACAGGAAATCTTGGGTGGTCTTCACTGTGCGTAAGAGACTTAGCTATATGTCTCACATAGATGGAAGCAAAACTCCGCACCATAGTCCCAGAAACAATCCAGGCCTGGCAGCCCTGCTGGTCTAGAAAATTCTCCACCAGAGATGCACTGATGAGTTCCTTCACAGAACTCAGAGTCTGGTGAAAAAGATAGACTTAGACATTTCCCCCACTATTTATTATTTATTTATTTTTACAATTGTGTCAATGTTTATCATTTGGATGTATATAGTTACCTCAACTTACCATTGCCAAAGTGCCTGAGATCCTCCACCAACATCCCTCTGCATTTTCCATGAGGTGCAGAGTCTCAAACTGGGGTCAGATGCAGGTGGATTATGCATCTTAACTCCTGTATTGTTTGCCCAGCTCCAGCTTCTTCAATTTTTTTCCCCTTCATTTTATTTTATTTTTTTTACAGTTGTAAATTTATAATTTTTTGTGCTTTGGTTTCAATTATACAATGATCAGATACCCATCCCTCCACCAGTGCCCATTTTCCACCACCATGGATAATATCCCTCCCACCCCCATCCCTCTATCCCCCCTGTCTCTGTGGCAGGGCAATCCCCTGTGTTCTCTCTCTCCTTTTGGGTGTTGTGGTCTGCAAAAGAGGCATTGAGTGGCAAACATGTTCAGTCCATAGTCTACTTTCGACATGCATCTCCCCTCCTGGGAGGATCCTCCAAACACTCTATATTTGGTGCTCCCTTCTCTATCTGAACTGCCCTTTCCTCTAGGATACCCGGCTGGCCTCTAAGTTATGGAGTAATCATCCTGGTGCTGATCTCAGCTATTCTTGGGTATTAATCTCATACTTTGTTACTTTATATCCCCCAGATGAATTCAATCTTTCTATGTCTATCCCTCTCTTTCTGACTCATTTCGCTTAGCATGATACTTTCCATATTGTACCACTTGTATGTAAATTTCATGACTTCATCTTTTCTAACAGCTACATAGTACTCCATTGTGTAGATGTACCAAAGTTTCTTTAACCAGTCATCTGTTCTTGGGCATTCAGGTTTCTTCCAGTTTCTGGCTATTGTAAAGAGTGCTGCAATGAACAAACAAGTGCAGATGTCACTTCGACTATACATTTTTGCCTCTCTGGGATATATTCCCAGGAGTGGTATCGCTGGGTCAAATGGGAGCTCAATTTCTAATTTTTTGAGAATCGTCCATACTGTTTTCCAGAAGGGCTGAACCAGTGGACATTCCCACCAACAGTGAAGGAGTGTCCCTTTCTCGCCACATCCACGCACCCCATAGTACATCTGGTAGGGCATCGGTTGCTTTTGTTCTTTTGAATGTGGGCCAGTCTCTGAGGTGTGAGATGGTATCTCATTGTGGTTTTGATCTGCATCTCCCTGATGATTAATGATGTAGAGCATTTTCTCATGTGCTTTTTTGCCATTCGGATTTCTTCTTTGAGAAAGTTTCTGTTCATTTCATTGCCCCATTTTTGGATGGGGTTGGATGTTTTCTTCTTGTGGAGTTTAACCAGTATTCTGTATATCCTTGATATCAACCCCTTGTCAGATGTGTATTCGGTGAATATCCTTTCCCATTCTGTAGACTGTCTGTATTTTGGTCACTGTTTCTTTGGAGGTGCAGACAGCTTCTTCAATTTTAATGTACCTCAGAAACTAGAATTTATGGCAAAACAGGTTTCTTCCCTCTTCTCCTGTCCCCCCAGTACCCCCTCCACCCAACACATATACGCACACACTGAGCTTCTGATGTAGTATGTCTGATGTGGGTTCCAGGAATTTGTGTTTCTAGTAAGTTCTTGGATGCCAAGATGCTGCCTTGGTGACCAGGTGTTGAGGTGGTCACCCAGAGGAAAGATAGGAATTAGAATGGTGGTTGTGGTGTCAAGCTCAGTGGGAGAGGCACACACAACCTGTGTTGAGGATCTGGGGGGGATCTTCAGGGAATGGGAAGGTACGCCTGTCTGAAAGGCAACCAATTAGTGGACCAGTTTGGAGGTAGGGTCAGAAATGATCTTACTTTTTTACTTTTTTTTTCTTTTGCTCTTTGGGTTACACCCAGAGATGCTCAGGGGTTATTCCTGGCTCTGTACTCAGAAATTACTCCTGGCAGTGCTGGGGGTACCATATGGGATGCTGGGGATGGAACCCAGGTAGGCCACATGCAAGGCAAATGGCCTACCAGATGTACTATGGGGTGCATGAACCTTACTTTTAACCCCATCCTGTCACTCACTCCAGCAGACCACTTCCAACATTGCATGTATCATAGAATTGCTGCAGAGGCCCTGGAATTGTCCCACTGTGACCAAGGGGCTGATGGACTTGTGTAGACATGGAGACATTCACGGCATGGCAACAGGGTGATCAGCATATGGCTGAGCTTAGAGCCAAGGTTCTGGTTTTCTTTCCTTCTAACTCTCTGACTTGAAACCTGTCTCTGTCTCAGGTTCCATGTTTGAAAAGCTGGACTAGGGGAAGTAATTCAGTAGAACACTTGCTTTGCATTCAGGACTCCCTGGTTTGATCCCCAGCACCATCTCAGACTGTCTGGGAACAACCCCCAAGCACCTAAGTGGGAGTAGTCCCAGAGCACTACCCAAGGTGGCCCCAAAACCAAAAACATAAATAAGGAAAGGAACCTCTTCATGAATGCTTGGCTGAGTGCTTCAGGGCTATCTGAAGGCCACAAACTATTCACAATACCTACACTGGCGCCAATCCAGCAATGAGCTGTAGATAAAGTCTCCATGCCACTTCTGAACAGCAGGCATGTCTGTGAGTTTTTCCTCCTACATTTTATGAAACTCCTAGGTTGCATAAGGTTTTAAAAAATGGACCTACTATTGGTTTATATCATCACAGGCCACAGGATTCCTTTCCCCTGCCCTTTGTTGTTGTGACGCCCAATGGGTCACACACTCTGAAGATGACACTCAGCTAGGGACACAGAGGGTCATGGGACACTGGATTCATACGCTGGGGGTCACCAAGGACTGCCATGCGGTTGGGATCCAACTTGACATGTAGGGTGGGGTCAGGGGTTGAATGTGCTGTCATGCCTACAAGGCAGGCACTCCACCCCAGAGATGTCCCTGGGCCCCTGTCACAGGATTTTAAGCCAAAGATAAAATGGTTTGGGGCATTCGAGTGCCCAGTGGCACGAGGCCTGTTCAATCCAAAGGTCAATGTTCGAGTTCGAGGGACCGGTGCAGGGCAGACAGAGCTAGATGTCGAGACTGGGTTCCTGATCTTAGGCTGCTCCCAGTGTGAGCGGGCTACAGAAACACAGATAACAGTAGAGGAATACCGGCCACAACAAAGGTCTGTACAAAGGGCAAGCAGATTTCTGGAGCGAGAGCAGTATGCCCAGAGGAGTCAGAGAAGGTCATGGAAAGTGATATTGCAGCCAAACCTGAAAAGGAAACACGGAGAGAAATAAATGAACACATCTACTTTCAGAGCTCTTCTTGTTATCATTTGAAGCTCTGACCTAAATTAACATTAGAAACTTCTAGAAGAGACACAGTCACATGATGCTGAATTTGATTTAAAATACTGCATCAACCGTTATAGATAGAAGCACATATGGAAACAATCTGAAAATATTTCTCCTCAAATATAGTGCCATTTGCTTTTGTGAATTTGCTATTTCTGGAAGAAAATGTGAAATATGACTTGATCTTCTTAGACTCAGAAGAAATTATATCACTATTCCAAGCAAAAAAAAAAATACTGGCTGCTAATTCATTCATTTATTTACTTAGTCAACAAATATTTAGTTAGAAATGTCAAATTTTGAAGGCACTGTAGTAGGTTCTTCAGGGTTAGCACAGAAAGGAAACCCATGATCTGCCCTCAGGACTCTTCAAAGCTTGGAGTGAGAAAAGTACCTGAACACTGATTCTTACACAGGGGCATAGACGTTGAGAAGAGTGAGCCTAGTCAGGATTTCTCATGTGTCTGGAGGAAAGTAAGCTATTTGCCAATTGGATGAGTCAGAGTCTAATTAGTCATAGACTAATCTCACTCTAATATAGGAAGCTTCTCCATTGACTCTGAACTTTGTTAGCTGTGAACGGATTGGACATCCAGAAAGGAGGGTGGGAAAGGTCGTTAGGATGAGGGAAGCTTGGGGACAGAGGGAGTCAGAGGTCACTTGAGAATGGCACTTTTCCTTGTTGAGGGTTATGACTTGGGGAAGTCCCTGCACTAGGTAAATGTCAGCTTCATAGCAAAGTTTGAACTTGGTTCCACTGAGAGTAACTTCTTGGAATTGGAATTTCCAAGAACTGGTTAATAGGTTCCTGGTGGATGTTTGTTGTAGTTGGCATCCTACACCTGGCATTTATCCTGGCATTATTTTGTTCAACATATAGGATTTTGTGTGTATGTGTGCATTTTTAAATGTCAATCAGAATATTCCCACAGAAGCAAAATCCCATTATGACTCTGACTTGCCATCGAGTTCTCAGGTTGAAAATGGATCCTTTTCTTCAGGTGTTCATTACTATGTCTTAGAGTCTGAGAGAGACAAGTTTTTGTAAGAGTTCCCTCAGGAAGCAGTAAAAGGATTATTGCACACTAGAATGGGCAGGATGAAGGGAAACCACCCGTGAATGACACCGGGCTTCCTTGCCCAATGAAACTGAGAAGCGGTTTCACCCTGACACAACCCTAGGCAGTTGGTAACAGGTGAGGGATACAGCAGACACTGGAACTTGCAAAAAGCTTCACCTTGCCATGGAGATGCAGAACTGCTGCCTCTGCTCTCCATCTTGTGTTGGGGCTTCCCATTGGATGGACCAAGCCATCAACAAGAAGCCAGAGGGCAAGAGTCCCTTGATGTAGCCCTTGTCCATCTTCTTGGACACAGCCATTCAAAAAGGCCCAAAAGATGATTCAGCAAATCCTTTTTAGTTTTAGTAATTTTTCCAACCCTCAGTGCCCACTCCCTTCCCTGCCCCAAAACAACAAACATATGTCCCAAACACCATACTGTTCTCAGAAATATATACAGAACAAGTAATGCAAAGCCACAGACATAGAGACAGAGTACAGGCGTGCTTGCCTGGCATGTAGCTTACTTAATTTTGTTCCCAGCATTTCATATGGCCTCTTGACCAGATGTGATCCCTGAGCACAGCTGCACAGCTGATAACTAAATACACAGGCAGTACAGGGAGTCGAAGGAGGGTCATAGGTGAAAGGACAGACTGGATGGTGAGGGAGGCTCCTCTTCCCTAAATAGACAGTTCCCTAAATAGTAACTCAACTTCAGTGCAAATGGGCAAACACAAGGACTGGGCTGGCTGTGTTCAGGTTGAACCCTCAGTGCCTAGCACCTGAAGCTTCATGCGCCCTCAATAAAGGTAAGACTGTATACTTTGCTCCATGAACTATCAAGAGCTTCATGCCACACAAATGGGTCTTAGAGACTTCAAAGCTAAGGATGGAAGCTAATATTTTTTCACCTAAGAGAAGCAAACAAGATGAGAACGCCATTCAGGTCTCCCAAAGAAGAATAGAAAGAGCTATGCTTGGAATATCACGTTTCACTCAAATGAGAGAACGAATCCGGAGTTCTGACATCCGTCGACAATCAAGGATCAGGGACGCTGTCTCATTTGCCAAGGTGTCGAAAATCAGATGGGCTGGTCACGTAATGAGATTTAAAGACGACCGTTGGACTAGAGCTGTTACTGATTGGATTCCACGGGATGTCAAGAGACCGCGTGGCCGCCCACCTACCAGATGGTCAGACTTCTTTGTCAAGATCATGAACGATCGGTTTGAGGCCCTCCATGTTCCCGGAGCGAAGAGATGCCATTGGGCTACACTAGCACGCGACAGGGACAAATGGAGACGTTACTGGCGCCCGCTCGAGCAAATCGACGACTAACGGGAAGTTAAGTGTTAAGTGTTAAGTGTTAAGAGAAGCAGAAGATGATGAGCATTTTTCTGCTTCTAGGACCTGATAGGTCAGAACTTTAGGCACCTCCCAGGAGAATCAGTGGATTGTGTTGGCAAAGGTAAAGGATAGTCTTTCCTTTCATCTTCTTTAGTCACTTAAAAGAGCAGCATCAGGAACTGGAGAGATAGTACAGCAGGTAGGGCATTTATCTTGCATGTGGCTGAACTGGGTTCAATCTCAGGCACCACATGTGGTTCCCTGAGCACTTCCATGAGTGAACTCTGAGCACAGAACCATGAGTAAGCCCCAAGACCCCACCAGGTGTTCCCTACTCCCACCCCAAAGAGTAATGTCATCTCAACATCAGTGAATCCATTCTTTTATTCATTCAGTGAATATTGAGTTCTTATTTGGGGACTCACCTCTAGGAGCCCAGGCTGTTAGGAAACTAGCTCTAGTGCATGGAGACTGGAAAAGTCGTAGCTGTGCCTCCCCTGAGGATCTCAGAGACGGAATCCATGAGTCCTGAAGGACTTTCCCACCCATCCTTCTCCATCCCCCTACCACCCAAGAAGTAAGGAAATAATATATTATGCATTCTTGGTGCAGGATAGCACTTTGACCTGGATGCACTCCCACTTATGTGCCCTGGACCAATCCTCCCAGAGAAGATCAAGAAGTCTAAAGGGGCCTAAAGCTGGGGTCTGGAGTGAGGGAGGAGATCAGAATACAGTAAGGGAGGCTGGGGCTGTTGTCATTCTCACTGACTATAGAGATTTTCAGGGGCAGGATCAGTTCATTTACATTCAACTATGCAAATAAATGGAAAGTATATAAGCAGATGTGCTTGTTTGTTTGGGCTTGTTTGCTTATTCATTCCCCCTGGAGACTGGATATGGGGGCAAGGTTGGGTCAGAAATGTTTATTATGGGGGCTGAAGCAATAGTACAGCAGATAGGGCCATTTGCCTTGCATGCAGCCGACCTGGGTTTGATCCAAAGCATCCTGTGTAAGTCCTCTGAGCTTACCAGGAGTGATCTCTAAGCACAGAACCAGGAGCAAACCCTGAGTACAGCAGGTGTGGCCCAAAAACAACAACAACAAAAAAATTGTTTACTACCTGAATGATCCATAGTACCTTCATTTATGAGGGTGGTTGGCTCATTTGAAATATGGACAGTTTTGTTACATATTTCATTCCCAAAGGTTTTGTTACGCAGGATGTTCCTATCTTTGACTATCGTGAAAGGCTAAATGTGAGGGAAAACTCAACTGGGGAAGAGGAGCAGCAGGTAGGAGAGAGAAATAGAATGCTGGTCAAGATATTAGGATCAAAGATTTTTGTGATTTATCTTTGTTGCTCGTTCTTTTCAAAGTCCCTTAAAGATGTAAGACTGATCAAACTGTGTCTTTAAATTTTTTTTTTTATAAATTACATCAATCTGGTGGCCAAGAGGTAGTGTAGTATAGGACTAAGGTGTCTTGTATGCCACTGACCCTGATTCCATCCCCAGTACCCCACATATCCCTCAAATAGTGCCCAAAGTGATCCCTAAGCATGGGGGTAAGTCTTGAACACTGCCAGGGGAACAACCCCCCAGCCCCCAATTCAATTAATTTTATTTTGACTAAGGTATTCAAGACCAGAACTGCCAGAGACTGACTCAGGGCCTCACGCATGCTAGGCAGACCTAAAATGTGCCATTAATTCTTAGATAAATTTGGGAAATAAAAATGATTTCTTAAAAAAAAATTCCTGGGGTTGGAGCAATAGCACAGCGGGTAGGGCATTTGCCTTGCATGCAGCCGACCTAGGTTCGATTTCCAGCATCCCATATGGTCCCCCAAGCACCGCCAGGAGTAATTCCTGAGTGCATGAACCAGGAGTAACTCCTGTGCATTGCCAGGTGTGAAGCAAAAAAAAAAAATTATTCCTTCTGCCATATTTATTTATAACAAATCAAACCCAGGTTTCTGCATGCAAGGTCAGTGCTCTACCATTGAGCCCCCCAGACCCTTTCTTACTTTTTAAAAAAAAATTATTTATTGAATCATTGTGAGAACAGTTACAAAGCTTTCATGTTTAAGTCTCGGTCATACAATGATCAAACACCATCTCTTCACCAGTACACATTTTCCACCACCAAAAACCTCAGTATACCCCCCATCCTACCCCTACCCCTACCTGTGTGGCAGATAATTTCCACATTACTCCCTCTCTACTTTGATTACATTCAATATTTCAACACCAGCCCTACCATTATTAACTGGAATTTTCCTCCAACACTCAGACCTGCTGAAGAGGCAACATTAGACAATTTGCTTTCTATTGTTGGTTATGAATAGCATATGATGTTGTGTGGCTGTGAGAGTGGCTGTGTGATGTTGGAATTCTAAAATTTTAATAATTAGGTCCGGTGAGATTTCTGCCAAGAGTGGCTCAGTTTCGAGATTCATTTATGTGTCTCTGGGATCATGACCGTTAAGGGGCTTAATAAGTAGTGGGGGAGGGCATTGGTGGGTAGCATCTCAGGGTCCCACTGGGGTGGGGGAGGGGGAGGACTGGCTTCTCTCCTATCCTGTGAGGCCCGGCGTGTGTGCTGGCCCGTACCTGGATTTTCCAATGAGCTCTGGAAAATGGCGGCCACTGGGCTTCCTGGGGAATAGATGGAGGGATGACCTTTTCCCATCTGGGGTGGCCCAGTGAAGGTGGTCTAATGCAAAATCTGGAGGCATTTTTGCCAAGAGCCACTTGGTTCTAAGATTCGTTAGTGTGTCCCCTTCCTTATTTCTTAAAGGAGGAAACATCTTTCTATCCCAAAGGGAGACAATGAAAACCAGAGCGAATGAGAGAGGTGAGAGTGGGGTGAGCTGAGTTACATCGGTTGGTAGCCTTGGCCTGTCGGAAGTGATATGGGGACTATGATCTGGACCTGGCAGGCTCTTTCACTCTCTGACCATCTGCCAAAATCGACTTTGCCCCATCCTCTGTCTACCTCCGAGAGGCCTGACCCTTATTTACCCCAGCGTGGGGTTTCCCCTCTCTCCTGCCCATTGTTAATGCCTGAACAGTTAGCCCCCATCCCAACAGAGCATGCTTGCTCTCACTCAGTGGGCGCCTGCCTTGGGGGAAGGTGCAGCAAGAGTCACAGCTCAGCCCACTGGTTACAAGTCTGATTCTGTCCCTGAATTGAATTTCTTTTGCTTGGGGTGGGGCTGAGGGGGATTGGATGGGGGTGGGGACACACATCTGGTGTGCTCCATGAGGTGCTTGGGGACCAGGTGGCGCCAAGGATGGAACCAAGATCTCTGTATGCAAAGCATGTGTTCAGATTGTTGAGCTCTTTCTCTCCCTCTCTGAACTCTGTTTCTAAATTTCGTTCTTATTCTTCCCCTCCTTTTACGCCTAAAGCAAAGTTTCGACTTTAAGCTCTCCTCAGCTTTTTCTGGATTAGTATTTAGCTCACCACTCCTATTAGTATTCTCCAGCACATGCTTCCCTCCACCACCAGGTATATTTTTATTACATGTTACACTCTCCTCTCCTCCTTTGTCTTCTTTCTTCCTCTTCTTCCTCCTCCTTCTTCTTCCTCCTCTTCCTTCTCCTTCCTTCCTCCTCCTCCTTTTCCTTCTCTTCTTTTTCTTACTCATCCTCTTCCTCCCCCTCCTCCCTCTCCTCCTCCTCCCCTTCCTCCTCCTACTTCTCCTCTTTCTCCCAGACCTGGCTCAGGGAGTACTCCTGACTCTGCACCCAGGGATCACTTCTGTTGGGCTTAAGGGACCACACAGAATGCTGGGAATCGAACTTGGGTCAACAGGGCCTCCCTCTATGTCTTATTTTTCTTGTTACTCATCATTCTTCTCTCCATTAGAATGTATACATTATGGCTGCATGAATTCATACTGTTTCCCACCTAAAATCATTCCTGGCATAAAGTAGCTGTCAAGAGTATTTGTGGAATGGATGACTGAATATATAATCGAGCAAAATATGTCTCTGTGAGAAATACTGTTCTAGTAATTACACACACACACACACACACAAACACACACACACACACACACACACTGGGTATGAGAGTCAATAAAGAGTGGGGAAGGACTCCACTTTCAAGCATACTTAAAGGAATTTGTGGCATCTATTAGACTCTTGACATTGTGGCTTCTCTCAGATACAAGTGTCAGGTGTTCACCATTAGTGTTTTTCCCTCTCTTGCTAAGTAAGGCTGAGATCTTACTGATAATAGGGGATTTCCCAAATAATAGTCAATCTTTGCAAAGTGGTAACCCTAGGACCCCAGGAAGACGCCCTTTTCTGGGAGAGACCATTGCAGGATTTCTCCTAACTTCCTCTTACTCCTTTCCACTTGATTTGGATGTCCCAGAGCAGGTCTCTGGGTTGAAGAAGCCTGCTTTAGAATTCTCTAGGAGGCACCAAAGCTCCTCCAGTTTTTGATGGATTCTATCTGTGATTTTAATATGACAAAGGGTAAATCAAGACTAAGGCCCCAAAGTCACTCACAGAGTGAATGAAGGAGGCTGCAGGTGATGCTAAGTATTCTCTCCAAGTCTCTGTCTCTGTGGGTCTGAGGACAGTTGTATTACTGTTTGCTTACTTATTTTGCTCAGAACTTTTTTTAACTTAAAAATCATGAATATTTAATAAAAAACCCTACCTCAGAAAAACACGCATTGCTGACCAAAAAGGGAAAATTATTCATTTATAAGACATGTACATTGATAAAAGATCATTTGCAACCACCCCATCTCTCTCAGGATGATGTTAAGTCCCAAGAAACTTACACTAGAACAGACACCAAGCTAAATAGACATAAACAACCATATCCTCTTATACTATTATTTTCTTGGTAGCCTCCTACAACTGGCATCTCATCTCCTCTCTCATTCATACTTTTTTTGTTTAGCTGAAAATGGTATTTTAGGTGAATGAGTGGAGAAACATGTGACATGACACTTGTTTATTTCTCCTATTTATCTCTTTTACATCTTTTTTTTAGTTTTTTAAATTTTATTTTCATAAAGTTGTTCACAATAATTGATTACATTCAATATTTCAACACCAATCCCACCACCATTACACTTTCCCACCACCATTATCTCTAAGTTTCCCACTACCATCAATCCTGCCCCATAGGCAGACGCTAGATAATTTATTTTGTATTGCTTATTATGAGTAGTATAAGATGTCTGTAAGAGTCTCTCTCACAGTGATTCAACAAAAAAGCAAAAAAAAACAATCGTATGAGATATCGGGCTGCCATGTGCTCCTAGGATTCCAAAAATTTAATTGGGGTCCAGAGCCATCCCTGCAGCAAACTGCTCAGTTCTGAAGATTCATTTGTGAATCTCTGGATCACGGCCATTAATGTGCTTAAATGGCACTGGAGGAAGTTCATGGGCATGACAGCCAGGACTCTGAAAGGGTGGGGAGATGAGAAGGGCCAGCCCAGTCCTCACCCCTTGGGGTTTGGCGTTTTCAGTCACTGGTCCCACATACTTGGGTTTTTCAGCGAATTTATTCTCTTGCATGGGGTCCCAGGATAAGCCTCTGAAGATCAGCTGTGAGGGTGGCAGCGACTGGGTTCTGGAAGTTTGGGACTGTTGGGGTTCATCTGCTGCAGGTGGAGAGAGAGGATGCCTGCTCCCATCTGAGGTGCCCCCCTGGAATCAGCCTGGCACCTTTTGCTCAGGATTGGGAGGGGGATACAGCTTTCTCCTGATATCTGAAAGTATGTGTTCTATGAAAGCTTTCATAAGCTAAAGTGGCAAAAAGAAGTCATTCCTATTTATCTCTCTATCACTGTCATCCTGTTGTTCATTGATTTACTTGAGCAGTCGCCAGTAACATGTCCATTCATCCCAGTCCTGAGATTTCAGCAGCCTCTCCTCACTCGTCTTTCCCAGTGATTGGAGGTTCTTTCAGGGTCGGGGAATGAGACCTGTTATTGTTACTGTTGTTGTCATACGAATACACCATGGAGGCTTGCCAGGCTATTTATATAGAGTATAAATTTATTGTAGATTTATATATAATATAAGGTATTTATAGTTGTTTTATTATAATTTATATAAAAAATGTTGGGGAGTTCCCAGATCCCAATATAAACCACTGAATCATACTAGTCTACTAAGTTATCAGACTCTACTAAATCAAAGCACCTAAAGCCCAAAGTCAAAATGATATTTAGTAAAAGCAGGATCATTTGGCGAATGTACAACTTGTAATTTCTGGGGAATGTGCTTGGTGGGTCCATTCACTGTTCAGAGTATTAGCTGCCTCTGTATGGCTGTGATGTGGAACCCAATTTTTTTAAAAGCTGGGATATGTGAAATGTGAGACTGCCATGCCAGCTGGATGGAAGAATGACAAGGGACATTTCATTCCTCTGTTCCCAGTGGCCTTGGTGATCTGGCAGGTAAATGATGGCCCACTCCCGGGAACACCGGAGCACGCGGTGGTTCTGAGTGTCCGTGCGTTGCCAGCCTCGCAGCAGCTGGGCTGCACCATGGCAGCTCCCATCTGCATGGCATGACCGACGGCATGTTCATCAGCGCCTGAGTGGAGGAGCACAGCTGCTTGGTTGTTGGGGGGCCAAACTAGGCAGTGCTCAGGGGCTACTACTGGCTTTGGTGCTTGGGATCACTCCTGGACTGTTAGCTTATGGGAGAAGAGTGCCCAAGAAACAATCTGATGAAGGACTTATGGGCACAAAGTCACTGCTTATGAAAAAGATTTATAGTTTAAAACTTTAGGAGAGAGCAAAGCTACATTAATTTGATAAAAAAAAAAGTAAAGCCCACCCTTTCTTTCAAGCCCTATGGAACTGGGTGGGGAAGACGCTGAGGCTTGATTAGCAGGTGAGCGGCCTGTGGTGCCTCTGTGTTAGTGTGGCTGTGAGCTCAGCCTGCAGGCATGGTGCAGGGGCAGTGACAGGCTCGCACAGGCTCTCATCACTCTGGCAACAGTAGTGCTCAGGGAGGGCTGGGCCGGGGGCACCTATGTGGCAGGTGTGGCTGGTTGGGATGGGGATCAAGGGAGAGAAGGAAACTAGGGAGCTGTCTTGGAGTTTGGAGAGAGATTAGCAGACCTGACCCTAGGACTTGCATTAGATAGAGGAATGGTTCTTTGTAGCACTGTAGCACCATCCTCCCGCTGTTCATCGATTTGCTCGAGCAGGCACCAGTAACATCTCCGTTGTGAGACTTGTTACTGTTTTTTGGCATATCGAATATGCCACGAGGAGCTTGTCAGGCTCTGCTGCGTGGGCGGGATACTCTCGGTAGCTCCCTGAAAGGGGTGGAGGAATTGGCCACATGCAAGGCAAACGCCCTACCCCCGTGCTATAGTTAAGTCATATTCATCTTGCAAAACATTTGGGTGTCACATAGTAGGCAATGAAAGGGGCGGGAGAGGGAGGGCCCCGTTATAGAACTTTCCATCCCTCTAGCCCCTACTCGCAGCTGAACTGGCAGCACTGGTATTCTTTCCCCTTTTCTTCTATCCACTTCCTTCTCTTTGCTTCAGTTTCTTTTCCTTCTCCTCCCTCTCTTCCGCCCTCCCTCCCTTTCTTCCCCCTCTCTTTTCCCTCTCTTTTCTGCCCTCCTCTTCTCTCCCTTCTTCACTTCTTCCTCTCTTAAAATCAGGCACTATTTGCGCTGGAGAGCTAGTACTTTGCGTAGGGTGCTTGCCTCGCGCAGGGCTAGCAGGGGTTCAGTCCCTGGCACTCCAGATGACCCCCCTACTCTGCAGGAGTGATCCCTGAGTTTAGAGCCAGGATTAAGCTTTGAGCACAGCCAGTTGTGGCCCCCCAGCCAAAACCGTCATCATTGTCGTCATCATCATCGTCATTATGATACACTACTCCCAAATCCACAGCACTCAAAAGGAGAGAGAGAACAAAAGGGAATGCCCTGCCACAGAGGCGGGGTGGGATAAGGGGATAGAGAGGTGGAAGGGATACTGGGACCAGTGGTGGTGGAGAATGGGCACTGGTGGAGGGATGGGTACTCGATCGTTGTATAACTGAAACCCAAGCACAAAAATTTGTAAGCCTACAACTGTATCCCATGGTGTTTCACTAATAAAATGTTTTTAAAAATTCCCTTCAAACTACATGGCAGGTAATAAAATCCAGTGGGTTTTCTTTCTACTGGGCTTGGTTTGGTTGTGTCACAGCATGGATGAGGAAAATTTCAGCGTGAGGCATCCCAGGATCCTTAAAACCTAATAAGTATGTGCATACCCTCAGACTCTGGTTAATAATTTTTGAGAGCCTGTTTGTCTTCATGCAGAGACTGTCTCCACACAGGATCTCAGTAACAGCAGCCGCCTGCTGGCTGCCAGGGGCATGTGCTGTGTGCACAGAGCTGCCCGGGGCTTATGGAAACTCCACACTTACAGGAGTGAATGGTAAGGAATTCTGCTTATCTGTAATACTAATTAGAAAGGGAGCTAGAGAGATCTGAATGCAGAGCTACCTTGCTCACTCCCTGGCACGGGGGTTTCCCAGAACCCCCCACAGAGCTAGTGCAGCCCTGGAACACCCAGTAGGTGCCTCTCCCAAACAATAGGTCAATAAATCAATAGAAGTCAATAAAGCAATAAAGTAATGAATCAGAGATTGGATGCTTTTCCTTGTTCTCTGTGATTGCTTTTTCTTTTCTGTTTTCCTTTTCATTTCTTTTCTGTTTGGAAATATATGTCGTTTTAGCTTGGGTCACTTGACCCTGAGTCTTTCCAAACCATCCTTTCACCTGCTGGGCCACTGTTGCCTCAGGCTTCCTTAAAGCTCTTCTATGGTTGTGCTCCTCCCCCCCCCCCCCCCCCCAATCCCAAGCCTCTGAGACCTGACTTGGACTACAGGGGGCCTAAGAAAAGTTACACTTGTGAAATAGTTATAGTTTATGCTACTGATTATTTGGGGGGTGGAGTGGGGGTTGGGCTACACCGGGCAGTGTTTGGGGCTGACTCCCTGCTCTGTGCTCAGCGATCACTCCTGGTGGGGCTTGGGAGACCATATTCAATGCTAGGAATGGAAATCTGATTGGCTGCCTATAAGGCAAATGCCCCACCCACTGTACTATTTCTCTGCCCACCTGTTACTGACTTTAATCTACCCACTCTCCATTTGCTCACTTTTTCCCTGCAGAAGAGGAAGTATGTTTGTTTGGCTCTGGTACCGTGACATATGATCACACGTTCAGTGGCATAAGCAGCACGCATTGATTATCTGCGGGTGTCTGCTGTCTCACAAGCTGAGCTGGACTGTCCCAGGTCCGGAGTTAGCTAGGGCTGCAGTCTCAGCTCCCCCTCTCTCCAAGAGGGGCCCACTGTCAGCCTCCCCCTATCTTGGGTAGGCTTTAAGCTCCTTTCCATTGTTGGGAGTAAGTGCCTCAGTTTCTTTGGGTTTCTGGCCAGCCCTCATTCCCTTGCCAACTGGTCTTCCCACCCCCAGCATGGCTGCCATCTTTCTCAAGCCAGAGAAGGAGAGTATCTCCCAGCAAGGCCCAGTTACCTAATCATTGAAGTGACTCCCCATGACCTTTGGCATAGTCCCTAGGGAGGAGCACCGGGCTCCCTGGGAAGGTCTGAGCACCAGCACAGGAGCAGAGTTGACAGTCATCAGGCTCTGAGTTCTGTAGAAAAGACTGAAAAGACTTTTTTTTTTTTTTAAAAAAAAGACATTTAAGGCTGTATTAATATAACTTAACCGACTTATCGTCAGCATAGATTATGGGTAACACCAACATAGTTCTTCCAAGAAGTCTAAGAGGACCATATCTCTATTTTTGTTTTTGTTTATTTTCACCATACCCAGAGGTACTCAGAGCTTTACTCCTGGTTCTGTGCTCAGGGATGACTCCTGGCGGGGCTCAAGAGACCCTATGGGATGCCAGGGATTGATCCCAGGTGGGCTGCATGCAAGGCAAGTATCTCACCCATAGGGTTATCTTTCTGGCTGGCCCCCTGAAGTCCGAGAGGTCGGTATCTTTTTGCACTAGGTTTCACTTCTAAGAAATGTTTTCCTTTTCTGCCAATCCCGCCTGCTTCTCTGGATGAGAAAGTCAGCAGGAAAAGATTGCTGGTGTTGATCTTGGTTTTGGCCTCACTGACTCAGCCCTGTGGGTAGTTGAGAAAGGAAAAGGACTTTACAAAGCCTCTCTAGGTCTTTGTTAGAAATCCCTTCGCCCTAGAGAAGCCAAATGGGGCAGGTGTGGTCATAACCACAGGCAAGGTGCCAGGTTTGTTTACAACGGAGGCATTTAATTGGGTTCAAAGCGTTTGTGTTTGAAGATGTATGAAAGAGTTCCAGTCTGTGCCCAGATTCCAGATCTGTAAACAGATGGGGGTGGGGGTGGAGGGAGGTGGGACAAGGCCAGCAGCACCTTTGGTTTGACCCAAGCTTGACTCATAATAGTAAATTACAATTTACCATAAAGTCACAATTAAGACTGAGGGATAAACCCTCCTCTAAGCCACAGGTAATAGCGCGTTGTTTACATACTCATTTGAATGCAAAAATCCTTTTTGGCTTGGAGGGAGGATGAATTTTATTGCCTCCAAACTACTGTACATATTTAAATAGCGAGCAAGGTCTGTAGAATGTCTTTAAAATAATAGTGGTTGTGAATTTGAGCCCAGGGAAGCAGCAGGCTGGTGTGATCCTTTGGGGTTTACCTGGGGAAAAAGAAAGAGGTACTAAGAGAGGGAAGGGTGCCAAGCAGAGGAGGAACGGAGTTTTCAGCCAAAAAAAAAAAAGGCGCCAAGCTCGGCCCCCTTTCGAGAGCTCCACGGAGACTCGACTTTCCTGGGGGCGCAGGAGAGAGCCGAGTAGCTAGGGGGTCACTGAGCCGGGCTCCAAGTCGGGGCGCCACCTCCCGGGAAGGGCGCTAGGACCCAGGCACCCGCCCGCCTCGGGACGCGCCCGCGGAGTGAAGGCGCAAAGACGCTCGGGCTCGCGCCGCCCGAGTCCCGGGGAACCGTCAGACCCTCCGCGGGGGGCTCGAGGCCAGGGTGCAGGGGGGCGGGGGGCGCGGGCCCCGCGGGGAGCCCCCCCAGCCGCCTTGCCCGCCGCCAGCATGGACCAGACCAGCGCCCGCCAGGTGAGCCCCCCGCGCGCCGGCGCGCAGGTCCCTCCCGCGTGGACCCCGCGACGCCCCCTCCTACCTGGACACTTCCTCCCCGAACCCCACCCGGGGGTGGGGGGTGGGCTCGAGGTGGCCCCCCTCCAAGCCCAGAGTTGTTCCCTCGGGTCCCTCTCGGACTCCCCGACAGCTGGACAGGGTCGTCCCCCCGTTCCCGTTGGAATGACCCTCTGGTTTCCGCGCGTGCCGGGTCGCCGCTTCCTTCCCGCGGGGAAGCACCTGCAGCGTCCGGTGCCTGGTAGGACTGGCATGAAGAGTAGCAGCCGGCCGGCAGGCGCTGCCCAGTCCGGGGGTCGGCCGAGCGAGTGCCCCGTCGGGCCGGCCCCGCGGGCTCCTGTTGCGCCCCGAGTTTCCCACGCTCTCTGCGCGCGCGGTCCGCGGCGGGTCCCCTCCCCACCGTCCGCCGCCGGCCCCCGCTCACCTGTCTGGGCCGCGACGGGGGAGGAGGCACATCTGGGCGTTGGAAGCCTCGGCGCTCTCTCTTGTGTCCCTCGGGACTCTGCCACCCTGGGGACCCACGCACGCAGCCGCAGGAGGGCAGCGTTCCCGCGCGGGCAGGCGCGTCGTGAGGTTGAAACCACCCACCTCAAGCCGGGGGACGGGGGAACGTGGGTGCCACAGAGGGTCGTGGGAAAGTGCTGATGGAAACGGGTCCCTCGGTGCAGGGTTGGACTGTTGGGTCTCGCTTGAGAAGCTGTGTGTGTGTGAGGGGGGGGGGGGCGCTGGGGCTAGGGCTGGGGCTGGGACTGGGTGAGAATATTGCCACTCTGAATTTGGGGGCGTCCAGGTGGGCGCCAGTGTCTCCCTGAAATGCATTTAATCCACCAGGATCAAACAGACGTCGTCTTTCATAGGGCTTGCATGCGGTGAGTCTTGCACCAACCTTTTAAAAAGGCTCTGACTAGCTCTCCACCTTCTGCCCGCTCCTGGGTACCCTCAGGACTTAGCCAGGCCCCTGCCTATTCCATTTCCGGCCGAATCTGACACCAGCTCACCAGCTCCAAGTTGCTGACTCCAGAAATACAATTGCTGTTTAAGCTGCAAGGCACTAGGATTGAAGTTCGGGTACCTGGCTTTTCGGGTGGGGTGGGTGGGGCAACCTTCCTAGTTCGCGGGGGTTGGAGGCGCTGGGTGTGGGGGAGGGGGCCGGAGGCGTGCCAGCTCTGATAGTAACAGACCGCGTTGGTTTGAACTTGAAGTCAAACTCGAAGCTAAAGACTCCTAAACTTTGTGTTGGGAGACAATCAATAAAAACATTTACACAGGGCCTGCAGGGATAGGTGAGGGGCAGAGGATTTATAAGCTGACTTGCGTTGCCAGTTCTGCTCCACTGCCCCTCTGACCTTCAGTGAGCTATTTTAATTTAGCTCCATTTTCCAAGAAGAAGAAGAAGAAGAAGAAAAAAAAAACAATCCAAGTGGGAAGAATGATTATCAGCCCACAGTGGAAAGAGCTTGCTGTAGATGCTGTTGGAAGCCAGGCTCTGAGTTCCAGTCCTCACCGTTTGTTCCACTGGGAGACCCAGCAAAGCCACATCTCACGTCTGGTTTCCGCCCAGCCCCAGGCTGGGAAAGCTCCATGTTTTGGGGTCACTAACTTGCCAAGCTCAGAGGGCCTAGGAATGGCCACCAGTTCCTTGACTCCACAGAACATTCATAAATGGCAGAGATGGGATTAGAACTGTGGGTGAATTGACTTTTATTTGTCTTGTTTGTAGAGCCACACAAATTTTTCAGGCTTAAGATTTGTGGAAACAACCCGGCTGGTTTTGATAACTACTGAGAATGCCCCCAGAAAAGCCCTCCTGTAGAAAGCTCTGTTTAAGTTATTGCGGTTACCTCAAAGGTCCTTTCTGTGCTTTTGAAGGACCTTCACCACCCCCCCCACCCCCCCACCCCCAGGGTTACAGAAATGAGTAGTCCCACAGCGACCCTCTCCCACCCTCTGCACCTGTTTCCTAACTTACAGGATCTTTTTAGGTTCCTGAGGAGCAAATGTATTTACCTGGGAAGGACTCCATTAATACTTCCTTTTCAGAAAAGCAGTTTATCAGTTTGGTAATGAAATTGCCTTTAGAAGCTGCATTAAAGACTGGGACACTAATATTGCTAGACCATATTGAGGTGAACACTGCTTCAAAAAAGCATTGCTTTTTAATTTAATTTCAGTGAGGGAAATCAGGATGATTTGTAATGTTTTATTAGATTTTTTTTATAGGATATTTTTTAAAAGGCAGAAGCAAATACAGCACACATTGTAAGCAACCTTGTTTCTTCAGCTTTCCAGAGATGACTGTCATCATCATCACCACATTGTGAATATCTGCACATCTCTCACTGGTATTGTTCTCAGACTCTGTATGTGCCTACTCTTGTGTAATCAGAAGTGCTAGGCTTTCCATTTTATAGGTGAGGAAACAAATAGGAAACTTCTCGCCTGAGCTCACACAGCTTGTCCGTGGTAGAGACAGAACAGCACAGGGTTCTCTAACAATGTTCCAAGCTGTATGCAAGAGAGGAGGAGTAAAGGAAGGCTAACAATGTCTACGATTTGTCAGCTTCTTTGTACAATTCAATGCATGGAGATTAATAAATCTTTTATGAATGACTTTTTTTTCTTACACTTATTCTGTCTTGCTTCCTTTGATAGAACTTGGTGTCTTGTTCTGTGTTTAGAGGCCACACCTGGTGATGTTCAGGGCTCTGCACTCAGGGGTCTCCTGCTAGTGCACCGGAGACCATATGGGATGCTAGGGATTGAATCCGGGTTGGTCACATGCAAGGCAACACCTTCCCCACTATCCTATCTCTCCAGCCCTTTGAGTGTCTTTTTTTTTCCTTTTACCATATCTGTGTTTATTTAAGTATTTTAAATTCACCAATTGACTTGTTAGTGAGGTTAAGTAACACTGCAGGAAACTGCTAGCCTCACCCATGTTTGGAGGCCTTTATTCCTGGATCTGGTTTCCATGTTGGGCCTCAAGGGGAGGTTCCTCCTGCTCATCCTTCCAGAGCCAGAACTTCCCTCAGAGTCCGAGACCCAGGTGATGCTTCTTTCCCAGAGAACCCTGAATAATCACTTAGCCTGGGCCCCGGGCTGATTGGGTGTCTTTTTATGTTAGCTAAGAGATTAAGAGATGTATCTCTCTCTCTCTCTCTCTCTCATCATCATCATTATTATTATTATTATTATTATTATTATTATTATTTGGGTTTGGAGCCACACCTGGTGGTGCTCAGGGGTTACTCCTGGCTCTGAACTCAGAAATAACTCCTAGAAGACGTGGGGGATCATATAGGATGCCAGGTTTGGAACCTGGGTTGGCTGCATGCAAGGCAAGTGTACCTAGCACCTCTCTTTTTAAATATCTATAGCTATATATTTCAGTACAGAGGAATGAACCATAATTTATTTAAGTATTTCCAGTGAATGGGCATTTGGAGTATATTTTCATCTTCATAGTTAAGTATAGTGTAGGCATAGTGGAATTTCTCATTTGCTTATTTCGGCACACCTGTTAAAATATTTCTGGTGGGTAACACTTGTTAGTCGTAGAATCCTATGAGTAAAAGCAGAGTTACTATTTGGTATATGATTTTAAAAATAGATATTGCCAAATTGCTTTAATTAAAAAAAATGTAATTTTTGGCTGGAGTCCAGGCCTTCCTTCAACATGTTTTTGGGCTTTTGGTAAATTAATGAATCTGAATGGGTTTCAGATGTATTTTTTGTAAACTAGAGGTGGGTGGTAGCACTTACTGGTTGTCAAGGTCTTTTTGTAAGTCTGTGTAATTAGAGCTTGAACAAATCAAGCTATCACTATTAGACCATTTTACCTACAAATGCAGAAATTTAGTAACTCTACCTAATGGCACTTGAACTCCTAGAATATCTGTTTTTATGGCCTTCTGCCCACCCCAATCTAGCTCTTTCGGAGGTAGATTTATATATATATTTATTTATTTATTTTTAATTTTTATTAGTGGGACACTCGGTGGTAGATTTATATGTGAGAAAAGCTTGAGCTATGATGATGACACAAATTAGCTTCCAAAGCTCAGTGGCTCAAAAAGAAAGTTTCTCAGGCTGGAAATATAGTACAGGGAATAAGGTGCTTGCTTCACATGTGGTTGATGTGGATTCCATCCCCAACACCTCATATGGTTCCCTCAAGCACCACCAGGAGTGAAGAGCGTAGAGTCAGGAATAAGCCCTGACAGAGTGTGCTTCCCCAATAAATAACTAAAAATAAAGTTTCTCACCCTTGTGATAGACTCAGACTGGTTTAGCAGAATTCCCTGTTGTGCACAGTCCCTTGGGAATCAGGATGACAGGAGCTCAGCCGTCTTGTGACCATCGGGAGCATGTCCTCTCTGGTGTCACGGCGATTGGTGGAGTACACCCATGGAGAACTGACACCTACTTTTGAATTCCTACTCTTATATTAGTCACATGAACCTCAACCCAATGCATGGGGTTGGGGAAATGTTTCCTGTGTCCAGACAGGAAGAGGTATCTCCATGGCCATGACAAAGCACCAAGGACCGGGAGGCTACTATATAGGACATGGAAGCCCACGATGAAGATGTTGGCAGGGGTGGTTTCTTTAGACTGTCACAGTAGCGATAGAAAATGCTGTCCTCTCTACCTTTCTAGGTTCTTGGCTTGTGGTTAACTGCTCTTCCCTGTAGTAAAAGATAAGGGGGAAAATATTTTAAGTTACATATGGGAGCCCCACACACATATGAGATGCAAAAGGTAGCCAGAGCTCAGCTTATACTTCCTGCTGAGCTTAGGAAAGGGAGAGGATCCTGGTCCTCAAAGGGAATAAGGTGAAACTAGGGTATTTGTGTTTGCGTGTGTGTGGGTGGTGTAGACAGTTCACAGGAAGGTGGATTTGGTAGGAAGGCATCATTTGGTAAGCTGAGGTCAGCTTGGAGACCAGTGTTTTGAGTCAGAACGTTACCAGTGGTCATCACTCTCTTCTTGGCACAGACCCCTTTGTAAAAGGAATTTCCTTCCTGAAGGGATGCGTCTCTGTTTCCAGAGCTTCTCCTGTTCTTCTTCAGACAAAACAGCCGACTCAAAATAATCCTGATGCCCACGTGGCATATTTGGAGGACTACCTTTTCCCCTATGCCTCCACACAGACTTACTTCTGTGTCTCCTTATTTATTTATTTATTGGTTTTGGGTCACACCCAGAGGTACTCAGGAATCACTCCTGGTGGATTCCAGGAACTATTTAGGATGTCAGGATAGATCCTGGACCAGCCCTGCGTAAGGCAAGAGCCCTACCCCTTACCTGCTATCCCAGAACTCTGACCTGTGTATCTCTTTAGGTGACACTACAGTTATACTGGCTTGTACTACCTGGTGATCTTGTGCCACGTTAATTACTCCTTTAAAGATCCCATCTCCAGTGCAGTTACATTCTTTTTTTTTTAATTTTTATTAGTGAGACATCATGGGGTACAGTTGTAGACTTATAAATTTTTGTGCTTGGGTTTCAATTATACAATGATCAAATACCCATCCCTCCACCAGTGTCCATTTCCTACTACCACGGATCCCAAGTATCCCTCCCACCCCCCATTCCCCAAATCCCACCCTGCCTCTGTGGCAGGGCATTCCCTTTTGTTCTCTCTCTCCTCTTGGGTGTCAGTGCAGTTACATTCTGAGGTCCTGGAGGCTGGGGCCTCAATCTATGGCCATTGGGTGTGGTGAGGGACACATTTCATGCTCTAATATATGGTCTCTGTCAGATGGAACTTACGAAGTCTAGCACCCATTTCCATTTGAGGAGACAGTATCTTTCTTTGCAGGGGAAGGGGCCTTTGGGCTGTTTCTGGCCCTCTGCTCAGGAGTGACCCCTAACAGGGCTCGAGGATCCATATGTGGTGCCAGGAGTTGAACCTGGGTCAACCATGTGCAAGGCAAACACCTTTCCTACTATCCTACCTCTCTGGCCCCTCACCTGTTTGCTTTGAATCCGGAGGTCCACGATTAGATTTGAGAGAGGAACACAAGAGATTATCCCCTTGAAGTGCTTCTTAAAATGATCACCCTCCACACCCTTCTGTGGAAGAAATAAGGTTGGCAGTTCAAGTGATCTGTGAATAGTTGTTTCCACTCGAATAACCCCGGAATCAGGGTGTGGTTTGCTCTGGCACCTCTTAGGCCTGGAGCCTTTCCTCATCAACCCACCTGAGACTGCAGTTGCTTTTCCTTGGCGACCGGAGTGAAGTGTGGATTGCTCCACACCTGGGGTAGCTCATCTGTCTTGAGAGGCGAGAGACCCCAGATTCCGGGGTCTGGACAGGGACGGGAAGAGTTTGCAATTGTCATTTGGCCTTGAACCTTTTGGGCTTGGAGAAACCAGGCAGCTTCTGCTTAGTTACTCTGTCTTCATCCACCATGGGGTGGAGGGAGAATAAGACTTTGAGGTGGTGGGTCGGCCTAGTCTTCTGCGAGCAGGTGTCAGCCAACATCCATTTCCTTTTGCTTCCTACTAGGAAGCTGGGTCAAGGCAGAGCTATCTGAACACCAGTGGTGTCTTGTGACTTGATGAGCACTGTGAATCTGTGGGTAGTGTAAATCACAGCTGGCGGGCCACATGCTCTCAATTGCCTTTTCTTCAGACAGGGGTTATCTGCTCTTGCCATTGCCTGTGTTTGAGTCTGCTCAGTTCCAGTTTTATATGTTTTACACTTTCTGGACAAGCAGTGCGTTGTTGGCGACACATGTGTGCAGCGTAATTGCGGATGGAGATGACTTTGGAAAGGTTAAGCTGACTGCAATACTGTACGCTTGTTTACCCGGTTACACGGAGACTCAAGGAAATAGAGCTTGGAGTATAAATTTGATACTGATAAAGCAAATATTTGTCAGAGGAGGAATGACGCAACTTCAGTATTTTTCTTTCTTTCTTTTTTTCCTTTTTCTTTTTCTTTTTCTTTTTCTGTAAAGGAACTGCCAAAGTGCTTTTTAATAAAGGGAAGATACCCACAACTCCATGAAGTTAGATTTGTTGTTCTGTTACTGAGCTATGTGCAAAAGGATTAATTATCACACATCAAGTCTATAAACTGAAGGCAAAACAAATGGTCTGATCTCAGGATAAAGGGAGAAATTCCAAGCTGAGGGATCAGCTGCCAGATCTTAGTGGCATGTCAATGGGACCTCATGTCATAGTTCAATGATTGGGGTATTCTTCCCTGTGGTAAAAAAAGGGGTGGGATTTGGGACAACCCATGAAGTCTTGGGCTTTATAAAATAAGACCAAAGCAGTCATGGGGCCACTGGGTGCCAGAGTTCCTGCCTCCTGAGATATTTATTCCCTGCTCTCCCTCCAACAGTGTTCATATGAACTGGGCTCAGCCTGTTTCCAGATAAGTGGCAAAGATTGTTGCATGAGCCTGGGGGTGAGAGGCCTTAGGTACTACATTTCAGGTGGCCTTGAGTGCAGGGGCACGCACGCAAGAGAGATAGAGAGATAGAGACAACGACACACACACACACACACACACACACACACACACACAGAGCTAGGGCCTCTCTCAGTGTTGCAGCTGGCAGCCAGGGAGAGAATGCAGGGACTGGGACAGCTCATTCTTTGTACATGGGACCCCAGTTCCCTGGTGCAACATGAACTACCCCCATAACCCCCACTGCCAACACTATCTTAGGTATAGCCCTGGAAGACTCCAAGCACCTCTGGTGTGACCATGGTGGGTGGTCCTGGTGGTCGCCAGTACACCACCACAGCACCACAGTGTCCAATCCTGCATTGACCTGTCAACTGTCTGTTGACAAAAGTATCACCTGATTTGATCTGCATGTTCTCTGAGTATTGTTTGGGTGCCCCCCCCCCAACAAAAAGTGATATTTTGCAGCCAGCCAACCTCAGCAAATTTTGTTTTCCTTAGAAGACTAGGGAATTAAATGGAGATTTAGATGAATGATAAAACAATTATCATGTAACACCCATGGGTGGCTAATATCCCCCATTGTAAACCTCTCCTCCTCATGAATGAGATTTCTTTTGCTAGGAAATCCATTGTGGCTTTGCCCATAAAGTAAGTGATCTCAGAAGTGCGTCAAGACTGGATTGGAGAGAAAGCTCTTAGGGTTCTGGCCCCAGCACCTGCAGTTCCTCTGGGCACTGCTGAGAGCCACCCCAAGCATGGAGCTGGGAGTAACCCCTGAGCACTTCTGGGTATGGACCGCTGCCCCGCAAATACCTGGCTTCTTCACCTCGCCACACACGGTCAGAGCGATTTTATTAAAAATTGAATTTAAGTTTCTCTAGTTTCTTTTAGAACTTTCAAAGGAAGATTAAATTCCATCGCAAGGCTATGGAATATAAAAATGAACATAATTTCCTCGGGGAGCGTTCATCAAATCCCTTCCTTCCTGATACCTCCACCAAGACACTTTGAAAAACCCCCGAGTGCTGGGAGAGACTCTACAGGTGCTCTAGACCCTGCCTTGAAAGGTGAAGCATAATATTTAGGAAGATGGAGAGAAATATTACCCACCAAGGGTGAACTCTGTGCAAGCTCCCCCGTGCCCCAGCAGTATTTCTGCTTAAGGAACATCATTTTGTCATCCACATCTTCATGCCTCACCCAGGAAGCACTCCACTCTGTCTCAGAATAACACATCCTGGGGGACAGAGACCCCTGAAATAATCCCACCACCTGCCTTTCATCAAGCAGGTTTCTCCATTGAAAGGAAGAGCTTTTCACATCTTTCCATCCTGCAGGCCTGCTGTCATTCTGGTCATGGAGAGAAACTGGCTGTAGCAAGGTCATAGCTGTGCTGCTCATCTCGGCACCTGCAGACGAGAGCAGGGGCGACACGAGAGGAAAATAAGCCAGAGTGTGGGGGGTGATGGGTGTGCAGGGTGGGCTGCTTAGAGGAAGGAGAATGCCCGACCTTTCCACACCAGCACACAGAGGATGCCGGTGACATGCAGTGGGACACGGAGGTGGGGTACTCATCCTGCAGTGGGGGCCTGAGGCCAGAGCATCACACATCGTGTATTGCTGGCCTGAGGAGATGTCTCAGAGGGCTGGGGTACGTGATTCGCATGTGGTGCCTCGGGTTTGGTTTCTGCACTGCGTGGCCCCCTGTTATTGGGAGAGAGACCCTCTCAGCTCTCTTAGATTGCTACCCCCCAGTGGGAAATCTGGCCCTCCTGAGGGAAAGAAGGAGGCAGCCTGGGGACATGGGGACACCTGTCTGTCTGTCTGTCTGCCCCACGGCCTGCAGTACCTCTTGCTCAGTAGTGCATGTGCCATGGAATATGTTGGCTCAGTCTGTGGGGCTGTTCTGCCTCTGCTCAGGTAAGATGCAAGTTGGCACCAGAGAAGGATGAAGCAGCAGAGGTCGGGGCAGGGGCGGCTGCCTCTTCCTCAAGCAACACAAGCACCGCAAAATGACTGGGTATCCCTCATGTCCGAGAGAGAGAGAGAGAGAGAGAGAGAGACAGAGACAGAGACAGAGACAGAGACAGAGACAGAGACAGAGCAAGCACAAGAGAGCCAGCGAGTGAGAGAGAAAGAGAGAGAGAAAGAGAGAGAGAGAGAACAAGAGCAAGAGTGAGAGTGACTCGAGTGCTCATGAGAGAGAGCCAGCGAGTGAGAGAGAGAGAGACAGACAGACAGACAGACACAGAGAGAGAATGCCACTTCCTCACTGGGGCTTGTGATTCTTTTAAAGGAGTGCTCAGAGGTTGTCCCACCACTGGAAAGGCAGCCAGTGGGGCAGTAGGGAGTGAACCATGTGGATGGTTGTGACGCTCCTTCCAAGCAGGCATCTCCTGGGGTTTCCTGGGGCAGCACAGGAGCCAGGGCTGCCATCAGAGCAGCACTGAGGGGCATGTCTGTGGCCTCTGGAGGCTCCAGATGCACCAAGAATCCTGAGTGGTTGCTTGGCTAGAGATAGAATAGCCTGCTGGCAGCCAGGGTGAAGCTGGATGCACCCTAATTCAGGCAAGAAAGGACAGTGGCTTGGCTCAGCATGGTGGAGTTAGGGGGTCCCACTGTGAATCACTGGAGCAAACAGGGTTTGCAGAAGGAGGAAGGAGTGAGAGAAAGACTAGGAAAGTGCTAGACAAGCCTGAGGCCCCACCCTGGACTAACAAGAGAGGAGTTCTGCATGTTTATCTCCCCGGCTCTGTTCTTTGGGCTCCCGATTTCTTCTTCCTGAACTGACTCAGATAGTCAGACTGATAGTCAGTGGGGCTGGCGCAGGAGTGAGCATGGTCTGGCTTGCTTCTTGAACCCCACTGTGCCCTTTGGGTTCCCCAGAAGAGGAATGTTACTAGGGAGATCCTTGGGCAAAATAAGGGTGTACCTGCCCCGAGGTCTTGTTTCACTGTCTGATTTAGATCACCTGTAAATTGCTTGTCTTTATTTATTTCAAAGGGCTGGAGCGATAGCACAGCGGTAGGGCGTTCGCCTTACAAGCGGCCAACATAGCCGACCCGAGTTCGATTCCTCCGCCCCTCTCGGAGAGCCCGGCAAGCTACCGAGAGTATTCGATATGCCAGACACAGTAACAACAAAGTCTCCAATGGAGACGTTACTGGGCCTGCTCGAGCAAATCGACGATCAACGGGAGGGCCTTTACCTTTACCTTGTTTATTTCAAATGATTGTGGTGGGGCTGTGTGGTGCTGGGGATCAAGTCAGGTTGCACATGCAAGTCACTGGCAAGGCACATGCTCTACCACCTGGGCCACATCTAGGACTTGTAAAAACAAAAACCAAACGAACCCTTTAAAAAAGATATTTGGAAACCTTTTTTTTAAAGTTAGTCTTTCCCGATAGTGTTTGGGGATAAATACCAAGAGGTGGAATCGCTGGCTTGTCAGGCAGCTCTGTTCTATTCTTGCTCTTTGGAGAAATCTCCATGCAGAGAGACAAACCAGGCGGCATCCCCACCAGCAGTGAATTCTTTCTTTCTCTCTTTCTCTTCCTTCCTTCCTTCCTTCCTTCCTTCCTTCCTTCCTTCCTTCCTTCCTTCCTCTCTTTCTTTCTCTTTCTCTTTCTCCTTCCTTCCTTCCTTTCTTCCTTCCTTCCTTCCTTCCTTCCTTCCTTCCTTCCTTCCTTCCTCTCTTTCTCTCTTTCTCTCCTTCCTTCCTTCCTTCTTTCCTTTCTTTCTTTCTTTCTTTCTTTCTTTCTTTCTTTCTTTCTTTCTTTCTCTCTTTCTCGCCTTCCTTCCTTCCTTCCTTCCTTCCTTCCTTTCTCTCTTTCTCTCTTTCTCTCTTTCTCTCTCTCTCTCTTTCTCTCTCTCTCTTTCTTTCTTTCTTTCTCTCCTTCCTTCCTTCCTTCCTTCCTTCCTTTCTTTCTTTCTCTCTTTCTCTCTTTCTCTCCTTCCTTCCTTCCTTCCTTCCTTCCTTCCTTCCTCTCTTTCTCTCTTTCTCTCTCTCTCTCTTTCTCTCTTTCTTTCTTTCTTTCTTTCTTTCTTTCTTTCTTTCTCTCCTTCCTTCCTTCCTTCCTTCCTTCCTTCCTTCCTTCCTTCCTTCCTTCCTTCCTTCCTTTGCTATGCCCATTGATGCTCAGGGATTACTCCTGGCTCTGCACCCTGGCAGGCTCAGGGGATGATATGGGATGCCTGGGATCGAACTCGGACCTGACTTATGCAAGGCGGGTGCCTTACACTGTACTATTTCTCTGGCCCTGAGTCATTGCTTTATTTTTCCTTTCTTTTTTAAAAAACTATTCTCACCCATTCTGGTTGTTTCTAGGTTTTTACAATTTTTTTTTTATTGTGCCATTCTTACTAATGTGAGATGATACCAGTAAGAGAACAGGGTTGGGTCATGGATTCTTGACTGAAAAATGTGTTTTAGATAAGCATACTAGTGGGAACATGGGAGCCAGTGGAATCATTGGCTGGGAAATTTGTCTGAAATGATAAATGTGGTGATAGAGAAAGAGAGAGAAGAACATGATCCCTGATTTTGGTGCCAGGACTAGGTGGGGCTCAACCAAAAGCCAAGGCCAAACACTTCCTCCCCCCAGTATCTGACCTGTTCCTCGCTGCTGGAGTGGGTGGACACTGTTCTCATATGAGCTTTCACTTGGCCCCAGCGGCGTCTGTGGCTTCAGTCATGGCTTTGACTGGCCGAAAACCACTTGGTGATAACCACATTGGGTGTAACTAAGATGTAACTGCCATCTGAAGGCCAAGGCTTGCTATAGAATTCAATAACTCCAGGGCTCATGATCCATAGTCTAGAAAATCTTTCACTGACTAACAAAATCAGTCAAAATTCATACTTGTGGGGGAGGGTGTGCTGCCCTTGTGTGATATTTTGGAAACCATAGTAGTAGTAGGGATCAAACCTTGGGTCCCACATTCAAATTCTGTGCTTTAGTCCTTTGAGCTGTCTCCCTGGACCAAGATCACATGATGTTAACAAATGATAAGGTTCTTCATTTATTGCACTGGATGCTAAGGTGTGTTAATTTGCTCAAGGTGAAATAAAAAATATCACAGCAGTGGCTGAAACAACGGGCATCTAATTACCCTCCCTCCCTTCCTCCTTCCCTCCCTCCCTCCCTCCTCCTCTTCCTTCCTTCCTTCCTTCCTTCCTTCCTTCCTTCCTTCCTTCCTTCCTTCCTTCCTTCCTTCCTCCTTCCCTCTCTCCCTCCTTCTCTCCCTCCCTCCCTTCCTTCCTTCTTCCTTCTTCCTTCCTTCCTCTTTCTCTCTCTCTCTTCCCCTTCTCTCTCCTCCCCTCCCCTCATTCAACACCAGAATACTGGTTTACCATTAGTTCTCTTTGATGACACATAGACAATTCTTGTGTCTCCACATTCTTGTTCTTCTTGATCCCAGAGAGTTTGTGGGTCTCTTTTTTCAACAGTACGTTGGTACGGTTGGCCTAGGTTCTATCCTTTTGACCTGTAGCCCTAATTGTCTCTCTTCATGTTTTTGGTTTTACTGCTCTAGAAAGCGAACTCAGGGATTCACACTTGAAAGGTGAGTGCTCTACTGTTGAGCTACACCCCTGGCCCCTTAATGCTCTAGTTAAAGGCCCATTCTCCAAATGCAGTGACATTAAGGGCCTCAACCTATCCATTTTTGGGGAAAAGTTTAGTTCATAGCATCAGGCAAATGGTGCAAGTTTTTAAAAACCTTTATCGAAGTAGAACTTACATATCGTAAATGGTATACCTTTAATGTGTATATTTTGACAAAACAACCATGTATTTAGTCATATAATATGCTTGTGGCACCACTGTCACAGTATATAAAGCTCTGCTGCCCTGTCCCTATATTCCGTCCCAGTTAATTCTCCATCCCTACTTTAGAATCCAAGTAACCAACAGCTTTTTTACTCTAATAGACTAGATATGTCTGTTCTAGAGTTTATATCAAAGAAATCTCACCCATTATCTCTTGTGTTTAACTTCTTTTTCCCAAAGGAGGGATTATGTGATTCATCCATATTTGTATGTATAGCAGCAGTTTATCACGGAGTAGCATTCCGTTTTGTGGATGTTTCACTCTTCACCCACCTGCTAAGGAGCACTTGAGTGACTTCTAGTTTTTCCAAAAGTAGTTGTCCTTGTTTAATAACCCCACAGAGATATTCTAGCATTCCAGTTGCTCTAAATCCTTACCACTTGTGAAGTGCCAATCTTTTGCCTCGTGGCCATTATCCTGGCAGTTGACAGAGATTTCATGGTGATTTGTTTGCTTTTTGCTGATGACTAATCATCCTGAACATTTCTTCCAGTGCTTACTGGTTATTTTATTTGTGTGTGTGTGTGTGTGTGTGTGTGTGTTTGGAGTGGGGAGAGAGGCACACCTGGAGGTGCTTTAAGGCATATAAAGCATGACCCCAGCCCTGGAAACCATGTTCAGACTCATTTCCGGCCACTTGAATATCTTGTGTTACAAAATATCTGTTAAAAAGAGCTTTTACAATCTATAATTGTTGTCTTTTACAATCTATAATTGTTGTCTTGCCTGTAATAATTATTTACAGAAATTTAAAAAATTTAAAAAAATTATTTACAGGTCTGTGAATATATGGTATTTCTTGCAACATGTGACTTTTACTTTTATATTCTTTTTTTTTCCTGCTTTTGGATCATACCTGATGATGCACAGGGGTTACTCCTGGCTCTGCACTCAGGAATTACCCCTGAGTGCAGTGCTCAGGGGACCATATGGGAATTGAACCCGAGTCAGCCGTGTACAAGGCAAATGCCCTACCCACTGTGCTATTGCTCCAGCCCCCACTATATTGTTTTGGTTTTTTTTATATTTTTTTCTTAGAGATTTTATGCCTTGCCTTTCCTCTGTTGATACTGCTGCAGTAATCAGGGGTCACACACACAAGCGTGCACACACACACACACACACACACACACACACATACACACACGGCTGAGGTCCTTGAATATTTGGTTGTGGCATCCCTGGGGGCTGCAGATCAGGTTGCTGCACTCTCAGACTTGACTGGGGTGCTCACTGGGGGTCACACCCTGAAGGTGTTCGCACACACCTGGCTGTGGTGAAGCCTGAATTGCATGTGCTGCTGGCATTCGCAGACAGACAGCTGCCAGGCATAAACATCAGAGCTGCCAGGTCTGTGCTCAGTGCAAGTTGTAGCCCCTGGGATTGAACTCACGACCTCATGTTTGCAAGCCAGGTGCCTTGGCTACTGAACTATCTCCTGGTCCACATTTTTGTTGTTGTTGTTGTTGTTTTGGGGCCACACCTGCTCAGGGATTACTCCTGACTCTGCGCTCAGGGATCACTCCAGGCAGTGCAGGAGGTGGGGGACTCTCTGTGGAGCCCGGGATTGAACCTAGGTCAGCCTTGTGTAAAGTGAGCATCTTAGCCTACTCTGCTATTTTTCTGGTCCTCGTTTTGGTTTTATTAAAGTTACATTTGGCTGGAGCGATAGCACAGCGGGTAGGGCGTTTGCCTTACAAGCGGCCAACATGGCCGACCCGAGTTCGATTCCTCCGCCCCTCTCGGAGAGCCCGGCAAGCTACCGAGAGTATTCGATATGCCAGACACAGTAACAACAAAGTCTCCAATGGAGGCGTTACTGGGCCCGCTCGAGCAAATCGACGATCAACGGGAGGGCCTTTACCTTTTTTACCTTATATTTGGTGTTTGGAGGCTACACCCAGCTCAACCAGCACAAAACTGAGAATCATGCAAATGGAGATTGAGCCTAGGCTTCTCACATGCAATGCAAGCTCCCTAGCCCTTTGAGCTTTCTCCCTGGCATCTTAAAGCCATCTTTAAAACAGCATACTTAGGGCTGGAGAGATAGCACAGCGGGTAGGGCGTTTGCCTTGCACGCGGCCAACCTGGGTTTGATTCCCAGCATCCCATATGAGCACTGCCAGGAGTAACTCCTGAGTGCAGAGCCAGGAGTAACCCCTGTCCATCGCCAGGTGTGACCCAAAAAGCAAACAACAACAACAACAACAACAAAACAGCATACTTAAACACTTCTGTGAATCCCAAATGATCAGTTTTTATGGCAGTGATGTGGAAAGGGGGTGGCATGGAGCCTTCAAAATGGTCACAAGGGCCTAGGGTCATTCTCTGTAATACTCTGGCCCTGTTGGGGAACAGAAGGGTCAGTACTTGGTTTGGAGAGTGTAGTGCTGCCAAGGCCTACCTGTGCTGGGGGCCATAAAAGCCAGACCTAGTGGTGCTCGGGGATGCTTGGTGACAAGGATCAAACTCAGGACCTCCACATACTATACATATGCTTTATCCCTTTTAGCTAGCTCCCCTTCCCTATTTTAAAAAAGTGATTCATACCTGTTACATTCTTTCTAAAAAGTCTTTTTTTTTTTTTTTTTTTTTACTACTTGTAGCGGTAGGGCGTTTGCCTTGCACACAGCCAGCCTGGCCGAGCCGGGTTCAATTCCTCCACCCCTCTTGGAGAGCCTGGCAAGCTACTGAGGCATCTCACCCTCACAGCAAAGCCTGGCAAGCTACCCGTGACATATTCAATATGCCAAACACAGTAACAACAAATCTCACAATGAAGATGTTACTGGGCCCACTTGAGCAAATCGATGAACATGGGGGGGGACAGTGTTTTGAGTTTGATGTGTAGAAACAACTAGTTTATAGAGATTTCTCCTGTATTTATTTCTAGAAGCTTAAATTTTAGTTTCTTTAATTCTGTAATTTGCTTCAAATTATTTTTGTATGGTACAAGGCAGAAGTTCCCAAACTTATTTGGCCTACTGCCCTATTTTCAGGAAATAAAAATTACTCAGCATTCCCTTGGAGATCTACCTTTTTCAAGAGAACACACAGGGAAGCACCTCCTAGTTCCATCTGAGGGTCCCACTCCCCTCTCCCCCAGTCATTCCCCTGGGGAGTAGGGTTGTTTGCTTTGGGTTTGCATATGAGTATATAGTCATTTTACCTCCATTTGTTGAAAAGATCATCCTTTCTCCATAGAATTATCTTGGTGCTTTCATTGAAAATTAATGGCCCTAAACATTGTGAATCTCTATCTGGAGCCCACTGAGTTCCATCAATTTATTGTCTTCCCATATGTTTATACTTTTTGTCACTGTAACTTGAAATTACATTCTATTTTCTTTTTCTAATTTTTGTTTTGGGAGCCTCACCCAGTAATTCTCAGGGCTTATTCCTGGCTCTGGCTCAGGGGTCACTCCTGGATAGGTTAAGCACCCTACCTGGCTATTGCTGGCTATTTCTCTGGCCCATATTACATTTTTAAATCAAATATTTGTCTTTCAGCTCATGTTGGAAGTCATTTTATTATTCTAAATCCTTTGTATTTCTCTACAAGTTTTATTATCACTTTGCCAATTTTTACAGAAAAACCCCACAGAGGTTTTGATTAAAATTGTATTGAATAAAACTTTATGGGCGAAAAGCATCCAGCCCCATCAAAAAACGGGGAGAAGAAATGAACAGAAATTTTCTCAAAGAAGAAAAACAAATGGCCAAAAGACACATGAAAAAATGCTCTACGTCACTAAGCATCAGGGAGAGGCAAATCAAAACAATAATGAGATATCACCTCACAGCACAGAGATTGGCTTACATCAAAAAGAACAAGAGAGACTAATTCTGGGTTGGATGTGGGGATAAAGGGACACTCCTTCATTATTGGTGGGAATGCCGACTGGTCCTACCGTTTTGGAAAATAATATAGGCATTCCTCAAAAAGCTAGAAATTGAGCTTCCATACAATCTAGCAGTACCACTTCTGGGAATATACCACAGGGGCCCAAAAACACACAGCAGAAATGCTATCTGCACTTCTGTGTTCATTGTGGCACTATTCACAATAGCCAGAATCTGGAAACAACCCGACTGCCCAAGAACAGATGACTGGTTAAAGAAACTATGTTACATCTACACAATAGAATATTGTGCAGCTGTTAGGAAAAATTAAGTCATGAAATTTGCTTGTAAATGGATGGACATGGAGAATGTCATGGTGAGTGAAATGAGTTAGAAGGAGAGGGAGAAACATGAATGAATGAACTCATTTGTGGGTTATTAAAAATACCATAATATGAGATCAATACCCAAGGACAGTAGAAACAAGGGCTAGGAGGATTGGTTCACAGTTGGAAGCCTTCTTCAAATGCTCGGAGAAGGCAGTTGGGATGGAGAAGGGACCACTGTGACAAAGATAGTTGGAAATGATTACTGTGGATAAGAACTAAAGGCTAAAACAAACATGAAAACCTCTCAGTACCTATTTTACACACCATAATGCCCCAAAGGGGAGAGACAAAGAGAGAGACAGAGACAGAGAGATAAAGAAGGAAAGTGATTGCATAGAGGCAGGCTGGGGGAAGGGTGTTGGGAGGGAAACTGGGGACATTGGTGGTGGAAATGTACACTGGTGGAGGGATGGGTGTTGGAACACTGTATGACTAAAACCTGATCATGATCAGCTTTGCAACTCTCTCTCATGGTGACTCAAAAAAGAAATTGTATTAAAGCTATTGATCATTTGCAGGAGAATTAACATCAATAATACCAAATCTTCTAGTGCAAAAGCTATATATATATATATATATATATATATATATATATATATATATATCCTGAACCTCTCCTCATGGAGCTGCAATGTTTTCTTTCCATTTTGGGGCCATAACTCACAGTGCTCAAGGCTTATTCCTTGTTTTGCACTCAGGAATCACTTCTAGCAGCCTTGGGGACCGTCTAGAATGCCAGGGATCGAACCTAGGCCAGCCACATGCGAGACAAACCCCCTATTCACTGTACTATTGCTCTGCCCCCCCAAATCTACATATATAAATAAATGCATTAAGAAACATTCAGACTATTTTCCAAATATGTACATATTTAAGACTTTCTTTGTAAAAACCTCTGGGTCTCTGATCTTTTACAAATCATTGTAATTTGTATTTTTAAATTTCAGTTTACAGTTGCTCATTGTTAGTATATAGACAACAATTGACTTTTGTTCATTGACCTTGTATCCTGTAGTTTTGAAAATTTCATGTATTATTTCTAGAAGCTGTTTGGTAGAGTCTTTAGGATTTTCTGTGCACACAATGATGTCCTTGAATAAACAAAGTCCTACTTCTTCCTTTCCAATCTGAGTAATCTTTCACTTCTTTTCTTCCTCTATTGTATTGATTTTACTGAAGTATGATGATTGCTGTAATTTTTTCATGCTTCAAAAATAAATAAAAATATCCTATTGAAAACTACCTTTCCACATGGATTGATTGAGAGTTATTGTAAATAGGGAGCATGTGTCAAATGTTTTTCTTTTCTTCTATGTATTGACATGATGGTATGTTTCCTCTTTTATTATGAGGAAGTGGGAATTATATTGATTTGGCTGGAGCGATAGCACAGCAGGGAAGGCGGTTGCCTTGCAAACAACCAACATGACTGACCTGAGTTTGATTCCTCTGCCCCTCTCAGAGAGCCCAGCAAGCTTCCAAGAGTATCTTGCCGGCATGGCAAAGCCTGGCAAGCCCCTCGTGATGTATTCAATATTCCAAAAACAGTAACAACAAGTCTCACAATTTGCTGCAAGATATTACTGGTACCCGCTTGAGCAAATAAATGAACAATGGGAGGACAGTGCAGTGCAGTGCATATTGGTGAAGGACCACCGAATTTTCCATTTTTGCTATTCTGAAGCATTCAATCCCGTGATGTGTAGTATGTTTACAGGCTTACGTGGCCATCACTTCAGTCCAGCTCCCAAACACTTATCGATCCAAGCGGAAGGAACATGTCTATTAAGCAAATACTCCCCAGCATCTGCTGCCTCACTTCTGGCTCCCATGGACCTGTTTCTTTCTCTTGATGAGCCCATTCTGGGTATTTCATGTGAACTGAACCAAAGCACGTGTGTGGTCTTTGTGTTTAGTTTCTTTCAATTAGCATGCAAATTTTGAGCTTCATTCATGCGATAGCACTTGTCAGTACTTCTAATTTTTTTTTAATGGCTAATAATACTCAGTTATATAGGTAAGCCACATTTTCTTGACCCACTCATTGGTTTAGAAAGTCACTGTTTTTCCATAGCAGTTTGGCTGTTTTATATCCCCACATACAACAATGGGTAAAGATTTCATTTTCTCTCCCATCTGTTTTTGGTGGGGGCTTTGGGCCACACCTTGCTGGGGAATACTATAAGCTCAGTGTTTTGGGCTTATTCCTGGTGGTGCTTGAGGGACCAGGCAGTGCTGGGGTCCACACTTGGGTTTCCTGTATGCAAAGCATGTAGCCATTGATCATTGCCTGGGCCTCTCTCCCCCATTTTTAAAGCTAGAGCTACCTTGGGAGACAGAAAGTTGCTGCTTGATTGTGATTTGAATTGCATTTTCCTAATCTGCTTATTGTCCACTGGTCTATTGTCTCCAGAAATGTCTATTCAAGTCCTTTCCCACATTCTAAATTGTGTTGGTTTTAATGTGGTTGAGCGTAAGATTGTTTATTTATTCTCTATAGTCAGCCTTTACTTAGTATATGACTTTCAAATACATTCTCCAGTGCTGTGGGCTATCTTCTGACTCCCTTGAAAATGCCCCTTGATGCACAATAGTTTTACCTTTTTGGCCAAAGTGCAACTTCTCTAGTTTCCTTGCTTGTGCTTTCCATGTCATGTTAGGAAACCATTGCCAAGTCCAGGGTCATTGCCCTTGATTTCCTCTAGGACTTTCATAAATTTGGCTTTTAAATTGAGGTCTTTGACCCATTTGTGGTTTGTTTTTATGTAAGATGGAGGTAAGAATCCAAAATAACTCATTTTTTGGCACATTGGTTGACTTTTGAAGAGAAGCTAACATGGCCTTACTGGATAAATACCACTCAGGGTTGGTGTTCTCTTTTTTTTTCTGGATTTGATTTGCTAAATTTTGTTGAGAGTCTTTCTTTGCATTTGTCTCTTGAATATATTTATCCGTAGATTTCTATTTATCTTTCTGGCTATACCTGGTAGTCCTCAGGAAATATCTTGGCACCATGCTTAGGGATCACTCCTGGTAGTCTTTAGGGAACTTGGGGAGCATGTGGTCCTGGAGGTGAAATTTAGGATTCCCATAGGCAAAGCATGCACTCAGCCCTTTGAGCTATCTCCCTGGCTTTGCAATTTTCTTTTTTTTAGAAAAAAAAAGGGGGGAGTTGGTTTTTTTTTGCTTTGATATCTGTCTGGATAATTCTGACCTCTTATAATGTAATTTCTTACTGTTGTTTTATTTTTTCTTTTAATTTCTATTGACACTGTGAATTAAAAGTTGTTCATGATAGAATTGTTTTAGGAATACAATGTTCTAACACCAATCCCTCCACCAGTGTCCCCCTCCTGCCACCAATGTCACCAGGTTCCCTATCCACCGTCCCCAGCTTGTCCTTGTGGCAAGCAGATAACAAATTTATTTCATATTTAGTTGCTCCAATAAAACACAAAGGAATGGCAAATGGAATTATCAGAAAAAAATCAATAAATCAATTTATGATAATTGGTTGTTAAGTGATTTGAAATAGTATAAACTTATGTTGGTTAAAATTCATTTTATATTTCTGTAGGATTAATATTGCTCCTTTCTTATGAGTTGAATAGACACCATCAGACAATGACATTTTGGGACTGGCCTTTTCTTTGTTGGCAGGTTAACATTCATGCAATTTCTTACATAGCAGACATTTGTTAACACAAATAATAATTGTTATTTTAATTATATCTTAGCAATATGTATATAATTGTACATCTTAATACCATATGTTTGTTAATATACATTCAATATACTTGGTAGATACAGCGAAATTTAAATTTTAAAATATATCTTGAGGGAATTTTGGCACTTCAAGTATTTCTGAGAATAAGTCCATTTCATTGATTCATCTCATTTATTGACATAAATTTGTAACATTTCTATCAATGACATTAGGTTCTGGTGTTAGTAATTGATATCTTTTTTCCTTTTTTGTTGTAGGTCAGTCTTGCTAGAGGTTTGTCAATTGTATAGGCCATTTAGAAAAATCAGTTTTTTGATTCATTGGACCTTTTGATAGTATATCCTGATTATTAATGTGTACTTCTTAATTTATTACGTCCATTTTAATTTTTTTATTTAATTTTTAAATTTTATAAGGTTGTTCACAATAATTCGTTACATTCAATGTTCTAACACCAAACCCACCACCATTATACCATACTACCACCATTGTTTCAAATTTTCCCACCACCACCCAAGATTGCCCCAAAGGCAGATTCTAAATAATGTATTTTGTTTTGCTTAAGAGTAGCACTGTAGCACTGTCCTCCCTTTGTTGTTCATGGATTTGCTCGAGCAGGCACCAGTAATGTCTCTATTGTGAGATTTGTTGTACTGTTTTTTGGCATATTGAATATGCCACGGGGAGCTTGCCAGGCTCTGCCATGTGGGCGGGATACTCTCGGTAACTTGCTGGGCTCTCCGACAGGGATGGAGGAATAGAGCCCCAGTCGGCCACGTGCAAAGCAAATGCCATCCCTGCTGTGATATTGCTCCAGCCCTTGCCTTGCTTAAGAGTAATCTGCTAAAAAATGATCCAAAAAGGTTTCCTTAGAGGAAAGTGTATGAAGATTGTTGTATCTCATCTTGGCGCTATTAAGCCCTTGTGTAAGAGATTACTAACATTTGTTTGTTTGTTTTTGATTGAGTAAAGTTGCCTTCTATCTACTTTACACCCCATCAAATGTGGTGTGCTACTCTTGGTACATCAGTGGTGTAGAGTATGAGATGTTGCTCCAGGAATTCTAAAATTTTAAGTGGGGTGATACAGCTGGGGTTAAATGCATCTGTGCAGCATGAGTCTCTGGATCACAGCAATTAATTAGCTTATAGGCACCCAGAGTCAGTTCCCAGAAGAACAGGGAGATGGGGAATGGTCGCCCATTCCCGACTCTGTGTGAGCCTTGAGATTTTGGTCACAAAACCCCATACCTGGGTTTTTCAGCAGATTCATTCTCATGTGGGGGTACTCGTCTGAACCTGTGGAGGTTGACCGTGAGCATGGTGGTCATTGGATTCTGGAAGTTTTCAACTGCCAGGGTTCTGCTGGGGTGGGTGGTGAGTTCACTCGACCCCCTCCGAGGTGCTCTGGATGAACTCAGCCTACCAGGGCGTGCAGGCAGCTCTCCCTTTTTTCTTTGTTGTTAGGTTTTTGCTTTTCCTTTTTAAAATATACTTTTTTTGGAGGGAAGGTCCCAAGTAGTGCTCAGGAGACTCCTGGGGCCCCATTGGTGATTCTCAGCCTGCTTGGCTGTAGGTTCAGTACAAGGGCTGTGGAGGAGGTGGTGAAACTTGGGCTGGACCACACACAGCAGTGCTAAGGGTCTCCAGAGTCACACCCTGTGGTGCTCTGGTGCTTTCAGGACTGTTCCTGGTGATGCTTTGGAGTTCATGTTTTGCCTGCATCCAAATCCAGATTGGGCATATAATTTTTCGATTACACACAGTATGCTTTCAAATAATGAACTCTTCAGAATTCTGCAATATACTTCTAAGACTGTCTTCTATTCTTAGTGCTGTGCTTTTTAATTCATTTGACCTCTATTTATTTTATAAACATCATACTACATAGCTATTCTATAAACATCATACTACACGGTTACTATTTTTTTTGCTATAAAGATAATTCTGTCTTAAGGGTAATAAACACAAGAAGTAACACTTGCCATCACAGCTACCATTTTAATGCTTTTTATTCATCTGTGTACATTCTCCAAGTTTCTAAGTGAGATTTTTTTTCTCCTATTTGAAAAAAACGTTTTTGGTGATGGTGGTGGGGCAGTGTCCATCAACCCCAACCCTCAGTGTCCAGGGACCTAGGGACCATACCTGGTGATACTTGGTCAGCCTGGACCTGAGCACCAAGAGTTCTTGGGCCACCCGGGCAGTGTCAGGGACCTCCAGGGTTCTACCCAGACATGCTCAGGAGCCAGGTGGTGCCATGGTTCAAAATTAGGGCATGCAAAGCATGACCACTAGTTCTTTCCCCAACCCTGCTTAAAGAATTTTCAAAACTTTTCTCACAATGCATGATTAATGGTGGTGAGTGAGTTTTGTCACTGTTTGTTTTTCTTCATTTACCTTCGTTTAAAATAAAGATATCTCTCTTTCAAATAGGCGAGGCTACATTCTTTTCATGTTACAAAAACGGCTCTCCATTTCATTGTTTCTAATGAGAAGTCTCCCACTCTTATCTCTGTTGCTCTGTACATAGGATTGCAATTTCCTCTGGATCCTTTTAAGATGTTTTTCTTTCCAATGTTTTCAGCAATGATATTTTTTACATCTTGAGTTTTGGTTGTTCCTTCCTGATGTTTGTTGAATTTTTTAAATTTGTGCATTATGGAGCTTCTTTCATCTTTCTATCTCTTTTCCTCTTTGCATCAACTTAAATAGTTTTTACCTAATGTGTCTTCTAGTTCACAGTCTTTTCTTTTACAGTATCTGCTATACACTGAGTCCCATCGAGGGGTCATTTTATTTCAAAACTTGCAGTTTTCATTCCTAGGAGTGCTATTATAATAAAAATACTTATATGTCTATTTATAGCTCCTTATTTACTTATCTGGGGGTTGGATCATAACTGGTGGTGCTAAGGGGCTCAGGAATGACTCGTGGTGGCATACTGGGGACCAGGGCTGGAACTGAAGCTACTGCATGCCGGGCAAATGGCTCATCTCTGTGCTGTCACCTTCCCCCTCTCCTCCTCCACCCTTTTAATACACTCTCACAATGCTTATTTTCTATTTAGTAGTTAGACTAATTGTCGTAATATTCTCATCTGCTAATTTTAATGTTTCTCTTACTTGTGTTTCCTTACTGATCTTTCTTTTGATTGTTGGTTATGTTTTCCTGCTTCTTGGCATATCTAGTAATTTTGATTCTATGATACATATTTTAAATGTTACACTGCTGAGTGTTTAGAGTTTGTTGTCTTTCAAGAATGTTGGATTTTGGTTTTGGCAGACAATTGAGTTCTGTTCACTTTGATTTTTCTCGAGGCTTGGTTTCAAACTTTTTTCTTTTCTTACTGAATCACTGTGAGATGCACAGTTACAAAGCTGTTCATGATCAGGTTTAAGTCATGCAATGTTCCACCAGCATCCATCTCTCCAACACTGCACATTTCCTACCACCAATGTCCCCAGTATCCCTCCTGCTACCCTCCTCCCAGCCTGTCTCAATGACAGTCACTTCTCTGTCTCTGTCTCTGTCTCTGTCTCTCTGTCTCGGTTTCTCTCTCTCTCTCTCCCTCCCTCTCTCTCTCTCCTTTTGAGCATTATGGTTTGCAATACAGGTACTGAGAGGGTATCATGTTTGTTCTTTTACCTACTTTCAGTACGCAGTTCTTATCCAGAGTGATCGTTTCCAACTAGGTTTGAAACTTTTAAAAAGTAGTTAGTTCTGGGGTAATGTTTTTCTAGGAATTCTTGAGCAATTAAGGCATGACCCACTGGGTTCACTTTTGATTGTCCTAAATGACCGTCAGGGACTCAGTCATCAGGCTGACGAGAGCTTGGCCTGCCCCTTTCTTGTGCACTCTGGGAATCATTTAGATTATTAGCTTTCAAGTCACATTCTTCTTGCTCTATGAGATTTTACCCTACTTGGGTATATCTTAATCCCTAATAAACGCTCAAGGACTCTCAATGTTCATGGCCCCTCTTGCTTCCTTCCTTCTTCTGACATTGTGCCACAGATCCTTAGCTCAAGCAGCCCCTCTGACTCGAACATCTTTGCCTGAGAGATTCTAGAACTTGTTGGTCTGGTAGAGCCTCTGGGTGGTTATCTTCACCCCTTGAGCTGGGTGGGCCTTTGCGCTGTTTCCCCATTGTGTCTGCTCATCTCTGGGGATGAATCTTGTAGTCCTGGGAGCGCTTTAGGGGATGCTCCCCAGGATGCAGTGAGGAGCCCAGGATTGTGGACTGCCATGGGGTTATCAGTGTTTTCAATGTGGAGTTGAAGGAACAAACGCAGTGAAGAATGCAATTGAGGCCAAATCTGGAATCTGGTTCCCCCTGAAGATCCCTGTTAATTGGCAGGGTCTGGAGAGGCCGCCAGAGAGCAGCAGGTGGGCTGGGCGTCTTCTCAGGCTTCAGGCGAAGGTCCTGTTGTCCAGGGCTCCAGGCAGGCATCTCTCACCTGGTCATCGGCTGAACTGGAGAAGCTGCGGGCCCAACTCCAACCTATCCCTCAATTCTGGAAAACCACTGTTCTCCTGAACAGTGCCGGCTTCCTGTGCCAAGATAGAAAAGGTGACCCAGGGTGAAAACAGAGGTAATATTTGGCATCTCCTCTTCTATCTCTCAGAGGTGACAGTTCTGAGCAACCTACTTTCCAATTGTTTCATGTGTCTTACTTTAATTGCTAATGGAAGGAGAATACGGAGAATACATTTAGTTGCTGATTCTTCATCATCATGGTGTGAAACAAGTCCCTCCTGCACATGCTTTTATTCATGAGCCTCCACAAAAGGTGTCCGCCTTAGAACGCTAATTCCATTTGAGGAAATACTCTGAGGTTCCCCCCCTTCATTTCCCCCCACCCTCCATTATATTTTATTAAAGCACCACGAGTTACAAAGTTATGAATACTTATTTTTTCCATCATTAGAAAATAATCAAATAAATGTTGTAGGAGATTTGGAAGAACTGCTCTGCATTGTTTGTATCTTTTATTGCAGAAATGTCTGTCCCCACAAGGGGGCCAATGCCTTATTCTCTTTTTTACACACCCACTCTAAACAAATTGTGATTTAAAATAAACTTGATCACTTGACTTCCCGTTAATCATCGATTTGCTTGAGCGGGCGCCAGTAACATCTCCATTTATCCCTGTCGTGTGCTAGTGTAGCCCAGTGGCGTCTGTTCATTCTAGGAACATGAAGAGCCTCAAACCGATCTTTCAGGATCTTGATGAAGCCTGATTATCTGGTAGGTGGGTGGCCACGCAGTCTTTTGATGTCCCGTGAAATCTAGACCGTAACGGCTCTAGTCCAGCGGTCATCTCCAAATCTCATTACGTGTCCAGCCCATCTGATTTTTGACGCCTTGGCAAATGAGACAGCATCCCTGATTTTTGATCATCGACAGAGGTCGGAACTCCGAATTCTTTCTCTCATTTGAGTGAAACGTGATACTCCAAGCATAGCTCTTTCGATTCCTCTTAGGGAGACTGAATAGCGTTCTCATCCTGTTTGCATAGGGCCCAGGTCTCTGAGGCGTATGTTAATGCAGAAAGAACAGTGGAATCAAAGAGATGTGCCTGGAGCCGGAGGTTCTTCCGTCCTCTTAGCTATTTCTTTGACTAAATAAACCAACGAAACAAACATACACCAGTACTTAAATTTTGAGCATGCTCTCAGGTTGACCCCAGAAAAAAATTTTTTTTACTCCCCGCCTGGTCCTGGAACCATTCTTCCTCCAGAAGGTTTTCTAACTTCCTCATAGCCCAGCTTCTAAGCACTACCACAATTTTGTTTCCTCCATCTTTTTGCAATGGAAATAACAGCATATCTTGTTAAACTGTATTTCTTAGATATTGTGTTTTTCCAAAAAACGAATTGAAGATTTGTGGCAACCCTGAGCAGATCAATCCATCAGCGCCATTTTTCTTTGCTTTTCTTTTTTTCCCCCTTTGGTTTTGGGTCCACGCCCAATTTTGCTTGGGGCTTACTCCTGGCTGTGTGCTCAAGATCACTCCTGGTGGCAGGGCTCAGGAGACTAGATGTGGTGCTAGAGATCAAACCTGAGTTGGCTACATGCAAGTAAGACCAGCCCTTAACCCCTGAACTGCCTCTACAGTTTAGTGCCATTTTTCTAACATCAATGACATATGGACATGGTTTCCTTAGACCTAATGCAATTGCACATTTAGTAGACTACAGTATAGTAAACATAATTTTTACATGGACTAGGAGGCCAAAATTTCTGTGCGACTTGCTTTACTGTCCTATTCATTAGACACCCTATATTCTGGTGGCCTGAAACTCAACCCACTGTAGCTTGGAGGTGGAAGTGTACTCGAAGACACTGTGTTTGATACCCTCTGATACATACAGGAGAAACAGAAGACATTAACAGTGCATGCCTTCTGGGTTATGACAGACCATTTCTTACAGAATTTCCTGTGAGTGTTGTATCTAAAATATCTTTAAAATGTGAACTTTGGAACTGGGCTCCATCTCAAACAAAATGTTAAGTCTTCTAAATGTGAATAGAACTTCTTTCTGTTTTGCCCCTTTCCGCTGTTGTTATTGTGATGGCCATGGGTCATCCTTGTGCTTGGTCATTTGTCTGGTTGTGGTGCTCACAGGCACTCGGCTTGCTGGGCTCGTATACTCTGTGGCAGTGCCCGGGGGAAGGGGTGTCACTTTTGGGGCGAGGGAACTCTCAAGCTGTGTGCAGGAGCCCTGAGAGTCGCTCCTGATGATAATCAGCCAATTGGGTTCATTGCGAGGGTGCGAGTCAGGGGCTGCTGGGGGGGCCCTCTGGGGCTGGACCCATTAGTGCTGTATGGGGGAGACATTTTTGATGTTGTTGTTTTGGGGAAACACTTAACGGTGCGCAGGGATCACTCCTGGCGCTGTGCTCAAGGGATCAGATGTGGTGTTGGGGATCAAATAGAGGTCAAGGTTAAGTGTTTTAACCCAGGTGCCCTCTCTGGCTGTCCTTTGAAGCTGTGGTGCTTACACATGTGCCCACCAGGGGGCGCACACCTGGCTGCAGTGCTCACACGCCTTAGCTGTGATGCTCCCCTGAGTGGCACAGTTGGGGGATGGTGCTCACACACACGTGGCCGCAGTGTACCCCAGGCAGCGTGTTCGATAGTGGCACTGTGGGTCTTAAAAAGCAGAGCACCCAGGACCTTGCTCAGCCATGCAGGCAGCACCAGGGATCAAATTGCAGGTCCGTGGTTTTGCTGCAGAACCATCCCGGGCGCCCTGGATTGATTCCTCTATATAACAAAACAAAATTCTCTTATTCTCTTTCTCCTAACATACCATTTTTTATTTCTGAAGTCTTGGGGTTTTTTTCTTTTAAGGCTGATATTTATGTTGGTGATATTAAAAAATTAAGATAGTTCTAAATTATTATCTTCTATTTTTTGCTTGTTTTATTTATTTATTTATTTATTTATTTTTGCTTTTTGGGTCACACCCAGCGATGGTCAGGTGTTACTCCTGGTTCTGCACTCAGGAATTACTCCTGGCGGTGTTTGGGGGGACCATATAGGGTGCTGGGAATTGAACCCGGGTCAGCCACGTACAAGGCAAATGCCATACCCATTGTGCTATTGCTCCAGCCCCTGTTTATTTGTTTTTTTGGGGGGGCATACCTGGTGGTGCTCAGGGTGTACTCCAGGCTCTGAGTTCAGAGATCACTCACTCCTGGTGGGATTTGGGGGACCAGCTGGGATGCTGGGAATCAAGCAAGGCAAGCACCCTTTTCATTGCACTATCCCTCTGGCATTGAACAATATCTTTTAGATCTCAGTGAGAATTTCAGTGTACATCACCTTTGCTATATATTTTTGTAAAGGAGTATGTGGGATTTTTATAACATCTAAGAATTTTATGATCCCAGGCTCAGGAGAAAGCAAATAATTACTTAAGCCATGCTAAGTGGGAGTTCAGGTTAATGGAAAACAGAAGGGAGATGTTGAAAGATTTCCTATCCAAGGGTAAAAGAAGAGAAGCACGCAGTGATACACAGTGCAAACACACAGAAATACTGGGCAGAAGTAAAAGACAGCTCCTACCCAAATGTAGCACTGGACCACTGTCCTCCCATTGTTCATCGATTTGCTCGAGTGGGCCCAGTAATGTCTACATTACGAGATTTGTTGTTACTGTGTTTGGCATATCAAATACATCACGGTCAGCTTCCCAAGCTTTGCTGTGCGGGCGAGATACTCTCAGTAGCTTGCCAGACTCTCCGAGAGGGGTGGAGGAATCGAACCCGGGTCGGCCCGGCCAGCCGTGTACAAGGCAAATGCCCTACTTCTATGCTATCACTCCAGCCCACCCAAATGTAGATATTATTATTATTGTTTTTAAGTCAGTGCCCTGAAACTATTTTTTTTTTTGGTGTGGGTGGGGGAGGGTGGAGGAGATTTGAGGTCTACCTGGCAATGCTTAAGGCTTACTGCTGTGCTCAGGGATCACTCCTGGCAGTGCTCTGGAGGCCATATGTAGTACCAGGGATTCTACCCAGTATTGGTCACATGCAAGGCGAGTGCTTTACCTTCTATACTGTTTCTCTGGCCCCCTGAAAAAATATTTTTATGTGCTCTCTTCACTTACACTGGACTGAATTCACTTTCTCTAGGTCTTTTCACCCTGTAGGACACTGCTTCTTAAAATTTTATATATTGTTCCTAAAAGTTAGTGACTTGAATGTTATATTATGGAAAGGGAAATTAACGTACTCCATAGGAACTGCATATAGTTCTGCAGGGCTAGAAATTTTACAGGGCTAGATTTAAAGAGTCAAGACCTTTCTTGCCTTGCATTTGGCAAGCCTAGGTTTGGTCCATAGCATCATATGTGGCCTTCCGAACCCTATAGGACTGATCACTCCCTGAACATAGAGCCAGGAAGAAGGCATGAACTCTGCTAGGTATGGCCACGATTTAAAAAAAAAAAAGAAGTAACCTTCCCTCTAATAACTCCTATGTCTCAGAAAGGTCTGAAAGGAACTTGAAGGAACACCTGAAACTTTACAATCTTGATAACTTGCCATCCACAGTCCCCCATAGTAGTCGTTTAAGTAATCTACCTTCAGGGTTAAGCGCAGATTATGCTTCAGAAAATACCCATGGGTGAGGCGCTTGTGGGGAGATCCTGGTTTTTGTTTTGCATCGTCTTAATACATAACAGCATGACTTAACGTCAGTACCGTCCACGTGAGCGGGAAGGGTTAGAAGCATGTTTCCCGGCTCTGTTGTGTGAGCTTTTGACAACGTAATGCATACTCCAATTTGACAGCCACGGGTGCGGAGACCCCTGGAAAAGCTCCCCTGTGTGACTTGCTTGATTCTAAGCCATCCAACGGGACACCTGGAAAAGCCATAAGCATGCCCCCCAGCGGCTGTCTCCTGGGAAATGTGTAAGGGTCTTAGGAAGAGGCAGGGCTGCTAAGCAAATGTCAGTCTCTTGGGAGGAAGAGACTTGCCTCCAGAAGCCTCCTAGAACACCTCCTTCTGCAGCCCAGCCAAAGGGAGAGGGAGGGTGAAGACGGCAGAAACCACAGAAGGTGCCAAGGCAGGGCGCTGGGGCGGAGCTGCAGCCTACAGGCGCTTTGGCTCTCGGAGACGTGAAATCCCAGGGCTCAAACGCTGTTCTTGAAACTCAAGTATCAAAAGACTGAATTTAGCAATGTGAACAGGAAGCAGGAAACTTATCCAGGAGCACAGCAGACTGCAGGCAAGTCCAGGGACGTCTTAGCCAAGAGACCGGCTTCTTTGCTGCGCTGACACACAGGGCTCGTGCGGGCAGCCTGGCGGCGGACAGATCTCCCTGTCCTCTTCCTAAAGGTCCACTCAACAGACAAGGGGCACGGGCTCTCCCTTGGCCCAAGATGCTACAGTGAAAGGACTTCTTGTCCTCCCCCTGCACCCCCACATTCTTCTTGTGTTCTGGGGCTGGTCAGTGTCAGTGCTCCTGGTGGATAGTTTCTGCTTTTAGTACCCAAGACACTGGGCCTCAGACAGCGAAAATCGACCAGAAGCATCTCTTTCTTAAACAAGACTTGGTTTTCCTGAGAATGCCCCTTCCCCTGTCAGTGAGTGGGGTCCTGGATAGCTCCAAAGGAAGACTGATGATTTGTTCTGCTGGTGCTGTCCCCCTGACCTCTCATTGAATCGGCCCTACAAGGTTTCTGGAATGTCTCTCCTTTTCCTGTTCTCACAAATCCCATGAACACCGTGCCCCAGGTGTTGACTTGGGCTGCCATGATGAAGACTGGATGTTGGAAGAGGCGAGGCACGCAGCAGAAATTCATTTTCTCATTGGAACCTGCAAGTGTTGGACCAAGGCGCCAGCTGAGGTGGTGTCTCTCCTTGGTGCGGGGCTGTTTCCTCAGGTCATCTTTTCTCTGTGATGCGCTTGGGGAGCGAGTGTTGCTTTTTTCTCTAGTAAGGATACTAGTCCTGTTAGATGAAGGCCTCATGCAACATTCAATACCTCACTCAGGGCCACAGGTGAGGGGCGGGCCAAAGCGCAGAGAAGAAACCCATCCCATTCCTAAGCTTTATTATCCCTTTCCGGGATTATTATCGAGCCTCATTTCTGGGTCCCTTCACCAGTCTTCCTTGAATATGCAACCAGACTCATCTTGAGCAGGGAGCACTTGAGGGAGAGTCTTATTGGAAAGCCTTGGTGACTCCCAATGACTGAAGTGAGCCAGACCCCTTAGCCCGACTCTGCTCACAGCCAAACTTTCCAGTCAAAATTATGCAGTTTTCTCCCCGGCACTTTCTGCCTTTCAAATATTCCACTTCCTTCTTGTTGACACATTCGGCCAGCATTCCCTCTCGCCCCAGACCTTTCTTCTTCTGCATTATGTTCTCCGGAGTTTCCTCTTTTCCACTCATTCAAATGCTGCCCTTTCTTCCAGGAGTCACACTCTGTCTCCTCAGTGACACCTTCTACATAGCTTCCGCCCACAGTGATCTTTCTCTTCGGGCCTGGATGCTTTTTTTCAGAGCAAGTGTTAACATGCATGTGTGTGTGTGTGTGTGTGTGTGTGTGTGTGTGTGTGTGTGTGTATGTCGATGTTCCCCACAGAATGGTCTGAGAGGGGTCCTAAGGGTTTATATCCCTCATCGTTGTGCTGGCACAGTGGTGGCTGGCCTCATAGGGGGCTGACTGGATGAGTGAAGAAGAACAATATTCCTCTGAAGTGGTTTTCTGAGAATCTTAAATATCGCCTTCTCTGAGGAAACCTCCATAAAACATTCCCCACACATCAATAGGTTTTAAATTCTTCTAGAATCTTCACCTCTACCAGAGAAGTTTGTTGTTTCATCCCTCCAACCTCTGTTATCTATAGATATGAAAAATCATTTCCATCTTGTCCCCCCATGCCCAGTTTGTGTCTGACGTATGCTGGCCGCTCAGTAAATTTTTGCTGAGTGATCGAATGACTTTAGGATCCTGGAGCATTATGATATTCTTTGGTGTGGATGGTAGACCTGGGCAAGTGTATATGCAGGCGGGGGGAGGGGGTTGCTTAGGAAACTGAACCTTTATCACTATTATTATTTTTATCACAAATGCGCTTTATGTTTTGTATTCTTTGTCTTAAGTCAAATTGATGGAAGTTAATAACATGTACCCTGAGTAGGAATACTTGAAAAACTCCAAGTGCTATCTCTGAGTATTTATAACCAGATTGCTATTTTTAAAAAGCCAACATTTAATCATTTAGTAAACTAACTTCTTTTGCAAGGCAAGGGGTGGATTTGTTTCTTTTCCTTCCTTTCCTATCTTTTTTTTTTTAATTTTGGTTTCTGCCAGGGCCCTGGTGTCACACTAGGTTGCAGTGCTTACACTTGGTTGTGACACTTGGATGCTTCAATTGTTGTGTCAGACAAACTAGTAAGCAGTGTGGCAGAAACCATGCACTTCTGGTATAGTTCAGAAGATCCCCAACCGTGGATTTGCTGGGATCACCTGCAGGTATGCTGGCTGACTTGGGGATCAGACTCACACCCTCCTCTACACTCAGCTGCCCCCTAAATCTAGATGTTTGCATGACAGTTTCCTTCTGAGGGGAAGAACCTTCAGCAACTTCCACTCACCAGAGGGACCTTTCCAAGTCTTCCCTTTCTCACCTTTGCATCTCTGTCTAGTCATCTGACCTGCTCTCTACCTGAGAGTTTCGCCTTGGTGCCTTTGCTCGTGCGCTTCCTCTTGAGGAGGTCTATATGCCCCTGAGTTCACAGCAGCACTTAGTACAACAGTCAGGAAATGAAAGCAACCCAAATGTCCAACACCAGATGAATGGATAAAGAAGTGGTGTTATACACAGTTACTAGGAAAAATAAAGTCATGCAGTTTGGAGCAACATGAATGGAACCGGAGACTATTGTGCTGAGTAAAATAAGCCAGAGGCAGAAGGACTAATTTGGTATGATCCCACTCATCTGTGGTATATAGACAAAGAAATCAAGGGTCTGGAAAAATACCCATCCACAGTAAGCCTTGGACACAAGAATACAGACCTGAGAGTGTCAGGTTCAGGGGGAAAGGGGAGAGGAATGAATAGCTGCTGGGAAGTAACACGGGAACATAAGTGGAGGGTCTGGAGCATGTGGGTGTGCGAAGGGAGGGAACGATATGCACCAAAACTTTAACTGCCGATCAATAAGTGATGGGGCAGGGGTGGGAGGGAAGGAATGTTGGACTGGAGTGGACATAGGGATGGGGACGTGCTGGGGACTTTGGTACTGGGATTGGGCATCACATTATAGCTATATCAGAAACTGGAGCACTATTGTAACCCTATAACCTAATTCACAATAAGTAAAGTAGTAAAGTAAAGGTCCCCCGTTGATCATCGATTTGCTCGAGCGGGCCCAGTAACGTCTCCATTGGAGACTTTGTTGTTACTGTGTTTGGCATATCGAATACGTCACGGGGAGCTTGCCAGGCTCTGCCGTGCGGGCAAGATACTCTCGGTAGCTTGCCGGGCTCTCCGAGAGGGACGGAGGAATCGAACTCGGGTCGGCCATGTTGGCTGCGTGCAAGGCAAACGCCCTACCGCTGTGCTATCGCTTCAGCCACAATAAAAGCATGAAAAAAAAAGTCCTGGTGATCCGGATCGTTCCAGCTGTCAGGTCTCCTTTCTCTTGCAAGCCTCCCCCAGTTATAGCTGCAATTAAAAATGGACAGTAAAATGCTCTTTGCTATTAAACTTTGACACTCAGTATCATGTATACTCTGTCATTTCTTGTGTGTTTAAATCCCATATCCCTGGTTGTCCCATTCTTTGGAGTAGGACTGTACCTTGTATTTCAATTATGTTTCCTTTGATACCTTGATGCACTTGTGAAATCGACTTCTAAGGCTTTTGGAAATGTGAGTTTCATCTCTCAAGAGCTTGACCATCAGAATTCTGAATGCAAGTACCAAGGACATTCTTGAATCCCTCTGCAGGGCTCTGCCTCCCTACCTCCCTGCCCTTGCTGATGTTCTTATTCGTAGGAAGGACAGAGGACAGATCCTTTATGTAGTAGAAGGACTCAGGACCCAATGTTCAATGGTACCACGATTGGTGATGTTGATGTAAGGAGGTCAGAGGTTGGCTGTTCAGTTTTTCCGTTTCATCTCTGCAGGGACTGCCACTAGCTCAGGAAAACCACCTGTGATGCCAGATCCCTTCTTTCATCTCATATGGTGTGAGGGAAAAGGTCCAAGGAGTGATGCACCTGTAGACACTCTCTCAGCTGCTTCGTGTCCTCGTATACGAGCTGCACCTGCTAGCTCATTTGATAGGACTGAACGCTGTCTTGGAAGGGACCCGTGTTGACCTTTGCCCTTCCCTCTCTTATTCTGTGTGTCTGTGTGTCTAGCTGTGTAAGTCTTTCTTTTGCACCTGTGCATGCACTAACTTTATCTCTTTTTCCATATGCCTCTGATTCTTTTCCTTCTTAACCCCTATCCTCTCATCTTCACTTTCTACTTTCTGTCTGTTGGCAGGAAAATCAGTGGCAGCCTAGGAGAGAACATATACTTGTACTTGACTTTTGGGGAGAAATTTGGAACATTTTGATTATTCATTTACATTGTTTCTGTGTTCTCTGGAAGTTTTTTTTTTAAATCAATCTGTTGAACTTCAATTCCTTATTTTTATTACTCTACATTTACTTATGAACTCCACAAATAGATATACGTTCCATAGATGACATCTATCTGCATACACTGTATGTGTTATTTTTTTTGGGGGGGGGGAGGCAGGAAATAGAAAGGTTTATTGAAAAGCAGAAGGGGAAGGAAAAGAGATTCCCCAGCTTTGGAGGACCTTAGTGTAGGACTAAGTTCTGTATATCTATATTTCAGTCTGACATTATTTCTTCTATACAGTTAAGTGGTGGTGGTGGCGGGGGGTGGAGGGGGGGATACTTGTATAGTTTTGAGTTTGGATTCCCTAATTGTTTGATGTTTGGATTTTTTATGGTCCAATTGTCATGAACATCTCTGTATAAATTATTTTATTCTTTTAGCTCTTCCTGATGCCTGAGACTAGAAGGAGGTTCAGTGGTCAAGGACACTCACTGAATACGGATCTGACGAGAGTGTAGCCGACTGGAGCTGAATTTCAGTGTAGGATGTTCAGGCTCAACCTCCCACACCACAGGGGGCCCTAGGCACCATGGAGAGCAACATTTGAGCAGGGTACCTCCTACCCCCAATAGAACCTCAAATAAATAAAAAGCCAAAGAGAAAGAAATAGGAGGGGAAAAAGTCACATCATTCATTCAAAAAATATTTTAGTACGTACTGCATGCTATGCAGTGTTCTAAGAAGGATCCAGCAGTGAGCAAGAAACCACACACACACACACACACACACACAATGATCTTTCAGAATCTGTTTTTTTTTTTTATTGAATCGCCGTGAGATAAAGTCACAAAGCTTTCATGTTTGAGTTTCAATTATGCAATGATCGAACACCCATCCCTCCACCAGTGCACATTTTCTACCACCAACGTCCCCAGTATTGCCCCCTCCCATCCCACTCCTCCCCAGGCCTCTACGGCAGACAATTTTCCCCATACTTTCTCTCTACTTTTGGGCATTATGGTTTGCAATACAGATACCGAGAGGCCATCACGTTGGGTCCTTTGTCTACTTTCAGCACGCACCTCCCATCCCAAGCGATGCCTCCACCCATCATTGACTTAGTGATCCCTTCTCTATCCCAGCTACCTTCTCCCCTAGCTCATGAGGCAGGCTTGAAACCATGGAGCAGTCTTCCTGGCCCTTGTCTCTACTGTCCTTGGGTGTCTGTCTCATATTATTTTATATTCCACGAATGAGTGCAGTCATTCTATGTCTGTCCCTCTCTTTCTGACGCATTTCACTTAGCACGATACTCTCCATGTCCATCCACTCATAAGCAAATTTCATGACTTTCTCTTTCCTAACAGCTGCGTAGTATTCCACTGGGTAGATGCAGAATCTGTATTAAGGTGAGGAAAGAGCCCATACACAGAGCAATGAACGTGCAGTTAGTTGGCATGTGATATGCTGTTGAAAGATCCAGCAGTCTGAGGGGACTCGGGAGTAGTAAAGGACAATGGTGGTAGGTGGATTGAGACTTTAGGAGTGATTGCGTGGGTCACATTTTAGAAGAGACTTAGAGCTCGTGAGGAAGTCAGCTGCTGAGGTTTATGGCTTCTGGCAGGCAGAGGGAAGAGCTGCTGCAATGGAGCTGGGCTCCTGGAGGTTTGACCCAGGGACCGTGTGCCCAGGAGTGGCCAGAGGGAGGCTTAGCAGGACGAGGCTCGCCGAGGGCAGCCAGCGGCCTCACTGGGAGGATTTTGTCACTTCTTCGATGGACTCTGATTTCCCCACATGCACCACAGGATGACCTGGGAGTCCACACTGAACTCATCTTCACTGTTTTTGTTTTTAACTTTTAAAAAATGTTCTTTTCCCTCCTTCCCTTCCCTTGTTTGTCACGTTGATGGGATGTGACATGCATGCTCGGCTGCCCCTCCCGGTCCTGGAGCTTACCAACGGTAACACTCTTGGTGGTGCTGGCACATGAGCTCTGTGCAACTGGACTCTAACACATGTGCTCACTGGGGATCGCACCTCCGACCATGGTACTCGCGCATGTTTAGTGAGTGACACGTGCACATGTGGCTGAGGTATCAGAGATAACACATTCTGGGGTGGGTGGCTGGGATCCCGGACAACTGAGTCATAGACATCTTGCTCAGTGCATGTGGGCTGCACTTGGGGCATGGGGCTCAAACCTGAGGTTTCATGCTTGCAAGGCTGATTTTTGGCTACTGAGCCATCTTGGGTCCCTGGACTTGACTTCCTTGAAAGGGAGAGGCGGGACTTGCCATTGACCCTTGCTTTTATGTCACTGGGATGGAACCAGGGAGATAGTGTATTTTATGACAAATTCCTGAAAGTAATATTGGCACGTGGGAACTACGGTTTCACTTAATTAAAAAAGAAAATTCTTCTAAATGAAAACTAATCCAATAGGAAGAATGAAGAATTCATAGTATCCCTAAACATTCACGATGTAGAGACTTTGGAGTTAATTTTGGAAATGGAGGCCCAGAGGTTAAGTGACTCACCCAAGGCCCCACCTCTCCAGAGGTAGCAGTAAATGTGCCATCACCCCTCTCACTCTGAGTTCAGTGAACCTTTTACAACCTTCTGCTGCACTGACATAAATGATATCATTTCACTTAGCAGGTGGTTAGATTTCCAATAAGCTCTACTGCAAGGGATGTCGTTTGAATGAGGAAGTCAGCAAGGTTGATTAGCTGATTAAATGTTTGGTTATCTAAAGATCAATCAGAATGCCGCTCTTACTTTAACCTTTATGGTCGAGACTCATTCACAGTGGATCTGTCACAATTTCTGCACCTAGCAAGGGATTCTGGAAGAGTGCGAGCTTTTGAAGGAGAGGGGGCCTTAATCAGTCAGGATTGCACAGGACTGGGTGGGTCGGAATTCTGAAAGAAATTCTGTTGGACTTCAGCAGAAAACCTTCAAGCAATTCTTACCTCAAAACTAGCTGAGACTTGTTTTTTTTTTTTAAAGATATTTCTGAAAGAAAAAAAAAGATATTTCTGATTTAGTTTGCTTTCTTTTGATTTATATTTTCCGATAGGGTCTCTAACAATTTTTTTCACTTAACTAAATTTTTCTTTTTTAGAATTTTGGTTTTGGGGGCTTTAATTTGTAACTTGAGCCTAAATTTCATCTGCAATGTCTGAACTTGTCAACTCTGTTGTTATCCTGGAATGCATTGCAATTGTGATATGGGAATCATTTGGGAAATCACTTAACATGAGCAAGACTCAGGCTTCACAGCTAAACTGGGATATGATTTTGGCTAAACCATTTCTCCACTTGTGCAGATCTGGCACCAGGATGGGGGTTGTTGGGGGAGGTCCAAGTGACCAGCTCAAGGCCAGCAATGAGGCCCAGGTTAGGCCGCAGTATTGCAGGATTCCCCACCTTCTTTACCACACAACTGGTCGTAAAAGCTGTGTCTAAAGAACATAAAGGTAAAGGTAAAGGCCCTCCCGTTGTTTGTCGATTTGCTCGAGCAGGCCCAGTAACGTCTCCATTGGAGACTTTGTTGTTACTGTGTCTGGCATATCGAATACTCTCAGTAGCTTGCCGGGCTCTCTGAGAGGGGCGGAGGAATCGAACTCGGGTCGGCCATGTCGGTTGCCTGCAAGGCAAACGCCCTGCCGCTGTGCTATCGCTCCAGCCCCACCTGGATTCTATTTGCTAATAGTTTGTTGAGGATCTTTGCATCTGTTTTCATTAGGGATATTGGCCTGTAATTCTCTTTCTTTGTAGTATCTCTGTCTGTTTTTGGTATCAGGGTGGAAACTTGCCTCATGAGTGGAGAGGAGAAGGCAGATGGAATAGAGAAGGGATTACTAAGAAAAAGATGACAGGAGGAATCAGTCGGGATGGGAGATGTGTGCCGAAAGTAGATAATGGACCAAACGTGATGACCTCTCAGTGACTGTATTGCAAACCATAATGCCCAAAAGTAGAGAGAGAGAGTATGGGGAATATTGTCTGCCATGGAGGCAGGTGGAGGGTGGGGAAGGGGGGTATACTGGGGATATTGGTGGTGGAGAATGTGCACTGGTGGAGGGATGGGTGTTTGATCATTGTGTGATTGTAATCCACATGAAAAACATGAAAGCTTCTAACTTTCTCACAGTGATTCAATAAAATTAAAAAAAAAAAAGAACATACTGAAACTCTCAGTGGCTCTGGGAATGGGAAGAAGCATTCCACTTTGCACACTTCCCTTTCTGTCTTCTATTCCTGCAGAGGTGTCTCAGTGGGTGGAAGGCACCAGCCCCATGGAGAATGTTCGGTGAACAGGCCGCAGAGCCCAGCCCTATTCAGTAGCCACTTTGTAGTTACCTATTTTCCGAGGCTTAGTTGTTGCTGATTTCTAATGTGGAAAGTTCAACCCAAGTTTGTTTCTGAATCTTATGGGCCAATCCCTACATTTGATCCACAAGACTGATTATAATGTTAAAATTTTTAGCAGTTTTTAACCCCACCGCACCCCTCCCCGTTTTCTGGGAACTCAGGGGCTGTCCCAACTTGGTGCTCACGGATCAATCTTGGAGTTGCTTGGGGTAGTGTGGTGCCAGGGACCGAACCTCAGTCCCTCCTGTGTACCAAGTCCAGGCTCCAGTCCTTTGAGGCATCTCCCCAGATCCTCTATATAGTCTTGCCTTCAGAAAATCCTCAGCCCCTCCCTCACTGAGAAGAGCAAAGGACTTCTCTGAGTGATATCTTCAGAGTAACCACATGCCCAAGAAAACTACACACTCAAATGTGGCATGGGAATTAATGTGGCTTTAACTTTCAGGAAAGACTGCCGTTGCTGGCTCCAAGAAGGGGAAGGATGGACCTGGGCGAATTACAGGTAAATACTGGACATTGCCATTGATATCAGGGGCTGGTAGGTAGACTACTTCTTTTGTCATTTAACCCTGCTGGGGTTTGTTCAGGTTCCAGCAGACCCCTGGTAGGAGAGCAGAGAGCAGCCCCCAGGCCTAGACCCATTTCAAGTGCAGCTTGTCTCTGGGTCTCAGGCTTGTCCAGTGAACTTGGTGGCATCCTATGGGCGGGGGCAAGGAAGTGGGGCTCCGGCAGTGCTGTCTGAAAGGAATCTGGGCCGTGGAAGTGGCAAACAGAGCTTTCCCTTTCCACAGAGGGAGTTCTGCCAACAACAGCCTGGCACAGAGCTGTCAGGTTCCAAAGGGAGTCGCATCCCTTTTGAGAGCCATCTTGTCCCCATGATGACACCTCAGCTCACTGGTAGACAGCATGCCTGGCATATAGGAGGCCTTGGGTTTGATCCGTGACACTACAAAACCAAAAACAGAATCAAGGCACATCCTCCTGCTGTGGTCTCAGGATGTCTCTGAAGCATCATCTTGGCAGAATTCACACAGTGGGCCTTTCCTTGACACCATCCTGACAATCCATTCCTCTCTCGTGCAATCCTTCCTCTCTCTCCCCTTTTCTCCTTTTCTTTCGAATCGATTTCCAAGATGTCTTTCTAATCATCCCGACACCTGCTCACGACCATGTCGGCATCTGCTTCTAGAGGAACCCAGTCTGCACAGAAATGCCCAAGCGAGTGGCCTTTTCATTAGAAACTGTAGCTTAGACTTTGTTGGACAAATGGACTTTCTTTTTTTTTCACTTCACCAAAAACGTTTTTAGAGAACAGACTCAAAGGTTGAGATGTTGGAGCGCTGAGGTGAGAAGCCACGTGGTGACAGAAGAATGAAGGTGACTTGTTTGTTCCTCCCTGTTTCTGGATTTGGGGTGGGGGTGATACCCTGCTTTCCTGAGAACGTTTAGAAACCGTTGCTTGAGGAGTTCATCAGAGAGTTGGTGTGTGGGGAGAGGAAGGAAGGGAAGGACCAAAGGAAGTGCTTCAAGTGAGATGCCCACTTCCTCAAGCCTGGGCGCTGCAGGGCCTTGTCTTATAAGCAGCTCTAAATCCAGGGCCTTCCCTGCCCACCGTCCCATCTCTATACCTCCGGGTACAGTGCAGCAGCCCCAGCTCCGATTTCAAGCAGAGACAAGAGAGAGGGGCGTAGACCCCCATTGTGCCCTGGTTTCCAAAGCTTTGCTGAGTCCCTGGCACAGGGCTTGCTGGCTGCTCAGCCCAGAGCAGGCAGGAGAGGCAGGCTGGAGATGAAGCCAGGGCTGTCTTAGAATGTGTCACCATAGAGTTGACACACCGGAGGAGAGAGCTAAGTACCACACAGACCTCTTCCTTCTGGTCTGTGCTTGGATCTCAGGGACACCGCGTGGAGCAGTGAGTGGCTCCTTCCCTGGAGGGTCTCCTGACTGTTGGCCTGCGCCACCGCAGATGAGCAGACTTGGGGTGAAGTCTGGTGTGTGTGGGGGGGAGGGGGCGGGAGAGCGGGCAGGGGGACACTAATGAAGCCCGGGGTCTAGGCTCCACTTTGCTGGAAGCCTGTCTAAAGCCGCCGGGTGAGCTGCGTTGGAGGGTCCCTACTTGGCGCGGGGGAGGGATCACTTGCTTCCCTGGCTTTGCCCTGAGACGACTTCTTACTGGATGTCCCCCCCTCCAGGCTGCCCAGCCCTCAGAGCCCCTGCCTGGTCTGGGGGATGGCGGGGGAGTGGAGGGGGGAGCCCCAGGGTGTGCGCCCACGGACCAGGCCTCTGCGCCGCGGAGGAGGCGGCGGTGCCGCGGCCGCGCAGGGGCCCCCGGGGGCCGAGCGGCGGGCACTCCCTGCGCAGCCGGGAAGGGAGAGCGGGGGCGCGGCGGCGCCGGGGGCTCCGGAGGAGGAAGGGGGCGTGGGTGGGAGCGCAGGCGCGCGCTCCAAGTGGGAAAAGAGGGTGCGAGCGGGAGCCCGGGGCCGGGGGAGCCCGCGAGGTGTGGCTGGGCGGCGGCGCCGGCCGAGCGCCGGGAGGAGGGGCGGGCGGAGGCGCGGGGAGCGCGTTTGGGGCGCCGCGGCGGGCGGTGCGCGCGGGGCGCGGTGTGTGCGCGCTCCCCCGCCCGGGGAGGAAGATGGGCCGGGAGGGAAAGTTGGGGTGACGCGCGCGCAGCCCCCGGACGCTCGGCGGGGGGCGCCGTGGCGAGCCCGACGGAGCGGCGGCGAGCCGGGCCGGGGGGCGCGCAGTCCGGGGGCCGCCCCCTCCCTGCAGGTGGCCGCGGGCGCGCGGGGTCCGGGCGGCCGGGGGCGCGGGCGGGCGCGCGGGGGAGCCCGGCCGAGGCATGGGCTGCGCCCCCAGCATCCACGTCTCGCAGAGCGGCGTGATCTACTGCCGCGACTCGGACGGGTCCAACTCGCCCCGGCAGACCAGCAGCGTGTCGCAGGGCCCCGCCGGCCCCCTGCACGGCCTCTTCGTCCCGACCGACGCCTCCGACGCCGCCGCGCCGGGACCCCCGGGCGCCGCCCGCGTCCGCAGGGCCCGCGCCGAGCTGGGCAGCGGCAGCAGCTCGGGCTCCGGGGCCCCCGCGGCGACCACCTGCCGGGGCCGGCGCCGCCACTGCTGCAGCAGCGCCGAGGCCGAGACCCAGACCAGCTACACCAGCGTCAAGGTAAGCGCGGGGCGCCGCCGCAGGGGGACCCGGGCGCACCCGAGTGGCCGAGACGCTGGGGCGGGGGTCAGGGCGAGGGCGGCCGTCACTGAGGAGTTTACTTTTTATTGGGGGCGGAGGTGTCAGGAGGGTCCGGGAAAGGGGCGCAGGGGAGACCCCCTGGAGTTGGGAAGGGTGGGGGTCCTGGGAGCGGGACCCGGGAGACGGGGCGCGGGGCCGAGCAGGTCCAGTCGCGGTGCGGGAGGAGCGTGGCCCTTGTGCGGAGCTCTAGGGGTTGGGAGCCCGATTGAATGAAATTTGGGGAGCGCAGGGCTGGAGGCGCACGCGGGCCCTCCCGGTGCCCGGCGCAGACCCGGCCCGGCCCGAGCCTCTGGCCCGGCGGGGGCGGGGGCGGGGGGGAGCCTGGGGCCTCGGGCACCGCCGAGCTCGAAAATTTGTGAATGAACGAGGGCGTTTCTGTTTCGTAAGGGGGAGATACAGGAAGGGGCCGAAGGGAGGGAGCCCGCGTGGAACCTGTTGTTTGTCACCACTCTCGGGCTGGTCGCATCCTGGACAAGGCGGAGAGCCCCAGCGCCTCGGGATTGGGATTCGGCCGAGCCCGAGGGACAAGAAGGGGTTTCCAGGGCGCGCAGCCGTGGCCAGAGGGAGGTTCTGCAAAGCTTGCAGATGTGGAAGGGGCGGGGCTGTAGTGTAGGGTGGGAGGTGGGGGGTGGGGGATGTGTACCTGATTGAAACGGACTTTGGGTATTTCTTAATGACGGAAGAGAAACGATGACTCTGGCAGTGCCCTCCGTAGGTTCTGAAAATACTACGGAATCCAAGAGGGTTTCGTTGTCTAGCTCGGCCAAGAGACCTCTTATCCTTCGGGAAGGCAATCTGACAATCCCGTCTGCAGAGGAGAAAACGCCTCTCTAAGAACCGTAATGTCATACAGATCCCCTCGCAGCACGTTGGGTCCCTTACCCAGAAGGGCGGCGTGCAGAATTCCGCAGAGACACAATTGTGTATTTCAAACGGGAAAGTTGTTCAACAAGTGGCTTAGTGGGGAGGCATGAGTTTTCATTGCACAGAGTCAGCTGACCCTGGAGGGATGAAGAGAAGCATGGCGTGTGCTTCTTTTAGTGATCTTATAAGATTGGCATCTGATTTTGTTACTTGAAGCTTCATCTACGTGGTAGGGGTTCTCTGGTAACAATCTTATTGTAGAATGGAATGTGATAGCTGAACCATGTCTTTAATGATGCTTCTCCAGCACCTACTCTGCACCCGCATAAGCTATGATTCTAGAGTTTGACATGGAACTCTAATGGCAGAGAATTCAAGCACTGGAGGTCTAATGTGTGACAGCACAGCCACCAAATGGATATTTGTTCCAGAAGCATGTGCTGGGTGCTATTTTTCCTTTACTCGAGTTTCTGCCTTTGCTTGTTTGGGTTTTTGTTTGCTTGTTTGTTTTGGGCCACACCTGGTGATACTCAGGTCTTATTCTTGGTTCTACACTCAGGAATTATTCCGAAGGTGCTCAGAGGACCATATGGGATGCTGGGGATCACATTCAGGCCCACCATGTGCAAGGCAAGCGCCCTACCTGCTGTACTATCACTCTGGCTCCATCTTTTAAAAATAGATTCACTTAAAGTTAGCATTAGTTGCAATTTCAGAGGATTCCAATGTTAGATTTGAGGAAATAATTAAGTGGAGGTGTTTTCAGCAATGGCCCTTCTCTTGCCTTCTTGGGGAGGAGGAGACAGGAAGATACTGGAGCTGTTCTCGCTAATTCCCGTGATACCTGTTTTGGGGCTTCAGAGTGTGTAGTTTTGGCCTCCCAGGGTAATTGGGATCCTAATATAGTACTGGGAACTCTTGTTACTCCCTATTTGTTCAGCAAGAGAAAGATAATGAATGAACTTATTCGCTGTTTCAGGACTTCCCTCAGGAGTCCACTTGAAGACCCAGTGGAGTAAAAACTGCAGGGAAAATGAGTCCCAACTGTTAACAGCTTGTTGAACCGTGTAGAAACAGCATTGCCCCCTGGTCGAATCTGTTAGAAGGCTTGACCTGCGTAGAAATTTATCTCGCTTTGCTTTATCAACAAAACTTCCCCAAATAAGAGCAGACTTTATACCTCCCCACGGCTAGGAATGTGAGGAATGAGGTTGCTGCTTCTGTGATCCACCCCCCAACTGCACATGTCCACCTCAAAAACTAGCCATTGCACATTAAACTAGCAATTGCACATTAAACTTGAGACCACTGTCCCTAGCGAGATAAATCACGCAGAATTGTCGTCATGGGATTGCTTCCATAGAGTTAATTGTCATTATTCTTTGGTGTTGTACTATACTGTTTAGTCTTCACATGTTGTGTGTTCTTTCATGGGTGAGGTCACTTCATAAAAATTTCACTTTCATTTCTTCTTAGAACTAGAATTTTTCTGCCAGAGGCGTTAGAGAGAATTTCTAGCAGACTCCCCCAAATTTTCCTCTTTGGTCCTGATTATAATGGTGTGCTCTTATTTATTTTTTTAAAATTCTTCTTTGTGCATCAATTATGAACTGTATCCTCGTTATCTACTTGGCCTCTGGTATTCCCCAGAGTGTAAAAATGTGTTCATGATCTCTCTCTCTCTCTCCCCCCCAGCAATAACTCATCTCATTAAGCTTTTAGAATGATGGAGCATTATGATGTCAAACATGATGTCAACAGGAACCTTCTTGAATACCTAATCTACAAAAAAATATTACAAACATTAATAATTCATACGCAGTACAATGATATCATATGGTTTCCATTTCTGGTAAGAAGTTAGCTTTGTCTCCTAGTAGCTGTAAAAATGCAACTTCCTAGCAATGTGCCTTCTTATGGTTTGCCTGTTTTATAAAAACGCTACACCAACAGGAGAATCCTGCCGAGCGCTCTCTCCTGAGAGCGGAGAGTGTGCCAGCTTTATCATTCCTGTTCTGAGCGCCTCAGAGGAGAAGGTGCAGTGCTGCCCTGGAAAAACCGGGGAATATCCCACGTCTCCATCTTTTACCTCAGAGGACATGGCTTGGGAGATGCCTGGACGAGGCAGGCAGTGGTAGAAATGATTCTGTGGGGATGGTTACAGTCACTGCACAGGCTTCTCCATGCAGCGTAACTGCATGGTGGATCAGGCACAGGAGGTTGTTAGTTTCAGAAAGGATGTCGTGCCCATGGGCAACAGCATCATTTCCCCTTTCTCTTGCATTTGTGGTGACCATCTATTCATTCAGCCAATTTTTGGGCCAAACCACTGCAGTTCTGCTAGGCACCCTGGGAATATCCCTATAGGTTGGTAAGCACAGGCTAATGGGAACTGTGAATCTATTGTGGGGAAAGGGAGCTGAGCTAGCCATTGAGGACTTCTAAATATCCGTTAGACTCTTAGATAGCTTTCCAAAATCATTGGGAATAACCTCAGTTGATTATATGTAAAGAGGAAAGATATATGTTCTTGCCCTTGTGGAAAGAACTAGTGAGATGTTATTTGGAGGAGGGCTAGTACTATTTTGAAATAAACAAGACCTTTTAGTTTGTTCTTAAGGTCAGTATCCTCAGATTTTAATGTTTTCCAGAATCACCTGGAGGGTATGTTAACCTCAAAATGACTGGATCCTCCTCCCAGAAATTTCCGATTCGGTCTAGCAGAGGTGGGTTTGCAAATTCGGAGTTCTCAGAGGCTCCATTAGAAGCCAATGAGGCTGATTTGGGGAACATGCTCTCTAAAACCAGTGCTTCTAAATGCATAAAATAACTAAGGAGCAGAAGAATTAGAGACAGCTTTCTCTGGCCAAGTGGATGGTGCTGCATGCACGCTACTCCACCGTTTTGCTGTGCTTCTGCACACTTGCCACTTCCACTCATGATGTCCAGTGGTGGGCCTCTGAGGGGCCTGGAAAGCCTATGCAGGGGTCCCGTGCTGCGCTGGTGGCTCACTCTGTCTTCTAGAGGGTCTGCTCCACCTCAGAATCCACCGGGGCATCGCTGCCCTTCTGTACTTCTGCTCTGCTGGACCACACTAGCCTGCAGGGGCACTGCAGGGAAAGAGAGGGACTTCACTGGTGCTAATGTGACCACAGACAGGGTCAGGCTCCGTTCTTAGCCCTTGGACTTAAGTGCTCATCTTTTTCGTTTCAGCAGTGCTATTGTTCATAGTGCTTGGGATCCACTCAAGGTGTCACACCCAGACCCTTTTCCATTTTAATTGAATTGTAGGTTCTGGTGGTACTCAGGGCTTATTCCTGGTTCTGTGCTCAGGTTTCACTCCTGGTGGGATGGGGGACCATATCCGGTGCCAGGGACTGAACCTGGGTTGACCATGTGTGAAGCACCTTCATCTTTGCACTGTCTCTCTTGCCCTCTTTTCTATTTTATATGAAGCGTAAACTTTTTTTTTTTTTGCTTTTTCGGTCACACCCGGTGATGCTCAGGGATTACTCCTGCCTCTGCACTCAGGAATCTCTCCTGGCAGTGCTCGGGGGACCACATGGGATGCTAGGAATCGAACCCAGGTTGGCCGCATGCAAGCACATGCCCTACCCGCTGTGCTGTTGCTCTAGCCCCTGAAGCATAAACTTTTGCAAGTCCACCCAGTTGATTTTTGCTGCTGTTGTTATTGCTGTGTCACTCCCAGCAGTGCTGGGGCCAGAGCGGGGTGTCTGCAGTGTCAGGGATTGAAGCACATGGTCAGGCATGTGCTTTGCCACTTGACTCACATCCTGGGCTCCTAGTTATCGTCACCTAGAACTTGTCAGGCTAACTCTGCCTTTGTGAACATGGCACGAGCTGCTGACTTTTCAGAGGCAATGTTTATCTACAAAGTCTGCAGCCCTCTCAGTCCTACCGCACCCCCCGACCCCTTCCATGGCACTAGCAAGGCTTGAGTAGCTGAAGGTAAGAACCCACTGAAGGACAGATCTTGTGACACCCACTCGGTGATGGGTGAAGTCAGGAATTAAAGTGGGAAGGACCAAGTAAGCCCCCAGAGAACTAGGCTGAAGACAGAGTCTAGACTGGGGAGATCCAGCAAAGTCGGGGAATGCTGAATCTAGAGTTAGGAGGCGTGGAAAGGCATCAGTTGGTGCCCCAGCCTGCGATTTCCGATGGGGGTTCAGAAGGGCTTTACTTTCCGCTGCCTTTGGGATGCTCCACTGGGTCATGAGCGGACTCTCAGTGGACCCTGATCCTAGTGGAGGGGAGAGTGGCCAGGCTTTAACACCCCAGATCAGCTGGCATCAGGGCAGAAGGCATGTCCACAAGGGCCTACCTAGACATCATCGCAGGCTATATTGACGGGATGAAAGGAAATCAACCAATGATGGAAACGCACCCTCAGATAAGAGGGCATGGTCCTTATCGTCTTGAAGAGGTGGAGGCAGGGAATGGTTCTGGGAAGCTGAAAATGCAAAGCTGGAAATGAGAGTCCCTGGCAGCTGAGCAGGTGGACAATGATGGCACCCTGGCACCAGGGAGCAACAGCTGCCCGCATGGCCTTGCTCTCAATTAGAGCCAGCCAGCACATCCTCTGCTCAGACCCATATGGAAAGTGGAGGGCAAGGGAGACTGCCAAAGCAGGTGGAAAACATGCCAACCACACTCCAAAAGGCCCTGGTGAGGTGAGCAGTTTTGATGGTCTTCTTCTGAAATAAAAAGTAAAAGTAAAGGCCCTCCCGTTGATCATCGATTTGCTCGAGCGGGCCCAGTAATGTCTCCATTGGAGACTTTGTTGTTACTGTGTCTGGCATATCGAATACTCTCGGTAGCTTGCCAGGCTTTCCGAGAGGGGCGGAGGAATTGAACTCGGGTCTTCTGAATAATGCCATTGTAAATGGCCATTCATTTTTGATTGCTGCTTCCTGTGGAACCACCGATGCTGTTTCCAGTACGTGCATTCATCCAGTGGCGAGATCTCTGAGTTCCTGCTGAAACACACCCACCTTGTCGGTTCCCTCTGCATGCCGGCTCTGCTTAGATGTTTCCTTGGGCTGCTCTCAGCAAACACCATCAACTCAGGCAGGGCACCTCGGCAGCAGATGCCAGTGCCTGAGTTTCTGGGGTTGAGAGCCAGCCAAGGTCAAGGTGCCCTGTGAGTGCGCCTGCCTCCCGGGCAGCAGCCAGCTCTGCTTGTGTGCTTGGCAGAGACCAAGGCTGGTCCGGGATTTCTCCCTTCTCTCATAGGGCGCTGATTACCATCCTGGGCACTGCATCCTCAGGACCCCATCTCAACCTCATTCCCTCCCAAAGAACTGCACCTCCGCACATGCTTTTTAAAAGAAAGGAGGGCGAGGGCCACAGTGGGGGAACCAGCTGCCGTTTCCAGCTGACGTGTTTCTGTCATTTCCTCTGTCTGTCTCCTCTCTCCCATCCCCCAGAGCTGCCCCCTGTGCTGCCCTCTTTCCTCATGTAAAAGCCTCAGAGTAGGGGTGGAGGAGAAAGACCCCCCATACTTCATGGGAATTCCCATAAGAGGGAACCCTGCTTAGGTGCTTTATTACATTTGGGTGCAGCCTGCCCTTTCTCAAGTTCTGGGGTGCTTTTCCATAGCCTCAGAAAGTTATTTTTTTAAAGATGTTTACAGCATGTTAAGATACTTATTTCTGTTTGATTAAAATTAAAATTTTAATTTAAAATTAAAAATTAAAATTAATTAATTAAATTAAAATTTAATTTAAAAATTAAAATTAATTAATTAATGTATTAAATTAAAATTTAATTTAAAATTTAAAATTAAAATTTGGGGGGCATCTCCCCAGCAGTGCCCTGGGAGCCCTGGCTCTCTCCCAGGAATTCTTCCCAGGAGCTCCTTTTTCAAGTTAGGCACCACCTTTATCTTATAGTGGAAGTCATCACAGTTACTAGGCTTTAAGAGGATATACTTAGCTTAGCTTATTTCATATTATTTTTGTGGATAAAGGGTATATTTAGAATTTCGATGCTTTCCTTTTTACCATCCATTTCTTTCTGTTTTGTTTCGGGGCTACAACTGGAAGTTCTGGGAGTTACTCCTCAGCTCAGTGCTCAGGGGACCATATGGTACTGGGGGTGGAACCCAGACCTCCTACTTGCAGAGCCTGCACTCCAACCCTTTGCGCCATCTCCCCAGCCCCCGACCACCCACTTCCTTCACTTCCTCTTCCCTGCCTCCTTAGGGATAGTTCACAGAAGAGAATAGTTTTGAAGTTTTTGATCAGTATAATAAAAATCAGAAAACTTACTTTACTTTTCAGATAACCCATCAGCGTAAGAGAAAATATTTCATAGTTTTCTTTTGTTTTCAGGGTGACCCAGCTTTGCACATGTGGTTTGTACATGTTGCAACAAGGTGTGTAGATTAGATATCATAATATTAGCCATTATTTAAGTGCTTGCTGTTTGTGGAAAGCCTTCTGTCCAGCATTGTACTTCATCCCTATAAAAACGTTGAGCTACAAATAATTCTTTCTGTTTTACAGGTAAGGAAGGGTGGGATAAATTGCTCAAGGGAAAGGCTGAAATATGAATGCAAGAGTGTCTGAATTCAGCTCCAAGTTTCTCAACTTCTAAGCTTTATTGCCTCTGACACAGGCCTATAGATCTGAGTGCGGCAGAGAATGGAACTGCAGTCATGTAGAGTAGAGCACTAAGGAACTGTGTGTGTGTGCTGTGAGTGTGGAGGCAATTAGGATGCTTGAAGCCAGGTTTCTTTCCTCTCACATCTGCCATCACCCTTCTATTTGCTTGACCTGTGTTGAGAATGAGTGGAGAATATGAGAGGCATTCGCCATTGGAGAAGCTTTAGCAGAGCACGGGTCATTACTTTTATTGTACACACTGTTGGTAGGTATACTGTCTTATACAGATATTAGCTGCCAACAGTCTTGTTGCTATCACTATTGTTTTGGTTATTAAAATGAGATTTTGGTACTTTGAAACTGATTGTTTTTCTTGTTGGAAAACATCTCTCCCTTTCAATGGAATCAATTGACCATCGAATTAGGTGACTTACTGGATTTGTGTAGAGCCTACATAAGACTTAGGCTTAGTCTATGTTGACTGGCTTGCCAGAGGCATTAACGTGATAGGATTCTTCCAGTGAAAGGTCCAAGCTGCTTTGGATTCCTTGACTGTTGGACCTGCACAAGCTTCTGCTTTTAAGAGTCTGGGCCTTGGTGTAAATTTGAGGTGGTTGCACATGTCATTCTTTGGCATCAACTTGTAACCCGGAAGAATTTGTCTGTCATTGGGCTCATAGCTGTCTTGCATATGCTCTTTCGGCTTTTATTGCTGCATTTCAGGTGCTGCCCTATGTAGTTAATTGTTGGGAAAGGGGAATCACTCTAAATCTAAGACCTTAAGACTCTCTCTCTCTCTCTCTCTCTCTCTCTCTCTCTCTCTCTCTCTCTCTTCTCTGAGAAAGATGTAATGATAAACTAACAGGTCTGCTTATCTGTGTGAGTCACGAAACTGAGAGAAGACCCTGAGTTTTGGAAATTTTTTGAGGAAGGTACATGAAAGACTTTTTCAGTAACTCATCACACAGGGTAACTGGGTTTAAAAAATGCTCCACGATTACAAAGATAGTTGGAAATGATCACTCTGGATAAAAACTGTGTGCTAAAAGTAGGTAAAGAAACAATATGTTAGTATCTGTACTGCAAACCATAATGCCCAAAGGAAGGAGTTGGGGAGGGGGAGGGGGAGAGAGAGAGAGAGAGAGAGAGAGAGAGAGAGAGAGAGAGAGAGAGAGAGAGAGGAGAGAGAAAGTGCCTGCCATAGAGGCAGGAGGGATACAGGTGACATTGGTGGTGGGAAATGTACACTGGTAGAGTGTTGGGACATTGTATGACTGAAACCTGGTCATGTAGTGCTTTGTCACTGTTTATCTCATGGTGATTCAATTAAAAAAATTCAAAAGACATTTGAAAAGGTACTATGGAGGTCAGAGAGGTAATATGGGGGTTAAGGCTCTCGCCTTTTAATGAGGCTAACTCCTGTTTGGTCCCTGTCACTGCATCAACTCCTCCCATCCCCCAACACCACTGGGAAGTGACCCCAAGCATAAAGCCTGGAATAGCCCCTGAACATTTCTGAGTATTGCCTATCACCTCTCCTGCCCTCCCCCATTTCCCCCATGCACACAAATAAATAAAAGTTCTGTTTTCTGACATCAGAATAGACATAACACTCAAGCTCTAGACCTGGAAAATGATGATGAGTTCAAGGCAGGTGGGGCCTTACTGCTCCAGGAAGCCTGTGGAGAACTCAGTGCCCAAGAGCCAGTGGAGAGGACAGGCCCCTCAGAGACCAGCAGTGGGCCACGGGTCCAGCCTCACACAAGCGTGATCCGCGGGCCGCGTGGAATTCCTCTTTCCTTTAGGCTCAGAAACAGGTTGACAGTCTCATTCTGGAAACCCAGTGACGCATGGAGAGCAAAGGCCACCACACAGGGTGAAGCTTCAGCAGAGTTCCTAGCTGCGCACCAGCTGCTTTGCCCCACAATCTAATATAACATATGACCTTAAAATCTTCTTTCCAGAATTCTCTAAAAGAGAGTGGTGCCCAAAATGATATTGTATTGGCCAAAGACAGAACAGAGCAGAAGGTCAGCTTTGTCAATGGCAGGCCAAGAGCTTGATGATTCTGTTTTATTTTATTTCTATATTTTTTATTGAATCACCATGAGACACACAGTCGCAAAGTTGTTCATGATTGGGTTTCAGTCATACAATGTCCTATCAGCCATCCCTTCACCCACGTACATTTCCCACCACTGTCCCTGGTTGCGCTCCTTGCTCCTTCCTGCCTCCATGACAAGCACTTTTCTTCTTTCTGTCTCATTCGAAGAACTGGATGATTCTACCTTTCTTCCCATGTGCTCATAATGGCCAACATTATGGCTTCCTGGGTCTGTAAAGCCAATTCTTCGCTTTTTGGGTCTGCAAAGCCAATTCTGGGGCTTTTTTGTTTTGTTTTGTTTTAAAATTTTTTATTTTTTAATGAATCACCGTGAGGTACAGTTACAGACTTACAAACTTTTGTGCTTACATTTCAGTCATACAATGATTGAGTGCCCATCCCTCCACCAGAGCCCGTTCTCTACCACCAGTGTTCCCAGTATCCTCCCATTTCCCCTGCCCTCCCCTCCTCTGCCTCTGTGACAGGTGCATTCCCTTTTACTCTGTCTCTCCTTTAGGGGGTTGTGGTCTGCAATGCAAGAATTGAATGGCCATCGTGTTCGGTCTATAGCCTACTTTCGGGACACATCTCCTAGCCCGAGTGGGCCCTCTAAACACCCTTTACTTGGTGATCCCTTCTCTATCTGAGCTGCCTTTCCCCCCAGCATGTGAGGCTGGTTTCCAAGCCGTGGAGCAAACCTCCTGGTCCTTATCTCTACTATCCTTGGGAGTTAGTCTCCCATTGTGTTACTTTATATTCCACAAATGAGTGCAATCTTTCTATGTCTGTCCCTCTCTTTTTGACTCATTTCACTTAACATGATACTTTCCATTTTGATCCACCCGGGGCTTCTTACACAAGGAACCTTCATCCTATCCCTGTGAGTTGTTGAACCTCCTGCCATCTACAGTCACATGCAGTGCCCAGGCTGGGCGTTTGGAGCCAACTCTTTGGTCCACTGGAACCCTGAACCAACCAGAGCGGGCTGGTTCTGAGCATGGAGGTCTATCCCTTGGCGGGGGAAGGGAAGTGTCCACTAGTTCCAGCTCCCTGGGGTGGGGGTTGGGGGGCGGTGACAGGCACAGCTGTGCCTCAAGTGTCTCCACCCTCATCCCTCCTTCTGTTGAGAGACTCGAGAAGGGAGGAGGAGGTCGGGCAAAAGGCTCAAACCTCTTCTTGTGTATGTCCAAGATGAGAACCTTGCATCTGGAAAAAAGAAAAGCAGGGAATCTGTTGCATCACTGTAAAAGGAGAACCCTCACTCCCGTGGGCAGACTCCATGCCAGAAATCTTTTGTCAGGCCCCTGGCACTCGCTAGTTGGTAATAGAGAAAGGACTTTCATATAGAAACAATGTTTTACGTGGCATTTAGGTTTCTAGGTTAGCCCCAAAATTAATTTAGCTCATTCTGTAGCTGGAATATATTTACAGTGTTGAGGCGTGGTTGCTGTGAGGGAAACATGGAATTGAATTAGCACCAGTGTTTCTTTTGTACCCGTGTCCTTGGGGAGAAGGGGGTTTAATTAGAGGGTGTGGGGGCAGACCAGGGGGATGAGGAGCTGCCCTCTGAGGGAGCAGTGCTCTCAGGCTCCAGATGAGGGCCTAGGGGGCCTGTTCACTCCCACTACCAGGGAAGGTGCTGGGGACCAGGGAGACACATGGCTCAGCAGGGGCCACCCAGACCAGGGCACAGCTGTCTCCTCCTCAGCCTGTTTCACTTGTCAGGCCACTGGTCAGGGTGTGTCGTTTTTTTGAGTTGCTTAATTTGTTTCACTGATGAATATTTCAGTAGGTTTATTTTAGTTTGAAGGATTCTCTTTTATTCTTAAATTATAAAACCACTGGACAGGGGCTGGAGTGATAGCACAGAGGGTAGGGTGTTTACCCTGCACACAGCCGACCTGGGTTCGATTCCCAGTACCCCATGTGGTCCCCTGAGCACTGCCAGGCATAATTCCTGAGTGCATGAGTCAGGAGTAACCCCTGTGCATCGGCTGGGTGTGACGCAAAAAATCAAAAAACCACTGGACAACTCCCAAGCTTATGGACTGCTGTGCTGAGACCTCTCAAATAAAGTGATTCCAGGCCAGGTGGCCGATAAGCCACAGAACGTGGCTCTCCATGGCCAGGGGAGAACAGATCCTGATGGCTAAGAGTCGGCCTCTGGTCACAGCTATGCCTCTTCCTTCAGGGACCACTGATGCCAGAGGGGAAGGGAACTCTTGGGGGTCTTTTATAAGGTCACTAGTCACCTTCCAAATACACTCCCTCTTCTCACAAGTGAATTTGGGGATAACGTATACATCCAGTCAGTTAGCTACCACTTAACGTCAACCACATTTTTCTAATTGTTCTGTTGAGGTTAATAGTTTTTTTTTTTGGCATCTGGAAGCTGGGCACTTGTTGTCTTTGCAGTCTTCCTTCATCTATAACTTACCGATTCCTTTCTCTCTTTTCGCCACTTGCAGTTAACTTGTGGAGGACCCTGGATGCTTGTGGTATATAGCTTTTCTCCAGTCTGCGTTTGACATTTTGCAAGAAACTTGTGTTTGGATTTAGAGGTTTGGGCAGATGATGGGAGGGTGAGTAGGGGACAAGATTTACATTTTAGATGATGCTGTGTTTCACCTCAAAAACCACACAGCTTGGTTAGCTCTGTGCTCTGATGCTAGGCAGTATCAACACTCACTCTTGCTTCCATTTATAGGGGGTGTAAGTTGGGGATGTCCTTAGGAGTGCCAGTGTCTCTGAGAAGACACCACGTAGTTGGTTTTTCTAGGTTAGTATATGTAGAGGAGGTAGATAAACTGTGGAATCCTTCCTATTTTCAGGTTTCAATATAATGTAGTGATTCCCTAATATCCTTTAAGGTGGTGAGGTGTGGTTTTCTTTTTTCAGTTTACATCATGACAAATCATTAAGCATTTAACCACGTTTGAGGTGTTAACTCACCATGGGTAGTCTACCTCAGAGCCTCACAGACCCTGTGTTGGCTGGAGAGAACTTAGCTCCAGGGCTGAGCCTCTTACCTTGAAGAAAGAAACCCACTGCCTTAATTAAGATGTGTCCTTATTCCAAAAACACTTCCTGTAGATGAGGACCCACTGACCACCTTGGTGTTCAGGTTTCATCTAAGCATCACTTTAGCCAGTCACTGAGTGCTGGAGAGAAACCGTGTGATGCCTGTTGGCACTCTTTCCTATCATCTTTTTAAAAGGCAACCTAGGGGACTTGAGAGCTAGTACAGGGCTTAAGGCGCTTGCCTTGCTTGCAGACAACCCAGATTTGGTCTCTGGCACTGCAGACGGTGCCAAGCGTCATTCGCTCTCCAAGCACCATCAAAGTGATCCCTGAACACAGAGCCAGGACAAGACCTAAGTACTGCCAGGTGTGCCTTGCCCTGCCCCTCAAAATAAAGGAGGGGAGGCCACCTAATGAGATAGAAAGGTTTCTGCTCCCAATCCACCCCGGGCAAGCTTTATGTTCTCAGAGAAATGGCATCATTCATCTTTGTAAGGTAAAGATAATGCATATTTAAACTGGATTAAAAAGTATTATAGATGTGCAGTCCTAAGATCTTCTAGTTTCTTTCTCTCTCTCTCCCTCTCTTTTTGTGGTGTGTGTGTTGTTGTTGTGTGTGTGTGTGTTGTTGTTGGGTGTGTATGTGTGATGCACTAAGTCTTTGAAATCTGGACTGTCTGGTACTACATCTCACTGTGGCCAGCCATGGGGTGACCACTATACAGTAGCTGTTCCAAGGGAGGAAGAGAGAGCAACTTCGCATGAGAGTTCTAGGTGGGACTCTTGCAGGTTGACATGGCAACTTGACAAAAAATATGGCACCACCACTACGTTGGCGACTTGTCACTTAGTTCTCAACCCCATTCTTCTTTTTTTTTTTCGCATTCTCCTTTGTATTACATGGGCCTAGAAGTCTGCAGACTGCATCTTCCAGATTCCTTTGCCAGCTGGTCTCCTCTGAGATGCTGCAAGTGGGAGGTACTGGCAGGAAGCTGGGGTGTGGGAGAAAGGAAGCTACAGTAGCAGTGGTACATGGCAGTGGTACAGCTTCAACAGTAATGATGCCTGTACCCCTGACTGGTGCACAGGACTGTTGGTCTGGGACTTCCAGCCCCATGAGCAGCCTCGGATCTCTGGATTTGCCCTTTCAGCATTTGCTCCTCCAGCTCAGCCTCCCCAGCCCCACCCCATCTTCTTCCTCTTCCTCTCTGCCCACACCGTTATCAACAGTTCCCTGCACGGATGCCTCTGGTGCCTGATACGTCATGCCTGATCCGTATGGCGTGACTGCTGCTTCTCCTTGTGGACGTTTAGGTCTACAGTCAGAGCCAACTCGGTGGTAATACCCTCTGCACTGCTTTATACTGCGACTTCTTTCATTGCCAATTTCTTTCTCTAAAGAAGATAGTAAAAGTTATTGCAACAAGAATTGCTCCGGGGATCATATAGTTAAATGTATCTATCATTGTTATGTTTATAGAATCAATACTATGTTGTTACACTGCTATGCTTAACATCTGCATCATTTATTTTAGCTTTGAACATGACTCAATAAGAGTTGCCTACTCTTAATACCAATATAAAAGCCAAGCCTTGTCATTGAACATTTTTGTGACAGAAAAGTTCAAGTCCATATAAAAATATAGTATGATGAAATTCCATGTATAGTCACCTCACTTTAGCAGTTAAAAAAAAATAGAGACTACTTTTTTATGTATCACACCCACTCCTCTCTATTCTCTGGGGTTTTAAAAAAGCAAATATAAATTATCACATAATTTCAGCTATAACTATTGCAACACGTAATTCTGAGAGATAAGGGCTGTTTAAAAAACTAATATTATTAGCATCCTTAAATTGGAATTATTAATGTCACAAAATAATAGAAAAACTGTGAAAAGTTTCCTAGTTATTTCATAAATCTTTGTTTTAAAAAAATGTTTTGGTTTTTGAGGCTGGGGGGGATATATCCCAACAGGCTGAGCACATGCTTTGCACACAGCAGGCCCAGACTTGAGTCCTGCACCAGAACATGTGGATCCTTGAGCACTTCCAAGAGCAACTGCCAAGCACCCTCCCCCCGCCCAGCAATCCCCAAGAGCTTCCAGTAGTCCTGGAACATTGCTAGATGTGACCCCGTCCACTCCCGATTTTTTTTGTTGTTGTTGTTGTTACATGAGCAATCTTTGGAATACCATCTGCCCATTTCAATGAATGAATACATTTCCTAAACCTCTTTGCATTTGTGGGTTCTCTCTTTTTCCTCCCCCCCCCCCCACAACTTAGTTGAAGAAACTGGGTCATTTGTCCAGAAGATTTTCCCACAATCTGGGTGTTGCTGTCACCTGCTCAAATTGCCTGGATATTGTAGTTAGACCTAGAGATACATGGGTCAGATCCAGGTTGTTTTCTTTATCTTGGGATCACTGCCCTATTGGGTTGGGGAAGGGGGGGAGTTTGGGGCCGGACCCAGTGATGTTTGGGGACTACTCAGCTCCTGGTCAGGTGTGGGATGCACCATGCAGCGTCAGGGATTGAAATCAGGGATGCCTGCGTGCAAGACAAAGTGCTCTGTCTTATCTCTCAGTATTTCTGTAGGGTTTCTGGAATGCTTCTAGAAACAGAAACTCCCCTGAGCTGCATTTGATTATCCAGAGGTGCGGTTCATATGGGAAAGACACAGTAGAGATTTGATTCTTCACTCACTGGTACTCATGTAGTGATTTGGTTTCCTAAGGATCTTCCAAAGATAACCAACGATTTTGTAGCATTGATCCAAATGAAGCAGCAGATTCTAAGAATGGCTTGTCCCAGGCCATTGCAGTTATTATCCTGACTGATGCTCAGTTGTCCTGCATTTGGCCTCTCAGAGTCACCAAGTTGGCACCTAATGTTTCTTGTTAAGCATCTCACCTTTTGGAATGATTTCCTTGCCAGTTTCATTAAGTACATTGCCTGATATGGAATTAGTCCTCTCTCTCAGCAAACTCAATTTTTTTTTAAAATTGCAGGATTGTATTCAGAGATGTGATCTGGGCAATATAGTGGTAACTGCTAAAGGACCAGGAATTGTTTCCTGGCTTCTTAAGAAGACATACTCAGCGAAAAAATACCTTTATCATGCGTTTTTATGTTCTTTTCTCTCTCTTTTTTGGTTTTTCTTTTTTCCATTTTTTTCTTATTTTTAAAAGCAAAATGTACCATGAGTCTGTCATTACACTTCCGATTCAAATTTAGGGCTGCAAAAACCTTATAAAAGATGTCTTCAGCCTCTCATCGCTATTTATTTTAATTTTTTGGTTTTTGGGCCACACCTGGCAGTGCTTAGGGCTTACTTCAGGCCCTGTGCTCAAGGATCACTTGTCACAGGATTTAAAGAGTCCATCCGAGGTGGTGCTGAGATCAAGCTGGGTCAGCTGTGTGCAAGGCAAGTGCCCTCCCTGCTGTACTCTTTCTCCGGTCCCTCTGTTTTCTTTCCCCATAGCACAAATCTTGATTCTTTTTGTTTGTTTGTTTTGTTTTGGGGTCACACCCAACGATGGACAGGAGTTACTCCTGGTTCATCCCCTCAGGAATTAATCTTGGCAGTGCTCGGGGGACCATATGGGATGCTGGGAATCGAACCTGGGTCAGCCATGTGCAAGGCAAATGCCCTGCCTGCTGTGCTATCACTCCAGCCCCACAAATCTTGATTCTTAATGGGACCGAGAGAATTCTTCATTTACTTTGTTCCACAACTTGCCTGAATATGTCTCAGCCAGCAATGAGCACCACTGCCTCGTCATCAGGATCATCACTGGAAGCCGTCGAAGATCTAAGATTCGCTGTGATCTTCCCTCCACTCCCGTTTCCATTTTGTTGCTGTGGCTGTGAGGATGCAGGGTCACAGACACTTGGTTGTAGTCCTGCCACACCGTCATTGTGGAGCTGGTTGCCATACTCGCTGGGCTCACACACTTAGCTGTGGCGCTCGCTGGTGGTGGCACGGCAGTGGCGGCGAGCCCTTACACCTGGCTGCTGTACACAGCTTGCAGCTTGTGAGCATGCATTTTGCCCATGGAACTGGGGATCCTGACCAATAGGGCTGCTGGCGTGGCACCCGGGCATGTGGGGTGGGACGGGGGCAGAACTCAAAGCTGCATACTTGCAAGGCAGGAGCTCTACCACGGAGCTGGCCCTGGGGAACCTCCAGTGATTCTTTTAAAAAAATTTGTTTTGTGTTGTGTTTTTGGGCCACATGCAGCTGTACTCTGATATTACTCTGATTCTGTGCTCAGAGATCCCTCCTGGCAGGGCTCTGGAGACCATATGGGGTGCTGTGGATCGAATCTGGGTTGGCCACGTACAAGGCAAGAGCTCTGTTTGCTGTACTATCGTTCTGATCACCCCCATCAGTGATTTTTGATATTAGAGTCTGTTTTACTAGGAATGAGTAGGCAAATTATTGTGTGTACGTGCATGTTGTGTGTTTCATTTTAGGCACCATGATTTACAGTGCAGACAATGACAGGGTTTTGTGCATGAAACATTCCTATACCACACTCTCCACTGGAGTATCAACCTTGCGCCACCATTGTCCCAGTGCCCACCCTGTCCTATTTCCTCATCCCTTCAAATTATTGTTCTTAAGTGGTTTTAATCACTTCCTTTTTAATTGGCTAGTTAAAGAGTTGGAAGCGTAGAGGCTAGCTCAGTGATTATGTTCATTCACTGAACTTTTTTGGAAATTTAATTTTGTTAAACTAATACTAATTTATATATTACAAGGTAAAATCTTTGCAATATGGTATAGTTAGAGCAACAAAGGCAGTAGAACTGGAGAGTTGGTTCACAGAACTGAATTTGGTGGTCGGGGGCAGGGTTGGGGTCGGGGGAGGGAGGGGTCCTTGGGACATTGGGTCAAGGGAAGTGGTGATAGCTGGTGGGTGTGATGTTGGGTTGGTATAGGCATGAAATATTGTGTTGTATTGTAAACCATGGTACCTCAAATAAAAATGATAAAGAAAGAAGAAAGGATCCAGAACATTATTTTTAAGACCCCAAAACATGATTTTTCATTTTAGAAAATTAATGCCTAGATATTATTTTGTATGTTGATAAATAAAATATGATTCAATTTTTGTAATATAATCGCACAGATAGCATCAGCTAGGTTATTTCCTAAAATTCTTTTATATGTGTCTGTGTGTGTGAGTTATAGGTGTGTGTCTCTAGCGGAAGAACATTCTTCGTCTCCACAGAGAAAGGGTAGGCTGAATTACTCACCCCTGAGATGGCCAACAGGTGGCGCTGTCAATCTCATTCAGCTTGGTTGTTTAGCCCCTTGACACCAGCAGGTACCACAGGTGGCTCACATTTGAATGTGGTTTTTAATTAACATAAAATGCAGCACCTGTGTCAAGGGGTTTCATGTGCAGAGACTTTAAGGCAAAAAGGTCCAGCTCAACAAACATTTGTTTAAGGCCTAAGTGAGCCTCAAGTTCTTATGCTATATTTAGGAATACAAAGAGGAGGCGAAGGAGGCAGAGGAGGAGGAGGACTCAGTCAGGATGGAGAGTGATACGCAGAGAGGTATTTACCTGTTGCAATTTGCATGTTACCACAAAGCTAATAGTTTGATGCTTATGTCTGTTTATTGGTTTATTGTTATTTTTTAATGGGTCAGGACTCCAGACATTGCTCATTCAGTATCTCTATTCAGAGTCTCTTACAAGAATATAAGAGATAAGGTCTTTTTTTAAAAAAATAATTTTATTGAATCACCGTGAGATAGTTACAAGATTTTATGTTTGAGTTACAGTCACACAATGATCAAACACCCATCCCTCCACCAGTGCACATTCCCCACCACCAATATCCCCAGTATAACCCCCTCCCCGCCCTCCCCCTGCCTCCATGGCGGACAATATTCCCCATACTCTCTCTCTACTTTTGGGCATTATGGTTTGCAATACAGTCACTGAGAGGTCATCGTGTTTGGTCCATTATCTACTTTCAGCACACATCTACCATCCTGACCAATTCCTCCAGCCATAATTTTCTTAGTGATCCCTTCTCTATTCCATCTGCCTTCTCCCCTCCACTCATGAGGTGGGTTTCCAGCTCTGGAGCAATCCTCCTGGCCCTTGTATCTACTGTCCCTGAGGGTCAGCCTCATGTTATGTTATTCTATACTCCACAAATGAGAGTAGTCCTTCTATGTCTGTCCCTCTCTCTGACTCATTTCACTTAGCATGATACTCTTCATTTCTGTCCATTTATAAGCAAATTTCATGACTTCATCTCCCCTAACAGCTGCATAGTATTCCATTGTGTAGATGTACCAAAGTTTCTTTAACCAGTCGTCTGTTCTAGGGCACTTGGATTGTTTACAGATTCTGGCTGTTGTGAACAGTGCTGCGATGAACATATAGGTACAGATGTCATTTTTACTGTGCTTTTTTGCATCCTCAGGATATATTCCCAGAAGTGGTATTGCAGGGTCATATGGAAGCTCAATTTCTAGTTTTTGAAGGACTGTCCATATTGTTTTCCAGAAAGACTGGACCAGTAGGCGTTCCCACTAACAGTGAAAGAGCGTCCCTTTTCCCCCACATTCTCGCCAGCACTGCTTGCTTTTTTTTTTTTTTGGAATGTGTGCCAGTCTCTGTGGTGTGAGATGATATCTCATTGTTATAATGTTCAATGGAGATGTTACTGAGCCCGCTTGAGCAAATCGATGAACAACGGGAGGACTGTGACAGTGACAGCACTACAGCTGGGGAAAGTAGAGGAACTAGAACTTTTGTAGTATCATCACAGACAGTGGGAGAAAAAAAATGCTAACTTCATAGAAGAAAATAGTGTGGTCACTGCTGACTGGATGAGTTGTTTCAGTGTCTGGCTGAGAGCGCTAGACAGTTTCTACCTTTCTCCCACCCACTCGGAGCTTGAGCTCGGTAGCTGAGCGCATCTTCAAGCCCCTTGCTCTGGTCAGCCTTCAGTGGGAAGTTTGTCACTGTCGCTGTCCTCCCATTGTTCATCGATTTGCTCGAGCGGGCCCAGTAACGTCTCCATCATGAGACTTGTTGTTACTGTGTTTGGCATATCGAATATGTCACGGGGAGCTTGCCAGGCTTTGCCGTGCCGGCGAGATACTCTCAGTAGCTTGCCGAGCTCTCTGAGAGGGGCAGAGGAATCGAACCTGGGTTGGCCGGGTGGGCCACATGCAAGGCAGACACCCTATCTGCTGTGCTATCGCTCTAGCCCAGGGGAAGTTTACCCGTGAAAAATCAAATCACAAAACAAGGAGGGGGAAAAATGATAAGCTGGGGATCTGAATGACCACCCCCTGAAGAAGTAATTGAACGCCACTTTTATTTCTGGTATATATTTCACTGGTTATCACATGGTTACCCCTGTGCCTGGCTGTCCCGCCCCCCCCCCACGCCTGGCTGTCCTTGCCGGGGCTCCTTGGAGGGGAATGGGTTGAGCTTTCCTCCCCGCCCTGACCAAGGCTCCGGCAGCTGAAGACCTCCAGAACCAGCCACCACCATGCTGAGACCACTCTCCGCACACCGGCAGAGGAACAAAGGCAAGCAGGTCCCGCCCGGGGCTGAGATCTCCAAGCCTACGCGGATCGGGGCTGAGTATCCTCCACCCAGATCCTCCGAATTCCAGTAGGCGGGGGTCACACCCACCAACTGGCCCCCTGGCGCTGTGTAATCCCATCAATGGCCAAGACTCAGAGACTGTAAAAACCAGCTCCCGGAACCGACATCTTATTATGACATCTTATTATCTCATTCCTACTTTGGACAAACTGGCAGGCTACCGAATGTAACCTGCCCACACGGCAGAGTCTGGCAAACTCCCTGTGGTGTACCCAATATGCCAAATACCAGTAACAATGATGGGTCTCATTCTCCTAAAGAGCCTTGAATATAGCATTTTCTTAAAAATCTCAGGGCTAGGATGAAGGAGACGTTACTGGGGCCTGCTCGAGGCAATCGACGAACAACAGGATGGTCGTGATTTGTGATTCGTGATAATGTTTTGATTTGCATTTCCCTGATGAATAGTGATGTGGAGCATTTTTTCATGTGCCTTTTGGCCATTTGTATTTCTTTTTTGAGGAAACTCCTGTTCATTTCTTCTCCCTATTTTTTGATAGGGTTGGAGGTTTTTTTTTTTCCTTGTACAATTCTACTAGTGTCTTGTATATCCTGGATATTAATCCTTTATCACATGGGTATTGGGTAAATATTCTTTCCCATTCTGATGGCTCTTTCTTTATTTTGGCGACTTTTTCTTTTGAAGTGCAGAAGCTTCTTAGTTTGATGTAGTCCCATTTGTTTGTTTGCTTCTACTTGCATGGTCAGTGCTGTTTCATCCTTTAAGATGCTTTTAGCTTCAATGTCATGGAGAATTCTGCCTGCATTTTCCTCTATGTACCTTATATATTCATGTCTGATATTGAGATCTTTAATCTGCTTTGATCTGACTTTTGTGCCTGGCATAGACAGAGATCAGAGTTTATCTTTTTGCAGGTAGCTATCCAGTTTTCCCAGCACCACTTGTTGAAGAGGCTTTCCTTGTTCCACTCCTTGTTCCACGTCACATTTCTTGCTCCTTTGTCAAAGATTATTTGGGGGTCTGTGACAGAGTATTCAGCTCTGTTATATTGGTCTGCAGGTCTGTTTCTAACCCAATCCCATGAAGAGATAAGGTCTTATAAGTCAAGCCTCATCTGGAGGCTTGACTGGACAAATAACCTCTTGACATGGTTGCTTGCAGACTGTAGTTCCATGGTCTTCGTGTACAGTTACCACACCTCACCCTCCACGAAATACCCAAGATCTTCTACCACTATCCTTATGCTACTTCCAGTCCACCTCATTATTGCTTCCTCTTGCTCTCCCTTCCTCCCTCCCTCCACCAACACCACTCCCTTCAGGGTTTGGTATTTTCAGTTCTGCAACCCAGGGCCAAGGGTTTGCTCACCATTCGATACTGTCTGTCTCCTTGTTTTGTTTCACTGTTCGGTGAAATCATCTGGTATTTGTCCTTCTCCCTCTGGCTTTTTTTTTTGTTTAACATAAACTGGATACCCCAGTTCCATCCAAGTTGCAGCAAACTGTGTAATTTCATCTTTCCTATGTCTGCAAAGTATTCTCTGTGTGTATATATATATATACACTACAACTTCTTGATCTATTTATCATTAAACACTTAGGTTTCCATATCCTGGCTTTTATATTAAGTGGTGCCATGAATGTAGGTGTGCATATATCTTTTTAGATTAATATTGTGGAAGATGTCAAGAAGTGAAATTGATGCATTGTATGGAGCTCTGGTCTTACCTTTTGGAGAAATCTCCATACTGTTTTCTGTAGAGGTTGAACCAGACAGCATTTCCACCAACTGTGAATGAGGGTTTCTTTCTTACCACATTCCCAGTCAACACTGGTTGTTTCCAGTCTTGCTGATGCATCCCAGTCTTGTCAGTGTGAGATGATTCCTCATTGTTGTCTAGATGGTCCTTCCCCAGTTCCTTGCCACATGGACCTCCCAGACATGACAATATCCTTGATCAAAGTTTGTAAAATAAATAGCCCTTTAGTAAGAGGGTGGTTATCACAATCTTGGCTCATTACAGAGGTGACCTCTTGCTACCTTTGCTGCTGAGAGAGCTCATATTTGAGAGGAAGGAGTTTCACACGATGTGAAGACTAGAAGGAGGGAATCATTGGCAGCATCTTAGACTTTTCCTGTCCTCCAAGCCTTTGCTGTAGCTTTTTTGTGTCAGAGAGAGGTTGGGTTCCTTGGGAGCATGAAGGAAGAGTATTGAATTCGGACAGGCATGAGGATCACTCCTGAGACCATGTTTCATTCGAACCCTGAAGGACAAATAGAGCCAATTTGGAGTACATGTAGTAGCAGGGATTCCACATAGAGAGAGCAGTGTGAGCCACTGATGAGGGGTGACATTGGGAGGTGTGTCTGAGGACCATTGTCCAATAGTTCAGGCTAAACGGTGCATGGAAAACTTGAAGAATGCATCAGGAATGTAAGGCAGGGGTGAGAGTTGCGGAGCGGAGGGGGTTCTCCTTCTACCAGGCTAAGACAAATGAGTTTTGTTATCTCTGGGAGAGGGGGCGGATTTCACGAGGGGAGTAATACAATCAGAGATGCAGCTTTTTGATGGAAAAAGATTGTGAAAAGATGGATTTTGATGGCTTTTGCAGTAATTCAGAAGAGAAATAACAAGGGCCCTGATCTAAAGTAGTGGCAACAGAGAGGAGGGAGTGCATTTTTATTTTTTAAATTAGAAAGTTATTTGATACTTGGATGAGGCAATTGTGAGAGATAGAACCATCTGGAATCAAGCCCAGCTTTGGCTTCACTTTGGCAGAACATCCATGTTGAGGAGCAAAGAACAGAGGAAGAAGGAGAGAAAGGGTGGAAGGACGAGGTCTGTGAGTGTGTTTGTAGGCTTGCAGATTTTGTGATTGGCTACAGGAATGCTTCCCTCAGATATTCTCTGCAGTGTTGATGTTCTCATTTTAATCAATGTGACTATGTAAATTTACTTTCTAGTCAAACCATATGCCTTAGTGATAGGAGATAGAATCAAACACAGAATTTGTTCGCCTAGTAAGCAAAGTGATAAAAGAAAAATCTGAGTTAGAGTTTGTGTAAACCATTCCTGTTTAGGATTCTCTGCCCAGTACTCTCTAGTGCTTGGATATTTTCATCTGATCCTTGAGTGCAAGTACTATTGCAGAGTAACAGGGAGGGGTCCTGTGATGGACCTTTCCTCTAATGAGATTTCATTAATAGAACATAAAATTTATAAAATTCCTCTTTTGAAAGTATATCATTCAAGGGTCATGGCCCTAGCTCCAAGGGCCAAAGTTCATGCTGCACACGCCAGAGGCTCCGATTCCATCACCAGCACCACATGGTCTGCTGAGCCGCCCCAGACATGACCGACAAATAAAAATGTAAAAATAAATAAAAATATTTAACTTGATGGTTTATAGTATATTTACTATGTTGTACAAGCATTATCACTTTTCTGTTTCCTGAACATTTTCAGTCTTCCCCAAAGAAACTATGAATTAGCAGCCGGTTCTAAGCATCCCCTTCCCCTCTAAACATTTTCTGAATCTTTAGGTTTGCTGCTTCTGGATGTTTATATGAATTAATGCAGACAGTATGTGACCTTTGTGTCTGCCTCTTTTTTTTTAAATGTAATATCTTTATCTTTTTTAAATGTAATATCTCATGCTGTAGCATATCTCTTATTCCTTTGTTGTCAGTTGCTTTTTGTCCATCCACTCATCTGTTGATGGACATTTTGTTTGTTTCCCCATTTTGATTCCCCTCGAATTATGCTGCTGGGTATATTCCTGTATCACTGTATCGCCGTCGTCCCATTGTTCAGCGGCACCAGTAACGTCTCCATTCGTCCTGGCCCTGAGATTTTAGCAGCCTCTCCTTGTTCATCCTTACCAGCACTGCTGTATTGGAGGCTCTTTCAGGGTCAGGGAAATTAGACCTATTATTGCTACTGTTTCTGGCACATATGTTCCTGTATACGGCATATATTTTCATTTCTCTCCAGAGTAGAATTTCTAGATTGCATAATACCTCTATGTCTCTTCTCCTTAAGTTTGTTTTTTCCTCCCCTGCCCTTCTCTTTGTTTCAGTTGTGATGGCTCGGGGGTGGGGGTTGAGGTGCTGCTGTGCTTAGCTGCAGTGTTCACTGCAGGCTGTTGCCATTGTGCCAGGAGTTCCAAAAGGCAGTGATGCTGAGATTGCATCAGCAAGGGGGTCGCTGGGGGTTGAACTCGTGGCCTCACATCGCAAGGCAGACCCTCTGCCATGGGTCCTCTGTGTTTAATGTCTTGAAGCTCTCCTGAGCTTATCAGATCACCTAGTGGGTATGGGGACCTCTGTTTATTCACCTCCTCTTGGACACGCCTTACTCTCTGTCTTCTTTTAAAGTATCAGAGTTGTGTGAAGTGTCATCTTGCATTGTCCTGTGGGCTAATTCTGCTTTATAAGGAAGAAACAAGTCATCATGTATGATGTCTGACAGTTTTTTGGGTCTGTTCTCTGATTGTTTTGGAGGTCTTCCCCAGAATAAGTAGACTGATGCTCTCACCATTTTTCCTTACATTTCAGAGCAGAGGCCACACCCTCCTCTCTGTACATCCGTGCATCATATGCTCAGGTGTACCGGGATCTCGTGGGGAGCCCTAGCTCAGGGCTTTAGAACCACAATCCATTGGGTAACCAGCCTGTTCATTAAAAAAAGCCACACTGCCCAACCACAGCTCCAGACTCAGAGAAGTAATTGGCATGATCCTGAGGCAAGGCATGGAATAGTGAGGTTTCAGGAATCCTTTTATTAAATATTAAAAAAGAAAATAATTTTTTGGTTTTAGGGCCACACTGAGTGATGTTCTTGGACCATTTGTGCTGGAGAATTAAACTAGGATCAGTAGTGTGCAAGGCAAGAATGGTAACCTTTGTTCTTGGTTTCAGGAGTACCCACTGACCATGTGCCTTTCTGCTGATACAGTGGCAGAGGAGAGACTTGGTCACAGCTCTCTGTCTCTTTTTTTTTCTTTTAATTGAATCACTATGGGATACAGTTACAAAGCTTTCATGTTTGAGTTTCAGTCATACAATGATACAACATCCATCCTTCCACCAGTGCACATTTTCCACCACCAGTGTCCCCAGTATCCCGCCCCCTTCCACCCCCACCGCACCACCATCCCAATCCTTTCCATGCCTCTATGGCAGGCAATGTCCCTCATATTCTCTCTCTGCTTTTGGGCATATGGTTTGCAGTATAGATACTGAGAGGCTATCACATTTGGTCCTTTATTTACTTTCAGCACACATCTGCCAACCCAAATGATCCCCCCAGCCATCATTGTCTTAGTGATCCCTTCTCTGTTCCAGCTGCTTTCTTCCCCCGCTCATGAGGCAAGCTTCCAACTATGGACAGTACTGTGTCTTGGTCACAGCTTTGATCTGGTGCCGAAACTCAGTCTTAGGTTTAATTGGGAAGCATTTGAATTCAAACATAGAGCCTGCTTTCTGATTTGAGTAGGACGAGTCACAGGTGTTTATGAATTCTTGTTTTTTGTTTTGTTTATTTAGAGGGAATAGTGGTGAAGGAAATGTCTCATTGGTGGCACATGCAAAATTCATGTGCAATTGTTTGGGAATGCATTTTCTACATACTCCTTCTGAGAGTTCAGGAGCAGAGGATGCAACACAGCAAACAAACAAACCAAGCCGGGGAGACTTAGCTCAAAAAGATTTGGGGAAGGCCAGTGGAAACCCTCCATTCTCGTTTTCCAATTCTTCCTCCTCCTTCATTTCATCTAATAGTGTTGCTTGTGCAGTGTACCTGGAGTTCTTAAGGAAATTCCTCTCTCTCTCTCTTGGTCTCTCTCTCTCCCCTCCTTTCCTCGCTATCCCTCCTTCTCTCCTGGCTGGTCTGCCCAGGCTATAGTGATAGTATAGTGATAAGACTTGGAATTTAGTCAGAAAAGGAGGGAATTTCAACTCACTACCTCTTTTCATTTCTTTGCTATGATAATTGGACAAGGTAGGAAGGATAATAATGGTAATAATGTCAGAAGGGAGCTGTGTGACAAAAGGTTTTGCTACATGTTAATTTAGAAGTGATTGCAGATGTCAACGTTGCATCAGCTGGGCCCCCTACCCCAAGCGAAACAGTTCACTCCAGATGTTTCCAAGCAATGTCAGTAGAGATTCTTCCAGACGTGCGGGCAGAAATGAGAGAAAACAAGGACTGCAACACAACCCCACAAGCCATGGTGAGAGTATGGGATGAGCCACAGGGGAGGGTGTTGCACGTTGAAAGGCAAGACAGGGCACGGAAACCGAAAGAAGTCACCCAACCTTTCTCTCCTCGCCTAGCTGGTATCTTCCTTGGCTGTACCTTCTGTGCAGCCTACTGGGGGGGAGATTAGTGGCGCAGGAGGCAAAGGTGAGCTCCTGGAACAGGGATCTGAAGGACAGTGAGTGGGGTGGCAGGTTGCATTTCAAGACCAATTTTCCCAATAACCATTTCTTTTACATTGGGTACCTTCTATTCTTCTGGGTTACCTAAAAAAAGATGGTGGTATGTTTTTTCCACTCTGAAGAAGCCCATGTTCTCCTATTAAAACCTCTCTCTCTCTCTCTCTCTCTTTTTTTCTCTTTCTCTTTCTTCCTCCCTCCTTCCTTCCCTTTTCTCACATTTCTCTTAATTTTTTTCAAGAAAAACTATTTTGCTTTTTAAAAGAAGTGGTGTTGCACAGAACTTGGAGATAGATTGAAAGTTCAGAAAAGCGTATGTTTCTGATTAGAAAAAGACCACTATTGATTTATGGGAAATCTTGTATTTTAATATCTTCTTCATCACCATCATCTTCTTAATCCCGTTTATTCTTGGTTTGGGAGCCAAACTCAGCATTGCTTAGGACTTACTCCTGGCTCTGCATTCAGGAATCACTGCTGGCCCCAGATTGGATGCCCGGGATTGAACCCTGGTTGGCCACCTACAAGGCAAGCATCTTGCCCACTATACTTTTGCTCTGGCCCTAGAATATTTTCTTAAGTATTTGCATACTTTGAAAAAAAATGCATTGCCAATGAAGCTCTGTAACCAAGGCTATGTGATAACCTTTGTCAGGAAGTCTTTTCAATGATGTATTTTTTTCCCCAGATTTCTCACGTCTGTTGGTTTTGTGCATGTTATTGTGCTGTGAGCAGCCTGCAGGTGAGAGATGTCTTTCTGATTGGCAGAGGGTGCTTTTGAAATTCTGCCTTTGGGGAGATTGGTGCATGGATATTTGTGAATTATTTGGAGGTGGTCACTTGTCTCCAAATCAAATTAATGAAAGAGGAATTTAGTTGGGTGTCTCTTGTTGCCAGGAACTCAGGGACAGATGCCGTGTGTGAGGGGCATCCACAGAGCTCTTCTTCACTGTCTGCCCGCAGACAGAGCTGAGAAGAATCTTGCTCCATACATTAATGAAATATGCCAACTTGAAGTGTTTATGGTAACCGAGTGACCTGTTTTTTCTGTCGTTATGCATGGAATTCTCCAAGGTCTGAGTAAAGGGCAGAAAGAGCTCTGTGTTGGGTGCCTATGGGGTTGCTAGGAAATAATTTTCTGAGTGCTTTGTGGTGATGCAGCAGGTTGAACTTTTTTTTTTTTTGTGAAGCGTTGTCATAGCAACCAAGTGCATCATTGCCTTGTCTGACTAATTTATCTTTTAATGAAAAAAATATTGTAATCCAGGGTTAACAGATAAAAAATAATAATAAAACGAAAATTTTAGAAACCCGACTTTTAAGAGGAATACTGCTGTCCTGCGTATTCCGAAAATCTTCTGAATAAGCTTTCTTGGGCAGTGTAATTCACGTTGATCAGGGTTTGGCTGTGAGAAGGCACTGAGCTCATCAGTTTGTTTCCCTTTTTGTCTTTGCAGTAAGCAAAGAAGCCCTTGATTTCACCCCCTGATGTTGCTTGTGCTTATTCCTGACCCTGTTCCTGAGGATAGAAATGGAGTGTCAGGATGCAGGGCAGGGCGGCCAACCTGAGTTCTATCCCTATCTTGTCTCCCCAAGTCCTGCCAGCAGTGATCCCTGAGCACTAAGCCAGGAGTAAGCTCTGAGCACTTCTGGGTGTGGTTCCCAAACAAAAGAGAGTAGAGTAGAAGGCAAAGACAGCGTAGCCATTAGTGGGCTTGTGCAGTCACCCATGTTCTGTTCTTTCTTTGCTTGGTGTTGCTCCTCCCTCAGCCTGCCCAGCTCTCTCATTCCAGAGCAGGCTGTGGGGTGACAGTCATAGACCCACTGTTCACGAGGGCCCACCAAATGGAACATGTGCCCCAGGCTTGCCTTCCCCGCGAAGTACCAGAAGCCCTCGTTTCCCCAGAAGCAGAGGTCACTGTGACTGCTTGTGGTTATAAGAACTGAAGGAAGAACAGGAAAAATGGCCCGAGCATCACAGGAGCGTCAGATCAGTGCTGCTCGCACCTTTGATTAGCACAGACTTCTAAAATGAACTGAAGAACAGAACTGAGACTTGAGAACTGTCCTTAGTGCTTCATTTGCTTCCCTGGGTACTTTTTTAGCTCTTGAGGTTTATTCATGCCTCTGTGTGTGTGTGTGTGTGTGTGTGTGTGTGCGCGCGTGTGTGCGCGTGTGCACGTGTGTGTGTGTGAGTTTGTGAGTATGTGTGTGAGTGTGTGTAGTTGAGTAGACAACTTTTTATTAGAATTCAGTTATGCATACTCCTTTGTTTCAGGTCTCTCAAAAATTCTTTTGATTGCTGTTTTTATGTTTGATAACTGTTTGAATAATAATTTGTACTTGGGGGTCTGGGGAAGTGTGACTCTGAGATTGATACTGGGAACATGCCAATTTAAATCTCTCACTGAACAGCATTTTAAGGTCTAAATCTAATTTCATCTGTTCAGTCATTTTGTCTATGTTTACCTACTTTGTGCTGGGTGTTGCTCACATACACACACATGTGTGCAGGAATGAAATATATACGTGTGCAGATTTTTTGCCCTCATTTCCTTCATATACCTTACAATTGAGCAGGCCAGAATGGAATAGAGATGCTTTGGGGTTTGCTTGTTTTCTGTCTTTAGGGACATACTCTCTTGTAAATCAAGGACCAGGAGACCTCAGGCATCATTTCTTCATTTTAGTAGGGCATCAGATGTCTGTTGAATGCCTACTGTGTTCTGGCTTCTGGGGATACAAACCAGATCCTTGCTGTGATGGAGCTTTTTTAGTAATTCATTCACCATTTTTTGTTCGTTCTTTCATTCAACACATATTGAAGTTTGTGTTCTTCTTATGTAAGATCAATAAAGAATTTTTCTTTCAGACCCAGACTTGAGTCAAGCAGTGGTACATGTACCTGGGTTGCATTTTTTCCTGCCACAGAGTCCTGCTGGTATGGCCCTTAGCACAAGAGTATTATCTTCAAGACCTTCTCTCTTTCCACCTACACTTTTATTTATATATTTGTTTAGCAGAGGTTGATTGGTTGGGTAATATGTATCAGGCAATGTCCAATGCAGTAAAAAACAATTTTTTATTCTTATCCAATTTTTTACAAAAAAAATATGCTCCCCCAAAAACATGTAATGTTGGAACATGATATGACAAACCCAATCATGAACAACTTTGTAACTGTGTATCTCACTGTGATTCAATTTAAAAAATAAATAAAGCATAAATATTGCCACAGGCTGCATGTTTGTGTTCCGTTCAGCCTCATCAATCATGTGTTGAAATCCTTGCCCCTAAGAAGTGGGCCATTGGGAGGTGATCAGGTCATGAGGGAGAGTCTCATGGATGAGATTAACTGCCCTCGAAAAGAGAACTGGCTCACCCATATCTGTGCCTTGTGAGGACACGAGGAGAAGTTGTCCGTTTGCAGAACATCAAGTACTCTTGCCAGAGATCAATCATGCTGGCATCCTGATCTCAAACTTACAGCCACCAGAACAATGAGAAATAAATGTCTTTTAGTGTTTCATTATAGCTGCCCAAGCTCTGTAAGATAAGGGTGTTAGCAAGACGTGTTATAGGGAGGAACACAGTTCAGGACAGGGAAAAGGAAAGAACATTTTCAAATAACTAACCCTTATCCCATACACTTCTTCAGAAACACACTTTCACTCTGGAATCGGGAAGCACCTTGAAATTGGTAGCATCTGCTACTGCAATTCACACTATTTGGTTAAGCAGCAAGGAAAATAGGGATGTGACCTACAGTGCGGAGAACTTCTTAAATTTATTAAATATGACAACCAGATTTTAGTGATAGTACAGCAGGTCTTTATTAAACATGACAACCAGGCTTTAGTGATAGTACAGTGGAGAGGGTACTTGCCTTGCACATGGCCGTCCCGAGTTGAGTCTCTGACATGACATATGGCCCTTCAGGTACCACCGGGAGTGATCCCTGAGCAGAGAGCTAGGAGTAAGCCCTGAGCACCTTTTCATGTGTTCCCCTTCCCCCAAATAAATACATACATAAATATAACAACCTTTGCATCGCACCAGACACCATTCTAAACTACTGATATAAATTCAGTGAAGCCTCTCAGCAGCCTTATGAAGTTGGCACTATTGTGACCCTCCGTTTAAAAATGAGGAAGGAGAATATCTGACAGCTTAAGTAACTCTGGGCTGTACCACCAGGAAGTGACAGAATCAGAACTGGAACCCAGGCTGGCTGAGCTGGAATCTGGGTTCACAGACACCACAGTGTGTTGTCTGAAGGAGGCCTTGTGGAAGGTGATTTGTGAGAGAAAACTACACAGAGGTGGGAGAGAAACTCATGTGGATGTCTAGATAAAGTGTGTGTGTGTGTGTGTGTGTGTGTGAGAGAGAGAGAGAGAGAGAGAGAGAGAGAGAGAGAGAGAGAGAGAGAGAGACCTAGCACATTTTATACTCAGGCACTCTAAATGTGCTAAGTAGTTTTTGAGAGCCACAAACAGAACAGACCTGTACTTTGAGAGTTGTTGTAATGAAGGAGAGGAATGGCAGGGGATGGGGAGACTGAGGGATCAGCCCATGGTGTGTGTGTGTGTGGAGGCTGAGGGATTAGCCCATGGTGTGTGTGTGTGTGTGTGTGTGTGTGTGTGTGTGTGTGGGTGGGTGGGTGGTGTGTGTGTTCGTCTGAGAAATGGACTCTACTGTTTGCTCTGTGCCAGATGGGAGCCTCAGGGGCCTGGAATCTTCTACTAGGCTCATTCCTCCTGCTTCACTGAGGCTTCTGAAACAGGGAAGTCAAGAGCTCCTTGGAATCATTCAGGTGTGAGCCCTCTGTGCCTGAGTGGAGTGTGGTAACAGCAGAGACTATGAGAAGTGTTTAGATTCTAAATCTGTTTTGAAGAGTCAGGTGACATAGTTTCTAATGGATTGGTGTGGGTATATGAAATGGTGGTGATAGAATTAAAAACAATCGCCAGTGTTTATGCGTTCTCACAAAGTAGATTTAATCTCTTTAACCAACCTGAGAGGAGGGAAGTTTATTTTCCCCCTGCCAGAAATGAGGAATCTGAGGTGCTGAAAGATTAGGTAGTTGGTATTGACTAGTTAGAGATGAAATCAGTTGATAATCCAAGTGTTCTGGGCCCAGGACCATTTTTAGCTACTATATAATTAAAAGGAGGACAGTGACAGTGATATAATTCACTGACTTTTGAGAGAGAAAGAACTTAAAACTGAACGAAGGCACTTAATTCGGTCATGTTTTTCATTCATTCTAACAATCTCTATTTTTATTATTTTTAAATTTATTTTTGTTTGGGGGCCATACCTGATAATGCTCAGGGGTTACTCCTGGCTTTGTGTTCAGAATCACTCCTGGTAGTGCTTTTGGGAGCATATGGGATACTGGAGATCCAACTTGGATTGGCCACGTGCAAGGCAAACACCCTACCCCCTGTAATAGCTCCGGCTCCACAATCTCTACTTTTAGTTAATTTGTTTAGATAAGTTTTGCTTAATGTAACTGGCATCTTTTCAGTTAGGTCTAAAGTTTATCTATTTATATTTTTTATTTCTCTGTTTCTTCTTTTCTACTTTCCTTAGGTTATTTGAATTCTTGTTAGTGTTCAAGTTTACCTGTTGTGTTTTTTTTCCACATCTCTGCATATTTTTGAGTGGTTGCTCTAGAGATGTGGATATTATATCATTTGTTATACAATCTACTTTATAAACTATTTTCTACTACTTTAGTGATAAAAAGTTTTCTTTAGTATTGGTCCATTTAACCTAATTCTCAAGAGAAGAATTATAGTTTACTCCGTTTACCTAGGGTATGAATAAGTTTGGGCTTATCCTGTTTGGAGTTTGAAAGTGTTTCTAGTACATAGTTTTCACTAAAATTATAAAGCTTTCAACTTAGTTATTCAAAACATTTATCCTTGTTTCTTCTCAAATGATAGTGACTTGATGTTGAACTTTTTGTTTTGTTCCTCAAGTCTCTGAGGTTAGTTCATTTCTAATTCAGACTTTCAGTTATTTAAATGGGATCATTTGTATTATTCTCTCTTTAAACTCACCTACTCTTTACCTCCATTTTGTACTGAGCCTACTTAGTTAATTTTCTATTTTGGCTACTCACTTGTTTAATTCTCAACTTTCCATTTGGTTCTCTTGTATTTTCTTTGCTAAGACTTTCTACTCCCCCCCGACCCCGCAAGTTTTAACATTCATTTATTGAATCATATTTCTAATATAAACTATTATAAATATTACAAAATATTCATAATATTTGCTCTAACATCTTTGTTGAATAATACTAGCAACTTGTTTGTGTGTGTATGAGAGAGAGAGAGAGAGAGAGAGAGATATGCTGGGGATTGAACCCAGGCTCTTAACAGTGCAAGGTTAATGCTTTACCATTGAGCCACATCCTTGGCCTAAATCTTTATCATTTAATGTTGATATCTGTTAATTGTCTTTCTCCGTGTCTATTGTAGTTTTCTTGTTTTGTTTTTGTTCTTGGTAGATCCCTGGCAGTACTTTGGAGTAATTCCTGGCTCAGGGATGACTTCTGGTGGGACTCTGGTTACCATATGGGATGCCGGGAATATGGCCACATGCAAGACAAGCACCATACGTGCTACACTATATCTCCAGCCCCTTTCCCTGGTTATTATGTCTAAGAATTTTGGACTGTATAAGACTTTATATCTTCATTAAATCTTGTGGTGAATATTGATCATTTTCTTTTTGTGGAGGATTAACTCTATTGGGGTTAGGCACCAAGATCCTATCAGACTTTTGTGGGTTGTGGTTTTAGTATCAGTTCATTTCAAAGACTTCAACAGTATTCTTTGCATGTATCTAATCCGTCTGCTCTCCAGTGGTCAGTCTGTGGCCAAGGAGGCAATCTGTCTCGTCATTTACTTCTTACGGTTGATGGTGTGCTGTTAAGCATGAGAGTTATGCAACTTTGAAGTAACCCACGAGTATATGAATAATTTTACGCTTTCGTTTTTCCACGCTCTTCCTTCTCTATAGTCTCTTTTTTATATCTTTGCTTTTATTTTTATTTTTGAATACTTCTGGCTTTTTTTTCTCATTCTATATGTACTATATGGGCTGTGGCCCCTTGGGAAAAGAAGGAATAAAGATTCACTCTCACCTCTGGGGACCAGACATTCTCTCATCAGGTTGGAAAGTTTACTTCCTTAGCTCTAGTCTTTTGTGTATTTCTGTTTGGAGCCAGGAATAAGAGGGAATGAAAAAAGAGTGGGGGAGGGAGGGGATTCTCCCCCCACCAGCTGTTAGAAAACCACTTCTGTCCTTTGTACCAGATTCAGGGCTTTTTTTTCTGGTTTTCTTTGAGACTTCATTGAATACAAGCCAAAGCACTGCAGTTGATGAATGTAGGCAACCACTTATATGGTACTTTGAATTCTGATCCTTTCCTTTGGTCTCCGGGATACTATTTTTTTTCTTTTTGGGTCACACTGGGCAATGCTCAGGGGTTACTCCTGGCTCACGCACTCAGGAATCACTCCTGGCGGTGCTCGGGGGACCATATGGGATGCTGGGAATCGAACCCGGGTCGGCCATGTTGGCTGCGTGCAAGGCAAACGCCCTACCCGCTGTGCTATCTATCGCTCCAGCCCCATCCGGGCTACTATTTTACTTTTTAAGGTTCTCAAAGAATTGTTTCATTTATTCTCTCCAGTTTTACTTTTGAGAGACAGACTGGATGCTTATCCCCTTAGAACCCAAATCTCTGGATATTGTATAGCCCTCTTGGCTTGCTTAAGCCAGCCATGCCTTTTGGGTTGGAACAAGTTAAGGAAGGATTTGAAACATAAGAAAGTGTTCTGTTGGTGGTGGTTTGTGGTGGTGGCTGAACAAGGTGGCTGGTCCTGACGGTGTCTTTTTCAGAGGCATTTTAGCAGTGACAGCAGCTCTGTTTTGTAAATGATAACATTGGAACCGTTAAATGCAAATTTTGAAACACAAGTTGGCCAGATGCTTACGCTTTCTTTTGCAAATCAATGTAGCTCTGCCATTTCCCCAGAGAAATTATCCAAATGACTAATGTGAACTTGGCTTAAAGAATACATCATCCCTGGAATGGTGGTTAGGACTGGCCTACGGTAGGTATAAGGCAGGCTTGGAATTTTGTCTTGGCCTTGTCACTTAGTAACTGAACTTGGTCATGCTACAGAACCCTTTTAGTGTCAATTTCTTCATGGACAAAGTGAGAAGATAATCATAATGCTTCTTATGACACAGGAGCTGTGTAATTCATGAGGAAATGTAGATCAAGTTCTTCATCTGCTGCTCAATAAGTAATAGTGGCTATTCTTACTATGGGTTTTTTTTTGTCATAAGTAGAATGTTATGTCTATTTAATCACCTGAAATTACTTTTACTTGTGAAAATTTGGCCTATGCAGACTCTCAATATTAAACATCAATATGAGCACAAATATGTTCTTATGAGTATTCAGGTTCCCTCTTGAGATTCAAGAGCAATACCCTTGAAGTATGATATCTCTGATAATGAAAGTGTTGGAATAAGCATTTGAATGTAATTAAGAGTTGCTTTTAGTACTTAGCAAGGAGCAGGGATGTGCAAGTGCTGGAATCGTGGTGTGTCTATCACCCAGGATTTTGAATGTTTCGCCCAAGAGCTGTTCTCTGAAGGTGCAGTGTAAGTAAATATCCACAAAAAGGCTCTTTGCAAGTGGTTGCCATATCATCTGTTGGTGTTTAGCCACACCTTGCAGTGCTCAGGGGATGCTCTCAATTTTGTGCTCAGGGATTGCTTCTAGGAGTGCTGAGGTAGCTATGTGGTAGTGGGGGTCAAACCAGGACCCTGGCCTCCTGTGTGCAGAGCGTGTGCTCAGCTTACTGAGCTATCTCTTCAGCCTAGAGATCTGTAAATAACAGGCAAGATATTTTTATTTTGTAGAAATGCAAATCATATAGATTTTTTGGAAATAAGAATTACATATTTTCCTTTATTTCTTCTTATAAACCTCTTGGTCTCTTGTATAAAAGGGATACTAAATAATGATTTACTCAGTTAACTGAAATCCGCTTCTTTTGAATAATTTGTTATGGGAGCACAACATTAAGTTGCTAAAAATAAATTGATAAACAGCCCTCAGTGATGGAGAAGATGTTGTAATAGAATGATTTAACCAGTGACAAAGCAAAAGCATACTGGGTTATGCTCCGGGTTATTCTGTTTTCTTTCTACATGAATAGAATCTGGCGTGCATGCACTCTTGAGAACTCTGAGAGTTTTAATTAAAATTTAAATTGCCCGTCTGAAAAACTCTCAGTTGAATGACTAAAACAAAATAAGTAAAATGGCTTCATTTTGACTCCTCATCTGTGCTGTCACAGGAGAGCTTGTTGAAACTGAAGGATCACAGAAAAGTGCTGATGAAAATGAAGGAACCAGAAACTCTTAAATTTGAAATTTGAATGCACTTGGATAGATTGATGTCCCAGTGTTAGGATTATATACTTGGCTTGAGGACCCCTACAAAACATTGTGTTCCTAAGGGGAAATGGACCAGTAGCAGAAATAAGCAAATGTACTTTCAAACCCACCCACATAGAATAGCAACCTGAGGAGAGAGACAAGCTTGGATCATTGCAAGAGAGAGGGGTTTGAACGGGAATGTGTTTAATCCCATCTCGATCATTACAGTTGGCCTAACGTTGGAGGAACCCATGCAATAGAGACACGAAAAGTTGGGGCCCAAGAGAATATAGCAGGTAGGAGTGTTTACCTTGCCTGCAGCGAGTCCGAGTTTGAACTCTGAGCCCCACTAGGAGTGGCCCCAAAACAAAAACAAAAGCAAGGAAGTGGGAAGTATAGTTACCCAGTCATAAGGGATGTGAACAGTTTCACTGAGAGTATGGGTTTGAATTTCAGAAAGGTTAAATATTGTTTTTCACATTAAGATTTTTCAGTACAACAGAGGAACTTTCTTGCTGTAGGTGCTTTAATTGCACAAAGAATTATAGAAAAGGTAAGATGATCAGATAGTACTAACAGATGTTCTAAAGGGGGATATAACAGATATTAGCTGAACATGGGCTGGAGCGATAGCACAGCAGGTAGGGCGTTTGCCTTGCATGCAGTCAACATGGCCGACCTGAGTTTGATTCCTCCGTCCCTGTCGGAGAGCCCAGAAAGCTACCGAGAGTATCTTGCCCACACGGCAAGGCCTGGCAAGCTACCCGTGACGTATTGAATATGCCAAACACAGTAACAAACAAGTCTCACGATGGAGACATTACTGGGACCACCTGAGCAAATCGATAAACAACGGGAGGACCGTGACCATGACCATGATAGCCATCATATGATATATATTATTGTACAAAGCATTAATATATTAAGAATTTTTCCTTTTAAACACTGTCATTTACAATGTTGTTCATTACAGGCATTCAGTGTTCCAACCTCAATCCTACCACCAGTGTGACCTTCCCTCCACCATTGTCCCCATTTTCCAAATCCCCCTCGTAAGCCTCCCCACTTAACAGGCACAAAATAATTCATTTTATATGGCTTGTTACAACCAAAAATGGCTAATAGGATTATCAAAAAATACTTCAGTAAAAGAAATTTTGTTCTATTTCACCATGGGGTCATTAAGTCCTTGTCTGAGTTTACCAAGCTGTTGTTGCTAGTTGAACCTTCTGTGTCAATATTTTAGTTTTTTGAACTTACTCGGCCTCTGTGTCACTTTCCTATCTAATTTAGTCTGCTCCTACTGGGATGTCCATATTGCAGTATGTCGAGGTGTCGCATGTACCCTGAATGTGACTGTTTGTTCCAGGAACTCCAGTATATGAAACTGGGCCATGAGTCTACATGGCAGTGGTTGTTGGAGGTGGGTGTGACTGCCAGGTCTTCTGGAAGTATGGGGGAGGTAGGGGAAGGCTGCCTGTCCCACACCAAGAAGACCCCAGAGTTCACAGCCTGGAAACTGGCATACCTGGAATTTGGGCAGTTTGTTCTCTCTACAGAGATTAGTCATGAAGCTCTAGAGTTGGGCCAATGGCATGGCAGCGGCCGTGGGCTGTGGTTGTGGCTATTGAGGCTTCAGTATAGTGGGGACTCGCCCCTCTCCAAGGGCACCCCAGAGTACAAAACATAAATACATGTTGGTATTGTTATCCTACGGAAAGCATAATCTATAGTTAGAGTAAAATTGAAGCCTTTTAGAAATTACTCGTTTTGTTTAAAAAAAAAAGAAGCTTTATTATGGGGAAAGAGTGATTGTACAGCAGGCAGGGTACTGACCTCGCACACACAAACTAGTTCATGATATCAGTACCTCGTATGGTCCCTAAACCTTGCCAGGAGTGTTCCCTGGGCACAGAGCCAGGAGTAAGTTCTGAGCACTGCCAGGTGTGACCCCCAAGCCAAAGCAATAAAAAACATTTATTATAATTTATATAAGGGTCATTCGTGAAAAATTGTTATTTTTTTTTGTTCACACCCTGCTCAGGGCTTACACTTTATTCTGTACTCAGGGATCACTCCTCTTGGTGCTCAGGAGACCATATGGGTTGCTAGGGATTGAACCTGGGTTGGCTTCAAGCAAAGGATGCACGTTAACTCCTATACTCTCTGGCTCGAAGATCAACTATTTTAACTATATCATTTCATGAGTCTTCATAAATTTACACAGATATAGATAGATACTTAGAACATTTGATTACTTCTGTAAAGTCCTAGTACCTATCTCACCTTCAGGCCCAAGATGATCCCCTGGAAAAGGTTTTGCCCATTTCCATAAGTTTCATTCAAATGAAGTCAGACAGTATGTAGCCTTCTCTGCCAGGCTTCTTCCATCTCACAGTGTTTCAGAAGCTCATCCACATGGTAGCGTGTAACCGTCATTTGCTTTTATTGATGACTAATACCCTCTTATTAGGATAGACCATAATTTTATTTATCCACGCATCAGTCACAGGCATTTAGGCTGCTAACGACCTTTTGCTATCCTAAATAATGTTGTCATGAATATTTGCATACAGCTCTGTGTGAGTGGAACGGGGGCTTCCTTCTTTTGAATAGAGATGTGAGCGGAGCCAGGGCTGTTTGGTAAATACACATTGAACTTCATAAGATGCTGCTAAATTGTTGTTCATGGTGCCCGCTATCATCGTGACCTCATTTGTCACTTGACTCCTGGTGAGTGTTTAGTCTGGTTCTGAGAGCGGGGAGCCGGGTTAGAGGAGGGCACACTAGCAGCACCACTGAGACAGGAAGGGTGCTGGGGAGTCGGACTGGACTAATGAGAAAGGGGGAGCAGCCCAGGGAGGCCCAGCTGGAGCCCACAACAATGCCAGGAGCAGTTTAGAGAGGTGGTACTGGAGCCAGTTGTTGGTTTTCGGTTTTGTCTGTAATATTTTTAATTTTTTGGAATCGCCATGAGATACACAGTTACAAACTAGTTCATGATTGAGTTTCAGTCATGCAATATTCTAGCACCTGTCCCTGTACCTTTCCCACCACCAGTGTTCCCAGTTTCCCTCCCACCAGTCCCCCTCCTCCCTGCCTTATCTTCTTTCTCTCTTCTCTCTTCCTTTCCTTCTTTCTTGCTTTCTTTTCTCTTTCCCCCATTCTCTCTCTCTCTCTCTCTCTCCCTCTCTCTGTCTGTCTCCCCCATCCCTCCTTCTAAGCATTATGTTTTTCCATACAAGCATACTGAAAAGTTATCACATGGAGCCAGTTTCTGAGTGATTTGGACAGTGAGTAGGGTAGGCTGGGGGCAGCTGGTGGCTGAAGTGGGGCTCTTGGGCACAGTAGGATTCCAGCTGGAGATGTGGCTGCAGGGTGAGGTTCCGGCTGCAGAGAGGAACAACAGCCAGCAACAGGGCCTTGGAAGAGGCAAGGAAGGTGCAATGAGATGGGGTCTTGGCCTGCTACGATTACTGAGTATGTTGAGAGGACATACCAGAGCGCTCTCTCTCTCTCTCTCTCTCTTTCTCTCTCTCTCTCTCTCTAATCCCGGAAGTAGACCCTCCCCAGAAACCAAATCCGCTGGCATCTTATCTTGGGCTTCACAGCCTGTAGCACTGCAGGAAAGTTGAGATGTGTTGTTTCAGCTTCGCCAGCTGTATCTGCGGTGTTTGTTACGGCCGCTCGAGCTGACTCACACACAGTTTCCCAGTTGGTACGCCTCCAATGACGTAGTAAGGATCTGTCGGGAAAGGCCTCCATATCCTCACAGTACAGCCAAACCCTAGGACGGATGCCTCCAGCAGTTAATAACTTGTTTCCATACAAGGAGAGGGTATGACGGTTCATATTTTTCCAGGAGGCGGATGCTATTTCGTGCCTCTCTGTGGACAAAAGCTAGCCCGTTAACTGCCCACTGTAACTGGCGTCACTCTTTCTGGGAGAAAATCAGGAGGGCCAGGCACTCAGACGTCAAATGGCTTGTTGAAGCCCCAGAGCAAGTGAGTGGCAGAGCCTCAGCCTGGCTCAGGCCATTGGCACTGGGCTGCATGACCGCGAGGCCTTGGTGCAAGTCTCGGTGCAGACAAGGTGCAGCCTTGTCTATCAAGGAGTCAAAATACGCTCAAAGGAAAGTGCTGTGCCCCAGCAGAGTCCAGGGAAGTCTGGAACCACATTTCTGCATGTGTCCTGAATTTCCCTGCCAGCATTATCTGCAGGAGTGAATATCTCAGATGCATGTGGGCTGCAGCTGAATGAGGCAGAGGACAGGGGAGGGAGGCAGGGCATGGCAGCCACCATGCTCGGCAGCTGTAGAGGGCCCCTGCTCCTGGTCACCTGAAGTCTCTGGCTGAAGATGTTCTTCGTCTTCATCTTTTCATGTGAAAATGAGAGGCATGTGTGTGTGTGTGTGTGTGTGTGTGTGTACCTGTGCGTGTGCATGTGTGTGTGCCCGAGTGTGTGCTCACATGCTTGCACACAAACATTCCAGCACCAAAACAGTAATTTGGCTGAAGTGCCTGCGGGCTTGGATTTGAGTTTCTGGAGAATGGGATGCGTTCCTTGCAAACACACACAGTGCTTACAAGTCCTCGCAGGTCTTGGGCACTGCATATATGCGAGGCTCCTTCTGTGAACCAGGCTGGCACACACACACACACACACACACACACACACACACACACACACACACACACACACAGTGATTGACTATTCTCAGCACCATTTGAAGGAGCTAAAAGTCATTTGCACCTCCAAGGTGATAAAGGCTCCCTTTTGGAGGGAGAAGCAAACCCTCAGAGGGAGGCTAGAGGGAGGGAAGAGAGACTCGCTGTGGCTCGCCTGCCTGCTTCGGACTCTGTGAAGCCTGGATTTCCCTCCTCTTCAAGGTAGCCCTGTGATGTCACTGGCATCACCTGCAGTTGAAATTCGAAGAAATAGAGCGGTTAAGTACCTGACGCAGGTTTCTCTTCCTTTAAGTCGGGAATTGAAACAAGGTCATGTGATTCATAAGTCCTTGCTCACCGCTGGGGGAGGGGGAGCGCAGTTCTTCCTTCTTCCTTTCTCCCCCTGTGATGATTCAGAGGAGTGAGGCCTCCAGGCCCCTGAACTGCGTGGGGTGGAGGGACCCAGAAGAATGTCCATCCTTGTGTCTTTCCCTCTCCTCCATGCAATGTGGCTCTCCCCAGGTCAAGGATTTCCTCTGCAAATGGTTCTTGCATTCTTGCCTGTCCCTCATGAGGGTCACAGTCAAGGTGGCTGTGGGAAGAGCCGAGCCTCCTGGGAGCTGTCGAGGATTCTGAAATCTTGCATCAACTTCTCAGCCTGGTTGGGGCACTCTGCCTTCCCAGGCACCCCCGGAGAACTAGCCACTGCTGCGCACCAGCTTCCCGGGAGCAGGGAGTGGCCACAGATGGCGCTAGGACCCAGATTCTGCAAGTGTCTTTGGGCCGTGCACCAGGAGACTGTTTCTAGGTCAAGTTCTAAGAGTACATAATATAGGTCCCCTCAATTCCAGTGCCATCCCTTGTTGACCCCTTCTGCTCCATTCCGCCCACATTGGGGCAATTTTGACAGCGGAAGTAAGCTTTTTAGCAATAATTGCCAAGACCATGCTCTTCACTGCCCCGGTTCTGCCACCTGTGCTCTGGGTGAGCCAAGCTAGTTTTCTGTCTTCCCTCATTTGTAAAGTGTGGATCGTAATAGCACCTTGCTCGCACTGGAGGCTGGTAGGAGAGTTCAGTGATCTCACATGGTGAAAAGCTCTGCGCAGCAGGGCCCAGCCAAGAGAGCTCTGGGTCATCCTAGAGCTGGGATGGTGCTGGCCATGGCGATGATCCTGGTCGAGGTGGCTGAGAATTCTAGAGTGCGGCCTGCCAACACCTGAGTTCAGCGTCACTCACTTGCAGGTCCTTGCACACGGTTGAGACTCTTTGTTTGGGTGGGTTCCCCCCTTGAATGCAGTTCATTCCTTTGTGCACTGCTGAGCTGCTATGAGGCCACAGGCACCCTCTGGGGTCATGCATACAAAAGTGAGTGAGCCCCAGAACAAGACTCAGTGCTTGTAGAATTGCCCTGGGAGCCAGTCAAGGTTAATATCAAAGTGGGAGGCTCATGCGTGTCAGGCGACTTAGCAAGACAATCACGTAGCATGTGGTGGCGTTAGAGATGGTTTCCTCTTTTTCTCAAAATCGGACTGAGCATTGAGCCACTTCTGAGAGAGGTCACTGCCCCGTCCCGGCTGGTAGCTGCCAGCCCAGGAGAGAGTCCAGAGGGGTTAAGACTGAGGCTGGAGGGTGCCTAGGACTTCCCACAGGGCTGTGCAAAGGTGTGGAGAAACTCTCCCCGTGACAGTCGGGTTAGATGAGGTAAAATTTCAGAATGTAGAATAGCTTTAGAACCCTTGTAATTCTAAAGCTCAGTGATTCCATACCAATGAACTTTATTCTATTTATACTTTAATGTAATCATGAATCTATTTGGGTTTAAAGCTACCACCTTTTTTTTTTTTTTGGTTTGTTTTATTTTGCTTTGTTTTCTGTTTATCCCATCTGTTTTAAGTTTCACTTTTTTCTTGCTTTTGGATGGATCACATTAAAAAAAAATCATCTGACACCCCCCTCTGCACCCCCCACCCCAGTCCCACTGCTCCTGTGTTTCTCTTCTTTGCTGGGTTACCAGCAAAAATAGAACCTGCCCCCACCTACCAAACTTATCTGAGTCTCCTGTCAATCAGCACCGTTCCTGCCTCCCTGTATTTGGAAAGTTTGCCCTCCCTTTTGGCTTACACGTTGTTGTTGTCTGGGGTTGTTTCTATATGTTAAACCCACGCAATTTCATGATTATACTCTAGTCTGTGTTTTTTCAGCTGACCCAAATACATTTGTTATTCCTCCTTCTGGCCCTTCCACTTGGGGCCTTTCTTTCCCTCCCCTTTCGCCTTAAGAACACCCTCTCTTTCCACTGGTGCAGGTCTTCTTTGGCAAACCTTGTTTTTGTTTAAAAATATCTCTATGGCACCTTCATTCTTGAGGAATCTTTTTGCTGCAGATGGAGTTCTAGCTTGGCAGTGATTTTCTTTCAGCTCTCTGCGGATATGGTTCCAGTGTCTGCTGGCTTCCCTTCTTGGTGCAGAGAAGTGTCTACTCAGAGAATGATTCATTTGAAGGTCATCTGTATTTTTTTCCCCCTCTAACTGCTTGAAGATTTCCTTTGTTTTGGTTTCTGCAGTTTCACTGTGCCGTATGTAGATGTGGATTTATTCGTATTTATGCTTCTTGGAGATTACAAGTCCTTTTGAGGACAGGGACGGATGTCTTTTGTAGATTCTAAACTCTTGCTCATCCTGACCCCTTCACATGATGTTTCTCCCTCGTTTTTTCACTTGCTCCTTCTTGAACTTCAATAAATTATATGCCAGTCTTTCTCATTGAGTCCACTATGTCTTTTGCTCCCTGTTATTTATATGTGTGTGTGTGTGCGTGGTGTTTATGTATGTTTATATGTATGTATGTATGTGTGTGGGGGGAGAGTACATGGGACCACACCCAGTGGGGTTCAGGGTTTACTCTTGGCGCTGGGCCCAAAGATCACACCTGATAGTGCTCAGGGAGCCATATTCTACAACAGGGATTGAACCCATTGTCATCTGCCTTCAAGAATGTGTGCAAGACTTAAATCCCTGTTCTATCTCTTCAGCTCTACCCCTTATATATTTATGCTTCTGTGATATATTCTGGATAGTTTATTCTTTATTCTTATTAGCATTTCTGTTTTTACCTATCCTAGGTTCCCAGTATTATGGAATTCTAGTAGGTTAATTGTACACCTCACAATATGCATTTTTGCCCCCACCCCAAGTCCCAGGTCCCTCCTAGTACTAAAAAGACCCCTCTGCTCATGCCTCACACTGCATACTACCCAATTTCTCTGGTGACCTCCACAGTTTTCATCAAGTCTGGAAGTTAGTTTTATTGTTCTTCCACTTTGCCCCAGTTGTTCATATTCCAGAGATGAGTGAAAACATGTGGTAATTGCCTTTTACTTCCTTACTTATTTCACTTTGCATAATCACCCCAAGATTTTGGATGCTAGATGGTTATTGAACAGTCTTTTTAAATGTATTTTTTATTGCACCACCATGAAATACACAAAGTTGTTCATGATTGGGTTTCAATCATACAATGTTCCAACACCCATTCCTTCACCAGTGTACATTTCCCACTAGCAATGTCCCTAACTTCCTCCTTCCACCCCCGCCCTTACCCCCACCCTGCCTCTATGGCAGTCATTTTTCTTCTCTCCCCACCCCTCCAGTCTATCTGTCTCTATTTCTATCTCCTTTTGGCATTATGGTTTGTACTACAGGTACTGAAAGGTTATCATGCTAGACCAGTCTTTTTAATCTCTTCTGATTTATAGATTTTTTTTTTTGTTAAGTTGTGCCTTGTCAACTGTTAAATCCTTTCACCACCTTCTTAATTTCTTTTCCTTTCACTGTAGTTTTAGAATTTTTATTAAGCTTTTTTTCAAAACTTCCGAATCAATTAAAAAAGTAGTTTTTAATTCCTTACAGAAAATGCCAGGCTTTACTTTGTTTCGCATTTGGCCTGGTGATTCCTCTATTGTCAGTGGAGTTGTTTGACAGTCTACATCCATCAGCTCACAATTATTGGTGGCTGGCGTCTCTATTCTTCTTCTCGCTTATATTGTCACTTGTACCTGTTTATCCTCCTCAGTGGTTACCTTTAAATTCTTCCCATTGGCAACTGACCACTCTGAACCAAGATTTGAGGAGCTCTGGATGAGCAGGGCCAGGGTCACAGCTGTGCTCCATTTGGGATGGCTCAGCCCCTGAGTTGTAACCCTTCAGGACCACAGCAAGAGAGCCTGAGGACTAACTGGTCTACAGAACTGAGCTTATTATGGCAAGGAGACCGCGGAATTAGAAAGGACGGTGGGGTCCAGGGAGGCCCCTGAGACAGCGGTGGAGAGGAACAATCACTCTAGTGGCAGGTGTGAGATTGGAACAGTGTATGCCTGAAACCCTGTCACTAACAGTATTGGAAGTCATGGTGACTAAACTTTTTTTTTTTTTTAATACCGTGTCCAGTTGTTCTGATTTGGAAAACTGGTCAGTCCTAATTTCCTCATGTTTCATTATCAGAAGTCACAGTCTATTCCAGGAAACACTGCACCAGCCTCATCAGTGACCTTCACTGCATTGGAGTAATTTTTTTTCCTGCTATTTTTCCCTTTTGGGAATGAGTAGAGAGGAATTGGAACTCTCCTGGAAGGGAAATAGATCTAACTTCTCATCCTTCTTCTTGACCAAACCTTCGAAGAGTGAGAGGGTTTTTGAATGGTTGAGACATGATGTTTTGGTGGAAAAGAAGAGAATTTCTAATCGGATCAGTCTTGTCACTTTTTGATTATCATCTTCAAGTTATCAGAGATTAAGCATGTAATTCTTTGAGGGGCATGTTTTTGGCCATAGCCATCTGTGCTCAGACTTGCTCCTGGCTCTGTTCTTAGGGATCACTCCTGGTGGTGCTCAGGCAATTATATACAGTGCCAGGGATTGAACCAGGGCCGGCCATCTTTCAGCCAGACACCTTAACCCCTGTGCGCTCTCTCTAGAGCCTTGATGTATAATCCCTTATTTTCTTTGAGATTTCATTGTGTAAGTCCGGTGTCCCCACTAAGATAGTGTGACTCCTTATGGTCCTAGTAGGGAGTAAAACCTCTTGTTTTCAGAGGGCAAATGCCATTTATATGAGGAACTGATTTCTTTTTCCCTATAAACACAGCTCAAGAAAACCGGCAAGTAAGTGAGTCTGTATACACGGAGCAGGAAGTTGTCCGTCTTGCTGGGTGAAAGCATGATTTTTAGAGCAGCAGCAACTCTCTCCCAGGGCAGTTTTTCCATAATATATATGTGTCTTCTCATGTATGAATGTGTCAGCTTAAAGTAATTAGAAAGGAAATTTTACTTAAGATTATTGCAGTCTCACTCCACATGGGGATACATTTTTAAGGACAGAACTTTGCAGCAGTCAGGCAGCTCTTGAAAATCATGTTCTTTCTTTGGAGACACATCACTATTAATGCAGCTGAGTCTAGAGAGAAAGGTAGGTGAATGTGACATGAGCTATTCGTTGTTATTGACAGACATTCAGATAACACATCTTCCGATTCCAAAATCCTGTCTCTGAAGCATCTTGTAAATGGTTGGCAAAGGCCTCTCCAAATAGTAACATGTTTACTGCACTGCTTCAGGAAACCCTCCAAGAATGAGAAAAATACTCTGAAGGTGTATCTATTATTTTTCTTTCTTAAAAAAAATTACTCATTGTGAATTACCAAGTTATTCATGATTGGGTTTTGGGCACATAGCGTTTCACCTGATTTGAAATTTTATTGGCATGAAGATGACTCTGAATCAAGTGGGTTTTCTGTAGTCTTTGCTTTGTACCATCCTCCATAGGTGACCTGGATAATAGGAGCTCAATTGTTCAAAGAAAATTTGGGATATACAGCCCTACTGTGAACTGAAGCATACAGGAAGAGAGATCTCAGATGATCTAACTGGGGCACAAATGCATTCTGGGGAAAGAAAACATTTTCCTCTTATTTATATTGCTATGTACCTAATCCCTAAATAGCTAGATTTAATATGCTTGCAGAATGGTTTGTGGCAAAGCTTGTGTGTTCTGTATGTTACACTTTTCCATCGCCATTGACATGCTTTCATAGTCTCTTCATCCATGTGGCATCAAAGATTACTTAAATAAAATAAGGCACCGGGAATTTGTGTGGAATCAGTAAGTAGAATCATCTATATTATCATATCTTAGAGAACTTTACAATGTGCCTCTCAAATACTTTCCTTATCCCTTGCGGATCACAGCTCCAAGATAATCTGTTGCTTAGCAACTGGATGATATATGATGGAACACTTTAAAAGAACTTTAAGTGTTAACTCCTTAGAAATTGAGAGATACAGTCCTTGGACATTGTGAAAAGGTGCAAGAATTATGCTCAGAAAAAAGGACCACAGAAAAAAACTGTCTTGAAAGAAGACAGAAAAGAGCTCATAACCATTTGAATAAACACCTTCCAATTTAGAAAACTCAGTCATATTTAAAAAAATAGAAATAATTTTTCTGAAGAATGAGAGGTTGGTGTTCTTTTGAAACTTCTCCTCTCTAATGGGTTTCTCATCACCTCTTGAGTCATTGCATTGTTGCACCAAACCCCCAAGCCAGGTGTGCGGTGACGCAGTTCACTCTGCCTTCCATAGACCGGGGCTGAGCTTCCAGTCTTTGTGTTTTGTTTTTGTTTTTTCTTTTCTCCCTTGAGTTTCTGCTTTTGAAATCCTGTAGAATGATGGTTGGAACATTAATTTTAACCTGAAGTGAAAAGAATCATAATTAGATCATAATTAGGATGAATTTCCTTTTATCATTATAATTTTTCACCAGTGACTGTTATGTGTGTGTGTGTGTGTGTGTACGTGGAGATGTGCATATGTGTGTGCGCACATGTGCCTGATTTTACTCTTTTTTTTTTTTTATGAAAAAGTCTTATTGACCCAACTGGCCTGGCAATAATTGGTGAGTGCAGGCAGAGATGAGCCCTGCTGGACTTCTTAGTTCAGATTCCTCCCTCTCCTGCACGGGGACTGTAGTTTAGTAAATGGCGTCTTCTGGGAAGAGAGGGAGACAGGAAGCAATGTCTGAGTTTGTGCAGCTATTTTGTTTCCAAGGGTCCTTCATGTCTCGTCCTTGCAGCTTCTCTCTTCACCTCGACCTCAAGCACTCCATGATCTTCCCTGACTTTTTTTTTCCATGATCGTATAATAAATTCACATACTTACATAGGGAATTACAATACACAAACAAGGCATGTGGAATTTTTTGAGAAATGGTAAAAGTGCTTTTATCTCAATATTTCAGAAATCCCCTTTGTTTTTTAAATTACTCATAATGTCTCTATCCTAATAAAGTTTGCTACAGTTCATTTGACAGTGTCATGGTGATAGACATTTAAGTGCAGTTAGTGCTCAAACAAGACAGCAAAGTAAACCTCTGTTACTTGAATTTTTATATCTAGTGCATTTGGTTTAAGAGGATGAATTCCCCAAAGTGATAGTTCTAGATTAAGGGGTTTTTTTTCCATGTGGGTTTTTGGTTCATTTTTAATTTTTTCTCAGAGGAGGGAGTCCATGCCTGTCTGTGCTCAGGGCTTACTCCTAGCTTTGTGCTCAGAGATCACTCCTGGTTGTGTTCAGGGTCATGGCATCAAATCACCATTGGCTTTGTACCAGAAAAGAGCCCCGATTAAACCTGTACTAAGGTTTCTTTCTTTTTTTATTTTGTAACTTTATTGAATCATCAGTTTAGGTATATACATTTAACACCAGTCCCCCCACCATTGTACCTTCTCAACACCATCATTTCCAATTTTCCCAACCACCCCGTAAGCCTGTCCCCATAGTAGGCTCTCAATAACTTATTTTGTATTGCTTGTTATAAATAATTTGCTAAAAGGCTGTTCAAAAGAAGAAAGTGAAGTTTGCTGTATCTCACAATAGAGCCATTAAGCCCTTGCTAAGCTAAGATGTTGTTACAGGTTAAGTCTTCTGTGTTTATATTTTGTTAGTTGAAATTGGTTGCCATGTATATCACATCCATCCAATCTGGTGTGCTACTCCTGGTTTATCAGTGTGTAGAGCTCCAGGGTGTCCAAATGTTTTAATGGGATGATGCAGCTGGAATTGAATTTTTTTTTTCCCCTTTATTTTATTTTATTTTTTTTAAAGTTGTAGATTTACAATTTTTTGTGCTTTGGTTTCAATTATACAATGATCAGATACCCATCCCTCCACCAGTGCCCATTTTCCACCACCATGGATAATATCCCTCCCACCCCCATCCCCCCATCCCCCCGTCTCTGTGGCAGGGCAATCCCCTGTGTTCTCTCTCTCCTTTTGGGTGTTGTGGTCTGCAAAAGAGGCATTGAGTGGCAAACATGTTCAGTCCATAGTCTACTTTCGACATGCATCTCCCCTCCTGGGAGGATCCTCCAAACATCCTTTATTTGGTGCTCCCTTCTCTATCTGAATAGCCCTTTCCTCTAGGATACCCGGCTGGCCTCTAAGTTATGGAGTAATCCTCCTGGTGCTGATCTCAGCTATTCTTGGGTATTAATCTCATACTTTGTTACTTTATATCCCCCAGATGAATGCAATCTTTCTATGTCTATCCCTCTCTTTCTGACTCATTTCGCTTAGCATGATACTTTCCATATTGTACCACTTGTATGTAAATTTCATGACTTCATCTTTTCTAAGAGCTACATAGTACTCCATTGTGTAGATGTACCAAAGTTTCTTTAACCAGTCATCTGTTCTTGGGCATTCAGGTTTCTTCCAGTTTCTGGCTATTGTAAAGAGGGCTGCAATGAACAAACAAGTGCAGATGTCACTTCGACTATACATTTTTGCCTCTCTGGGATATATTCCCAGGAGTGGTATTGCTGGGTCAAATGGGAGCTCAATTTCTAATTTTTTGAGAATCGTCCATACTGTTTTCCAGAAGGGCTGAACCAGTGGACATTCCCACCAACAATGAAGGAGTGTCCCTTTCTCGCCACATCCACGCCAGCATCGGTTGCTTTTGTTCTTTTGAATTTGGGCCAGTCTCTGAGGTGTGAGATGGTATCTCATTGTGGTTTTGATCTGCATCTCCCTGATGATTAATGATGTAGAACATTTTCTCATGTGCTTTTTTGCCATTCGGATTTCTTCTTTGAGAAAGTTTCTGTTCATTTCATTGCCCCATTTTTGGATGGGGTTGGATGTTTTCTTCTTGTGGAGTTTAACCAGTATTTTGTATATCCTGGATATCAATCCCTTGTCAGATGTGTATTCGGTGAATATCCTTTCCCATTCTGTAGACTGTCTTTGTATTTTGGTCACTGTTTCTTTGGAGGTGCAGAAGCTTCTTAGTTTCAGATAGTCCCATTTATCTATCTCTGTTTTCACTTGCTCGGCCAGTGGCGTGGCATCTTTGAAGATACCATTAGCTTCAATGTCATGGAGGGTTTTGCCAACTTTATCTTCAATGTACCTTATGGTTTCTGGTCTGATGTTGAGGTCTTTAATCCATTTTGATCTTACTTTTGTACATGGTGTTAGGCAGAGTTCTGAGCCTATTTTTTTGCATGTAGCCGTCCAGTGATGCCAACACAATTTATTAAAGAGGCTTTCCTTACTCCACTTCACATTACTTGCACCTTTATCAAAGATTAGATGAGCATATGATTGAGGAGAGATGTCAGTGTATTCAACCCTGTTCCATTGGTCTGCAGTTCTGCCTTTGTTCCAGTACCATGCTGTTTTAATTATTACTGCTTTGTAGTACAGTTTGAAGTTCGGGAGGTTGATTCCTCCCATTTTCTTTTTCCCAAGAATTGCTTTAGCTATTCGTGGGGGCTTATTGTTCCATATAAATTTCAAGAGTGTTTGCTCCATTTCTTTGAAGAATGTCATGGGTATCCTTATAGGGATTGCATTGAATTTATACAATGCTTTCGGTAGTATTGCCATTTTGACAATGTTAAGTCTCCCGACCCATGAGCAGGGGATATCTTTCCATTTCCTCATGTCCTCTTTTATTTCCTGAAGTAGCGTTTTGTAGTTTTCTTTGTACAGGTCCTTTACTTCCTTAGTTAAGCTGATTCCTAGGTACTTGATTTTCTGGGGCACAATTGTGAATGGAATTGTTTTTTTCATGTTGCTTTCTTCTCTCTCACTGTTTGCGTATAGGAAAGCCATGGACTTTTGGGTATTGATTTTATAACCTGCAACTTTACTATACGAGTCTATTGTTTCTAAGAGTTTTTTGGTGGAAGTTATTGGGTTCTCTAAGTAGAGTATCATGTCATCTGCGAATAGTGAGAGCTTGATTTCTTCCTTTCCTACCTGAATGCCCTTAATATCTTTTTCCTGCCTAATCGCTATTGCAAGTACTTCCAGTACTATATTGAACAGCAGTGGAGAGAGTGGGCATCCCTGTCTCGTCCCTGATCTTAGAGGGAAGGCTCTCAGTTTTTCCCCATTGAGGATGATGCTTGCTGTAGGCTTGTGGTAGATGGCTTTAATTATGTTGAGGAAGGTCCCCTCTATACCCATTTTGGCTAGGGTTTTCATCATAAAGGGGTGCTGGATCTTATCAAATGCTTTCTCTGCATCTATTGATATGATCATATGCTTTTTATCTTTTCTTTTGTTGATATGGTGGATTATGTTGATTGATTTCCGAATGTTGAACCATCCTTGCATCCCTGGGATGAATCCTACTTGGTCATGGTGTATGATCTTTTTGATGAGTAGTTGGATTCTATTTGCTAGTAGTTTGTTGAGGATCTTTGCATCTGTGTTCATCAGGGATATCGGCCTGTAATTCTCTTTCTTTGTGGTATCTCTGTCTGCTTTTGGTATCAGTGTGATATTTGCTTCGTAGAAACTGTTTGGAAGTGTTTTTGATATTTCAATTTCGTGGAAAAGCTTAAAGAGTATTGGGAGTAAGTCCTCTTTAAAGATTTGGAAGAATTCACTAGTGAATCCATCCGGGCCAGGACTTTTGTGCTTGGGGAGACTTTTTATTACCATTTCAATTTCCTTGATGGTGATAGGTCTGTTCAGGTATTCCAGGTCTTCTTGGTTCAGCCTTGGGAGTCTGTAGGAGTCTAGGAATTTATCCATTTCCTCGAGGTTTTGATGTTCCGTGGCATAAAGCTTCTCAAAGTACTCCCTGAGGATCCTCTGAATTTCTGTGGTTTCTGTTGTAATGACCCCCTTTTCATTTCTGATTCGGTTTATTAGGGTTTTCTCTCTCTCTTTCTTTGTGAGTTTTGCTAGAGGCTTATCGATCTTGTTAATTTTCTCAAAGAACCAGCTCTTGGTTTCATTGATCTTTCGGATTGTTTTTTGGGTTTCCATCTCGTTAATCTCTGCTCTGAGTTTTATTATTTCCTTTCTCCTGTTCGGGTTGTGCTCCTTTTTTTGGTCCTTCTCCAAGCTCTTAAGCTGTGAGGTTAGGTTACTTATGTGTGCTCGCTCCTCCTTCCTGAGGAATGCTTGTAGAGCTATAAACTTTCCTCTTAACACAGCCTTTGCTGTGTCCCATAAGTTTTGGTAACTCGTGTTCTCATTTTCATTCGTTTCTAGGAATCTTTTGATTTCCTCTTTGATTTCCTGTCTAATCCACTCGTTGTTCAATAGTGCACTGTTTAATTTCCAGGTGTTTGATTTAGTTTTCTGTTTTTGTGTGTGATTTACTTCTAATTTCAGCGCATTATGGTCTGAGAAGATTGTTGATACAATCTCTACCTTCTTAATTTTATGGAGGCATGTTTTGTGGCTCAGCATGTGGTCTATCTTGGAGAATGTTCCATGTACGCTTGAGAAGAATGTGTATTCAGCTTTTTGTGGATGAAGTGTCCTGTATATATCTACTAAGTCCCTTTCTTCCATTGTTTCCCTCAAATGAAGTATGTCCTTGCTAAGCTTGAGTCTGGTTGATCTATCAAGAGGTGACAAAGCAGTGTTGAAGTCTCCCACTAGTATTGTGTTGCTATTGATGTCTTTTTCCAAATCTATGAGTAGTTGTTTTAAGTACTTTGCTGGTCTCTCATTAGGTGCATATACATTTATTATTGTAAGTTCTTCCTGTTGTACAGATCCTCTGATCAATAAGTAATGGCCTTCACTGTCTCTTATGACCTTCCTCACTCTGAAATCAATGTGGTCTGATATAAGGATGGCTACCCCAGCTTTTTTATGGGAGCTGTTTGCCTGTAGGATTGTTTTCCAGCCTTTGACTCTGAGTCTGTGTTTGCTTTGACTATTGAGATGCGTTTCTTGCAGGCAGCAGAATGTTGGGTTCAATTTTCTAATCCATCCTGCCACTCTATGTCTTTTAATTGGTGCGTTTAGCCCATTGACATTGAGAGAGATTATTGTTATGGGATTTTGTCCCATTGTTCTGTTGAAATTTGGTGTATTTGAGGGGCCTTTCTTGCCTTAAAGTAGCCCATTTAGTTGTTCTTGTAACCATGGTTTTGAGTCTATGAAGTTCCTGAGCTGTTGTTTGTCTGTGAAACTGTGTGTTGTTCCTTCTATTATGAATGAGAGTCTTGCTGGGAAAAGTATTTTGGGGGAGGCATTTATTTCATTGAGTTTTTTTACTATGTCCCACCACTGTTTTCGGGCCATGAGGGTTTCATCAGAAAAATCAGCTGTGAATTTTAAGGATGCTCCTTTGTAAGAGATTTCTTTCTTCGATCTTGCTGCTTTCAGAATTTTGTCTCTGTCTAAGGTTTTGGTCATTTTGATCAGAATGTGTCTTGGGGTATTTTTATTCGGATTTCTTCTAGCTGGTACCCTTCGGGCCTCCTGAATGTGGTCACAAGTTTTCTTCAGCTCTGGAAATGTTGTAGCAATGATGTCTTTGACAGTTTCTTCTTCATCGAGGTTTTCTTCCTGTCCCTCTGGGACTCCAATAATTCTTATGTTACCCCTCTTGGCTTCATCACGATCTTCTCTTGCCATCTGTTCCCGAATTGTGAGTCTCTTTTCCATTTTCTGCTCTTTTCGGGAGAGTCTCTGAACTTCATCTTCGAGCTCACTGATTCTGTTCTCAGCCGCTGTTACTCTGCTGCTGAGGCCTTCCACTGAGCTTTTCAATTCGCCTACGAGATTTTTCAGGTCTGACATTTCTGATTGCATTTTCCTCATTTCTGCCTTCAGATCCTCTTGTCTTCTATTGGCATTGCTTTCCATTGTTTCTTTTAATTCCCTAAGCATCCTAAGTAGCTCCCTTCTGAATTCCTTGTCAGAGAGGTTGTCTAACACTACAGTACTGTTGGTGTCATCTGGGCTAGACTCTTCAATATGAATGTTTGGTGGGCTTTTGCGTTGCTTTACCATTGTGAGAGGTGTGGTTTAGTCCTTCACGTTCAGTGTTACTATTCTGCTTGATATGCAGTGTGAGTTAAGATAGGCTTATGAGTTATTGGCAACTGTATTTCTAGTGGCTGAGCTAAAATAGAGAAGTTTCCATCTAAGAAGTTAGCTTATGCTTCCTATGGCATACGTAGTGGGAAAATATTTCGCGGCCGCGTTAGCGGCCGCGGCTCCGGAAAGAGTCCCTGGCACTGGGCGAGGAGTTGGGAATGTCTCCTGTTTGGAATTGGAGCCGTTCAGCTTTGTTGCCCAGAGCTGGGCCTCTGTGCCCGTCCCACGCGGCTCAGGGGTTGAAAACCGGCTGTCTCGGGGCTGTTTCTAGCTGCGCGTGCCCAGAGAGGAACCCAGGCCCTTGGGGGCGGGCTGTACCTGTTGGAATTGGAGCCGTTCAGCTTTGTTGCCCAGAGCTGGGCCTCTGTGCCCGCCCCACGCGGCTCAGGGGTTGAAAACCGGCTGTCTCGGGGCTGTTTCTAGCTGCGCGTGCCCAGAGAGGAACCCAGGCCCTTGGGGGCGGGCTGTACCTGTTGGAATTGGAGCCGTTCAGCTTTGTTGCCCAGAGCTGGGCCTCTGTGCCCGTCCCACGCCGGAATTGAATTTTTAACTTGGGGTGTGTGTATGACTGCCTGGGCTTCCAGAAGATGGGGGAAGACAGGCGAAGGTAGCCCATCCTGACTCGTGAAAACCTTGAGATTTCAATCACAAAACCCACATAACTGAATTTTTTTAAAACAGATTAGTGTCTGGATGAGGCTCATTCGAGCAGTGAATCTGGCCTTCAGGATGGCAGCGATTGTGGAATGTGGAAGTTTTTGGCTGTTGGGGCTCTTTTGAGGCAGACACTAAGGCCTATTTGTTTCTGAAAGGATTTAGAGAATTTCAGGAGGTCTGAGGTCATGGTTCAGTGCGCTTACAGGCATTCTAGTTTGATCCCTGTCTACCTCTCATGCCACAGATTGGGATCCTTGGCACCATAACAAGAGTGCAAACATAACAGCCAAGAGCTATACACCCCTAGTCCCTGATATAACAACACTGTGCAACAAGGGATGGGAAGGGAGGAAAGAAAGGATGAGAGGGATTCACAGCCCCACCAGTGTCGGTGCAGGTCTGTATCTGTCATTAGCAACAGAAGCAGCAATCTTGTAAATTCTCCCTAATATGAGCAATAACAGACATATCTGCTCTTGGCTTGCATTTTTGTCATGATCATGAGCTCAGGTATCTTTTCACTTACTTATTAGCCACTGGCATTTCCTCTTGAGTGAATTTCCTGCTGGTCCCTCTGTGCAGCTTTTTAATTGAAAATCTCTTTTCTTTGGTACCAGTTTTGAAAGAGCCTTGTTTGTTAGGGATATTAACCACATCCTTCTTCTCCGTAGCAAGATTTTCCTCAGTTATCATTTGTCATCTGACTTAATGGTGTGTTTGCCATAAAATTATTAAAATTAAATATGTCTGTTGTTTCCTTTGTGGTTTTGTGTTTCCTGCTTAAGAAATTCTGATGCTAAAGTTATAAAATAGTCTCTTAAATTTCTTATAGTCATAAAAATACATCGATCTACTGAAGCTCTAATTTTTTTATCATGTAATTTTTGGTAGATGATTAACCATTATTGGGAGAAAAACTCTTTCAATTACATTTTTTTCAATATTATGTTTCAGCATATACTAGTGAAGTCAGTGAGCCCCCATGGGTGGCATATGTGAGACAGGGAAGAGAGAGATGGTCACTGTCTCCCGATCTGCCTCTGCCACCCCAGAAGCAGCTGGGAATGCTAAGACTGGTAAAGTCTGCAGGTGAGCTCCTGCACAGCCTGGGCCAGAGCCCTGGTAGCTCCACTAGGGACCATCAAGCCACACTTGACATCCTCTTGGTCTTCTTGACACAGGAGTTGGTCTCCCAATTTCTCTGGGAGCTTCGGACTCAGGCTGGAGTGAGGAATTGCTCTTTGCAGGAAAGGAAAGTCAGTCCTAGGCCTTCCCCAGGGGAAACCTACCCTTTGCCCTACCTCACAGAAAAAATTTTCATGAGGAAACAAGCAGTGATGTAAAAACAAATTTTATTTGGAGGTAGCATATGCGCATGCTTCCTTTGTTCAAGGTGGCTTTAATAGGGTTTCTCAACTCTGCTGTACCCACGTGGGGCTTCTACCTAGGTCAGAGTCTGTTGTTAGGGTGGTTGCCAAAGGACTAGAATTGGGGATGGTCAATGGTCCTCTTTGAAATTCCTTTCTTTGGGCTTTGTTCCAGCTGGAGCTTCTCTGGGAAGGGGTCCAGTCTTCTCTGGGTCTCTTGGCACCAGGTGAAGTCATCAGTAAGCCTTAGTTCCTGTATTCACAGGTGGGTTTTTTGCAGCCTCCAGGGCTGTTCTTTCCCAGGAATTCCATAGTAATGGGGGATTCTTCCCTGTCTACCTGCCTACAGGACTAGGATCTATTTCTGAATTCTCTATTCTGATTATTCATCTGCATACCCCATGCCAAAGACATTGTTTTAAATGAGTCTACCGTATGATTGTATCTTCTGGAGGAAATTTTCGCTGTTTTCATTTTGCAAAATTTTGAATTCTAGTGTTCTCGTTCATAGAGATTTAAGAATAATCGCTTCCATTTTTCCTCAAAAACTCTGATTAGGGGCCACAGAGATAGTCTGGGCTAAGGATCTTGCCTTGCATGAGGTCAATCCTTGTCCTGTTCCTCGCACCACATAGAGCCACTCTTAAGAACAGACTCAGTAATAATTTCTGAGCACAGGTTGGGGTATGAGTCCAGAAATCAAATAAAAAATTATTATTGTTCTAATATTAGGAAAATGATATCAGTTTCCTTTGTGGCTTTTATAGCTATTGGTGCTATGCCACATGGAGCTGGATTTTCATTTCTTACATGTTAGTGTCAGTATAGAGAAACCTATTTGCTTTTATGTATCTGTATCATCAAAGAGTTCTTTCATTTTGTAATTATCATTGTAAACAGTCATGAAAAATTTCATTCTACTTTCCTCCTTTTCTAGTAATCTTGTCTTTATTAATGAAGTTTATGAATTTTTCTCTTTATTTTGGTAGTTCAGATATTTCAGCAGGATATGCCTGGTTGAGCCAAAAGGTCTGAATATTTCTAAGGACAGTTTTCTTGTGTTATTTCTTCAATTGTGTGTTCTCCATCTGGTCCCCTTTCTCCTTTAGAGTTGCCAGTTTTGCATTTTAAATTTGTTGGATCCATTCACTTTCCATTTTTCTCCTTCCTGTGTTGTGATAGACTTTTTATTTAACCTTCTGGACCAAGACTCTGCAAACCTCAGATTACTTGCCAAATCAATCCTGCTGCATGTTTCCATAAATAATGTTCTGTTGGAACAAGACCAAATCCATTTCTGTATGTATTATCTATGGCTGCTTTCATGCTACAATGGCTAAGTTGGACAGTTTCAAGAGACCCATATGGCCCCTAGAGTAAAAAATATTTACTAACTTGGCTCTTCAAGAAAGTTTGCCAACTCTTGTCCAGACAACGCACATTGTTCTTTGGAATTTCCATTCCCTTTGGGTTAAAGTTACCGGGTTTTTGCAAAATTCCAAAACTTTTCTGTTTTCAAAATTATTTGTCAGTGTGTTGTATTCTAATCACATCACTTTTAGGAACTTGCTTTCCTTTGTCCTTTCAGTTTTCCTTTCCTCCATCTGAGCGCTATTGCTTTTAGCTGCGTCTTCTCTCCGCAGGGATGGCCTCTTCTAGGAATTGTAGGTTTTCTCTTTCTGCTACTGATTTGCCTGCTCTCAGCGCCAGCTCTGTGAGGCTCTCAGGCATCTCAGGCGGTTAGTCTGGGCAGGAGGAGGAGGAGGAAGAGGACGAGGAGGAGGTGGATGAGGAGGAGGAGACTTACTTAGCCATGAATGCATGAAGTGCGTACTCTTCCTGACCTGGGGTGGGGGGGGGGGTGAGGTGGAGGAGGAGGAGGAGGACGAGGACAAGGAGGAGGACGAGGAGGAGGTGGGAGGAGGAGAAAACTTGCTTAGCCATGAATGCATGATTGTGCATCCTCTTTCTTTTGCACCATCCTGGAGAATCAGATACGACCCTTCCTGTTATATATCTCAGATTACAGAGCCAGACTGGTTCTAGCCTCTGGTTACCCCCAGGCTTCAGCTGCTCATGCTTCAGCTGCTCAGCTGAAGACTTCTTGTTTTACATATTTTAGTATCATTTAGTGAATTCAAAAGTAATGAGCTTGGAGACTATCTTGTTGGTTTCTAATTGGGATATTTACAATTGACTATTTCCTTTTGCTTCTCTGCATCTAGAAATAGTGGATGATAGGAATAGTTTATAGTGTAGACCAGTTTGGACCTGGCACATGTGTGATTAGTGGTTCTACAGTTATATCTATGTTTGTGCATCTATGCCCCTTCATTCATAAGACTCATGGGATCAATGTGATTGAAGAATAAATATTGTAGTTCAAATATTGCCTGTAGTCACACTGACAGAACCTGGTCATAGAGGTAAAACAATCCCCAGAGAGACCAAAGTTCAATGACCATATTTAATGACCCTTTATCCCATAGGCTAGAAGTTTCGTGAAAATACGTACTGACTTTTCATTCCTGGAGTTTATAAAATTCTTTAGATCCCATGAATTTTTTTTTCAGTTTATAGACTTTTCCCCTTGGACCAGGAATTTGCAAATTTAGAAGGTTATCTCCGACTGTCATTAACCACTTTTTCAAGCTTTTGTTATAGTTATAGTATAAACCTGTGAGTGCCCATTATCTCTAGTGATTTATAATTATTTGCCATTTATCATCATTTAATTATTTGTTACAGTAATTTATTTTCATGGCTTCAGAATCCTTGTTGCGCTGGAGGATTGTAAATCTGGAAATGATATAGAAAAACAATATGGGGCCATATTTTTACATAACACAAAAGAAGTGTAACAGCTCACAGGAGCTGTACTAATGCATCTTTGGCCATGATAACATTTGAGTGTGTGGGCAATGTTATTACTAATTCCGCATTCTCTATTGTATTATCAATCTGATTTATAATCTCATTGAACTCTATTTGAATTTTTCAATTCTATAGTGAATTCTGTTAGTCTGATACAGAAATGGCTTTCTTACTCTATTTAAGCATACGTGAATATGCTCCTTTAGACTTCAGTAACGGAAAGGATGTTTTCCCTTCCTTGAACTGTGGACAAAGGCAGATGACAGAGAAGCCAATGCCTCGTTAAGATTGCCTTAAAAAAAGAGTCTATGTGGTGTGAAATGATATCTCATTGTGGTTTTGATCTGCATCTCTCTGATGATTAGTGATGTAGAGCATTTTCTCATGTGCCTTTTTGCCATTCGAATTTCTTCTTTGCGAAAGTTTCTGTTCATTTCCTCACCCCATTTTTTGATGGGGTTGGGTGATTTCTTCTTGTGGAGTTTAACCAGTACCTTGTATATCCTTGTATATCCTTGTATATCAACCCCTTGTCGGATGTGTACTTGGTGAATATCCTTTCCCATTCTGTAGGCTGTCTTTGTATTTTGGTCAATGTTTCTTTTGAGGTGCAGAAGCTTCTTAGTTTAAGATAGTCCCATTTGTCTATCTCTGTTTTCACTTGCTCGGCCAGTGGCGTGACATCTCTGAAGATACCATTAGCTTCAATATCATGGAGAGTTTTGCCGACTTTGTCTTCAATAAACATTATGGATTCTGGTCTGATGTTGAGGTCATAAATCCATTTTGATCTTACTTTTGTGCATGGTGTTAGGCAGAGATCTGAGCCCACTTTTTTGCATGTAGCCGTCCAATTTTGCCAGCACAGTTTATTGAAGAGGCTTTCCCTGCTCCATTTCACTTTTCTTGCCCCCTTATCAAAAATTAGATGATTATATGTTTGGGAGGAAATGTCAGTATATTCAACTCTGTTCCATTGGTCTGCAGCTCTGCTTTTGTTCCAGTACCATGCTGTTTTAATTATTACTACCTTGTAGTAGAGTTTGAAGTTAGGGAGGTTGATTCCTCCCATTTTCTTTTTCCCAAGAATTGCTTTAGCTATTCGTGGGGGCTTATGAGATATCATTTCACACCACAGAGACTGGCCCACATCCACAAGAACAAAAGCAACCCGTGCTGGCGCGGATGTGGCGAGAAAGGGACCCTCCTTCACTGCTGGTGGGAATGCCGGCTGGTCCAACCCTTTTGGAAAACAGTATGGACAACTCTCAAAAAATTAGAATTTGATCTGCCATTTGATCCAGCTATAGCACTCCTGGGAATATATCCCAGAGAGGCAAAAAGGTATAGTCGAAGTGACATCTGCAATTGTTTGTTCATTGCAGCACTCTTTACAATAGCCAGAATCTGGAAAAAACCTGAGTGCCCAAGAACAGATGACTGGTTAAAGAAACTTTGGTACATTTACACAATGGAGTACTATGTAGCTGTTAGAAAAGATGAAGTTATGAAATTTACATACAAGTGGTACTACATGGAAAGTATCATGTTAAGCGAAATGAGTCAAAGAGCGGGATAGACACAGAAAGATTGCATTCATCTGGGGAACATAAAGCAACAAAAAGGGAGATTAACACCCAGGAATGGCTGAGATTAGTACCAGGAATTTTGCTCCATGAATGGAAGGCCAGCCACAGGCTCTAGGTGAAAAGGAAGCTCAGATAGAGAAGAGAGTACCAAATGAAGGGTGTTGTGAGGGCCCTCCCAGGGTGGGAGAAGCATGCTAAAAGTAGTCGATAGACCAAACATGATTGCCACTCAAAGCCTGTCTTGCAAAACACAGTACCCAAAAGAAGAGAGAGAGAACAAGGGGGAATACCCTGCCACAGAGGCAGGATGGGACGGGGAGGGGGGGGGATGAGGATTGGGGGTGGGGATGCTGGGACCCGTGGGGATGGATGACGGGCACTGGTGGAGGGATGGGCACTTGATCATTGTATAACTGAAACCCAAGCACAAAATTTGTAAGCCTATAACTGTACCTCATGGTTTTTCGCTAATAAAAAAAAGAAAAAAAAGAGTCTAAATAACCCCTTCGTGTTTTCTGAAGCCTGTGCAGGTTGATTGCTTTCTGCAGTCTCTCTTCTACTTCAGCAACCAGCCGTAAGTGGTTTCCCAGCCACTAGATTTGATGTGTCGAGGGAATTGTCCTTTCACACATCTACAGTTTTCTAACACCAACAGGACTTCCTACAGTCTAACTCAGTCTGTACAGTTATGGCACCATCTTACTAGATTCCACAGGTGATGGGCTCAATTTCCCAAAACTGCCTCCACTTCAGATGTCCCTGGCTATTGTGGAAGCCAGTCTCTCCTGCTCCTTCCTTGGATTCCAGGTGAGAGTTGCAAAACCAGGTCACCTGTGCTTCAGACTGATGGAATAGCTCATTCAGAGCGTCCCAGGAACCCCTGCTCAGGTTCAATTCTTTCATCAAGGGAAATCTACTTATGCATGAGGTCATCAAAGGCTTGGTATCAAAGGGTGTAACTCAGGAACTTCCCGGTGGAAGAGGTGCCTAGGGCAAGATGTGGGGACGTAGCTCAGAGCTGCTTCTCTGTCACTCTTGTGTTCCAGCCAGGAAGTTCTCTGAACCCTGTCCTTGGGGATTTTTATGAAGTTTTTTTAGTTGTCGTTTGGTTGATTTTTTTGTTTTGTTTTTAGTTCATTTATTTTGTTTGTTTGTTTAGTTCATGACCAGTGTGCTTAGGGTTTACTCCTGGATCTGCACTCAGGGCTCATATCACTCCTGGCAGTGCTAGGGATCGAACCCTGGTTGGCCGCATGCAAGGTAAACACCTTACCTGCTATACTATCTCTCCAACCCCTTTATGAAGGTTTTATACATGTTGATTCATTGACTGTTGGGTATTGAACTGCCTGAAGCCCCACTCTCCTTCCTGAAGGCAGAACTCTAGCCTGGGTTGGACTAGAACTTCCAGCCTTCTTATCATGCGGTTGGTTTTCCTGATAGTTGTAGGTGTTTTCAAAAGTACCTCATTCACATATCATGTCTGTCCTTCTCGAAACATAAAAAAGTCTGAGACTTCTGGAAGCTGGGAACCAGAAACTTTGAATGAACTCAAAATAGATGTGAGAAATATGTTTTGTTCAACTGAAGGAGCAAATATCTATATTTTTCTTATAAATCTCAGTATCACAGATGTGTCAGTATCACTGGTATTTAGAATGATGGAACTGAAAAGTTATTTCCAATATAGGTATGATAAACCCATTATTCTAGAAAACGTCTTTATTCGACAAAAGGGTTAAACTATGTAGAATTTTCAGAATGGTTATTCATTAGAAATTTAAGCAGAATTTTTCACATTTTGGCCATTAAGTAGTATTAAATAGTATTTTGCTTAGTTCTTTTATGAATTTATTCAACAACTCAAGTAGGTTTGGGCATTTTCCTAGGTACCATGGTTATACAAGTGAATTAAATAGCAGAGAAAACAATGTGATAGGAACTAAATTGTATGTGTAAAGGATAGCACTGTAGCACTGTCCTCCCATTGTTTACCGATTTGCTTGAGCGGGCACCAGTAACGTCTCCATTGTGAAACTTATTGTTACTGTTTTTGGCATATCGAATATGCCACAGGGAGCTTGCCAGGCTCTGCGGTGCAGGCGGGATACTCTTGGTAGCTTGCTGGGCTCTCCGAGAGGGATGGAGGAATCGAACCCGGGTTGGCTGAGAAAGGAGACAAAAAGGTGGAACAAAGAACAGAGGAGACGAGTAGAAAACAGCTAATAAATTTAAACCCAAATAGTTTAATAATTATATTAAATGTAACTGGTCTAAACATATAAATTAAGAGGTAGACCATATTAGATCAAATAAAATGTAAGACTCATTTTTATGTTGCCAATAAGACATTGATCTTAAATATAAAGACAAATGGAAAAGAGTAGAAATAGATATACTATTTAATACTGATCAAAAGAAAGCTGTATGGCTTTATTGATAACATATACAATGAATTTTAAAATTAAAAATAATTCTAAGATAAATATGATTATTTAGTAATCAGAATTTCATAATCAAGATAACATAATGCTAAAATATTACACATATGATAATAGGGCTACAAAATGTATTGAATTTAAAAATTAGCTGAACTGATGAAAGAAATAGGTGAATCTATCCTTATGGCCAGAGATTTCAGCAACCTTTTCTCAATAGTAATTTGGGGGAAAATGTTCTCAGTGGAAGAAAAGGTCTATGCAAAGGTCCTGGGATAAGTCATAGCATTGCAATGTATTTGGAGCAATGAGTTGGAAAGGTGGGTTTGAGGGTTTCTGGAAAGTGGTCAGGAGTTAGACTTGATTAAAGTTTATGGACCACGATGAGGGGTTCAAAGAAGGATGAGGGCAAAAAGGTTGACTTCACACTCTCACTTTGCTGTAGCGGATAATCATGAGATTGCTGTTATCATTTCTCCATGGCCTATGATGGAAAGCAACCGATAACCTTGTACTTCTGGACGAACTGGAGCTGCAAGGACCCTTCGGGAAACATGTTTGTTTTCCTCTCATTACTCCTTTCAGACCTAACCTGTTGAGATCTTTCTTTGGTCTGTCCCTGGATTTGGTCTCCAGGATCTAGCACAGCTTTTGAACTGATTTTCAGTTATGAAAGTCTTTTCTCATTTAATCGACACATCTGCCCTCCCCCTCCAGTTCAATGCACCTGCCTCTTTCAGCTCTAACTGGTCTTGTCTAAAACCCTGGAACTGGGAAGTCTGCTGGCTGCTGAGTTCTCAGATTCCTGGAAGAGAAAATGTGAGATAAATGCTGGGAATTAACTCTTCTTTAGGGGGGGGATCTTAAGTTATTGCATCCTAACTTTTGGAGGTGTGGGGGGGCAAGGGGGAAAGAACATAGTGCCAGGTATCAAACCCAGGGTCTTCATCCTGCCCTCTTGGAATACTTTGATGATTATCTATATCATCTTATATGCGTAGTCGTGCAATGCATACTCTCTCTCTCTCTCTCTCTCTCTCTCTCTCTCTCACACACACACACACACACACACACACACCACTTCTGGGCTGGCTGTGGTGGTGGTCAAGGGAAGCATCCCTTCAAATCTGCCACAGTCCTCTGCCTCTGATGCTTGTTATTCAAGTCCTGGTCCCATCACACCCTGGACATGCAGGCTCATGCCCACTGCCTGCTGTCCTCTTTCTCACTCCCTAGAGAGGCCGCTCAGGGCAGGCTTGTTCTCTCAGAGGAGTCCCTGGTTCTCCCATGAACCACTCTGTGCCTTCTCTGGAGGCAGCTTGTGGAGGCCTGTAAGAATTCTGTGCCTTCCTGCCCCTCTGCTTTCTAAGGATGTTTTCTTGGTGCTGCCCTCGCTGTGCTGGGATTGTCTCTTCTTAGCCCCCTCTTTCCTGCCTCCAGCAGAAAGGGGAACCCCCACACTCATTCCTGAGGAACTAGCCACTTGCTCTTTCAGTTAGCACGTATCCAGCCTTCTTGGAGCAGCTAGGAGAGAAGCACAAAGCAGTAGTCAGGATGATGTGTCACTGTGTCCCCGTGGTCCTTATGTCTGGGGGTCTCTTCATGTGGGGGCTCTGAGCTCAGCTTTTGGCTGTTTAATACCCTGTTACTGTGGGGGAGAAGTTTGAGTAGTGTACAAGTAAGGCTGATCCTTCACACTTAAACGTGCTAATAGAATGGAAAGAACCAAGTAACTGGGTGTTCCAGGATTCATTTGAAAAGATATAGCAGCAGAAATCTTAAGACCTCTTTGAATTAAAAGTATTTCTTAGAAATCAGTTCACATCGGTTTACTTTCTGCTCTGAAAAGAAAGACACCTCTTCTTAGGAGAAGCCTTTTTAAAAAGTGGCATTAAGAAGTTAGTCACCATTGTGTACATGCTTCTGGAAAAATTTTGTATGCCATTTAATGATTCACTAAATTAGAAAACACGTGGAGCATCTATAGATAATCAGTTTCCTATAGTCTACATAGTCATCAATCCTAGGCATTTCATTGGCAATTTTCATTAAGGTTCATTTCTTGTTGGCCCATTTTCTCCCAGAGTACCCTGTTTTTCATTCAGAAATTTATTTATTTATTTATTTATTTTAAAAAAGGCAATATTTAAAACAAACTAAAGGTGGAGAAGCAAAGGAGGCACTCTTGATCAAAATTATCCTTTAATTGTGTGGGATTGTGAAAAGGCCATTGATTGGGGCTGTTAGAAAGAGAGGATATTCTGTTGCTTTTAGACGCCCCCAGATTAAAGTGGTCTGCATCTTTCAAAGTTTAGATAAAAAGCTTGGCTTGAAAAAAGGAGTTAGACGGATTGATATGGCAGTTAGGGCACTTGCCTTGCATGTGGCCAACCTGAGTTTAATTCAGCAATGATCCCTGAGTGTGGAGCAATGAGTAAGCTCTGAGCATAGCCGGGTGTGGCCCAGTAGATGAAAAAAGAAAAGGCAGAAGTCATCTTATTAGAATTCTCCTGTGGCAGTAAACCTTCTGCCTGCAGTCCTTCTAGGAATGCACTCACTCACTTTATAATCCTGGGGGGGATAAGGAGTAATGTCTTCATGAAGAAAGTTGCTATGGGGGAGCACGCTTCTCCTTAGCATCTGCAGAAAGACCAAGGCTTTTGGGAGGTGGAAGGAAGTCAAAGGGTTCTTAAATTATTTCCTTTATTTACTTAATTGATTGTAATGCTGGGGATCGAACCCAGGGTCTCACACATGCGGAGTATGTACTCTATCTCTCAGCCACTTCCACAGCTCTTAAATATTTGGTGCAGCCCATGATGTAATGGATATCATGGTAAAACGAAGAACTGACTAGTCATTTAAGTTGGGAGAATTGGGAGACGCACTCATTTCTGTTTTGCTCTCAGTCCTGTGTGTTGTTTCTATTTCACCACTAGCATTTGAGAAAAAGACTGAAATTGATAACCATCAACTAGACTTTCAGCCCTCATCCCACTCAGGCGCCTGATACCCCATTTGCGTCATGGGAGATTGTGTCTGCTTTGCATACCTTTCCATGCTAACCAGAGATGTTTGGATGGTCCTTCACCCGACTTCTGCAAAGACATGGGCTTCAACTTTGCCTTTGGATGCAAAGGGAAAATTTTCCATGGGTGGATTTGGGGGAGTTTCTTATATTCTTACGTTCACAGTGGAATGTTTTTCATTCCTGAGTAACATTTGTGGGTGTTCCTCCACAGGTTGATGACAGCCTCCTCTTTTCCATTTTTTCTCTCTCTGTCTTTGCTCAGGAGAAAACAAGATGGGCAAAAGACACACACACACACACACACTTATACACACACTCACACACACACGAAAGTTTTTTTTAAAAAATAGAATAAAAGGCTAAAGTAGCAGTAAACCCTTTTCAAAGTCTCATTAGTAACAATATACTTGATGTTGATGTTGTGGCCAGTTCACATGGAAAAATCCTGCCTGTGGGAAGTAGTAGGGAGGGTAGTGAAAGCATCTGGTGAGGGGAAAAGGACATAAAAGGCAGAAAATGAGGGGAAATAGAGCAGGCCACATGAAAGTTCCTGGAGCAGACAGTAGACAGAGGAGCCACCATGTTTCTGCCTCTGCTTTAGCTGCCTCTGTTGTGCTGGCTGTTCTCTTCCGGGAGCTGGGTTTTATAGCAGAGACTATAAAACCCAGCTCCGGGAAGCACGCTGCTGCATTCGCGGCCTCTATCTCATTCTTATTTTGGACAACCTGGCAGGCTACTGAATGTAACCTGCCCACACAGCAGAGTCTGGCAAACTTCCCGTGGCTTACCCAATATGCCAAATACCAGTAACAATGATGGGTCTCATTCTCCTAACCCTGAAAGAGCCTTGAATATGGCACTTTTAAAAAATCTCAGGGCTAGGACAAAGGAGACGTTACTGGTTCCTGCTCGAGGGAATCAATGAACAACAGGATAATCGTGATCGTGATCGTTGTGCTGGCTGACCGTGGGGCTCGGCTCAGCCTCTCACTCTAGGCTTTGAGGTTGCCCACCTGACTGTGCTCACACACACTTTATGGTGCTTTCTGGAAGTCACCAGGGGTCACACACCCCATCAGGATGCCCCAGAACCAAGAACACTCTCTTGGGGTGCAGGGACCCCCAAAACAGGGAGCAAGAGGTGTCGCACTCAGGCCCGTGAGGCAACACTAGGCACTCGGCCCCACTCAACTCTCATCCTCTCTGACCTGAGCCTTGCCAGGCAGGGGCTTTTGCCACTGAGCCCTCCCCTGACTTCTGTTTCTAAAGTTGTTCTTTAATATCCAAATGGTTATTGATTCCCTTGTCCGCAAATTCCCATGCTCCCAAGAGTGATCGTTACTATATTTTCAAAATCAAGAGGGAAATAGAACAGTTGTCCTCGCCCTTTGTCCCCCACCGAGGTATCAACAGGCTGACACTCAGTTTTCTAAATATCCATTTATATAAAAGTCAAATGTGACAGGCTTGGTTCCATGTGCCTTAGACAAAAACTGATTCCCACACTTGATAAATGTACCAAGTTTTCAGTTGTACAGATCGTGTTGCCACGTTTGTCCCCCCAGTACATGTTTGATTGGATTGAGTTAGCCATCTTGCATTACCCTTCTGAGCCCTTTGGTGGAACGTGATGTGCCTTCCTGTTTCCTCCCTGTTTTCACTGACCTTCTTATGCAATGGTCAGGATCTCCTGACAGGGTCTCCAGAATTGGCCAGAGGATTTGGAATTGTTTCTTTCCCCAAAGACCTGAGGGTCTTTGAAGACCGAGGGGGTACTGGAGAGGTGGAAAACACTTCATCCACTGAGGCACTCAGAACTGATTTTATAAGGATTGATGCTCATCGATTTCTCTTGATCTGTGATATAATATCCCCAACAAAATATGTCACTCTTTTGCTTCCTGATTAATAATGACTTTTTAAAATTTGAAGCAATGTGATTTCCCAAACTTTTCATGGTAGTTTCATGCACCAACCCTCCGCCAGTCCACCAGTGTCCACTTCTCCCCACCTCCGCCATTGTCTTGGGTTTCTTCACCCACCCCCTGCCGTTGTATGCTCAGTTCTGTGGATCAGCTCTCTGGTTCTGTTGTCTCTGCCCAGTTGCTTTCCTCTTACTGTGTTTATATCCCCAGTTGAGACAGAGGATTCTGTGTCTGTCTCTTTCCTTCTTGGTGATGTCACTAAGCATATCCTATTCTATCCATGTAGGGGCAAAGTGCTTGATTTCATCTTTTCTTATAATATTGTAGTTGACTAATAGTGACTTCTTTTTTAAAAGTTTTATTTTATTAAGGGGCTGGAGCGATAGCACAGCGGTAAGGCGTTTGCCTTGCACGCACCCAGCCCGGCCAAACCGGGTTCGATTCCTCTGCCCCTCTCAGAGAGCCCTGCAAGCTACCAAGAGTATCTCACCACATGGCAAAGCCTGGCAAGCTACCCGTGATGTATTCAATATGCCAAACACAGTAACAAGTCTCACGATGGAGATGCTACTGGGTCCGCTTGAGCAAATTGATGAACCATGGGAGGACCGTGACCGTGACTATGATTTACAAAGTTATCCACTGTTGGATAGTGTTCCAGCACTGATTCTGCCATGAACCCAGAATAATAGGGACTCTTAAAGGCTCTCCTGGAGAATAATTGGAATAGGTACAAGTTATCACCTCTTTGAAATCCATCATGTTGACTGTAAGACATGTGCTTTGTAGACAGGGCTGTAAGATTTCACTGAAATAGGAGCAAGATGGAGAAAACAAAGCAAAATGACTAGTGAGTCATACAGAGCTATCAAGGAGAATTTTGCAGTGATCAGTGGTGGGCAATTAGAATAGGGCAACAAAACCTCTGAGAGTTGAAGGAAGAATACTTTTGGGCCCAAGAATAGGAAATGTTGTTTTATGTTGTTTTTTTCCCTGAGTTGCAGTGGACGTGAAAATTTATTCAAATGCTGATCATGTATGCAGTAATATGATAATGTCATTGTTCTTTTGGTGCATATAGAGTAAATAAAAACCCTTTGTTTTTCATATTGAGATGAATAAAGGATATTGCTCTTCATTCTATGAGCTTTATATTTGAGACTTTTTTCTGAAATGTTGTAGATTCTGGTAAGTAATTTTTCACAGAGGACAAATTTGATTCTTCATTGCTGTAAGAGTAAATTACAGGAACCTCTCTTCCCATTTCCCTCACTCATTCATCAGAATATGATACTTTGCAAATATGGTAAATAGCTCCTTCATATGGTTTATTGAAGTTGAGAATTTTTCATGAGGCTATCCCTTTGCTACCAGGGTCTGAGTACCTTGTATTTGTGCTGTGTAGTGGCCATTAATTAGTTTTATGATAGTAGTTATTATTATTAGATTTATTGCTTTTAATCGTGACTTTATTAGGATATCACTTGAATACCATTTGTTAATTTAAAGTGTGTGATTTGATGATTTAGGGCAGAGATTTTTAATTCTTTTATACCTGTAAACTGGCACCAGTCAGTGGGCCCACAGTTGAAAACACTGGTTGTTGGTCTTTCCAGGAGTTTTGCAGCTGTACGACTTCACCATGCAACCATGCAGATAAAACTCATTCTCGAACCATTCACCCATTCCCCATTGAAATCCAAGAAATGTTAGCAGTGACTGTTCATTTCCTCTTACCACCATCCCCCACCCCAGGGAAAGAGATATCTATTTTCTGTGTCTATAAACTTGCCTGTTCTGGATATTTCATAGAAATAAATTCATCCAGTATGTAGCCTTCTATGTCTGATTTCTTTAATTCAGTATAAGATTTTCAAGATTTGTTCCAATTGTAGCCTGAATTTGCAATGCATTTCAATCTATTGGTGAACTCCATCCTGTCATACAGATACATATTTAATTTATTCACATTTAGAATTTTATAGACATTTGAAATGTTTCCAGCAGGGTATGGTTTGAATAGTGAAGATCATGAATACTCATGTACGATTTTAATACATTTTTATTTCTGTGGGACTGCTGGATTATTTGATATCTACATTTAACTATATGAGAAGACTGCAGAATAGCAATGCAAATACCCTTCCCCACCAGTAGTGTAGGAGGGTTCCAGTTGCTTCACATTTTGCCAACAGCTGTCTTTATCTGTCTTTTTAAAAGTTATAGGGAAAATAATTTTGAATGTAAACATGAGCACTTAATGGCATCAGGTGTGAACCAAGTGTGACTGTCCTGAGCGAAGCAGGAAGTTTGCTTATGTCAGAACTCCGGGAAATGGAAGGCTGCTCCGGGTAGCACCAGAGGGGACAGAAAGGGACAACAGCTTCTAAAGGAATACATGAAGTACTAGCAGCAAGACATAGTCTATGAGGAGACCATGTCTATTTTAATCATCATGTCCTATAGGTATAACTTACAATAACAGTCTATGATGATCAGACACACACCTATTTTTTGAAATATTCAAAACCCCTTAAGATAATTTTTATTTTCTTGCTTTACCTCCCCCCTTCCCTTGTGTTGTTGTTGTGATGATCTGGAGTCACACACATTAGTTTGTGGTGCTTGCACATCTTTGGTTGCAGGTTCTGTAGATGATACACTTTTTGTGGAGGCATGTGGACTCACTCATGGTGGGATGGGACTTAGCATGTGAAATGGTGCTGGGGATTGACCTCAAGGTTTCATGTGAGTAAGGCAGACACTCTGCTGCTGAGTCATATCCCTAGGGTCTCACGTTCACGGTCGCAGGATACAACTATGTTGCCCATCTTAACAGTAAGATACATCAATAGGCAAAGCTGAACATAGGCCAAGCTCCACCCAGCTGAACCATAAGCTATTTTGCCCAAAAATTGACTCCCAGAAGCAATCACATAGCAGGGAATTTGATCAGACTTTAACCATACTTGTACTGTAGTTTGTTTCCAAGAATATTCTTTTGATATTGAATTGCATCTTGGGCCTCCCTGGGCCTTTAATACAGAGCTCTAGGTTTTCAGAATTACAGAGTTGTGTCAAAATGATAATTTTCTATCATTAGTGACCAGCAGAGAGTGTTCTTGAAAGATGAGTTGAAAGAGGGGGCTGGAGTGAAAATACAGTGGGTAGGGCATTCCTTTTACACAGATGACCCAGGCTTGATCCCCAGCATCCCATATGGTCCTCCGCCAGGAGTAATTCCTTAGTATGGAGCCAAGGAGTAACCCCTGAGCACTGCCAGGTGTCACCCCAAAACAAAACAAGAGTTGAAAGAGAGTTTTTTGGCCCTATACCTGCCACTATGGCATTGGACCCACCTGGCTAACCGCTCATGGTACTTACTCAGTGTACTGTCTAGGGTCATGATGCCCCTAATAAACAGCATCTGATCCAGAAACCAAGATCTTCAAAACAATCCCACAAAACACTTGCTTGACTCCGATATACACAAAGCATAACCTTTCCAGATGAGATGAAAAAGAGTGTTAGCTTTTGTCTTGTGATGGAAATTGCCTGTCAGTGGAAATTTCTTTCTTATTTGCTACTGGAAACCTCAGAGCTGATATTTTGTTGTTGTTGTTCAATTATTATAGCCAATTCACCAGTGTATTTAATATAATCATTTCTATGCTTCCAGTTTTCTGTTGTCGGTGTTGGATTTTTAAATATTCTAATCTTTTCTTTTTCATTTTTAAATAGATATGATAAATCACCTTTACATTTTTTTAAATTCACTGTTTGGAGGGACCACACCCAGCTGCTCAGACATTACTCCTGGTTTTGTGCTCAAGGATCACTCCTGGGAGGGCTTGAGGGACCATGTGTGGTGCCAGGGATCAAACCCAGGTCAGCCACGTGGAAGGCAAACACCCTGCTCACTGTATTAACTCTTTGCCCACACTTTTGAAATTTTAAAGACTCAACCCATGACATATAACTATATTTTCTCTCCGGAATTATCCACCTCTTGAAAATTGAATAGCACAGCAGTAGGGCATTTGCCTTATGCGCAGCCAGCCCGGCCGAGCCGGGTTCGATTCCTCCGCCCTTCTCGGAGAACCCAGCAAGCTACCGAGAGTCTCTTGCCTGCACGGCAAAGCCTGGCTAGCTACCTGTGACGTATTTAATTCGCCACACACAGTAACAACAAGTCTCAAAATGGAGACGTTACTGGGCCCACTCGAGCAAATCGATGAACAACGGGAGGACAGTGCTACAGTGCTTGAAAATCGAATGATTTGATTTAGGAAAGTGGCACTCCGTGGAGCTTCCCTTCTGTGCTCACCACCTTCTGAGCTATCTCTTCCGTGTCCAGGCTAGTGAGGTGGAAGAAGCAGAGATCTTTGGGTGTGCTTATAAAACTTAATAAGAAAAGACAAAATCCTTTAGCACTCCTCCCAAAACTAAATATCCTGCAGAGAAAATGATCTCATTTAATCTGAAGTTCTTCTGAGATTATTGTGGGTTTCCTTGTTGAAGACATGTAGCTATTGATGAATAGGATGAATCCCTACTAACCATCTTTTCCAGGGACCAAAAGAGATCCCATCCTTTGGAACAGGAGTGAGTGAGAGTCTCCCTGGTGCTACCACCTTTTTGAGAGTTCAGCTGAAACTATCCCTTGCAGAGATGGCCCAGGACCCAGAAAGGCTTCACACCTATGAACAGCCCACTGTCTTAATGCATTACTCTTGAGAGGGAACAGATACAAGTGGTCCCTGGGTTTTGCACATTCTGCATCATTTATCTACTCCCCAAATCAACATCCTCAGTGCTGTGTGATCATTGGTGGACATGGTAAGCGCACTCAAAAATTCGCATCAACTGACTTGACCACCTCAAGGAGATAGAACAAGACAGCCATCCTGCTTGACCCTCTTGATGGAAGGGAGAACCATCCCGAGACAGCACCTCTCTGGGAGGGGAGTGCCCTGCTGTCTTCACAGGACCCTGGTGGTTCTGACCAGCTGAGCTGCCAATCTCCAGAAAATGTCATCCAGCCCAAACTGAGCATGACTGTGGTCCTTGTGGGTCCTTGTGGGTTCTCTTCTTTGACATGACCTTCCAGACCTCCCTTTGTGAGCTGTCTCCCCAGGAAGCCCCGGTCCCAGTGTGATTGCTGTTTCCTCCTGCCTTGTGGGAACTTCTTCTGCCCAAAAAGGCTGTGGCTGGTGTGGCTTTGTGGGACACAGGGGACACAGGGGACATCCTAAGGCCGCAGAAAGCTCCAAGCTGTGTTTCCAGCTCCCAGCTGGAATGATGGTGATTGGGAATCGAAGAACATGGGTGAGAGTGTGCACACCCCAAAAAGGGCTCAAAAAGAGCTGAGTTCCCAAAGGACGTCAGCGGGGGAAGTTCTGGGTGCTGTTTCCTGCATGGGGAAGAGAAAAGTGAGAAGGTGAAGGAGAGGGAGGCAGTGGGGGAGCTTTTGAAGGTCTCTGTTTGCTTCAAGGACAGTTACAAGGTAGTGAACCCAGAAGGCCTAATTTTCAGAGAAATTAGCTTATCTAAGTCCTTCCACTTGAGCAAACTTTGTAGTTTTTTTTAAGGAGCTAGGACAAAGTATTATCAAGTTGCTTTTTTTAAAGACATGTCTGCACTCAGTAGGAGATTTTTGTGATCATTGTGTCCTTTTTAAATTTCTTGAAGCAAGTATGTCAGAGCTTATTACATTATTGTTCCTGTGGGAAAATATGATCAAGTTTCTTAATTTAGCTTTTTTTTTCAATTCCCCAAATATATATTACCTGGAGAGCACTGTGGACATTGCTTTATGCAGGTGCATGAAGCAACAATGATCCTTTTCCTCCAGGGAGCCAACAGCACCCAGGGTGGCAGTAACCTAGTACACCATAGTGTTCGTCACACTTGAAAGAGGGGCCATGTGCTTATGGAGAAAGAACAACCAGCCCAGAGCTCATCTGTCTCCCCCAATAAGAAGATGCCCCCTCCTTCTCAGCAGGGTTTGGGGGTAACAGCTCTAAGGCAAATTGCAACTTGGCTTGGAGGCTGGATCTGGGTTGGTCTGGAAGAAACTGGGGGAAGGAGTTGTAGGTGGCCAAAGCTCCGTATGTAAGTTAGATGTGGGTTGGGGAGAGGGAGGCACGTTATGGTGTGAAGAGAGGACAGCTCCCTGTTTCCAGCTTTGGACCAAAGTTGGAGGATTGCCCCAGAGAAACTATCATTTAGTGAATGCTACTGCTTAGGCACTTGTATCTTTGGGCGTTTATTGTTGTTTTGGTTTTGGACCACACCTGGCTATGCGCAGGGATTACTCTTTTCACAGTGCTCAGGGATTACTCCTTGCCCAGTTCTCAGGGCTTATTCCTTGCCCAGTGCTTAGGGATCACTCCTGGAGGGGCTCACAAGACCCTGTAGGTTGCGGAGGATTGACTTCTGTCAGCCACACACAAGGTAAGTGCTTAGTCTCTGTACTATCGCTCTGTTCCTGGGAACAGGTGTTTCATGTCAATCCATGATCTTCTAAATTTGACGAGATAGCAAGATATTATTATTTCCACTAAAGGGTAAACTGAAAAGAAATGAGCAATCTTCCTTGAAAGTACATACCTGGTTCTTAGTAGAGATGAAATTCAAACATACTCTGAGCCCCTCTCTCGGGTTTTTCTTTTCCTTCTTTAACATTTTTTTTTTATTGATTGAGGTTATTTGATTTACACAGCTGTTAATGGTGATTTCCCATTTACACAGTTCCAACACCACATCCATCACAGGTGAACCCACCTCCCTCCCCCTAAGGACCCCAATGTCTCCCCCTCTCAGCCCTCAACGAGGAACAATAGAAAGAAGGGGAGTATTTATTATAGTTGAAAGACCTAAAACTTAACCACTTTTACAATAGTTGTTTTAGGATCTTTGTTGATAGATCTGAGTTCCGAGAATAAACTGCTTACATCACGCAGCTGAAGTCAAAGTCAGGCCAGGCTCAGAGGGCTGGAGACTTGCCACCGCGCCTGTCAGAGTCCTACGTTCAGCCCCCACCCCACCCCCACCCCGTCCCACCACCCCCACCACAGAGTTCCCTGAGCACTGCTGTGTGGAATTTATTCTTTTCAAGTGGTGAATTCTTTTTTTTTTTTTTAATGTAGGAGTATTGCTATTTATTCAACCATTGATTAGGCTGATTGAATTGGGCATGAACTCCACACAAGTGGTGAGTTCTTAAGATCCATTTATTTCAATTTCTATGTACACTGCTTTTTACAAAAATAGTAACATTACCCAATTTTAACTTTTCTGTCGTGTTTTCACCTTTTACATTTAATTTAACTTTGGGGCCATTTATTAACTTATCCTTGACTTTTTATGGGACTATCTTTAAGTTGCCCCCACTTGGTCACCAACCCAAAATGTTATCAGCAAATTGTAGGAAAGGCTGGTTAATTGGGGGTAACCCTGTCTTCTGGGGAGCTGGAGAGGACAGAGGATGACCTTAGGGTTGAGATATTCCCAGGAGCCCTAAGGAAGTCGTGGGCTGGACTTGTTTTCAGTGGCTTGAATTATTTCACCCTTAGTTACCCTGTGACTTGTAAGAATCCTCCCAGGGTCCAAGTTGGAGGCTCTCAAATGTGAGAATGTCACAAGGATCCTTTGTGCCCCAAGTGCAAAGTGCTTCCAAGGTATTTCTTAGGATGTTGGATTTCATTTAAATAAATAACCCCCATGAGACTGGAGCGCTTACACACAATCATTTTCCTGCAAACACAGCAAAGGGCACGTAAAAATATCAAATGATTATTAACTTGGAGCAAGCTGGATGTGTATAATATCCTTTATGCTGAATTAATTGTGCAAAGCAGTGCGGTTCAGAGCACAAGTGCTGTGGCCATGGGATGATGTGTTTAAATGATTCAGTGGGCTGCTTAAAGCCACCACTTCATTTGTTTGCAGCGTTCTTCTGAGGAGCTTGGGTCGGAGAGTTGTTTCTGGAGGAGGGGACATGACTGTGTGCCTTATTCTGTTAACACTGTAAAATGTAGCCTCACATGGGTTTCCTTTCTCTCTCTCTCTCTCTCTCTTTTTGTTTTGTTTTGCTTTGGGACCACACCCAGCAATGCTTGGGGCTGACTCCTTGTTCTGCACTCAGGAATCACTCCTGGTAGTGCTCGGGGAACCCTATGGGATGCCGGGGATCAAACCCTGGGGTAGCTGCATGTAAGGCAAATGCTCTACCCATTGTACTATTGCTCCAGTCCCTCAGTCTCCTTTCTGTCCCTGTCCCTCCCTTTGATGATGATGCAATGACTAGGGCCACAGATGCCTGGCCTTGGTGCAGGCTGCAGCCCAGGTATCGGTCTGTGATGCTCACACCTTCAGCTCAGGTGCCCATGTGGGGAGGTGAACTCCTTTTAGGGGTTGTGCTCTGGCTGGAGCGATAGCACAGGGGGTAGGGTGTTTGCCTTGCATGAGGCTGACCCGGGTTTGATTCCTCTGCCCCTCTCGGACAGCCCGGCAAGTTACCAAGAGTATCCTGCCCACACAGCAAAGCCTGGCAAGCTCCCCATGATGTATTCGATATGCCAAAAACAGTAACAACAAATTGTTACTGGTCCCACTCAAGCAAATTGATGAACAACAGGAGGACAGTGCTACAGTGTTCTGGCACATTCTACGCAGCATTTGCAGTGGGGTGCTGCATGCTCACCAGTGGCTGCAATGGCTACACATCTTTTTTCTTTTTTAGTTGTTGATATTGCTGTGCTTGCAGGTGCCTGCGTGTTTAAGTGCCAGGCGCACACCCACAACTGGCATTGGTTGTGGAGTCCTGGTTAATTTGGGGGTAACCATGTCTGCCGAGGAGCCTGGGAGGACAGCATAGGATTGAGATTATTCCCAGGTGCTCTAAAGCAGAAGTTGCCCTTGCAGCCAGACTTGGAGTGCAGGGCATCCAGGCAGCAGAGGAGGTACCAGGCATGAGTGGGGCGTGTACTGGTGGCCTCAGGCTTGCCAGGCAAGTGCTCCTGCAGAACTGTCTCTGGGCCCCTCCCTGCTGTTTATTAAACAAGCAAGTCTTTTCTGAGCTTGCTTCCAGCCTGCCCCCTCTCACCCTCCCTCAGGACAGAGTCAGAATAACCCCCGCCTTCCACTCTCCACGCCTCATGCCTCCAGTACCTCCTTCCCTAGTTACTCGCCATTCTTTCTCTTCTCCTGCTTTCTCCGAGGGCCTTTCCAGGTCCGTTTGCTTGCTTGGGGGGCCAGGCCTCTCCCTTGACATCCTCTAAATACCTAGGGAATGAACCAGGGTCCAGTGGGGTTCTGTGTGTCAGCGGGCCCCTCCCCCGGGGCATTCACTCAGCATCAGACACAGGCTATGTTCCTGCTGCTGTGAGTTTTCCTCCTCAGATCGTGTGCAGTAAGATCCCCATGAAGTGTCTGGTGCTTAGTCCTAATGTATTTGTGGTATTACAGAGCATTGCATAAACAACTGAATATTAGTGACGGATCCCCTTTAAATACATTATGTACGTTTCTTTCTTAAATAGAATAATCTGGTTTTTGAGATTCCTGGTTCTCACCGTGAAGTTTTCTTAAGGCGACTTTTGTTGCACTCATTTTTCTCTTTCCTTTCTTTGGAGGAGTGTTTGGGGGCCACACCTGGCAGTGCCCAGGGGCTGCTGCTTCTAGCCTTGTACTCAGGGATCACTCCTAACAGTGCTCAGGGCACTCGAGATGGTGCTGGGATCAAAACTGGGTCAGCTGCATTCAAGACAAGTGCCTTGACCTGCCCCCCCTCCCCAATCCCCCAGGCTGACCCTCCTCCAGTCTTCAGTTTACTTTCCCTCTGAGGTCACAGGGAGTCCTCTCCTCTCTCACAACAGCACCAGTTGCTCCAATGCAGACTGCTTTCTTGCCTCTACTTACAGGTTTGCTGGTCTCATCTCCTCCTTCTAAAGCTCTTGGGGGCTGATATCACCACAGCCAACCCATCCCAGTTTCCTGCAGTGTGCAAGGAGCTGGAAGTGATTCATCTCCGACCTTCATTCACTGAAGGGTGGAGAAGCAAATACAGGAGCTTTTTGAAAATTACAATTCTATTTTTATTTGGCTTTTTACCCATAGATTGTGTTGGTTCTGAATGAAGCTTAGATGATTTTGTTGGTTACTGGAAATTATATAGTTACTGTCTTTTTTCCAATTTGGGCCATAGTCCGTTGTTGTTGGGGAGACCACGTGAGTTGGGGATTGAGCTAAGAGCCTAACTCAGGCTAGGCATGTGCTCTACCACCTGAGTTATCTCCCCAGCCCTGGAAATTGCATCCAGGTATTTGTATCTTGTTATAAAATCACCTACACATTTTTCTTATAAAGTCATCACTATGAGATGAGATTTATTTTAACATGTTGCTCTAATGGTCTTCAGCATTTATTTTTTTTTAAAAAAGGAAGTGCCTATTATCTATGACTTGGCTTGTCAGATAAAAACCTTCAAACCATCTTCTGTGTAGGAGGCACTTTTCAGCGTTCTGTAAGTGTGCTGATTGTTTGCATGTTTCCATTGTCACTCTCTGCAGAAGACACTTTTAATGGTGGCATTGTCAGATATTGCAGAATTTTATATTCCTGTTGCTGGGATTTTAATTTTACATTTGGATTTGCACTTCTGGCCTAGAAGAAAGATAGAAATCTTTGCTTCGTATCCAAACTTTAGACTTACCCTCAAGGAAGCCTTACTTTCGAAATCCATGTCGTTTTCTTATATGTGTTATTTTACCCACTTTATTCTCTTTCACCCATTTACAGAAAATGGAAGATCAGAGAGACCATGGATGGCTTCTCTGCTCACTCTTCACCACCAGTCACACTTCTTTTTTGCTTTTAATCATCCTGCGTAGACTCATAAGACCCCCAGGCACAAACGTACCACTAACAGAGTACTTGGATAGCCACCTCAACTTTAAATGCGTTATTATTTTCATCACCTTGGAAATGCATTTTTGAGCTAGTTGGTGCAGTGCACAACCACTCTTGCTGTTTCAGGGTCAGCCACCAGGATCTCCCCAGTTGTCCAGTCATGGAAGGCCCCAACTAGAGGCTATCGAAGGCCACAGATCAATCTGCCTGGGCACAAAATGCTCTTTCTCTCTCTCCCACCCTAACACTTCCAGCTGATCTCTGTAACTTCTGGTTTTTGCCCCTCTTATAAACATAGTGAAGTATGTCGGGACCCCTCTCCCTACCTCTTCCATTTCTTTCTCTTTGGTTAGTTGTTGGCTTGGCTATGCTGAGAGTCAGGGCTACTCTAGGTGGTGCTAAGGGAGCCATCTGGGTGCTAGGGATAAAACCAGGGCCTCACACAAGCAAGGCATGTGCTTCTACTTTCACTGCATACTCTGCCTCTCCACCTGTATTACAGGGAGAGTCCCATGGGTGGCCCTCTGGTTTCTGCTTGGAATGTCTTGCCTCTCCACGCTCTGGTCTTCTTCTGGTAGAGACAATGCTGAGCTCTAATGGGTGAGATGTCATCTTTTTATCATTGTGCATTCCTCACTGCTTAAGGATGATCTTGCTCAGGAGTATATATTTTATTTTCTTTTAAAAAATCTTTTAATTATTTTGTTTAATTTGGGGCCCCACCTGGTGATGCTAGGGAGACCAGGTGATGTTTAAGGATCGAACCTGGGGCTCCTACATGTGAAGTTTGTGCTTCCTTCCAGCCTTTTAAGCCATCTCTGATCCCCAGGATTGCTCATCTAAAATTTTCAGCTATTGTGTTCCCAGGGGATACGGGAATCACAGGACTAAATCACTAAAGAATTATAGTTGAGATCATAGCAAGAATCTATGTTATTTGACAGGCAGTTAAGTTTTTCAAATATTTAAGTGGCTAGGTTTTGCATATTAATGCCAACACTGAAAACATAGAGTAGAATGAGTCATAATTTAAATTTTGCATTTTCCAATAAATTCCCTGCTTAAGTCAGTATTTCAAAAACTGCTTGAATACATTCACGATGGGAAACATAAATACCCAAAAATATAATATGAAAATTGGAAATATTTGACTCTTTTTTTCTACTATGACAGTGCTTGGTTTAGTACTTAAATTCCTACAAACTTCTAAAGTAAAAAATATACACCTTGTGGAATAATTTTAATTGCTTTCTTACATTTATATTTTGTTCTATCATGATTACATTCTCCTGGTACATTTCACCAAATACTTGTAGATTGTATGGAATTCTGATAGGTGTGTGTAGGAATTAAAAATAAAAGAAATTTAGATTAATTGGGGGACACTATCAAAACAAATGAACTTGTTTAATTTCAAATTTCCCAAACTCTGATAATTTGATTTTTTTTTTTTATTTTTGGGCCACACCCAGCGATGCACAGGGGTTACTCCTGGCTCATGCACTCAGGAATTACTCCTGGTGGTGCTCAGGGGACCATATGGGATGCTGGGAATCGAACCCGGGTCGGTTGTGTGTAAGGCAAATGCCCTACCCGCTGTGCTATGGCCCCAGCCCCTGATAATTGGATTTTAAACAGGACTTTCCCCCCCCCCTTACCTTTACAAATTATGGAATGTGACCTAAACAGGACTTGTTATTCTCATGTATGTTGCTTGTTTTGTACTACATTTTGCCTTCTTGAGGTTAAATCTTTTTATTTATTTATTTATTTTTTCAGTTTGTGTTTTGGGTGTGTGTGAGAGGGATGCACCTGAGTGTTATTGGGACCAGGGATCCCTAGGACAGCTGATGATTCAGCCCTTTGAGACATCTTCCTTGTCCGGGGTGCTTCATCCTTCACTTGCACTGTACTTCTCAGCTTCCCACAGACATCTGTGTGGTGACACCTTGACCAGACTATCTGTCCTTAAGCTCTTCCACATCTTAGTGGTGGCTCATCCCACACCACATTTTAGAAAGTCATTTGGGGACTTGAGGCCAGATGCTAAGTGTCATGTGCTTTCTAGATATTGCTTTATTTATCCTCATGCTGGTGATAGCATATCTTACAAACATGCAAACTCAGAAAGGTTAAACCACTCCCACCTTGAGAGTGATAGAGATCGGAGTTGGCTTCAGGTCTTCTAAAACCCCCACTTGCCTCCTTGCCCTGTGCATGTCTTGCGGTGGCTGCTTGGGGTTTGTAGTCAAGTGAGAGTGACCACCCCAGTCTCGTGGCAGGACCCACAGGTACCAGGGAGGAGAGGCCACGAGCACTTAGTACTCAGGGCCCCAAGGGAACTACCTGGAGGGCAGGCAGGGATTCCACCTCCTCTGCATGCACTGCCCTCTTTCTCGGTGGTGGAGAGCCTGCTCCCCCACTGAGCCCTGTGCGTTTCATCCCGCCACCTGGAGTACACCCCGACTCAGGGCAGCTGCGCACAGAGCAAGTGCAGATGAACTGGAAACACCTAATTAAGCCGGAGGGTAGAAATGAGAAGAGGCATGCCCTGGAGAGCCTCACAGGTGCTCTTTACCAGCTGATGGATGGGATGGTTCCGTCTGGAGGACAGGTGGGTGGATGGGATGCTGGGGGCTGAAGACCTGTGTGTGACTGCAAACAGGGGCCAGGACTAGTGTTTCTGGCAGTCCCGCATAGGCATAGGCCTCTCCAGAACAGATGTGGGACCAGACCCGCCTGTGCCACCGTGAGGCTCCCTCGGCCCCGGGTGATGGTTCATTATATGTCTGGCACCCTGGTGGTGAAGAAACAGTAGTGTGTGTGTGTGTGTGTGTGTGTGTGTGTGTGTGTGTGTGTGTTTGGTCTTCAATTAGTTACAGACCAGTGTTCATAAAATACTATCAAATCAGATATACAAGAAAAGTAATTTTTTTTTAAAAAAATTACAACGCAGGGACTAGTGTGATAGTATAGTGGGAAGGATGATTAACCTGCACACCACTGACCTGAGCTCCATCCCCAGCGTCCCACATGGTTTAAAATAAAATAATTAAAATGAACAAGATTCAGCAGCAAGCAAATCCTGTTTGCAGAAATGTCATGGCAAGGCCTGGGAATTAGCTTGAGCACATGTTTAGTCGGTTGTGAGGCCCTGAGTTCCAGCCCCAGTACTCTAGGGATCCCTGGCTGGGCCTCCAGTGAAAAGAAAAAAGTTCAAAATAGGAACTGGGGTGATGGCTCAAAGAGTTGGAGCACATGTTTTGCGTGTGGTAGCCCTGCATCCAATCCCATGCATTGCAGGAGTGATCTCCAAGCACTCAGCTAGGAGTTCCCCTGAACATCCCTGGGGGTGACCAAAAAACGAAGGTAAGGGTATTGGGGGTGGGGGACTCCTCTCCTCCTATGAGAGGCTCTAGTGGAGAACCCAGTTCCTTCCAGCCTCCTTCAGCTTCTGGTGGCTTCTAGCATTCTCTTCCTCACCACCACTTTGCTCCGACCTCTGCTTCCTCAGGTACATGGCCTCACGTCTTCTGCCTCCTCATGAAAATGCTTTTGAGGACATTTACGGCCCCTCTGAGAATCCAGACTGATCTCCCCAGCACCAGGTCCCAAACTTAGTCTCTGAAGACCCTTTACCATAAAAGGGTCTCAGAGGTCAGAACCTGGAGCTCTTTGAGGGATGCTTTTCAGCCTTCCATCTCCACATCTGGGGAGTCATGGCACTGCCTTCTGACCTCCTGATCGTTTGCTTCTGTTGTGTTCCATCCACCATGCTCTCTCCTCGCCTCACATACACACCTGAGATCATCTACAGGGTGAAGACATTCATAATGGCCCATTTAATACAGTAACTCGAAGAACCATGGACCCCAACTTTCACACGAGCACACACAGTAACTGCCCAGACTCCCTAACTGCAGGCAACCCTGGCTGGTCTGACTATAGAATGAGTTCTTACTTTTTCTCTGGCTATTCCTTGGTCAGAGGCAGACCCCGAGATTTGGGCTAAAAGCGTGTCTCTGCCCGCCACATGCTGCAGAGCTGTGGGTCTGGCTCCTCTCCCTGCCAGCCTGCTGCGTGCCTGAGAAGACCCCGGGAGAGCCCTGCCAGCCTTTCCCGGCAGGGTGTCTGCAGCAGCACAGGGCGCTGACACCTGAGCCGCAGACTGTGTGGGGAGTCTGATCCGCCTGGGCTGCGGGCTCTCCACCCCGACACTGGGCTGCCGCTCAGACGGGAGTAGAGCTGTAAATCAGAAGGTGCGCACTAAGTTGGAATGTGCTTGCTGGCCCTAGCATTTTCAGTCTTTAAACATCCTGGGCTAACTGTAGAAATGAGGGCCGGGAGGACGGTCCATGGTTGGAAACTTGCCACAAGTTGGGGAGAAGGAGAGGGCATTAGGAAATGATCACTCTGGACAAGAACTGGGTGCTGGGAGTAGGTAAAAGGATATACGTGATAACTTTTCAGTACTTGTATTTGCAAACCATAATACCTGAAAGGAGAGGGGGAGAAGAAGGGAAGAGAGAAAGAGGGAAGAGAAAGAGAGGGAGAGGGAGAGGAAGAGGGAGAAGGAGAGGGTGAAGGAGAGAGATGCCATAGAGGCAGCCTGGGGAGATATTATTGCCATCAAGGCAGCCTGGGCGGATAGGGCATGTGGTGGGTGGGAACCTGGGGAACATTGTATGACTAAAACTCAGTCATGATCAACTTTGTAACTGTATATTTTACACAGGTGATTCAATTATAAATTTAAAATTTAATTTAAATTATAAAAGGTAAAAGGTAAAGGTAAAGGCCCTCCCGTTGATCGTTGATTTGCTCGAGCGGGCCCAGTAACGTCTCCATTGGAGACTTTGTTGTTACTGTGTCTGGCATATCGAATACGTCACGGTAGCTTGCCAGGCTCTGCCGTGCGGACGAGATACTCTCGGTAGCTTGCCAGGCTCTCCGAGAGGGGCGGAGGAATCGAACTCGGGTCGGCCATGTTGGCCGCTTGTAAGGCGAACGCCCTACCCGCTGTGCTATCGCTCCAGCCCAATTTAAATTATAAATTTAAAAAATAATAAAATTCCTGGGCTAGAACCCACCAAGGACTTCTGAGATCCCAGGACTCCAGGAGACCTTTCCTTCCTGCTGGTGGCACTGGCCCTGCTGGGCCCTGCTGTTGGCATGTAGCTGCCAGCAGCTCAGCAAGTAGCAGTGGTTGCTTTTTGCAGAAAGTCTCAGAGGCTTCCTTGAGAGCAGATTACGAGTCTTGGGTGCAGCCAGGTAGAGCAGATTCCAGAGAGTGAGAAACAGAGAGCTCTGTGCTAATCACAGCAGTGGAGCGAGGCTTCCTTGGCTTCCTCGGGCTTCTGGGTCGGGCTGTGCTGGCTTAGGTTTGGTGCAGACACAAACAACCAAGCGCGGGAATGTATCAGGAGAATTGGGACCAAAGTGCTCCTCCTTGGCTGGAAGGTGCTTGCCCCGGAGCTGCTTGAGGTGGGCCTGCAGCCCTGGAAACCCCTGAGAACCCTCAGACAAGCACAGTGCCCTCTGCCGCAGGGGGAAGTCCATCTGGTTTTCTGTCTTTTAATTACGTTTCATCAACAATGAAATTGTGGATGTTTCATGGATATGATTATGCATGATTTTTGCCTTCTTGTACATGACAAAAGTAAACATTGACACAGTTGCTTCTTTCCAATAGATCTTACTATTTTTAGAGCAGTTTTTAGATTCATTGCAAAATTTAACAACAAAAAGCCCCAGACATTTTTCATCTACCCTGCCCCTAAGTGGGCACTGTCTCCCCTGTTAACGTTTGTTATGATTGAGGAATCTAAGCTGGACTTCATGGTTAGCCAGAGTTCATGGCTTACATGGGGGTTCATGCATAGTGTGGTATAATCGCTGGATTTGGACAAATGTATAACACGTATAACCCTCGTTAAAACATTGTACAGAATAGATTCTCTACCCTGTAAGTCTCCTGTGCACCATCTATTCTGCTCATCTTTCCAACCCCAGTTCTTTCTCACAGTATCCATGATCTCGCCTTTTCTAGAATGTCATGCGATTGGAATCCAGTCCGCTGTTTTTCGGATTGATTTCCCTCATGTAGTAGTTTGCCCATATGTTTTCCCTTGCATGGCTTTCCATGCCTTAAGAGCCTATTTGGTTTAAGTGCTGAGTGATGTCCACCACACTTTATCAGTTCATCACTGGTTGCTGGGGTGGGGGGCGGGGAATTATGGATCGCTTTAAAAATCTGGGTGTGTACTTTTGCATGACATAGGTATTTCAGTTGTTTTTGGTAAATATTGAGTCTCACGATTGCTGGGAAATATGGTGAGAGTATAGTTATATAAGAAATCATCTTCCAAAGTACTGTACTCTTTCATATTCTCACCAGCAGAATAATGTGAGTTTCTGATGCTTTGCATCTTTGCCAGAATTTGGCATTGTTCACGTTTGGGATTTGTGATCCCTTGATAGATGTATATTGTTGTTGTCTTCATTTGTAGTTCGCTAATAACAAATAATGGGGAACATTTTTTATACGCTTTTATCTATCCATATGCTATCTTTGATGTAGCCTCTGTCGTGGTTTTTGGCTCATTTTAAAATCAGTTTTAAAAAATTGTTGAGTTTTGATGTTTGAATATTTTGAATAACCATCCTTTATATGACATGCCCTTTGTAAACAATTTCTTCCAGTCTTCTTAGTCTCTTGACTGTTGTCTTTTGCACACAAGTTTGGATATTTTAAGTGTAGCACTTGATGAATTATCACACAGTAAACATATTTGTAACTGTCACACAGGTTAAGAACCAGAAATCTCCTCTTATTCACAACTCTTAGCATTTTGACTTGTTAAACGATAAAGAAAAAGGTGTTCTGGGGTTATCATTTTATGAACCATATGGGGTACAGGGATCAAACCTCGGTTGACTGAGTTCAGGGCAAGAGGATTACCCACAAACTTTCTCTCTGGTCCCTCTTTTTCATTCTTACATGGAATGATTTGGGACTGGATCACAGCTATTGTGAATGGTAAGTTGAGGAGACTCCAGATACTATTATAGTCTCCTGAAGAATATTGAAATTTGGTTAATTAATTAATTAATTGGTTTTGGGGCCACACCCAGAGATGCTCAGGCCCTACTCCCAGCTTTGCACTCAGGGATCACTCCTGTCAGCATGCAGGGGACTACATGGAATGGATATCAAACACAGGTAAGCCACATGCAAGGCAAGTACCCTTCCCAAAATTACTGTTGTTCTATGGCTCTGTCCTGAAATTTGGCTTGTTTCTGAAGGCATTTGACTAGATTAGACTGTGCCACTTGAGGTGGGTAACAGCTCAAAACTAAAACTTGAGGCTTGGTTTGGGAGATACTACAGTGCTTAGTGTACATGCCTAGTGTGTGCCCGACCCTGGAACCACATGGCCTCCTGAGCATAGCTGGGTATGGCCTTGGAAGCCTCTGGCACAGCTGGGGTGGTCCTGGTGGTTTCCAGAACTGCTGGGGCCTAATCAACAATGGATCCTTAAGCCCCTGCTTTGACCCACTGGACCATCTGACTGAGTATTACCTGGAGTGGCCCCTGGGCCCCCAAGCACTGCTTGGGAGTCTCCCCCCCCCCTATATATATACACACACACACACATATATATATATACACACACACATATGTTTGTATATATAAATAAATAGACTCAAAACATTCATCTTTTTCAACTTTAGCCAGACTCTTGAAATCCGCCTTGTATATATATGGCTTAGGGTTAGCCAGTGATTCAGTAGAATTACTGTCTAGTTGCGCTGTCTAGCAATCCCTATGGTCTCTGTGGGTTCCTTGGCAAGACTGACGGGAATCTCTCTAGCAGAGTTTGATTCCTAGACTGCCCCAGGACTAGGTGTGCCCCCACAGCTGAGCTGGAAAAACCCAACAGGTGCCCAGATCCTTCTTCAAGGTGGCATTCCCCTCCCAGACGGGCCTGCCTTTGTTCATGCTCCAGAGCCCTGGGGTTGTGTTCTTTGTCTAGAGAGTTTTATTGTCATAAAAAAACATAGAGTTGGTGGTTTAGGATTTTATTCTTCTTGAAAGAGTAGCCTTGTTCATTTATATTAAATACAATAAGTGACATTTGCATGTAACGCTATTTTTTTTTAAATTGGCTTTCAGTTGCACTCACCTGCCCTATGTTCTGTACTTTTCTTTTCCTTGTCTCTTATTAATAAGTTTAGATATTTTATTTCATCTCTCTCCTCTATATTGCTAGTTATATATGTGGTTTATAATTATCTTCATTAATCGGTCACGGTCCTCCCGTTGTTCATCGATTTGCTCGAGCAGGCCCAGTAATGTCTTCATCGTGAGACTTGTTGTTACTATGTTTGGGATATCGAATACATCACGGGTAGCTTGCCAGGCTCTGCTGTGCGGGCGAGATACTCTCGGTAGCTTGCCGGGCTCTCCGAGAGGGGCGGAGGAATCTTCATTAATAAAATCATAAAATGACTACTTGTCTAATATTAATAATTCTACTTCTTTCTGGGACAATAGGAAGACCCCAGAATACTTCAATTACAATTATTTTACTAAATTTATGATTTGTTGCTATGAACTTTAGATTTTCTATTTTAGGGGATGGGGTGCCAGGGCCCAAACAGGTGAGGTATGTACTTTACCACTGAGCTGCATTCCAGGTCCCTAATCTTCTGTATTTTCTCAATTTCAACGAGACATCACTGTTGCTCTCTGCACTTGATATTCGCTTCTATTTACTTACCTATTTAACTTTTTATAGAAATATCCATTATTTTCTCCAGTTGGGATCATTTGCCTTTGAGTAAAGATTTCCCATTTGTATTTCTTTCAGTGCCAGACTTCTGGTAACAAATGGTTTTTGTTTCTCTGAAAAGTTTTATTTTATAATTATTTTGAAATGTAGTTTTACTAGGTGCAAACTCTAGTTTGGCATATAATTTATTCCAGCGTTTTGAAGACAGAATTTTCCGTAGTGCTCCACCTTTCATTATTTCTGTTGTGAAGTCAGATGTCAGTCTTGTTATTGATTCTTTTTAAAAAATATATTCCTTGATTATTTAAAAGTATTTTTCACTTTGTGTTTTGCTTTCAACAATTGTTTTTATAATATAGTGTTCTCTTCTTTTTTTTTTTGTTTTGTTTTGTTTTTCTGGTAGGGTTCATAGTGCTTCGTAAATTTGGAGCTAGATTTGTTTCGTTACTATAGGAAAACTCTCAGTTATTTTCTCTTTAAACACTGTTTCTTCCCAGTTAGCTATTCTTATTTTTTGGTGGAGGGTGGTGTCAGGGTGTTTTTGGAGGACCATATGTGGTACCTAGGATTGAACTAGGGTTGGCTGCATGCAAGGCAATGTCTCTCTAGCCCATGTTCTTTTTGATAATCCTACTGGGACCGACATTTCCCTTACGTGACATCTTTCTGACAGTTCCTGTATGTGACATCTTTTCCCTGGCACCAGTGTTTATTGCATTCTTTGTATTTTCCTTCCTCTCTCTCCCTGTGTCAGAGTTTGGCTCTTCTGACGTAGATTTCAGTTCCCTAATCCTTCACTGTGTTTGAGTCCCTATAAACTCATCTATTTAGTGACCTTTTTATTACTGTATTATTTTGGCACTAAATTTTCCATTCTATTCTTTTTTTAAAATCAAGGTTTAATTTCTTTCTTTTCTTGTGCTGTTCTGATGCTCAAACCCAGGTCTCATGAATCATGCACTTCGCTGCTCAGCTGTATCCTCAGAGATTTGATTCTATTTTTTATTTTTGGCTTTTTTGGGTCACACCCAGTGATGCACAGGGGTTACTCCTGGCTCTGCACTCAAAAATTACTCCTGGCAGTGCTTGGAGGACCATAGAGGATGCTGGGACTCGAACCTGGGTCGGCAGCGTGCAAGGCAAATGCCCTACCCGCTGTGGTATCGCTTCAGCCCCAGAGATTTGATTTGATTCTTTTATTTGACTTTGTTGTTGTTTTTGTTTAGAGGTCTCAGCCAGCAGAGTTCAGGGTTAGTATGGGCATGTTACTCAGGTCAGTCTTGGTCTCGGTGCTCGGGGCCCTGGGTTAAATGGTGTCTCCCATGGATGACTTGTGCACTGGCCCTGAGGGGTATGTCCCACTCCCCTGTTGGATTCTTTCTTCTGGTTTCTAGTTTTTTCACCAAATTTAAGTCTAATCTTTTAAACATTTGAACATTTTAACCATGGTTCACTCTAAGTCTATGTACAATAACACCATTCTTTGGATCTTTTATGTGTCTATGTGTCTAATTATTTTTTCTCAGTTTTTCATCATAATACAGAAATATTTTACATTACAACCTGTTTTTTTTAAGTAGTGGATGTTATATTTGAGCCACTTTAGGGATAATTTGAGACTTCAGATGATGGCACTTTTACATTTTCACTTATCTCTTCTCAGTGGCTGACAGTTCTGTCCACAGAGAAAGACATGTTCTAGCAGCGTGGCTCAGAGACTGCTTAATTAGTCTGTCGTCTTTTATGGCTGAGCATATATCAGATTCTGCAAAAGGTTTTGAAAAATAAGAGGAAAATAATGATGAAGCATTTCAGGAAACTTTTTTAACTCGTGATTAGTCTCTTCATTCAAAAAAGTATAGTCTCAGAATTGCTAGTATACCATTTTCTCAAACATATGTTTAATGTAGGCATATTCTTGCGTTAAATTATAAACAGATTGTGAGTTAGGGATTGTAATGAGACTAACAAAAGGTAAATCTATTCTAACACCTTTCCTTTGCAAGGCCTGGAATGTGGTGTTTTGTGCTCTCTGGAGTTTTCGTGCTCTGAGGAAAAAAGAATGGAATGGGGTGGGTGGATGTATTCTTGACCTAGCAGCCTGGAAGCCTCAAGTTGGATCCCTGTGTGACATCTGTGTATGGCTTTGAACATTTCCTATGATCCTCTTAGACTTTATTTGACAATGTGTAAAATGAATGGATTAAAAAGAGGACTCTCCAAAGCCTTCTAGTTCTCCAGTCCTTGTTAACTGTCCTTCCCCGTGAGGTCAAACTCTGAAAGAGTGCTTTGTAATAATAAGGTGAATGGAGAATTAAAGCCATTCCTGATTTTCTAAGAGACTGAGAGGCAGGAGGATAAGGTGAACTAATCCTAAAGTTGACATTTGTGTAAGCAAGTGAAATGTTTGGAGACTGCATTTTGATGCAAGCTAAAGAAAGAGCATGTGCTATGATGAGCCAATGAATTACATTAGATAAGAAGTTTAAGGCACGATTTAATTTTTAGCTTACTGTGGGGCTCAATTAGGATTTTCCAAACGGATGAATGGAAGATCATCATCGTAATAGCTATGATTTATCCACTACCTGGTGTGCTGAGCACTGGAGAGACATCCATGAATAATACAGACCCGGCATCTGCCCTCTCTAAGGGGCATGTATTATTACCCCTTACTTAGACACAGGGAAGAGGAATCCCAGATTTGTTATATTAAAAACCTTTTACTGAACAGCAACATTGGCAGCCTCAGTTCTCTAGCAGCCGGTGTTATGTGCCAACGCACAGAGTAATCTTCCATTTACCAAGGACTTTTTCAGCTTTTTAATGATGTATTAAATTAAACACCCACTCACCAAATATCTGTGAGTCTTGGTGGCAGCAGATGGATGAGGGCCCAGGGTGCCGGCACACATCCTGTCCCAGCTGATCATTTACTGCTTTTCTGACAGTGATTGTGTGGAGTGAGGCTGGTCTCTCAGCATCCGCTTGTCCCTAACAGTGTGCGGTCATGGCCACCAAATGATCACATGATATAGATCATTGTAGATGTGGAAACAGGCAAGAGACTCAAGGACTTTGCAGGGTTCTACCTGCCCAAGTGACTCAGGCCCGGAAGGCATTTGGGGTGGACGAGGGGCACCCATGTCACCAGGACAGCTTTCTTCTCTCTAACAAGAAAAGTAGAGACAGTCCCAGGCCTTCAGCAGTCATGGGGACCATTCTTGTAAAATGTCTGCAAAGCAGTGACCAAAACGTGGAATCTAGTTTTGTTTTGCTTTTTGTATTTCCAGAGAGACTGAGAATGGTTGCCTAATTTTTATAACTCATATCTGTTTTATGAATTGCCTTCTTTTACTTGATTCATTTTTAATTGAGATTCTTGTCTTTTAAAAAATTATCTCATTGCAGTCTTAAAAGCACAAATAAGTAGGCTAACTCCTTACTATTACGCTGCTAATACTTTGTTTCTTTATTTCTTAGACTTTTATTATTAATAAAACTTTTAGACTAATTTCCTTCAGTGTTTATATCTTTGATATTGATTTTAGCCAAGTCACATAAACCCCTTAATGATAAAAAAAATCAACTATTTTTTTTCAATACTTTCTTGGGATTTTTGATACACTTAATTTTTTATCTATTCAGAAATGATTTGGATATATACACAATGAATAGGGATTACTTAATTTTTCTCCACATGGTAGCCCATTATAATGCCTATCATCAGAATGATTAAATTATCCATTTCATCCCCCACTGTTACAAAATGACATTTTTATTATTTACTAAAATGATACTATCAAGACTGTGGCTCGAGCAGAGAGATCAATGGAATATAACAGAGGGTCTAGGAATTGTATGGGTTTATATTTCTAGGTTTTGTATTATCGTCCATTAATCTGTCTGCTAAAACCACTTTGGGTAGTTGTATGTTTAAATACCATGTCATATGTGATATCATCTTGCGCAACAAAATACTCCTTCATATTTTGTTAGCCAATTTTTAGCAATTATTCTTCTATGTGGATTTGAGAACCATTCCACAAGTTGAAAAAGTTGCACTAGGATATTTATGTGAGTTAACATTTTGATTAATTAAGGGGAGATTGCATCTTTCTTAGTACTGGTGTATTATTTTGGAAGACAAGCAACATCATTTCATTTACTTCAGTATTTGATGACAGTCAGGTAATCTGTGAGCTCAGTTTAAGTCCTAATTGAGTCATTTCTTACGAGTAATTAGGCTTCCTCCCCACCCCTCACCATGATTGAAGAATAATGGATTCTCCCTAAGTGCTCAGGAAGGAACTATTTGAATGAGAAAAATCAGTCTTAAGCTTCTAAAGTTTGGTATTGTGAATAGCAGTTACTCTGCAACATCATAAACAGCATCTTTTACAAACTAGGCATGAGAGTATATCTTTAAACTCCAAAATATGAGGTATTGGGGGCTACTAACAAGAGTGTCTGTAGGAAAAAGAGACTGGAAGCCAGAATGATTTCTGTTGATTTGATTATTAAGAGCCCAGACATTGCCTTCAGTGCTTGCAAGGAACACAGGACTGTCCTACTAGAAGTGGAAGACTTGGTGAATTTAAGATAGTAGTCAAAAACGGAGAGGGAATTCATGGACCCCGGCTGGCAGACAATGGAGGCACAGGAGAGAACCTGCCTACAAAACAGAGAAGAAACTGTGAGCTAATATTTCAGAATGAGCCAAAAGAAAATGAAAAATGATTAAAATCTGTGAAAAGCGGGGTGAATCTGAATTTTAAACAGTCAACTGAAATGAGAACACAATAGAGTGAAGAAGTTGATCATATGAGAAAAGTAGAAATAAAAGCTAAGCCAAACAAAACCAAAAATAAAAACAAACAGAAAAGCTACACCATCTAAGAAATGAAGATCAAGCTAGAGGAAATATAAGAATGAATAAACATATCCATTACGAAAAGCACTTTAAGACATAAAAGAATGGAAGAAGGAAAGAGAAGTGAAATGGTGCAGGGGGTACAGGAGGGAGGGCATATGCTTTGCATGAGGTCAACCCAGATTTGATCCTCTGCATTGCGTATGGTGCCCCAAACACCATCAGGAGGAATTTCTGAGCACAGAGCCAGGAGTAACCCCTGAGTATCTCAGGGTATGGCCTCTCGCTGAAAAAGAAGTGAAAGGTGAAATAAAATATTTGACAGAAAAGGATAGATAAAAAAACATATGGAATATAAATATAAAAATTCAAAAGCAAATCAATGGAACAGAATACCATGTAATAATATGGGGCCAGAAAGACAGTTTAGTGAGAAAGATGTTTGCCTTACATGCAGCTGATCCAAATTTGATCACTGGCACCCCGTATTGTCCTCCAAGACCCACCAGGAGTGATCCCTGAGTACTGAGCCGGGAATAAGCCCTGAGCACCACTGGGTGTGTGTCCCCCCCAAAAAAAATATTTAAAAACACTATATATAGGTAAAGATTTGCTCGAGCGGGCCCAGTAACGTCTCCATTGGAGACTTTGTTGTTACTGTGTCTGGCATATCCAATACTCTCGGTAGCTTGCCGGGCTCTCCGAGAGGGGCGGAGGAATCGAACTCGGGTCAGCCATGTTGGCTGCGTGCAAGGCAAACGCCCTACCGCACGAATGCAGTGTTAATACTATTCAAGGAGACATTGCTATACGTTTTCTGCTCACAAGAGCATTTTTAAATCTGAAGCGTCATTTAAGGACAATTAAACTTAGAGATATTAGTAAATTCAAAGAAATCAAATATCAAATAATCACAGAGATTCAAATCAACTTAGACTGATTGTACCCAGGTTTATGTTTGCATAAATAACACTGGGTTCAGATTCCCCCTCTCCATTATCCTCTGTACAGGGAAGAACCCATTTGTAACAAATGTCTCTTTTTTAAAAAATGGACTTAGAACATTCTTGAGTATTTTTGCTTAGAGATTTTTTTTTCATGTTTGTAGCTTAAAAGCAGTTATTTTAATGAAATCACTTACTGTGTTCCTTTTGAAGCATGAACAAAAGAGAGCTAAATGCAAACTCCTTTAACTCCCCTGACTTTCTGCTACCCACCTGCTCCAGTCTCTACAGATTTCCTGGCTGGTGTCGGCCTCTAATTCCCCTCTCCCTGTTTTCTTCTTTCTACCAGTGCCTGGATGCAGGCACTCATCTTCTCTTGCCCACACCAGAGAGGTTGCTGCCCATTCACCAAAGGGCCTGGCAGCAGCACACACACTGCAGTTTGGTCCATTCTAGGTCCCAGATGGCACTTGACTCTGTGAGGTACTCACTGAGAGCCATCAGGCTGCATCCTTGCATCCTTTCTCATGTCTAGTCTTTGAGTCTTTTTTTTTTTCTTTTTGGGTCACACTGGTGATGCACAGGGGATACTCCTGGCTCTGCACTCAGGAATTACCCCCGGCTGTGTTCATGTGACCATATGGGATGCTGGGAATCGAACCTGGGTCAGCCGCGTGCAAGGCAAATGCCCTACCCGCTGTGCTATCGCTTCAGCCCCCTGGTCTTTGAATCTTGACCCCTTAATTTGTCCACATTTCACCAGAGTGATCCGGCTCAACATGCATCCAGTGGGGCTCCGCCTTTGTCCTTGCAGTCAAGTCTCTGCTTGAGATCATGTCCTGTGACTGGTGTCTCCAGCCACTCCCCTTCCCCCCCCCCCCCCCCCCCCCAGGGCTTGTGGCTTCCCACAGGAACTTCATCCTCTACTCTGCTCTTTCAGCAGTGGTTTGACAGGCATGAAATGCCCCATCCTCGGCTTCACAGGCTCATTCTCATTCCTCCCTTGTCTCTGAGCTCCACTGTGATCTTTTCTTGCCCATATCCCAATCAGCTTCCTCACGGCTCTTGTTTCCACGGTGCCCTGCAGGTGGGCTGGCTAGACGCTTACTACCATTATTGAATTGATTGCAAACCAGTGCTCTGAAATGAGGAAGCTCTGTGACTTGAGGGCAGAAAGGTAAGGCTGGCCAGAAGGAACACATGGGTGTGAGAATCAAAGGGAGCCTCTCCAATTCCTCTCAGCAGATCTCGTCAGCCACCCAGCTGTTCTCTGGCAAGAGGAAGATGCGGGGAATCCAAGAGAGGTGATGAGCCCAAACTGCTGTGTGAAGTAAATGTACTGTGGCTGAACACGGTCTTAGGGGCCTTAACATTACCATGGGCACTTACCACTCACACTTTGATGTCCCATTGTCCCTGTCGCTAAACATCTGCAAAAGTTTTGTTGGATTGATTTGGTTAATAGAAAACAACTGCTGTATTATTGAAAATTAATTTACTTATTATTTCAGCTTGTTTTTGTTTGGGGATCACATCCTGTAGTGCTCAGCACTTACTCCGCACTCAGGAATCTCTCCTGACAGGGTTCAGGGGACCACATGGGGGGCAGGGGATTGAACCCAGGTCTGCCACGTGCAAGACAAGTGCCCTACTAGCTGTACTATCACTTCAGTCCTAATTTCAAACTTTTAACTTACATTTTTTAACAGAAAGTTGGGTTCATTTCACAAAACTGGATGGCAAGAAACACACTGCAGCAGGGGTGTCTGTGTGCTTGGGAACTTTCCCCCTTCAATGGACACGTTACTATCCTCACTTCTCTTTGGGGTCCTGGGGTAAGGAAGAGGATTACCGCCATGGGACCCCTCATCAGTCAACTAAGCCTTCTGCTCTGAGAGGCACTGGCACACTGTCCTCCCATTGTTCTTCGATTTGCTCCAGCGGGCCCAGTAACGTCTCCATTGTGAGACTTGTTGTTACTGTGTTTAGCATATCAAATACGTCATGGGTAGCTTGCCAGGCTTTGCTGTGTGGGCGAGATACTCTCGGTAGCTTGCTGGGCTCTCCGAGAGGAGCAGAGGAATCGAACCTGGCTCGACCAGGCCAGCCATACGCAAGGCAAATGCCCTACCGCTGTGCTATCGCTCTGAGAGGAACATCCTCCTTTTGCACCTCTCTGAATCTTACAGTGCATGTGTTTTTGCTTGCTTTTATTTGTTTGGCAGGGTGCACACCTGGTGGTGCTCAGGACTTACTCCTGGCTCTGTGCTCAGGGATCACTCTTGGCCATCCTGGGGAGACCGTCTGGGGTGCTGGAGCTTGGACCCAGCTCAGCTGCATGCAGGTTAAATGCTTTACCCCTGAATTGTCTCTCTGGCCCCACAAAAATAATTATTAAAAAGGAATAAACAAAGGCCTCAGCCCAGAGATAGCAGGAGTGGTAGGTAGAGCACATGCCTACTGTGTGTGAGACTTCCTGCGATGCATTTGAGGGTGGCCCCAGAGGCCCCCTGAGGACTGCCAGACCACTGGCAACAAGCCCACAGCATGGGCCCTAGCATCAGCAGGCATGGCCCCGCCTCCCCCACCCTGCTAGCACTGCAGGAATGTTGTGTGTGTGTGTGTGTGTGTGTGTGTGTGTTTAAGAAGTAAACCGATGGATATCGTCACATTGACTTTTGTTGGGTCCCAGCCCCAGTGACTGGCCTTAGAAGAGACCCTGAAGAAAAGGTAGCTACTCCATACAGGAAGGAGCAACTTTGCTCAGCAAGAGTGCTCACCCAGGGCTCTGCTTAGGGAGCCTGCTGGGTACAAAGAATCATAGCACTGGGTACAGATCATAGCACTGTCCAGCCTGACTTTAACTGGGTTTAACTGGAGGCTCCGTCCAGATGGCCTTCGCTGCACATTTCATCTTGGGCAGCTTCGGGGAATAGAGAAGGGAAGGAAACCTCACCTTCGCAGGGGTGGAGGTGGGGAGGAGCCTCTAATTGCCCAGCTTGGCTCGGGCTCCAGGTCAGCAGGCAGCCTGGAGCTTTTGATTGCCTTTCGCAGCAGCTATTGATGGAAACCAGGGTGGCGGCTCACTCGGGGGGCCTTGTCCTCCCTCTCTGTGCCCTTGTTTGTTGGAGGGGCTCGGGGAGTGTCTGCCGCGCCTGCTGAGCTTCGAAAATGTTGAAGTTTTAATTCTAAGGCATCATTGGTGCCAAGTTAGATTTCTCATCAAAAAAAAAAAAAGGTAGAGTCTTTTCCATTTTGTAAGTGACTACTCGTGTGTTGATTTGATGTTGGGATTCTCTACTATATGGAAGTCAGGGCTCGAGGTTGATTCATTTAGCATGGAGGTCCACACAATGTATGGACACAGAGTTTTACCTTTGTAGCTCTGTCCCATTTCCCTCCCACCCCCCCACCGCCGCCAAATGTCCTTGCCACACCAGAGGCAAAATGGGTGAATTCTGATGCTGTGCCTGGTAAGTATTCAGCTGGAGAGAGTACCTTAAATAAGATGCTTGCCTTAGGTCTGATCCCGGGATCCCGGTTCCATTCCCAGCATTGCATATGCTCCCTGGAGTGCTTCCAGGAAAAGCCCCTGGGCGTGGCCCCAACACCCCATCCATACCCTACAAAATCAGTGAATTAATAAAAAGCCAAGGCTGCTTTGGGGTCTTCTGGATGCCAGTGTGAGATTCTTCTGCAGCCAGTAGGGAGGACATTTTGCTATTGGTTTTCTAGGCAACTCTGGCTTATCAATGATAAAACCGAGGACAGGCAGCATGGATAATTGAAATCCACAGGAAATCTCTTAAACTCATTTTTTAGCAGATGGTTTCTGTTTTTGTGGCCCATTACATGTATTTACAAGAACTGCTGACCATGTAGCAAAATTGACTGATTTGAATATCATCCTGCTGCACTTTCCTCCGTCTTCATCTTCGTTTAATGTTCAGGAGAAGGCACATCCCAGGATGGAAGTGCTGCAGAAATAAATGGTTGGGTTTTTCCACTATCTGGATAATTGCCACCCGAAGAGTCAGATGTTGCCTGTTTCACTCTTGTCCTCTGTTATACAATGTCCTCTCAGATGCCTGAAGTCATCTGGCAGTTTCTATTATCAGTAGTATCCCTAGCAAAGGGAAGGAAGTTAGTGGAGGGATGTCACGTTTTGCGGTTGCCTTTGAATTCCTCCGTCCTCTGAGTCAGACCCTGGACTTAACCTTGGCAATCTGGGATTGGGACTTTGTTTGCACATGCTCAGCCGGCAACATTGTGCTTGAATTATTACACTCACGAAAGCTTGATGTGTTGATGCTTTCATGCATGTACGATGTGAAGATACTTGATTGAATCATAATATTGAAGTACACTTAGGGGCATTCGTGCCCCCCCCCCCCCAAAAAAAAGCCCTGATTTTCTCAAAGTTTTTTTGTGTTTGTTTCCTTTGGGTACTTGCTATGTCACAGGTTGGATTCTACACCACATTTTTTTTTTCATATTATTTCTTTGTTTGGAGCAATAGCACAGTAGGTAGGGCATTTGCTTTGCTCATGGCTGACCTGGGTTCGATTCCTCTGCCTCTCTCGGAGAGCCCGGCAAGCTACTGAGAGTGTCCTGCTCGCACGGCAGAGCCTGGCAAGCTCCCTGTGGCATATTCGATATGTCAAAAATAGTAACAAGACGCAGTGGAGATGTTACTGGTGCCTGCTCGAGTAAGTCGATGAATAACGGAAGGACAGTGCTACAGTGCTACAGTTTGCTTTTGGGCCATACCTGGCAGTGTTCAGGTCTTCCTCCTGGCTATGCACTTAGGGATCACTCCTGACAATACTTGAGGGAGCCTATGTGGTGCAGGGGAGCAAACCCAGGTTGGTCTCATGAAAGACAAGCACCCCACATGCTATCCTGTCTCTCCAGCCCTTCTTCTTTCCATTTCAACGCACAAGTGAGATCAGACTGAGTTTTTTCCCATGGCTAGTAATGAAATGATTGTTTAAATAATTTCATTTTGACCTGATGTCTGTGCCAGGAGGTGGGCCTCACCTCCATTCACTATGCCCGTCACATTATCTGGGTCTGGATGGATAGCATCTGGGTGTTCTTTTCTGTTTATTTTTAAATTAACATTTAAGCACTAAACAGAGAATTCCCCCCCCCCCCCCCCACTCCCGGCTTCTTTGCTGGATTTTCTGGGAGGTGGGGAGTGTACTTTGCCCAGAAGGTTCTCTAACTGAAGTGGTCCCCACTTAAAAACAAACAAATAAACAACAACAACAACAAAAACAACTGCCTTATCACCACCAGCAGCAACAGGGGACAATGTGGGGAATTCTTCCTTGTGGCTCCTTTCATGCCATGGGGCTGGCTAAGGGAAGCAGTTTGCCTGTTATTGGTGCCCCTGTGTGTAGCTGTGACATCATGGTCACACTGTTCTCATCTTCCCTGTACTCATCAGTTCCTCGCTAGATCCTTCACATCGTCATAGGGAGTCGTTAAGCGCTCTGAATCTCTATAGACCATCTTCGGTCCTTTATGGAACAAGCTGAATCCATACACAAGAGCCTGGCCTTCCAGGTAAGGCAGGTCGGGGCTTCCCTCTCAGCTCCAGGGTCTGCTTCACCTTTCTGGAACTTTGACGTTTGTCTCGGGCTGTTCAGAGGTTCTTTCTGTTCTGTGCTCTGAAGTGATCCCTGGTGGTGCTCAGGGGACCATATGTGGTACTGGGGATTAAATACACGTCAGGCTCATGCCAGACAAGTGCCTTTAACACCTGCACTATCTCTCTGGCATCTGGAGTTCTGGCTTTCTTCAGCTACAAGGCAGAGGACTCTGACCATGATGAGTGCTCCTGACAAAGGCACAGAGTCGCTACTGTTCAGGGTCCCCTGAGACCCAGCCTGGTTTTGTAGGATTGAGTCTTAGCAAGTTTCAGGGAAATGGTCAATATTCAGCAGAACATTTCTGGGGCAGTCACCAGGGCCACCAGTCACCGGAGCTCTATGTTTGGGGACGCTCACCAGGCCATACTCAGCGGTACTGCAGGAAGGGGACATCGGTTGTCAGGGACAGAACCCAGAGCCTTACACATGCAAGGCATGCACACTAACTATCCGAGCTACTTCCCCAAACCTTCAATATAGTCCGTATTCCTTCAAATAGTTTACCAGGAAAAAAAACAGTATAAACAGTTTATTTAGTGGCTACTGTTCAATAAATATCAATGCAAAACTAGTTTTTCAATAAAATTAAATATTTTAAATGCATTTTGCAGTATTTAAAATATGAAGCCAATTAGAAGGTATACTTAATACTCATATGCACTCCTCCTTGTTTAAAAAAATAGACTCTGGGGGCTGGAGAGATAGTACAGTTGGTAGGGCGTTTGCCTTGCATGCGGGCGAACTGGGTTCAATTCCCAGCATCCCATATGGTCCTCCGAGCACTGCCAGGAGTAACTCCTGAGTGCAGAGCTAGGAGTAACCCCTGTGCATCGTCGGGTGTGACCCAAAAAGCAAAAAAAAAAAAAAAAAGAGCAAAAAAATAGCCTGTAAACAATATAGTTGCAGGTCTTGGAATTTCCTCCCTGAATTCATTTGCTTTCCATTGCAGAACAATTTATCTCTCTTGAGAACTCTTAAGGAATTATTTGTACTGTTAGAATGTAGTCCTATAGTATAGGAAGTATAAAAATTTAAAGGCTGGAGAGATAGTACAGTTGGTAAGGTGCTTGCCTTGCATGCAGTTATCTCTGAGCACAGTCAGGTATGATCCAAAAACAAACAAAAAATTATTTAAGTGTTATTCTAAAGTATATATTCTTCTAAAATGTGCTTTCTATTTTAGTCCCTGAAGTTCTTGGGACTCATCCATCTTGAAGGAATAGGTCTAAGTGACTCATTTTTCACTGATGTGTAATAGTCAATTATGTATATATTCCTCAAGACACTCGATAATTTTATGTTGGTGATAGCCCTTAATGGAATGGGATTAAGCTGCTTAAAATACTTGCTATAACTAATGTTGCTCCAAATATTCTTGTTAATGCTTATTATATACCCTAGATTAAAATTAATACAGGCAATAGATTGTAGTATACATATTTTATATTAACTAGAAATTTCAAATTGTTTTTACAGAGTTGCTGAACCAGTGTACTTACCCACTAACAATATCTAAGAGTTCTATCGTTTGGTTGCTCAGCCTTCTGGTTCATACTGGATAGCTTTGATTTCTTAATTCTATCGTTCCGTTGATTCAAAAATGGCTGGCCGTAACATTTTACTAGAATTAAACATTTTTTATTTTCTTGGTCACTAGAACATCTCTTCATCCCTGTATTTCCTCTTGTGTGAGTTTAACAAATGTTTTGCCCAACTTTTAAAAATTCTCTTTTGGCGGTTTTTAGTAAACATCTTTGACATTAAGATTTTTCTGTGTAATAAAACATTATGTTTTATGTATCTCTCAGTTTGTCACATATTATTTTACTTTTGTGTTTTATTTTTGAAGACAAGTTTTACATTTTGAATCAAATTAATTTTTTATATACTCCAAGTAGATAATATGTTTGTATTTGAGGAAAAGGATCATGCTTCCAAATTTGTGTCCCAACAGTACACTAAAACACTTACTTAATAGATATGTCAGTATCTTCTGATTGAATCACCTTCTCATATACTTGTGTGGCAGAATTTTTGAGTTAAGTTATTGATTAGAATTTTTTTGGTTAAATTTATTTCTAGATATTTTTGATGCAAATGCAAATGAAATGAGTTCATGATTTCCCATAAGTTATTGTCAGGATTTAAAAGCACGACAGAGTTCAGTTAGTTTACTTTACATCCTGTAGGTTTACTGAATTTGTTGATGATTGATGTCAGGTTTTTTTGTTTTGTTTTGTTTTATGTAGGAATACTGCTATTTATTCAGCCACGATTACTTGGTTGAATTGGGCATGAACTCCACCTGACTTTTTTTTTTATAATTTTATTTTTTTCTTCTTATATTTATTATTGAATCACTGTGGGAAAAGTTACGAAGCTTTCAGGTTTAAGTCTCGGTTATATACAATGATCAAACACCTTTCCCTTCACCAGTACTCATTTTTCACCACCAAGAACCCCAATATACCCCCCTCCCACCCCTCCCAATGCCTGTGAGGCAGATGATTTCTACTTAACTCTTCTCTGCATTGATTACATTCATTATTTCGACAAAAGATGCACCATTATTGTTTAAAATCCCCCCCCCCCCCACAACAATCAGAATTGCCGAAAAGGCATTGTGAAGTACTTTGTTTTCTATAGCTGGTATGAGAATCATATAATGTCATACAATGATTTTGGATTTCTGCAAAGAGCCAGATCATTACGAGATTGGTTTCTGTGCATCTGGTATTATGGCTATGCCAGAGAGCAACTCATGGGGGAAACTCGTGACCTCGGTAGGGCATGAAGGACGAGCCCCTACCGCCCTCCTTCCCATGAGACTGCAGTTGCCCCATCACCGCCAGTTCATACCTGGCTTTCCTATAAGCTCTGAGGCGGCAGCCACCTTGCTGCCAGGGGAAAAAAAGGTGGAAGGGAGCAACACCCTTTACCTCCTGGGGAGGCATGGCGCCAAGATGAACACATGGTCCATTTACTTTTCTGCTGCAAGCTGTCGGACTCTAGACTAAATCCTTTTGCCTCTGGAGCCATGGTTGTGCCAGAGAGCTGCTCATGGGGGGCAACTTGCGACCTCGGTAGGGTGTGAAGGACAAGCCAGTACCGCCCCCTTCCCATGAGACTGCAGTTGCCCCGTCACCACTGGCTCATACCTATAAGCTCTGAGGCAGCGGCCACCTTGCTGCCAGGGCGGGGGGGAGGCGGGGGCGGGGGGGAGAAGGCGGAAGGGAGCAATACCCTTTCCCTCCTGGGGAGGAATGGCGCCATGGTCCGTTCACTTTTCTGCCGCAAGCTGCTGGGCTCTGGAATAAATTCTTTTGCCTCTGGAGCCATGGCTGTGCTGGGGAGCCGCTCATGGGGGGCAACTCATGACCTCGATTGAGCGTGAAGGATGAGCCGGTACTGTCCCCCTTCCCATGAGACTGCAGTTGTCCCATCACTGCCAGCTCATACCTGGCTTTCCAATAAGCTCTGAGGCGGCAGCCACCTTGTATGCGGTCCAGATGCATTTCTGCCAAAAGCCACTGGGTTTCGAGATTTGTTTTTGAGTCTCTGGGATCATGGCCATTAATCTGCTTGATCAAGAGCCAGAGAGGCCATTTGTAGGCTGTGACTCAGGGTCTTGTTGGGATGGGGAGGAAGGGGCCTGTTCCACCCCCATCTGGTGAGGCCCTGCATGTCTTGTCACTGCAGGCCCAAACCTGACTGTCCTGTTGCCTCTGGAGGATGGCGGTCACCGGGCCGCCAGGGGGAACAGGCTAAGGCCCGAAACCTATTCCCACCTGGATTGGCCCAGCGCCAGTAACCTACTGCAGGAACAGGACGCATTTCTGCCAAAAGCCTTTGGGTTCCGAGATTTGTTTCTGAGTCTCTGGGATCATGGCCGTTAAGCAGTTTGATCAGGAACCAGAGGGGCCATGCCTCCAACTATATAGCTGAGCAGGAGGTGGTTTGTGGGTGTGTCTCCCACATACCTAACTTTTGGCCGTTCACTTTCTTGGTAAACTTTGCCCCAAGTTTTTTGGGTCTGGCCAAAGGCATAGCAGCAATTTTGGGGTATCTGAAAGTCTGACGGTGCCATCAGGCTGCTGATGCACTCGCCTCATAGACTGACCTACTGGTGGCACCATACCCCTGTGATGTCAGATTTTGGGTGTCATCTTCAGGATTTTCTTCTGCTGGGTTTTGTTGAGGAAATTGTGCTGGGAGTTAAATCCAGGGCCCCTCAGGCAAAACAGGTCTTCCTGACCACCAAGCTGTCTCCCTAGTGCTGGGGGTTTTCTTTAGATATATCATAGCATTTACAAATAGTGCTCGAGCGGGCCCAGTAACGTCTCCATTGGAGACTTTGTTGTTACTGTGTCTGGCATATCGAATACTTCACGGGGAGCTTGCCAGGCTCTGCCAGGCGGGCGAAATACTCTCGGTAGCTTGCCGGGCTCTCCGAGAGGGGTGGAGGAATCGAACTTGGGTCGGCCATGTTGGCTGTGTGCAAGGCAAACGCCCTACCGCTGTGCTATCGCTTCAGCGATAGTGGGCTAGCGGGTAGGGCGTTCGCCTTACGAGCGGCCAACATGGCCGACCCGAGTTCGATTCCTCCGCCCCTCTCGGAGAGCCCGGCAAGCTACCGAGAGTATTCGATATGCCAGACACAGTAACAACAAAGTCTCCAATGGAGACGTTACTGGGCCGCTCGAGCAAATCAACTGATCAATGGGAGGGCCTTTACTTTTACTTTACTTGCAAATAGTAACATTTTTGCATTTTCTTTTTCCTTGCCTAATTGCACTATCTAGGACGTCTAAGTCTATACTGAATAAAAGAGGTGCAGATGGGGTTTTGGCATGTTTCTCCTCTTAGAAGGATGACATTCAGTTTGGTGTCAGTTGTGCGCCTGTCATATCTCTGGCCATATATGTGTGAAATAGGAGATAGTCTCCATGGGGTTTTCGTTTTCAGGGTGGTAACATCCCCCGCGATAAGAAGGGCAGATTTTCGAAGTCAACCACTTTCTTACCTGAATTCTTGCTTCCCTCTTGTTGAAGGGATGCTCTAACACTTGATTCTGGATTATTTAATAAAATTCCAGTGGCTACAAGTGAGCTAGCCAGCCAGAGCGCCCTGACCACATTCCTGGGTCTGTAGCCCTTTTCTTCGGCCCTGCCACTGCGCCCGCTGGTTTTTGTGGTTTTTGTCCTGGACTTCGCTCATTCTCCACTAAAATGAGGCCAAGCTGCGGGCCTTTGTTGATTGGTGTTTTTCTTGACCCTGGTGGTGTATTTCCCCCACCTACTTTCACTGCTGGAGTCTCCACTCGTTCGCAGTGCCTTCGTGATTGTTCTTGAATCTGTTCTCACCCAGAAAGTGCACATACCAAAATATTTGATTTTCATTTTTCTCTAAATCAAAGCTTGACCCTCTTAGCCCTATGATTAGTAGAAACTCTCAAGGTAGTTGGTGGCTATGGGGGAAAAGCAGGACTTTTTGTTGTTTTAATCTTTGGGGCCATGCCCAGAGGTGCTCAGGGTTTCCTCCTGGCTCTCCACTAACTTGATCAGCTGTGAGGTGAAAGTGTTTACACTGCAGAGTCACATTTGCCCCACCCAAGGAGCCTCTTCATAGGAATAGATGATCCAGCTATTACAAACCTGATTCGTAGGTTTGCACACACCAAAAATTGCATCTGTCCACGTGCGCAGTTAAAACTGCAGGGGGGTGCAGCAGGCCTGTCTCACTGGGCTGCTTCCGTGTGCACAGACTGGCCAGGAAGCAGGTCCCTCTCCTTGTAGGCACTGGTACTTTTGTTACCTAGGTGCCCACCCCTCCTTAATTCTGTGTGCCTGGCCAACTCCATCTCTTCCTGGCATCAGCACTAATCTAATTGAAGATCTGCATCTGTAGTGACTCCCAGTCCACTCTTAGAGAGAGAGAGAGAGAGAGAGAGAGAGAGAGAGAGAGAGAAGAGCTTTGCCACAAGACATCAGAAAACGGTCTCTCGTTTCTGTTACAAACTGGTGGTGAGCAGACAAGGAGATAGTGGGGTCCCAAGTTGAACCCTGCTACTGGCACTCCTGCCTGTGGACAGTTTGTCTCCAGATTCCCGCTGCCGGTGCTATCCCGGGCCGACCATGGAGTCTACACAGAACAGGTGGAAGTCAGGGAGCTTGTGGGGCTCATGGACCCCTTGGACACAGAAGCCAAGGTGCATTGAGTAGCAGAAGGGACTGAGAAGGGAGAGCAAGCCGAGAGATGAGAAGCTGGGGGTGATCAGGACAGCGGGAGCTGGCAGGCAACAGGGTCCTGCACTGGAGGTGGCAGCATAGAGCCTGCAGCTGAGACAGGTGAGGCACAGGTAGAGGAGAGAGATCCTGGGGAGCATCTGCCAGGCTTAGCACAACCCCCTCCTCCCCCCCCCAACTAGGTTCTGGGTGACCCCCTCCTCACCTTGCCCAGGTAGAGGTTAAATTTCTCCTGTGATCACAGGCTTGTTACAGAGGCCGGAGGGTCCACCCAGCTTGCAAGTGGCCTGCAGTCACCCAGCGGTCAAAGCTGTCTGTGACTGAGCAGGCGGCCTTGTTGTAGGTGGGGCATTGGTCCATGGCGATACACGGACCTGGGTCCTCCACCAGAGTTATCTTCCCATCCCTCTTGTGCTTTCTTGGAGCCCTGCTCCAGGCGCTGGCATCAGTACTCACCCCTGCAGAGAAGAGCTCCCCAGACTCTGCAGTTTTTACCTGAAGACAGCGGCGGAGCACAGCAGGCACTTGGCTCATCGGACTGGTCAGCTGTACCCAGGCCTGCTTCAGGGACCCTCCGCCCCGGAGCTGCCCAGGCAGAACCGAGAGAACCCTGTGGCCATCAGAGACTGCTGAGTCTTCAGCTAGTGGGTTCAGTGGAAGGCTAAAGCCACCCCAGCATCGTTGCTTCATGTAGATGATTAGATGATCAGGGGGTCATTGGGTCACCTCAGTCTCCCAGAGATGAGGGCTGCTGACTTGTTCTGTTTGGGAGCAAATTCCATACCATGCTCACTTGGAGTTATGCATGGGAAAAAGGAGGGAAGAGAAATCTTTTTTGTTTTGGGGGGTCACATTCAGGGGTGTTCAGGGGCTCCTTCTGGTTCCATACTCCAGGTTGTTTTGCTCGGAAGACCTAAGGAGTGCTAAGGAGTGAAGCCAGGTCACCGATGTGCAAAGCAAGCACTCTAGTGTAGGAAATTATTTCTTGGGCCCCCAAGGGAACATTTTTTTTAGGATCTTCCAAAGTGTGACTTAAAGAAATTTCTTCAGCCTTGGGTCCCTAGGTGATCATGGAGTGTCTGGTTTGGTGGCTTCTGAGGCTTGTCAGAGACTGTCTGTGGAGAGAGACGGGCCAGATTAGAGCGGGTGATTGCAGGGTAAATGTCCAGGCACTGGGAATGCGGCTGCAGGCTGAGCAGAGAACATCCTGGGCGTTGGAGAGCATCCATGGAGCTGGAGTCCTGTTTCCTAGCAGGGTTTCACAAAGCAGGCGATGCTGTCCTTGCAGGATGCTGAGAAATGAAGGGTTGGTCAAAGCCTCAAGTGCAGTTGGGGGAATACTTTCTATTTGTTCAATCCACACATCGATACCTGTGCTGCAGTATGTGTTAATTAACTCATTCAATTATGAGCCCCCTTCCACAGGAGCACTGAATAATCCTTTTTCTGAAAAGGGGGGCAGTCAGCCAAGTCAGTTTGGGAACCTCTGGTCTAGGGTGAAGGTTTTAGAAATCCAGGAAAAGACCCCTTTACTATGTAGAGAGTCCGGTTTTACAGTCATATGCTTTTTTTATGTTTGTGAAGAGAGAGAAGTTATTTTTGTTTTTCTTGTTTTGGGTTTTTTTTTTCTTTTTTGGGTCACACCTGGCATTGCACAAGGGTTACCCCTGACTCCTGAACTCAGGAATTACTCCTGGCAGTGCTCGGGGACCATATAGGATGCTGGGAATCAAACCCGGGTTTGCTGCTTGCAAGGCAAATGCTCTACCGCTGTGCTATTGCTTTAGCCCCGAGAGAGAAGTTTTAAAAACATAATGTGCGTGAAAAGGTGCTGTTAAAATATCTTAATAACCGTGCCTTGCACATACAGAAAGTGCACTTACAGTAAATATAATCAGAGGCAGTGATTACAGAATAATGAAGCTGATTGTTAATATTTGTTTCTGAAAGAAACCTGATAAATGGGCATTTGCCTCACTTTGTAGTACCTATTAAAAGTTTGTTTTGCTGAGGGGAGGACGGGACCCATTTTTGTATGGCCACTGCCAACGGTGTTTGAGGTGAATGTTTGAGCTCATTTCTGTAGTTATGGGCCAATGTAAAGTCTCTTCTGTGGTTTTGGTGGGTGGCACTCTGTTTAAGGAGCTAAACCTGAGACCCCTTTTCCCCATTTATTCATGGTAAACATGGGTATGAGAATTCTTCAAGTTATTCTTCAGATGCAAGCATGAAGAAAAATGTGGTCTTAATATGGGGCCCACTCTTAAACCATAGAAACTACTTTAGCTTCCATGGTTGAGATATTTATTTCTCTAAAATTTCTGTTTCATCTATAAAATAGTACATGTTTATTATCAAGGTCTATGCTGTTAAAAAAAAAAAACCAAATACCACCACTGAGCATTTAGGAACAGAGCCTTGGAGCCTTTTTTTTTTTTGAAAGGTGGGGGTGTGATACAGAAGCATATCAGGGTCTGGCTCTTAATTCGGGATCACTCCTGGTGGTGCTCAGGGGACCATGAGTTGCCAGAGCCCAGGTTGGTGGTGTGCAAGTCAAGTACCCTACTCTCTCCTGAGATGCATTTCTGATGCATCTCAGCATTTGTATTCTTTCAGAAAACTAGAATGGTATTGCACGTGGTGTTTTGTAACCCGTCTCCCTACTAACCCACCAGACCATCAGAGGCTTACAGTAGCGCCCCAAGGGAGGAAGCTTCAGCCTGTTCCTGGGGTTTCACCTGTGTGTTGTTCTTTTCTTAGCAGGTTTCTTCTTCGGAGGTGCGCATTGGGCCCATGAGACTGACGCAGGATCCAATTCAGGTACGTTTCCTTCCTCAGCAGGCTTCATCTCCAGAGTCACCACCACAGGGCCAGCTCCATAGAGACACCCCGACTCACAGAGTATAGGACTCTGTGTGTATACAGTTTTGTTGAAGTCATACTTGAGGACTCAGGATGCCACCTTGGAGCCTTCCTCATTATCTGGTCTCAAGGATAGCTGCCCTGATTGCTAACCACAGCAGGGGTGAGTCCTGGATTTGCCTCTTACCAGCCTGGTGACCTTGCATGTGTGACTCATTCTTCTCCCAAGGGCTCTGTCTTGAAAGGGGACATGACAATCTCTGTCTTAGCAGAGTTGGGATGTGAGTGATTTGCGAGTACCTGGAAATGAAAGGCGCTCATATAACAGTGTTGGCTGGCCAAAGAAGAGACAGAAGTCCCCTTTCCTTGCCCTACATGTTTTTTAAGCCATGTGGCCTCCTAAGCCCTTTTTTCCAAAGGGATCTGACTCCAGCAAGAGAAGGCCCAGCGGCTCCCTGGCCTCTTCCCACATCCTGTGCCATTTTCTGAGAAATATGGGTGAAGAAGTTTTTAGCCCCTTGAATAATCTCCACCTGCATGTCCTAAGTGAACCTCGTTATAAAAGCTGTAGCATGAAAATACCTGGAATCTCATCCTGTGCTTTAGGAGAAGGAAAATTCAGAACGGCAACATGTAGCTAAAAGGGAAAAAATAAAAAACAACCAAGAAAATGTACTGCTTGATTTATGAGCAAATGGAGAAGAAAAAATGTTTTAGCATTGCTTAGGAAAAAAAAAACGGAAGGAAAAGACTTAAGCTTGGGAAAATTTGTGAACAAATTTAGGAGCACACGCGAGAGAAATTTACTAAAATAAACATCAGCCACAACTATTTGTATAGAATACAAACAAGTGGAAAATTCCAGCCATCATTTTGGGGGCACATACTTTTGTACTCCAATTTGTGTAAATGCAGTTACAAAAGATCTCATATAATGATTCATTTCCAATGCAGTTACTAAATTTTTATTGATAATCATTTAGTTTTGTGTAGTGAGTTCATTTGTCTTCATTTGATCCCTGGCACCACACATGGTCCTCTGAGCACCTTCAGGAACAGTCCCTAAACCCAGATCCAGGAGTAAGTCTTGAGCACTGCCAAGTGTGGCCAAAAAAAAAAGGGGGGGGGGGGAGGAAGTGTGGTTAGAAGGAATGATCAGACACTTCTCCAAAGACAGATGACCACCATCTTCATTTGATTTATATAGTGAGTTCATTTGCTCCTTACTTCCTTGTGCTCCTTGAGAAGAATGATTTTGGTTTTAATTGATATAACTTTAGTTTACAGGAGTGTAGATGTGTATTTTAGGGTACAGCATCAACACACCTCAACCACCAACAAAGTGCTAATATTCCTCCACCAGAGTTGATAGGACATTCTCAACTAACAACTCTTCACTTTCTTAGGTAACTTCAGTCCAGTGATTAGACCTGGGTTTGTTTTTGTTGGACACTGTCTATTCTCCTGCCTTACTTCCTTATAAACCGCATGTGAGATCATTGAGTATTTGTCTTTCTCCCTCTGACTTATTTAACCTGACCCCCTCCAGTTACATTCACGTTATAGCAAAAGGCAAAACTGTGTTTTCCTTCTCATAGCTGGATAGTACTCCATTGCATACATATACACCACATACATATACACACCACACCTTCTTTATTCACTCGTCTGTCGTTGGACCCTTGGGTTGTTTCTAGGCCTTGACTTTTCTAGTCTTAGCATTTTAAAAACTCTTCCACATTGCTGTCCTTTGATGCTGTGCCAGTTTACATTCCCACCAACAGTGACCAAGGTTTCCTTTTTCTCCACACTATCACCAGTCTTATGTCTGACTGTATTGATATAGGCCATTCACTAGTATGAGGCGATAGCTCACTGCCATTTGATTTGCAGACCCTGATATTGAGCATGTCTGTTGGCCATCTGTCTTTGGCAAAGTATCTGATCATTCCTCTTATCCACACTCCCCCGCCCCTCCTTTTTTTGACCACACCCAGCAGTGGTGAAGACTTAAGGTTTAGGGATTGTTCCTGGCAGTGCTCAGGGGACCATGTGTGGTGCCAGATTTCAAGCCACTTGCAAGTGCCCTACTCCCATACTATCTCTCTGACCCTTATTTCTTTTCTCTACTTTTTGAGGGTGTTTGCTTTTTTTTTCCAGTGTACTTTGTGTATCTTGGATATTAGCCTCTTTTCAGATATATATGGTAAAAATTCTTTTTCCCCACACAGTAGGATGTCTTTTTGTTTTAGTAAAAATTTCTTTCATAGTAAAGAAGCTTTTTGATTTGACATATTCCAATTTGTTTTTCTTTTGTTGCCAAAAGAGTCCAATCACAAAAGATGCCACTAAAGCCAATATGAAGTGTTTTGCTGATGCTTTCTCCAATGCATTTTACTGATTTGAGTAAAAATCCAGGTCCATCACCCATTTTTCATTAATGTCTGTGATGTGAGGCAGTGGTCTGATTTTATTTTTTTTTGTGTGTGTGTGTATCACTATCAGTTTTCCCAAAAATCAGTTGTTGAAGAGACTTCTGGTTTTCCATTATATACTCTTAATTCTTATTGTAAAGGTTTTCTTCTTCTTCTCAATTTTACTCCCCTAATACGAGGGTTTTTTTAAAAAAAAAATTCCTATATTATACTACTTTGGTGACTGTTGCTTGATGATAGTGTTTGAAGTCAGTAAACATGATACTTCCCATCTTTTCTCTCAGGATTCTTTTCAGTGTGAATGGATGTGAAGAGTATTGTGATTCCTTACACATTTATGTCATATTTGTGCTTTCTACTTGAAAAACTCCGTTGGAGGGCTAGAGAGATAGTACAACAGGTAGGGAGCTTGCCTTGCACACAGTCAATCTGGTTTCAATCCCCAACACCCCATATTGTCTCCTGATCTCCACCAGGAGTGATGCCTGAGCAGAGAGCTAGTAGTAAGCCCTGAGAACCACTGTATGTGGTCCCCAAAACAATAAATAAAATTTAAAATTTCATTGGAATTTTGATAGGGAATGCATTGAACCGGCATTATATTTTGAGTTGGATGGTCATTTTAATAATGTTGATTTTTCCAGCACACGACAGAGTCTGGCAAACTCCCCGTGGCGTACCCAATATGCCAAATACCAGTAACAATGATGGGTCTCATTCTCCTAAAGAGCTTTGAATTTAATCTCAGGGCTAGGATGAAGGAGACGTTACTGGGGCCTGCTCGAGGCAATCGATGAATAACAGGATGGTCGTGGTAGTGGTCGATTTTTCCAGACCACGAATTGGAAATATTTTACCACTTTCTTGTGCCTTATTTCTCTTAATAGTGTCATTGTTTTTTGTGAATAGTTTATCTCCTTCAAGTACATTTGTAAGTACTTGATTCTTTTGATGCAATTATAAATGGCATTGTTTTTATTTTATTTTATTTTGCTTTTTGGGTCACACCCAACAATGCCCAAGGGTTACTCCTGGCTCTGCACTCAGGAATTACTCCTGGAAGTGCTGGGGAGACCATATGGGATGCCGGGAATCAAACTCGGGTCGGCCGTGTGCAAGGCAAACACCTTACCTGCTGTACTATCACTCTGGCCCATGGCATTGGTTTCATTTTTTTTCTCATTCATTGTTTGCATCTAGAAACACAACCCTGTTTTTGTGTATTGACTTCATAGCCTATCACTTCACGATATTCGTTTATTGCTTATGGATTTTTTGTTTGTTTATGGAGTGTTTAGGATCATATATTATATCACCTAAAATAATGATAGTTTGACTTATTTTCTAATTTTTTAATTAATTCACTTTTAAAATGTAGCCAAAAGGCAACTGTTAATACAATTCTAGAGTAGAAATTGATTAGATAACAAAGCTCCAAGATTAAAATCGATAAGTTTAGAAATGACTTTTTATTGTAGCCCAGAGCTGTGCCTGTCCCGCGCAGCTCAGGGGTTGAAAACCGGCTTTCTAGGGGTTGGATCTAGCTGCACATGCCCAGAGACGGTCCCAGGCCCTTGGGGGCGGGCTGTACCTGTTTGGAATTGGAGCTGTTCATAGCTTAGAGGCCAGCCGGGTATCCTAGAGGAAAGGGCAGTTCAGATAGAGTAGGGAGCACCAAATAAAGGATGTTTGGAGGATCCTCCCAGGAGGGGAGATGCATGTCGAAAGTAGACTATGGACTGAACATGTTTGCCACTCAATGCCTCTTTTGCAGACCACAACACCCAAAAGGAGAGAGAGAACACAGGGGATTGCCCTGCCACAGAGACAGGGGGGTTGGGGGGATGGGGGTGGGAGGGATATTATCCATGGTGGTGAAAAATGGGCACTGGTGGAGGGATGGGTATCTGATCATTGTATAATTGAAACCCAAGCACAAAAAATTGTAAATCTACAACTGTAAAAAAAATAATAATAAAATAAAGGGAAAAAAATGAAAAAAAATGACTTTATGTCAAAATTATTATATCACATCATGGGGTTGTTAAATCCTTGTCTAAGGATTTACTAAGCTGTTTGCTGCTAGTTAAGTCTTCTGTGTTATTGTTTTTGCTTGTTGAGTTTAGTCAGCTTCTATGTTACTTTTCCATCTAATTTGGTATGCTCCATTTGGAATTTCAGTATTGAGGTATTTGGAGGTCCAGAGACTTCAGGACCCATGATTTGGGCCAATGAGTTGACGTGGTGGCTGGTGTGGGAGGTGAGTGTGGCTTTGGGGGCTTCTGGAGGTAAAGGGGCTAGGGGGAGGCTACCTGCCTCCACTCTGAGGATTCCAGAGTTCTCAGCCTGGATGCTGGGGTACCTTAAAATTTTCAATTTGGTGTCTCTACAAGAGAGTACTAGTGAAACTATGTAGTTGAGCCCTTGGTATGGCTGCAGTGGTGGGGTGTAGGTGCAGCTGCAGGGGCCTGAGCAGGGTGGGGACTCAGCTGGCCCCCATCACTAGGGTGCCCCAGAGTTTTGAACTGGGGTGGGGACTGATGTGTCCATAAATTTTAACTGCTTGCATCTCCTCGGAGATTATTTTCTAATTTAAATGTCTTTCTTTTTCTTGCCTACTTGCTGTAGCTAGGATTTGCTGATAGTATATTGAGTAATGGTAAGACTCTACATCTTTTTCTTGTGTCTGATCTTAGAAGGATAGCTTTTATTTATTTATTTTTTTGCTATTTGAGTAAGAACTATAGATTTGTTACATCTGACCTTTATTATATTGGGGTGTATTCTTTCTTACCTCATTTGGTTGAGAGTTTGATTCATAAATGAGAAATTTTGCCAAAAGTTTTCTCAGCATCAGTAGGATTTGCCATAACACCCAAGAATAGTTGATACAAGTACCAGGAGGTCTGCTCCAGGGCTTGGAAGCTGACTGGGGAAAAAGGCAGCTCAGATAGAGAAGGCAACACCAAGTAAAGGATGTTTGGAGGACTCGCTCAGGATGCGAGATGTGTGCTGAAAGTAGACTATAGACCGAACACAATGGCCACTCAATACCTCTATGTCAAACTACAAGACCCTGAAGGAAAGAGTGAACAAAAGGGAATGCCCTGCCACAAAGGCAGGGTGGGGTGGGGGGGATGGGGTTTGGAGGTGGGAGGGCTACTTGGATCATTGGTGGTGGAGAATGCGTACTGGTGGAGGGATGGGTACTTGATCATTGTATAACTGAAACCCAAGCACGAAAGTTTGTAATTCTACAACTGTACCTCATGGTGTTTCGCTAATTAAAAAAAATACATAGAAAAAAATATTAAGCTCTAAATCAGTAAGGAAAAAAAATAGGATTCGCCACATCTCCCCTGGCCTTGTTGATGTGGACTTAGATTAATTGACTTCCATATCTTGGATATACTATCCATTTGGTGATATTGTTGAGTTCAGTTTGCTAAGGCCTTGTTGAGGATTTTTGTATCTCTGCTCATCAAAAAATATTTGGATTGGTCTGGAATTTTCTCCTAGTGATATCTTTATTTGCTTTTGGTTTTAGGTAATGTTGGTCTCATAGAAACAACAAGAATTCCTTTGGAACTTTTTTAGAAGAGCTTGACAAGTATAGGTAATAAGCCATCTTTGAAGATCTTTTAGAACTCACCAGTAGAGCCATTTGTACTTGGCATTTTTATATGGGGTTCACTTTTGATCACTCTTTCAAATTCCTTCCTTACTTTAGCCCTCCTCTGGTTTTCTCTTTTTCCTCTTTTCTGTCTTGGAAGATTGTATGGTTCGAAAGATTTACCCATTTCTTCTAGGTTCTCCAACATAGTGGACTAAAGTTTCAAAACATAGTCTTTTGTGATCCTTTGCATTTCTGTGGTATGTGTGGTAACTTATTCCATTTTTTCTGATCCTATTTATTAGGGTTTTTCTCTTTGTGAACCTAGCACAGGCTTTCTATCTTTTTCCCCCCATCAAAGTAGTAGCTCTTGGTTTTATTGGTCTTTTGTACTTTATAAAATTTGTTTTATTTCTACTATAATTTTTATTATTTTCTTCTAATTACATTGAGTTTTCTGTTTGTATTCATAGTTCTTTAATATGTGAGGCTAGATTGTTCATTTGATCTTTTTCTTATTTTCTGATATAAGCTTGTATTAGAAACTTCCCTCTAGCTGTGCTTTTTTGAGTCCCACATGTGCTAATAAATTGTGTCTTCATTTTTGTTTCCAAGAATTTTTAAGTTTGTCTTTGATTTTCTCAGTGATTTGGTAGTTATTCAACAGCACGTTCTTTGGTCTCCAAACATTTGAATTGTTTCACCTTTTTAATGGCTGATTTCTAGTAGTATTCCAGGGGGATCTGGAAAGGTATTTGATGTTATCTTAATCTTCATGATTTTATTGATATTTGTTTTGTGTCCAAGCACGTGTCTATGTTTAAGAATGGCCCATGTGTGCAAGAGAAGACTGTGGCTTTAAGGTGGGGGCATAGAGAACCCTACCAATATCTGTTAAGCCCAGTGCTTCCCCAATAGCTTGAGTGTCACCAAGAATAACCCCCAAACATCTTAGCCTTTCTTGAGAGGTTGTTTTTCTCTTCTGGAGCCCAGTAATGCTGTGCCAAAAATCTCTTAAACTTTCTTCTTTTTGATTTTTATTTATTTATTTGCATTTTATTTTGTTTGGTGATGTTGGAAAGCAAGCCCAGACCTCATACATCAGGCATATATTTTACCACTGAGCCATATCCCCAGCCTCAAACGGTGTCTGTCTTTCTTTCTTTCTTTCTTTCTTTCTTTCTTTCTTTCTTTCTTCTTTCTTTCTTTCTTTCTTTCTTTCTTTCTTTCTTTCTTTCTTTCTTTCTTCTTTCTTTCTTGCCAAACTCAGCAACACTTAGGGGTTACTCCAGGTTCTGTACTTAGAAATTACTCTTGACAGTGCTCAGAGGACCATATGGGATGCTGGAGAGCAAACCCAATTCACCTGCATGCAAGACAAGCTCTCTACCCACTGTACTCTCTCTAGCCCCAGATTTTCTTCCTTTTTAAAATTCTTTTTTCTTCTTCTTTATCTCATGTTTTCTTCTAGCTTATCCTCAAACTCACTGATCCCGTCCTTAGCTACTCTGTCATTCTGCTCGAGCCCCTCTGTCTTTACTTTAACTACTGTATTCTTTAACTCAGTGGCTTCTGTTTGCAATTTTTCTCATCCTTTCTCTGCACTTGTTAAAGTTCTCTTCATTGAATTCCCCCCTCTCCCCTCATTTCTCTATAATTCAGATTATTGCTTTGAAATCTTCAGGAATCTTAGAGAGCACTGAGCTTGGAATTTTTCAAAGCTTTTGCCTTCACCCATCTCTGTAGAATTCCTTCTTTTCTTCATTCTTCCTGATGTTGAGAGGCATGTAGAGATTTTGCCCCAGTTGAAGATTGGTATTCCATTGTGAAGTTTTTTTCTTGGGAAAGGGAGTCCTCTCTCTCTAGTCTGCGTGGGATCTCTTTTTCTTGCCCTTTTCTTGAGCACTCACCCTGGTCCACATTAATGTGAATTCAAGTGTGGGTGATTTGGTGACTGAGAACTGCTTCCCCAGGCCAGCAGACCCCAATGGATGAACAAAGAAAAGGGGCCACAGGCTAGTTTATTCAGTGGCTGTTTATTCAAAGTTATACTCAGCATTAGTTATAGAGAAATCATGAAGGGTGGTGGTAGCAATTACACATAGGTGTGGTTGAACATTATCATAACAATGAACAGATGTAAAGTCCTTCCTTTGGGAAGTTCTTCTAGGAGATTAATTCAAGGCTAGAATCTCATCTGGGTGCTCAGCATGCTAGATTCCTGCTAGAAAGACACCCAAGGGTGGCATTTCATCTAAGGGTGTATTGCTTTCTCCTTTCCTAAGCTAGTATCCTTCTAAGCAGTCAACTGTATAGCCCAGAGAACAGTCCTCAGGCCAGGTTGCCTTTCCTAATTCAGTTACTTCTTTTTGGATCATGACAGAATTTGTTCCATGACTGTGCTCTTAACTTATTATACTTCTTAACGGCACTTAGCCTGTCCCTTTTTGATGCCAGGGTAGCTTGCGGCTTGCCTTGAGTCCATCCAGGTTCCTCTCCAGATCCCTGCTTTTGGGGGTGTTAGTAAGTTAGGGCAACTGAAGCACAAGTCAAGTAAACATGACAGATGCCCAGAAGTAAATATTATTCAGAGTTAATTAACTCCTACGTTACAAAACCATAGCATTAACTGTCTTCCTATGTCTATACAAAAAAGGATATTGCTTTAATAAGCTATGCAAAAGACATAAAGGAAAGAAAAATGCAAGATTTTACTTATATATACAAAATTCAGAGCTCTCCAAAGAATTTGACTTTACCAGTGACAGGGTCTGATTTGGAGATATAAGTAAAAGATAGGGGAAGAGAAACACAAAGAGAGGTTAAAGATAAAGAGAATCAGGAGTCCCTGATGGAATTGGGTGTGCCTCAGGAGCACTGTGGTGGGAGCCACTCAACCTAAACTCCCTGTGGGAGGAGCAAGGACAAACCAATGTTACTTCTTAAAATGCTTAGAACTATAATCCAACAGTGGCACTTCCTGTGTTGGCTAAGACCTGGTGACTATAGTTAACTCCTCAGCCTGGCCGGGATGCTTACAGCTGGGTGACCTCCAGAAATCTCTTTCCAGTGGGCTGGTCTGGATGCTGCAATGCAGCCTCCCCACTCTGAGGATTCCTCTCACCCACCCGAGAGTGCTACTTCTGCTCCTTGCCCATCAGGGTTTCAAGTGCATTTCTGTGATTAATCTGTGGGTTGGTGTGGATTTTGCAAGTTCTCCCTATTTTGCAACTTTGTCCCAGCCCCCTTTCCAGGATGATTTAGCCTAAAAAATAATTTATTGTAACACACTTTGAATATTATAAACGTGTTTTATATATATATATATATTCCAGAACCCACTTGTATAAAATATTAACAGTATGCCCTTATTTTTTTTCAGAAATGGTTGCTGATACCATTTAAGTTTTTTTTGATCTGTTTGTCCCCTTTCTCCTTTAAAACGTAACCTCAGGGGCTGGAGAGGTAGCACAGCGGGTAGGGCATTTGCCTTGCATGCGGCCGACCCAGGTTCGATTCCCAGCATCCCATATTGTCCCCTGAGCACCGCCAGGAGTAACTCCTGAGTGCAGAGCCAGGAGTAACCCCTGTGCATCACCGGGTGTGACCCAAAAAGCAAAAAATAAATAAATAAATAAATAAAAAGTAACCTCACCATGAGATTGATTCATGCTTGCATATTCTAAATATTTATTTGTCTATAATATTTGCTCTCATGAAAAATATTTTTTCAGACATAATTGAAAGGCTTCATGGTAAAAATGGGTCAGAATAAGCTATAGGCATTGATTGCAATTTTTTCATTTCACATCACTCTGTTTTAAAGAATATTTTACCTAATCTGAGGTCATAAACATTAACTACTCTGTTTTCTAAGAGTTTTATACTTTACCTTTTTTATTTAGCTCCACTATCCGTTTTTGAGTTCTCTATTTGGTGTGAGGTAGAGCTTCTGACAATATTTTTTGCATATTGATTAGATATCTAGTTGTCCTGGCAGCATTTATTAAAAGAACATTCTTTTCACATTGAATTACCTTAGCGCTTTTGACAAAACTCAGCTAAACATACTTGTGATAGCTACTTTCTGGGTTTTAGCTAATTCAGAATGCCTGAAGTATTTCTGTTCCTCTCAAATATGATATAATCCCCAGCAGACTTTAAATATTCCTTAACAGCCTTAGTTCCCATCACTGACAAGCAGTGTACAATGTTGGATTTATTATATTTATGTGTTAAAACATACCAAAAGTATTTTTCATTTGTATTTATACGCTATGAAATGACAAAATAAATTCTATGAACTCATTACTCAGCATATAATAGAAACAGGAATTTTTCTACAGCTACTACACAGCTCCCCTATCCAACCTGGTTCCCATTACCTGAATTTGATCCCAAGAAAGGACAGCCTCAAGAGATCAAGAGTCCTTAGTGACAGCCAATATTTAAGACTTTCTTTTCCTTTCTTTCTTTTGACATGAAAATCTTAGCTTAGAACTGAGGATATTCATAAGGCTTTGACTTCTTCAAACATTTTCCTCTCCTGGATCACCCAGTAAGCATCTCTGTATAGGTATTCATCTATATCTCATCCCCATGCTAGGTGCTGCAGAGAGAAAACAGACTACAATATTTGCAGATGACTGAGAGGTCTGGCTGGTTGGTTGTTTTATAACACCCTAATAACTTTAGAGATACTGATACCTTGTCAAGTGTGTTTGTGCTTCTGCCACTGACACTGCAATGTCTTAGAATAATCAAACTATGTCTCAGTGCCTTCACCGTTTTGTTTTTGCTTTCTTGGGGAAAAATGTGTTCTGTTATTTCGTTACTCTGTTGGCATGCCAAAAACCTTCATTCGCCACATCAACCAGGGTCTTTAGGCTTGGGAGAAGCTTGCTTGCTTGGTAAGAGTATTTCAGGATGTTACTGCTTTTGAGGGTGCATTCTGAGGTCACCAGGAGAACTGTGCTCCCACTTGAGGACATGTTCTGTGGAACTTCATGCGCACTCACACCCTTCCACCCTCTGTGAACTGGTAGGAGCCCAGGAGGTATGGGCTGGGCAGAAACTGAGGCTTGTGCTGCGCGGTGTTGTACCGCACAGGTCTCCTGGGTGAGTATGGTGGGTGTGACTCAGATTAGCAGTCATGTTTTCCAGTCTTGGCAAGAAAATAAAATGGTAAGGGAACTGTTAGGGGACAGGAGATTTATTCCAACATGATGCCATCTGAAAATCAAGTGACCCTTTATTCATCAACGCCTGGGGCACATGTACTTCCCTAGTGTGAAGCATTGACGTGTTTTCTGCGTAGAGAGTAGAGTCCTCCCCTCCCTTCAGACAAGGCTCTCCAACTGAAATTGGAAGCAGATTCTCACAGCTGTGACCTAAGCTTTTTCCCTAGGAAGTCAGCCTTCCCTTTAAAATGCATTCTTCCCTGGATCACAGACACAAATTTATATGGAACCCGGACTCATCAGCTCTCTTCTATCTTTAGTGCTGCAACAGAGTTATGTTCTAATCCTGTCAGTTTTGTGGAAGCAATGGAGTTGTTGGGAAGTTTGCCTCTTTGCCGAGGTTGACTCTGTTCAAGTTGCTGGCTTGGTGATTTTGGACAAGATTTTATACCATTCCAAGGCTCTAACTCCTTATCTATACAATTGGGATAATACCGACCGACCTCCTAAAATGTGTTCGAGGTTATTGGATTACATGGTCTTTTTGTATGATAGATTGACACTTGGCAGATCAAACCACGCTGTTACTAGCATCATTTGCTAAGAAAAGTTTCTGGACATTTTTTTTTCCTGCTGAATTGACCTCTTCTTTGATAAAACCAGTTTTTCAGCTGCGGATACTACTGATGTCATTTATATGTATTACCTATTCTAGAAATTCGTGGGTGACCAGATTTTGCTTAACATCAAACCAAAGCTTTATCCAGTTCTGAATCTGAAAATTGAATGTTTAATTTTGTAAAGCCATTGTATTATAATGCAAAGGTTTTATGATCCGTAGACATCCTTATTTAGAATGAAGACATAATATTTTAAAATTAAGGAGGAATTAGTGCCTTTTTAAAAACTTTTCTGTAAATCGCCTTCACCAGAGGAAATATTCATTCTAGTGTAGCTACCAAAGTTTATTGTTGTTCTAAAAGACGATTCAATACTAAAGATTTTTCAGTACTTTCTTGATAAAACTTGTGAAAGAAATGGTGGAAGCTGGAGCCAAGGGCAGACAATCCATGAAGATTTTGGAGATAGAGGTATCTGACTCTACCTCTGCTTTGTTTGGGTAACTATGGTCTCCCTATCTGTTGAGGCTTGATGATATTCCCAGAGTACTTCCTGCTCTAAGACCACCATGTGGTCATGAACCTAATTTTCTCATTGCTTTTGGGACCCCTAAGTTCTCTTTTGCCTGTGTATTGCCTGTCTGCTGCAGACCCTCACCCTTCATTGTCTGAGTGTTCATTATCTGTGGCCTCTGCATCCTCTGTGTCATGACCCTTCTTCTCTTTTATGACAGACATACTTCCTTGGTCTACCTCTCTGCACAGAGAAAGAAATGTGTAAAGCCAGTCCATGCTTACAAGAATGAAAGTGAGCCCTATCTACACTGCTTTTAATAACTTCCAGCATGTTAGGTATCAGTGTTTATTGATTTTAAATTACGATGTACTAAATAAATGTTAGTGCATTTGTCACCCTATTTTTTTATTTCACCATATACTTACAATCAACAATAATGTTCTTAACGTTTTGACAAAAAAAAAATTTCAACGCTCATAGAACAGTCCTTTTCATCATTACGGTTGCTTTTGTGGTCTGGCACTATCAGGCAAAGTGAAGACTGACTATAGCTGAGTTCAAATCCAGGCCAGAATTTAGGCTGGCCAAGAGCTGCACCAGACAAACAGGGTGTCCTGATTGTTGCAGGCTTCACCCCAGATTAGCTCTGGATTTTTCACTCCTCTGCTGTGTTTACAGCAGTGCGGTGAGATGGAGACAACAAAACTGCCTCCTGCACGGAAGTTCTTGTTCTGAATGTCTGAGCTCTGTCCGTGGTCATGAGTCCTTGTGCTTGTGGGCTGACCTACTTCCCCAAGGCCCTCCTAGGGACAGGCAGGGCTGTGCTTGTCTCTGGCTTTTCATTCCCTTTTCTAATGCAGCATCTTATATGGCAGGTCATCAGTAAATTATCTTTGAATGATCCACATATGATGTAGAGAGAGTTAGAAGGTCCTTTATTTTCCCTCTTTACAAATCAAGTTCTTGTGCTTTAACATTTAAATGTGTGTGTGTGTGTGTGTGTGCGCTCACGCGTACAAAATTGCTTTATGCGATTTGCCCCAGAGAATGCTCAATAGATACTAATAAATGGTCAAAACTGGCAAAGAAACTCATTGTCTCTCTGTGCAGTACTAAGCCTGAAGAGGAACTGTACTGCTTCAGGTGTCCTTGGTTTTTGTTCTTTAGCTAACAGCTGCCTTACACAAATAAACAGAAGAAATATCAGATAATTAGTGTTTTTCCCTACCGACTCCCCTGGATTCCAGGAAATTGTTGAAAAGCAAGGGCCTTGAGAGTGTAGCGCCGAGCTGTCTCTGTGTGGTTTGACAGCAGGAATTTAAGTTTCTGCCTTCAGTTTCTGTACTATTAATGAGACACAGTTTCCAACTCCTAGCCTTTGTCTCTGTTTAGTTTTCAGATTCCTGGAAACATGCTTTCATTAGCCCACCTGTGGCCTGAGTGTTAGGATACTTGGGTCAGTTGCTTCTTAGGAGATCATTTCCCAGAGGCGAGTGGACATCAAAAGTGATCATTGCAGGGGCCAGAGCAATAGTTTATAGTAGGGCATTTGCCTTGATCATGGCCCACCTAGATTTGATTCCCGGCATCCCTTATGGCCCCCGAGCATTGCTAGGAGTAATTCCTGAGTATTGCCAGGAATTAAAAAAAAAAAGTGGTTACTACAGTACTTCAAAATGTACATATTTTTAATTCCCAGAAATATTTTGTTTTGTTTGGGAGATGAATTATGAAAAATAATCTTTCTGAATTTTTAATAAATGGGAAGAATTTTAAACACTATCCTCAAAAATTCTCTAGTGTTTTTCTAATATAAATACTCCTATATTATTTTTGTTTTATTTATTTATTTATTTAGTTTTTTTGGACCACTCCTGGTTCAGGGATTACTCCTGGTGGTTCTCAGGGGACCATATGGGATGCTTAGAATCAAACCAGGGTCCCCTGAATCATTTTAAATATTAAAATGATTTAAATAGTTACTCTCTGTAGTAATGTCCAGTGAAACATTACCATTTGTACTGTGTTGTCAAATACAGACATAACAAGAGCAAGGCAATAGAAAGTGTTGAGGTAGATTCTTGCTCAGCAATCCATAATTCAGCCAGACTAATGAGAAATGAGACATTCTGTCACCATTTCTGACTTTGAACCTCTGCCCAGGGAGTTTCTCATGTTAATTGTACACCGAGTAAAAGGCTATTGACTTTTCACAAACCAACTTATTCTACTTGATTTTTATCATTGCAGCTCTCATTGGAAGTCTTTCTTTTCAGTTTCAAAATCTTCTTTTAAAAAATATATATTTATATTTCACTGAACCACCATGAGATAGAGCATTACAGAGCTGTTCATGATTGGGTTTCAGTCATACAAATTCCAACACCCACCCCATCACTTCTTTTGGAGCCTGCATCTCCAGTTTCTCCTAGAAGTGGTGAGGTCAGTCCAGACCCCTTGGATTGTGGGGACAAACTGTCACCTGTAGAAGGCACTCTTAATAAATCAGTCCCACCTCTGCAAACTGGTTGTACAAGCCATGTACTAAGAAGAAATTGTCTGGTCATTTACAGACTAGATTTTTATTTTATTTTATTTTATTTTTTAGGAAATGTGGCACTGAGAAAATGGAAAATGATTTGAACAGAGTGTAAAACAAAGAACATTTATATTTTCAGATATTGAATGAATTATAGGTGGATTTAGATATGAAATAGTATTAGGGCTTTTAAAAATAATTGTAGGGCCAGATCTATAGTATGGCAGGTAGTATGCATTTGCCTTGCATGTAGCTGACCTGGGTTTGATCCTTGGCACCCCATTTGGGCCCCCAAGCCCCAGCAGGAATGATCCCTGAGTACAGAGCCAGAAGTAAGTTTTGAGTACTGCCAGGTCTGGCCTCCAAACCAAAAATAAATAGTAATTGTCATTTAGGCAACACATTTACAATTGTGTTAACATTTATAGTTTAGAGGTAAAGTTACCACACCCCACCACTACCGAAGTGCCCAGGACCCTCCACCTGTATGCTTTTGTTTGTTTAGAAAATTTTTTTATTCTGGAACTGGAGAGGCTAGAGTGATCGCACAGCAGGTAGGGACTTTGCCTTGCACACAGCCGACCTGGCTGACCGGAGTTCGATTCCTTTGCCCCTCTCGGAGAGCCCGGCAAGCTACCTAGAGTATCCCTCCTGCAAGGCAAAGCCTGGTAAGCTACCCGTGACGTATTCCATATGCCAAACACAGTAACAACAAGTTTCACAATGGAGATGTTACTGGGCCCACTCGAGCAAATCAGTGAACAGGACGCTAGTGCTAGTGCTAGTGCTGGAACTGGAGCGATAGCACGCTAAATATGGTGTTGCCTTGCACATAGCTCACCTGAGTTCAGTCTCCAGCATCCCTTTGGTGCCCTGAGCCTACCAGGAGTGATCCCTGAAGGTAGAGCCAGAACAAAGCCCTGAGCACTGCTGCATGTGGCTCCAAACAACAACAAAAAAAGACAGTTTCTTTTTCCTTAACACATGCATACTGGTGAAATTACGCAATACCTAGGATTTGTCATTAACCAGAACAAAGTTGGGAAAGGAAGAGAGAGGAAATCAGATTGGCCAGGAGGTATTTGTCACTGGAGCTAGGAGATGGTCGTTGGTGCCTAGTACGCATTGTTTCTGCCTTTCTGTGTTGAAAAATGGTTTAGGCTGGGAGTGTAGCTCAGGAGTTGAATTCCTGCTTGCACTTGTGAGGTCCGTCCATGTAGTCGTGACAGGGGTGCGAGGGGGGGAGGTAGGGCGAGGGAGGGGCTCAGGAATCATCCTGTAATACTTGGTTCAAAGATGTGGACCTGATTGTTCGGTCATCAGGCCCAGGGTGCTGTCAGTCAAGAGCTGGGAACCAAACTTCGGGGCTTATTCATGCAGGGAATTCATTCTCCCCTTCTGAGCTATTGCCCTTAACCCTGGTTTCCTATTCTAAACAAAACATGCTTCGGTAAGAATGATATTCGTCCTTTGAGAGTGTGTGTGTGTGTGTGTGTTGCTTTTTGTATTGGAGCCACAACCAGCTGTGCTTAGGGCTTACTCCTGGCTCTGAGCTCACAGATCACTCTTTGTAGAGCTCAGGGGCTCATTTGTGGTGCAAGGGATAGAAACAGTAGGCTGCAGCAAGGCGGGCACCTTTTTAATATCTGTACCTGTACAGTCTTTCTCGCCCCTGATAGCCTCTTTGACGTAAAGCCTCTTCATGTTGAGAAAATAGTCTTCTCATGGCTTCAGCCCAAAACAGATGCTAATGAATAAGAAATGCCTTATCAATATCTCGAACTTAACTTTTCTCACTGGCCCTGTTGTGAAGTAGTCTTATTCCAATTAGTGTGAATGCCCTGTCACATTTTGCAGAAGGCCCTCCAAGTAGATAATCGTTCCACTCATTAAATATTTGCTCAGCAGCTCACAAAGTGCCAGCCTGGCCCAGCAGGGGGTGTGGCTGGCAGGCCCTTGGTCTCCCACTCAGTTCTAGTGCAGAGCAGACCATAAACAAGGACATGGTGCATCCATGGTTGTAAAGCCATCCTGGCTGCCAGAAATTCTGAATCTCAGGGTTTAGGGGAATGATGCTTTGCACGGGGTGTGTGTTAGGTCTCTCTCCTTTCTAGGAGTTGGGGTTGTTCTGCTACATGTAACAGGTTAGTCCCATCACCTCACATTTCATGATTCTTTCCCCATCATTTCCCCATCTTTTCCCAAGGGTTGGGCGCAAGAATTAAGCTTTGCAGCTCAGAGACTGCAGCTAGATGTAAGCTCAGAGATTGGGGATGGTAGGGGCAGGATGGTGGTTGTCTCCAGAGAAATTTGAGGCAAGTACTGTCTGCTCTGAACCAAACGTGTGTATATGAACTAGAATATAATCTGGATAAGTTGTCCTGCTCATCATTTGTCTGCTGAGTCTAGTGAAGAAAGAAGGCAGTGGGTGACTGCAACCGAGATACTAGAAATAATGAGAGGCGACACCTAGGATGGCTGAACATCAATTCTGGGTTGAATCTTTCATGTCTTTCATGTCTCCTGAAACTCAGGTTTCAATGGGACCGGGATCCTCTACCCATATCCCCCTGTCTCTGGCAACCCATCAGTCATGCCCATAAGCCACCCCTGGCTGGCGCCAGATAATCTTGTCATTGGCCACCATCCAGATCACAGGTCCTTCTCTTCCGGAAGGAAGCATAACATGACGCCCGCCATAACCATGCCACCACACCCCATGCCAAGCTTCCACTTGGGGCGCCCCAGAGAGGGGTGGGTGAGACCTCTCCCCACCCCAAGGGACCCAGCCCGAGCAGCTATAAACCTTCAGAACTCAACTGCTGCTATGCTCACGACTGCTCTCCACATGCTCAGATTGAGCCTCACCCACGAGTGAACCTTTTCCTGGACCATTAGTAACATTTTCATAGGACATGCCCTACCCATACTCAAAAAGTACCACACCACACTTGATGGGGTTCAAAGTAGGAGACAACCAATCCTAGAGGGAAAATTTTTTTACAGATATACATACACACACACACACACAATGCTCAACCTTTAACAACATGTTAGTGGTCTCTTACAGAAGGGCTTAATGGCCCCTGGGTGAAACAAAACAATCTTCACACTCTTTCCTTTGTGGATACTTTTTAGTAGCATTTTCAGCAGTTTTTCATAACGAACAATACAAAATATATTATTTCAGTTCTGCTTTGGGACAGGAATTGAAGTTCAGGATGGAAACATCCAAAATATGGTGGTGAGAAGGTATAATGGTGGTGGGATTTGTGTCTGAATCACTGTCACTGTCCTCCCATTGTTCATCGATTTGCTCGAGTGGGCCCAGTAACATTGTGAGACTTGTTACTGTGTTTGGCATATTGAATACGTCACGGGGAGCTTGCCAGACTTTGCCGTGTGGGCGAGATACTCTCAGTAGCTTGCCAGGCTCTTCGAGAGAGACGGAGGAATCGAACTTGGGTGGGCCATGTTGGCTGTGTGCAAGGCAAACACCCTACCCGCTGTGTGTCTGAATATTAAATGTAATCAAATATTGTGAACTACTTTATAAAATAAAAAAATTTAAAAAAGAATATTTTGTGTCTCACAACTAGTTCATACACACTGGTTCGGACCTAGCCTCATAGTAGAGAAACCATTGGCTCAAGAGAAGCGATGCTTCTGTGCACAGATCCTTTTGAATCAGTGAGGGAACTTGGGAGTCGAACCGGACTGCTTCCCTTTGAGACCACGGTTCTGTCCAGTCTTTGCGGTTACCAGCTTGATCTATCAGAAGTTGATTTATCAGTATGCTCTCTTCTCTGTGTTGCAGGTTTTGCTGATCTTTGCCAAGGAAGATAGTCAGAGTGATGGATTCTGGTGGGCCTGTGACAGAGCTGGTTATAGATGCAATATTGCTCGGACGCCAGAGTCAGCCCTGGAGTGCTTCCTCGATAAACACCATGAAATTATTGTCATCGATCACAGACAAACACGTAACTTCGATGCGGAAGCAGTGTGCAGGTACGTCCATTGGATGAGCTGCGTAAATGTCCTTTTCTCTCATGGGCGCCTTCAGTTCCATGCCTAGAGCCTGTGAACTCTGCACTCCTCGCTCTCCACCGCAGAGACAGACTTCTGTGGTACAAGCTCTCGCTTCTCCCGGAGCTGCATCTCACCTTTTCTATTTTCCCGTATTTGCATTCAGTTGAATCTAGAGGTGTGAGCTGGGCTCCACTGAAAGCTTTAGGGTGTCCCCCACCCCACTCCCTCGAGCATTACTCATATTTCACACACACACCAAAAAAAAAACCCATTAAAATTCACAGTTTAATCTTAATTATTCTGCCGCAAAATGAACACCAGAAATGTGTGAAGTAGAAAGTTTTCCCTGCCTGACACAGATGGGTGGATCCCACCGCAAAGGCAGCCACTTGGCAACAGTGGGGAAGCTCCCAGAGACCCAGCACCCCTGCCTGTTTACAGAAACGTGGGCCCTCTGGGGAGGAAATGCGTGCTTGTTCCTAAATAAATGCAGCCCTGAAGAGTTATCTTGGGGTGAACAGAGTAGTTTGCCATTTGGCAGAAGTGGAATGCTTTGAAGCTGGATGGGAAGAGGTCAGTCATGAAATGAAAGGCCAGGACAGGCTCCAGGAACATATGGAGGGAGAATTTTCTTGAATGTTAGGGTGTAAAGTGCACGGTTAGGGAAATGACGTCTTAGAAACTTTGGTATCCTGAGAAGAAATGAATGGGTTAAGAGAAGTTTCTCTCCTCCAGATCACCTTACTACCCTTTGATTTTTAAGTTTCCTAAAATTGATTTTTTTTTAAATGTTTTAAATGTCTTACTGGTCTTAGGGGCTGGAGCCATAGCACAGCGGGTAGGGCATTTGCCTTGCACACAGCCGACCCAGGTTTGATTTCTCCGCCCCTCTCGGAGAGCCCCGCAAGCTATAGAGAGTATTCCACCTGCACAGCAAAGCCCGACAAGCTACCCGTGACGTATCGATATGCCAAAAACAAGTAACAACAAGTCTCACGATGGAGACGTTACTGGTGCCCGCTTGAGCAAATCCATGAACAACTGGAGGACAGTGCTACAATGCAGTGCACTGGTCATAGATATTTCTGTATGAAGTATGCAGGTGCATGTGTGAGCATATATGTATACGTATTACCCATATGTATTATTCCACATATGTAAAAAAAGTATTTGGAAGATTCTTTTTTAGTTTAAAAAACTTTTAAAAAAAAGTCTGGGTGGCCACAATCTGCAGTTCTCAGGCTTAATCCTGAATCTGAATTCAGGGATCCTTCCTGGCAGAGCTTGGGGAACCATATATGGTGCTGGGGATGACCCTAGTTGACTGTGTGTAAGGCAAGTACCTTATTCACTATATTATCTCTCCAACCCTGAGAAATACTTTTTTCTTGAAATAATTTTCAAATGAGTAGGTCCTTTATAGGTTTGCATTTAATTGTTCTTCATTTACTTTTTTAAATTATTTTTATCAAAGCACTCTGACTTGTAGTACTCTTAATAGAACTGCAGGCAGTGTTCCCCGACATCTGCCACCAGTGTCTGCATCCATCCACCAGTGTCTCACATCCCCTCTCCATTTACTTTTCTTACATGACTTTGTGGTAGGGCGTTCGCCTTACACGCGGCCAACATGGCCGACCCGAGTTCGATTCCTCCGCCCCTCTCGGAGAGCCCGGCAAGCTACCCAGAGTATTCGATATGCCAGACACAGTAACAACAAAGTCTCCAATGGAGACGTTACTGGGCCCGCTCGAGCAAATCGACGATCAACGGCAGGGCCTTTACCTTTTTACCTTACATGACTTTGTAGAAATACAACAATGTTGTGAGCATACTCAAATGGTTGAATATAAAAAGAAAACCCTAATAGGAAGAATCCTTTCAATTTGGGCAAATCCCTGATTTGGTAGACTGTCTTCCCATTCTTCCTTGACTATAAGGAAGAGTACTTCTGTTTCATAATGACTGGGTCTCTGTATTAGTCACATGGAGAGACAAGAGGAGGTATGTGCCATACAGAGCCTGGTGACATGCCTGGTGGGGGGAGTGGGGATTACTGTTATCATCTTTTGCAGAGTAGCCAGTGTCCTGGATGCTTGACTGCTGGTCCATCATCCCTGTGATACTTGGAGGACACACCCCGGCAGAGGTGTGTTCCTTGATGTCATCTGTGGCCCAAGATTGCTGACTTTTGAGCTTCCATCCTTCCTGGAGCCCTGCCCTGTCTATTCCCAAGTCTCCCTAAGTCCTTAACCTGGAAGAGGCCCAGGTCAGGTCCCTCTGGCCACATCACTCCTTTGTGGGAATGAGAGAGAAATTTAACACAGGAGTTCATCCACAAGATAGTCCTAGAAGAAGAAGGAGGTCTGGCCCCCACATGCTCGTCACGTGCTGAACTGAGCCTTCTGCCTTTAGATTGGAGCCCAGTGCCATACCCCGGACTTCTCTGACAAAGGTCAGAGTTGCCCACTGTTTCCCTAGAACAAAGACAGGAAAACGTCTTGCTGCCATGGACCATTTGGATATTAATAATATTATTTGTGGCTCACACAGTAGAGGCAGTAGGCATCAGTCTTGTCATGCCACAGGACCAGCCTATAGGTTTTCATAGACCTCACGTGGTCATTGGGCCAGACTTTCCCAGGCCACCCTGATGTTAGAGAGTAGAGCAGGTCTCTGAAGCACAGCATTTTCTCCATGAAGTGCCAACTTATTTTCAGGATGTACATTGAGTAAGAGTCCAGGAAGCTGTGAGTCCAAAGAGTCCAAAGTAGGATGTGAGTGTAAGTGACCTTCTCAGGGCATGTTTGTGGTGGCTGGACGGGACGGGACCTGTGCTAGCCATGGAAGTATCCATCCTGCCACACAATGAGTGACTTAGATCACTCTCTCCAAAGGGCTCATTCAAACACCTTGAGTCAGGAGGGCTCAGGAACACCATTCTTTGAATCAGAGGGACTGAATGAATAGAAAATAAGGAAGGTGCCTTTTTTTTTTTTCCTTTTGAGCCATTTGGAAATTCTGGAGTTGAAAAGGAGGAATCAATAAGCACTCGTTCTCCCCAGGGGGAGATGGTGACATAGACATGTTAGCATGGAGAGAAACAGAAACGCTGATAGAAAAACAATTTGTGTTGTATCACAAATGACTCAAGAGCAGTTTTGAGCCTCCTGTTCTTGGACATGATCATTTCCTGGGAGGGATCTCAAAATAATCAAGGAGATGGGTCAAAGCAAGCATGCTTGTTTGTACTGAGACTCAAGTATGTGACCTTTTATTAAAAGCCATCCAATTCCTGACCCCTGACCAAAATAATTCTGAATCTGGACTGTAGCGCACTGTGCATTTTCCTAAGACTTAGGAACCTCAAGTCTCTGTGTCATTATCTCCGTTGCTCGGAAATAAACCAACTATATGCAAGCTCACATATCATTAAGGTCAACTACTTTATCGAAGCTTTTCTTAGCCACGATTGATAACCCAGTTTTCTTTTCTTTTCTTTTCTTTTTTTAAAAAAAATTTAAAAAACAAGTGCAGCACAACTAAAAATTTTCGGCCGTTCTTTCTGTCATCTTTAATAGCCTTTAACCTGAATTTTTATCTATATCTAGATGCTGTTAAGTACTTTAATGTTTATTTTAAGGTGCACTTTCTGAACTGTCTCATTTTTAAAGGAGATTTAAAATTTTTTTAAAAAGTTAAACCCAACCCAATTAGTGCCCCAAGTACAAACTGATAACTAGAAAATTGTAGAACTGCCAGTTTTTTGGTTTTCTTTTTTTTTAGTAGTAGAATTTCAGAAAATGTGAAATTTGCCAGCTTTTGAAATGGAAAATTGGCAGGTCCAACCTATTAGATACTTGCCGGGGTATTCAAATAAGAGATTGTCCTAATCAGCAAGGGCATCTTTCTTTGTTGTCTTCCATGCTTTCTCAAGCTTTTTTTTTAGAGGAAGATCGGGTTTTGTGCCAATTTTTCAGTGTGAAGATGGTCTACGTTTGTTGAATGTGGAAAGGTTGAGATCACCTGGTCTGACTTGAAGCCTTCTCATTACAGGTCGATCCGGGCCACGAATCCCTCTGAGCACACGGTGATCTTAGCGGTGGTTTCACAAGCGTAAGCTCGCCTCCCCATCCCCAGCAAGCAGCCTTGTCCTTTCTGAAATGTTTCTCCTGATGCAATCCAGTCTCAGAGCCTGCCAAGCAGCAGGCATATCTTGGGTCCAGTCTGAGATTTTGCATGGAAAAGGGGCCGGTGGGTAGGAGGGTTGCTTCCTTTTTAAAGTTTCTGGAAGTATTCCAGATTCTCCCTCCCTCCCTCCCTTCCTCTCTCCCTCCCTCCCTCCCCCCTCCCTCCACCCATCCCCCTCCCTCCCTCTCTCTCTACCTCCTCCTTTCTCCCTCTCTTCTTTCTTCTACCTTCTCTTTCCTCTCTCTATTCCTCTCTGCCTACCTCTCCCTCACTCCCTTCTCTCCAGTCTCTTTTCCCTCTTCCCTCCTTCCCTCCCTCCTCCCTCCCCTTTCCCTCCCTCTCTTTTCTCTCTCCCTCTCTCCCTCTCTGCCTCCCTCCGTCCCTCCCTCCCTCCTTCTATCTCCCTCTCTCCTTCCTCTCTTTCCTCCCTCTCTGTCCTCTCCCTTCTCTCTCCCTCTCTGCCTCCCTCTCCCTCCCCCTTTCTCTCCTATCTCTCTCTCCCTCCTCCCTCCTTCCCCCCCTTTCTCTCTCCCTCCCTCCTCTCTCATAGCTGAGTGCTGTTAGCACATACTCATACACCTCGGAAAAAATAGTTACTCATTATATGCTAGAACTAAAGAGACAATCTGGGGAGGAGGAGGTCTGGAGAAAACATTGTTCCAGGTTATTTTTTGTCTTTGAAGAGTTGGGGAATGCTAGTTTTTTCTATAAAGCAGCAGCACATGGAAGCCTGAGGACAGAGAGGTGCTAAATTGACTGCAAAAGGATTATGCCCATTTTATGTCAAAACTGTTATATGGCTCAGAGCAGGATTGGTGCCAGTGTTTGGAAAGCATGAGGAGAGGGGGGTTGAGTTGTAGATTTGAGACTCGGGGATAAGAACCTGCTCTATTAGGTGTATTGTCTAAAGTGGACAGCGCTTAAAATGAAAGATCTAGGTGGAAAGAGTTGTCTATACAAACCGCAATCAGCGAAATCTTTCTAAAGATCACAATGCACTGTAGTCACCTAATGATTATAGATCCAAGTGGGAAAGGGGCGGAAAGGGCAGTGATTTTGAGGAATTTCTGTGGGAAGTTCCCCTTCTTCAGCCCTCTGGGCCTTGTGTGAGTTTCTGGAAATTCTGAAGTTTTAACAGTATCTTAGCATCTTGGAAATGCCCTACAGAGCAGTTCTGAGCACCAAGCACCTTCCCCATGCCGGGTTATTCTAGTATCCTGAGAATGAATCCAATTCCCACCCCCCTTTGTTCCCCCGATTTGTGTCAAAAATGTTTACTAATAGACCTTGATAACTGATGATTTGTGGTGGCCTATTTGTTATTTTCCAATTGCCCATCAGCACTACTGGTTTTAGGATTTTTTTTAATCAATCACAATCACAGCCATCCTGTTATTCGTCGATTGCCTCGAGCAGGCCCCAGTAACATCTCCTTCATCCTAGCCCTGAGATTTTTTTTTAAAAAGTGCCATAATTAAAATATTTTTTAGGTTTTGTATTTGTGCGGGGCCACACCCATCAGTGCTCAGCGCTTACTCCTGACTGTGCACTCAGGGATCACGCCTGGCAGTGCTGGTGCACCATAATGGTGCCAAGGATTGAACCAAGGTTAGCTGCATGCAAGGCAAGTGGCTTAACCATTGAATCTCTCCTGCCACCCCTCAGTTTTAAAAATAAAAATATGTAGAAAGGGAGAGATTGAATAGTAAAACACATGGTATTTGTGCCAACCAACTTAGGAGAAGAAACTCTTGGGGGGGGGGCTTTTTGTGCCCCTCTGATGTATTCAGAGAACCCAGAACTTGTGTTCCAAGAGGAGAAAAGTGATGGAGAACAATAGTTTCCCCTGTAGATTAGGAGCCTGTGCTGCCCCTTAGCACCGGATGTCGCTTCCTCTTTTTCTCCTGTGCCACCCAGTCCCTTCGAGTCCATTTTCCATACCCATTTCCCAAGCTAGGTGCCCAGGATGCTGGCTGGTTTGTCTCTAGGACACCATTGCCTTTTCATAGGTGGCTGCCCTGCCCCAGCGTGTCCTTGTCACACACCATCCTCAAATGTGGACTGAAATCCCCAACCAGCCAGAAGCTTGGTGTCAGGCCCCTCCCTGCCATGGGCCGTGAGAATACCTTTGCTTCCTCCTCGCCTTCCCTGCTAACCCAGCCTGCCTCGGGTTCTCTGGGGTGCTACGGCCATGGAGCTTGTCTTCCTCACACTGGGAGTTGCGCCCTGCTGTGTCTCAGAAGGCAGTGGGCTCTGACAAGCTTTTCCCCAGCTTGTCACTTTCCAAGGCTGCTCCCAGGCATTTTCTTGCAGTCCTGTGGGCAGGTAGAGGTGCCGATTGAGGGAGAGGGTGGAGGGGGCCTCTCCTGTGCTGGGCCGAGGCTTTCAGATGATCTGCTGGCTTGTCTCTGCTGCCTTTGCTGTTACCACATCAGGAAGGTAGAGATAGGGTCCTGGTGGGTCACGGTACCTGCTTAGTGACCACATTTTCTGCTTTGCTGCAGATCGGGTGACCATGAAGAGGCCTCCGTTCTTCCTCTGCTGCACGCGGGCTTCAACAGGGTATGTGGAAGATGAGCATCCACTTTTCTCTGGTGTGGGTGTCCTTCCCCGTCCCTCCCAGAGCAAAGTCAGACACTTCAGTGGCTATGCCAGGAACTTAACCCCAGAGGCATGAGACAGAGAATTGTTCTCGGGGCATAGTGTTCTCCCTTTCTCATCCAACTTCATGCATCTCAGCTATCACTGTAGAATGGCATCAAAAGCATCTTCTCATATCAGATCCAAATTCAGTAGTCCCCACATCATCTAATTTAAATCAGTGTAGGCAAGTAGGTTCCGTGTATGAGTGTGACTGTGGAAAATGGAGCCCTCCATCCAGCCTCCGCATCACCACCTGCACCAGCACATCCCAGCTCAGTCCCACATGCTCCTCAGAGACTAGATTGAGCTTCGTCTCTAGAGTCTGACCATGCTAGCTGTGGCCTTCTTTGAACTTCCGGTTGAACCCATAAATGTCCGTGGGCAAAAGTTATTTGACAGTGATGCACATAGCACTGAGGCTCAGCTTCAAACTTAAGATCAGTAATGCCAAGAAGACTTGATGAACTGTATAACTAGGCTTACCTGGTTTCCTAGGGTAGGAGCAGTCTGAAAGTTGAGTTAGAAGCAAGGTGATGTGTATAAAAGAGGAAAAGAAAACAAAGGTAAGTTGAGAGAAGAAAAGGGGTGGAAACAGAGCTTCAAAAGAGGAAAGCTGAAAAAGAAATATTTTCATTATGGAAAGAAAAATCATTGTAGAAAAATTGTGGAGGTATTCTACTTTGATGTTTGAAAATAAGCATTTTTTCTCCTATTAGAGTGCCCTTTGGGAAAAAAGGCACTTTTGAAACTTTTGCCAATCTTTTAAACTCAAGTAAATTATAGTAGCATTCTGTGAAAACAAAACCATCAAAAAATATTTCTTTGACAACTCTATGAGTAATACTGAGATTCAACTTGAAGATTTAAGACTTATTGCTTCAAGGACATCACTTACCCACAAATGCAATAACTAGAAATACCTAGTATCTCCAGGTCTTTTGATGGGAGCAGTATGAATTTCAAAGATGATGTGATGGATCCTTTTCCTTCAAAAATTGGATATTGCCTTGTGAATTATTAGGGGAAGTATCTATGGGTGTTCGTTCTCCAGGCTAGCAAAGAAAAGTTTTTTTTCCAGTTTCCTCGTTACTGTAGACAGTGAAGATGCAGAAATCGCCAGTGCGGTCCAGTTGTGTTATGATTTGCTGTACTCTAATGCAGAGGCAACAGGGCCATGCAGAGGACTTGAGGCAGCCTACAGTCCATCTGTGTGGTCAAGCTCACTGTGTTTCTAAGTAGCATCACCACTTTCTCCATAACTCTCTTCTCTCGTCCATCAATACTCCTCACAAAAGCTTCCCTGTGGTTCTGAGCACTGTGCCCAAGAGACAGATCTCAGTGAGTGCACAGAAAATCGTGCTGCTGAGGATGGAGGTGGAACTTGGCAAAGAGAAAGGGCCCTGAGACAGCTTTTCTTTACCCAGTTTCTGTCTTAGAACATCACCTGATTCACAGTTTCCTAGATCCTCTGTATCGCTCACCCTACTGCATAGAGTTCAATGCTGCCATTCATTTCTGAGAAAGGACCTCCTGAAGTGTGTGGGCAAGGTCTGCCTCAAGGCCTGGGGGCTGTCCGGAGAAGGCCCTGTATCCCACGGGTGCCACAGCTGGAAGACCCACATTCCTCAGCTTTTATTGACCTGCACAGTGATGGGGAGACCGCGTATAAATGCAATAATTTAGATTATGAAGTCAGTCTAGAAATTTCCATTCTTTCCTTTTCTGCATTTTCATAGGCTTTTCTGTAAGATTCTATTTTCCTCTGTTCCAATAGGGTGCTGCTTTCTGTAGCCACTCCCAGTGAATAAATCTTGGTGAAAACATGGAAAGCAGTGCCTGTTGGGGAACACTTGGGGTGCATGACCAGGGTCATTTTCCAGCCAGATCAGGGTGCTCCCACACTACTTGGGCTGTTTCTGAAGGATGCACACCGCACCTCTGGAGCCTTCCCTCCTCAGTGACTGCGGTATGACATCAGCTGAGGCTATTTCTTCAGGTGGCTAGGCTCCTTTTTTGGGCAAAAGCTTGCCTCTGACAACTTTGTACCCATGCACCCTTCCAAATAAGCCAATTATTCTTGCTTCTGTGAGGTTGTCTCCCTTCATGGGGTTGTTTTGATCATCTTAAATCATCTGCTGAAATCCAGCCCTGTGTTGCTGGCTCACCAGCCAGTGCTTCTGTGGGTCCTTGAATGGGGATCCAGGAACAAATTGTGCCCTTTCATATTCCATAACAACATCCCCTCGATGCTGACGGAGCTGTGTGTAAGTGGCTGCCTCCATGAGGCCCAGTCCACTTGGAGCCTCTTAGACACCAGCGTTCAGCAGAGGACGACAGCAGATGGATGTTTCTGCATCCACCTTACCCTGTGCGCCTCTTTGGCGATTTGAAACAGGGCTGATTCCATCCAGCAAGTATGTGTGGAGCACATAGCGTGTGCGATGCAATGTGTTTGGCATGTTGGCGATTTGACTGTTCCTCCCTGGAGAGGCTTCCTGAGAAGGAGGAAGTGGAGAATTACGATTTATTACTTATCAGGCTCTCTTCTCAGTGGTTTACTTAATCCTGAGGTTTGATTTTCACCCCGCCCTCTGATTTTTGCAGAGGAGGAAACAGACTTCAAAAATAACTAAATAGCTTGCCAGAAGTCATAGTCATTTTTTTTCTTAAAAAAAAAAAGCAAAATACTTGTTTAACTGTGAACTGCATGTTGGGTCCCCCAGAGCACGCTTACCCAAACAGTTCTCTGAAGTTCTAGCATTCTAAGGCCACTTCATAGGTATTCTGTAATAAGACTTCTGGGGTCCAACAAGTTTGGGAATTAGCTGTTAATCCTCTTTCTACTGGATATCCACACTTGCATACTAGTCAGCAGCATGGCGTAGGAGATGGTGAGAGCCAAGAGTCCTGCAGGCAGACCAGGAGCCAGACCAGGTCCCTGTATTTTCCTTGTTTGCCAAGAGGATTCTGAGCAGGTTGAATTTTAAAGAGCTCTGGAGTCACTTGAATTCTTTCTGAGATGGGCATCAGCTACAGCCTGAAAAATGCCTCTAGTAGCCCATTACCATAAGCTACAAAACACTTATGAGGCACCACAAAGTGCAAGCAGAGGTCTGCAGCATTTAGAAACCATCACCTGTTCTTCACAGCACAGGATGTTCTTAGGCAACCTAAAAAACAAAAAAACTCAGGCAATTGTTATTTACAGATGAAAGGAAAATATTAAATATGTGTAAATGTGTAAATCTTCATAGATTACAAATATATAACAGATATATACATGCGCAATTAAAAAATCAAAGACAATTATTCAAACTATAAAGATTTTTATTCTACCTATAACATTGTCAGTGATTTGGGTTTTTCTGTTAGATTTGTTGTATTTTATACTTTCAAGTTCACAAGAATTTTATCAGTAGAATTAGGCAGCAAAATGTTTCTCTTGGAAGTGTGTCTTTTTAAAATAAAAATCATTTTTGTTTTGAGGCCACACCTGTCTGTGCTGAGGGCTTACTCTTGGTTCTGTAATCAGGGGTCACTTCTGGTAGTACTTGGGGGACCATATGTTCAAGTAAAAGTAAAGGCCCTCCCGTTTATCGTCGATTTGCTCGAGTGGGCCCAGTAACGTCTCCATTGGAGACTTTGTTGTTACTGTGTCTGGCATATCGAATACATCACGGGTGGTTTGCCAGGCTCTGCCGTGGGGCGAGTTACTCTCGATAGCTTGCCAGGCTCTCCGAGAGGGGCAGAGGAATCGAACTCGGGTCGGCCATGTTGGCTGTGTGCAAGGCAAACGCCCTATCGCTATGCTATCGCTCCAGCCCTTGGGGAGACCATCTGATGTGTTGGAAATTGAACCAGGAACAGCCTCATGCACGGCAAGCATCTTAACCCCTGTACTATCTCTCTGGTTCCTAAAAAACAATCCCGTTTAATCCAACATTTTAAACTTATTTTATCACAGATCTTTTTTGTATTTCATGAAGCATCAACTCAGAACATTCAGACCTCTGTTTAGGCTGGTTTATAATCTCAACTGATTTGCAAGCTGAACCTGAATCTAAATATGCTGCTTTCCTGTTGCTTTGTAAATAGTCTTTCTCATTTCATGGGGAGATCTTGGCTTTCCCTCTTCGTAACCCTTCCATCTGACTAGAGTGGAGATGGAGGACAGAGGCTCAGATGTTCTCCAATTCTATGTGAATTGGTTGTGTATATAGGTGGGCAGAGCCAAAGGAGAGAAGGGAGGTGAATGCGACAGGCACTCAGAAGGTCAGGGAGGACCCAAGAAGAGGGATCACCCTTGGTGTAGCACACAGTCAGTCCATCCAGTGTCAGGTTTCAGAAGCCCCCTTTTTAGTGTAATATAGTATAAAGGCATGCCAGTAATACAGGGGGAGAGATTCTGTGCCCTTGCACCTTTAGTCTCTGAGTGTCCCAAAGGAAGGTCAGTGTGCAGTCTTACCTGCTCTATTGCTTCTCTTCAATTTACCAAGTGTTTCAAGTATCTCAACGAAGCTATTTCATCTCCTCTTATATATATGTCTTATATAACACTTGTCTGGATGAGAAAAAAATAGCTGCTGCAGTTGCTTTGACTCTGTGAGAGGTAATTGTATATGTCTTATGTATTATCTTTGCTTTCTTTTCAGAGATTTATGGAGAATAGCAGCATAATTGCTTGCTATAATGAACTGATTCAAATAGAACACGGGGAAGTTCGCTCACAGTTCAAATTACGGTATGTGGCACGTTAAGGTAAAAACTCAAGGCTAACAATTCAGTAGAGAAGCCTGTCTGTCATCTGGCTGGTGTTGCAGGTTTGTAGCTAAATCACCGAGATTTTAAAACCATTAAACAGATAATGGTGTCTGGTAAATGCAGAACCTAAACCGGGAACCTTTTTGGTATAATGAAGTAAATTGGAAGCGTTTCTTCTTTTGACAATATTTTCCACTATTTACAGTAGTTTTAAAATTACACCCTAGGAAAAGCACTGCTAAATTTTTGCACAATTAGGTCAAGATTAAGAATTGCCTTGAAGAACTACTTTCCCACTACTTTAAAGATTTAAAAATTACTACTTGCTATTAGGCTGACATTTAGTAATTGCCACCTAACCACATAGCCACATAAGCAATAGCAATTGCATGAAGCCTTTTTGTGGCCTCACTGGGCAGGAAGGATCTTCAAAATACTGATTTTGGTCTCTTTAGAGGGATCCTTTGGTTTGAGAGCCGGCGACCTACCGGAGCTCCCTCCTGGGTTGAACTGAGTGACTGGGTACTGGCCAAAGCTCTTAGTTGGGACATATTCTGCTTTGGGCTTTATTAAAATATTAGAGCCTTCTTCAGGCTGACTCTCCTCAGGTTATATTCTGTGTGTTATATCAGGTTATATCTTAAACCTCAAGCAAAAAGAGGAGGCTCTTTCTAACCTGGGACTTCCCAGGAGGCCAGTTCCTCTCTTCATATTGACTTGTACTAGGAATGTGATATTAATTCACTGCCCTCCCATTGTCCATCGATTTACTCGAGCAGGCCCAGTAACATCTCTATTGTGAGACTTGTTGTTACCGTGTTTGGCATATCGAATACATCACAGGGAGATTGCCAGGCTTTGCCATGCGGGTGAGATATCTAGGTAGCTTGCTGGACTCTCCAAGAGGGGCGGAGGAATTGAAGCTTGAGCGATAGCATAGCGGGTAGGCATTTCCCTTGCAAGCAGCCGACCCGACTGACCCGGGTTCAATCATTTTAATTATTTTTTACATTTGTTTATTAAAGAACCATGATTTACAAAGGTATTGATAGTTGAGTTTGGGACACATAATGCTCTAGCACCAGAGTCAACTTACCTCCACCTAAATCTGCCACACAGGAAAGGGGGAGTGGTGGGGGGTTATACTGGGATTCTTGGTGGTGGAAAATGTGCACTGGTGAAGGGATGGGTGTTTGATCATTGTATGATCAATTGAGACTTAAACTGGAAAGCTTTGTGGCTGTTCTCATGGTGATTCAATAAATAAAATATTTAAAAAAAAACTTACCTCCACCTGTGTCCCCAAGTTTCCTCCCGCTATCCCACCCTCAACCTACTGTAACCTTGAGGTGGACACATTTTAAAATGTAGAAATTGTAGTTTGGATCTCATGTTTTCAGTGTTGTTGACTATGCTTTGGATATATGGCTGTGTCCAAATGCAATCATTTTTATGATGACCTTGACCACGGTTCCAGCTTCTCAAACCAGCTCCAGTGAGGGAGGAAATGTTGCTTCCTGGAGAGTAGGAGACAGTAACACACTCAAAATCTCTCAAGACCTTGCAGAGTTCCTGGAGCTCTGGTTCAACACTTTTCTCCTTGAGGCTCGGTGGCCCAGCTCTCTTTATGTCTCCACTCATGCTGGCGGGGATATTGATTTCAATCTTTCATACATGCCTTCACCTCACTTCCCATCAAGGCACCTTGGAGGCAGTTGGGTGCCAAGAATGTCCCCAACATGGCTGTATTCTGCTGATAGAGGTCTCCAGGGCAGGTGCTCAGAGTGTGAGCTAGGATCTCACTGTTATGATCACACTTCTTGGCTTGATGACTTTGTCTTCAAAGGGGGATAAAACAGTTTTTCAACTTTATTTCCCTTTCACTCTATGTCCCTGGGAAGCAGAGTGCATTGGCATCTATACACAGGGCCGATGCTCTGGGGGTTCACTCTGGTTGAAAAGTTGTTCTGTAGTGAAACAAGAGCAGTAAGAAATAAAGTGGGGCAAGTTGAGGGGAGTCACCTTGTTAGGCAAAAATGGGTTGAAAAGGTGTCTCTTGAGGGTCATGCTCAGTGCAAAAATCTTGAAGTAGAAAGACACACCCCTGGTTGATTTAAACCATAGATGGGATGTAAACAGACAAAACAAGGAAACGGCCAAAGCCAAAAGAAGCAAGTCTTAGGACTTTGACTGTGAAACTAAAGTTTCCAAAGCAGGTTGAAGGGATCTTAGGGACTATGGAAGAGGGACATGGGAGCTTACAGGATGTGACATGGTGACATACAGCTGATAGAGGTATAAAATGTTATCCCTGGGCCAGGGGAGCTCAAAATGCTGACTTTAGGCTTCAGACGTAGGAAACCAGGATTCTGTCCCCCAGCATCCCCACAACCCTTAAGCACCAGCAAGCACCAGCAGGTGTGGCCAAAGTAAATAAAAATAATATTTTACTCCCTGTTCCAAATATAAGTGCTGTAAGCTAGTGTTCCCTAGTTTTATGTTCAATCCAGGTTGGAATGGGGAGAGAGTTGAACCATACCTGGTGGCACCCAGGGCTTACTACTGGCTCTGTGCTCAGAAATCACTCAGATGGTGAGAGGATTGAATTAGGGGCATCCAATTTTAGGCAGACAACTTAGTCCTTATACTACCTTTCTGGTCCTTACTGGTTTTTGTTGTATTTTTTTTAAGAGATTGGGAATTTATCTTAATTGAATCACCATGAGATACAGTTATAAAGCTTTCATATTTGAGTTTCAGTCATACAATGATCAAACACTCATCCCTCTACCAGTGCACATTCTCCACCACCAATGTCCCCAGTATACCCCACCTTTCCAAACCTCCCCCCGCCGCCTTCATGGCAGACAATTTCCCCCATAATCTCTCCACTTTTTGGAATTATGTTTTGCAATACAGATACTGAGAGATTATCACGTTTGGTTCTTTATCGTTCAGCACACATCTGCCAACCCAAATGATTTTTCCAACCAGCACTGTCTTAGTGATCCCTTCTCTATTCCAGCTACCTTCTCCCCAAGCTCATGAGACAGGCTTCCAACTATGGGGCAGTATTCCTGGCCCTTGTGTCTACTGTCATTTGGTGTCAGTCTCATATTATGTTATTTTATATTCCACAAATGAGTGCAGTCCTTCTGTGTCTATCCCTCTCTTTCTGAATCACTGCACTTGGCATGATATTCTCTATGTCTATTTACTTACAAGCAAATTTCATGACTTTATCTTTCCTAACAGCTGCATGGTATTCTATTGTGTAGATGTACCAAAGTTTGTTTAACCAGTTGTCTGTTCTCGGGCACTCGGTTTATTTCCAGATTCTGGCTATTGTGAATAGTGTTGCAATGAACATACAGGTGCAGATGTCATTTCTACTGTGCTTTTTTGCACCCTTGGGATATATTCCCAGAAGCAGTATTATGGGGTTATGTGGAGGCTCAATTTCTGCTTTTTGAAGGAATTCCCATATTGTTTTCCAAAAAGACTGGGCCAGTCAACATTCCCACCAACAATGAAAGAGCGTCCTTTTTTCCCACATCCATGCCAACACTGGTTGCTTTTGTTCTTTTGAATGTGTGCCAGCCTCTGTGGTGTGAGATGATATCTCATTGTTGTTTTGAGTTGCATCTCCCTGATGATTAGCAAGACACATCAGTTTCTTTAGGCAACATTGGATAGGATGGTCCTTATAAGATGCCGGGAGATGCTTGGCTATTGGGAAATGGGCTGATTTTGACATCTGACAGGTCAAAATCAGTATCCCCAGCCAGCACAGTGGTGGAAAAGAAGTGCTTTGGGTGACTGTCCTGATGAAATACTCTCTGAACCAGGACTCAGAATTCTGCAAGGTCTCACCAGATTCAGAGCTTCTTGAGTGGTTAGTTTGTCTCCCACTCTCCAGGACTGCAACGTCTCTGTGCTCACTGGCGTGGGTTGGGGAGTTGGGACCAGGATCAAGATCATCATAAAAATGGACACGTTCTTAGTAGAAATCAGCATAAAGTTAGTGAATGAACTTGACCCAGCAGACAATGGCTCAAGTTTCCTGACCTCCTGATTCCCTCATGATTTTTACCAGCCTACTCTTGGCTGGCAGATGTGCTCTGCTTAGTCATCAGCAACCTGCAGGACTGGTGGGAAAGCAAGCAACTGTACTCTACAGAAGGCAGAGGATTTGGATATGGTGACCCATACCATTGCTGCCCCAGCTCCTCTTGGCCCTCCATGACCTGTTGAACACCTACCTCTAATCCCGAGTCAGGCAGCAAGTTTACTCCGTGTCTTGCTGCAGACTGGCTCTTCCTTGCACAGTGCCAGAATAATTATAGTCTAATTATATAATACTTTTCCCCTGCAGTTACGCCCCCAGCTGCAGCTAAATATGTGACATGCTAACTTTCTGCAAGGACACTTTGAGCTGCAGGGATGAGGACGAATGCAGACCGTGTCCCGGTCTTCATGTCTGGTGACCATCTTTTACAATGATAACAGAAATATGTCATCAAGCAGGATGCAGTATCTGGCTTTAAAATCCTGTTATGTCGAACACCTTTCAAAGCTGGGAGGACTTAGTCACATCTCTGTGTACATTTTCTCTTGAAGAGATTCATGAATTGGGGATTTTTGTGAAATATAAACAAAACAGTTACCATTTATATTTTCTAATGTTCTTAATGTCGATCACCAAGAGAAGCATCTTATCAAAAACTCAGGGGCTGGAGCTATAGCACAGCAGGTAGGGAATTTGCTTTGCACACGGCCGACCCATTTGATTCCCAGCATCCCATATATTCCTCTGAGCACCACTAGGAGCGATTCCTGAGTGCAAAGCCAGGAGTGACCCCTGAGCATCACCGGGTGTGATCCAAAAAGAAAATAATAATAATAATAATAAATTCAGATGGGATTTAGCTACTTAACGGGAGTTTGATAAATTTATATTCATGCAGTCCCCACTGTATGATAAGTTTATATTCAGGCATTGTCACTTTGAGAGCATCACCAAGGACTCACACCCAAGCCATCATGCTTGGTTTATATCAAATCCTCCGACAGTAGCAGTCACCGATCTTAGAATCATCATTTCTGATGAGCCCGACTCTGTATTCCGTGCAGCTTTCCAGTTTTGGGTATTAATGGTTTTATTCCCAGGTCAGCTGTTTGACAGTCTGACAGCTGTTGTGTTAAGCAGTGGAGAAATTGGGCTGTGAAGGCCTGAAGGAACCACCTTCCTTGCTTTGCTGCCTGAGAATAGGGGCCATCGGTAGCAAAGCCATGATCTTCTTGCCACCTCTACTTCTCCAGATCCCCACCAGGATGTGGATTTGTGTTCAGAATCTCCTGCAACAAGTCACCACCCTTCCTACCTTTGTTTCAGGCAGTGTGTGTGTGTATGTGTGTATGTGTGTATGTGTATCTGTTAGAGGTGTGGGAGATGAGGCTGAGTAGTTTCTAGGTAACCTTTGGAAGGAGGACACAAGGACTCATGAAACTCACCTCAGCCACAGTTAGCAGGAAAACATGAAGAGCCAGTGGTACTCTGGGATACTGCCAGGACCCTCCGTGATGATGGTGGTGGGATGGGGAGAAGTCATCTTCCGTGCTGATGAACTCTGTACCCATCCTACCACTGTGTTCTGGCCCCTGTCATATTTTGCTTCTCTCTAGACCAGTGTTTCCTGAAGTGGACAATGATGGGTATGTGGTAGTAGCCTCAGAAACAGTATGGGCCAGGGGTAATCTTTTTGTTTCTTCCTTAAAGAAGATAGATTTCAGTGGAGCTGCTGAGTAATTTTTTTTTCTGAAAAGGGGGTGGTAGGATAAATAAATTGAACATCACTGCTCTAGGCCTTCAGAGGCCTGGCAGAAGATGTGAGGGGAATGTTTACTTTTCTGTCAACCTGCCGGATGCTCTGAGCTTACTTTCTCTGTACAACTTTAGTTTCCCAGTTGTCCAACTTCTCAGCCTGCAGGATACAAAAAAGGTACAGTGTTACATGATTGCCCCAAGCATAAAGTTAATAAATCCAAGCTGCTTTTTCATAAGAAGTATCAATGCAAGAAATTTAGTTCCCATTCTAGGAGCAGGAGTTAAATTGATGACCTCATTTTGCTGCAGGTTTATTCAATAGAACCACCTGCCTGGAGGTTTGAAGCCTGGATATAAACCTGGCAGTTCAGTTAGAGTTAGTCCTGGGGGTTATGGAAGAATGATCTAGTCCTATAATATTCCTTCAGCACTTGAGGAAAATTTCGCTTTGTCCCACTGGGCCCTATCATACTTCAGCTTCCGTGCTTTGTGCATAGCCATAAAATGAGTATTAAATCAGTAAACTTCGGAGGCTGGAGCTAAGACCTTGTACAAAGGCAGCCAGTTGCATTGACTAAACCAGTAGTGCCCTGGGGCACCTGTTTGCATACTAGACTTAGGCACATGAGTACTCAAAGAAAATTCTTGTGCAAGAGAAGAATTTATCACCTTATGCAATGTCAGTTGTCATTTACTGATCTAAGTTTAAAGCTTAAGGAGTTGGTCTCCAGGGGATACACTTCCCCCAAACCTCCCTCTCAATTCTGGAGGACTTGGGCCACGTTCCAGTAGGCACATTCCCAAATGCCTAGAAATACTTTTGGTAAGACCCCCACCCTGGGGCTGGAGCAATAGCACAGTGGGTAGGGAATTTGCCTTGCACACGGCTGACCCGGGTTCTATTCCCAGCATCCCATATGGTCCCCCGAGCACCGCCAAGAGTGATTCCTGAGTGCAAAGCCAGGAGTAACCCAGGAGTGATTCCTGAGTGCAAACCCAGGAGTAACCCCTGAGCATCACTGGGTGTGACCCAAAAAGCAAAAAAAAAAAAAAAAAAAAAAAAAGACTCCCACCCTACCCTTTGCCTGCTTCTTCAGGAGAACCATGCAGTACTGACTTGAGTAATGGTTTAAAATCCTCTTGTATTCCTTTATATTGTTTTCATTAATTTTTAACTAAATTGTGGGAGGGGGCTTATGCCCAGCTGTGCATGGGGCTTACTTCTGGGTCTGTGCTGAGGGGTTACTCCTGGTAGTACTTGGTGGAACATCTGCAGTGCCGGGGCTCTGACCAGGATCAGCCGTGTGCAAGGCAAGTGCCTTTTCTACAGCTCTCTCTCTCTCTCTCTCTCTCTCTCTCTCTCTCTCTCTCTCTCTCTCTCTCGGCTTCCTTCCCTTTTGCTTTATTTTCAATGTTACTAAATGCATCCCACTGGTAGAGCAATAATTCTGAGCATATTTGGTTGACTGGGAACAATTTAAATAGAGGAATAGACTTTACCCATCAGGGGTCTCACTCGAGTTGGATTTATTTTCCCCTCTACTCACCCACACCATGATGATTTCCCTCGTGCTCCCACACTGGAACCTTCATCTCTGCTGCTGGGGGATGAGAGAGCCCTTCCTGGGTGGGGATCCCTCTTTGTAAGTTGCCTTGCTTTTATTGAATCGAGTTTTGAGTTTGACAATTCAGGTCTACTAGAGTGATAAGGTAGATTGTGACTCAATTTTCTTTTTGCCAGTGACCTTTGAAAGTTTTTTTTTGCTTGTTTGTTTTTTATTAGTGAAACATCATGAGGTACAGTTGTAGACTTACAAATTTTCGTGCTTGGGTTTCAGTTATACAATGATGGAGTACCCATCCTCCACCAATGCCCATTCTCTACCGCCAAAGATCCGAGTAGCCCTCTCACCATACCCCCACCCCACCCTGCTTCTGTGGCAGGGCATTCCCTTTTGCTCACTCTTTCCTTCGGGGTCTTGTAGTTTGAAATAGAGGTTGAGTGGCCATTGTGTTCGGTCTATAGTCTACTTTCAGCACTCATCTCACATCCCAAGCGAGTCCTCCAAACTTCCTTTGGTTGGTGTTCCCTTCTCTATTTGAGCTGCCTTTCCCCCCAGCATGTGCTGCCGGCTTCCAAGCCATGGAGCAGACCTGGTACTTACCTCAACTATTCTTGGGTGCTCGACTCCCATTCTGTTACTATATATTCCCCCAGATTAGTGCAGTCTTTCTATGTCTGTTCCTCTCTTTCTGGCTCATTTAACTTAGCATGATATTTGAAAGTCTTAGAGAACTAAGAAATATGACTCTGGGATATTACACATATAAAATACAATGTGTTACTTCTTACACTATCCCAAGCCTTTTGAAAAAATGCATCAAGTGAACTGTTTGAATGTTTACAGTAACCTATAAAAATTGAGCGTTAACTTCATTTTCAAGATGAGAGCCTAGAGATACAGAATGCTAGTACAGCGGGTAGGACACTTGCTCTGCATGCAGCCCACCTGTTTCCATCTCTGGCATCCCATATGGTCCCCAAGCCTGCCAGGAGTGGTCTCTGGTGCAGAGCCAGGAGTAACCCTTGAGGACCACCAGGTGTGGCCCTAAAACAAAAACCTACAACAAAAAGTAACTCAAGGTTCTACTACTGGCAAAATACAGACCCAATTTTCTCCCAGTTCTGCCCTGCTCCTCAGAAACAGCTGAAAAGGATGGCAAAGTCAGATTCCTTTATGAATGGAAAAAATAGTAACATTTTAAGAGTTTTCTTTAGAAGAAACATCAGTCCAGTAAATCAAGGCGTGTGTGTGTGTGTGTGCGCGCACGCGTGTGTGTGTGTGTGTGTGTGTGTGTGTGTGTGTGTGTGTTTGATTATGTAATAAAGCCTTCTGTGGGATTTTTTTCAGTGGCCAGTACAAATAGCAGGCTGCCGTCACTAGCTGTCTATTTGCAGTGTGGGGTAGTAATTGAATGTATTTGCATTTTCTGTAGATTTGGGAAGCAGTTCCATTTCACCCGGAGAAATCGAGTGACTTCAGAGATGCTGGCTAGCTAAGAAGGTCATTAAGGAAAGTGCCCCCCTTTAGAGCTGCCTGAGGATAGTCCACCAGCAGGAGGGTTTCTGCCTAGCTGCCTTTTACAGGGCCTGGGGGTGTGGTTGGAGCAGAGCATCTTTAAGGCTGCTTTATCTGAAATCACAGAAGTAAGGAAGGAGAATAAATGTGTATGTGCTTGTAGCAAAAGGCCAGAAGACCTCAGATCCCATTGGTGCCTAATTAGTTCTCCTAATTGATGGGAAATTGACTTCCTCATGATCACTCGAGAATGAAAGCAAGGATGACCCTGAGGGCGAGATGGTCTCCCAGCATCTCAGGTCTACATATCAGTGTTCAGGTTTCACCCAGCACCCACAGTTCATCCTGTGCTCCGAGATGATTCTGTTGCATCACAAGTCTTCTCTGTGTCTCACACACACACACACACACACACAGACACACACACACACAGACACAAACACAAACACACACACACAGAATCACATCATAGCTACTCCCTTAAGCTTAATAAATTTTTTCCTCAAAAATTTTTTCCTCAAAAGATGAAAGTACTCAGTTTTAATGATTCTGAGGATCTGTTTACTTTGTAACATTAAGTGGTGAAAGGCTGATAATTTTACAGCAGAACTAATATCCATTTTTTGTCACTTTTCAGGGCCTGTAATTCAGTGTTTACAGCATTAGACCATTGTCATGAAGCCATAGAAATTACAAGTGATGACCATGTGATTCAGGTATGGTGACACTTTCTAGGTTTATGTTTATGAATAGAACTTTTCAAAAGGGGCACCTAGGAAAGTGAGGATGGGGTGGGTTTCCGCGTACAAAGAAAATGAGAAGCATACAAAGAAAAGCCCTGGTGAGTCACCTTAAAAATTCCCTACTAGGGGCTGTGTGGGAGTACAGAAATTAAAGCACATGCCTTACATGTGTGGGACCCCAGTTGGAACACCAGCATTCACATGGCCCCCTCAGGGTCACTGGGTCTGGCCCTGTGTCCTGAGTACTGTTGGGTGTAGCCTTGGTGGTCTCCAACCTAGAGGACCCCTTATAAGGCACCCACCAAAATAAAAAGCAAGCACAGAATAGAAGCCAGTAGCATGAATCTGAAACTTCAGAGCAAGGAGAAGTTGAGTAGAGAGTGTTACATATAGAGGTGAAGTGCCCTTTGTGTGCACCCCAGATAAAGGCTGCTTTATCTGAATGAGGGTGGTCAGTCAGGATGAATAATCATAAATAGATGCTTGATATATGTCCCTACCCTATGTCAGCTGGTTTTCAGGGCTCGACCACAGAAAAGTTGATGTCTTCTGTTTGTTCTTGGGCCACACCCAGTGGTGCTCAGGGATTTCTCTGGCTCTGTGCTCAGGGATCACTCCTGGTGGGCTCAGGGGGACATATGTGGTGCTGGGGATGAGCCTGGGTTGGCTATGCACTAGATAAGTGCCTTTTCCACTGTTCTGTTGCTCTGGCCCCAAAGTTGGTGGCTTCTTTCCAATGTTCAGAACTTAGGCAATTGCACAATAAGGTTTAGAGGGATCATCCAAACTGTTTGCTTTCCAGCAGAGGTGCCGACCACAGGTCAGACACTGCACCACGTATCAGTCACATATACATCTGTCTCTTAAAAACAGTCATATGCACAAGACACCCTTGGGCCAGGCGGGGCTCATGAAGCCGAGGGCCAGAGAAAATCAGGAACAAGGAACTTACTTGCCTACGATGCGCAGCTGAGACACAGCCATGGCTCAGTGCAGAGACATACTGGAGCCACCCAGTGCTGCATGCCAGGGCTGCAGGAGGCCTTGTGTCATGACAGGCCACGACTTCTGCTTGTATTAGCAACCTGAAAGGGAATGCAGAAAAGAAGTGTGTGAAAATGCATGAGAACAGAGCCAGCCAGTAAGAACCATAGTAAAATGTTATCCACCTATCTGATATTTTCTAAATAGCCCTGAGCATCATCCAAAGAGAACTGGAAAGCAGCCTTTGCCTTTGTGTGTTTAGTGTCTAATGGGAAAGAGAGCATGTAAGAAGTCATGGAAAACTTGCACTTAGGAGGGCAGTCAGTCAGCCTGGGCATGGGGTCTGGATTGCTTCCTGGAGTGAAACAGTGGAATTGGTGAGGCTGGGAGCTGCCAGAGGACGTTAGAAGCAAAGAGTGTGAATGAGCCAAGGCATAGCGGCAGGCAGTGATGTGCGGGTGAGGGACTGGGCTGGCTGAGGGTGTGTTCTGACCACCTGGGGAATGGGCAGGAGATCAGAGAGGACAGTGGGAGAACCCATCTCCTGCAGAGCCCCCTCAGGCCTGCTGCTGGGGCCACAGAACATCCTTGCTTTCCCTCCATCTCCTGGGTAGTTTGGTGCGAGGCCATTCCCCCAGGAACAGCTCTGACAGGCCCTTCCTGCCACTCTCACAGTGGAGCGCAAGTCTGACTTCATCGGATCAGATGGATGGAGATTGGGCCATTGGGAAGTGGCTCCCTCTGACCCCACATGATTGCGCCCTGACCTCCTTCACTCCAACTCTGCTCTTGAACTTGCCTTTGAAAAGGAATCGGAGCAGATGGGGAAAGGGCCAGATCAGGTTAGAGCTCTCAGTTCCAGGGCTCTGGGGACAGAGCTGTGGAAAGAACTTTCTGGGTCTGAAGAATGTTCCCCGGGGAGCCTCTTTGCAAGCCTGACCCGGGACCAGCATCCAGAGGGTCACCTGCTCTCCAAGCCCTTGAGCTGGACTCATTGTGCGGAGACTGGAAGTGGCATGCCCCTGGGCAGCAGGGGGCAGATAAGAGACAGGAGAGAGTATCTCACTGCTCATGGGCACAGGACGTTAAAAGAACCTCCTGTTGACTTGAGTTCTGGTGAACTCTCCTACTTGCCTCCCATCGCCCCCGGCCCCTCCCCACCCCGTGCTGAGTTTCTCCTGAGTCCTTGTATGAACAGTGATGAATACCATGCAGTGCAGGCAGGCATGGGAGCATGGGCATCTCTTGCCCTTTGTTGAATTTCTTCCATATCCCACACGGACCCAAATGCTGAGGAAGGGTCAGCAGTAGCAGAGGCTCCAGGAGGGCCCTGGGCAGGGATCCCTTGAGACCGGCATCCAGGTAGTTGGCAAGGGGCGGAGGCTTCTTGTGAGCTCTCCCAGCTCATCTTCCTCTGTGCCCCCACAAGTGCTCAGTTACTGTCTCTGCTTCCCTCTCACAGTATGTCAACCCCGCCTTCGAGAGGATGATGGGCTATCACAAAGGCGAGCTCCTGGGGAAAGAACTAGCTGAGCTGCCCAAGAGCGATAAGAACCGAGCAGATCTCCTCGACACCATCAACACGTGCATCAAGAAGGGCAAGGTAGGTGCAGCCGCACAACCACCGGGGGCCCTGTCCCCGGGACCTTTGCTTTTCTGTGCATTTCTCTGGCCCACCCTCAGGTTGGCTTCCTGAATAATGCTCTGATGACATGAACTCTCTTCCGAGTTTGCCACGGGAGCGCGTTGTTTTCAGTGTGATCCCTCTGGGTTCCCAGGAGAACCTGGGGCTTTGTGCCATGGTGGCAAGTCATATGGTCTGGTCTGATGAGGTTGCATGGGGATTTCCCAAATTTCTGGACCAGCCTCTTATCCCAAAGCAGAGATTCCCTCGGGAGCTCTTGTGTCCAGCCCTTAAGGACGAGGAGCCCCATCCTGTTCATGATCCTGTTCCCCACAGAGTGATAGCAATTCCAGCTGATTCTCTTTCCATGCCAGTGAGGTGGGGGCTCTGGGCAAGCACCCCCCTCAGGGGAAGTCTGCTCTCCTGGCTGGAATTGCCTCTGCCTCTCTTCCCAGCACCCAGCCTACCTGAAACCCTGCAGGGTTTTTTTCCGCTCACTGTCTCTGATATGCAGGCTTTGACCCGCATCAGGCATCATCCACTTGGGCCTGGGTCCACGAGGATGATTCTGGTTCTAAGCCCAGAAAGGAGGGAGACAGAGAAGGGAGCAGGACATGGGCCAGGACAAGCCCTCCAAAGAGCTGAGGAACAAGGCCCCCTTTTCTGGTGAGCCCAGAATGTGCATCCGTCCATTAGCCTTCTGCATTAACCGAAAATGGTTGTGGGGATTATGCTCCCTCCCTCCAAATGCAGAGCTACCAGGGATCCTGCCCCTGCCCCCCAGATCACCTGGAGCTTTGTCCCAGCTCCTGGCCCCCCCCCCCCCGCAACAGACTCCTCCCCCTTTGCCTCCTCCCTAGAAAATGCTCAGGACCAGACTCATCCCAGAGAAATCTTAGCTGGAGGCCATTGAGTACGAGAAAGATAAAAGGCATCTGGGGATATATGCTAGATTCTCCACCTCTTACCGTGCACAGCCCAGTTAAACTTTCTGAGCCTCAGTTTGCCCATCTGTCATCTAAGGGTGGGAAGACCCAGTGGACAGGTTGTTGAGAGGATTCTGAGATCCCCCCTGTGAAGAATTCCTTGCCCTGGGGCCACCCACCCCCACTTTGAGAGTTATGAGCAGGAACACCCTCCTTTGCTCACTCATGTCCCGGGACCCCAAGGTGCAGCCTGGCTGTGCATATGCATATGAGTCCAACAGTCTTGGACTAAGTCAAGCAGGACTAAGAGCCAGCCAAGATGTACACAGACACAGCAGCAAGACTGCAGTGATGTGAGGCCTGTCCCCAGAGCATGTGGGGGCTGGATTGGCTTTGGCAAGGTGGCTGCAGGCCAGGACATAGGATTTTAAGTACTCTCTCTGTTCGTGTAGGAGTGGCAGGGAGTTTACTATGCCAGACGGAAGTCCGGGGACAGCATCCAGCAGCACGTGAAGATCACCCCAGTGATTGGCCAAGGAGGGTGAGAGCAAACTCTTGAACTCTTGGTTCAAGTGCCGGGGTGGGCTCTGCACGCACAGACAGAAATGCCAGCTTGAGTTGGGTGCTGGCAGTGCAGTCGGGCTGGGCCACGCAGATGCCTCTCCTAAGGGCACCAAGGTTGTCCCCAGAGCCTTCCCGAAGGCGCCATCTCTTGGCCTCCCCACCTGCTTCACAACAACTAAATGACAAGGACTCCTGGGCCAGGCCGCACTTAGAGGCACCTTTTGGGACAAGGGAAAATGTGAGCTGGTCACCCTCTCTCCAGAAGAGGCCAGCTTGTCTCTAAGGGCCCTGAGAAGGGCCTGAACCCCCAGCGCCCCTGGCCAGTTGTTGTGCGATTTACACTTAGACACACCCAGGAAGTCTGTGAAGCAGCCACAGGGCATTTCCTCTCCCGTCTCACTTGTCTGGTTAGTTTTGAAATTGTTGCCCACCTAGCGCAGAGATCACATCTCTGATTTCTTGCCTTTTGGGAAACCTGTGCCTCGTCTCTGCTTCCCTCTGGGTGGTGGGGCACTGACAGGCCCCTGGCCTGGGGTATTTTTAGTGTCATCCTTTGCCCTCTCAAGTGACAGAGCCCTGGCTTGGGCATGTCCACCTTTGGGCCATGCTTAGAGGCCTTGGGGGCTGTCCCATGGTAGCCATCACTTTTGGACCATCTTTTCACAAACTTAAGATTCCTTTCTCATGTACGACCAGAAGTATTAATTGATCCCAGCCGGAGACACACCATTGCTTGGTAATTTCTGTTGGAATAAATTTCCCTGAACTTTCTGGTGCCTCAGATAAGAGTTCTTTGTCCAGACACAATCTCCATTGTTATCTCCCACCCCACCTCCGTTGCAAAAAAGCCTAGCAGAGGGAAATTTCCTGTTGCAGTAGTGGTCTTGCTTGCTTCTTCCTACTCAGTGGGACGCATTAGAGAAAAGTATTTTCTATGCTCTCTTCAGGGGAACAAAAGAAAAGGTAGGAAGGAAGGAGCGAAGGCAGATAAATGAATAGATGAAACACATTAGCTCCTTGCTATAGAGTCTAAAACAGCCCTCTGGAACTCCTGGCTTCCCTCTCAGGAGAAACCCTGATGAGCTGATTTTTGAGCAAGACTGAGTTGTGTGCCTATTCTTTGCCTGGTCTTCCTCCTGGCCAGGGGCAAAACTTCAGACTGAGTTTCAGGACCCTGCCCATGCTGGAAGTCCGAGAATTTCTCTCAGCCTGAGAACTGCCATGGCAATGATAGAATACCAGATAGAAAGAACAGCAGTCCTGGAATTTAATAGGTGTCCAAATGAATCTGTTGCTTTTTTTATGGAAACTGTAGAACTATTAGTGTCAGCAGAATTACAACAGATTTTTAATTCTGGAGTCCCCTCTCATCCTACCACAGAAGGAAGCTACCTGGGAGCCCAGCTTTGGGAGTCCCCCAAGAGAAACCCCATAAGGGATGAGTTTCAGCACCAGCTCCGACTGAAGGAGCACTCGGCTGGTGTGGAGTCTGTGCTTGAGGAAAGCGCTTTCTGTAGATCTTGGCCTGTGTTGGAGTTTTGGACCAGCCCAGGGTGGGCCCTGGGCTTTTGCTCAAAAACAAAGACACCATCGATGTTTTCATTTGCTGATTTCTTGAATCATCTTGTATCTGACTCACTAATAACTTATTATTTATGTTATTAGGAAAATTAGGCATTTTGTCTCCCTCAAGAAACTGTGTTGTACCACTGACAGTAATAAGCAGGTACAGTATTCAGTTTGCTTCCCCATCTGTGTCAGCCTGGCCATGTGTGACATTCTCGCCTCTGTTCTCTGTGTTTCTCATTTTTCTCATCTCTGACTGTGGCTCCCGATTAAGAAGGTTATGGGAAAATTAGCTTGTACTTGACAAAAACTTTTTCAGATTTCCTACAAAGCCATGCTCCTTTATTAGTAATGCTCACCGGTTATGATTTAGTTGATGGCTGAGCTTCCCTAGACAGATATATTTTAAAAGAGCATAAAGTTTTTCTTCTAATAAAAGGCGTTATTTTCTTAGTTTCTTAAACAAATTAAAAGTAGATATGCTTTTGAGCATCTCATTTCTACAAAGTCATATCAAAAGTTGAATCATTCTAAATGACTGAGTTTTATTTTTTTTTACCCTTCACATCATGTGGAAGAATACATTTATGTTGTCTTCTGAAGTAACAGTTTTAGTTAAATTGGTATTTAATGTTGGTATTTTGGTATTTAAAAGTTCTTTTGAAAATATCAGTAGGAAAATACTGGTATTGAGGTGGGGTTTTTTTGGTCTGATTTATACTTTTTGTCTAGCAGTACATGTTTTTACTTCACACTTGAAAGATTTTTTTTTTTGGTTGAAAAGTTTGTTTTTTGTTTTTTTGGTTGTATATGTAATTACTAATCTGTTTTTGAAAACCTACAAAATCAGGCCTTTCACTTATATGCTGATTGGAAATGTCTTCTATGCAGAAGGGACAATGTTCATAGAGGACAAGAAAGTCTTTGGGGTATAATTCATTGTGGCAGAATATGTCAAAGACCCAAAGTACGTGCAGAGTCTAACCAAGCAAGGAAAGAAAATGGGGAGTGGCAGCCAGGGTGGGGAACCCCTAGGCCTCCCCGCTGTGGGAGGTGGGAGGGTTACTCTGAAGGAAAGTGAGTCTGTGCAGTACCTTCAATCTGTGTCTCAGTCTGTCAAAGGTGTATTTGTCCATAAGCTTGCCTTTGAGGTGGAGGAGGTGGGGGACTGCTCCCGGCTGCTTCTAGCTCTGCACCCATGCCCAGGAGACCATCCCAAGAATTGAATCAGACTTGTTCTCACTGTCCCTGTCCCTGTCTTCCTGTTGTTCATCGATTTGCTCAAGCAGGCCCAGTAACATCTCCACTGTGACACTTGTTACTGTGTTTAGCATATTGAATACGCCACAGGTAGCTTGCCAGGCCCTGCCGTGCGGACGAGATACTCTCGGTAGCTTGCCAGGCTTGCTGAGAGGGGTGGAGGAATCGAACCTGGGTCGTCCAGGTCAGCCGCATGCAAGGCAAATGCCCTACCCGCTGTGCTATCGCTCCAGCCCAGTGCACAGCAAATGCCTTAACCCCGGTACTATCGCTTCGGCCCCAGGTGTTTTTAATAATTCAGTGTTAGCATTTATTACAAATTCATCACCAGAGTTACCATTTTTTCCTTTGTGATGGGAACTTTTAATAGCTGTTCTCTTAGCAGCTTCCGTCCACTGAAATATTAGCCAGGTCAGACCCTGTTTAGCTTCTGTAATCAAAGAAAATCAGGAGCATTCATGGTGGTTTTTCTATAGACTCCATGTGACTTTCCAAAGCACAGTGTGGCCTTATTAACTGTAGTCACTAGGCTAAATGCTGCTCCCCGTTTGTGTTATTTTATGTTTGGTGGCTTGTATATTTTGACCTGTTTCAGCTTCTCACATACTTCTCCCCTCACACACACACAAACACACACACCTGTTCTCTGTATAAGTTATTTTGATTTTAAGTTGGATTCTACATATAACTGAGATCATATGGTATTTGTCTTTCTCTAACTTATTTAACTTAGCATAGCACCCTCAAGTTCCGTTTTACTGAAAATGGCAGGACTTTTTTTCGTTCTTTGGTCTGAATAACATGGTATTTTATAGAGAGGTCTATATATAATATCTCACATTTTCTTTTTTTTAACTTTTTAATTGAATCACTGTGATAGACCATTACAAAGCTGTTCATGATTGGATTTCAGTCATACAGTATTCGAACACCCATCCCTCCACCAGTGTACATTTCCCAGCACCAATGTCCTCAGGTTCCCTCCATCACCCCACCCCACCCTCTGCCTGCCTCTGTGGCAGACTCTTTTCTTCTCTCTCTCTCCTTTTGGGCATTGTGGCTTGCAATATTGGTGCCAAAAGGTTATCAAGAATATCCCTTACCTACTTTTAACCATCAGATCTTGTCCAGTGTGATCATTCCCAGCTATTATTGTCACAGTTACCTACCCTTAGCCCTCATACACACTTTTTGTTAGTTCAAACCATTGACCAGTACTCCTAACCCCTGTTTTCTCTGGCCATGGATATTATTCTTCTACTATATATACATATATATGTATGTATGTTTGTATGTACGTATATCTTCTACTATATATAATATAAATATATACCACAAATGAATGGAATAATTCTATATCTGTTCCTTTCCTTCTGACTCATTTCACTCAGCATGATACTCTCCATGCCCATTCATTTATAGGCAAATTTCATGAATTCATTTTTGACAGCTGCATAGTATTCCATTCCTTTGGTAGATGTGTCATAAATTTCTTTATTCATTCATCTGTTCTTGGGCACTCAGGTTGTTTCCAGATTCTGGTTATGGTGAATAGTGATGAAATGAACATAGGAGTGCAGATGATGTTTCTGCTGAATCTCCCATTTTCTTTATCCTTTCTTTATCCTTGACAATCACATAGTTTCCATATTTTTCCTATTATTAAAACAATGTAGGGAACCATGGGCTTCATCTATTTTTTCAAATTATTTTTAATTTTCTCTCTATATATACCCCTAAGTAGAAAGTGGGATTTCTGCATTACATGATAGCTCTGTTTTTAATTTTTTTTAAGGACTCCTAACTGTTTCCATAGTGGCCATGTAAGTCACATTCCCACCAACAGTGCATCCGGCTTTCCTTTTCTGCGCAGCTTCACCAAAGCTGGTTACCACTTTTCCGTTTGTGCTCAGCCATTCTAACAAACATGATATGAAGTCTCAGGTTGGCACTGGTTTGTGTTTTCATGCTGATTAATGATTTTGAACACTTTTTCATGTACCTGTTGGCATTGTTATGTATTCTTTGGAAGTCTATTCATATCCTCTGCTGCATTTAAGTTTTCCTCTTCTTTATTAGATTTTCATGAGTTTACAGTGTTATGTAATATCATGGGTATAGCTTAAAACCTCCATGTGTGTATAGAATTTCCCACATCAAGCCAGGAGATATGACTCGGGTAAGGCCTTGCATGCAGTCAACTTCAGTTTCATTCCTGGTACCATATATGGTCTCCTGAGGACCATCAGGAGTGAACCCTCATCAAAGAGCCTTTACACCACTCGGTGTAGCCAGAACAACACAAAAGAGAGAATTCATCACACCATCAAGCCAAGTTACAGCACCATCTCATTACTAACAGGCTTCTGTAACCCTTCCTCCCACCCTTCATTCCCTCTAGTAACTACCACTGAGTCTAAGATCATTCTTACCAGTTTATTTGCTTTGGTTATTTATATTCCACATAAGAGAAACCCTTTGGTAATTGTCTTTAACTTCTTGGCTTATTTCATTGAAATAAGTACCATCCAGTTTGTCTCAAATGGAATATATTTTTTTCCAATGTCAGAGTATATTCCATTGAGTATTCCACAGTATTCCATTGACTATATAGGACACAGCTTCTTACTGTACTGTGTGTCCATTGAAATTTGGTTTGGTTCCATGTTTGACTATTTGACTAATGCTTCTGTGTACATGAGGGTGGGGATATCTTTTTGAAGTCATGCTTTCATATCCTTTGGATAATTGCCTAAGCATCACCTGTATGAGCTGTTTGTCTCAGTGTGGCTTGATTTCCATACCTTTGACAATAAGTGATGTTGGACATTTTTTCATGTGACTGTGGGCTATTTGTATATCATCTTTGGAGAAGTATCGATTCAGATTATGCCCATTTTTTTATTAGGTGGCTTGTTTATGGAGGGAATCATATCTGGTGGTGTTCATAGTTTATTCCTGACTCTGTGGGATAACTTAGGGTATCTCACGGAGTCAGAAATAACCTGGGATAATGTCTCATGGGACTCAGAGGAACATATGCAGTGCCATTGCCTGGTTCTTTGATGTTAAATTGTGTGAGTTCTTTATATATTTTGAATATCAACCCCTTGCAGATGTATAAAATCTTCTGATTGCTAGGTTATCTTTCCCAACACTACTTTCTGAAGATATTGTCCTTTCCACGTGGTTTACTTTTGGTTCCATTGTCAGAAATTTATTGACTGTATATGTGTGGATTCATATCTGGTGAACTCACACATATATAGTGGGTTCATTCGTATCTATTCATTGGTCTATTTGTATATCTTATACCAATGCTATAGTTTTTTTTGTTTTGTATAGTTCCGTACTGTAGTTTCAAATTGGGAATCGTGGTACCTCCAGCCTTGATGTTTCCTAGGGTTTTTTTGGCTGCTGTTAGAAGAGGCAAAGCTACCCAGTCCTTTTTTCCTTTTTTCAATCAGACTTGCTTGGGTCAACAGAAAATGTGTCCCCAGCACTGAGAATTTCAGCTGGAATCAGGAAATTTTCACTCCCTACAAGAGTCACGCCAAGAGGCAAGTCCTTTGAGACCTCTGGGAAAGGAAGGGAATTGACTTTCATAGGAAATAATAGTCTGCTCAAAGCAGTGTTTAGACATCCCTGAAAGAATGCGGTCTGCATGAGAATTAACAGGATCAGAGGGAGAGGCATAGAAAATCGGCCAGGGCAGGAGGGGAGGTGCTGTCAAGAGATGAGCCACTGAACCCATGCAGGTATCAAACAGTGTGTATGGGCCTTGAGTCCGCGTGCAGAATGCAGGCTACTGGGCTCATTCATGCCTGTGCCAAAACTGAGCACAGTCTCAAATCCAGCACAGCCTTCTTCCCACCAGCCTCGCCCTACCTCTGCCTCTCTCCCATTCTCCCAGGATGAACAGAAGCCTTGTCCCCCTCTCCCAGCCGCCTTGCAGCCCCACATGCCCCAGTGCTGCCAGAGTTGTTCATGGTCCAGCCCAAGAAACATCAAAGCCCACACCTTCCTTCATGCCCTTTCTCTGCTGTGGGTCACTCCCACTGCTGTCAGGGTCTCACCGCTCCCTCCCTGCCAGCGGGGTCACGGTCTCAGCTTGTCCTGCATGTCCCTCCACCTGGTGCACAGTAAGGCTTCAGGCCATTGTTGACTTGCGTGCAGCTAAGTAGTCTGGTCTCTGCCGCCCATAGACGCTGCTTGTCTCATGGGGAAAAGTGGCAGATCTGGGCATGGGGCTCACAGATGCAGAATCCAGGGCCCTCCTCACCTTTCCTCTCAAGAGAAGTGTCTTTTCTGTAACTTAGCTGCCACTCGGAGAGGAGTGGGAATGTAGGGCTGGGGTACTCTGAGCCATGGAACTGACATCAGTTAATCGCATGGTACATACCTAGGGAGCGAAAGACACTGGGATTTTATAGCCGCAGAGTTCTCTCTCTCCTTTCCTCTTCTCTCTCTTTCTCCTCTCTCTCCTCTCTCTCTCTCTTTCTGTCTCCCTCTCTCTCCCAACACCCATCCCCCCCATCCCTCCACCAGTGTACATTTCCCACCACACCAATGTCCCCTGTATCCTTCCTGCCTCTGTGGCAAGCAATTTTCTTCTCTCTCTCTCTCTCTCTCTCTCTCTCTCTCTCTCTCTCTCTCTCTCTCCCTCCTTCTTCCCCTCCTCCCTCCCTTCTTCCCTCTCTCTCCCTCTCTATATCTTCTCTCCCCCCCCCTTGTCTCTCTCTGTCTTACCCCTTTTTCTTTCTCCCTACCCCCTCTCACACATGTACAAACACACACACACACACACACACACACACACACACACACACACACACACACAGTTCTGCTCATGGAAGGAAGCTGGGGTGAATGGTGATGGGCTGATGGGTCTGTGTCAAGGGCTCCCAGGAGGCTGGGAGCAGCCTGTGGGGTGTTGCTTTGACGTCAGAGCCCGCCCATGGGTTTGCATTTTAACAAGGAAGCAGGCCGGGAGCCAGGCTGCTGTCTGCCGGCTGCGCCTGCTCGCCTGCCCGTCAGCAGCAAAGATCTCTCTGCCTGTGCGAAGCTGGTCGTGCTTTTTGCCAAGAGGCTGGAAATGCTCAGTGAGGGTTTGTCTGCTGTAAACATGGTCTCCGCTCCGCCTCACAAATCGTGTCTCCCCAAATTTGGATCAAACATCCCTTCTGCCAGAGCCTTCGAGTCTGGGCCCCAGGACCCAGGAAGGGGACAGCCCGAGAGACAGAACAGTGCAGGGAGCACAAAGCAGACTACAGAGGATGGGCTGGCGTTTGCTCGGGGTTGCCCAGGACAGTGGTAGCATCTGGCAGCCACAGGGCCACATGTATCCTGTTGCATGTGGAGAGTCTTTTTCTGGCACTGCTGGGGATGGAAGCCAGGACTCCTGCGTGCCGGCACGCGCTTCACCGTGGAGTCTCAGCTAGAAAGCAGTTTGGTTTTTTTTTCTTCCTATGTAGGAGGTTTTTTTTTTCCTATGTAGGAGGTTGAACGCATGCAAGGCAAGTGCCCTAAATGGCTGAGTTATATCCCTGGCCCTGTGTGTGTGTGTGTGTGTGTGTGTGTGTGTGTGTGTGTGCGCGCGCGCACACTGTGTGTGTGTGTAAGATGTGACTTTATTTATTTATTTATTTATTTATCTTGCTTTTTGGGTCACACCCAATGATGCACAGGGGTTACTCCTGGATCATGCACTCAGGAATAACTCCTGCCGGTGCTTGGGGGACCATATGGGATGCTGGGAATCGAGCCCAGGTTGGCCGTGCGCATGGCAAATGCCCTACCCACTATGTTATTGCTTTAGCCCAGTCACTTTATTTTTAATTTTTTTTTTGATTTTTTAAAAAAATTTTTTAATGAATAACTATGAGATACAGTTACAGATTTACAAACTTTCACGATTACAATTCAGTCATACAATGATCAAGTACCCATCGCTGCCCATTTTCTACCACCAATGTTCCGAGTAACCCTCCCACCACCTCCCCCCCCACACACACACATGCACACACATCCCCCGCCATCTCTGTGGCAGGCACATTCCCTTTTACTCTCTCTCCTTTTTCTCTGGCGCTTTTTGCATGTGAAGTTTTATTAGCACACGGTTCCTGTTGGCTGCTCTCACATCACAATGGCAGGGCAGAGGAGTTACCACAGAGATCAGACGTCTATGGAGCCCACCCCGTTTCTAGGAAATAATTTCCTTCCTTAGATTTCTCACTTACTCAGACTGGGGATAGTTTTCCTAGCCCTCAAGATGACCCCTCCTCCATGCAGATACGCTTCCCGGGCACCTTTGCTTTCACGCCCACCCTGCACCACTCTTCAGCTCCTTTACAGGGGAAGGCGGGAGGACCACATTCCCCTGACACACTTGCTCTTTCCGGAAGTTCAGATCCAATTTCTGACCATGGGATCGGAGGGCTCTACTGTCCCATGCAGGATCAGACTCACATGGCGGGAAAGGGGGCTGACAGGATCATCAGTGGGCACCAGGTCCTCCCAGGCCATGCTGGTGAGTGCAGGGGACCTTGCCACTGCTCCCCATGCCGACCCACAATGCCCCCAGATTGTGTTGCATCTTGCCCTCCCCTCTGAGTGTTGGCCATGGGAATGGGGAGGACGTGGCTTTCCTGAGAATGACAGGCAGGGAGCCCTGGGGCTGAGGGCGGGAAGGCAGATGGGGAGAAGGATGGGGCTGCAGCTGGGGTGTGGGTGTCCACCAGATGGACCCGTGGGTGCCTCTCATGGATGGGCGTAACATGGGCTGAGGAAAGCCTTGGGGACACCTGGCTGTCTGGGTGTAGAGAAGGACGTGGTTCTCTTGCAGTTACGAGCCCCACTGTGGGCAGTGCCAGAGAAGTGTCTGGTTCCAGGATGGGTATGAGTAGGGGAAAAGTGGGCTCCAGCTTCCAGGAAGCCCGTTTCTGTCTGGCACATCAAGGGTCCAGGGCAAAGTCTGACAGAGTGCCGTGCAAGGCGAGTCTGACCTGGGGTTTGTATGGGGCCTTCCACAGGCCTTTCGAGTTCCACCGACAATCTTGTATGTGTGTCACAACTGGAAGATGGTTTCAACCATGAGAAAAAGAGGGAAAAGTACTGGAGCTATTGGCACTCACCTTGCATATAGCCAACCCAGGTTCAAATCCCCGGCACTCATGCACTGTACATGATTCCCGAACAGCACCAGGAATGATCCCTGAACAGAGCCAGGAGTAAAAGGTAAGGGGAACATTATCTAAATAAAAGCTAACCTGGAAATTTGTCTTTGTGAGGAAGCATTTCTTCCTCCACAAATCCATGAGTGCCTGAGCGCCTCACGTATGGGATTGGGGACCGACATTGGGAGTCTCTGTGTAACTGACTGGGGACTAACAGGGGCAGGACTGTGGCCGAAATGGCCAAGTTGATGGCAGTCATCTCTTGCTGCATAAAAAACTTTATTCCTATCTTAAGAACTAATTTAAATTTGTGGTAAACATGAGGAGAAAACCAGAATGGGACTGCAGTGGTAGTACATAAAAGTGCTCAGATCGGTCTTGCAGGCCGTTCCAATCACTCTTAGCTTTACCTTTTACCGATAAGCCCTTGGACATGAGGAATGGTTTCCTGATTCATAGTGTGCTGGGATCCTGGCTTCACGAGCAGGTCTCTCCTGGGATAAAGAGTCAGAATAGATTCATATTTTGCTTCTGGTCTGCTGACCTCCTCCTATATGGTAGAAGCCCCCAAGCTCTGCTCTATCTCATGCCCGGCCTTAGTTCAGTGTCCCAGTTTGAAATGTGAACAGTCAAATGGAGAAAATTTTCAGGTGGAGAAACCACATGCTTGGTTTCAGAGACTTGGTATGAAAAAGCAGGTAAAAGAGCTTATCAGAAATCTTGGGATTAGGGTCGGGAGCTGACTCCGAGGGCCTTTGTTTGGGGTTGTCTAGGACAGGATTTGCATGTAAGAGGCCCAGGTGCCATCCCCAGCATCACTTTGTCCCATGAGCACTACCAGGCATGACATCTCCACCAGACAAAAAAAAAGAAGAAGAAGAAAAATACCTGTTTGTGGGCCAGGGATGTTGGCTTAGGTGTAGAGCGTATGCCTCACATCTGATGGGTCTGGATTCGGTCCTAGTACCACATGTCTGGCCCTTAGTACTGCTGAATGACCCCAGAACACCACTGGGCCTAAGCACTTTTAAGTGTGGGCACCTTTGGGCCACACCTGGAAATGCTCACTCTGACTGACTCCTGGCTTTGTGTTCAGGGATCTCTCTTGGTGGGACTCAGAGAACCGTATGCTGGGGATTGAACCTGGGTCAGTTGTACACAGGGCAAGTGCTATTATTCCCTGTACTCTTTCTCTCTGATCCTCAATTCTTTTTTTTTAATTTTTTAAAATTTATTCAAATTAGACAAAAGTCACAACTGTTGAGACCGTTCGAGTTGAAATTGATTAGATAACAAAGCTCAGATATAAAAGCACTGTAGCACTGTCCTCCCATTGTTCATCGATTTGCTCAAGTGGGCACCAGTAACATCTCCATTGTGTGAGACTTGTTGTTACTGTTTTTGTCATATCGAGTACACCACAGTGAGCTTGCCAGGCTCTGCCGTACGGACGGGATACTCTCGGTAGCTTGCCAGGCTCTGTGAAAGGGATGGAGGAATCGAACCCAGGTCCGCCATGTGCAAGGCAAAAGCCCTACCTGCTCTACTTCAGCCTTTCTTTCAAATATAAAAATGAGTATAAAAATCAGTTTTGTAATGTGAAAATTGTTATATCTTATCACAGGGTTAAGTCCTTGTCTGAGAATTTACTGTTGTTGCTGGTTGAGCCTTCTGTATTATTGTTTTTGTGTGTTGAGTTTTGTCATCTGCTATGTTACTTTCCTATCCCATTTGGTGTGCTCCTACTGGAATTTCAGTGTTGAGGAATTGGGAGGTGTTGCGTATGTAGTCCAGAAACTTCAGGATCTATGGCCTGGGCCATTAGTGAAGTGGTGGAGTTGAGCCCTCGGTGTGGCTGCAGTGGTGGGCTGAGAGTGCTGCTACCCAGGCATGGGTAGGGTGGATGCTCGACCCGCCTGCCTCCCATGGGCAACCCAGAGTTTTCAGCCATGGGAATCTGTGTGTCCATGATTTTTAGCTGCTTAGTGTGCATCTCCCTGAAGATAAGTCAGTAATCGGTGCCTGAGGGCCGTGTGGGAGTTGGGTGGGGGAGGTAGGCTTGGCTGTCAGGGCTTCTAGAAGTCTGGGGGGTTGGGGAGGTTGAGGAATGCTGCCCACCACAACTCAGAGAAGACCCCAGAGTTCTTAGCCTGGGCACTGGTTTACCTGAAAGTATCTACAGATTGGTGTCTCTGCAGAGAATATCAGTGAAGTGGTGGAATTGAGCCCTCTACAGAAAAGGCTGCAGGAGTGGAGTGTGGGTGCGGCTAGCAGGGCTTGTTATTCGACATCATGACCATCCTGTTATTCGTCGATTGCCTCGAGCAGGCCCCAGTAACATCTCCTTCATCCTAGCCCTGAGATTTTTTTTTAAAAAGTGCCATATTCAAGGCTCTTTCAGAGTTAGGAGAATGAGACCCTTCATTGTTACTGGTATTTGGCATATTGGGTACGCCACGGGGAGTTTGCCAGACTCAAACTGGGTGTGGGTGCGGCTAGCAGGGCTTAAAAAAAAAAACACAAAAAAAAAACAGCCTCCCCTGGGTACTTGTTTTAAAAATACATCTCTATGCTAGATTTTACATTCAGATAACATTTTTACATATGGTACTTCAAATAACATTAAAATTGCCCCTCGTTTCTTTTTACGTTTTAGTGTGGCTGGTAAAAGAAAAAAGTGGAGGGGGGACATTAGGGGCGTGGTTTGCACTTGTGGCTCACACAGTGTTTCTGCTGGGCAGAGCTGAGCTAGCTCTTCCCTGCCAAATCCTTTCACAGAGCCCGTCCCTTTCCCGGTAAGAAACAGCTCGGAGCCCGTGGGGGCTATTGCTGTCTGAGCCGGCTGGCTGCTGGCTTTCTGAGTCCCAGGAGAGGCACCCCTGACCCAGTTTCCCCAGTTCCTGGGAAGGCTGCCACCCCCCCACACACACCCCCAAGCAGGAAGATCCTGATGGACCTCACACACCTTCAGAGGACTCTGAGTGGAGACAAGTTGGGGTGCCTTCCTTTAGTTCGTAAGCGACTGTCAGAAGTTCAGTCTCAGGACCAGAGATAGAAGACGGGGAATAAGGTGACTGACTGATCACCTTGCACGGGGCCAACCCTGGTTTGCTTCCCGGCACCATATATGATTCTTCGAGTCCCAGCAGGAGTGACGCTTGAGTGCAGAGCTAGGAATAAGGCCAGAGCACTGCCAAGTATAGTCCCAACACCACCCTCCAATTCCCCCTAAAAAGCTCCGTCTTCCTAGAGCTTTAGGGAAGCACTGGGGAGGCCCCGGGACTAGGGGCCTGGTGGCTTCTTCCCTGCTCTCCTCGTGACCCCTTCTTGTCCACCCCCAGTCTGATCTCCTCTGGGGGGTGACCTTGCCCACCATTTCCCCTCCTCATCTCTCCCCCTCCCTATTTTTCCAAGTTCCCTCTAATTCTTTCCTTTCTGGCAAAGGGTGTGTGTGGCTAATTGGCCTTTTCATGATTTGGGGTCCAGTTTAGCATGTAGCAGAGCCGGGCCATCACTAATGCTGGAGTCAGAGGCTTGGGGAGATTCTCTGTAGAGCTGAGAGACAAGCGCCTGGTGTGGAGAACCGGGAGAAAAGGACTCCTAAGGCGCTGGCTGGTTTCTGCTCAAGGCTAATCCCGAGTTGTGAAAACATATTTTCAGAATGATCTCAGTTTCCAGTATCTGAGCTCTGTCACATTGTTCTGAATGGTGTGAACTGCTTGAGGTGTCTTTGTGCTTGAACTTGGCTCTGGCCTCTGACAATTTTCCTCGAGCTTATTTGCTGTGTCTCTTCCCTACCCCATTCGCTGGCAGACTTCTTGTCTAAGGTACCTGTTGGACTGTTTACCTTACCTGTGCTGGGTTATTTCACCTCAGGGCAGAAAGTTCTCTCTCTGTGTACGGTGCAGACATCAGGAAATTATTTTCCAGGCTGATTTTAACACCTCCCCCCGCATCTACTGACCAATAAACGTTGGAAGACTATTAAAGATGGAGATCTGTCTCATTCCAAGTGACTTTTATTTTTCCATTGGCGGGAATGTGGATTTACAAGACTAGATATGTTTTAGGGCTTCACTTTCACATTTCTTCTCAATGTTTGTCATAAAATCATGCCCTAAGTACTAGTACTTAGTACTTAGGGATACTAGTACCCCTTCACTACAGTCCACTGTGTCTCCTCCCCACTGCAGTACCCCTGCTTTAGTTCAGATGTCAGAAACCAAGAGTTTGTTTTCGTTTGGATTTGTGTTTGCGGTTGCCTTGCTTCACTTCTCTGTACCCCACATATGAGAGTGGGCATCTGGTGTTTGTCTTTCTCCCTCTGACTTATTTCAGTTAACATGGCCCTGGCTAGTCTGACCCACATTATAGAAAAAAATAAAACTTGAGGGTGCCTAGGAGATCACAGTCCCATGTACCTTGGACCCTCCAAGTACAGCCATGTGGAGCCTGGGTGACCCCGAGTACTGCCAAGTGTTGCCCTGGTGCCCTCCCTCCCCAGGACTGTTAGACCCAAATACTATTCATCAGACCTGAGGAATTAGGGCTAGCATCCGCCAAGAGTGGCCCCCACAGGCCTTCTGAGCACTATTTAGGAGACCCCTCACCAGAATTTACCGAGCAAGACAGCATTTTTCTTATAGCTGACAAAGTATCTTCTGTTATTCCCATGTCTGTTGTGTGTTTACAAACCATATTCTTCAGCCACTGTTTTTGGGTGTTTCAGTTGCTTCCAGAGCTTGCTGCTGTAAATAGCACTGCCTTAGGCCTAAGTATGCATATATCTTTTTTTAATTTTTGACTTTTTTTTTGCTTTTTGGGGCCATACTCAGCAGAGCTTGGGGGTTACTTCCCTCGTCAGTGCTCAGGGGGTTTTCCCAGTGGGGCTTGGGGTCGTGTGGTGCCAGAGATTGAATCCAGGCCTCTCATGTGCAAAGCATGTGCTCAGCCTATTGAGCTTGCTCTCGGCTCTGATATTCTGAAGTTTTGTTTCTTTGTTTTTTTTTTGTTCTTCAGAGTGCTACATAAGAGTAGACTTGCTCGATCATATGGTCGATCTATTTTGAGCAATGTGCTGTTTTCGATAGAGGTTAGACCAATTTACATACATGCCCACCGGCACTTGCAGTTTCTGGGTTTTTTGAAGTAGGCCATTCTCACAGGTGGGAGTTGGTATCTCATTGTTGTTTTAATTTGTATTTCCCAGATAATCAGTGATAGTGAACAATTTTCTTGTGCTTTTCAGCCATGTCTCTATCTTCTTTAGAGAAATATCTCCCCAGCTCTTTATCTGGGACTGGTTTTCTGTTGTTGAGTTCCAAATTATTATTACATGTAGTTCGGACCTGTATGCAGTTAGCACATATCTTATGTACTGTTTCAAAGTATATTTGCTGTATTCTCCCCGAGCACGTCTCCACGTGTGACTTTTTCAAAGGAAGGAGAAGTACGTGAAGGAGGAAGTGACCTCAGTTCACCTGTTCACGTGGAGAAATGTATTTTATGGCACCCACACAGACCCAAGATCCCAAGTTTGTACATATGTACTTTACTCTCAGTAGGTGACGCAAATATTTGTTGGTATATTTGGTAAAGCCCCTAAGTAAACAGCATTTTTTTTCATTTAGCTTTAGTACATATTTACACGAAGCTATTTAAAGAAAGCTATTTGATATTGCAAAACCGCATCCCCGAGCAGACGTGGAGTACCCGCTGTGTGTCAGAGGGGCAGGCAGGGAGGCGCGCCCAGCAGGGGATGGGAAGCAGGCAGGGTCACTTCGAGATGGACGTGTGTTGGCGGGGGTGGGGAGGGAGGATTAAGGGGGTGTGGAGTGTTGGCTCAGAGGAGGCACATACAGTGTCAGACCTTCCAGTGGTGGTGGCCATGGAATCAACTGGGTCAGGCTTCCCGAAGCCCCAGTGCTCAGAGGCGGAGGCAGCCACCTGGCGCTCGTGTGTAGGTCCCAGCAGTTTCAGCCTCTCGGGAGCTGATTGTTTCATTTTTCAGGCTTTCGTAAAGCAGTTGTTAAACCAGCCATGACTAACATTCACCCGGTGAGCTTGCCCGTACATAAAAATTTTACATTGCAATGTTTAGAATGACATGCTTAGTGTGTCATGACTTGTCACCATTCTTCGTACTTTTGAAGTGATTTCTGTCTGTGTCAACTGTTGGTGGGTTCACCCCAGAATTCTGCTCCCCTGCCCCCACCTGTCAGCAACATCATCATGGTCACTTCCATCACTGAGGGTGGGAGTAATTTTAGGCCAAGAAAATTAGCAGATGTTATGAATAAAGATGTTTCTTTTGAACAAAACTTAATTTATTGTGTTGTGTTCCTCTTAAGAAAAAAAAGCAGTCAAGTTAGAGAAAAATAAATGGACAACACCTTCCTTCTTTAATAGTCATTATATGTATATTCTAGCTCCTCACCTCTTGGAATTCATTCTATAACATCATAAATCCATAAAAAATTCTAAAAAAATTAATTTCTTTTGTAGGAGAATATATTTAGAAAAAGACATGGTTTATACAGACTTTAAAGAATCATTTTAGGGAGATAGTACAGTCAGGAAGGCTGCATGCCTTGCCTTGCATGCAGCCAACCTGAGTTTGATCACCAGCGAGCCCTCCAGGAGTGATTCCTGAGTGCAGAGCCAGGATGTAAGCCCTGAGCACCACTGGTTATGGCCCCAAAATAAAAACAAAAAAGATCTTTTTAATCCATGCTTGTGACATTTTGTCTACATAGGTTCAGGTTGCTTTTTGTTGGGAGAGGGGTTGGGCCACACCCAGCAGTGTGGCTTACTCCTGGCTCTAAGCCCAGGGATCACTCCTGGCGGTACTTGGGGGACCAAAGGTGATGCTGGAAATCAAACCCACGTAGGGAATGTGCAGGGAAATGCCCTACCCATTGTACTATCTCTCTGGCCTCTAGGCTCAGAATCTTAATAGTTGAGATTAGTTCTGTAACATTATATTAACTAGTTTAGGTGTACAATATAATTTGATATGTGTTATAAAAACTGTAAGATGATCTTTTTTTAGTGGTTTGATTAACATGTATCAATGGTCTCAATGTTTTTTTTAGGATAAGATCTTTTCAGATTAACTATTAGCAAATTTCCAATATACAATATAGTATTATTTACTTGTCACCAAGGACTTAAATAATTCCTAAGATTTATTTATCTTGTAACTGGAAGTTTGTGATTTTTAACTCTTTACCTATTTAATCTGCATTCTACACCCCACCTCTGAAAATTACCATCTGTTCTGTTGCTTTGAATTTTATTTGGCTTTTAAATAAAATAGATTCATTTGAGAGAGAGACAGGGAGGACTGTGCTTTGTGTGTCTTTTTATTTCATTTTTCATTTTTAAAATTTGTTTCCTTTCTGGAGTCACACCTGGTCATGTTCAGCGGTTGCTCCTGGCTCTGCACTTGGGAATTACTCCCAGGATGCCAAGGATCCTAACCTGGGTTAGCCACATGCAAGGCAAACACCCTACCCTCTTTACTATTACTCTGGCCCCTTGTTTTCTTTTAAAAATTGGATTCCATGTGTAAGAGGACACTGAATTTGCTTGAATAATGTTCTCAAGTTTTATTCTTGTTGCCAAAAATGGAAGACTCTCTTTAGAACTAAGAAATGTTCATTATGTAGATATATTTTCTTTTCCTTCTCATACCTTGATGGACACCCAACTGTGTTCAAGGCTTACTCCTGGCTTTGTGCTCAGGGATCACTCCTGGCAGGATTCCAGGACCATACGGAATGTCAGGGATCAAACCTGGTCAGCTACCTGCAAAGCAAGAACCCTACCTGCTATGCCATCATGCCAGTCTTTTGATGGTTTATTATTATTATTATTATTGATTCAATCTGTACTTAATCTCTAATAAATACTAGTAATAATTCTTGTAAGATCTTTTTATTCATAAATGAATTTTAACAAGTGATATGTTTCTAGGAATTTGTCATTTTCTTCTAGCTTGTCAATATCATTGTTTAAGTAGGGTTTTGGGGTGGTTTTTTTTTGTTTGTTTGTTTTTGTGTTGGATTTTTTTTTGTTTAAGTAGTTCTTACAGTCCTTTTTATTTCTGCAATATCCATTCTAATGTCTTTTTTCTCAATTTTTTATTTTTGGGGGCCTGGTGATGCTCCGCATGGTGAGGCAGGCCTGTCAAGTGCTCAGAGCAGGGATGTGGTTGTGCGTTCTTGATGTAGCATTGGGCTCCCATGTTCCCGGGTGTCCCCCTGCAGGTGGTGCTAAGGGTCTACCAGGGCAATACCCAGCAACAGTGCAGGGGGAGGAGCTTTTGGTGTTGAGAATAGATCTCAGAGTCCTGCACATTCAGGGTATGTGCTAGCCCCTTCTAACCATCTCCCTCCCCCTTTCATTTTGTTTACATTTATTTGAGTCTTAGTGAGTCTAGATAAGTTATAATTTTTTTAAAAAAAGCTTGAATATTAGTTTTATAATTTTTCTTCTATTGCCTTTTAGTTCCATTTCATTTGTTAACTCTGTTATCTTTTATTATTTCTTTCCTTTCTCTAACTTTGGGCTAAATTTGTTGCTTTTATTCTGTTTCCTTAGGATTTAAAGTTCCTTGAGATTATTCTGGTTTCCTATGTAGGTGTTAATTGATGTAAAATGCCTTCTTTAATATTGCTTTTGCTATATCCCAGAAGTTTTGGCATGTTTTATAGCCATTACCTTTTGTCTCGAGATATTTAAAATTTTCTCTTTGAACCTTTGACTTTTCTATAGCATGTTTAATCTCCACATATTTGTGAATTTTTGGGTGTTTTTTTTTTCTGTAAAGGATTTTCAGTTTGTATAAAATTATGGTTAGAAAAGATACCAGTATAAGTTCAGTCTTTTCTAAATATATTAAGATATTTTTGTGCCTTTACATGTGATCTGTTGAGAGAATATCTCATGTCGACTTAAGAGGACTATGAAACCTGCTTCTCTTTGATGGAGTGTTCTTTAATTGTTCTTTCCATCTTGTCTGTATTTGAATTTCAGTGTTTTGGTGTTTTTCTGTCTGGAAGATCTATTCATTGGTAAAGGTGGAATAATTCAATTTCCTGTATTCCTATCTTTTTCTTCTCTTAGATTTTCTGATATCTGATTTATTTAGGGGCTTTTATGATAAGTACTTTTAAATGTTACGGTACCCCTTTTTAAGTATAATTGACAGTTATTTTTTCCTGTTGAATTGATCTCTTTATGGTTATACAAAATTACCTTCCTGTCTTTGTCTTAAAGAATATTTTGTCTGATGTAAGAATAGATTTGGGAGCTCTGAGCAATAAATAGTACAGCAAGTTGGGCATTTGCCTTGTGTGCAGACGACCCGGATTCAATTCCCAGCACCCCAGATAGTCCCCCTAGCTCACAAGAGTAATTCCTGAGTGCAGAGCCAGGAGTAACCCCTAAGTAGCATTGTGTGTAACCCAAAAACAAAAACAGAAGAAAGAATAGATTCTGTTTTTGTTTTCATGGAATGTCTTTTTCATCCCTTTCAGTGTGTATATACTTAAATCTGAAATGAGTTTATAAATAGAATAGAATTGTTTCTTTTATAATCCAGTCAGTCACTCTAATCTTGTGATTGGAGGATTTAGTTCATGTTCATTTAAAGTGATTGTTGATCAGGATAAACTTGCCATTATGATCATTGTTTTGTAGCTGTTTTATAATTCCTCACTTTTTCTCTTCCTTGGTGTTTTGGTGCTTTGATTCCCTGTCTATTTCAGACTATGTGTCACTTGTCAAGTATAGACTTTTACTATGTAAAAGTATTTACAAAAAAAATATACAACCCATTTTAAGATTGTAATAATATATATGTTTAAATATATTCTAAATTTCTCTGTTTTTACCAACCCCCACATCTTGAATTTGATGAACAGATTATTGTATCTGTGGGGTTTTTTAACCACATATGTAATTTCATACTAGCTTCATGAGAGACTAGCTCAGTAACTTTGCAATATTAGGTTATCTTGACTTCTACAATATATATTTTCTGAACAATGGGATTTATACTTTCATATATTTTCCTATTACTATAATTCTTTTCTTTCAGAAAAGAAGGTCTTTTAAGACCAGTCTAGTGTTAGTGACTGCCTTTTTCTTTTCCTTGTGCAGAAAACTCTTGATAGCTTCTTTTATTTTAAAGGGCAGTTTTTGAACTTTACTGATTAGAAGATTTTTGGTATCCTTTTTCTCTCCAGTATTTTGAATGTATCATGTCTCTCCCTTTTTATCCACAAAGTTTCTGCTGAAAGTTCTGGTCATCATTTTATTGGCTGGATAAGTGAGGTTCCCTTTCCCCTTATATGTAATAAGTTTTTCTCCTCCTTTTTTTCTTTTGAGGTCACACCCAGCAATGCACAGGGTTACTCCTGGCTCATACACTCAGGAGTTACTCCTGGCGGTGCTCAGGGGACCATATGGGATGTTGGAAATCGAACCCCAGTTGACCGTGTGCAAGGCAAATGCCCTGCCCGCTGTACTATCGCTCCAGCCCCTGTTGTTCTCCTCTTGATGCGTTTAAAATTCTCTCTTTGTCTTTAATTTTCTGAGAGGTTTTCCAAACAGTGCACGGGACCCCTGAGGTCACTCCCAATGATACTCAGACAATCAAGCCGGATGGTTTAGTGCTGGGTCCAGCAACGCAAAGCTGCTTGGATGCAGAAATGCTGATTGCCACCAGAGCAAAACCAGGTAGTGCTCAGGGCCTCCAGGACTACCCTCAACAGTGATAAGGGACCATGCAGTTCTGGGGCCTTGCTAGTCTTGTGCCCTGACCCACTCTAGTGCCTCCCTTTATTTTAACTTTTGACACTGTGACTGTACTGTTTCTTAGTATGACTTTATTTGGCTCATGTTATTTGGAGCTCTCTAGATTCTTGTGATCTGGGTGTATGCTTTCTTTTCTGTTTTTTTGAAATGGCTTGCCTCTCTCTCTCTCTCTCTTTCTCTCTCTCTCTCTCTCTCTCTCTCTCTCTCTTCTCAACTCTCTCTAATAAGATATTGGTTGGAGCTGGAAAGATAGTATAGGGGTTAAGGTATTTGGCTTCCATGTGGCTGACCTGGGTTCAATCTCTAGCACCATCTATGGTCCCATGAGCCCCTCCCAGAGTGATCCTTGAGCACAGAACAAGAAGTAATCCCTGAATACTACTAGATGCTGCTCAGAAAAGAGATTATTGGTTAGTTTGAGGCTCTCCCATTAGTCTCTTAAGCTGTCTTCACTTCTTTTCATTCTTTTTCTGCTCTGAGAGGATGAATTCCATTGCCCAGTCATTGCATTCACTGATCTTTTTTTTTTTTCCTATACCCCTAGTCTACTGCTGAACTCCTACTTAATTTTTCATTTCAGTTATTGTATTCTTCAGCTCTGTGATTTCTATGTGCTACTTTGTCAACATTCTCATCTATACATCCTCCAACTTCAGTGATCATTTTTATGACTTTTTTTTTAAATTTTGTTAATCAGGTAAGTCACCTTCATTTAAATGAGATCTTTCTTCTGAGGTTGGTTTGGTTTTTGTTTGTTTGTTTGTTTACCGTATCCTGCTTTCTCATTGCCCTTGACTCTCTAGGTTTATTTCCAAGTATCAGATAAAACATCTCCCTCTCCCAATCATGATGGAGTCTCTCACCAAGGACAGAGGAGCATGTGTGGGTATCATCTACTGGCCTCCCAGTCTAAGAAGACAGTGCAATTGGTCCCAGCATTTGTGCTACATTAGAAACAGGATGCACTCATGTTAGAGTTCATAAAACAAGCAGATGAGCTTCGTTCATAGAAAAACTCTAGGTCATTTCTGTCTGCTCTGCCTGCACTGGGTCCTGGGTGTAGCCCACAGGGAGTCCTTGCTCATCCTTCAAGGACTGTTAGTTCCCTGCTGCCTTGTGGATCTGGTGACCTCAGCCTCATTGCTTTCAAAGGTAGATGCTTGGTGAGTCTTTTCTCTCAGTAGAAATGGAAGTCTTAACGGGTGGAGAGGGTGCCAGGTGTGATGTCCAAACCCTTTGCCCCCTCGGGAGGAGCTGTAAGTTTGCCTGTTCCTCTTGGTCTTGTTGCCATACTGGAGTGAGGGTCCGGGTGAGATTATTTAGCCTCTGTGTGCTTTAGAGTGACTCCCCAGCCCCCTCATTTTCCTGCTTTGCACAAGTGCCTCAGTCAGCTTGTGGATTTTTTTTTTTACAAACAAAGCTAATTCCATGTGTAGTTAAAGACTTAGCATGTCGATAGCAGGAGGTGAGTTTAGAATCTTTCTTCATTGTCTTCTTAAACCTAAAATTTCTCAGGACTTGTTTTTTGTTGTTTTTTTTTAAATTTTGACAAATTTTCTAAACCTCAGAAAGGGCGATATTGTTAACACAGATCAAATGTAACATCAAACCTGTAGTGGCTATATTGTGACTAGCTCAAAAAAAAAAAGTATTCAAAAATTTACATGATTCAACTAAGGAGTTACCCTCATTATTTATGAGTAAGTGGAGTTCCTAGTCTCCTGTTTTTATACTTTCTTTTATTTTGAAGAGGATATGGGAAGTGCTCAGGTGGTCCAGGAGCCCCACTGGTGATTGTCAACCAAATGGTTTGGTGCCAGGACAAAGAATATGATGCTGCTCCAGCCCTGTGGGGCCAGGAATATCTGGGCCTCTGTGGTGGTACTGGGAACCGTTTTTTAAAATTTTTTTTAATTTTTATTTTTTATTTTTAATGAATCAACATGAGGTACAGTTACAGACTTACAAACTTTCGTGATTACATTTCCGTCATACAGTGATCAAGTACCCATGTCTCCACCAGTGCCCGTTCTCCACCACCAATGGTCCCAGTATCCCTCCTGCCACCAACCCCCTCCATCCCTTCCCTGCCTCTGTGGCAGGCACATTCCCTTTTACTCTCTCTCTCCTTTTGGGTGTTATGATTTGCAGTACGGGTACTAAGTGGTCATCATGTTTGGACCATAGGGTGCTGGGAACCTTAAGGGCCATAATAGCAGTGCTCAGGGCCTGCAGGGCTGCACCTGGCAGTGCTCACGAGACCATTGTGGTGCATGGATTTAAACCTCATCAGGTGTGTGCCAAACAAGCTGACCACTGTATTGACTCTCAGTCTTTGTTTTTTGCTTCTCATCTTACTGCTTGTTGTAAATGAAAGTATCTTCCCTAGCTCTGCAGTCATCACACAGCTTCTCCCAGACAGCTGTGCCATTGACAAAGTGTGTTTGCTGGCGCTCACTGCCTCTTGTATAAGCCGCGGAAGAGGCAGCTGACATGAAAAGAACACAGAGGCTCGTCCTCAGTTCACAGTCCAACCAATGTTTTCTCCCAGGTTTTCGGGTGAAAATTGTCAAGGACACAGCAAAGTTGAAAGGATTTTTACAGTAAAACCCAAATATCCATGGCTATTATTCAATCTTTTCTATTTTATCCTATTTGCACTGTTGTTTCTCTCTCCAGATGTATATTCCTCTCGTTCTTCAGTACATCATATTTTTCACAATTATTGCATCTATGATACTCTTCATAGCTTGCATGTTATTGAGAAGAGTTCTATTTTTGCTGATATTCTGTATAAAACTAACATATTAAGAAACATACAAATCCTAAGTGTGCCTTTGCCTCAGTGTTGACAACTGCATACATTGTGTAATGTAGGGGTCAGAGTCATAGTATAAAGGGCAAGACACTTGCTTTGCACACAGATAACTGACTTCTATCTCTGGTACCCTATATGGTCCCCCTGTACCCTGCGAAGAGAAATTCCTGAGCACAGAGCCAGGAGTAAGCCCTGAGCACCATGGGTGAGCTCAACCCCCTATGCACCCCCCCCCAAATATTTTTTTGAAAAAACATTGTGTATTCTACACTTGTGAGATGACACAGAGGCTCCCTACTACTCCAGAAGCTTCTCATGTTTCTTCCTAATTAATCTGCCTCCTAACCACAAGTAATCGTTGGTATGATTTTTTTCTATTACAGGTTTGTTTTACCTGTTCTATAATTTCATTAAAATGGAGTTAATAGACTGTACACTGTTTTATAAAAGGATGATTTCTGGGCTGGAGCAATAACACAGTGGGTTGTGCATTTGCCTTGCACACAGCCAACGCGGCCGACCCGAGTTCGATTCCTCCGCCCCTCTTGTAGAGCCCGGCAAGCTACCAAGAGTATCTCGCCTGCATGGCAAACCCTGGCAAGCTATCTGTGATGCATATTTGATATGCCAAAAACAGTAACAACAAGTCTCACAATGGAGACATTACTGGGCCCACTTGAGCAAATCGTTGAACAATGGGAGGAAAGTGCTACAGTGCTAGATTTCTGTCTATGTAATATTTTGAGACTTACTATGCTTTTGGAGTTGATTCATTTGTTATTTGTGTGTGCTAAGTAAAATTACTTGATGTATCCATACCAGTTTGTTTAGCTACTCTCCTGCTGGTGGACACCTAGTAGGTTGGTTATCATCAGACAATTATGAAAAAAGAGATTATGAACATTCTTATACTAGCCTTTTTATCAATATATTTTTTATTTATCTTGGTTAGCTGGAGCGATAGCACAGCGGGTAGGGCATCTGCCTTGCACGCAGGCAACATGGCTGACCCGAGTTTGATTCCTCCGCCCCTCTCGGAGAGCCCGGCAAGCTACCGAGAGTATTCGATATGCCAGACACAGTAACAAAGTCTCCAATGGAGACATTACTGGGCCCGCTCGAGCAAATCGACGATCAACGGGAGGGCCTTTACTTACTTTTACTTTACTATCTTGGTTAAATACATAGTCGTATTAAGTCATTGATTAAATATTCACTTAGTTTTATAAGAACTTTCCTGTCTTTTTCCCAAAGCAGTTTATCATTTTACTTACTCATGAACATGGCAGAGAGGTTGGAGGGAGTCTACATTTCTTTGCTAATAGGAGAACTTGTCGGTCTCACAATTGTAGTCATTTTCTTGGGCGTGTAAGTTTTAGTTTGTACTGTCCTGATGACCACTGATGCTGAGCAATTTGTCATGTGTTACTGGTCTTTAATATATAAATTTTGGTAAAGTCTCTTCAAATCATTTGTCATTTTAACTGGGTGATTTTTATTATTGAGTTGTAGAGGTTCTTCATATAGTCTAGACATCGACAAACTGCCAGAGACACATTGCTTATATTTCTGACTTTGTGACTTCATTTTCTTAAGAGCTTTTCAAAAATAGATGTTGTTAATTTATAAAATTGAATTTCTAAGTATCTTATGGTTATTACCTTTTCTGACTTGCCAAAGAACACTTTGCTTATCTCTGAGTTATAAAAATACTTATATTTTCCTCTAAGGGATTAGTAGTTTTGCCTTTGTATTTGTTTCGTTTCGTTGAGTCACACCCAGCAGTGTTCAGGACTTACTTCAGGCTCTGGTCTCTCCCCTCTTGGCTATGCTTGGGGACCTCCAAATCAGGTGCTGGGAAATAAACCTTACTTGACTGATGCAGATCAAGAGACCATTGTACTATCTTTCTGACCCTAGATTAATGGCTTTGTCTTTTACCTTTAGGTCTATGATCCATTCAGAATGGTGTAAGATAAAATCACACTTAATATTTTCCAAGTATCTCTTTTGAAAAGACTTTCCTTATTAGCTTGCTTTGACACTTTGAGAGCATGCTTTGACACCTCTATTTTAAATATCAATCATTGTTCAGCATATATTCTGGACTCTATCTTGCTCCACTTACCTGTTGATCAATCTACATGCAAACTGAAAAATCTTAATATTTTATCTTGTATTTCAAAGTTAGATAATGAATATTATTCAACTTTGTTCTTATTTGCATTGGTTTGGTATTCTATGGACTTTGCATGCTTATATTACTTTAGAATTAGCTTGATAATATTTACTCCAAAAAAGCCTGCTGAATTATGATTAGGATTATGTTGAAGTAATAGATTAATTGGAGATAACTGGTATTTTGCTGTATTGATTTTTCCCATCTAGGCACATGGTGGAGTTACCAAAAGTTTAGATTTTCTATAAATTTATTGGTATTTAGCTTCCAGCATATAGATCTTGCATGTTTTTGTGAATCTCATTTTAAGTATTTTGTGATTTTATTATGTTATGACATCAAAACTAGAATTTATTTCTAAGTTCATATACAAATGTTTTCTGCTAATACATAAAACTATAATGGATTTCTAATTAGCCCAATATCTAGTGAACTTCATTAGTTTATGAATGTTAAACAGTTGCTTAGAGGTTGATTAGGATTTTATCAGACTGGAGGGCAGATCTTTAACATCTGTTTCTGAAAACTCTTGCTCTGTATAATTTTAAAAGTTATTAGATTTTGCATATTAGCGTTATTCTGGCCTATTAAATGAATTTGGTAGTAGTTCCTATTCTGTTTTCGGAGCAAGTTTATGTAGCATATAAGAAGAATGATATTTCTTCCTTAAATGTATGAAAGAGTTCATCTGTGAAGGTATATTGGCTTGGAATTTATGTCGATTGTTGTTTTTGGAATCCTTTTCCCCCAAATTTCCACAATTACAGGAAATATTTATTTTGGTTCATCTTTCATTTTTCTTTTTTGGGGGGGGTCACACCCAACGATGCACAGGGGTTATGCCTGGCTCATGCACTCAGGAATTACTCCTGGCGGTGCTTGGGGGACCATATGGGATGCTGGGAATTGGACCTGGGTTGGCCACTTGCAAGGCAAATGCCCTACCTGATGTGCTATCACTCCAGCCCTCTTTGGTTCATCTTATGTCATTAATTTTCTTTTGTCTTCAGATAAAAGTTGCATTTTCTGAGAATTTGCTCTTTAATTTTTTGTTGAGAAGTGAATACTAATCTCTTCCTGCCCCAGTGTCCATAGATTTAATTTCCCTTTCATTGAAGAAATTGAAAATTCTTCATTCACTCTTTTTTAATTGATGTCTGGGTAGGAATTTCTTAATTTTTGAACTTTTGGAGAACCAGTGTTTAGACTTTATTCATTTTCTTTATTATTTGTCTGTCTGTTTTATTATCTTTATAATTTTTCCTACATTTCTTCCACTCATCTTGGCTTAGAGTGTGTGTGTGTGTGTGTGTGTGTGTGTGTGTGTGTGTGTGCAGTGCAGGTGTAGGTACAGGTGCAGGTGCATTTGTAGTGCTAAGAATCAAACCTGGGCCTCCCACATGCCAGGCATATGCTTTCCCTGAGTCACATCCTAGTTTGGTGGGTTTTTTTTTTCCTAGCTTTTTGGTAGAACCTTAGGTCATTACTTCTATTTGGTATCTTTCTTGATGAAATCTGACAGGCACTGCACTTTATGTGTTTCAAGTGTGCTGATTGCTGAGTCATTAATGCTCCCATTTAAGTTTGAGTTGCATTTGGAGGGGGAGTGGGCCATACCTGGTGGTGCTTGGTGTCTACTCCAGGTTCTATACTTAAGGGACCAGAGCTCAGGTAACCAGGAAGTATCAGGGATTGAGTCAGGATTGGCTGCATGCAGGACACTAATCCTTTTTAAATTGTTTTTATTTTGTTTTTATAGTCTCTGGATCTTGGCCGTTGATGGGATTACATGGTATGTGGGGGGCGGGTGTCAGTTGGTGGGTGTGACCCCTGCCTACTGGAAGATGGAGGATCTGGGTGGAGGATGCTCAGCCCCAATCCGAGCAGGTTTGGAGATCTCAGCCCCAGGACCCATATGCCTATAAAACCCAGGAGACTATAAAACCCAGCTCCCGATAGAGAACAGCGCAGAGTCTCCTGCCCCTGCGCCTGGCTGTCCTCGCTGGGGCCCCTTGGAGGGGGGCGGGTTGAGTTTCCCTCCCCGCCCTGAGCAGAGCTCCGGCAGCCGAAGACCTCCAGAACCAGCTATAACCATCCTGAGACCACTCTCCACACGCATGAAGGTACCGGCAGAGGAACAAAGGCATGCAGGTCCCGGGGCTGAGATCTCCAAGCCTGCTCATGCTCGGATCGGGGCTGAGCATCCTCCACCCAGATCCTCCATCTTCCACACCCTCCCCCCCCCCCCCCCCCCCCCCCCCCCCCGCGCCATGTAATCCCATTAACAGCCAAGACCCAGAGACTATAAAAGCCAGCTCCCTGAAGTGTGCGGCTGCATTTGAGGCTGCACAACATCTTAGTATCTCATTCTTACTTTGGACAACCTGGCAGGCTACCGAATGTAACCTGCCCACACGGCAGAGTCTGGCAAACTCCCCGTGGCATAACCAATATGCCAAATACCAGTAACAGTGATGGGTCTCATTCTCCTAACCCTGAAAGAAGCTTGAATATGGCACTTTAAAATCTCAGGGCAAGGACAAAGGAGACGTTACTGGGGCCTGCTCGAGGCAATCAATGAACAACAGGATGATCATGATCGTTTATTTTGTTTGGGGGCTACTCTGGTGATGCTCCGGGGGTGGCTCCTGGCTCTGCACTAAGGAATTACTCTTGGCACTGCTCAGGGGATAATATAGGATGCCAGGAATGGAATCTGGATTGGCCACTTCCAAGGCCACTTCCCTACCCACTGTATTATTGCGCGAGCCCCACCTTAATCTTTCTATAATCTCTCTGGCCCTTGAGTGGTATCTGTTGTGCCTGTAAGGAAAAACTCATGTCCATTTCCTGAAAGTTATAAATTGGGGCCAGAGCAAATAGGTACAGCAAGCAGGGCATTTGATTCCCAGTATCCCTTATGGTCCCCCAAGCCCTGCTAGGACTAATTTTTGAGTACAGAGCTGGGAGTCACATCTGAGCACTGCAAGAGGTGAACCCCCAGAAAAAAAAAGCTGAAAACCATGAATAATGCTTGATCCATCCATTAATACATTTTCTGAGGGAAGACTAGTTATGTTGCCTACCATGAGCCTTCCTTTTTAGGGGATAATTTCCAGACCCGTACTGTATCACTGTCCTCCCATTGTTCATCGATTTGCTCAAGTGGGCACCAGTAACGTCTCCATTGTGAGACTAGTTGTTACTGTTTTTGGCATATCGAATATGCCACAGGAAGCTTGCCAGAATATGCCGTGCAGGCGGGATACCCTTGGTAGCTTGCCGGGCTCTCCAACAGGAATGAAGGAACCGAACCTGGGTTGGCCGCATGCAAGGCAAACGCCCTACCTGCTGTGTTATCGCTCCAGTCCAAATTAGATTAATGGTCTCATTTACTCAAAAATTAATGTTTCTCCACCCTGCAGCCCCGCAGTTGGATTGTACCAAGGTAGCAGAGTTGATGGTGGTGCTGATACTGTTAACTCTGTGTGGTGCTACTGCAGTGCCCACAGAATTGCTGTGTCTCAGCAGGCACTCACAGCCTGATGATTAGGAACAGCTGCAGGTTCTCAGGGACACACAGAGGCGAAGGTACAAGCAGGGCAGAGCAGAGCTACACAGGGGGTTACCGCTCAGAGTTAGGCTACACTGGATATTGACACAGACCCATGCTCTTCACACACAGGGCAAGTGCTACCCTAAATGTAGACAGGGCTTGGTCAGCCAGGTCTACCCAGTGGCTGTCTGGGTAGAGTATCTCCTCAGAGTGGCCACGCATTGTATCTCTTTAGGGTTGTTACACAGCATGTCTCCTCAGAGTGGCCACACATTATGTCTCCTTAGGGTATTTACACAGCATGTCTGCTCAGAGAGGCTATAATGAGTGTCTCCTCAGGCTGGCCACACAGCGTATCTCCTCAGGATGGCCATGCAGCATGTCTTCACAGTTTGTCTCCTCAGGGTGGCTACACAACATGTCTCCTCAATGTAGCTACACAGTGTTTCACCAGAGTTAGCCTGGCCCCTTCTCGAAGATCCAAAGTCTCTCTAGAGCTGTTTTCACTTAACAAGTGTTGAGAAAATCTCTCAGCCTCATCAGATAAAAGCAGTTGCTGAGCATGTGGTGCTCCAAGTCTCTCCCCTGCCTCCAACCCGGCTTTCCTACAGAAACAGCTCTTCTTGGGGCTGGGGCAATAGCACAGTGGGTACAGCATTTACCTTGCACACAGCCAACCCGGGTTCGATTCCCAGCATCCCATATGGTCCCGTGAGCACTGCCAGGGGTGATTCCTGAGTGCAGAGCCAGAAGTAACCCCTGTGCATCGCCGGGTGTGACCCAAAAAGCCAAAAAAAAAAAGTTTTTACCTTGCAGAAACAGCTCTTCTTCAGCCATTTTCTATTACGTGAGAGTTAGTTGAAAGAAAACATTTTGCAGCAGAATCCTGCGCAGCATTATCAGTGCCAAAGTGGAAGATGATGAACACAGTTGACACCAGCATATACCACAGATATCTCATACTTCAACGTGGCTTAACACAAATGGCCATGTTAGCATCGATGTGTTAAGTCATTTTTACCATGAATATGTGTGACTTGCCAGTCTGTGCCTGCTTAGGCCATCTCCTCTGTGAAACCCCACCCCCACAAGACCCAGTCCTTCCCTCCACTGAAATCAGGAATCAGGGGCCAAAGATCGACTCACTACTTATGATCATTAGTCACACTTCAGTTACCCCTGGGTCTTGGTTGTGTCTGTGTGTGAGAATCACTTGACTTGTTCCTCTTTACCTTTTACCTTTGTTTGTTTAGCTCATTTATTTCTATTTCTCATATGAGTACAGAGACATACTGTGTTTGTCTTTCTCCATTACACTTGTTTACTAAGAAAAATATACTCTAGGTCAGCTCATGTTGTAGCAAATGGCAGGATTTCATTTTCTGTATACGTAGTTGAGAAAGTATTCCATTGTCTATTATACCATATCCTCTTTAGTGAATCATCCATTAGGTTATTTCCTCCTCTAGGTTATTGTAAATAATTCTTCAGTAATAGGGATATTTATGTATCTTCTCAAAATACTGATTTTGGACAAGAGAGCTACTACAGGGGTTTAGGTGCTTGCCTTGCAGACCACAGACCCAGGTTTGATCCCTAGCACTATATATGTCCCCTAAACATTGCCAGGAATAATCCCTTAGCACAGAGTATCCCCAAAACAAATTAAATCAAATTAGTGATTTTTGTATCCATTGAATAAATACCCAGAAGTAGAATACCTACCTGGATTATATGGAATTTCTGTTTTTTAATGTTTTGATGAACTCCATACTGCTTTCCATAGAGTCTGTACCAATTTGCATTTTCCACCAATAGTATAAAAGGATTCCCTATCTCCACATCTTCTCAACATTTACTGTTTCTTATATTTGGGGTCTTGCATAGTTGTGAAATGACGACTCATTTTTATTCTAACTAACATGTGCCTAATAAGAGATTATGAACATCTTTTCATGTACCTGTTGGCTATGTCCTGTCTTCTTCTGAGAACTATCTGTTTAGACCCTCTGCCCATTTTTGTTTCATGAGTTCTTTGTATATTTCAGTTATTACCTTTTTGTCAAAGGTAGGATATGTAAATATATATTCTTCCATTCAGTAGGATGCTTTTTCTTTTTAATGATACTTTCTTTCACTATGCAAAAGCTTTTTGGTTTGATGTAGTTCATTTTTTGTTTATTTTGGGAAAACAAAATGAGTTACTGAGGACATCCCAAAGGCTCATATCATGAACATATCACCTTCTTTTCTGTTTTGTGATTTAGGGCCTTACAATCAAATCTTAAATCCACTTTGAACTTTACTGTCCAGTTTTCTCAGAATCTTTTATTGAAGAGATTTTACCTTGTTCATTGTATGCTCTTGGTTCCTTTGTTGTAAATTGACTTTTCTTACACTTGCAACTTTATTTCAGGACTCTAGTTTCTGTTACATTGACCTTTCTTTCTTTTTTTATTCCAAATAGCTTGCTGTTTTGATTAATATCACTTAGTAATATCACCCGATGTTAGGGAGTATGAAATATCCATTTTTGTTCTTTTTTGCTCAGGATTGTTTTGACTCCAGGTTTTTGTGGGATGGGGAACATATTTGGGGCCATACTTGGCAGTGCTTGGGTGCTACTCTCTGCTCTGTGACCAGAAGTCATTCCTGACCACTCCTGGTCACTCGGGGGACCAGGCACTACTAAGTTTTGAACCCCAGCCTCCTGCTTGCAAAGGAAACAGCCCCTTGAATGCATGCTCTCTCTGTCTCTCTCTGTCTCTCTCTTTCTCTCTCTCTCTCTCCCCCCTCCCCCTCTCCCTCTCTCTTTCTTTCTCTTCCTCTCTCTCTCTCTCTCCTTCTATTCAAGTTCTTTTATAGCTCTAAGTTTATAGTTCCTTGGGGTTTTTAAAAATGTCTATGTAAAATGCCATTGGAATTTTGATAGGGATTAAATTGAATCTGAATATTTTAGATAATATATTATTTTAACAATGTTAATTGTTAAAGTCTTCTATTGTTAATTTTTCCATTTCACAAGCACAAAAATATCTCCTATTTCTTTGTCTCCTCTGACAATGAAAAGTTCTTTTGTAAAACACTATATTGCTGTAGTTATCACTACCAGAAATGGAACATCCCAACCACTAACCTTAATGGAAGATAAAACAAAATGCAGATATTACAGATAGAATTCCGTCCTTCATTTTATTTCAGAGTCAGCAACAGTTTTTGGCTGAATGTTCTCGTACTAATACCTCCCTCCATTTATTTATTTATTTATTTATTGCTTTTTGGGTCACACCCGGCAATGCACAGGGGTTACTCCTGGCTCAAGCACTCAGGAATTACCCCTGGCAGTGCCCGGGGGACCATATGGATGCTGGCAATCGAGCCAGGATCACCGGCCGAGTGCAAGGCAAACGCCCTACCCGCTGTGCTATCACTCCCTTCTTTTAAAGTGTTAGGCATGCTATGCCAGCACCTAGCTGAGGCTGCCTTTTTTATATACTCAGAAGACTTGGATCAACTTTGATACTTAGGGCAAATATATGATTTAGGGCCATTTAGTGTCAAGTTGTGGGCTGGAGTGATAGCACAGTGGGTAAGGCATTTGCCTTGCAGGCGGCCAACCCGGGTTTGATTCCTCTGACCTCTCAGAGAGCCCGCAAGCTACCGACAGTATCTCGCCTACACGGCAAAGCCTGGCAAGCTCCTCGTGACATATTCGATATGCCAAAAACAGTAACAAGTCTCACAATTTGTTGTGAGACTTTACTGGTGCCTGCTTGAGCAAATCAATGGACAATGGGCCGACAGTGCTACAATGCTACAGTGTCAAGTTGGAAACTCCCTAAACTTAACTGTTAACCCCTCTGCATCCCACCTTCTTCGAAATGCGACCTCAGTAGGAGAAGGGATAGCAGTGAATTTCAGGAACCTTAAAATCAAGATGTCATTTGAGAAGTTTTCCTCCCCTCCTGTCCCTGCCCCAACCCTGGGCTCCAGATTTAACATTGCACAGCCCGGACTAAAGACCAGCCTGACAGTCTAACTCAAGATGATCCAAGACCCTGCCCAGTGGCTGACCCCTTTCAGCAGGAACTAAGTCCTGATAAGATTCTAAATGCAGATGCTCACCAGAGGGGCCTCAGCTAAGGAAACCTGGAAAAGGTGCTTGCCTGGCTTCCTAGAACCCCTCCACACCCACTGGAGTAGCCACATCCCAACTCTGGGTGCAGCTTCTCCGCCTGAGGCCACCCATGCTCTTCTCCAGGACAAACATTCCCTTTATTTTTGGTATTTTTATCTCTTTCTCCTTTCCTTTCTCACTGGAGAATTCCACGGGCTCCTTAGAATCAGTATCTTCCCTCAGAAAAACTTTCATTACACTGTCTCCTCCTGAATTTCTTTCCTGAAGCAAAAGGCAAAGAGCCTAACCCTGGGAAGAGATTGGGGCTGACTTTCCTTTTCTGCAAAGAACTTAGCCTCACCCTTGTCTGGAATTGTGACTCTCCCAAAATGCAGGGACTTGCTCCCACACCATGCAGATACCACCTGGTGGTTACCTTCATTGTCTGGCAGAACCAGTGTCCACACTGTGTAGGACCTGCAAACCCTTACCAGCCCCAACTCTCCAAGCACTCACCTCCCCACCCCACCCCATCCCCAAAAAGTACTGTTGTTAGTATTTTTCACATCCCACTCCCCAAAAAGTACTACTATTGATCATTTCAAATGTATTTGGATTTTGGACTATACCTCTTGGTACTTGGGGTTCACTCCCTGAGGTACTCGGGGGACCATATGGTACTGGCCATCTCACCAGGTCTGCCACATCCAATGCAAATGTCTTAACTCCCATACTATATGCTATTCTAAGTACTGAGAATATCTCTTGTTCTCTGGCACAGCCCCCAAACCTAGAACATTGCCTGGCACATAGTATATGTTCAGCAAAGACATAATGAACACATTCATGCTGACAGTACTTAGATTTTTAAGTCCCTGTAATTAAATCTCTCTCTGGAGGTGGGAAGCCCTTCCAGGCAGTGCTTAGGAGGCCTGGGGTCTCCACCAATGATATCAAACAATCACGTTCAGTACAAGGGCCAGATAGTGAGATGCTGTCTGGCCCTGCAGTTCCAGGGATACCTGGAACACCCCAGGGCTCCAGAAGGCCTTCAGGGCCATACCAAGCAATGCTCAGGAGACCAGGCAGCACCAGAACCAAAGCCTTGAGTTCAAGGATCTGACTGGCATGCTCCCTGATCGCAGTACCCGGCTAGCAAATCCCTCAAGAAGAGAAACTCTGAACTCTATGAAACCCATTAAATGTTTCTTGAGTTGAATTAGAAGTGAGCTGCCCTTTTTCTCCTGAGGGTGATTGCTCACAAAATGTAAACAAAGATTCTAATGAACAGCCCTTTCAGACTCTCAGGACACACAGAGATAAAGCAGTGCTACTCTTCTGTCCTCTTATCGTTAGTAATTCTTCCTTTGTGGTGTCCCTGCCTCTCAGTGAGCTTTCCAAGAGCCTGATTTATTAGGCAAAGGTCCTGCTGATTGCTTCTGTCTTATGCTAATCAGAGTGCAAATGAAGGCCGAGTCATTAAGTAGCTTAATGACTCTCTGTTGAGTGCTGGTTTAACCCAAGTGGGAAAATGGTTGGGCTTTGCAATTTCTTCAGTGTCTTGACAGCATCTAGCAAGCAGATACGTTTACACCTAAGTGTGTTTAGCAAAAGCTCCATCCATTCACTTGACAGTTCTTTATGAACCAAAAACTCTAAGCAAAAGGAAATTTCTTTCTGAAACTATTTATATGTTTCTCCTTGTCACCAAGCCGTGAGGGGACCCAGTCTAGAGAAATGACAACATAAAAATGAGAAACACAAATGTACTGCTGGCCCATGGAGCCAAGCCACCACAGAAGCGCTTTCATGGAAGTGGATTCTATAAGCGAAAGCTCATCCCGGAATAGCCAGCAAACATAACTCCGACAGTCGAGAGTCTCAATGACCGGAATACTTCAGTGAGAGAGAGGGCAAAGGAAAATCACATTATCTGGGCCCCCACTGTGCTTCTGGTCTGTGGTTCTCAAGTATGAAGCTGGATCAGCAGCCTCAGGCCTTAGTCAGAAATGAAAACCTCTGTCTCCGAACTCAACAGATCAAAACGAATTCTGGGGGCAAAACCAGTGATGTGTCCTCACAGTCTCACTTAGTGATTCCAAGGTAAAGACCTGCTTAAGATCTTCTTGGCTAGGAATTTTGCACATATTTCATTTTATCCTCTTAGATCCTATGAAGTAGTAATATGGCAACTCTCAACTAGCTCCTAAGTAGAACCTTAAAATTTTGTGCGTAAAATAAGCCTACAGAACCCCAGATGTTTTTTATGGTTATTTGACAGCTTAAGCAAGCACAGTTCTGCTGCCAGTGACCAGGGGATTCTCTCATTCCTGTGAATGGTGTCAAGTGTCCAGGACCCAGCTTAGGGCGATGCTGGTCTTGTCCCTTGTTGGTCGTGTAGCTGGTGCCCTGTTATCTCTCACACTGCTGGTACCCCATGCCTTTTGCCCCTCTGGCTTTTCCTTTGTTTTCCTGCCCCATGCATGTGTATGAGAAGCGCAACTTTTCTTGCCCTTCTCTACAGTCTGTGTAGTTGAGTCAGTGTTTCTCAGACAGGTGTGGGCTCAAAGAGAAAGTTACCTCTTCCATACCCACATTCATGTCTTTATCCCTTTCTGAGTTAGTCCCCCTGATGCCTGGTGCCCCTTCCCTCGCCCTCCACTGCTGCCACCATAACAGCGGGATTAGTCCCTCATGACCTACAAGGAAACAGAGACTAATCCAAACCCCTAAATTCCGCAAGTCTATGCAGTTAGAATTGGGGATATCAGAGGACCTGCTGGCAAACCTACAGTCTATGTACTTGAACCATTGTTTCTCAGACAATAACGTGCAGTCCATTCCCATGGAGATTAAGTGTAGAAATACAGATTCTGAGTCAGTAAGACTACAGAGAGCTGAGATGCAGTAGTTCAGCAAGCCTGGGGTCACCAGAGCGTTGGTGCTAGAAAGGTGCTGGAAGTGAAGAGGACCTGGTTGTGCTCTCTCTACACAGGCAGATGCCCTGCCACGCTCCCAAAGGCAGCTGTCAGCCTCAAGTCTGCTCGAACCGCCCAGCCTGAGAGCATGTCCCTGCCCCCCTGGGAGCTTCGGGTGCAGAGGCACCCCAGAACTAGAGTCAGGATAAAATTCTACTGTTCTGGGTTGGAGAGGAGGGACCTGAGCAGCCTCAGTCTATGCACCAGGCTCTTTGTCTCGGAGACCAGAAAGGATTGCATAGAAAGCAAAGGGTGTACTGAGGCGAGGCAGGGGTGCAGCTGCTCCTAAGGGAGAGCCAATCTGCTGGGTTTCAGATAAAGGATTTTATTAAATCGGAAAATATCCCCAGAGAGTATATGACTTTGTCTGGGCAGTGTTGGTTGGTGCAGGGCCCTATATTGAATGACAAGTGGCTCATCCATCATGGTATCATTAGCATCTTTTCATACAGCAAGGGGGTGTGAGTTAATATGTATTTTGGTTTTAAGGTAGGGAAAAGCGAAGTCAGGGGGTCATCATTGAACATACACCATAATGGAGGATGACTAGTTCCTCTGAATTCCCTTATCAGAATCTGGTAGCCACAAGAATCGCAAGAATGTCAGCGCTGGGCATTTCTATCCTCCCTTTGGGTGTCCCTGTATTCCAGGAATTTTCTCTGCAGTCTTTACAAACTCACAGACATTGCCAATGGCTGGTACCCTGGCACACACCCTGAACAGGCTAGGTGGTCCCTGGGTCTCATCTGGGAAGTTGTCATGGAACTGCAAGGGGCCAGAGCCAATCCAGAGGCAGGCGACAAAGCAACAGGTAGAGAAAGAGCATCATTCAACAACAGGCGAGCAGGACAGAAGATAGTGGACATACAGTCCCCAGAATTCTCTTATCAGCATGGTCATAGGAAGCCTTTTTTTCAGAAAAGTCAGAAAATCTACTTTGGGTTGTGGGGTTGGCAGATTCTGCATGTTGTTGGGTACTGAGGAGGTCAGTAGCATCCACTGTGGGAAGGAGACACACTCGTGGGTATTTTCAACAATTCATGCCTGAGAGAGTAGGCTGGTTTTCCATTCTGATTTTAGCTCTGTAATTTCTTTTCCTCCAGTTTCAGTTAGAGATCTAAGTTCTTATACCCTGCCCAGCACAAAGCAGACATGAGGGTGGGCCCAGAATGTGGGCAGGTTGCATTCTTGCTGGAGTTTGAGAACCACTCTCCTAGTTCTTGTTAACAAACTCACCAGCTTCCTACCTGGACAAGGTAGGAAGCAATGGGTTCGTTGTAGATTTTTGAAAGCCACTAAGAAGATGATCAAGGGTGGAAAGGAAAGTGGGGGTGGGGAAGGGTTGGGGGGAGGGGGAAAAAGCATTTAAGCAAAATGGTTGTTTTGGTGCTTTTCCAAAGAACTGTTTTAAGGGGTACAAAACATGAGTGTCTCCAGGCTATCTAAGGAGAAAGCTTTTCTGTTAAGACTCTTTAAATGCACGTTGGATGTAGCATCAATGGGCATAAGCAGGGAGTTGAAAAAGATGGTGGTTGAGGGACGCGAATGAAAGTTGAACATTCTTGATGGAGCATTATTCCATAGCACAGGAGGCTGGATGACCCAGGCTTGTCTGACACGGCAGATTATCTGAGAAGACATCTTGGGAGTATTCCTTTTAATCTTATATAAACTTATATGTGCTTAGATATTTTCGTTTCTGTCAAGCTAATGCCTGCTGTTTTGGTGAAAACAATATTTCCAATGCCCATAAAGATGGGAGGAGAGAGTGGAAGTATTGATTCTGTTAGATTCATGACATATTTTGAAGTGAAAGGATTGTCATCTGAAGTGAAAGGACCGATGTCTCCTCTCTGTCTTGGCCCCACAATATTTAGAGAAGCAGTACTTGGCTCCTTCAAGAAGCTGTGCAAAGGTAGCTGTCAGGGAGAGTGGGCCAAACCATTGGGGGAGGTATTGTGGGGGCCACAATTGGGGAAGAGCATTTGGTGTTTGCTGTGTTTGGGAGGGAATTTTGTGAAGTGAATCTGCAAGTGACTTTTGAAAACAGAAAAGACAGAAATATCTTTGATCTATGCATCAGATCCTTTTACCATCCAAGGAAATGCTCATCAAAAGTATTTTCTGAGAAGAAAGATGATCAAAGTGCTTCTGTATTATCCCCCTCGCCCTGTCATCTTCATTACTTGGAAATGAAGGGAGTTCGCAGATGACTCAGTTCGGGGGAGCTCGTCCCTTCATCCAGCCCTGGTGCTTTGTCACTGCAGCCTCGTCACGGACATGAAAGCTTCCCACCAGGCTGTAAAGTTGCGGGTGGAGAGTGTTGAGTCAAAAGAACATGATTAATAAGCCAACTTTCTAAGCTACACTGACTTTTGGGGAGGAGAGTTCAGTTCTTCTTGTTAACCTGTTTTTTACTCTTCTTTATGATATTTAGAGGAGGGGAGACACAAACAGCCAAACAATAGGAGTCCATGTTTGCAAACTTTCCTCAGAACCTTCTTCGAATCTGACCCTCTTCCTGACCTCAAGTGTTACTTCAAAGTCATGTTTATCCTTTTACTACAAATGTGCATGTGGCGTGAACAACCTCTTTGTTTCAAAGTTAGCATTCCTTTGAGCACAGCAAAAAATCTAATGAAGACTCTCTGAGAGGCAGGAACTAGCGAGGGAATGAGGGTGCGCTCAGCAATCTCACGGCTGAACTTCCTGCCACCCCACCAGCCCCTTCCCTGTCAGAGATTTGGCAGTAGCTGAGCTTTTAGTCAGTCCTATATTCACTTGCCTTTCATGCTCTCCCTTCTCCCCACTGCCCTTCATTTTTGTGGATATTATTGCCATGACTAGGGGTTGTACAAACACCTGGCTGTTTGTGCTTACTGAGAGGGTGTGCTGTGGACTACAATGCTGGCCGAGGGACTCACTGGGGTGGCACTCTGAGAAGTACACACACTATGCTTGTGCTAGCGAAGGGGGTCACACCCCTTCTGTGATGCTTCCAGGCTGTACATTCAGTGGCTGGAAGTTGCCTTCAGTGCCAAGGGTCACAGGCAGCAGAGCCACCAGACTCAGATCTTCCAAGATAATGCTCAAGCATGTGGGGCCCCAGGGGTTTCAGTCTTGCAAGTCAGGTGCTCTAAGCTTCTGTGCCAGTCCTTTGTATCCCTGCATTTGCTTTTTACAAATCAACACATTGTATGGAAAACTCCCTTAATGTTAGCATGAGACACTCTCAAGTTACTGAATTGGAGGGCGGGGGTGGGGAATTCAATAATTTTTTTTATTTTATTGATTCACTGTGAGATTGTTACAAGTTTTCATGTTTGGGTTACAATCATACAATGATCAAACACCCATCCCTCCACCAGTGCACATTCCTCATCACCAATGATACCCCCCTTTCCCACCCTCCCCCTGTCTCCATGGCAGACAATATTCCCCATACTCTCTCTCTACTTTGGGGCATTATGGTTTGCAATACAGACTCGGAGAGGTCATCATGTTTGGTCCTTTATCTACTTTCAGTACACCTCTCCCATCCCGACCAATTCCTCAAGCCATCATTTTTTTAGTGATCCCTTCTCTATTCCAGCCACCTTCACCCCTCTGCTCATGAGGCAGGCTTCCAGATATGGAGCAATCTTCCTGTCCCGTATATCTACTATTGGTGTTTTCACCAACCATACTACACCAGGGTAAACTACTTCAGTATTTGAGGAACTCATTTCAGCGTTTCTTGAGTCTCTCTCTGCCCAATGCATTATGTTAGACAAATGTGATGAAGTGAGACATAATCCCCACTTAAATGGAGTGTGCAGTTTGGCAGGAGAACTGACATTACTCAGATAAGTGTGAAGTTCTGAACCATCATAAAGGTGATAAAGGAAAAGTCCACTGAGGACTTGTCACAGGGAGCTTGACCTTGAGAACCCTCCCAATGAACGGACAGGAAAACCTGTGGAAATCACTCTCCAGCTCAGGTCTGGAGGCGAGAAAGGCAAAAGTGAGTGGGGATGCTCAGGGCAGAAGACTTAAGTGGGCAAAGCCCTGACGTGGAAAATTGGGAATAAGGACAGGGTCCATCATTTCCGGTCTGCAAGCTGAAAGCGTGGGCAGAGTGGGGATTCAGGCCACTCAATGATGACTCATCACATACTTACCATGTGGAGTTGACCCAGTAGAGTGGGAAGTGGGTGTTAATCAGAAGACAGCAGGGTCGGGCTGGACTTCATCTGAGGGTAGTGCCCAGCTCAGATGAGAGCTGCCAGAAGCCTGCCCTCCTCAGCATGAAAGGAAGTGGGTTGCCCCAGAGGTCCTTTGAAGATTTTGGAAAATTTACAAGAATTGTTAATGAACTCAATCTAGGGAAGAGAGAGAAAAGGAATCATCAAGGACCAAGGATGGTCCTTGAATACCAAACTCTCTAGTGATCTTAGTTGTGACTTATGCTTTTTATGACGTTGTTAGTGACAACACCAACTATTTCAAAATAGTGACAAAGACACACTTCCACTTTCTATGAAATGCTGTTTACATTCCAAGGAAATTTGTAAATAAACTTGTCAGGAGGCGTTCAATATTTCTTTGCCTGCTTGCTTGTAATTGTACCCATCTGGCCTTGTCTCTTTTTATTACTAGAATGTCTCATGATTTGAACATAACCTATGAAGAGAAATGTTTGTATGTAGTTAATGCTCAGGGTATTTTTCCCCATAGAGATAATCAGGATAACTTAGGGGTTTTGGTAAATCCAGAATTATAAATATCAGACAAATAAAATTATTTAAGTTAGAATTTTATGTAATTACCTGAGTCTTAGCAGCTCCAAGATTGACAACTTTTGTCTGCAATTCCCTGATTTGGATTTGCAGTTTTACCTCCCCTTCACTTCTAGGCTCATGGTGTAAAGTCCAGGGAGCATAGATGTGGTTTTCCTCACTCAGTTTCAGGTTGTTCTGTTTCCTTAATTGTATTCAGAGCTACCAAATTTGACATTTTAGAATTCCAGTTTTTTTTTTCTTTTTTTTTCTTTATATTTTTACAGTTGTAGATTTACAATTTTTTGTGCTTGGGTTTCAATTATACAATGATCAGATACCCATCCCTCCACCAGTGCCCGTTTTTCACCACCATGGATAATATCCCTCCCACCCCCACCCCCCCCATCCCCCCCTGTCTCTGTGGCAGGGCAATCCCCTGTGTTCTCTCTCTCCTTTTGGGTGTTGTGGTCTGCAAAAGAGGCATTGAGTGGCAAACATGTTCAGTCCATAGTCTACTTTCGACATGCATCTCCCCTCCTGGGAAGATCCTCCAAACATCCTTTATTTGGTCCTCCCTTCTCTATCTGAACTGCCCTTTCCTCTAGGATACCCGGCTGGCCTCTAAGTTATGGAGTAATCATCCTGGTGCTGATCTCAGCTATTCTTGGGTATTAATCTCATACTTTGTTACTTTATATCCCCCAGATGAATGCAATCTTTCTATGTCTAGACCCTCTCTTTCTGACTCATTTCACTTGGCATGATACTTTCCATGTTGTACCACTTGTATGTAAATTTCATGACTTCATCTTTTCTAACAGCTACATAGTACTCCATTGTGTAGATGTACCAAAGTTTCTTTAACCAGTCATCTGTTCTTGGGCATTCAGGTTTCTTCCAGTTTCTGGCTATTATAAAGAGTGCTGCAATGAACAAACAAGTGCAGATGTCACTTCGACTATACATTTTTGCCTCTCTGGGATATATTCCCAGGAGTGGTATTGCTGGGTCAAATGGGAGCTCAATTTCTAATTTTTTGAGAATCGTCCATACTGTTTTCCAGAAGGGCTGAACCAGTGGACATTCCCACCAACAGTGAAGGAGTGTCCCTTTCTCGCCACATCCACGCCAGCATTGGTTGCTTTTGTTCTTTTGAATGTGGGCCAGTCTCTGAGGTGTGAGATGGTATCTCATTGTGGTTTTGATCTGCATCTCCCTGATGATTAATGATGTAGAGCATTTTCTCATGTGCTTTTTTGCCATTCAGATTTCTTCTTTGAGAAAGTTTCTGTTCATTTCATTGCCCCATTTTTGGATGGGGTTGGATGTTTTCTTCTTGTGGAGTTTAACCAGTATTTTGTATATCCTGGATATCAACCCCTTGTCAGATGTGTATTCGGCGAATATCCTTTCCCATTCTGTAGACTGTCTTTGTATTTTGGTCACTGTTTCTTTGGAGGTGCAGAAGCTTCTTAGTTTAAGATAGTCCCATTTATCTATCTCAGTTTTCACTTGCTCGGCCAGTGGCGTGGCATCTTTGAAGATACCATTAGCTTCAATATCATGGAGGGTTTTGCCAACTTTATCTTCAATGTACCTTATGGTTTCTGGTCTGATGTTGAGGTCTTTAATCCATTTTGATCTTACTTTTGTACATGGTGTTAGGCAGAGTTCTGAGCCTATTTTTTTGCATGTAGCCGTCCAATGATGCCAACACAATTTATTAAAGAGGCTTTCCTTACTCCACTTCACATTACTTGCACCTTTATCAAAGATTAGATGATCATATGATTGAGGGGAGATGTCAGTGTATAGAATTCCAGTTTTTAGCCATCAATCTGATTTCTGAATTTTCAGTTAAGTGTATATTTCCCCCTCTGTTTTATTATGAAAATATTCAAGCATATGAAGCGTTCAAAGAACTGTAACCTTATTACTTGATCACTTGATCATTTGACTTCCCGTTAATCATCGATTTGCTCGAGCGGGCGCCAGTAATGTCTCCATTTGTCCCTGTCGCATGCTAGTGTAGCCTAATGGCATCTGTTCGCTCTAGGAACATGAATAGCCTCAAACCGATCATTCATGATCTTGATGAAGAGGTCTGACCATCTGGTAGGTGGGCGGCCACACGGTCTTTTGACATCCCGTGGAATCCAGTCGGTAACAGCTCTAGTCCAGCGGTCATCTTTAAATCTCATTACGTGACCAGCCCATCTGATTTTTGACACCTTGGCAAATGAGACAGCGTCCCTGATTCTTGATCGGTGATGGATGTCGGAACTCCGGATTCTTTCTCTCATTTGAGTGAAACATGATACTCCAAGCATAGCTCTTTCAATTCCTCTTTGGGAGACCCGAGTAGCGTTCTCATCCTGTTTTCATAGGGTCCAGGTCTCTGAGGCGTATGTTAATGTAGGAAGAACAGTGGAATCAAAGAGATGTGCCCAGAGCTGGAGGTTCTTCGTCCTCTTAGCTATTTCTTCAACGCTCTTGAAGGCGTTCCAAGCCACTCTCTTCCTCCTGCGCAGCTCAGGTGCCAGGTCATTTGTCATGTTGACTTCTCGACCTAGGTACACATAGCTGTTGCATTCGGAGATGGTAATTCCGTTGAGAGTGAATGGGGCATCAGGAACGAGGCTGTTTCTCATAAACATTGTCTTCATAAGATTCAGCAGTAGTCCGACCTTTCCACACTCACGGTCGAAGTCGGCCAGCATTTGTGCCGCTTGGCTGATGTTTGGTGTTATTAAAGCAATGTTATCAGCAAAGCGGAGGTGGTGTAGTTGCCGACCATCTATCTTCACTCCCATTCCTTCCCATTCCAGTTGTCGCATGATATTCTTGAGGGTGGCACTGAAGAGTTTCGGTGAAATGGTATCACCCTGCCGAACCCCTCTCTTGACATCGATGATTACTTCTTTGTAGAATGGTGAGATCCTGGTAGTGAATCCGCAATACAGCTCACAGAGGATCTTGATGTATTGAGCTTGAATGCCCTGATTGGCTAGGGCTTCAATGACCGCTTCCGTCTCAACAGAATCAAAAGCCTTCTTTAAATCAATGAACGTTAGACAGAGCGGCATCTTGAACTCCTGAGAAACCTCAATGAGTTTGGTTATCCTGTGGATATGGCCGATGGTGCTGAATCTTTTGCAGAACCCGGCTTGCTCGCATGGTTGTCCTTCATCTAGTGTTCTGCCAATCCTATTTAGGATGACTCGAGTGAACAACTTGTAGATGACAGACAATAGGCAGATTGGGTGATAGTTGCCAATGTCATGGATGTCTCCCTTCTTGTACAGTAGTACAGTCCTGCTGGTTTTCCATTGGGATGGAACCTTGCATTCAGACAGGTAGCGTGTGAAGAACCGAGCCAGCGTATTGATGAGTACTGATGGCAGGTTCTTCAGGTGTTCAGTTCTGACCTTGTCTGGGCCGGGTGTTGTTCGTTTCTTTACTGACAAAATGGCGTGTCAGATTTCAGAAGGGAGAACATTGGGAACAACATATCCATCCTGTGGAATTTGGTATGTTGGCAAGTGGACATGGCTATCGAAGAGATTTCAGTAGAAGTCATGGATAATCTTCTCCATTGCCATTCTGGAAGATGCGATAGATCCATCAGGACGTCGGAGGGCAGTCATCTTGGTCTTGTAATTGGCAAAGGACAGGCGGGCATTATGAATACTTTTCCTGACTTCTGCTGCATCTACCAGCACTTCTGCTATTCTCTCTTTGAGGTCTTCCTTGATCGCATCTCTGCACTGCTTTGCGAGCTCGGCAGTTCACTTGCAGTTGCCTGAGGCATGTGCCAAACCACGTTGGCGAATAAGCTCAAGAGTTTTTGAAGACAGGCATTTTTTTGTGGCTATCTCTCTCTTGGCGTTCCTCGCACAATCATGGAGGTGCTGAACCAGTCGATCATATTCCTCGTCAATGTTGTCAACAATGGCATCTTCCCATGTTGCAGCAATAGTGCCAAAGAGCTCCCAGTTGGTGGTCGTTCTGGGAGTTCTCTTCTTATACTTTGCAGTTCTTTCTCCCCACACTGTGAAGTAGAATTTTGCATGAAGGAGACGGTGGTCCAATCCTGTTTGGAATTTTGGGACAACAGCAACATCAGTCAGGCAAGACCATCGATTTTATATGATGTGGTCTGTTTCGTTGTAGAATCGTCCACTGGGAGACTCCCATGTCTAACGTTTAGATTCTGCCTTCTGGAACTGTGAGTTACCATGGATGGTCTTGGTCGACATGATGAACTCAAACAGTCTCTCACCCTGTTTGTTCCATTCTAGGCCATGGGTCCTGATGTGAAGTTCTTCGACTGATCTTCTCGGTCCTATCTTGGCATTAAAATCTCCCACAATGATCTTGTATAAGGTGTGGTCTCCTTATATAACTTCTCCAGCTCCATATAGAACTTCTCAATTTCTTCTTCATCATAATTAGATGTTGGTGCGTAGACAACGAAGATAGAAACTGCCAGCAGTGAGCCACATCTATTCAAATGTAAACGTCCAATTTGGGTTGTTAGGCATTCGAATGAATCAATGCTCATGGCCAAGTTTGTGTTGACAAGGACACCGACACCTCCAACACCTCTTTTATCGCATGTTCCGAGGAACAATTCTTCTCCAGTGTTGAAAACGGCATGATCAGATTGGGGCCTTCTTGTCTCGGTCAGACCAATGATGTCGTACTTGATCTTTCGCGCTTGTACCATCAGGTCCTCGATCGATGCATCTGATGCTAGCGTATGTGCATTGAAAGTACAGATGATCATTTTTGTATTCCTTCATTGTGACAGCCTACTTCAGCCTTGAGATTTTATCGGCCTCTCCTTTCTCATCCTTCTCAATGCTGCTATATTGGCGAAGCCTTCAGGGTCAGGGGAATGAGACCCATTGTAGTTACTGGTTTTGGCATATTGAATACACAACGGATAGCTTGCAAGGCTCTGCCATGCAGGCGATATACTCTTGGTAGCTTGCCAGGCTTTCCGAGAGGGATAGAGGCTTTTGGGGCAACCTCTAATCGCCCTTGTAGGTGTTACCATATTTGAACCCTATCAAATATGGTACGGCAATTCCGAAAGATGGGTATTTAGCGTCTTATAATGTGTCGTGCGGCCGCGCGGGTCCGGGAAGCATCCTGGAGTGTGGCGGCGGCTGGGTAGTGGAGGTAGTGTCAAGGCGCCCAATGCCAACGCTCATCAGACCTTATTACTTATAATAAGAAAATTCTTCTATGTCCATCACCTAGATGTGACAGTTAACACTTCTCTTCATCATATACCTAGCTGCCGACCTAAGCCTCTATTCATTGGATCATCTTTTTTGATGAATTGCACGCTAACTTGTAAGCATGTTCGTTTTACTCCTTGGCACTTTAGCATTCATATTCTTTTGGGTGGGGGGAGTGCAGGTGTTGTACCTGATGACATTTTATGTGTAGTGCTGGGGATTGAACCAGGCTAAATCCAGAGTTGTCACATGTAAGGCAACTTATAAGGCCTTACCTCCTGTACTGGCTCTCTGGCCCCAGCATGCATATTTGTAACTAGAGTTTAATATGAGTTTAACATTAGTTTCTTAAGTGAAAGTTACAGAGAGTTAAATACACAAATCTGAAACATAGTGTTTCTTGAGTTTTGAGGAACACTAACCCAGATCTCTGGTGTGAGATAGCAAACCTTACACCAGAAGGTCCCATTGTGCCATATCTTAGTCTGTCCTTGCACCCCATCCTTCCCATCCCAGAAGAAACACTTCAGAATTACTCCAGCATAGGTCACATCTGTCTGTTCAAGAGCTTCATATGTGTGCTCTTTTATGCTTGGCTTCTTTCACTTATCAGAATGTTGTAGAATTTATCCATGCGGTGTGTCAGTAATTTTTCCTTTTATTATTGATATGCCAAAAACCGTAACAACAACATTACTGGTGCCCGCTCGAGCAAATCGATGAACAACAGGAGGACTGCATTACTGCATAGTATTCCATTGCATCAATTCATCATAGTTTATTTCACTTGGTGAACCTCTAGGCTATTTCCAGTTTGGACTCCTTTGAACATTCTTGTACAGTCTTTTTGTGAATAAGTTTATTCTAGTGTGGATAAATGTTCAGGAATGAAGCTGAATGTTGCAGAGCTGGCTGATAGGATGGGTGGGCATTTAATTTTTTTTAAGTTTTTTTAGAAACATTTGTATTGAGGTAGCAAGATTTACTATACTATTAATTATACTTTCCATGCATACATCATCTCCGCACCACATCTGTCACCAGAGAACCTGCTGCCCTTCCCCCACGTCCACAGGTCATTCCCAGACACGCCCCCTCTTATGGAAGCTCAGATCTGTGGACAAAATCTCCAGTTCCAATAACTTTATTATTCCTGTGGCCTTTCATTATTTTTTTATTATGTTTCTTTATATTCCACATAGGAGAGGGATCTTTTTAAAATTTATTTTATTGTGGACATAATCTGGGGAGCCTTGGGACTTTGTTCCCAGGGAAAAGTTATATAGGGATTCCAAGAGCAAAACTACCTATGTAAGGTTCCCAGACTGGGAACACCATCTGCAAGCCAACAGTTGTATCTGGGGCCATGGCAAAAATTCCCCCTGTATCCCATCACTTGGTAGCAAATGGTGGTTCTCTGCAAAGGGAAAATGTGACGTAGATGTCTACACAGAAAGTAAAAGGTCTCAGTGGGCTGGGACAGTCCCAGCTCTGAGTCATGTGACCACCAGATCTCACTCTGGCACTGCCCTGTGTGGGTTCTTACACTTAGGAAAAATGCACTGAGTAGAATAAGAGAAAAAAAACCTATTTGGGAGCAAGAGCAAGGGTGGTGGTGTTTAAGAGCCACTTCCACATGATGGGGGTGAAGGGGGGCATGCGGTAGCGGGGATAGAACTTGGGATTGGGATTCCTGCATGCAAAGTATGCTCTCCAGCCCTTTGAGCCATCTCCCTTCTGCCCAGAATCATAGTGTAATACTTTATGTTTACATAGTCGTTATTTTTTTTAAATTTTTTTCCCCTCAGTTCAGTCAAGCTGCAACAGAACTGTCTGCCTATACCTGCCTTGTTTGTGGCAGTGAATGATACTCAGCCCCCTCCTCTTCCTAGTCAGTGCCGCAGACTCTCCCTGTCTTTTGTGGCGGTGAACTTACCCGCAGTTACTAAGAGGCTGAAAGAGTTAAAGGTTTGAGCAACAGCAGGTGGGAAGATTTAGCAGCAGACCAGGATAATCAGGAGTGAGTTTGCTCAAACTAGATGCACCTCAATGTACAAACAGAAGAAATGAGAATGCCAAAGAAAGCATATCTGTTATTTCAACTGTCAGGGGTTTCATTGTTCAACAAACATATATTGGGAATTAGCACACAACCGAAATTCTTGAAAAGAGCTAGGTATTAAATGGTTTCTGAAGTTCAGCTTTTACTGTGAAAAAGAGCTTTGTAAATTGACTCTGTCTATAATTAAGGGGTTTAAATTAAAGTCCTGAACTTAAGTTTGGATTATTTTTATATTGTTTTTTTAGGTATTTTGCAGGCCACACCCAGAAGCTGTGGGGGCCACCTGCCTCCACCCAGCTGCTCAGGGGCTGGAACACAGGGACTCATTCCTCTGAGCCACAGCCCCGGCCTTCAGATTATTTTCATAACATAGGAAGGATTTTTATAAGTCAGAAACAGGTTATTCGCCTCATGAGAATCTTACGTTTTGTCAGAGACTTCTCTCTCTACATACAGTCTGTCCGCATGAGAAAAGATGGTGGTGAGTTAGATGCGCCACTGGGCCAGAATATTTCCTGGGTCTCTTGAAGTGTCTGAATAGGCACAGTCTTGGCCGTGGGGTCACCTGGGGTCCATCTGTCATCTGCTCCCTCTGTCTGTGCAATCTTGTGCTTTGTGATGTCCCCAACACTTTCTTAAATGCGACTGTTTGGGAAGGGGAGCCAATACCCATCTGAACGTCTCTCTCTCTCTCTTTCTCTCTCTCTCCCTCTCTTGTTTCACCCAACTTTGGAACTACCTTAGATTCACAAGGTCCATCGGGACTCAGGAGACAACTCCCAGACAGGTGAGAATGCTTCACTTTTCCTCATCTATGTGGGAGGCGTGGTGGGTCTCAGCATATTGGGGGCTCTGAAGAGATCAGGATGATTAGTACCCTCCAACCCCACACCTGACCCTCAGCGACAATGATTTGAGAATCTCCGTTGGAAAGTTGGGGAGGCAGGAGCAAGGCAGGGTCCTTGAGCAGTTTTGAGTCTTTGCTTCCTTTCTACTGAGAATCTTCTGCAAACAGGTTTTGTCTTGCTGGCTAGTGACCGTTGTCTAGCAGATGAACCCCAAGAGAGTGGTCCTAGAATCAAGAGAAGACATGTCCAGCCCTAGCCAGCCTTCCCTGGATAAATGCAGTAGAGAGCACAGGGATTTCCCCTGGTCTGGGAGTTTCAGTCCCCTCTCCCTCAACTCAGATTGGAGCAAGCCTTTTTCACTGTCTGATTTGATCTGTTACACATAAAATGGGGCTGGGTATGATTACACCACATATGGAAAGGTCTGGAACTCTCTGATCATTTGAGGGGAATGGGAAAACATTTACAGTGTCTATAAGTACCAAACCTTGAGCTATTAGGGCTCCTCCCCACTTACCCCAGGAGCCTCTAGGGAAGGACAGTCAGGGATGGCATGATGACCACAAACTCTATCTCTCTCTCTTTTTCTCTCTCTCTCTCCTTTCCTCCCTCTCTCTCCCATCCCCCTCTCTCCCATCTCCCCCAACACACAGTCTCTAAGATGTTTTAATTAGTTATTTATACAATTTACAGTAAGCACTTTCTTTTAATTGACTTAAGGCATCTTGGTACCAAAAATTGTTACAAATATTTCCACATCCTTTTCAGTGTCTGATAATGGCTTGATCATAACCGGATCAATATCCTATTCAATTAAGACAGAACATTGAACCATTGAAATGCTTCCATCGTGTAAAGTCTAAGTCACACCATTTTTTAACTCCTTGACTTTGAGTTCCCTGTGTAATCTCTCCACATTTAATTTTCTCATCAGCAAAGTAGGGGTTACACTCTGTAGCTCTCAGAATTGTGGTAATTTTTATAAGATGATCACTTGTAAAAGAAGTGATTAAAGGAATAACACCATGTCTGGAATGCCATAGGTGCTTGCTAAGTGATGGTTATTCTTTGTGCAAAACAGTGTATTCATTTTACTATTGACTACAGATGCTTTTACCTCCCTTATCTTTTTCTCTGATTTTTAAATTTATTCTACAAGCATCTGTTGAAAAAATGAATAACAAACCCTTTGATTGAAATGGCCTTTACTGAAGATAAATTTCTCCAAATTTGAATTATTCTATTTTTATACAATCTCTTAATTTTTGACTGGGATTTAAAAAAAAAACAAGAAGAATAAGTACAACCCATCTTTGAATAATTTCTAATGAATTATTTAAAATTCAACCTGCCAACTAGGGCCACATCCATGAAACTAACTTGAATTTTATTTAGAAACCCCATTTTGAGAAAATTTTCTATCTTAAGTAGAAACATAATGTTTTATATTAATATCATGTTTCTATTTAAATCTTTAATATACTAGACTTGATTATTTGGTAAACATATTAGGAATATAGATGGTTATTATGTCTCTGAAAAAGTAAAAAAAATATGTCTTGTGAGCAACTATGGTCATTTCATGGCGTTTGGGAAGTGCCAAATGATAGCAACATCACTTCAAGTGCCACCACCTATGATGTCTTTATAAGGAAATCTGGAACTTCATACCCAGGGTCACACACAAATCTAGTAAACAGAGTGTGGAAGTCAGAATTAGATCAACATACAATAGGTATTTTAAGTTGAGTCCTTTAAAAACAGACTTTCTGGCCACAGTATTTGTATGAGCTTTATAACAGTTCTGCTCTTCACCTTTTGTGACACAAATACAATCCACACTTAATCTTGTCCCTGAATCCTGGTTGAGGATACTACCTGGCTTTAAAAAATGCTCTAGAGAAGTTTCTGAAGTGAAACTAGCAGGCAGTGACTATATCAGGTACACCTGAAAGAAGGTACACATGCAAAGACACAGATTTGCACTAATAGAAATAATGGTTAATAAGAATAACCAGACTGCACTACCTCCTTGCTCTGCCCAGAGAAATTCATCCACATCTTCCTGCAGCCCGTCAGCCAGCTGCTCTGACTTTCATTCCATAGATGTTGTGCCAACAGAGATGTTAAAGCACATCCCTGAGTTACACAGCTCAGCTATTTAATAGAAAATTAAATTTTGGCAAGACATCTTATCAGAACTTTTTTTATGACATCTTATTGTCTCATTACTACTTTGGACAAACTTGTAGGCTATCGAATGTAGCCTGCCCACAGGGCAGAGTCTGGCAAACTCCCCGTGGCGTACCAAATATGCCAAATACCAGTAACAATGATGGGTCTCATTCTCCTAAATAGCCTTGAATATAATCTCAGGGCTAGGATGAAAGAGACGTTACTGGGGCCTGCTCGAGGCAATCGACGAAAATTTTGGCAGTTTGGTACTTTTTAAGTATGAGGCTTCCTGGCACCTCCTTTTAAGATGTCATTAGACCATTCTTTTTTCCAGTATAATTATTTTTTTTCTTTTTGGGTCACACGCAGTGATGCTCAGGGGTTACTCCTGGCTCTGCACTCAGGAACTACTCCTGACAGTGCTTGGGGGACTATATGGTATGCCGGGGATTGAAATGAGGTCAGCTGCATGCAAGGCAAATGCCCTACCCACTGTACTATCACTCCGGCCCAGGCTTAGTTATTTTCTTTAGCATGATATGGGAGAGAGAGAGAGAGATGTTCCAGAGAGCACATGGGCTTCTGCAGAATGGACAAAACTGATGGAGAATTCATAGAGAAGTATTTCTACATCTCTTTTTCTTATTGGAAGATGTTCATTTATTGAAAACCCCTCTGCTCCAAATTCCCTATCTGCCTCCTATCCCGCACAGTGATGAATGATTATGGCTCAGTTTCTCTTCTTGCTCATGGGCTCCCCCCACAAGAGGTCAGTCTCCTATTTTTGGAGTCCTCACTGCAATCTGATGTGAGATTACCCCATGCATTGTCTGTCAGCAGAGCTCTTGCATGAGCTGAACAGTGCATGCTGATTGATCAATTCAAGGTCTGCAGAGGCCCACAGAACTGAAAAGAGCTTTCTTTTCCCTCCTGAAAATCGGAACCCACATGGGTTGTTGGAAATTATTGGCATCCACAGGCTGCCCTTTCTGCTCTGTCCACCCTGTGATTGGCAGCAGACCTCATCTGATGCAATCATGGTCTCAAGAGAATGAGGTCTGACTTTTCAGAGGCTCCTGTAATCGATCCACATTCATTGCGCAAATTGCTCAAATTCCGACTTTTTGTGATCTCACTGTTATTTTATGTCCACAGTTATCTCCATAGAAGCCTTCCCCAGTTAAAGATATTGTCAAACTGAAACCTCCATATCTCCCGTTTTGACATTTATTTGTGAAAAGAAATTGTATTAATGCAAGCCACGACACTTGATGGTAAACTCCATCCTGTGTTGTGCTGAGGGCTGCAGGGACAGAGCTGCACTCTCGGCTGACGTGACAGTAATTCTGTTTCCGGGTGATTTGACGAGAAAGAGATGTGCTCATCTTCCTTTAAAAATGCACAGTGTTTGGAAAGCAACTTTGTTTTCTTGGAAAATGTATTTAAGCTTCACCTGGGAATAAGCAAAAAAAAAGAAAAACCCCAAAAAAATGAATCACTCTCCATTTCTAATCTGACATCCTCAGAGTCACACTCATTCCGACACAAGAACAGGAGGAAAGAATCCATTGATGTGAAGTCTATATCTTCTCGAGGCAGTGATGGTAAGCAGCACTATTGGATTCTTGTATTTATTTATTTTGGAGAGGGGAATCTTTTTTACAGTTGTGAAAAATGACAGAGGACCGGATTCAGCAATCAGTCAGCATATAAACAAAGCCCCTGGGAGGAGGATTTTAACTAAACTGGTTTTTAATTTTTTTACTTTTTTGCAGTGGGCTGAAATTTTTGGTTGATTTTTAAAATTCTATCTGGGGGATATGGGGGAAACTGGGGAGGGGGGAGAATGACCTCTCAAGCTATGCTTAAAGGACCTGGAGAACATTTCAGCAGTTTTCAGGCAAGTGGGCAGACAGTTCAGTGTGAAGCCCTGAAGATGCAGGGTTGCTCAGGTCCTGCCACATGCTTGGGGGCCTCAAGGCCTGCACCCGAGATGCTCAAGGGACCATATGCAGTACCACCGATCAAATTCAGGTTGGGACACAGAAGGCGTGTGCCTTATCCTACACTAACTCCCCAGTCCTGAAAGTTCCATCTTTTAAAATCTTGTTATATTCTTGGTTTTCTGTTTGAAATGACACTGGGGTTTGTTTCTTCAGGTGATGTTTCTTCACTATGAATGTTGGGCCACCTGACCAATGCGGGGAGTGTTGAACTAGCAAAGGTCACGCCCCACAGCTTGTGGTGGAAGGCCTCCAAGTCCTGCCTTCCCAGTTTCGTCACCAGCCATTATCCCTTTTCTTCCCTATTAAGATGTGACAAATGAACTCTGAGGCAGGAGTTAAGCATTTCTCACTGCTGCCACGGCATTGAGCCAAAACACGTGATTGGCATTCAGTCAGCCGGGCCTAAGTAATCAGTGTTAGCTCCGCAGGGAAGTGATTGTAAGGTTTCATTTCTAGGTGAAGAATGAATGAATGACTTCTCTCCTGCCTGGGAATGTGAGAACTAATATTTACAGGAACGGGACTGTATTCAGGTGGGAAGACATTGGGATGGGGGAGCCAGGGAGTCTGAGTAGATGAGGAGTTTAATCATCAGGCAGGTGGTCGTGCTACAAAGCAAGACCCAGGCTTACTCAGGGCTGGAGATGTGACTCAGGAGTTGTAGAGGACACAGCACTGGCCTGAGCAAAGGGGGCATCTGAAAGCAGGTGTTCTCAGTGCAAGGCTTGAAGATGCCCCTCCGTGAGAGAGGCAATGGGGCAATGAAGAGAAGAAAGGAATGCAGATGAGCCAAGTACCACAAATGAGAAGAGACTGGCAGGAGGGAGGGTGTGGCCCACCGTGTCAGGTGCTGCGGATGTTAGAGGGGAACAGATGATAGGGTTACTTTTTCATTGAACTTTGATTTGACAAAAAAAAAGAAATGGGATGATGGAGTCTAAGGCAGGAGAGAAATACGGTAAGTGACTGTGCTAGAGCAAGGAGAATGTCTACATTTTAGCTCTACAACCACCACAGCTATTGGGTGTTAAGAATCCAGAGACTTAGGCAGGTGAAGTGCATGGTCATAATTTGTGTAGAGTGGGCTTGTTCTTCTGCCTCCTGTTCTTCTGTTCTTACGCCTTCCTAACATGCCACCCGTCCCCCCCCCAGCCCCCCCACACACACATGAAGCACAGCTGCCAGGTAATAACATGGTTAGTACTTCCGGTCTAAAGGGTGGGGTTTCAGTGACTTAAGAAAAAGGAACCTTGGGGATTATGCAGGTTTTGAGTGGGGCCTCAGGCTCCTATCAAACCTCTGCAATCCCATCCGCCCACTCCACCCCAACCCAGAGCATGGGATTAAAGAGCCCTCCTGTCCAATCTTCCAGCGTTAAGAGATAAGTCAAGTCACTAATTTGGATCTTTTTCCGAGAGATGGGGGATGCAATGGGAAACGGCTGTCCTGTGCTAACCAGACCCTCAGTCCATGAATGGCTCTCTGGGGCGTCTCCCCACACCCCTAACCTGCCGCCCCACTCTCTGCAGCACCCAGCCTGCAGAACCGGCGCTACCCTTCCATGGCCAGGATCCACTCCATGACAATCGAGGCTCCCATCACGAAGGTGAGTGGCAGCTGCCGCCAGGGCCGCCCAGCGGTGGTTTGAACCGGGCATCCAGGGTAATGAATGATGTAGCTCTAACGTCAGCATTTACAGGCCGTGCACAGAGTGACACAGACATCAGATGTGACGCGAACACATGATATGTGGTTGCAAATTACAGCAAGTGTCTTTGGGGCTGAGGGAGGGGACGTGGTGTTGGAAGCAACTAAAGCATGCATAGGTTTTTGACGAGAGGAGAGGATAGAGAGCCTCGGGCACAGACACAGCAGCAGCAGGAGCTCAGAGGGTGGGGGAGGCAACCTGAGCCCTGGGGCCCACAGCACAAAGAGGAGAAGGGGAGGCACCAGCACCGCCATTATGAGCTGACCGTTTGCATTTGTGTAGTGGACATCACCGAAGCCTTTTAAGGAGGTTGTGGGATGCTGCTGACTGTATGCTGAGAACACCATGAAGCTGTGGAGAGTGGAGGAGAGAGGGCAGGGCTGATAGGGAGGCCAGTCAGGCTGCTGTTCCAGAATCCCAGGCCAGTGGAGGGGAAGAGAAAGAAAGAGGTTTGGGAAATGTCTCAGGGTAAAACAACTCTTGGTGATAAACTATAATCTCAGGGTATGGAGAGCAAAGCCCAGCCTCCCTCAGGAGCTTGGTGTGGGGTGTGTGGATTATTTTACTGCAGTGGAAAAGACTAAAAAGGAACTTTGGGGGGGGGTTCATGTTGTTTTGTTGTTTGTTTTTAAACACACCTTTACTTGTTTGGGGAGGGAAGAGCAAGATATACTTTAGTTTGGGACATATGAGTAAGATATCCCAACAAAGGTGCCAGTTGAATGTCTCAGTATGGCCATCGAACTTAGGAGTCCAGAGGCCCAAAGTTGGTGAGGACAGGGGTGTGAATGCGGATGGTGTGTGAATTGTGCCAATTAATGGAATTAATGGAAATGAACAAGTTGATTTGGGGAGTGACTCTGAGGGAGGAAGAGGCCAGCAACTAGCTCTGAGGAAGAAGGAGACCTGGAGAGGAGGAATGGAGGAGAAGAATCAGCAAACCAGCTTTGGAAGGGTGGTTCCCAGAGAGAGGGGTGGGGGGAAAGAGAGAGAGAGAGAGAGAGAGAGAGAGAGAGAGAGAGAGAGAGAGAGAGTGTGTGTGTGTGTAGCTGGGGAGGAGCGGGGTGTGGGTGGGTGGTAGACTGGGGGATATCTCCCAAGGGGCAATGGAAGAGCAGACTCTAGGGACTCCCTAGATAGACAGTACAGCCACCTGTAGGGCACTACAGTAGTCTTTGTGCAGCCTGGGTGTATGTGTGGGGGGGAGGGGTGGTTAGCGCTGGGGTCGCTGTTTCTTTGCTTTGCACATTGACTCCAGCCTGCAGTTTATAGTATTAAACTACATCTGAGCATGAGCCACTGGTGGTACATGCTAGCATCAACAGCATGTTAAAGAATATAGATTTCTGGGGAAGGAAGGCAGGCTAGGTGGGGTGGGGCATGGGCTGAGTGATTCCTTTTCTGGAAAGGGAGCAGGTCAGATTAAATTGGGACCCTCTGCTCTAGTGAGGCGAGAGGTACCAGGGAGGCATTGGCCATTTTGAACACATCGAGTGTTAGTATCTGAGTTCCCAGTCCTGTGTCTGACTTTGGGGAAGGAGAATCCTAATGTCCTCAAATTTGTTCTCTTCTGTTACTGCCTTAGGTTATAAATATAATCAATGCCGCCCAAGAGAACAGCCCTGTCACTGTAGCCGAGGCCCTGGACAGAGTTTTAGAAATTTTACGGACCACCGAACTGTACTCCCCTCAGCTGGGTACCAAAGATGAAGACCCGCACACCAGTGACCTGGTCGGAGGCCTAATGACGGTGAGTGAGGAGGGGAAACCTGAAATGCCAGGGAGGCTGCATCAGACATACTCGAGTGCATGGAACCTAGAGACCGTCCCCTTGAATCTCAGAAAAACTATTCATGAGTAACATACACACAAAAGCATTTCTGTTATTATTAAAAAGATACTAGCCCAACCTTTTCTAAAACTTACCATTAGAAGGTCATAGCCCCAAATGTGGCCCCTGACTTTGGCTACCAACAAGTAAATTTGAGGCATAGGAGAGAAGTGCATTTTCCTGGGGGGTTGGGAGGGAGTGCAATAACCCTCGTCCAGAGCAAGGTCATGTCTCTGATTTCACTCATGCTGCTTCCGAATGCCAGAAGGGAAAAAAATAACATGAAACAGCCAACCCATAGTTGAGGGGTGGGCCTGGATGCTGCTTTCTCTGTTTGAGTCTCTGTTGCTCACCTCCTGGGGCTAATCCCGTGGAAGGAGAGTATCCCTGTCTTAAGGCATGAGCTCAGCCACCGAGCCACATCCTGACTTAGTGTGGAGTTTCATCCTGGACTTGCATTGATGGCATCACTCAGGCCTCGGCTTTGTTTGGCTAGTGAGAGGAGTGAGCGTGGTGGCGTGTAAGGCGTGCTCCTAATGGCATCTTTTTCTCTTCCAGGATGGCTTGAGGAGGCTGTCAGGGAATGAGTATGTGTTCACTAAGAGTAAGTTGTCACCAGTCGCCCCAGTCAGAGGGTCTCTCTGGCCTACGCTGGAACCCAGGGCTTTGAGTTAAAGTAATTTCTCAGCCCTGGTCACATCAGAATGAGAAGGTGAAATATTGATGCAGAAAAGCTCCCAAACCAAATGAGTCTATTTGGGAAATATCCTGGAGTTTAATACTGTGAGAGAAGAACCTTGAAGGTAGAACCTTCCTAGCCTTAGCAGTCCAAGACATTCTCCCCCAGGACCCCAATGAGAGGGATGCTGGTGCCCCTCAAGCTTCCAGTCTCACCTGACCCCCACGTCCACTCTGTCTGCTCAGATGTGCACCAGAGCCACAGCCACCTGGCGATGCCATTGACCATCAATGACGTGCCCCCCAGTATTGCCCAGCTGCTCGATAACGAGGAAAGCTGGGAGTTCAACATCTTCGAGTTAGAAGCTGTCACGCATAAAAGGTATGTGACCTCTGGTGGCCAGCGGCAGTGGGCTGGTGGCCACATTCCGCTCAATGCTTCCACCTCTGGGACTTGGAGGAGGTGAACCCTTGCCAGAGGCCTCCCAGGATCCACCTCTCCTGCCACGCTCAGGAGTGTCCATCAAACAGGGACCCTGGGTGAATGGCTTGGTGGAGAGAAACAATGTGTGGGTGAGAGGTGGATCCAGCTAGTAACAGCCCAGAGGAGGAAGTCCCCACTGTCCCTCTCACATCTCCCCAGGTCCTTCCTTTCTACCGGTGAGTCCCAGCAGCCTTAATATTCTCAGCCCCCAGCTTGTTAGAACACCCCACCTTAGCAAAATGAGCTTGAGAGTAATGTAGACTTCCCTTTTGCTCTGTCTGTCAGCAGGGAGAAAGGTTAGGAAACTCAAAAGAAGCCATCTTCTAGAGCAGGGGAAGGGTGTTTATCCCAGGGATGCAGCCAATAGCACTTTCAGGATGCTCACCTGTAGATAAGTGACTCTACAAGCAATGCCTTTAGTCCCTCAGTGGGTCCAAAGTAAGGTGTTGTGAAGGGTTATGAGGAAGCAGAGATAGAAAGGGACCAGCAGGAACCTTCTTGCTTCTTAGAACCCCTTGAATAATTTGAGATTATCTCTAAATCATTTGGGTCGTTCAGCATAAAGCAGCTTGGAATAAGGAAAATCATGAGGAAAAAATGCTTCATCTCCTAGTTCAAGGAGTCGGGAGCAGAGATGTTGTAATGCTGCTGTGTGTGTCAAGTAAACCTCAGAAAAAGAAACGCCTCCATGCTCTTATATCAGCAGAGAAAACTCTTTCTGGACCAGTGAGTACAGTGACTCAGAGTTTTTCTGTTTTGCAGACCATTGGTTTACCTGGGCTTAAAGGTCTTTTCCCGGTTTGGGGTGTGTGAATTTTTACACTGTACTGAAACTACTCTCCGAGCCTGGCTCCAAGTGATTGAAGCCAACTACCATTCCTCCAATGCGTACCATAACTCCACTCATGCTGCCGATGTCCTGCATGCCACAGCCTTCTTCCTGGGAAAAGAAAGAGTGAAGGTAAAGCCTTGATGTCACATTTTGTTACCTGCAAGGGTTTGTGACTGGAAATGGAGGAACTGTGCATTCATTGGGCAGTGAGTTAGCAATCACACGAAGTTTTTTGGGGGCTACCATAGCCGGGTCATTTTGATGTTTCTCTCTAGCATTTGGCCTTTCTCTTTAGCCTTTCTCTTCCCGGAATCCCTAACACAATCATCAGGGCAGACTCCTTCCTGTGTCAGGGTGTTCGATGAGCCTGTTCACTCCTAGATGTTCACTTGGAGTCCTTTGCAATTACTCAGTTAGAGGCGAGAACAATTGTGTTTATAGGTCTGGAGGTTTTCAGACTGAAATTACGCCACTGGTATTTGATGGTGCAGATGTGTAATGAGGATTCTCCTGAATGCTGATGTGTGTTTTGTGGAGGTGTGAAGCTATATGTAAGTACATTCGTGATGGTTATGTCATTCTGAGGAAGCGCTATGTTCCTTAGACTTAGACAACACAGAGGGGGGCTCTGTCCTGTGTGCATTGATGATAATTCAGCTCGATAACATACAACATGTCCTGAACAGGTTTAATATAGGCTAATAGAGCACGCTTGGTAGTTGGTTGCATTAACTGCTCTTTCGGCTCAGGGACTGATTGAGACATCACACCATCGTCAGGCTTTGCTAGAGGAATCACTGTATGGCTGTGTACAGGTGCTAGTTTATACGGTAGCTTAGTGTAGCCCAGGCGTAGCTGACATGGGAGCCCCAGCTTTCCTCCTCTCTGAGGACCACCACTTATTCAGCACTGACCACTCTGGTTTGTTCCTTGGTTGCAGTTAGCACCAAAGCTAAGAGCACAGATACTCCTGAGAGAAAAGCTACGTGCAAAGTGAAATGCACCTTAATCTGCAAACCCTGGATTCCTTTGTTCGAAGGAGATGAGGGGCAGCAGACAGGAAGGAGGAGCAGAAAGAGCATGAGAATGGGGAGAAATAATTTCCTTCTCAGTTTTACTTGTCTCATCCTGATACTCACTTTCACCAGCCAAAAAGCAGAGAAGATAAGAGGAGAATGAATGACACCTTTGTAAAGTTCTTTCTTCTCCATTGAGAAACGGTGATGTCAGCTGTGTTTTCTAGCACCTTCCTAAGAGGATCTAAGGGCTGGAGCGATAGTACAGTGGGTAGGGCATTTGCCTTGCACATGGCCAACCCAGGTTTGATCTCTGGCATTCCAAATGGTCTCTGAAGCACCACCAGGAGTAATTCCTGAGTACAGAGCCAGGAGGAACCCCTGAGCATCGCTGGGTGTAACCCAAACAGCAATAATAAAAATAATAATAAGATTCTCCCCCATGCCGCCATCAAGTTCACTCTCCCCTGCCTCACGCACCCTCTGCTGAGGCTGCAAATGGTCAGTGAAAAAAGATGTGGGGCCTCGAGACTAACACCAAAGTGATGGAAGCTGCTGGGGTCAGGGCTTAGTGTCACAGAATTAGCCTGGAATCCCTGGTAGATCAGGCCCACAGATCACTGCATAGCTCCATTCCCCCAGATTCAAACCTTTCTACACACAGTGAGTGTTGCTGGATCCTTCAGAGTCTGCTAGGATTCCTCAAGTTGCAGCAACTGAAACAAGTTCAACCCAGTGTTCCCAATTGAAATGACCCATGCTAACCCTGAAAGGCCCTGCCGGACCCTCAGAACCCAGAGAACTGCAAGGACCCTTGGCAGGTGGGGCTGAAAGATGCCCACAGCCCCAAACACTGAGAACTGCAAGGCCCCTGAGCAGGTGGGGTTGGCAAAAGTGCCCCTGAGCTCCGAGGGGTAGTACCCATAGCCCATGTGCCCCGAGGACCTCTGAGGCAGTTGTGTCCCTGGAGACTCATACCAGGCAGCCACTCCCACTCCCCCTGCTCCTCTGGGAGACCCGTCCTCCACTGAGTCCTTCATCTGCAGTGGTGCTCCCAGCCTCCTGGGTTTGGGTTCCCCCGCTGGTGCATCCCAGAGGTCCTTTATTCACTGAACTTCTCGTCCTGGCCATGGTCTGCCTGACCACTCTGGTTTGTCCTTCCTTAGGGGAATCATCCCAGCTCACCCGCACCACAGGTGACTTACAGGGGAGCCAGAGGCCACCCCATGACTCAGTTTCTAGCTAGAATGAAATCCCCTGAGAAGTCCATTTCTCCAAAGCTGCTGGACTCGTTTCTGGGCCCAGTGAGTGTCAGGTGACTAGGGATTGCCAAACTGCCCAGTTCCAAGAGAATCAATAGTTACCAGGGAGTTTGATGACCTGCACAGTAGTCCCCTGAATCAATCTCCATGGGGACACACCCAGTCTCTGTGTTTCCTTCGGAGAATATTCCCCAGGAAGTTTGTGTGTATGGGCATGGATGTGTATCTTTCCATGTGGAGTCTGCCCCAGTGAGTGTTCAGCTCTGCCTGCGCTGACACCATGCCAGCATTGTATACGAATGGGGTACTGGGGGGTTCTAGCACTTCGTATGGTCACAAGCACCCGTAAGTGTGTTACTGAGTCAGTTTATTAAGGCCAGTCCTTTGGGGTTTTTTGTTTGTTTTGTTTTGTTTTGTTTTTCTTTTTGGGTCACACCCAGCGATACTCAGGGGTTATTCCTGGCTCTGCACTCAGGAATAATTACTCCTGGCGGTACTTTTGGGACCATATGGGATGTCGGGGATTGAACCTGGGTCAGCCACATTTAAGGCAAACACCGTACCCACTGTACTATTGCTCCGGCCTCAAGGCCAATCCTTTGTGTTACAGCCTGCGTGAGACTATCTTCTAAGGTTGTGAGTCCAAAAGCATTTTTCTCCCTTGATGCTCCAATGTGTGAGCCTCAGACAGGGGGTCTCTGCCTCTGCCCCCTGTAGGGCCAGAGCAGCATTTCATACTACTAGGACCTCCCGCTTGTGCCACTTGGGGCCACAGTCCCCATCTTGTCAGATGTAGGCAGATAAGGGCCAGAGGGCTAGATGGACAGGGCTTAAGGCGCTTGCCTTGCATGTGGCTGATCACAGTTTGGTTTCCTGGCACCACAAATGCTCCCTCAAGTACCACCAGGAGTGATCCTTGAGTGCAGAGCCCAGAGTAAGCCCTGAGCACTGCCAGGGGTGGCAGTAAGGAGGCAGATCAGTCATATTTGTGATGGGGGGGCCACTTTGTGCTTTGGAAAGGATCTTGAAAAGGATCCTAGCAATGTGGCAGGCATTTGAAATAAGTCCATTTGACTTCTTTTTGGAGACCAAGACTGGACTCCAGGGAGAGAATTTATCCATTATACTGGCAGCCAAGATTTCTCTTTTCCTGCTAAAAAAAGCTACAGCACTGTATGACTGAAATCCAATCACGAACAGCTTTGGAAAGGTCTATTTCACAGTGATTCGATAGCAAAGTTAATAGAACTAAAACAGCCATGGCAAACTGAAGCCTTGCATCCTGGCGGCCTTTCGACTACCAGGATTTGGACAGACTCAGCAGACGAAGACGCACCTTGTCCTCAGCCCACCTTTCCAGTCATCCCTTGGAAGGGACATGGTGGGGTCTGAGCATAGGGGCTCCCTCATGCCGAGGGTAATGCTCAGTCTTACCCGCCCCCTTCACTCCAGGGAAGCCTCGATCAACTGGACGAGGTGGCGGCTCTGATCGCGGCCACGGTGCACGATGTGGACCACCCAGGACGTACCAACTCATTCCTGTGCAATGCTGGCAGCGAGCTGGCCGTGCTCTACAACGACACAGCCGTGCTGGAGAGCCACCACACCGCACTGGCCTTCCAGCTGACCGTCAAGGATGCCAAGTGCAACATTTTCAAAAACATGGACAGGTTGGTGGTGGTGGGGCCCAAGGATTCGTGCAGTTAAGCCAAGAAGGTTTTGTATAGTGCTTCAAGCACTTACCTTCCTCTTAGGGAGGAGGGGAAGGAGAAGAGAAGAACGGTGGTATCATTGGGTCAGGCAGTGGAATAATAGCCTTGCCCTCGTGGATTAAACTGTCCTTTTCACTCTGCCTTCGCCTCTTTTTAACTGTGTTTGGTCTTCAGAGAACTCTCGGAATAATGTTTTCTACCGTGCACCACACTCAAGAAATATTGACCCTATCACTAATAGGTGTGGCTGGTATTTTTACCTCCTCACAAGGACATCCAGTCTTTTGTAAATCAGAGGAACTAGATCCTCCCTCATCTGGCCCCACCTCAACTTTGGGCCACCTTGAGCCTGGCTCCAGGGGCTGGTTTCCTCGTCAGGTGCCAGCAATACTGTTGAGGCTCTGAGGCTGGGCATGGGGCTACAAGCACTGGGACCCTCTGGAGAGAGTCAGGGAACAGATGATGGGAACGCAACAGTAATTTTGAGCATGGTCACTGCTACATCCATTACAGAGTCTATCTCATTCTAATCCAGAGCATCACCTGTTAGTGGGAAAATGTTCTTGCAGGGCCATCACCAGAAGAGGTCATGACCGGTCCCATAACAGGAACCACCCGGTCCATGCTGAATTCCCAGGGACAGCTCCAGTAGCAGTACCAGCCATTTAGGAAAGGGACTTTTCATTTTCTCCATCTCACCATTTGGATATAGCCAAAGGAAAGCAAAAAGGAATCCCCCTTTTTAAAATAAGGGTCTACCATACAACAAGTGGCACTGCACTGTCGCACTGTCCTCCCATTGTTCGATTTGCTTGAGCGGGCCCAACAATGTCTTCATTGTGAGACAAGTACCACCTTTAAAAAAAAAAATCAGATGTAAAGGATCAGCTATCATTCAAGGAAATGGAATAGAATCAGTAAATCCTGGCTTTATTGTGTTGCTGGTATCTTCCCTAATTTCTTAATTTTATGTTTCCAACTACCTTTTAGGCAGCTGGTGAGGAATGTGGTAAGATGGGAGCAGTGCTGTTTAAAGGTTCTAATTCTGAACTGTATGTGAACAAGGCCCTTTGTCTCCTGGTGATTTTAGGAACCATTATCGGACATTGCGCCAAGCTATTATCGACATGGTGTTAGCCACAGAGATGACAAAGCACTTTGAACATGTGAACAAATTTGTGAACAGCATCAACAAGCCCCTGGCCGCTGAGGTGAGCCTTGTCAATGTAATAAGAGACATCAGAGCTTATTTCCACCACGTCTACTCTGGTCTCAAAGCGTTTTTTCTCTCACTCTTTAGTACAAGGTGGTTATTTACTTAGATTGGTACAGAAGGGCTAAAGGTACTTGCCACTTGTTTTTCTTGAGAACAAAACATAGATTAATGGTGTTCACAGTAACCCTGTGCTAAGCCCTGAGATGAAGTGTGTAGGCGGTGACAAAAGGAAACAGGGCTAGAGAATATGACGGAAGGAACTGGCAGGCAGCAGAGACTGGCACAAGTAGTGGATTTTAGGGCCCTCACAGTCGATTTCTGACATGGCCCCTTTCAACCTTCATTACATCTTGAGGTCCCCACCCACCCCCATCCTACCAGTCAGTCCCTCGTCTCATGCCTTGGTGCCCCATTTACACAATTTTCACCTGTGACTCCCTTGGAATAAGTGGGGGCAGGCACAGGGGACCATAAGGCCCCAGGCTGAGAAATACTGTTTTAGGGTACCCAAATTTCTGTTTGTTTCAGACATCAAAATCAAGATTTTAGAAAACTCTATTCCTACTGGTTGGCATAAGAAGTCTATCAGTACCCAAAGACTATATACTATTGTGAGATTTGGAGAGACTAGTTGGGCAAAAGCACATTTGGTTTTCCTTTATTAAAGTTCACTAGCAGTACCATGGTACCTGCTTTAAGGTTCCTGTAAAATCTGGGTTTTAGAAACAAAGAAAGTTAAGAGTTTATTGTCAGAGGAGAGATCAACTGCCCTTAAAAGCCAGGCAACCATTCATCTGGTTAGAAAAGTTCTCTGCTCTTTCCTGTTGAGAAGGTTGCATAAGTGGATAGTTGATGAATGGTGTCTTAAAAGTCACTTGGAAATTGTTAGGGAGACCTCCCCTGTGCCAACCATCACCGCCATGATGGACCCAGCCTGGAAAGGAGAGACAGTCTCCACTTCACCTATATTCTGCTCCACCACCACCCCAAATTTATGCCACATCACAATTTCAGGACCCCCTTTTTACACAGAGGGTTTATGGGAGCAAGAATCTGGAGACGAGATTTAGAAAGGAAAAATACCCAGAATCAGAGAAGTCTGCAGCTTCTGCCATGTAAGTAAGCCCCCAGCTCTGGGTTAAGAATTATTCCCAGCAGCATCTGTAGTGAGGAGCATTTTATCTGTGCTTAGGAAACAAAACAGCAGCCTCTGAGAATAATTTTGCTCCTGGTCTAAGAAATCTCAAGACAAAACTGAATCCCCCACAGGCTGTGTAGGCTCTCAGGTTGACTGCACTCCTGAGAGTTACTGAATCTTTTCACACGGTCAATTCAGGGGAGCCTTTCAAAGCAAAGCAGCAGTCTTCCAGGTTTGGTCTAGTTGACTACTTGCATTTGTCTCAACCTACTCATGGCCTTGGTCATTGACATGCATCAGATATGTCAGATATACACCATCTGCTCCTGCCCAGGCTTATTTTCTTCTCCTACAACCACACACTTAAGTGGCCCATACTTCCTACCACCTGGGAAGATCCAGGAAAGTGCAAGGAGACACTTGCCTTGAAAAAGCAGAATGTTGAACCCCAGCACCTCATGTGGCCCTGAGCACAATACTAGTAGTAAGCCCTGAGCACCACCAGGTAGGCCCAGAACAAAAACAAAGGAAGCAGAAAGATGGGCTGGAGACATTGTAGTGGGTAAAGTACTTTTCTTGCATGTGCCAACCTGGATACCGAATAAGGTCCCCCAACTACTACGCAGAGTGATCCTTTAGTACTGCCAAATATGGAACCCCTCCACATCAAAAAAAAAAAAGCTAGAATGTGGTAGGAGGAGGAAGAGCAGACTTGGATAGAAAGTCATAGGAGAAAGAGAGTTGGTGAGCATATGAGAGAGAAATAGAAAAATAATTTCATTTGGTTTCTTATTATTAGTTTATTAAACTGTAATCTTTGTTTTTATACATTTCCTTGTAAAATAGGAGAAAAGTTTTTCCTTAAAGTTACATACCAAATTACTAAAAAAAAAAAATTCAAAATCTCTCTCTGTCTCTGTTTCTCTCTCTGTGTGTTTCTCTCTCTCTCTCTGTGTTTCTCTCTCTCTCTCTCTCTCTCTCTCACACACACACACACACACATGCACGCGCTCGTGCACACACACAAACCTAGTAACAGAAAAATCAGAACTGTTTGGAGCTCTGAGCTCTGCTGAGGAGGATGAACAGACAGAGATGGGAGAGGACCAACAGGGCTTTTCCCTGCCCACCTGTTCCTACGCTGTGTAAGGTGTGTTGCACGGACTTTATCCTTGCAGATTTAAGTAAGGGAGAGAGAATCTCTTCCGCTGAGTCCCCATCATGCCTGTGGGTGCCCAGGTGATCACCACAAGTACATGTCTGAGCAGTCAGCGCTGGTGACTTCACCCTTTTTTTTTTTTGATCACTCCCGATGATGCTCAGGGGTTACTCCTGGCTCTGCACTCAGGAATTACTCCTGGTAGTGCTCAGGGGACCATATGGGATGCTGGAATTCGAACCTGGGTTGGCTGCGTGCAAGGCAAACGCCCTACTCGCTGTGCTATCACTCCAGCCCCTTTACCCTTTTCTTGAACTCACTCTGAACTGACAATGTTTTCCAGATCGAGGGCAGTGACTGTGAATGCAACCTTGTTGGGAAGAACTTTCCTGAAAACCAAATGCTGATCAAGCGCATGATGATTAAATGTGCAGATGTGGCCAACCCGTGCCGCCCGTTGGACCTGTGCATCGAGTGGGCTGGGAGGATCTCCGAGGAGTATTTCGCTCAGGTGCGCTGCCCCTGTAGGGAAGAGACAGTTAACTTCGGGACTGGTCCCCAGGTCAAAGAGTTCTAGGGATTCTCCAGGTGGTAACATAGCCCTCCTTGGAAAGTAGATACCTATCTGGACCTAGAGTCACCCTCTGATTCCATCAGGGGACCTGTGTGACTGGGTCCAACCAAAGAATATCTAAGGGAAAAGTGATAAGGTAAGAGAGTCTTTTCATCCTCAAATTGTTGGATCCTGAACTTTCACAAAAATGAATGATTTGGGGCCAGAACAATAGTACAGTGGGTAGACCGCTTGCCTTGCACATGGCCGACCTGAATTCAATCCCCAGCATCCCATATGGTCTGCTGAGCACCATAGAGCCAGGCGTAAGCTCTGAGATTCACCGGATGTGGCCCCCAAAACAACAAACAAGATGAACCAAGCATTCTTTCACTCTGTTCTTATCTCCATGATGCACTGTGGGTAACAGAACTGATCAAGACACCTCTTGCCAGGGGGAATTCAAACTAGAGGATGTAGACACAGGTCCACGTGTTGGTTAAAAAAAAAAAAGTGAAAATGATCTTTTAAAGGAGGTAAATGCTAAGTGCAAATAAACAAGATGTTCTTTTCTTGATAAAGGAAGGACTTTGTGGGAAATGTTCAGAACATTTTTAAAGGAGTTTTTCCTGTGAGAACAAAGCATTATGAGCAAAACTAGTAAGGAGGAAAAACAGAACTTTTATAGAAGGGAACAGCAATTTGTAGTTCAATTTAGCAATGTGAAGAAGAGTCAAAGGAGAAAAAAACAAGATCCAGAAAATGGTAGATTGCAAGCTGCCATTTGAAATAACGGTCCTCTTCCCAGAGAAGAGGCTCTACAGATGGGTGGGAAAGTGCCTGGCTGAAGAATAAGTACACAGTAACTAGAGAATCGATTCCACTGTGAGTGAGGAAAGCTGGGTTACATGTGTGACTGGAATATTCCGCCAAGGAACTGCTTGTGTCTGGGTGGGGGCCGTGGCTCCTGTGGGGGTGCACACACTGTGGCTGTGGCTGTGGCTGTGTGAGACTCTGACTTGCGTTCCAGCCCCCAGCCCTGCCAGAGATGGCCCTCACAGTACTGAAAGGCTCACCATATCTAGCAGGGAGGGGCCATGACCACAGAGGTCCTGGTGAGTTAGCTGTAGAGGACAGGAAACCCCGAGGCTGCCCCAGAGATGAAGAAAACCCGAAATTACTCCTTGAATGGCACTGGATCTTTTTGGACTCTTTGACTGACCTACCATGAGCATGCTGGGCTGAACACAGGTGGGAGGCCATAAGCGGTCTCCCCAGAACCCACAGAGAGAACTCCTCTATTCCTAAATCTTATTCCTACTTTTCGCCCAGCGTGTAAATGGGGCTGAGGTGGGCGGTGGAAGGGAGGGGTAGGGGTAAGAGATAAAAAAAGAACAAACCTTTAAGTGATTTGTTGGAAGCTCCCTGTTTCAGTATTCTTGCCCCAAGGAGGAATATTCACAAGTCAGTGAAAAATGTAAAGGTGGAATTCCCAGACCAGACTCTGCCCACTGACCTGCATGGATGGTGAATCGTGGCTGAGTCCACATGAGCACAGGCACTAAGTACAAAAGATTCAGATATGACACACCTCCAGGATGTCTGGACCATTGCCCAAGTCTTAACACCGTCTGTCACTCTGTTGGGCACAGATACTATTTCACTCAACATGATACTCTCAGTGACCATCCATTCATAAGCGAATTTCATGACTTCATTTTTTTCCCATAGTATTCCATTGTGTAGATGTACTATAGTTTCTTTAACCAGTCATCTGTTCTCAGGCACTTGGATTGTTTCCAGATTCTGGCTATTGTGAACAATGCTGTAATAAACATACAAATGCAAATGTCATTCTGATGTATGTGTTTGCAGGGAGTATATTCCCAGAAGTGATATTGCTGAGTCATATGAAAATTCAATTTCTAGTTTTTTGAGTAATTCCCATATTGTTTTCCAAAAAGGCTGGACCAGTTGGCATTTCCACCAACAATGAATGAGAGTCCCTTTCTCCCCACATCTGCACCAGCATTGGTTGTTCTTGTTCTTTTTGATGTGTGCCATTCTCACTCAGTTCTTATCCAGAGTGATCGTTTCATAAGGAAATTCTAGCTGAAACTGGCTTATTATTCCATTGACTTAGCATTAGCAATACTAGAATCTTTCAGAGGTATCGCTTTCTATCTCTGTATGTATGTGAGATTACTCCCCACTCCACCTTTAAAAAGACCCCTCTCTTGAGCACCAAATTAAGGGTGTTTGGAGGATCCTCCCAGGAGGGGAGATGCATGTTGAAAGTAGACTATGGACTGAACATGTTTGCCACTCAAAGCCTCTTTTGCAGATCACAACACTCAAAAGGAGAGAGAGAACACAAGGGATTGCCCTGCCACAGAGGCAGGGTGAGATGGGAGGGATGGGGGTGGGAGGGATATTATCCATGGTGGTGGAAAATGGGCACTGGTGGAGGGATGGGTATTTGATCATTGTATAATCGAAACCCAAGCACAAAAAATTGTAAATCTACAACTGTACTTCATGGTGTTTCACTAAAAATAAAAATTAAAAAAAAGACCCCTCTCCCCATTCCTCCCACCTCTCTCCCCTTTCCCTCTGGCAAGGGAAAATTTTCACTGGGTCTAGGAGATAGTCTTGTTGGGTTTTATTTTTTTCCCATTCATTATCTTTAATTATGTTCTGTATAAATAAAATTATCTGTTAATTGTCCTTTACTTCCTGTCTTCTTGGGAGGGTTTGTAGTTGTTGTTTATTTGTTTTTTTGTTTGTTTTGTTTTGGGGGGGCACACCTGGTGGTATTGGGGCTTTCTCCTGGTTCTGTGCTCAGGGACCACTGCTGGTGATGCTCAGAGGACTGTATGGAGTGCTGAGGATCAAACCAAGGTCCGCTGCAGGCAAAGCAAATGCCCTACCTGCTGTACTTTCACTCCAGTCCCCTCCTTGACTTATTTAGCATAATCACTTCAAGATCCATCCATTTTGTTTCAGAAAACATGATTTAATCTTTCCTTTAAAAAAGAATGGATTGACATACATAGTTTACAATACTACTATAGTCATTTTAGACTTTTTAGAGCTTCTACATGAATTTATTTTTCTTGATGGCAGAGTAGTATTCCATTGAATATACACAGCCCAGCTCCATTGCCTGGTCATCTGCAGATGAACACTTAGGCTGATTATGTTGTGGCTACTATGAATAAGGTTGCTGTGAACACAGGGAAGCAAATATCCCCTCAGTGTGTGTTCTTAGAGTAAACCGCCTTTCTTGCCCCCTTCCCTTCCCTTTGCTGTAACAACTGGGCACTGAGTCCATTCAGCTGTGGTCCTTCCTCACTGGGGTTGTACACTTGGCCATGGGGATGCTCATCAGTCATGGAGCTCCTTCCTGCATGTGTGGGTTGTCATGCCTGCCCTGGGGCTCACTCCTGACCCAGTGCTCACATAGGGTTGTGTGCTGGCTGAGGGATCACACACTTTAGTCATGGTGGTCCTGCATGCCTGGCTGTGGACTGAAGACTGTGCACACTGCTTAGGTGCAAGTCCCAAATAGCAGAGCACTGGAGTGGCACTTGGTATATAGCAAGGACACCAGGGGTCAAATTTGTGAGTAGCAGTTTGACCACTAAGGGATCCCCCAGACTAGCTCTTTCTTTTTAAACTAAAGTATGTGAGGATGAATAATAAAATCACTGTGAAGAGGCCCAAGAGATAATACAGTGGGAAAGGCACTTACTGTGATGGTTTCTATCCCTGGAACCCTATATGGTCCTCCTGAACCCTACCAGAAGCGATCCTTGAGCACAGGGTCAGGGGTAGACCTTAAGCACCACCAGATGTGGCCCTAAAACAAAAACAAAATAACAAAACCCATTCTTGATATTGTGTCAGTTCTGATTTATGCTAAGGCATCGAGCTTCACATACCATTGCTCTACACTGTCTGCATAGATGTTCAGTATGTGTTACCAATATTAGTATTATTACTATTAGTATCATCCTTAATATCATGTTCAAAATTTGTCTAACCTTCCAATAGTGAAAACTAAAAGGAGCTATAACTCCTGAAATCAGTGCACAGGAGGGACTGTGAATAGCAGGACTGAGGTGCCAGATCTGAGTTTGGTCACTGCTGGACTGCCAAAGGCCTCAGGAACTTGCTGGGCCTGTTTCTTCCTCCGACCCATTTCCACAGTGGGTTCTGAGAAACCATCTAGCACCCGCTTGCCCATCAACAATGCCTTTTTGTTATTTTACAGACCGACGAAGAGAAGAGACAGGGGCTGCCTGTGGTGATGCCAGTCTTTGACCGGAATACCTGTAGCATCCCCAAGTCCCAGATCTCCTTTATCGACTACTTCATAACCGACATGTTCGATGCCTGGGATGGTGAGACAGATTGTGTTTTGTCAGTCCCAGGGGCATTTGTCATGCTTTATGCTGATCGCCTGGATTGGCATGGGTGGGCCTGGAGCCAGACCTGTGTGAAGTAGGGTGTGTTGTAAGTGCACACAAGAGCCGAGGATGTTTGATAGCTAGATAAGCACGTTTTCACCCCCCTTTTGATAACCAAACTAAGCAGTCTTAGTCTTAAAATTGGTAGAAACTCAACAGAACACAAAATATATTAGGCTTGCTCAGAGTGGGGTTGTTGTGATGTGGTCACTGAGACAACTTTTCAGTTTTAAATGCAAAGGATTTCTTTGTATTTGAGAAACTGTTGAATATCCTACTATGCTTGTGTGGTCACTTGCAGCCTAAGGTTTATTGTCAGGTTAATGTCTCCACTTTGGACCCCAAATTTGTCCCAATGCCCCAGCCTTATAAGTATTCTGCTTCTAATTTAACAGGCTTTCCCCCTATTATTTTGCACTAAAACAGCATATAATAATAGGCATCATTATAAATCATCATCTGTATATACTACATTAAGTTCACCACTGAATGTCCAACTCTGCCCTCCACCATACAATTGAATCTTTCTTTTAGCTGATTCACCCACTCCCACTTTCCTGCTGGTAACCTCTAAATTTAGTCTTTCGTCTAAATTTTTTTCTATTATTCAGACCCTTTTTGTGTTTATGTTCCATCCATGAGTGAAATCACAGTGTTTTATCCTTCTGTATGACTTAACTTTGCTATGTATAATATTCTCTACATCAGTCCATATTGTTGCAAGTGGAAGGATTTTATTTATACGAACATATTTGTTTTTCATATGTTTATGTATAGCCAAGTAGAATTCCATCACGCATACATGCCACATCCTTTTACTTCTTTCTGGTGGTGCTAAGGACTAAACACATGGACGGCATATGTTCTACCAACAAGTTACATCCCTAGCACTGTGTTGCATCTTCTTTTCCCCATTGTCTGCCGACAGCTACTTACGTGGTTTCCAACTCTTCTATTGTCAACCATGTTTCATGAAGAGAGAGAGCTCTTCAAATTACTAGCTCCTTTATTCTTCAGTTAAATGCAGTTACATAATCCTACCGAATTTCTATATTTTTTGAAGACTCTCCATAAAATGTTATCGAGACTGTACCAGTTACATTTCACCTACAGGGTATAGTGCAACAGGTCCCTTTTCACAACATCTCCAGCTCTTTCTGTTTCTTCTGTTTTGTGCATAATCTGATAACTCACGCTAGGTGTGATTTGATATGTATTGTTTTGAGTTGTATTTCCCTGAAAATAAAGATAATGAACTTCATTTTGTATTCCTATGAGCCATCTCTGTCATTTTTTAGAGCATCTGTACTTTTTTAAAATTGTTTCTCATCTTGTTGAATTTCATAAAATCTTAGTACATTTGATTATTCATTTCTTGTCAGATATAGGATGTGCAAGTGTATTCAGTAGTTAACCTTCATTCTGATGAATTTCAGACTTGCAGAAGCATTCTATACTTGATTAGTCCGTATTTATATTTCTTTTGAGCGATAGCACAGCGGGTAGGGCGTTCGCCTTACACGCGGCCAACATGGCTGACCAGAGTTCGATTCCTCCGCCCCTCTCGGAGAGCCCGGCAAGCTACCGAGAGTATTCGATATGCCAGACACAGTAACAACAAAGTCTCCAATGGAGACGTTACTGGGCCCGCTCGAGCCTTTACCTTTTGTTTTCCTTGCTGCTAGAATCAAGTCCTCAAAGGCAACTCTGAGGCTGATGTCGAAGTATATCGCCCATGTTTTATTCTATGTATTATAGTCCTTAACCCATTTCAAATTTTTGTGTGTTACTGGTCTCTTGCATGTCTGTGTTCTGTTTTTCCAAAACTATTTATTGAACAGGCTGATCTTCCTCCTCTATCCTTGACTTCTTTGACATTAATTATGTGTTGGTCTATCCCTGGGCTCTCATTTGTGTCATTCATTCATTCATTATTTTTATGCTAATACTGCATTGATTTGATTACTACTGCTTTGTTGTATAGTTGAAATAAAGTCTGATATTTCCATTTTCCTTTTTCTCTCAGCATTGTTTTGGCTAGTCATGATCTTTCAGTTTCATTATTTTGTTCTATTTCTGTAAAGAACGCCACTGAGATTTTGGTGAGATTTCATTATTTAGGTAATGCTGGCTATTTTAACCATGCTAATTTTTCCAATCCATAAGCATAAAATATCTTTTCATTTTTCTGTGTTTTTCTTTGAAAATTGCATAAGTTTAGTGTCTAGATCTTTCACGTCTTTGACGGTAAGCAAATTTATCCCTAATATGCATCTTTTGGTTCTTCTATGTCTTTGCAGCCTTTGCACATTTGCCTGCTCTGATGCAACATTTGGCTGATAATTACAAACACTGGAAGACATTGGATGACCTGAAGTGCAAGAGTCTGAGGCTTCCATCTGATAACTGATGCCAAGGCAGAAAAGGACCTCTTGATCTACAAAGGGCACTGAGAATCATAGTAGGAACAAGAGGCTTTCCGTTAGAATGAGAATGACAGTATAGGTTAGGAAATTAACGTCTATTATTTAACCTCAGTCATTCAAGTTCCCAAATTTCATTTTTAGAAAGTGATGTTCCATAAAGAAAAATAGATCATTTTGAACACTCAGTGACAGAACACACACACAGCAAACTCCTGTGCTCTGCTGTTATTTTTGTGTGCTTTCATCCATCTTTGGAGTGGGTTTACCATAACAGGACACAAGCAACAAAGACTTGGAGATCTGAGCCCATCTCTGGATGATTACCAGCTAGCTTAGCCAGTGTCCAGCTCATCTCCTACTGTACAAGTCACCATCACTCTGTAGCTTGACTAAATTCCGTAAGTATGAAGGATTCAAAAGAAGAGCAAAATTAAAAACTACACAAAAAAGAACAAAACCAGGACCAAATTACTGGTAAATTAGCACCCGCGCCTCCATGGCTAGTAGCTATTTTGGTTGATGGTGTGACGCCTAAGCTAAACAGTCTTGACCCCATGAGTGCCCTCTTTACACTGGAATAGGCAGGTTGCATAGGTGGGATTCTTTCCTCCAGAAAGCCATTGTGATGGGGAAGTGACATTTTGTTGGGGAGGAACCCATGAGATTCCCGTATTTCTGGTTTGGAGGCTGTCAAGAGACACTGTAGTATTATATTAAAGCCATTAAATCTGAACCCTTGGGAAAGCTTTTTTAAAAAAATTTATATACGTTTGCGGTTTAACATTTTTATTAACGCAATCTAAATTTTCTGGGTATAAGTCCATGAAGTATGCTGTGCCATATATCATCTGTATGTATTATTTGGGGCAGGGGATAAGGGAAGGTTCAGATGTTTTTACCTATCTATATTTGAGATCATGCCAATTTCCTTTAATTATGTAAAAAAAAGCATAGAAGATGTGTAAATATATGAGAAAACAGGTATATGGAAAAGCAGTAAATACTATTTTAAGCTATTGTATGCTAAAAGCTTCTAAAGCACAAGTGCATATTTTTATACAGCTCTTTTCACAACTTTCTGTGATCTACATAAAGTCAAATTTGAGATTTTACTTTCTCTTGGAACAACCAGCTATTCTCCATGTATTATAAATATTAGAAACTCAGTAAACAGTATCTTTGTTTTTACTTTAATTCTCTGTATATCATATTGCATTTTGAGGAGGTATAGAGACAACTGAATAGTTTCTTTATTCAGAAAAAAAATGGAATGCAGAACACTAGATTTAATACATGGAAGAAAAAAGATAATAACTATCACTACATAATGTGCCAATTTTTTTCTATGTTTTGTACCCAAAAAAAAGAAACATGATAATTCCATGCAAAGAAATGTATTTAAATTATTTTTGGTAGATGATGAGAACTTGCTTGGTCAGACAGCAGTGAGCTTTGTATTGCTTTGTTGCATTATATAAATGTGATGAAAATGTTTTTGTGATGTACTTGTAACTAAATTCCTACAGCCATTTTTCATTCCCAACAGCTGTTTTTATTTTACCTCTTTGGCCTAAATTTTTCATAATTTCAAAGTTTTGGTTGAGTGTCCTTTATTTCATGAGTCACACTTTTTTCAAACACATTAAAATCAGAATGCCAGAATTCCATCGTTAAGGATCTCAATTTTCCTAGGTTTCTGAAGTTTGCTTGAAGCAAGAATAGTCTTTCACTATGTCACTTTCAGTTCCGTTTGGTAAGTAACATTTATTAAATGTTTGACATTCTTCTATATGTATATCACCTCTTAAAGCTACATGCAATTAACTTCATTTTCATGTATATGTTATATTATTTAATTTGAACAGGTACTGAAGTTTTAGTACAGCTGTACTCTGTATCACGTACCCTGCTGTGGCAGAATCTGCTTAGTTGTTAACTACAAGTACAGTCCTCCACATAATTGGTTTCTTAGAAATTACCCTTATGGTATATCTATCATATGGCATCAACTGTAATTACCTCTTACATGGAAATGTTTACTAACACATTCTGTTTTGAAGAAGCCTTTTGATTTAGGAAAATGCAACACAAATACAGAAGGAAGTTGCATTTTAATACAGCTTACCCTGAAGAGTTTAGTATAAACATTATTATCTGAACCAGAATGATTTATGAAATTTTCAATGTACTTACCTGTGGAGTTATATACCATTGAGTCGACACGCTCGTTTCATTGAATTTCCCTTGTGTTGATGTTGTGATGACCAGGATTGCACATATTTTTGTCATTTTTGACCCTGCACCAAGGGGGCACACCTTGAGTTGTGGTGCTTGCACCCAAAATTGACTGGCTGGAAATTGCATGTGGTGGTGCCAGGACTGTTTTGTGCACATGCAGGAGGCACAGGGATAGGAACTACAGCCTCATCCTTACAAGGCAGTGGCAGATTTAGTCACTGGGACCTCTCATGGCTTCCCACCAGTTTTTTGTTTGTGTTTAGGACTTACTTCTGGCTCTACACTGAGGAATCATTCCTGATGGGCTCGGGGAACCATATGGAGTGCCAAGGATAGAACCCAGGTTGGCCACGTACAAGGCAAACACCCTATCTGCTGTACTATGGCTCCGGCCCCATCACCACAGCATCTTTACCTAGTCATCAGTTTGATTGATTCCATGTTTTGGTTATTGTGAGTAATGATGTCATGAAGGCATGGCTTCAAATATTCTTTTATTAGCCTGTTCATATCCTTTGGATAAATGCCTAGGCATGGTCTTGCTGGATCCCATGTGCAAGGAATTGTCTTTTTCAAGAAATATTTATACTACCGATAAAGGCTGCACCATTTTACATTCCCAACAACTACTAGACCTGAGTTTCTTTTACTCCACGTCCTTCCCAGCACACCTTTGTGTCTGGTCTCTGATATAAGCCGTTCTCACTGCACAATGTGATCTCCTTACGGTGGAGCTGGTTTTCATTTCCCTGTTACTGATGTTGAGCATTGCTTCATGTATCAGTGGGAAATCTATGTTTCTTCTTCAGAAAAGTGTCTATTCAGGTCTTTTAGCTTTTGTTTTTTTAACTGGGTTTCTTTTTTGTTGTGTGAGTTCCTTACTTAAGATATACATTCCCCTATCATGTGTAAGATATGCTGACTTTCTTCTACAAATTGGTTTTTGTGGTAGTGTCATGTTAAATTTGATGGTGACCCACTTTTTTATTGGCTGTTTTCTTCTATGTGTTTTATGGCTTCAGATCCAACAGATTTTATTAAATCACCATGAGATAGTTACAAACTTCCATGTTTGGGTTTCAGTCACACAATGATCAAATACCCATCCCTCCACCAGTGCACATTCCCCACCACCAGTATCCCCAGTATACCCCTCCTTTCCCACCCTCCCTGTCTCCATGGCAGATATGATTCCCCATAATCTCTCTCTACTTTTGGGCATTATGGTTTGCAATACAGACACTGAGAGGTTATTATGTTTGGTCCTTTATCTACTTTCTGCACACATCTCCCATCCCGACCAATTCCTCCAGCCATCTTTTTGTTAGGGATCCCTTCTCTTTCCAGCTGCCTTCTCCCCTTTGTTCATGAGGCAGGCTTCCAGCTATGGAGCAATCTATCTATCCCATGTATCTACTATCCTTAGGTGTCAGCCTCCTGTTATGCTGTTTTATACTCCACAAATGAGTGCAGTCCTTCTATGTCTGTCCCTCTCTTTCTGACTCATTTCACTTAGCATGATACTCTCCATGTCTATCCATTTATTTATAAGCAAAGTTCATGATTTCATCTCTGCTGACAGCTGCATAGTATTCTATTGTGTAGATGTACCAGAGTTTCTTTAACCAGTCATCTGTTCTAGGGCACTTGGGTTGTTTCCAGATTTTGGCTGTTGTGCTGCAATGAACATATAGGTACAGATGTCATTTCTATTGTGCTTTTTTGCATCCTTGGGATATATTCCCAGAAGTGGTATTGTGGGGTCATATGAAAGCTCAATTTCTAGTTTTTGAAGGACTGTCCATATTGTTTTCCAGAAAGGCTGGACTCGTAGGCATTCCCACCAACAGTGAAAGAGTGTCCCTTTTCCCCCACATCCACGCCAGCACTGGTTGCTTTTGTTCTTTTGAATGTGTGCCAATCTCTGTGGTGTGAGATGTTATTTCATTGTTGTTTTGATTTGCATCTTCCTGATGGCTAGTGATGTCCAACAGCCAAGTTTTCAATCCATTTGTTTTGCATTTGGCTATTTAATTTGGTGCTGGCTTGTTTGTCCTAGGTTAAATGCCCATAGAAAATAGATGTGTGGATCTATTTTCAAGTGCTCTAATACCTAGATCATGATTCCATATAGAGTTGCAAAAACTTTGTTTTAAAATAAATTTATGATTTATCAGTAAATGTTTGATTTCTATACAAACTTTATAAACTTTGGGTCACAGTCGAAAAAGTTTAAACAATCTTTCTCTTATTTCATTTTCCTGTTCTATGTGCCTGTTCCGTTTCATATTGTTTTAATTAAATGATGCTTTTTAATATAGTTTGAAGGCAGGGAATATAAATGCCTCTTTTTCTCATAATGGCTATTCAGGCTCTTTTGTGGTTCCATACACATTTTAGAATTGTTCTGTTTTCTTGAATAATGCCATTATATTTTTTAGGGATTGTATCTATAATGCTGTTTTCATTGTGAATTAAAATTGTGGCACAATTTGGCTTTTGGCTTTCCTTGGAAAGGAAAGTGATGGTCATGTATTTCTTTTATCATTCCAGGCTTCAGTTTCCTGTAATGTTATGGCATTGGTCTAGCTTAGATTACTGTCATTCTTCTGGTCTTTGTAGATAGCTGTAGAAGCAGCTGCTGAAGGTAAAATTAGTGAAAATGAGTTTTCTTTCAGTTTGTGTGTGATCAACAAATAAATCTGGTGTTAAGTTCTCTGACACATCAGTTTAAATTTATGAATAAGTTCACAACTAAATTCACCTCACCTGTTTTTAAATTTTTTATTTTTTAGTATCAAAAAGGTAAAACTCTTCTGTGTTACTGGACAGTGGTCACTGCAAGAAATGATACAAGTAAAAATCTTTCCTGAGTCAGAGGTGACGGGGAATTGGGCGCTTCTGGAGCATCCTAACTCTTGACCTATCTAGCACCAATCAAGGCAATAAGTATTTAATTTTCCGAGGACAGTTCACACTGAGGCAAAAAAGTGCACCTCTATAAAATCTCTATAGAATGTTAGTAGAAAAAAATGATTTAAACAACTTATACCAAAATGTTATGGGCAAACCAAGATTCCAAAGTTTCTGCTGACTGACTTTATCGCATCTCTGTTTCCAGCTTCATACAGGGTAGGTTCAGACACTCAAGTCAGCAATTACCACAGAGTGCAGCTACTATGCAGACTTTATTTCCTGCAAGAATCTCAACATGAAGATTCAGGATAATCTATCTCCTGCCAATGTTCAGTGAGGCTCTGGGATCAATCTATGTTATAATGCCTCAAGTTTATGAATAAGAACTTAAGTACAGGTGTCAAAATGATGCCAACTGAGTGAGAGGTCTTCTCATTTAAGTCTTTAATGCACAAAAATAATCATAAGTCTACTTAAGTCACAATTCTATAACTTCTACAACAGGTCTGTTATGTGAAAAACTCATATTCTTTGGTAAATATACTAATACTTGAGAGGCCACAAAACATCAGTTTACAAGTCCACAAAAAAAAAAAAAATTCAAACATAGAATTTTATGGCATGACAAGAAAATATTTTATAAATATAAATTATCATTATTATGGTTTTCAAAGTACTACCCTACTTTCAATGTTCACAGTTCATGCATAGGTAGTTACAATTCCTTTAACTAGGCAGCAAGATATAAGTCACCATTCTCCTCTAATTTTTGAAATAATTTTAGACTGCGCAGTCCAGATTCTCGTTCCCCATTTTTCCACAAAATAATGAGATGATCAGCAGAACATGTCACTAGTCCATGATCTTCAAAGTAGAGAAACATCTATAAAGACAATTAAAATGATGAATCACGGGGGAAAGACATTAGCAATAACAATGTACAAGATACACACTAGGGGGAAAGTCTTTGGATCTGAATGAAAAACTTCATTTTATCTTTATGTATTAGCAATAGTCACAAACACTAAATATGAGACAATTACCTAATATTATAAAAGTCCTAATGTACCTTCTGATTAACCATAATCTGTAACTGTTCAAAAGTTTTTTGTGCCACCACCAGTGGAACTTGAGGAACCATCTCCTTGGTTTTCAGAGGCCCTTATTATTTCTATTTGCATCATTATTTCTAGACAACTGATCCCAAAGAAATACGAACTTCATTTCTTATCAATCACCCCATAAGCATTTACTGTCATCCATATAACCCTACCCTTAAAACGGTTCTAATTCAGTTGTGAAAACCAATTTATAATTTGATAGTATCAAGTATATAAAATCCTTATAATCAGGTTACTAATCTTTGCACACTATGATTTAGCACAGAAAAGGGGGAGCTAGATTAATAATAACTGAAATTATTACAGAAAGTGCCAAAACACACACAACTCTCCAGTAAAAGGCAGCCCATGCCCCGTACTGGAATTAAAAATAGGTCAACAGCATATTGATGAGAAGACAGATGAATACTTCAGAGAGGAGCATGGAAAAGGTATAGGGAGGAAATATGGGAGCAGATTCAGTACACAAAGGAAACTGGAAATTTTCTGATACTTTCATATTATGACAAACATCCACTTTGAAATTCAGTTTCCTCTGCCATTTAAAAACCTTTACTAGCTTCCTACTCCATTCTCTTATTAGGGTTCCTGAGGATGGCAGGAGTTAAACTCTTGTTCTATAGCTCCAGACTCATCAATCTCCTCTTTGCCACCAAGTAGCTCTAATCTTTGCCTTTCTATCTGCCCAATTCCATGCCCACCACTCAAAAGACTTAAAACTGTAGCTCATCAAGCTAAACAAAAAGCTTCCCTCTCACTGGCATAAGACATTCTACCCAGCATCAGGGAGCTTATGGAGAATCTACATGATGCTCAAGTCTTCTATGTGCTACCTCGGGGTTCACCATGAGCAGCTAAGGCAGGCAGAGAGAAAAAATACAGATTTAAGAACTATAAGTGTGACACTGCTATTCCTAAGCATAAGTGTAGTTTCAAATGAAAATTTATTTGTATTTTGGATCACTTGTGGTAGGGATCAAACCCATGGTGGCTGTGTGCAAGGCAATCCCTTTCCTGCTGTACTGTCTCTCCAACTCTAAGGAAAACAATTTTAAGAAATTACTTGCATGTGGCCTGCTTAGTGTTATCACTAAGATCTATCTTGACAGATCACAGATTTTTGTTAAGGCGATGATGCTTATAGAAAATATTAATGTGTTTGCATTATCCACAAGATAGAACTGAATGCATCTGTAATTCTCAACTAATGTTTCCTATCTGCATAACAACCACCAAGACACTGGGTTTTACTGAAGCTAATTCTTCAAAGGAAGGAAAAATAGTGTTCTGTTTGTTGTTCCTGGAATCAGACTCTGTGAGGCTTTGCTTAACTCTTCACAAAGAACCGCAAGTCTCCATGCACCTTTAGTAGTTACATATAAATCAATACTATATAACATTACCTTTATTGTCAGCTTCTCATTTTGAAAATGGTTGTGAAGCCGTTTTATTAAAGTAGGAGCATTCCTTATTATCACTCACATAATCTTTCTCTGAAGGTACATCCTATCCCATCCCTAGTACCAGCAGAACCCTGATAAAAGAGTGTCAGCCTTAATGAGAGTAGCAGAGTCAAGAGTGGTAGAGAATTAGGATTTCCCTGGACAGTTATATGCCTGCTGCCAACAATACCTCCACAGATGATGAGTGTCCAATCAAATCTCCAAGAAGCACCAGTGAACATGAAGTGGCATTTTCTTGCTTTTTAACAGGTTGACTGGCTTGTTTACTCACTCTTCCAAATCCCCACATGTTAAAAAATCCTAGAAAAATAATTAGTCCTTTAGAAACTTTACTCCTTATAATAGTAAGAAATCAGAAAAAAAAAATTCACATACAAAAAAGTTCTGCCCCTATTTTAGTCAATGGCTAGGGAGATAGTAGTAGACACTAGGCTCTTTTTTTCGGTGGGGGGTGAGGGGGCAGGGGGTCATCTGGCAATGCTCAGAGCTTATTTCTGACAATGCTTGAAGGGACCAAATCCAGGTTAGCTGCGTGCAAGGCCAGCGCCCTATACTATTTCCCTCCCACCCCTATCCCTGACTAGGTTTTTGTAAAATAGGTTAGTTCATCCTTCTTGGCTTTCCAGGTGTGTTCATCTTTTTTTTTTTAAGTGCCTACTCACACACCCACTGGTTGAAAGTACATGAACGTGATATAAAAGCCGTGAGCAGAAAACAAAAGGCGTGGAAGGTCTAAACAGCAGTGTCCAAAACAAGGGCATGATTTAGCTCCATCAACAAAGATAAAAGATTAAAAAATCCAATAAAACACCCTATGACGTCAGGTAATCAGGAGAAAATTCTCTAAAGGTATCAGCATCTCATTCTTACACAAAGGCTGCTGTTTCCCAAACTTAACACCAATGCTTATGAGATTATAATTTGAATATAAAGATGTGGTATTTCTTTTTCATAAACCGTTTTTAATATTACTAATGCCTCAAGGTATAGGGAGCACTTCAGTATGGCAATTGATGGCACAGGAGGAATTCTAGTTTTATGTCAAGAGAATTATAATATAAACCAATCATTTTATCACATCAATCAGATTACCAGAAAGTGTTTTCCTTTCATACTCAAAAGCTATGAGTACTAGATCCTAACTACCACATTCTTGATTTAAGCAACTATGCCTCTGTGGATCATGATGTATATTATTTTTGTGGTTTTGAAAAAAAAATGTCTTCCATGTGAGATAGTGTCAGAGAAAAAGCCACACCTGTTGGTACGGGTTCAGCGGCGAGCTGCTGCTTCTCGCGTAACTCCCAAATGCGCACACTGCCATCTTCTGAGCAGGAGATCAACTGCCTGTCAGGACAGAGAGAGGCTGAAGCTGTACCCAGTGGCACCCAAGGATGCTCTCCTTGGCTCTTAGCAGGAGATAATAAAAACAATCTACACAGCTTTGCGGTGAACAGCACGGGAAGGCCAGTGCTATGTCACCCCCTCTTTAAATGTGCACTCTGGGAAAGACCTTATAAATTAGCCCATTTTCCAATATTTCAAGGAGCCCCCTTCTCTCCTCTCACTTATCTTTCCAGGAGCCCCTATTTCTCAAGTATCCTTCACAGAAAACACTATTCCCTTCGTAGCATTTCGTCTCTATTAATTCAACAGCCAAATTAGCCTGGAGAGGAATGACCTCACTTAATAGCCTGAGCGAACAATAAGGTGAGGCTATGGAAAATAACAAAAAGAAAAATTAAGACATACTGAGTGTCCAAGTTTTTTTTTTACCCTTTTCAAATAAATACCAGGTTTTAAGCTAGCTCTTCTTCCACCACCAGCCTCCTTCCTGGGGCCCCTGAACTATTTCCTCATATAATAAAACTCAAAGTCATTTGATCACGCGCAGTTCCTTGTAGGTTCTGGATCCCCACACCACAGCCTTTTCTGTTAGAGAAAGCCACGGAGGTGTTTTCCATTTGCAGAAAGTAAGAGCTGGCCAGGCCACAGGTCAGGTAAGCGTTACTAGAGAAGTCACACCCGGAGGAACCTGAATTCTCTCTGCTGCTGGACAGGAACACTACCTGTTTGGCAGCCTGGCAATGTGCAGGACGCTGGAGTCATGTGCTGTTTTCTGGCAGGCGACCACACGCTTCGTCGGCAGGTTATACACGTACAGACCCCGTCCAATGGCGGCAAACACATTCTGGGGGGAAATTCAGAAATGGTTGTGAGAACTGCAGTTGCCCCAGCTAGGATGATGGATTCCCCACCTCTGAGTGACAGCAAGAAATCACGGTCACTGTACAGACTTCTGACCATCCATCAATCCGTATTACTGGACTCTTCCCTGTAGTCTGAAAATAGCACCGCACCAAGAGTTCAGAGCATCTACAATATAGAAGGTTATGACTGTATACAGAAAGATGCTCTGTATCATACCCAGAGGAACTAATGTAACCTCCTTCCTCACTACAGTACAACATCTAGAGCAAGGAGCTGTGGCCTGTGGCCCTAGATTTTCATTCACATAACAACATATCCTTGGGAAATTAGCTTGCTTTTTTTTTGGCTCAGAAAATGTAAACAAGGGGCCAGAGCAATAGTACAGCAGATAGGGGATTTGCCTTGCACACAGCTGACCCCGAGGTCAATTCCCAGCATCTTATACATGATCCCCTGAGCACCACCAGGAATGATCCCTGAATGCAGAACCAGGAGTAACACTGAAGCAGCACGACATGTGCTCCTCCAACCCCACCCCATCCCACCCCACCAAAAAAATAAAATAAAATGTAAGCAAGGTTACTGGCACTGTATAGCTTAAGTAGTTAAGAGACTTAGAAGGGACAGGGGAAAAGACATGCTGAAGTAGCACTATCATAAGGCTTCACACTTAACATTTTTTACAGTTGTTTTTACAGTGTCAAGGATCAACCCCAGAGGCTCACATATGCAAGGCAAACACTACTACCAAGCCAAACCAGTCTCATAAAAGTGTTTTTCTCGAATGAAGTGCATTAGAAATAATCATTCTGTACTAGTACCAGTATCACTGTTTTATACTTGTGGTACTGCTCTACCGTGCTCACTTCCTAAGTGCCAGGATTCCCCCACTGTCCTACAGTGATCCCTGCCCTCAGCACCCTCACTTCCCTGTTCTATTAACTGCATCTCAGGGCTGCGTCCACGGGGATTGTCTAAATTTTTGCTTTGCTTCCTTAGACTCCACCTATCAGTGAGATCATCTGATGTTTTATCTTTTTTCTTTCTGACTCACGTCACTTAGCATGACACCCTCAAATTCCATCCAAGTTGCAGCAAACTGCAAGATTTTATCCTCTCATAACTGAGTAGTTTGGAAATAACATTTTTCAGGGGAGGAAAAGTGGAATGGGGGCACATCTTGTGCTGCTTAGGGCTTACTCTTGGCTCTGTGCTCAGGGAACACTCCTGGTAATGCTGGGGGGACCATATGTGATGCCAGGGATCAAACCCAGATTGGCCACATGCAAGGCAGCACCTTACCTATTATACTATAGCTCCAGCCCCCAGAAATAATACTTTGCTAAAACAACTTTAATCTTTTGAGGAAAAAAAACTGTCTTTGGACCACACCCACCAATGCTCATGGCTTACTCCTGTGCTCTATGCTCAGGGAACAAAGGGGTACTAGAGATCAAACCCAGATTGGCTGTTTGCAAAGCAAGTGTCCTACCCTCTGTACTATCTCTCCAGTCCTTTCAGCAAATATTTTCCCTTTAGCCTCACATCCCATCAAGGCAGGAAAAGCAAGTATTGCTGTTTCCCAGATGAGCAACTTACAGTTCAAACAAACATTAAAGTCACACAGGAGGAGCTAGAGAAATACTACAGGGGAGATTAGATGCTTCCCTTGAACTCATCTGGCCCCAGTTCAATCCCCAGCACCACATAAGGTCTCCTGAACATGGAATAAAACCTGAGCATCACTGACTGTGGCCCCACAACTCTAGTTTCTGTCTCACACACACACACACGAAACAAGATTTTGGGACCACACCAAAAAACAAGACGTGACATAAATACCTGAATCAAGGTGATGTTCTAGACCCTTTGCTCACACGACATCACACAGCTTCCAAACTTATTTTCTAAGTCACTAAAACTTTTGCTAATAGTCATCTCAGAATCTTTCATTCTTAACAGGTACCCCATTATGTTGCCCCTTCAGAAATTCCCTCCACATTGCTTTCTCATTTTCACCAGGAGGAGGGTGAAAAGGCTACAAACCCTTCTTAGATATACAGTAACTGAATACAAGCATATAAAGGCATCTGGACAGCCCAAGTCACCTCCCCCACCTACCTCAAATAATTGACGAAGTCAGTGCTCCTCCGAAGACTCAAGACAAAGAATTAGAGTACAATGTTTGGCATGACGAGGGGCCAGGGATGGATGACCCTGGAAAGAGAGCAGCATGCAGCTTTCTCTCCACTAATCCAGGGCTTCTTAAACTTTTTCTTTCCATTGCGACCCCTTTCCACTTCAGAAATTTTATGTACTCCAAGCATATGGGTAGACAAGTTAGGTATGGACCGACAATGAATTGTTTTTAAAATAAATGAAAACAACCTCCACATTCAGTTATGCAACTACATATGGGAGTCAACCCACAGTTTAATAAGCCAGGCTCTAAACTCTACCCCTCCACAAGCATCTAGCAATGTATGGCTTTCTAGCTCAGCCCCCTGCCCCTCACACTCCCCAACACATCCACATATGCAGAATTTCAACCCTAAGCCACAAGCACCACCTACAGGAAAACAAAAGAAGCTAACCCAGATGTGTAAGCAGAAATACCTCCACAAGCAGACACTGTAAAAACCTGATGGAATTCCTTAAAGAAAAATGAATTTCCAGGGGGCAACTGTAAAGACACACAATTGGAGGGAGGACAAAATGAGACAAAATTTAAGTGCCATTATGATGAAAGTTAGGTGAGAGTCTCAAAAACAGAGAAGTTCAAGATAAAAAAACAAACAAACATACGTACAATAAAAAACCTACAAGAGCACAGGAGTTCTTCACCAGAGACTGAGGATACTTTCAATTCCAAGCAGAGATGCTGGATAAGAAGACTTGGAGGGGCTGGAGAGAGCGTGACAGGTGGAACACGGATCTGGGTTAAATCCCTGGCACTGCATGTAGCCCCCAAGCACAACCAAGAGCAATTCCTGGGTACCGCTGGGTTCTGCCACTACCACTCTTCCAAAATGAGCACACAGAATGAGATTCAACATAACATGGGAAGAATGATAAGTAGACCCGATTTTATAGAATTTCTTGGATTAGATATAAATGACAAAAAATACTCCAAAGACAAAAATTAAGATTTAGGAATAATAAATCCCATGGCAAATATCTGGCTCCACTGAGAGAATAATGGGTGTTCTAGAAGGTGGGAGAGAGAAGGCAGCCAGATCATATTTGAAGAAATAATAGTTGAAAACTCCCCAAACCTAAGAACTAGCCACTGATGTCCAGGTAGCTAAGGAAACACCCATTTCATTTCTAAGCCCAAAATGACCTCCAAAGATACAATACTGTTAAGTCACTATAATCAATGATAGAGGCCTGTGAGACAGTACAGGCTCACAATGCCTTCCTACATACACAGACATCAGTTCAATCCCCAGCACCATGTAGCGCGCCCCAGCACTGAAGGCTTTTGAGTACCAATGGGTTTGGCCCTGGAGGCCCCTGACCACTGATGGGATGGCTCAAGAAATTCTTGGACCTATACATTGAACCACTGGCCCAAAGTGAGTGAGAATCACCTGGCGGAATTTCCAGGTCTCCTGATCACCACATGGGAGTCCCTCTACCCTGCTTCAAAGAAATAACCAATGATTTTTTTAAAAGTCTACAGTCTGCTAGACAAGAAGCAAGTAACATAACAAAGTACCTCTATTAGGCTTTCATCAGACTTCTTAGCAGAAACCCTACTATTTATTTGTTTAATGAAATGAGATTCACAGTTCTAAAAAATGGCAGTCCAGAATTCTTTACCCTACAAATCTATTGTTCAAGTATGATGGAGAAATAAAGGTTATTCAGACAAGCAGAATTTTAAAAGTTTCTAACAATAAACCTGTCCTGTAAGAAACACCGAAAAGGAGTTGTATATGAAAATAAGATACACAAGAACACAAAACCTCAAGCAAGGTGATAAATGGTAATATAGTCTATGCTAATATAGAAGCGAAGCATAGACTATAGTGATAGAAGACAACAACAAAACACAAAAGATGAGAGAGAAAAGGATAATCTGTACAGTCTAATGATGACAAGTCAACACAGGCACATAAAACAGGCCATTTGAGATAAAGTATAATATAATGTCTTGGTAAATACAAAAGACAAAACCTCTTGGTAAGCACAAAACAAACAAATAAAAACTGGAACAGGAGCATTTAGAAGAGAAAAAGAAGTGGAGAGAATCATCAGGGAAAAACCATCTAAATGTAAACGTAGATCGAAATAAAAGGGAGAGATGGTGCAGGGGACAAATTAAAAGGGAAAGGGTGTTAAGGGTCTTATATTGGAAGTGACTAACCAGGACACCCAAATATGGTCCCAGGAGCAGAGCCAGGAGCAATCCCTAAGCACTGGAAGGCGTGTCCCCAAAACAAAATGAAACAAGACAAAAAAAGGTGTGAACAAGAAGAAGAATGATAGGACTATTCATCTTCAGGTTTACTGGTTCTTTCCTTGTTATCTCCACTGTTAAATTTAGAGAATTTTAATTTTATATGTTGCATTTTTCATTTCAAAATTTGTATCTTTTTAGTTTGGGGCTTCTTTGGGGGATCCAATTCAGAGTTGCAAGTCAAGTGCTCTACTGCACCACAACCCCATGGGTCCGTTGTATTTTTTTTTTCTTTTTTACTAGTGAAACACCATGAGGTACAGTTGTAGACTTACAATTTTTTGTGCTTGGGTTTCAGTTATACAATGATTGAGCACCCATTCCTCCACCAGTGCCCATTTTCCACCACCACAGTATCCCAGTATCCCTCCCACCCCACCCCTATGGCAGGGCATTCCCTTTTGTTTTCTCTCTCCTTTTGGGTGCTGTGGTTTCCAAAGGAGGCATTAAGTGACAATCATGTTTAGTCTATAGTCTAGTTTCAGCATGCATCTCTCATCCAGGGAGGATCCTTCCAACACCCTTTATTTGGTATTCCCTTCTCTACCTGAACTGCCTTTTCCCCTAGTGTGTGTGGCTGGCCTCCAAGCCATGAAGTGAACCTCCTGGTACTTACCTCAGCTATTCTTGGGTGTTAGTCTCCCATTTTGTTACTTTATATCCAGATGAATGCAATCTTTCTATGTCTCTCCCTCTATTTCGGACTCATTTCACTTAGCATGATACTTTCCATGTAGTACAGTCAAAGAAATCATTGCTCAAAAGTTCCCAGAGTTAAAGAATGCAGATATACAGATCCAAGGAGCCAGAAGGGTGTCAGCTAAGAGACCCAAATAAGAACACTCCAAGGCATATCATAGTCAAAATGATGGATGCTGTGGACAGAGACACAATACTGCAAGCAGCAAGGTCAAAGAAGGAAATCACATACAAAGGAGCACCCCTTAGATTTGCAGCAGACCTATCAGAGGAAACCCTCCAATCCCGAAGACAATGGTGGGATATAGTGAAAAAACTCAATGAACTGAATGCCTCACCAAGAATACTTTATCCAGCTAAACTCTCACTCAAACTCGATGGAATTACACACCATTTTGTAGATAAACAACAGCTCAGGAACTTCATAGACTCAAAACCAAATCTAAAAGAAGGATTAAAGGGGCTCCTGTAAGATAAGAAGAAAAACACTTGTATTTTGTTTTTTAAAAACTTTAGAAATAGGTTTTGGGGGTTATGTTTTGTTTCTTTGAGGGAGGGGTAGTTAGGACATACCTAGCCTGGTTCTCAGGGAGCACTATGTGCTGAGGATCAAATCTGGGTTGGCTGCACGCAAAGAAAACACCCTACCTGCTATGATCTCTCTCCAGTTCCCCAAGTTTTATGTCCTAACAACTCACAGGGATGCTACCCATAAGTTTATTTTGAAACATAAACCCATTTTAATAAAAACAAATTTGATTAAAAAGTTGAATTGTTAAAGGCACTGATTTCTCTGCTTTGAAATCACGGCTAAACTGAAAAGAGCAAGCTTGCGTTAGCAGGAGTCTCATGTTAGGGCCAGAGAGAGCGGGTAAGGCACTTGTCTTGTATATGGCTGCTCCTCACTCAATCCCCAGTACTCCAGATGGTGCCCGGAGCCCCTCCAGGAGAGATCCCTGAACACAGAGCCAGGAGTGCCTAACTCTCCCCACCCACCGCCAACAGTCCCAACACACAGTCAAAAAAGAAAAATCTTGCTTTTTGTTTCTCCACTTTTAGATTTTCTTTCAGCTGCAAAGTCTCAGCAACTCAAACTTTCGTTCAGTTTTGTTTTGTTTTTTTTTTAATCCTCCTTGGTATGTCTTGACTCTGACCTATGCATGCGTAATTTCGGGATGACTATTTAGGCATAATTTACAAACAAATTTATGACTTGTTATAACTATTCCACCACCCTTGCTTCTTATCAAATGATGGGTGTATTACCTTAAATTTTCAGTGTCTCAAACTCTCTTCTCACTCTCCATGACTAGAAAGATGCCAGTTTTCAACACGAGTTTCAGCCACTCTCTGTGCCAAATGTGTCCTGCCCTCAACCTGAAGTAGTTGGCGGAAGCCCATCTGTACCACTTTCTCTTCTAAGTCTTAACATCCTTTCCAAATCTGCCTCTGTTTATGTACAGTCCTATGACTTCGGATGTTTCTGTACAGTCCAGTGACTTTATTCTGTGAGTTATTTCTATTTTGCCAAGTTTATAGCTGTCGTGAAGGAGGGCTAATACAACATGAACTTATTTCACCATGGTAGTGGTGCTCTAAATTAAAATGCAAATTCCTGATGATGATATATAACTATCAGAATCTGCCTCCTGTCTGCTTCCCATCCCACGTTCCAGTCTCCCATTTGTTCTCAGCTCACCAACGACACTGGCCTTTCACAAACAATTATTTTTGCTTCTCCTGCCTCTAATTTTTGAGTAACTTTTCACTTAAGGAATTGTTTATTTTCAATAAATTATCATTTTATATGTAAAAAATAAATCACTCTTATTCAAAACCTTGGCCAGTTCTTGGTAAAACCTCTATTTTTATCTCTTTTCAGTTCCTTTGTTAATCAAATTAAATAATGTACAATAAAGCTAGTACCGATTTTCTTTGTTAAAAGCTACATGTGATAAAGAAAAAGCAGAATTTTGCAAGATGAGAAGATGGCTCAGTGGGCTGGAGAGTTTGCTTTGTCTATAGGAGGCCCGGCTTCAAGCCAAGCACCACCAGGAGCTACCCACTGTGCCTGGGCCAGGTCTAGCAAGGAGTGGTCTCTCAGCACCACCAGACAGGGTTCAAAACCCAACAACGAAAGCAAAGAAACTGAGATTTCTAACTCTGGCACTTAGTTTTAATATTTCTCAAATTATTGCTGTTTCCTTTACTTCCACATCTATCTGATTGTTTCAGACTCCAAAATTCAAGGTAGTTTCATGCAAAATAAATGAAGAAAACTAGAAACATAAACACCTCATGATCCAGCACTTCTACTTGTACATATTCACCTGAAGCATTAGGAAAACACTCTTTCAAAAGACCATTTGTACCCCTATTTTCACCGCAGCATTATCCACAGTAACTAAAACATGGATCCAATATAAGTGCCCATTAACAGATAACTGGATAGAGAAGCTGTAGCACATATATACACTCCATAATGGACGACTGCTTTGTTATTTTTAAAAACCATGAATTTATGCCTTTGGGGACAAAATTTATAAACCTTAAGGTAATATACTAAGTGTTGGGGTCAGAGAGATAGTACAGCAGGTAAGGCACTTGCCTGGCACACAACTGACTAGGGTTCAATCTCTGGCATCCCACGTGGTCTCCTGAGCCTGCCAATGAATGATCCCTGAGTGCAGAGTTAGAAGTAACCCCTAGGCACAGCTGGGTGTGTCTCCCCCACACAAAAAGGGTGATAATGTAAAGTTAAGTAAGGGTATGAAAGGCAATACTAGCCCGCTTTTTTTGTGTGGGATGAAACAGCAAAAGCAAAAAAAGTAATATAAAGTAACAAATTAAATCCCAGACTTGATGAAAACTATGGTACTTACTGGAGGAAACAGGAAGGAGGTAGAAGAACAGATAGAGGAGCAAAGCTAAACCCCTAAAATTCTATAGTACTGTTAACCAGTGATATATCGATTAAAAACAGGTGTGTATTTATGTATACATATGTGCTTGATAAAGAAATGGAGGGGGGAAGAAGACAAGGAAGGGAAATAACAGGAATAGGCGTCAAAGGCCTCTGGAACACTGGTAATATGGAAGAGTCCTTCCCACCTCAAGAATAGAAGATGAAAATGCTTTTATAATGCAAGTGCAATCTTTGAAAAACAGCAGAATATCTTACAGCATAACCTAAACATAGGAAAAAATATCCTTTCATATCCAGCATGAAACACTGTCCTGTCACTGTCCTCCCGTTGTTCATCAATTTGCTCAAGCGGGCCCAGTAACATCTCCATTGGAGACTTTGTTGTTACTGTGTTTAGCATATCGAATACATCATGGGTAGCTTGCCAGGCTTTGCCGTGCGGGCGAGATACTCTCGGTAGCTTGCCTGGCTCTCCGAGAGGGGCGGAGGAATCAAAACAAAATCTTAAAAATTAGTAAGGATTATATTGAAAAGGGAAGTTTGGAGATGGAGAGGTTGTACAGTGCCTTGCATGTGGTCCAGCCTAATTCAATCCCCAACCCCACATATGGCCCCTTAAACAAAGCTAGAAATAACTCCTGAGCTCAGAGCCACAATTAGCCCCTGAGCACTGCCAGGTGTGGCCCGACTCCATTCCTGAAGATAAAAATGAATAAAGAAAGTCTGTACACATTTTCTTTTTTTTTTTTTACCTCTTCATCCCAGGTGAAGTGATGAATAGAAATGTCATTCGTCTTTTGACAGAGTTTTATTTCCTGTTGAGTATCCAGCTGTGGAGATGGATCCCAGAAGTTGCGTTCACAGGCCTGCACAGTCCAATCCAGGCTATCCCAGATAATCAGTTCTCCAATGAGGGAACCCGTTACAAAATTCACATCTAAGAAGAGTGCTCATGATTAATCTCATAGGCTTACAGTTAAAGTGAATGTATTTCCAGAAACCACCTTAATCCATTCAACAGGGAGGTGCCCAGACAAATCAAACCGGAAAATGAACATATGTGAATAGAAAGACCAAAATAGATTCAGGTTTTCTTACTTAGTATGTGGTGATGACTGCATTTCAATTGAAAAAAAAAAAACACTACATTTCAAGTGAAAACAAACCTTATGCCAGAATATTTGATACTTGGGAAGTGAAATAAAATAATCCAAAAATACCTTATATTTATATCATTACATACTGGTATTTTCCTGTTTCTCCTTCACCTTCATACTGCTACCACGTGTTGTAACAGCAGACGTGTGAAGGTTTTTCATGCAAAAAGCAACTGGAAGACACTAGTTGTGTGGCCTGTGGTTTAAGTAGAGAACTTATCGAATCCCACACGCCAAAGACGTAGGCCCACAAGTTGCTCTTCCTCCCTCATTTTAGATGACAGGGTGATGCCCTGGTTGTTACTTGTGCTTCTGAACAATCAGTTGTAGACTGGAGGTTCCATAATTCTCTCTACTGACTCAGTGAAATTACTCAGGAAGTATGACAATGGTTTACTGTCCATCAATTTTCCATAAAAGGATATGATCAAGAATTCAAAGAAGAGATGCAAAGTACAAGGGGAAGGGGCAAAGCCTCAGTGCCCTTTCTGAGCCACACCATCTCTACATGTGCAGTTAAAAATCCCAAATAGGGGCTGGAGAGAAAGTACAGCCAGTAGGGCACTTTCCTTGCACATGGCCACCCTGGGTTCATTCCCTGGCAACACATATGGTCCCCAAACCCCACCAGGAATAATCTCTGAGCACAGGGCTAGGAAAATCACTGAGTACCACATGGTGTAAGCCCCAAAAAAAAAATTCCATACTAACGGGATTTTTATGAAGGCTTCATCAAGTCATAATCTACATTAACTCCTTTACCTGTGCCCCACTCCCCACCAGATAATGGCAGAAGGTGGACTTGGAATATTTTAAGTTTCTAATCATACTTTGTTGCTTTTGGATGACCAGTCTCTACCCAAAAACCCATCAAGAGAGTAGCCTCTTTAGAACAAGAGACCTCAATACCCTAAAATTCCAAGGGCATGGAAGCATTTGCCTGCGTGCTATATGGTGGGACAATTTAAATCTTTACATCTTTTATGTATCTCACCATTTTTCTACGATGATTATGAATTATTTGTACAATAAGTCTTTAAAGCCTTTAAGGAAAAAAATTAATGGGTCAACAAAGACACTTTTAAAAATTTATACTTAGTAGAAAAGGTATAGCTCTGAGACTGAAAATTATCTTAAAGTATTTTAATTATTACATGCAAAATAAAAAGCAGGACTAAATTATCCAACTTGAGTCTGAGAACCCAAATTCTAAATTAGACTTTTCCTGCTATTAGTCTTCAGAAAAGTCATTTAACCTTTTTCTTCCTTAAATTTCTCATACATTAAATAAGGATAATTATAAAAATCAAATAAAATAATAAATGTGTTGCCTTTTTAAAAAGGAATCAAATGTTCTCTTATAGTCACTGGCATTATTTTGAGTCCCTGATAATATTCTATATTATTAAAGGAAATGATAACCAAAATACAAAGACAGCCCATATAATGAGAAAAATTATTTTCCCATCACCCATCTGATAAGAGATTAAAATAAAAAATATATAAGGTATTGGTAGAACTTTACAAGAAAAAAAATCATCAAACCACATCAAAAGATGGAAGGATGAAATGAACAGAAACTTCCTCAAGAAATACAAACAGCCAAAGGGCACATGAAAAAAATGCTCTAAATCACTAATTACCACGGAGATGCAAATCAAAACAACAATAAGATATCATCTCACACCAGAGACTGGCACACATCAAAAAGAACAAGAACAACTAATAGCGGTGTGGATGCGGAGAGAAAGGGACTCTGATTCATTGCTGGTGGAATGCCGACTGGTCCAGCCTTTATGGAAAACGATATGAACATTCCTCAAAAAAACTAGAAACTGAGATTTCATACGACCCAGCAATACCACTCCTGGGAATATACCCTAAGGACCCAAAACCAAACTGCACAAAAGCATCTGCACTCCTATGTTCACTGCAGCACTGTTCACAATAGCCAGAATTTGGAAACAACCCAGATGGCTAAGAACAGACGACTAGATGAGGAAACTATGGTACATCTACACAATGAAATACTATGCAGCCGCCAGGAAAAATGAAGCCATAAAATTTGCTTATAAATGGTTGGACATGGAGAATATCATGCTGAGAGGGAGAGGGACAGACATAGAAAGAGTGCACTCATTTTAAAGATATGAAACAACATAGTATAAGACTAAGACCCAAAGACAGTAGAAACAAGGGCCAGGAGGACTGGTCCATGATTGAAAGCCTGCCACAGTTTTGTGTGTGTGTGTCGGGGGGAGCGGAGGGGGAGTAGGACAGAGAAGAGACCACTATGACAATGATAGTTGAAAGTGATCACTCTGGACAAAAACTGAGTGCTGAAAGGAGGTAAAGTGATAACCTGTCAGTCCTGTCAGCACCTGTATTGCAAATCACAATGCCTAAAAGGAAGGAGAAACAGACAGAGACAAAGAGTCAGAGAAACACAGGAGGATGAGGAGAGAGAGAGAGAGAGAGAAAGAGAGAGAGAGAGAGAGAGAGAGAGAGAGAGAGAGAGAGAGAGAGAATTGTTTACCATAGAGACTGGAAAGATGGAAACTGGGGACACTGGTGGACCGGTGGTAGGAAATGTGCACTGTAAAGTGACAGGTGTTGGAACATTGTATGACTGAAACCCAACCATGAACAACTTTGTAACTCTGTATCTCATGGTGATTCAATTAAAAATAAAACAAAATTTTTTTTAAAAACATGGTATTAAATACGTAGTTATTTGTAATTTAGGAATACATAGGTGAGTAGTTATGATTTAATTATTTAATGTATTAAATCAGGACAGAAATCACTAAAAAACCAAACAATCTCCTAAGGAATTACCTAACAATCATACAGATAAATATTATTTTAGTTCTATTTTAGTAACAAATCTTTTTAATAAGTTCTATATCTACGGTTTATTAACAGACTCTACAGATTCACTCTGTAAAGAAATATTTATTTCTCAACTATGGGAATATTCTAATTTTAATGGTGGAAAGTTAAAGCAGTACTAATCTTTCCAAGTCCTTCTTTTTCATTCTATATTCCTCCAGTCATATTTCACCCAAAATACAAAAGAAGCAGAGATACGAAAGTGAAGATTCTTCTGTGTGTCACAGTGCAGTGAGCCTAGCAAGAGGCAGTTACCTGTTCTGATTAACTCTGCCAAGCAACTGTGATTCTCACAGATGAAACTGAAACAGAGCATTCCTGACTGGCTGAAATTGTTACTCAGTATTGCTCAAAAACGTCTCAACTGCAGGCAGCCAACCAGGTTCAATCCCCAGCATCCTATATGGTCCACTGAGCAACACCAGGGTAATTCCTAAGTGCAGAGTCAGAAATTACTTCTTCTTCTGAGTAACTGGAATTTTGGACCACTGGGTATGGTTCAAAAAATGAAACTGAACAAAAAGTATCAAGGCAGAGGTCCAGTATTGGCCCCCACTCCATCACATTCCTGACATCCTGACAGAGACTGCTCACAATCTCTTCCAGACTATCAACCTGGGGTCAAACCAGGAATCCTTGCATGTGACAAAGAACAGGTCACACAGCAGAGCACATGACACAAGGTGTCACTTTATTTGAAAGTAAGCTCATTAAATCCCATGAATTGTGGCTTGTGATCCTATTCTGCCATCTGGTATCAGTCTCAGCACACAAAACATATGCATCAGTATCATTTACACATTTATAAAGTATGTCAGACACGTGAACTCCTATACCCATGTGGAAGAACGGAAGAATAAATGCTTACATTTTAGTTGGATACTAGTTTTGAAGACTACTCAATGATGATGAATCCTACTCATATAAGATGCTATGTAATAGTGCAAATGTTGTCTACAAAAGTGGTACCAGCCAGAATCATTTATCAAAAATGATGAAATTCTACTAAAAATCAGTTTTAAGAGGCAGCCTTTAAAAAAAAAAGCCAGCCATCTATCACCAAGTAGCATCTAAGATAATTACACTCAATTCCATCATCTCTAGCATTACCCTACTGTTTTTCTCCTAATGCCTAACTCGGGTCCATAAATCTATGACACTTGCTCCATTCAATGGTTTAAACCTCAGGTTATAAAAGCCTTCCAATCCCTCCTCATCCCAAAAAATGTTAAGAATGGTGTATCTAGACTCCTAAAACAAAACAAAACTGAAGTTCTAAAACCTTCTGAGGTTTCAGAAAAATTTAACAACCATAAAATGTTATATAATAAAAACATATACCAACAAGCTTACCATTGACATTAACCAATGAAAGAATATTATCCTGGTGTTCAAGGAGACGTTTTACTTCAAGGATATCCCATTCCAGTGATCGTTCTGTGGGTGCTACCAACCTAAAAATTACTATGTAAAAAGACATGATTTTATTAAAATGCTCAAGAGATATAAAACTGCCTTTGCTCAAAAATAATCATGTCATTAAATAAGAAATACATAAAATATCAAAGAACCCATGTCCAGAGAGAGCTTTATCACATTACTTTTGAAGTATTTTTAAATGCTTGAAATATTTGAAAATCTATTAATAATCCTAATTTCTAATATTCCTAAAGAGGATGGAGGCTTAAGATGTTGATCAAAAAAATAAGCCCCATTTGACAATATTAGATCAAGTGTAGGACAAAACCTGAACTAAAATTTCTAAAATGCTTCAATCTAATTTGCACTCATAGTCCCCAGAGATCAAAAATGGGGGCACAGGAAAATGTACTTTAAATTAAAAACTAATTAGTCTTTCCAAAATGCACATCACAAACTTAGTCTAAAATTTTAAAGAAAAAAGAACCATACTTACTCAGTTCTTTGCCAACTGCTGCCACAATACAGTTCTCAGGTATTTCTATCAAAGCACTGATTCCTTAAAAAGTATATGAGACAAAGGTCAACATATTTTATTCAAGGATTACATACAAAACAAAAACATATTAGTTATTTCCTATAAATTGGGTGGTAACAATAAAGCACAGAGTTTGCTAGATCAAGCTTCCTAACTTGTTACATGGAAAATGGTTGTGCATGAAGCAGGTGAGATCTTTGGAACACAGTTCTGAATTCTTGAGTATTCTAGACAGTGGTGCACAAGGGGGACCTTACTTAGTAGGAAACCCTTTCAGACAATCATTACTGCCTCAAATGCAATGTAAGACTGGTATTTCCTTGTTGGTAACTTGGAGAAGGAGGTGTGCACATTATAAATAACTACAGGCTAATGTAAGAAACACAGGGGGAAATGTACATTAAAAAAAAAGACATAACACAGATATGAGTAAATACTAAACTCAAATAAGATTATTAGTGACATCAGATAGTGAGATGAGGGTTTAGATCGTAAAATCTAGTAATTTTCAATTTAATCCACTATGAAATTTCATTTTTTTATATTTTATAATACCTATGTGGAAATAAAATAATTCCAATTATGAATTATAAGTTCCATTCACAGGGCTCCAGAGATATTTGAAATATCAGCATTATTAGTAATACAGTTTCTGGTTTAGGGGATACATCCAGTTGTGCTCAGGAATCACTTCTGGCAGGATTTAAGGGGACCATATAGGGTGCTGGAGATTGAACCTTAGTCTACCACTTACAAGGCAAACACCCTAATCCTTGCACTATCTCTAGTCCATTACTAACATTATTTCTAAGATGCCCATGAGTTCATTTGGTTACTTTTATGTACAAAAATTAATAGTATATTACAATAACTTCAAGGCTATAGTTACTTAAACATATTCATTTATATTTAATATTAATAACTTTTTATTATTAAAAAGATCTCCAAGCCTGCTACATCTTGACTTCTGTATTCATGGAAAGTCTCTTTCAAGATCACTGTGTCTTGGATCATGCTCCATTGGAACTGGGCCTCCTCCACCCGGATCCCCCATTTTCCAGTAGCTAGACAGTTACACCCATAAACTGCTCCCGGCACCATGAAATCCCATCAATGGCCAAGATCCAGAGATTATAAAACAAAGCTCCCAGAGCGACCTCTTATAGTCGTGGTCTCCTTCTCAGAGGATCCGGCAAGCAATCGAAAGTATTCTGCTCGCACGGCAGAGCCTGGCAAGCTCCTATGGCATATTCAATATGCCAAAAACAGTAACAATGATGTGTCTCATTCCCCTGACCTTGAAAGAGCCTCCAATGTGGCGCCGTTGGGAAGGAGGAGTAAGGAGAGGCTGCTAAAATCTCAGGGCTAGGACGAATGCAGATATTACTGATGCCCGCTCGAGCAAATCGATGAATAACGGGATGACAGTGATACAGTGATTAATAACTTCAAGGCTATAGTAATTTAAACATTCATTTATGCTTATATATTTTTACTCTGAAAAAGATTTTAATTAATTTTAACAACCTTGGGCATCCAAAACTGGTATTTTTTCTGTAAAAATCAAAACATCAACAGAATTCTGAAAGAAAAAAAAAAGCCCAAAATCTTTTCAGTAAGTTTACAGATAACTTTTAGCAAAACAACTTTAAGATAAGGTTGTCCTTGGGAATCCATTCAAAGCCCAATGACCCCACAAATTGGGAAAAAAGTCTGTTATAATCATAAAGATGTGCTTGTAAGTGTCAATGGGCTCATCAAACTTTAGGAACCTGACCCAGTACCATCAAACTGTATTTCCTGACCACTTTTGAGAAATCCTGTTAGAAGGAAGGAGAAGCCAGAATAGGGCTCAGAAGCATTATCCGATTTGGGCTGGAAACATATTTCATGCAACTCTAAACCTGAATTGGGGGAGTATGGCTACAGTATCTTTAGAAATGAGAAGAAAAATTTCATCTTGACTTCTGTATTCATGGAAAGTCTCTTTCGAGATCACTGTGTCTAGGATCACGCTCCAAAACCTGGGATGTGTCTTACCTGTATCAGAAAGGTGAGGAGTCTTACACAAGAGATCTAACTTTCGGTTCCAGACACATAGGTCATTCCCACCAGAGAGCCAAACATCCAGTCTTTGAAGAACAGTTAAACACTGTAAAAGTCATGGGGAATGTTTTGTTAGTTTAGAAATCAAAGCATTTGCTGATTTTTAAATCCAAGCATTCACTGATTTTTCAAATATGTTCTAAAAACAAATCAAACAAAATGTCTTCTCCCTTGCTCAAGAAGTGGCGCTTCATTAACTGACCCTGGACCGGGGGTTCTGTAGGTGGCCAGCTTCAAACAAGTGATCATGTGGCTGCAGGGATGGCACATGACTTATGAGACACATGATAAAAGACCCAGGGTCTGGTCTGCCTTCCTGTTGGATCAGCTGTGAAGGAGGAAACAAATGTGCAGCAATCTGAAGAAAGGTCAGACAAGGCAAGCGAGGGCCATGGGTACCAATCTGCAAAACGTGTGCAGCCCCCAAGATCCTCAACCCTGCCAAGCCTTCAGATGGGAGGCTTGGAAACATGAAACCAGACTGCACAGCCTAGTTCCACTTTCTTTCTCACAATCTTGAATGCTTTCCTGCTTCAAGGTAACTTGTTCCTCAGTAGTAGGTAACGCAACCATAAGGTTTAAAATTAGGTTGGTTTTTATTTATTTATATTTTGGAGTTTGGGTCACACCTGGCAATGCTCAGGGCTTACTCCTGGCTCTGTGCTCAGGATCATTCCTGGCAGTGCTCAGGGGACGAAATGGGATGCCAATGATCAAACCTGGGTCAAGTGGGTACAAGGCAAACACCCAACCAGTATACTATTATATTCAAATTCATTCAAATTCAAACTAAACAATATACAACCAAAAAGCTTGTCTTAGAAGAGCCGAACAACTACAGATTTTTATAGAAAAAAAATCATTTTAAAACCAAAAACAGAATCTTGATGATGGTCTTCTGAGTGTAGCTGGCTGTGCATGAGGGCCTTTGAGCTCTTCCAGGACATCTTAAGTGATCCTCAGCACTATGGGGCTGAAACAGCACCTCAGCCAGACCTGAGTAAGCACTGAACCAGTTTGGTTGGCCGAGCACCACCAGAGTGGTCAGGCACTAGTAAGCACTGCTTAGAAGAAAAGAAAAAGAACCCTACAAAACTTCATTATCTTCTAACTTATTAAATAATTTGGGGGAGGAGGGATAATAATGTTATCATCATAAAATAACTGAAGATTTTTACCTTTACAGTGGACTGGAAGCATGATACTTGCTGAACTTGTCTGCCAGAATCACAATCCCATACCTATATTTATGTTAAGAAATAATTTCTAAACAGAATTTTCAAGTCTTTTTTTGTTTTTTTGTTGGGGGACACACACAAGTGGTGGTTCTAGCTCTGCACTCAGGAATCACTCCTGGTGGTAGTGGCGCTCTGGGGACCTTATGGGATGCCAGGGAAAGAACCAGGGTTGGCCATGTGCAAGGCATGCACCCTACCGACTGTACTATCTCTCTGGCCCCCAGAACTTTAAAATCTTAATGGTGAGTTAACATTACAAATAGTATTCCTTTCAGTAGAAAATCTCTAAAGAAAGCATGGAATATTTAGTGCTTATACTATTACAAAAATTAAGTCAATTAGGAGAACGAGCCTACAATTGAAAATAAATTTGAAGTAGGCTTTTACTATTCAGCTCTTAGAAAATCCCAACAGAACAAATGGTTGGGATACTGAATCTCTGCAGTCATATTATTTAAATTTTAAGGTTCAGGGCCAGTGAGCACTCAAGGAGTGCGCACATGCCGTGTGTAAGAGGCCAGCGTCCAATCACCAACGCCAAACAATCCCCCGATGGCAAGTCTCCCCACCAGCAGCATCAATAAAGAAAAAAGAAAACAAATTTTAAAGTTTATTCATCAAAACCTAATAAACACTGAAAGTAGGTATGCGTGCTTTTAAAAAGTATCACATCCATTAATATTTCTCAATGATATCCCTGGATGTACACGGCAGGATGCTTTGAAGAAATTTACTCACTGCTATCCTGATTCAAAGGAAACAATAACAATATATTCCTATGTACTGCATGCACAGTTCAATAATTAGAGGAACTCACATAAAATGCTGAAGGCTAGTTGGACTTAAGAAGTAATTTTCAAGAGAAGAAAGGCTGCTGGGCAGCTCCACAGCTCCCGGAAAACGCACCAGGTCCCAAAAAGAGCCGAGATCACTGGGAAGTCCCAGATGGGGTAGGTGCCACATCCCGCCTCCTTCAGATGGAACCCCGGTCACCATGAGCCTCTACAAGCATAGCTCGAGTATGCGGGAATCAGAACTTTTCCTCCAATCTGCCGGGACAGCCCTGGCTCCCAGATACCCTCTGATTCCAGAAGTCATGCCCACAACCCACCCTCCAGCGCCATCTTTACAGCACACAGCCGCAGAGAAGAAAGGCTGCTGGGTGGCTCCACAGCTCCCAGAGAATGCACCAAGTCCCAAAAAGAACTGAGATCACCGGGAAGTCCCAGATGGGGTAGGTGCCGCATCCCACCTCCTCCAGATGGAACCCCGGTGACTATGAGCCTCTACAAGCATAGCTCGGGCATGCGGGAACCAGGACCTTTACTCCAAACCGCGCAGTTGCTCATGTGGCCATGCAACATCTCCCTATATACAAAGTGATCAATGGAAAGTAAATCATCCAATGTTTCTCCCTGAAAATCAGGCTTAACTCTTTTACAAACCACAACACCCAATAGGAGAGAGAGAACAAAAGGGAATGCCCTGCCACAGAGGCAGGGTGGGGGTGGGGGGGTGGGGGGGAGGGATACTGGGATCCATGGTGGTGGGAAATGGGCACTGGTGGAGGGATGGGTATTCAAAATAAATAATTTAAAAAAATTAAAAAAGAAGTAATTTTCAAACTATTTACACCATTTCCTATAAAAACAAAAACATTACACTTACTGTCTAAAACACATTTCTACTAACTCCATATAAATGTATGATAAATATGGGAGCACTGTAGCACTGTCCTCCTGTTGTTCATCGATTTGCTCTAGCGGGCCCAGTAACGTCTCCATTATGAGACTTGTCACTGTGTTTGGCATATCGAATACGTCATGGGTAGCTTGCCAGGCTTTGCCATGTGGACGAGATACTCTCAGTAGCTTGCCGTACTCTCCGAGAGGGACGGAGGAATCAAACTCAGGTCAGTCAAGTTGGCCATGTGCAAGGCCCTACCACTGTGCTATCACTCCTGCCCAAATACGGGATATATATATATATATCTGATATATATATATCTGAAAAATGTTGACACTTAAAATTTAAAAACCCACCCTCAGCAATCAATTAAGTGTGTTAATAGCAAAGACCAGCAGAGTAAATTTAGCAGTCATTTTAGTACAAGTGACTGCAATTACTTTTAACAAGTCATTTAGCAATGGAAAAGGTTCTATACTGTATCTTACAAATAAAATTCATGCTGATACTACAGAAGAGCTCTGTACTATAATAGTAACTTTAATAATACCTCTAAATATTGCTATGGTACCTCAGCAATGCTCTAATAAAAAGAAAGCATTTTAGATTCTTTCTTTTTGCCAAAATTATACTGATACTGAATAAAAACAAGAGCTTTAGTCCATAAAATATCTGCCTTAATCCAGCAGTAATAAAATTATTCTGACCTAATCACTTGAATAATTTGAATGTCCTTGTTAATGCAATACTGCAATTATCACAAAAGAGTTTATTCTCCTCATTTAAACATTTTCTTGAATTGCTTACCTATTAGCAATCTGTCCAAAATTATTTCAGTTAATTCATTCATTTAAAGACTGTGATAAAGTATGTTTTGGTTTATGGAAGTCTAGAAACCTACTTCTTTGAACTAAGTCCAAAATTTACTTCACTAGATTAAAGCTATTTAAGCTAAATTTGCAGATAAAAAATAGCTTTATTAAATGCTAATTTACTAATGAAAGAGTATCCATAGCATTTAGCTATGCCTTCCACAAATTTAATTCCTCATACAGATATCACAGGGCTGAATTTATTGAAGGAAAAGATTCTGTGAAGGCTGTATTAGATAGGGGTTCAGGGGTCTGGCTCAGCAAACAGGCAGCTTGCCAGGTCAACCCTACACTGGCTGTGTGACCTTGCGCAAGCTACTCAATCTCCCCATGCCTTTCTCTTTCTCTTCTCTCACCTGCACATGAAGCTTAAAAAACACAAACCACAATGGAGTACTATGTAGCTGTTAGAAAAGATGAAGCCATGAAATTTACATACAAGTGGTACTACATGGAAGGTATCATGTTAAGCGAAATGAGTCAGAAAGACAGGGATAGACATAGAAAGACTGCATTCATCTGGGGAACATAAAGTAACAAAATAGGAGACTAACACCCAAGAATGGCCGAGATTAGTACCAGGAACTTTACTCCATGGCTTGAAGGCCAGCCACACATGCTGGGGGAAAGGGAGCTCAGATAGAGAAAGGAGCACCAAATAAAGGGTGTTTGGAGGATCCTCCCAAGATGGGAGAAGCATGCTGAAAGTAGACTATAGACCAAACATGATTGCCACTCAATGCCTCTTTTGCAAACCACAACACCCAAAAGGAGAGAGAGAACAAAAGGGAATGCCCTGCCACAGAGGCAGGGTGGGATGGGGAGAATGGGGGTGGGAGGGATACTGGGACCTGTGGTGGTGGAAAATGGGTGAGTATTTGATCATTGTATAATTGAAATCCAAGCACAAAAATTTGTAAGTCTACAACTGTACCTCATGGTGTTTCACTAATAAAAATTAAATTAAAATTTAAAAAAAACACAAACCAAAAAAAATGCCCTTTTTTCAAAGAACTGCTATATAAGAATTAAAGGAGTGAATGTATATGGAGAATCATGCCTGATACACCTATTTTATAAAACTCCATGAGAGTTATCACATACTAAACATATTAAAGTTTTAAATATGTTTTAAAACTTTATAACTAAAATTACAAAGAAAAGGTAATTTATGTTTATTATTTAATACTAAACTATAATAACCATTGGAAAAATGGTGAATTCTCTTTTTTTTATTCTAGAAAAGCATTTTTCTTTATAAAAGTAGGGGGAAATATGAGTTTTTCTCCAGTCCAACTCATCCTTTTCTAAACTGAAAGCAAACTAAAATAATACATATTTTAAGCCCACATTCTCCCATTTTCCTTCATTTTACATAGCACTGTAGCACTGTCCTCCTGCTGTTTATTGATCTGCTCTAACAGGCACCAGTAACGTCTCCATTGTAAGACTTGTTGTTACTGTTTTTGGAATATTGAATACGCCATGGGGAGCTTACCAGGCTCTGCCGCACAGGCAGGATACTCTTGGTAGCTTGTGGGACTCTCCAGAGGGTTGGAAGAATCGAACCCAGCTTGGCCACGTGCAAGGCAAACCTGCTATGCTATCGCTCCAGTCCATTTTACATAACCTGATACAAATAGTAACTCTGAAAAGAACTGCATTGATCATGGTGTTTTGATCAATAAGCCTTATTAGCCAGCTATTTCCATTCTAATAGTATGAAATGAATAATACTTTTAAGAAATATCTTAGGAGATCTAAAACAAAACCATTTTTGCTCGATTAGGAATGTTCAGACAGGCCCCAAAAGACTGAAGACTAATCATGCATGTGCTGGTCCCCAGGGTCACTAGAGCAACTCCATTCTCCTTCCAACTAAAGGATATAATAACTGTTCTATCAGCAGAGGCTGTCAAGATCAGCTGGCTTTTTTCTGTACAAGTTTCCAAGGAAGGGAATGTAATAATAGCTGTTATCTTCTGAGTGTGTCCATTGAGCTCCAAAAGTTTTTCTCCTGTCTGAAATACCAATAAAAATGTTAATAAGCACATTATTCACAACTTACATACATATTCTCAATGACAACATTTAGAAGAACCACCAAGAAATACACATATTCCATTTAAAATTGCTTAGAACTTACCATTAATTTTGAACAATTAAATAGCTTAAAAACTGATAGTAGCCATAAATAATTTTAATTATTTTCAAGAAGAAAATCCTAGGTCTAGCATTTGTTATAGCAAATGTATAACAGTATTTTTATATAGTTTTAATAATAGTGGTGATTAAAGCACAAAGATACCAGTAAATAATTCTGTAGGGAAAAATACCAGCGCTCATTATTTAAGTATTTGTTATTGAGTCTTCCACTGTTACAAAGTTGTGGAAGGTTTCCTCCCCATCCCATTGAGACCCGAGTTACTGGCTACAAACAGCCTCTCTGGCTCCTGATCAAGCTGATTAATGGCCATGATCCCAGAGACTCAGAAACAAATCTCGAAACCCAGCGGCTTTTGGCAGAAATACATCTGGACCACATACTAGGTGGCTACCACCTCAGAGCTTATAGGAAAGCCAGGTATGAGCCAGCGGTGACGGGGCAACTGCAGTCTTGTGGGAAGGGGGGCGGTACCAGCTCATCCTTTACACCCTACCAAGGTCACGAGTTGCCCCCCATGAGCAGCTCTCTGGCACGGCCATGGCTCCAGAGGCAAAAGGACTTAGTCCAGAGCCCAGAAGCTTGCGGCAGAAAAGTGAATGGTCCATGTGTTAAACTATGTTGCCAGGCCTCCCTGGGAGGGAAAGGATGTTGCTTCCTTCCACCCCCCCACCCCACCCCCAGCAGCAGCTATAGAAAACAAAGTATTTCATAATGCCTTTTCAGCAATTCTAATTGTTGGGGGGGGATTCTAAATAATAATGGTGCATCTTTTGGCAAAATAATGAATGTAATCAATGTAGAGAAAAGTTAAGTAGAAATCATCTGCCTCACAGGCATTGGGAGGGGTGGGAGGGGGGTATATTGGGGTTCTTGGTGGTGAAAAATGAGTACTGGTGAAGGAAAACGTGTTTGATCATTGTATGACCGAGACTTAAACCTAAAAGCTTTGTAACTTTACCCACAATGATCCAATAAATAAATATAAGAAAAAATAATAAATAAAATTATGAAAAAAAAGTTGTGGAAGGAAATAAAAACATAACCAAAATGTGTATACATATATGATATCCAATGTTCTATCAGTCACTCATGCTTCCTACTCTTCTGTGTAACACCATCAGCTATACCCACCATTCAATATCTTCATTTATCATTTCCTCTCAGACTTTCAAAAACACTTTAGTGGAGGTGCAATAACTTTGTACATCAATATCATAAATGTTAACACTAGTAAACATGCTATCTAAGGTACAGTAAATATTTTAAAGACTATTAAAAAATTACAGATAGAGATAGTGGGGAGAGCGCTTGCCTTGTTCACAAGCGACCCGGGTTGGATCCTCATCACAACATACGGTCCCTTGACCCCCCTAGGAATGCTCCCTGAGTACAGAGCTAGGAGTAAACCCTGAGCACTTACAGGTGTGCTGCCCACCCTACCCCTGTCCCCCAACCCCCCCCAAAATGAAGTCTAATGAGTAAAACAAGATAATAATCCAAATAAGGGTGAAAAGATGACTGTTTTAAAAGAGAATAATTTGGGAATTAAAGGATCAGAAAGAGAAGTCCTGGAGAGATTTAGTGATGTCTGCTAATATTTGTAATTTTTTTCTCTCTAAGCCCCTTCTGAGGCGCAGACTGGCCCCAGGGGTACAGCGGGTAATGCCAGGGAGGCCTGGACATACATGGCAGGCATGCACTCCACTCTGAGCTATCTCCCTAGTCCCAAAGCTGTTAATGTTTTGGGTGGAAATTAACTTTTTACTGGGCTCAGCAGAATGTAACTGGGCAGCAGAGTGCTTGCCTTGCATGTGAGAGGCCCTGGGTTCAATCCTTGGCACTACACACACAACACCACAAAGCCTTTTATTTTACTTCTAAGAAAATCAAATATGAGAATGCTACATTGTACCATATAACCATGTATAATGCTACATTGTACCATTTTGAAAGAAAAATTGCCTGCCAATATCAACACTTAATTTATAGAATCAATGCACAGCTGTTGATAAATTTTGCTCCATTAGATTAAAATTTTGTTTTTATAACTTAGCACGTTTGTCAGAAAAAAAACTAATTAAAAATCGTGTCTGTTATAAAATATTCATCCCTATTTTAAATGGGTCCAGACTAAATAACACCTTTCAACTATTAGTCTGAAATCAAGATACTGCTATACAGATGTAACCAACAGATAGTATTTAATATACCCTCAACTATACAGTCATATATTTACCAAACAATCCATAGAATCAATACATACCTGGGCATTCCACACAACTACAATTCCATCATCACCAGCAGATGCAAATCTGGTGAGAAAAAAAAAAGTTTCAAGAAAAAAAAATCACTGATGGTATGTATTTGCTAAGATTACTAAGAACTATGCAGAGCCTGGCAAGCTCCCCACGATGTATTCATACGCCAAACACAGTAACAACAAGTCTCACAATGGAGACTTTACTGGACCTGCTGGAGCAAATCAATGAACAACAGAAGGACAGTGATATACTGCTACTAAGAACAATGAGACCTGAGGGTGGAGCCATAGTACAGTGAGTAGGGCGCTTGCCTTGCACGAGGTCAGGCCAGGATCAAGATCTAGCACCCCATAATGTCCCTGAGCCCCACTAGCACTGTCCCTGAACATAGCCAGGTGTGGCCCAAAATCCAAAAATAAATAAATAAAATGATACGATCAAACACTGACATAATCACAGTTATTTACACTTACATGAACAACATGGCACAGAGAAGAGGGGCAGCTTCTTGGACAGAAAGTGATTTTCTAAGAGTGAAATGAAAGAGTTTGTGTCCTTTGTTGAAATCACTGTTCCTACACTTTTCTCTACAGAGGTATTTTAACTCTATCATCATTTTTTTTTTTCCTCTGAGGACGTGAGACCTCAGGACGATCCTGCCTTGGCTCCTGCCTCCATGTGTCACACTGGAGAATAAGCTCAGGACCTCACTCTTGCCTGGGCCCTTCCTAAATCACAGAGTCATTTTCCAGGTCCTCTCTCACTGGGACACCTATCGACTTAGCTCTCTGGGTCACAGTGCCTGCAGGCAGCACAAGGACTCAAAATCAAGGCCTTCTGTTCTATCAGCCATGAGTTTAAGTCACCAAGAAACCATCTATTCTATTAGATGGCAACAGTGACTATCCTGATAACCTCAGCAGGCATGGCAGTACAGTAGTTCAAACTAGCCTCACCTTGGCCTGGAAAGCACTTCAGCAATGAAGCCATCCATCTTCCAGGCCCAACTCTTTCATTTACAGCCAAGACCTTTCCTTTGCTCTGTGCGGCTCTTTTGATTGTTCCACTATGTTCTTGATTTGGAACATTAGAGCAAAGAGCATTATTTTTGTTTAATGAAAATTCTTGAAATGCAGAGAAGTTTGTTTCATTTTATAATGGAAAAAGATGAATCCAGTGATAGTTTATTTCTTTTTATCTCCCCTTTACTTATCTATTAAAAAACAACCATCCATAGTTTGCAGAGAAGATATCTATGACACAACTATCAAGAAAAATAATTTGTTGTACAAGACAGGGTCTGTATTACAACAAAATCAAGAAAGCACTGTTCACAAAAGTGATGTACAGCAATTACATTATAAGCATGTCACACAATTTGTTATTAATAATGTAGTACACAAGTTTGTAAATGGTTCATTAATTAAGCTAAATTAAGTCAAAGTTGTCTATACAATGTCATTTCCATTCACTAGAATTCAGGTTTGCTTCTCTGAATAAAAGAAAATAAGTACATTACAGAAAGACAGTTGTAAATTACATATAAATGGCTCCAGGCAGTATTAACTCTTGGTATATGATATTCCACTAGCCAAAAAAGACATTTAAAGAAATGAGTACTTCCTGGTGAGACTGTTTGTAGACTTTACAAATCTGGGTATGCTTTGAACCTCCTCATTAAGTTAATACTATTAGTTATGCAAGATTACACCAAGGAAAATGGAGCAAGGACAAAGGGGAATGCAAAAGTTACTTTGCTGCTGAAAGTATCTGTTTTGGTGAATTTTACTCTCATGAAAGTTCCATAAAATCTCACCAGTCGGCATTCCCAAGATTAGTACCAGAAATTTTGCTCTATGGCTTGGAGGCCAGATACACATGCTGGGGAAAAGGAAGCTCAGATAGAGAAGGGAGCACCAAATAAAGGGTGTTTGGAGGATCCTCCCAAGATGGGAGAAGCATGCTGAAAGTAGACTATAGACCAAACATGATTGCCACTCAATGCCTCTTTTGCAAACCACAACACCCAAAAGGAGAGAGAGAACAAAAGGGAATTCCTTTCCACAGAGGCAGGGTGGGATGGGGGGAATGGCGGGTGGGAGGGATACTGGGATCCATGGTGGTGGGAAATGGGCACTGGTGGAGGGATGGGTATTTGATCATTATATAATTAAAACCCAAGCACAAAAATTTGTAAGTCTACAACTGTACCTCATGGTGTCTCACTAATAAAAAGAAAAAAAACTCACCATTTCAGTCATATAACACAACACTCCAAACTGAGCCTCAAATTCAAACCACGTAGGCTCATTCCTAAGTCCCCCATTTGTACTCCCTGACTCTGACAAATGCCATTCTCAGTCCTCATTCCAAAATTCTTCCATCACAGGGGTAAAAAGAGATTATCCACAAGATAGAAAAGTGGTTAGATACAGACTATAAAAATGCAGTAATACATTTTAATATACAACTACGTATCTTTTACACAAAAGGGATCTTTAAACTTCATAGCTAATTAGAAAGCACACAAACTTATTTAACAGCCCACACCTAATATTTATTATTTTAAAGTGTAATATATAGACTTCGAGATTAAAAATAATTTTTAATTAAAACTATGAGTTCTGGGACTGGAGCAATAGCACAGTGCGTAGGAAATTTGCATGCAGCTGACCCGGGTACAATCCCGAGCATCCCATATGGTCCCTTGAGCACCGCCTTAGTGCAAAGCCAGGAGTAATCCTGTGCATCGCTGGGTGTGATCCAAAAAGCCAAAAATATCACGGTATCACGGTCTTCCCATTGTTCATCAATTTGTTCGAGCGGGCCCAGTAACGTCTCCATCATGAGACTTCTTGTTACTGTGTCTGGCATATCGAATACATCACGGGGAGCTTGCCAGGCTCTGCCATGCAGGCGAAACACTCTCGGTAGCTTGCCGGGCTCTCCGAGAGGGGCGGAGGAATCGAACTCGGGTCGGCCATGTTGGCTGTATGCAAGGCAAATGCCCTACCGCTGTGCTATCATTCCAGCCCAAAAAGCCAAAAACCAAAACAAAAATAAAACTAAATTAAAAAATATATAATTTCTTATTCTTGACCACACACATTTTTTTCTGAATTAAATACAATATTAAATATTGCCTTAAGTGTATCAAATTGCTCTAGAAGAGATCTTTAATAGCGTATGTTCTGGGTCTATTGATTTCTTTTTATTTATATAGTGATGGCAAGGAGGGCAGAACTCAAAGTCTTAAGCTTCCTTCAGTTTAAAACATCAACTTGAATCGATTCTTAAAACTTTAGTAATTGCTTTTCTCCCTATGGCAGATTTAAAATACATACTTTTTTTTCTAACCTTTTGATTTTTTAACTTCTCATTACTGTTTTATCATGTTTGAATCTCCTGAGTTCACAATGAGAAATTATTGAACTGAGAGTTCAGAAATGAGATATAGTGCATTTTACCTTCAACTTTAATTCTATCAGTAGTGAACAAAAGTTAAATCTAAACAATGCTCAAAAGTAATGCATGAAATCACAGCCAATTTCTTACTGCTCACAGGTCAATTATCCAGTTGGTGGATTATGCAGGCCATCCAATTCTCTTATATGTTCTACTGGGGTCTCTCTCCCTCTCTTTCTCTCTCTCTCTCTCCCATTTTCATATTCATATTACCTCCTCTAAAGAAGAAATACAAGCTTAGGAATGCAAATTAGTACAACTTTTGCGACATATTAATAAGTCTGACAAAATAACTGATACAGGGTTGAGAAATCATTCACAACTGCAATTATCCATTCTAGTAGAATGAATGGATAAGTGAATACCAGCTAGCTGCATCACATCCGCTTATCTTGAGCTAATCAACCTGTCCTAGTCATGCAAGTCATCTCCAAGACAGAAATGAAAATTCCACCCAAGAATTTCCTAATTAATAATAGTAAGATTCCCTACTATTACTATCTCACTAGACTGATCATTCACAATAGCAAAATACACTGCTGAAAGCAGCATGGAGCTATATAGAGGGAATCACTGACATGCCAATAAGGAGCCTCCCACTGGACTTTGGTGGTAGGAATGGAAACAGCAGTTCTGAGTGCGGTGTGAAGCCCAAAATTCAGTAATAAAACCAACAATTCAAATTCAAATTAGAAAAAAAAAGAACCTCAATAAGGTTTAAGCTACGTAAGGGGAAAGAAACACTAACTATACTGCCGTAATACTGCATTTAATAATCTTTTAAAAAATATTTTAAATTAGCAAATACCAAACAGTCAAATCCAAAGATAAAAATTTTTAAAGAAATTTTCTTTACCGGCTAGCAAGCAAATAATTTAATGAGATTTCATGCTCAGTATTAGTGTCAGTAATAATTACAATTGGGCTTGTCTCAAGACTGTAAAACTCAGTGATTATTTAGAAACAGACTACGTTCCATCGAGTCTAAGACATCACTAATTGTAAAATATTGTACTATTGTATATATTACTATAGGGTGAAAATACTCATAATCACTGGAAGATATCATCAACTATATGATGTAACTCAACTTCAGAGAAGTTCAAATAAGCTTCTTAAAATTACTAAAATCTGTATAACTCCCATGTTAATTGTTAAAATATGATACTTTCTGCTCTAAAAATTCTAAAAAAAAAATCTCTACCTAGGGAAGCTACAAAGTACTTAAGAAATGTTCGTTCAATAAATAAATCAACAAGTAAGCAAACCTTCAAGTGCTGCAAGGGTTCATTGAAAAGGATTAATAGTATTGGCATAACTTCATTTGTTTCTTTTATCATTTCTTTATTACTCTTCCATCAAATTTAAAACTCAGAATCCCACCATACACAAAATCAATTCCTTTGTTCTGAAGCTTCATTTCCATTCTTATTCACATCCTTGAGGTTTCCTTAACTTGAAATCACCTTTAAAATACTCATACACAGTTAAATGACTAATGACAAAAATTATAGGTATGAAATCAAGTTTAACAGGGTGAAGCATGGCCCAGTGAAAAGGTTCCGCCCTCTGGGCGTGGGCCGGAGCACATGTTTCGCTCTCTGGACATTTGGAAGGTTCCCTGAGTACTGCCGGGAGCAAACCCATGCACAGAGCCAGGAGCTGTCCCTGAGAACCACTGGGCGTAGTCCAAGAGCCAACCCAAAAAACCCATTTTACCCTCTTCTCTGCTAATTAAGAGAACTAAATTTATTGTGAGAATTGATGGTTCATTCACAAATTATTCATTTAGCAGTAAATATAAATTAAACATTGACAAAATAAAAACAGAGAATTCTTCCCCTTGAAGAATTCACAGAATATAGAACTAACAGCACTATAGGGTGCAGATCATGAATTCACTGAAAACTGTTATATCAATGTATAGAAATCATTCCCTTTAAACATCCTTTAGAACAGCTCTGAGAAGTATTCTCACTCATACCAACTGTAAGCTGAAAAAAAGCTGGGTCTCACATAGATTAGCATAAAACGTTCTCACGGGTAATTTCTATGTCCATGAACAAGTGCATATTAAATAAAAACTACTAAATTGTTATTTCTGTTATTTCAAAGATGTTATGCACCCAAATATAAAAGACATAATAAAATGTATAACCCATAACCTGAACATAAATATTCCTGTATTCAATATTTATATAACCATAAATCACTAAAAAAAATCAAAATAGACCATCATGGTAGTACATTAAAAAAATACCTGTAGTTTAACTTCTCACCTAATCCACATCAATCTTCTAATAATGATTGAACTAAAATAACAAGCAGTTTACATATGAAATTGAAAAATGTTAGTATATACCAGAAAATGAACACAACTGAAAATAAAAATTTAATTTAAAAAAATATCTTTAATGTATCTTGTATGCATCCTATAACTATTATTTTAAAAAATAAGAAGAATAAAGGATATAAGAGTTGCAACAGACATTCCAGGGAACTTCAAATAATTTTCAGGAGTACAGAGATACCACTGATTCTCTCAATCCAATCTGAATTTTCTCAGAGAACTTTTCAGAGAGTGAAGACTCCATTTTGCACGTGTTTTTGAGGTAAGTTTACATCTGGGTGGGAGGCTTCTCCTTTTGCAGGGAAGTCCAATGTGGTTGTGTGTCACATTATGTATTTTATGGGCTAAAGCGATAATACAGTGAGTAGGGAATTTGCCTTGCACGCAGCCAACCTGGGTTCAATCCCCAGCATTCCATATGTTCCCTAAACACCATCAGGTATAACTCCTGACTACAGGGCCAGGAGTAAACCCTGGGCATTTCCAGGTGTGACCCAAAAAGACCATTATATCTTTTACTCCAGCTTTTGCCAGCTATTATTTTATTTAATTGATATGTTCATGTTCGTCTGTCTGATTCCTGCACCGAACAGTATTTAAGGAAAAAAAGTTTATTTCACACCAAAACAAACACTCTCATGTACTCACCAGCTATTCTCAATAATTATTACATCACTATCTACATTACTTCATCTGCACTTCCTCAAAACCTCCCTACACAGATAACTAAGAAGCAAATTCCATCAAGAAATATTTCTGTTTCTCTTAGGATTCTTTTTACACAAGATAAAATGCACATTTAATTCTTTTATATTACCATATACCCATTCTGATAAAATTTCCCTGATGGGTCCACAGTTTTTTCAAGTTTACCAGAACCAATCTAAGTTGGTGGGTTTTTTTGTTTTATGCTTGTTTTTTGGTTTTGTTGTGGGGCCACACCTGGAAATGCTCAGAGGTTACTCCTGGCTATGAGCCGAGAAATTACTATGCCTGGCAGTGCTCAAGGAACCATATGGAAGGTCAGGAATAGGACCCAGGTTGGCTGCATGCAAGGAAAATGCACCCACTGTACGACTGCCTCAATCCAATCTATGTTTTATACATTGCAAAGGTTTGCCATATCTCTTTTAAGATTTCTTTTTTTTTTTTTTTTTTTTTTTTTTGCTTTTTGGGTCACACCCGGCGATGCTCAGGGGTTACTCCTGGCTCATGCACTCAGGAATCGCTCCTGGCGGTGCTCGGGGGACCCTATGGGATGCTGGGAATCGAACCTGTGTCGGCCATGTTGGTTGCATGCAAGGCAAATGCCCTACCTTCTGTGCTATTGCTCCAGCCCCTAAGATTTCTTTTACTCTATTTATACCTTCTTCATAAATTTTTTTCCGTAAATTAAGCATCTGTCATAGAGTTCTCAACAATTTTGCTAGCTACTTTCTAATATGCACCTCTTTCAACCTCATTTCTAGTAATCAGAAAAATCAGATAATCAGATTCATATCTGAATATCTGCTAAGATCATTTCATAGCAGACTGCATATTTCAACAGAAAATAAAAATTCTGGCCCCACGTATACATTTCTGGAAGGGATGTGTGTGTGTGTATGTGTGTATTTATGTAGAGTCACAACTGCCTCAATGTGTTATTTCATAGGAGGTTACAAAATTACATATCCTCCAATTCTGATTCTTCCTGGCTTTCAAACTTCTATAAAAAGTTTCCTCTTATCAATTCTTACTCATCCCGAAATAGACTGCATAGATAAGCAATTTGTAAAGGCAGTAAACCTCTCTATCCCTTAACTTACCAATATTCAAAATAATCATTTTCCTAACTCTCCAAAGAAAATCTGTAAGTTTTCCTTTCAAAGTATCATTATTAACTCATGAACAGGCTGGAGCGATAGCACAGAAGTAGGGCATTTGGCAGCCAGCCCGGCCAAGCCGGGTTCGATTTCTCCACCCCTCTTGGATAGCCCAGCAAGCTACTGAGAGTATCTCACCCACACGGCAAAGCCTGGCAAGCTACCCGCCACGTATTCAATATGCCAAACACAGTAACAACAAGTCTCAAAATGGAGACGTTACTGGGCCCGCTCGAGCAAGTCGATGAACAAGGGGAGGACAGACAGTGACAGACAGAATAGATATGTAATAGATGGCAATCTGTTGCAGTTATTACCCCATCCTTGTTCATGCTCCTTTATGATTTTTCTAAGCTAATTTTAATGAGGTGAAATAAAATCATTAGAATGCTTATGAAGAGTATCTTATAAGCAAGGAAGCCTGGATTTACATAGAAATTTGAGATGTTGGAGCCAGAGAGATCCAGTAGGTAGGGACCTTACCTTGCAAGGAGGCAAGTACAGTAGGTAGGGAGCTTGTCTTGCACAGGGCCGACCTAGGTCCAAACCCCAGCACCCCTTATGTCCCACAAGCCCCAACAGGAGTGATCCCTGAGTGCAGAACCAAGAGTAAGCACCGAGTTTTGCTGGTTGTGGCCCAAGAGAGACAAAAAATTAAATTTTCTAGTAGAAATTTTCAGTAAATGTGTAATAAACCCAGCTACATTGAAAAAGTAAATTTAAGAAGTTTACTACTAAAATGAATTTGAAACTACAGAAACAATTACTTTTCTACTCACTTCTCTCAAATCTTAAAACAGAGGAGTTGGAAAGATAATAAAGTGAGGGCCAAAGAGACAGCACAGCAGGTAGGGCGTTTGCCTTGCACATGGGCGTTTGCCGACCCAGGTTCCATCCTCAGCATACCGTTTGGTCCCCTGAGTACAGCAAAGAGTGATTCCCAGAGCTCAGAGCCAGAACGAAGCTCTGATCACTGCCAGGTGTGCCCCCACCCGCCCCCCTAAAACAAAAGATAATAGAGTGGGTAATGTGCTTGCCTTGCCCACAGTCAACGTGGGTTTGATCACTAGCACCAATTAAGGTCCCCTGAGCCCTGTCAGACCTAATTTCTGAGATAAGAGTGGATGTGGCCCCAAAATAAAACAATCTTCACAATCTAGCTATACTTCCAAAATGTAAGTCAAAAGAACAAAATAAGAAGGAAAAAAGATGCTAAGGTAACAAATGCATAGCACCATTCCATTCTTCCATTATATGAGTCAAAGAACTATTCACCAACAACAGAAATTGACAAATTAACCATGAGAATCAATTATGGGGGTCTTGCAAAACAGTAAGGGGCCATTTTGAGTAAAAAATTTATTTTAATAAAACCTACCAGAATATAATCAAGATGTCAAAGTTCAATAAGATATGGAATGAGCACTTCACAAGTTTATATTATTAGTTTATATTATAATATAAACATATAATAATACATATTTAAATATATTAAATTTTATATAATATAAATATATAATACGTAATTATATATAATTATTTCTATTATATTATTTTGGTGTTATTAGAAATATATATAATGTTATATATATGTTATATATAACATCAGCCAAGTGGCACAAATGCTGAACGACTTTGACCGTGAATGTGGAAAGGTCGGACTACAGCTGAATCTTATGAAGACAATGTCTATGAGAAACAGCCTTGTTCCTGACGCTCCATTCGCTCTCAACAGAACCACCATCTCTGAATGCAACAGTTATATATACCTAGGTCGAGAAATCAACATGATGAATGACCTGGCACCTGAGTTGCGCAGGAGGAAGAGAGCGGCTTGGAATGCCTTCAAGAGCATTGAAGAAATAACTAAAAGGACAAAGAACCTCCAGCTATGAGCACATCTCTTTGATTCCACTATTGTTCCTGCATTAACATATGCCTCAGAGACCTGGACCCTACGAAAACAGGATGAGAACGCTATTCGGGTCTCTCAAAGAGGAATCGAAAGAACTATGCTTGGAATATCTCGATTCACTCAAATGAGAGATAGAATCCGGAGTTCTGATCTTCGTCAACACTCAAGAATCAGGGATGCTGTCTCATTGCCAAGACATCAAAAATCAGATGGGCTGGACACGTAATGAGGTTTACAGACAACCGCTGGACTAGAGCCATTACTGATTGGATTCCACGGGACATCAAAAGATCACGTGGACGCCCACCTATAAGATGGTCAGACTTCTTCGTCAAGACCCTAAATGATCGGTTTGAGGCTCTGCATGTTCCTAGAACAAACAGATACCATTGGGCTACGTTAGCACGCAACCGGGATGAATGGAGACGTTACTGGCACCTGCTCGAATAAATCGATGAATAACGGGGATTAAGTGATAAGTGATTATATTATTGGTTTATGTTATTGGTGTTACTGGTCCTCGAATTCATGATAAAAAAAAAAGGAATCCACTTACACTCTTTTCTAGATATAAGTGCCTTAATAACTGTGAATGTTACACTTTTTTCAAGCTAAGAAGCACTAACCAGTGTCACAGAGTTTCTTAAACAATTCCCCAATGCCATGGCCTACGAGTTTACAAATGCAGTTTAGAAATAAAAAAAATGCATCTTCCAACTATACCGTTATGTGGCCTTCTAGATACCATTACTACAGAATATGGTATTCTAATTACCTCCAGCTATTGAATAAAAGCACATTTCAGTTATCAATTCATTTATACTATCTTTGCTACCTGGACTTAAGTAAGGTAAGGTGAAGTGTGGAACACATTCCACTCTCAAAGACTAAACATGCAGTGTGGGAAACCCTGGTTATTTCACACCAACAGCACTACACTCAAAGGCACTCTTCCTTCCAGATTCCCCAACTGAACTACAGAGACTCTCAGACTGATTTCTATTCTATGAATATTCCTGAGAAAGAATATTCTTAGCTTAAAATGCTTTTAAAGATGTGGCCTATCATCTATCTGCTGCTTGCAAACTGTGTCCCCATGCTGGGTTTGTTCAGTTTCTTGTGCTGGTACAGCTTCACCAACCATCATAGGGGTACATTTTGCTGTTCAGTCTGGTATTTTCTGGGTCATCTGATTCTTTTTGAAATAGGATCACCATCCTACATAACCTTGTCTATTTCCTGGAGGAGCAAGGAATGGTCAAATGAGCAACATAAGAAAAAAAAAGCTATTTTTAAAATGTGTTATGAACTCAGTTTAGTTTAATATGTCAAACGCTAAAGTATTACATGCAATTTTAGCACAGTCCATTTTTTGGAAGACTCTTGCTGAGGCTTGGCCTTCTTTAGTGATCTCCCAATCAATATGACCCTCACTTCATGTTCAAAAAATACTAAAGAAGAAAAGAAAAGGCAGCTGTCTGTTAGGTTATACAGGATTTATTTGGTATCTTCAAAAACCAATCTGAGAAAATTTTCCACTCACTGACTTTAGCTGAGCCACCAAGAAAACAAGAAAATCCTTCTGCAAAATTCTCAATAAGATGATATTATCTAAACACCTGAAGCATGAAACCTGGATTACAACAGCTGACAGAAAAAAAAAGTAATGTCTACAGAAACTAAATAAAAACACTGAAAAGTCTAACAATGTAATATTAACTTTAAAACTGGAAAAAGATTCCTGCAATTTTACAAAGCATAAACAAAGTTAAAAGCACCAATAAAGATAATTTTAACATAACTACTGAATTAAAAATAAAATTTAGAGCTTTTAATTTTCTTTATAATATTTATGTAAGTTAACTTTTATAACCTTAACAACACTATTTAATTTCCCATTTTCCACATGGCAGAAGTATGTTAAAGCAGACTGAAATTTCTACATGTCTGACTAGAAAGCTTCATACCTAAAGTAGAAGTAAATTTTGACAGAGTTATGACTTGAGTACAAAGAATTAAAATGTAACTAATAGTAATACCTTCACTTTATTTCCAACAGCCAAAAGGTGGGTGCTTCAATTCATCCTAGACTTTCTAATTCTCTGCAATAAATAGTAAACAAGGCCACAAATTATTCTCCCTCTCCATAGCCAATGTCGTTTGTAGTAAGTCTTCAATGCCTCTCCCAATTGGAGGTAGTTTATTTATCCACTCAGAGAAAATGGGTCCGCTCCTAATTTGCTGAGGCCACTGAAAATATCACCAAAAGGATTAAAAAGTGTTTACACAGGAGCTGCCCTTTCACACTGGAGATTTCCCAGTAAGAACTCCAAGTTCACTGCACATATAAAAGCACCTCAGCGGCCACACAAAGACATACCAAATCATCCTAAATGAAACCTCTAGGAACCAGTCAATACCAGCCAACTGGATTGGCTGAACCTAACCAAAACCTGCTGACCCAGGCACAGATAAAAAGACTCACTGACATTATCTATATTATCTCATCTGCATTACCATGGATATGGATAAAGCACCATATATCATGGTGTTTTAAACAACCAAGTGTGGAGTAATAACTGACAGAACAATGGAAAGCTCACATACTCACCTATCACTATTATTTATAGAACATTTACTCTATCACTGAATAAGCACCACTGGAAGCGGTGAATATTTAGTATTTATCCAATGATCATGACTCTACCAGACAGACCCTGCTGCTGACTCTCCTAACTGGAATAAGTGAAGAAGACATTTCAGAAGACAGAACAATGAACATGTAGTTACAATGGTTAATCTCAATAAGTATTTGAAGATCACAACCTGAAAATATTCTGCTTACTTTTTATTAACTTTCTTAGACAACACAATTTGAGAACTGCCTACAGAAAAAATATTAACGTCCCTAGCAACTTACTATGGTAAGGTATGGTAAAAGAAAAATCGAATTGCCCAAAATCCTACCTTCCTAAAAATGTTTCATTTCAGAGAATATCACATCAATAAGCAAAGCAACTCACATCAATATCACATCAATAAGCAAAGCCACAATAGGTATTACCCCCCCCCCCCCCAAAATAGTGCCTGCCATAGGCAGGCTGAGGAACAGGGACAGGAGAGAAACTGGGAACCTTGATGGAGGGAAATGGACACTGCTGAAGAGCCTACTGTTGACATACTGTCTGCCTGAAACTCAATCAGGAATAACTTTGGAACTTTGGAATTCACAGTATTTCAATAGGGAAAAAAATGTTTTGTTGTTTTGTTTTTGTGCCACACCCAGCAATGCTGAGGGGTTACTCCTGGATCTGCACTCAGGAATTATGCCTGGCTGTGCTCAGGGGACCATATAGGATGCCAAGGATCGAACCTGCCTTAGTCAGGTGAAAGGCAAATGCCCTACGCAGTATACTATCACTCTGGCCCCCTAGGAAAAAAAATTCTTTTAAAAATATAAGTCAAAAGAGTATCAGAAGTGACAGAATTAGGAATAATCATAGCAGCAATTATCCAGAGTGAAAGAAGAAAATATTTCAAAAGCATAGCAGAAAATTAGAGATAGTAGTGGTAGATCTTGGCAGAAATAAGTGAAGGAGTCAGGATAGTATGTAGCAAGAACACTTACAGTGTAGGGAATCTTTCACTCATTTAACAACTATTAATTATCGGCTACATGGAAGGCATAGATACCTTGCACTAAGATTTTTTGGTAAATAAGAAAAATATGGTCTCCTTTCTCACAAAGCTTATAATCTAAAGAAGAAAACTATTGTTCATACTATCAGTTGTATGATTTTTACTGGGACACATTAAGTAGTAAGCATTTCTAAGGATAAGTATATAATTATCCTACATAAATAAGGGCTTCAGAAACATGCAATTAGTAATGAACTAAATCTACAGTTTTAAAACCTACACAATATCTTACATGTTACACAATTCAGGATAATTACACTTTAAAAGAGTTTCATCATTAACCAAAAATTTAAATACCTTACCTCCCATTAGAAAAATAACACATTTCCCATATTTATTCAATTTAAGGTTCCTTAATTACAAGAGACACCTGAATTTTCAAGTCATATGCTTCCTCTAAACAAGAGTATTTCAAAGCGTTCAAAAACCCTCAAAAATAATCATTGAAACACCAAACTGACTTTTAGACAAGAAATTAGATAATAATTTCATCAAGATATAAATGTCAATTTCTATTAAATGCTGCTAAAGATCAGTTGTATAACCTTTAAAAAAATGAATTAATTCTGAAGTTGATTCAAATATGAAATTCCCAAAAAACTTTTCCATTAGGAAATGAACAAGTAGAGTTTTTTTTTTTAATTTTTATTAGTGAAACACCATGAGGTACAGTGGTAGCCTTACAAATTTTTGTGCTTGGGTTTCAGTTATACAACGATCGACAAGTAGAGTTTCTTACCTGTAGTCATCTAACTGGACCAGAAATCGTACAATGTCATGATGTGCTTTTAGTACAAGTAGTTCAGTGTAGGGATTCTGGGTTTGTTCTTCACCTATCGTCTGTAAAGGAGATTTCTTATATTGAAAAAAAAAGGCAAAAATAAAAGAGAGAAGAGAGAAAAAAATGAAATGATTTATGATGAAAGACCATACTGGAATCAAACTTTATTAAGAACACAAGATTTTAAAAAGCTGCATGCTCTAATATAACATTTCCTCCGATAACAACCAACGGCGTACTTAAATGAACATTTCTCTGACAATAAAATCATACAATAAATTTTTGTATTTTCAAGGCACATTCTATTTACCAAACGGATGTATTTTACAGAAGTTACACCTCAAAATACCTGACCTTTAAAAAAAGAGAGATAGTACAGCGGGTAGGACCTTTGTCGACATTGCACGAAGCCAATGGGTCCCCTGCGTCTCACCAGGAGTGACCCCTGACCACAAAGTCAGGAGTGCTTAGCACTGTCCTGAGCACTGCCAGGTGTGACCCCAAAACAGAAAACAAAACGGAAAGAAATGAATGGACGAGCCAAATTCAATACTTAGATCATATATTTCTCAATTAAAAATTGAGAGAATAAACACCCCGTTGAGTTCACCCACCTCCTTGAGTTCACTCAACATGTTCACTAAATTTGAATAGAGGAATGAATAAAATCATTTATATCAGTGGATTCAATCTGGGAAAATATAATCTTGATGATAATTGCAAAAGAAGTATTCAGTGGCAATTCACTTGCCAGACACTGAACAAAGTACATATGGCATATAATTCATAATAATTCATTCTGGAAGGTGGTTGTTAAGTAAACTCCCCTTCTATTGTTAAATGCAGTAGTACTTCATGGGGGAAAAAAACACCCTACATCTCAAACGTGACACCACTTACAATCCAGACCAGTTAACTGTTGCTGAGACACTATCTTAGGCACTGGAGAATATTCAGCAGCATCCCAAGCCTCTACAGACTAGATACCAGTGAAAACCAAATATTTTCCCCAAAGTTGCGACAATCAAAATATCTCCACTCATTACTGTTTCCATCGGAGCTAGGTGGGAGGGTACTGAAGTGACAGATGAGGATTAAGGCTCCAATCATACAGGTGGCTGACCTAGTCCCCTCCAATGTATATGGTCCCCCCTGTACTTGCCAAGAGGGATCCCTGAGCACAGAGCCAGGAGTAAGCCCTGAGCACCACCTGTGGCCCAAAAACTAAAATAAAATTTTAAAGACATCAACAAACGTCCCTGAAAGGGATAAAATGTCAGCAGAAACACTGCTTAAACTAGAAAGTTGGGAACAAAGTTCTTTCATAAATAAGGGGATATCACTGGTCTGATAAATTCGGTAGTTTATACTTTTCATATTGAACGTGTACAATTTAACATGCATGTTTTCCAAAAATACTCAAACCAAAGCAGTAATTTATCCCATCTACGTAGCATTTAGTATGACGAGAAAACCAAAACCGAATCTGAAAACTCTTTACCCCTTCCTTCAAATTAAAATCTGCTAGATACAGCACAACATTCAATTCTTCGATTAACTGAGCTAATACAGAACTGTCCTGTATATACTGTACTACTCAATTCTTCACGTTTTCCCATTATCTTCAGGACTTCGGCCCATCTGAAATGCACCTAGTTGGAAGAAACACTTTGTTTTTACAACAGACCAAACTCAACTACACATACGTGGGGAAGTTAAAACTGGGAAGTGAGGAGGCCCTTGTTATCCAGAAGCCAAGTCAAAATCCCTAACCACCAATATAACTGTGTCCTGGAAGAAATACAAAGAAACACTCATTCCCTTCATCTGTAGCACGGGAAGCAGGCTCTGGGCCGTCCCGTTTCAAAAACTCCAGAATGTGTAACATTTGTAACACTGCAAATGCAAACCTCATTAAGTTTCAATCACACCGTGGCGGTGCAAGAAAACAAAACAAAAACAACACGTGAGGCTCGGTTTGGAAACTGGGTTGGTGAATCGGAGAGTCACTACGCAGACTTTACAGGTCAGGGCAAAGGGAGCAGGGGGCGGGGGTCTTCGCGGCGGGATAGGTGGAGTTCACACTCGGAGCGCTCGCGCCAAGTCAGGTGCCCAGCAGCCAGGAGGCATCGGCCGGGGAGCTGGTCCCGGGACTGGGGTCCTTTTTTTCGTTTGTTTTGTTCTGTTTTGTTTTGGAAACCCCAAAGGAGGCCGGTTCTGGGAGCGCCTGGAGCTGAACCCCTTTGGGGTTCCTCCGCCCGCGTCTCCGCCGCCCCGGCCCGGGGGGCCCCTTTACCTCGGTCAGCCCCTGGGGTTCGCGGCCTCCCCCGATCAGCCAGCGCAACATCCGGGCAGCGGCCGCGGGCAGCCTCGGCCTCCTCCTCCTCCTCCTCCTCCTCCCCGCGGAGCTACGCCTCCGAGATCGGCCGGGATCGTCGCCGCCCGGGATCTGCCCGCGGGACTGACGACGGGACAGAAGCCGGCGCGCTGGGGGAGGTTTTTGTCCCCACGGCGCTCCCGTACTTGGAACCACTGGGCCCGGCTCGGGGCGCGGCGCGGGGGAAGCGGCAGCCCCACGGCGAGGGCGGCGCTCAGTGAGCACGCGCGTACGGGCGGGGGCCGGGGGGCGTGGCCGGCCCGGTGCGCTCGGCCTCGGCAGCTCTAGCGACCCCTGGTGGGCGCGCGGTGCTCGGTGGAGAAGGGGCGGTGTGCGGAAGGAGTTGAGTTTTGTCTTGGATTCATTCTTCAATCTAATGTTCAACTAGTTACTCCTATTAGGTTCCATTTCTGTAATTTATTTCCACGAACGTTTTTTGACTTAACTATTACAGTTTTTCTGAATCATGACGTATTTTTCAAGATTTTGAACGGTGTGTAACAAAGCACCCAATTTTAAATATTAAATATGCAGGCGACAAATCATAGAGGGATATATATATATATACTTATATACACATTTTCCGTCCCTCTTGGAGAGCCCGGCAAGCTACTGAGAGTATCCTGACCGCAAGACAGAGTCTGACAAGCCACTAAAACTGTAACAATAAGGGGTCTCATTACCCTGACCCTGAAAGAGCCTCCAACATGGCAGAGTTGTGAAGGACAAGAGGAGAGGCTGTTAAAATCTCAGGGCTGGGACTGTAGGATAACACTCTTTTGTCCTTCCTCAGGTAGCTTAGGTTTGTCAGGTCACACCCATCTAAGGACACTGAACTTGTATTGTAAGCAATGTCCTTTCTGTGTGGACACAGGAAGACAGTTAATATTATGCTTTGTAACTTGGGAGTTGATTGACTCCGAATAATATTTACTCCTGGGCATCTGATTTCTTGACTCAGTTGCCCTTAGTTCCTAGCACCCCAAAAGCAGGGTCCCGACGAGGGACTGAATGGACCCAGGGCAAGCAGTGAGCTACCCTGGCATCGAAATGGGCTAGGCCAAAGAGCCACGATACTCAACTATAAGTTGAGGGCATGATCATGGACAAATGCTGTCATGATCCAAAAGTAAGTAACGACGAGACTAGGACCCTGCTGGAGCTAGGAAGATTAACCTGGCCTGCAAAATGTATAGTGAGATGTTCTCAGGAAGAACCAAACTAAATTTATATCTCTCACTGTGCTCATACAGAATGACATTGCTAGAAATATTAGAAGTAGATTATTACAACTATTTAAGTAAATTACTAACTGAGGGAAGAACACACCCTTGTTGGGATCCCACCCTTGGGCGGATCTCCTAGTAATCTGAAGTAATCTCTGTAGATGAGATTTTATCCTTGAGTCAATCTCCCGGAGGAGTGGTCTTACCTCTCTTTGTTGATTCGTCAGTATTCAACCCACCTTTATGTCACCGCCTTATGTGACTGCTATATAAACTAAGACGTAAGCTCGGAAAGGGAGTCAGAAGTGAGAGAGCTCAGGCTCCAGAGATCCAGAGTCAGAGCCAGAAGGAGAGAGGTTCCAAGATTTGGGCCCAGGAGAGAAGGAGGCAGAGAAAGATAGGAGTGAAGAGGATTGGAATATACTACTATTGATATAGACCGGCCTGGCCCTCGTTTCTTCTTCGTCTGCCCTTGGCCAACAGCCATTCTGATCCAGGCCACACACAGCGGCTCAAGAGCTCCGAACGCAGGCGGTAAGACAGTGTCATCCAGTGAGCCCGTGAACACACAACCTTCGGTGTGATAAGATTTTACATGGGACGAATGGAGATGTTACTAGTGTCTGCTGGAGAAAGTTGATGAACAAATGGGATGACAGTGACAATGATAGCACTTGGGCAAGGAACCCCTCACCACCATTCCCTCCCTCTCCCCCCATCCTCAGTGCCCTAAGAGGCTGCCTGGAGAAAGTGTAATTCAAAGAGCCTTCTGTATCCAGACTAACCCAGTGGCAGGTGTGTCTAGAAAGAGTCTGGTCACTGTTTACGTGGACTAACAGAGAAGGGGCACCACTCTGGACAAGAGTTGGGTATGAAGGCAAAGTGATCCACAGGATACCGCTTTCAGTAACAGTATCTCAAACCTTAGGGCCTGAAAGGAAAAAATGGGGAGGGATGTAGGATTACATTGGTTTGTCTTTTCTCCCTTGCCACAGGGAGCTTAGGTTTATTGGCTTACACCCGTAACAGTGCTCCCGAGGCACTCCCATTCCTCTGTGTTTATCTTTAACCTCTCCCCTGTGCTCTCTTCCCCAATCGGTTAATCACCTATGTTCCCAAATCAGACCCTATTATGACTTGTAAAGTCAGATTCTTCAGAGATCTCTGAATTCTGTACTTATAAATGAAATATTGCTTTTCTCCTTCCCTTATATTCTTTGCATAGTTTACTATAGAGCAACGCCCTTTTTATATAGACACAGGAAGACCGTTAATGCTATGCTTTTGTAACATGGGAGTTAATTGACTTTGAATAATTTTTACTCCTGGGCATCTGTCATATGTACTTGGCTTAAGCCTCAGTTGCCCTTAGTTCCTAGCACCCCAAAAACAGTGTCCTGACGAAGGGACTGGATGGACCCAGGGTAAGCTGTGAGCTACCCTGGCATCAAAATGGAACAGGCCAAGCATCATAATACTTAACTATAAGTTATGAGCACAGTCATGAACAAATTCTGTCATGATCCAAAGATTAACAACTGGATAAGGACCCTGCTAGGGTTCGGAAAGAATTATCTGGCCTGAGCACTGTAGTCTGGGATCTATAGTGAGATGTTCCCAGGAGAGCCACCCCACAGGCTTAATATATCTCTTACTGTGTCAATACAAAATGACTAAAAATCACGGTCACAGTCCTCCCGTTGTTCATCGATTTGCTCGAGCGGTCCCAGTAATGTCTCCATCATGAGACTTGTTGTTACTGTGTTTGGCATATCGAATACGTCACGGGGAGCTTGCCAGGCTCTGCCGTGCAGGCGAGATACTTCGGTAGCTTTCCGGGCTCTCCGAGAGGGGCGGAGGAATCGAACTCAGGTCGGCCATGTTGGCCACTTGTAAGGCAAACACCCTACTGCTGTGCTATCGCTCCAGCCCAACTAAAAATATTATTAAGTAAAATCTAAAATGATTGTTTATGGATTAAATATGGCCATTGGTGAAACTCTACCCTTGAGCGGATCTCCTGGCAGGAGATCTTTGTCTTAGATGAGCTTCCCTGGAAGGAAGGACTTTACATATGTTGATTGTGCTATCTCACCTAGGTGTAGTTGCTACCCCCAATGCTTGGAAGTTGGGCTCTAGACTGAGGCTGTGAGACAGAGCGTGGAGAGACGGGGACAGGAGGAGACAGAAAGGAGGGGCAGCGTGAGACTGGAATGGGGCACTTAGTGAGACTGGAACAGACGCACGGGGAGAAAGGAATAAATGGCAACTGATCACCAACCAGCCTGGCAGCCTGTTCCCTCCTTCATGCATCTGTTGGCAGCAGCAGCAGGCTGGGGTGGAGAGTAGCTCATGGCCATTGAACACACGTGGCAAGAGAGAGAGCCCCGCTGCAACACTCGCTCATTTGTTTTGTGATTACACAGAGGGGGAGAAGAGAAAACAAGGAAAGGCAACTGCCATAGAGGTAGGCTGGGAGATGGGGAGTAGTGGTAGGGGAACTGGGGACACTGGTCGTGAGAAATGGACATTGGAGAAGGGTCGGGTGTTGGAATATTGTATGGCCGAAGGTCATGAACAGCTTTTTTTAACTGTGTATCTCACAGTTAATCAATTAGAAAAATTTTAATTAAAAAATATGTCTGCTGTCAACCTAAAGTTTTCATGAATCCTTACAGAAATTCCATTATCCTTACTTCATTAATTAAAAAAAGAGAGAGGATAGTTTTTCTAGAGCTAACAGATAGGAAGTAGCTACCCAGAGAATAAAGTCCAGTCTGCAAAACTAGTGCTTTTGCCTGATCATCTGAACCCCATATATGTTTGTTGGATTAATACATTGGTTGGGAAACGCATAGTAGGTCTCTACAAGAATTTTTGTTTACTAATTTATAGATTAGAATTATAGATTAGAATTTCTTGGAGTTAAGAATTCCAGACACCCAGATCCAAGAGACTGAATGGGCCCCAGTGAAAATCAAACCAAACAGAAAAATTCTAAGTCACACTGCACTCAGAATGACAAAAGCCAATAAGACAAAACTATTGAAAGCAGCAAGATCAAAGAAGGAAATTGCAAAGCATCACAGCAGATCTATCAAATGAAACTCTACAGATCAGAAGAGACTAGTGGGATATAGTAAAAATATAATAATAATAGATGAAACGAACACCTCAGTAAGAATACTCTATCCAGCTAATCATTCAGATTTGAAGGAATTGTGCAAGACTTCATAGACAAGCAACAGCTCAGGCAGCTACTAGCCTTATAACCAGTTTTGCAAGAAGCATTATCAGAGTTTCTTTAAAGACAAATTTCTTACCGTTTTGCCACTGAGTATGACATTCATTCATAACACTTATGATTGCCTGTAACAGATTAAGAATGGTGTGCTTATTGCTAACTTGCTAAGAGTTACTTTGTAATGTGAATGTTTCATTTATTTTGATATTCTTTCTATGTCTTTTCAGGTGGCGTTTTTAGATTTATGGAAATTTTTCTTTTACTTACTAGTGCAGATACTTAGACTTTATCTTTAATATGTTCCAAAATAAAACCAACATTACATTTTATGTATAAAACAGATTTTTGCAACTTTATAGACCTGTTCAGGATTTTTTTTTGTTCAGGTTTTTTTAAAACATTTTTAAATATTCTCTTAATTCTTGCTAAATCATATACTTGTAGATTTAACTAATACATGCAAACTTTAAAATGTATTAATTAGCCCTAGGTGTGCAATGACGGATACCAGATCATGAAGATATGGTATGTATACACAACTGTAAAGGATGATGAAATCATGCAATCCACTGCAACATGGATGGAACTGAAAGATGTCATGTTAAATAAAGTAAGCCAGAGAAGAAGGATAAACACAGTATGATATCACTTATATGTGGTACTTAGAATAACCAGACGAGGGAATGCAGTGTTCTAAAAGGTGGATGACCATATCAACCTTGGTCCCAGAGTGTGGGGATGACAAGGAATGAAGCGTACGGGAGGGGAAGAAGAGACAGATGAGAAGCAACAGGGGCCAGGTCAGGGAATTAAGGTCCAAAGACAGTGTTACGGAATGATAAAACCAAATATCCAAACCACAGAGTCAAAAAACTGAAATCAAGAAACCCAAACTTTAACAACTAAACTTAGAAAGATGTCTGTCAAGGAGCAAACTGGCGAGTGGGGTAGATGGGAGGGAACATGGGAACATTGGTGCAGGGAAGTTGACACTGGTGGTGGGATCAATACTTCAATATAGTATGTCTAAGACTCAACTATTAATAACTTTGTAAATCATGGTGCTTTAATAAAAAAATGAAATGTACTAGCACAGAATTACTCATACTATTGATTTTTAAATTTACATCTGTAACAAGGGTCAGGATGAATGGTCCATGATTGAAAGTCTGCCTCAAGGAATGGGGAAGAGGCAGTTTGGAAAGATAAGGGACCATTAAGACAATGATGGTTGGAAGGGATTGCTCTGGATGGTATCCTGCCCCCACGGCAGAGTCTGGCAAACTCCCCGTGCCGTATTCAACATCCTGTCAATGGCTAAACCCAGAGACTATAAAACCCAGCACCCGGAAGAGAACAGCACAGAGTCTCCTGCCTCAGCACCTGGCTGTCCTCACTGGGGCCACTGAGAGGAGGGTGGGTTGAGTTTTTTCCCCACCCTGAGCAAAATCCTGGCAGCTGAAGACCTCCAGTTCTAGCCACAGCCATGCTTAAGACCACTCTCCACCCGTTTGGACGAGCCTCACGCATGAAGGAACCGGCAGAGGAACCCAGGTGTGTGGGACCTGGGGTGTAGATCTCCAAGCCTGCTCGGATTGGGACTGGGACCTCCTCCACCCAGATCCCCTGTCTTCCAGTATGTAGGCATTACACCCACCAACTGCCCCCGGTGCTGTGTAATCCCAGCAACAGCCAAGACTCAGAGACTATAAAACCCAGCTCCCGGAAGCACAACATCTTATTATCTAGTTCTTACTCTGGAGAACCGGCAGGCTACCAAAAGAATCCTGCCCACTCGGCAGAGCCTGGCAAACTCCCCGTGGCGTATTCAATATGCCAAAAACCAGGAACAATGATGGGTCTCATTCTCCTGACCCTGGACGGGCCTCGAATGTGGCACTTTCTAAAATCTCAGGGCTAGGACGAAGGAGACGTTACTGGTGCCTGCTCGAGGAAATCGATGAACGACAGGATGACTGTGATACAGTGATACGGCTCTGGATGGGAGATGTGTGCTGAAAGTTGGCAAAGGACCAAATATGATGGCCTCTCAGTATGTATATTGCAAACCATAATACCCTAAAGAAGAGGGGGGAGAGAGAGGGGGGGAGAGGGAGAGAGAGAGAGAAAGGGAGAGAAAGAAGAAAAGTGGCTACTCTAGAGGCAGGCTGGGGGGGACGGTGGATGGCAGAAGGGATATTGGGAATATTGATGGTGGGAAATGTACACTGGTGGAGGGATGGGTTTTGGAACATTGTATGATTGAAACTCAATCATGAAAGTTTTGTAAGTGTATCTGATATATCTCTTTAATTTTTATCTAATTAAAAAATTAAAAATAAATTTGTATATATGTAAAAATAAGATAATCTTGTTTTTGAATAAAGATTTATCAACTTATTATTGCTTTACAATTTTAGGAATTTCAGAAGTTTAGCTTTGTTCATCTATATGCATATAATTTTTACCACCTCCACAATCTGAAAATAATATGTGAAATATAAAGAAACATTAAAAGGGAGTAAGAAACAGCCAAAGGCATCAGAACTGAAGAGTCAGTCTATAGAACGGATCCTATGGAGAGGGGTGGGGTCTTTGGGACACTAATGCATCCATGTTGGTGGTTGTAATTTGGAATAATATATGCATGAAACCATCATTAGCATATTTTAAGTCATAGTAGTGCAATAAAAATGGGGAAAACAAATGGAAAGTTTAAAATTTGTTTTTAAAAAGCACTCAAAGTAACATAATGAAAAACAAAAGAAATGCATGGCTTATTCCAAGGAACAAAATTAACTAAAATTACTATGAAAAAGGGCTAGAGCGATAGAACAGTGGGTAGGGCTTTTGCTTTGCACATGACCGACCCGGGTTTGATTCCTCCATCCCTCTCAGAGAGCCTGGCAAACTACCGAGAGTATACCGCCCACACGGTAGAGCTTGGCAAGCTACCTGTGACATATTCGATATGCCAAAAACAGTAACAAGTCTCACAATGGAGACATTACTGGTGCCCAATTGGGCAAATAGATGAACAATAGGAGGACAGTGCTACAGTGCTACTATGAAAAAGCCTAACATTAAACTCACTAGACAATGATCTTGGGCTGGAGTGATAGCACAGCGGGTAAGGTGTTTGCCTTGCACACGGCCGATCCGGGTTCAATTCCTCTGCCCCTTTTGGAGAGCCCCGCAAGCTACTGAGAGTATCTCACCTGCACGGCAAAGCCTAGCAGACTACCCGTGACATATTCGATATGCCAAAAACAGTAACAACTGGCATACTGTCCTCCCATTGTTCATCGATTTGCTCCAGTGGGTCCAGTAATATCTCCACTGTGATACTTGTTACTGTGTTTGGCATATTGAGTACCGTCATGGAGGAATTAACCCGGCTCTGCCAGGCCAGCCACACACAAGGCAAACGCCCTACCACTGTGCTATCTCTCCAGACCCAACAGTAACAAGTCTCACAATTTGTTGTGAGACTTTGCTGGTGCCATCTGGAGCAAATCCATGAACAATGGGAGGACAGTGCTACAGTGTTACAGACGATGATCTTAAAACAGCTTCTTACAGATGGTTAAAGAGATAAAGGGATATATGAACAGAGTCATAAAAGTAACATCGGAACAAAATGAGACTATTGCTTAAAAGAGAAACATTATAGAAAGGAATTGGGAGAAAGTGTCAGGTGGAAAAATATAACTTTAATAAGGGCAAGGAGATTTAGAAAGGTAGAAAAATGTAGCTTTAATAAGGGCAAGAAGGATTAGCCTACAGTTGGAAGCCTGCCTCAAGTGCTGGGGCAGAAGGCAGTTGGGATAGAGAAGGGACCATTATGACAAAGACAGTTGGAAGTGGTCACTCTGGAAAGGAACTGTGTGCTGAAAGTAGGTAAAGGAACAAACATGATAACCTCTCAGTATCTATGTTGCAGACCATAGTGCCTGGAAGGAGTGGGGGGAGAAGGGGAGAGAGATGGAGAGAAGGAAAGTGCCTGCCATAGAGCCATAGAGGCAGGCTGGCGGTGGGGGGTGGGGGAGTGTCAGGAGGGAAACTAGGGTCGTTGGTGTTGGGAAATGGACACTGGTGGAGGGATGGCTGTTGGATCATTGTATGACTAAAACCTGATCATGATCAGCCTTGTAACTATGTATCTCATGACTCAATTAAAACAAAAATAAAAGTAAAGAAATATACTTAGAAATTCACCAAAAGGGGTCAAAAGCAATCTGAGCAGACAAAGGAGATTTAAAAAAGAGAGAGGGAGGGAGGGAGAGAGAGAATTAATATAGATGACTGAAAAGAGACTGGCTGAAATTATCAAGTATGAGGAACACAAATAAAAAAGAACAAAAAAAAAATGAATAGAACCTAAAGCATCTGTGGAACGCCACTAATTGGATCAGGATCAAGATCATCCTGTTGTTCGTTGATTGCCTCGAGCAGGCACCAGTAACATCTTCTTCCTAGCCCTGAGATTTTGAAAAGATGCTCTTTTAAATGCTCTTTCAGGGTTAGGAGAATGAGACCCATCATTGTTACTGGTATTTGACATATTGAGTATGACACGGGGAGTTTGCCAGACTCTGCTGTGTGGACAGGATACTTTCGGTAGCCTGCCGCGTTCTCCAAAGTAAGAACGAGATAATAAGATGTTGCACGGTGAATACAGGAGCTGGGTTTTATAGTCTCTGGGTCTTGGCCATGGATGGGACCACCTGGCACCAGCAGCAGCTGGTGGGTGTGACGCCTACCTACTGGAAGATGGGGGATCTGGGTGGAGAAGGCCCAGTCCCGATCTGAGCAGGCTTGGAGATCTCAGCGCCGGGACCCAAGTGCCTGGGTTCCTCTGCCGGTTCCTTCATGCATGAGGCTTGTCCAAACATGTGGAGAGTGGTCTCAGCATGGCAGTGGCTGGTTCTGGAGGTCTTTGGCTGCCAGGGCTCTGCTCGGGGAGGGGAGGGAAACTCAACCCGCCCCCTCCAACGGGCCCTGGTGAGGACAGCCAGGCACAGGGGCAGGAGACTCTGCCACTAATTGGATATCAACGTATAAATTTTGTCAGTCCAATAATGCAAAGAGAGAGACCTGAGCAATAATACAGCAGGTAAGGTGCTTGCCTTGCAAGGCCTGACCCAGTTTCAGTCTCCGACACCACATATGGTCACCTGAGTCCACCAGGAGTAAACCCTGAGTGCAGAGGCAGGCAGAAACCCTGAGCACTGCTGGATGCGGGGAAAAAAAAAAAGCAAAGATAGAGATATAGGGGCAGAACACATAATTGAAGAAATAATGGGTAAAAACTTTCCTCTTTTGATGAGTCTGAAAATCCAAGATCAGTGATTTCTAAGAAGAATAAAAATGGAAACCCACACTGAGACACATTAGCATCAAGTTATTAAAACAAACAAAGAGACTCTGAAAAGGAGTAAACGACTGGTTACATACAAGGGGGGTTCAATATATCAGTTTCTCATCAGAAACCTTCAGAGCAAGAGGTAGTGCCACTGTCACCATCAGATGACCAGGTTCAATTGCTGGCACCCCATAAGGTCCCCGAGCCTACCAGGAGTGAACCCTGAAGGCTTCCCCATACTTCCGATATGCACAGGGCTTCTGCATTCTGGTGTGCGCTGAAAAGTCAACTATTAATTACTTTGCAAATCTGTGTCTGGCTAGAAAATATTTAATTATAATAAAAAGCTATATTAAAAAGCAATTTTCTTACTGATAGAACATATAACAGCAATTCATTTTATTGGTGGAGACCTTCCTGCTCATAACTATGAATCCTCTTCTCCAATCTAAACTGATTTTTGAAGTCTAGTGCTCTGCCGTCACCCCAGAATTCCTCTGCCATCTTCCTGGAATTCCCTTGTTTTAGAGTTCCCAGCAATTCTACTTATATGTACATAACCAAGAAAAGTGAGAACACATCTTTATGCAGAAGAAACATACACAAACATGTTTGTAGAAACAATCATCACAATACACAAAGGGGGTAAAAAATTAAAATGCCCATCAGTAGAAAAACGAATAAACAAAACTTGGCATATCCATACAGCAGAGTATTGTTCAGCCATAAAAAGGAACGGAATGCTAATAATGCTTTTTCATTTTCATTTCATCATCCTGTTATTCGTCGATTGCCTCGAGCAGGCCCCAGTAACGTCTCTTTCATCCTAGCCCTGAGATTATATTTAAGGCTATTTAGGAGAATGAGACCCATCATTGTTACTGGTATCTGGCATATTTGGTACGCCACGGGGAGTTTGCCAGACTCTGCCCTGTGGGCAGGCTACATTCGATAGCCTGCAAGTTTGTACAAAGTAGTAAATGTACTACTTTGTACAAACTTGCTAATAATGCTACACTTGGATAAATCATGACAAGTTTGCTTAGTGAAAGGAGCTGGTCACAAAAACCATATTATATGGTTTCATTCATATGAAAGTCCAGAATCTTGAAATTTATTGAAAAAAAAAAGTAAATAAGTGATTTTGGGAGGGCTTGGTTCCCAAACTTAACTTGCCTACTACCTTCTTTTCAGAAAAAAAAAAACACTCAGTGTTCCCATGAAAATCTACCCTCTTTAACAAATAGAAAGTGCCTTCTGCTACAGTGGTTACTCCCACACTCAGACCCTGGAGCATGCCAGTGCCTCACCGCCACCAGCTGACAGCATCACCCACTTTAGGAAACCAGAGCTATGGGGAGAAGCAAGTGAAGGTAATAGAAACTAAAGTACACAAGATTTCTTGAATATAAGAGTATTCTAAAATTGGGTACAGTAACAGCTGCACATATCTGTAAATACATTTTAAAACCATTGCATTGTCCACTTAAAATGTGTGTATTGTATGTGATTAATGTGTCAATAAGGCCACGCCTAAAATTTAGGCCCCTCTGATACTTACTGACAATCTAAAATTTGCTGCCATATAAGAGTAACCAACTTTGCCTCGCTTCTCCTTGAGCAGGATTGGGTCTCCTTGCCCTTTCTAACCATATGCTAGCATGGAACCAGCATCACCAGGGTTAGATCAGAACATGATTCACCCCACAGGAGACAGGTAAGCAACTATGTAAAATTAAGGTTTTGAAGGAGGGGCTGACTGTGGCAGAGGCCAGCAAGGAGATAGTATAGGGGTTAGGGTTCACATCTCGCATGTGCCTGCCCCTGGTATAATTCTCAGTACCACATGCCCTTCCGACCACTGGGCATTGCTGGATACAGCCTTGGAGGCACCAGAGCACTGCTGAGGTGTCCTGGTAGTTCTCAACACTACAGAGCCGAAGCAGTTCTAGAACCTGAGGCCTTAGCCCTGAACTGCCAGGATTGAGGGTTGTCAGGAGTGGCCCCTCGGCCCCCTGAGCACTGCTTGAGAAGGCCCCCACCACCAAAAATATGTTTTCCATACACTTACTTAGCACAAGATCCCTTTCCATTATCCTAACTTTTCCTAAAATCACTCTTTGAGACTGGCAGATATTTTTAAAAAAAAACAATAACAACAACAACAAAAAACCCACCGGCTACAATTTAACAGATAATGAAATTAAGCCTCAAAGATGTGAAGTAATATAATCATGGTGACACTGCCTGTTAAGTGACAGAGCCAGGACTCAAACTCAAATTTTTCTGAATTAAGATTTTAAATATATATTAGAAACCATACCCGTACTAATTAGGATCTGTACCCAGCACTTTGTCAGTCATGATAGAAAATCCCACTAAAACACCCTCAACAGATCAGGATCCTATGCGATGTTTTCTCTCCCTTTGCCCTCTAACAGACACATCTGCTCACTCTCTCACCTAATCTCTTCTGAACAAATTCCACTGCATCAATATATCCTGTGCTCTAATTCAAACAGTGAATTGCTCAGCTAAGGATTCAGCATTCCTACTAACAAGTTTGTTGTATGTTTTATGGAATTAGAATGCAGCAAAATTTTAAATTGAGTTCTCTCTCTATCCTTAATGGCTTTTCATTCATGATTATAGTATTTGTAATGAGTGCATTGGTGATGACAGAAATCCACCATAACATATTTCATTGTCTGAATTAGCTCCAGACTTTTATTTAATGACTTATTAATCAAACACAGTCAGTCAATAGTGTATCACATTAAATCTCTGAACAACACAAGCAAAGAGTTTTTATTTTCTCGGCGTGTAACCATAGTGCAATCTCTAGCAATATGAGTGTGGTCAAACATCCATCCACAGTTCTATTACATCTGCAGCTCTATTAGTAAAGGTCAGCTTAGGTCAGTTCACTGTCAGAGCTAGAAAGTTGCAAGAATAGATGAGCTTAATTGCTTTATTGTTACTATCACTAAACCTGTTTAGAATTCTGGTACATAAAGCTACCTTAGATATTAAATCTTCGTTTAAGCTCCCAGGTAGTATTGGTTAAGTTTGGGTTCTTACCCATAAACCACCTTTAACTATTAATACTACTGATGAGCACATTTAAGATACTTCATAAATCAGCAATGGGTAATGTATATTACAATTATTTTACCACCTATTTCTCTTATACCATCCTTTAGTGATCAATCAATAAGTATAATATTCCATTGGACATAAAAAATCCTGCAACTATCTATACAGAACAACAATATTATGCTTTTAGCTAGGGGAAAACTAAAATGAATTTATAATTTTACTAGTTTACTTCTTTGTATAGACCAGTGATTCTCAACTTTGCTGCACACCACAATTACTGAGAGAGCTGCAAAGAATACTGATGACTAGGGTCAGAGAGCTAGTACAGAGGTTAAGGCACTTGCATTGCTTGTGGTCATTCTCTGAACATCACTGGGAGAGAGAGCACAGAACTGGGAGTAGAACCCCAAGCATCCCAAGGAATGGGAAAGCAACCCCCCTTCAATAATATTTACATATTATGACTTAGTAGAGGAGTGCCTGACTTGTAGGTCTACAAACTGGGGTTTGATCCCCAACACCACATATAAATTGATGCTTGGATTCCACCCAGAATCCAATCTAATCATTACATAGTATAATATAAAGCCAGATGGGAATAAAAATTTAGCTTCCCTGATGACTATAATATGTACCTAGAGTTAAGAAAAGCCACGGTAAGAGGCCGTAAAGATAGTACATGGGATAAAGCTCTTACTTTGCATGCGACCAACCCGGTTTCAATCCCTGGCACTGTATACAGTCCTCTGAGCAACACTAGAAGTGTTTCCTGAGTAATGCTGGCATAGGAGAAGGAGGGAAGGGAGGGAGAGAGGAAGGGAGAGGAAGGAAGGAAGGAAGGAAGGAAGGAAGGAAGGAAGGAAGGAAGGAAGGGAGGGAGGGAGGGAGGGAGGGAGGGAGGGAAACAGTGGATCAGAAAGGTAGTATACTGGACAACATTTGTTTTACATGTGGCTGACCCAGGTTCAATCATCTTGCATCTTGAACAGTGCTAGGAGTTATCCCTGAGCACAGAGCCAGAAGTAAGCCATGTACAAAACCAGTTATGCCCTCCTACAAAGAGGAAAAAAGAAAAGTCTTGGGGGCTGGTGTATGTAGAGGAGAAGGGAGAGAGAGAGAGAGAGAGAGAGAGAGAGAGAGAGAGAGAGAGACAGAGAGAGAGAGACAGAGAGAGAGAGACAGAGAGAGAGAAGTGAGGGGAGAGCAAAGGACAGTGATAAGTTGGAAGCAGTTAAAAAGCAACAGACAACTAAAAGTCTTAGGACATGAAATTAGGCTGGGTCTCTCAACTTTCCTAGTAGTAGGTCAATTTTATAATTCTAAAATTAAAAGTAATATATAAATCCATTGCTCTATTTCCTGTTCACATACAACGTTCTTACTATATATGCCAAGTTCTGTTGCAAGCCATCAGAGAATCTAAAGCAGCAGTGGGGAATTTTATGATTAAGAGAAAATTACAAGGTTTATTATATTTCCTATAAGAGAAAATAAAAAGGCTTATGATTTTTCCTAGCTTAATGAAAGCAAAAGGCTGAATTAAAATAATTATATATAATTTAAATGATTATAATTTTATTCATTTCATGCTGCCTAAAACACACCAAATACTGGCATGTTTAAAGAGCAGAGATTATGGATTTGTTCCAACTCTATATTTTTGGAGAATCACATAGTAAAGATGCTTTTCTTCATCTGTTAGTTACCCAATTTAATGACATTTAGGATTCCTGAGCTAAGTCATGTACTCTGGTATCTTATTACTGCTCAACACTCTATGGATTTGGGCACCTATCAGTGATTACTTGAATTCTTCAGTAGCAATACCTTTTTCATGTTGCTAAGTGGTCGGCATTCACCATATAACTATTTAAAACTAAAACTATAGGGGGCTGGAGAGATAGCACAACGGGTAGGGCATTTGCCTTGCACGCGGCCGACCCGGGTTCGATTCCCAGCATCCCATATGGTCCCCTGAGCAGAGCCAGGAGTAACCCCTGTGCATCGCCAGGTGTGACCCAAAAAGCAAAAAAAACCTATAGTTTTAGTTTTTTTAAACTAAAAAAATGCAACACAACATTTTTCCTTCAAGATTAGAAAATAAGAGTAGAAAATTCACAACTGTCTATATACATTTCCATAGTCACAGATCCTGAAGTGATATTATTCCCAATTAGCAAAGGGTTTCCTTGGGAACTAAATTACAATTCCTTATTCATTCATCTGTTTCCTTACTCCTTGTATTCAGGGAAAGCATAAAAGTTACTTTGCGCATGATACATAGATGTGAGATGACATAAAGAAGCTTCCCAGTTTTTTTCCGAGCCAGTCATTTAAAAGATCTACTTACACCCATTTCTTCAAAAAAAAATTGAAAGGGGCAGGAGGCTCATGTTAGCTTAGCTTTTAATGAGATAAAATTGCATTAATTATGTTTCAAATCTACAGCATTAATAATGACATCTGCATATATTAATTGTATATCACAATACATCTTAGATAATATCCATTACCATACATAGTAATAAATATTTTCCTTATGATTTTTAAATTTTTTAAAATAATTTAACTAAGCATGTTCCAAAATCTGTCCATAGTTTCTACTTAGTTCTAGCAAGATGTTAAGTATAGCTTAACATGTTCATGAATGCAATTAATTTTAACTCCTTCAACTAAAGACCCTCTCTCTAAGTGACTAAAAAACACCCCTACCTCTTTACACTCAAACTTAGAATAGTACAAGTCTTACACCTATTTACCATGCCTGTAGAAAGCTTATATCAAGAACTGAAATAAAATGCTTATTTTTAAGCTGCATAAGAGCTTTAACTTTTTATTTCTTCTTTAAGAGAAGGATATTTTCTTGTTATCCTATAAAGCGATAGCACAGCGGTAGGGCATTTGCCTTACAAGCGGCCAACATGGCCGACCCGAGTTCGATCCCTCCGCCCCTCTCGGAGAGCCCGGCAAGCTACCGAGAGTATTCGATATGCCAGACACAGTAACAACAAAGTCTCCAATGGAGACGTTACTGGGCCCGCTCGAGCAAATCGACGATCAACGGGAGGGCCTTTACCTTTACCTATAAGTTTTTAATGTTAATATAATGGAAGATGGCATTTAATTTTCTTCTTAAATGTAATTATGTATAAAATGTATACATACATATAAATATACACACATACTTTAAATGTTGATTATATAAATATACTAAAACACATAAATACATAAAATTGCAAAAAATTACACATGTAAGTTGATGGGAGATCAAAGAGAGGGATATTGGGGGCCTTGGAAAAGAAACATGGGTGTGGTGCTGGATTTATGTGCATGGGAAACCACCAATGATAGTATTGTAAATCACAGAAACCCAATTGATAAAATAAGTAGATAAATAAATGTCATAGAAGCCCATTTTAAAAAGAGTGTTTTCCAGGTGTCAGAATGTGAATCAAATTGGCAGATTAGATGTCTTGCATGTGTGAGGCTCTGGGTTTGATATCTAACACTGCAGGACCCCTCAGCACTGTTAGGTATGGCTCTGGTGCCTCCCTATATACCCCCAGATATTTGTCTTTACAATGCTTTGGAATAAGTTCAGTATGGACACTTGAAAAAAAGGATGGGGGGAATTTTAGCCTCTATTCTAGGCAGTCAATTGTGCAGATAAAAATTCTATTGATGATCTCAAAAATAAGATATTTAGGAATTACTATTAATCTATCACAGCAGTGCAATATAGTTCAAATAATCAACAAATAGTCTACAAATATTTACCTTTAAATATTGTAAGGTAAAGGTAAAGGCCCTCCCGTTGATCGTCGATTTGCTCGAGCGGGCCCAGTAACGTCTCCATTGGAGACTTTGTTGTTACTGTGTCTGGCATATCGAATACTCTCGGTAGCTTGCCGGGCTCTCCGAGAGGGGCGGAGGAATCGAACTCGGGGCGGCCATGTTGGCTGCATGCAAGGCAAACGCCCTACCCGCTGTGCTATCGCTCCAGCCAAATATTGTAAATCTTATCAATTTCCACCAGAACTTTTAGCTCATCTATAGCAATCAGTTGACTAAATAACAGATTCTGGAGGCTGGAGAGAAAACACAGGGATAAGGCACTTGCCTTGCACAGAGCGAACCTGGGTCCAATCCCTGGCATCATATTTCGTCTCTCTATCACTGCCAAAAGTGATCCCTGAGGACAAGGCCAGGAGAAAGCCCTGAACACAGCATGTACAGCCCCCAGAAAACAAACAAAAAACACAGATTCTGCCAGAAACGCATTTTTTTTGTTTTATTAGTGAAACACCATGAGGTACAGTTGTAGACTTACAAGTTGTTGTCCTTGGGTTTCAGTTACACAATGATCGAGTACCCATCCCACCACCAGTGCCCATTCCCCACCCCCACCAATCCCAGTATCCCTCCCATGCCCCATCCCCCATCCCACCCTGCCTCTGTGGCAGGGCACTCCCTTTTGTTCTATCTCTCCCTTTGGGTGCCGTGGTCTGCAAAAGAGACATTGGGTGGCAATCATGTTCAGTCCATAGACTACTTTCAGCAGGCATCTCCCATCCTGGGCAGATCTTCCCAGCACCCTTTATTTGGTGCTCTCTTCTCTATCTGAGCTGCCTTTAGCCCTAGAGTGTGCAGCTGGCCTCTAAGCCATGGAGTGAAAAACCTGGTATTTATCACAGCTGTTCTTGGGTGTTAGTCTCTTATTTTGTTACTTAGTGTTACCCAGATGAATGCAATCTTTCTATGTCTGTCCCTCTCTGACTCATTTCGCTTAGCATAATATTTTCCATGTAGTACCACTTGTATGTAAATTTTATGACTTCATTTTTTCTAACTGCTGCATAGTACTCCATTGTGTAGATGTACCAAAGTTTCTTTAACCAGTCATCTGTTCTCGGGCACTCAGGTTTTTTTCATATTCTAGCTATTGTAAACAGTGCTGCAATGAACAAACAAGTGCAGATGTCACTTCGACTATACTTTTTAGCCTCTCCGGGGTATATTCCCAGGAGTGGTATTGCTGGGTCAAATGGGAGCTCAATTTCTAATTTTTTGAGAGTCGTCCATACTGTCAGAAACGCATTTTTTTAAAGAAAAATTTTATTAGTAAAACACCTGGAGGTACAGTTGTAGACTTACAAAGTTTTGTGATTCGGTTTCAATTATACACTGATCAAGTACTCATTCCTTCACCAGTGCCCATTCTTTACCATCAATGATCCCAGTATACCTCACACACACCCCATCCCCTCCATCCCACCCCGCCTCTGTAGCAGGGCATTCCCTTTTGTTCTCTCTCTTCTTTTGGGTAATGTGGTTTGCAAAAGAGGCATGGAGTGGCAATCATGTTCGGTCTATAGTCTACTTTCAGCATGCTTCTCCCATCCTGGGAGGATCCTCCAAACACCAAACACCCTTTACTTGGTGCTCCCTTCTCTATCTGAGCTGCCTTTTCCCCTAGCATGTGTGGTTGTCCTTCAAGACGTGGAGTGAACCTTCTGGTACTTATCTCAACTATTCTTGGGTGTTAGTCTCCTAATTTGTTACATTATGTTCCCTAGATGAATGCAATCTTTCTATGTCTGTCCCTCTCTTTTGCTTAACATAATACTTTTCATATAGTACCACTTGTATGTAAATTTCATGGCTTCATCTTTTCTAACAGCTGCATAGTACTCCATTGTGTAGATGTACCAAACTTTCTTTAACCAGTCATCTGTTCCCGGGCACTTGGGTTTTTTCCAGATTTTGGCTATTATAAACAGTGCAGTAGTGAACATAGAAATGCAGATGTCATTTTGACTATACTTTTTGGCCTCTCTGGGATATATTCTCAGGAGTGGTATCGCTGGGTCAAATAGGAGCTCAATTTCTAATTTTTTGAGAGTTGTCCATACTGTTTTCCAAAAGGGCTGAGCCAGTCGGCATTCCTACCACCAGTGAGGGAGAGTCCCTTTCACGCCACATCCACACAAACACCAGTTGATTTTGTTCTTTTGGATGTGGGCCAGTCTCTTTGGTCTGAGATATATCATTGTTGTTTTGATCTGCAACTCCCTGATGATTACTGATGTAGAGCATTTTCTCATGTGACTTTTATCCATTCGGATTTCTTCTTTGAGAAAGTTACTGTTCATTTCATCACCCCATTTCTTAATGGGGTTGGATGTTTTTTTCTTGTGGAGTACAACCAGTGCTTTGTATATCCTTGATATCAACCCCTTGTCAGATGGGTATTGGGTGAATATCCTTTCCCATTCTGTAGATTGTCTTTGTATTCTGGTCACTGTATCTTTTGGGGTGCATAAGCTTCTTCATTTAAGATAGTCCCATTTGTTTTTCTCTGTTTCCACTTGGTTGGTCAGTGAAGTGTCGTCTTTGAAGATACCGTTGGCCTCAATATCGTGGAGGGTTCAGCTGACCTTGTCTTCAGTGTACCTTAAGGATTTTGGCCTGATTTTGAGATCTTCAATACATTTTGATCTGACTTTTGTGCATGCTGTTAGGTCAAGGTCTTAGCCCGTTATTTATTTGTTTATTTATTTATTTATTTGCATATAGTTGTCCAGTTATGTCAGCACCATTTGTTGAAGAGGCTCTTTTTGCTCCACTTCACATTTCTTGTTCCCTTATAAAAGATTAGATGTTCATACATTTGGGGTTGTGTGTATGGATATTCCACTGTGTTCCATTGGTCTGTGGCCCTGCCTTTGTTCCAGTACCATGCTGTTTTAATTATTACCACTTTGTAGTAGAGTTTGAGGTTGGGGAGGGTAATGCCTCCCCACTTCTTTTTCCCAAGAACTGCTTTAGCTATTCGTGAGCGTTTGTTGTTCTATACGAATTTCAGGAGTGCTTGATCTATTTCTTTGAAGAATTACATGGGCTTCCTTTTAGGGATCGCATTGAATCTGTATAATGCTTTGGGGAGTATTGCCATTTTGACAACGTTAATTCTTCCTATCCATGAGCAGGGGGTATGTTTCCATTTCCTCAAGTCCTCTTTTATTTCATGGAGTTTTGTAGTTTTCATTGTGGAGGTCCTTTACCTCTTTAGTTATGCTGATTCTGAGGTGTTTGATTTTCTGGGGCTTGATTGTGAATGGGATTGTTTTTTTTCATGTCACTTTCCTCTGTCTCGTTATTTGTGTATAGGAAGGCCATGGATTTTTGGGCATTAATTTTATAGCCTGCGACTTTACTGTACTAGTCTCTTGTTTCTAGGAGTTTCTTAGTAGAGGATTTAGGATTCTCGAGATATTGTATCATATCGAGATATTGTATCATCTGTGAATAGTGAGAGCTTGATTTCTTCCTTTCCTATCTGGATGCCTTTAATGTCTTTTTCTTGCCTAATCGCTATTGCAAGTACTTCCAGCACTGTGTTAATCAGAAGTGGTGATAGTGGGCATCCTTGTCTTGTCCCTGATCTTAGAGGAAAGGCCCTTAGTTTTTCCCCCATTGAGAATAATGCTTGCCATGTGTTTGTCATAGATGGTTTTGACTATCTTGAGGAAAGTTCTTTCTAAACCCATTTTGGTGAGAGTTTGCATCATAACTGGGTGCTCGATCTTGTCAAAATCTTTCTCTGCATCTACTGATATGATCATATGGTTTTTATCTTTACTTTTGTTGATATGATGGATTATGTTGATTGATTTCCGAATGTTAAACCATTCTTGCATCCCCGGGATGAATCCCACAAGGTTGTGGTGTATGATTTTTTTTCTTTTGCTTTTTTGGGTCACACCCGGCAATGCATAGGGGTTATTTCTGGCTCTGCACTCAAGAATTACTCCTGACAGCGCTCAGGGAACCATATGGGATGCTGGGAATCAAACTCAGGTTGGCCGCATGCAAGGCAAATGCCCTACCCGCTGTGCTATTGCTCCAGCCCCGGTGTATGATTTTTTTGATGAATTGTTGGATTGTATTTGCTAATATTTTATTGAGGATCTTTGCATCTGTGTTCATCAGGGATATTGGCCTATAGTTTCTTTGTTGGTGGTGTCTTTGTTTGCTTTTGGTAGTTGGGAGATATGTGCCTCATAGAAGTTGTTTGGGAGAGTTCCTGTTTTTTCAGTTTCCTGGAAAAGCGTGAGAAAAACTGGCAACAGGTCTTCTTTAAATGTTTGGAAGAATTCACTAGTGAATCCATCTGGGCCTAGGCTTTTGTTTTTGGGAAGACTTTTGATTACAGTTTCAATTTCCTTGATACGAACGGGTCTATTTAGGTATCCTAAGTCTTCTTGGTTCAATCTTGGGAGATTATAGGAATCCAGGAATTTATCCCTTTCTTCTAGGTTCTCTTGTTTTGTGGCATACAGACTCTCAAAGTAGTCTCAGACGATCTTTTTAATTTCATTGGTTTCTGTTATGATGTCCCCTTTTTCATTTCTGTTTTGGTTTATTAGGGTTCTCTCTCTCTTTTTTTGTGAGTCTTGCTAGTGGTTTATCAATCTTGTTTATTTTTTCAAAGAACCAGCTCTTGGTTTCATTGACCTTTTGATTGCTTTTTGGGTTCCCATGTTGTTAATTTCTGTTCTAATTTTTATTATTTCTTTCCTTCAGCCAATTTGGGTTCCTTTTGGTGAACTTTTTCTAGTATCTTGAGCTATGAGGTCAGGTTATCTATGTAAGCCATTTCTTCCTTCCTTAGGAATGCTTGCAAAGCTATAAATTTTCCTCTTAACATGGCTTTAGCTGTGTACCATAGGTTCTGGTAGCTCGTGTCTTCATTCTCATTTGTTTCCGGGTATCTTTTGATTTCGTCCTTGACTTTCTTCCTCACCCACTCTTTGTTCAACATTGAGTTTTTTAATTTCCAGGTATTTGATTTGTTTCTCTGTGTCTTTGTGTGATTCACTTCTATCTTCAGTGCATCATGGTCTAAAAAGATTGTTGATACTACTTCTATCTTCCTGATTCTATTGAGGTAAATTTTGTGGCCTAGCATGTGGTCTATTCTGGAAAATGTTCCATGTGTACTGGAAAAGAATGTCCATTCTTTCTTTTGGGTATATAAAGCCCTGTATGGGCCTATTAGCCCTCTCTCTTCTACTTCTTCCTTCAAAGCCAATGTTTCCTTGCTGAGTTTTGTTCTTGTTTATCTATCCAGAACTGATAAAGCGATGTTGAAGTCTCCAACTCCTATTGTGTTGCTAGCAATGTTCTCCTTAAAATCTGTTAGCAGTTGTTTTAAGTATTTAGCTGTTCCCTTGTAAGGTGCGTATACATTTAAGAGTGTGATTTCTTCCTGTTGTACGTATCCCTTGATAAAGAGAAAATGGTCTTCACTGTCCCTTCTAATCTTTTTCAACCTGAAATCTATGTTTTTGGATACTAGTATGGCCACCCCAGCTTTTTTGAGGAAGCTGTTTGCTTGCAGGATTGTTTCCCATCCTTTAACTTTGAGATTGTGTTTGCTCTGACTGTTCAGATGAGTTTCTTGTAGAAAGTAGAATATTGGTTTCAGTTTTTGGATCCATTTCTTGTAGAAAGCAGAATGTTGGTTTCAGTTTCTGGATCCACTCTGTATCTCTTGATTGGTGCATTTAGACCATTGACATTGAGAGAGATTATTGTCATGGATTTTGTGCCATCTTTCTGTAGGGGTTGGTTGTGCTTATAAGTGTTTTTCTTCTTATCTTACCTTTAATCCTTCTTTTAGGTTTGGGTTTGAGTCAATGAAATTCCTGAGCTCTTGTTTATCTACAAAATGGTGTATCGTTCTATTGAGTTTGAGTGAAAGTTAGCTGGATAAAGTATTCTTGGCGAGGCATTCATTTCATTGAGTTTTTTCAGTATATCCCACCATTGTCTTCGGACTTGGAGGTTTTCCTCTGATAGGTCTGCTGTAAATCCAAGGGGTGCTCCTTTGTATGTGATTTCCTTCTTTGACCTTGCTATTTGCAGTATTGTGTCTCTATCCATGGCATCCATCATTCTGACTATGTTATGCCTTGGAGTGTTTTTATTAGGGTCTCTTTTAGCTGGCACCCTTCTGGCTCCTTGGATCTGGATGTCTGCATTCTTTAATTCTGGGAACTTTTCAGTAATGTTTTCTTTCACTGTGACTTTTTCACTGGGGTTGCCTCCCTGTCCTTCTGGTACTCAGATGATTCTAATGTTGTTCCTCCTGGCATCATCCCCTAGATCTCTGATTCACCTTAGAGCTCTTTTGAGGTCTTTTCCCATTATTTGTTATTCCCTATACGATTTCTGTTGCTCATCTTCAAGCTCACTGATCCTGTCTTCAGCTGTAGTCATTCTATTGCTGAGGGCGCCCACTGAGTTTTTAATTTCATCTACCAATTCCTTTATTTGTGATACTTCTTTTTGTATCGTTCTTATTTCTGCTTTCATTTCTTCCTGTATTTTCTCCACTATCTGTTCCACTATTTCTTTCATTTCTTTAATTTTCTGGATGTCTACTCCATTGATTCTTTGAGTAGTCCCTTGAACATCCTCAGCATTTCATCTCAGAATTCTTTATTGTAGAGAACATATTTGTGAATAACCTCTGTTGAGGATTCAGGACTCTTTTCTTCGTGCTGTCGTCGTAGTGGAGATTTGTGCTGTTTCTTTATGCTGTTGTACTTGTCTGGAGGTAAAATATTGAAATTTACTAGCACTGTTCCCTCTTATCGTGGGAAAGGATTCTGAATAAGGTCAGTCAATGGTGGTCACCCTTCTCCCCTTTTAATGTCTTTCCTCTCAGACATTATTCTTTGGCTTATGACAGACATATAGTATAGCATTGGAGGAAGTGCTCTTTTATATTTGCCCTATACAGCTTCTTGCATATTGGTCTATTGTTTGAATTGGAGCAGGCCAGTGGATTATTGTCATATTGTGGTTGAGGCAGCCATGAATTTTTCCACAGAATTAGGTGATAAAGGCTAGGATGTGAACCAGGACTGCTGGAAGTGGGAAATATAACTGCAGCCACACAGAAGGCCACGCCCACTTTTGAGGAGGCCACGCCCCTACAGTGGAGGCCACACCCCCACCCAGACCCAAGGAATTGCTGGCCTAGGAACCTGCAGAGGAGGGAGATGTGGGTGGACGGTTCTGAGGAAATCAGGCTTGTATTCCCCAAAGTCTCCTCTGGCTGCCCTGAAGCAGGGGCTCCTTGCTGGGAAAGGCACGTGCAAGCAGGGTGCAGGACAGAGACATCCTTCCCTGCTCTCTGATGAACCTGCAGAGGAGGGCGGCAACGAGGTGAGAAATGCATTTTGAAGTGCCTGTTATAGCTTAAAGGACTTTCTGAATATGCACCTAAAACAGTAACATCAGATTGACATAGACCTAGACTCTGTCTAGCTCCCTTTTTTCTATTTTTCTTTATGATGCATATTTTCTGTTGCAACAATTAGAAAATTCCAAAATATTGACTTATTTATTTATATTTCTTGAACATCTTCTATATATCAAGCTAATATGCAATTAGCAGAAAGAAAAGAGAACATAAATAAATTGACATCTAGAATAATGAGCTCCTAATTAAATAGGACATTGCTTACAGCAAAAGGAACTTGAAAAATCACCCAAAAGGCCAAATAAAAACCTCGCTCTTGGCAAAATAACTCACATAAGTATAAAATATTTTTGTAAAACAAAACAAAAATACTCAAAATAAGGACATTAGCAGCTCTTATTTTAATCTCATGTAACGTAGACATACAACCTTTTGAAAGCACAGGGGACCTTGCTTGTTTCTTAACAGCCAATAAACAATAGGGATTCAGTTAAGACACTACTTGACAAATGCAAATGAAGTACCTCAAAAACGGATGTTGAACACTTCCCAAATGTCACCGTCCTATGGTGGCTGGTATATCTAACCCTTCCGTGTCTGAGGCTAGTACACACACACACACACACACACACACACACACACACACACACACACGACATGTGATATGTTTCACAGCTGTGGTAGACACCTTGCAGTTCAGCTTGTTTTTTTCCTAGTGTGATCCTGCGATCCTTAGCTTCTCATAATCCAATATAAATTTTAGACTTGTTATATTGCACACAGTCTGCCTCTTGAGTGGGAAAAAATCATTGCCTGGCTACAAGAAAGAAGTATCCTGGCAATGTAGATTGTAGAACACACAGTACTTCAAGCCATTATTCCTTCTGTGTAATTACAGTAAAATCAGTGAAAAGGGAAAAATAAATGGCAATTATTGCTCTGAAGGGCAAATGTAGGTAATTGTAAATTGCCCTATAGAATTCTTATTCCAGTGAACTGTGATGTCCCTAAATGCCCCCAGATGGCATTATAGCCTTGTTTTTCCTAAGTCATTTGTTTTCATGTGGCACAGATCAAAAACTACTTTACCAAGAAATTCCCATTACTCCAATCATAAAAATGAATATGAAAAACATTATTTCTTTAAACTTTCTACTTCTTCACTTCAAATAAGGTCTCAATTCTGAATCATAGAGATTCTTAAATTCATTGTATGAATTTAAGGATATCTTGATTAGAATAAAGAGAAAGTATTTTGTAAATAAAGGTGTTTATAATTCAGAATATCCAGTAAAGAAAATGAAACCTGAGTTATTTGGGGATGATGGGTATACTATACTACTCTGTCTTTCAAAATCTAGTAATAGGACTGGAGGTGTTGCTCAGGAGAGCACTTGCCTTTCATGGATGACGCCCTGAATTGAATCTCAGCACTGCCCCCCAAAATAAAAGAATCCAGTAATAGGAAACAGGGATGTGGCTCAAGTGATACAACATATGCCTTGCATGTGACAAGATTCTAGGTTTGATCTCTGTCATTCCCAGGAAGAATCCCCAAGCATCACTAGGTATGATGCCTACAAAAATTTTCTGACTGAAACCCAATCGTGAACGACTTTGTGACTGTGTATCTCACTTTGTGACTGTGTATCTCATTAATTAAAATGAATAAAAATTTAAAAGGAATATTAACAAATAAATAAAATAAAATAATTAAATAGGGCCAGAGAGATAATATAAGTAAGGGTTAAAGAGCTTGCCTTGCATGTTGCCAGCCATGATTTGAAAACCTGCACTACATGGTTTCCTGAGCACAGAGTCAGAAACTGCCCCTGTGTATTGCTGGGTGTGACCAAAAAAAATAGATAAGAAGAATTCCATAACATATATTTCAATATATATGCAAAGCATAAATTTAATTTCAAGTGAATAATCTCAGTAATGTGTTTTTGCAACTATCACTAATTTTGTGACCAGTGACAGTTTATTTTTTTTAGTTTATTTGAATTCAAAGTAAAAATACTACATTAAACTAAATACCACTTTTGAGATCTTTAGCTAAAAGCTATGGATAGACATGAATCACATGCTTTTTTTTTTTTCCCTTTATTTTATTTTATTTTTTTTAAAGTTGTAGATTTACATTTTTTTGTGCTTTGGTTTCAATTATACAATGATCAGATACCCATCCCTCCACCAGTGCCCATTTTCCACCACCATGGATAATATCCCTCCCACCCCCATCCCCCCATCCCCCCTGTCTCTGTGGCAGGGCAATCCCCTGTGTTCTCTCTCTCCTTTTGGGTGTTGTGGTCTGCAAAAGAGGCATTGAGTGGCAAACATGTTCAGTCCATAGTCTACTTTCGACATGCATCTCCCCTCCTGGGAGGATCCTCCAAACATCCTTTATTTGGTGCTCCCTTCTCTATCTGAACAGCCCTTTCCTCTAGGATACCCGGCTGGCCTCTAAGTTATGGAGTAATCCTGCTGGTGCTGATGAATCACATGCTTTTAAGGTACTATTAAATAAATGAGTTTGTGTTTTTAAAAAATATAATTTCAGGCAAATGACCAATATGTTTTAATAATAAATCACTGCAATGTATACTAAAATGAAAGTAATTTCTATTATAATGTGCTACCTGATGATTTATATTCAGCAAATAAACTTATTTAAATTACTATTTTATATACCTGCATAATAAGTTTTTTACACCAAAACTGTCAATAAGTTATGTTGAAAATATGTAATACCAAATTTATCAAACTGTACCTGAATATTAGAGACTGTAATCAATTCTATGGTACTACCTTCTAAGAACACATTTGTATTCATTTAATTTACAAATAATCAACATGATCATTAAATCTGAGGTTCAGGTAGCAATTGAATTCCAAATAGTAATTTTTCTTTCAAAATTTAATCTATCCACTGTAATAGAGATCAAATTATCTCTAACTTAATGTATTAAGAGCTTCAGGCTTGCTCTTCAAGCCCATGTTCTCCCTTGAACACGTATCTCACTTGTTTCTCTTTTCCACTCTGAAGAAGCCTGTGTTCTCTCTTGAAAACACACTTCTCCCTCACATATTTCTAAATAAGTTTCAGTAAAAATTATCTTGCGTGGGGCTGGAGCAATAGCACAGTGGGTAGGGCGTTTGCCTTGCACGCGGCCGACCGGGTTTGATTACCAGCAACCCATATGGTCCCCCGAGCACTGCCAGGAGTAATTCCTGAGTGCATGAGCCATTAGTAACCCCTGTGCATCGCTGGGTGTGACCCAAAAAACAAAAACAAAAAAAAAAAGCTTCCCCGTTTCACCTCCCAAAACTATTTTCTGCAAGGGAAAGATGACAAGCCCACAATGCCTGTAAGGAGGCTGGGACTGACCTGATCTGGGCCAGGCATTCCCTCCCCCATCCACTCATCCATAGCCTTCAAGAGCTGGTTACTGAGATGAGTTGAGCAGAGAGGTAGAAACACTTTCTTGAGTCAACATTCCTTGCTCCACACTTTACAAGGCACTGTTAACATCAGAAATGACCCAAATTGCTTCTTTGCAAGCATGGCTGTCTTTGGGCATGGAGGAATCTGAAAAAAGCATTCAGTTTTCCCCTTGTTGGGGTGTAAAAAGTTGAATTAAAGGATCCTTGGGCACAAGGATCCCCTACTCGTGGACTGGGAAGATTAATATCAAAAAGGCAATACTCCCCAAAGTATTGTACAGATTCAATGCAGTCCCTCTAAGGATATTAACCCGAAGTGTTTTAGGCTTCATCAGTGAATTGCCCCCTTTCCTCTTTCCAGAGAAGCTTACTGCACTCTTGCTAGCATCCCTAATTTAGTTAAAGTTTATCTTTAACCTTCCTTGTGTTTTACCTTTCTTTGTCTCCGTTCCCCAAGTCAGTCTTGATTACTTATAATTTATTTTTATTCACTTTTTTTTTTTTGATTTTGGGTCACACCTGGCAATGCAAAGGAGTTACTCCTGGTGATGCGCTTCGGAATTACTCCTGGCAGTGCTCAGGGGACCATATGGGATGCTGGGAATCGAACCCAAGTTGGCCGCTTGCAAGGCAAGCACCCTACCTGCTGTGCTATCTCTCCAGCCCCCTAGTCTTGATTACTTATAAATCAAGATAATTTCTGGTAATTCTGGACTTTGTATTTGTAATGCTTTGTATTTGAAGTGTTGTGTATTTGTACCTGCTTTTCTGTTTCCCCGTAGCCTTTTTATATTTTACTATACAGCAATGTTCTTTGGTTAAACACAGAAAGACCGTTGATGCTATGCTCCTAATATCTGGGAGTTGACTGATTCTGAAATATATTTACTCCTGGACATTGGTCATAATTACTTGACTCAGGCTTTGGTTGCTGTAGTTCCTAACATCCCAAAAGGGAGGTCTTGCAATGGGACTGGAATCGACCTGGGCGGGGTCGCAAAGCTACCCTGGCATCAAAATGGGACAGTCTAGAAAGCATAAATGCATGGTTTTGATGCAAGTTATTATGACTTAGGAGACTGGATCCCCATGGGGAAGGACAAGTTGAACTGGCCTGAGGAGACTTAGTCTGGGATTTACGGTAAAAAGACTTGCTTGCTTTCAGACTCCAGGGAATTGAGTTTTGGGATCTTTGTCTCCTACTGTGTTTTTCAAAAAAACTGCAAGTATTGGTAAGAAATAAGTTTAATTGTTTAACAACTAGAAGGAAAGACAAAAGAAATGCAGATGTCCCTGTGAAACAGAGTGTCTCCTTGAATTAAGAAAATTGCCTCTGCCAAATGTTTTATCTCTATAAATGTGACCAATCACACCTATGTTCTTACCTCAACCCCCCTCAGATGTTCTTCGTATGCTAGCAGCTCTGCATTAAATGGGCCATTTTCACCATCAGGCTTTGGTCACTCATCTCTCTGTCTCTCTGTTGGGGAGACCTGGGAAGAACGGGAGGTGACTCTTGGCCACCAAACACATGCGTTGTATACCACCCCCATTTTGTAAGCTTGCAGATATCTGTGTCATTTTTTTAAAGAAATAGATCAAACACTCCTGAAATTTGTATGGAACAATAAACACTCCTGAATAACTAAAGCAATATTTGGGGAAAAAGAAGATGGGAGGCATCTCTTTCCCCAACTTGAAACTGCACGATTAATTAAAACAGCATATTTTTAAAATAAAGACAGATTTTAAGATAAATGAAATAGCTCAAATATCTCAAGACATACCTCAGGTATATGATCAGTTAATCTTTGATAAATGAACAAAAAATATGAAGTGGAACAAGGAAATCCTCTTCAACCAGTGGCGCTAAAAACACTGGTCAGCTACTTGCAAAAAATTAACTCAGACTTCTTTCTAATACCATGTACAAAAATCTGACTAAAATAGATCAAAGACTTCAATATCAGACCTGAATCCACAAAGTACATATAGAAAAATGTAGGCAGAACTCTCCATGACACTGAAGCTAAAGGCATCTTCAGGGATAAAACACTACTGATTAACCAAGTGGAAGAAAGGTCAACAAATGGGACTACATTAAACTAAGAAGCATCTGTACTTCAAAGGAAATGATGACCATAATACAAAGACAGTCCACAGTAAGAGAAAAAATTATTGACCCAACACTCATCTGCTAATGGCTTTATATCCAAGAATATAAGACACTGGTGGAAATTTACAAGAAAAAAAATACAACTCCATGAAAAAATGAGAAGAGATAAACAGAAACTTCCTCAAAGAAGAAATACAAATGGCCAAATGGCGCATGAAAAAATGCTCTACATCACTAATCATCAGTGAGATGCAAATCAAAACAAGAAGATATCATCTCACACCACAGAGACTGGCACATGTCAAAAAGAACAACCATGAATGCAGGGAGAAAGGGATTCTTATTCATTACTGGTGGGAATGCCAATTTGTCCAACAGCTCCCATATGATCTAGCAATACCGCTCTTGGAAATATACCTATTGGGCCAAAAACACATTGCAGAAAAGCCACTGATACTCCTATGTTCATTACAGCACTAGTCACAATAGCCAAAATGTGGAAACAACCCAAGTGCCTGAGAATGGATGAGTGGATAAAGAAACAATGATACATCTACAAAATGGAATACTGCACAGCTATTAGGAAAAATGAAGTTAAGAAATTTACTTAGACATGAAGAATATCACGCTGAGTGAAATCAGTTAGAGAGAGAGCGACAAACAAAATGACTGCACTCATTCTGTGGGATATAAAAAAATCCATAGCGTATAAATAATGCCCAAACACAGTGAAATAAGGAGAACTGGTCCATGGTAGGAAGCATGCCATAAAGGGGAAACAGGAATGTACAGGAATGTAGTTGGTACAGAGAAAGGACCATTATGACAATGATAGTTGGAAATGATTACTCTGAACAAAAAAAAAGAAATGGTGCTGAAAGGAGGGAAAGCGATATGTATAATAACCTTTCGGTAATAGTATTTTTTTTTTTCTGGGTTGACCGTGTGCAAGGCAAACGCCCTACTTGCTGGGCTATCGCTCTAGCCCCTTCCATTATTTCTCTATTTGGATAATGACCTTTTAAAAAAATTTATTAGTGAAACACCATGAGGTACAGTTGTAGACTTACAAATTTTTGTGCTTGGGTTTCAGTTATACAATGATTGAGTGCCCATCCCTCCACCAGGGCCCATTCCCCACCTCCAATGATCCCAGCATCCCTCCCACACCCCACCCCCCTTTCCACCTCACCCCTGTGGCAGGACATTCCCTTTTGTTCTCTCTCTTCTTTTGGGTGCTGTGGTTTGCAAAAGAGGCATTGAGTGGCAATCATGTTCGGTTTATAGTCTACTTTCAGCATGCATCTCTCATCCTAGGAGGATCCTCCCAACACCCTTTCCTTTCAGTAACAGTATTGCAAACTACATTGCCTAAAAGGAAAATGTGTGTGTGTGTGTGTGTGAGAGAGAGAGAGAGAGAGAGAGAGAGAGAGAGAGAGAGAGAGAGAGAGTGATTATGATGTGTCTTGGAGTTTTTATCTGCATTTCTTTAGACTGGTGCTCTTCAGGCCTCTTAAATCTGGGCGAATGCACTCCTCAACTCTGGGAACCTCTTGGCTATGATTTCTTTGACTAATGATTCTTTATTGAAATAGTCTTTCTGTTCCTCAAGAACTCTGATATTCTTATTCTGTTAATTTTGAATTCATCCTGTTGTTCTCTCATATACTGTTCTTTTATTTTGAGACCTTTTTCCATATTCTGTTGTCTTAGACGTTTCAAAGAACTGTTTTTTTAAAATCACTTGAGGTTGTTTTCAGAGAACCCTTGCATAAGCCTTGCTGAGGAAAATTGCATAATTAGAAAATTAACAAACAGATGCTTAATCTAAGATAATTATCTTGCCCCTTTGGTGTAACAGCACTCTCTAACACCACTGAACTCCAAGTCCATTAAAAAAAAAAAGACTGACTTAATAAAAATTAGATTTGTTAAATTAAAAACCACAAATATAACTTGAAAAAATATTCTAATAAATGTTCATTGACTGTATATAGTTATCTCTTTAGAAATGTTACTCTAAGGTCCAAATGATTCTTTGCTACCATTGATAACAGTACTTTTTTAAAAATATCTCTAACCTTTTTTTTTTTTTCAGTATGAACCCATTTGTTTTCACACTTTTGCTGTAAGGCAGTAAGATATAAACATGGTTAGTTTAATTTTCCACGTGAGAAAAACAAGTCACTAAGAAATAACCATAGTTAAAGTTAAACATAAACAGATGAAACAGAACATAAAGCCCTAAACCTTAGCTGAATTAGTAGGAGGTACTTAATATAGATTACATACAGAATGCCCACCTTGATCACTAAACTTACCAGTCTTGTGTCCATATGATTAAACCTTTCCTCACCTCCCCTTCAGCTTTTCCTCTGCTACTGATGCATCCTAAATATGAATTTTGTTTCAAATCTGAACCCCACAGTCTGACTTTGCTCCTTAATCCCAATTATTCAAAATGCGCCCTTAGCAACTAACTGGTAAAATTATGCTGTCCCAATCATACATATCACTTTTACATATCAAGTCTAACAGTACCCTTTAAAAGAGAGAGAAAACTTGGATTGATAATAAGTGGAAATTATAGAATGACAAATTTGGACATTAATCTAACTCTGCAACTGATTCTGTATTTAAACAAATTAGATAATGACTTTGAGTCTCCATTTTCTCATTTATAATATATAATTCTATTTCTTCACAGTTTTATTAATATAGTTATATTAAGCATGGAGGCTATATAAGTGCCTAAAATATTGCTTATATTTAATTTTTAAAAGTACACTCTTGGGAAAATTAAGGCATTCTTTGAACAAAAAATCCAGATATCTGAGTGTTTTATACTGTCCCAAATAATTTATAGTTTCCATTATATGTTTTTAATATAGATCTGACTATAGATTCTACTTATACCTAACATTGTTAGAATTTTATTTCCACCTACATATATACATATGTAGGAGAAAAAATGATTAGTTGCTTTTGGGAATCCAGGCAGAAATCCTTTCCTTCCAGCTAGGCAACCTCCACGTCTGACCTCTGCCGTATGAGCAGGCCCAGCCCTACAAGTCCTGAACCTGTGCTTGATCCCTCACCCTCCCAGGTGAGAATAATTTCTCAATGACCTCTCCAAAGCCTTTTTGTTTTTGTTTTTTAATTTTATTGAGTCACCATGAGATAGTTACAAGCTTTCATGTTTGAATTACAATCATACAATGATCAAACACCCATCCCTCCACCAATGCACATTCCCCACCACCAATATCCCCAGTATACCCCCCTTTCCCACCCTCCCCCTGCCTCTATGGCAGACAATATTCCCCATACTCTCTCTCTACTTTGGGGCATTATGGTTTGCAATGCAGATACTGAGAAACAAAAACAAGCACACATCCCCCATCCTGACCGGTTCCATCATTTTCTTAGTGATCCCTTCTCTATTCCAGCTGTATCTCCCCTTTGTTCATGAGGCACACTTCCAGCTATGGAGCAATCCTCCTGTCCCGTGAATCTACTATCCTTAGGTGTCAGCCTCATATTATGTTGTTTTATACTCCACAAATGAATGCAGTCCTTCTATGTCTGTCCCTCTCTTTATGACTCATTTCACTTAGCATGATGCTCTCCATGTCAATCCATTTATAAGCAAAGTTCATGACTTCATCTCTCCTGACAGCTGCATAGTATTCCATTGTGTAGATATACCAAAGTTTCTTTAACCAGTCATCTGTTCTAGGGCACTTGGGTTGTTTCCAGATTTTGGCTATTGTGAACAGTGCTGCAATGAACATATAGGTACAGATGTGATTTCTACTGTGCCTTTTTGTATCCTCGGGATATATTCCCAGAAGTGGTATTGTGAGGTCTTATGGAAGCTCAATTTCTAGTTTTTGAAGGACTGTCTATATTGTTTTTCAGAAAGGCTGGACTAGTAGGCATTCGCACCAACAGTGAAAGAGCATCCCTTTCCCCCCCACATCCACTCCAGCACTGGTTATCCAAAGCCTTTTTGGAACCAAGGTAGAATCCCTTCTCTCTGGCTAGGCCCCAGCATCCTCCATGCCCAACACCTGTACTCATCACACTGTTCAGCTATACTTTATGTCACTGGGTGAAGATGTACAGGGAAAAAAAGAGAAACTCCCAGCCTCATTCCTTAGAGACGCCCAAGGGGATAAGTACACAGATCCACCTTCAGCACAGCAGGAAACCAGCAAACAGACTGGTGAAGACACTTAGAAGCTTGCCAAACTCAATGAGTGAAAACAGTAACACAAAAGGCTCAACCAGCAGCAACCAACTCTTGTAAATCCTCAGAGAATGACTTCGGTGACATCATGTTGAGGTTGTTTAATGGGGCCTCCAAAGCAATGACAATGATAGTCAGCAAAGTATAGGAAAGTCTGAAAGCCAAAATGAGAAAACTACAATCAGAGATGACAGAAATAAAGAGTATGTTAAGTGATATTGGGGGAAAAAGGCCCGAGCAGCAGAGAAACAGCAGCTGAGGGAAAAAAATGAGGAGCACCAAGACAAGATGCAGGAGACTTCTAGGAAAAAAATATAAAATATAGGGAAATGTCTGAAAACAAATTTGAGTCTTGGAACATGCAGTATGTGTCCTGACCAAACTTACATCCCCAGTCCCTTTAGTTTCTTTAAGAAAATAAAAGCACACCACATTGTATATTAATCATATTTCATGGAATACTATCTCATAAATTATTTTGCCATCATTTTAATATTGTTAAAGCACTCTCCACTAAGGAAAAGTACACAGAATTGTACTTTTCAGGTCAGCTCAAACCATCCCTATTTCTAGATGCCTTTTTTCTCATTGCTTCACCTAACTTACTTCCCAACTTGGTGCTGCCTGAGCTTACCAAAAATTATACATGGAAAGTAAGGTTTCTACCATAGTGCACATACTAGTATTTTAAAAGTTAATGAATTGAATAATTTGGATATTATCATAGCATTTGATGATAATCATAGCATTTCATGATCGAAAGGGACCTTAACAATGATTCACTTAATTTTTTTGTTTTGTCTTGGGGCCACACTTGTGGTGCTCAGGGCTTTCTCCTGTTTGTTGCTCTGAGAAACTCCTGGCATTGCTTATACGCATTCAGCAACTCCAACCTTTTGAGTTTTTTCCCCAGGACCCAAAAAGATATTATATCTTATAAACAGCATAGGTAGGTTACTCTCCTTTTCACTCAAAAGCTCTCTAAACCCTTTCTTTATTTTTTTGTTTTGTTTGTTTGGGGCCCATACCTGGCTGTACTCAGGGCTTACTCCTGGCTCTGTGCTCAGGGATCACTCCTGGCTGACTCGGGGATCATAAAGGGTGCCAGAGACCACACTCAGGATGGCCACATGCACAGCAAGCACCCTACCTGCTTTGCTCTGGCCTCTAAAACAGTCTAAATTCTGAGAAACATCTACTGCCAAGGATTTCAGAGACACTAGGGGCCTTAAACACGATAGGCCTTAGTTTTTAGGTTCTAAAATGTCAGTTATATTTCAGGCCCCAACCTGCTAAATACATTCATAATTCAGTCACTCAGTTCCTACTAAATTTGTGATAGGGTTAGATTTTCAAATGAATCAATGAACTTCAAGGTAAACAGGTAGAGTCAGGAGGGGATGTTGGCCTAAAGACCTTTCAATGACCCATCTGTTTGCATGTGTACTAAGGAAGGAAGATGAAAGAAAGAAAGAAAGAAAGAAAGAAAGAAAGAAAGAAAGAAAGAAAGAAAGAGAGAAAGAGAGAGAGAAAAAGAGAGAGAAAGAAAGAGAGAGAAAGAGAGAGAAAGAAAGAAAGAAAGAAAGAGAGAGAGAGAGAAAGAAAGAAGAGAGGAAGAAAAAGGAAGGAATGAAAGAAAGAAAGAAAGAAAGAAAGAAAGAGAGAGAGAAAGAAAGAAAGAAAGAGAGAAAGAAAGAAAGAGAGAGAAAGAAGAAAGAAGAGAGAAAGAGAGAGGAAGAAAAAAGGAAGGAATGAAAGAAAGAAAGAGAAAGAAAGAGAAAGAGAGAGAAAGAAAGAAAGAAAGAAAGAAAGAAAGAAAGATGTATTATAAAAAAAGGAATCACAAAAAGACTTAACATGAATAAATCTAACAAAAAATTTCTGAGACCTCCCTACAGAAAAGCTATAAATCATGACTGAAAGAAAAGTGTTAAAGATATAAATGGAGAACTAGTCCATGCTCACTGATTTAAAAATTCAAAATTTAAAGCTGTCATTCTCTCCTATCCTAATCTAGAGAGACATAAACTTAGAGGAAAAAATCCAAAAGTTTTCTGAGAACCGTACAAGTTGATTCTGACACTGTAATAAAAATACAAAGAGCCCAAACAATCTCCTCATCCGGCCTCCACCCCCGTCATTCCCTCTGCGGCTGCTATTGTGACTGTGGGGTCACACAGGCAGTCTTGGTTAAATGTTACACTAACGCTGTGATGTTCAACGTGGGTCTCTGACACTAGTCTGTTGGGGGTGGAGCTAAAAGTGCTTGTGCACTGGGGGCCACAGACAGCCAAGTAGTGAGGCCGAGCTGCAGTATCTCTCTGGGCTCATGCAGCAGCCTGAGCCCAGAGAGTGCAGGAATCGCACTAATTGTCTTACATTTGCAAGTCAAGCTCTTTAGCCAATGAACCATCACTCAACCTTAGCCAAAAGAAAAAGGAAATGAGAAGGGTGGCTTTCTCAGCTGCGAATTTTCCTATGAGGTCACATAAATGAACATGATATGGCACCAATAAGATAAAATACAGTACCAAAATGATGAAAAAAAGTTAGGTAAATGGCGGAGAGTTTGATGTTGCAGCCTGGCATGCATAAAATGATAATATTGGCTCTATTGTTTAAAGGATCATTTTTAAAAATCACATCAAGTGGATGAAGAGATAGTACAGCAGGTAGGGCTCTTGCCTTGCATGTGGCCAACCTGGGTTTGATTCCTGTCATCCCATGTGGTTCCTCTGAGTGGTTCTAAGAGAAATTCCTGAGTGCAGAGCCTGGAGTAACCCCTGAGCATTGCTGGGTGTGACCCAAAAACCAAATAAAAAATAAATAAAATTATGTCAAATGGATACCTGATTTATGACAAAAGTGATACACAGAATGATGGGGAAAGGTTTGCCTTAAAAAAAACTTTATTGAGGTACTGGGATTTTCAATACTGCTAATCACACTTTTCATGAATAAATTATTCCAACGCCACACGTATTGCCAGAAAGCCCAAGTCCCTGCACTAGTCTCCCAAGGGCCTCTCCCCATCCCTCACCCCCATGTAAGCTCAGCTTGATAGACAAAATCTTCAGTTCCAACGGGTTGCGTTTTTAATAAATGGTATTGGAACAATGAGATATCCATGTGAAAAAAGAGGAATCTTTGCTGCTTCCTCATACTATGTATCAAAATGAGTTTCAAGTGGGCTATAAATCTAAGTGTCAAGAGCAAAACAACTAAATCTCTTAGATGACAAGGAATAAACGCAATATGACTTTGGAAAAGACTAACCATTAAAAAAGATTGGTACATCTGACATGTTTAACATGGGCTATATAAAAATAAAGAAAGAATCTCTAGCACTTGCAATAGCACCAGCATAATGAAGAAACAGGAATTCACCTGTACAGGGGGTAAGAGGAAAGCTTGGGAAGGATGCAATGCACATCTGGGCTTTCTGAACAACCTGGTGAAAAACAAAGCAATGATCTTAATGCTTATCACAGAAATAAGTAAATCGATGAAAGAAAATGTCAAAACAGACGGAGAAACATGAGAAAAATCCAAACAGAAGTTACTAAGCCATAGAATACAGAAGCTAACTCAAAAAGTACAAGGACTCTACAGGAGAATGACCAAAGTTGAAGACTAAGTCAGTGAGCTCATGAACAGAGTGGAACAAAATAACATTAAAAAAATAAAACACGCCTAATTTGGGCCAGAGAACTCGTACAGAGAATAAGGTGTTTGCTTTGCATGCAGCCAACCAGGATTCAATCCCCAGGACCCCAGATGGTCCCCCAAGCCTGACAGGAGTGATCCCTGAGTGCAGAGCCAGGAGTAAGCCCTGAGCAACACTGAGAATAGACCCAAAACAAAGCACACAGTTTTACAAAATGAAGATAACTAAGAGATTTTTGGTATTAATCGGAAATAATTATAGCAATATGATATGAAGAGCTTAGAGGAGGTGCTCGAACACAGACTCTTCTGGGTCTTAAGGCAGGAAGTGGAAAAAGAATTTACCAGGAGCTAGGGTTTAGGTAAAGCAAAGTCAGTTTCAAGTCCACTGCTCAGACTGACACAGTCGAGGTCTCAAAAGAGATAGACCCTTTTAGCATTCTTAGGGGATACTTTTTATAGCATAATTTCGGTGTGTTTTCAGCAGGAAACTTCTGCTTTCTATAGATAAGTTAGTGCTGGAAGGAGGCAAGCAGGAGACATCAACCCAATTTGGGGGAAAGAGTAAATTGTATGTAAAATATTCTAAGTCAATCACATAAGGATAAAAATACACATTGTAATCTGGGTCAACTATGAACTGTTCTGAACCAACTATATAAAGACAATGCATGCCTCCCCAGGAAGGAAATGGTGTCACTCTCTTCTGCCTCTCCGCCTCCCACCCCCCTGGCAGCAAGGTGGCTGCCGCCTCAGAGCTTATTGGAAAGCCAGGTATGAGCCAGCAGTGATGGGGCAACTGCAGTCTCATGGGAAGGGGGGTGGTACTGGCTCGTCCTTCATGCCCTACTGAGATCATGAGTTGTCCCCCATGAGTGGCTCTCCAGCATGGCCATAACACCAGACGCACAGAAACCAATCTCATTTGCAGAAATCCCTCCAGACTTACATAGTAAAATATTAGAAATCTAAAATCATGTGGTCGCTATTACAGCCACGCGACATCATATGGTTCTCATAACCAGCTATAAGGTAAAGGTAAAGGTAAAGGTAAAGGTAAAGGTAAAGGTAAAGGTAAAGGCCCTCCCGTTGATCGTGGATTTGCTCGAGCGGGCCCAGTAACGTCTCCATTGGAGACTTTGTTGTTACTGTGTTTGGCATATCGAATACTCTCGGTAGCTTGCCGGGCTCTCCGAGAGGGGCGGAGGAATCGAACTCGGGTTGGCCATGTTGGCCACTTGTAAGGCGAATGCCCTACCGCTGTGCTATCGCTCCAGCTATAGAAAACAAATTATTTCACAATGCCTTTTCAGCAGTTCTGATTGTTGGGTGAAATTCTAAACAATAATGGTGCATCTTTTGTCGAAATAATGAATGTAATCAAAGTAGAGAGAGTTAAGTAGAAATCATCTGCCTCACAGGCATGGGAGGGGTGGGAGGGGGGGTATATTTTTGTTCTTGGTGGTGAAAAATAAGTACTGGTGAAGGGAAAGGTGTTTGATCATTGTATGACTGAGATTTAATCTTGAAAGCCTTGTAACTTTACCCACAGCAATTCAATAAATCAATATAACAAAAACAAAAACAAAAAAAGAAGAAAAAAAAGAAGGGAAAAGAAAAAAACAATACAATAATTTTAGCCTATCCCAGGAAGGGAGGAGTGTGGTCCATTCTGGAAATCCAGGCAGCAAAGGCATAGGAATGTGTCATACTGGGCCAAGTTGACAAGCAGGGGATGCCAAGGCCAGTTTTAGGAACTGTGGGGCAGAATAGACCAGAGATGAGAGCTCTAGAGCCTTCTTGTCACAATTGCTTATCTTAGCAAGGATGGTCTCAGCCTGCCAGGCCTTTGAAATGGAGACTTAAGCTAGGCATCTTTTTTTCTTTTTTTTTTTTGCTTTTTGGGTCACACCTGGCAATGCTCAGGGGTTACTCCTGGCTCATGCATTCAGGAATTGCTCCTGGCGGTGCTCAGGGGACCATATGGGGTGCTGGGAATCGAACCTGTGTTGGCCATGTTGACTGCGTGCAAGGCAAACGCCCTACCCATTGTGCTAATTTTCCAGCCTCCATAGGCATCTTTTTAGAAAGCTTTTGCTAGACCAATTTATCATAGAGATTCTAAATGAGGAAGGAAAGAAGAAAGTGGAGGAGGGAAGGAAGGGGGAAGGAGGAAGGGAGGATTTAAAAAATAGTGGCAGGAGGGACATAGGGAACATTGCTGGTGGAGAATGGGCATTGGTAGAGAGATGGGTACTCGAACATTGTTTGATTGAAAGGGAGCACTATAGCACTGTCCTCCCGTTGTTCATTGATTTACTAGAGTGGACACCAGTAATGTCTCACAAAAAATTGTGAGACTTGTTACTGTTTTTGGTGTATTGAATACGTCACAGGTAGCTTGCTAGGCTTTGCTGGGAGGGCGAGATACTCTTGGTAACTTGCCAGGCACTCCGAGAGGGGAGGAGGAATTGAACATGGGATAGCTGTGTACAAGGCAAATGCCCTACCCGCTGTGCTATCGCTCCAGCCCGATTGAAACATAATTATGAAAACTTGTGAGTCTATAACTGTATCTCACAGTGATTCATTAAAATAAAAAAATAAAAAACAATAACAAGAACTTCCCTACATGAAAGAAAAAAAAAAGAAAGGAGGCAGATATCCATATGCAGGATGATCAAAGAGTTCCAAGCAAAATAAACTCAAATAAATGCAAAACCAGGTAACACCATAATTAAAATAGCAAAAAGACAGAATAGAATGCTTACAGCAACAAGAAAAGTAAATGCGGGATTGGAGTGATAGTACAGCGGGTAGGGCATTTGCCTTGCACGTGGCCAACCCGGGTTTGATTCCCAGCATCCCATGTGGTTTCCTGAGCATCACCAAAAGTAATTCCTGAGTGCAGAGCCAGGAATATCCCCTGTGCATTGCCAGGTGTGACCCAAAAAGAAAAAAAAAAAGCAAATGCACACATATAACAGAACCTCTATAAGGTCACCTGCAGATTTGTCAATTGAAATTGTACAGGCTGAAGGAAATGTAATGACATGTCCAGTGATAAATGGAAGAGACCTCAAAACAAATATCGAGTTTCAAGGGAATGATAAAAAAATACCATTTTACAAAAAGAAAGAAAGAAAAAAGAAATCCATGACTACTAAAATGTCTCTGCAAAAAATACTAAAGTGTATATTTTCCAAATGAAAAGAAACACTACCCAGAAGTATTAAGATACTTTTTTAAAACAGCATGGTGTTAGAATCATGTGCATGAGAAATCACTACAAATCACACAATAAACCACAGAATCTCAATTTAAAAATTTTTTAAAGAAATGTAAATTATTTTAAAAACGAGTGTACTCGTCCTTCACGCCCTACCGAGGTCATGAGTTGCCCCCCACAAGCGGCTCTCTGACATGGCCATGGCTCCAGAGGCAAAAGGACTTAGTCCAGGGCCCAGCAGCTTGCAGAAGAAAAGTGAATGGACCATAAGTTAAACTACGGTGCCATACCTCCCCAGGAGGGAAAGGGTGTTGCTCCCTTCTGCCTTTTCCCCCACTGGCAGCAAGGTGGCCGCCCCTCAGAGCTTATAGGAAAGCCAGGTACAAGCCGGCAGTGACAGGGCAACTGCAGTCTCATGGGAAGTGGGACGGTACCAGCATGTCCTTCATGCCCTACAGAGGTCACGCGTTATCCCCCACGAGTGGCTCTCCGGCACAGCCATAACACCAGACACACAGAAACCAATCTCGTAATTATCTGGCCCTTTGCAGAAATCCAAAATCGTGGCCGCGTGACATTATATGATTCTCATAACCAGCTATAGAAAACAAAATATTTCACAATGCCTTTTCAGCAATTCTGATTGTTTGGGGGGAAATTCTAAACAATAATGGTGCATCTTTTATGGAAATAATGAATGTAATCAATGTAGAGAAGAGTTAAGTAGAAATCATCTGCCTCACAGGCATTTGGAGGGGTGGGAAAGGGGGTATGCTGGGGTTCTTGGTGGTGAAAAATGAGTACTGGTGAAGGGAAAGGTGTTTGATCATTATATGATCGAGACTTAAACCTGAAAGCTTAGTAACTTTTCCCACAGTGATTCAATAAATAAATATAAAAAGGAAAAAAAAGAAAAAAATTAAGGTGGAGTTCATGCCCAATTCAATCAGTTAATCAATGGCTGAATAAATAGCAGTATTCCTACAAAAAAAAGTTTAGGGATCCATAAAGAGAGTGCAAAGGGCTATTGCACATGCTTTGCTGCATACCCCAAGCCAGTCCCTAAGACTAGCCCCGAACTCTGTGCTGAGAGTCACAGTTCAGTCCTGCCCAGTGGGGCCCAAAACACAAAACAACTAACAGCATGGGATAGGAGGCAAGTTGGGTTTTCTTGGCATGAACTCAAGATTTGCCTGCTTTAAGATCTAGTTGGATCTAAGTTTAAAATTCTAGATGCAAAACCTTCCTGGTGACATGGACACAGAAATACTTAAATACTTAGGAGCCCAAGAGAGTACAACGAGAGAGGCACTTCAGTCACTTGTCATCTTTTGGCTTGTGGAAAGATGTGGTAAACATCGTTTATCTACTCTTGTACATGTAAATGACTACTAAACTTATTTTATTTTTTTCTCCAGGGGAGAACACAAATGCAGTCCCCTCATCCACAAATTATGCAGTCAAGTTTCCCACATTTGGGGAAATTGCAAGGGTGCAGTGAATAAACCTCACCCTGGGAAAATCACCTTTGTAATCATGGTATCCTCCCTGCCAAGTGTTGACCAATACACTTATTTTCAAAGGAAATACTGTATATGAGACTTCACAATTACTCACTCCAAAACAGAGTCATGTTCAAGGAAGGAAAAGAAGAAACAAAAATTAGAACGCAATACATTTCCTCACTTACCCCTGAAAGTAACACTACACTTGAATCTTCAGAAAAGGGCAATACAAATGTTACACAACCTACTAGCATCCTGAAAAGAGTGTAGATGAGAAGAGAACATACATGTATGTTCTGGAAGGTCATCAGGTATTAAGTATAACTCTTCCAGATAATCTTATTTGATAAAATCTAATTATACACACTAAACTGGGGAAATGAAAAGATAGTTCATTTTAATGGATCTAGAATAAAAAATCTCAGAGCCACTTAAAAATGTGTTCAGAAAGTATATAATAAGAAAATATAGTTTTAAAGTTTTATTAAATGAGATTGTGAAGGCAGTAGCTGTGCTTAAATTTTGTTACCTGAATTGTTATGAACAAATACCAGAGATAGTCATAGATTCTATGATTTCTGAGTGTTTAGTTTTAAGAGTCATGATTAATTTTAGCTGGACAGACTCTGAGTCAAGTCATTATTGTCTTGTTAAAGTCTCCTTAGAGCCTCAGCTGGAGCCAACAGCCTTCATTTCTTATCCTAAATTGTCCCCTTTGTGTTCCATGATCACTCTAGAGAAGAATGTTAGCTCTTAATTGTCTGGAGCCAGATTCTCACACTCCAACTTGCCTTTCAACACGGAACACTTCATACTTATGAAACACTTGAGCCTGAGGAGAAAGGTGCTATGCATGTACAAAGTGAGTTACTGCTATTGATGTTTCTCTTAAACAGTGAGATTTAGAATGTCAAAAGTAATTCCAGACCTTAAGGGCAAAACTTTCGTTCTTGGAAAGTTGCTGTGTTATCAGTTATGTCTGTATTATGTTATCAGTTATGTCCCTCTGCAGAGGCACAGCTCACATGCAGGGATGAATAGAGCAGAGACCTAATAACTAAAGATCTTTATTTCCTATGACATCCCACTAGTTTAGTTGTTCCACAGTGGTTACCTGAGTCACAAAAATACTAAGGTGTTTAGCTCTGTAATGACATTTTTAAAAAGGCAATGATGGTCACAAAAGCTATCAATATTCAGCTGACTGATATTCATTTCTCTAATCTTTACCAATCACCAGAAGACAAAATTAATTTGTAGTATTAGTATAGGATCAAAAAAAGAAGCTCAGGGGCTACAGTAATAGCACAGCAGAGAGGGCATTTGCCTTGCACGCAGCTGACCCAGATTCGTTTCCGGCATCCCATATGGTCCCCTGAGCACTGCCAGGCATAATTCCTGATTTCAGAGCCAGGAGTAGTGACCCCTGTGCATCACTGAGTGTGACACAAAAAGAGAAAAAAAGCTCAAATTTTAAAAAGGAGAACAAATAAAACCAATTTCCTTGCTTTTTTCTGCCAAGTTTATATTGAGAGTTTAGTTCCATTGAGAAATAACCAATGAAAATTTCCCTCTATCTGCCCTTATAAAGATGAGTAATTTCAGTCAAAAATTCTATTCAAGAATTTCACGTGTGGGGCCAGAATGATAGTAGAGCAGTGGGACATTTGCCTTTCCCATGACCAACCCAGGGTTGGTCCCGGCATCCCATATGGTCCCTTGCGCCTGCCAGGAGTAATTCCTGAATAAAGAGTCAGGAATACTTGCTGTGCATCACACCCCCCACTCCCCATAAAAAGAATTTCACTTGCATCAAACCTGGGACATTACAGTCTAAGTCAGACACAGAATATAAGGTAATTGACCTTACCAATGTCCTATTCCTTAGAGTATACTAAAGAATGTTATATTATTTTGCTGGTAAGGTAAATGGTAAATGCCCTCCCGTTGATCATCGATTTGCTCGAGCGGGCCCAGTAACGTCTCCATTGGAGACTTTGTTGTTACTGTGTCTGGCATATCGAATACTCTCGGTAGCTTGCCCGGCTCTCCGAGAGGGGCGGAGGAATCGAACTCGGGTCGGCCATGTTGGCCGCGTGCAAGGCAAATGCCCTACTGCTGTGCTATCGCTTAGCTCTGAGAATCACTGAGTGAGCTCCCCCCACATAAACACACACAAAGATAAAGAATAATATAAACACATTTTTAAAAGAAAAATACAGAGACCAGTGAGATAGTACAGTGGCTATGGTGTTTGCCTTGCATGCAACTAACCTGAGTTTGATCCCTAGCACTCTTTAAGGTCGCTGGAGCACTGCCATCCTTGAGCACAGAGCCAGGAGTTAGCCCTGAGCACCCCCAGTGTAGTCCCAACCATCCCCCCCCCCAAAGAAAAATAATAAAAAGGAAAAGCACCAACTCACCAAAAAAATTAAAGAAAAAATTCCTCAAAGAAGACTTATAAAAAGGTACATTAAAAAATGCCTTTGGAGTGGGATAGGTAGTGTCCCCGCCCTGTTGAAGCACTGGCAGCTGCACCCACACACCACTGCTGCGTCCACATCAACAGCCTAACTCCACAGCTTCAATAAGAATCTCTGCAGATACACCCCGGTTCTACAGATTTTGAAGTTTATGGACTGGACAACACCTCCAAATTCCACAATAGTTTTTGGAGCACACCACATGAAATGAGAAAGTAGCATAGAAACTCAAGAAACAAACAAAAATACCACAGAAGGCTCAGCTAGCCGTGAACAAGTAAGTCCTCAGACAAAGACTTAACCCCATGGTGACACATAACAATTTTCACAAATTTTCTTTTACGAAAGTAGCACTGTAGCACTGTCCTCCCGTTGTTCACTGATTTGCTTGAGCTGGCACCAGTAACATGTCCATTGTGAGACTTCTTGTTATTATTTTTGGCATATCAAATACATCATGGGTAGCTTGCCAGGCTTTGCCCTGCTGGCAGGATACTCTCAGTAGCTTGCCAGGTTCTCCGAGAGGGGCAAAGGAATCAAACCTGGGTCGGTCACGTGCAAGGCAGATGCCCTACCAGCTGTGCTATCACTCCAGCCCTTAGAAAAGTATTTTTTTTTATAATTTTTTTAGCCAGTTGGTTGTAACTTGTAATATGAAACAAATTATTGTGTGCCTGCTAAAAGTGCAGGCTTGGGGTGGGGGGGATAGGGACAATGATGAAGGGAAGGTCACTCAGATGGTGTGATTGATACTAGAACATCTATAGCCCATAACAACTGTATTATAAACAACTTTGTAAATCATGGTGTTTAAATAAAAGTTTTAAAAAACTCTCTGTATCACTTATCATCAGGGAAATATAAATCAAAACAATGAGATATCACCTAACACCAGTGAGACCGACACACATCATAAAGAACAAACACAACCAGTGTTGTGTTGTTGTGGATGTTGGGGGAAAAATGAAATCTCATTAACTGGAATATCAATTGGTCCATACGTTTTAAAAAAAATCATAGACTCAAAAAACTAGGAATTGAGCTTTCATATGACCAGGAAATTCCACTTCTGTCCAAAAGCCTTACTTCAGAGAAGACATCTGCACTCCTGTGTTCTTTGTAGCACTGTTCACAATAGCCAAAATCTGGAAACAACCCAAGTATCCAAGAACAGATATCTGGATAAAGAAACTATAGTACATATATACAATGGAATACTATTGACTTTAAGAAAAGATGAAGTCATGCAATTAGTTGCTATGTGCATGAATCTGGAAAATATCACACTAAAGTTAGTCAGAAGGAGAGGGACAGACACAGAGTGGTCTCTCATCTGTGGGATATAGAGAAACATAGTAGGGGAATAACAAATGCCAACGGCAACAGAAACTGAAACTGGCCCTAAGTAGAAAGCTTAGTCTGGGATGGGGGAGGGGGGACGGGGGGTGGGGACAGGCAGAGAGACACTGGGACACTTGCTGAAGAGAGCACACACACTGGTGAGGGTGCGGGTTTGTAAATCATGGTGGCTAAAATTTTTAAAAAACCTAATTTTACAAAAATGTAAAAGGAAGAAAATAAGTTAAGATTTACATTGGCAGATTCCAAGTGGCATATGATAAAGTTAGAAAACTCAAGATTGTGGTCCCGGCACATCAATAAATAAAATAACCACCAGAATAATAATACTGGAGAGACAGCACAGAGGGTGCTTGCCTTACACAGAACCAACCCAGGTTAGATCCTTGGCACTGCACATGGTTCCCCAAGGCCCACCAGGAGTGATGCCTGAGAGCATCAAGCCTGAAGCAAGACCTGAACACCACTGAGTGTGGACCAGAAAACAGAATGGCCCAGAACCAAATTTGCCTCCTGACAGAGTCACACTGCACACAATAAGGAAAAATTAAGAATTTCTGTATAGCAAAGGAAAATAAGAATATACAGATAAATCATACAGTGAACGGAGTTCTTTGTATCTCTCTATAAGTGACAAAAAATGTACCTGGAAAATATCTTTTTTAATTTACTATAGTCTGATGCATTGGTCTTCACTGACCTGCCTTCTACCTGCCTCTTCAATTTTATCTTCCCACTACCATCACTCCTTCTGAATCCTGCCCACTCACAAACTATTATTTAAGTATTATTATAATAAAATAACAGGATTTTATCATCTAACTGCTCTGAATCCTCCAACCTATATTCTGCGTTTCCACTTTCTATAGGCATTTCACTTTGCTTGGAATAAACTCCTATTACTAATTTCCACACTGACCTACCATTTGGCTAACGTGTCCTATGACAAAACCAAGATGGCTTTCAAATCAGGTCTTCTTCATTAGTTTTCAGAAGTTATTACTCCCATCACTGTGACGTCACAGATCTTGTAGATGCTGCATTACTGCACTTAACCTCCCAAATATGTACTTCTTTCTTCTCCCATCATGCTTTTAATTCTTTAAAGTTACCACCCATATCTTATTTTTGTAAACCTAATATCCAACTCAATGCACATTAGAATATTTCAATAATGTTTGTTGAGTGGAGTTAAAAAAACTTTACTATAAATTGGTAAGAACAACAAAAATAGCCAAAAAGCTTCAACAAATATTTCACAAAAAGCACAGGAAAGGGCTGGAGCAATAGCACAGCAGGTAGGGCATTTGCCTTGCACGTGACTGACCCAGGTTCAATTCCCAGCATCCCATATGGTCCCCCGAGCACCACCAGGAATTATTCCTGAGTGCATGATCCAGGAGTAACCCCTGTGCATCGCTGGGTGTGACCCAAAAAGAAAAAAAAAAGTGCGCAGGAAGACAGAATAAAAGATGAAAGTGAAAGATGCTCACAATTAGCTAACATTTCACATTGCCAAGTATATAAAACTGCAAAGTTCTAACAATACTACATGTTTGTGTGAGACACTACACATGTGCCCTGCTAGTGGTAACATAAATCAATCAAGTGGGAAACTATCTGGCATCTAGATAAAGGCTTTAGTATACACACCAGAACACATGTAGAAGACACCAGTCACGGGGACTGGAGCATTAGAACAGTAGGTAGGGCATTTGTCTAGAGGCTGACCCAGGTTCGATCCCTGGTACCTCATATGGTCCCCTGAAACTCAGTAGGGGAGACCCTTGAATGCAGAGCTGGTATTAAACCTTGAGAACATCCCCAGGTGTAGCCCAAAAAGGAAAAACAAAAACACATATATACATTTCCCCCCCCAAAAAGACACTAGTCAAAATGGAAAAGCAGCCAATAATCCAAATGCTTACCACTTACAGAATGACTCAGCACAATGGTCAGAAGTAATGACTTATGGCAGAAGGAAAAATGTCACAAAGTGAAAACAAAGCCCATTTCTCTTTATATGAAAACTATACAGAATTAATCAAGATCATGTTTAGAAGGGGTGAAATGTGGTAAAATGGTGAGTAAAAACAAGCACAGTAAAATGCCTAATCAGTATAAATGTTCTCTCTAAGCAGAGTGGGAAAGGATGGACAGAGAGGAGTTCCAGATGTTTCTTTCTACATGTTTGGTTGGGAGGAAGATGGCCTCCCAAGCAAAGCTCAGGGAACCAGGGGCTCCTTCTGGCAACACTCTACCCATGGGTCCAGACAGTTCCTTCAGTACCGGGGCCTGGGGATGTGTTGCTACTTGGTCCAGAAGAACTGAGGACCGCTGTGGCTATACCCAGTGATGTTCAGGGGGGTCATATAGTACCAGAGATAAAACTAAGTCTTTGTACATGTGAGGACACTGACCCCTGAACTATGGCCCTGAACTGCATTCAAATGTTCTTCTAAAAACTATATATTTTTTCTTGATTATAGGTAGGGCTGGAGCGATAGCACAGCGGTAGGGCGTTTGCCTTGCACGCAGCCAACATGGCCGACCCGAGTTCGATTCCTCCGCCCCTCTCGGAGAGCCCGGCAAGCTACCGAGAGTATCTCGCCCGCAGGGCAGAGCCTGGCAAGCTCCCCGTCACGTTTTCGATATGCCAAACACAGTAACAGCAAAGTCTCCAATGGAGACATTACTGGGCCCACTCGAGCAAATCGATGAACAACGGGAGGACTGTGATTTGCCAGATTATAGGTAATCATCATTGGGCCAGAGCACTAGCATAGCAGGTAGGGCATTTGCCTTGCATGGGGCTGACCCGGGTTGGATTCCTCCATCCCTCTCAGAGAGCCCGGCAATCCCATCCTCACAAAAAAGTCCGGCAAGCTACCCGTGATGTATTGGATATGCCAAAACCAGTAACAAGTTTCACAATGGAGACGTTACTGGTGCCCTCTCAAGCAAATCGATTAACAACAGGAGGACAGTGCTACAGTGCTATGGTAATCATCAACACTTGATTCTCCAGAATCTTGAGCATTAAATCCACATTTAAATTAAAACTAATTTTCAATAGGAAAATAAATCACAGTTTTTTTTTATATTTCCCTTTTGTTTAGAAAAATTTACAAGGTTACATTTTCAGTAGTCACTGTCACTGTCCTCCCGTTGTTCATCGATTTGCTCGAGCGGGCCCAGTAACGTCTCCAGTGTGAGACTTTGTTGTTACTGTGTCTGGCATATCGAATACGACACGGGGAGCTTGCCAGGCTCTGCCGTGCGGGCGAGATACTCTCGGTAGCTTGCCGGGCTCTCCGAGAGGGGCGGAGGAATCGAACTCGGGTCGGCCATGTTGGCTGCATGCAAGGCAAACGCCCTACCCGCTGTGCTATTTCCTAACTGGAACTGTAAAACAAAGAACAACAAAAAAGAAAGTGAAAAGAGAAACCTCCTCTTCACCTGTGCATTAGAGCAGGAAACCCAACCCTTCTATCCCAAGGAGTCTGGGCAACGGAAGCAGAGCGGATTGGTGCATGTGAGGTCCTCAGAGGGCCAGTCCTACTTATTTTTACACCATTAGCTCTCTTAGCATGGGCTTAGGTCACTTCCAATTTGAAAATGACCTTGGATTACAGGCTGGAGTTTTTAATTTGTTTACACTGATTATTAAAGCATTCTGAGGTACAACTAATAAAACTTCTGCATAGAGAAATAAGTTTCTTTCTACAAAGATGACCCTTTGGCTTGATGCTGCTTATTTACATCGTTTCTGTGAATCTTATTCCACAAACTAGTTTTCTAGCACGTTATAATCGCAAGATTGCTAGGCAGCTCCTTAAACTCATTGCCTGGTAAACTAATATGCAAGATAAACTACTGAGTAAATTAAGAATATGTGATGACTTCCCTTTCAAAATGAAGTCCTTGAAAATGTTGTTTTATGTATTCTTCAAATTATCTATTACACTAGGAAGGAAAGCAATTTTTAAAGTTTAACAAGAAACTGGGGTTTATTTAGGGAATCAAATACTTATTTTGCTTTCTGTGAACATTGATGTTTCCTCTTTGAAAAAGCCAAAAATAAAGAGCAAAGAAGACACATGGGATTTCTTGTGAGTGTGTTGTGTGGGAAATGATTACCCACTAGCTTTCCAGGGGGGAAATGCCTGCATCTGTAGTATTTGCCAGTTTCTGTGGTATAAATATATCCAACCACTGGCAATTTCAAGCTACAAATATTAGGTTGGGAAGAAACAAAGTAACTTATTATAAAGTATTTTCTTTACATATACAATAGATGTAAGCAGTATTGAAAACATAGATAAGAATAAAATTAAACATAGTAATTATGAATTGATGTTTGAACACTTCCTTTGGTTTTCAGTGAAATTTGTTTTAATGTATGTTGATGCGATTTTATTATTAATAATGACTATGTTTAACAACAAACTGGCAAAATCCCTTTAATTTTGATGCTGTAGGTCTACCGCTGATTAGACTAGGCTCTAGCTAATATTCCCAAACTGGCACAACAATTAGTAAATGGCAGACTTTAGTGTGTGAACATGATTATCTATATTCCCACACATTCAAGATCTTCATTCAGGAAAGATTCCAAAAGTCTCCTTTTAGGTAATTGCTTGGTAAATTACATACACTGTGCAGTGATGGCTTTGTTAATGGACTGCTTTGCAGATAACGGACTTAAATTTCAGAATTTGCCCCTTAGTTCAATCAGATCAGACAGAGCAATATAACATATTTATTTATGGTTCCCTAGCAAAGTCATTTAACAGGCTTGCAAGAACTTCGACTTCATCCTTACTCTGTGTAGTCAATGAGACAGAAGGTAGGAAAGAAAAAAAGGGTGTGATAGAGAGATTCCCAAAGGATCCCTTCCATAATTAATTATGCAAATCACAAGTAAATTAGACACTAAAAATTTAAGATTGATTGAAAGGCTTGCTCAAAGTGCTTTAACTGTGATTCATAAACCAATCACACAAATTCATATGTTAGGTTGTGCAAAAAAAAAATCAGAAAGATGTAGAATGGAGTAAGATTACCCTAATTTAAATGTAAAAGACATGGTTACTGAAGTATGAGTCTCTTATGCTGTTAGCACTAGCCCATCAGATGTTAACAAAATCTGATATGCAACAGTTTTACATATCCCCTTGTGGGAGAAAGATCAACTTGTGATCTGCTTTATAAATCAGCTACAGTGTTAGAGTTAGGCTACTGTAGCTAAATGGCTTTTAGATATGCTTCCTGTTAAAGCTACCATATTTACAAATGAAAGCTTTTTCAAACCATGGCTTTTAATATAATTTGCATATTTAGTAATACATTGATTAAAATTAAACACGGATTATTGCAATTTATTTCAGAAACAGATGGGATACATTAAGTGAAAAGCCAGAGCTTTTAAATAGAACAGACTCACTGGCTGACTACTGATGAATGATGAATACAAAAACTTTGCAAATTGACAGAAAGGGAAAGAAAAAAAGAACCCTCTGCACCCATTTCAAGGCTTTCCTGACTGGTGATTCCATGAAATTAGTAATCAAGTTAATTGAAAATGAATAATGTATATCAAAGGTATGCATAAGGTTAATGGGAAATTTCTTAGGGGGGAAATGCTTCTACAAATTTTGAATCTTCCATATGTGCAAGGCATGTGTCTTTGAGTTTTTCTAATTGAATATGGATTTGGTAGGGTTCACCAGTAGATGGCATTCTTCCATTACATTCACTCCTGTTGGCCGGCTTTGATTTTACAGGTTCATGAAACTTCTCCAGCTAGTGTACATTATTTACAGATTCACTTTATGGTACAAACGTCACTGGGTTCAAACATGTACTTCAAAGTGGCATATTCCTCAAATGGTCCTGGGCACTGCGAGCTTGATTAGGTTGTAAGGGATACTTTTTTCCCTCTGCTCTTTGTATTCATGCATTGTTGAATAGCATTCACAAAAGCCAAATTTGGTAAGAGACTAATATACACATCTCTTAAATTAGCCCTTGTCAGTTATTTCATAAAAGGTCAAAGAACCAAGATTTTGTCTCACATCAGCCCCACAGCAGTGTGAAAATAACCCAATCAGCACATTAGGATATTAATACATTATTACTAACAGGCTAGTTCAATTATGAAAATAATTTCTGCATATAAAGTTTTCATTTTATAAAGCATAAGCATTTTCCTAGCTAACTTAGCGAAATTCGACTACATTTGCTTATCTGACCATTATTAACCTAGGCTATTCATTGTCCAAATGCCATGAAATGAAACTCCTCAAGTAGGTAGGAGAAATGTCGGTTTAATTTTTATACCTTTGTCCTCCTGGATTTTTAAAGTGAGAAGTCAAAAGGGAATTTGAGCGCCTGGGAAATAGCTCAAAGGGTTCGAGTGTCTGCATCAGATCGGGGAGCTGAGGCTGCGCCCCTATACTTCTGTGGTTCCCAGAGAACCTCTGCAAGCAACTCCCAGAGTTTGATAAGCCCCCACCCCCAAAAAAAGTAACCAAAAAAAGAAAAGAAAAGAAAGAAAGGAAGAGGAATTTGCTCTTAAACATTTAAGTAAGATTACATTATTCAAAAGCTTCACAGGACTGGACAGAAATCCCATTATCAAGACTGAAATTCACCAAATCCTGGCTAAACAATAACATAAAACTAAGTGTTAACATTCCCTATTTAAAATGAAGTTAATCCTAAACTCTTTGAATAAAGCAAACCAGGACACTTTAGAATTGCTTGTTTCATAATGGGTCAATGACACATACATCAAAGCAAGAAGCGAGCACACTTTTATACAGAGTTTTTGATTACTTGATTTCTGAAAAGCTCATAATGAACAACAAAAGTATATATTTTTTTCATCTAAATCTTGTTTGCAGTAACACCATCTGTGGAGGTCTCATTTTGTTTTGTTTTTAAATGTCAATTACCCCTCGCTTTCCCAAAGTTTGATTAAATACTCAAAAGTACTTAAAGGGTCAGTTCCCAGCTTCCCAGCTCTGGATTACTCTAACATGAAGTGTTTGTTACCTATTGTGAGTTGTGAAAATCCCCCTGTATCCAATGTGTTTTGTTTGGATTGAGATGGCATGCAGTTGATGGCTGTGACCTTCATGGTGGCTTAGATCCCTGGCTGGCACTGATTTTTGATTTAGTGCCGATCTGCTGCGCTTGTCACAGGCTGCAAGGTGCTTTCCATGCACTAATGGAACAGCTCAAGGGCAGAAGGGCCCTGTAAATGTCTATCTCTCACCAGCCACAGGCTAAATAGAGAGGTGAGTTTTCTACATGTGAATGACAGACTGACATTAAATGCAAGGAGACAATGCAAAGTTTTAAAAAACCAGCACAGACTTTTCAAAAATAACCAGCATTTGCAAAGCGCAAATGATAAGGTTATTCCGCCCGCTAATGAATATGTATCTGCACTGTTAAAATGGAATATTTAACACAAATACTGATAATATATCTTCATTTGGTGGCAGGGAACTAACAATCAGTTGATGTGTCCTTTGGTCCAACTATAGTTGTTAATAAATTCTTCTACTTAATGATGTCTTCAACAGAAAATTGCATATGTCCAAAGATTTTCCTTTTAAGAAAACAAAAAAATAAGATAATTGTTACTGAAATAAAAATTTAGACACAAATACAACATTTTGACCTGTATATTATTTTTCCAAGGTTCTTGAATGTAAAAGGTGTTCCATATATGTAATTTAAAAAATTCACATTGGGCAGCTGGAGTGATAGTACAGAAGGTAGGATGTTTACCTTGCATATGGCCAACCTGGGTTCGATCCCCAGCACCCTGTGCCTTCCATGATTAATTTCTGAGCACAAAGCCAGGATAACCCCTGAACATGCCAAGTGTGGCTCAAAAATTTTTAAAAAATTTATTTTGGTGAATTTTGCCTTCTCATTATCCCATACATGACTCCCTCTAGCTGAGATGAGCATAATTCATAACAAGAGGCCAGTAGACATTTTACTGGTACATCTCTGAATGATTAAACCTATTCATCCTTCAAGACTCAGCACAAATAAAACTATCTTCTCCAGGAGCAAGTCCTGAGTTTTCCAAGAAGCAGACTCCTCTTTCTTGAACTTATTTCTTAATAATTTTTGATTTCTACATTTCTGCCCTTATTGTTTTTTACCTTGTATGACAGATATTCGCTCATTTCCTACAATACACTATAAGCTTCTTCCTGGCAAACATTATATCTTCTATCTTGATAACCCTGACCTTACCTACCCCTGTGTCTGATATATTATAAGCATTCAATACATGTTTGCTGAAAGAAAATGATAAATACATGACTATAATAAGATAGCCGTCTCTACTTCGTTGAAATTTTTAAGCTACCAGATTTTGTCATTAACATTAATACCTGGCTGACTACCTAAGTCTCCGCTTCTTTAATTACCACCACCAAACAGCCCCTTTAACAATTCAGAAATCTCATTTTAGACTTTCTGATCTCTGTCTGACTCTGCCTCCCATCAGCAAAACCACATGCTAGACTCTATTCCCATCTTAGACAACCTTACAGCAGGGCTCACCGGACGAATGCTCCCCTGTAGATACTATTCAGATGGCTTCTACTTAGAGCATCCTTAAGATTCCCTCACCTCACCACAGAGTGATTTGCAGGTCATGAGCATCATCCTTGCCCTGCAGTCAGAAAGGTAGGTCAGTAGATAAGGGTTTGCTGTGCTCACTACCAACACCCCTTCTATCCCTGGCTGTACATGTGGTCCCCTGAGCACCACCAGGAGTGATTCCCCAAACACCGAGATAGGAGTTAACTCTGAGCACCACCAAATATGACACAAAAGAATTTTTTTAATCATCCATTCCCAACAAGTAGCTTAATATAGGATAGTTTAGCTACATGTTAATTAGACAAGTCTTTTTTGTTTGTGGGGGTTATATGAGGGCTAGGGATGGTGGTGGTGAAGATTAAGGCCATACCCAGCAATGCTCAGGAGCCATGGCTCTGGGTCCAGGAGTGGCCCCTGGTGGTATTCTACGCAGTGGACTCTATGTGGTGCCAGGGATGGACATGGAATCAGCAGCACATCAGGCCTTACCTCATATATTCTCACTCGGGCCCCTAGTCCACCACTCTGTATTGAATGCCTACTATACAATATGTACTGAGAATTGCTTGCGACATAGTACTGTGTACCCTCAAGGGGTAGCACAGTCAATGTTGCAAAGAACACTCGAAGTTACTAAAACAACATGGTACAACATATTAGGTGAGGAAACTGTAATTTAAAATGTCAGTTTTACATTAAAATGCAGTTTGCAAATTTTGTGTGAATTTTTTAAACATAATAACTCAAGTAAGGGAGGGTAAACCAAGTGGGGGGAACAATCTGGGGGTGGGGTGTGGTGCTGGTACATTGTAATGGATAAAGATTTATCATTAACAGTACTGTGAATCACAGTGCCTTTGGGGCCAGAGTCAGTACAGCCCATAAGGAGCCAGGTTCGATCCCCGGCACCACACATGGTACCCCAAGTCCTGAGCACTGCCAAGTGTGGCCCCAAAACAAACAACAAAAAAGACTCAAATAATTCCCGTTTTCTGTAGGCTGCTTCTGACTTCTAACATCCCTGAATATGAATTCAAACTCTTCTTTTTTTTTTTTTTATTAGTGAAGCACCATGGGGTACAGTTGTAGATTTACAAATCTTTGTGCTTGGGTTTCGGTCATACAATGATCAAATACCCATCCCTCCACCAGTGCCCATTTTCCACCACCATGGATAATATCCCCCCCTTCCCCCCCTTCCCACCTGCCTCTGTGGCAGGGCATTCCCTTTTGTTCTCTCTCTCCAAATTCAAACTCTTCTGCCATTAAATATAATTCAGGTGAAATTTTTCAATAAAATGCATGGAAAAAAGCTACGTAAGGGCTGGAGAGATAGCACAGCGGGTAGGGCGTTTGCCTTGCACGCAGCCAACATGGCTGACCTGAGTTCGATTCCTCCACCCCTCTCGGAGAGCCCGGCAAGCTACCGAGAGTATTCAATATGCCAGACACAGTAACAACAAAGTCTCCAATGGAGACGTTACTGGGCCCGCTCGAGCAAACCGATGATCAACGGGAGGGCCTTATTTAGGAATAAAGAATTAGAATTCCAATTACTCCTCTTCCTGACTATGTTTCATAGGATGAATTACTTAATCACTTTGTACCTAAAAATGTTTTTTTATAAAAAACACATAGTAATACCTACCCTTTGTAACAATGGGAAGATCAAACCAGTTTAAACAACTTTATGCACATTAACTGAAAAGATAATAAGTCATCTTTCCCCCCATCTTACTTTCTTCCTTTGGAACAGTTTCCCAAACTGATCTGCCATCCCCTTTCTAAGAAAAAAATTATTAGGTACCCCTCTGGGAAATCCACCTTCTTTGAGCAAATAGAAAGTGCGTTCTGAACCACCAAACAACTGATGGCAATGGTTTAATTACTGCATTCTTTTCAGTAAATTATTCTGCAAGCAGAACTTCAGACCTCATGGTTCCAATCACATGATATACGTAATTTCATCACTACTTTTAAAGCTTTCAAAAACCTCTGGTTCAATCCTTTCACCGGAAGTAGGTCATTATAAATCACCTACCTTTTTGTTTCCTTTGCAAGCCAAAATCCTTTTATGGCCTTCCCCCCTTTACTCCCCACCCTGCCCCAGTAGACAGCTTCATACCAAAGTTTTACCCTCATCTCTCTTTCTCACTTGATTCCTCAGAGTGATCCATAGCAAGAGCTTCAACCATCTTCTCTGTGCCAGTGACACCAAAACCTGAGTCTCCAGATCTGACCTTTGGTTTGTCCACAAGTCTTTGGGTCACACCTGCCTCCTAATGACCTGCTGAAACCCATCTAACTCACAACTTATCTCTGCCAGTCTTTGATCAAACTACCTTTCTTCCAACTAAGACATCTAGAAGTCATATGTGACTTTTCCTTTCTTATTTTTTTTTATGGGGAGGACTTTTTTTTTTTCGCTTTTTGGGTCACACCCAGAGATGCTCAGGGGTTACTCCCGGCTCTGCACTCAGGAATCACTCCTGGCGGTGCTTGGGGGACCATATGGGATGCTGGGAATCGAACCCTGGTCAGCCGCATGCAAGGCAAACGCCCTGCCCGCTATGCTATTGCTCCAGCCCCTCCTTTCTTATTTTTCAACCCCCTTAGTCAACCTATCATTATTTCCTCTCTTTAAGATGTCACTGAAATATGATCCTAGTCCAGGCAGGACCTCATGCCTAGAGTGATCCAACCATCTCCTCGTCCTGTGCTTCTCAAAACCTAGATGCAGCTTATAGTATTTGGAGGGACCAATTTAAATACAGATTCTCAGGCCTCCCCAGGTTACTGAATCCGAATCCTTGGGGGCTAATGGTCTCCAATTGATTCTCATGCACAACTGGCTTTTAAACCACTGTTACAATTGATTCCATGTTTCTGGTCTCTCCAATTTCAACTGACAAGGTGTATTTAAATATCTGTTTCATCATGGCACATTATTGTTTAGGAACTTTCTGATGGTTTTCTACTGCCAATGCACTTGAAGCTGAAATTTCTCTGCCAATTTCCAAATCTTCATAAGTTAACCCCACCTTAGTCTGGCACCTGCCAAGTTCCCTCAATCTTATTCCTATTTTCAATTACGTGAGTGATTGCTTACAGCCAATCCTCTCCATTCTCCTTCCAGCCCACACACTATCTCACAGGGGAACTCCAGCGATCTCTTCACTGTCCTAGCCATACTCCTCCTCTAGTTTTTCTTTCTTCACTGCTCCTATGGTGATGTATGCCAGGACAATACTACTTAACATTTTTCATCAATGACAGTTTGAAAAATACCCTCTCCATTGATTGCTAACATTATACCCATTCTCTCTTCATACTATCTCACAGCATATTCTAGATACTTTCCCACTGATTGCTATTAATACTCACCAAATACTTACTGTAAGAGTAGATACATGTATACGGATATTTTTTGTTTTGTTTTTTGGGTCACACCTGGCGATGCACAGGGGTTACTCCTGGTTTTGCGCTCAGGAATTACTTCTTTTTTTTAAATGTTGAATGGTGACATTTTATTTATTTACTTATTTATTTTTTATTAGTGAAACACCATGCGGTACAGTTGTAGACTTACAAATTTTTGTGCTTGGGTTTCAATCATACAATGATCAAATACCCATCCCTCCACCAGTGCCCATTTCCCACCACCACGGATCCCAGTATCCCTCCCACAGCCCATCCCCCCATCCCACCCTGCCTCTGTGGCAGGGCATTCCCTTTTGTTCTCTCTCTCCTTTTGGGTGTTGTGGTTTGCAAAAGAGGCATTGAGTGGCAATCATATTTGGTCTATGATCTACTTTCAGCATGCTTCTCCCATTCAGGAATTACTTCTTGCAGGGCCTAGCGGACCATATGGGATGCTGGAAATGAAACCGGGGTCAGCTGTATGCAAGGCAAACGCCCTGCCCTCTCTACTACTGGCTCCAGTTCATATATGCATATTAACTCATTTAACTCACACAATAATCCTGTGATAGTTTGAACACTAAACAACATTTGAGGGGGCTCTAAGGATGTGGCTCAGTGGTAAGAGCATCTATCTGACCTGGGTGAGAAAGCAAGTTCAACCACACCAAGTGGGGTTTCCCCCACTCCCCCACCACCACTCTGGCAGTGTGAGGCTCAGCCCAGGTACCACCCCTGCTGCACCACCACCACAGCTACAGCAAAGGGAAGGAAGGCAGAAAAACAACTTTAAAAGATATAACAATGGAAAAGTCAAATAACTGATCCTTTTTGCACAGTTTGCAAGTGGAAGGGCTGAAATTCAAACCTTGGCAATCTTTTCCAAAGCTAAATTTCTGAACTAATTTGTAACAGAGTCATAAGGGCATTAGTGGCATCCAGTTCATCCATCTTGTATGAAGAGTTGATTTTATATTTCTTAGTTTTTCTAGTTTATTTAAAGGCTCCTGTTCTCCATCCACTTCCCAATTATGTCCTAAAGGTCTTACCAGATCTCTACATTGATACTATAGAAGTCTCATGATAACACTCACGATATGCATTTCTTTGTTGCAATAACGAGTACTTGACAGAAAAATAGGCATATAAAAAAATTCTTCCCTGAATCAGCCTGTCCATTTTCAAGGACATTATTGAAGCAGGACAAAACACAGACTTCACTGGAAGGCCTCCTTTTCAAAATTTCTAGACCTTTGCTGCTTTATTTTATGAAAGGGATTTGCTAATTCAGTGAGTTATAGTATATGTGAGTGTTCCATTGGCAGTTAGGAGGAGGTAGACAGAGGTTAGAAGACTATTTTTTGGAAGTCAAACAGGTGCTCGCATTTGTTTGGCACCTGTTTTCCATCTTGTTAATGTGCTACAGATGACTTCTGACTCAATCCTGACTCACGAACCAACTATACCTCAGGGTATATGAGCAGACTACAGTCAAAGCCAGCACATGGGTTTGGACCTAGGAATCTGGCTTTCTGACAGCATGAGGAAAGTCCTATATAACAGTGGATGAGCCAAGCTTCACATCTTGGGCTGGATACTTTGAAAATGTTAAACCCTATTACATATATATATGTATGTATGTATATATAATACATATATATTTAAATTGAATCATTGTGAGATGCAGTTACAAAGTTGTTCATGATTGGCACCAATGTTTCCCTCCTTCCCCTCCCCCCAGCCTACCTCCACAACAGACACTTTCTTCTCTCTCTTTCTCTCTCTCTCTCTCTCTCTCTCTCTGTGCATTATTGTGTTAAACTCTATTTAAAAATCTCAAAACAAATGATTCAGAGAGACAGAATCCATTGGTCTACATACCCTGACACTAGCTTCCATATACTTACTGGCGGCTCTATTAGAACAGGTAAGAAGCAGCTCCAGATTGTTCATGCTTCAGAGCTTTGGAATAGTATGAGTAATTGAAAGCCACAGAAAATACCAAAATTTAATTTTAGTCAAGGTATTAAACCATCTCCTCTTCAATGAAGCTTTTAAAAAGTATGCTGCATATTAAATAATATATAAATAATATCTAATATATTATTTATATTATATGCACTGTAGCACTGTCCTCCCGATGTTCATCAATTTACTCAAGCAGGCACCAGTAATGTCTCCATTGTGAGACTTGTTGTTAATGTTGTTGGCATATTGAATATATCATGGGGAGCTAGCCAGGCTCCACCGTGCAGGGGGGATACTCTCAATAGCTTGCTAGGCTCTCTGAGAGGGGCGGAGGAATCAAACTCGGGTCGGCCATATGCAAGGCAAACGCCCTAACTGCTGTGCTATCGCTCCAGCCCATATATTAATATTTATATATTAATTATGTATTATATATTAATTAATATAGATTTATATTTAGATATTGCACAGGAGGAAGAGAGCAGTGTGAAACGCCTTCCAGAGCATCAAAGAAGTTAAGAGGATGAAGAACCTCCAGCTCCGGGCACATCTTTTCAACTCCACAGTTCTTCCTGCACTAACAGACCTGGGCCCTACGCAAACAGGATGAAAACGCTATTCGGGTCTCCCAAAGAGGAACTGAAAGAGCTATGCTTGGAGTATCATGCTTCACTCAAGTGAGAGAAGAAATCCGGAGTTCCGACATCCATTGACCATCGAAGATCAGGAACACTGCCTTGTTTGCCAAGCCATAAAAATCAGATGGACTGGACACGTAATGCGATTTAGAGATGACTGCTGGACTAGAGCCATTACCGATTGGATTCCACAGGACATCAAAAGATCGTATGGCCACCCACCTACGAGATGGTCAGGTTTCTTTGTCAAAACCCTGAACAAACAGTTTGAGGCTCTTTGTGTTCCTGGAGCGAGCAGACGCCGTTGGGCTACACACTAGCACACGACAGGGACAAGTGGAGACTTTACTGGCGCCCGCTTGAGCAACTCGATGAACAACAGGAGGACAGTGCTACAGTGCTATTGTATAAATTGCTATATTATGTAAATTATTATATAAATAATATATAATATTAGCACTGCACTGCACTGTCCTCCCGTTGTTCATCGATTTGCTCGAGCAGGCACCAGTAACGTCTCACAACTAATTGTGAGACTTGTGTTACTGTTTTTGGCACATTGAATATACTGCGGGGAGCTTGCCAGGCTTTGCCATGCAGGCTGGATACTCTCAGTAGCTTGCCGGGTTCTCTGAGAGGGACGGAGGAATCGAACACAGGTTGGCTGCATGCAAGGCAAGCGCTCTACCCACTGTACTAACACTCCAGCCCATATAATATTAAATTATATTTAATTTGAAAATCCTAATTATGGTTTGGGGGCCATACCTAGCTGTGCTCAGGGTTTATTCCCATCTCTGTGCTCAGGGACACTCCTACCAAAGCTTGGGAGACTGTATGGGGTTCTGGGGATCAAGCCGAGGTTGACTGCATGTAAGGCAAGTGCCCTACCCACTGTACTCTCTCTCCAGCTCCTATAAAATTTTTATTTAGCTAACAAATAGCATAACTGACTCAGGTTTCAAGCTTTTAGTTTTTCCTATTCACCTTTTAGGGGTTCTTTGGTAAATATTTGCACCGCCACTTTATCCACTATGACAAACTACTGTCTAGACATATTTTTTTTTGCTTTTTTGGGTCACACCTGGCATTGCACAGGGATTACTCCTGGCTCATGCACTCAGGAATAACTCCTGGCGGTACTTGGGGGACCATATGGGATGCTGGGAATCGAACCCGGGTTGTCCGCGTGCAAGGGAAACCATCTGTGCTATCGCTCCAGCCCCTGTCTAGACATTTTTAAGATTGATGCTTGGTGCTTGAATTAAACCAGGATCTCTGGTTTTCATCTGAAGAACTGCCAGACCAAGGTACATGGCAACAGGACAGAGTTAATGCCTAGTTCTCATTCCAAGTAGTAGTAAAATTATCTGATGAATAGAATGATTTTACATCACTTACAAGTGGTATTTTAAGAATTATCTTGAATCATCTATTCAAAATAAGTGTGGCCCATGGACCACTCTGAAAATCACTGCCTTGGGAAACTTAAAAGAAAAAACTTGAATAATCCCTCCACAAACAAGAGGTGGTTATTGTCTCTTTCCTGGTTTCACAGTCCCCAAGGGAGTTGAGTCTAGACAGATATGCTGACTTAAAGCCATGTTAAAGATCACATACACTCTTCCTCTAAAGTAAAAGGTGATAAACGTGTTTGCTTACTGGGAATATGGAGGTTTAAGGTGTAGACTTAAAGGTCTGCTTAAGGGCAGGAGAAGGCTTATCGATAATGAAATGTACAAGAGAGTGACACTGTCCAGCCAGATCATGATTCCCTCCTGCTCTGATCCAAGCAGAGCAAGCAGCTGCAGAAACCAAACCATGACAAGGGTTATTTTGCCTGTGACATTGTAAAATTTATTCAAGAACAGTTCCCCATTGTGCCAGGAATTTTACTGTACAGCTGCGAAGGTTGCTTAGTCCTTGGTTTCACCTGTTAAAATTTTCTCAAATGCTGGAAATAAAGCTAGTCATTTTTTCCTGAAATTATGGATTCACATGAGAACTAGCTGGAAACAAAACCTCGTGTTTCTGTTTTCTCTGGTCCCAGTACTTTGAAGAGACCACTTGGTTGCAACTGTACATGAACCAGAAAACAACTTCTTACACAGTACAATAAGGGGGTGAGGGGATGGCTCCTCCAAAGTTCCCATAGTTCACATACATCTTTATGGTCAGCTAAACAGTATAATGCTTGCAAATGCATTCTGCATCCTCTCTGAGCAGAAGCCCTAAAAACACTAGAAATTAGTAAATGGCATTTAGCAGAAAGGATTCAAACTATAAATGTTCAGGAAGGACTGTTACTGTATTCTAGAAGCTGAACAAGCTCTCCATCCGCAAGCTCTTCTTTTTGTGTTTAGCTGGGGAAATAAACAGGAATTGTAATATATAAAGACTGTTGTACACTGTGGCAGAAAAACTCTGAGCAAGGATCTGGGAAAGCTGGTGTGTCTCTTTTCCGCATTAACAGACTGCAACATCCTGGGGGGCCTCCAGCCCAGGACCCAGCTCATCACACCTCCCCACTCCACACTGCCCCACCTCCCCTGGCTCTTTCCAACTATCTGAGCACTCTAATATGTTTTGGCTCGTGCTCTCAGGTTCCTTCATCAATTTAATATTAGAATCCCTGTGAAATATTAATGAAATAATGTTTTTTAAAAAAGAAAAATGCTCCTACAATACTGCAACATTTTAATGCCTCATTAAAATCATTAGCAATGCTAATACTAAAGAACTTACTTCATCTTTCTAAGAGCCTAAAAAATAAATCATAATAAAATGTTTGTTAATGTTTGGAGAAATAGATCTGGAGAAAGAAATTATACGGTGCCTTTCTATTCAGATTTTTTATGTACCAAAGATGTGATGCTGAGGTCATACTACTAAGTGCATGCAACTAGGTTTTTCCATGGAAATTAATATTGTAACATTTTCTAATATTCATTAAATCCTGGGAATACTGTTTGTGTTTTTCATTTATGAGAACATATACAGTGTGCCTATCAACCAGCCCCGGCTCTCATGGAACTCAGGTTGCAAACAATGACATGCTTCACTGACCTGAATGACTTACAAAAGCCATTTCTATTCAGTACTCTCATTTATGCTATCTTTAAAAATGAAGAAGAGACATATATTAATAGCAAGAAACTGGTAGGATGATTGCATCACTACCCATCTCCAGACTTATTGCAACACTTCATTCTCCGTCAGTTGAACTGACATGGGAATGTAAATGTCATATATAAGAGTCCTAAAAAAATTTATTACATGAGTAGCTAAGGCAAGTGTGACAGTTTACTTCTCTTTGTTGACCAACTTTATTTGGAAAGCAAAGGGGCTTAATGACATGGCAAAGTTCTTGCTAGTTTTCTCATGAAGGAAATCTCTCACCATGAACTAGGGTAAGTGAAATAGGAATATCCTCTTAAAGAAATCTGCATATCCTAGGGGCATTGCGGTACAGTATGATATCTTAGTATACAGGATTCTAACATCCAGAAGAGCTTAGAAACTTCATTTATTTTTCAGATCAGTCTAGTGTGTATTATCTAGATAACTATATTTATTTTTTTTAAAATGAAACAAATACCCAAAAATTATCTTCATATAGATAAAATAAAGAGAGGAAGAAAATTAGATAAAAATAAGCAACAGGAATCTAGCCAAATACAACTTTTAAACCACAGATATTTATTTCATTTTGTTGAAAATTAATACTGCTAACAGCATGATTTCACTTGAGCCTGATTTCTCTCAGACTTTCTATCATCATCTGTACTATTTGAATGTTTCTTTGAGGGTGATTTATCTTATAAAATAGATAATAAATATATTATTTACTATTAAATTACCATACAGTTCTTAAAATCATTGTATGACCAAAGTGAGTATCTCACTCAATGGGGAGAAATATAGATGTGGAAAGCAGTTATTTAAAAATTGTTACTAGAGTAAATTATTTGGAAAGCACATACCAAAAAGGAAGAAGGGAGGGTATATATTTTATTGTATTGGGCCAAATAGTATATATCACAGATATAGCCACTTTCATATTAATATGCTCAATTCACAGCACTAAAATTATATATAGGTATAGCCAAGCTATTTTAAAAATAAAATATAGTCCTAAAATTTTTAAAGCCAAAACTTAATGCTATGAGTTCCAAATCACAGTACTTAGGTATTTTTAATTCAAGTTATTATATGGTTTAGAAAGTAAATGACTTTTAAAAATCACATATTTAAATATAAGCAAGCCCTAAAAATGATGAAATCATTTGTTAAAAACTTCAGCTGTATCTTCATTACCCATCCATCTCTTTAGAGAGCAAATTAATTGTTCCAATCCAGTAAGCAACCAAAGAAATAGTCGACAAAGGGTGAAATATGAACATCAATGGTAAGTTTTGAATTTACCCTATTTATCTTGAATGTAAGATCTCATGACCCACTAAAATTCAGTTCACAGTGTTTTATGAAAAATAATGGCTGAAATTGAATGTCTTAATTTACATTTAATGTAATTAAGAATGGTTTAAATTATGACTGATGAACAGCACACACAGATGTCAGTCAGTTTCATCAGAATAAATTGAAGTCAGTGTCAATGAATGCTCTACTGTTAAATCCCATTGTACATAAAATTAATAAAAATAAAGAAATATAATCCCTAACTAATTGCAAACTGATCTGGAATTCCCCCCAAATTTTCGGGGGAAACCTATGTAAGTGAAGAAAAAAACAGCATTATATGAAAAAGGTTTTTTTAAATAGACAAATAGTCCTAAAGAACTATAGAAAAATTTCTAAGCTGAACTGTCAGCGAACAGTCCTTAAGGGATATAAAAAAAATTTCTAAGTTGAATTGTCAGCAAACAGTACTTAAGAGCTATAGAAAAATTTCTAAGCTGAATTGCGCAAATATTTGTGAAGATAAAATAGACATACAACAAGGAGGAAGAAGACAAGAAGAAACTATAATATTTGTATAATACATGCATTTGGCAGCTCTTGTTTCAGGAGGCTACAATTCTAAATTTCCACCATCAAAAGCATAGTACTCAGTTCACGTCTTCTTTTCTTTAAAACTTCTCCAAATTTGAGAGAGAACACAGGGGATTGCCCTGCCACAGAGACAGGGGGGATGGGGGGATGGGGGTGGGAGGGATATTATCCATGGTGGTGGAAAATGGGCACTGGTGGAGGGATGGGTATCTGATCATTGTATAATTGAAACCAAAGCACAAAAAACTGTAAATCTACAACTGTAAAAAAAAATAAAATAAAATAAAGGGAAAAAAAAAAACTTCTCCAAATTTTTCCCTAGGAATGATACATTACTCCTCCACTGTTTTAAAGCTAGAAAGACTGAAGTGAACTGCTAGTTGGATTCTTAGCTTGACCACAGCAATCTCCTCCGAGGTAGACACTAAAGCTTTGTGGATTGGAGCAGATGTTGCTGCTTTTGAAGTTAATAGAAACTTTATGGACCATTTTTCACTCTCTCTTTCAGGAGCAAATGTCAACCATAGTTTTTATCAAAACCTGGATTTTTGGCTCAAGTACTAATTGCTGTTAATGTGTTTAAATCCCAATTCTCAATGAAAGTAGGGAAGGTGCTTTTTTCTGGTGGAAGAAAACTGGGTTAGTATTTGCACTCTTAGTGCCTGAATAAGCAAGAAAAATGCTACACTTCTAAGCCACAAAATACAGCAAGCAATGATGGAAGGCCTAAAACACAAGACCCAGGCTTACTGGATAAGTATATCTGGAATAAAATGGATCTTGAAACCAAAGTCTATAAATGTCAAAGGAAATGGGCTAAAAGGGATAAGGCTCACCTTCAAGTTATCCTTGTGGGGCTGGAGCTATAACACAATGGGTAGTGCGTTTGCCTTGCATGAAGCCAACCCAGGTTTGATTCCAGCATCCCATGTGGTCCCCTGAGCACCACTAGGAGTAATTCCTGAGTGCATGAGCCAGGAGTAATCCCTGTGCAATGCCGGGTGTGACCCAAAAAGTCAAAAAGAAAAAAAAGTTATCTTAATGAAATTAATGGCTACCACTTTTCCAAGGGCTGGAGTGATAGCACAGCGGTAGGGCATTTGCCTTGTGCGCAGCCAGCCCAGCCAAGATGGGTTTGATTCCTCCGCCCCTCTCTGAGAATCTGGCAAGCTAACGAGAGTATCTCCCCTGCACAACAAAGCCTGGCAAGCTACCCATGACGTATTTGATATGCCAAACACAGTAACAAGTCTCATGATGGAGACATTACTGGGCCCGCTCAAGCAAATTGATGAATAACGGGAGGACCGTGACCACTTTTCCTATTACTCTTTGTATATAGCACTTTAGAACAGCATACTTCCAATGTGAAACATACTGTTTTAAAATGGTGGTCTGCCCATTTTATAGATGAGTACACAGTCACGGTCATGGTCCTCCCATTGTTCATCGATTTGCTTGAGCGGGCCCAGTAACGTCTCCATCATGAGACTTGTTTTTACTGTGTCTGGCATATCGAATACGTCACGGGTAGCTTGCCAGGCTCTGCCATGCGGGCGAGATACTCTCGGTAGCTTGCCGGGCTCTCCAAGAGGGGAGGAGGAATCGAACTCGGGTCAGCCATGTTGGCCGCTTGTAAGGCAAATACCCTACCGCTGTGCCATACTCAGAAATTAAGAGGCATGGGGGCTGAGGAGATAGTACAGCAGCTAGGTTGCTTGCCTTGCATGCGGCTCACTTAGGTTCAATCCCCGGCATTTCTATGTTCCTCCAAGCATTGTCAGGAGTAATTTCTGAGTGAAGATACATGTCTGAGACTTATCTCCAATGGAAAATGAAAGCAAGAATAAACAAACAGAGCTACATCAAATTAAAGAGTTTTACACAGTGAAAGGAACTATATAAAAACAAAAAGGCAAAATAGAAGCTGGGAAAAGAGGGGCCAGAATGATAGAACAAAGAATAGGGTGTTTGCCTTCCATGTGGTCGACCTGAGTTTGAATCCCTAGCACCCCATATGGGATCCTGAGCACTGCCAAGAGTGATCCCTAAGTGCAGGGCCAGGAGTAAAACACCGCCAGGTGTAGCCACCCCCTCCCCCGGCCCCCACAAAAAGAAGCTGGGAGAAGGAGTTGTACATCATATATCTGACAAAGACAATATCATATATATATGATATATATATATATATATATATATATGGGCTGGAGCTATAGCACAGCAGGTAGGGCGTTTGTCTTGCACGTAGCCAACATGGCCAACCCGAGTTCGATTCCTCCGCCCCTCTCGGAGAGCCTGGCAAGCTACCGAGAGTATCTCGCCCGCACGGCAGAGCCTGGCAAGCTCCCCGTGACGTATTCGATATGCCAGACACAGTAACAACAAAGTCTCCACTGGAGATGTTATTGGGCCCGCTCGAGAACAATGGGAGGACAGTGACAGTGACAGTGAGATATATATATATATATATAATTTTAGGACAGTGGATAAGACACTTGCTTTGCACACAGCCCACATGGCTTTGATCCCCAGCACCACAAATGCTCCCCTGAGCCATACCAGGAGTGATCCCTGAATTCAGAGCCAGAAGTAAGCTCTGGTCACTGCAAGGAGCAGCACAAAAAGAAGATATATGGATTGCTCAAGAATCATGAAAAAAAAAGCATAATATCAATTATTAGGGAAATCCACATCAAATGTACAATGAGATATCACCTCACACCTCTAAGAGAGCCTGTATCAAAGAGACTAAAAGCACAGTTGATAAGGAGATGCAGAAAAAGAAATCCTATCACACTATTTTGGGAATGAAATTTTGTGCAGATTCGATTTAAAAATGGCATAGAGATCCCTTAGAATACTGAAAAATGAATTTTGTATATATCCTTTTGGGGGATTTGTCTTGTCTTTGTGCCACACCCAGTGGTTCCCAGGGATCATTCCTGGAAGGGCTTGGGAGACCATATGTGGTGCTAGGGATCAAACGTAGGTGGGCAGTTGTAAGGCAAGCACCCTCCCTGCTGTACTCTGACTCCAACCTCTTGCATCCTTTTCAAGTGTGTGTTTATCAAACAGACTTTCAAAGTGGAGTTTTTGGTGCCATATATTCACTTACAAGGATTTCATGCAGCAAATAACTTATTTTGAAGCTATCTCACTTATTTATTGAAAGGAATTACAATTCAATGAGCTATTTGGAATAAGGATACCCAAAGCTTATATCTTAAAGACATACAGATTTCCCCCAGTTGTAGAGGTAAGTTCTTATAATCTTGCCTCCCAGAGCAAAATAAAATAAAAAATACCTTTGTTTAGTTTTGTTTCATTTTAAAACCATGTAGGAAGTGCTCAAGTCTACTCCCAGCGCTAAACTCAAGGGTGGCTCCCAGAGGTGCTCCAGGGACCCTGCAAAATGGTGGATTTAACCCAGGTCTCCTGCAAGTGATGCATTTGATCAACCCTTTGAGAGAACCATCCAGCCCATTGTCTCCTAACAATGAGAGTTTTGTTTCCTGAAACTATATATACTACTGGTTTTTGTCTTTAACAATGTGACAAAAAAAAGTTTTTTCTGTTACTAACTAGTCATCTCATATATCCTTAATAATTACAGTCCTTTGTGTTGCTTCATTTTTCTGCATTTTTCTACTTCTCATGTACTCTTAGTTTCTTAGTAACTGGTTCCTAAGAGATCATTTATGACTAATGAAGGATACTTACCATTTGTCATGCATTGTAAATGAAATACCATAGATTTTTGCCATTGTTTTTACATGCTATTTTAGTTTTCATTCAGAATTTATATGCTGAAACATAAATATGTTGGGTTTAAAATTTTTTTTAACTGAAAAATGGGTCTGTGGAGATAGCTCAGAGAGATCGAGCACATGTTTTATGTGCTATGGCCCTAGTTCCTGGAACCACATGTTCCTAACAGTACCAGAAACAATTCCTAAGCATTGGACCAGGGCCAGGAATAGACCCTGAGCACAACCATATATGTGCCCTTCCTGTCCAAAACCACAAAAATGAAAAAAGAAATATAAAAAAATAGCAATAGCACTCCCAACCATTTATTCAAAAATATAAAAACAGCTATTCAAAAGAGGACTTATTCCATGGCTTTCCTATATGCAAATAGTGAGAGAGAAGAAAGTGACATAAAAAAAAAAAACAATCCCGTTCACAATTGTACCTCAGAAAATCAAGTAGCTAGGAATCAGCTTAACTAAGGAAGTAAAAAGACCTGTACAAAGAAAACTACAAAACGCTACTTCAGGAAATAAAAAAGGACACAAGAAAATGGAAAGATATCCCATGCTCATGGATCGGGATAAATAACATTGTTAAAATGGCAATACTCCCAAAGCATTGTACAAATTCAATGCAATCCCTATAATGATACCCATGACATTCTTCAGAGGAATAGAGAACACTCTTGATTTTCATATGGAACAATAAGCCCCCACGAATAGCTAAAGCAATTGTTGGGAAAAAGAAAATGGGAGGAATCAACCTCCCTAACCTCAAAATCTACTACAAAGCAGTAATAATTAAAACAGCATGTTACTGGAACAAAGGCAGAGCTGCAAATCAATGGAATAGGGCTGAATATAATGACATCTCCCCACACACACCCCAAACATATGATCATCTAATCTTTGACAAGGGAGCAAGAAATGTGAAGTGGAGCAAGGAAAGCCTCTTCAACAAATAGTGCTGGCAAAACTGGACAGCTATATGCGAAAAATATGGGCTCAGATCTCTGCCTAACACCATTACAAAAGTCAGATCAAAATGGATTACAGACCTCAAAATCAGACCAGAATCCATAAGGTACATTGAAGACAAGGTTGGCAAAACCCTCCACAACATTGAAGCTAATGGTATCTTCAAAGAAGTCACGCCACTGGCCAAGCAAGTGAAAACAGAGATAGACAAATGGGACAACCTTAAACTAAGAAGATTCTGCACCTCAAAAGAAACAGTGACCAAAATAAAGACAGTCTACAGAATGGGAAAGGATGTTCACCCAATACCTATCTGACAAGGGCTTGATATCAAGGATATACAAAGTACTGGTTGAACTCCACAAGAAGAAAACATCCAATCCCATCAAAAATGGGGCGATGAAATGAACAGAAACTTTCTCAAAGAAGAAATCCGAACGGCAAAAAGGCACATGAGAAAATGCTCTACATCATTAATCATCAGGGAGATGCAGATCAAAACAATGAGATATCATCTTACACCACAGAGACTGGCCCATATCCAAAAGAACAAAAGCAACCGGTGTTGGCGAGGATGTGGCGAGAAAGGGACCCTCCTTCACTGCTGGTGGGAATGCCGACTGGTTCAGCCCTTTTGGAAAACAGTATGGACTATCCTCAAAAAATTATAAATTGAGCTCCCATTTGACCCAGCAATACAACTCCTGGGAATATATCCCAGAGAGGAAAAAAATATAGTCGAGATAAGTACCAGGAGGTTTACTCCATGGCTTGGAGGCCAGCCACACACACTAGGGGAAAGGCAGCTTAGATACAGAAGGGAGCAAATAAAGGGTGTTGGGAGGATCCTCCGAGGATGGGAGATGCATGCTGAAAGTAGACTGTAGACCGAACTTGATTGCCACTCAATGCCTCTTTTGCAAACCACAGCACTCAAAAGGAGAGAGAACAAAAGGGAATGCCCTGATACAGAGGCGGGGTGGGATGGGGGGGGGATGGACGATGTGTGAGGGATACTGGGATCATTGGTGGTGGAGAATGGGCACTGGTAGAGGGATCGGCACTCGATCATTGTATAACTGAAACCCAAGCACAAAAATTTGTAAGTCTACAACTGTACCTCATGCTGTTTCACTAATAAAATTTTTTTTAAAAAAGAGGACTTATACCCCTATATTCATACAAGTATTTTTAACATTAGCAAAAACATGGAACTAACCTGTCACTGTCACTGTCCTCCCATTGTTCATTGATTTGCTCGAGCAGGCCCAGTAACATTGTGAGACTTGTTACTGTGTTTGGCATATCTAATTTGTCATGGGTAGCTTGCCATGTGGGCGTGATACTCTCAGTAGCTTGCAGGGTTCTCTGAGAGGGGCGGAGGAATCGAACTGTGTGCAAGGCAAACGCACTACCCACTGTGCTATCGCTCCAGCCCAGAACTAACCTAGGTAGCCATTAATAGTTGATTGGATAAAGAAACTATGGTCTTTATAACAAATGAAATAGTTCTGTGTCATAAAAAGAAATTATGAGGGAAAGTAACCAAAGGGTAGAAACTTCTAGTGATAAGATGAAGAAATTCCAAGACTTTTATAACTAGTGTTGGTACTATAGCCACCAATATAGCCAGTTAATTATATCTATAGCCAGTCAATTATATCTATAATCATATTTAATAAAGCTGAAAATTTTTCAAATAAAAAGTATTCAGCAGCTTAATGCAACTTTAGAATAGTTATACCTTTTTTATATTAGTCTGTTTCATTTCCTTGTTAAATGTTGTAGACATTTAACCTTATGAACAACACCTAGTATCTAATACACAACATTCAATAAATTTAGATATTTTTCTATGATAATTTTTACCTAACCATTTCTTAACTTTCTGACCCACTTTGAGAGCAAATAAAGAAAAAGGTCAGTCTTCAGAAAAGTAATTGGCAGTCATCAAAATGACTAAAAATTTTGCGCATCCAGAAACATCTTCCTTGGAGGGATGGTGCCACCAGCAGGTCAACCTGTACCTGCAGAGCAAGAGCATCAGGAGCCTGATGGTGCCCTTAGGCCTCCTGATCACTTGATCACCTGATCACTTGACATCCGTTAATCATCCATTTGCTTGAGCGGGCACCAGTAATGTCTCCATTCGTCCCTTTCGCATGCTAGTGTAGCCCAGTGGCATCTTCTCAGTCTAGGAACACAAAGAGCCTCTAACCAATCATTCAGGGTCTTGACGAAGAAGTCTGACCATCTCATAGGTGGGTGGCCACACAATCTTTTGACGTCTTGTGGAATCCAGTCGGTAATGCCTCTAGTCCATCGGTCATCTCCAAATCTCATTACATGCTCAGCCCATCTGATTTTCGACGCCTTGGCAAACGAGACAGTGTCCCTGATTCTTGACCATCAACGGAGGTCAGAACACTGGATTCTTTCTCTCACTTGAGTGAATCATGATACTCCAAGCATAGCTCTTTCGATTTCTCTTTGGGGGACCCAAATAGCATTCTCATCCTGTTTTCATAGGGCGCAGGTCTCTGAGGCATATGTTAATGCAGGAAGAACAGTGGAATTGAAGATATGTCTCGGAGCCAGAGGTTCTTCATTCTCTTAGCTATTTCTTCGACACTCTTGAAGGCGTTCCAAGTTACTCTCTTCCTCCTGTGCAATTTAGGTGCCAGCTCATTCGCTATGTTGACTTCATGACCTAGGTACACATAACTGTTGCATTCGGAGATGGTCGTTCCATTGAGAGTGAATGGAGCATCAGGAAAGAAATTGTTTCTCATAAACATTGTCTTCGTGAGATCCAGCTGTAGTCCGACCTTTCCACACTCACAATCGAAGTCGGCCAGCATTTGTGCTGCTTGGCTAATGTTTGGTGTTATTAAAAACAATGTCATCAGCAAAGTGAAGGTGGTGTAGTTGCCAACTGTCTATCTTCATTCCCATTCCAGTCATCTCCTGACGTTCTCGATGGTGGCACTGAAGAGTTTCGGTGAAATGGTATCACCCTGCCAAATCCCTCTCTTGAAATAGATGATCACTTCTTTATAGAATGGTGAGATCCTGGTAGTGAATCCGTAATAAAAGCTCATGGAGGAACCTGATGTATTGAGTTTGAATGCCCTGTTTGGCTAGGGCTTCAATGACTGCTTCCATCTCAACAGAATCAAAGGCCTTCTTTATATCAATGAACATTAGACAGAGCGGCATCTTGAACTCCTGAGAAGTTCTACATGGAGCTGGAGAAGTTCTATAAAGAAGACCACTCCTTCTACAAGATCATTGTCGGTGATTTTAATGCCAAGATAGAACTGAGAAGACCAGCTGAAGAACTCCACATTGGAACCCATGGCCTAGGATGAAACGAACAGTGTGAGAGACTGTCTGAGTTCATCATGTCGACCAAGACCATCCATAGTAACTCACAGTTCCAGAAGGCTGAATCTAAACGTTGGACTTGGGAGTCTCCCGGTGGTTTGTTCCACAACAAAATTGACCACATCATATTCCATTGGTGGTTTTGCCTGACTGATGTCGCTGTTGTCCCAAAATTCCAAACAGGATCGGATCACCGTCTCCTTTGTGCAAAATTCTACTTCACAGAGCGGGGAGAAAGGGCTGCAAAGTTTAAAAAGAGAACTCCCAGAACAACAACTGGGAACTCTTTGGCACTATTGTGGAAACATGGGAAGATGCTGTCATTGACAACATTGACGAGGAATATGATCGACTAGTACAGCACCTCCATGATTGTGCGAGGAATGGCAAGAGAGATTCTGTAGTACTGTCCTCCCGTTGATTTGCTCAGGCGGGCCCAGTAACGTCTTCATTGTGAGATTTGTTGTTACTGTGTTTGGCATATCAAATACGTCACAGATAGCTTGCCAGTCTTTGCCATGCAGGCAAAATACTCTCAGTAGCTTGCCAGGCTCTTCAAGAGGGGTGGAGGAATCAAACTTGGCTTAGCCGGGCTGGCAGCTTGCAAGGCAAATGCCCTACCACTGTGCTATTATTATCCTTGAGAGAAATAGCCACAAAAAAAGCTATTCGAAAACTGTCTTCGAAAACTCTTGAGCTTATTTGCCAACGTGGCTTGGCGCAAGCCTCAGGTAACCGCAAATGAATGTCCGAGCTCACAAAACAGTGCAGAGAAGTGATAAAGGTAGACCTCAAAGAGAGAAGAGCAGCAGTGCTGGCAGATGCGGCAGAAGCTGGGAAAAGCATTTGCAACGCCTGCCTGTCGTTCGCCAACTACAAGACCAAGATAACTGCCCTCCGATGTTCTGATGGATCTATCACATCTGCCAGAAGGCAATGGGGAAGATTATTCATGACTTCTACTCTGATCTCTTTGATAGTCACATCCACCTGCCCACATACCAAATTCTGCAGGATGGATATGTCATTTCCTATGTTCTCCCTTTCAAAATCCAACACACCATTTCGTCAGTAAAGAAGTGAACAGCACCTGGCCCAGACAAGGTCAGACCCGAACACCTGAAGAATCTGCCACCGGTACTCATCAATACACTGGCTTGGCTCCTCACACGCTACCTGTCTGAATGCAAGGTTCTGTCCCAATAGAAAACAGCAGGACCATTCTACTGTACAAGAAGAGAAACATTCACGGCATTGGCAACTATTGCCCAGTCTGCCTATTGTTTGTCATCTACAAGCTGTTCACTTGAGTCATCCTGAATAGGATTGGCAGAACACTAGATGAAGGACAACCATGTGAGCAAGCCAGGTTCCACAAAGGATTCAGCATGATCAACCATATCCACAAGATAACCAAGCCTGGGAGTTCAGGCTTCCTGATACCCCAAAATTTCCAGAATGCCTTTGGCCATACCCAACAGCTAGGGGCCAAGTTTACCAAGAAATTAAATGGCCAAAAGTTAGGTATGTGGGAGCCACGCCCACAAATCACTTCCAGATCAGCTATACAAGCTCATTTATTGGCCTTATTTCAAATCTTGAAAGAGATCAAAAGCCACCGCTAATCTTGGATCCACGTATGGATGAACAGACTGATGTAAATCGGAGGGTAGGGGCGGGTTAGTCTGGTGCCTGCCCAAGCAGAGCCCCTGGCAGCTGCTTGCTTCCACAATCTAAAATCGCCACCATATCTCCGCCTGACTCTACCGTCTCAGGACAGACCTCATCAAGATTAAAGCTGCTGAAAATTTGAGTATGCATGTTTTGTGACTGAAATCTCCAGGCTTTCTTGAGGTCAGGATGGGCTACCTTCCCACACTTTCCTGTACTTCCAGAAGCCTTGGCAGTCTATACACACCCCAAAGCAACCACTCAATTGAAAAGCTACTCTAGCCTTACCATCCTGATAAAACTACTGAATGCCCTGAACAAAAACCATGACCTCTTAGCACCTGTATTGCAAACCATAATGCATAAAAGGAGAAGGAGAGAGAGAGCAAGTAGAAAAGTGCCTCCTATGGAGGGAGACTGGGGTAGGGGTAGGGGTGTTGGGGGATGGTGGTAGGGAAACAGGGGACATTGGTGGTGGGAAATGTACACTGGTGGAGGGATGGGTGCTGGATCATTATATGACTGAAACACAATTATGAACAGCTTTGTAGTGGTCTATCTCATGGATATTCAATTAAAAATTTAAAAAATTAATGTGGAATTCATGCCCAATTCAATCAGCTTAATCAATGGCTAAATAAATAGCAGTACTCCTACATTTAAGATAAAAAGAAACATCTTCTTACAGGTTGATTTCACTTATCTGTGGGATAAAGAATAACTGGAAGAGGAATAGAAATGTAATAAAGGGTAGAGGTGCCTACATCATCCTTGATGCCAGATTTTAGGTAGGAGAAGAGCAGACAAGGAAATAAATCCAGGGGGAAAGGAAGATGAGAAAGTAATGGGGAAACAGAGGTTCAGCTTCAGTTATGCTAGTGATATAGGAGAGTTATATAAGCTATCATCCATAACACAGACTCAACAACATTAAAAACATGAGAACTAAGCTATAGTGCCCAAATTTGGCAATGTGCCTATCCAGATGACATATCCAGGAAGGAAGGGCATGGAGTATGGCAACACGGGCGGAGGGAAGTTGATGCTGGTAGTGAGTTTTGGTGTTGGAACTAAACTCTCAGTAACTTTGTGAATCATGGTTTTTCAGTGAAGTTTTTTTTTTAAAAAAGAAAGAAACATCTTCTTGGGCTAGAAAGATAGTGCAGTGGGTAGAGTGTTTACCTTTCATGAGGCTGACACCAGTTCAATCCCCAGAAGTTCATGTGGTCCCCTGACACCACCAGAAGTGATCCCTGAGTGCAGAGTCAAGAACAAACTCTGAGCACTACCAGGTGTGGCCTAGAAACAAAAGAAATGGCGAGGTGGGGGGAAGAAACATATTCTCCACTACTCTAAAATTTTACCATATCAGGGACATTTCTTTGAAGCATGATAGTGCACCTCAAAAGCGCCAATTTTATTAATAAAACTCCCCAAGTGAAAGCAGATGTCTTAGAGCACCTACCCTGCAGGTGTGAGAACCACCTGATCACGCTGAGGGAGATTCTGGAAACACAGCTGTTTGCACTGCTCAGGCACCATAAGTCAGTTCCACGGCCACATCACTGCTCCATATCTAAAGTTGTCGGCCATATCACAAAATAAAACACCCCCAATGAGAAATGCAACTGAAAACATGATGTGCAAGCACTGTGGCCAACAAGTGATTCCCCACAAGCCTGTGTGAACACTGCAGCAACCATCAGAAAGCATGACAGAGAGAATGTGCACAGCACTACAACTGAAGGAACACCACACCACACCCCTAGCAAGCACCACCACCACGTATGTGTGTGAATCTCGCCCCCACCTCCAGTCATCATGAAGGTAACTTCAACAGAGTGGAAAGTAAGTATGGGGGAGGGAATCCTCAAGCACTAATTTTGGCACATTTTTGTCTAAGACAACTAATGAGAATTTGGCTTTTTCAATAAACATGGTATTTAGGAACCAGAGAGATAGTACAGCAGGTAAGAAGCTTGCCTTACATGCAGTCAACCCCAGTTAAATCCTCAGAACCCCATATAGTCTCCCAAGCCCCTCTAGGAATGATTTCTGAGTGTAGAACTAAGAGTAAGCCCTGAGCTCTACCCAGTATGCCCCTGCACAAAAAAAAACATTATTTACTCAAAATTGCACAGACTAATACAGACCCACTATTCAGGTACAGCACTACCCTCAAAGAACAAATATTTAAAGGTCACTTCCTACTCAGAATACAGCTGTTTTGACTAATGCTTTCCAGCTACCCTCAAAGCTTAGCGGGTACAGAAATTAACAGAGACTAAATCAGCACTAGTAGTGAATCTATTCTATTTCTCTAGGGGAAAGGACACACCTGGAAGTGCTCAGAGCTTATTCCTGGCTCTGAACTCAGGGATCACTCCTCAGTGGACCATATAGAGTGTCAGGAAGTAAGCCCAGGTGAGCCACATGCAAGACAAGCATCCTACCCAGTGTACTATTGGGTCATTGAACCTAACCTTATATACTGCAAGATTCTCCTAGTACAATGGTCTTTCCAAAACATATTACCAAACTAGGACTAATCTTGCTGATGCTGAATCATCCCAGTCTCTGGGCTGAGATCTCTGGAGCCTTCTCAGTATAGGACATGCCAAGTCCTCACCATGCCAAGAGGCCCAGTACCCCACCCATATCTGACACCCTTCAACTTATAAATGGTCCAGCTTCACAGCTATATGTATAATCTCAAAAAAGATGCTAAGCTGCTGAATTGTCCTAATTTCACAGTTCCTGGAGCACATGGCTGCATATGTGGCTGCGCAACACCTCCAAATTTTGCAGAAAATGACAACCCAGTAGGAGATAGGACTTTCCAGTGCTATCTGCTAATGTCTTCCCAGTATTGACTCAGAGCTCAAGTAAATGGAAAAGTTGCAAAGAAGTACACTAAGCTCAGTGAGTAAAAACAATAACACAGAAGGCTCAACTAGCACTAAGCAGCTCAGAAAACCCTTAGACAATGACTTTATAACATCAATGTGAGATATATGTGGTAACAAGCAATATAAAGAGGCAGGCTTGGAGGGTGGGTGGAAACTATGGACACTGGTGGAGGGAAGACCACATTGGTGGAAGTATTGGTGTTAGAACATTGAATACTCGAAACAACGGTATTATAAACAACTTTGTAAATGATAATAATTAAATTTTTAAACATAAAATGTATTACCAAATCATTCATAGATCACATACATTACAGAAATTTTACCAACTTTATTCTTATTCATGAAGACCTCCGGAAACAGCCGCAGCCATGCTTAAGACCACTCTCCACACATTCAGACGAGCCTCACACATGAAGGAACTGGCTGAGGAACCCAGGCATGCGGGACCCAGGGCTGAGATCTCCAAGCCTGCTCAGATAGGAATTGGGCCTCCTCCACCCAGATCTTCCATCTTCCAGTAGGTAGGTGTTACACCCACCAACTGCCCCTTGGCACCGTGTTATCCCATCAATTGCTAAGACTCAAAGACTAGAAAACTCTGATCCTGGAAGCGAGAGGTGTTGAGGCACAGAAATAAAAAAAGGAGGAGTAATGGTATGCTAGATGCTTTCTGGACCGCATCTTACTCTTGGAGAACCCGGCAGGCTACTGAGAGTATCCTGCTCGCACGGCAGAGTCTGGCAAATTCCCCATGGCATATTCTATAAGCCAAAACCCAGTAACAATGATGGGTCTCATTCCCCTGACCCTGAAAGAGCCTCGAATGTGGCTCTTTCTAAAATCTCAGGACTAGGACGAAGGAGACATTACTGGTGCCTGCTTGAGGAACAATGGGATGACAGTGATACAGTGATACAGTGATACTTATTCACTAAAGTTTCAGAAGAAACTCATAAAAGAATCAAGTCTGCTGTTTTTCTAAGTTACTGTGTGGTAGTTCTACTGTGAACTCTTTATGGTGCCTCTTCCTCCTTACAACAGGCTGAGAAGTTGTTCTGCAAGCAGGCTCAGGACTTTCCAGTGCTATCTACCAACATCTTCCCAGCACTGACTCAGAGCTCAGTTTATCTAAGCAGTTTATACAATGGGACAGGAAGCAGATGTGGAAAGAACTAAAAGAGATGAACTGCAGAAATTTCTATTAGAACTAGATGCGGTCCAGGAAGCATCTAACATACCGTTACTACTCCTTTTTTAATTCCTGTGCCTCAACACCTCTTTGGTCAACAATCAAGCAGTCATTTGAAGAAGCCAATATACCTCTGCTTGTTGGCCCAATTTTCATCTCTACTACTACAAAGTTTTTTAGGAGAGAGAACCAGGGACTCATTGTTGGTTTCCCCCCACCTACCGCCTATTCTGTCTCAGGTCAGAAGATATTTGCAACTGTTTCTTTTCAATTAAAGTTCTTATAGGATAGTTCAGCAAACTGGTTTACACTCTCATCTTTTCCTCAATCCAAACTCCTAGATATACAGCAATGTGAAACCAGTACTTGGGAGTAGGTGTGGGGTCAAAGAGACAGTGAGAGGTTAAAATCAAACCAAGCTCGGTTTAATCCCTGGCACCACAATCTGTTAAGCATCACAGGGAGTGATTCCTGAGTACAGAATTCAGGAGTAAGCACCGGGCACTGCTGCCAGGTGTGGCTCAAAACCCCTCAAAAACATGAGAGATGGAGAAAAGAGGTGAGACATTGTGTAAACATTCAGTGGCAGTGACATAAGCCAATAAACACTGTGCATTTTAATGTATATTTTTTCTTTTGACTTTGTGTTCATTACTAAATATTCTTTCTCATATTGAAGAAACTAATGCTAATGCTTTGGCTTGATTTTAAAGACTGATTTTTTCTGCTGGTATAAATAGTATGGACACAGTAAAAGTACTTGAGAGAGCCTAATGAACCATTTCTTACACCCCATTACCTTTAGTCTGATATGACTGAGAGTGCAGGCACTAATTATCCTTTCTCAGACACCAACATAGATCTACAGGAGATCTTAAAACACAATTTCCCATACAACTCAACACTTCCTTGCATAATACATTTCTATATTTTTCTTCTTCTTGAAAATTAAATGAGAAAGCTCAAGTTCTTATCTCTCTACAATTTTTCTAGATATATAATGTATACACAGTAGTTACTAATTCTTAACTTCAAAAGGCCAAACATAAAAAATTGCACAACTGGAAATGGGGATTTTTTAATAAGATTTATATTTTTTGAAAAAGCCTATGTCCCTAAGAAAATGACCTAACCTGCACTTAGGAAAATTTAAAATACAAATAACTTATTTCCACTAAGATATATCAGTCATTTTATTATGTACTTACATATCAATGTATCCAGTATATGCTGTAGTATCATGCACAAAGCATTCAGCATGCTTTTCCTCATTATTATACCACTATAACTTGTAAATAAATGTCTTTGTGATTTATGAAAGCATCAAAGAATAAGATATGACACATAGATCAGATTTGATAGAGAAACAGAAAAAACTTCACAATGAGGAAAGATACAGCATATTTGAATATAGGTTTTTAAGATAATATATACTTCTGTAAAAGAGATTATGTAAAAGGCACAGAAACCATCATTTTTAGCATTTAAGCATCCTTCCAAATAACAAGTTGTAAATGGATTGAGAAGTTCCAGAATTTACACAGTGAAATACTCTGCAACCACAAGGAAAAATGAAAGCAAGCAGTTCATGGTAACTTGAATGACATAGGAGGGAATCATGCTGAGAGAAACAAGCCAGAGGCAGGATAGGCACAGGATGCTCTCACTAAACTGTGGAACACAAAGAAAAAAAATCGAGGCTATGCAAAATAATACCAAATGATAATAAACCTTGGGCACTACCAGCTTGAGAGTGCCAGGTTGTGTGTGTGTTTGGAGGTGAGGAGGGAATAATGAGGATGGCTGAGTATCAAGGCAGTGGGTCTGCCACAGAGACTGGCACACATCCTTTCACAAAAGCAACCGGTGTTCATGTGGATGTGGGGAGAAGGGGACTCTCCACTGCTGGTGGGAATGCTGACTGGTTCAGCCCTTTTGAAAAACAATATGGACATTTCTCAAAAAATTAGAAATTGAGTTCCTATTTGACCAGTAATACCACTTCTGGGAAAATATCCTGGAGATGCAAAAAAAGTACAGAAGAAATGATATCTTCAATTGTATGTTTATTGCAGCAATCTTTACAATAACCAGAATCTGGAAAAAAAAAAAACCCCGAGTGCCCAAGAATAGATGACTGGTTAAAGAAACTCTGGTACATCTACACAGTGGAATACTATGCAGCTGTTAGAAAAGATGAAGTCATGAAATTTGCATATAAGTGAATCAACACGGAGAGTATCATGCTAAGTGAAATGAGTCAGAGAGAGGAACAGACATAGAATGACTGCACTCATTTGTGGAATATAAGTAACACAATAGGAGACTAACACCCAAAGATAGTAGAGATAAGGGCCAGGAGGATCACTCCATGGCTTGGAAGCTGGCCTCAAATGCTGGGGGAAAAGGCAGTTGAGATAGAGAAGGGAGCATCAAGTAAATGATGCTTGGAGCGCCTCCTCAGGATGGAAGATGTGTGCTGAAAATAGACTACGGACCAAACATGATGGCCACTTAGTACCTGTACTGTGAACCATAAAGCCCAAAAGAAGAGAGAGAGTAAAAGGGAATGTTCCTGCCACAGAGGCAGGGAGGGGGTGGGGGGCTGGCGGAAGGCATACTGGGAACACTGGTGGTGGATAATGAGCACTGGTGGAGGAATGGGTCATTGTATTACTCGATCATTGTATGACTAAAACGTAATCACAAAATTTTGTAAATCTGTAACTGTATCTCATGGTGAATCATTAAAAATATTTTAAATAATAAAAATAAAATAAATTTTCTAAATAAAACAGATGCAAAAGTCAGGGGGGAAAAGGTGGTAGATATGGAGCCCATGAGTGGTCCTACAGGAGGTAACAGGATGCACCAGGTCCACAACTGTCTATCACCAAATAGTAGAGGAAGGGTGGGGGTCAGACCACAAGTGACATAGGGACAGCACTGGGAGTCACAGGCACTTCAGTAGCAGGCATATGCAGTAACTTTATACATCAATATTACAACTTCATCACTATTGAACCCTGTTACCTAACATTAATAGTAATATTTTAAACAAATTATAATTTAAATAGATCAATAATTTTAATGACACTCCTATTATTTGGATACTCCTATCCAAAAAGTCATAAAGCAGAAACAAAACCAAGAACAACCGCAGAAATTAAAGTGTAGAAGGATGCACTGTGGAACAGAGATAATAATTGGTGTTCTGTGGCACACCAAATTAGTTACAGGTATATTCAGGTATATAGAATATACCTGTATATAAAAGTAAACCATGGAAACTCTTAGAGGTTTTGGGCCAGAGCCCCTGGGACCTGATGCATACTGTTATGAGAAGCTGTTTCATCTCCATGTGTGGGATACAGACATTTTTCCTCTGTGTCTTGATGTAGAAAAAAGATTGGAAAGTATTGCAGGAGATCTTTTTTGGTTCATACACTAATTCCTACTGAAGAAGTGAAAAGCTTTTCATGGAATTTTGATTTAGAGTCAAGAAAAATGTGTAAGGTTAATAAGATCCATTTTCTGTACCTGCCATATCTGAACATAGTAAACTTTTCTCCTAAAGGAAGAAGAACATGAAAATACGTACAAGTCTACAAAATCCTTGATCCCAAAGACCATGAAGTGACAAAGCTCATGTCTGTAGTACCTTGGGGTGAGGTGATACTGATAGGTAATCAGTCAGTTGCTCCAGATTAAAATGAATTTCTAAGACAAAATATATAGTACAGTGGGTAAAATGTCTTGAACGTAGCAGACCTGAGTTTAATCCCTGGCACCACATATGTCCCCTGAGTCTGACCAGGAGTGATCTCTGAGTGCAAAGCCAGCAGTGATCCCTGAGCACAAACTTCAGCAAATGTATATTTATTTTATTTCATTTATATTTTTAAAGAAATGCCTTTTTAATTTAATAGATTAATATTCAGTTTGTCAAGTTAAGAAAGATGCAACAGAGGTAACAGAAATTCTTTTTCTTTTTAGGTCATTAGAGTGAATTTTAATCAGTAAGACCGGTGCTTATAGCAAGAGAAAAAATATTTTAATTTTTATTAGTGAAACACCATAAGGTACAGTTGTAGACTTAGAAATTTTTGTGCTTGGGTTTCAGTTATACAATGATCGAGTACCCATCCCTCCACCAGTGCCTACTTTCCACCACCAATGATCCCAGTATCCCTCCCACCCACCCCCAACCCCCATACCACCTTGCCTCTGTGTCAGGGCATTCCATTTTGTTCTCTCTCTTCTTTTGGGTGCTGTGGTTTGCAAAAGAGGCATTGAGTGGCAATCATGTTCGGTCTACCAACACCCTTTACTTGATGCTCCCTTCTCTATCTGAGCTGCTTTTTCCCCTAGCATGTGTGGCTGGCCTCCAAGCCATGGAGTAAACTCCTGGTACTTATCTCGGCTATTCTTGCGTGTTAGTCTTCTATATTGTTACTTTATGTTCCCCAGATGAATGCAATTTTTCTATGTCTGTTTGTCTCTTTCTGACTCATTTCATTTAGCATGATAGTTTTTATGTAGTACCACTTGTATGTAAAGTTCATGACTTCATCTTTTCTAACAGCTACATAGTACTCCATTGTGTAGATGTACCAAAGTTTCTTTGGCCAGTCATCTGTTCTCGGACATTTGGGTTTTTTCCAGATTTTGGCTATTACGAACAGTGCAGCAATGAACACAGAAGTGCAGATAAAATTTCGACTGTACTTTTTTGTATCTATTCCGGGATATATTCCCAGGAGTGGTATTACTGGGTCAAATGGGAACTCAATTTCTAATTTTTTGAGAATCGTCCATACTGTTTTCCAAAAGGGCTGAACCAGTCAGCATTCCCACCAGCAGTGAGAGTCCCTTTCTCACCACATCCGCGCCAGCACCGGTTGGTTTTGTTCTTTTGGGTGTGGGCCGGTCTCTGTGGTGTGAGATTGTATCTCATTGTGGTTTTGATCTGCATCTCCCCAATGATTAGTGATGTGGAGCATTTTCTCATGTGCCTTTTAGCCATTCAGATTTCTTCTTTGAGAAAGTTTCTGTTCATTTCATGACCCCATTTTTGATGGGATTGGATGTTTTCTTCTTGTGGAGTTCAACCAGTACTTTGTATATCCTTGATATCTACCCCTTGTCAGATGGTTATTGGGTGAATATCCTTTCCCATTCTGTAGACTGTCTTTGTATTTTGGTCACTGTTTCTTTTGAGGTGCAGAATCTTCTTAGTTTAAGGTTGTCCCATTTGTCTATCTCTGTTTTCACTTGCTTGGCCAGTGGTGTGACATCTTTGAAGATACTGTAAGCTTCAATGTTGTGGAGGGTTTTGCCAACCTTGTCTTCAATATACCTTATGGATTCCAGTTTGATGTTGAAGTCTTTAATCCATTTTGATCTTACTTTTGTACATGATGTTAGGCAGAGATCTGAGCCCATTTTTTTACATGTAGCTGTCCAGTTTTGCCATCACAATTTGTTAAATAGGCTTTCCTTTGTAGCAAGAGGAAATTTGAGAACAGGAATACACACAAAGAGATCTTCATCTGCATCAAGGCATAAATAGGGAAAGAGGGATGATATGTCTACAAGTCAAGGAATCCAGTTTTCCCTCAAATCATCAGAAGAGGACATAGATATGGATCATATTGGTAGCAAAAATTCCTGATAAATTACTCCATAGGTTATTAATTGATCAGTATTTTCTATTCAATATTATTGATGTATTTCAATTGTAGTAATTTATATTATGATCATAAAGAATGATTCAGTGTAATATACTAAACAAAATAAAATAAACTTTAAAAAAAACCTTGGTGCTTTAATTGAATAAAGAGGGATGCTTTTAATAAAATGTCAATTCTTAGAAAAAAACATAATCATAAACATATACACCTCTTACAATATAGCACTGAAATACACCAAAAAATATTACATAAGTTAGGGGGATAAATGAACAATTCAACAACTATAGTTAAACACCTCACACTCTACTAATAGATAGACAACTACAAAATTGTTAATGAGACAGACACTTGAGCAACACTAAAAACCAACCATGTTATTATATATCTGGACTTCAGCTAGCTGTGCTCAGTGCTTATTCATGGCAGGCTTCTGGGGATCATATGTGGTGTGAGGGACAGAACTCAAGTCATCTGTGTGCAAAATACCTATCTGCTATACTTTCTCTATTTTTGACCCTCTTTTTTCTTTCACAGCTTTATTAAGACAAAGTTCACATACCACACATAATTCACTAATTTAAAGTGTCAGTATACTTTTAAGTAATTAGTGATTGGGCCAGAGAGATCATACAATGGGTTAGGCATTTGCCTCACATGTGGCCGACCTGAGGCTGGAGCGATAGCACAGCAGGTAGGGTGTTTGCCTTGCATGAGGTCAACGTGGCCCACCTCAGTTTGATTCCTCCACCCCTCTCAGAGAGCCCAGCAAGCTACCAAGAGTATCTCGCCCACAAGGCAAAGCTGGCAAGCTACCCGTGACGTATTTGATATGCCAAATACAGTAACAAAGAGTCTCACAATGGAGACGTTACTGGGTCCACTCAGCAAAACGATGAACAACAAGAGGACAGTGTTATCGTGGCCGACCCAGGTTTGATCCCCAGTGTCCCATATAATCCCTGGAGCCTACAAAGAGTGATCTCTAAGCACAAAGCCAGGAGTAATCCCTAAGCACAACCAGGTGTGACCCAAACAGACAAAAAAGCAAAAATAATTCAGTTTTGCAACCATCACCACCATGTCATTTCAGAACACCTCCACTCCACTGAAGAAGCTCTAAACTGGGCAGCTGCCACTTCTCATCCCTAAGTAACCACTAATCTACTCTCTGGTAGAGACTATTCTATTCTCTACAGAGACAACCATTCTAGGTATTTCACAAAATATAACTGTACTCTATGCGGAACTTTGTAACTGGTATCTTTCACATAGGTAATGTTATTAGGTTTACTCCTGTTCTAATAAATATCAGCACATAATTTTATTTTCATCTCCAAATTAATATTCTATTGCATAGATATACCACATTCTATTTATCCTTTTATCAGGTACATTGATGTTGCTTCTTTTTTCTTAATTTTTATTTTTATAAACTTGATTTATTACACTATATTCTAACACCAATCTGACCACCATTGCACCTTCCCACAACCATTATTTTGAATTTTCCCAACCAACACCCAAACCTGCCCCAATAGCAGACCCTATGTAATTTATTTTATATTGCTTGTTATGGATAATTCACTATACATGATCAAGTATTGTTTCTTTTTAATTATTCTAAATATTACTACTGTGAATATTTACGTGTAAATTGGTTTTGGTTTTTGTTGTTGTTTTGGGGCCATGCCTGATGCTGCTCAGAGAACCATGTGCAGTACTGAAACTCAAACTGTGTTTTGGCCACAGCTATAAACTAAGAAAGCACCTTAAACTTTGTACTATACCTCGAAACCCAACGGCTTTTGGCAGAAATGTGTCCGTTCCCTGCAGTAGGTTACCATCGCTGAGCTGCCCCAAGTGGGAATAGGTTTTGTGCCCTGGCCTGCTCCTCCTGGCGGCCCGGTGGTTGCCATCCTCCAGAGGCCACTGGACAGTCAGATTTGGGCCTGTAGTGACGAGACACGTGGGGCCTCATGGGATGGGGATGGAGCCAGACCTTTCCTCTCCACCCCAACAAGACCCCGAGTCACCGCTCACTAACAGCCTCTCTGACTCCTGATCAAGCTGCTTGCCAGCCATGATCCCAGAGACTCAGAAACAAATCTCAGAACCCAACGGCTTTCGGCAGAAATGCATCTGGAACCTGCAGTAGGTTATTGTCACCGGGCCACCCCAGGGGGGAAAGAGTGCTGTTCCTCCGCCTGCTCCCCCCTTGGTGGTTTGGTGGCTGCCATCCTCCAGAGGCCACTGGACAGTCAGGTTTGGGCCCTCAGTGACGAGACACACGGGGCCTCGTGGGATGAAGGTGGAGCCGGCTCTTTCCTCCCCGTCCCAACGAGACCCTGAGTCGCGGCCCATGAATGGCCTTTCTGGCTCCTGATCAAGCTGCTTAACAGCCATGATCCCAGAGACTCAGGAGCAAATCTCAGAATCCAGCAGGTTTTGGCAGAAATCCCTCCAGATTTAAGTGTTAAAAATTCGGAATTTCAAAATCGCGCGGCCACTACTGCAGCCACGCGACATCATATGTTATTCATAACCAACAATAGAACACAAATTGTCTACTGTTGCCTTTTCAGCAGATCTGAGTGTTGGGGTAAAATCTCAAATAATAATGGTGGGTCTGGTGTCAAAATATTGAATGTGATCAAAGTAGAGAGAGAGAGTAATGTGGAAATCATCTGCCCCAAGGGTAGAGGGAGGGTGTGGGTTGGGGGTACACTGGGGTTGTTGGGGGTGGAGAATGAGCACTGGTGAAGGGACGGGTGTTTCATTGTATGACCGAGACTTAGACCCGAAAGTTTTGTAATTGCTCTTACGGTGATTCAATAAATAAAATTATAAAAAATGGGGGAAAAAAGTAAGGTGGAGTTTATGCACAATTCAGTCAGCCTAATCAGTGGCTGAATAAATAGCAGTACTCCTACATTAAAAAAAAAAAGTTTGAACTATATTCCTGGCCATTTTTGTGTGGACATATGTTTTAATCTCTTGGGTGTACACCTGGAAGGTTACTAGGTCATATGCTAATTATGTTTAGCTTTTTGAGGAACTTATTGTCAGACCACTTTACATTCTTCACATATTATTGTTTATAAATATAATATGTAAATATTCTTTTATTTACATTCATAGTAAGATTTCCAACTACTCCACGTCCTTGCCAACCTTAATTTTCCATATTTTTATTATATCCAGTATGGCTATAAAGGCCTTTTTTAACAACCACTACTTTTATGAAATGCCAGATTTTAAATTGGTACTATTTTTCTTCAAGGCTAATCTTAGAAATGCTACATTTTGATCCAGGAAGTCTACTTTTGGAAATTTATCCTAAGTGTGTTGAAGGAATTCACTACAAAGATTTTTTTGATGAAGTAGATTGTTTTGTTTTGTTTTTTCTTTCTATTTTATAAAAAAAAATTAAAATTTGCAACAGACCTGGGTTTGATCCTGGCAACACATGGTCCTCCAACACAACCAGGAGTGATCCTTGATTCAGAGCCTGAAGGAAACCCTGAGCACTGCTGGATGTGGATCAACAACAACAACAACAATAATAATAATAATAATAATGAATGACTTTCCTTGGATTCCTCCAACAAAAAAACTTTTCCCAAATAAAGTTAGTACTGGGGAGATTAAGGGGTTAATGTGGCTGCTTTTACTGCAATATGACTTAAAATTGGGGTCCGGGAGATAGTATAGTAACTAGAGTACATGGTTGTGGTGAGCTCAACTATAATTTGATTCTTCATACCAGATGGTCCCCCCCATCCTCAGCCCCCCACATGCCAGTGGGTATGACCCTAAAGGACCCAGCATTGCATGGGTGGCACTTATATCCCCAACATCATCTAAGCAGCATCACATACTTCAGTCCTTGCGCTGAATCAAAGTCCAGTTGGCTGAGACTCTCTGGTGGAGCCCCAATCTTTTTGAGCAGCACTTGGGAGAGCCCAAATAAGTAGATACATAAATAATTCGGAAGATCCTATTCCTTTTTAAATATTCTTGGGCAAATACATACGTGTATTTAAAATTTGTGGCCAAAGAATACAGTGGTTAAGGCATTTGCTTTGCATTCTGCTAACTCTGGTTTGATACCAGTACCACATACATTCCTTCAAGCATTACCAGGAGCAATCTGAGGATCAAGCCAGAAGAAATCCATCAGCATCACAGGTGTGAACCAAAAGCAAACAAAAATTTCTCCTTTATTCCTGCCTCCTTATTTTCTACCTTTCATCCTATAGTTCAATCCTCTCCATATTCATCTAGTCCTTTGGGTTTTTTGGGGGGGAGCGGTCACACCCCATATTGGATGCTGGGAATCAAACCCATGTCGGCTGCTTACAAGGCAAACCAGTCCCTTTATATTCATCTAATCTGTCCTCTTATTCTCCTCTCTCCTCCCCTGCCCCCAAAGTACTATTTTTATTTTCACAGTACATTAACTATGTCTATGTGATTTTTTCAGCCTATTTTCCCAGCGCCTTATTTTTCATCAAAAAAAAACTAATCAAGATGTTTTCCCAGAAATTTCCCACCCTTCCATCTAGGTCCGGGGTCTCCACACCCAACCTCTGACATATTCATAGGCCCAGAACCACACTCCTGAACCTTTCTTCCTTCCCCAGCCTTCTAGATGATATTTATCTCCCTGCTGACTTCTTCAGGCCCTTTTTGAAATAGAGGCAGGTTCCCTTCCCTTCTCATTAGGTCCTGGAAGCCTCCATGTCTGACCTCTGCCATATTAGAAGGCCCAACAGTCACATCTCTTGAATAGCAGGGCTGCAGAAGAGGCCACAATACAGCTCTACTTATCATATTTCACACTGCTCACATTATACTTCCTGTCACTGTGAGATGTGCAGGGAAGGAAATGAGCAATTCCTAGTCTGATCCTGCAGAGTTTCTCAAAAGGGTTAACAACAAAGATTCACCTTCAGCACTTCAAGGACAATGAAAACCCAATGGGGAAGACACATAGAAGCCACAAAGTTCAACAGTGAGTGAATGTTTAAAATAGCCAGAATCTGGAAAAAACCTGAGGGCCCAAGAACAGATGACTGGTTAAAGAAACTTTGGTACATCTACACAATGGAGTACTATGTAGCTGTTAGAAAAGATGAAGTCATGAAATTTACATACAAGTGGCACTAAATGGAAAGTATCAAGCTAAGCGAAATGAGTCAGAAAGAGAGGAATAGACATAAAGATTGCATTCATTTGGGGAACATAAAGTAACGAAATAGGACACAAACACCCAAGAATAGCTGAGATAAGTACCAGGAGGATTACTCCATGGCTTGGAGGCCAGTCGCACATGCTAGGGGAAAAGGCAGCTCAGATAGAGAAGGGAGCACCAAATAAAGGGTGTTGGGAGGTTCCTCTCAGGATGGGAAATGCGTAATGAGAGTAGACTATAGACCAAGCATGATTGCCACTCAATGGCTCTTTTGAAAACCACAACACCCAAGAGGAGAGAGAGAAAAAAAGGGAATGCCCTGCTACAGAGGTAGGGTGGGATGGGGGAGATGGGGGGCGGGAAGGATACTGCGATCCGTGGGGTGTGAAATGGGCACTGGTGGAGGGATGGGTATTTGATCATTGTATAATTGAAACCCAAGCACAAATATTTGTAAGTCTACAAATGTACCTCATGGTGTCTCACTAATAAAAATTTTAAAAATAAAAAAAATAAATAAAATTAAAATAAAAAAATTTTTAAAAAAGAAACTTTGGTACATCTATACAACAGAGTACTATGTAGCTGTTAGAAAAGATGAAGTCATGAAATTCACATACATGTGGTACTACATGGAAAGTATCATGCTAAGCGAAATGAGTCAGAAAGAGAAGAACAGACATAGAAAGATTGCATTCATTTGGGGAACATAAAGTAACAAAATAGGAGACTAACACCCAAGAATAGCCGAGATAACTACCAGGAGGTTCACTCCATGGCTTGGAGGCCAGCCGCACATGCTAGGGGAAAAGGCAGCTCAGATAGAGAAGGGAGCACCAAGTAAAGGGTGTTGGGAGGATCCTCCCAGGATGGGAGATGCATGCTGAAAGTAGACTATAGACCGAACATGATTGCCACTCAGGGGTCTAAGAAAATCTTGATGGTTCTTTTCAAAAAAAATCTTTGAGATGCATGACAAAAACAAAGACAGAGATAGAATATTGAAAACAGTGAGATTTAAAAAGTGTATTTCATACAAAGGAAAGCCTATTAAGATTCACAGGCGATACAATGAGACTCAACTCTATCCAAAAGAGAATGGAGGGATATCATAGAAAAACTCAATGAGATGAACACCTCACCAAGAATACTCTATCCAGTTACATTATCACTCAGATTTGAAGGAACAATACAGAGCTTCATGCCCAGGCAACAGCTTGGGAAATTAATAACCCTGAAATCAGTTTGCAAGAAGCATCAAAGGGGCTTCGTTAAGAAGCTAGGACAAACTTCCCAGCACATGGCAGTGAGTATGGCACTCACTCATGCTGCTTATGGTGGCCTTCTACCGCATTAAGAAGGCTGTGCTTACTCCTAGCTTGCTAGGGGATTTTACACATTTTCGATAACAAATTGAAATAGTCTTATTAACATTTCATCTATATTGATACTTTATGTCTGATCAGGTGTTATCCTTCACATCCACAGAAATTTGTATTACAGACTTTTACTTACTATTGCAGACACTTAAGCAGTGTTTTCTAATATAAAGCCGATGTTCCACTTCTTAGGATAAAGGTAAAGGTAAAGGCCCTCCCGTTGATCATCGATTTGCTCGAGCGGGCCCAGTAACGTCTCCATTGGAGACTTTGTTGTTACTGTGTCTGGCATATCGAATACTCTCGGTAGCTTGCCGGGCTCTCCTTCTTAGGATAAAACATTTTATACTTTTATAGGCCTATTCATGTTTTCCTTCAAATTTTAAAAAACTTAGCTCTCTTATACTAAATTTTACATTTGTAGGATTTACCTATTTCAAGTAAATTTTAAAAGTCATCAGCACAGAACAATTCATAATATTTTTTAAAATTTATATACTTCTAAAAAATAAAGGTATAGTTTTTTTAAAAAAATTCACTTTATCAACATATGGTTGATATACAATTTTGTGGAATTTCAGAATGTAGCTCTATCCATCTATAAGTGTGTAGGTGTCATTGCCTCCACATTTAAAAACAACAATAACCCTCTCTGATGTGGTATAAAAAATAGTAAGGGATAATAAATTGTCAAAGTCATCATAAATGAAGATTTTGTCTATAGAAGTGAACTTATGGTGGTGGTGGGAGTTGGGAGGAGTCCTGGGGACATGGGTGGGGGTCAACAGGCTTTGCTGATGGGTGTGGCATTGAAATGGTATATTCATGAAAACTATGATTAACAGTACTATAAAGATTGTATTTTTAAAAGAAGTTTTTCCAAATTAAATCATATGATAAAATAGTAGTGCTTTTTATTTATTTTTTTCTTAGCAGGAAACTGAACCCAGGGTCCTACATGCACAAGGCAAGTATTCTACCACTGCACTTCATCCCCAGCTGCAACAGTAACATTATTATCTTGTTACATTTATTTTTTTAAGTATTGAAAAAAGTCTCATTCAAAAAAATTTTTGGAGTAGCTTCTAAAAGCTAGGTATAGTTCTTGTTTAAAAAAATAAATGCCTTGATGTAAAATAGAAGTTAATCACACATAGAAATGGAAAATCAAAATCAAACACCTGGAATTTAAAGAGCTCACTACTGAACAACCAGTGGGTTAGAGAGAAAATCAAAGAAGATATCAAAGGATTCCTGGAAACAATGGAGAATGAGTACAAGAGCTACCAGAACTTATGGGGCACAGCAAAAGCAGTGTTAAAAGGAAATTTTATAGCTTTGTAAGTGTTCAACAGGAAGAAAGGGCCCACATAAATCACTTGACTTCACAACTTAAGATCTTAGAAAATGACCACAAAAAATGCCCTGCCAAGCAGGAAGAAGGTAATAATAAAACTTAGAGCAGAAATTAATAGAATCTAAAAAAAATTTCAAAAGATCAATGAAACCAAGAGCTGGTTCTTTGAAAAACTAAATAAGACTGACAAACCACTAACAAGTCTCATAAAGAAAGAGAGAAAGAGAGAACCCTAATAAACCAAATCAGAAATGAAAGAGGGAACATAACAACAGACACTACAGAAATTCAAAAAAATCATCAAAGATTAATTTGAGAGTCTGTATCCCATAAAACAAGAGAACCTAGAATAAATGGATAAATTTCTGGATTCCTATAACCTACCAAGATGTGGAATAAGCTAAGAAGATGTGGAATACCTAAACAGACCTAGAACTATCAAGTAAATTGAAATGGTAATCAAAAGTCTTCCCAAAAACAAAAGCCCGGGCCCTGATGGATTCACAGGTGGATTCTTTCAAACTTTTAAAGAGGACCTACTGCCAATCCTACCAGACTTTTCCAGAAAATTGAAGAAACAGAAACAGTCCCAAACAGTTTCTATGAGGCAAATATCACTCTGATACCAAAAGCAGACAGAAACACCACAAAAAAGAGAACTGCAGGTCAATATCTCTAATAAATACATATGTAACTTCCTTAAGAAGTTATTAGCAAACAGAATCCAATGACTCATCAAAAATATCATACAACATGACCAAGTAGGATTCATCCCAGGGATGCAAGGTTGGTTCAACATTCGCAAGTCAGTCAACATAATACACCACATCAATAAAAGGAAAGATTAAAAACCATATAATCATATCAATAGATGCGGAGAAGGCATTTGACAAGATCCAGCATCCATTTATGATTTAAAAACTCTCAACAAAATGGGAGTCAAAGAAACTTTTCTCAGTATAGTCAAAGCCATCTACCACAAGCCCACAGCAAGCATTATTCTCAATGGGAAAAACTAAGAGCTTCCCTCTAAGATCATGCACAAGACAATGTTGCCCACTCTAGCCACTTCTATTGAATATAGTACTGGAAGGCTTGCCATAGTAATTAGGCAAAAAAAGGTATCAAAGACAACCATACAGAAAAGAAAAAAAGTCAAGCTATCACTATTTGCAGATGACATGACACTATACTTATCCTAAATTTGTTTTGGTACAGAATCCTAAAGACCCCACGAAAACAACATATTTTGTTCCTAGAGACAATATATTTGTATAGTAGAGTAACAGGTAACAAAATCAATACCCAGAAGTCCACGACTTTCCTATATACAAATAATGAAAGAGAAGAAAGTGAAACTTTAAAAAACAATCCTGTTCACAAGTGTTCCTCAGAAAATGAAGTACCTTGGAATCAGCTTAATTAAGAAGGTAAATGACCTGTATAAAGAAAACTACAAAGTGCTACTTCAAGAAATAAAAGAAGATATAAAAAAAATGGAGACACAGCCCCTGCTCATGGATCAGGAGATAACATTGTCAAAATGGCAATAATCCTCAAAGCATTGTACAGATTCAATGCAGTCTCTATAAGGATACTCTTGACATTTTTCAAAGAAATTGACTGAACACTCCAGAAATTCATATGAAACAATAAACCCACTAACAGCTAAAGCAGTTCTTAGAGGGGAAAAGATGGGAGGCACCACCTTTCCCAATTTCAAACTTCAAAACAAAGCAGTAATAATTAAAGAAGCATGATATTGGAATAAGGACAGACCCACAGACTAATGGAATAAAGTTGAATATCCTGACATAGAATCTCAAATTTATGATCATTTAATCTTTGATAAAAGAGCAATAAATATGAAGTGGAACAAGGAAAGCCTATTCAACAACCTGGGGAAACTGGGCAGCTATATGTAAAAAAATAAAAGTCAGATCAAAATGAATTAAAGATCCCAATGTCAGATCTGAATCCATAATGTACATGGAAGAAAATGTAGGTAAAATCCTCCATGACATTAAAGCTGAATGCATCTTCAAAGATGAAACACCACTGATCAAGCAAGTGGAAATAAACATAAACAAATATGACTACATTAAACTAAGAAGATTCAGCACCTCAAAAGAAGCAGTGACTAAGATACAAGACAGCCCAAGGAATGGGAAAAATTATTTACTCAGTACCTATATGATAAGGCATTAATATCAAAGGTATGTTATAAGGTACTGGTAGAACTTTACAAGAAAAAAATCCAACACATTAAAAAATGGGGAGAAGAAACTTCCTTAAAGAAGAAATACAATGACCATAAGACACATGAAAAAAATGTGCTACACTGCTAATCATCAGGGAGATACAACTCAAAACAACAATGAGATATCACCTCACACCACGGACACTGACACACATGAAAAAGAACAAGAGCAACCACTGCTGGCATGAATGCAGGGAGAAAGGGACTCTCATTTATTGTTGGTGTGAATTCCAATAGGCCCAACATTTTTTGGAAAACAATATGGATATTCCTCAAAAAACTAGAAAGTGAGCTCCCATTTGATCCAGCAATACCACTTCTGGAAATATACCTTAGGAGCCTAAAATCACACACCAGAAACATCTGAATTTGTATGTTCATTGCAGCACTATTCACAATAGCCAAAATCTGGAAACAACCTGAATGCCCAAGTACAGATGACTGGATAAAGAAACATTGTACAACTATACCATGGAATACTATGCAGCTGTTAGGAAAGATGAAGTCAAGAAACGTGATTATAAATGGATGGATATGGAGAGTATGATGAGTGAAATGAGTCAGAAGGAGAGGGACAGATATATAGACTGCATTCATTTGTGAGATATAAAAAAACAATATATAGTATAAGACTAATATCCAATGCCAGGGAAAAACAGGGACCAGGAGGACTGGTCAATGATTGGAAGCTTTCCACAATAGTGTCTGGGGAGCGAAGGGCAGTAAGATAGAAAAAGGACCAGAATGACAAGAGTTGTTGGAAATGATAATTTTGGACAGGAACTGAGGGTTAAGAGTAGGTTTAGAGATATACCTGGGAACTTTTCGGTATCTATGTTGCAATCCACAATGCCCGAAGCGGGGAAAGAGAGACAGACAGATAGAAAGGAGAGAGACATGGACAACCTGCCCACCTGGTCAAGGTGCCACCCTCCTCTGCAGGTTCCTAGGTCAGCACTTCCCTGGGACTGGCTGGAGGTGTGGCCTCCACAGTAGGGAGCGTGGCCTCCTCAAAAGGGGCATGGCCTTCTGTGTGGTCGCAGTTATACTTCCCATTCCCAGCACTCTCGACTCACACCCCAGCCTTTATCACCTAATTCTGTGGAAAAAGTCCTGAACGCCTCAACCTCAATACAACAATAATCCACTGGCCTACTCCAATACCAACAAAAGACCAGTAAGCAAGACGCTGTACAAGCCAAATATAAAAGAGTATCTCCTCCAAGGCTTCACTAGATGCCTGACATAAGCCACAGAATAATGCCTGAGAGGAAGGACATATTCTAGAAGGGGAAAAGGGCGACCACTATCAACCGACCTTATTCAGAATCCTTTCCCACAATAAGAGGGAACAGTGCTAGTGAATTCCAAGGATTTACTTCTAGATAACCTCAACAGCATGAAGAAAGAGCACAAATCTCCACTACGAGGACAGGACAAAGAAAACAGTCTGAAACCTCAAAAGGGGTTACCCACAAATCTGTTCTCTCTGATAAAGAATTCCGAGATGAACTGCTGAGGATGTTCAAAGAACTAATCAAAGAATCAATGGAGCAGACATCCAGAAAATAAAAGGAAGAAATGAAAGAAACAGTGGAACAGATATTCGAGAAAATACAGGAAGAAATGAGAGCAGAAATAAGAACGCTACAAAAAGAAGTGTCACAAATAAAGGAATCAGTAGATGAAATTAAAAACTCAGTGGGTAAAATGAGTCAGAAAGAGAGGGACAGACATAGAAAGATTGCATTCATCTGGGGAACATAAAGTAACAAAATAGGAGACTAACACCCAAGAATAGCTGAGATAAGTACCAGGAGGATTACTCCATGGCTTTGAAGCCAGCTGCACACACTAGGGGGGAAAGGCAGCTCAGAGAGATAGGGGAGCAACAAATAAAGGGTGTTGGGAGGTTACTCTCAGGATGGGAGATGTGTGATGAGAGTAGACTATGGATCGAACATGATTGCTGCTCAATGTCTCTTTTTCAAACCACAGCACCCAAAAGGAGAGAGAGAACAAAAGGGAATGTCCTGCCACAGAGGTAGGGTGGGATGGGGGAAGGAGGGTGGGAGGGATACTGGGATCAGTGGTGGTAGAGAATGGGCACTGGTGGAGGGATGGGTATACGATCATTGTATAACTGAAACCCAAGCACAAAAATTTGTAAGTCTACAACTGTACTTCATGGTGTTTCACTAATAAAACTTTAATGGAAAAAAAAAACTCAATGGGTGCCCTCGGCAGTAGAATGACTGCAGCCGAGGATAGGATCAGTGAGCTTGAAGATGAGCAACAGAAATCATATAGGCAACAACAAACAATAGGAAAAGACCTCAAAATATCTATAAAGTGAATCAGAGAGATCTAGGGGATGATGCCAAGAGGAACAACATTAGAATCATCGGAGTACCAGAAGGACAGGGTGGCAACCCCAATAAAAAAGTCACAGTGAAAGAAATCATTGCTGAAAAGTTCCCAGAGTTAAAGAATGCAGATATCCAGATCCAAGGGACTAGAAGAGTGCCAGCTAAAAGAGACCCTAATAAAAACACTCCAAGGCATATCATAATCAGAATGATGGATGCCGTGGATAGAGACACAATACTGCAAGCAGCAAGGTCAAAGAAGGAAATCACATACAAAGGAGCACCCCTTAGATTTACAGCAGACCTATCAGAGGAAACCCCCCAAGCCCGAAGACAGTGGTGGGATATAGTGAAAAAACTCAATAAAATGAACGCCTCACCAAGATTACTTTATCCAGCTAAAGGCTCACTCACACTCGATAGAATGATACACCATTTTATAGATAAACAACAGCTCAGGAAATTCACAGACTCAAAACCAAACCTAAAAGAAGGATTAAAGGGGTTCCTGTAAGATAAGAAGGAAAACATTTATAAGCACAACTAACCCATACAGAAAGATGGCACGAAACACCATGACAATAATCTCTCTCAATGTCAATGGTCGAAATGCACCAATCAAGAGACACAAAGTGACAAAATGGATCCAGAAATTGGATCAACTTTCTGCTGTCTACAAGAAACTCCTCTAAATGGTCAGAGCAAACACAGACTGAAAGTTAAAGGATGGAAAACAATCCTGCAAGCAAACAGCTCCCTCAAAAAAGCTGGGGTGGCCATACTAGTAGCCAACAACATAGATTTCAGGTTGAAAAAGATTAGAAGGGACAGTGAAGGCCATTTTCTATTTATCAAGGGATACATACAACAGAAAGAAATCACACTATTAAATGTATATGCACCTAATGAGGGACCAGCTAAATACTTAAAACAACAGCTAACAGATATTAAGGAGGACATTGCTAGCAAAACAATAGTAGACGGAGACTTCAACATTGCCTTATCACTTTTAGGTAGATCAACAAGAACAAAACTCAGGAAGGAAACATTGGCTTTGAGGGAAGAAATAGAAGAGAGAGGGTTAATAGACCTATACAGAGCTTTACACCCCCAAAAGAAAGAATACACATTCTTTTCCAGTGTACACGGAACTTTTTCCAAAATATACCACGTGCTAGGCCACAAAACATACCTCAATAGAATCAGGAAGATAGAAGTAGTATCAACAATCTTCTCAGACCACAATGCACTGAAGATAGAAGCGAATCACACAAAGACACCGAGAAACAAATCAAACACCTGGAAATTAAAAAACTCAATGTTGAACAAGAAGTGAGTGAGGAAGGAAGTCAAGGATGAAATCAAAAGATACCTGGAAATAAGTGAGAATGAAGACATGAGCTACCAGAACCTATAAGATGCAGCTAACACTGTGTTTAGAAGAAAATTTATAGCTTTGCAAGCATTCCTAAGGAAGTAAGAAAGGGCCTACATAGATAACCTGCCCTCACAGCTCAAGATCTTAGAAAAAGACCCAAAAAAAGGAAACCAAATTGGCCAAAGGAAAGAAATAATAAAAAATTAGAGCAGAAATTAACGACATGGAAACCCAAAAACAATCCAAAAGGTCAATGAAACCAAGAGCTGGTTCTTTGAAAAAATAAACAAGATTGATAAACCACTACCAAGACTCACAAAGAAAGAGAGAGAGAAACCTCGTAAACTGAATCAGAAATGAAAAAGGGGACATCACAACAGAAACCAATGAAATTCAAAAGATCGTCTGAGACTACTTTGAGAGTCTGTATACCACGAAACAAAAGAAGAAATGGATAAATTCCTGGATCCCTACAATCTCCCAAGATTGAACCAAGAAGATTGGGATACCTGAATAGATTCATTCCTATCAAGGAAATTGAAACTGTAATCAAAATTCTTCCCCAAAACAAAAGCCCAGGACAGATAAATTCACTAGTGAATTCTTCAAACATTTGAAGAAGACCTGTTACCAGTTCTACTCAAGCTTTTCCAGGAAATTGAAAAAAACAGGAACTCTCCCAGACAGCTTCTATGAGGGACATATCTCCCTAATACCAAAAGCAAACAAAGACACCACCAACAAATAAAACTATAGACAAATATCCCTGATGAATATGGATGCGAAGATCCTCAACAAAATATTAGCAAATAGAATACAACAACTCATCAAAAAGATCATACACCACGACCTTGTGGGATTCATCCCGGGGATGCAAGGATGGTTTAACATTTGGAAATCAATCAACATATTACATCATATCAACAAAAGTAAAGATAGAAACCATATGATTGTATCAATAGACGCAGAGAAAGCTTTTTACAAAATCAAGCATCCGTTTATGATGAAAACTCTCATCAAAATGGGTTTTGAAGGAACATTCCTCAAGATAATCAAAGCCATCTACAACAAACCCATGGTAAGCATTATCCTCAATAGGGAAAAACTAAGGGCCTTTCCTCTAAGATCAGGGACAAGACAAGGATGCCCACTATTATCACTTCTGTTCAATATAGTACTGGAAGAACTTGCAATAGCGATTAGGAAAAAAAAAAGAATTAAAGTCATTCAGATAGGAAAAGAAGAAATCAAGCTCTCACTATTCGCAGATGACATATACTATATCTTGAGAATCCTAAATCCTCTACCAAGAAACTCCTAGAAACAATAGACTTGTACAGTAAAGTCTCAGGCTATAAAATTTAATGTCCTCAAATCCATGGCCTTCCTATACGCAAATAACAAGACAGAGGAAAGTGACATGAAAAAATCAATCCCATTCACAATGGTGCCCCAGAAAATCTAACACCTTGGAATCAGCCTAACTAAAGAGGTAAAGGACCTCTACAATAAAAACTACAAAACGCTACTCCATGAAATAAAAGAGGACACGAGGAAATGGAAACATACCCCCTGCTCATGGATAGGAAGAATTAACATTGTCAAAATGACAATACTCCCCAAAGAATTATACAGATTCAATGCAATACCCCTACAAGGATACCCATGAAATTATTCAAAGAAATAGATCAAATACTCCTGAAATTCATATGGAACAACAAACGCCCACAAATAGCTAAAGCAATTCATGGGGAAAAGACTTGGGGAGGCATTATCCTCCCCAACCTCAAACTCTACTAAAAAGCGGTAATAATTAAAACATGTGCTGGCAGAACTGGACAACCACATGCAAAAAAATGAGCTCGACCTAACACCATGCACTAAAGTCAGATCAAAATGGATTAAAGACCTCAACATCAGGCCAAAATCCATAAGGTACACTGAAGACAAGGTCGGCAAAAACCCCCATGATATTAAGGCCAATGGTATCTTCAAAGATGACACTCCACTGACCAACCAAGTGGAAACAGAGATAAACAAATGGGACTATCTTAAATGAAGAAGCTTTTGTACCTCAAAAGATACAGTGACCAGAATATAAAGACAATCTACAGAATGGGAAAAGATACTCACCCACTACCCATCTGATAAGGGGTTGATATCAAGGATATACAAAGCACTGGTTGAACTCCACAAGTAGAAAACATCCAACACCAATCAAAAAATGGGGTCATTCATTTCTGCCCAGAGGGGAAAGGGTGTTGCTCCCTTCCGCCCTCCTCCCTCTGGAAAGAAAGATGGCGGCCACATGGGACCCTTGTGGACAGCAGGTATGAGCCGGGGGTGTGGGGGCGACTAAAACCTCATGGGTCGGGGGGCGTTCCGGTCCGTCCTTCACGCCCTACCGAGGTCACCAGTCGCCCCCCGCGAGCGGCTCTCCAGCACAGCCACGGCCCCAGAAGCACAAGGACTTAATGCAGAACCCGGCAGCTTGGAGCAGAAAAGTGAACGGACTATGTGTTGAACCAGGCCATCAAGTCTGCCGGAGGGGAAAGGGTGTTGCCCCATTCGCCCTCTCCTCTCTGGAAAGAAAGATGGCGGTCACATGGGAGCCTTGTGGACAGCAGGTATGAGCCGGGAGTGTGGGGGCGACTAAAACCTCATGGGAAGGGGGGCGTTTCGGTCCGCCCTTCACGCCCTACTGAGGCCACCAGTTGCCCCCCACTAGCGGCTCTCCAGCACGGCCACGACTCCAGAACACAGAAACCAATTTCTTAACTATCTGACTTTCAGTTGAAATACTTCCAGGGTCAATAGGTAAAATAGCAGAAATCCAAAACCAACATTTAATTCTTGAACCCAGCTGTAGAAAGCAAATCACTTCACAATGCTTTTTCAGCATGTCTGATTTGGGGGGGGGGGGTAAACTCTAAATAATAGTGGTGAATCTTTTATTGAAACAATGAATCTAATCAAAGCAGATAGAGTGTTAACTAGAATTCATCTGCCTCACAGGGACGGGGAGGGGTGGGGGGGTGGGGTTTTATTGGGATTCTTCATGGTAAAAAATAAGTATTGGTAAAGGGAAATGTATTTGATATTTGCATGACTGAGACCTAAACCTGAAAGCTTTGTAACCTTTCCCACAGTGACTCAATAAATAAATAAATAAATTTTTAAAAAAATGGGGTCATGAAATGAACAGAAACTTCCTCAAAGAAGAAATCCGAATGGCTAAAAGGCACATGAGAAAATGCTCTACATCACTAATCATCAGGGAGTTGCAGATCAAAACAACAATGAGATATCATCCCACACCACATAGACTGGCCCACATCCAAAAGAACAAAATCAACTGGTGCTTGTGCGGATGTGGTGAGAAAGGGACTCTGCTTCACTGCTGCTGGGAATGCCGACTGGTTCAGCCCTTTTGGATAACAGTATGGACGATTCTCAAAAAATTAGAAATTGAGCTCCCATTTGACCCAGCAATACCACTTCTGGGAATATATCCCGGAGAGGCAAAAAAGTATAGTCGAAATGATATCTGCAATTCTATGTTCATTATTGCACTGTTCACAATAGCCAAAATCTGGAAAAAACCTGAGTACCCGAAAATGGATGACTGGTCAAAGAAACTTTGGTACATCTACACAATGGAGTACTATGTAGCAGTTAGAAAAGATGAAGTCACAAATAGCTAAGCAATTTAGCTTGTATGAAATTTACATACAAGTGGTACTTACATGGAAAGTATCATGCTAAGTGTAATAAGTCAGAAAGAGAGGGACAGACAAAGAAAGACTGCATTCATCTGTGGAATATAAAGTAACAAAATAGGAGAATAACACCCAAGAATAGTCGAGATAAGTACCAGGAGGTTCACTCCATGGCTTGAAGACATCTGCACATGCTAGGGGGGAAAGGCAGCTCAGATAGAGAAGGGAGTACCAAGTAAAGGGTGTTGGGAGGATCCTCTCAGGACGGGAGGTGCATGCTGAAAGTAGACTAGACAGAATATGATTGCCACTCAATGCTTCTTTTGCAAACCACAGCACCCAAAAGGAGAGAGAGAACAAAAGGGAATGCCTTGCCACAGAGGCAGGGTGGGATGTGGGGAATGGGGTGTGGGAGGGATACTGGGATCATTGGTGGTGGAGAATGGACACTGGTGGAGGGATGGTACTCGATCATTGTATAACCGAAACCCAAGCACAAAAATTTGGAATTCTACAACTGTACCTCATGGTGTTTCACTAATAAAAATTTTAAAAGAAAAAAGAGAGAGAGACAGAGAGAGGGAGAAAGAGAGAAAGAAAAGAAAGAGACGAGAGAGAGAAAGAGAGAGAGAGAGAGAGAGAGAGAGAGAGAAATGCAGAAGGGTGGGGCAGGTTGGGAGGGAAACTGGGGACATTGCTGGTGGGAAATGTACACTATTAAAGGGGTAGGTTTTGGAACATCGGATGGCTGAAACCGCTGTGTATCTCACTGTGATTTTATTTTAAAAATGAATGATTTTTTTAAAGTTAGATGGAGAAGGCAGTGAAACTAAAAACTATGTTTTAATCTTTTAGAGGAATATCAGTATTATTCTTTTATACTCCCAGTGTTGCTGCCCAACTACAGAGTGCAAAGACCCTTTCATCACTGTTCCAAGTCCTCCTCCAATCACCTCATGTGGCCTTGCAGAATTCTCAGTCTAGGCATAGTTTTGAGGGATGATTTTTCATCAATTTGAGGCCTTACCTGGATTTACTCTGTGCTCTGTGCTCAGGGATCACTCCTAGCAGTGTTCAGAGGACCATATATGGTCCTGGGATCAAACCTAAGTGAGTCACTTGCAAAGCATGTTAACCCCTGTATTATCTCCAGCCCCTATGTATAGTTCTTGATGCTGGGTATATAATAATAAACAAATGGTGTATACAGGCCTGACCTCAGGGAGTTTGTGTACTGGTGGCAGAAACATTTTAAAATATTCATTGAAGTATTGTGATGTATATTATGCAAATGATGGTTTCATCTATGTACATAATTCCAACACCATACCCATCACCAGAGGGCCCACCTCCATCCCCCAAGGACCCAAAAGCCCCTCCCTTCAATCCCTTCACCCAAACTCAGTTCTGGGAATCAACTGTCCCATTCTGTTGCCTTTGGCCCTTTGTTGCTACCTTGCTAGGTCATGCTAAATGATGTCAGTCAGAAAAAAAGAGATGCACAATGATCCCATTCATATGTGGGACTCAATTATAGCAGAGGCTTTTAAAAGAAATACAGTGACAATATCAGGGCATACTGAATGTTGTGAAATTAAAAAATAGAGAATGGTGGGAGAACACTAGCTTGGAAAGGAACAGAGATGAACAGTCTGGGAAGGTGTAATTTAAGCAGAGAGAGACCTGACGTCAAAGAACAAATCATCCAAATACCAGAAACAGAGCCTGAGTGTTCCAGGCAGAGGAAACCCCACAAATAAAGGACTAAAATGGGGACATTATTAGAGAACTGGAGAAGAGCCAAAAGAGCCAGTGGGTGAAGTGCAGTGAATGCAGCAGTAGGACGAATAAGGTTCCAGAGATAGGTAGATGCAGGGTTGGTTACACAGTACCCTTGGGTCACTTGATGATTTTGAATTTTATTCTAAGGAGGGTTGAAAATTTTGGAGCATAACAATGTTCTATCCAGGGAGATAGCTCAGAGATTAGTAGTGATGCTTTGTATGCACTGAGACCCAAGTTCAAAATTCAGTACCATATGGTACTGGATGCACAATGATCAAAATAGCTCTGCAACACAGCAAAGTAGCCCTGGAAGTCCCCCCAAGCATCACTTGGGTTGCCTCGTAGACCCCTAGGCACCACAGGCCCCCAAGAAGCTCAACTTTGTTGGCCAAGTACTGAACTGTCAAACTAGTCCCCCTGAGCACTACTTGGGAAGCTCCCACAGAAAGATTTATCAAATTAGAGACAAATTACAGACCATAAAACTAGAATAAAAAAGCAAACTGATAAACTATGGCAATTTGTAAGACACGACAGCTTTTGATGAGCCCAGTAAGAGGGAGATGGTAAATTACAGCAGATTCATACAATATATCATGACCAATATAATGATATAAAGGAATACGTAGGGGACTGGAGCAATAGCACAGCAGGTAGAGTGTTTGCCTTGCATGCTGCCGACACAGGTTCGATTATCCAGCATCCCATTTAGTCCCCCTAGAACTGCCAGGAGTAATTCCTGAGTTCAGAGCCAGGAGTAATCCCTGAGCATCGCTGTGTATGACCCAAAAAATAAAATAAAATAAAGGAATACATAGAACATAGGGCTGAAGTGATAGCGCAGCAGTAGGGCATTTGCCTTGCACGCAGACAGCCCAGCCGAGCCAGGTTTGATTCCTCTGCCCCTCTCGGAGAGCCCAGCAAGCTACCGAGAGTACCTCGCCCGCACGGCAAAGCCTGGCAAGCTACTTGTGACATATTCAATATGCCAAACACAGTAACAAGTCTCACGATGGAGACGTTACTGGGCCCGCTCAAGCAAATTGATGAATAATGGGAGGACCGTGACCATGATAGAACATAGAAAAATAGTTGCAATACATTAAATATAAACAAATCAAGGTTTGAATGTAGGCTATAATTTGATTCACAAAGTTTATTTAGTTATGAATAGTATTATGATATTTTATTAAAGTGTTATACATATGAAGTAGTAAAACTGAGAAAAATTGAGAGTTCACTTAGTTGTATCAAGATCAGAAATATTACATGATTTAATGATCAACATGGAATAAAATAGAAATCTCATTCTCAGGCTAAAAAGCATTCTAGCACAAATATGGTTTCTCTATCATATTAGAACTCAAAATTACTTATGTCAGTTTGTAACTTGAATGGGAAATTCCATCAGAAACCTTTAATCCAGATTCTTATCACAAATATCTTGCATCTATATTGGAGGGAGTAGACCCCATCTGGCAGTGCTCAGGTTCTATTCCTAGCTCTGTGTTCAGAAGTGGGCCCTGGCAGTAACCAGGGCACCATAAGTGGTACTGGAGATTAAATACCAGGGTCACAGCTGAAGTGCCACAAACAAGGCAAATGCCTTGCCTCTTGTTCTAGCTCCCTAGTCCTTGATTTTATTTACTTTTCAAATTTCTGTTTGTTTTTTGGGGACCACACCCAGCAGTGCTTAAATGTAACCCCTGTATTTGTGCTCAACAGTGACCCTTTGCTGTGCTTGGGGGACCATGTTTGGTGGATAGAATCAGAACAGGATTGGCAACATTGCAAGGCAAGTGTTTCAACCCCTCTACCATCTCTCCAGCACCAAGTTCTTGATCTTTCAACTTAATCTACAGTGGATTGAAGCCCTGTTTAAATTTAAAAGGCCAAGAGAGAGGGGTGATCTCAAAATAAATCATCCACATAAAACTGAAGAGATAATACAGGGAATAACTTGATAGAACAAGGTGGTCTTGACTTGCATGGAAACAACCCTGGTCCAGATTCTGGCACCATATATGGTCCCCTGAGCACCATCAGGAGTGATCCCTGAGCACAGACCCAGAAGTGAGCCTTGGGCACAGCCAGAAATGTCCAAATCACATATATGTATTAGAAAGACTTTCATGTGAGTAGAGTCATTGACCATAAATAATAAGCACGCATTATTAAAGTGTCCGTGATCTATGACTTTTCAGTTCTAACAGTGCTACACAGCATTTGTCAAGGAAATCACCTTCTTGTGCAGCAAAACATTCTTTCTGAGAGAACACTATCCATATCTTTTCTGAATCTCCATTTTTTCTTGTCTATGGTTTTATTTTAGATCAAGGGCCAGACGTCTACTAGAAAATAAACAACCTAACCTCTTCCTTTTAATGGAAACATAGCATAGCCCTTCACTGTCTGACCTACAGGGGGAAGCCTGCTATTAATTAACCATTAATTGCTTGAATACAGCCTGCATTATGTGGAAAAAATTGTGTTACTTTCATCTTAATTTGAAAGACAACATTTGAGGTTCAAACTGGCAAGAAGATAAACTTAATAATGTGTTTATATAATTATTCTCCATCAGAGAATTAGCAAAGAGATTTATTTCTTATGGTTCTGCAGGGCTTGGAATGGGAGGGGGTGGAAGCAAGATAACAAAATGAGGGTTTCTCCTTGAAGCTTTTGCAGGGAAGAAAAAAATGTTGTAATTTAAGAGATTTTTTATTATTTCTAAGCAGTTATCTGAATATTGAAAAATAAAATTTAGATGGGATCTTACTGGGTACTAATAAAAGCCATGTGAAATTTAAGGTCTTTGTGTTGTATTTGCTATAAATACATTAAAGTTATTTGGATTTGTGTACTAAATTAAATCAAATAGAAAATAGAAAAGATTTGTCACAGGTATAGAGTGCATGACCAACAAAATCAAGTTCAGCTATAAGCAAGAATGTTTATAAATATGGGGGAGAGTTGTCTCAATATTTTTATAATTTTATGTGCATTATTTTTCACATCTTAAAGCTGCCCAAGTATAGAAAAATACAGGACTTCAATAACAGTTACCAGCATGATTTGCTTTTATTACCTTTCTGTTCAAGACCCTTGTTTCCCCTTGTAGCATGTCAAATTGCCCCCAAAACCATATTATACAGCAGAGAAATGTTGTTCACACTTCACTGGCTATTGATTTACTTTATTTATTGGCACAAAATCAGCCTGAGATAAACATTTTGTCCCCCATTTCCACCATTGTAAGCAGTGCGCTTCATTGCAAGATAGGTAAGCCCCAATGTGCGGGGTCACAATTCGACATGGCTTTCTAATCAGTGTGTGAAAAATTATCTAATGAATAATGGGTTGCACATTTCCACAAACAAATTAACCAGGGTGAGACTGAAACTAATGATTATATTTATCTAATGTAATTTCACATCTGTTACTAGTGGTAGTAATTTTTTTTTCTCTTTCATCCTTGGTATCCTCAAAATTACAACCTAGCTTTTCAGATACAGTTTAGGACATCAGTTTAACTAGAAAATGCACAATTTTGTGGGATGCTTTTTTGCCTTTGAATGCCAGTGGCCCGGAGAAACAGGATGCCATTTTGTAAAGCTGAGGAATTTGTGCACGTTTTATTCATTACTTCTGCTGGGTTTTTAAGATCTACCACTGGGCTTAATTTCATATATTCTATTGCTCAAACTCCATTGTCAAGTCTCAGACCAAAGACAAACGTTTAATCACTGTTAGGCCATCTTTAATTTCATCCTGCCTTTATAATAATATAGAATATTATTTTAAACATATAATCATTTAAACGTAGAATTATTTAAAATGTGGAAGGAGTTCTCAATTTTAAGGAAAAAGGGTAAAACCTAGACTGTATTTGGCAAGTACTTCCCACTGGGTCCACAGGCTGGGTGCCAGGCCAAACCCACAGAAGCCTGGTACCCACCACCACCACTACCAACTCTAACTGCATCAGGGAAGCAACTCACAACTGATACATTTCTGTGAAAAACAGCACTTTCAGCTTAAGCCAAGAACGTAAGTTTTTCTACTATGGTTTTCCACTCTACTTTCTGCCAGGGAGTTTGGGAAAGGCTCCTTCCTCTCTGCTGGCGCCAATGGCTTGGAAAGGGACCCGAAAGGGTGAGATGTGGTTAAAATATTTTCTTTCCATAAGAATGAGGCAACATTACTTCCTGCCTGAGCCACAGCCTTAAAATGACAGACATTGTCACAGGGCTCCTCATCCTATCGAACTTTCTGTTTCCCCCATGTTGCTCATATTCTATGAGTCCCTTACTATCTACCCTAAACTCTTAAAACCAACACCATTCTCTTCCCCTTAACTCACACACCCAAGGATCCTTACTGTGACTGTTCTGCTGCACTCCCTCTGAGTCCTACAGCAAATGCTGTCTACATTCTCTCCCCATTAGTATCAAACACTTCCCCACCCTAAGAATAGGGATATGGAGGGTAAAGAGGGCAGAAACGTGATGCGAAATCCAGCATCAAACCCTTTTCCTGTTTGGGAGGCGTCAATTCAAGTTTTAGTCTAGCGAGATGCTTTGCTCTGAGGAGTCACAGAAGACAGATGCTCCTTTTCTGTACTCTCTGAAAGATGAAGCTGTTCCAAATTCTAAAGCTTGGGAGAATGACCTGAGCCCAAGGTTCAGTCAGGATTGATTCATGGAAAAATGCAGTGAGGATGGCAGTCTCCAGAGATGACAGCCGCTAACTGGGTAAGCTGCAATGCTTATTATCACTGTCTAAAAGGTCAAAACGCTCCTTTGGTTTCTGTCTGTTTTCCATGCCTGTTCTTCTGGACTACTGTCTTTTCTCTGACTCTCTGTTACCCAAGTTGTGACATGTGTCAGTTTTCTTTCATTTTTAAGGCTAAATAATACATAATACGTAAGCATATATAATATGCACTGTAGCACTGTCCTCATTGGCTACGATACTGCCACTGCGCAATGAGACATCTTATCGTCTCATTCCTACTTTGGACAAACTGGCAGGCTACCGAATGTAACTGCCCACACGGCAGAGTCTGGCAAACTCCCCGTGGTATACCCAATATGCCAAATACCAGTAACAATGATGGGTCTCATTCTCCTAACCCTGAAAGAGCCTTGAATATGGCACTTTTAAAAAAACTCTCAGGGCTAGGACGAAGGAGACGTTACTGGGGCCTGTTCGAGGCAATCGACGAACAACAGGATGGTAGTGATCATGATCGTAGCACTATCCTCCCATTGTTCATTGATTTGCTTGAGCGGGCACCAGTAACATCTCTATTGTAAAGCTTGTTGTTACTGTTTTTGGCATATCGGATATGCCACGGGGAGCTTGCCAGGCTCTACCGATATATAATATACGACGTATATATTTACATGTGCTGGAGCAATAGCACAGCGGTAGGGCGTTCACCTTACAAGTGGCCAACATGGCCGACCCGAGTTCGATTCCTCCGCCCCTCTCGGAGAGCCCGGCAAGCTACCGAGAGTATTCGATATGCCAGACACAGTAACAACAAAGTCTCCAATGGAGACGTTACTGGGCCCGCTCGAGCAAATCGACGATCAACGGGAGGGCCTTTACCTTTACATTTTGCTTGGGCTGGAGTGATAGCACAGCAGGTAAGGCATTTGCCTTGCATGCCACCAACCTGGGCAACCCGGGTTCGATTTCTCTGCCCATCTCGGAGAGCCTGGCAAACTATCGAGAGTATCTCGCCTGCAGGGCAAAGCAATTGGTGAACAACGGGAGGACAGTGACAGTGACATTTTGCTTATCCATTTACAGATTCTTAGATCACTTTCATCTCTTAGCTATGATTGCAAATAACATTATGAAGAGAATCCCTGCTTTTCATTCCATTGGGTATATATTTAGAAGTGGAATTGCTAGATACTGCATAACTATACTGCAGGATAGTATTGTGGTAACACAATATTTCTTTTTTATATATTTTATTTAATCACTCTGAGATACACAAACACAAAGTGATTCATGATCGAGTTTCAGTCACCCAACGTTCCAACACCCATCCCTTCACCACTGTACATTTCCCAGTACCAATATCCCCAGTTTCCCTCCCGTCCCCGGCACTGTTTTCCACAGCAATGAGTCATTTTACATTCAACAATGCACAGGGGTTCCAGTTTTTCCAAATTCCTGCCAACACTTATTTTCTCTTATTTTATTTTATTTTATTTTATCTTCATTGTAAGTGGTCAGGGGTTATGATTTTCATTTCTTAAATAATTAGTATTCTCTAGGGTGTTATCAAAGACCATGAACCAACATAAAGAACTACATTTGGTCAAAGGGATACTTTAAGCATCAAAAATTAAATAACAGAATAAAGTATGCTAAAAGTGTGAACCCCCTGCTTATAAAGTCATTTTAAATGCAATACCATCTCCTTAAATACCACTAAAAATAATGGTCACACATTTCTCTTTTGCTTGTTTGTTTTTCTGTTTTATTTTGGGACTTTACCTCGCTGTGCTCAGGGCTTACTCTTGGCTCTGTGATTAGGAGGTCATTCCAGGTGGTGCTCAGGGACCATATGAGGTGTCAACGATTGTGTCAGAGATTGAGCATGCAAGGTGTAAAGTGCCTTATTTACTCTCTGACTCCTCGTAATTTATTTAGGGTTTGGATCCCCAATGATACCCAGGGCTTTGTCCTAGTTCTTTACTCAGTAGGCCATTCTGGTGTGCTCAGGGAACCATATGTGATGCTGAGAATTGAACCAAAGCTGGGTACATTCAAGACACTAAGTGTCTTAACCCTCCCCACCCCATTCTATCCTTCCAGCCTGGCACCTATTTCTTATTTTTTAATTGACAGTTAAAAGGGGGGATTAAGCATGTACCCTGCCCCCCTCTCTATCTCTCTCTCTCTCTCATGCACACACACACACACCAACCAAATCACTGGAAGTTGAAGAAATGCTTTTTACTAGAAAATTCTAGCTAATAATTGTAGAATGACAGGATTAGAAAAATCAACATTTTGCATTTTCTATTGCTTCAGACAATATTTGCAAACACCATTCAATTTGTAAATGGTCTGTAAATAAAATGACGACAGAGAAGTGCACTTGATATCAGTCTGTCACCCCTCAAGCCCTCTGCGCATTCACTTCATTCATGGAAATGAAACAAATGCTGTGTGCTTCCGACTGTGATCCAATATGAAGCCCACAGCATCCTAGGAAGTACTATCCCCCCCAAGTCTTGGATCTAAATCTGATTAAGTCCTTAAAACTGCACGCATATGATAGTCACTGGTCACTGGTTATTTAAATTTCATTGTGGTTTGGTTTGATTTGGGAGCCATGTCTGGCAGTACTCAGGAGCTACACCTGATTGCATGCAGGAGAAGGGAGTCATTCCAAACAGTGTTGAAGGATTGGGGTGGGGAGGGTTAACAATGCCAGAGACAAAATTCAGGACTCTCACATGTAAAGCATATGCTCCAGCTCTTTGAGCTGTCCCCCCCAGGCCACTGTTAGAAATTTTAAGAGCAGCACTCACTTCAGCAGCACTATTTAAAAGTTAAATTTAAAAAGGTGATTTCTTGGGCCGGGAGGTAGACACCACAAAGTCAGGGTGCCTGCCTAACATGCACTGGACCTGGGTCCAATTCCCGTCACCACATGTGCCCAGACATCACTGGGAACAGCCCTGGAGGCCACAGCACTGACAGAGGAGTCCGAGTATCTTCCCCACGCGGAGGCCTGTGCAGTGTCTGGCCCCTACACTGAATCAATGGTCTAGTTGGCTAAGAATCACCAGCAGGCCCCAGCCCCCGCCACCCCCGAGCACTGCTTAGGAAACCTCTATATCCCCCCCCCCAACCAAAAAGATGTTTGCTTCTCAATCTCCAGTGCACAAAACCCAGGTCTAAGTGTAGCCATTACCCAGGGCTCACATGGAACATTTCCAGAGCTACAGAACATTTTTGCAGGAATTCTCTCGGACAATACCGCTCTGAGCAGAATCCTATGATAAGAACCTTGAAAGCAGGGTAGGGATGTAGTCAGTCTTGCATGGTGTGAGACCCTAAATTTGTTCCTTGGCTCTGCAAGAATTTAAATTAACAATACTAATAAAAATAATAGTGATAATATGGAACAGAGAGGTAAGTAAACAACTTAAATAACACCAGCAAAAAGTGAAATGAGTCAGAAAGAGAGGTACAGACATATAATGACTGAACTCATTTGTGGAATATAAAATAACATGAGACTAACACTCAAGGACAAGGGCTCGGAAGATCACTCCATAGTTGGAAGACTGCCTCATGAGCTAGGGAAAAGGCAGCTGGAATAGAGAAGGGATCACTAAGTCAACAATGGTTGGAGGGATCATTCGGGATGTGTGTTGAAAGTACTTAAAGGACCAAATATGATGGCCTCTCAGTATCTGTATTGCAAACCATAATGCCCAAAAGTAGAGAGAGAGAGAGTATGGAGGAAATTGTCTGCCATAGAGGCATGGGGAGGACTGGGATGGGGGGAGGGGATACTGGGACATTGGTGGTGGAGGATGTGCACTGGTGGAGGGATGGGTGTTCAATCATTGTATGACTGAAACTCAAACATGAAAGCTTTGTAACTGTATATCACGATGATTCAACTAAAATAATAATAATAATAATAATAATAATAATAATAATTATAACTCCAGCAAGAGCAGACATTGCCAGATCGTAAAGAAATCTATAGAACAAATAGAGAACAAGCTCTAGAGTGGAGGGAGGTAGATACTACTGGAGATTTCAAAAGCACAAGATATAAAGTGTCTAGAATAGGAAAATGTGTACAAAAAATAAATTGTATCAGTAATTTTCTGGGACTTGAGTTGTCTGTAAACAGGACCAGAGAAAATGAGGTGGGGAGGGGATTTCTCTAAAACTGGATTGTGCTGATGGAAAATTTTCTTGAAGATACAAACAAGAATAACATAGGGAATCTTCTTAGAACCTGATTCCAGTGAACTCTAAAGAGAGTTTTAAGTAGTCCAAGACTGTGAACTGGGCTATACCAAAATCACTATTATTTTTGGCGTTTTAGCTCACATCTTTTAAGATGCATGTTAAAATATGAAATATTCACAATTAAATATATATAATTTATTAAATATCTTTTATATAATAAATCAGAAAATTTTTAAAGCCAGCAAAAAAATTTTAAAGCATTGGTTAATTATTAAAACTGGGTGATTGATCTGAGTTCATTGTACTCCTTTTTGAAATTCTCATTGTTAATCACTTTTTATAATTTTTTAAAGGTGGCTATAATAATACCTTTTCACAGTCAATTATATAAACCAAGTAAATAATAACTTTAAGATTTCCGATTACTGCAAGCAACCATAACCCAGGTTATCGTTTTACCCAATTTTTAACTCGAAAAAGTATTTTAACAGAGCCAGTGAGATAGTAGAGGGGTTAAAGCACTTGCCTTGCAAATGGGCCAACCCAGATTTGATTGCTGACACTACATTTTACCCCTGAGTACCATATTGGGTCACTCAGAGTCAGAAATAGCCCTTGAGCTCTTCCACGTATAGCCCAAACACCCCCCTACACACACAAACACACACCAATAAAAGCCATTGTTTTAACAGATTTGATCCCCAAGATTTGAGTACCACAGGGAGCAGCCCTGAGCACCTGGAATAGTCCCAGAGATCTGCTGGGTATAATATTAATTTAATATAAATACAAATTACTTTAAGTCTCCATAGCAAAAATTAATTGGTTACTTTTAAGTCACTGTCTGAAACTTTTAAAAAGTTTATAAACCCAATCTGTGTGCTTATGATATTTTTGTTTGCTTGCTCTGGGGCTGCAACTGGTTGGACTTAAGGTTTACTCCTGGCTCTGAGCTCAGGAATTGCTGGGAGTTCTGGGAATCATATGGGGTGCCAGGAATCAAACCCAGATCTGACCCGTGCAAGGCACGCACCTTACCTGCTGTACTATTTCTCCAACTACCTTAGGATATTTTTTTAGGGTAGATATGAAGGAAGGAGGTGTACATCTATTTTTTATTTCTACTAGCCCAACTGCGTCTGCCACTAGTATTTGATAATGTCTGGGTCATGAAAAAAATTAATCAAAATTCTCAGCTTCTGATAAATATGCCCAGCACCAGTGTAACATATACAATCCTTTCAACAGCTTTTCCTTTGTGCCTATCTGCATATTGAAACCACAACCATGATCTGCATTGTAATTAACATAGCAGCCCATCTGACCAGGTCCACAGGTCCATAGGGTTTTGATATATAATGGGGTTTGAGATCTGCTTTCTCAGTTCTCATTCCCCACCCCTCCACCCAGGGTTTTCTCAGAGAAAGCCCGGGGGTGGAGGTGAGGGGGAATAAGGCTAATTTGAGATCAGAGGATAAATGAGCTGTAAGTGGAAAATAGTTGTTTTCCTGAAAGGGCTATGAGACAGTTGAAGGAAAATCTTACTGTATATGTATTAAATTCTCATAAATACACATGTCTGCTTCATATCATATTTGCTCTCCTCCCACACTCCTCAGCACATCTCTCATATCGTCATTCTAAGTGACCAATTACTGCCCAAAATTTAAATGCAGATCTTATTCAAAACCATCTGTTAAAATCATTCTTTAGTTCCTACTGAAAGAGAATATATTCGAGGCATGGATTTGAATAATATATATATACAAATACATAGGAAGCATAAAAATATAAGACCTAAACTACACATTCCCTCTCATTTCATACCCTCGAAAGGTCAGACTCAGGTCTCTATCACCCTAATCTGAAAGTGTTTTACTTTGATGGGCTGGAGACATACTATACAGGTTAAAGCACTTGCTTTGCATGCCACGGATCCTGCTCCTATCTCTGGGACCACATGATCCTGTAAGCATTGCTGGGAGCAACCACTTAGCACAGAGTCAGGAGTAGCTCCTGCACACCACTGGGTGTGACCTCAAAACAACAACTAATAGCCAAGAGCTGAAGAGATAACACAAGGGACTAAGGAGATTGCCTTGCAGCTGCCAGTCCCATCAATTCCCTGCATCTCAGATGGTCCACAAGTACTGCCAAATAAGCACAGAGTCAGGAATAAGCAAAATAAAAATATAAATAAATAAGCAACTAAAATAAAAATATAAATAAATAAATAAGCAACTAAATAAATAACTTTTACTTTGAAATCTAGATAGAAATCCAATGACTGAATTTCCACTTACATGCAATTTTTTAGAAGCCCCCAGAAATACATGCTGTTCACTTATGTTGTTCAATTCCATACCTAGAGCACAGAGTGAAATCACACTGAACTCAGTAAGAAACGAAGCAACTTGATTCTCCATCTCCCTTGCCTAGAATTCTGACTCAGCACTATCCAATAAAATGTTTTGTAATGATACCCAGTATAGCAACCACAAGTCACATGAGCTCTTGAAAACTTAAAATGTGACTTTTGTGACAAAGAACAGAACTTATTTTACTAAGTTTAAATGTTAAGAGCTATATGAAGCCACTAGCTGAATTTTTGACAGTATGGCTGTGCACAAAAGGTTTCTTCTATTATGGTTTTATTCAGGACACTTTGTACACATAAAATATTTTTTGAAATAATTTTTATTTTCTGTCATGTACACACACTCACTTATATAGCAAATCTTAATAGTGTTTAACTCTGGGTAATAAGGCCACATAATCAGACATTATGTTTTTAATTAATGTTTATATTTAATTTTTTTTAAAAAATTGATATTTATGCTCAGAAAAAGCTATGAGTTAATTACTGACATCATTAGAACTGTACATATGAATGTACAAACACAACTATGGAAATAAACAGAGGTAGAATACAAATTATCAACTATATATTGGTCACAAATATAAAAAAATCGAATAATTTCATGTATAAGGATCAGAAGAGACCAATGAGAATAACCAGGTTGAAGAATGACTTACAAAGATTTCACTCATGATGTTCTGCATTATTGTTAGTAAATAAATGAAGCTCTAGAAAAAATAAAACAATGTTGAAGAGCAAAAATATCTAAAAGACTGATCATAGAACAATCTGATCTAATTTGAATGATGGGAGCAGATTACCACACCATAAAGACAGGAATCCAAAGAACCGGGAATGGGCTGAGGCTAGAGAGATATCACAGAGGGTACCGTGCTTGCCTTGCATACAGCCAACCTGGGTTCAACCCCAGTCATCCCATTTGACTTTCTCTGAACACCAACAGGAGTAATTCCTGAGTGCAGAGCCAGGAGAAAGCCCAGAGCATTGCAAGTGCCCCCCCCAACAATACACCGAAATAGGTAAGAATGGTGATCATTTTTTATTACTTTCTTTTTCTGCATTTTTTCTATTAAAGCACTGTGATTTACAAAGTTATTCATAGTTGAATTTTAGACATACAATATTGCAGCACCAGTCCCATCACCAGTGTCAGCTTCTCCCACCAATGTTCTTAGTTCTCTCCCCTATCCGTCCAGACAGTTTTCTAAGTTTGGCTGTTAAAGTTTGGGTGTCTTAATTTTAGTATTGTTGACTCTGTGGTTTGGATATTTAACACTATCATTCCTTAATACCACCTTTATACCTGACTCCCCTGACCTGGCCCTGTTGTTTCTCATCTGACTCTTTTATCCCTCCCCTCCACTCTTTCTTTTCTTCTCCCCGTAATCTGGGGCCAAGGTTGATCAGGGCATCCTCCCTCTGAAACATTGTATTCTCTCATCCAGTTTTTCTAAATATCACATATAAGTAATATCCTGTGTTTCTTATTCTTCTAGCTTACTTCATTTAACATGATGTCTTCCGGTTCCATGCATGTTGCTGCAAATTGTATGATTTCATAATTCCTTACAGTTGTGTAGTAAGGAATAGTTTTTTTTATTCAAGTTGCTTTTTGGTGGAGGGATGGTGTAACTAGAAATTTACAAGTATTCTTCTAAATGAAAGTAAGAAAGCTAATGAGGGTTGATGTTACTATTTAGTTTTTTTTTTTTTTATCAAGATTGTTCTAAACAAGGAGGCCAACACTGTAACCCATTCCTGAGCTCACCATCAATTATACTTCATTCATCTGAACTACCTCAGCACCTTGGTTCTTAAGTGAGACTCCCAAACCCCATACAGAGACCAAAGAAATGTTGCTTTTAAATAATAACTTGCTTTGACTTCTTGATTCTCTTTACAGATGTTCTACATCCTTTATTTACTAAAGATGGATATAGGTCTAAACATGTGGCTCAATGGAGGAGCACATGCCTGCATGTATAAGGATCTGAGTTTGATCCCCAGCACAGAAAAATATGCATAAGCAAACTTCAAGGGAGTAAGGTGCTTGCCTTGAAAACCGCCAACCCCCATATTCAATCCCCAATATCACCTAAGCACTGTACCACCTACAATCCCCCAAACACTCCAGGGGTCATTCCTGAATTCCACCAAGTGTGATTGTAAAAGAAAAACAACCAAAAGCAAAAACTCCAAGAATAAAGAAGGGTTATTTTTCCCTCATAGCTTGGGAAACCTCTGCCATACCCACATACATTTCATAGATTTCAGGAGAGGACAGAAAAGATGTCTTTAAACATGGAGAGACCTGCCAAGTAACAAAGGGTAAAGACTTGTTTGTTAGGACATAAAGTCAGATATCTGTTCATATGAGAACACTTTAGAAGAAATGGGGTTCCTTAAAGCTTCCTATCTCTTAGAGATGTCCAAGCTGATGCTAAATGCCCATCTTGTCTTACCATTTATGATTTTCTCTCTTTTCTTTTTCTTTAATTTTTTTCCTTTGGGCCACACCTGGCAATGTTCAGAGGTTACTCCTGACTCTTCACTCAGGAATTACTCCTGGCGATGCTCAGAAGACCATATGGGATACCACAGATCTAACTCAGGTCAGTTGCATGCAAGGCAAGAATACTACCCACTCTACTATCTCTTCAGCCCCCGTTAACCAGCAATATTAAGTAACCTTAGTCTTCTATCTAATATTCTGCAGAATTTATAACCGTCACAATGCAGAACTCAAAGTTCATCGAAAAGTATTTTATTTTACATATAAGCACTACCAGGTGTGCCTCCCCCAAATAAACATATAAATCGGTCACGGTCCTCCCATTGATCATCGATTTGCTCGAGCAGGCCCAGTAATGTCTCCATCATGAGAATTGTTACTGTGTTTGGCATATCGAATACGTCACGGGTAGCTTGCCAGGCTCTGCCATGCGGGCGAGATACTCTCGGTAGCTTGCCGGGCTCTTCGAGAGGGGCAGAGGAATCGAACTTGGGTCGGCCATGTTGGCCACTTGTAAGGCAAACGCCCTACTGCTGTGCTATCGCTCTAGCCCAAACATATAAATAGACAACTAAATAAATGTTTTACTTTGAAATATAAAGAGTCACATCAATATAATTTTTTGTATTGCAAATCATTTTACTTTCCTCTTATTGTTTTTATTTAGGGCCATACCCAGCAGTGCTCAGGTACTACTCCTTGCTCTGTGCTTGGAAGGTGCCCGTGATGGTGCTCAGGGGATCATGAAATGTCTGAGATTGAACCTGGGTCTCCCAAATGCAAAGTATGTGCTCAGCCTGTTGAGGTATCTCTCCAGTCCCTTTATTTGGTTTCTAAAATCAAAATCAATTCATATTTCATCCTCATCACTATCTCGGTATCATTTATTAGACATTTCCTTTCTTTTTTCTCTTCTGTAGCAGGTATATAGGTGAGGAGAATAAATAATGTACTTTGGGGAAGTAATAAAACTTGCTTATCCCTGAAGTATGGCAAATGCACAAAGACTACATTACTTTAAGATACAAATCTTGAGCTCTTTGAAGAGGAGAAACTGAGGCACTACCCAAATGCAGAAATCCTAGGCCCCGACCACAGAAGGGTGGCCCCTCAGAAAAGGAGAAGCTATGGAAGAATATATAAGATTATAAAGAGGCATTCAACAGTGTAAGGCTTTCCTATCACAATGCTCAGAATAACTTTCATGTATGCAAAACTGCAGAAAAGCCCATTTGGAAGAATTGTATAAAACCTCCTTCCAAAAACCATTCAGGGCTTGCTCTTCAAGTCATGTCCTCCCCTGAACATTTACTTCCCTTACTTGTCTCTTGTCTCTGTTTCTTTACTTATTTATTTCCACTCTGGAGAAAATTGTGTTCCCTCTAGGACACATATTTCCTCTCTCTCTCTCTCTCTCTCTCTCTCTCTCTCTCTCTCTCTCTCTCTCTCTCTCTCTCTCTCTCTCTCCCCACATCTTTCTAAGCAAGTTTTGCAAGTTTTGTTCAATAAAAACTATCTTGCTTCAGGGTATGATGCCACCAGCAGGTCAACCTGTACCTCTGGGGCAAGTGCATCAGCCTGATGGTGCCTTCAGACTTCCAGATACCCCAAAATTGCTGCTGTGCCTTTGGCAGACCCCACCAACTTGGAGCCAAATTTACCAAGAAATTAAACGGCCAAAAGTTAGGTATGTAGGAGCCACACCCACAAGCCAGCTATATAAGCTATATAAGCTCATTTATTGACCTTATTTCAGAGACCCATAAATCTTGAAAGAAATTAAAAATAGTTAGGGCCAGCAGCATGGCATGCTGTGGGTGAGCAGTCACACCCTGCATGACATATGCCAATAGTTTATTTCTCTGAAAAAGATGGAAACAAGGGCCATGATCCAGAGACACACAAAAAACTCCAAGCTGAGCAGCTCACTGCAGAGATACCTCCAGACTTTAAGCCAGGCCAACTTCACGGAGGTGCCTCAGATGGTGGCAGGTGTCATCCCTCCACCTGCCCCCTAAAAACCCGGGTGGCTGCCAATTTCCAGAACCCAATGAGAAGTGCAGGTATGTGGGTTCAGTGACGGCAAACTCCAGGTCTCAAGGGATAGAGGATGGACTGATCCTTCTCATTCCAGCAGCCCCACCCTCAACCCCCATCATCATGGGTCCCTGGAGGTCATGCCCACAAACTGCCTCCAGCTGCTACTTAAGCCCCTTAACAGCCAGGATCCAGACACACACAAAAGAATCTCCAAACCGAGAAGTTCACTGCAGAGATTTCACCAGACCCTAATTACCTAAAATTTTAGAATTCCAGGAGCATGCTGCCACGAGAGCGGCCGTGCAACATCTTATGTTATTCATAACAAGCAATACAAAGGAGAGTATGGGGGATATTGTCTACCATAGAGGCAGGGGGAGGGGTGGGATGGGAGAGGATATTGGGGACCTTGGTGGTTTAGGATGTGCACTGGCGGAGAGTTGGGTGATCGATCATTGTATGACTGAAACTCAAACAGGAAAGCTTTGTAACTGTATCTCACAGTGATTAAAAACTAACAATAAAACATATTAAAATAAAATTAACATTCTGAATTTTAAAAAAAAAGTTATGTGGAGTTCATGCCCAATTTAATCAGCTTAATCAATGGCTGAATAAATAGCAGTACTTCTACATTAAAAAAAAAAAAAGAAAAACTATTTGCTTCATTATTTCACCATCTCCTAAAATTCTTTTCAGAGGGAAATGTGACAGACCCAGAATACCTGTGCCACAGAGAGGACTGATTTTTCCTTTCCTACAAAGACTAATTCTTTACTCCAGCATGATTTCACAGCTTCTCTGAAAAAACTCCTCCCACACCACACAGAACAAGGGGGCTCCAGGCACGGATAGACAGCTGCCCCGTGGGGCTGAAGAGACTTGAGGTCCATGCCGTGTGGGTGTTCTGGAAGACTTTACTAGTCCTGATCCAAGCCAGGTATTTTCCTCAAAAATGATGGCTGAGGGCAGGCAAGCCAAAAGGAGGAAGTTAGATTCTTTTCTCATGTCTAACTCCCCCACTCCCCACTTTTTTGAACTACCAGAAACACTTCCTTCCTTTCTTTTATTTATCATTTAATAATTGTCAAGTTATACTGTCCACTAAATTCATCATAAATACATACAAATTAAGGGACAAAACTCCTGGACCTGATTTTATACACAGGTTTCATTGTCTCAACCTACAGCCCAGGTCAGACTGTCCTGTTCCACACCTCACAGTCAGACAACCATCGTCTCATCCCTATGGTCCAGGTCAGACTTGTCTGTCCAACACTCAACTAAGCCTCACTATCCCTCTTCCCTTCACCACGTTACCTCAGGGATAAATAGGCAGCATGCCCAGCTGTTGCTCCTCCCCAGGATGACCCAAATTCCAGGGTTCCTGTGGCCGCAGCAATTTGGGAACAGAAGAATGAGGCTTATCTGACCAAAGAAAACATGAGTATTACCAGACAAAGGAAAGAAGGAAACTCAAACCAGGATTTCAGAGTAAAAACAGACTCTGGGAAGTTCAAAGCAGAATAGAAGACAGAGAAGATGAAAAGTGTTATTTTGGGGTATTTTTTGAGTGGGGGCAGGGAACACATAGTAAGGGCAAATGACTACTGTAAAACTTAGGTAGAGGGGCTGGAGCGATAGTACAGCGGGTAGGGTGTTTGCCTTGTACGCGGCCAAACCGGGTTCGATTCCCAGCATCCCATATGGTCCCCCGAGCACCGCCAGGAGTGGTTCCTGAGTGTATGAGCCAGGAGTAACCTCTGTGCATCTCCGGGAGTGACCCAAAAAGAAAAAAAAAACTTAGGTAGAGATAAATGGCCAAGGTCCCTTTGGAATTCAAGATTTCATCTAGAAGTCAACAGTTCAAAAGGTGCCTCTGTGTACTTAGCTTTTCAGTAAACAACCTCTAAGAAAACCTATAGGGCCAAAGAGAGAGAGTACAGCAGGTCAGGCAACTCTCTCACATGCTTCTGACCCAAGTTCGAAACCAGCACCCCATATGGTCCCATGAACCCACCAGGACTTATCTCTGAGCTCAGAGCCAGATAAAGTCCTGAGCACTGTCAGGTGTGACAAAAAAAAAAAAAAAAAGAAAGAAAAAAATCTTGACTATTCCAAAGAACCTGGTGTTAATGTGACAGCAAGGGAAAGAGGAAATTACTATTTTTTTGTTTTCTTTCTTATTGAAAAATATATCCAGCAAATAAAAGAATATATATTCCATTTAAATAAGAAGAAGAAAAATACCTGTGTTGCTCCCAGATGAGGAATTTTTTTCTTTACTCTGTTTTCTCCAACTCCTGGAGCAGCCTTGAACAACCATAGTAGATTAACCTGGGGAGCTAGTCCCAGGTGTGGTATAATTTCCTTAAATTGCATAATGCTCCTAAGCTCCATTCCAACATGATTTTCACTTTCCTCCAATAAATGCTTAAATTCCTTAAACGGATTAAGATAAAGGCTATTTCTACACTAAAATTAAAGGTGTTAAATGAATGAGCTAGCCTATTGCTTTCAATCTATTCAGTCAAAATGGAAATGATACCACTTAATTTCCTATTTTGACAAGGGAAAGGGATCTGAAAGAGGTGCTGTGGATTTCAAAATATCAGGGGAGGGAGGAGAGCAGAAGACACTCTCAGAACCACATAATTCATCAGTTTTCCCTGCAGTTGAACTATTTGCTTCATCCACACAATAGTCAGGTTTATGAGCAGCAATACTTCCTAACACTTGCCTGAACAGCAACTAGGCTGCCCACTAGTTTCATTCTTCCACATGGTTATATAAACCAGGCATTGCCTTGGCATCTCAATAAATATGCTGACACCACCCAACACTAAGTAGTTAGCTAGTTGCCTTGCTAACTTTACACAAGGAACAAGCACTAATTAAGTCTAATCAATCCAACCAAAACTTTCTTGAGTACTTCCTATAGCAAAATATGTCTATGTTGTCTCTTTTCTCTCTAATTTCTCCTTTTGTGTTAAACTCAGGGAACAACCCTACTGGATTATACACAAACTCCAGGACCCCAGTAAATTAAAGAAAGGGATAAGCATTCCTTTGTAGAATCACACGTGTCGATGAAAAGCCTTATATATTCCAATGGTCCTTTCCTACTCTAAAAAACAATTCCCAACCCCTTCCCTCAGTGCTATACTAAGAGTAGAAAGATAGTTCTGATTGCAACTCTTCAGTAGAGCATTGATGCTCATCTCTTTAACACAATACTCAGTGACTCAGAATCAGATCTTCTGACATATAGAAGGATAATATCTTTGTGGAGGAGGGGCAAACCTGGTGATGCTCAGGATTTATTCCTGTTCTTCCTGGTTCTTCACTCAGGGATTAGAGCTCACTCTTGGTGGGATTTGGGAAATCATATGGAGTGACCATATGCTATATTTCCATCCCTGAAAGGGTGATACCTTTAAAATAAAAGGCAATACCTTTAAAAGAAACAGAATCAGATAATACAAGCCCAGGCCTCTGATTAACACACACACACGTGTGTGTGTGTGTGTGTGTGTGTTTGTAAGCAAGCTCCCTGCCCACTTCTGGCCCTAACAGATTTTTTTTAACTAGCATGCCTCTCATTATAGTCAGCCATATGGAATTTTAATTATAAAATTATTAGAAATGGTTAGAACTGGGAAAGAATTTCAGATATTATCTGAAGAAACAGAAACTCACAGAAACTGTGTGACTGGGCCAAGATCACAGAGACAGAGAATGCCTGACCAAGGATTACAAATATGTTTTTAAGCCTGTTACATTGCTTCATGGCTTCCAACTCTAGTAGAGTCAAAGGAGAACAAGGATTGCTCTTATGTAACAAAGAGGAAAAAAATTCCATCTCCCTGAAAATTAGTGATCTCCTGCTCTCACCCAAAGCCACCCCCACTGGAACCTTACTGTCAGCTCTTGCCTAAGGAGAAAATTCTCCTCCTAACTCTTCACATTTGAAATGTCTCATGGCATGCAACCAGTTCTCAAAGAAGCCACTGGGTTTAAAATGAAAATGAAACTCTTATGTCTTCCAACAGGGACATTTAAGATAGCTGCTCTCCTGGCAAGCACATGTTCCTCCCCCCATTGTGGGAAACAATCCAGTCACTGGAGTTTCTATGAGTGGCATATTAACTCTTCCACATACCTGTGCATCACTTACTAAATTACTGAGTTGAAGACACTACATGGTACCCCAATTCTTTGGAAAAGGTAATTAGCCTCCCATAGGTGTCTAGTTAGCTCTAAGTACGTACTGTGCTCACCACTGGATAAGGATGGTCTCTTTTTATGGGAATAAAAATATTATTTTGTTTGTTGTCAGAAACTGTCTTTCACCTTAATAATTATGTAAGTCTTTTAACAGATAATATTTTAAAATTGGTAAGTGCTCCTGTAGATGACAGAGTAGCAAGTATAATGAGCTATAATCTAAAGCTAAACTTGATTCAGTAAGTATCTATTGAGCACCAACAAACACCTATTGAGTCTAGGCTCACTATTAGGGAATTTACAGAGCTTCAGTGTGTCCATTTGGAATATCAGTACTGTAATGACATTATATCATAAGTGGCTATTAATGGAAGTGTAGCAAATGACCTGTCATTGCTTGTTTTTATCATTAGAGACCTGAATTTGACTGATGCCTCCAAATTTAAGAGGATAATAGAGAATTTCATAATTTTATAAATATACTGAATATATTTTATTGACCTGAAAGTAAAATCCACAATAAAATGTCAACTAGTTTCAAATAAAGTAGAAAAGAAAGTACTAATAGATAACTCTATCACTTTCCTATCACTTCCTCCAGGTAGCCTTGTCCAGGAATTCTAAACCCAAAGATTTCCGAATTTCTTTAAGTTCAAAATGCACTTATATGATATTGTCTACAGTACTTAGCACTTAAATGATTAAAAACATCCAACTAGGGGCCAGAACTATAGTACAATAGAAGTGGATAGAGCACCTGCTTTAACTGCGACAAACATTCAAAGTCCCCAGCACTTTGGAAGGTCCCCTGTGCCTGCCAGGAATGATTCCTGAGTTCAGAACCAGGAGTAAGCCCTGAGTATCATGAAGTGTGGCCCCCAAACAAAACAAAAGAAAACAAAAAAACTTTCTGGCACTGTACTTACTCAGAGATGCCTCTGGACCCCAACCCAGGCTGAGTCTCATCTGGGGTATTTTAGAGGAGGGCTGGTAAGACCACCATCCACCCAAACAGAGCCCCAGCAGCCAAAAACCTCTACACTCCAATTTCCACTATGCTCACGGCCTATCTCTCCAGGCTTGGGACATGCCTCACCCAGAAATGAATCTGTTGAAAAACTCAGATATTCATATTTTGTTGCCCAAATATCCAGGATCTCACGGAGTCAGGGATGGACTACCTCCCCACTCCTCCCTGTTCTTCTAGGAGCCTGAAAGTCATGCCCACAAACTGCCTCTGGCACCATATAAGTTCATTAATCAGCCATGATCCAGAGATTCATGAATAAATCTCAAAAGAGCAACAAGCTGCAAAGATTCTTCTGGACCCCAAAGTCACCATCCAGTTCAAAATTTAACTCCAGCTGTATCACCCAATCAAAATTTTAGAATTCCTGGAGTGCATGGCCACGAATCACAACTGATGTACCAGAAGTAGCACACCACATTGGATGGGATGTAAAGTAGAAAGTAACCAATCTCAATAAAGAAAATATTAACACACCAGGCTTAACCTGTAAAAACATGTTAGTAGTCTCAGAGAGCCCGGCAAGCTACAGAGAGTATCTTGCCAGCACAGCAAAGCCTGGCAAGCTAACCGTGATGTATTCGATATGCCAAACACAGTAACAACAAGTCTCACAATGTTACTGGGCCCGCTCAAGCAAATCAATGAACAATGGGAGGAGAGTGACAGAATTTCTTATACATAGGCTTAATGGTTCCATGGTGAGATATAACAATCTTCACTCACTTTCTCCTAAGAAAAGCTTTTCTGATCATTTTAGTAAATTATTCATAACAAGTAATATAAAATAAAATTTTTAGGGCCTGGTATTGGGGCAGGCTTGGGTGATGGTTGGGAAAATTGGGAATAATGGTGATAGGAAGGTGCAATGATGGTGGGATTGTTGTTGGAATACTGACTGCAATAAATCATCATGAAAAACTTTATAAAATAAAAGTTATAATAAACTTTACTTAGTCTCCCCAATTATATGGCATGCTCTTCAAAAGCCTGTTGTAGATTTTTAATTCTCTGGTACTCCCCAACCTTTGTCCTTTGCTAACAAACACACCAAAAAAAACCTGGCTATTGACTTATATCTATGAAAAACACAATACATAAGGGAACTAAGGTTATTTATCACCAGAAAAATAAGACTATGACAGACATATTCGACTTATTGAATATTCATGTGATCTCCTATATTTGCCATTCCTCTTTCCTTTAGAGGAAGTGATATAACTAACTCTTATTTGATAGGAGCAGAGATTTCTATGCCAAAGTATTAGAGCCCCAGTCAAAAACTTCCAACTTTCTTTTCCCCCAAAGATGATGAAAATCTCATGACCGGGTGAGCAAGCCATCAATTTAAAATAAATGAATTACTGGGTCACCATGTGAAGGGGAAATGTCTTAAGGAGACACTTCAATTCCAGAGGAAAGTTTTGGGGGCCAATAACTGGCAGTTTTCAGGTAGCACTCTAAGCTCAGTGCTCAGAGGTCACTACAGAGTTGCCTGGAGGACCATGCAGTGCCAGAAACCACATTAGGGCTTCCTCGTGCAAAGAATGCTCTTTGAGAGATCTACTGGTCCTGACAGAGGAAATTTTGTGACCAAAAAGAAACCTTGGTTGTGTTAAGTGATAGGAGGTTAAGTTGGTAGCCTAATGGTATGCTTATGATATATTAATGTAGACAAAAAACAAAAATAAGTTCACTTTTAAAAGATTTAATGAGAAGTCCATAAGCAAGTTATAGAAGTAAAACCAGAAGACAGAAGAGGCTCAATAAACAGAAGAACTCCCTGGCACTTAAGCCAATAATATGCTCTGCAGATCCAGAATCAGCAGGTCCACTTGGTGACAAGACAACAATTATCAATAGTCGCCAAAGAATTGGTAGTTATTTCAAAAACCTCTTTAAGTACTAAGATTCCGTGGTTGAAGTGGGTTTCTAATATGTGGAGAATGGAAATTTGTGATACAGCTAATCCTGACTTGTGAATAATTAATGTACAAAAGCAACATCAAAAGATACCCCCATAAAATTTTGTAGGGACAGATAAGAAATAATATCTGGTAGAATAGCTACATATATAGTTGTATAAATGATGCCTCAGTGGGGAAGATGAGTCCAGGAACTTTCTGTACAACCATTTCAGTCACCTCTTCCTAGCATTCAAGACACATATCAGAAGCACCAAGGATCCTTTCTGTGGATAGCATCAAAGCATCCTCTCTCCATCTACAATCCCAAAACACACCTCCAGGGCTCTCTCTCAAGTTTCTTGCTATCTTAGCCTAGAATATGACAATAATACCATTAATACCCCTCATACTATAAAGAACCTTCCCAGTGGCAGACTAGATCTTGAATTAAGTGAGCGAGAGAGAGAGAGTTAAGTTCAGAAAAAAAGTGGTGCCTTATACTTTTGAAATCAATTTTAATGCCACTATCATATCTTATCAAAAATCATCTACATTGGGACCAGGAAGGTAGCTCAGAGTCAGAGTATATGCCTTGTGTGTAACAGACCCTAGGTTCCATCCCCAGCACAAAAATTAAAATAAAAGTCGGTCTTTAGATTTCAAAAATCATGTTTTGTTTAAATTTAAAAGATGGTTGTTAAACTTCTAGGTAAAGAAATCATGTTTTGTTCCCTTAAAATATTTTAACATAAAAACAATGTCCACATTTCACATATACAATTAGGTTGCTGAAAGATACAAAGACCTGACTTTATTTTTTTTTAATTTTTTATTTATTGATTCACCGTGAGAACAGTCACAAAGCCTTTCAGTTTATTTAAGTCTCGGTCAGTCATACAATGATCAAACACCCATCCCTCCACCAGTGCACATTTTCCACCACCAAGGATCCCAATATACACATCCTCCCACCCCTCCCCCTGCCTGTACCGCAGATTTTCACTTTACTCTCTCTCTACGTTGATCACATTCAATATTACAACAAAAGACCCACCATTACTATTTGAAATTTTCCCAGTCCAGCGCCCCTCTACGGTTCGGAAGAATAGTCCTGGTGCCCACATACCAGAGACATGCTTGTAGAAGCTCATGGTAGCCGGGATTCCATCTGGAGAAGGCGAAGACCTGACTTTGGAAAAAAAAGAAAAAATATATATATATATATGTATATATATATATACATATATCTGCCACTTAGGAAGTAAGTTACCTTTGTAAGTTAGTAAGTTACTTAACCTCTGTGAGTATGTTTCTTTATCTGCAAAATAAGGATTATAAAATCTGCATCATAAAGGTGCCTTGATGATTTAAATGAGATAATGTGCCCTGTTAACTGAAAAATAGGTTCAAATGTAAGATACTGAAGGGAAAGTAATAAATACCCTTTGAAAATGTTATTTCTGAAATCAGTGTTCAAGTACCTAAAACAGACTAGATATGCAATAATAAAGCAAGGGAAGCAAAAAGAGAGAACATTTCTCTTTTTTTTCACCAAATTCATTCAAAATTTTAGTTAGAAAATATAACGAAAATTTATTTCAATTTTATTAAACCTGTATTTTTTGTCTTTGACATTTAGTAATGCTTTTATAATTTCATAAAAATCATATATTAGGGCCAGAGTGGTAATACAGAGTGGGTAGGGCGTTTGCCTTGCTCATGACTGACCCAGGTTTGATCCCCAGCATCCCATATGTTCCCCAAGCACCACCAGGTGTGATTCCTGAGTGCAGAGCCAGGACTAACCCCTGAGCATCGTCAGGTGTGACCCAAAAACAAACAAAAAAAATCATATATTATCTTGGGCAGGAGAGATAGTACAGGAGTAAAGCATTTGCCTTGCATGAAGCTGACCTTGAATAAATCCCAAGTACTGCATATGGTACCCTGAGCACAATTAAAGATTTCTTCTGAGCACAGAGCCAGGACTAGCCACCATGCACTGTCAGGTGTGACCCCCAAAGAGCAAGAGAATAATACAGAACCTTGTAATGTTAGGGGCTTCTAGAGTTCTAAATATGATATCATTAAGATTCAATAAGAGGGGCTGGAGCAAAAGCACAGCGGGTAGGGCGTTTGCCTTGCATGTGGCCGACCCGGGTTCAATTCTCAGCATCCCATACAGTCCCCTGAGCACCGCCAGGGGTAATTCCTGAGTGCAGAGCCAGGAGTAACCCCTGTGCATCGCCGGGTGTGACTCAAACAACAACAACAACAACAAAGATTCAATAAGAACTGAACTATAAGCAAAACCATATGAATCCCTATGACATTTCAACAAAAGACAAAAAATTATGCTATATATGTCATGTGGTTTAATTTTTCACTTATGAACGAATATACATAAATATACCTGATATTCTGATATCAGGTATTCTAATATTCTGAATGACTTCAACTCAATATTTAGGCAACAGCAACAAGTGTATCTCTTATGCAAAGTGGCTTCAAAGTTAGTAACTTCAACATACAGAATATTTTCTGTGGAAGGAATATACAACTTAACTGCTTAAACAACTAATTGTACCTGCTTAAAAACTGACTGTGACATAATTAAAAGGTTTCATGTAGCTCTTGCCTATAATCCCTTAAAACCATTTTCTCATAATTCTTACAATTCCGTGTCTTGCTTTGAAAAAGCATGCATGAGGAAAAGCAAAAGCCATTGTTCTGTCTGTCTCTGTTATGACCACATGCTAAATATGCCCTGATTTCTGGACCAAGAGCTCTGCACTGATCAAAGTAAGCACACAGTCAGGCAGAAGGTGCCCCTTTTGTTGCTGCTTTCATTTTTGAAATGAATCATAATTTCTGCATTGGATATGAAGATGGGTTTACAGCTATTAGCCATCATATTAATAATTTCGAAAATACATGCCCAATCACTTGTGTTCTTTCCATTCCCGATGAACACAGCTGCAACCCACATTAGAAGCTAGAGTGAATGGATATTTTTCAGATGAGATATTTGGGCTGAATTATTAGGATAGCCTGTACTACAAAATTACTAATAAACATTGCTTCTGGCTCAATTTAGCCTGAACTCAGTGAACCTAGCCAATGGTGACAAATCAAAAACTCTGAAATACCCGATGAATGAATCTAACTAATCAAGGAACCCTGTAGGAAGTAGATGCCAGGATTAATGAGCCAGTAGTTTCACCATGCCATGCTGTTATTTCTCCATATAAATGCCCTCAGATGAGATTACCTTTATGTCATGAAAAGGATAAAAGAAGGTTACATTTGTTCAACTGACAGGTTAACTACTGCCATTACTAGTAGACATTTCTTTGTGGGCTAAGTTCCTTATCTACACTAAGAATTAAAATGCAAAGTCCACAACACAAATTTAAAACATTCTCATTTTCAAAGGAAGAAGTCATTGAGGTCAGCAAACATAAATGGCCCCAAAGTTAGTATTTTCTCTGTATTCTCCCCATTAACCTTTACCTTGATATACCAAATTTGCTGTGTCCTATTTTGAATTCAATTCTTAACATCACCTTTAGCAGGCTGAATTCCTCTATCCTATGTTTTTTTGGTTTTGAGGGTCATACCCCGCATTGCATTGGGCTTACTCCTGGCTCTATGCTCAGGGATCATGCTCGGTGGGCTGAATTATTTAGCTTGGGAGAACATATGTGGCACAAAAGATCAAACCCAGATGATCCATGTGCAAAACAAGTACCTTAATCCTTGTAATATCTCTCTGGGCCCCTATATCCTTTTTTTTGTCACTATCAATGAAAGATAAAGTAGGTGTAACATCATTACTATGCCATCACTTATATGCCACATACAATATTTAGTAACAACATCAGGGAAGAAAATACACCGAGATGAATATATGTATTCAAATCATTCATATAGTTATACCAAAATGCACTTTGACTCTGTCTACCTGGTGAGTGGTTAAACTACTCAATACCAAACAGGCTATGCAGTAAAAAGCATGATTAAATAGAGGAATGATATCTAGCACTATTGTCTTTACATTAGCATTTAGTTATTAATAAATCTTAATAATTCTTAGTTAGAATCACTGCTAAGAAATTTTTAAAATCATTATTATACTGTTAGTTCCCCCCCCCCCCTTCAAAATCCAGAAATCTTTTAGGTTTGTGATTAAGATTCTCATTCTCTGCTTTCTGTCTTTGCTAAACTGTCAACTTAACAATTCTGACCAGGTTGCTATGCCTTATGCTAATGGTAGAGATGACATTAAAATGCTCAGGGTTCTTAATCTATTGTCATTGAAACAAATATTATTCCAGACTCAGAGCAAGTGAAAAACTCCATACGCTTTCATTATAATATTGATAAATAACCACTGTATTATGAAATATAAATAGCTTTGAGAGCATCTATCACTTCAGTTGATTTGTAACTTCTCATCAGTGTTCTAAGTTGGCCTGGTTTTTTTTTTTCAAATGAAAGATCCCATTTCCCTTGCCTTTGAGAAATACAATTTTTAAAGATTCCATTTAGCATCCTTTATTGCACTCCTACATCATAAAGTTATGCTTTATAGCAGCATAAAAAGCTGTAAAATTAGCGTCCTTGTAAACAACCTTCCATGTTCATTGGTGAAGCAATCTGTGATTTGTACTGATTTTTTAAATGTGATTTGAGATTATAGTATTCACGATTTAAAAAAAAAACTTTAAAAATAGATTACTAACCTAAGACAAGGGAAAATAGGAAGAAATGTTACATTGAAGAAAATATTTTTTATCTAATGATAGTTTAAAAATTGATTAGTGGGATGCTAAATTCTATTGTGAATTCTACAATACAGAAATGTTCATCTTACTGTGAAATTCCCAAGTGAGCATAGTTTTTTCTTCTTCAACATTTTAACATAATATCGAAAATAACCCTTTAAACGGTAGAGTTGAAATGCTAGAAGTACAATCAACAATTTTACCTCTAAAATACCCAGGGTAATAACGATTGTGTGATTTTTTTCATTATTATAGAAAACCATGTTCTTTTTGTTCTCACCTTGGAGGAGATTCCTTTGTGTTCTCTTAATCAACAATTACAATAGTTGCTAAAATTCACCTGTAGCTCAGAAAGGTGATCTAGAGCAAGGACTTATATTAGGATTTTACACTGTAAGGCCACCAAATGTGAAAGCTTCCGTGGAAAAGGGGGTGCAGTCTCAGTGCCTATAATGACCATTAATAAATTTCAAACCACAAGATTGATTTTGGTTAGTCTTCCAAGGGAAGCCTGTGCGATCGATTCCCTTCCAATGCAAAAGCCAATGCAACCAAGCTGAAAAGCAGCCTTCCCCATCAGACTCCTAGCAAGTATGGGAGATATACCCGCCCAGCACGTGGCTAAATTCCAGGTGAGTTAGAACCAAGTTTGGACACCTGGGAAGGCCGGGACTGCCCCGCGGGGTAAAGCCTGCAGACACTCACCAGCATCAGGTCATCCTCAAGGCTCTTTGGGGCGATGCTGTCATTTGCCCATACCGAGGAGGTCTCTAGTAGCTGAAACCGATGGGGATCTTTGGAGACAAAGGGGCCCAGCAGCCTTAGAACCCCCAGTCCTTTTGTATGCACCACATACAGGGGAGCCGCTGCCCTGGGCAACTCCAGAGCTTGCCCCTCACCCAGGGCCTTCCTCCAGCCCACAGCCCCCCTGCGTCTCTGGTTTTCCGAGGGGAGAAGGTCCACCACAGCAGTTGCCAGCTCCGGAGCCCCCTGATCCACACTCGCACTCACCGCTGCACCCCAAGGCCCATCTTGGCTGGAGAGCACCGGGTGGCCCAAAACTTCTCAAACTCAAACTCAAGTGAGATGTTCCGGTCTGGCCTTCTCAATTCCACCTTGTGGACCAGGGAGCCTACTAAGCTGGGCCTTCCAGACTTGAGGTTGTGCAGGGGAGCACGCTGCCTGGGCTGCTATGCAATGGGGCAGCTGAATCCAAGCCTCCTGACAAGCAGACACATCCCCAAGGCTGGGATCCAGCCAGTTGGTTGACACCGACTGAGAACTTTCAGCACCGTTCTCTTTCCCTCCCGCCTTTCAGAAGTCACACCAAAACCCATTATTCTCCATATCACATACCGAAAATGATTTTATTTTATCCATTTACATTTAAGTTGATATAAACTTGTCCGGAAAAGTCAAATAATATGCTTTATATTTAGCTCAAACATTTATTAAGAAAACCAAATTCCATAAATAAGCACAGACAATAAGTTAAATCATATCACAAATTGACCAGTATGTAACAAGAATGCTTTATCTACACAAAACATCCTATTTCACATGTTCATTCTTCGAAAGCGCTTCTGTTCTCTGGGTTTGGATTTGACCAGCACATGCAGAAAGAGCTGATTGTGTTTCTCTGTACAAAGTTGCAGGATTGTAGATGTCCAAGTGCACCTGTCAGTGGCCAGCAGGGGCCACAGGGCACGAGGGACGACAGGACGACCACAAAACAACCAAGGGCACGGAGCAGTGAGGAGAGAGAAACAGAAAAGGAAGCAGACAAACCCTAGTCCTGAAAGATCCAGTAAAGAAATGTGGCTTTGCTTTTACAAAAGAAATGTTTTCTTACACGTCTATTTTGTTCTTCCTTATAAAGACTTATCAAAATGGGTAGGATCACCTCTTCTTCATCAACTGACTGCCTTAATCTACTCCAGCCACCTAATCTACTGGCATGTTCCTCCTGAGAAGCCTTCCCTTCCATCCCCACATAGTTGTGCTTAAGAAATCAAAACAAGATCAAATAAAAAGCGTTGGGTGGCAAGCCAAATAGAGGTTTGCACGGATGTGACTGGGTGAATGGGCCGCGGGGAGGTGAAGAGAGGAGTTCAGAGAAACAATAAATACAAGGATAAATCCAATGACTACATCAGCTGGGCCCTCAGATGCGACGGTTGGTTAGCAGAGGCTTGTCCTCCTTTAAGACAAAAATCCCTAACATTGTGCTGTCCCTTGAACACGTCTGTGTGTGACCTAGATGCACTGCGTGTGTGTATGTGTGTGCGCGCGCGTGGAGTGTCTGCGAGTGAGCCAGAGTGCGAGTGTGTGTGTGTTCTGCCCACAATCCAGTCCATTGGTGTCTGATTTCAGATCCTGAGTCGACTCCCTGGTAAGTAAATGGTGGGAAGGAGGCTTTGGGCAAGGGTGCGGGAGGAGGGACGGGCGGCAGGAGCGGGGAGAGAAGGGGCCCAAGTGGCGGCAGCGGCGGGCGAGGGGGTCGTGGGCGTCGCGTTGAAGGTGTGAGCGTGGCCGCCGCGGGTCGGAAGGCCGGGAGTTAGGCCCGAGCGCGCCGCGTGCGAGCGCGGGGGAGGCCGGGGCCGGCGGGACGGGGTCCCGGGTGGACGGGTGTTGGGGGGGTGCGCTGGAGACGGGGCCCGGAAAAGGGCTGAGTTGGGTGGGTGGGTGGGTGGAGGGAAGAGGAGGGCCGAGGAAGCAGGGAACCCGGGCGAGCGAAATCAGGCGGCGGGTGGGCCCGAGCCGGTGGGGAGGGAGAGAAGAGGACAAGACGAGACGCGGCGGAGGCCAGGTCGGGCCCGGGCGAGGGCGCCGGGGCAGGAGCCCGAGCAGGGAGCGGGGGCCCGGGCGCGCGCGGGGAGGGCGGCGGGGCGGCCCCGGGGCCAGGGGCGCGGCGCCGGGCACGGAGCGGGCGGGGCGCGGCGGCATTAAGTGAAGCTCATGGACACTGTGTGCTCTAGCGCCTTGCGGCGGAGGGAGGCGATGCTCGTGCCCCGCCACACGTCGCTGCTGTCCGGGGAGCTGCAGAGCTGGGGCGAGCCGGAGACGTTGCTGGGGCCGGGGAGGGAGGCGGGCACCATGCCGGGGAAGGCGGGCTGGTAGAGGTGCGACTGCAGCCCCGCGCCGTTGGAGCCCGCCAGGCTGTTGGACAGGCCCATGGAGTTGGGCGGCGGCCCGGCGGCCAGGCTGCACTGGGACAGCGACTGCGCCATGGCCTGCTGCCGGCCCAGCGCGGGCGGCAGCGGCAGCTGCGACACGCCGGGCATGGCGGCCGCCGCCCAGCGGGTGTCGTTGGCGTGGAAAGAGCACAGGCTGTCGCCCATGGCGGCGGCGGCGGCGGCGGCGGCCGACGGGAACTGCGGCAGGCCCGGCGTGGGCAGCAGCGTGCCCGGCGCGCGGAACACGTTGGTCGTCTTCTTGCGCTTCTTCCACTTAGCGCGCCGGTTCTGGAACCAGACCTGGAGCGGGAGGGGCGGGAGAGACACCGGGCGCCGCAAGTGAGCCGGGGCGGGGGCGGGGGCGAGCCTGGCTCCCCAGAAGCCCGGGTCGGACCCCCCCTCCAGCCCCCACCCCCCACCCCGACCCGCGGCCCGATCTGCACCCCTCCTGGGTCTCCGTCAACTCGAGGCCAGCCGTGCGCCCTGGTACCCAAGCGCTGAGCGGGCGCCCAGGATCCGGAGTGTTCCCTTACGCAAGTTCCTGCGGTGCCCTTACACAGGGTGCCCAGGTTCCACCGTGTGCGGGCTTCCGCCGAGTGCCCGCAGGCTGGTCTCGCCTGTGCGCTGCCGAGACGCCCAGATTTGCAGGCAGGCGTGTGTCAAGGCTGGCCCCCCGGGTGTACAGATGAAGATAAACATGAGCACCCCTGTGGCTTGATAGCGTGCCCTGTAACGCTGATGAAGTGTAGGATTTTCAGAAATTTGGAAATTGATGAAGGGCCGTGGATGACACAACCAGTTTAAAATCAGACAAAGGAAAACCTCCGAACGCCACGGATGACAGAGCGGGGAGGCTGGTATAGTGATCCGTGCCGGGAAGCAAGCGCCACAGAGCCACGCAGTGTGGTCTGGGTCACCGCCACGACTTCTGATGGCACCGACAGCGACTGGTAGTGCTGCCACGAGTTTCTGTGCTTATCCCGGAGCCCTCCGAGGGCACCTTTGTCTGAGGCCGTGTGGAGATGCTGGAACCGGCCGCCCAAAACCCCTTATACTCCAGATCCAGTTTATTCTTAACAGGATCTCACTAAGGACCCCAAATAACAAGGCCTCCAATGCTCTCTCCTTCCCTGTTTCAACTATCAACTAAACAGTCAATTTTCTGATCACTGCGAAGTAAAAGACGTCAAGTTTAAAACACACTTGTTATGCATAAATTTTAACTTCACTTAAACTAATTCGGGTGTCTTTTTAAAAGAGATTTGTTGGATAAAATATATCTTAAATGAAAATAAGTTGTCTAACTTGTTATTTTTTAAATAATGAGCCACCTCACTTTCAGACTTTACCAGGCAGATTTGTCTAGATAGTGTCAAAATCACTCCCACAGGAGAAGAAGTCATCTTCCTGAAAGATAGCATGTAAGCTCCTGACCAAGATAAACTCCCATCTCCCCATATAGGAATTTGATCTTTTTTTTAAATTCCATATGTTCCTTTGGTAGTTTTCTAGTTTAATACGTAGTCAGCTGGAGGTTTACTATACATGCATATAATTGACATGGGACATTGCTCAGGTACTGATTGAGTTTCTTCTTGAGTTTGGCCAACATAATTAATTTGACCATCATATTCATGGCTGAAAGACTGTTCATCTTTTAACCCAGAATATCTAATGTTTCTTCTGCAAGCTAATGTATCATATATGTGGAGTACCCTGCCTCATTCTCCGAAAAACAGCTATGCACAGCATAGTGTGATTTTGTGTGTGTGTGTGTTCAAAGTCCTGTAAGCAGAGATGTATTCTATACTTCAGTGGGAGTGGCATTGCAATCTAGAATTCTTCTTGGCCTTTGGGCCAGCCTTGGCCTCCCCTACCACATCCACACCATTCTCTGCCACTCTATCTTTTCTTGCTTTCTGCTCCATTCCTCACATTTCTGCCTAACCCCTCGTCCATCCAGAGTGAGTAAAGAAGCCAGATGTCGTCCCTGCTAACCCAAATACTGGTGGCATAGCCGGTTAATGAGGCAGCAGGGCTGATGATGGTGAATGGAATCAATGTTGCCGGCTCAGATTGAGCTGTAAGTGGAGGAGAGCAACCCACAGGAGTGCAGGAAAACAAAGTGAGGACCTTTGGCCACAAGTCACTTTGCTCTACCAACCCACCGCTGGATTGGGTAGAGGTAAACCAGACGGAGCTATAGACAGGGATGGTGTTTGTGTCCAAATAGTCCTCACATAGCACACTCAGATATATGTTGAAAGGTATCTTTGAATTAAAAGACTGGTTCCTAACCCCCTACACGTGTCAGTAAATCCAGGGAGGTTGTAATGTTTGGGAAGCAGCAGAGGAGAAGTGCGGCAGAACTGAAGTTGGGGTGGGAGTCTGAGTGGGGTAGAGAAATAGAAGGAAGAATTGCCATGTAGAATTTCAGTAGAAAACAGGATTTCTAGAAAAGCTTCTAGATCTAAGGTCTGCTTGGGCACAGGTGGAAAAGAACAGCTGTTACAAGAACTAAATCTAGGAATAATCAAAAAATTGTGCTCAATTATTTTTGAGGGTTAGTAGTCAAATGATGGCTACAAAATGTTTTATGTTTCATGGCTTACTGAGGCTGGAGGGGGTGAAATATGCATGGGGTCTTAGCACCTCCATTCCAAGCTAAGATGCATATGTTTTTAAAATGTGAATGTTTCACTTGAAAACTAGAGCATGACGGATTAAAATGCAGGCAAAACCTAAGGGAGATTTTGAGAATGCACCAATGACAACTCCAGGAAATATATTAACCGCAGCCACAGGCCAACTTTGTGCTCAGTTTGAAATGCAGCTCTTCTTAGAAAATGCTTAATACAACAGTGAGAATCTAATGGAGGTTGGAATTTAAAAATCCACTTTCATGATATCTGCTGTTACAGTAATATAGACATACTGTAAATGTATTTTAAAATATATAGCCCGTTTAATTCCCCTCCTATAAATGGCTCAGAAATAGAGAAAGAGAGGGCCAAAGAGAGAATATTACTTTTTCCCCCTCAAAGCAAATGCTTTATGAAGATCTCATTGGAATCCAGCAAATGATTAATGTGAAGATTTGGGAGGAAATCTGGGGAGCTATATTAAAGCCTAGATCTCAGGTTCATTTCGATCAGCCAGCCGTGAACTCTGGGCCGAATTCATTACACTTTAATAGTGCTGGGAGAGGAAGAAAATGCAATTTCTCATTCCATTAGAAAACTAGAAAATACTCTCAGCTTGTCCCCCTATTAAGATGTGGCAGGTGACAGGGCCATTCTGGGGGACACGGTCAATGGAATTACAGCACATTATTTTTGTTCGTATAAAATATTGAAAGGCAAGCCTGACTGTGCAGAAGTTATTTCACTGATTTGGTTTTTATGTAAATAAAATATTGAAAGTTAATTAATCCGTGCTAGAGACTAATGATTATGCTTATTATATTGCATTTGATCGCGTAATTTGCATGATTCTCGCATTGCTGCTTAATAAGCCATTCCAGGTTATAAATAATTCTGAAATTGGTTTCTAATAATGGCATGCTATAAAAGGAATGGTTTTATTACACTAGCCAGAAAAGGGGAGCGATATCAGACATGGAATTTGCCTCCTTGTGAGTAGAGGTGCTTTAATAAATACTTGAAAGTATAATTTTACCAGGTATGGGTAAAAAATAATAAGTAGGTTGGATTATTTAGTGCAAAATCAAAAAAAGAAACATCCTTTAAAACATACAATTGCAGTAAATTGAATGTTTAGATAATTTTTAATCAGTGCAGTGGCTCACTGAAATGAATGTGTGGCAATCTGTTAACTATAAAGAAAACTATGAAGTACTCATCATATAAGAACATAAACCAATTACTATTTAATTTGAATTTGGTCAAGGAGCAACGGTACAGTGAATTGTGAAGTAAATACATTTTCCATAAATTATTTTTGCATTACATTACATAATGTTAATCATTTTGAAATGTTAATTAAGAAGGTTATGGTGATCTGATTACTTTTTAAACTATGAAACATTATTTTTAAAAATATTGAAATTGCCATTCTATTAAATTGTTCCTATCAGCAGCCTCAAGCTATTATCTTTGGTTGAACATTATGCTACAACAATTAAAGTACTTTGTCTCTTTCTTCGAGAATATTCTTTTGTGTACTTTTGGAAAATAGCAATTTCTATTACATAGTTTATATTTCATTTCATTTACAACTTTTTCTATTAAAAGAATCACTGCCATTAACCTTTGGAAGACCTAATAAAGTTTAATAGACCTCATTTTCTTTTTTCATAAAATCAGTTGTCCAATTATATTTTATTTGTGATTCTAAGTTCTATTTTAATTTAAACTAATTACCAGTGTGTCTAGGTTAGGCAACAGCATTTTACTCTTTAACAAAAATTGTTGGATAGTGTTTCTCTTAGAGTGCAAAAAGGAAAGTTATGGATTTGTTGAGCATACAATATTTTAACAAGCCAGTATCATCATTAGCAGTGAAGGGTGTATGGAAATGGTATGTTTCTAAACACATTTAAGCCCAACTTTAGATTTTAAAATAAGTGCAGGATGAAAACAAATGTAGAGGATTAATAAAATATACTGGCATAATGTAATTAGTACTCGTTTGGGGCTTAATTTCAATGACTCATGGTTCAGGGCTTTCAGAGTTCACTAAGGCAAACACCCAGTCTTAAATTGAGTGGAAATGTTCACGTATATCATACACTGACTATTACTTTACCATGATTCCCCAGTAAATTTCCTTTTCCTGATATTTAAAACAGAAACTCCATTATTTTTCTGGCTTAGGTTATCTTTACTTTTATTTCATTCCATTTGCTGTGCCTGAAGTATACTTCAAAAGCCAAATGAAGACAGAAATAATCAACATTGAGTCTCTTTCTCTTTAAATTCACTGTGTAAAAAAACTGAGATCTTTAAACTTAAGTGGTAAAAGTAGCGCTGAGCTGACACCCAATATAACTGACAGAAAATACCACATCCAGGGAAGAATTTTTTTCAGCACCCTGGATAGCTCAAGACTAATGAAGGGTCTTGGAATCTCACCAGCACAGGTACAAAACCTGTTTGTTAGGATGTGTTCGTTGTTTTTGAAAAGCAAGGGGGGCGGGGGAATCTGTGGTTCATTAGGCTACTACTTTTATTCTACTTTTATTCAGGAGAGCCATCCGTGTGATCCTGTATATATACTGCAACTTGGAAGCCGACTGGAGGAGAGCAAGGGATGAGAAATGGTTTAGACTACCACCTGTCAATATTCCCTGCCCTGTCCTCATAGTAACTAACTGGGACAGAAAGCTGTCGGTCACCCGCACGCCGCACCGCACCGTACCCCGATTCCTTACGGGAAAGCCTGGGCTCACTGGTTATAGCCAGGTGGCTCCTGTACACCACCAAAGTGCACATTTTGGGGGCTTTATAAATATCAAAGCTAGGGATATTTTTCGCCTGGAAAGTGACGAGAGGAGAAGGTGATATTTAGGCGAGTGAAATGACACCGTAAATCCAAAGCGGAGGGTGGAGATTTTTTTTTTTTAGGTGCTTACTATGCTTATTCCCTGTCTTTCCCTGCTGTCTTTTGTTGCGTGTCGCTACTTCTCCCGACGCTGAGCACAAACTCCTGGGCTGGCAACGCAGTCCTGTGGCGGAGGTGCGCGCGCGACGTGGCCACCTGGGAGACGCGAAAGCGAACGGTCCCCGCGCTTCGGGTGGCCAGAGCCCCGCGGGCACACCGTGCCGGTCCTGCCTTCGACGGGCTCTCCGCGGTTAGACTGCCCCGAGAATGTAGTGGGCTTTTCGGACCCAGGTCGGCGCGGGGGAAATTGACTCGACCCGGAAACGCAGAGGCAGCGGCTGGGCCGCGCCGCGCGGAAACCGAGCAGGCGAAGAGCCCGCGTCTCCCGCCTCCAGCTCGCGCTCCCGCCCGCGCCCGGGTACCTGCACGCGGGACTCGGTGAGCCCGATACGCAGCGCCAACTCCTCTCTCATGAAGATGTCGGGGTAGTGAGTCTTGGCGAAGCTCCTCTCCAGCTCGTTGAGCTGTGCCGGGGTGAAGCGCGTCCGGTGGCGCTTCTGCTTCTGTTGGCCCTGCTGCTGGCCGGCTTGGCTGGGGTTCGGGCCGCCCTGGGGCCCCGGCTGCTTGTCGGGGTCCTTGGCGCTCACCGCCAGCGAGGCCGGCGTCGAGCCCACGGTGGTGATGTCCTCCCCAGGCAGCAAAGTGGTTCCCTCCACTGGGTCGGAATTGGGGGCTAGGTCCCCCGGGTGGCCCCCAGGGTCGGAGCCCCCCACGCCCAGCCTACACTTCACCGCCTCCCGGTGGCCCAGAAGCTCGGCGGCATCTTTCATACCTGAGGAGGCAAGGGGATCGCGGTCACTGACAGTGCTGGACCGCGCCAGGAGAGAAGGTTTCCCCCACCGACGCTCCCCAAAGCTGCAACGGCTCTCCTGCAGCCAGAGGCCTGACTCTCTTTGCGCCCACGTTCGCCCCACGGTGAAAATCTATCCCGAGGCTGAGCTGGGCACCCCAGGATTTGGAGGGCCCGGCTGCAAGGATTCGGCCCCGCCCTTTGCCCCAGTCTCGGCAGCTGGCCCCGGGGAAGAAGCGGCTCACGTTTTCATCTTTCAGACGATGAAAATTCCCGGTTCCGGCAGTGAAACGTGCCTCGGGGGCCCCCTCTCACGAACCCGATCCCTTCCGTCCCCAAGAATCCGAGCGCATAGCCTTGGACGGAGGGCTTGGGGAGGGGAGGGAAGAAGAAAATAAAAACGATTTCTAGGGACCGCCCTACCTGCGCTTAAGCAGCCTGACAGCTAAACCTCGGGGCTCAGCCGATTTCCTCTCACCTTTGGAAGATGAATTAAGTGTCCGAGCTTGCCACCCCCCGCCCTCCGAAGTCCACCAAAATCAGCTCCGCCTCCCCCTCTCAAATCAGAGAAAAGGCTTCGGGAAATGGAGTCGCATCCATCACCAAAGATCCCCAATCCTGAAACCAAGGAGCCAGCAATCTAGACCGCATTTAGAAAACTACAAACAAAATCGTGGATCAAACTTTAGAGAATGCAACTTTTGTTTCCTGAAAAATAAAAGGAGCGTTTGGTCATAGCCACTAGCATTGCCGAATCCTTTGCAGGCGGGGATGCCTTGAGAGGATGGATTTAGGTTTTCTCCTTTCCCACCCATCCCACCCACCAAAGAGCACATTTTGTAAATCTGCTTTGATTGCAGCGTTTTCTCCTTTGCCATTTATTTACAAATTCAATCATACTTCGACGAGGAGGAGAGAAGGAAGAGAGAAATGTGGGGGAAAGAGAAGAAAGAAATCCAAATCAACGCAGGGGGCAAGAGACAGCGCAACACCTCCAAACAAATTACCACAGCACAAATTGCCTTTCCATAAAATAATAATAATAACAATAATAATAAAGGGGGAGGGAGAAGAGAAAATAAGAGAAACAAAAAGTATCAACATTTCCCAAGTCCTCTTTTGGATCTACATATTCCATAGATTTTTTTTTAAGACGATGTTAAATCAAATTAAAGTTTAATGCAGCACAATTACTTTTAAAGAAATTAGTCCATTTAGGGCGCATTAAGGTAAAATAAGGAACAAATTGACAATTTCCTGCCCCGGCTTCTCCTGGCTGTCGGGGCGAGAGGCGCGCACTCACCTAGCCTGGCGTCCAGGAGGTCGGCGTGAGACAGCATCGCGCACCGCTCCAGGGCGAAAGCTGTTCCCCCCCAAATTTTAGCGGCTTTAAGTTATTTAAAATAGATATAAGCTATAAGCTATACGATATAGATATATATAGATCACCTAAATGAAAGAAAATTCGGTTTGTGGTTAAAAAGGGGGCTTCTTGCATTATAATGTCCTTTAGAGAGACGGGGAGGTGCTTAACAGTTGAATGAACCCGTGAGCAGCTCGGCGAGGGGACCAATCAGGAGGGCAGCCTGCAAATGTCAGCGCCCGGAGAGTCCCCCACTCCGCCCGCCCGCCCGCCCGCCCGCGCCCGCCCGCCCGCCCGAAGGAGGCGGCGGCAGCCGTGGCCGCTCCAGCCCCGCGCTGCCGCCAAAACACCGGTGGCCGCTTCGGCTTCACCCGGGGCTTCGGGCCCGGCCGCGCTTAGTTCTTTGCTGCGATTTTCTCCAGGCACCCCTTCCTTCTCGGTGTCGCGCCCTGCTCTCTGCAAAGACGCGTCTCAGTCTCTCTGAGCTAGGATCGTTCCGAGGCCGAGGCAGGGCAAGGGCCAGAGCAATGCATGACCCCTGCGTGACCGAGAATCAGCCCCCTACCCGCAAGCTCCGGCTACTTTGACCTTCGGCGGGCGCGGGCCCACCGGTCCCTGACACACTAAGGGCAACGCCGCGGCCTCTAGACCGCGCCTATAAGTCGTCGCCCCGGCCACGCAGGCCTGCACCTAAGCATCTAAGCTGTGTCAGGACCCTGGGTCCAACGGAGTCCCAAACCTTAACAGTCCTAGAGCGCTCAACCGCCGCCCCACCCAGTGCGTCCTGGCACTTAAGTCCGCTTGCAGGACCAGCGCGCAGAGTGATTCCCGTGCTCGGTTCCTTGCCCGCCTGCCTCCGGCTCTTTCGTCAGGCGCACGCACGCTCCTATCCTGGCCCTCAGCACGCACTTTGAGTTAAAGTTTCTAAGTTCAACTTGGCTCCCAACTCCACTTAAGGCTGTAAATAAAATTAAATGCTCTTTATTTTCCTCTTGAATATGTTAAACTACTTGAACAATTTAAAGTGCTTTGCACAAGTGAAGCGAACCATTTCTAATGTTCTGATTTTTCAGAGCCAGCCAACAACAAAGTTTAGATTAGTAATATATTTCTAACCAGAGTAATTTTCAAGATCATTAGGCATTTATGTAATTAGTGCCAAATCTATAAGCTTTTATTACGATTATTAGAGTAAAATCAGTATAAATTTGTACTAATTTACTACTGTTTAGACTTGGCTGTCAAGCCCAGAGGTTCTTATTGTAAATGATAACTGAGGAAATTAAGTGCAAAATTCTGTACCATTTCTGATGTGCTCCTAAACAATCCGTTTCAATTGTATTTGTAGCAGAACATAATGCCCTTTTAAAGTTATTTGACTTGTATTTTTATTTGCAACACAAGAAAAATGCCCTCTACCCAGGCACAATGAAAACTGATATTTACTACTCTCAACTTGATTAACATTGATTTTTAATTCGAGAGTGATGCAATTAAGATTATTCATTTAGTGCAAATAAAGCTTCCACAAAAGGGTGGCCCTATGAAGTCTGTTTTAAATAATACCGAACAAATGGCTTTTTTTGTTCGCCGTCCAATTGACTTACACAAAACATTGGGAATGCTGCCTGAGAGCAGATGCGAGAGGAATTGTGCGTGTGTGTGCGTGTGTGCGTGTGTCTGTGTGTCTCCCTTAGCAGTGTGTGACAGGGACTAAGCAAAGAGACAAAGGAGGCGGCAAAGCGAACTCAGGGGCAGTTTTGCTTTCTCCTCCTCCTCCTCCTCTCCTACAGCCCTTTCCCCTCCTCCCAGGCACACACACCGTGCGCGCGCGCACACATGCACACACTCGTGTGAGTGAATCGGGACAAGCGCGACAACACCGATCCTCTCCTCGCTGCGTTGACCACTTCCCCCAAGCCCCCCGCGGCCGCCGTAGCTGCGCCTATGCGGCCTAAGTGTGACCGACTGCGCGGGGGTTGCGGGCGGGGTCCGGGCGGAGCTAGGCGGGCCGCGGCGCGTTTGAGAATCTCCAGGGCGCTGGGCGAGCGCCTCTAGTCCTTTCAAGGAAGGTTTTGCCGGGCGAAGAGTATCTAGATCCGAAAGCAAATAGAATTCCGGGGATAAAAGCTACCCCTTCCCCCAAAGGAACCTCCAAGTCTAGATGCTAGGGAGCTCGAGAAGGGGGTGGGGTGAGGGGAGAGGGAGGAGAGGGGGCGCGGAATGCGTCGCGGGGAGAGGGGGGCCCCCGGGAGCCGAGCGCTTTGACTTGACCCCCTAACGCACACTTGACCGCACTCTTCAGAGGACTCCTGGGGGTCTGTGCCCACCTGGGTGAAGCCCGAGGATGAGGGCAGAGGCAGAGGTGGGAGAGGGGTCAGAGGAAAAAATTGGGGTGAGGGGGTGCGGCCGGCCGCTGCACCCCGTTCCTCCAAACCGGCAGTCCGTCGAGGCCCCGCAGCGCGGCGGCTCCTCACCCGGGCTGGAAGGCGAGAGGAGAGGCCACCACCTGCGAAAAGGACGAAGCAACGGCCCCCTCCCAGGACTACACGAGTGTGCACCCCAGCGCTCGTTGTCCTCGTTCCGCCGTCGACCCCAGAACAGCCGCCAACCGTGCTGCGTCCTCCTACGCGCACTCGCTCGTATATTGTTTTGCTGTATCTTTCAGGTCGATAAATAAATGTGTAATAGTTAATGTGAAGACACATCAGAGTAATAACAATGGGACGAAATCAAAGGATTATCCATCTCTGTTAGTAACCGCTGAATAACAATGTTGCGGCGTGATTGATAGCCCGCTTCATTTTATGACTTTTCTATTGGTCTTGATTTTTATAGCAGTATAAACAAACTAAATCATTTCTTCCAAGACTTCTGAGCGTCAGCCTGGGGTGGGGTGGGGAGAGGGGTATGGAGCGATAAAGGAAAGGGGCGGGGGGGGGGGAAGAAAGGGAAATGTGAGCGTGGGAGGGGGTGCCGAGGTAGGGGGGCGGGGTGGGGGCGTCGAGGCGGGGAGGGAGCAAGCTGGAGCTGGAGCCCCGAGTCGGACTCCGCTGCCAGCGGGCGTGGCAAAGGGAACGACAATAGTCTGCATGTAAAATGCTCGCCCCCGCGCCCGCTTCGCTCTCGGCAGCACGTTTTGGCCAATGTTTGAATCCACCTGGGCAGCGTCTGAGATGTATTTACCAGAGTTTTATTCCCCGTCATCTTCCCACGTTCCTGGGGCAGCCGGGAAAGTGCCGGTCAGGCCCATTGCTATTGATAATTTAAGGCATTTCCCACATGATCATGGGAACTGAAGTCCCTAACAAGGCGAGGCTTTAGCGCCATGGCCCCCAAATCTTCGGAATGACAAGAATGTCTTCAGAAATCACTTCAAAGCAAAGTAAAAGGATTTTCTATGACGGATCCAGTGATTTTTCCTCAATAAATAGGTTTTAGATTGTTACACACACGTAGAAGTGGAACAAAGGGAACTACCAGAAAATATATTGGTTGCCCCTAATAAAATTTATTTAGACAGTTTACTTCTCATAAAAAATAGAGATTGAATTTTGTACAAGAGCCTGCCAAGGGGCGATGCACAGGGAAATCATTTTTTTCTTTCTCTTTTCCCCCCTTCTTCTCTTTAACGAAGCACAAAGAGCATTTAAAGGCCAGGGAATGGACTGCCTCTCCCGAGGGCAGGTGCCCAGACTGAGCCAGAGAACTTTGTACTTTTGAGAGAAGTCAGCTTTCTGAGAAATATCCGCACATATATTTTAATCTTAATCGCTGGTTATTTAACTTACAAATACAGCAAACTACCAGATATTTCCTTCTGCTCAAATATCTAGTTTCAGAGCACGACTTAGAAAGAGTGTGGCTGGATGGTGTGGGAGACCCTGTAGCAAGTGCTTTAATGAAGGATTTATGCTGATTGGGTTTGTTATTCTGATTTCATCTCTAACTGTACTTCTCCCTTTATTAGAAGTCTTTGGAGAGACTGTGAGACTGACTGCGAGGTTGAAAATATATACCGGGTGCTCTGGAAAAATTGGATCGCATGCCCAGCGCCCTAATTGCTTTTTCCACTTACAGAAACCTGGGTTGTTTATTAAATGTAAGTTTTGGCTGCTCGAGTTGTTTGTAAACTGCTCTCTTCTCTTTGCAGATAGTGGGCTGAAATATGGCACGTTATTATTCACATTCCTGCTATTAAATGCTGAATTGTAACATTGTTCCCGCTAATGAGGAGTGCCTCCCTCAATAATTAACGATCTCACATTTTCCTATTTTCTTGCCTGATGAAAAGAATCAATTTTAATTCGTGGTAAATTACAGTCATGCTTTTGGGTATTATTTGCTTACAGAAAACAAATCAAGTGACTTGAACACTCCTGTTTACTTTTCCATCTATGCAATAATCCAAACGGCAACAGCAAATCAGATCGTGTTCCCCGGTCTGCCTCAGAACTTGAGAAAGAACAAGTAGGGGCAAATAAAGGAGGAAAAGGCAGGAAGCTGTGGGGCACCCGGGCCAGAACAATGGAGCCCTCCGTCCATAGATTGCCCCAGGTGCAAGAACTGCGGCTCTTTGGTCAGCACCACCCTGGGCCCCCACCCACTTCCAACTGCCTACAGGGTCAACCATCACCTCCCTAGAGATTGAGGCTACTAGGTGCAAGACTCTTTTGGAGGGGAGGCAATTTGAGGCTGAAATGAATGGAAGAAAGGAGAGCTGGGAGGACAGCCAAGTCTCTGAGAAAGGGTGAGAGGAATTTCCACAGTTCTTTGCAAACAAAACAAAACGAAACATCTTCCCGTGGTAGTATTTTACACGAGGCAACCAGCTTTGGCTAAGGATACTGGCTCCCACTTTGGCTCGCTTTGGGGAGGGTGCATAAGCAGGATTCACCCCAGGCCAGCAGTTCTGGGCCCAGTTCACACAGTCCTGGGCCCAGTTCACCAACCTCCCTAGACCTGGAGCCCAGGGACTCAGGGTGCCTCTCATTCTCAGTCCCATGATGCTTTCCTGGATTCGGGACCTCGAAAACTCCTTGCCTTCATGCCTTAAGCTTCTGGCAAGGAGCTAAAACTAAGAACCCTCAAGACCTCAGATGCTACTCTTGCTGCTACTCCTTTTTCGCATAAGGCTGGGGGCTGTCTGTGTGAGTCTTGTGGACTTGTGTTCATGCTTATGCACCGTGGGCATGCCCGAGGTGCTGGAGAAGCAAAAACTCCACCAGCAAAAGGGTCTAAAGGCCTAGGGCTTCCTGGAAGCCTGTGGCAAAATACACAAGGGATACATAAACAATACACAGGAATATTTCTCCCTGAAATAAATAGCTTCCTATAATTTTAGTTTCTCAGCCACAACAGCGCAGTATGCCTGCATGACTCTTCGTGGGCGTTGAGGCCTGGTCGGGTTTATTTTCTCTTTCCCTTCGAGGAACTAGCATCCACCGCCAGGCAGAAAGCTCCGCGCTAAACAATGACTGATCAGCCCCAGTCTCCTGACTCCGAGCTTCTCTTTTTTGCCTTTAGCCTTGTAATTTAATGGCCCCAATTAGCCATACGGAATATAATAAGTGACATAGAGATTTTGTTTGTATGTGTTAAGTTCGTTGCTTTTCTGATTTCTATTTACTCAGAATAAATAATCATATATCAGTTATTCAGTTAGGTGACAAGGCTAGTAATTGGAATAAAAAGAAAAACATCTCATCCTTATCTCTTTCTATAACTAGATATAGCGCTAATAAGACTGCATCAATCTTATCTAGCAAATAAATAAAATAGACAAACAAACAAATTTCCCTCCAACAAGTTAATGCGGTGTATCTGAGTGGAAAGTAGATATTTTCACGCATTCTGGAGATGAGGAGTGACTTTTAATAAAATCACAAGAAAAACAAATGTAATTCTGTGAGCCATTTCTTGGAGCCGCCGGCGCTCGCCCCCTCCCCTTCGCTCCCCGCCCGGCTCCTCCGTCCCAACCTTTTGCTTTTCGTAGTTAGGCGCTGCTTAAGGCTGACAGCCAAGGCTTCTCCGGTAGCTTACACCTGGGGCCGGGGGGCCAGGAGCAGGAGTCTATAATTCTACATCTATATTCTAGGTCGTGAGTTTTCCTCCTCTAGTGGAAGTGTATCCTCCCGTCTTTCCTGCCTTTGCTCATCCTTTTGTTTCTTTCTCTTTTCCCCTCTCCCTGTCGCTTCTCCCTCCACCCTCTCCTTTCTCTGTTATTCTTGCACTCTCCTGCCTTTTTTAGGTCTCCCACATCCTTCTTCTCCTTCTGCGTCCTTTCGGCGCCTCCGTGCGTGCTTTTTCCTTTCGCCCTTTCTTTTTCTCTTTTCTTCTCTCTCTCTCTCCCTCGCCTTCTCTCTCTCTCTCCCTCTCTCCCTCCTTTTCTCGGCACCCCCTTCCTCTCTTCTTTCTTCTGCCTCCCGCCCCCTCTCTTTCCCCTCGCCCCCCTCCCCGCGCCCCCGCCCCGCAGCCCGAGTGCGGCTAATTCCGGGCGTCTATATTCACTCAATTAGAGAAATCTACAGAGAAGATCGATCTTCCATCTGCAGACATGCCAGCTTAACAAATTAGATTCTTGTTTCGTGCAGGTGATTTGGTGACAGTTGGGGAATTAGAAGTAATAAGTTGTTGTGTTTGAGCCCGGGCCCCCGCCCCCCGCCCGCGCCCCTCCCAGCCCGCAGACCCCCGGCCGCGCCCGCCGCCCGGGCACCCCCTGCCGCCGCCCCCACCCCGCCGCCGGCCCGCGCCCGCCGCCGCCGCCGCCGCCGCCGCCGCATCCCCCGCCGTAATTAGTGCTGCTGCCCTCCATGTGGGCTCGATTAAACCGTGATTTAGCCGAAAGAAATATAATTATGGCTGCAAATAAAATAATCAGCATTGAAGAGCGATTTCCTTAATGAGATGGAGCGGTTGCACGTCACGGAGTAAAGGGGTCTCATTAAGAGGTGGTAATGAGGCTTGGGCGGATGGTGCAGTTACAAAATAGCCCAACTCCTCTCTGCAGGCCCGGCCCGCCCGCCCGAAGTGGCCGCGGCCGCGCCGGACGGTCGCCGCGCGCTCCCGCGGGCCCGGAGGGCGCCCCCCGGGGCTGTCCGACCCGGCCCCCAGGGGGCGCAGCGCCCGCCGCGCCGTCGGGCCGCGCCGCGTGCCCAGCTGGCAGCGCCCCCCTCGGCCTCGGGATGCCCGGGTGGGAGCGGGTGCCGGAGGGGAGGTCCGGGGAAGCGGAACGTTCCCTCCGACGCTGGGGAGTTGGAGCCGGAGAGTTTTCCCGACAAAGCGGAGCGCAGAGGCGGGGATGAGCAGTGCGCGCGTGTGTTTTTGGGGTGGGGAGCGTGACCCAGGACTGGTACCCCATCTTCTCGGTGCTGTTGTGGAATACGTTCTGGCGAGGAGGGTTGTGTCTTCGTTTCCTTCAAGTCGTTTTTCCCTAACTTTGTCCCCCAACAGCAGCAATACTCGAGTTTAAAATGAATTAATCCAAAGATTTCTTAAACGGACAGCGCCGACCTTTCTGGTTTATTAGGCTCAGGACAGCCCCGTGAATCGCCTCGTGAATCGTCAGGGCGGGCGTAGCGACCAGCTCCCACCTTCTGCTTGTGGTGATGCCGCAGGATTTCTTTCCAATTAGGGTTTCATTTGGCACCACTGTCGGTCCGGCAGGAAAACTGACACCACACCTGGTGATTAATGAAGCCGGTTTAGGCACCTTCCCGGATGCAGCCCACCAAAATTTCCTGAGCACCTGTTAAATACTGGGCACTGGGGGACCAGACATGAATAGAGGGACCAGGCATTCTTGGCCTGGTGAAGTTCCCCAGTCCTGCAAGCCCTGCAGCGATTAGTTTAGTGGTGTGGGGCAAAGACAGGTCTCACATAAGCTCAGCTGGTTTGGGTTTGTGCTGACCTTCTCACCTTCCCAATCAATACTCTCTTCCCACTTAGAGGGACCCGACTAGATCATGAGGAAGAAAGCAATTTAATAAATCAACTTTCTTTTTATTTATTTATTTTAGGCCACAACTGATGATGCTCAGGTATTCCTCCTGGCTCTGCACTCAGTAGTTACTTCTGATGGTGCTTGGGGGACCACATGGGGTGTTGGGGATCGAACCCAGGTAGGGTGTGTGTGTTGCAAGTACCCTATCTGCTATGCTATCTCTCCAGCCTAGATAAATTATGGTCTCAGGTGGTAGGATGTGATACCCGCCATAGAATGTTCTCATATAAAAACAGGATTGCAAGGAGAGACCAGTTGTCTAGAAAATGACTTTTTCCCATATGCATCCAGTTAGGTAGTGGGAGGCTTGCGAAGGGAGACTTGGAGGATAGGTACTATCTTCCCTAATAAGTCAGATAGAAACTGGCATTAAAATAAAATTATAGGGTGGGAGCAAAGATCCCTTTGAGAGTGTGGTGAACGCTAATGGTACTGCCTCCCATTAAAATGCATAGATTTGCAAACAACTTCAGGGGGCCAGGCCCCCCACAAACCCCAGCTGATGAAAGAGTGGTATCTAGGTGAACCTCTAATATTTGTGATTAAGACTTCCAGAGAAGAAATAATACAGCTCTCCAGAGGAGTTCGTCGAATAAATCTGAATCTAAGGAAGAGCTGGGCCAAGAATCAAAAATAAATTGCCAAACCAGTAAGTTCCAAGAAAACAACTGGTTAGAAAATGCATGCGGTCTAACAAATTTATAACAAATTCATACCATCCAGCTGACCCAAATATAGGTTGATATTAATCCAAACCTCTATAAAATATCTTTTCATGTTGTAAAAAGTTGTCAGAAGCCTACAAGGTTAGTGGTGCACTCTTGGTCCCAGTTGCAGGCCCACAGCAGCTGGCCCTATTGGGGGGTGTGGGAGGGGTGGGCTGCTCCCAGAGTGGAGTGTCAGAAACGGAAGACCTTTCCCTGGGCGGAGGTGCAAGTGGTGACTGTGATTAAAATTCACACACTGGGACCACAGGGAGTGAAGGGTGATTAAAAGTCTGTCTTAAACCCTCTAAAAGCCCCCAAATCCAGAGCTTAAGCTAATTCTCTCATTCACTCCCCAAAGGCACTTTATACATTAGCCCTGAAGCCAGGAGCAAGAGCTGCCTTCTCCACCCTCCCAAGCTTTCCCAAGATGCTAACATATGGTACCAGGGAGTCTTTTCTGGGTAGATGATAGTTCCTCAGCTGCATTATAACAGGGATTTATTCTCCCTCTCTTTCTTAATTTTGCTGCGGTCCCTGAGTCCCCTCCATTAGGAGATATTGACTTTTCGGCACACTTTTCCTGGCACAACCTCTCCCTTGCTCCACCTCTCCATAAAGCAACTTCCGTAGGAAGGAGAGAGTGTGCTGCTGAAAATGTCTATTGGGCTGCTCTAGCATAAATTCTAAATCAGAATGTTGTGGAGGAGATAAGTATTTTATTTCTCTCTCACATTCCCAGGCTGATGAGAGGGTGGCTTGGAAAATTTGGGTCTCCACCCCTCTTCAGCGTTGCTTTGTCATTTTTCAAAGATTTCTTAGGGCCTAATGTGGCTGCTTTAGTTTTCGTCTTGGAAGAAGTTGAAAGGGACATAAGAGTAACGTCTAGCCCATTCTTTGAAAGGCATGGCTCAAAAATTTACATGTTACTTCTCCTCAAGACGCCCTGAAAACAATGTAGTTCTATGGCCATACTTGCTTTAGTGATGACTGAATGACTGAACACTATAATCTCTACCTAAACTAGTTAAAACAACAGTTCTTGGTGGTGGAGAATGGGCCGAAAGCTTTGTAACTGCTCTCACGGTGATTCAATCAATAAAATTATAAAAAATGAAAAAAAAAAGTTAGGTGGAGTTCATGCACAATTCAATCAGCTAATCAGTGGCTGAATAAATATCAGTACTCCTACATAAAAAAAAGAGACAATCCATAATCTTCAAGGCAAATAAAAGGAAGCCTTTTATCTAGAAGAAATAAACTTGTAGAATTCTGCCATTTTATTATCAGTCCTTAAAAGACGCAGATATTGTTTTTGTTGGAGTGAGGATTCAGAAACTGTAAAAGAGATAACCTTGCATGGAGAGATAGTAAGGGCTTACGTACTTGTTTGGCACATGGCCCACTCAGATTAGATCCCAGGCATCACCTATGTTCCCCATAATGCTGCCAGAGTTATCCCTGAGCATTGTGAGTGCAACCTGAAAACCAGACCAGACAACAGCAAAACCTAATAGTTGCCTAAGGTGAAAGAAATTTCTTTCTTTTTCATGTAATAGCCCAGGTATAAAAAAGCTTGGACTGCCTTAGCAGATCTGTGGTGTCAGGGACACCATAATTCTTGAGATCCTGCCTCTAGTGTTCTTCTTGTCTATATGCAGGACAAGGGATCAATCACCATGTCACATTCTAGCCCGCAGGAAGGGAGGAAATAGTGAAATAGCATGTGTATGTTTTTGTTTTCTTAAAACAACACAATGTGGAAGACAGAGGATCAGCACAGTGGGTTGGAGTGACTGCCTTGTGACGGGTCATGAGCTCAAATCCCCAAAGTCTCAGTCCCTAGTGCCTGGCAGCTCTGCTGTCCGTGATCCCTGGTGCCACTAACAATTTCCAGCCATACTACAGCCAGGTGAACCTAAGGACCACACGAAGGTGTGAGCTCTGGACATGTCCTCCATCTCCTCTCTTATCTCTTCCCCCACCTCCCATCATGCACCATAACTCAAAAGACACACAAAAGACATACTAGGAAGTAAGACCCTGACAAGCATGTATATAAGCACCACATCGATCCCTGGGGAGTGTCACGGCCACTATTTGTGCACTGCAACTTAAGAGTGTGGTCCCCAGTAAACACTGCGGACACTGAGCACCACAATGTGGTGCAGTACCTTGGTGAAGATCATGACTAGAGCTGGGGGATAGGGTCTGTCACTGTCAACAACAAGTAAGAGGAGTGGGTGAGGAAATTTTTTAAGTTTATTTATTGAATCACTGTGAGAACAGTCACAAAGCCTTTCAGTTTAAGTCTCAGTCGGTTATACAATGATCAAACACCCATCTCTTCACCAGTGCACATTTTCCATCACCAAGAGCCCCAGTATAACCGCCCTCCCAGCCACCCCACCCCCACTTGTGTGGCAGATTTCCACTTTACTCTCTCTCTACGTGGATCACATTCAATATTACAACAAAAGACGCAACATTATTATTTGGAATTTTCCCCAACATTCAGACATGCCAAAAAGACATCAGTAGATAATTTGTTTTCTATTGCTGATTATGAAGAGCATATGATGTCTTGTGGCCGCAATAGTGGCCACATGATTTTGGATTTCTGATATTTTAGTAATAAGCCTAGAGGGATTACTGCCAAAAGCCCCTGGGACCTGAGATTGGTTTGTGTGCCTCTGGGATCATGGTCGTTCAGGAGCTGGAGGAGGCATTTGTGGGTGTCAACCTGGGGCCTTGTCAGGGCACGGGAGCAGGGCCGACTCCCGCCCTCCCCATCCCACAAGGCCCTGCATGCCTCGTCAATGCAGCCCCAGACCGGGCTGTCCATTAGGCTCCAAAAGATGGAGGCCACCATGCTTCCACCGCAAGGGAGGGACAGGTGGAGGGTGAGGAAATTTTTATAAAACCCATCCAGATGCCACATAATAATCAGTCCCATCAGTAGAACTTGGTCAATTATCTACCTCCAAGGAAAGAGGGATGGGGAGCGAGTCAGGGATACTTCAGGTGAGCAGGGAGCTTCTGTCTCTGAAAGAAGGGAATGATAAATAACAGGGGCTCTAATGATCTTATATACTACAGGGTTCCTCTCTCACCCAGCACTTTCAAGATGAACACTGGAAGGAAAATGTTCCAGAGAGAGAGAGAGAGTGTGTGTGTGTGTGTGTGTAGACAAGTTGGAGCACACAGCTCAGTATCCCAGTCCCACCTTGTGAAATTCAGTGTATGAAATAGAGGAATGGTCACCCCTACTGACCCTGAACAACTGTATGCAGTTCTCATGCTATTGTATTACCAGTTTGAGGTTGGCACCTTTTTTTGGTTTTGGCTTTTTGGGTCAGACTCAGTGATGCTCAGAGGTTACTCCTGGCTCTGCACTCAGGAATTACACCAACGTTGCTCAGGGGACCATATGGGATGCTGCAGATCACGCCCTGGTGGGCTGTATGCAAAGCAAATACCCTACTCACTGTACTATCATTCTGGCCCTGTTTGGCATCTCTTGATTTTTAAATTGTGTTGTCCTTTTTGCCTATGCACAGTCATTTCATTTTGTCTCTGCCTCCCACTTCTTTTTTGAGGGCTGAGGATTGAACTCAAGGTAATTCAAAAAGCAAAGAAAAGGAGGAAACAATATTCTATTAGATGAAATTTCACCCTTGGACAGATCTCCTAGCAGGATTCTAGAGTGCTGGAGCCCCTAGATGACATTTTGCCCTTGAGTTATCTCCTGGAAGAACTCCCCCTGAAGGAAGTTCATTGTTTATGGTAATGTTCAACCACTCCTATGTGTAATTGCTACCCCCCAACCCTTCATGATTCCTCTATAAGTAATACTGTGAGACTTGAATAATGGGCTACTGATTACCAACCAGCCTGTGACCCCTATTCCTTCGTTTGTTGTTAGTGGCTGAGGGGATGGTAATCAGCCCTGAACACACCAGGGGACCCCCAGATCACCATGGGGTGGTGACCCTTGAACAACAACACTGCCCATAGTGTCTTCCTGTCTCTTCATCATCTTTTGTCAAGAGTGAGCCCTGCAGAAAACCCTTCCACAAAGACCCTGTTTCATACAAAATCCTGCCACTCAAACATAGTCTAACACTTAATCTACCAACTAAGAATAAGGGCACTGGAGAGACTGTACAGCAGATCAGGTGCTTGTCTTGCAGAGGCTAATCTGGGTTCAATTCCTGGCACCACATACTGTACCCCAAAGTCTGCCAGGAGTGATCCCTGAGTGTAGAGGCAAGAGTAAGCCCTGAGCACCATTTTGGGCCTGAGGGACAGTACATAGGGCAAGACCTTGCACATAGGTTGGTTGTGTGTCCCTCCCTCCATCCCCCCGACCCTCTACCAAGTGTAATTTTGTGAATAAATAATAATAATATGGTTCATAATTCTAAAATTATAGAGAGGCATCCTTTTTGGTCCTATCCCAAAGCCACCCAGTTCTCTCCTATGGGCAACAAAAAATGATTAGATCTTTCTCATATACTTCCTGATCTAGTTAAAGAATATTCAAATGCACAAGGAGAGTAGGACAGGATGTAAGGCACTTGCCTTGTATGAAGTCAATCCCAATTTGATCCCCAGCACTTCATAGGGTCCCTAAAACATGCCAGAGATCACTCTTGAACACAGAGCCAGTAATATCCCCTGAATATTGCGGGTGTGGCCCCAAACCAAAAATGTATACTGAGGCTCAATTTTTTTTAAATTGGTGTAATAACTTTTTTTTTGTAAATTAAGAACATGTCCCTGAACATAAACTAGGAGGCTTCAATTTATGTCTACATCTAAATATTTTTCTAATCACACACTATTACAGTATGTATGTATATTTATCTTTTACCAAATTTATTTATTTTATTTTTAAAAATTTATTTATTTTTTTATTTCGAATACCCATCTCTCCACCAGTGCCCATTCCCCACCACCACGGATCCCAGTATCCCTCCCTCCCCTCATACCCGCCATTCCACCCTGCCTCTGTGGCAGGGTATTCCCCTCTGTTCTCTCTCTCCTTTTGAGTGTTGTGGTTTGCAAAAGAGTTAAGCCTGATTTTCAGGGAGAAACGTTGGATGATTTACTTTCCATTGATCACTTTGTAATATATAAGGAAATGTTGCGCGGCTGCTTATGCGGCCAAGCGGTTTGGAAAAAAATGTCCTGGTTCCTGCATGCCCGAGCTATGCTTGTAGAGACTCATGGTCACCGGGGTTCCATCTGGAGAAGGCAGGATGCGGCACCTACCCCATCTGGGACCTCCCAGTGAGATCGGCTCTGTTTGGGACCTGGAGCATTCTCCCGGAGCTGTGGTACCCTCCAGTGGTGTTCTTTGTTGCTGTGTGCTGTAAAGATGGCGCTGGGGGGCGAATTGTGGACTAGACTTCCAGAATCAGAGGTTGCCTGGGAGCTGGGCAGGCCCCATTGCAGTTTGGAGGTAATGTCCTGGTTCCCGCATGCCCGAGCTATGCTTGTAGATACTCATGGTCACCGGGGTTCCATCTGGAGAAGGCGACCTAGTTTATTTTTATATGCTACTTTAGAAGCATTCTATCTATAACTTTATATAGATTAAAAATATTCTATCTACATGTATATATGATACTATCTCACATCTTGAGTTTACCTGTTTAAAATTTGGAGGTTCATACCCAGAGGTCCTGGGGTACCAGGAAGTGACAGGGATCAAACCCAGGGCTCCCACATTTGCAAAGCATGAGTTAGCCCTTTGAGACATCTCCCCAACCCTTACACCTTGTGTTTTCTTTACTAACAGTGTAACTCAGATTTTCATATAAGTGTATAAAGTGTCTTAGAATTCTTTTCGGCAGTTGTACTTGTATTCCCTTGCAAGGATATGTCATAATTTATTTTACTCATCTCCTACTGATGAAAATTTAGGTTGTTTGCAATCTTTAGACAGATAACATCATTAAAAATGATGATATATGTTTTCATACACATGCAACTGTATCTGTAGAATGAATTTCTAGAATTGGGAGGAAGCATGGGCACAAAATTGAACAATGTTAGCCATAGAAGTCTTGTCACTTCTATTAGCAGTCTATGAGAACATTTGCTTCTTATGACCTGGGTAGCAAGCCAGTGTGGTAGCAAACTCTTGATCTCTGGCAATCTGATGAGTAAATAAGTGTGTTTCTATATAGTTTAGGAGTATACTTGTTATTACATGCAGATAGAATTTTTTGGGTTTTGGAGGGGGACCACACCCAGCAATGCTTGAGGGTTACTATTGACTGTGCTCGGAATAACTCCTGGTTGTCCTCAGGAGACCATAATGGGATGCTGGGGATCAACTCAGGTCAGACGCATGCAAGGCAAACACCCTATCTGCTGTGCTATCACTACAACCCCTATTTTTCTTATGTTTAAGAACACGCCGTGTAATCCCATCAACGGCCAAGACTCAGAGACTATAAAAACCAGCTCCTGGAAGAGAACAGTACAGTCTCCTGCCCCCCGCACTTGGCTGTCCTCGCAGGGGCCCCTTGGAGGGGAGCGTGTTGAGCTTTCCTCCCCGCCCCGACCAGGGCTTCGGCAGCCGAAGACCTCCAGGACCAGCCACCACCATGCTGAGACCAGTCTCCGCACACCTGAAGGTACCGGCAGAGGAACAAAGGCAAGCGGGTCCTGGGATTGAGATCTCCAAGCCTATTCAGAACGGGGCTGAGCATCCTCCACCCAGGTCCTCCGAATTCCAGTAGGCAGGGGTCACACCCACCAACTGGCCCCCTGGCGTCGTGTAATCCCATCAACGGCCAAGACTCAGAGAATATAAAAACCAGCTCCTGGAACCGCGCAGCCGCATTCGCAGCCGTGCGACATCTTATGACATCTTATTATCTCATTCCTACTTTGGACAAACTGGCAGGCTACCGAATGTAACCTACCCATACGGCATAGTCTGGCAAACTCCCCGTGGCGTACCCAATATGCCAAATACCAGTAACAATGATGGGTCTCATTCTCCTAAAGAGCCTTGAATATAGCACTTTCTTAAAAATCTCAGGGCTAGGATGAAGGAGACATTACTGGGGCCTGCTCGAGGCAATAGACGAATAACAGGATGGTCATGATTCGTGATTAAGAACACTAGTATTTCCTTTTCCTGTAAATGATTTCCATTTTTTTCTAGTTGATTGTGGATCTTATTGTATCACTGTATCACTGTCATCCCATTGGTTGTCAAATTACTCGAGTGGGCACCAGTAATGTCTCTATTTCTCAGCCCTGAGATTTTAGCAGCCTCTTCTTAGTCGTCTTTTCACAACAATTGGAGGCTCTTTCAGGGTAAGGGGAATGAGACCTATTGTTGTTACTGTATTTGGCATATCAAATATGCCAGGGGGAGCATGCCAGGCTCTGCCCATGCGGGCAGTAGCTTGCCGGACTCTCAGAGAGGCATAACTGGGTAGCAAGTGTCTTCTAATGTGTTGCATTATAGTCCGGAAGGCAAGGCGGGGCAGTGGTTAGGCAGTGGAGGTCGAATGTTGGAGCTGGGTTCCTTGGGGTGGGGAGGGCTCTCACCCACCCCCACAGAATGGCGCGGGAGTCGGGTGGCATGGTTCTGGGAACCTCCTTTTATACTCCCATCTAGGAGGAGCATCCATGAGTTCTGGAGGGTGGCTGATGAGATTATCTGGTACTGGCAGGGTGTGGCTTATGGGTGTGATCCCTTAGTCACCAGAGACTGGGGGAAGTAGGCAGAGGATCTTTGTTCTGGGTCCTGTTGAGTCCAGAGTCCAAGGTCACAAAGTTCTGCATTATCTGGGTTCCATAGGACTTCATTCTTACATGACGCTCGGCCTGAGCATCCGGAAAGCAGCCTGGAGCATGGTGGTGATTGGGCAGTAGAGGTCTTATTGATTTTCTAAAATGCATAGCTACTAAGAAAATTAACCCTTTGTACAAATGAATCACAATTTTTCCCCTATCGTATTTGTTGTTTGACTTATCAAAAAAAATTTTTTTGTTATATTTATTTATTGAATCATTGTGGGAAAAATTACAAAGCTTTCAGGTTTAAGTCTTGGTCATACAGTGATCAAACACCTTTCCCTTCACCAGTACTTATTTTTCACCACCAATAATCCCAATATTCCCCCTCCCCCTCTCCCAATGCCTGTGAGGCAGATGAGTTTTACTTAACTCTCTCTGTACTTTGATTACATTCATTATTTCGACAAAAGATGTACCACTATTGTTTAGAATTTCCCAACAATCAGAACTGCTGAAAAGGCATTGTGTTATAGCTGGGCTGGAGCGATAGCACAGCGGGTAGGGCGTCTGCCTTGCACGCAGCCAACATGGCCGACCCGAGTTCGATTCCTTTGCCCCTCTCGGAGAGCCCGGCAAGCTACCGAGAGTATTCGATATGCCAGACACAGTAACAACAAAGTCTCCAATGGAGACGTTACTGGGCCCACTCGAGCAAATCGACGATCAACGGGAGGGCCTTTTATAGCTGGTTATGAGAACCATATGATGTCACATGGCCACTCTTCTGATATTTTACTACTTAAGTCTGGAGGGATTTCTGCCAAGAGCCAGATAATTACGAGATTGGTTTCTGTGCATCTGGTGCTATAGCCATGCTGGAGAGCCGCTCATGGGGGGCAACTTATGGCTTTGGTAAGGCGTGAAGGACGAGCCAGCACCGCCCCCCTTTCCATGGCTGCAGTTGCCCCGTCACTGCTGGCTCATACCTGGCTTTCCAATAAGCTCTGAGGCAGCGGCCACCTTGCTGCCGGGGGGGGGGGGGGAAGGGGAGAAAGGCAGAAGGGATAGACTCCCTTTCCTTCCTAGGGAGGCATGGCGCCGTAGTTTAACGCACAGTCCATTCACCTTTCTGCCGCAAGCTGCTGGGCTCTGGATTAAGTCCTTTAGCCTCTGGAGCTATGGTCGTGCTGGAGAGCCACTGGAAAAAACCTGAGTGCCCGGGGCAATTCGTGGCCTCGGTTGGGCATGAAGGACCGACTTATCAAAATTTTTTCATGTTTATTTTTTTTCTATTGTCTTTTCTTTTTATTTCATAGTTTCTGGGTCTTCTGTGGGTTTTTTGTTTGAAAAGTAGATGTATTTGGGGTGCTGGAGATGGTACAGAGGTGTCCTAACACATACTTAACGGCACACAACCTGGATCCAACTCTTCACACTGCATGGTCCTCCAAGCATTGCTGGCTGCATCCCTCAATACCCCCAAAGCCCTGGATAGCCTGGGTAAGCCTAGAATTGCAGGGTCTGAAAACCATCTTGTTCCTTTGGCCCTGGCATCAAGCTGCAGGCCTGACTGATCATAAAACCTTAGTGTCCCCCTGCCCCCACTTTCTTCCCACGTTAATTTCAAGTCTTTGGAGCTTGAGAAACAGAACAGGGATTAAGGCTCTTGCCTTGCAGCAGCTAACCTGGTTCAACACCCAGAACTGTAATATTGTCACCACCAGGGGTAATCCCTGAGCACAGAGACAAAAGAAGCCCCTGAGCACCCTGTCCCCTCCAAACACCCCAAAACTGAAGACTTTAATATGACCAAATTAACAGATGTTTCCCTGTTCCTTAGATAGAATAAAGATGTTCAAAAGTATTTTTATGGACATCTATGGATTCCTTACATACATTACTTTTCTCCAAAGATCTGTGTTAAAAGAAAACAAACAAATGAAAAAACAAATCTCCATGTAACTTTGTTTTTCTGCTTCAGCAAACCAAAAACAAGAAAAATCAGAATTTTTTGACAGCTATATAAGTTAAATCATTCCAAAAGAACAGTATGATGTTGTTCTATCACTTTTACTCATTATAATTTTAGAACAAATGACATCTTACAAAGCTATTAAAGAATACATTTTGGGCAAAGATTCATGCTGAACAGTGACATTCGGCTAAAAGATGAAATTAGAATTTATTTCTTCTATTTTCCCCTTTGCATTCAAAATTATCTGGGCAAATGCTTTTTTGACTGCCTTATGGCAATAAAAGTACTGCAATTTTGGAAAAGACCATTTGAAAAATTGAAGTCTTTAGTCCCTGATGAAAACAAACCCAGAGATGTAGTCAGTAGAACTGTGAACTGCTGATGTTACTGGGGAGAGATATTGGGATAATGATGGAAGAATCTTAGTGCTCTGGTGCTGAGCATAAGGTAACACAGTGCAGGTGTAAAAGACTAGTACCAGTACTATTATAAACTCTAATACCACAATAAAAATCTATTATTTTAAGTCTTTAGTCTATTTGTGTTTTACTCTGAGAAAGATATGGGGTTTGAGAAAACTACTAGTTTTTAATGAATGCTATGAAGTGGCAGGATATAAAATTAATATACAAAAGTAGACTGCATTTCTATAAGATGAATCAGAGAAAAGAGAAAGAAGGAAAACTATTTTATTTACTATTGTATCAAAAGGCATAAATGCCTAGGAATAACTTTAACAAAGGAATTGAAAGACTTCTTCTATGCAGAAAATTGTAAGATATTGTTTTTTTTTTAAATGATCTTTATTTATTTATTTATTTTTTGCTTTTTGGGTCACACCTGGTGATGCACGGGGTTATTTCTGGCTCTGCACTCAGCAATTACTCCTGGCGGTGCTCAGGGGACCATATGGGATGCTGGGAATCAAACCCGGGTCAGCCGCGTGCAAGGCAAATGCCCTACCCGCTGTACTATCTCTCTAGCCCCCCCCCAAAATTATAAGGTATTGTTAAAAAAAATAGAAGACAAAGAAATAACCCCTGTTTGTGAAATGAAAGAAAATCATTGTAAAAATGGTACTGATTCCTAACCAGTGCAATTCCTATTAAAATACCAATGGAGCTTTGCAAGGAATTAGAAAACATAATTCTAATATTTACATAGAACCAACCATGAAAGTCCCTGAATAGCCAAAGCAATTCTAAAATAAAATAAAGTCGGTATCTCACGTCTTACTTCAAACTATACTATAGAATGACAATAACTAAAACAACATGGTATCAGAACAAAAATCAGACACACAGATCAGTGGAATAGAACTAGGTGCCAGAAATGACCTACACATATATCATTAGTTAATTTATCACAAAAGAGCTAATGAAGATAGAATACAATGGAGAAAGGAAAACCTGTTAAAGTTATGTTGGAGAGTTGGAGAATAACTCCCAGGGTGGGCCACATGTCATTTATGTGTGCAGCCTCAAGTTCAATCCTCAGCATCTCTTGATCCCCTGAGCACTACCAGGAATGGTTCCTTAGGCACTGTTGTGGGAATAGAATCACCACCAGGTATGCCACATACACACATTTTTTTTTTTTTGCTTTTGGGCTATACAAGCTATGCCCAGGGTTCACTCCTGGCTCTGTGTTCAAGGATCACACCTGTCAGAGTTTGAAAGACCGTATGTGATGCTGGGGATTGAGTTTGGGCCGGTGCATGCAAGGCAAGTGCCCTACCTGCTATATTAACTCTCCAGTCCAATTAAAAAAATAAGATAAAATAAAACAAAAATCAGTGGCACTAGATCATGAGTTGTACTATACACAAAAATTAATTCGAAAATGGATTAAAGACTTGGATATAAGTGAAGGAGATAGTTCAAGTGTAAGTATTGTGCCATCCCTGAAATGTGTGAAGTCTTGACTTTGATGCCATCCATTGCACTTCCCCCAGGTGCACTCCAATGTAAACCTGGTGGCCCTTGAGCACTCCTGAGCCAGCAACCCTGTATTACTAGACCCAAGTACAGGAGTTTTTCAGGCCTGTACCCTGGGGCTGAGCACTGCTGGGCATAATCCCTTTTATTTTATTATTATTATTATTTAAATTTTGTATTTTTAAAAAATTTTATTGAATCACTGTGAGATAGTTACAAGTTTTCATGTTTTGGTTACAATCACACAATGATCAAACGCCCATCCCTCCACCAGTGCACATTTCCCACCACCAATATCCCTGGTATAACCCCCCCATTTCCCACCCTCCCCCTGCCTCCATGGCAGACAATATTCCTCATAATCTCTCTCTATTTTGGAGCATTATGGTTTGCAATACAGACCCTGGGAGGTTATCATGTTTGGTCCTTTATCTACTTTCTGCACACATCTCTCATCCCGACCATTTCCTCCAGCCATCTTTTTCTTAGTAATCCCTTCTCTATTTCAGCTGCCTTCTCCCCTTTGCTCATGAGACAGGCTTCCAGCTATGGAGCGACCTATCTGTCCCGTATATCTACTTTCCTTAGGTGTCAGCCTCATATTATCTTGTTTTATACTCCACAAAAGAGTGCAGTCCTTCTATATCTGTCCCTCTCTTTCTGACTCATTTCACTTAGCATGATTATTCTCCATGATGTGACCCCTTTTAAAACAAAAAGCCACAAGGAAGAAAACACAGGTGATATACTCAGAGGCATTGAGTATATTACTGAGATGTGTTGGGGAACTCAACTCCAACAGCAAAGTAAACAAAACCAAAAAGAAAGAAGAGACATTACATCACCTACAAAATTTCTGCACAGCCAGGGATGTAGCTCAGTAGTAGTGATTAGCTGACCTGTAATGAAGCCCTGGGATTGATCTACAGAACCAAAAACATTTTTTTAAATTTTTGGTACAGAGAAAGAAAACAAAACAGGGCTGGAGAGATTGAACAGGAGTTAAGGCTTGCCTGGCATGCAGCAGACCCTAATTCAAATCCTGGTACCACACCCAGTCCCCTGAGCACCACCAGGGCTTACTCTGAGTAAAGAGCCAGGAATAACTCATGAGAAACACTAGGTGTGGTCTTCAAACAAAACAAAAATGACCAAAAGTCCCAGAAAGACAACCAATCATCATTTCTATATTATATATCAGAGAAGGGTGCTGATAACCAAACTATACAAAGAACTCATACAATACCCAATATTTGAAAAACCTCATTCAAAAAATGAGCAGATTTCTTCTGTCTTTTTTTTTTTAGATTTTTATTAGTGAAACACCGTGAGGTACAGTTGCAGATTTACAAATTTTTGTGCTTGGGTTTCAGTTATACAATGATCGAATACCCATCCCTCCACCAGTGCCCATTCTCCAACACCACTGATCCCAGCATCCCTCCCACCCCTGATCCCTCCCATCCTACCCTACCTCTGTGACAGGACATTCCCCCTTATTCTCTCTCTCCTTTTGGGTGCTGTGGTTTGCAAAAGAGGCATCGAGTGGCAATCATGTTCGGTCTAAAGTCTACTCTCAGCATACATCTCCCATCCTGGGAGGATCCTCCCAACACCCTTTATTTGGTGCTCCCTTCTCTATCTGAGCTGCCTTTTCCCCTAGCGTGTGCAGCTGTCCTCCAAGACATGGAGTAAACCTCCTGGTACTTAAAACCTGGTACTTTGCTATTCTTGGGTGTTAGTCTCCTATTTTGTTACTTTGCGTTCCCCAGATGAATGCAATCTTTCTACGTCTGTCCCTCTCTTTCTGATTCATTTCACTTAGCATGATACTTTCCATGTAGTACCACTTGTATATAAATTTCATGACTTCATCTTTTGGTTTTTTTGTTTCTTTTTTTTTTTTTTTGCTTTTTGGGTCACATCTGGCGATGCACAGGGGTCACTCCTGGCTCTGCGCTCAGGAATTACCCCGGGCGGTGCTCAGGGGACCATATGGGATGCTGGGAATTGAACCCGGGTCTGCTGCGTGCAAGGCAAACGCCCTACCTGCTGTGCTATTGCTCCAGCCCCATGAATTCATCTTTTATAACAGCTACATGGTACTCCATTGTGTAGCTGTACAAAAGTTTCTTTAACCAGTCATCTGTTCTTGGGCATTCAGGTTTTTTCCAGATTCTAGCTATTGTAAACAGTGCTGCCATGAACAAACAAGTGCAGACGTCACTTTGACTATACCTTTTTGCCTCTCTGAGACATATTCCCAGGAGTGGTATTGCTGGGTCAAATGGGAGCTCAATTTCTAATTTTCTGAGAATCGTCCATACTGTTATCCAAAAGGGCTGAACCAGTTGGCATTCCCACCAGCAATGAAGGAGGATCCCTTTCTCGCCACATCCTCACAACACTGGTTGCTATTGTTCTTTTGGGTGTGGACCAGTCTCTGTGGTGTGAAATGATAGCTCATTGTTGTTTTAATCTGCATCTCCCTGATGATTAATGATGTAGAGCATTTTCTCATGTGCCTTTTAGCCATTCGGATTTCTTCTTTGAGAAAGTTTCTGTTCAAAAAATAAGCAGATTTCAATAGACATTTCTCCACATTTAAATAGATGCTCAAAAGGCATACGGAAAAGTACTCAATTTTTGTTTGTTTGCTTTTGAGCGATAGCACAGCAGGTAGGGTATTTATCTTACACACAGCCTACCCGGGTTCGATTCCTCCATCCCTCTAGGAGAGCCCAGCAAGCGACTGAGAGTATTCCACCTGCATGGCAGAGTCTGGCAAGATCCTTGTGGTGTATTCGATATGTCAAAAACAGTAACAACAAGTCTTACAATGGAGATGTTACTGGTGCCCGCTCAAGCAAATCGATGAACAACAGGAGGACAGTGCTACAGTGCTTTTGAGCCACCTAACAGTGCTCAGGGCTTACTCTTTGGTCTGTACTCAGGGATCACTCAGTGAGTTTGGGGGACCATATGTGGTGCTGGGGATTGAACCCTGATCAGACATGTGCATGCCAAGTGCCTTACCCACTGTACTATGTCTCCTGCTCTCCAAAATGCTCAATTTCACTTTGCACATTGAAACTTCAGTAAGATGATCACTTCACACCTGAGAGAATGATCTAGAGTCCCTTACACATGCAAACACCACATGGGGTGAGGGGTGGGCATAAAAGGACTCTCCCCCAACACAGACACACACTGAAGGCTGGACTATATAATGGTACAGCTTCTGTGGAAATTCCTGATCAAACTTACTTATCCAAAAAGAATATATATTTACCTAGGGACCACTAAGTAAATGATGGTTGGAGGTCTCGAGTGGGATGAGAGATATGTGCTGAAAGTAGACTATGGAACAAACATGATGGCTGCTTAGTACCTGTATTGCAAACCATAGCACCCAAAGGGAGAGAGAGAATGTTCCTGCCACAGAAGCAGGGGATAGAAAGGGGTGGGGGTGGTGGGAGGGATACCGGGAACATTGGTGGTGGAGAATGGGCACTGGTGGAGGGATGGTATTCGATCATTGTATGACTTAGAGGGCTGGAGTGATAGCGCAGCTGTAAGGCATTTTCCTTGTGTGCAGGCAGCCTGGCCGAGCCAGGTTCGATTCCTCCACCCCTCTCGGAGAGCCCGGCAAGCTACCAAGAGTATCTTGCCCTCACGGCAAAGCCTGGCAAGCTACCCGTGATGTATGTATGACTTAAATGCAATCATGGAAGTTTTTAAGTCTGTAATTGTATCTCATGGTAATTCATTAAGAAATTCAAAAATAAAATTTTAAAAGAGAATATATTGCTGCAGGGTACTAGCTCTAGAGGCTAGAGTGCAATGCCTTGCAAACGGAGACACCAAGTTTAGTCCCTGGCACCAACTGATTGCCACAGTACCCACTAGATATTGCCCTGTGGCCCTGTAGCACCATAGGCCCATGTAATTCTTGCTCTCTAGGCTGAACACCCTAGTATATCCTGGAAGAGGCCCTTGGGCCCCTAGCACTGCTACATAGAGAGTTACCATAGAGACCCACTGATAATGCTCCTGGGAATTTATCTGAATAATAGGAAACACTGATTCAAAAAGATGCCTGTATCCCTGCGTTCTTAAGAACATTGTTCATAATAGCCAAGACAAAGTAGTACCTTCCTATGAATAAAGAAGCTGTGTTATGGAGTACTCCATGGAATGCTTTTCACCTAGAAAAGGTGAAATCTTGTCTTTTCTAACAACACTGAAGAGCATTAATGCTAAGGGAACTAGATCAGAAAAAAAAGTGCAAATACAGGTTGGCTTCTGTCATGTGTGGGATAAATATACATATATATATAAAATATATATATATATATATATATATATATATATATATATATATATAACCAAAGTCAATGAGCTAACAAATCACAACAAAAAGCTTTAGGTGCTGTGAGAAATATGGTGGTTACCAGAGGAGGGCAATGGGGTGGGAGGAAGGGTAGAGAGAGTCAGTCTAAGGTTGGGTTGGCCACTAGAAATTTAGCAGCGGGTGTAGGTAGGCTTAGACAATTACTGAGATGTAAAGTTGCACTCACCAAATCTATATAGCATTGTAAATGAGTATTAATGAAAACAATTTTATTTAAAAAAGAATACTCAAGATATGACTACAATTTTTCTCCTCCACATTGCTATGGAATTGTCTTCACAGTGTGAAATGATACTGGAAATGTTATTCATATCCTTGTGTCTATTTGGCTTTTTTTCTAACCTCTATCTACCACAAAAGCGTAAAGTGCTTTGTGACAACCAGCCACTATTTCCACCACAGTCCTAACACCTAGCAAGACCCTGGGCCCCCGTGGGAGCTCCATCAATATTCAGAGAGTGAAAGAATGAATGAGCAGGTATGGTTGAGCCACAATTATAATCATACTTACTAACAACCAACTCCAAACGTAGAGGCATAAAAAACAAGGCTTTTACTGAACAGTCACACAAGAAATAGCACTGACTGTAGGCCCAATCTCCAAACATTCTGATTTAATAGGTCTGGGCTACAGCCTCTGGTAAGTAGACATCATTTCATTTTTTTCATCATCCTGTTAATCGTCGATTGCCTCGAGCAGGCCCCAGTAACGTCTCTTTCATCCTAGCCCTGAGATTATATTCACGGCACTTTAGGAGAATGAGACCCATCATTGTTACTGGTATTTGGCATATTTGGTACGCCACGGGGAGTTTGCCAGACTCTGCCCTGTGGGCAGGCTACATTCGATAGCCTGCAAGTTTGTCCAAAGTAGGAATGAGATAATAAGATGTCGCGCGGCCGCATTTGCGGCTGCGCGGTTCCGGGATCTGGATTTTATAGTCTCTGAGTCTTGGCCGCTGATGGGATTACACGGCGCCAGGGGGCCAGGTGGTGGGTGTGACCCCCCGCCTACTGGAATTTGGAGGATCTGGGTGGAAGATGCTCGACTCCAATTCGAGTAGGCTTGGAGGTCTCGGCCCCGGAACCCGCGTGGCTTTGTCCCTCTGCCAGTACCTTCAGGTGTGCGGAGAGTGGTCTCAGCATGGTGGTGGCTGGTCCTGGAGGTCTCCGGCTGCCGTAGCCCTGGCCGGGGTGGGGAGGAAAGCTCAACCCGCTCCCCTCCAAGGGACTCCGGGAAGGAACACCCAAGCGCGGGGGCAGAGACTGCACTGTTCTCGTCCTTGTCTTTTGCCCCGCGCCTGGGTGTCCCTCGCCGGGACCCCTTGGAGGGGAGCGGGTTGAGCTTTCCTCCCCCCCCCCGACCGGGGCTCCGGCAGCCGAAGACCTCCAGGACCAGCCACCACCATGCTGAGACCACTCTCCGCACACCTGAAGGTACTGGCAGAGGGACAAAGCCACGCGGGTTCCGGGGCCGAGACCTCCACGCCTACTCGAATTGGAGTCGAGCATCTTCCACCCAGATCCTCCAAATTCCAGTAGGCGGGGGTCACACCCACCACCTGGCCCCCTGGCGCCGTGTAATCCCATCAGCGGCCAAGACTCAGAGACTATAAAATCCAGATCCCAAGACTCAGAGACTGGTAAGTAGAATTGTTTGTAAATTACCCAGGATGTTCTATGTGACATAATGTTGAGACTCTTAACAAGTATAGATATTTACTATTATTCTGATCTCAAACCTTTGAATTTTTTAATAATGATGCTATTATCTGAAACATAGTAATGAAGAAATTGAGGCATGTAGAATGTAAAATTGAACTTGGATTATGTTTACACAGAAAAAAGAGGCAATACCTAGGGACTTAATCAATGAAAGGAGTCAACCTGTAGAACTCTGATTCCAGTGTTAGTAACAATGTGTATTTTGTCTCATGGAGAGGGGAGGATTCTTTATCAAAGGATTCAAAGCCCATAGGTATGGAGAACTTAGAGAAAGTTCATACCACAATGATACATTTTGATTAAGAAAAAAGTGGAGGAACTTGGCATTTATTCCTGTTATGATAAACTATCAGGATAGATCATCTGATGTTATCATAATTTTTTTCTTTTTCTTTTTTTTTCTTTTGGGCCACACCCAGTGGTACCCAGGGTTTACTCCTGGCTCTAAGCTTAATGATCCTTCTTGGTGGGCTTGGAGGACCACATGCAACGCTGGGGATTTAATCCAGTCAGCTGTGTATTAGGCAGTATGTACTGTACTATTCGGGCCCTGGCTGAGATCATTTTTCCTTCTTAGAAACAGTAGGAAAAGAGGACGATGATTTCTCTACTATTCTTTGGCAAGGCACTACCAAAGTCTCTGGACTTCTTTCCATAGATAGGTTGTACTAGTTTGGATACAAATTGGTTCAACCTCTATAGGAAAGTTTGGTGATTCCTCAAAAAATGAAAAGTAGAACTACATATGTTCAACAGCTCCACTCCTAGGTATCTTTCCAGAGAACATAAAAACTAATTTGAAAAGATACATGCACATCTATGTCATTGCAGCATGATTCACAACATCCAAGATTTCTAAACAACCCAGGTGTGCAAAATAACAGATGAGTGGATAGAGCAGATGTGGTATAAATACACAGTGGAACACTATTCAGTCATAAGAGAATATGAAACCTTGTCTTTTGTTACTACGTGGATGTAACTAGAGGAGGCCAGGTTGTGTGGAATATGAAAGAAAAAAGCCAAACTGTTGAGTACACTTATATGTAGCATGCAAGGGAACAGACAATGTGCAACAAAAACAAACCCTTAGACCAACCACAGAACTGAGATATCCAGGAGAGGGAGAGGCCTGAGAGGGTCTAAGCAACAGTGGTGGAGAAATGTCGGTTTTTTGGTGATGGGCTTGGTGTAACAACATTATATCCTTAACATGTTTAGATATTTACACTCTTATAAACCAAAGTCCTCAATTAAAAAAATTTAGTATTGGAATCCTATTTTGTTTTTTGGGTTATATCTGGCGTAGCACAGGGGTTACTCCTGGCACTCAGGAATTACTCCTGGTGGTGCTCAGGGGACCAAATGGGATGCTGGGATTTGAACCCGGTTTGGCCGCGTGCAAGGCAAACGCCCTACCCTCTGTGCTACAGTGGTAGGGCGTTTGTCTTGCGCGCAGCCAGCCCGGCGAGCCGGGTTCGATTCCTCTGCCCCTCTCGGAGAGCCCGGCAAGCTATAGAGAGTATCTCACCCACACGGCAAAGCCTGGCAAGCTACCCGTGACGTATTCCATATGTCAAACATAGTAACAAGAAGTCTCAAAATGGAGACGTTACTGGGCCCACTTGAGCAACTTGATGAACAATGGGAGGACAGTGTTTGTTTGTTTGTTAGTATTGGACCCAGATGGGTAGTACAGCCTTGCTCTGGACAACTTAGGTTTCATCCCTGGTACCACATATGATGCTCCGAGCCCCACCAGGAGCACAGAGTCTAGAGTAAGCCCTGAGCACTATTGGGTGTGCCCCTCAAAAAATAAAAAAATTGGTATTAACTAAAACAGAGAGAAATCAATGGGGAAAGAGAGTTATATATAAAAATGTGAAAAATATGTAGAAAAGTCTTCCACATTATTAGTGATCAATGCAAAACCAAAAGCACAATGAGCAACCAGAACGGCTAATATTTTTTCATTTTTGTGAAAAATGAAATTAACACCTGATGCATAATACTATTAAATTTCAGCTATTTAGGTATATATCACATATGTGTAACTGTCACCAGTCTGTAACTGAGCCATGAAAGTTCCAAGGCCACCGCCCAACACCAAAAAGAACCCTCTGCTCATTCTTCCCACTCACCAGGTCTCTTGCCCTCCAATAACCACCAGCGTTTTCCCTGTATCCAGGAGTTAGATTCATTGTTTCTTGCCAGTTCATTTGCTTTAGTAATTCATATCACACACAGGAATGAAGCCATCTGGTCACTGACTTTCAGGTCTGTGCTTATTTCATTTGTGTGATTACCATTAGGTCCATCCATTTTGTCCCAAAGAGCACAGTTTCTTTTTTTTGCAATGGTAGAGTATTATCCACTAAGTGTACACACACACACACACACACACACAGAGAGAGAGAGAGAGAGAGAGAGAGAGAGAGAGAGAGAACAGTACTGAAATTTCCAACAGGCATTTTTGTTGATTCGATGATTTGCTCTTGTTTGTAATGCTGCTAACAACATGGGGATACAGGTACTCCAGAATTTTTAGTATTAACATTTCACATCTTCTGAATAAATTCCTAAGAGCAGTGTTGCTGGATCAAGAGGAATTTCCATTTTATTTCCCAGCCCTATCCCTTCCCTTTGTTTTTGTTGTGATAACTAGGGATCATGCATGTGCCTGACTGACCTTCTGATATGTTGTCTCCATAAATAAATTGTAAAGAGAGTTCTCTTTTTGCAGCTACTCAGGTAAAGGGAAAAATATTTGTAAGTGACCTTATACCACAGGGTCACCATTTCTACACCTGGAAAGTTAACAAATAAGGACTCTTCTTTCTCATCATTGGAACAACCACTTGGTTATCACAGGAGGACTTGGCCAACCTCTGAAGCTGGACAATACTGATTAGGCTGAAGAAGAGATAACACAGGATAGTGCTTGTCTTTGTGAGTGATAAATGCAGAGTGGAGAGTATGGTAATCTTTCTTCTGGGTTTGGCAACCATTTCATTGGTATCTGAAAAATCAAAGTGCAGAGAGAGAAGTCATTGTTAATCATGGCAAGCAAACTCTAAAATAACTACGTGTTTTACGTGGCATCTAGCACTCAACAGGCACTTAATAAATATTCACTAATAACATTAGACCACTCAGCACCAAGCACGAAGATAAGGCCATATTTTTTTTGTTTTATACTTGGGTAATTAATAACAATAATTACATAGCTTTAAATGTTTAGCAGCGATTAGCTAAAACCATCACCTCAAAGCCCTTCCCACTTTGATAAACTCATTCCCGTGAAAATACTCTGAACCTGAGGAACAGCAGGGAAAGAAGCCAAACAAAGCAGCTCAGAGTTTTACATTATCTCCATAAGCTATCTAATCTAGCCATTTTGAATAATCTATGTAAATTAATTACACTTTTTAATTAGGTGGTCTTTTAGCTTGCATATTGAAGTTTGCCACTAATTACAGCAAGGCAGGAGGTCACTTGATTGGTATGAGAAACAGGAGGCCTTTATTTCATTGAAGTGAAACACTGAACAGTTAATGTTTAGGGAAACAAAAAAACTATAAAATTTATGCCAGTTTTCAAAATTCAAACTGTGCAGCTCTTGTTCATTTTTTCATCCTGACTCAAATCACTTCTATGGCTCACTGGGGGCTTTTCTTTATAAATATCAGAATGACATCTAAACACCCACTGACTCAAAACTATTATAACAGAGCAGCTCGAAAGTGGGGATTTTTTATCTCTGATGTTACAGGGAGGAACACCCACCCTTTTGCTATTAGTCACATTAAATGCCATTTAATTGCTAGTGCAGCTGTTTCCAGATGTGACTTTATTTTGTTTCTGCCAGTCAGCCAGTCTGCAACGTCCATTAGCTTCATCATTTAAACAACAACAAACCCCTCAAAAGCTAATGTTGTACTTTATACCAAGCAGCCCCCCGCATTCTTTCATTGAAAAAAATTTCTGGTCATTATAGAGAATACACTACATTTAGCATCATTCAAATACCCAACAATGATACCGTCTGGCTCTTCCTCTCCTCAAATCTCTTGCTAGACACCAGATTCCTGCATTTCCCTCCTTGTCCACACTTTGAGGAGCCAAAAGGAGCTCAGCTCAGGGGAAACAGGCAAGAAGCAGTAGCCAATTGAATACACTCCTCATAAAAATCATCACTGCTAATTAAAAACCAGGGAGTATGAGTATTATGAGTATGCACTGGAGGCATTCTCCTTTCAGCCATTCAAAGGGCCCTTGTTTTCATGCAGGCACACAGACCACCACAGGCCCGAGGACAGCTGAGCTCTTCCTAGGCAGGTGCATTTACTCCTGGACTGTCACACTCCTCCAGAGCGCAAATGTCTCTTCGCCCAGCTTTCCACGTCCAGGTGACTTCCAATAAGGCTGTGTCCTAGGAGGGGTGGCAGCAAGAGGCTAGAGTCTGGGCCTGCCCTTCCTGTCTCTGGTGACACTTACTTTCCTCCTCAGTGGCATGAGGGGTACTTTCTTTGGTCCCTGGGCTTTCAAGTTCCACCCCCCACTCCCAGTGGTGGAGCTTCGATCACATTCATGATTTTATTCCCTTGAACCCCTGAAACTTAAGGACTGTGATATGGCAAAGTGTAGAGGACATCTTTGGAATGAATGGGGTGGTTGGGATGGTGAACATCGCAGTTAGGAAGTCATGCACTTTCTTATCAATGATACCAGCATTTCTGTTGTGTTTCTGCTGTGACGAAGAAGCTTTAGACCCTTGGAGAAAGCCTTCCTGGAGGGTGATGGAAACCCAATAGAAAGAATGAATAAGTTAGTAGAAAGTGGGAACAGCTCTCATTGCAGAATAGAATATTCAGAGAACTAGGATGACAAAACTAGAGGGGAGAAATATGAGCATTCATAAAATGAGAGAAACAAGTCATGAAAAGGCAGAACTCAGAGCTCACAAGATGCTCCTGGAAATTAAAAAAAAATGACACCTGAAATCTAAAGCACAGGAGGAAATAGAACTGATAAAGCTTTCCTGGAAAGCAAAACAGAGATGGTTGAGCAGAGCAGAAAATACATTAATTAGAACTATGCTGTCCAATAAGAAGATACTGTGGGCCACATTTAGTTTTCAAATATCCATGTTAAAACACAAAAAATTTATTTTGGGATATATTCTATCACACCTAATAATCTCAACTGAAAATCAATATAAAATTACTGATGAGGAGTTGCAGAGATAGTTGAAAAGAATGGAGCACATACTCTGCATGCAAAACTTCAACCCCCAGCACCAACCTCAGAGCACTCTCTGGGCATCATACAGGGGTAATCCCTAAGTACCAGTGGTATGACCCCCCAAAAAACAAAAAAAAAGCATTACAATTTTGGGTGAAAGGTTTAGGGTTTTAAGATTCTTCCTGGGGTGGGGAGGACTTTAAATAAATAAAATATACTAATTCCTAGATATCTGTGAATTTGAAGGGAAGATGGTTAAGTACGATAAATTTTGTAGTTATCTTTAAGACTGCTCAAATTACTATCACTGGTGATCTTGCTTTTAGAATATGAAGTTAAAGAGGCCTTAAATTAAGATTATTTCACTCTCTGGTCTCATAGTTATTCTGAAGTTTTTTAGTACAAGAACGATTTCTGGAGTCATCAGGCATCAGAATTTCCTAGGATGAGACCCAATTATCTGTATGTTTTTTAGGATTTGCCAAAGGAGTTTGGCACCTAGCCAGGAGTGTTACACACCTTCCTTTTACTGATGAGGAAAACTGATATTTCAATCAGTTAAACCAGCAATTTTCAAAGTGTGGTACCTAGACCAGCACCTTTAGCGATGTCTGGGAATTTCTGAGAATTTCTTAGAGCTTGAGAGTTCTCTGGTCCCACTCCTGGCCTACTAAATCAGAAGTTCAGTCTTTTCTTTTTTTAAGGTGCTAGAGATTGAGCCCAGATTTCCCATGAAAGTCAGACACCACATGAGCCAGCTCCTGGCTGAGAGTCAGAGAGTCAGGCTTAGAAAAGTGTCCAGGTGAATCCAATGTTCCCATTTGAGAACTATTGTGTTACACTAGCATCCCAGAGCAGCAGCTGGTATAACACGATGCTGCATCCAGAAGGAACCTTCCTCATCAACCAATAATCTCTCATTTTACAGAAGATAAATGGAGGGCTGGAGCGATAGCACAGCGGTAGAGCATTTGCCTTGCACGCAGCCGACATGGCCGACCCGAGTTCGATTCCTCCACCCCTCTCAGAGAGCCTGGCAAGCTACCTAGAGTATCTCGCCCGCACGGCAGAGCCTGGCAAGCTCCCCATGACGTATTCGATATGCCAAACACAGTAACAACAAAGTCTCCAGTGGAGACGTTACTGGGCCCACTCGAGCAAATCGATGATCAACGGGAGGGCCTTTACTTACGTTACTTACTTACTAAATGGAGACCAAGGACAGGGAAGTGAGTAGCTCATGAAGGTGGAAATCATGATCTTTGTACCAGCAGGAAACAGAATCTACAAGTTGGGGGTGGGGAAGACAAAGAAAGCCTGCATCCTCCTGTCAGGTCAACTTATTCGTCAATTTTTTCACATCTGCAGGCCAGCACCTGTCCTGCCTATGGGTCTACAGACCAGCAGTTAGAACCAAGATGGGAGACAATGGCTTCCAAGCTTTCTCCACCTGTGGACCCACCTGTGTCCGTGAAGCAGTGGTTGAAGAAGCACCGTAAGTCCAAATGAGCTGTGAGTTGCTGCTTAGAGTTCTGGACCTTTCACTCCCCAACTTCTAGTTGTGTGTGGCACTTGGTTCTATTTATTGTGTAAATCGGTATCTGTCACTGTCACTGTCCTCCCATTGTTTATCGATTTGCTTGAGCGGGCCCAGTAACATTGTGAGACTTGTTACTGTGTTTGGCATATCGGATACGTCATGGGGAGTTTGCTAGGCTTTGCTGTGTGGGCGAGATACTCTCCATAGCTTGCTGGGCTCTCTGAGAGGGGCGAAGGAATCAAACTCGGGTTGGCCGACCGGTCATGTGCAAGGCAAATGCCCTACCCGCTGTGCTATCAGTCAGGGGTTAAGTTAGGGCCAGCTGAACAGTTTGTAGAATCCCTGCAATTTTCTAATTCTCTCTTTAGCTCCTATGTGAGATGATTTGGGCAGCTGCAGAGTAGTGAGTGAAATGATGCAATGAAAAAAATTTTCTTTCGGCCTCTTCTTTCCCATAAGACCTTCTAGCACACTGATTTCAAATGCATGGTTTGGGGCTGGAGTGAGAGTACACTGGGTAATGTGCCTTTCACACAGTTGACCTGAGTTGGATCCCTGAACCACCAATGGTCCCCTAGGCCTGTTAGGAGTGATCCCTGAGCACTGCTGGGTATGTGTCCCAGCTATCTAACCCACCAAATATGTGGCTTTCCTTTCCCAGACGTCAGTATCTTTGATGGAAATGGGTGTGGAAGGGCTACTGCGAGACTATAAGGATAACTCTTAATTGAGATTAACCTGCAAACTAAACCACATTCTGCCAAGTGTCTAGAGGAAGTGGCGGGTGGAGGGCAGTGACTTTGGCTGCCCTGTGAGTCTGGACAGTCTCCAGAGAGCAGGCCAGTTCACTGCCACAATGTTAAAAGACCTTTACACCTTAACTCTTGACAAAGGAGGTCACCCACCTGCATGTCTTCCACCTTCTGCGATGTGGCTTTCTGAGCAGGACTGAGGCTGTGGGGCTGCCTTCTGTGGGGAGGAGTCAAGAGGCCAGCCAGTGGGAGTGAGGCGCTCAGCTTGGAGAGCCACACTCCTATTCAGGGATGGAGAGGCCTTGCGTGTGTGCATCCTGAGTTTAATCCCTGGTACTGCAGGAAGGTTGGGAAAGCTTGAAGGATGTTTGACTTGGTTAGTATCACTGTGGGACACTGTGCTAAGTACTTTGGACAGGCAGGGATGAGTGCTCCATTTCTCGGAATCAGACCTACAGATTCGGTCAATTTTATTTTGACACCCCTCTAACCCCCCACTTGTTTGCACATGTGAGGCAAATACTAGAGCTGCACCTGGTCCCTGATCTTCCATTGCTTTACCATACTTTATTTTGATAAACTCTAACCCATTAAGATACTGTAATAATATTGAATTGGTAAAGAAAACTTCAGGCACATACTCTTGGGTCAAATAAGGGTTAAAAGTTGTCCCTGAGATCTGTTGATTGTAATTCCCTGCAAGTTCCCTGGAAACACCTGGACTGACTCTGATAAGTTGTGGGAAAGTGAAGCCTTTCCATCCATGAACAGAAGTGTGGCTCTCCAACCCTGAGCAATGTGACCAGACTGGGGTTAATTTTGTATGCTTAATCGACACACTGGAACGTAGTTTAATTTGCGGGTAGTTTTGAAGTCTGGATTGGATTGAGAGTTAGTGTCCCTGGCCTGCTGCAGTACACGGGGTGGATGAATAAAGCTTCTTGTTCATTTCTCCTGTTTGGCCTCTGCAGCTCTCACAAAGTTTGGGGGAAACTCGGGTGCAACAACTTGAGCTTGTTTTAACAATGAATAGTTGTTCTCAGCACTGTTCTTTTTTATAACCCCTTCCCAGCTATTCTTGCCGGTTTCTTAGTATCTTTCATTGTGGTGGTGGCTTTCAGGCTGTATCTAGCTGTGCTGGGGGTGGGAGGTGGAGCTTGCATATGCAATGCCATGGATCAAACCCAGGTCAGCTGCGTGTAGGGCCTCCTGTTAATTTTTTTAAGACAACTTTAAAAACAAGGTTAATTAAAAAAAATTATAAGCAATTGAAACATTTTGAAATTGGATTTTAAAATCTAAAACTCCTCCTCCCACATCCTGCTGTATTTGTATTTCACTGAATTGACATAGGAGGAACCATATGTAGATAATAATATTCCATATGTAGTGTAAGTAGTTTAAGCATCTCTCAGTAGGGACTAATTTTTTTTTTTTGCAGCATTCGAAAATATTTATTGTTGATTTTTTAAGTGTGTATTTAAAAAAAAATTTTATTAGTGAGACACCATGAGGTACAGTTGTAGACTTACAAATTTTTGTGCTGGGTTTCAATTATACAATGAACAAATGCCCATCCCTCCACCAGTGCCCATTTCCCACCACCACGAATCCCAGTATCCCTCCCACTCCCCATCCCCCCCACACCACCCTGCCTCTGTGGCAGGGCTTAGTAGGGACTTAATTTTTCACTTTATTTGCTTACTACTGGCATACAGAACAGCTTTGGGATTCTAGGTATCAGTTTTTAGGACTGCTGTAGCAAAGCAGCACAAACTGGGAGGCTGAAACAGCAGAAACTGTCAGAGAGCCGGAAGCTAGAAGTTTGAACATGATGATGTTTTTAAAGGCCTTGTCTAGGGCTGGAAGGAAAAACCAGTCCCTTGCCTTTGGGTGCCTCCTGCCGCCATGGTGTCTCTGAGCTTGCCACTAAAGCCCTCCAATCTGCTCTGTGGTCAAGTGTCTTCTTCCCAGGCTTCATCGTGTCTTCTTGGGATGTCAGATCAGGTGAAGAGGGGCCAGACAGTACAGTGGGGAAGGCACTTATCTTGCACAGGACCAACCCGCGTCTGATCCCCGGCATCCCATATGGTCCTCCTGAGTCCATCCCAGAGCACACCCAGGTACAGTAAGCCCTGAGCACTGCTGTGTATGGTTCCCAAAACAAAATTTAAAAATCTAGTATGATTAATTAATGCATCTTATTTAATGGCATATGCAAAAACCCTACTTCCAAACAGGTCCACATTTTGGGTTAGGATTTCAATCATTTCTTTAGAACATGATTCAATCCATACATTCAATCCATGAAGGTATACAATTCTGTGCATTCAGCTTTAACAAGCCATTTTCACTTCCTCGAGACTTCTACTTTACCAGTGTCTTGTTTTCCTAGCATACATTTTATATCTGCATATAATTAAAGTGGTTTTCTTTATTCCCAAAGATTTCACTTCATTCTTTTACTTAATCTCATTGGCTCACTCTTTATCACACCTGCCCAAGAGGTATGCTTAAAAATACCGTGTTATTTCTGAATTTGAATACTACAGAAGTGAAACATAACTAAGCACTTGTCTTTTTTTTGGGGGGGGGGCTTTTTGGGTGACACTTGGCAATGCTCAAGGGTTAGTCCTGGCTCTGCACTCAGGAATCACTCCTGGCGGTGCTTGGGTGACCATATGGGATGCTGGGGATTGAATCTGGGTTGGCCGTGTGCAAGGCAAACGCCCTACCCACTGTGCTATTGCTCCAGCCTCAGCACTTGAATTTCTTTTGTGAATGTTATTTCCATTCTTTTTTTGGTAAGTCTGGTAGTGTTCTCAGGAATATAGGAGGTGCTGAGATGGAACCAGCATGGGCTGTGTGCAAAGCAAGAGCCTTTCCCTCTATTCCCTCCAGCTCTGTCTCTCTTTAGAGAGGAGAGTTTTACATTTAGTTTTACATTTAGCTGGGGAGTTTTACATTTGCCATTTTTGTTGTTCATTTGGACTGCACAGGACTATACTCAGGGCTTACTCCTGGCTCTGTGCCCAGGGATCACTCCTGGTTGGCTTGGGGGACTTTTGGGGTGCTAGGGTAGACCATGTACAAGGTATCCATCCTTCCCACTGTACAGGCCAGCTTTTTAAACTTGAAAAGGCTCTTTGCAATTTAAAATGTTAACCTCTTGTGACATCTTTCTCCCCGACTTTGAAAGCAACTACCCAGCAGGCAACAGTAAGCACAAAAGTGAAGATTTACTGTCCCATAAATCAATTATATCTTTCTGTGTGCTAGTCCAGTACATGAACTAATACTTCTCATAAGAGCAGTAAGAGGAGTAGTGGAGTGCAATGCAGATTTTTATGAAGCACTCTTGAGCATTTCAAGTACACTAATACTTATAACTTGTTTCATAGTGCACAATTTTTAAGCCATTCAATTTCTTTCCAGCTAAAGCACTCAGAGTCTCAAGGACTAAATGATCTGATTAACCCTTTAATGCCAAATGCTTCACCAGCTTTTGCTCACATACACATCAAGTTTACAGTGACATTTAAAGGCCCTAACTCACCATCAAAGAAAGAATTAATCTGTTCTTGGTATATCTAAATGACTAAATAATAAGATTTAAGTGATAACCAGCTGTAGGATATGTCCTTATTAAATTTGATAGGATTTTTAAAAAGCCAAGTAATGTAATGAAGTTTGCAAAGTAATTTAGATTAACCAGGTTTGACTGCTCAATTTGGAAGTGATTCAATGTACAGGTAGAATCAGACAATGTTTAAATATTAGGCTTTGAATGTTCCTGACTGGAAAGTTCAGAAATGTTAAATGAACATTACAATATATTCTTTTAACTTTACACTACTCACAAATATGTCCTTATTTTAGTGATGTGCATTTCCTCTATCCTGCCCACAAATTCCATTCCCTCCCAAAGAACTACATGACATACAAAACAATGCAAAATAAGGCAAAGGAAGAAGCAGCATGAGTTTTGTGGATGTTAATTTGTCCAGAATGTGAAATGTTCCAGAAGTCCAGCCCCAGAGTCCCTGCCAGGGACTCATAAAATTGAATTCTCAGAAGCCAAAGATAAACAAAATGTGAGGAGCTGAAAATGGTCTTTGATGGCATTAGAGCCAGCTGCATTTGACTACTTTATTCATCTCACACATGGTATCTCTGCCCTTTGCATAGCCTTAGGAAAAAACATGCTGAGATGCTCAGAGACAGATGCACCACTATATTGTTACTTGTCTGTTATACTCACCTACACTGCAAAGTCAAGGAATTTGTCTGCAAAGACAAAGGGTACTGAACTTGCTCAATATTACACTTAAGGACACAGAGATCTGTAAAACACTTAACTTTGTGCTCCTACACTGTGACAACAGCTCTGAGACCTAAGGGTATCTCTTTAGTATGACTGTATTTGTCCTTTAAACAATCATCATATGGCTTGACAAGGTGGGGAGGGTAGGGAATCAGGGAGTCAAGAAACTTATTGAGAGATCAGGAAATGGCTGAGATGCCATGGTCTCCTGAGTACTGCCAGATACAGATCAGCACCAAAAAGGAAAAAGTCTGATAATACGTCCATTTCATGTTTACTTGAGACAGCAAAGCTAAACTTGGCTTATGTGGCCCCAGACACTATCTCTAAATCAATTTTAGTAAAGAGGATATTGTGAAAAAGGAAGATTCGACCTTCTGTCAGTTCACACATAACCATCCTTGTGGAAGGTATCCTCCATCCTGTTTTCAGGAAGTCTCCCATGAAACTAACCTTTAGCCAAGAGGCATATTTTACATGAGCAGGTTTTGCTCCTCTACAACAATCATGTATGCAGTTGGTCCTAACATATTTTATGGAGGTTTGTGGTCCAAATCGTTTGAAATATACCATGTGCCTATGTGGTATGAGTGAACCCTTCATTCATATAGTTTCTGTCACCAGGAATTAAATATGGTTTTGCTGGGGGCTGGAGTGGTTAGCACAGTGGGTCGGGTACTTACCTAGCATGAGTCCAGGGTTTAATCAATCCTCCATACTCCATATAGTCCCAAGAGCACTGCCAGGAGTGATAGCTAAGTGCAGAATGGCTCACGCGCGCGCACACACACACACACACACACACACACACACACACACACACACACAGCTAAGTGCAGAATGGCTCACGCGCGCGCGCGCGCACACACACACACACACACACACACTCTGCAAATGTTTGAGCATCTGCTCTAATGTGGTTGGGGCACAGGTAAAAGCTCAAGGAGGGGAAGGCAAAGGCAACATTACTTGGGAGAATTTCTGTGCAGTCATACAAGCACAAAATGTTTTAAAAAATTACTTTCCGACAGATAGTACAGGGCTTAAGGCACTTACCATGAAGTTGGCTGGCCTGTGTTTCATTCCCAGCATGGCATGGCCAGGAGTGATCCCTGAGTGAAGAGCCAGGAGTAAGCCCTTGAGGACTGCCAGTGTGGCTCCAAATCCCAAAGGAAAAACAATAACTGAACAAGTTAAAACTGAATTAACCAGGGGCTGGAGCAATACTACAGAGGGTAGGATGTTTACCTTGCATGCAGCTGACCTAGGTTTGATCCCCTGCATCCCATATGGTCTCCTGAGCCTGCCAGACAGATCCCTGAGCGCAGTGCCAGGAGGAAGCCCTGAGCACCGCCAGTGTGCCCACTCCCAACCCCACCAACAAGGCCAAACAAAAAACTGAATTAATCAAAAATGATTCTAATGTACCTCAAGACAGGAAAGCAGAATTACCAAAAATTCTCAAAAACAAATCTTCAGAAAATGTTAAAAAGCTTACTGCTGCTTCTCAAGACTTTTGAGAGATCCAGTATGTGATCTAGCCTGGCAGGCACCAAGGTTCTGGGTCTGATTTCAAACACTGCAAATGTAGCCCTGGTGCTCACCGCCTAGCACTACTGGGATTCCCACCCCCCAGTGAAAACAAAAAACAAAGGCTTGTTTCTATTTACCTTGCTGTTGATTTATTAGAATAAAAATAATGATAACTTTTTCAGTTACCAAGATTTGGGATAGCTCTAGCTGCAGAGTTGACCAGCTTCAGAATTACTTTTTTTCTGGGGGGGACCAATTCTTTTATTTTTTAATGGTATGTTTTTAAGAGCTGCAAACCCTCAACTGATCGGGAAGCCACTAGCTATGACCACACATGATATTTAGCTCTATAGTGGTAAAAACAAGAGACTGTATATTAGAAAGCATTCTAATGTTTTTTTTTTTTTTTAAATGATGTCCTATTTGTAAAAAACTACCTGCCAACCACCCAGTCCCATGTCAATCTGTTCTGGAATTTAAGAACCTCTGAAGATTATTTCAATTCTCCTGCATGCAAACCTCTACTATTGAACATTTATTTCAAATTATTTTCATGGGTCACAAAAACGAGCCTCGGGCTGCTCCTAGTGTGTGCTCAGGAATCGCTCCCAGAGATGATCCAGGAATTAAGCTCACTTCCAGTACTCTGACCCATCTCTCTAGCCCCAAATTTTATAGTGACTCATTTTTCTTTTTGACTCATTTCTGACCTAAGAATACTTATAAAGTAACATTTTTTCATATGACATTTTAATTTAGAAATGCATTGGCTATTCTATGAAGCAATTTTCTTAAATATTTTGTTATATAAATTATGCATTCAATGTTTCACAACAGGATACCTTTAGAATAACATTAGAAAAATACAGTACTATTTCTCTTCCCTTGATCCGTTTGAATGTGTGTATATGATGGTTTGCAGTGATAACTGGGTGACCTCCAAAGTCAGAGCCATTACAAATATTTGTAGGAGCACAACTTAAGGTTTTTCTTTTTTCTCCCAAAATTTTAAGTCTTAAAGTTTAAATGCCAAGCTGAAGGGATCGCTCAAGTGATCGGCCAAATGTCCAAGCAAGCATGGGGCTCTGAGTCAGATTCCCTGCACAGCACATCCACATCAGTGGGTGTGGCCCCTATTAAAAAAGAAAACCGACACACAAAAAACTTTAGGAAGTTGCACTTTATTCAGAAGCTAATCAAAGTTTTGGTTTTACTTAAAAAAAAAATCCTGTTTTTAACTCAATCCAGTTATGAGGCAAAGTATCTAAATTTCAAATAGATTTTACTTCTGTCAGAAATATCGATAATTAGATTCTCATCCTACTTGAACACAGAGCAGTGGTCAAAATAACGAATTATGGAATGGATTCCAGGATAAAATCACAAAAACATCCTGTACAGAAAGTCTTCATGCTTCTAATTTCACTGAATCTAGTACTGATCGTGCTTCTTTATATTCCTCGGCTTCTTCCAAGTCTTTTTCACTCTCCTGAAATGAAACACAATAAAAATAAACTTTATCTTTACATAGCTGTTTTTTAAATTTTATTTTTTTGCTTTTTGGGTCCTATCCAGTGATGCACAGGGGTTACTCCTGGCTCATGCACTCGGGAATTACTTCTGGCAGTGCTCAGGGAAACATATGGGATGCTGGGAATCAAACCTGGGTTGGCCACGTGCCAGGCAAATGCCCTACCCGCTGTGCTCTCACTCCAGCCCCACAAAGTTTAGGGTTTTTTTTTTAATTAAGTATGTGAAGTCAGTTCAAAAATGCTAAAACAAAACAAAAAAATTCCAAGTATCTTCAAATTATAATTCAGTTCCCTGGTTTACCCATAGTCTCATTCCTTTTTTTAGGTAACGAAAGAAACAACAGGTTTCATTTTGATTCTATATATATATACATATATATGTACACACACACACACATTCTCAAACAGTAAAGTAAAACACAGATTCTGGGATCCTCAAAAAAAATTTTATTTTCGATTAGAAACACAGTATCACCATAGAAAGAAATTACTAATTTGAACTAAAAAGAATTTATTAACAATAGAAATATATGACAACATTTAAGTCAAAATAGTCCAACTACTCACACAATAACAAAGACTGCTGTAAGTGTCAGAGAATTCAAGTACAATCTTTGAATTAGAAAGGTAAATTAGCCACTTGCTAATGTAAGGGGATCTTTCATTTTCTGGATACTTACATGAAAGCTGTTAATAAATACCGTAATAATAACTAACGAATTGAATACTATCATGTAAGTTACATACAGGAGATTTGTTGTTAAAAAGCTATGGCCAGCAACTCATGTTAATTCAGTAAAGATGGAGGCATGTAACAATAGAACAGAGAGAGATTAAGCAAAAGGACTTGTTAAACTCACACTTAATGAAAAATGCTTAAATCTCTGGGGCTGGACGATAATATAGTGGGTAAGGTAACTTGCCATGCAAGCAGAGATCAACTCAGATTCAAACCCTGGCTCCCGATGTGCTCCTAAGCCCTATCAGAAGTGAACCCTAGCACAGCTGGATGTGGCCCAACACTTGCACCCAACCCCCCCAAAACAAAGAAATGCCTAAATCTTTACATTTGGGGCTAGGGTGGGTAGTGTAGCATCAAGGTGCAATAGCCCAAATCCTTTACTTGATCACTTGACATTCTATAACTCATCTATTTGCTTGAGTGGGCGCCAGTAATGTCTGCACTCGACCCTGTTGTGTGCTAGTGTAACCCAATGGCATCTGCTCGCTCCAGGAACATGAGGAGCCTCAAACTGTTCATTCAGGGTATTGACAAAGAAGTCGGATCATCTTGTACGTGGGTGGCCACGTGATCGTTTGATGTCCAGTGGCATTCAGTCGGTAACGACTCTAGTCCAGTGGTCTTCTCCAAATCGCATTACATGTTCAGCCCATCTGATTTTTGACGCCTTGGCAAACGAGACAGCGTCCCTGATTCTCAAACAGTGACGGAGGTCGGAACTCTGGATTTTTTCTCTCACTTGAGTGAAGCGTGATACTCCAAGCATAGCTCTTTCGATTCCTCTTTGGGAGACCCAAATAGTGTTCTCATCCTGTCTTCATAGGGCCCAGGTTTCTGAGGCATATGTTAAAGCAGGGAGAATGGTGGAGTCGAAGAGATGTGCCCGGAGCCAGAGGTTCTTCATCCTCTTACCTATTTGACGCTCTTGAATGTGTTCAAGCTGTGCTCTTCCTCTTGTGCAACTCAGGTGCCAAGTCATTCATCATGTTGACTTCTCAACCTAGGTACACATAACTGCTCCATTTGGAGATGTTTGTTCCCTTGAAAGCGAATGGAACATCAGGAACAAGTTTGTTTCTCATAAACATTGTCTTCATGAGATTCAGCTGCAGTCTGACCTTTCCACACTCACGGTCGACGTCAGCCAGCTGCTTGGCTAATGTTTGGTGTTATTAGAACAATGTCATCAGCGAAGCGGAGGTGGTGGAGTTGCCAACCGTCTATCTTCACTCCCATACGTTCCCATTCCAGTTGTCGCATGATATTTTCAAGGGTGGCACTGAAGAGTTTTGGTGAAATGGTATCACCCTGGCGAATCCCTCTCTTTATGTTGATACTCACATCCTTGTAGAATAGTGAGATCTTGGCGGTGAATCCGTAATAGAGCTCATGGAGCATCCTGATGTATTGAGTGTGAACGCCCTATTTGGCTAGGGCTTTGATGACCACTTCAATCTCAACAGAATCAAAGAATCAACAAACAGAGTCAAACAAGAATATGATCGACTGGTTCAGCACCTCAATGATTGTGCGAGGAATGTTGAGGGAGAAAGCCAAAGACACCTGTCTTCAAGCTCATTTGCCAATGTGGCTGGGCGTGCGTGAGCCTCAGGCAACTACAAGCTAACATCTGAGCTCGCAAAGCAGTGCAGAGAAGTGATAAAGGAAGACCTCAAAAAGAGAAGAGCAGCAGTGCTGGCAGATGTGGCAGAAGCCGGGAAAAGCATTTGCAATGCCCGCCTGTCCTTCCCCAACTACAAGACCAAGACGACTGCCCTCTGATGTCCTGATGGATCTATCATATCTTCCAGAAGGGCAATGGAGAAGATTATCCATGACTTCTACTCTATCTCTTTCATAGCCATGTCCACCCGCCTACATAACAAATTCCGCATGATGGATATGTCGTTCCCAATGTTCTCCCTTCTGAAACCTGATACACCATTTCGTCAGTAAAGAAGCAAATAGCACCCGGCCCAGACAAGGTCAGACTCGAACACCTGAAGAATTTGCCATCAGTACTCATTAATATACTGGCTCGGCTATTCACATGCTACCTGTCTGAATGCAAGGTTCCGTCCGAATGGAAAACCAGCAGGACCATTCTACTGTACAAGAAGGGAGACATTCATGGCACTGGCAATTATTGCCTGATCTGCCTGTTGTCCGTCGTCGACAAGCTGTTCACTCGAGTCATCCTGAATAGGATTCGCAAAACACTAGATGAAGAACAATCATGCGAGAAAGCCGGGTACATGGTAACCGAGTTCGTTGAGGTTTCTTGGGAGTTCAAGATGCCGCTTTTTATAACATTCACTGATTTTAAAGAACCCTTTACATTCCAACATATTTTGGTAAGTATATTATAAGCTCTGAAGGTAGAGATAAGTTGAATATGTCTTATATGCAAATAATCACCCAAAAGTAACTTTTTCCAAGTGATTTTTATTACTTTTATAGCCAATTAGATTTATTTTGACTATCAGGAAATCCTATGTTTCTGTTATAGGTTGCATTTGTAAAAGTATATTTCTTCTTTTATCTAGTATTTTAAAAATTACTGTTTCAATTTTGGCTGTCGAGAGTCATGGTGTTGTGGAAAGGTTTCTATATATAAACATGGAATTATGATGGTAAATATAAAAAAAGTTTAGTAGATTTTTTATAGATTTTGTCCTAATATTATTTTGGAAAAAGTTTTCTTTTAAATATATATATGATCTTGGGGGCTGGAGCAATAGCACAGCGGGTAGAGTGTTTGCCTTGCACGTGGCCAACCCAGGTTTGATTCCCAGCATCCCATATGGTTCCCTGAGCACCGCCAGGGGTAATTCCTGAGTGCAGAGCCAGGAGTAACCCCTGTGCATCACCGGGTGTGACTCAAAAATTTAAAAAAAAATAAAAAGATCATCCTTAAAAATCCTCAAATAGGGAACAATTATCAAAATATCAAATAGTAATACAATGGTCTTGTAAAGAGTATATTTACAAAGTCTACTCACTGACAAAATGTCTGGAGCTAGAGGGCCCACACCCAGGGTTTACTCCTTGCTCTGCTCTCAGGGATCACTCCTGGCAGGCTTGGGGAACCATGGGATCGAACCCGGGTCAGTAGCATATAGGGAAGTGCCCTATCTGCTGTACTATCATTCAGCCCACAAAATGACTTTTAAGTATTCTTAGGGTCTACTTTAAAATGATTCTGACACTATCTATTCCACAAAACATTTATACTGGTAAGTATAATAGTACGATTGATCATGAGTGATCACAGAATCAAGTTAATGAGAGTTGCTAGATAATATTATATCTTATAATAAGATAACTTAAAGATATTTAATTCAGTTTAATAAACTGAATATTTTATTTGTTTTATTTTATTAAACATGCTAGACACAGCACTTCTACTGGAGGAATAAGTTAAAACACAATTAAACTTTCAAAAATGTACTACGGGGGTATGGTGCTGCCAGCAGGTCAATCTGTACCTGTGAGGTGAGTGCATCAGCAGCCTGATGGCGCCTTCAGACTTCCAGATACCCCCAAATTGCTGCTGTGCCTTTGGCCAGACCCCAAAAACTTGGGGCAAAGTTTACCAAGAAAGTAAAAGGCCAAAAGTTAGGTATGTGGGAGACACACCCACAAACCACCTCCAGCTCAACTATATAATTGGAGGCATGGCCTCTCTGGTTCCTGATTGAACTGCTTAATGGCCATGATCCCAGAGACTCAGAAACAAATCTCGAAACCCAGCGGCTTTTGGCAGAAATGCGTCTAGTCCCTGCAGTAGGTTACTGGTGCTGGGCCAACCCAGGTGGGAATAGGTTTTGTGCCTTGGCCTGTTCCCCCTGGCGGCCCAGTGGCCGCCATCCTTCAGAAGCCACTAAACAGTCAGGTTTGGGCCGGCAGTGATGAGACACGAAGGGCCTCACAGGATGGGGGGGGAGGAAGCCGGGCCTGTCCTCCTCACCCCAACGAGACCCCAAGTCATCACCCATGAACGGCCTCTCTGGCTCCTGATCAAGCTGCTTAATGGCCATGATCCCAGAGACTCAGAAACAAATCTCAAAACCCAGTGGCTTTTGGCAGAAATGCGTCCAGACCCCAATGTATGCTACTATTGCCGGGCCACCCCAGGGAGGGTAGGGTGTTGTCACTCCGCCTGCTCCCCCTGGGCAGAGGCTCGGTGGCCGTCATCCTCCAGAGGCCATTGGACAGTCAGGCTTGGGCCTGCAGTGATGAAACTTGTTGGGCCTCAAAGGATGGGGGGGGGGAGCCGGGCCTGTCCTCCTCACTCCAACGAGACCACAAGTCATCGCTCACAAACGGCCTCTCTGGCTCCTGATCAAGCTGCTTAATGGCCCTGATCCCAGAGACTCAGAAACAAATCTTGAAATCCAGTGGCTTTTGGCAGAAATGCGTCTGGACCCCATAGCAGTTTACTGTTGCTGGGCCACCTCAGGGGGAAAGGGTGTTCTCCCTCCGCCTGCTCCTCCTTGGCGGCTTAGTGGCCATCATCCTCTAGAGGCCATTGGACAGTCAGGTCTTGGTCCGCAGTGACGAGACATCTTGGGCCTCATGGGATGGGGGTGGAGCCGGGCCTGTCCTCCCCACCCCAACGAGACTCCAAGTTATCGCCCACGAACGGCCTCTCTGGCTCCTGATCAAGCTGCTTAACGGCCATGATCCCAGAGACTCAGAAACAAATCTTGAAACCCAGCGGCTTTTGGCAGAAATGCATCCGGACCCCGCAGTAGGTTACTGTTGCTGGGCCACCCCAGGGGCGAAAGGGTGCTGTCCTTCCGCCTACTTCCCCCGGCGGCTGGGTGGCCGTCATCCTCAGGAGCAAATCTCGAAACCCAGTGGCTTTTGGCAGAAATCCCTCCAGATTTAAGTGTTAAAATTTCAGAATTTCAAAATCACATGGCCTTACTGCAGCCACGCGACATCACATGTTATTCATAACCAGCAATAGAACACAAATTGTCTACTGTTGCCTTTTCAGCAGATCTGAGTGTTGGGGGTAAAAATCTCAAATAATAATGGTGGGTCTGGTGTCAAAATATTGAATGTGATCAAAGTAGAGAGAGAGTAATGTGGAAATCATCTGCCCCACAGGTAGGGGGAGGGTGTGGGATGGGGGTACACTGGGGTTTTTGGTGGTGGGGAATGGGCACTGGTGAAGGTACAGGTGTTTCACTGTATAACCGAGACTTAAACCTGAAAGCTTTGTAACTGCTCTCACGGTGATTCAATAAATAAAATTATAAAAAATGAAAAAAAAAAGTAAGGTGGAGTTCATGCACAATTCAATCAGCTAATCAGTGGCTGAATAAATAGCAGTACTCCTACATAAAAAAAATAAAAATGTACTGGTACCCAGAGTAAATAAAGCATGTCAATAACTGATTACTGTATTTAAAATCTTGGCCTTCCACCTCTTAGACTGAGAAAGAAATGAAGCCTAGCAAGAGAAATCTTTACTTACTAGTATCTGCAGAAGGTCAGTATGTGCAGCTTCCAACCTGCGCTGGCAGTCTGGAATCATCATGAGGGACTCTTGCAGGACCTCAGACTGGAACAAGAACATGTTAGCTCACACCTCAGAAAATATTTAGAATGACTTTGAAGATGTTGAATGGTTCATTTCTAACTTTTGATAAGGTTAGAAAGAATGACTAACTTACTGTATGTAAAACATATAAAGTATGAAGTATTAATCTAAACCCATTTTGGTAATCACCTCATACTAAGTGAAAATACACTGGAAAAGCTTCTCATAGACTATTTCTTTTAACAAAGCTATTTAAAATAAACTATTTCACCTGCTGTCACAAAGAATCTTTAACCAAAATGGGATCAGCTGGTTATATAAAAATCTCCTGCATCTTTGGGGTAATAAAGAAAAACAATGTTCAGATAATATCACAAGGAAATAATTACTGCATGGAAAAAGTTATTGAGTTATTGATCACATTGTGTGCACACGGCAGGAGGTTCTTACTGAAAGACAGAGGTAAAGAAAAATGAAAAGCAACGACCAGCAGGTTCTATTTTTGATGCTTATCATGCATAAAAAGTTATTACTTATCCTTGTGCTTCATTTTAGGCGAGAGATTATTCTCCCCATGCAGTTTGAGCCAAATTACCAACCTGGCACCCCTCTGAACCTGAACTTCTGCCTGTTTTTCCTGGAGATAGATTCTAGAGAATTAAATGCAGGAATATTTATTCTGGAAGATACTTTTGGACTTAAAACCCTTCATTCCAAGCTGGACTATAAAATACTAAATCATAAAGGACAAAAGAAAATCAACAACTGAGAGCTCAAATGAGTTCATGTCAAGACGCTGGAAGCCAAATTATGATAACAGGAAACTGTTCTCAGGAAGAGTAATCTTTGGAAATATTTCTTAAAATAATCAAATAGTTTTAACCAAATGGGTACAATAACTGAACTTTCATTAAGAAATTTAAAACATAGTTTAATGAAAATCATTGTAAACTTCAACCACTTGAAGAAGTCACTTCTTCCTTTTCCTAATGGTCCATACAGTAAATAAAAATAAAAATACAAAAGGATTCTATTTATATTCCCTAGGTAAGAACTTGTAAACTTTAATTCTCACTCTCCTTTTTTTTTTTTTTGGCATGGGGGGTGGTTGGCACAGGGAACACATGAGCTGGGCCACTTCAGGTGATGCAGAGGAAACAATGGCAGTGTTGGGGATGGAGCAGGGTTTAGTAAAGCAATCACAACCCTTGTGCTACTTCTCTGGCTGATCCAGGGGTAACCCTTGAGTATTGCTGAGTGTGGACCAAAAATAAACACAAAAGATGAGATAAATATAAGACATTAGGTTAAAAAGTCAAAACTTTGTCTATTTATATACGTATTAATTTTTTTTTTACCAATTTTGTCCTTCACTGAAATAATGCTCTCCACGAGACAACTAATTATTATTCTATCGTTGCAGAATAAGAATTCCCAATTACTCTGCCAAAATAAATCCTGATATTAGCAGGTCCACAGTTCAGTTTCTACGATACATCACCTCTAATTTATTCAAAATGCCTACTAAGGGATCTGTAAGATACTAGGTACAGGGGACACAAAAACAGAAAAAAGAACTCTGTCCTCCAATTCAGCATTCACTATTGCTCCAAAAAGACCAGATCACAGGGAATCAAAGGCATATAGTAATGCCATGATTTGGAATCCATGAACTACACTTCTATCAAGACTATAAATCATACATAATGCTTTGTAACAATGAATTATAACGGTCAGGAACTGTTTTAAAAGACAGCATATAAAGTGAGAATATAGGGCACACATATACTGTAATACCTGAATTATACTGAGTATGGTTTTGCACTGTATGCCCTTTGGGAATCACTCAAATAAATGGTGCCTCTGTTGAAAATACCTGAATAACCAATTTACTTAATGTTAACTGCAAGACTGAAATTAAGTAAGAATCATGATCCAGGGGGCCAGTGTGATAGTACAATGGGTAGGGTGCTTGTCTTGCATGTGGCTGACTCAGTTTTAATCTCTGGCACCCCATATGGTACCCACAGTACCATCAGGAATAATTCCTAAATGCAGATCAAGGAGTAAGCTTTGAGAACTGTCAAATGCCCTCTCCTTCCAGAACCCCCCCACAGGTGACTTGTGACCCAGATTGGAAGATAATGTCCAGCGAACAGAAAAGGTTGCAATCCCCTGGAGTCTTCAGGTTTTTAAAGTCAGCCATAAATTCTGGGAGAGAGACTCCCAAGGGGATCCCAGAGGACCCCATGTATACTCCCAGCAATACTTGGCTATCTGGGCAAGACATTACACTAGACTCAACTGAGATTAGGTCCAGTGACCACATTCGATAGTGCTGGGTATGGTAGGGAGTTGTGATTTTTTTGCGGGAAGAGTATTTTTGTAAAACAGAAGTTGGAGGATTCTTAGAAATGCTCAGATTTACTAATAGCAAATTTGAATTCGACAACGGAACAGAAAACTCGACCAATTTCCTTTATAATCAAATCTATTTGAAACCACAGTAAAATCTCTAACTTTTTACTTAGGGGCATAAAAAAAGTACAAAATAAGCAGGGGAAGGAAAAAAATTGAACAAAAAAATCAATTAATAAAAACAGAAAAACAATAGAGACAAATCAATAAAATCAAAGTCTTTTCAGAGGATGCGGGAATTGATAAAACTAGTTAAGATTGATAAAGTAAGAAAAATACAAATTATGGCTATCTGAAACCATTTAAAGAACAAGAAAATACCCTGAACAATGCTTAATTTGTTCACGATGCTCACAAATTAAATTATCCTCTAAGTTACAAACTACCAAAACTCAACTGAGTTTTCTGTCATCACTAAATAAATTCAAATCTGTAATTTAAAAGTTCCTGAATAAAAACCCTCCAAGTCTAGATGGTTCCACAGGCAATTAATATTAAATATTTCAAGAATTAACAATTTTACAAGTCCCTCCCCAATTTACTTTTCATTTTTTATTGATGCCAAGTATTAATGTAATACCCACACTAAAGACAAAGACTATTTTAAAAAGACTTAGATGAAAGGGCTGGCATGACAGTACTGTGGGTAGAGCATTTTCCTTGCATGTGGCCAACTTGGGTTTGATGCCTGGAATCCCATATGGTCCCATGAACCCATCAGGAGTGATCCCTGAGCACAGAGTCAGGAAGCCAGGCCTCAGCACTACCAGTTGAGCCTCCCTCACTAGAAAAAAGACACAGATGCATAAACTAACTATGGGTCAAACACCTAAATAATTAGCAAGTCAAATTCACTATGTTTCAAAAGCATTAGACATCAAATTGAAGTGCTCAAACAGTAATAAACCAGTTATAAATGGCTTGCTTAGTATTTGAAAAACAACCTATATAAGCCATAGTATTATAGAGTCTAAAACTGAAAATGCCTGACTTTAAACAAATCTTACACATAACCACTCATGACAAAAGCATTCAACTACTAGGAATAGAGAGAAAGTGAGATCTCCCTAACTTGAAAAAGACCCTTTACAAAATACCTTACAGCTAATACTACACTAAATGGTGAAAAATTAAATGGGTCCCCTATGAAAGCAAGTCAAGAATTTTCACTGTCTTTACCTAATATTCAACAAATAATGTAAGTCTGAAGTTAGGGTAATTAGGCAAGAAAAAGTATTAAAATAATAAAAACTAAAGAAATACAAGTATTCCTATTTGCAAATGGTATGACAATAGGAAAAGAACTAGCATGGAAAAAAAAACCCACAAAACCAAAAATCTGAGTTCTCAAGTCCTTGGTTACACAAAAATTGAGAGTATTTCTCTATAAACAAATACTGTGTGTGAGAATGGAAATTAGAAACACTACCATTTACAATGGGGTCAAAGAAAATGAAATACAAGAGGTAATGCTAATAGCATGTGCAGGATCTATATGTTGAAAATTACAAATGACTGATAAAGAGGAACTAAATAAACTGAACGGACTGGTGTAGCTCATTGATTAGAAGACTCAACAAAGTAAAGATGGTAATTCTCCCCAACTGATCTATGGGTTTAATCAGACTCTCAGCAAGGTGTTTCATAGATAAAGACAAGCTAATTTTAAATCTATGAAAAGACAAAGGAACTAAAATAGCTAAAATAATTTTAAAAAAGAAAAGTGAAAGGACTTACTCTTCCCAATATTAAGGCTTATTATGTAGCTACAGCATAAACCTATGATTTTTGTTGTCACCTTTAATGCTGTACTTTAAGTGTGCCTTAGACTAGCCAGATGGTACAGGCATTAAGGTGCTTGCCTTGCACCCAGCTGACCCCAATTTGATCCCCAGAAACACAAACGGTCCCCCAGCACCACTAAGAGTGGCTCCTGAATGCTCACCACAACACTGGGTGTGACCCAAGTTCCCTCCACTCTTAAATTATATCACCTGGAACAGTATTTGGCAAGCAAAAAGCATCCAATAAATTTCTGTTGAGTTAAAAAATGGATGACCATTAAAACACTACTCAAAATTATAGAATCATATGAGACTATCTGGAGAAGGATTGTAGACAGAGGCCTGAAGAACTTTAAATGCCTCTCTATATACATACAGGGTGACAGGGAGGGAGGAGATGAGAGAAGAAGCTATTTATCTAGTTTCAGCAAAGGATACTAAGGAATAATGGCAGTGAAATAAGGAGAACTTAGCAGAGGCTGTTCTATCAAAACTGCCAATATAAAGAAGCGAGCAGTTACTGTGAAGACAAGGACAAAGTGAAAACAATGTCAATGTTACTCTGTATGCGACAAGGTCCAGAGCATATAGCCCTCTCAGACAAAAAGAAAGGGACAGATGCAGGCAGGCTGTTGAAGGATTTTGTGGTGGTTGGGCCAGAGCAATAGAACAGTAGGTAAGAGTGCTTGCACACAGCTGACAAGAGTTCCTTCCCAAGCACATTTGGTCCCCCGATCCCCTTCAGGAGCGATCCCTGAGCACAGAGCCAGGAGTAAATTCTGACCACTAAACAGTGTGGCCACCCTTCCTCTAAAATAAAGCCTAAGTGTAAGAGATCCAGTCAAGAGGTGTGTTTGTGTGGAGGGGTGGGGGGTGGGGGGTGGAGGGGAAAGGGAGCTCAGTGGTCACATTCTAGAGCTAGAACATCTGTGTTCAAATTCCACTTAAAAAGCCTGGCAACTGTGTGGGCTTGAGAAAGTTATTTTGCTTGTGCCTCCTTCTCTTAAAGTGGAAGTTTGTTGTTGAGTGTTGGGAATCAGATATGGGGCCTCATACATGTAGAGAATGTGCTTTAACACTGAGCTATAACTCTCGCTCCTGGAGGGTTTTTTTTAAAAGAAAATATGGGTACAGTTTAATCATAAATGGTGTAGTTTTCATTGCCGAGAGTAAAAACAGATGTGACAATGCCTAGGTATCTGTCGCAAAGCATTATCAGTACTTAGCATCTAATGTGAATGAATAAAAACTTGAAAGGTCAAATTGATATAAACTGCTAGCTGTAGAACATGAGTGCCAACACAAATTATTATGCATAATTAAAAAAAATAATACTAAAGGGCCCAAATGCTGTGATAAGAATTGAAAATAAGAGGCACCTAATTATTATAAATTTTGATGAGAATTTTTTTAATTTTTAATAGTGAGACATCATGCGGTACAGTGGCAGACTTACACATTTTTGTGCTTGGGTTTCAATTATACAATGATCGAATACCCATCCCTCCACCAGTGTCCATTTCCCACCACCACGGATCCCAGTATCCCTCCCTCCCCCCATCCCCCCCATCCTACCCTGCCTCTGTGGCAGGGCATTCCCTTTTGTTCTCTTTCTCTTATTGGGTGTTGTGGTTTGCAAAAGAGGCAATGGGTGACAATCATGTTTAGTATGTAGTCTACTTTCCGCATGCTTCTCCCATCCTGGGAGGATCCTCCCAACACCTTTATTTGGTGCTCCCTTCTCTATCTGAGCTCCCTTTTCTTTCCCCTAGCATGTGTGGTCGGCCTCCAAGCCATGGAGTAAAATTCCTGGTACTAATCTCGGCCATTCTTGGGTGTTAGTCTCCTATTTTGTTACTTTATGTTCCCCAGATGAATGCAATCTTTCTATGTTTATCCCTTTCTTTCTGAGTCATTTCGCTTAACATGATACTTTCCATGCAGTACCACTTGTATGTAAATTTCGTGACTTGGTCTTTTCTAACAGCTACATAGTACTCCATTGTGTAAATGTACCAAAGTTTCTTTGACCAGTCATCTGTTCTCAGGCACTCAGGTTTTTTCCAGATTCTGGCTATTGTAAAGAGTGCTGCAATGAACAGACAAGTGCAGATGTCACTTCGACTATACTTTTTTGCCTCTCTGGGATATATTCCCAGGAGTGGTATCAAATGGGAGCTCAATTTCTAATTTTTTGAGAATCGTCCATACTGTTTTCCAAAAGGGCTGAACCAGTTGGCATTCCCACCAACAGTGAAGGAGTGTCCCTTTCTTGCCACATCCGCGCCAGCACCAGTTGCTTTTGTTCTTGTGGATATGGGCCAGTCTCTGTGGTGTGAAATGATATCTCATTGTGGTTTTGATCTGCATCTCCCTGATGATTAATGATGTGGAGCATTTTCTCATGTGCCTTTTTGGCTCCTAGAGGTTTAACAGTAAATAAGTGAAACAGAATCACCTCAAAAGTCTGTTAATATGTCAACTGAAAGTATTCTATAAATGTCTGCTGTTATTACTGATGCCATAATTTTACCTGTTTCTTAATGGCATAATTTTCACCATCTTCTGCTTTCATCTTTTCTATCTTTTCTTCTTGTTGTTTGGCTTCTTTTTCATACATCACTTTTTCTTTGACCAAGCTGTAAATAAATATTCAGAAAATTAACTTTTTGTCTGGAATCTTGAACATGAGAAACAAAACAAATATAAAATACTGAAGTATTTATATTAGATGAGGAAAGGGAAACAGTATGAGAATACTTTAGTCATATATTTTAAGATTCTTATGTCTTGCTAAGCAAGTGTGATCCCAAAGCATTAAATTCTTAAACTTTTTTTTTTGGGGGGGGGTCACACCTGGCAATTCACAGAAATTACTCCTGGCGGTGCTCAGGGGACCATATGGGATGCCGGAATCAAACCTGGGTAGGACGCCTGCAAGGCAAACGCTCTGCCTGCTGTGCTATCTCTTCGCTGCTGCGCATTCCAGCCCCAAATTCTTAAATTTTCAATTAGGAAACAAACAATTATGCTAATTACATTTAAAATGTAAAAACAGCATAAGCACTGAAGCCAAAGGTCAGTGGTGGGGCAAGTGCTGACCTGGGTTTTCATGCACACACATGCGCGCGCGCGCGCGCACACACACACACACACACGGTAGTGCATACAATTTTGATGCTATTTTTATTAATCATTAGGATAACATTGGTTTGTCCTTTCTGCCTTGCCACAGGGAGCTTAGGCTTATTGAGTTACTCCCATCACAGTGCTCTCATTCCTGTGTTTATTTGTAACCTCTTTCTTTGTGCTCTGTTAACTTGTAAATATTGCTTTTTTTTCTCCTTAAGTCCTCTGCATAGTTAATTCAGAGCAATGTCCTTTTTGTATGGACACAGGAAGACAATGCTATGCTTTTATAACTTGGGAATTAATTGACTCTGAATGATATTCATTCATGGGCATCTGTTCTCTAGACTTAAGCGTCAATTGCCCTTACTTCCTAGCACCCCAAAAGCAGGGTCCCAACAAGGGACTGGATGAACTCAGGGCAAGCTGTGAGCTATCCTGGCATTGAAATGGGCCAGGTCAAAGTGCCGTATTACTTAACTATAAGTTAAAAGCATGGTCATGGACAAATTCTCTCATGATCCAAAAGTAGTAACTAGATTCAGACCCTGCTAGGGTTAGGAATGATTAATCTGGCCTGAGCACTGTAGTCTGAGTCTTTGGCGAGATGCCCCTAGGAGAGCCACCCTACAAGCTCAATGTATCTCTTACTGTGTCCATACAAAATAACTAATGTTAATAGAATTGAGATGTTAATTAAGTTATTGGACTAAGGAGAGCAGAAACATCCCAAGTGATATTTGTCCTCGAGCAGAAGATGGGCTTTTGATATGTTGATTATGCTACTGGACAGGGTATGGTTTCCACCCCCAACAAACGCCCAGCTGGAGATGATCTCAGCAAAATTGTGTGACAATTTTTTGTGTGCATTTTTGTGTGGCTTTCTCAAAATAATTAAAAAATGGAGAACTAAAGAGATGATTCAATGGGTTGACTACATGCATTGTATGTGACAATGATTCCTGGCACTTTATGGTCTGTTCACTGGGCCTGGTGTGGCCCCAAAACCAAAGAGAATAATAGTTACTGGAGAGTCTTAAAAATGAACAATTTATACTGATTAATCTCCGATAATAAAAATCAATCGTTATATCTCAATCTCCGTATTTCATACTGTCTGTCTGTCCTCCCGTCGTTCACTGATTTGCTCAAGCGGGCCCAGTAACGTCTCCATTGTGAGACTTCTTATTACTGTGTTTGGCATATCGAATACTCACGGTAGCTTGCCAGGATTTCATATTAGTTTAGGAAAAATTGAACATTCTAAAAGTTTCACATCCCATACATATTAAAAGCAGCTTTTTCTTCTGCCTTACTGACTTACTTCTAAACTTCTGTTGCTACCAAAAATATTCCAAGACACATCCTGACCAGAATGATGAAAACCAGACAGAGACAAAATTCTGAAAACAGCAAGATCAAAGAAAAAATTGCTTATAAAGGAGCATCCTTAAGATTTACAGCAACTTATCTGATGAAAGCCTCAGAGCCTGAAGACAGTGGTGGGATATAGTGAAAAAATTCAATGAAATAAACACCTCACTAAAAATACTTTACCTAGCTAGACTCTCATTCATAGAGGAAGAAGAAACAACACACAGTTTCACAGACAACAACTCAGGAACTTCATATCTCAAAACCATGGCTACAAGAACAACTAAATGGACTACTTTAAGACAAGACAAGCCGCTCAAATACACCAAGCAGAAAGATGGGACAAAACCCCATAACAGCTTCTCTCAGTGTCAGTGGGCTAAAGGCACCAATTAAAGGACACAGAGTGGCAGGATGGATCAGAAAACTGAACCCAACATTTTACTGCGTGCAAGAAACTTATCTCAATAGTCAGAGCAAACACAGATTCAAAGTCAAAGGCTGGAAAACAATTCTACAGGCAAACAACTGCCTTAGAAAAGCTGGGGCAGCCATTCTGGTATCAGACCACATTGATTTTAGATTGAAGAAGGTCACAAGAGACAGTGAAGGTCATTTCTTATTGATCAAGGGATCTTGCACATCAGGAAGAACTCACACTCCTAAACGTATATGTACCTAATGAGAGACCAGCAAAATACTTAAAACAACTACTCACAGTCTTGAAGGAAGACATCAACAGCAATACAATACTGGTGGGAGATTTCAACACCACTTTATCACCTCTTGATAGATAGCAAGGACATACTCTATCTGAGGGAAGAAATGAAAGTAAGGGGCTTAGTAGATATAAACAGGACACTTCCTCCTCAAAAAGCTGAATACACATTCTTCTCAAATGTGCATGGGACATTCTCCAAGACAGACCACATGCTGGGCCACAAAACCTATCTCCATAAAATTAAGAAGACAGAGATCAAGTCAACAATCTTAGCCCATGATGTGATGAAAATAGAAGTAAATCACACACACAAACAGAAAATCAAATCAAACACCTGGAAATTAAACAACTCATTACTGAACAACCAGTGGCTTAGAAAGGAAATCAAAGAGGAAATCAAAAGATTCCTGGAAACAAACGAGAAAGAAGACAGAAGTTACCAGAACTTATGGGACACAGCAAAAGGTGTGTTAAGAGTAAAATTTATAGTTCTACCAAGCATTCTTCAGAAAGGATGAATGAGCCCATGTAAATAACCTAATCTCACAGCTGAAGAGCTTGGAGAATGACCAACAAAAGGAGCCCAACCTGCAGGAGGAAGGAAATAATCAAACTTAGAGATGAAATTAACAACATGGAAGCCCCCCCAAAAAATCTGAAAGATCAATGAAACCAAGAGCTGGTTCTTTGAGAAAATAAACAAGATCAAAAAACCTCTTGCAAGACTCACAAAGAAAGGGAGAGGGAAAACCTTAATAAACCGAATTAGAAACTTTTGTTTGGTTTCTGATCACAACAGAAACTACAGAAATTCAAAGGATCATCAGAGATTACTTTGAGAATCTTTATGCCATAAAACATGAAAACTTTGAGAAAATAGATGAAGTCCTGTATTCCTATAGCCTCCTGAGGCTGAACCAAGAAGACATGGAGTACCAGACCTATCACCATCAGGGAAATTGAAATGGTAATAAAAAGTCTCCCCCAAAACAAAAGTCCAGGCCCAGATGGATTCACTAGTGAACTCTTCCAAATCTTTAAAGAGGCCTTACTCCCAGTCCTTTTCAAGCTTTTCCAGGGAATTGAAAAATCAGAAACACTTTCAGTTTCTATGAAGCAAATATTATCCTGAAATCAAAAGCAGAGAGAGATACCACAAAGAAAGAAAATTACATGCCAATATCCATCCCTGTCCTATCCAGCAGGTAAGGCATTTGCCTTGCATGCAGCCAACTTGGTCGACCTGAGTTCGATTCCTCTGCCCCTCTGGGAGAGCCCGGCAAGCTACCGAGAGTATCTTGCCCACGTGGCAAAGCCTGGCAAGCTACCCGTGACGTATTCGATATGCCAAACACAGTAACAACAAGTCTCACAATGGAGACGTTACTGGGCCCGCTCGAGCAAATCGATGAACAATGGGAGGACAGTGCTTTAAGTGCTATCCATCCCTGATGAACACAGATACAAAGATTCTCAACAAAACCCTAAAATCCAAAACCCCAAATCTAACAACTAATCAAAAAGATCATATACCATGATCAAGTAGGATTCCTCCCAGGGATGCAAGGATGGGTTAACATTTGCAAGTCAATCAATTTGATAACTTGACATCTCCTTACTCATTGATTTGCTCAAGCGGGTGCCAGTAATGTCTCCATTCGTTCCTGTTGCGTGCTAGTGTAACCCAATGGCGTCTGCTCACTCCAGGAACACGAAGAGCCTCAAAACAAAAGCCTCAAAACTGTTCAGGGTCTTGATGAAGAAGTCTGACCATCTGGTAGGTGGGCGGCCACGCGGTCTTTTGACATCCCGTGGAATCCAGTCGGTAACAGCTCTAGTCCAGCGGTAATCTTTAAATCTCATTACGTGACCAGCCCATCTGATTTTTGACACCTTGGCAAATGAGACAGCGTCCCTGATTCTTGATTGTTGACAGATGTTGGAACTCCGGATTCTTTCTCTCATTTGAGTGAAACGTGATATTCCAAGCATAGCTCTTTCAATTCCTCTTTGGGAGACCCGAATAGCGTTCTCATCCTGTTTGCATAGGGTCCAGGTCTCTGAGGCATATGTTAATGCAGGAAGAACAGTGGAATCGAAGAGATGTGTCTGGAGCTTGAGGTTCTTCGATCTCTTAGCTATTTCCTTGACGCTTCTGAAGGCATTCCAAGCTGCTCTCTTCCTCCTGTGCAACTCAGGAGCCAGGTCATTTGTCATGTTGACTTCTTGACCCAGGTACACATAACAGTTGCATTCCAATGAGAGCGAATGGAATGTCAGGAACGAGACCGTTTCTCATAAACATTGTCTTTGTGATATTCAGCAGTAGTCCAACCTTTTCACACTCACAGTCGAAGTCGGCCAGCATTTGTGCTGCTTGGCTAATGTTTGGTGTTATTAGAACAATGCCATCAGCGAAGCAGAGGTGGTGTAGTTGCTGACTGTCTTATCTTCACTCCCATTCCTTCCCATTCCAGTCGTTGCATGATGTTCTCGAGGGTGGCACTGAAAAGTTTTGGTGAAATGGTATCACCCTGGCGAACTCCTCTCTTTACGGCGATGCTCACTTCCTTGTAGAATGGTGAGATCTTGGTGGTGAATCCATAATACAGCTCACGGAGGATCCTGCTGTATAGCGTTTGAATGCCCTGTTTGGCTAGGTCTTCAACGACCGCTTCAAGTCTCAAAAGAATCAAAGGCCTTCTTTAAATCAATGAAAATTAGAGAGAGCAGCATTCTGAACTCCCAAACCTCAATGAGCTTGGTTACGGTGTGGATATGGTCAATCGTGCTGAATCCTTTTTGGAACCCGGCTTGCTCACATGGTTGTTCATCTAGTGTTCTGCCAATCCTATTCGGGATGACTCGAGTGAACAGCTTGTCGAAGACGGACAACAGGCAGATCGGGCAATAATTGCCAATGCCATGAATGTCTCCCTTCTTGTACAGTAGAATGATCCTGCTGGTTTTCCATTGGGTTGGAACCTTGCATTCAGACAGGTAGTGTGTGAAAAGCCGAGCCAGTGTATTGATGAGTACCGACAGCAGGCTCTTCAGGTGTTCGGGTCTGACCTTATCAGGGCCAGGTGCTGTTCGCTTCTTTACAGATGAAATGGTGCATTGGACTTCGAAATGGAGAACTTTGGGAACAACATATCCATCCTGTGGAATTTGGTATGTGGGCAGGTGGACGCGGCTATGGAAGAGATCCGAGTAGAAGTCATGAATAATCTTCTCCATTGCCCTTCTGGAATATATGACAGATCCATCAGGATGTCGGAGGGCAGTAATCTTGATCTTGTAGTTGGTGAAGGACAGGCAGGCACTGCGAATGCTTTTCCCGGCTTCTGCCGCATCTGCCAGCACTGCTGCTCTTCTCTTTTTGAGGTCTTCCTTTATCGCTTCTCTGCACTGCTTTGCGAGCTCAGATGTTAGCTTGTAGTTGCCTGAGGCTCACGCCCAGCCACGTTGGCAAATGAGCTCGAGAGTTTTTGAAGACAGGCTTTTTGTGGCTATCTCACTCTCGGCGTCCCTCGCACAATCATGGAGGTACGTACTTAACCAGTCGTATTCTTCGTCAAAGTTGTCAAGGACAACATACTGTACCATATTTGATGGGGTTCGAATATGGCTTGAACCATGGGAACACCTGCAATGGTGATTAGAGGCCGCCCTAAAAGCCTCTGTTCCTCTCGGAAAGCCTGGCAAGCTACTGAGAGTATCCCGCCCGCACGGCTGAGCCTGGCAAGCTATCTGTGGTGTATTCAAACCATAATCATTTAGAGTAGACTAGGCTATTTACAATAAAGATTTAAAAAAATAACAGCAGATGGGAGGTACAGTGCGGTCAGCAAGTCAACCTGTACTGTGGGGCGAGTGCATCAGCAGCCTGATGGTTCCTTCAGACTTCCTGATACCCCAAAATTGCTGCTGTGCTTTTGGTCAGACCCCAACAACTTGGAACTAGTTTACCAATAAAATAAATGGCCAAAAATTAGGTAAGTGGGAGCCACACCCACAAACCACTTCTGGCTCAACTATATAAGCTCACTTATTGGCCTTATTCCAGAGACCCATGACTCTTGAAAGAATCCAAAGAACTCAGTTAGGGCCAGCGGTGCAGCATGCTGCTGGGGAGTTGGCGCTTCCTGTGGGCATATGTGAATAGGTTACTTCTCTGGAAAAGATGGAAACAAGGGCCATGATACAGAGACACACAAAAGAATTTCCAAACAGGAGCAGCTTGCTGCAGAGATGCCTCCCAACTTTAAGCCAGGAAGACTTCTCTGTGGTGCCTCAGATGGGGTCAGGCATCATTCCTTCACCTGTCCCCCTAAAAACCCCAGTGGCCACCAACTTCCAGAACCCAATGGAGACATCTTGTGCTATTCATAACAAGCAATACAAAAGAGAGTTAGGGGAGGCTATGTACACAGAGGCAGGGGGAGAGGTGGGTTGGGGGGGGGGGTACTGGGGGCCTCAGTGGTAGAAGATGTGCACAGGTGAAAAGTTGGGTGATTGATCATTGTGCGACTAAAACTCAAACAAGAAAGCTTTGAGACTATCTCACGGTGATTAAAAAATAAAAAATTAAATTAAATTAAAAAACACAGAGGAAGAGGCAAGTAAGAGAGGGTGTAAAGACCTGATGTTAGAAAGCAGACTGGGATCCAGGCCTTTGTTTAAGTCACCTCTCAGCCGAAAGAGTTAAATGCGTTTCAATGCAGTTAATGTTAATACTTTAGGATTAAATTCACAAATCTAAAACAAGCCCATCATATGGCATGCTAAGTCAGATATTAAGCTTGTATTTAAACCATTCCATAACTACATACCAAATATTAAATATTAAAGTTTCAGTTGGAAATTCTGGGATATTTAAGCCTCATGCTGTTTTTCAGAATCAGTGTTACAGAAATAGATGGAACAAGGATACTTAAGAAACAAAGGTATCTGGTGGTCTGAGGAGCAAAGCCCTGTTGACATGGGGTAGGGAAGCTCAGTTCAAGGCACAGAAGGAGATCATTTGTTTCATAAATTTGAACACCCAATGTCTAAGCATTACTCTCATCAAACAAGTTAGGCAGCAATAATTATCTTTGAGTACGTATTTAAGTAATTTTTAAAGGCTTTACTAGTTTTTTCTTAAGCTATATTTTGAAATTTTCCAACTAAATTTGATGAGAGAAATAAATCAAGATATACCTAACAGTTGTAATTCTGGTTACCCTTGGCAAGTTTTGTAAATGTCATTTAGATATCAAGTGAAAATAAAGCCCTAATTTATCCTTAAAGGCATAATTTACTAAAAAGATTTCATTAGTCGTACAAGCCAATACCCATGAAAAAACACAGCAACAACTACCAATTGTACCCATGTGACAGTGTGATTTTGTGCACAGTACAGTGTTTTCCAAACTACTCACAGTGATCAAATAATATTAAAATCTATGAAATTGTTTGCATATTAAAACTTGCATACTGAAATGTCCTGAGAAGTCTTATAAGGAAAGCTGTCTTTGATCAAATGTAAATTTATGTGAAGCAAAAAAAAGGACTTCTGCTCTTAATCCTCTCCAGAATAGATGTGCCTAATACATTTAAGAAGTATAATGTGGGAAATTGTAAACTTCAGGCAAATTTATAGGCAACATTTAAGCATACTACTTATAATAAACAGAAGTTTTGGCAAATCAAGAATATAGTGACTAAGATAAAAGATATTTTAGCTTAATTTATCTTCTTTATTCACTTTTTAGTGTAAATGAAAATTTCACAATTATAACAAAATTTGTCCGTAACAACCTAATAACTAATATTTTAACACAAACCGTATCAAGGACACAAGTGATAGACTAATGTAACTAGTATACCTTAAAAAAAGTGCAGTTGGGATGGAGCAACAGTACAGTGGATAAGGCACTTTGCAGCAAGCTAACCCAGGTTCAATCCCCAGCATCCCATATGCTTCCCCAAGCCCTATCAGGAGTGATTTTTAATACTGAGACAATAGTAAGCCCTGAGCACTGCTGGGTATGGGCCAAAAATGGGAGATATTATATACACATTTTACACACACACACACACACACACACACACACACACACACATTGTGTTATCCTCCCGTTGTTCATCGATTTTGCTTGAACAGGCACCAGTAACGTCTCACAACAAATTGTGAGACTTATTGTTACTGTTTCTGGCATATCATATATATCACGGGTAGCTTGCCAGGCATATATGTGTGTGTGTGTGTGTTCATTATACACACACACGTATATAAATTGAACATTTTACAACTCTAAAATGTTGTAAAAAGGCTAAAGGGGCTAAAGGGGCCAGGGAGACTGCTTTGATAGATGTAAGGGCACATTTCCTTACAAGCACCTGGAAACAAAAACAAAAAACAAACTTTGTTGACAAGGATGTAGAAAAACCAAAACAAACACTGCTGGTGGAAATGCAAACTAATAGGGGTATTTTGAAAATCTGGCCTTTCCTTAAAGGTACCATATATCTCAGCAATTCCATTCCTAAGTGTATACCTCCCGCCCCAACCCCCCAAAACTTGTCGACACAAAAATTTGAACATGAATGTTTGAATAGCATTATAACAGATAAACCATGGAAACAATTCAAAAGCCTATCAACTAACAAACTAAAAACAAAATGTGGGCATAAAAGAGATGAAGCTGAGAACTTCTCAAACCTAAGGAAAGACCTAATCACAAGAGATCCAGAAAGCTGACTGAACACAAATTTCTAAATGCAAAAAGTTACACTGAAACACATCATTGGTAAACTATGAAAAGGAAAGTATTACAGGCTGCTAGGGCAAATGCCTGTGACATATACTATATACCACAGTCAGTCTACTATGCAATTTCTCTGTAGGAATGCTACAGAAGAAGAGAGGAATTAGTCTTAAAAGATAAAACTTCCATCCAAGGACTCTGCACAATTCATATTCGAATAAAACACAGAGATAAAGGCTTTCCTAGAGAAACAAAAGCTAGCAAAGTTGTCCTGCAAATGATGTTTAAAGTTCTTTTTACAGGAAAAGGAAAACAGAAAACCCATGAAAACCTTAAGGATGTGATAAATGGCAATAGAGAATCAGAAACACAAGCAAGTATAAAATGAGACCAAAAAAAAAAAAAAACAGAGGGAGGAAAAGAACTAAGAACAATGAGTTGATAGCACAAAAAAGACTATTTTACAATACAGTGAGTTTGACACCACACTCAAATCTAAAGCAGAATTAGGAAAATTACCAAGAAAATCCATATAAATGAAAAAAAAGGAAGGTAGAAATTCATGAGAAGAAAAACACCAAAGTTAATAAACACCTTAGTCTCTATACTCTCCAGCTGGCTAGCCCTCCTCCTGGCTATGGGGGTGGTGAGTAGGGGAGGGAGAATGAGAGGGGCACTCCCAAGAAGTTCTCAGAATCCTAAGTAGTGGGTCAGTAGTATGAAAGTGGGCACCTCAGGGCTTGTGTCTGGGACCACCAATGACCATTCTGATCATTGGGATTCCTGGGCTAACCCAGAAATGGCTGGAACGTTCTGTGTACTGGGAATGGAAACCATGTTGGCCACATATCTTGCATGTAACATAACCCTGGCACTAACCCCTCTTCTATCTCCTTGGCCCAATGCTGATCTAATATTATGCATATAAGAAACACATATCAGATCCAAAGATTCACATTTAAAAACGGGAGTATTTTGACTCAAAAGCACAGATTAAGTCAGCAATTACTAATCCCTTCAGCTACACACACACACAAAAAAAAGGTGGTTGATGACTGACACTATAAATAATCAAGGGGAGAGTTCATCAATGAATTATAGCTGTCATTATCTTTGATCCAACAAAGGTATATATAAACACATAGACCTATTAAGGCACAGACAATAACACAGTCAACAGAGATCTCAACATATCACATATATCAAGGAATAGATCAATTGGACAAGTAATAAGAAATGATGGTCTGAAATAATTCATCGTTTGAATGTTAACAGGCACATTATAGAAATTTCCTTCCAAAAAGCATATATGTTCAAGTACATATGGAACATTATTAAGGGCAGGTCTGATTGTTTATTTTCCCCAGTTCTAAATTCCAAAATGGTTCAACACTCTGGCTGGCGAGGCAGTGCACCTCAGCCCAGTGTTGCTGAGAGTCCACTGGCACCATCGCAGATGTGCCAGGAACTGAACTCAGGGCTTTTGATATGCAGAGTATATACTCCAAACAACCATGTGAACTGCCAGATAATCCCTTTAAAAGTATGAGAACAGAATTTATAATTGGATTCATGTCTATAACAAAGAATACAGGGGGAAAACTACTCATTCAGTAGTCATTTCCTGAGGACGTACTTTGTGCTGGACATCATTTTATATATCAAGGATGCAGAACTGACGAAACAACAATGACCTCTGCTATGGCACTTTAGACTAAAGCGTTATGCAAAATATAAAACATGTTAAATTGTGATATGATAAACTGTGATACAGTGACGATATGGTAATATATAACTGTCTTATAAAATAAGATGATTAGGGAATACTTACTGGAGAAGAAAATATGCAAATTAAAATCTGAATAGGGGTTAAGATATATGTCTTGCATATAGCTGATCCCAGTTTGATCCCTATAACCACATGGTCCCTCCCCTGTGACTGCCCTGGAGACCCCTGAACAATGCCAGGGTAGTTCAGGTAATCCCTGGAACCTCAGAGCCTACACATTCTTGGGCTCTCACAATACTGGCTTGGATGGAGGAGAATCACTGGGAGAGGTCCTATGAGCACCATTTGAGGTCTCCCCACACCCCCTAAACTTAATTGCAGGGGGATCTTTAGCTGTATAATCATTCGAAAGTTTGCTTCTATCCTGGGAACTTTAAGCATGAATGGGAATGGGAATAACTGCCCAGAGGCCTGCCTTCCAAGTATGAGACTGGGGTGGGGGGTGGGGGGGGTGGAGGAAGGAGGAAACTAGGTACAATGGTGGAGGGAAGGTCTCATGAGTGATGGAATTGGTGTTGGAACACTGAATGTCTGAAACAAATGTATTACGAACAACTTTGTAAACCAAGGTGTATAAAGGAAGTTAAAAAAAAATCTCCTGGGGGAGGGAGGGAGGATAGGAGGGAGGGAGGGAGGAAGGATTGTTCCTAAATGCAGTGACCAGGTATAATTTTATTTCTGCCCTGTGATTCCCCACCACTTTCATGACCAACACTTTGAGATCATCAGGATATCAAGCCTATCCCTCCAGGATGGCAGAACATTTAATCTAATACTTAATCAGAACAGTAATCTTTCCTACACAATCTATCTCTGATGATGGTTCTGAACTACTGAATTAACAATCTGAAAACACTCAAGTTGTAATTTAAGTCAAGTGTAGTTTGACTTTTAATTAATTTGAAGTTGAAAGCATCTTAAATGTTATCAATAGAACTTTTTTTCTGCAGGTATAGAAATAATGGTTTCTTACTTTGAAACAATTTATCCAAAACGGATTAAATTATTTAGAAAGGCAGATGCTTCATCCTTTCCTCAAATAAACATGAAGTAAAGGAAAAATTTCTTATTAATACCCCATTTTATATTTTGTGCTATATTAAAAATATTCCATATTATTGTGTACAAGTTTGTATTCATACTTAAAGCTAAGTTAGCAAAAAAAAACTGAGATGTTATCAGGTTAATGGAATATAATCTGTGTATTCAAAAAATAAATATGCAGCCCCCCAACAATACACAAGAGAAAGTATGTCTACAGAAATCACAGTAAAAATACTATGCAGAGTATATTTTAAGCTTTTGTAAATTAGGAACTTTGCAGAATCCGAAAAAAATCATTTTACAAAAGTATGTGGAGACAAAAGTATCAAGAAAGATACCAAGAGTCTACTCATTTGACAAAATTGAAGTGTATTGCAAATTAGAAGCTATCTACTTAGCCACCTTAATTCATTCTTGGGGCTGGAGTAGGTAGGACAATTGTCTTGCACATGGCCAACCCTGGGTTCAAACCCTGGAATCCCATATGGTCACCTGAGGACCAATGGAAGTAATTCCTGAGTTCAGAACCAGAAGTAAGTCCCTTATTCCACGGTATCTTCAAAACAAGTTCAATGTCTTTGTCTTTCAGGAAGAACATTCTAGCCCCTACCCCGTCACTTTCGATGTTGCTACTGTGAATCTTTCCTGTGGATCTTCACAGTATATTTCTTTCCATCAAGGAATTTATTACAATAAGTTAAATTTTTATCTACCCTTGAAAGCAAATGCTGTGAGAAATACAAATGTGTCTCCTATAAATACCTACCAGTGTGCGCCTTAAAATATCTCACTAAATATACTCACAAATTTCTCTGGAAAATAAACAAAACAGCTATCATCATTCCCAACTGTGAGTCAAAGTGAAATGACCTATTAAAGGCCAGCTGGGTAGGAAATAGTGAAATCAGTATTTGAAATGGTGAGTTTGGTGAGTTTTAACTTACAGGCATTTGTTGAAAAAACCTCAGTTTTCCCTTTCTGTGTCTTCCTTTATTACTCATAGAAAACTTCACTTCTCGGGGGCCAGAGTGATAGTACAGAGGTAGGGATTTGCCTTGCACGTAGCCAATCTGGGTTTAATCCCCGGCACTTTATATGGTCTCCAAGCACTGCCAGGAGTAATTCCTGAGTGCAGGGCCAGGAGTAACACTTGAGCATCACTGGGTGTGACCCAAAAGGCAAAGCAAAACAAAACAAAACAAAAACCCCAAACTTCACTTCTCTTTTGTTTCTAAAGTGGGACACTGGGTTTAACAATTAACTCAATTCTAATACTGTCTACTTGGGAGAAGAGAGTGAATTCCACAAAGATTAAGGGCTCAGTCCCATAAGATATTGCCTCTTCCTGACTTCAATTCTGGACATCAGTCAAAAGCCCAGGCTGTGACCAGTTTCTTACCAACCAGCTATCAACTGAAGGTTCCAATGACCGTCTCCTTTGGATTCAATTAATTTGCTACTGTGGTTCATGGAACTGCTTACTATTACCAGAGTATTAAAGCATATGAAAAAGGATTTAGATGAGTGGCCAGGTGAATTAATGCATAAGCTAAGGTCTGGGAATATAGGTGAACATAGGAGATTCTGTTCTGTGCACTGGCTCACTTCCTACCCAGCTGGAAGCTCTCAAACCCTTTACTTCTGATTTTATATATGCTTCATTTACGCGAGATCAATTATTAACTTCATTGCTATCCTCTCTCCCGAGGATGAGGGGTATGGCTAAAACTTTTAAGTTCTGATCACGGCCCGGTCTTCCTAGTTACCAGTTCCCATCCACGAGGCCATTAAGTGTCATCTCAATGGGATAAAAGATGCTCTTTGGACATTACAAAGAATCAGAAACTTTGTCCCAAAAAAAGATCAGTGGGATCAAATTTTTCCCATCACCTCACATAATGTCAATGCTTTTTACTTCATCATATTTAATAAATACTAGATCATATTTAAAGTAGATGAAGAGATTATCTAATTTTAAACTTCTTTTTCATCTTTTCAAAAAGTAAAATCATTCCACAGGTTAAGATGTGAGTACATTAAAAAAGTACAAGTGAATGGGGGCTGGAGAGACAGCACAGCGGGTAGGGCGTTTGCCTTGCACGCGGCCGACCCGGGTTTGATTCCCAGCATCCCATATGGTCCCCTGAGCACTGCCAGGAGTAACTCCTGAGTGCAGAGCCAGGAGTAACCCCTGTGAATCGCCGGGTGTGACCTAAAAAAGCAAAAACAAAAACAAAAAAAGTCCAAGTGAAAATACAATCTACCACCCACATACCCAGCATTCAATCACTCAGCTCCCATCACTGGAAGCAGCATTGTTGAATTTTTTGTGTATACTAAAGAAATTAAATGTTAATTTGATGACATTTGTTACCTTATCATCTCCCAGTACCCATTAATTAATCTATTAAGCTGGAGATCATCCAAGTTCTATTAACTACTTAAGTAGAATTTATGCTTGAATTAATCCTAGTAAGATAATACATTTTTGTAAACAAAAGCATGCATTTGTAAACAAAATACATGACAAATACAAAGTCAATCCACTATTATTTTTCACTTGCAATATTGTAAATCTCAGGAACAAATCAGTGAATGTTAGGAATTGGTAGTTCATAAAACACAAATGTAAAATTAACTATTTCAACACATCCCCTCAAAGGTTTTGAGGCAGTGACTTTTTAAAAAATGTACACAAATGAAAAAGCTACTGTGATTAGTGTGAGTTTGTATGGAAAGTAAAAGCATATGCTCCTTCATGTAGATACAAAACATTGACACCTTTAATTACTTCCTAAAATCACAAACCTCTCTATATACATGATTTATTGTCTTTTGTGCACATCATATCTGTCCTTATGACGTGTCTAAAGTAACACCCCAACACCAACTGAAGGATAGAAATGTTAGCTTATTACCCCTTTCTAAAATGAGACATGCAGGGCTGCAGAGATAGTACAGTGGACAGGGTACTTGCCTTGCATGTGATTCATTATCTGACATCCCATATGACTCCCTAAGTAAAGCCATGGTAAACCCTGATCACTATCAGGTGTAGTCCCGCTCCTCCCTCCAGCACATAAAATCAGACATGCTTCTCCTCACTCCTAAAATATCATTGATTTGATCCACAAGAACTGGATCCCAGCCCAGGATGGTGAGCAATTCATGGGTGATACAGCTAAGTTTCCTACAAACTTAGTATGAATGTGATACAGTTATACTAAAAAACAAAAGCAAAAGTCAAATCTAGAAGCAACAACATACGCAGAGAAACTCAAACATGGCAGAAAACGTAGAAATTGTAAGAGCTCTAGGATTCAGAAGAACTCATGGATTTAGAATTATCAGCATAAACAGATATTCGGATGTGGTTTATTTCAGTGAGTTCTCCTAGCTTTTCATTATGTCAAAAGTTCTTCAAGAATAAACATTTATGGCAGTCCAGAAAGACTGTACTGGGTTAAGGTATGTGGTCAACTCTGGTTGATTCCAAACATTACACACGCCCACCGTCCTCCAAGCACTTGCAGACGTAACTTTTGAGCACAAATTCAGGGATAGTTCCTAAGCACTACTGAATATGGTTTCTAAAACGAAAACTCCCACACATGCATCAAAATATTTACAAAGATTTTTCTTCTTATTTTTTTTAGGGTTTATTCCTGGTTCTGTGCTCAGGGACCACTCCTGGTGGTATTCAAAGGACCAAAAACGGGGTACCAGGGATAAAACCCAGTCAGTCACATGCAAGGGAACCACCTACCTGATGTAGGTGGTTCCAGTTCCCATTTCTTTCCTATTTTCGTGTCACTAATGATGAACCCTTGACTTACCCCTTTTTCTACAAAATAATCATGAACTGTGAAGACATTGTATTCAAAAAATGCAAACATCAGTAAGTAATTTTTATGCTGTATTCCACTTAAAGGTTTAAAAACACAGTAATCTGG